>NC_138082.1:11907500-14683750 GCF_964212035.1 Myotis nattereri
CTAAGTGATTAAGTGAGAGAGAGAGAGAGAGAGAGAGAGAGAGGCAAATACTTATGATCTATCTTATATGTGGAATCTAAAAAAAAAAAACACACAAACAAACACAAAAAAAGTCAAGCTCATGGATACAAATAACAAATTGGTGGTTGCCAGAGGTGGGGTTGGGGGGTGCTGGCGGGAAGGTTGGCAGAAACGGGTAAAGATCAAAGGGTACAAACTTCCAGTAAGAAAACAAATGTCATGAGGATGTTTTGTACATTTTGGTGGCTATGCTGGGAGGGTATATCTTAAAAGTTCTTATTATAAGAAAAAATTGTAAATATTTGTGCTGATGGATGTTAACTAGACTTATCATGGTGATCATTTTACAATACAGAGGGCGGCAAAAGTAGATTTACAGTTCTGAGTATGCAAAGCACAGAGTTTATTCTTGTATTCTTGTTGTTGATTAACTATTGTATTACTTTCTATACGAACAACTGTAAACCTACTTTTGGCCCACTCTGTATAAACAAATATCAAATCATCATGTTGTACACCTGGAACTAATATAATGTTACATATCAATTAATTATACTTCAAAATAAAAGAATTGGAAAAATAAAAATAAACAAGTGTGGATTTCCTCTGTGCTTATTATTCTGGGTCTGGGCTGGCACCTGAATGCTGCTCTGGGGAACTGAGATCATAACCATGTGAGAAAGTCACAATAAACAATTGCCTAGCTGTGGAGACGCCCTAGCTTTTCAGTCACATTTGTATACAGTTGGATCACCCTTGCCTATAAAATTTCCATTTGTGTTTTGCATCCCTGGGTGCTTTCTATACTATGTCACCATAAAAATAATCCTGTTTATTTCTAACCATGCCCCTGATTTGCCAAGTCGATTCATAAGTTTGATCATAGATGCCCCCATTTCTGCCAATTTTCAAGGACTTGTGAGTTTGAGGAGCATTTGTAGAGTGGCCATTAAGCTTTGGCCAGGTCCCCTGTGCTCCGCCCTTCCTGATGGCTGATCACATGTGCACTCAGCCTGGTTGATGGCATGCATCAGCAGTGGGTATAACGCACAGGTGAAGTGACTAATTATTGTTACTTGTGGTAGAAATGTACGAGCCAGGTAACGCGGCTTATGAAATTACATAAGGAACCCAGACTGCTTTTCATGTGACATGGCTTCCAGTAAAAGTGGCCTGGTAAATCCTCAATCTGAGCTTCCTGTGAGCTGACAATTCTTCCCCTTGACCAGGCAGAATCCACCGGACTCCCGTGAGTGATTGAGGAGACTCAGGAAGCTGTGCTCACAGATCCGACTGTCAAACATCGTAGTATGCTCCAACTTGTATCTGTTTGGCTATTGGATGCGTGCATAGTTAGGTGGAGGTGCACGCATTGAGGTTATGATCAAGACTATAACATTGAACCTTGGCAGGTGGCTCAGTTGGTTGGAGCGTTGTCCCATACACCAAAAAGGTTGTGGGTTTGATTCCTGGTCAGGGCACATACCTAAGTTGCGGGTTCAACCCCCAGTTCAGGCATGTATGGGAGGCAACTGATTAATGTTTGTCTCTCTCTCTCTCTCTCTCTCTCTCTCTCTCTCTCTCTCTCTCTCTTAAATCAATAAACATATCCTCAGGTGATGATTTAATAATAAAATATTATAACATTTATAGGAAGGAGTGTGTGCCTGAATGTTTCTTTTTCCACACAAAGCTTTAAGTATCATCTTTTGTAAGACAATTTCAGACTATTAATCAACCAAGGCTAAAGTAATCATCATTAGCACCCCAATATCTGAATGAACATTCCATGCACTGTAATAGATTACAATACAGAGACTGATAAAAGCAGGTTTACAGTTGTAAGACATAAATAATACAATAAATAATAAAACAAGAATAAATTCTGTGTTTCATAATTACACTTTTGCCCACCCCTGAATTTGTTCAAAATTCTTCTTTCTTCCCCATCCAGGACACCTTGCCACCTCACTGACCTTGGCCTGGCTATGTGATTTGCATTGACCACTTGCATGTGGTTTGGAGTGAATGTGTCACTGTCAACCTCAGGCTTTAAAAGCCATAGTAAGGTTCTTACCAGGTCTCTTGCATCACAGCCAACACTCATGAGAAGAGCATAACCTAAATGGCCATCACACCTTCAGCCTGGGTCATGGAATGCGAGACGCCCAAGCTCAGCTGAGCCACAGCTGATCCAAAAATCCACGAGGGAGAAATAAATGTCACTATAAGTTACTGAAATTGTGGGATTGTTTGCTTTGTAGCATTATTATAGAAAAACCTGAGTATACATTTCTATAGGTCTGTATTCGCTTTTATTTTTCTTAATACAGCTCTGCAAATGTGTTGAGGAGGAATCATTATTCCCATTTTATAGAAAAAGCTACTGATGCTTAGAAAGGTTTAATGAGTCATCTAAAATCATGAAATTAGTCATTTTGGGAGGCTCTGGTCAAACCCAGATGTCCTGATGTCAAGAGTAGTGCTCTCTCCATTTTATATACGGCTTCAATAATGTTCCTCTCTATGGGAAGGCTCTAACCCATCAATAATCATTTCCTCTCCTGGTCTTCTAGCTAACTAAGCACATACCTAATAGACACACAGTTATGAGGTAGGAAGATTCTCTAATATAAAAATGAAGATTCAATTTGCTTAAATTTTATGGGAAAACATGCTGCAGAAGTGTTATAAATTATTGAACACTTCCCATCTCAATTGATTCTCACAATGCACTGCATTTTTCTTCATTTTCTTTTGTAGTTATTGTTAGAAATGGAAGGATTAGCTTTTCAAATGCTGCCTGGGAAACTCTATTCCTGGTCCTTTTCTTAAATCTATTTGCTGGACAATTGCATCTCCCTGCTGGGCACTGGGCAGCAATGCAAAGTGTTCAAGGGCTGTAGCAGCTGCAGTCATTTCTTAGCAAAGATCAGACTGGATACCACCTGGCCTGAGTCCAGCTGTCCAACTGACCATGTTAAATAGCTACCCAGGCAGAGAAGGTGTAAACACAATGCTATTTCCTCAAGTTGTGTCTTACTATTACAGTTATTGACATGTATTAAGCACTTAGCATGCCCAACTGCTTAATGCATGTTAATAACAGACTACCCCATACATGTGATTCCATTTGGCATGTACCCTCTTTCTCCTTCCCTGTCATTTTATCCACATGCATTCTCTCGGTCTGCTGAACCCGACTTTAGCTCCAAAGGGGGAGATGGAAAATGATGAACCAAAGGATCCTACTTTGGAACACAGTTAGAGGATGAGAGACCCAACTCTTTGCACCTGCAGGTGATAGTGAACTGGAGAGCATGGTGTCACCATCACTTTGGCAAAGAGAATTGGAAATCTGAGTGAGTTGAAGAAGGGAAGGGACCCAGATGAAATGAACGGCAGGAAGGGTAGTGTCACAAAGTCTGGGCAGCAGGCAAGAAAGGCAAATAAAAAAGCACAGGCTAGAACCAACACATGAAGTAGGCACCATGGAGAACAAGGAGAGAACCAAGTCAGTGATCCTGACCTGCAGAGCAAGGAGTGCAGACCCTGAGAATTCCGTTCTCCCCGACAGGTCTCTTCAGATCAGAATACCACAGCTGACACCAAAGAGTTACTTTTCACAGATAGAACAATTATTTTTAAATTTTTTTGAAAAAATTATTTATTATTATTTTTTCAAATATTATTGTTGAAAGTTTTACATAGGCCCCCAGTTTCCCCCATTAACCTCTTCCAGCCCTCTCCCGTCCTCCCTGTCCCCCCCCCCCCCCAGGCCCTCACTACCCCATTGTCTGTGCCACCGGTTATGCATATATGCATACAAGTTCATTGATTGATCTCTTCCCACCTGCCCTCCCCTGCCTTCCCTCTGAGGTTCAACAGTCTGTTCATGCTTCTATAGAAATAGAACCATTATTTATTGAGCTTCTTGTCCACACCAGACACAGTGCTCAGCAATGTTTGCATAAAATGGTGACCAAACAGACAAAAGATTTGCATAAATGCTTGATTGGATGTTACAATGTTATGGAGAAGATTCTCACAAAAGCACCAATGCAATCAGGTATTAAAAATACCTTTATAGAAGTTTTAACATGAACTATCTGAATCACCAAGAGATATAAGACCCAAATCCATGAAGTACTAAGTTTAGATCATGAAAAAATGGGCTTCAAGAAGAGCAGGAGAGATTTGGGTTAGTTGTGACAATGGCTGTTAAACACTGAAGTTACTGAATGGACTCAATTTGTATTCAAAAGGGTTGGGGTTGGGCCTGAGCCTTTCTAACAAGTTCCTAGGTGATGCTGATTGTCTTCAGATACCAGGTGAAGAGCCACAGGTTTAAAATTCTGTTTTCTAAACATCCTTATTGATGAGAATCACCTACAAATGTGAGGTTGGGCTCTCTCCCTTTTTCTCTGTGGCAAAGTGGAATCTCTTTGGGTCCACAGCTTTCATCTCCCGGTTTGGAGTTGAAGCCAGGTCCAGCAGGCCCGGAGAGGTCACGTGGACAGAATGACAAAGAGAAAGAAGCTGTTTCAATGTCCACTTTCCTGGGCCCTTCCTGTGGTCATTGATATGTAGAAGCACTAGGGTGGGATATAGAAGCCTGCCTTGTTCTCAAGTGCTTCAAGAGACATTTATGATCAATTAAATCTGGGAAACAGCATCAGATAAACTCTGCAATTTCCCTCCCATCATTTTATAAATGTAGGGAGATAGAGAGAAAACAGGTTTTGCTGTATTTTGCAACTTAGTGAAGTAAAAAGATCAGTGGACTTGGAGTCAGAAACCTAGACAATATTTACCATGTCTATGCCTATGACACTGGGCTGCTCTCTCTAAACATCGGAGTTATCTGTAAAATGCAGTGTTATTCATAAAAGAAGGCTAAATACCCATTTATTCTTTCAGATTCTACCATGAGCCAGGTGGTTACCAAAGTGGGCAAAGACAGATCAGGTTCTGCCCTCACGGAGCACACAGTCTAGATGTGAGGAACATGAAATAAGTGACGACACAATTGTCCATGGGGTCTTGGTGAGGTATGGGGAGATAATATGAAAACACTGAAATCATAATACATGGTGGGCATTTAGGAAGTTACTTGGTTATCTTCATCATTATTATTAGCATCATTATTATTAGCAGGGGATTGGATTCTGTTAATGGTCATGGAACAGGTAAGAGGGACCCAGAAATGGACTGCCTGAACCTGAAAGCGTTGGCAGTAAATAAATGAATGGTCAAGAGGGGAGGAGACAGGGAGTCTAGCGTTAAGCAGCCAGGAGGGAACAGAATTTTAAAGATTTTTGAGGAGAGGATGGTAAATGTGGTGGAGGGACCAAGGAGGATGAGAATGGAGAAAAGGTATTTAAAACAAAATAGACTGATGAACAAAAATAGACCCAGAGACATAGAAGCATGGACTAGACCAGTGATGGCCAACCTATGACACGCGTGTCAGAGGTGACACGCGAACTCATTTTTTTGGTTGATTTTTCTTTGTTAAATGGCATTTAAATATATAAAATAAATATCAAAAATATACATCTTTGTTTTACTATGGTTGCAAATATCAAAAAATTTCTATATGTGACACGGCACCAGAGTTAAGTTAGGGTTTTCAAAATGCTGGCACGCCGAGCTCAAAAGGTTCGCCATCACTGGACTAGACTGTGGAACCTCAGAGGGAAGGCAGGGGAAGGTGGGTGGGAAGAGATCAACCAATGAACTTGTATGCATAGATGCATAACCCATGGACACAGACAATAGGGTGGTGAAGGCCTGGGGTAGGGGAGGGGGGAGGTGTGTGGGGAGGGGGCTAGAAAAGGTCAATGGGGGGTGGGGGAAGGGGGACATATGTAATTAAGATTTTAAAAAAATAAGAGGCTGTGCTGGGCAATTGGTGACTCGGGGGATGCAGGCAGATGGTAAAACAAAACAGGTTATTTTCCGTCAATGTTATTTAGAAAACTGAGCCACAGAGAGGGACCCCCGGGTAAGTCAATTGCAGAAATCAAATCAAAACACTCTGCCTTCCCAAAGGTCAAGTTACATCATGATAAATTAGAGTCCCAGTACTTGTCTGCAGTCTCCACCGCGGGTACCAATGGCAGCGCTAGCCGTCCTGGGGGACCCCACAGGCAAAGGACTCTCTTTTTGGAAATGGCTTCTTACAGGTCTGGTGGCTTTGTTTGGTGCAGAGGCAGGTGGCCCGCCTGTCTGGGCTGTGCATCTGTAAGGTACTTTGAGGTTTAGGAGGCTGGCACACTGTAAATTGTGATACCATTAATAATAAATAATGCTCTGCAAGAAACCTGCATTGCAGACATGCCAGCTACAGCGAGGAAGGGATCTAGCAGGAGGTGCATTTCCTGGGAGGTAGGAAAAGACAAATTCATGGGGGCAGGGATGGGAAGGAAGAGTTACACATGGAACATGTGTCAGTAACATTTCGCAAATATCTATATTTTTAAAGGTTGTTTTTTTGGGGGGTGGGGAGTGGGAGGAGGAATCTATCTCTAGGCTGGCTTTTCTAAATTCCACTGGGCTGTTCACAAACCCGAGGCCTAAGTACTAAGAAAGTCTGACGCCAACAAAATGTAGATGAACTGCGGGAACAGACACCAGGCCACAGTGGCAGATCAAAGGGAGGCGGCTGAGGGAGCAGGCTCAGCTAAATACGATGAGGCATTAACATAATGAATTTTGTGGGTAAGCAACTCGCTTTAAAATCGCTCCTTCTGATCCGTTAAGAAGGTGTTTACTGTAATCAGGAGAGGGTTTCCTTGGCAGGGGGAAGAAAAGAGAAGGCGGAAGCCAGAGGGACAGTTTGGATCTGGTTTGAAACCATTTCCTTTGCTCTTTCTGGTGTTTGTACCCTCCTCCTAGATCCTCTCCTTCTCTGATTCCCTCATCCTTCTTAGGAAAGAAAACTCAATTGTAATTCAAGTATTTGGGGCTTTACTGGGAGCGGGGGCGGAGCAGATGGAAAGGGGATAAACTCAAAGACATCTCGCTTTAGAAAGTGAATTATGGTTTCAGACCAAATGAAACGCCTGCTTGCTGATACAGTGTGCAAAGATAGATTAAGTGTGTTAAGATAAAGGCAAACCTCTGCTCCGGTAACTGATGAGGCTTTCTGGCTTTTAGGGACTGCAGGGCATTCTGGGAATGTGTCAGTGGAGGAATGGCTTTTCTGCTTCCCTCCCCTGCACTGCAGACAGCTTTTACCACGTTGTTTCAGGATAGGCGAAGGCCCCTGCAAAGCTAAACGTTCTTTCTGCTGGGACGGGAGGCGAGTTTCTCTGCTCTGCTAAATTGGTGTGTGTGTCTAGGCCTTTTGCACCATGAATGAAGGAAGACTCACTTTGCCAGACTGCTGGATCAAGTCCTCCTTTTCCCTTTTTCCTTTCAATTTCTCTCTCCTCCTCCTCCTCCTCCCCCCGCCCCCTCTGACTCTCCCTTTCCCTCTCATGATCTCTAGGGACCCTAAGGGAAATGGCTTTGGTAATAGTCAATTTTGTCCCCACATTGTTCATCACACAATTAAACATCTATGTCCCTTATCTACTTCCATTCACATTGTCACTATGTAGGGGTGACACAGGAAGCTGGAAGGGTGAGGCCTGCAGATTGCACCCCATTTCCAGGAGGACCAGGTCTGGGGTCCGGGGCCGTGGACAGGAAAGAACCATGAGCTCAGAGCCAGCTGCTGACTGTATGCGCACGTCCTGTCAGAAGAGGCTCCATCCCTCACTTCTTCCAGGAAGGTCTCTCAGGGGCAGCCCTAAGAATGTTAAAACGTTGCTTTGACAAGACAAAAATCCCTCTCTGTCCTCAGGGGATTGTATGAAGGATGAAGGAGTCTGTGCAGGTCCAAGAACAAAAACCCAACCACACGCCCTGCCCTGGGAGTGAGCAGGCCATGGTGGCGGCTGCCACAGAGAAACCCGAGGAAGGCAGCAGCTGGGGTCAGTCACGTCTCAGGGCAACGCACGCCACGAGTGCCCTGTTTCAGATGAAACTTCTCAGAAAGCAGACACTCTGAAGTCCCTAAGTGACTTTCTCTCAACACATTTGAAGCCTTTCCCAAGAACACTTGCTCCGCTCCCCCTGTCCAGGGACACCCGCGTCGTTGAGCGCTTTCCGATGAGGTGTTTGGCAAAGAACCTGGGCAGGGTGGGTACGCATAGCTGTTGATGGTCAGACCATAAGACAAATTTCAACTGGGAGAACGTTTTCCTTAGAAGAACTTAAAAATAAAGAATTGAAATATTCCCAGTGAAAAGTGCCTCAAATGGAAGCCAATGGCTTGGTTTTAGTGTCTCTGCCATAATTATGAATGTAATAGCATTTAAATACTTTAAAAACAATTATACAGGAAAGTTCAACCATAAACAAAATAAATTGGATCAAATATTGAACCTCTGTATGTCCATTATTTAGCTTCAACAATCATCAAAAAAGCAGTATTATTGTTATTATTTTATTATTTTTCATTTCAGAGAGGAAGGGAGAGGGAGGGAGGGAGGGAGAGAGAGAGAGAGAGAGAGAGAGAGAGAGAGAGAGAGAGAGAGAGAGAGAGAAACATCAATGATGAAAGAGAACCATTGATTGCTGCCTCCTGCACGCCCCACAATGGGGATTGAGCCTGCAACCTGGTCATGTGCCCTGACCAGGAATCGAACCTTGACCTCCTGGTTCATAGGTTGACCACAGAGCCATGCCCACTGGGCAAAACAGCAATATTTTTGTACCATTCTATACCTCTACTGATTCCTTGCCTTTACTTGGTTATTACCAGTATTATTTTCCTCTTTTTTTGCTAAAATTTATACTGAAATGCACAAATCTTATCTGTACAATTTTAATGAATAGATGCACCTATGCAACTCTTATACCTATTATAAGTACAATATTTTTATCTTTCTAGAAAGTTCCCTCATGACACTTCTAGGGGAAGTGTCTCAGACAATTTTGCTGATTTTAAATCACCCTACAAATGGAATCATATAGTGTATATTTTTGCCTTTTTTCTTCACTTTGCATAGTTCATAATTCTTGCATGTATGTGTAGTTGATTACTTTTATTATTTTTGCTGAGTAGTATTTCATTGCACGAACACACCACAGCTTGTTTATACATTCTTTTCTTGATGGACACTTGGGCTGTTTCCAGTTGTCAGCAATTGTGGAAAAAAGCTGCAGTAAACATTCCTGTACACGTCTTTTGGTGACATTGTTTTAATTTCAGTTAGACAAATAACGAGGAATGGAATTGTGGAGTCAAAAGATAGGTGGACATGTAACTTTATAAGAAACTACCAAAACGTTTTCCAAAGTGGTAGGCAATTTTACATCCCAATCAGCAATGCACGAGAGTTCTGATTGCTACAGCCTTGTTCTCACTGGTATTTGCCCATCTTTTTAATTTCAGTCACTGCCTTGGTTGTGTAATAGTATCTCGTTGTGGTTTTATTTACTTTTTCTCTATGACTAATTATGATGAATAATTTTGTGTGTGCTTATTGATCACTTGTATATCTTCTTTTTTGAAGTGACTGTCATTTTAAAAATTGGATTCTTGAACTATTCTGCATACAAGGCCTTTGTCAGATATATGTTTTATGAATATTTTCTCTTCAGCCTGTGGATTGTTGACTCATTGTCTTACAGTGGGTTTCCTTTCTCTCTTTCTTTCTTTCTTTTTTTCTTTTTTTCTTTCTTTCTTTCTTTCTTGTAACCATAAATTTTAATTTTTTTAAATCCTTACTTGAGGATATTTCTTCCATTGATTTTTAGAGAGAGTGGAAGGGAGGAGGGGAGAGAAACATCCACCAGAGAAAGACACATTGATTAGTTGCCTCCCTCATGCGCCCTACCAGTCTGGGGAACTCACAACTGAGGTACATACCCTTGTCTGGGAATCAAACCTGCAACCCATCAGTCCACAGGCTGACATTCTAATCATTAACCAAACCGGCCAGGGCCAGCAGTTTTAAATTTTGAAAGTGAATAAGTTATCAAATGATGTTTTCTTTTTTGGTTATTGCTTTCTCTTTTTAAAAAAAGAAATAATTTACTTATCCCTCGGTTATGAAGCTGTTCTATTTTTTTTCTAAACATTTTTGTTCTAAAAGCTATTAATTTTAGCTTTCATGCTCAGGTCAAATATCATCTAAAATTAAATTTTTCTATGGTATGAGGAAGAAATTGAGATTCTTTCTTCCTTTCCAGGTGGATGTCCATTTGTTCCAGCACCATTGGCTAAAAATACTTTTCATTCCCCTACTAGAATTGCTCTGACATTTTTGTTAGGAATTAATTCATCAAAAGACATTTGGTGCTGTCCAAAATGTTCATGGTGACATTTGGTCCATGTCAAACACTTCTTGATATTTGATCCTGTCCTAAACATCCACACTTAGAAAATGTCCTGGGTTCAAATAGCCCATGAGGTTCAATTCTACTTTTGGTTTACAGGATAAAAATACTATCATGTATTATCGGTTCATAGCCGTATTGCCAATAATAACCCTTTTTGCTTCTATATCCTGGCTAGTAGTGGCACGTGGGGTTAGGTAGGTGGGTCAGGGTTCGAATTATGCAGAAGAGCCATATTTCTATTACCTATTGATGGAAAGTCTCCATGAATCTTTTGGACAAGACCAAATATCAAGGATTTTTTGGCATGGGCCAAATATTTCTATGGATGTTTTAGACATGAACAAATGTCCACTAATCAATTAATTGACCATGTGAGTATTGGTCTGTTTCTGGATTCACCTTGTAACATATTTGTCTGTCCTTATGCCAATACCTCATTGCATTGATTACTGTAGCTTTCAAGGTAGACAATATATATAATTCCTGAACGTGATTCTTTTTGTCAAAATTGCTTAGCTATTTATTCTAAATCATTTGCATTGCATACAAACTTTGGTATCAGCTTTTCAACGTCTTCAAAAACTTGGTGACATGGTTTTTATTGCATCAAATTTATAGCTTTATTTGAGGAAACATGGTATTTTAACACTATTGAGTTATCTAATCTATGAATTTGCGCATCTATCCATTTATTTACGTCTTTAATTTCTCTCAGAGATCTAATACTTTTCAGTACAGAGGTTTTGCGCACCTTGTGTTACATTTATTTCTTAACATTTTATGTTTTCTGATGTTATTATTAATGGAATTAATTTTGAATGTCCATTTTTTTTCTAGTATATAGAAATGTAATTGATTTTCATATATTGACTTTGTACCATGAGATCTTACTTATTCCTCAAATTGATAATTTGTGTTTTTCTCTTTTCCCTTTAATCAATTTTATTATGGGAGTATTGATTTTACTAGTATTTTGAAAGAACTATCTTTGGCTTTTAATTATTTTCTCTATTTTTCTTCTTTCTATTTTATTGATTTCAGTTCCTGATTATTATTTTTTTTCTACACATACTAAGGATTTATTTTACTCATCTTTTTCTAGCATCTTAAAGATCATTGAAATCAGATCTTTCAACATAAGCATTTAAAATCTTACATATCACTCTAAGCAGCACTTTACCTACATCACACAGCTTTTTGGTTTGTTGTATTTTTTTAGTTTAACTTTTAATTTATCTTTATCTTTATTGTTGAAAGTATTACAATGTCCCCCCCTTTTTTCCCCATTGACCTCCTCCAGGCCTTCATATTGTCTGTGTCCATGGGTTATGCATATATGCATATAAATTCCCCAGTTAATCTCTACCCATCCACCCACCCATCCCTGCTTTCCCTCTGAGATTCATCAGTCTGTTCCATGCTTCTAAATCTCAAGATCTATTTTGTTCATCCGTTTATTTTTTTTATTAGATTCCACAAATGAATGAGGTCATGTGATACTTATCTTTCTCTAACTGGCTTATTTCGCTTAGCATAATACTCTCCAGGTCACTCCATGCTGTCTCAAAGGGTAGGAGATCCTTCTGTTTTACTGCTACATAGTATTCCATGGTGTAAATGTATCAGAGCTTTTTTTATCCATTCATCTGCTGATGGCACTTAGGCTATTTCCAGATCTTAGCTATTGTAAATTGTGCTGCTAGGAACATAGAGGTGCATATATTCTTTCTGATTGGTGTTTGGGGCTTCTTAGGATATAATCCTAGAAGTGGGATCACGGGGTCAAATGGCAGTTCTAATTTTAATTTTTTGAGGAAACTCCATACTGTCTTCCATAGTGGCTGCAAAAGTCTGCATTCCTACCAGCAGTGCATGAGAGTTCCCTTTTCTCCACATTCTCACATTATCCCAATTCCAAAACTGAAAAAATATACTACAAAAAGGAAAATTACAGGCCAATATTTCTAAAATTTATTTGTAACTCCAAAATCAGCATGTATGACCCATTCATGGTCATTTGCAGGCATGTGAGGAGGGGAAAGAAATTTGAATCTCCTGATGTCCACATTCCCAGCTGAAACTGGACAAGGTGACACACTGCCTTCTTGCATCAGCTCTCATTGTTTGCATTGTTTGCTTTGTGTTGGTGACTTAGCTGTTTAAAACGACCCCCAAGTGTAGAACTGAAGTTCTGTCTAGTAGTGTTCTTAAGTGCCAGAAGGCTGTGAGGGAAAATATTAGATAAACTTTATTCAGGCATGAGTTATAATGCTGTTGGCTGAACTCAATGTTCATGGACCAACATTAGATATTAAATAGCCTGTCTTTAAACAGAAACACACATAAAAGAAATGTGTGTACTGATCGGTTGATGAAAAGGTTAAGGCCAGAGGCTTATGGGACTGAGTCTCTTAACTTGTGGAGTCTGTACTAACTCCAGACAGCTAGTATCTGAGAACTGGAGAACTGCTATGGGAACAGACACCATTTACTGGGTCTTGAGGTGGGGTGGGGGGTGGGGGCAGGGGGAATCCTCATTTGGTATCAGAGTTGCATTTTTCTGCATGTTCACAGGTTTAGTGAGTTCACATATTTAGTGACATTGGACATTGTAGATGATACGTTGTAGAGACCTGGATTCTATTTTGTTCCTCCAAAAAGTGAAATTTGTCATAAAATGCAGGTAACTTGGCTTGACTCAAACTCAAAATTCCATCTTCTCTGTATAGTAAAGGAGCTGAAATCTCTGCTCAATTTTTCAGCATTTAAATGCTGATGGTTCTTTCCGATTCCCCTAGGGTTTCCCCTAAAAGTTACTGTGCTAGTCTTCAGCCTAGGACCTGGTTAGGTTTTTTTATGTAGCTTTTCGGTCTCACCTATCTGTAGGTTCTTCCTTTGCATGATCTCCCCCCCCCCCGACTTCCTCCTGACTATTTGATTATTCTCTCATCCACAAACCTGTCACTTGTGGATTAGGCAGTGCTTTTAGACAAAAACACCACCAACTTACAAATCTCAGCCTTCACATTCCTCCTTCAAGGATACGCTCCCCTCCACTCTCTACTTCTTATTGGTCACTCTTCTTAACCTTCCAACAGTTGTGTGTGTGCTTAAATACTATTTTCCAGATTTTATAATTTTCTGTGAAAGAGTTAGTTTGACTAACATACTCCACTGTTACTCAGTTCTCTTGTTTATAATGCAAAAATGTGGTTTGCTCTTGAAAGGAAAGAAACGGTATTTATGCACATTGGGCATGCTCACACGTCAAAGCTTTTCCCTCATTCTTCCCTCTGCCTGGAATTTTCTCCCCCCAGGTAGTCTCATGGCTAATTCCCTCCTGTTTTCAGATGTTTGCTCAAAGTTATATTCTTAAAGCAGCTTCCCACTTCCATTCTACCTAAAATCACATCCCCCCCCAAAAAAAACCTTTTAGTCTTACTTCCCTTAGAGTAGATCTCTAACATGGTGTATAGTTTCTCGTTCCCTTGTTTAGTTTCTAGATTTATTAGTTATTTATTAGAATGTAAGCTCGACAAATGCAGAAACATGTCTCTTTTTTGTTCAGTCTTGTATCCCTAGACACCTTGAACGGTACCATGCACATTGTAGGTGATAAATAAAAGTGTTGAATGAATAAATAAATTAAACTCCCTAGGTATTTTCTGGAATTCTATTAAACATTCAGTAACGAGAACTAACTTTCTCAGTTGACTCATGTACAAGCAGCTTTTGGTATTACAGAAGTTTCAGAGTCTCACATTTGTATTTTCAATTCAGTTCCCATGTGGGGAAATGCTGCCTTTTATTACACCTTAGGGGGTTTGTGCGTTATTATTACAAGACAAATACCATTAGTATGAATACCGCTGAAACCCAAAATTTAGTCCAATGAAAATATCTCTATGCTTGGACCAATGGCCCCATGATAATAAGTTGTTGGTCTTGTCACACTGAAATTTTCTCATATTTTATGCATGTGTGTTAGATATATAATCTCAGTACAATCAGTGTTCTTTCACCATGTTAGTGGCTTGTGATAATGAAAACATCCAACACCTGACTGTATGGCATAATGCAAGCTGGGAAAGAAATATGACACAGTAGCTCTAGCTAGTAAAGCGCAAATAAGAAGTAAAATGTGATTTTCCTTTAAAAAAAAAAAAAAGACAAGGAATTATAATAGGTCCAATTGTCTGGTGGATAAGAAAACCCACAAGGGGAACTGTCGGAGGGAAATGAGGACTGGCTTCTGCGTTTCTGCCTCGGTCTGCATGCTTGGACAACTTTAATGACCCCGGGAGGGAGGTCGGCTGCTGCTGTGCTTTCTGTCCAGCCCTTGACCTTAGGGAGGTGACCTAGAAGCTTCCTGGCAATGAGATTGCGAACAATGTTGATTGCAGTGAATTCCTCGGGAAAGGATCTTGTACCTTTCTTAAAGTTTTCCATGATGGAGTTTGACTCGTATTGTTTTTACAGAAAACTGTAATTGAGCATCAAGGGGCTATGCGGCTTGCACTGCAGGTCTATTTTTCCCTGATTATTTAATCCTTGACAGTCCAAATTACCTTCATTTTTTAATACTCAAATGCCCCAGGCAAGCCAACCTCCCCACACCTCCCATTACCATTCCCGGCCCACTCCTGCGTAAGGGTTCCCTGTGCCCCAAGGCTCTTTGTGCCCTCTATTTGTTAGCCAGCTCCTGGGCTGTGAAGAATTGTTTCTAATGTAGTATCTTACCTATTTCATATATAAATGTCACTCTACTTTCCTTATCATGTATAGCAACAACGGTAACAGATATAGCATTCTTACTTGTCTCCTTTTTCATCAATTCATACAGCATTTGCGACTTTATTAAAGGGATTAGCCAGCCCTTAAATTCTCAATTAGTCAAGAGAAATAGTGAGAAATTAATGGATTGACCAGATAGGGTGTAGTCCAAGATCTGCAAGTTACTGCTTCAGTTCCCACCTCAACAGAACAACATTTGGTCTCTCAATTTAATCCTCCTTGGTCATCACTCAAATTCTACTCCACTCCTCAGAACATTGTTTTCAATAGTTACTCCCTTTTATCTACAGCAGTGGTTCTCAACCTTCTGGCCCTTTAAATACAGTTCCTCATGTTGTGACCCAATCATAAAATTATTTTCGTTGCTACTTCATAACTGTCATGTTGCTACTGCTATGAATCGTAATGTAAATATCTGATACGCAGGATGGTCTTAGGCAACCCCTGTGAAAGGGTCGTTCGACCGCCAAAGGGGTCGTGACCCACAGGTTGAGAATCGCTGATTTAGAGGGATTCATTTCTTTCATATTCTTCTTCACCTTGCTTCTTTAATTAGCTTCTTAAATATCCCACTTGATTTCAAATGAAAATTAACACATTTATTTACTGGTAAAATATATAATAGCCAAAGCTGTCCCCTTGGGAAGTAACATGACAGAGGACAAGTTGGGAAGTTTACATGTTGGCCTACCCAGTGTCCACGAGAGTCACACCAATAAGCATCCCATTTACGAGTATAAACTTCAGCAACTTAAATGAAAAGTGCAGCTACAAAAAACACCGGGACCATGGCAGGCCAGGACAGGAGAGGAATTTGAAAATTCAACAGCAAATATTAAAACAAACATGTAAACGGAAATGCCAGCTCAAAACCTCACATCCATAGAGAGGGGGAAGCTTAAGAGGAACACAATATTAAGCAAATAAAATTGAAAGAGAAAGTGAAAACTGAAAACTAAATGGAAAAGCAATTTAAAATACAGCTTAAAAGCCTTTCTGTGAAAATGCTCCAACTTACGGAGAAGTAGAAAGAGTACTACAATGAACACTTTCATGTACCCACAACACAGATGACAAAATAGTTAACATCTTGTTAACATATTTATCTATATGGATGGATAGAATGTTTTCTCAATTATTTGAAAGTCAATACTTCACTGCTAGTTACTACTACATGCATCTCCCAAAATAAGAACTCCGCCCTAAATACATTATTGAAACATTATCACACCTTAACAAAAGTAGCAATAGTCCCCTGATATCATCTAGTGCCCCGCTCATATTTAAATTTCTGTTTCACCCAAATACTCTTTATAGCTGTTTTTTTTCCAAACCACTACTCATTTGAATTGACGATTACTTATTCAAGACATATGATCAGCTTAGCATTGTGCTAGCTATTGTGCAATACCACGAATCATTCAAAGGTTCCTGTTATTAGACAATTTTACTTCTGGGAGAAGGGACGAACTAATGACAATGACAGCACAGCCTTACCGCACGGGGCTCCGTTTTCCCCCAAGCGCACTCCTAGCTTGCTTCTCACTGGCTGCCCGATGGGATCGATGCAGTAGGTGTCAGTTATTAGCCCCTTATAACAGGTGAGGATGTGATCCCAAAAAGCCAGAGGAACTGCTAGGTCACATGGCTAGGCATTCATTTGGGGTGATTATTTTCAGCTTCCTCTCAACTCTCAGAGTTTAAGATTCTGAGTGAGTCTCAACTTTCCAGCATGGTGGATTTCTTTTCTTCATGTGCACATCTAACACAGGAGAGAATATATTGCAGTACTTTAGAGAACGGTGGGAATGAAATGGACCCTGGAGATATTTTAAAGCCAACCTCCCCATTCTATGGTTGAAGAAACTGAGGCTCAAGGAGGCTCAATGATATGCCAGGAGCCCGCCCGTGAGCTTGTAGCAGAGCTACCAGAAACGCTCTCCACTCTCTCTATCCAAGACACGAATCTTCTCCAACCTTTAATCCCATCATTGACTTATGAAAAGTACACTTCTTTTATTTCTGCCTCAATGTTGGACTTGACATCACTCAGCAGGTATGGTGGCTCCTACTATTACTATCCCGGCTGGCTGTTTTTACTCCTCTATTGTCTGAGGAGATGAGGAGGGAACTGGGAGAACTGTTAAGCCTGCACAGTGGCTGTGATTTTTAAGACCCCGTAACAGATTAATTACCAAGGAAACCCATAACTTTGCATGATCAAAGTGAAAATTCTATTTTTATGGCTTCCTGTGTTTTATCCTCTGTAAATTTTATAATAATGATTAGGCTCAAAGTATGAACATAACTTACACACATCAACATGTCTCCCACCATCCTCACAGCCAATGGAACACCTGCAGCAAATACGAGGAAGCAGAAAGCTCCCAAGCTCTGGGGGGCATTAATCAATGGAGCTTCTCTAAGGAAGTGAGGGAGGGAGGAAGGGAGAGAGAGATAGAGAAAGAGGGAGGGGGAAAAAGAGAGAGAGAGGTGGGGAGAGAGAGAGTGAAAGAGAGAGAGAGAGACCTCCTGTCACCACCGTTGTGTGTCCCCCAGAGTTCACATAGGAATAGTGCATTTGGCATTTATCAGAAATACACTTACTTCAGTGTTTTTTTAAATCCCTTCCCAGGGTAATCAGCCTTCTTTCCCAGAAAAGCCTTTCCTCTTACACAGACTAGAAACTCATTAGAGGCACCAGCGCAGGAAGGGCTTCGGAGAGTGTTGCTGTTTCACGTGGCTGGGCCCTCCCACCTGCGCCCAGAATATGCCCAGGTCTGTAGATAGATGCACTCCACAGCCCCCTCGCCTCCGCAGCACCTTCCCTGTCCTCAATGCTCCCATTTAGTTCTCCCTCGGATTGATTTTGCCTCCCAGCAAAGATGCAAAGGTTATCAGCAGGGATTTAAGTCCAGGCACGCTGGCAGACGTATACCAAGGCAACGGCAGCTACAAAACACGTGCGGCACAAGCTTTCAGGGTAAACATCAATTTCTCCAATTTGCTAGAGCCTGAGAGCCTCAGAAACCTGGCAAATGAATTCTGAGTGCGGGTTTTGTGCTGGGTGAGTGGAGCAGGAGTTGTTGCTATAAAGCTCTGCTAATGCCCATGAGCCTTCAATTTCAATATTTGGAGGGAGTTAGAAGTCACGGCTATTGCACCCACTGCCCTCCTTACGTGTGGAGTTTCATTCTGCTCGGACAGAGGCTGCTTTGCCGTCTCTCACCTGGATTCCACTTCAGACTGACGGGACAGGTGGCCCGAGCTTGTCCCCCAACACCTCCCCTCATCTCTCTGCTTATTGAAACCCCATCTCTATTTCTGAGTACACTACCTAGACCTCAACTCAATTTGTTATTGGCTGCACACTGATCCATGAGTTGTGCCCTATACTTGGAATTATTTTTTGTTTCTCTGAGATTCCTCCATTGACCATAACTGGGATGGAGCTCTTTCCACGTGGTAGGTACTGTGGTTAAGCACTTTACCTGGACTACCTTGTTTAATACTTATACATCTGTGAGACAGGTACAATTATATCCCCATCCTATATAATAAAAGGGTAATATGCAAATTGACCCTAACAGCAGAATGACTGTGAATGACTGGTCACTATGACACACTGACCACCAGGGGGCAGATGCTCGATGCAGGAGCTGCCCCCTGATGGTCAGTGAGCTCCCACAGGGGGAGCTCTGCTCAGCCACAAGCTAGGCTGCCCGCTGCCAGCACAGCGGTGATGGCGGGAGCCTCTCCTGCCTCCTCAGCACTGCTAAGGATGTCCGACTGCAGCTTAGACCTGCTCCCCGCTGGCAAGTGGACATCCCCCGAGGACTCCTGGGCTGCCAGAGGGATGTCTGATTGCCAGCTTCGCCCGTTCCTTTGGGGAGTGGGCCTAAGTCAGCAGGTGGACATCCCCCGAGGGGTCCCAGATTGAGAGAGGGCACAGGCCGGGCTGAGGGACCACCCCCACTGCCCGAGTGCACAAATTTTTGTGCAACGGGCCTCTAGTTTTATAGATGAGGAAACAAAAGTCGAAGTGAACCAAGTTGCCCAAAGTCATAGGAGTTGAAATGCTGGAGCTGAGAGCTAAGAGCCAGACTCAGATAGCCTGAATCCATTCAGAGCTATCATGTTTGCATCTGGGCTTTCTGATTGGCTGTGGGTCCCTGAGATGTGGGTGTTAGTTATGTGTCTTTATCACCCCCCACCATCACCACCACCCCTTGTTCCTAGAACGGCTCAAATATGTGTCAATTTCAAAGCAATCTTAGGAAAAGCCAGTATAACAACCAGAACCTATAAAACCAGTAGGTCGTGGAGTTACACTTCTCCCCAAAGAGACCCAGCCTTTCCTCCTGAATATGGTAAAAGACTACATTATGATAATTTAATTTAAGGACAACCTTAAGTAAAAGTTTCATTCACTGGAATGGGTATTCCTACAATAATGAGTCTGGGGCTGAATTTTAGAGCCCTCTTTCTGCTTTGTTAATAACAATTCTGTTGTAAAAATAATTTGATGAGCCAGTCGTTGTGATGTGGACTTAACTGTGTAAAAAGGGTGCCTTAGCCTGGTGTCTGGCTATGCTAACCCACCTATGCTAACGTAATGGATTATGCATATTGTATCGAGTTAGAAAGGAAACCCAGTGAAGTATTACAGCAATTTAAAGAATATATATCGGGGCTTGTTCAGCACAGATATTTAAAATTTAAACCTGTTTAAATATTCAACTGAAACTAAAATAAATTTCTGAAAAATGGAATTCAATAGAAAAGCTCCATTAAGAGTAAAAATGCCTCTCAAAACCCATTTGGTTCTAATAGAAACCCATCGAGTGAGGTTTTCATTGTTGCAGCACCAGCCAAGGGAAAAATTATACATCCATTTGGGTGGAAGAGAATCAGTTGGGCTCCTTGTGGCATGAGCTTCCCTCAGGAAGCTAAGGAAAGAGGAGCCTGAGATCAGGCCACGGTTTGTTTAAATGGTCTGGAGCTCTTTCTTAAATAGCATCTTCTCATTTGTGCCCTTGCTTCAGTGAAACCTCATTTCACCTTCCGCATCAGATGTACTTCCTTAAAAAAAAAAAAAAAAAAAAAAAAAAAAAAAAAAAAAAGGCACCTTGTGCTGTAATATCAGGAGGCTGACCAATTTGCCTCCTGGGAGCCAAGCTTTATTTCTCTGATAAACATCCTGCAGGATGTTTTTATTCAATTAATTGGAATGATGGCTTGCACAGAAATGTACCACTTTATCAAGGTCTGCTGGACTATCTGGCTTGGGCCGAGCTGCAATTTTATTCCTAACTTCTCCTGACTGCAAAAGCGTGAGGATTCTGAAGCAATTAAAACCACCAGTAAGAATTAGCCAGCTCGGTGACTGCACCCAAATAGCAAAGGCAAAGTAAATAGGGAGATGAATGGAGGGGTAAGTAAAAGGGAGCAATCCAGAGATGGAGAGAAGGCTGTTAGGGGGCATAAAGTGTAAGGTATTAATGAGAAGAAATATGGGATAATATAAACAGAGTCTCTAATCCAGAGGACTGTAAATCCCTTTTTCCTTAATTGGTTTAGAAACTGTGGTCGGTAATGTGAGAAGGAGGGCTCTGGCTGCCTTTCTTCTTTGCTGCCTGGAATCACATTAAGTGGAAAACAATAGGGCTGACAGCTCCCTTTCTGTGGGGCACTTAGAGCTAATCTGCTATAGAGACTAATACAATTACACGGGATTAGTGAACTGCTAATGATACACAGATTGAGGAATTCTGGGTGGAGGGAGAGCTGGGCTCTTTCAAAGTAGGGTATGGAGGTTTTAGGGATAGTGTACTCAAGCCTACAGTGCTCCTAATTATTCTAAATCAAGGGTAAATCATCATGCTTTTGCAATTCACTCAGGATCTTAATTATGAACTCTAATCCAAACAAAATTCTAGTTTGAGATTTCTTCACTGGTGCTTTACCTTATATTGCTTATTTTTAGGATGTGTTTATTTATTTTTCGATTTCAGTAAATATTTATTCCCTTTGCCTTCTCCCAATCTGAGTAATGCCAAAAAAGCCTTTTGAGATGCTAGCTTTATCATTGAATTTAGAGATTTCCTTAAAGATTTATCATCGAATTTAGTGTGCCTTTCAACTTGTTCTCTATGTGTGTTTCATTCCAATTTCTCAAGATAGAGGGAGAACCTATATTTAGGAATTTAGAAATCAGAACTGATTGGATAGTCATTCCCTGGTATCCATTTGCATTCCTTTTGTAAACTTGATGGATAACGTTGATTTTTCACAAAATGATTGTGGAAATCTACCAGCACTAGTGAGCTAATTCAAGATTCCTTAAGTGTCCCGGGGAGCCTGACATTAGTCTCCTATGCATTACATATGGGAGAGGTGAGATACTTATCAAATGAATACATGAGAAGGACACAATATTCTTAATCATTCAGCAAATAGCTCCAACTATGTTTATACTTATAACTTATAGTTGCACAGGGCCCCACCCTCAGAAATAGAAAATAGAAATAGTAAATATGACATGATTTACTCCTCAGCATGGCGTAACAAAAATTTTCTAATTTAATTCAAATCTCTTGGTCCCAAGTAAGTGCCCCTAGTGAGTGCTTTAGTGATTCCGCCTTCTATATGTTCTATTCAAATGATCACTACATTTTGAGCAGCTTTCTCAAGCTCAGAGTATCTTTTGGGAGGTCCAGCAATGACAAAGAAGTGCTGGTCTAAAAATCCATCTACTCTTTTTGGTGATGGTACTTTCTTCAAAAGGGCCATGTTTTAATGCCTATGTAGCAATGTGGGATGGTAACTGAATGTGACAATTTGCTTCAATGTGAGGCCCAAAGCGAGTGAGTTTCTGGTGATTCTGATCCAGGCATAGGAAGTAGGGGAGGAAAGAAGGGAAGTATCAGAAGAATAGGTGAAGCTATACATTAAAGATTTCACATATTAACTAATATAAATTTTAGCCACTTCTGAGAATGACATCAGAAAGATTGGTGTTATGATTAAATCATTGAAGTCCTTGGTTCTAATCACCTCTCCTTTTTATTTTTTGGCCTAAGTCAGTTTGGCTTGAGTATTCATGCAACCCGAAGAGTTCTGACTAGTCCTGTTGCACACTGTCTTCTCCAGACCAGATTCTGAGACAGGGTAATGGGTGCAGGATGTTTACCGGGGATTAACATCTGTGAAGGGAAGAGGGAAGAAGCAGGACTGGGCAGAGGAAGAGATCAAACTTCCGCCTCTCACAGGCCCAGCAAAGCCTCAGCCAAACTGAGGCTCTGGACTGAATATTGCTCATCTGATATATCCTGTGTTGGGCCAAGGTGGTCAGGCCTTCATAGCATGACAGGAAAGGTGTGGCTCTGGGTGAGGCAACTCTCTGTAGCTGAGGCAGGCGCTGAAGGACTTGATAGCACAAAGTTGTCTGCTGGCCTCTCTCCTTGTAGCTGGGTGGCAAGTAGCTGGGTGGCAAGTCCTTCTTCGGAGAGATCACCGGGGCCACGTCTCAGCTTGGCTTCTTCAGAAAGCGGAACCCAAGGCAAAGCTTACATGCATGATTTTATTAGGAAGTGCAATGCTAGGGAAGCAGAAACAAAAGGAGGGATGAGCCAAGAAAGGAAGGATAGCCAATAACAGGGGTGTTACGGAGCTGTTCTCTACTTGGTACTCAGCACAACGGACGCCCCATCTGTGATGGTGTTCTGGGGCTTTCAGTGCTGGGGGAGAAAGGAAGAAGAGCATCCACAGGTGGCTTTCTTCTTTGAAAGGAGGAAGGGGCATTTAGTGTCTCTGATGTGGTGCAAAGGTGTGAATTCCAGGTTCTGGGAAAACTGAAAGGTAATGTTTACACTCATCTACCCTTACATTCCCCCACAAGTTGGGAAGAAGGCATCCATACCAAAATAAAGAGACATTATCAGTTGAGCAGGCAATCAGTGTAAAACATTGGTGCCAACCATATGTGCTCTGACACCTCTGGAAAGAAATAGGTGTGAGAGACTGGAATAGCCATTAAGTGTTTACTTAGAGATGGGACTGGGGCAGGACCTTAAAGTTAAGACTTACCTAATTGAAGAGAAAATGAGCAGATGCACAAGAAACAAGCAGACTACATCTTAAAGTAGCAAATGGTTGGGAAGGCTGAAGGTTCATAATACCGCAAAGAACTAGCTCTGAGAAAGAGAAAATGGGCAAAGAGCGGGGGAAAGGAGGGCAGGAGGTTGGTATTATCATATGTACAAAAGCCAATATTATTTTAGGAGTGTGAGGTTAAATTCTTTTCCAAAGGTATCTTCTTAGCCATTCTCAAGTATCAGTGGTGTTGAATTGCCAAGTGCGTATTCTAAGTGTACACATTCTATATCTATACATTGTGTATGGGACTGTTTGTAAGGTAGGTTTTGGAAGTGCTTAACTTCAGTGTGGTCAGCAATGACCACATATGTTTTTGCCCTTTTAAGCAACTTAAACTTTATTATTTGCTGAAAAAAATCTATCTGGCATGCCAACATTCAAGGAAAAGAAGCAAGTATTAGAAACTCACACAGTCTTGCCAGCTTCGAGAGATGTTCCAGTCATGCTTTTAATGTTTCTTCACGTGTGCTCATCATATTTCTCGAGTGCTCATTGAATAAAACACATAAAAGTGGGACCCTTAAGGACGATGCTTACTCAGGAAATTGGGAGTTATAGAGTCCAGATCTGGCCTTCTTGTTCCTGCCAGAAACTGCACACCTGTAGGTGGGGAAGTTCTGTCTTTTCATAAAGTACATGAAAAAGGTTAAGGGAAAAAGACCATCATTTTCAGGAAGATTTCTTTTCCTTTCAAGTCCTCACTGTGGGTGTATGCACATCTTTATTTGAGATGATCTCGCTAGTTTGTGCAGAAACCTTGGTGCAGTGACGGATGGTTTGGGGAAATTACGAATATGAGAATGATTTGAGCACCTCTCAAGTGGACACTGGTTGAGTGAGCATAAGGTTAAATTCAGGGATCCTAAGTCTACTCCTCAAAAAAAATTCAGAATGAGACTTGTTTTCTTTGTTACAGATTAAACAGATTATTTGGGCATCTCTGCTATGTAGTATTCACAGCTGTAGCGGATGGAGCCCTGCCCAGCTCATGTCACTCTGCTCTCTGATACAGCCCCAGCACCTGGTCATGATTTGTTTATTATTTGTTTAAGGAAGCAAAGAAACAGGCTCTCCACTTCCAGGCAGTGGGGGAAAGGCACTATTTTTATAAAGCTCCAGAGGAAGGCCTTCCTCCTGCATAGAGCTATCAAATCCCAATTTGAAGACCCCCACCCCCCACCAACTATGTCATCAGGGGCTGTGTCCTTGTTTTGTAAATCACCTTCCTGAGGCAGGGTCGATATTATTATTCCCAGTTTGCACATTTTGCACAGTGGATCAATTTTCAATTCCCAACAACTGAACTTCCCAACTTTTTATATGTTGAAACCCAACTCCAATCATATGGGCATAAAAAATATGCACACCCACCAGAGCATTGTTAGATTTCAGGAAAAAAAAAAATATTTAACCTGAAAGTATGGTCTCTAGTAGCCTAATTGTGAAAATATGCATTGTGTGTGGGCCTCTTTTACATATTTAAATATGGAAGAATGTGAGAAGTCTCCAGATGATATCATTTTTATTCAGTCAAATATCAAGTATAATAAAGAAAATGCAACTTTTGCAGTGTGACTTATACATGCTTATATACCCTTCATTTGAGTCCATATGACATGTAGACAGTTATAGTTACACAACCAGAAGAATAAAATTTGGAAGTGCAGTAAAACAAGACATGCGTTTTAAATAGGCTTTAGAAACAGAACTGAGGAATAGTCAGGAGTCCATAGTCACTCATGCCATTGATTATTTTTCTAGATGGCCCCTCAGATGGAGACCTGGCAGGCATGAGATTAAATTCCGGCTGATGGGCATGGGAGATGCTGTGATGGCTTCCTAGAAAAGACAGGTACAGCTACGCAGTAATCCAGGCTGGCCATAAAGACCACCATAAAGCCAACATGAGAAATTTCTCCTGCCTATGTGAGGGATCCTTATTTTTTTACCTTTCAAAGAAGAACTATTGTACAATTTGGCTTAGATCGTTGATCATAGTCTGTTCTATTTCAAATATCTCCAAGCGGTGTTCTGTGTCAAACTTACAAAAGTCAGCCCGGCCAGCTTGGCTCAGTGGTTGAGCATCAGGAGATGAACCAGGAAATCACTGTTCAGTTCCCAGTCAGGGCACATGCCCGGATTGTAGGCTCGTTACCCAGTGTGGGGCGTGCAGGAAGCAGCCAACCAATGATTCTTTCTCATCATTGATGTTTCTCTCTCTCTCTCCCTCTCCCTTTCTCTCTGGAATCAATTAAAAAAAAAACATTTTTTTAAAAAAAAAAACTTACAAAAGACATACATTTATTTCCACAAAATATTGGAAGATTGAGTGGCCATTTGACCATCGGTGCCTCTAACTTCCAATATAACTCTCCTGGGCATGCATTATAGAAGCCACTTTAAGGCCCCAAGTGATGTGTGGGAAAGAGGGAGGGTTAAAGGGTATTCCTTGGTTGATGGGTAGTTGGTGGTGTGGACCATCTAGCAGTTCTTCTCCCTTGTCTTAAAAGAAAGTGGCTTTCCAGTTGGAAATGTGGTTTGAGTGGAAATGAACTGGCTCTCCATCCAACCCCAACCTCAGGGAAATCATGTGACCCAAAATGGGCCAATCAGAGTCCTCTTAAAGACTTTTCCATGAGCACTTTAAGGGAAGACTGGTTCATTCCAATAGTGTTACTAAGCTGAGGGGATATGGGCTTACGGATGCTTGCAGACATTTTTAATAAGCACATGGAGAAAAACATTCTCAAAGCTAAAGCCAAGCAGAGCTGAGCTCAGAGATGGAGAGCAACCAAACTCATTACCTAATTTGAGTCTAGATCCAGTCATGCTTGATTCCAGTAATAAACCTCATTTTATTTTTGTGGGCTAGTAAACATCCTTTTTTCCTTGATGGAGTTTTAGCTGAGTTTCTTCTATTACTTGTCATTCTCCCCCAAACCCCAATACACTTGCAGTTTATAAGGAGACAATATATATTGTCTATATTTACCAGCCTTCCTTATAGCTTAGGTTGTGATTATGTGACTAGTTCTTGCCAATAGACTGTGAGTGGAAGTGTTCAAAAGGGGATGCCTCTTTCAGTCTCTCTTCCATTTTTGTGGAGACTCCAATGCCATATCTACAAGATCATGTGGCTAGAAGATGACAGAGCCTGCCTGCATCAGCCAGGCTCACTCAGCTTGTGTAGGGCAGAGCCCCTGCCAGCCTTTCCTGTGGTAAGCCACTAGGATTTCAGGAATAATTTGTTACAGGCACACAGGGGCTTGTGATAGAAATTAAGTTCAGCCTTGGAAAAATTAATATTTTTCTTTGTTCTGTGAGTTTGAGGCTAAGATCTATGTCCATCAATTAGTATTTTGTAATGCCTCTTTGTAGCATAAAAAGTAGAGGGAGAATATGTCAAAAAGAGATTAAAGAGCCAAGAATAGGGAGACAATGAGCATAGGAGGCCTCTTCAGTATTGTGCCTAGAGAGTGGTAGAGATCCTGACCTCAAAGTACACCGACTGTGGGTCAAGCATTTTACCTGCATTATTTCACTCCATCTTCACCAAGAAAGTATGAAATAATATGATTTTCATTTTATTGACAATGAAACTGAATTCCAGGGAGATTAAGTAGAGCCACAGATTCCTGGCTAGAAAGGGCAGCTTTGAGCCCTATCTGTCCAGCTGCACATTCTAGCCCAAATTATTCTGGTATTACTATTAATAGTAGTATAAATATTACTTGCAGATAATTCTTTCCAGATGCATTCAAAACACCAGTCTCTTTCATCCACCCTTCAACACAGAGCAAGCAAGATCCAGCCATGTCTGGTTTGAGTCCTGGGGTTCCCAGGCCAGCATTGTAGGAGCAATATGCATGCCTCCCCTGCCCCTGGATTCCCCTGTGCCAGTCATTTTCTTCAACACCCAACCTGGGACATTGTCCTTCTTAGCTTAATCAGTTTTGCTCTTTTTGAGGGATTATGCAGGTCCTCATAGTCTCCAGGCTATTTCTCTTTGCCTTGACAAATTTCCTGAGTTGTTGGTCACCATTTCTAACTAATTTGTCACCCAATGTCCTCCCTTCAGACTAACCTACAAGTTCCCTAATCTAGATCCAATTATTTTTTCCTGCCCTTATGAAGGACTGTCTTGTCATTCTTATCTCTTTGCAGCACTAGCTTTCTTTAAAAAGAAAACATTTATAAAAGATCATCTTCTGGGTTCCTAGGATTTAAATTTCAATTCACAGTAATTTGGTAAAGGAGATTATTTCTTCTCAACTTGTAACTTATCTTTGGCTCAAAAAGTGTCTCTTACTCTAAGTCCCATGCATTTATACCAAATATACATTCTAATCTAACCCAAATTATTGCTATCCAAAATATAAAATATAAAATTTTTTAAAAAACCTCATCATTACAGGATTCCAAAAAACTAGACACCAAACACAAGAATATACCTGGAAGTTTCAAAGGGAATCAGTGGGCCTCCAATAATATAGAATCAGGAAAAAACTATCCACGTGCTTCATTGCTGTAAGTTAAAAATGAAACAAAACCTTGTAGAATAGTCCATAATTGTTCCAGAAGAAAACATGGGGAAGAGACTGGGATTAATTTTCTGAAGTCCCATTAAAGGATACTAATGGTCATGAGTGTCAGGGTGTTCATGCAGTCACACTTAAGTAATGTCATTGTGCTGTAGCACAATTAGGCCTCCTGATGGCCTATCACTTAGATCAGTATTTATGAAGGCTCAGGCTGCACATGATGAGCCAAATCTGGCCTTTTTCCCACCAGTGACTAAAATAATGCATAAAAGCCCATTTAGTGCATCTCTGTGAACATCAGGTTGTCATGAACTCATCCCCGAGACAGTGAATTCTATAAGCACTAATGGGTTTTATTCAACAAACATCCGTTTTGTAGTCAGACAACTTTTGCCACTGACACCTGCCAATTTATAGCCTAAAAAAAAAAATCAAAAAAAATCACTGAGCTTATAGAGTTGTCATTTTGAAAATGAATATGGGCTCATTATCTTTAGTTATATCTTTCTGACTGCTCTAAAGTATCAATCTAGAAGACCTATGAAGCTTTTTGGGGAAAAAAAATTGTTTTGCAATCAAAATCAAACACTACTTTGCCAGCTAACAATGGGTTCTTTTCTGCCTTAAGTTCTTATTAATTTTATTGAAATTGGAAAGTAGGCAGAGGATCCTACCATCTGAAATGGCAACACCAAAAAGTTTTATGTAGTATTGTCCCTATCACTTCATATGAAACCGTACTATACAAATCTAGATTCCTGTAGAAACTGGCTCTTGTTTATTTATTTAAGGGTAATTCTTGTGAATTCCATAGGGAAACAAACAAACAAACATTCAAGCATTGGCAGAGTGCATTATATTATACAGTTTTACTTGGAGCTCTGTCAATGATTTCAATTTAATGCTAAGTAGTCCAGATTTTGAGTAGTAAAAATATTATGTGCACTTCATCTGTTTGTTTAAAATGGGTGCTCTAAACAAAAGCTACACTTTGTTGAAAGTTATCAGTGTCAGTGGGTGTGAACGTGGGCGTTTACACAACACAGAATGAAAAGGGAGGGTGGGGAGGGGAGGGGAGGGGAGGGGAGGAGAAGCAGAAAAGACCACCCATCCCCATCCCTTCCAGAGTAAAGGTACAGCTGAATTCCCACTGGCTCCTTGTTAAGCTTCCATGCAGGCCATGACAGGAACAAGATCACAGTTTTGAGCACAGGTCCTTGGAAGAAAGCATAAATGTGGCTGCCATTGAACTGCAGATGGTCAGGGTCGTCTCAGCCTTTGTGTGAACAACGGCTTGTTCTTCTCTCACTCTTCTAGGAGAGTTTGTTCTGTTGTTGGCAAGTTCCTTCCTCCAAAATGTATTCCTATTTGAAAAGGAGAGAGGACTTCCACTATTTTAAAGCAAGTTTCACTGAGAGAGAAAAGTCTATAAATGTCCATTGCAGGAATCACATTAATTCAATTGGTTAGAGCCTGCTGTGATTGTTCAAAAACTTACTTTTTTAGAGATTCAAATTCTGCGCTGCCTCAGAAAATCCATATTAAAGTATCCTATATAATAAAAAGCTAATATGCAAATCAACTGAATGGCAGAATGACCGGTCACTATGATGCCCACTTACCACCAGGGGGCAGATGCTCAATGCAGGAGCTGTCCCCTGGTGGTCAGTGCGCTCCTGCAGGGGGAGCACTGCTCAGCCAGAAGCCAGGCTGGTGAGTGCAGTGATGGTGGCGGGAGCCTCTCCTGCTTCTGTGGCAGTGCTAAGGATGTCTGACTACTGGCTTAGGCCCGCTGGGGGAGCAAGCCTAAGCTGTCAGTCAGATATCCCCCAATGGCTCCCGGACTGCAAGAGGGAGCAGGCCAGGCTGAGGGACCTCCATCCCCGAGTGTGTGAATTTTTTGCACCAGGCCTCTAGTATTTTATATTTGCATCCAGGAAATATTTAGGAACCATCATTCCTCAAGTTTGTTGTGGGTTTTTCTTTGCTTTGTTTTGTTTTTTGAGACAAAAGAAGAATAAAATTTAGTATGGTCCCACAATTGACCTTTCAATCTCACTAGAGAGATATCACCCACAGCAGTGATATATTCGTGTACAAGGCACATGTATTATATATTGTTATTGAAAAGATACACCAAAAATATGAATTGATTTTGGGAACAAAAGTATACATATTCCTTTACCCCCTGGCAGAACCATTTTTATTTGAATATTTCTATCTTGCCATATGTGGTCATGAACAGGAAAGCAGTATGTAGAAACAGTATGTTTCAACACCATTATTATAACCCCACAGTTTGTTTTTGCTCCTCACATGGTGTAGAAAAGTGGTACTCAATATATTTAGATGTTTATGAAAACATGTTTACAATTTCCGCAATCGAGCAATTAAAAAACTTATGTCTCTCTATGCCTGTCACTTTGTCACTCAGGTCTCAGCTCAAATGTTGCCTCTTGAGAGAGACCATTCTTGACAACCCAATCTAATGCAGCACTCTAACCTGTCACGGTCACATTATACTGTTTAATTTTCTTCACAGTCCTTATTTCAATATGAAATTCTTTTTCCCATTTAGTTGTTTGCTTGGGGTTCTCTTCTAGCCCACATGAGAAAACAAACTACATAAGAGCAAGAAGCTTATCTACTCTTACAGCTACACCAAGTGCCTAGAGTAGGACCTATCCTGTAATGAGGTCTCCTTTTATACTTGGGACTAAATTAACAAAATACAAACTATCAGTCTTTTGTCTAATTCATAATGAATATTACTTAGAAAAAAACCACAAAACAAAATTGACAATGACGACAAATTGCACCTGGTAAAATTTATTATAAATGAGAAGTTGACTAAAGAATCAATCTTGTTCAGTAACATGGAAAATGCAAAAATTAACCTGAAAAAAATACAGTTGTTGAAATAATCAACACCAAGAAAACACACAATGGCTAAAACTGCAAATGGAAAAAATGACTAAAAAGTGACTGAAGAACCAAATCTTCTAAACAAATTTTATATCTGGAAAATTTGATCGTGGACAATTACACTTGGTCAAAGTAAGAGTCATAAAAGAAAACTCATAATAGCAGAAGATATAATAGGTAACACTTGATATGTATGGGAGGAAAAAACCCTGAAGGATAAATCAAATCTTCATCATAAAATTCATGAGAAGGAATTGATTCTGAGGAAAGTAATTTTAGTTAAATGAAAATGGAAAAAATAGAAACTCTTTAAATGGTTTATATTAAAAAAATTGATCAAATAATGAAATTGGTTCAATGTAGTTTAATTCAAAAAATTATTTCTTGGTAATGGTGATATAACTCTGGTTTAAATGATTGTGTTCATAAATATGGAATCAATATATTCTTATGGTCAAAATGGTAGGATAACAACTTCCTACAATTTGGTTCTCTCTCTCTCTCTCTCTCTCTCTCTCTCTCTCTCTCTCTCTCTCTTTCTCTCTCTCTTTCTCTCTTGATACAGAGCTTATCTTCTCCCCTTCTATTCTGGCCCTTAATTCAGACTTCCCCTTCTATAATGGCTCCCTTGGTTCTGTACATCTGGGAAATGCTCAGAGCCTTAGGCTCTGCCTCCTCCGCAGCTTGGCACTGAGAAGACTGGGCAACAGCTAGCAGGTCTCTCAAGACCCAGGAAGGGATGGAGTCAGGAGCACAGATGGAGAATTCTGCTTTTGCAAAGGAGGGAGAATGGGCATATTTCTTCTAGACAAGCTAGAAGGAAGAAACCAGTGGATCCATTTCTGCAAAGATGGACTTGGGGAAAGAGGTAGTTGGAGTAAAGGAAAGAGTTAAAAAAAGGAATTTTTGAGAGGTGGGGGGGAGATGGCCTCAATCTCTTCAGAAAAGTAGAAATCAAGGCCATCTACTGCTAGGAAGGATAAAAAATGTACACATAAGGAGTGTCTTAGTTTCCCAAGGCTGCTGCAACAAATTACCTTCTACAAACCAGCTAGCTTAACACAACACATTTAGTCTCTCACAGTTCTGGGGGACGGAAGTCCAGAATCAAGTGTGGTTAGGGCTCCATTTCCTCTGAATGTCCTAGGGGAGATCCATCCTCCCTCTTCCAGCTTTGGGTGGCTGTTGGCATTCTTTACTTGTTGCTGCATTGTTCCAATCTCAGCCTCTGGCCTCACATGGCCTGCTTCTCTGTGTGTGTGTTTAATCTCCCTGGGTCTCATTTGTAACTGGATTCGGGGCCCACCTGGATAATCCAGGATGATGTCATCTCAAGAACCTTAATCTAATTATGCTTTCCGCCCAAAATAAGGCGACGGCCACAGACTCTGGGATTTGAGGTGTGCATATCTTTTTTGAGGACCCCAATTCAACCCATTCTAAGGTGAGAGGAAAAGGTTTGGAGTTGCTGATATAGAAAGGCAGCCTTAGAGCATGAAACAGGAGAATAAAAAATGATTACCAAAAAGGGATGATGTCCAAGTTGGAGTTGGACACGTGAATTTTTCATTGGCCAAGACTGAAAGGATTCCAGCAGCTTTTGGCAGCCTAGAAGCAGGGGAAGAGCGAGCAGACAGCAGTGGTAACTCAGAATAGCATGTTTATAGGTGGGTTCAACTGAGGGTTAAGGAGATCAAAGATCTCCCCTTCCCCACTTCCAACTGTAGAAGGTAACATGTCTTCTATTTGAGTGAAATAAGGCACATTAAATTATCTTGTAAACTTTAAGTCACTTAGCAAAATAAAGAGGCATAATTTCTATTTGTTTCCCTCACTAATCCTTATATCCCAGATATATTCTTGCTATCAAACTCTAGCTTTCTTTCTACTTCCCCCAAATCTCACATAAATAAAACTTTAAACAAAATATCTATTCCATTATACCCAAGCAATTTCTTTTTCATGAGTGATGGCTGCAATGACCATAGGACTGAGCACACTAGTCACTGATAAATAGTCCCAACCTCTCCTGACTCTCCAGCACTCTGGTGTCAAAGAATCTGTCTGTATCACAAGGTTCTCAGAGAAAAGCATTATAGCATTTTCATTCATTGGTGGGAGCAGAAATATCTCAGAAACCAAGCCTGTAGGTCATATTTCCAGGGCAACGCTCAATAGTTCCACCTCAGACTGGAAGGCTTGCTGGGAAGTGAAAAAGCACAGGTTACTTCACAGGCTGCTAGATCTGTGATTTTTAAAGTTCATTTTTCCTCTTTATCTTTTTTCTGCCTTTTTTTAAAAAAAGCAGCAGAGCTCTCTCCTCAAACAAAAATTTATATCAAACAGATAAAAGTGGAGCTGCCATGATTGCGTGGGGGAGGGGAATTCAGAACTGCCACAGCCAGAGGCTTCCCCAGCCCTAGTGTGTTTCCCACGGGCCCCTCCCCCGATGTCCCCTGAGCACTTCTAAGGAACAGTTTCTGAGCAGCTATGCTAGATAAGTGTGGAGTAGGCTTAAGGGTGCAGAGAAGAAAAGCAGTCTTCTGGTCCAGAGAGTTCCATGTCGTCCATGGAGCTTAGGACTGAGGCTGAGCCTCCATAAATTAGATAACATCTAGGCCTATTCTGTCCTTTTGGGTCAGTTCTGGAAATATGCAGCAATGACAAACTCAAGTTCAACTGCTTTTCCCAACAGGAACATGTAACTTCTTTCTTTCTTCTCTTTGTGAACTTTACAAAAGCACCATTAAAAATATCTGATATAGAAGTTTCCAGGATAAACGGTTCTATTTTCATTAGTGTTGATGCCTTGCCATTTTTGAGAATGCTTAGATCCAATGAAGGCCTCGGGAGAATGGGTGCATGTGAGGCCAGGCTCCACTGTCTACTAATGGCACCATCTCCATGAAGCTACTTTCTGAAGAACATCCTGTCTCCTTCCCCACCCATCTCTTCAAGATTTTTTTCTTTACAAAATTTCTTTCTTCTAATCTGAGAAGATATATATATATATATATATATATATATATATATATATATATATCCCCTATCTAATAATAGACAAACATGGTAATTAACCATACCTCCACTATGCTTCCCATTGGCTAATCAGGGTGATATGCAAATTAACTGCCAACCAAGATGGCAGCCGGCAGCCAGGAAGCTGAAGCGAATAGGAGGCTTGCTTGCTCCAGTGACGGAGGAAGCCAAGATTCCCTGCCTGCCACAGCTGGGCTTTGAGCTGCACTCTAAGCAACAATGTTGCAATTATAGAAGCTAAACAAACCCCAAATACCTGCTTTCAGCTGTCTGAGCTGGAACAAGCAGGGCCACAACAGTGTTTCAATTATAGAACCCAAACAAACCCCAGATACCTGCTTTCAGCCAGCTGGCCTCGGACCTGGAGCCGAAACAAAGTTTCAAGTACAGAAGGTAAATAAATCCCAGAATAAAAAAAAAAAAAAGGAAAAAAAGGAGAGACTGGGAGCTTCAGTTGCAAGCTTGGCCTGCCTGAAAACAGCCCTCAGGCCCTCATCCAGGCTGGCCAGGCACCCCAGTGGGGACCCCACCCTGAAAGGGGTGCGGGCACCCTGAAAACAGCCATCAGCCCCTCATCCAGGCTGGCCAGGCACCCAAGCGGGACCCCCACCCTGATCCGGGACACCATTCAGGGCAAACCAGCCAGCCCCCATCTGTGCACCAGGCTTCTATCCTAAATAGTAAAAGGGTAATATGCAAACTGACCCTAACAGCAGAAAGACTGGGAATGACTGGTCACTATGAAACACACTGACCACCAGGGGGCAGACTCTCAATGCAGGAGCTGCCCCCTGGTGGTCAGTGAGCTCCCACATGGAGGAGCTCTGCTCAGCCACAAGCTAGGCTGATAGCTGCCAGCACAACAGTGGTGGTGGGAGTCTCTCCTGCCTCCTCAGCACTGCTAAGGATGTCCGACTGCACCTTAGGCCTGCTCCCCACTGGCAAGTGGACATCCCCCGAGGGCTGCCGGGCTGCCAGAGGGATGTCTGATTGCCATCTTAGGCCCAATCCCCTGGGGAGCAGGCCTCAACCAGCAGGTGGTCATCCCCCAAGGGGTCCCAGACTGTGAGAGGGCACAGGCCGGGCTGAGGGACCACCTCCACTCCCCGAGTGCACAAATTTTTGTGCAACGGGCCTCTAGTATACATATATATATATAGATAGATCTTTATGCTTTTACGTCTATTTATTTCTTAGCTATCTGACATGCTCAAAATAGCACAACCCTTATAAGATCTGTTTTTACTGCACTGCAATTGGTGATTCTTCCTGCTTGAATAAACTTGCACACATTAAAAATTTTAATAGAGGAGTGAGGATTGCAAGTAGGTGTTAATAGGGCAGGCCTCTAAAATGAGCCAAGTACATAGTTATTTGGCAGAAGAAAAATAGTTCGCTAACTTGAAACTGTAAGTTAAGCAACCAATGAAGCTAGATTCAAATGCCATTGTTTGAGAAAGGTATTCAGTAAAGTCCCTTAGTATAAATCAACAAACACCCATCCAGTACCTCCTATGTGAAAAATATTGTGCCCAGGCTCAGTAATGGAGGAAGGTGGAGATGGGAATATAAAGGTAATTAAGACAATTTCTTTTTACAAGGAAATGACCGTGTCACTGGAAGGATTAGTCAACGGACTGTAAAGCGACACAAAGAAGTTATTTCAGCTAGATTTTGAATAGCGAGGAGCAGTCATCTGGATATGAAGGGTGGCTATTAGTGAGAATGGAAGGGGGAGATGGTCAAAACTTGTCACAGAGGCAACAAGCAGTGAGGGAGAAAGATAAATCAAAGATAATGTCATGGTTTAAAACCTATATTAGTAAGAGAGTAGAGTATCATTAGAAAGGCAAGCAAGAATAGCTATAAAGTAAGTTTTGCTTTGGATGGGAAAAGTTCAAGTGTTAAGAGAGCAATATAGACACGGGTACTGATAATCAAAACATTTGATAAATGGGGTCTTGAGTTCACCCAAATCGTCTCACACTATGACTCACAAAAAAGAAAACAAAATCCTCAAAAAACAAAAGACAAAACAACACAACAATAATGATAAATCAATGATAGAAGCAGAAAGGGAGAGGAGATAAAGCACTGGGGGAAGACCCAGCTTCAAAAGAAAACACAAAAGATTCCACAGCTACCAAAAGGAGGAGGAGGAGGAAGACTGAAATGATATTGGAATCAGTAATTCGCAGGCCATGGGGACTTCAGTATGAGCTGTTTCAAGAGGATGGTGGTTTTTCTCACCTCATTGCCCCTGTTTATTGGTAATGTCTGCTACCTCATCACTGGAGTTTGCAGTAGCTTTAACTTGATCTCATGGCTTCTCTTTATGCAACTTTCCAGTTCCCTCTGCTAAATGCTTCCTTATTTCCTCAGAATTTTTCAATTCAAATACCTCAGGGAAAGAATTCACACGTTCTAGAAGTTCATCTTGGTTATGTGCAGGCATTACAAGTTGTTGGTCATCTCATGGGTTAATGCCCTCTTCTGATCCAATTGTCTGTAACTAGGCAATGGCACCCATGACCGGTGTAGGGCTGGCCCTTCAGCAGGAGCTGGGATTAGGTTAGCTCCAAAGGTGACATGTTCAGTGTAGTATGTCCACAATAACACTCTGTGTCAAAAATATGAGGGATTCAAACTCTAAATGGTCCCTAAAGTTTTAAATAATACCTACCCTGGAAGAAAAGTTCTTTTTACACCTGCATTCTAATTAGTTCATAGGTCAATATTAATAACACCTTGTATTTGCATAACACTTTAAACTTTTCAAATGCCTCCCTGACATGTTTTTCTAAAGGGGTTCCAGAGACAGAATAGAGGCATAAACATGCTCTACGAATGCAAATGAATTCATAGAAAAGCATATGATGACGGTGTCTAATGAATGCCCCATAGCAAACTGTCAAAGTTTTAGGTGCTTAACAAAACAATAAAATCTATCAACTTCCTTAGTGCTCTACTTTTAATGACTCTTCTAGCGATTCTGCCGGTGGGTGATAGCAATTATGAATGTGGAAGCCCAAAGAATTCGCCTCTCCAAGTTCCATTGTTACTACAGAAATTGACATCGGGTCATAAGGATCCGCGCCCTTCCTCTGGATCTGGTGCCTTAGGCATAATGTTGAACGTGGGAAGAAATTCCAGGCCCGTGCACAACCAGGGAATCCAGTTCAAAGCATAGCAGGTCTCCGGAGGCCCGCTGTAGCAGTGAGAAAACGGAGGCATCATGAATTAGTTGAGGCCATATCACTGCTCCTGGGCAGCAGCGGAACACAATTTCCTGTCTCCTTAGTCTCAGCCTGGCAAGTCCTCTTCCCAACACCCCATCACTGAGTAAGTAATGTGATGTAAGACAGAGCCAGAAGAATGGGAGGAAATAAATATTTAAACGTCTGATCCATACCATCTTCTTCATTGTGTTAAATGTTACCGCTCGGCACCCAATTATTTAAGCTGGAAACTTTCTTTTTTTCCCCACCCATACACCAACAATATCCAATAAGTCACTAAGTTCTGTCAACTTACCTCCAAAATATACCTGGAAAACATGCCCTCTCCCCTGTCCTCGCTATCACTACCTTAGTCCACACCATCATGATCTCTCTCACTTGTAAAAGCTTCTTAGTTGGTCTCCCTCCTTCAGTGCTAGCCTACCTACATCCATATTAACAGGCTGGCCGGAGTAATATTTTTAAACAAAAATCATATCTTGTTTTTTCCCCCTTATGTCAAATTCTTCACTGGCTTCTAGTTTCATTTAGAGTAAAATCTAAACACCGTACTCAGGCTCTGCATGATGTTGGCCACTATGCCAAGATCACTCACTCTCCCCATCACTGACAACTCCAGGCACAGCAGCCTTCTGACAATCGCTAGGATGTGCCAGATCCATCCTGCCTCACGACCATCACGCAGTTTCTTCCATCTGCCTGGATTGTGCTTCCCCAGCTCCTTGCCTGTCTGGCTCCCACTCAACCTTCACATCTCGCCCTCCTGGAAGGCCACTTCAAGGCAATCCAATTCACGTAGCCACTTACTCCCTTGCCCAACCCCAATTATTCTTAACTATCTGACTCTGTTTATTTCTTTCCTAGAGTTCATCACAATCTATATACATTTTAAATGTATGTACTTATTTATTGTCTTTCTTCTTCATTGCAGTATAACCTCCACTAGAGCAGGAATCTTATTTATATTATTTTCCATCGCACACTCAGGGCCACCAAGCCCAATGCCTGGCATACAGCTCATCCTGTCAATTGCACCTCTGAAATACGTCTTAAATGCACACTCAGTCTTCCCTATCTCCACTGTCACCATCCTGGTCCAAACTACCATTAGCTTTTCCCTGGACTAATGCAATAACCTCCCAATTGACCCTCCTGCCTCAGCTCTAGCCCAGCACTTAATAAATATGTGTGATGGAATAAATAAGCATATTGTTGTGGGAATAATAATATCTAAAAGAGATGGATATCTGGACCCTGCAGGAAAATCACTTCGTTTTTTCCCAGGCCCTGAAAGAACATCAAACAATGCTCACCAGCTTTTGCTACTGAGTGATAGCTACTGAGTGAATAATATGAGGCATCTTATTCAAGCTCAGGCACAACTCAGCCGGAGAGCAGCATGGAAAAGAGAGAGCATTCGACTCTCTGCGAATTACTCTTCTCATCACATATATGGGGCTTCTAGGCTCCAAAGTAAGAGGCATATGAAAACAAACAAACAATAAAACCCCCGCAAATGCCCAGTATCTCAACCATGAACACCCACAGGAGAAAGAATAACATTAAAAGACCTCCATGATCCCAACTCTGTCCCTCACCACATCAAATAAATAAATAAATAAATAAATAAATAAATAAATAAATAAATAAATAAATAAATAATCTGGAGGCGTTTCTCTAATATCTATATGTAGAAGATTGGGGGGGGGGGTGTAGGTCCCAGGCAGAAAATAGTAGCATGGTCAACTAAAAAGACAGCTTAAAAGCTTTCATTACACCTTTGAACTGGTAATAAGAGAACTGTAGTTCCTGATACCATTGTCCCACTGGCAGCCCCAGAAAGGCTTCTTTGCTCAGAGGGGAGAGAGAGGAAGGAAGGAAGGATGCAATGCCCAGGTCAGGATGCCATTTCAATCATGCCAGGCCTGTTCTACATTCGTAACGCGAATTCCACCAATTTTAAGACACCCCAGGCACCACCCGGAATGCGTGCTCACACAGAAAGTGCAATGTGTGTACATATGGGCTGCGGCAGCTGGCTGTGCTGGAGGCTGAGGGTGCTTGAAACGGGTGAGCTAGGGCAAGAAGATTCTGCTACTTGCCTCATTTGAAGTGACTTGGAGGGAAAAATCATCCCAAGGTGACAGAAACAATTATGGGAGTTTGTCTAGAACTGACAAAAAATGCATTTGACTGGCACAAAGCAATTAAGGCTGCCCCCTTCCGCGCTGGCACCAGGCAATAACCCCAGGTTAAACACTCAACAGATTTCATGGCGAATGTTAGCATCCTCTTGATAGGCACCTTTCTCTTCTCCCCACCTCCCACGCTAATGCAAACTCAGCGCTGTGATGCCGTCACGGAGGCTAGAATATGTCCTGATGGAATATTCTAGATACCACCAGTTTCATTTGGGTTCTCTCCCCATCCCCCGTGTTGATTTGTAGGCTGGCGGTGACCTGAAATCCATCCTCCTGGTGAAACCTCAGAGCTTAATCCACTAAGTCGGTCTGGCTTTGAGCCCCAGAGAAAATGGGATTTCTATAAAATGTTCGCTTTAAAGAGAGATTTGCTCCCTTCACAGCTCCTTTTCTGCGTCACACACCATTAACTCACAAAACGCTGGCTATCGTCTGAGGCAGAGCTCAGGCTGGTTATGCATAAAAGGGCAAACTCCTGCATTGGCAATGTCTCTTAATGAGGCTCCATTCTGTTCACACGTGCTGGGCTTCTCTGCCTTGGAACCTATATCCCAACACATGCCCGTTCACTCACTTTCTTGCCTCCCGCGGGTATCATAATTTGACATGGTGACAAAAACACGGAGATGCTATTGTGATTTTGATGCTCCACTATTTCTCCATGTTACAGAATCTTCAGAAGGCTGCCCTCACAGCCCAGCATAAATGGACATGCGGAACCAGGAGCCTGTGCATTCTTCACTGGGAGCCTGTGCAAGGTGCCTAAATCCCAAAACGCATTTCAGAAGCACCACTGACTTGACATCGCTGGACCCCTCCTTGCCACTTGGAGAGAATGGTGGTTATTCTCTCTTTGTTACCTTCCCTTACTCATTCTCCACTGTTCTCTGTCCACCCTTGTGCCCCAGCAGGATGACTCCTGGTGGATGGCATCACCCAGGGTCCTAGCCAATTGGCTTTTGCTCAGGGTAAGCCCTGGGGGGAAGCGAGAGGTGGGGGAAGAGCCAGGTTGGGGTAGGTCTCCCGTCATTCCCTCCCAGCACCAGTGTTCAGTCTCTTGGAATAGCTGTGTCCCTCCAGAGCTAAAACTATGCACCAGGAAAACCTCCCTCCTTGGCTCCACCTCTTAGATCTTGCACCACTATTTCCTCTCCTGGCCCCTTCAGTCCCAGATGTGCCTCACCCTAGTCTGTGGGTGCCTCACCATCCTGTAATTGCCCCTCAATTCTGCCCACGCCTATGCAAGTGGTCCTTCCATGACGGGCTCTTTGTCTGAACCCCTGTTTCCCCCTCATGCAGGTAGAACCACCTGTCCGGCTGGAAGGCCCATCCCTTCCCCCAGAACTCTGGTTTGAACACTCAGATTTCTGCATCAAGTCATCTTGCCCCTGGTTCAGTTTTTCCTTGGGTCTTTGCCCTAAAAACAATTTTTGCATTCTTTTGAGATCATGTTGTGGCCCATTTTGCTAACTAGATGTGTTTCTTGAGACCGAAGGCCTGGTTCCTGGCCTAGATGTACTTGTCTGATACCTCAGACTTTCTAGAACTTGAATCCTATGTTCATCTTGATAATTTCCCCTGCTCTGAATCTGGCACCCAAATTTCTGCTGAAAGCTTTCCTTCTCAGTATGCTCACCTGGTTAGATATCTAAATAGCACCTGCCTTTTTTTTCCCTTCTGTTGGGCTTTATTACATTGACTACATATCCATAAAGACAATGGCTTGCTGGGTCACCCAGGATAATCACCTATTGTCGTTTTCCCCCCATATCCTCCAGATTGCATGTACTGTCTGCTTCACTGGACCTCTAATCCCAGGTCCACCACCTAGGACCAGGGATCTCAACCACATGTACAACTTGGTAATGTTTATCTACACATGTCTAAAGACAGCTGCCTACTAGGACAACCACGTCCCCTCCCCCCTCCCATATTTTACAGATACCATGTCCTACTTTCTTTTCATTCACAATCTAATTAATTGATAGCCACCAACTTCACTGAACCCACATCTGAGTGCTAACCATTCAGTGACAGTCTCATACTTTTGAGGGTCAACCAATTAGTGGAGTCACTCCAGTTGCAGTTCTGAAACCTAAACAATCGATAAGTCTTGCTTCCCCCAAAGACACTTTTAAGTTTGATGTCAACCACTACTGCCTCTGTCACCAACATAATCCCCAAACAAGCCTTCATCCCAGCCCCACCTAAGATCAACAGGCTGCTTTGTTCAGAGAGATTATGGCTATCCAGTATTTCTTTCCTAAGTAATAAATTTAGTTTTTTGTTTCACATACTGAGTAATAATACCTTCTTTCCACAATACAAAATAAATCTTTTTAGCAACCTTAGACTATCTTCCTTAGCTTGATAAAGGAAATGTACTAGATCTATAGCAAGCATCATATTTAATGGTGAAACGGTGGTGGCAACTCTGGTAAAGGCCCTCATTCTATTGTTTCAGTGAGAAAGGTAATACCAGGGCAATAAAATAAGACAAAGAAATAAGGAATAACTATTAGAATTATAGTGATATGCCAGGAAATGATTTTTGACCAGCCAAACCCAAAATCAAATTACAGTTAGAACCAAAAATGAAGTTCAGTAAAGTGATTGGATACAAGCAATACTAACCACTTTAATGGTAATAGTTCACTTTTATTGAGTGTTTGCAATGTGTTGGGCACTATTCTCAGTGCTTTGCAGGTTTCATTTAATCCAATTCTCACAATAACCTTGTAGAATAAGTATGCTCCCTCTTTAAGAAGTGAGAGACACTGAGATTGAGTAAATTGCCAAGAATACCTGGCTTGTGTAGGATGAGTCCAGGATTTGAACCCAAGCAAACCAATATCGGAAATAATGCCCTTAACCACTGTTATAGTGGTCTGCAAGATTTTTATTCATGGATCTCATAAGTTAAAAAAAAAAAAGAGTAAGCACTCCCAACATAGGTATATTTTATCTTTAAACTGTATGCACGTTATAAAATAAAAAAAGAGATAGAAATGTTTAAAGAAAAAAATAAAGACAAACTAAACAATATTTTCAAGTAAATTTTATTTTACCAAAAATAGCTCTTTAAGTGCTCTGTGAATTAGTAGAAATAATGTGACCAAGTATATGTCTTCTCATTTTGTAAACCTTTAACGGTGACGCAGTGTCAGACCACCCATTTGCTCTATCACCAAGTCCAGTTTCTTTTGACACAGCAGGTAACATCTGTGAATATAATTGGTTGGGGAAACAGATAAAGGCAAACTTTTGATTTACAGATATTATTTGAATGTTTTAAAAATAAGAGTATATTCATTTATCACTGACATAATTAAAGAAAAAAAATTTAAACCCAACTTTCAGTTGATTCCTGTTTGCCTGATCTGGCCCTTGCTTGCCTCTAGCCTCAACCAACACTTTCAACCCCTCTAACTCTGCTTTTTATCCACAGTGGCTTCCTGTTCCTTCAACAATCGACTCCTCCACCGCCTCCTAGTTTTAAAACTTCATATATGCTCTTCCCTCTGGAAGCTTTTTCTTCTCCCTAGCACCCACACTTCCCCAGCTCTTCTTCATCCCTCAAAGACACCATATCACTTCTCTGGGAAAACCTTCCTAGGCCACTAATAGAGGTCAGACCCCTGTTATAGCTCCCTTCACTTATGACAGATTATAGCTATACATCTATGTGTATGATTATTTGATAAATGAGTGTCTTTCCCATAGGACACTAAGTTGCACAAAAACCATGTTTTATTCACCGTCATGTCTTCCAACTCTAGCACAGTACCTGAGCATATGATAGATTTTCAGTAAACAATTGATGAATTTATAGTTGACTGGATTCATTCTCATTTTGTGATGCCAACCTAGACATGGGAAGGATAAAATACATTCCTAAATTAGCTCCCCTCCCATGAAGCTTGAGGAGGAACTTGCCTTGGATATTTAGTGGCTACTGTGCCACCTCCAATGCTGTTTGAGTCCCAGTAAGGGCACATACCTAGGTTGCATGTTCAATCCCTAGTCTGGAGGGATGCATACAGAAAGCAACCAATAAATCTCTCTCTCTCTCTCTCTCTCTCTCTCTCTCTCTCTCTCTCTCTCTCTCTCTCCCCTCTCCCCCTCTCCATACCCTGGGGTGAGAATAAAAAATTTTTAATGCATTAGCAAGGTGGCCATTATAGGCGACAGGGGAGTCCATTTGGCTGGAACTTCTGGGAAGTATAAAGAATACCTCCTAGAATTATCTGTCAAAGGACAGAGACTAGGGCACATATCTGCAGGCTCCCATCCCCTCTTGGTTAAGAATAAGCCCTTGGACATTAGCTCCTCTGCACTCCCAGGCTGCACAACTTCTCAAGCATCAACCTGAGTGCCACCCACAGACATTCAACGTGATGATAATGGGAGCAGCAGTGAACAAGTGGCTCTGATTTGTAATTGCAACCCAAGCACCAGGAAGGCAGCTTCTAGGACAGCACATTTCACACAGTAATCAGCAATTCCGAATAGGAAATGCAGGCACTAGACGAAGACACTCTTTGTCTGTGATGATGATCATGGCTTTGCTCAAATTGACAATTTAAGTTGACAGTACTGATAACTCCAGAGCAGGCTGCCCTGTATTTCTTTCCAAGATACATTGATTTCAGTTCTCCCATGAGCCTCTTGACTTCTTTTTCCTCCCCTATCAAAGAGAGTGACAAGTCACAGTGTGCCAGTGAATAAGGTCAAGAAGAAGAAAGAGAGGCTATTTCCTGCCAAACTTCATATCCTTCACGTGCAATTGCAAGCTGTGGGATGACAGCTACTGCCACAATGAGTGCAAGCACACAGCCGAGCTTTAAAAATTACACAACTTGTAATGTGGTTGAACATCTATAGCTCACATCTCCCCTGCCTCTCTTAACCTCCCCACACTCCACTGCCCCCTTCACTGACTGACGGCAAAGGCAGCTGAACTATCAGAGTCTCAGATTTAAAGATTGACTACTGACACTTTCCAATCTGTGGCTGAGCTAGCCACCACCAGTCACTGCAATCACCACTCTCATGCTCCATCTCACCTCCGCCCAAAACTCCCTGCCTCCCCCCAAAACTCCTCTAACCCCCATGAGACCATGAATCCTTTAGAAAAGCAGGCTCTAACCTCTTTGTGTTTGCAAACACTTCTGGAGATCTCTATCTCATTCTCTTGTGTTACCTATTTGACAAGTATTAAAAATCACAAACTCATCTTTTCCCTCGGGTGATTAATGCACTTCCGTTTTTCTGTAAGCAGAAAGTACTCTTCCTTCAGGCCACAACATTTGATAAAGAAATAAATCTTTGACATTATTAATTCCCTGGGCTGAGCTTTTGTTTAATAACTATTCTGTCAGTGATGGATCTGAAGAGGCAGGGTATGTGCCTGTGTGTGTGCAGAGAGAGAGAGAGAGAGAGAGAGAGAGAGAGAGAGAGAGAGAGAGAGAAGGAGGGAGAGTTGATGGGAGAAGTGGGCAGAAAAGGGAGGATAATTTGATTGTGGCCTAGAGATTAGGCCTACTGACATTACAAAGCACCTCTTTATCCAGAACTGGGCACCAGTGTGACAAATCATGGCTTCCTGTCCCTCTCCACCTCACTATCTGATTAGGTCCAAGCCAGCCAATCACAGCACACGATTTGGAAAACATTTCCTCCTTGACATTCAGGGAAACAATCTCTGGTTGAAAAAAAACCCCAACACATTATAAAATAATGGAAAAGCATCAATCAGCTGGGAATGTGTATCTACTACTGGTTGGAGGCAAGTGGTGTTTTTATTTAAATGGGACTGAAGGCAGGGAGGTTTGATTTTTTTCACAAAGATACCAAACCAGAGCGGGGGGAATATTTGCATATAGGCTATTGTCTTTTCCTTCTACATGGTAGGTTTATACAGCAAGATGAGCAACAGATAGTCATCTGTAAGGCATTACATGGTGACCAGTCAATTACTTGTCTAATTGGGTGTAATTCAAATACAAATACAAAAGTAATTTCAATGCACGTACACACACACACACACACACACACACACACACACACACACACCTTCCTCAGATGAAGTAGTTAAATTGCATAAAAGGAAATAGTTCCCCTTTTGGAATGAACCTCATTCAGGGTTTCAGCAATCGGCTGCCTGCTTTCATACCAGAGAGGAAGCAGGCCTGGTGTAGGAGCCTGGGAGAGACTCTTCCAAGACCCAGACCTGCTCAGGGAGTCCCTGGAACATTGATCAGCCCATCCCTCCCCTCACCCCCCTCTCTTATCATGGCATAACCTTCTACCCTCCTGCTGTCCCCAAAGATAGAGAGAGAGACGTGTTTGTATGACTCATAGGTCCACGAACTCAATCCAGAGGGTACATAACTCACTGAATGAATGAGATGTGTCATTTCCAGGCTATAAAAATAATTCACTGCCTCCCCTTTTCCTAAAGGGGCCTCCGGACCTGGTGCTTTCACCTCTGCCCCCTGCAGCTGCAGCCCCACAGCCTCTGCAAAGTCCCAGCAGCCCCAGCGGTGCCTGTGCTGAGAACCAAGGGCTTATGCCGCTCTGAATGACAAGTGCTGCCTCCTGGATTTTGAAAAGAAAAATTTAAAAATATATGCAATTATATCTATAAATATATAAATTATAAATACATCAATATACATATTTCCTATCTGAGATATCCCCAAATACTTACAGGGACAGTTTTTTCTCTCATGTATTAGTAATAAAATGCAAATATGCTACAGTTTTTCTTTTCCTTTCTTAGTTAAAGGACAGAAACTTCCACAATAGAATACATGGCTTACCTATTCATCTGAACTGCTTCTGGGAGAAAGAGTGCAGGAAGCTAAATTCATCATCAGTTGCTTTCCCCTGTGTCTTCCTCACTTTTTATCCTGCTATAGCTCCTTACACCCAACCCAGGTTCACCATTGCACACATATACATATGCTCACACTGGCAAACACACAATTTATCTCACCAGTTCAAATCACCCATTCCCGCTTTCATAAAATGGCCCCTTTAATTACCTCACTGAGGTCTGCCCTCCCTCCCAGCACACCACAGATAAGCAGCCTTTATTTAATTCCTTTCACCCTCCCAAAGTCAATTCAATCATCTCGTTGGTTATTTCTGCTTTCAGCCCCACCCTCATGACCAGAAATGGTTAGTTCTCTTTCGCGCTCCCTGAAACCCATCAAGACTGGACCTCCGATATTCTAGCTTGCGTAAGTTTCCCCCGCAGCACCTACCCTCAATATTTCTTCACTCCTCAATTTTTCAGACAAAATATTTTTTATTATTTTTAAAATTGCCTGTTTTTCTCTGCCAGGTTCTAAGGTTCACTAAAGGCAAGACTAGTGTCTGCAATTATACTGAATACCACACACACACACACACACGCGCGCGCGCGCACGCACTCCATCCAAAAATGTTTCATTGCACAGAGCCAGTGCTTTGCAAAATTTTGCTAGTAAATCTTAGCAATTTTAAGTACTAGGAGAGAACCCTGAAAGAAGACATTTGGAGACAAACAAGAGTTTGAAATCAGACCAAAAAAAAAAAAAAAAAAGAGGGCATTAGCATTTGGCAAGTTTCCTTACCAGTCTAATGCTTGGTATTCTTGCATGTTAAATGATGATAATAAGGCCTTCACTGGGTGAGTGTTGGAACTGATAGGACAGAGTGTCTAAGAGGGGGCAGGATGGCTGACACATGGTCAGCAGAAGTCACGTCGCATTGATTTCTTTGTCCTCACGGGTCAGCCTTGCTACTGGCTCCAGGCTCACTTCAGAGATGACTGGGGTGTGTAGCCTTGGGGCTCACTTCATGGCCCATGCCTCCCACACTTCCCATTTTCAGCATGACTATCTGATCACGTTCTCCCACCTCCCACTCGTCCTTGCTTCCCTTCCTAATGTTGCCTTCGAAAAGCAATCATACAACACAATCTCTTCTTTCCAAGGCACACAGGAAAAATTAAATATTTGAAAACCCTTCATTCATGACATCGCTCTCTCCAAAGGGGATCAAGCAAGCTGTCCGGGGCTGCCGCACGAGCACCTGTGCCTGGTAACCATCTCCCTAGCAACAGGCTTCCCGATGGCCAGTTGACGTTCCTTTTGAAGCTCTAACAGTTTCCAAAGCATGTCTGCTTCTCCCACTTTGATTAATCAACATCACCTCCTTCAGTGTGTGTTTAAGTGAAATAATGGATTACTGCTCAACTAAAGTTGAATGGCAGAGGGTTTTGATGAATTTCAGGAAGAAAAAGCCAAAGAATATCTGCAATGCCTTGAAAAGGAAAAACCTAAAAACCTCTCTTTCTTTGTTGCCTGCATTCTTGTAAACAATGACGTTCATAAAAGTAATCTTTCAAATCAAGAACAATTGCCCCGTCTCACCAAGGCTTTGGGGGTAGTCCAGTGGTTCCAGCTTTATTTTTTCTGCTTTGAATACTTGAAATCCCACAGATACTTGTCTCATAAGAGTAACACTTATCACCGTGGTCGATGTCATCTCCCAGGGATTCTTAGAACTCAGTGTTCAGAGTCTGACAACTCTTTTGGACTGTGCCTTTTGTTTCCTGGCAGGAAACATTGAAATGTGTTTTTGAAGATACATTTTTTCAGGGAAAGTTTTGTGTGTGTGTTTTTTTTTTCTCTCTCTCCCTGGGAATCTTTTCCCCAGGCTTAGAAAGTTCTTACATTTCTATGACACCAGAAATTTGTCTGTGTCTCCTCTTTGCTCTTTTGTGTTGGGACCAGAATTCTTGATTTGTCCTAATCTGCCTCGGGGTCTCATCCCCAATTGATTAAGAAAGATCTTTAAAGCAGAGGTATACCATTAAAATGGATCACCTCTTAGCTGCCGACTTTCTCCTTTAAATCCCTAAATCAGTGGTTCTCCACCCTGACTGCACATTAGAATCACCTGGGAATCTTTTTAAAATCCTGGGCCTCAAAGGCCCAGAAATCAGGATTTTAAAAAGATTCCCAGGTGATTCTAATGTGCAGCCAAGGTTGAGAACCACTGCCCCAAATGCTTTTGAAAAGGTGAACTAAGAAAGTGGAATCAGCTCTGTCATGTATCCAGGTCTAAGTACTTAAATGGTAATTTGTGACTTTTTAAGTCAAAATGGGTTATTCACTGCCTGCCACGGGAGAATACAAAAGAAGCCAGGAGCTTCGTTTCATATGTTATTATCATGTGCTGACAATCCATTTGCCCCTGTCTTGCACGCAGTCATTTTAAAGATGACTCACAGAATGAATTAACACTGATTTTTTTTCTCTGGGCTTTAGGAAGGATACTAAATGGGGGGCAGCTTCTTTTTAACAAGCAGGTCTTTCAGGGATTCCTCAAAGTCCCCACAAGGTGGCACACCAGCACAACATGAAAAAGGAATGATGTCCCAGGGGGCCAGCTCCCAGCCTCTGTTAATGGCTTGATTTTCCACTTACAAGCAAGAAAATGCCATGGAAACTTTTGTTTTCCCCTTCGAGGGAAGGAGGAGGGAAGGGGATGGAGGTGGCACAGAGCCCCCTTCCACTGTGTGTTTCGCGCTGCCCATAGCCACATGGGGACACTGTACATCATGCATAGTCGGAATCCAGCATTTTCTGATCTTAGCCACAGCCCCATTCTAAGCAAAAAGGAACCAGCATGTTGTGTTGAGCTTGAAAACATCCAAAGTCACAAGTAAGGGGAATGAAGAAAATCATTTGAGAAGAGGGGAAAACATCAGCGGGTTCATTTGGACAGCAGGAACTGGGCAAAGTAACTAGAATTTACCAGGTGGCTGGTTCCAGGTGCCAATGGGTCCTTACCTGGAACTTGTCCTGCTTCTCATGCAGAGACAGGAAACGACTTCACAGTTTTACCTTAAAACCTCATCTGTGCTCACAGCCCCTTCCATTGACCCCCGTCCCCAACATAATGCCCTTTTCTTATTATTCCCCTGTAATCTGGGCAATTGCTGGCCATTCCACAGGAGCTGCTGAGCAGAGGCAGGCATTGCTCCCTTCTGAATGAACTCATGTCCCGGTGGCAGTGTCCAGCCGAGTCCAGTGCCTCTATCTGTCCACCTCACGCATTCCTGGGTGCAGGGATGTCCATACAAAGTACCTTTAGACCATGTGCACTGGGGTCTGCCTAATCTCGTTAGATTTCTCATTTCCAGCGCAATCCCGTCATGGCGCTGTGCACCGGTGCCCCAGATTAGTGGCTTGTCAGGACGGTGCCCCACTAATGAGCTAATCCAAATAATGCTCAAATCCCAAATCAGATTGAAGACGATCCAGTCTGGCTAGAATTAGAGAGTGAGACACGCTGGCTGGAGGAACAAGTGCTCATTCTCTTTGTTTTGCCTCAGAATGAAATAGGTGGAGCGCTGTCAAACTCCAGAGATTGTTTTCCTGTGCACGACATTAACCTCCATGACACAATTGGGAATAATAAACAGAAAAGAGTACATCTGTATGGATTGGTATAAATTTCCCTTAGAGGGTTAGAAAACACACATACACACACATATGCAGGTTTAATATATTCAGCAGATCTATGTCCTTCACAGCTTCTAGTTTTCCTGCCTTTCCTGTGAGGTTGGCCTCAAGACCTTGCAGATTTTGCATCTGATGTATTTCAATGGCGACCTTAGGATGTAGGGTTAGGCCAAAAAAAAATTGTTTTAAAGCTTATTTGTTTCCTTATTTTCCCTCAGGGTAAAGCTGGGCTCCAGAAATCCCAAAATGTAGACTAGCAAAGTTCAGGTCAGGCCCTTAACAAAGGAGCTAGGAAAACAGAATGCAGTCAGGGTCATTGTGGTTTCAGGTGCTCTTGAAAATAAAGCCGTGGCTTAAAAAGTGGATGCTTAAATTGGTTTCTTATTTCTGCAATTTTCTAGTCTCTTTGAGAATGAAAGAAATGGTTTCTGCTGGCCAAAGGCAGATTTTAGGATGACCAGCCAGTGGGCCAGCGCAGAGCAGTGGAATAGCTGTGGTCCATTCTCCCCCAGCACAGCAGCTCGGGCCCTCATCGGGGCAGAGCTATCCTTTGACCTTGTTGCTGGATGAAGCCCAAAGAACAGAGTTTGACTCTTAAGAGTCAAGTTCGGGTAGCCTCTCAGAGTACATATATGGATCATTCTGTACTCTGACTTTTATGTTGGTCCTCACCTCCGTGCTTTCCATGCCCCAGGGTCTACAGAAGAAAAATTTTTGTTTAATGAAGTACTGATAGAGTGCTGCAGCTTTAACCCATCTCTCCTCACTTTGCATTTCCCTTTGATACTCTGTGTTTAGTTTTATATTCAGAGGATCTGAAAGAGGCCAGACTCAAAAAGCTATGTATGATTTCATTTATATAAATTTTTAGAAAAGGCAAAATCATAATAACTGAAATCCAGATCAATGGTGTGGGGAGAGGGACTGACAGCAGAGAGACAAGATTACACTTCAATTACAAAATTTTTTAAAAATTCTTTGGGGATGAAGAAGTTTTTAAATTTTGTAAAACTGCCATAAAAGCAAACACAACAGCCAGGGTGAGCCATTTTGTAATTTGCATCTGTTTTTGCCTATATCCCATTAGCTTCAGGGCTACAATAAAATCTGAAGAAAATCAGAATGATGTAAGTAGGTAGATATAAGCAAGTAGGTATAGGTAATAATACCACCGTATTTTCTCAGGCCTTTGCAGCCTTCCTGAGTTTCTTATTGTTTCAAAGATATTTTAAAGACTTTTAGAGAGAGAGAGGAAGGGAGAAAGAGAGAGAGAAGCATCGATGTGAGAGCACTACAACCATCACCTGTCTCCTGCACACCCCCTACCCTGGCAGGTGCGCTGACCAGGAACTGAACCGGCAACATTTTGGTGTATAGGACAACACCCAACCAACTGAGCCACACCAGCCAGGGCCCTGAGTGTCTTTACCTAACGCGTAGGGAATGTGAACCTGCTCATATTAACTTCCTAGAAGTTGGCCAGTCGATGACCTAAGCTGCTTGTTAACCGCACCCAGGGCAACCAGCTCTGCCATCCTCTCCCCGTGCCCTACCTGGACACTAATAACAGCAGTCACCACAGCCTGCCTCCTCAGCTTGGCCCAGGAACAGGGTGCAAATCGATGATCATTTTTCTTGGCGAATTATGACACAGGCACATCGACTCACCCTGGAAGAAAGCAGCCCCTGCCAATATTGTAAAGCAGCCAGGAGAGAGATGCGAGGCCTGCTCGGGCCTCTCTGCCTCCCTGCTGACTCTCATTACCCAGCCGGAATTTTACAATCCTCCCTTCCCACTGCCCTCCCCCCCCCCCCAATTGGATCCGAGGACGCTGCACTCCAGACTGGCTGCTTCTTTTGTGTGCCCACTGCTGCGGAGTGGATTGGGCTCCTAATGAGCTTTGACACTAATGGAACTGTGAGACGATGCGATTGTGGAGTCTCCCCCCATGCAGCGTGGCCCTGGCAGGAAGCGAGCCCAGACTCTGCACCCTTTCACCCTCCAAAGAATTCTATGGAAACCATCCTCCGCAGCCAGCTGGGGCCCTCCTCCCCCCGCACACCCCCCCCCCCCCCCCCCCCCCCCCCCCGCTCGGTTCAGTTTCCTCTCCCCTCCATCATCCTGCAGGTGGCTGAGAAGAAGGTTTTATGGCCTGGTGCGTGGTGGGTTGGTTGACAGCGCCGGGGACCGTCCCTAATTCAGGGAGGCCGTGGAGCATAGAGGTGAGATTGGAAAGGGGAACTGGGGCCCATAAAAACAAAGTCTTGCCCCACTTGCGTTTAAAAAGCGATCCGAGGAGGAAGGGGACCAGGGACTGTACGGTTGTTTTCTATTAGATGCTTAACAACGTGTGTAAGTGGAGGCGATTTAAGAAAAAAACAACAACATGTGCTTCTGTAATTTCCACGTTGTGTGTGGTACAGGTGTAAGAGACTGCAGCTAACTATTGAACTGTGAGCTAATTATAGGGAGAAACAGATGTTGTCCTCTAACGAGGAGACGGAGGCGCAAGATCCTGCCTGGCGAGGAAGCCGGAGGAAGCCTGTCGCAGGGCTTCGCGGGGCTGGCTGATTCCTCTCGAAAGATTCCCTGCCACACACGGTCACGGCCCGTCCTCACATCCGCTCCAGCAGGTGATAAGTAATTTTCACCTCCCTGTGTCTGGGGAGAGGACTAGGTCCCCATTTTATTAACCTCTCTGCTTCTTTCAGTTTATTTCCCAGAAGTGAATCATTCCTGGCCGCCAGCTGTGTACTGGCGGGAGGGGTGCCCCTTTGATTTCTCAGTCCATTCCCAGTGTGCTGGGTTTCCAGAACAATCAGATATTCCCAGAGCTGTCAACTATTTATCAGGCGATGGAGACGCTTTCCTAGACCACATTTTCTGTGTCTTGGTGTTACAGTCTTCTCCCCGAAGCCCCTTACAGGTGACTACGCTTCTCTTCAGCGTCATGGAATGCCGGACCCAGAGGGTGTGTTGGTGAGTATAAATGCGACTTCCCAGTTAGATGTCATTCCGCACAAACAGGGCAAGTGTGCGCCTAAGATGGCATTTTTAAAAGTGCTCATCACTGACTTTCAGGTGGACAGAAGTATTCAGGATGCGGTCAACCTCCATACCTTGCCAGGAGGGAAAGAGTTGACATCCAAGTTCGCCGAAGAGGCAGGGGCTCTGTTTCATTCCTCAACGCTAAACGTGCTCCTTTTTGGCCACATGACAAGTAGGCAGTTTAAAGTGACCGTCCCCCCAGCCTCCCCCCGCCCCCCGGAGTATAAAGTATTATTTACTGTGCCATCGAATGAGAAACAAGGGCTCGCTGTAGCAACCGCCCTAACAAGAGGCGCTATTCACAGGCCGCCTTGCCCGCCAGGGGCCGGCCCACGGAGTACCTTTCTGAGAGCGCTTGTGGGCCAGCGGATGGCACATGCATCCTTGATGGCTTGTCCCATAAAAGGGTTCTGGGCAGACAGGATTGCTTTCGGAAGGGACAGGGAGTGCCCACAGCTATGTTTTTCTGTGCTTGAGGATTAGTGGAAATTTAATTGAAAATAAAACACAGAGCAACTGTAGTGGCCACTGAAAGGAAGAACAAAGCGTTCTTCATCCAGCCGCCCCACCACATGGCGGCCGAGGGAGGCTGCTGCTGGCCTCATCTGCTGGCTCTCATGCACCCGCCCCAGCCTGGGGATAATCACCCATCCTGTCGCGCCGTCTGCGACCCACGCGTCCCTGAAAGAGCCAGGGAGGCGTCTGCCACACGGCCCGGGAAGGGTGTGCTTCATTTGTGAGCTGGTGCATGTGTCCACTTAAGGTCAATGTCTCTTTCCTCTAGCCTAGTAAGTAACATTTTCTTATGTCTTCCCCCTCTACTTTCTATCTGCCCCCCCCCCTTTACTTTCTAGAGCCTTCTTTGGCCCACCTACTATCTCTAAAATCTTTCTTTCACTGCCGTTTTGAAACTTCTGGGGAAATAATCTCTCTCCCTATGAATTTTCAAGACAGATATTAATTACAACACACTGTAGGCAAAGATTAGGTAAGAATAAAGGTCTGAGAGGACTTTATCCTCCCAAAGACAATGACCCAAAGTCTCTGGCTAATCTGAGTGGCCCCCTTAAAGCTTCCTAGGTATGAGAGAGGTGCATTTTCTCTTTCTGCTGTGTTTCATCCCTTTCTATCCCCAAATAATAGCTTCAGGTGTATTCTGCCACGGACGCCTCCAGCTCTGAGCCTCCATGTGAAGGTGACATTTGTCTAAGGGTCCCTTTCCCTCCCGCTTTCTGCTTTAGAATGGCAAATGTGATCCCTCAGGAATGTCACTGCTCCTGACTGCGGCTAGAAGTCAAAGCATCTTCCAGCTGGTGACATCTGGGGGCTCAAAAGGCCAGGTCCTCAGTTTGTGTATAATGCTGTTCGCTGCCCTGATTCAAAGTGGCAACATCCTAGGTATTGCTGCTTTGTGAATATTATGCTCAACAGTTTAAATCCAGGCCTTCTAGTGGTTTTACTCCCTACAGCTTCCACTCCATTCAGAGGCTGTCAGATCCCAGCATAGTGTTTTGCATAGATCCAGTGTTAAATAAATGTTTGCTTGAATGAATGAATGAGGGAATGAATGAATGAAAGGGTTGTTCTGCATTGGAAAATAGCGATTTGCTTTAACCTATTTGCAGATGAAAGGACGCAGCTTAAAATATAACTTCCTAAAGTGCCAACTAACTCCTTCCAGGAGGTTTTACTAGTATATAAAGGAGACTTTGATTTACCTTCTACTTTAAAATATTTCAGTAGTGGGAAAATGAGCAAAAGTAGCACAGTAAAGCATTCCTGATTTTGACAATCTTCCTTTGGGAGGGGTAGACAGATTCTTGGTTCATAGCTCCAGAATCCAAAGTGCTGCGGTCAACAGAGGTTTTTCATAACTTGTCTGGCAAGAGACCTGACTTGAACTGGTACCAGGCTAGTGAAGGCCTCCCTCCAAATGTGGCTATTCCCGGGCACTTCTGCAGAAATCTTAGTGTCTGATTGCAGGGAGCTCCAGATGTCCCTGGCCTGTTAGGTGATAGATGGCATATTCACCACATTATTCTCTTTCTAAAATCTGCAGAATCCTGAATTTCTACATAGATGGCCTCAAGGAGTTCAGCAAAAAGAATCAGGGATGTATTTTAACAAAATGCTCTCTTAAATCCAGGTTTATTCAGTAACTCAAACAGGTTGCCTCCAGACAAGGCATTCAGAGGTCTTAAATATTGTTTAGAAAACATCTCGGTGCTGAGGGCTCTCCAACATTTTCCTCTGAAAGCCTGGTTTCCTCACACAACGAGCAGACCCTGAGCAGAGACCAGGAAGCCAGCCTTCTCGTATGGGGAAGACCTCAGGAAGGGTGGCTACCCTCTTGCCCTCCAGGAGCTCAGTCTCCTGAATAATTTTGTAACAAGTGGCATAAAAATTCCGGACAGGGGGCTTTAAAACATGCCTTCATTGTAGAGCCTTTGGCAGCTCTCTTTGCTTCTTTTAATTCTTTCTCCATTAAGACTTGCAAAAAAAAAAAAAATTACAAAGTGATTTCTTCCTTGCAACCACATTAACTGATACAGAATTTTAAAGTCTGGGACATTTTCAATCACAGTGAGGACTTGTCCGGTGCCTCTATGACATGGTGTCTTCTGTGGACAGACAGCCCACTGGTCACTCAGCACACCAACTGGGGACACGGAAACTGGGGCAGGCGTGGGTCAAAGAAACCTTGAAATCCCAGCCGAAGATACAGGCTCTGGCAGAACACGGTTCTGCCTCTAAGAGCCATAGTCACGCCTGAGTGTTAAATGGGTTTGAAAAACTCAACCCCCAGCACCAAATCCCAAGTCGCTCTTTCCGGCATGATTGGGAAAACAAATGGGCGAGGCCTGCCAGGTGGGAGTGGGGGGCGCCCGGCTCACTCAGCGTGCCTGGGGCGGAAGCCTGGCCTTCCGAGCCCAACTTATTAATGGTTCTGTTAATGCAAAAGCTGTATAGTTCACCGTATCAATAAAAACGGATGTTAAGCAAATGATGTGTCTGACAGGTGAGTGCCAAACACTGCAGCCTGGGCTACATCCACTGGGAAGCCAGGTGGCGCCACGGAGCTCACACGTGCAAAGCTTGTGGACAAAGGTGACTTCTGTGCTCCTGTTAGTCTACGTGATGGAAGAGCTTTGCCAGGTGGTTAGATAGTTCGCTGCGCTGGGATTCCACGAGCTGCCAGCGTGTGTTCTGTGTCCTTTCTCTGTAGCAGTAAAAAGGCCCCCAGAACCTGCAGAGCAGGGAACAAAGGACCAAGTGCTCATCTGAAACTTGGCCTAGGGGACACATTTGGATCTCCCCAGTGTGTCCCTGGGAGTCTTTGTTCATGAGAATTTGGGTCCAGTCGTGGGATCCATGCAGGCTGCTGGCAAGCATATCTCCAGGGGACACCTTCAATTTCAAGAAAAATAATACCTCCTCCCACAGATGTGAGAGGTGCTGCTCACAGCCCTGGGAGGGAAGGCGGCTGGGCTGGCGGAGTCAGCCCCACAGAATGCAAACACTGCGCTGGCATTGGGGTGATGACTTCTGTGGGAAATGACCTGAAGAATTCCAGTAATGAAATTCCACGCAGGAGTCTGGGAAGGCCCGCCAGCACCTCTCCATTTTAGAGTCTGAGCTCACGGCAAACAAACTCCATCGAGCATCAAGTGGAGTATTTCCAAGCGCTTTGACATGGCTTTAAACAAAGGAGAGCTGTCCCTGCCTCTGACTCCCATCATTTGCCTCAGGTCTCGGGAAAGGGGACAGACAGACTGTTCTCCTTTGTCGCTGCTGTCACAGTATTGGATTTCCGACCAGCCAGAGGTCACGCCGGTGACTCGGCAGGTGGTCGTCAGTGAAGATTCCTAATTCTCGAAGCTTTGGAGGGAAAAGGATTTGGGCTGAACTGGGTTTGGTTTTGTTTCCCAGGAAGGTGGCAATCCAGAATTCTGCTGTAAAATAAACATTGTGCCCCAAACCAACCACCATGGAATAATAACCCTTCCCCCAGTTTTCTGTATCCTGCTTTCTTAATTGGATGGGCGGGAGAGCAAATTTTCACATGGCACAAGTAAGTGGGCACCGGCTGCATAAATCCCACACTTGCCATCCTTGGCAGGGATGGGCACTGCCATTATGCTTCTAAATGTCAGCTGAGGTAGAAACCAGTTCCAGGCCTGAGAGGCGCCAGCCACCTGCTCTCTGGACTCCAAGACTTGCTCCTGCGCGCCAGTCGCCCATACACAACCCTTTCTCGACTCACGCTGGTCCTCTGCACCCAGGAGCAGCTCAGAATCCTATGTATGTCCATGTTCCCCTCCATTCTCAACACCCACGTTTCTCTCCCACAATTTCGTCTTCTGCTAGGAGGCTGAGTTGGGCATCTGTGCTTCCATTTGGTACCTAAATTCTCAAAATCCCCGACATGCTCCCATGCTGTCCGTCCCTTCTGCTGAAGCCTGCGACCTTTCAAAGTTGTTAGGCAGTAGCAACTTTAAGGACTGCCTTCCTTACAAGAAAATTGTTTTAATCTGGATGATAAACTAATCTGGTTGAGCTGCCTCATGAAGATGAAGCAATGGGACTAATTTAATTGACACCTCTTCTGGGTTATTTGCATTTCTTTCAGTCACAAGTCACTTTGATAAATGGTTTTCTCCACTTTCTCTAAAATTGAATTTAGGTGCACTTATATCTAAAATCCCATGAATCCAGCAATTTAAATATAGTTACCAGTATTGTGGCACCCAGAGCTTTTCTTGTGGAGTATGGATTCTTTGTGATCACTTAAGCCCCCAAATCCATCAAGTTAGAACCTAAGGCAACAATAACCAACATATATTGAGCACTCCCAATGTGCCAGAGATCAATTGTTTTAAGAGTATCCCCCTCATATTTAGAACAGTCTATTAGGTAGGCAATATTATTATCACTATTTTATGAATGGAGCCACTAAAAAACGAGGTCACAGAGAGGTTAACGAACTTATTAAGTGTCACATAGCTGTATCGTTATCATAGTAACATTCATATAGCATTTACTCTGAGCCAGACACTGTTCTAAGTGCTATACTTAGCATATAAAAATATGTTAACTCATTCATTTTCACAACAATTCTGGAGGTAGGTAGTATTATCTCATTTTACAGATGAGAAAATGGAGGTACAGAGAAGTTGTTCACATGCCCAAGGTAATGCAGCTAGTAAGTGGGAGGGCTGGGATTTGAACCTAGACAGTCTAGTTCCAAATGCTAGACTCTCAATCAGGTTGCTAAATTGCTTCTCACATAGTCTTTAATATTGTTACTTTAGTCTTTATTTTCCTTAATAAATGCTTCATAGTGTTATTTGTAGGATTGAATAATATAGTCTATGTGAAGAATTTAGCACAGTGCTCGGCTCACAGTAATACCATGGTAAATATTATAATTATATTATATATTAAGTATAATTAGTTGTAATATTATCCAGGCTGCATGACTTTTTCCCAGTAGGAAACCGAATGAGAAGGACACATTTTTATCTTCTTTAAAGCAATTATGCAAGAGTGCCCAGGTATTGATAGTTAAGAAACTTTTTTGAGGAGCGATGTTGATAAGCTATTATTTGCCGCCCTTCCTATGGCTGTGAAGCATTGCAACTGTTTTTCTCCTTTGGGACGCTCATTCATGGTAAGCCTCAGAGCCAAAGAGCCAAGTGAAAAAGAATAAGAAAGTTCTATGATTTTAAGTAGGAAAACAGGTTAAAAAAAAAATCTCTGAAATACAGATGAAAATCCCACCTTAACTAGTTCAGAGGCTCTAACGAGATAGCAAATATGAAGACCCTTTGGAAAAGGTGCCCCCTAATCACAGCAGTATCGTCACTATGAGGAGGGGGAATCCCAGGCTTAGACAAGTCACAGACTCTGAGCATGGCAAGCTACGTCGGAAGCCTCAGCCACAGAGTGCGAAGCTGCCAGGAAAAGGGAGCAGTTTGGGAGAGGGAAGAAGAGAAGCTGTGGTTTTGGAAACCAAAAGGGAAAATCCGAAAGGGAAAATCCGTGGAAGAACAATAGTAGGAAGAGCGGCTGCTGCGTAGGGAGCAGGCACCAAGAGCAGCCCTGGCGTTAAAGTCAGCACTCCCTTCGGCACAGCTGCAGACGGGCTGCCCTGAGATGGCCCTGCCGGCAGGTCAGCCTTCCCCTGGGAGGAACAGTACCTCAGTGGTAAATCCCTTTGTGTGGAGAGCGGCTACAGTGTTTGGACAGGCTCAAGCCTCGGACTAATGAGAGGGCACAGTCCTCTCATGGTCACATGCAAGGCACAGCTTGGAGGGCAGAGCCCTCCCAGCACAATTATAGCCAACAGCTATGGTTGTGAGCTTGAACCTATGGTCCGAACACGTGGCTCCATGTGGCTGAGTAATAAGGGCTTGATAGAGTTCAGGTGCATGTAATTGAGTAGGATCGAAACCCACGAGAATGTTGTAAACATCTTGACCACGCCCTTTCTTTGCCTTGTGGAATCTGGCTATAAAATAAAGACACGGCTTGTAGTCCGTGGCGCTGTCTCTCCATCAGAGAAGCAACGTCCCACCGAGACCCAGCTTTATTCTCTTGTCTGTCTTTTCTAATCCTTCACCACCCCCTCTCAGGGTCACCTTTGGCCGTGCTGGCAAGGCATAGGGCGGGAGGGGGTTCAGCAGGCCACACATTCCAACCAAGATTATCCTTCCTTGGAGCCACTTCTAAGCAAACTGTGGAACATGTGATTTCAAGGAAGGATTCATGTGTTTAAAGGCCCAGAGGACCTAGAAAGGAGCCAAAAAACACCATAGAATGGCCCAAAGAGAGCCCATTCTGGGCAGCCTCAGCAACGGCCATCTTTTGACTTTTACCAGGCGTCTCAACTATGACAATCAAGGAGACATTATCCTTTGACGCTCAGTGACATTGCAGAAAGGTGAGGCCTGTAAATATGTATGTGACACCAGGGCTGGCCAGGCAGTTCAGTGGGCCAAAGGATCTGCAGAAGGGGGTAATGCAAAGTCTTTCAGTAACACCACCCACCAAAATGCCACTGGGGACAGTTCACTCTAGCTGGTTCTCAGAGCCAAGTCTGCTGGGAGTGCTTGATCGGCCTGTACCTTTGTGTATTAGAGGGCTTGCAAATTGGCTCATTTGTTAAAATGGGAAAGTGTGATTTGGTATCCGCGGAACTAGTCAGATTAGCGAGTGAGAATGCTTCCTAATGATAAATTGTGCTAATTTAGGTATCCTTGGTCCACTGAGATGTTACTCTGCATTTTACAACCAAGTCTGACAACAGGAGTCACTGAAGACAAGACGGTCCAATCATAATTTCAGAGAGTGTTTCTGCCAGGACTTCAAATAGGTCAGCAGTAACAGTTGTCTCAGATTTTCTTTTAATAAATAAAATTATTTTGGCAGGTTTATGTGTTCCTCGTGAATTTTTGGAAATCACTTCTAGCTTGTTTGGATAAACTGCTTTGGAAGGGCTCATGAGTATCAACACATGGATGGTATACAAAAGAGGACACAGTTTATCACATACACTTTTCAAAGGTAACTTCCCCCCACTTTTAGGAGAAACACATGCACATTGTAGAAGATACAGAAATTCATAAAAGCAGCAAGGTTAGTCATTGTTTGGTAGCAAAAACCCAGCTCACATCAACTGCAAGGGCTCTCATCAGGAGAAAACCCAGCTGGAGTGGATGGCTGGTGGCCGGCGTGGTGGGCTCCAGGAATTCTAGCAAAGTCTCCTGGGTGGTATTTCGTGGGAGGGGCAGGCAAAACAAGTCCACTACAAGTAGCCAGGAACAAAACAATAGTCCATATTTCCATCACTGTAAACAACCACCCTTCGTATTTTGGTATATTTTCTTCCTGTCTCTTTTTCATGCACATTTTACCTGATTCATATGTAAATTTTAAACTGAGCCAGCGCTTACATCCTAGGAAGAGCAATGAAGACAGACATGCATTTTCATCAACCCCATCATAGTGAGTGCACTGACCTACCCCCCACAGTCCTCGCAGGGAGGTGTGCAGGAGGCCTTGGGTGCAGCGCCTGCTCCAACTCTACAGCTGCCATTCTTCGGTGACAGTGCCACCCAAGAGAGCTTTCTGCAGTGACTGAAATGTTCTATATCCGCACTGTCCAGTACACTAACCACATGTGGCCTTTGGACATTTGAAATGTGGCTAGTGTAGCCCTGGCCAGTGTGGCTCAGCTGGTTGAACATTATCCCATGCACCAAAAGGTCACCAGTTTGATTCCTGATCAGGGCGCATGCCCAGGTCCTGAGCTTGATCCCCAGTAGGGAGGATGGGAGAAGCAGCCAATCCATGGTTTTCTCTCCTTGATGTTTCTCTCTCTCCATCTCCCTTCCTCTTTCTCTCTAAAAAAAATCATTAAAAGCATATTTTTTTAAAAAAGTGAAATGTGGCTCATGCCACTGAGGAAATAACGTTTTAATGTTATTTAATTTTGATGAACTTAAACAACCACATGTGGCTAGTGGCTTCTGTAAGGGATCACAGGGTCTACACAATAAGTTACATGCGTAGAAGCCACAGCTTCAGGATAAATGCTTGTCAACCATACCCCTGCGGGATAACAGAGGCATCACTGAAGGCTCAGCTCAGAGAAGTCTCATTAAAAGACACTTGAATAAACTTCAGTGGTGGCTGCTCTTTGTCCTCAAGAAAAGCCCTTCACTCTGTGCAGGGGGAAGCATTGTTCTTCCCGCTCACCCAGTGCCAGACCCAAGTGCTCGCCTTTCCCCTCACAGAGCAGACTTCTCAGAAAATTAGCAGCTTCCAGCCCTCTCCTGGTTTGCAACTTACAATATGGTGCGGAGGCTCAGGATGGCGAGCAGGAGTCCATCTGGATCCCAGACCATGTCTGTGAATTCCCTCGCTATAAAAAAAATAGCTTTCTTCCACATTTTTCTTTTTCTACTCGTGAAGGTTTGCAGTGTTTTGGCAACTTAAATACAGACCCTGTGTCTGTCGCGGTGGTATTTATTTTATCCGCTTCCGAGTTGTAAATACCCTAAGTGGGGCAGCACGAGACTGGAGCCTTCAGGAGTGTCCAACACAAGGCTTTGGCAGTCCACACAGGAGCCAGTATGTTAGTCTGGAAAATACAATGGCAGAGCCAGTGTCGGAAGATCCATGATAATGCGAAATCTGTTGTGCGCCTTCTGTTCTAGATTTTAAGCTTTTAAGAGGCAGGCACCCATCTGTCGGCCGCCCAAGATGGTAGACTTGTTCGCAGGCCAGCAGGAGCCTGCCGGCAGGGCTCTCTGGCTCTGAGACAGTCCTTACCCAGCACCCGCCTGCCATGTCTCCCCCTGGATGCCTCTGCATGGCCAGCAGTGGGAGGGCAAAGAGCTGAGAGAATGTTCTTCCAAAGGGAGCAACCAAGATATTCAACAGGCTCTTCCCCCCAATATGTTTAGCCCCAATACGTTCCTCAAATGCAGCACCTTGATGTTTTAATGAGATGGGGTTTTTAGGGTTTTTATTTTTTAGTCATATGTGAGGGGTATCTGGAGGGTGCCAGGTGCATGCTGTTTCCCTGTGCACCGTGCCATGTTGCTCAGTTTGCCTGAATGCCACAGGGCTCTTCCAGATGAACTCATGCTTGCTTCTGTGGGCATTCCTGCCAAGGGGGAACCAGACCACTCCATCCCTCTCAGCCCTTCGAAGTCTCACTCTTCATGTCGACAGTGGATGCAGTACACCAGCTATCTCATTGCGGAAGTTGACAAGTTGCATCTGTGGATCAAACCGGCCCAACCTGGACCAAACCCAGCCAGGCCAGCTTGTTTACTGTCCATGGCTGCTTTCGTAATACAGAGGCAGAGCCCAGCAGCTGGGACACAGACTGTGTGGCCTATAAGACCGTATGGCCCTTCACAGGAAAAGTTTGCCGACCCTTGCTCTGAGGACTGAACAGTCCCTGGCACATAACTGTGCTCAATGAATATTAGAGGCTAATATTAATGTTGTCAGACACTCTTCCATCTTGAGCCTTTGTCCTTTCTTGGTTGTTCCCCTAATTTCATTCCTTGATTCAAATTTATCTTTTTTGTTTTTTCTCTTCCTCTACCGGCAATTCACTCCCATAAGAACTTGTTAAATCTTCTGTTACAGGTTTCGCTTCAGATCAAAACTACCTTCTCAACCTGAATTCTCTGGCTCCAATGGAGTATATCTGTCTTTCTAAGAGGGACTTGGGCTTTTCTCACCTCTTCTGGAGCCGTTCCCTGTTAAGTCACCCTCTGCTTTGGCTGTACCTTCTCAAGGACATGACAGGGACACTCGTGTGTGGTTGTGAATACTGCACATGCTCTACAGGCCATATGGGTGCCAGCCTCAGGCTCCTTGTTTGGTCCTGGTTTGATTTCTGCCTGACTTCTGGTCTGCTTTCTTGCTTGGAGTAGAAACCACCATGGCTCATATTGACTTTCTCCCTTAAAGTTACAGCCTTACTGAGCAAGTGCCATCTTTTCTTTCCCCTGTCACCACTCTGGTCTGCTTTGCTCTCCCAATTGGAGAGCCTTCTTAGACTAAAACACATCCAGCCTAAGTTTTACCCAAGTCAGCTTAAGTCATGGAGGTGAAAAGTCTACCAGAGGAGGGGGGAAGGCAGCGTGAGCCCTTTCATTCACTCCTTAAGATCTCCCTTCTCTAGGTCACTGCCCCAGTGGTAATTCTTGGGCTTCAATTATGTTCTTGATAAAAGACAGAGTGTCCCTTCCTGGGACTAGAATGGTGAGAGGAGGAAGTGGTAGCCAAGAGCAGTATTTAGATCTTACTTTTAAAATTCAACACTTGTCCTTCCCTATGTTCTATACACATGCATAATTCTCTATCCCACAGCCTCAAACCATTTCTGGAATGTGTCTCAGTTTAACAGACAAAGTGACATATTCCAATTTCATAGCATTGTCTATTCCATCCTCTATTGGTCTTTCTTCCATCCTATCCTCAGAATTCAATTTACTTCTTGCTTATTAACAATTGTTTTGGGTATAGCAGAGATTTTGGACAGTGATGTTTCCTCAATAAAACCCAAGATGGTCTCACACTTGCTAGTTACACAGGGGCAGGGTTTTTGAAAAAGAAGTGAACCTTCATACTTAAGATAAAGATGTTAAATTTGGAGCAGTGGGGGATTATGGGTGGAAGAGATGATAAGAAATAACTTGGGGGACTTTTGCAAACTCTCTATAGCCACCAAAATTTCTGATGTACCTCAATTCTGATGTACTCTGTAAAGTAAAAGCCCCTTATAAACTAAGAAAAGGTATGGACTAGGAATTAAGTCTGTGGAAAGCTAAGTTTTGCTTGGGCAGCTCTGGGTTATCAGAGGGTCTGATTAAAATCTGATTAGTCACATTCTTTGGTCAGGAGACCCTGTTCCCTCCATACAAATAACAAAAAGAGACAGAGGCGTCACAGCCATATCACAAGTCTATTTGCCCCACCAAGGGAACCTTAAAACAACAATAACAACAGCAAAAATCTTTAAATTATGAAATCCAATTTGATTCACTTGCGTTAAAATTTGTTGAGTTTCTACTCAAAGTTAGGCACAATTACACATACAGAGAAAGTAAGACATGTCTCATCCCTCAAGTAGTTTGCAAGTGGATTGAAAGCCATTTCCAGTAGGAGATTTTCCCTCCTCTCCTTTTCCTTACATCATGAAGAACACTTTTAAAAAATATTCTAACAATATATATTAAAGTTAGTTTGCTCATGAAAAGCATATACGGTAGTTTGAAGCCATCTTTACTGAATTTTTACCAAAGGGACTTCCCCCTTTTAAGAACATTTAAAACCTGACCCCACGCAATAAGAAAGTTGACCTAACCTAACATTGGCCTTGGCTTATCCAAATCCAAATTAGGTCTATGCAAGATGTGGTCTATGTTCTCATTCTCCTAAATCCCCGAATAAGACAACTCCAGAAGTTTAATCAAGAACTGAAAGTCCAGCCAGTGTGGCTGAGTTGGTTGGAACATCCATCCTGTGCACCAAAGGGTCGTGGGTTTGATCCCTGGTGGGGGTGCATACAAGAGGCAACCGATCAATGTTTTTCTCTCTCTCCCTCTCCCTTGTTCTCTCTTTAAAAAATTAATAAAATTATATCCTTGGGTGAGGATTTGGGAGAAAAAAATTGAAAACTGCTCTTCGGACCACACAAATCCTAGAGTTATTTCTGTGTATTGCTACCTTTTTCCCCCCTCTCTATTAAGGTTGCAGGTACTTGAGATGGAGAATTACATCTTTTTATTCCTTTGTGCACTCTCCTCTTCCTAAATCCTCCAAAATCTTAGCATATAATTCTTAGTAATCATAACACATATGAGAATATACTGTTTGCCAAGCACTGTGCTGAGTGGCTTATAGGCATAACTGAACTTATTCCTCACAATTAGATATGGAAATTGGGGCTTTACACGATCAATTAATTGCACCGAGGCATAAAGCTAAACAGTAGTAGTTCGTCCGGCCAGCTTGGCTCAGTGGTTGAGCATTGACCTATGAACCAGGAGGTCACGGTTCGATTCCAGGTCAGGGCACATGCCAGGTTGCAGGCTCAGTCCCCAGTAGGGGGCATGCAGGAGGCAGCCAATCAGTGATTCTCATCATGGATGTTTCTATCTCTCTCTCTCTCTTCCTTTCTGAAATCAATAAAAATATATTTTAAAAAATAAACAGTAGTAGAGCAAGGTCTTGAACCCAGGCAGTCAGAAATCAAAAGCTACATGTTGAAACCCCAGGTTGCACCCTCTCCTGCAATGCTCTCTGGCTGGGCCAACCAAAATGCCACAGGCACAGGATGATTGCTCATGGAAGGAGAACACTTCTCCCCAAGAACATTGGAGACGCATCAACAACGAGCTTCCATGATGTGATAATGAGCATCTGCAGCCTCCCTGTGCAGCCAGTTGAATGTCTAGCCACATCAGTGTTACGTTTTCTATTGGAAAGTGCTCAATAGTATTTTTATGAGATACACGTTCTCCCACAATCATCCAAGGAGGCAAATCACTCTCAATTTTCCTTTTATGGGTAAATAAAAGGCAGAGAAAGAAGAGTAGTTCACCCAAGTTTAGAAAGAATATCAGTAGGAAAGCCAATGTTTGCCTCTGCAGCCCTGAAGTTCTCAGCAGTCTCTTAATTTAGGCTTTTATTTTCCCTTAGAAAAGACACCCAGGTATGTAATGGTGAAAACATATGGGTATGAGACCCCCAAAAGGAAACAACATAAAAACATGAGAGAGAAAAAAAAAGCACAAGATAAAACTATGCTGAAGAAGAAATTACAAGTCTTTCACTAGTATTGGTAAAATGTTCTCATGTAGTTTTCTCGGTAAAACATCATAGCATACAGAACATTGCATTCTAATGCAGTTCAATGCGTCAGGTTAGTTATTTGTCACATATGTTGGTAACACAAGGAAATATATTTAGCCCAGAAAATTAATCCAGGCAGCCAGACATGAGCAGATGAATGAAATGACCCAAAGCAGATCCTAGCAGAAATATCATGTTTAATATTCTGGGGATTCTGACTCCACAACAACTCTTTGTATTCAATACCCTTTCTAATATGTAATTTAAAATAGAGTTATAAAAAAATCACTCTTTTTTTCTTTCAAGGAGACACTTGTAAATCTGTTTTCCAGTTCCGTCTTGGAAATACTGGGTAATTCTTGAAAGATGTCCATTACGCCCAATTAAACATGGTACTTATGCCACATTCGTTTGCAATATACCTTTTGCATCTCACTTAGAGTTATCACTCATATGGCCCAGCTACCGCTTGATTTAAATAGCCTATGTTGAAAAGTAATGATATATTTAGGATACTTTGAACAGTGTTAGGTATATTTAGTATATCCTCTTAATGCTGTTTGGGGTGATTTATAGTCTGAGCTCTGCTATGCTTCTTAGAAATTATTCCGGTGATATTTCAAATTTTAATTTGAAAAATATTTTAAGAAGTTCAAAACAAACAGAGGCAGGTCCAAGTTTTGTTGGATGGCTGGAGCAGAGAGAACAAAGAGGCTGATACAAATTCTGGACACAAAGTGGGCTCTAGCACCGTCTCTACTGCTTCGTGATTTTTTACTATCTCTGGCAGTAAGAGTAGGGAGACAACCTGCTGAATTTCAAATGTCCTTCAGGAACTGGAACATTGCATTCTAATGCATTTTGATGAGTCAGATTAGTTATTTGTCACATATGTTGGTAATGCAAGAAAATGTATTCAGCCCAGAAAATTAATCCAGGCAGCCAGCCATAAGCAGATGAATGAAAGTGACCAAACGCAGATCCTAACAGAAAGCTGAGGAAGGTATTTGTAAGGAGGCTCTGCAGCAGCCAAATCCTTTTAATATTGAGTGATAGGTTAAAGAGGTTGAAATCTCTACCTTTTTTTGTGAAGAAGGAGAAATCCTCTCCTTGTTTGGTGGGGGAGGGAAGCAAAGACACTGGAATGAGAAGACTACATAATTTTCTCTTTCCTGAATGTATATGTCTCTTCTAGGACACATGTTTATTCTACTAACCTGTGGAAAGAAGGCACTGGGGACGTCTCCATTGCCAGCAAGCTGTTTATTAGAGATTAGGAAAGTGTTTGGATTCCCTGACACAGCTGGCTGGGGACCCCTTGCCTTGGAGATCAACAGGAAAGTGAAAAGTTTAGGCTGAATTTTGCTCAGTCACTAGTTAAATTTCTCCCAGAGCTGAAAATGACATTGCCCTTCCCAGGCTGTTGAAATGAGATAATGTCACATCCCGAATGAAATCACTAGGTCATAATCTCATCCTCAATGTGATTTTCTTGGCATGTGTAAGCATTACTGGGAGGAAGGGGAAAGGATGAGCACGGATTGAACAAAACCACTCCTTTAATTAAGCTCATAGCATGTCACCTTCTGCTCCGATCCCATCAGCTATCAGCAGCTGAGCAGGTTCAGGCTGGGGGTCGGCTATCACTCTGCATCGGTGGCATGCACTATTATAAGGTGTAAGTTGAAGCCTTGCGCCCCTGACCAGGTGTGTGCTGCTTTGTGGGCTTTGCAGAAAAGAAAATGAATGAGACAACAATCCTAATGGGATTGGGCTCTCTGGAAGGTTGGCATGACATAGATGAAGGTGGTGTGTTTTGGTGTCAATTTCCTGATACCCCAAGGAAAGGCTGGATCTCTAGGGACAAAGCTTCTTTTTCCAAATCAGAGGGGATGTGCACTTAACTGAAAGAAGCTCCAGCCTTCTCAGATGTTAGGAGGGCGGGAACAAGCATCAAGACTTGGTGTTCAGAGTGTTGTCTCTAGCAAATGAATCCCTAATCCTGGCTGAGAAAATGGTTGGACTCTAAGGGCTTCTATACATTTTTTAGTCAGAAACTTGTTGAGACTGACTGTGGATATTGCAAATTCCATTGTCCGGAACCACGATGATCATTTGCTGTCAGCTTGCAGAGGAGGAATCCTGCTGAGGAGGAGTCCTCAGCGACTGAAGGACCCCTTCTGCTTGTCTAGGGCAGATTTGGAAACAAACCATGCTACATCTCAGCCTCCATGAATTCACGCTGGTATGGCAGTATGAAGGTAATCAGAAAAAAAACGAGGCCATCATCGGGAAGAAGAATGAGTGAGGGAGAGCATCTATTAATGGCCTTCTATATGTCTGGCTTCTTTCATCTATTTTAATCTCCAGATTTCTGGAAGTAAATTCCAGAGTAAGAGTTTATCCTCACAGACTGACTTTAAATCCCTTTTTTCTGTCCAGAGAAAACTGCAACCATTGGCATTTTGGTTCGATAAATATCCTTGCCCTTGACCTTCATCATCCTTGGAAGAGAAGTTAGGAGGAAGAAAAGGCCAAGTAAAAAGGGAAGAAAGGGTGGGTGTGAGTCAAAGAGGCCATATCCCCCCCTTTTATTCACAGGAGTCACCAATGCACCATGCACAGAACAACAACGGGGCAAAGGGAAGACATTTGTCACCCGTTCTTTCACGTTATTGCTCCTTGGGCTTCTCTCTTTGTTTAGCTTTGGCTTTTCGGGTGTTATTACCAGAAAAACTAGGAAGGGATTTATTTAGAGGGCTGCCTGACAGAAGCCAAGCCTGTAATATAGGAATGCAGCCTTCTATGAACTGTGGCCTGATAAGCAGGATGGACTCTCATTCTGGAATATGCTTCTAGAAATCTGGAGAGGTAAAGGAGATGATGATGATACCAGACAGATAAACCTCCCTTTCTTCTTACCGTCTGATCTCCTACCAATGCCTTCCACTGGCTGAAGCCAACCAGTTACCAAAGGGCCCAGGAGCCCACAAATACATTCCCATGGGTTATCCTCTTGGGAATGGAGGGTGGGGAGTGGGGCTAGAGGAGCAGATGGAGACTATCGGTAGAGTCCACATGTACTGTCAGCTATGTTGTTAGCTTGATTTTTGGATCTGAAGGCTACTTCAAAAGTAAACACAATCCATGTTGTAACCGGTTTGGCTCAGTGGCTAGAGCGTCAGCCTATGGACTGAAGGGTCCCAGGTTCGATTCCGGTCAAGGGCATGTACCTTGGTTGTGGGCACATCCCCAGTAGGGGGTGTGCAAGAGGCAGCTGATCAATGTTTCTCTCTCGTTGATGTTTCTAACTCTCTGTCCCTCTTCCTTCCTCTCTGTAAAAAAATCAATAAAATATATTTTTTTTAAAAAAGTAAACACAATCCAGAACAGGAAAACAATTTTTATTACTCTAGATAATGATATAGGGTTAACACACCCTCAATCAAATGCCCAGTGGACTGGAGGCAGAGAGAGAGGGGTGTACTCTATAAAGTTAGCCTTTGTTCTTCCGAAGTATTTCTTTCTAACACAAGTTTGCCTACAAAGCTACTTTACATTCTAAAAAGTCCCAAATGTATGACCACTGGCTCCAGATGTGTTAATAGTGCTGAAGCAGCTCACAACAGGCTACTTGAGTTATTGAATAAAAGAACTCAACAGGCAGCTAAGCCTTCCGACCACACACTTTCACCTTTACAGGCTCTGAGTCAGCTTTCAATAGGCATTAAATTCTCCCCTTGTTTTCATTCTTTCCTGAAGTAGGTTTCGTGGGGGCACATGAATAGCTGGGCTACCACTAAGTGCCCTTAAATATAGGTATTTGAGAAATCTCTGTGTGTATGCAAGTTCCATGCATAAGTAATGTCCAAGGAGGAGGTTGAAACACTGAAATATTGAAATAAAAGGCTCGAGGCTTGAGCCCTACTCCTGGTCTATTATTTTTGACTAGCCCCGTGGGGTAACCTTGGACTAACATCTTTACCTTTCTAAGACTCATGTTTTGTTGCTCCAAAATGGAAAACAGAGTCCTGTTACCAGGGGAAGATGTGAGTTAGAACAGGCCCTGGGCTTTGCTGAACGCACAGTACTTTGGGGCTGGGGAAGGTAAGTTTGGTATAGCATTTGCTTCTCGGCAGTTGCTTCCAGAGGATTTGTGGCTTCTCAATTTAAAAGACAACCAAGCATGAGGATAAAACTTCCATTATATGGTGCCTGTGTTTCGGGTCCTATGACAACCCACTAAGCCATGCTCCCTTGCTTGATTTACTAATTTTCACATCTGAAAATTTTTACATTGCTCCAATTCCTACTGCACTTTAGAGTCTTCCCCTGAAAGTATTTCACGGTGAGTTATTTATTTAGTGTGACAGGAGAGGGATTAAAAATGCACCGTGTTACAAAAATCATATCCTCCTCTTCTGCATGTCCACATAAGGAACCAGAAGCAGCAATAACGTGATAGCTCTGGGCTGGTGTCCAAAACAAGGGGACATGAGCCCTCCTTTGACCACCATCAAGCCTCAGGCTGCTGAAACCCATTTTCCATCCTTCTCAATATTTGTCTGGCTGGTGCATTAATAGACACAAGTTTTTCACAATATGCTCATGCAACCAGAAACATTCAGGGACTTTCTAGATCATTCGATATTTTTTGCTAATTCAACATCTTCTGTAAGGAAAATCCAAAGCACCCGTGTCTTTTCAAAGAACCATATTATGACTTATTTTGCACTTATAGTTTTTATTTTAAGTGTGATTAATGGTTATAATAACAGATCTAGGATGCCACTTCACTAACTGAAAGAGAGAGAGAGAGAGAAAATGAATTAAATGGAGTTATCTAGTGTTAAATTAATACCAACATTCCTGCATCAAAGAAGTCATTAAATAAACAGGTATTCCATAAACCTGTTATTACACCCTCACAAGTAGAATCTTCAGAATGTTTAACTCTTTTAGGAAGTTCTTATTATTCAGATAACATCATTTTTTTTTTCATTCATGCTTACTTCCAAAGAGCTTCTCTGCTGAATGGAAGACCTAATTTGCAAGCCAAAGAGTAGAAACACTTAATGCCTTGAGGGGGAAACACTAGAAGGTGAGAAGGGAAAGAGAGCAATAAAAAGAAGGAAAAAAAAACATTTCACACACTAAATCAGAGCAGCTCTGTAAGGAAATCTGCCCAACCTTATTTATTCTTGTCAACAGAACAAGAGGGTTACCTTGTTTGTAGTTAGAATTTTAAGGACAAGCACCTTAGAACAACGTAAATGGTAAATGTGTTTTTCAGCAATTGTGGCAGGGCTAGGCTTTCAAAAGTTCAGTCATTGATTTATTGCCTTTATCATTTTGATTACATGTATATAGTGGTGGCCATGAGAATGGGCCTCTCAAATATCTGATTTCAGGGAATGCATCGATGGAGGGTTCCAGCTGCTGCCTTCTGAAATCCTCAGCCACGTTTGCAATGAGGCAAGCTTCCCACAGGCTGCTCCCAGCCAATGACTGAGCGCACCAGGGATATTAAGGCAGACCCACCCTGGGAGATGTTCCTAAGATTGACCAGGTGGTAGCTGAGTCAATTTCAGATACTATGTTTGAACATGTCTAGTTTTGATACTTGTGTGTTTCTTTTCATGTATGATTTCACAGATGATATAGTTCAGGAAGAGGCTAAGCATGGATCCCCCTAGAGCAGCAGTCCTCAGCCTGTGGGTCGCGACCCCTTTGGGGGTCGAACGACCCTTTCACAGGGGTCGCCTAAGACCATCGGAAAACACATGTATAATTACATATTGTTTTGTGATTAATCACTATGCTTTAATTATGTTCAATTTGTAACAATGAAATTGGGGGTCACCACAACATGAGGAACTGTATTAAAGGGTCGCGGCATTAGGAAGGTTGAGAACCACTGCCTTAGAGGGTGAGGCAAAGGCTTGGCAGGGAGTTAACTTGGAAATGTATCCCAGGATACATTTCTGGCTAATATAATTAAGCCCCATTCTTTTCTGTGAAGCTTATCCAACCCTGCAGAACCTGTTTCCCAGAATACTCCCATTTTACAGAGGCCATAAACCATGAACCATATACAACCCCCAGAGGGGGTTAGCAGCGCTGGTGCCAGCCAGATCAGGCCCTTGGGTGTAATCTCACTTCCCCCATCCCAACCCACGGGGGGGCTGCAAGACCCGCGAAAAGTGCAGAAGACTGATCAATATTTGGGGGGAAAAGAAACTAAGGGGATAAAAGGAAAGCTTCCTCCATATTCATCCCTCAGGCTTTGGAGGTTGATTCCCCTGAGTCATCCCACTAGTGTGTCTGCAATTCTGCAGTAAAGGCTCCTTTTCTGAATCCTCTGAGTGCCTGGCTGATTATTCTCCCATGTCACCTGGCAGCTTCTCTGCAACAGTGGAGACTGGGCTTGAGGATCCCAGACACAGCCTTGCCAAACTCTCCTGAGTCCTGCATCTCAGTCTGAGACTTGGCCAATCATCATTCTTTCCCTTCCTTCCTTCCTTCCTTTTTTCCTTCCTTCCTTTTTTCCTTCCTTCCTTTTTTCCTTCCTTCCTTCCTTCCTTCCTTCCTTCCTTCCTTCTTTCCTTCTGTCCTTCCTTCCTTCCCTACCTCCCTCCTTCTTTTCTTCCTTCTCCCCTTCCTTCCTTCACTCCCTCTCTCCTTCACTCAGGATCAGGCCTGATGTGGCCCTGATGGTTCTCAGTCTCTCTTGGCTCTCTCTCCATTTCCTCTTATACACTTTTCTCCTAATAAATGTATTGTACATCTAATTCCATCTTTGTGTCTGCTTCTTGGAGGACCTAGATTAACACATAGAGGCAACACCACTTGCATAATGTATATAATCCTATATGATAGAAGCCTAGGTGGCACCATGCATGATATCATCACAAGATGGCCACCCTCATGTCATCACAAGATGGCCACCACAAGATGGCCAGCTGGGGAGGGCAGTTGTGGGTGATCAGGCCTGCAGGGGAGGGCAGTTTGGGATGATCGGGCCTGTAGGGGAGAGCAGTTGGGGGGGACCAGGCCTGCAGGGGAGGGCAGTTGGGGGCAATTAGGCCTGCAAGGGAGCAGTTAGGTGTCAATCAGGCCGGCAGTGGAATGGTTAGGGGGTGATCAGGCTGGCAGGCAGAAGCAGTTAGGAGCCAGCAGTCCCAGATTGTGAGAGGGATGTCCGACTGCCTGTGGGATCGGGCCTAAGCCGGCAGTCGGACATCCCCCAAGGGGTCCCAGATTGGAGAGGGTGCAGGCCTGGCTGAGGGACACCCTTCCATACACAAATTTCATGCACTGGGCCTCTAGTTATACATAATTATAAACAATTACACATTTATATAGAATTAGATACCAATTTGTGTATAACATGTACATATTTATAATAAACTTACAGTGGCATATGGGACAGCTCTAGTTCATCATTCAGTTACTCTAGGGCCCTCCTGTTACTCCAGCCACTGCTGTAGCAACAAGTTTCAGGTAGGTCTCAACCAGATTTGCATAGTTAGAGATGGTTTAGCACTTCAGCCCATGCGCCAGAACTGCCACTCATGTCCATGCAGCCCATCTCCTGGGCCCATCTTTGATCATTGGAGGATAGGCATCAATGGATAGATCCTTTCCCCTTTCACCCCTTTACACTCATGTCATAAGGTGCCTTAGAAGGTGCTGTGGACAAAAAGGTAGTGGTCAGTTCAATCCCACATGTTTCTGTTGGGCTCCCTAGACCCCGTTTTACTCTGATTTTCCAAACCCCGGTTTGTGCTTCGTGTGTGCGATACCTTTCCAAGTGAACCCTTTCTGCTGTTTTCAGGGAAACTCAAACTTATCATCTTTCTACACCATATTATTTATAAAATCACACATAAAAAAATGCATAAATATCGACACTAAAAATATTTAGCACAAATACCTAAAATGAATTCACATGCCACATGTATTGTTACTCCATTTCAGGAAACACTGTAACAAAGGTGTCAGGATGCTTTGGCTCAGACGCTGCTCTCTCTTTCCATGGCTATCGTTACCATCAGTGCTTACCATTGAGAAGAGTGTCCATTGAAATAAGAAATAACTAAAGGAATCCAGGCGCCTTGGTATATTTTGCTTTTGTATGTTTTATACACACTTAGTGACAATGGGCTTCTCTGTAAGCATTTTGTTCTGTTTGGTTTTGTCTAATCTGGGTACATTGTAGTTTAGCTTTTCATAGTCACTTGGATACTGCTCTGCTTCTTGGGAGGACTTTCTCAGATAGCTGAACTTATGGACCTTGAGCTCGGTATGGTAGGCAGAATTCTAAAGAGGTCTCCCAAGACTCCCATCCTCTGGTTATTCAGTCAAATTCTAATTTAGGAACTGTCAGGGGACATTGCAGATGGAATTAATGTTATTAATCAGCTGACCTTAAGATAGGGCAACTCTCCTGGAATTATCAAGAGCAGCCCAATGTAATCACAGGAACCCTTAAATAGCAGGGGAGGGAGGCAAAGAGAAGTGTCAGAAGGGAGCGGGGAGGGGAAGTTGGCCCGAGGGGAAGTTGAAGATGCAGTCGCTGTCTTGTGACCAGAAGCCAGGAGCAGGAGGACACAGTGCAGCATGCTGAAAATGAGTGAAGGCAGCAGAGTCAGTTTTCACGATTCCCAGAGTCACTGCCCCAGTCCTCCGGCCCCACAGGACTTCTCATTGCACAAGAAAAACAGACAACTGCTCAGTAAAGCCACTCTTAGTTAGTTTTTCTACTATTTGTACCAAACACATTTTTAAGCAATATAGCCTCTTCCAAAAAGTGTGCACTGATACCCAACAGGAGTCTCTAATAGTCTTGTCAGTAAGATGCTTCAACATTCTCATTGTACAAATAAATATTATGGACATTGGGCTGCATGGGCCAGTTTCTCCTTGGTTTGATTACCACAAAAGTGAGGGACAGGCTGAGCATTTATGCTGTGAGATTGCCATGTCCAGATCCAAATGCTCGATAATGACCCCATGGAGGCATCACATGATAGATGGGACAATGCAATCTACGTTATGTCTTTCTTTTCATAGCTACACATATTTACAAATATATTGAGTTCATTTACAATGGGTGAAAACGTCTGCCTCAAAGCAGAGCAATGAATCCTTCTCAAATCCCTGAGATCATTTGCTTACCCATATGGGTATTACTCAATTTACATTCCCAGCCTAAGTTTCTAACCGCGTGCCCCAGCTGTATGACACTGTGAGGATTTTGCCCAAGTGTTGGTTACCTCCTGGGAAAAGTGCACAGTGGGCATAGCATGAAATCAGTGCTGCCCAGCTATCTCCCTCAGAACAAAAGCACTTCCTCTTTGTGGTAGCCACCACCCCATGTGGTCATTTGTCAGCTAGTTGCAATGCAGCTGACAAATCCTGAAATCCTGTGGTGAAAGACAACGCTCCCCTGACTTGTCCGGCACTTTTACTTTGCAGCCAAACTGTAAATGCCATCCCAAAGGTATTAGGTGGCTCTTTTTCTATGTTCATGACAAGAAACAAGAAAATGAAAAGTTGCATGAAGCTGAGAAAATTGTAGAAACCTGGCAGGGGATGACTTTCACCTGAACAATTTGTCAGGTCCAAAGGGACATCTGAAGCAAGTTTCAAGAACAAGAAGTATCCGGTTCTCATTCCAACCGGTTTGCCTGGTCATAATTATTGCAATATGGACTAACATCCTTGGCCCTACGGTGCACCTGTGTAGGCTCGATAAATATAACCAGCCTGCAGTATTAATTAACAGTGATGACAAAAGTCGGAAAGGGCTATAATTATTACTCTATGTTCTCTTTTTTAACTGGGGACATATCATATTTTTCTAGTCCCAGCCTGTCAAAATATACTCAGATATAAACTGCTCTTACCTCAAGGAGAGGAACCTCAGTGTCCTCCACACTCCCACTGACAGACCACCCTCCCCCAGGGCCACGAGGGAACCAGCCCAGCAATGGTGCACATTGGTGCATGCCCCGCCAATGATGTGAATCTTCTGGTAGTCAAGTCGCTTGGTAAACAGCCTTAGATTGAGAAGTCTAATTTTAGTCTCCTCCAACTGGTGCCCTGGTCTCACTAGATTTGTCAGGACCTAATAGATTAAGATAATACCCAAAGCGAAAGGTCATTTAAAAAAAAAAGTTAATGGATTTGAAAAGAATTCAGGGTCAAGGACTGTAGATTCTAATCCTTACTCAGTCACTAGCTTACAGGCCTCTTAAGTCTCTTAATTGTTGTGCATCTGTGTGTGGAAGAATGGAGAAGATTGCCCTTGTTTACACCAATGTTCTAAGGATTAGAAACAAGTGCTGGAAATCCCTCTGCAAATAAGAAATGCTATGTACATAATAACAAGCTACTTGAACAAATATTACTGAAGAGATCTTGAGCCAACTGGCCCTTCCTGACTTTGCACCCCACTTGGGACAGACACACACACACACACACACACACACACACACACACACACGGGGTACTAAAGGATTTATTGATGATGATTCTCATGAGGATGGATGACTTGAGTGCAGGCTTACCTCATGGCTGTAGCAAACTGTTTGACCTCTTAAGGTCCTTTCTAGACCTACTAGCCTATAATTTCATGTTGATGATGCTAAAGCTAATGAATATAGAGTGAGGGCCATATCTAAATGCACCCTTGGCAGTAAGAGCAACGTTTATCAGTATTACTGAGTTTTGGTCTTCATTGATAAAGTGTATTAGCATCAACCATTTTACAAATATATATTTCCCAGAACTGCTGCACTATGCAAAACAAACAAAACTCTGGAAGAATCAGGGAATATTATAATATATGGCACAGTGCTAAGGGTACCAAATCAGTTGTATAATTATTCCCAGCGTGACATGTTGATGCACAGAAACTTTGGCTTCCTTCAAACAGTGCCTGTCATTTTCCCTACATCAACATGGGAATCACTGACATGAACAATTTTATCCATCAGTATGATGCCCAATTATTTTAAAAGGGTGGAAACTTTATGCCACTTTCCAACATGACAGACCTAACCTTTAAATATTGGCAGTCACTGAGATGTTTCATATTGTAAATTTTTGAACATATTCGTTCTTTCACCATCAGCCTCACTTTCTGCTCAAATTATTAGCAAAGTTTTGTCTTTCTTAAGATTCAAATTTATAGCCAGAAAGGATGTTTAACTATACTAGAATGGTTATAGGATTGCCAAGGAAGATTGTGGAGTCCGCTTGGGGGGATATTTTAAAACAAGAGTTTCCTTCTTGGGTGCTTATGTGTAGCATCTCCTGAAGACAGAGTAGAATGTTGCATATACTCTTACAGTCCTATGTGGATTTGTTATTCAACTTATTATTCTCATTCAAAGCTCAGACATAATCACACATAAAAGTAGTAGGTGCTTCGTTCCATGTTGCCTTGAAAGAGTTATAGTATTTCTCAAATGATATACCAAATTCCCAAAATGTATATTTGCATGGCAAATAAATAAAGCTGTATATTTGCATATTATACATAATTTGAATATGCATTTATATGTTCTGATTGTATATGCAAATGAAATCAATTTAAAAATTCCAGGGCATGGATGACCTCTCAGCTATAATACCCAGTGGCTTTTTTTGGTATTTCCCCACTTCCATTATGTTACAGAAGCAGTTGGCACTCTTCTCTTGGAAATTCTGTTCACCCTTAGTGACTGTGCCCAAACCCAGCTTCATTTATGACTCTATGATGGGCATTTGTTGGGGTTATTTGACCACCTAATATCTGAATTTCCTATCTTGTTTAGAGACACCTACTGCAGACATAGTGAAGGCCAGATATTTGTTCTCCTGGACCCTGGCAGCTAGGGTAAGGGCACTTGACCTAAGCTTAGCCAATCAGACAGCTCTTCTAGAACTCTGAGCCTGGAGTGATTGAACATCCACTGTGGTGGCAGCAGTGGGTCTACGTCTGTCCGGAGCAGTGGTGGCAGTGGAGTCAAAGTTCAGCAGTGCCCAGTGGGGAGATTCTAGGGTCAGGAGGCTCTACCCAGACTAATCCTGCCCAGTATCAGCCTCTTCGACTGCCTGTTTCCCAAGCCTCCTTCTCAGCCTTCTCCTTGATTCTCTGAGCTACCAAGTATACCTCCAAAAATGATTTTTTGAACTAAGTTATCCATTTTGTTTGTTTGCAAACAGTAAGTTGCAGTGCTAATTATGTCACTGCTCTGCACAAAGTCATGCTTCAAATCATGTGCTAACATAAATACCTACTCATCCTAGCAGTTTAGGAAGCATGGATGTCCTTCTCAATTTAACTTGCAGCACCGTCTTTACATTGTCCCTCTCTAGCCAAACTGGAGACTCTTCACATATCCTACTCACCAGTCAACATTCCCTGACAATTTTTTTTTATCAGGTACCTCAATTTGTATCAAGTTCCTTGGTTATAAAAAGCCCACATATTGGTCAGATCCATGTCAATCAGGCTAGGAGTTAAGCCATGTTTAATATCTGCTGCAACTATAGGTACAAGAGGTTTCAGATTCCTCCAGATTCCAGCTCCTCCATCAAGACTTCTTTGATTGCCCCCAACCCATGAAAAACAGATGTGACCTTGATCTTACTTGACTTCTCACAGCATTTTATGTCTTTCTTATGTCAAATATCACATTCCATGTTGGAAAAAAAAGTCATTTGTTTTTGTGTTCAATATCTTTTAGATTGTAAGCTCTAACTAATGTACTGGAAGATATATCTTACTTGTTTTTGTATCTGTACCTTTTCTAGCAGAGATCTTGAGATTCATAAATGTCAGCTGAAAAATGAAATGCATATGCACACTTCTTTCTTACTCAAGTAAAAATTAATACAATTCTTCAATATACAGTTTCCTGTGTCTCTAAAATTTCACTCAGTCATTGACCAACTTAAAAGAAAATTTTTTTAAAATAATGATTTTTAAAATTCTATTTTATGGCCTTTACCTAAAACAGAAATACTATATTAAAAAGTAAGAAAAAAATTCATGTTTAGTAGTTGAATAAGTACATTAACTATTTTTATTTTGACTTATTTAAGTGAATGTTTAAGGTATTTTGCAAACAGTTGATGTCTATAAGGTAGAGGTTTGGGGGCAGACAGTCTACCTAAATGAATATACATTGCTCTCATGGCAAATACTTGCCTTTATAAGGTTGTTTCTAGCCAGTAATGTTCATGTATTCTTCGATGTACAAAGAGTTTCAGAGAAAGGAATTAAGGAACATCAGACAAATTTAGTGGAGAAAGTCAATTATCCATGTTCATGTGTTTTATTTCTCAGAGGAAATAGGTTTGAAGGAAATAGGTTTATGCCATTAACTGGTATAGATAAAATAGAGCTGCTATAGCAAAGAGGAGTTAGAAAAAGAATCCCTGTGTCTAAAAAAGTCTTTGCTGAGATGGATAACCATGGCCTATTTGGGAAAAATTACTGTATATATAATGAACACATTCTAGAACGCTTTTTATGCAAAATTCACTTTTTGTTGGTATTTTGTTTTTTTTTAAATAAACATGTTTATCTGCCATTTTTAGACATAAGTACATTTAAAAATAGTAAAAGAATAAGTGCTTTGGGGCACTCTAGACATATTGGATTCTGGAGGATCTATTATTACATCACAATATATCGATGATAGTTCAGATTTGATCATCTGGTCACACATTGGGAGGGCTTTCTATGCAGTGAAACTAGTCCTGTAATTCATAGTACACACACACACACACACACACACACACACACACACACATACGAGCACCTTCTCTCTCTCACTCTAACTACAAGCTGTCTTTCCTCTTTCCTCTGAGCATGGCTTCTGTCCAGAGCCCATTACAGAAAACAGTAGCTCCCTAGCACCATTGCTGACAATAATCTCAAGGAAAGAACTGCACCTACTCAAGCCTGAGAACATACTCAAGTTAATTATATTCCTACCATGGTCCTTGGAGCACCTTTTTTTCTTACCTTATTTCACTATAAAGTGCCATGGGGTATTATTCCTGTGGAACATATGGGACATATGGGGTACTATATAAAACCAAGCTGTTGCTGATTTTACTTAAAATCATTTTTATTTCCTGTTTCATGTCTACTTGTTTACAGCATCCTGAAACATCTCGTGTTTGTTTGCCCAGTTCTTCCACTCAGAGCTTCTGCCTGGTTCTTAAATATCTTACCTCAGGGTGCTACGCGACCCTGTGGGCTAAGAGAAGAAAAGAGAAAATTCCAGAGACTAATTTTCAGATGGAATGGCAACGTGATTGAAATGCATCCTCTAAATTCTGTATCAATTAAGTTTAATGGTCACAAGTCTTCCATCGATTTATAGAGCTGTATATATCATGATTTTTAGAGAGAACATTACTCCCGAGACAGCTCTTTAATTGAGAGAAGGATTCTATAGCGCGGAGACCTTCGATTAATGTTCTGTAGAGATAATTTGTAGCTTTTTGTTCTGTTGGTCACTGGGCCAGCCATAACACAGACTTTAGTCAGCAATTTTGGGGAATTTAGCTGCAGCCACAGCAAACAAAGGCTGATAACTATATCCTCCATGACAATAGAAATCTAGGGGAAGCATTAGTAACTGGCAGGGCTTTTGTTCTTGTCTTGTTTCCCATAATGGACAAATCCTCAAGGTAGCAGATAAAAGACACAGAGACCTGTCCCCAAAGGACAAAGTAGTGAAATGGGCCGTGACATTCACTTTATTGGGTAACATGGTGACAGAAAACAGGCCTGGGTTCAAATGCTGGCTCAATGACACATGCAATGTGACATCACATTGATTATTCATTATTGGCTTTGGGCAAGTTACTGACTTTCCCAGATGCTTGGTTTTCTCACCCATAAAATAAAGGCATAATAATTCACTTATGTAAAGCTGAAAAGTCAGTGCCCTCACATGGTTAACCACTTACCAAAGGAGACTTCTCTCCCTCCTCCCTAACATGAGAGTCAGAGGTTTGCTGCGCTGGCGGGATGCAGTGACTTTGCTGTACAGGGTAACCAGTGAGAAATCTCAAGAATGGGCGAGAGTAGGGAGGGTGCCCTACACCGTCCACAGACAATTACATTCTGGTGCCTCTCGGCTTCTGTTTTTATTGATCTCCGGTAGCAGGCTGTTGCTGGACTCAGTGATTGCTTATACACTCAGCTTCCCCCAAGAACGAACAAGCTTATTTGAGCTTCCCAAGAACGCAGGGTGGTGATTAAAATGCCAAAGGCATGAGCCAGTCAAGACCAAAAGAAATCCAAACACGGAAAAGCAAGAAACCAAGAAAGATGGAAAACCTAGTGACACCTCAGGACTTCACATCTGTATTTCCTGGGCAATCACTTCCCGCTCCCCATGTCCCCACACTGCTGAAGCCCCATGTTGCTCTGATATTCTGCAATGTAAGCAGCAAGTGGCTTTCTGATGAGGGCAGTTACACCGGTGACCACCGCACAGCACCCTTGCAGGTTGGTGCTGAGAAAGGCTGTTTGGTGCCTCAGAAGGAACTGGGTTTGGACCTCAGCTCTGCTACTGGGCAGCTGCATGAACTTGTAGGTATTTAACCTCTCTGGGACTTGGTTTCCATCTGTATGAGGAGGCGCACCTTCTTTGCTGGATTATGGTGGGGATTATGTGAGAAAACGCATTTAAAACAAAGGGCCTAATGATGTGAAAGACATTAAAATTAAGATCATGGGCTTAGAGAGATTCAGAAAACCTCTCCAAGGTTCCATCTCCTCCTCTGTAAAATGATTATGATAACAGTTCCCACTTTTTAAGGGAGGATTAAATGAATCAGTCTAAAAATAGCACCTACAAATAGCCCCTGGCACATACTATGCTCTGCATTAGTGGTTCTCAACCTTCCTAATGCCGAGACCCTTTAATACAGTTCCTCATGTTGTGGTGACCCCCAACCATAAAATTATTTTCGTTGCTACTTCATGACTGTAATTTTGCTACTGTTATGAATCATAATGTAAATATCTGATATGAAGGATGTATTTTCATTGTTACAAATTGAACATAATGAAAGCATAGTGATTAATCACAAAAACAATATCTAATTAAATATGTGTTTTCCGATGGTCTTAGGCGACCCCTGTGAAAGGGTCGTTCGACCCCCAAAGGGGTCGCGACCCACAGGTTGAGAACCGCTGCTCTACAAAAATATTAGATATTATCCCTCCTTATTATCCCATTCCCTGGACTGCTTGTCTTTTCCTCTGTTTACTCATCCACCAGCACTGAGCTTGGCCCCTGTGGATGTCTCTCTTCTGATACCCAGATAAAATTCCCCAAAGAGCCTTAGACAGCAAACTTCCAATGGACACCATGGCTTCCTAGTGAAGTAAGTCTCCTGTCCTTTTGTCCTGATGGTCATGATTAGCCACTCTGAAGTTCACCTCAAGATTTCCTAAGAGCAATAGCCATTAGCCAAGTAAATGTGACATCTCAATCTATTTTATAAAAGTGCTAAAACGATTGCTGGTCATTTCACAGTTAATTGGCTTCCCCTTGAAGAGGTGGAGTGCCTCTCTCCTCATAGGGAGAATCCCATTTACTTCTGGTCACCTTGTTCCAAGAGAAGTGGAACTGAGATTGAAAAATGCTGGAGAAGGGCATGATCTCCTTCAGAGGGTGAGGATGATTTATGGACTGTGAGAAGCAGCAGAGAGTAGGATTAGCTAAAGATTAGGATGAATTTGATAGCAGACTCAGCATTATGAGGGTTTAATAAAAACTCATTGGTCTCTATTTGTCAACATAACAACAGAATGTGAGTGCAAGTGAATGTTCAACAATATCAAAGGACACCACGAGGACATCAACACTAGGAAACAGTTACCTGCACAAAATGTTTACTTGTAGAAATCTCTAGTATCAAAGATATCTCTATAACCAGGATCCATTTCTATATCTTAAAAGAATGGATAGTTTTGTGCAATAAAAATGTGTGATTATGCAACTATGTCCAACATGGGTAACTAAATTTCATGCTTCAGGAGGTAAATTAGTTGTTGAGGAATATCTGGAAAACAATTCTTCGGCATGCATGTCATTTCACAGCGAGGCTGCCTCCCCAGTGGGGCTTTGCCTTCCTGCTGAGGAAAGAACAGGGGGTCTGTCCAGAGGAGCATTTAACAAGGCACATTCCTTCTCATTTACTCTGAACATCTTCTACCCTCATTTGAGTGTTTGGTAGCCCTTGGGGTCTGAGTCTATTCCAGGTGGATCCTAAACTAAAGAACCTTGAAGAGGCCAGGTCGGCACTTGTATTTCGCTTCCCAGAGTTGCCTGGTATATCTATCTGGAGGTCCTGAACCAAAATCTAAAGATGACCCTGGGAAAATCCCATTTTCCCTTAAAGATCTTTAAGCCTGAATGCATCAGGCAGGGACTGTCACTGGGGATCTTTCACTTGCAAGAATGGAGGCCCAAGAAAAGAGTTGATGATATCTGGATTGTGAACTTTCCAAAGTTTTAGTTAACCACATCAATGAGGAACACACATTTTTACTTAGTTACTCTTTGCTGGAAAAATACAATTCTTCATTAAAACTGGAGAGTGAATTGGGAAGGAATTGGCAATAATGTTTTATTTCCCATGAAAGAAAATTGTATCTTTTGAGAAAAAACATTTTGAGAAGTCTCCAAAAAATGGGTCTTTGTAGGGGAGGTATAGCAGACCCTCCACAATAATGATGTTTGGTCCAATAGATGGCATTTTCAAACTAACGTACAGAGCAAGCAGAAGTAATAGAAAATTGGAAAAACTTTGAGAACATGGCGTTATTTGGCTAAATCGCTTCTTTCTGGTATCTGTGCTTACATTATTTTACAAGGATATAAAGGACAGAACCATTGTCAGCACTTTTGAGCCAACTTTTGTACTGAACTTAGTATTAAACTAAACTTAGCTTCCAGAACCTCATGTGTCCCTCCAGCATTTATTAAGTTACTAGAAGCTCAGTGCATGAAATTCATGCATGGGTAGGGTCCCTAGGACTGGCTGGCGATCAGGGCCACCAGCCAGGGCCTTCCTTCGTTCCGCACCGCCTCCTGGTGGTCAGCACACATCATAGTGAGCGATCAAACCCCTGGTCTCCTGGTCAAACTCCTGAGGGGACACTTTGCATATTAGCCTTTTATAAATATAGCTAAGTCATTGTTTCTGTGAAAAGATAAATAGATCTAAAGAGTACTGAATCCTGTCTGCTAATGGTCAGATTTGAGTTCCTGACTCACTCATATTAGGGGTTACACTCTGTTTGCCCTGATGTCCAGGGAGAAATTGTGGTCATAACTCCAACATCCATAAATGACTCAAGAAGAGCCTTGCAGACAATTCAGGGAGCATCAGAGAGGTGATTATATTCTATAGCAGTGATGGCGAACCTTTTGAGCTCGGTGTGTCAGCATTTTGAAAAACCCTAACTTAACTCTGGTGCTGTGTCACATATAGAAACTTTTTGATATTTGCAACCAAAGTAAAACAAAGATTTATATTTTTTATATTTATTTTATATATTTAAATGCCATTTAACAAAGAAAAATCAACCAAAAAAATGAGTTCATGTGTCACCTCTGACACGCGTGTCATAGGTTTGCCATCACTGCTCTATGGGGTTAGGATTCTTACCAAAATCACTTAGTTTTCACTACTGCCCATCATTGGTATATTTGCATTACCATTTTGTGGATAAAGGGACTAAAGTTCAGAGGGGCTGAAAAATGTGGCTAAAATCACATAGCCAGATAATGACAGAGGAAGAATTTTAACTCTCATTAGAATGGCTTCAAAGCCCAGGTTCTATTCATACTCATCTGAGAGCAGGAAGGGGAAGGTGACGATGGCGATTATATTTTCAAAAAATGGCCAAAGTGATGTTTTCCATTCCACCCATGCTTTCACTACCTTGCCCCTTTTCATCAGGAGGTAGAGTCTAACTCCCCGCCCCTTGAAGGTGCATGGGACTCCGTGACCTTCTTGATGAATAGCTGCCACAGAAGTGACGGCCGAGGATTTCCAGGCTAGTTCATACAGGCAATTTGCTTTCTGCCATCTCCCTCTGAGCAGCCCGTGAGCTGCTCCAGCTGACACCACATGGAGCAGGGATGAGCTATACCTGCCAGGCTCAAATTGCAGATTTGTGGGCAAAATAAATGCTGCCCTTGTTTTAAGCCACTGTGTGTTGGGATGTTTCACTCTCTATCCATATAATAGTGGCAATCACAGAAAATACATCAGCGCCATACTTAGAATCATGATTTTAGCATAATGAACAAGATTGTCCCCATATGTATACATGCATATGCATGTGTGCATAAATGTGAATACGCAAATGTGGAAACCCTGAACACACTGGTGGAATTCATGACAAGGAAGCATAAGCATATGCCTCCCCTGCCTGCTCTGTCCCCCACACCCATCACAGACATCTCCGAGGGAGTTGAGGAGTGAAGACTCTCCTACATCTGACTTCCTTAGTGGACAGTGACAGTTATGGCTCTTACCTGCTAAACATGCTTTGTCATGTCCCTTCTTGTTTCTCTGGAGAATTCTTCATGTGATCCTTGGGAGCTATCAGTTATGATGTCCTGTTGCCCCAACATTAACGCCATCTCCATGGGATGCACTGGATCTCTGGGTCACACAGGCTGGCCATTCAGAGGTTATCATTCCAACCCAGAGACTGCTCCATGGATGGGCATGTCACTCAAACAAGACCCATTTCCATGTACCCTGAGACTAACAGCTGAACCCTGGAAACGACAGGTCTTCCATGGTTGGTTGGATTATTGGTCCCAATTCCTCACCTCTCCTTAGCTCCACACCCTTTTCCATGTAACTTTGCAGTCCTTCCCCTTGACTTCAGACTTGGCCATGTGGCTTTTGGCCAATGGGATATCAGTAAACATGATGCAAGCAGGGGCTTGAAATACTTGTGCTCCAGACTTGCCCATTGGTACCTCTGCTTTTGACTTGAGAAGAGTTTCCTCAGGCAGCTTCTGCCCCTTCATCCAAGACTCAAGAAGGAGCACACGTGGAACAGAGCTGTGCCTCAGGCTGAAGCGGAGTCCTCACAGTTTAGTCCACCTTGAAATTGCTGAGAAATCAATGCTTCTTATTGCATGCTGTTGAAAATTGAGGTTGTTCTTCAGCATTTTTTTAAAAAAGCAATAACTAACTAATATACCTTCCTCCCATGGAGTTGCTAAACCAGAAAAGCATACATTCAGATTACTAGTGGCTGCCTTGAAGTGACAGCTCAGCTGAGATGGAGGCCAGGCTGGGGCTAGCTCAGCCAAGAGATGGAGAGAAAACAAATCCATTTGAGGCCCTGGATCTGGCAGCTGCCGAAGGCAGTTGGGTCTACCTTTGGAGTTTCCAGTGATGAGGCAACAAATTCCATTTTTGGCCCAAGATAGTTTGAGTATTGTTTCTGTCACTTGAAAGAATAGCCTAGACTAGTACAAATGTCACATAAAGTTCACTACTCGCTGCTGCCCACATTGCCTTTCTAGTGCCCGAATCACTGGCTTTTATCCAGACACTTTTTCAGAAGGTTTAAGAGACTCTACAGTTGAAGTTTCCTCAAGAACATAAATTGTCACATCTGTCCTCCCTTCTCCTGTGCAAGAGGCAGCAGGGCTTGGCCTGCAAAAGACATGGTGTGGAGTCCATCAGCCGGGTCAGGTATGTTGTCATATGAGACGACTAGATTCTGACTGCCATAGGGTCTTGGCAGGATAGAATGCCATTGTTGAATGGAGATTTCAGGTTTCTCTTTCTTCCTAGGCACAGGCAGCAGGCAGCAGCAGGCCAAATTTAGCACATGGGATTGGCAACTTCATGCTTGATTTACGGTTCTAATCCTAGAAGGTTATTTATGTATCAGTGGTATACGATTTATGCCTGAAAGGAAAAGCTTCCCAAATCCGTACACATGTCTATTTTTCTGCTCTTTCCCAGCTCTCTGGGTACTCCAGAAATACAAGCTATAAGATATTCCAAATAACCCCACCTCTGAGTGAGTAATGAAGGAATATTTCAAGTGCTGCTTTTTTCTTACCAGTGTAGAAGATTCCAGGTTAGTCTCTTTGGGGTTATTCTTTCCCTACAAATCTCTTTAATCCCCGCCCCCCACTTCCATCCCATCACAAGGACCTTCTATCCTACACCTCATCCATGAGAGCAGAAATACAGTGCCTCATACACATACATTTGCTCCATAAGAAATTGGAGGAGGTTGGATGGCCACATTGAACAAAAGCCCCAGGCCCTTGCCAGCATGAGGTCAGGTCCAGAAATGAGATGTGAGGTTCCCTGTGTGGCAGCCACACCACACACTAATGTCAGGTCCAGTGGGCTTGTGTTTTTTCAACTTTAATTATGAAGCAGGAGTGTCAGGAGACTGTGTGGCCAAGCACCGCTGTGGAGCTTGACAAGGTACTTTATCAGCATATGATGATATCCAATGTAGGCAAGCCCGGGGGATGAAGTAGGGCTCCAAACCAGCAGCAATCTTGGCAGACCCACTGTGAGTATACCCATGAGTGTGCCACCAGAGAGACAGGCTTGACCACCCTGAAGAGGAGACTCCTGGGATCTGGGAACAGGGTCAGCAGAGTTGATTGCAGGTGTCAGAGCTCCTGTGGAACTCATCAGTGAAAGCTTGATTTCTTTTCAGAATGCACACAGCACATCCTCAGGAGGGATCCGGCCCCGTCCAAGACATGTTGCAAAGGGACCTATTAGCAAGCACCTTGGGTGTGTTAGGCATTGTTTCTACATAAATGTCTCCTTTAATCTTCACACCGATACTGTGAAGTAGGTTGATGCGAATACTGCCAGGGCCTCCAGTATCCATTCTCCATTTCTTTCTACCTAAACTAACAGCAGACTGCCTTTGTTCATGTGGATGATATGCCCACTGAACACACTTGATTTCCAGGCCTCCTTGGGGCTATGAGAGACCACGGGACATGGCACTGGCCAAAGGGCAGTAAGTGTAAGTCTGCAAGGGAAGGCTCTCAGGAGGCCTCTTGTTTCCCTGAAAAAGGACAGATTCAGTTGGCATATATATGCCCTTTGCCCGTTACCTACCCTTGTCTCTTCTTTCTGCAGAGAAGGATGTTGAGATGCCTGGAGGAGCAGCCGCTGTCTCACAACCAACTGTGAGAGAATGGTAGAGCAGGAAGCTGGGAGGAGCCCAGAATCTTCATACATCAGTATTATCTCCATTTTACAGATGGGAAAACTGAGACTCAGAGACATACAAGGACACAGCACAGGTCACATCTCTATCTTTCGAAGTCCAGATTCCATGCTTTTCCCATAAGTTCTGTTCAGAGTATAGTCTTAAGATGAGAGACTTTAGAGAATACACAGTAGATTCTTGATCAACATGGATTTGAACTGTATGGATCCACTTATATCCAAATTTTTTTCAATAAATAATTATACTGTTTTCAATCTGCAGCTGTGAGTCCCTTGATGCAGAGGACTGGCTATATGCACGGACCTATGCCATTTCATAGAGAGGACTCGAGCATCTGCAGATCTGGGTATTCACTGGTGTTCTGCAACCAGGGGACAACTTAAGTTTCAGTGGAGTTAAAAGTTATTCACAGATTTTCAACTGCATGGGGGCTAGCCCTCCTAACCTCTGCATTGTTCAAGGGTCAACTGTATGTGTGCATTTGTTCTTAACTCAGTTAACTCTAGTGGAGTTAAGAAGATAAACCCTTATTTTTAGGCGAGGCTAAATCCCTGGAATAGGAAAGACAATTAATAGGAGGACAGTGCTCATAGAGGGCTCAGAAAATGCTTTCACTATAACATTGGGGATTCCTGGGCATAGCTGTGTGTATGTGTAAATATATATTTATACAAGGTCATTCACACACACACACACACACACACACACACACAATGAGATTGAGTAAAAGCGAGAAAGAGGAAAAGAAGGGGTCACTATGTGGAAGTTATATGCAAATTTGAGGGTAGCAAGTGATCTCCTAATGGTGTTCCAGCAATAACAGACAGGGTTTTTCTTTTTTTTCCCTACACCCCTTTCCTCACCCCAGTAAAATTACACCAGAAAGAAAAAGAAAAAGCGTTAGTGTCCAAGATACTAGATTTTAAATATTTTTGCTTTTCAAACAGTTTAATCTTCCGTGCCCTTTATACCCAAGCGAGGGTGAAGTTGTTTTGAAAAGTCACTTTCTTGTTACCTTTAAAATGGGGTTTTGAAAAGAAGAGTGGTAGGAGGGAATCTCGTCAGGGACCTCTTTGTCTTTAATGAGCAGCGGTTTCCTGATACAGCCGGGATCTACTCTAAAAGCATCTTTATTCACATGCACTCTAACTCCAGGAGAATTAAGCAGTTTGAATACAAGCAAGTTTTTCAGTTATACCAAAAATGAATGATTTTCTCCTGGAAGTGCCTAAAGAAGAAAAATCTAAGGAGAGATTTGACCCTAAACTTCAGCCCTCCTGAACCCTGAACTGCTTGGCTATTGTTCTTGCTTTGATCACAGATATATGAAAGAAAAAAAATAAAGGTCCAGTACATTCTTATCTGTGTCTTCCCTTTAGATGGAAAAGACCAAATTGAGTTTCTTCCAAGAAGTCAAGGAAGATAAATATCATTTAAAAGTAATTACCATAGGAATATATGGCTTAGTATCTACTTTCTCCAAATCGGTTGACTTAGTACCACCTTGTCCCCATCAGATGGCTTAGTACCACCCTTTCTCAACAAAACCGCCTACCAGTTATCTGGGACTATCCAGTTGACATTTATTTAAATTACTATAGTGCACTTGGAATACATTAAATGCTATAGGAAGTGAGGAATAACTGAGTTGCATTCTTTATGGCAGGTGGGCCATGTTCATATATATGACCATCCTGAACTCTGGGTTCAAAATTGCCTTGCTAGGGCCCCTGCATCAATTACTACAAAATTAAAGTCTGGAAGAACTGGCAAGGCCTGGTTCTCACAATCTCATTCCCCACAGTTAGTCTTGGAAGGGAATGGGGAATAAGATATCAGGTTGTTAATAGAAACCCCAGGGTTTTACTTCTATTGAACCCCTTGGGAGGAACCAAAGAGCCAGTGGAAATGAGATGAGACTATTTGAAGAGGGTCATTTGGTTCTAATAATGAAGATAAACAAAGTAGGTAATTGTTTCCTGCCTAGAGAAAGGTCACTTGGGTGACCTTGTGAATAGTTCTTGTGAATAGATATTTTAAAAAATTTCATTTCATCTTTCTTATCAATCACCTTTCATTACAAAAATAAAAATTCTATATGGCACATGTTATTTCCCTTTTTCAAAAAGTTTTCTGTAATCATATTTGGCTAAATAAATTAACGTGTGTATGGGGCGCAGGGTATTTTGGTGAAAATTACCACCAACTGAGAAGGCTGGGATCATTATGAGCTGGAATCTTAGACCTTCTGTAGACCGTTTATTTGGCTTAGATTATAGTACCCCAAACACGATGTCAATGGTCTTCAAATTTTTGCTTATTGTCGGTGCCAACTTGATCCCCATTGAGAGTTATTAAGTGACTGTTCATCATCATCTAGTTAAAGACCTCTAGAACTGCTACCAACCCAGCCAACCTTACATATATAACAGATGCATAGAGTGCTTAGGAACTACCCCTAAAGGACTCATTCCTATCACCACAACCTTCAGATGACACTCTGACCTCATTCAAGGAACACCTGTAGATATTTCTCAAGGAATTCAGCAAGAACATGAAATGGTCTCAAGTTCAAAGTTATCCCATATATTTGTTCTTTTATATAAACCTGCTTGAAGTCTTGGTCCTATTCACATGAATTTTATAATAATTATTAAGTCAGTGGCCACATATAAAATGCAGGAGCAAAATCAAGGAGCTCTATAAAGCCTGTGCTTTAGTGGGTCCGTTAGTATTATAAAAAAGATGGAAGAAGCATGTGAAATGTTAAATAACTAATGGTGTTCTGGATCCTCCTACCCCAAACAAATTTCAGTGAGACATTTTCTGACAGCTTTTGAGATAGTTTTAGAGACATTCTCAGCCCAAAGAAGTGGACCTACTAGTATTGGGCACAAATAGAGATAATCAAGAAGGCTTTTGCCAAATATCATGTTGTTCTTCATAAGGAATTTGGCATGTAATTCACTAATTACTCATTCAATTCCTTGAGAATGTTGGATTACTGAGTGCCAGGCCCAGGGACATCGTTAGTATTCAGTGTGGGGAGTGGGTGCTGGCCAAACCTAATGAGGTTTAGGGGTTTCCACTCCTCTCCAAAGGCCTCGTCCCAAAACAAAGGCTCCCACCCTCCCCACCCAGCATCTCAACAGAAACTCTGAGTTATGTGGGAGGAGGCAGAGAGGCGGTTTAAGGGCTGGAAGACGAGGCCTATGGGACACAGTGAAAGGAATACGGATTATTCGTCTCTAATGAGCGTTTTTCCGGATACTCACAGGAATACGGATTATTGAACCTGTGGAAGACGAGGCGGAGGAGGTATTTCGCAGCTTCGCCTTCTCTTCGGAACAATCTCTCAGGCTGAGAAACGCAGCCAGCTGTTCAGCATCTCCACTGAAGACTGACCTCGAGGAAACGGGTTCAAGCTCCAGCATTAGGGATTTAGGACACAAGAAAGAATTTCCTGACTTTGAGAAATGTTAAACATCAGGAAAAATCACCCACAAGGGCTGAGGAATCTCTTTCTCTTGGGGTATTTAAAGCTAGGAGATTTTCTTAGCTGTCTTGAATGATTAAAAGGTCCTGGCTAACACGTGGGGGATGGAAGGGATCACCAGATCATCTCTCTCAGAGTATCGTTTGGTTTGAAAAATTCAGAAGGCATTTTCAAATTGTTTTGGTTTTTTTTTTAGAAGACCCTTAAACGTAGGCTTATATTCTCCACTGACCTCCCTTTGTCGATTTAGTATAAAATTTATGTTAAAGGAGCATTAAAAAAGGAAACGCCAAGACCTAAGTAAAAAAAAAAATCTCATTTCTAGTTTCATCTTTTTAAGCTGCTTGTGCCTGAGAAGATAATCACCTCAGTGTAAGTTTCCATACCTGTAATTTAGAGTCTAAAATACCTGAACGCACATATCACAAGGTTAGTATGAGTATCAAATAAGAAATGAAAATGCTTTTAACAGTGACAATAATTATGCCGTGCACATGAGAAACATCATTATGGAGAGGGCTTTTATATAAGCATCGCAATCTCTCTCTTTCATTTCTCTAGGAACTCAGAGGCCGTTCTGACAGGAAATCCTACACTCTCAAGGTACAGCTGGCTGCTCTTGCCACACCTCTGGCCCACTGTCAAGAAAAGAGTTGAGAGAATTTCACTTTGAAGTCCGGCCTTGGAATATTCCCGGATAGTCTGACAAACCCAAGGGCCTCCAACTAGCATTTCAAACCTGGGCAAACATCTGAGCTCCCAATCAACCACTTGGCTGGGTTGGATCCAGGTGAGCAGGCTATCATCCTGTTCCAATGATTTCCCAAGGGTTTCCACATGGAAAGCATGGAGGTGGGTCACGTGGCTTAGAAAGCAGCCAGGGAACATTGCCAACAAGACCCCACAACAGGTTCTGGAACAAGGCTCGAGTTATAACATGCTGGTGCCATTTCCTTGGCTAAGGAGCTGTTAGAAGACACTGCCGATGAGCCCTTGGAGGCTCAGCCTTCTCCTCTCTCCTCTGACACTGTTTCCTTAATTTGGTGAGTGTCAGCTAATTAGGAGAGTGTTGATGAGGAAAGTACATCACTGCTTCAGGGCCTGGTCCTGGGGGGCCCTGCCGTTAAGCCTCTCTTCCTCACTGTGTGTGTTCCCTCATCTTCATGGTTCCCTTGTCATTTTCTTTTCCCTGGTGAGCCAACTTCCTGGAGTCCTGGATTTGGCTGTTCCCAAGGTATCAATCCGTGTTGTTTTACCAAAAGAGCTTTGTTGGGACTCTACTCAGGAAAAACCCAATCTCGTTTATTTCCAGGCTTTCACTTAGTGGAAAATTAATTTGATCTCAAACATATCAGGTGAAGAATAGAGAAAAAAAATTTTTTTTGAAGGAAGGAAATGGCCAATAGCTACAGAGCCATAATGAGAATTGTCATTAAATCTTTAAGCTCAGGAAAACTTGGCTCCCTACAAGGTGGAATAAGAGAATAACTGGACAGTATTTATGAAGAAGCGATTGTGTTACATAACCCACCAGACTCAACCAGCAATTATTGATAAACACACCTTGAAGTGGGCGGCGGTAGCCTCCACGTCCCCCATCAGCTCTCACAGTCGGAACATGCTTCTGCAGCAAACTGAATCTCAAAAGGGAACACTGGTGAGTATTTTCATTTTTTATCATCAGAATAGTTTAACTTTTTCCAGGGCCTGACTCTTTAAAAAAATTTCTTTCTCTTCCTTCTGGTCCCTTGGTAATTTCTTAGGTGAGAGAAGGGGAATAAGAGCTAAAACAAATGCTACTTTGGGGGGAAAGCCACATTCCAGATGAATTTCTGTTGTTTAGTTCATTCCTACCTTTTCCTTCTCCCTCAGGGATAGAGCATGCTTTACCCGACACTGTGCACAGTTATAAGTTGACATAGTGAAGTTCGCACCAAGTCAAGTGTGAGGGGCAAAAAACTATGATTTCTTGAGTCATGCAGTTTTAACTTTCAAATTAATACTTGAAGGGGGAACTGGGATGCCCCCTTCTCCATATAGTTAGGTACCATAGCAGGCTGTTGGAAGAAAATTACATTGATGAAATGGTTAGACAGTGATTAATATGCGCCATAACTTGTTGCAATATTCCTGTTTCAGCATTCTCCTCTTCCCAGAGTGATGTCCAATTACTCATTATTGATCAGCGATTGCATTGCAGAGAGTGCAATGGCAGCATCAATTCGTTTCATCCTATTGAGTTTTAGCCAATAACAATTGATATCTGGCACATGTTTCCCAAAGACATTTGTCTGCCATCAGGGAGTTGATTAACAGGTTGGCAGTTTGTTTGCGAAAAGGGGAGGAAATGTGTAAAATCTGCTTATGAATTTGTTCTCATCCCTGATGTGGGGGGAGAAAAAGGCAGCGTTCTCCCCTCTTTATCTAAATTTAGCTTCTACGGTCGCCTGTTTGCTCCTGTCAACCTGTTCACATTCAACACGGCACTGGCCTTATTTTTTTGTTGATAATCATGTGAATAATTAAAGTCCAAGTACATGAAACCCACATAAATCATCTTCAGTGGGCACGTAATGAACCTGGGCTCAGCCATTGCTCGCAGCATAAATTAAGGCCAAAATATTCATGATATAAACTAGGCATGTTATTTCCTCCTGCAGAATTCACAGTAACCTGCTTGTCACTCAAAACCTGCCACCTTCCAGGGAGTCAGCAAGGACCGGACCCTTCGCTCCCCAACCGCCATGGGGACCACTGACTACTTTTGCCTTCCATTGGCCTCACGTTGATGTTACATGAGCAGATGACATGCTATTTGTTTTGAAAATCTCACTTGCTTCATTTGGCCATTCCGACCGCGGCCTTAGCATTTGTCCTGTGCTTACTTTGAAAGAGGACCGTCCAGAACTATTAACCTCTTGCTAATGTCATCAATCATGTGCTTGGCGCATGGGCTCTGCTAGACAAACCTGACAACATCTGCCACGCGTTCTGCAACTTCCTTTTGATTCCTCACACTTTATTTTCACCTTCATCTCTGCTTGCTGGCGAGATGTATGCCTGATCCCGCTCAGAAGCCAGGGAGCTGGGAGCGTGCCATTCCTCCACAGGACCGCATGCCTTGCGAGACACTGGGGCGGCCGCTGGTGTGTGGCTGGCAGGCGGCCCTTGTGCCAATATCCGATGGCCACTGAAGTGATTTTCCAGAGAAGCTCCTTGATGCAGAGGGCATTGCGGCTGAGACACCACTCATATGTGGCGCATATATGTAGCATATTATAGGCATCCTTGGAAAAAATAATTTTCTTTAGAAAATAGGCTTGACATTTCCTGCCCAGACCTAAGAAGCATCGGTGTTAGCCAAAGCCCTGCTCTTTAGTCCTCTGCACCCTCTCCTTTGCCAACCTCAGAGCAAAGCCCCTTCTAATTCTTTGTCATCATTGTTCTCAAGACCAGCAGTTGCCTGGCATCAGGGTCATGCCAGCCTGTTGAAGATACCAAGCTGTTGCTCTGATTGAAATATCTGGGAGCCCAGAGATCCATGGCCATAGCTCCTTCCAGAGATTGTAATGATCCCCACCCCGCCCACCCTCCCCTCCCCCGCCACCCCCCACCCTCTGCCCCACATCTACTTCCTTACCTGTAGACATGTCTTCTGGCCAATGTTCTTAGGACTTTTAGATGAACAATCTTAAGAGATAAAACCAAGGTCCTGAAATATCCATCAGGCCTACTATTTTATTAGTCACCTTGTGAAAACTTGTCCTCAGGCTTTGGTGATGGAAGATGAAAAGTATGCAACAGAGATAGATGGACTGTTAAATAAAAAATAACCACGCTCATAAAAATGTCATTAGTAATGAAGAATGCATTGGAAAGTTCTCTACCAGGCATCAGGGTTATTTAAATGATCAAAGAAAATGGGCAGTCCTACCTCAAACATCTTTTCTTTTCTTTTTTTTTTTTTAATATTTAGTAACTTTATTCTTGGCTTCTTAAGCCTGATATTTGTCTTTTTCAATGAGTATCATAAGTTGTGAATCTTTTCTTAAATAAAAAATACATGTTTATATAGTTTACAAGCCCATTTATCTTCACTGCATAATTTTATTTCTTATGATAAGGCTGTAAAATAAGGTTCCTCATCTTAAAGAAGTTTTGAATTGTCAATGTTTGAGTGAAAGAGAAAAATGAAATGATACGGTCAACGCTGATGCAAGTGTATCTTATTTCAAAAGAGTTCTCAAATATTTAAAAGAAAAACTCCATAATAGGTTTAAGTGAAGAAGGCAGCAAGACACCCATCATGTGATGCCTGTGATAAAGAGACCAGACATTGAGGTGGTATGAGAGAGCAGGCAATGCCCACAAATACATCGATAGTACATTTTTTCCACTTGGGTGCCCTCCCTACGCACACTAATCCATGGATCTGAGGGGGTTTTATCCACTGACAACCAATTTTCTGGGATAATTTTTTTTTCATTACTGAATGAGGCAATTTGTTCGTGAAGTACTGTAAGTATTAACTCTTTCTCAGCTAAATGGTCTTCACAAAAGATTAATTCTGACACTGGAGATTAAGGTCAGCAAATCTAAAAGCCTAGTTAGATGCCCTCAATTTCTAGCCACATCCCATCTTGTAGGGAAAAAAAATAACAAGAGAAACTGTGATTTTCCAGTAAAACAGAAAGAAATAATAGTTTCATACTGGATCCATAAAAATGTTACAAATAAAACTGGGTGAGCGCTCCATCAGACTCTGGTTCTAAGTATTGTCTACCTCAAAAGCAGGAAAGCAGACCCAGAGAATATATATATATATATATAGTCAGTTCACTGTGTGCCTGGATCCTCCTAGTTGCTGTGATGGGTGTGGCTCATGTTCAAGCTCAGACACTCTCCCCACAGGTATGATAACTGGGGACATGGTATGGATAATTCCTTATGAAGCCCCATTAAGCCACTACAGCTGAGAAGAAAGGCCTTATGTATTAAGACTCTTAGTTATGAGAGGTGGAAAAACTAATCTAAAACGGCCTTATATGTAAAGGGAAGTTTGCTGGTGATTGTAATTAAACAGTTGAAAGAATCCATGTCTAACAGCTGGATCCAGCACTCAGACAATGGGATCAAGGCCAATTCTCACCTTCATTTCTTGACTCCAGGTCCTCGGCTCTGTTATCAGCCTGGCTAGTCCTAGGGGAGCTGACAGCATATCCCAGTCCAAGAGCATCCTCTGTGGACCTCCACCAGGAAAAAAAGAAGGTAAAAACTTCTCTTTCTCAGAAGCCCTGGTAAAAATATCCTCTTCTGTCCCATTGGCTGTGCCTGGGGTACTTTCTTGACCCATCATGATGGCTAAGAGTAACATAATACTGATTGACTTAGGGAAGTGCCCTTGCCCACCCCTTTATCTGGGGATGGAGTCAGCTCTACTCTCACGTGGCTGAGAGTAGGTAAAGCAGCTCTTTCTTAGAGGAAGAGATAGAAACTCAGTGGCCTATATTAAAAAAAATCAATATTATACCACAATTTGTGTTCCTAAAATATTGGAGTTGTGTTACCACAAAATGATTTAACAATATGGAGTAGAGTTATTTGCTCTGTTGAGAGATCTTGATGGATGTTAGCTTTGAGTTTCATACTCAGTGAAAGGTGTGTGGGAGTGAGGAAGAGGAGAGAGGTGGCTTGAACAGAGAGACTCACCTGGGGCTCTGGGTACCTGAGAAGACATCTACCACTTCTCCCAGTAAAGGCGTAGGTCTGAAACTATTGGATAAATCAGATCAGAGATCATAAAGGAATCAGCCATGGGCCAGTCAAACTCTACAAGGTAAAAATGATCGATTTGAATGTAAAAAATAAAATAAAAAAATATTTCAAGAAAATATAAGATACTACACATACAATCTAAGGATTGAGGAGAAGTTCTTCACCAAGACTAGGAGTTCAGAAGCTAGATAAGAAAGGATAAATGCAAAAAATCAGGAGTACTTGTATTGCAGAAATTCAATGAATAAAAATCACAGGTAAATATCAGAGTTAGAAAAAAAAGTATCACATTTAAAAGAGTTGGTATCTGTAACATACAAAATCCTCTAAAAATTGTCACGAATAAGTAAAACAATCCAATAGGTAAAAGATAAAAATATGCAAATCACTGGAGAACACATCTAAATGACCAAATGCATTTATATTTAAATGCTCAAATTCACTAGGAATGAGGAAAATGCAAATTAAAGTAGCAATGAAATACCATTTTATAACCATCAGATGGACAAATTAGTAAGAATTATCATACCAAGTGATGGTGGGCTGGTGGGGATGCAATGAAAAGGGTATTCTTATATATGATGGCAGAAATGTGATGTTTCATTGCTGTTTAGGAAAGCAATTTAGCAATAATTATAAAAATTGAAATTAACACTATTCAAAGCAATCCCACATTTAAAATTTATCTCATAGAATTAAAAGCATCAATGCATGAAGATGTTTGTGTGTGTGTGTGTGTGTGTGTGTGTATCATCATTGTTCAAAAAATACTAGAAACAAAATAAACGTCAATCAGTAAGTTAACAGCCAAAAATATTATGGAACATTCACAACCTAGAGTATGAAGGACAATGAACCAGAGCTATAACAGTTGACTTGGTTTTCTTTTCTCTTTTTTCTTCTTTTGAAAAATATATTTTTATTGCTTTCAAAGAGGAAGGAGTGGATGTGAGAGATAGAAACATCAATGATGAGAGGATATCATTGATTGGCTGCCTTCTGAATGTTGGCCCAAGCCTACAACCCAGGCATGTGCCCTTGAATGGAATCGAACCTGGGACCCTTTGGTCCACAGGCCAATGCTCTATCCACTGAGCCAAACCAGCTAGGGCTGACTTGGTTTTCTATGAAAAGCTTTATTAGAGGGCAAGTCAGGATGATTAAAAGTATATAATATATCACAGCATAGCAATATATAATATAACAAAATATAGAATATAACCTCATTTTATAAAATAACATTTATAAAAACTGTAATTATATTAATACAGAGAAAAATATGGAAGACATACACTAGATTTTTTAAATTGATTACTTAGGGAGGAAACATAGGGGATATGGACAGGTAGGGTAATTAACCACCTGAGTTTGCCTGAGTCTAAGGGATTTTCCAGAATGTGGGGGTTTTACGCTAAAATTGGGAGAGTCTGAATGAAACTGGGAAGTTTGGTAAACCTAGGGGTAACATTGTAGTGAATGGAGTGGGGAGGAAAAGTCAAGCAAAAAGGGGGGAAATATGACTAAAATTATGTAATCATGTATACATTCATATAAAATTACTTATATAGGTAGATATTATAAGTATGACAAGTGCTTATGTGAATGTGGGGAAAAGGGAACCCTAGTACACTGCTGGTAGAAATGCAGACCGGTGCAACCACTATGGAAAACAGTATGGAGTTTCCTCAAAAAATTAAATATGGAACTGCCATTTGACCCAGTGATCCCACTTCTAGAAAGATATCCTAAGAAACCCAAGACACAAATCAGAAAGAATATTTGCACCCCTATGTTCATAGAAGCACAATTTACAATAGCTAAAATCTGGAAACAGCCCAAGTGCCCATCAGTAGATGAGTGCATAAAAAAGCTGTGATACATTTATACCATAAAATACTATGCAGCAGTAAAAAAGAAGGCTCTCTTACCCTTTGAGACAGCATGGAGAGACCTAGAGAGTATTATGCTAAGTGAAATAAGCCAGTCAGAGAAAGACAAGTCTCACATGGTCTCACTCATATGTGGAAACTAATTAACAAAATAAACTGATGAACAAAATAGATCCAGAGACATGGAAACATGGAACAGTCTGATGAATCTCAGAGGGAAGGTGGGGGAGGGTGGGTGGGAAGAAATTAACCAAAAAACTTATATGTATATATGCATAGCCCATGAACACAGACAGGCCTGGGACGGGGGGTGGGGGTAGAAGGGGCCAATGGAAGAACCAGGGGAACATCTGTAATACTTTAAACAATAAAGATAAATTAAAAGAAAAATAATCTATATATATAAAGGCCTAAGTGACTGGAACGACCAGAACGACTGGTTGCTATGACATGCACTGACTACCAGGGGGCAGATGCTCAATGCAGGAGCTGCCCCCTGGTGGTCAGTGTGCTCTCACAGCCAATCTTCCCCAGCCGGCCAACCTCCCACAGTCTCTCCCCTGGCCAGGGACAGGGAACCCTGGGGGTTGGGGGGGAGGTGGACGTGGCCCCTTTCCCAGGGGGGCCGAGGGCTGGCTCCCTCCTCAGGACCAACCTCCCATGCCCTGTCCCTCCCCACAGCCAGCAGGCCCTTATCGGCCCGCCACCCGCCCACTGCAGTGGCAGCACAGTGGTGAGGGAAAGAGGAGGGGGAGACGGGGAACCGCACAATGGTGGGGTGCCAACAATAGCGGCGGCAGTGTTTGGTGTCCATTCCTCCCGCACCTGGCCTGGTGACCATTGCCTCCTCTCCAACCTGGCCCTGATGGGCCTGGCCCTGATCAGCCCTGATCACCGGCCAGGCCTAGGGACCCCACCCATGCAAGAATTTCATGTACCAGGCCTCTAGTAAAAAATAAAAAGATAATTTTTAAAAGTTACTTTTAAAAATACTTCTTTTTATGAATTTCTATAAGAATTAAGGAAAGATTTAAGTTCTGCTCACAGATTCCTGGGACTTAGCAGAAGCTTCGCTGGAGATATCAGAGCTAGGCAGCTTCTATTAGCAAAGAAATATCATTTATTAGTTCTCTGTGTTTTAATAGAGATCAAATGTTTTGTTGTTTTTTTTAAAAAAAAAACATATTTTATTGATTTATTTTTACAGAGAGGAAGGGAGAGGGATAGAGAGTTAGAAACATCGATGAGAGAGAAACATCGATCAGCTGCCTCCTGCACACACCCTACTGGGGATGTGCCTGCAACCAAGGTACATGCCCTTGACTGGAATCGAACCTGGAACCTTTCAGTCTGCAGGCCGATGCTCTACCCACTGAGCCAAACCAGTTAGGGCAGAGATCAAATGTTTTAATAGAGATCAAAACAGAAGCCTATGGCCCTAACTGGTTTGGCTCAGTGGATAGACCTTCGGCCTGAGGACTCAAGGGTCCCAGGTTCGACTCAGGTCAAGGACATGTACCTTGGTTGCGGGCACATCCCCAGTGGGGAGTGTGCAGGAGGCAGCTGATCGATGTTTCTCTCTCATCGATGTTTCTAACTCTCTACCCCTCTCCCTTCCTCTCTGTAAAAAATCAATAAAATATATTAAAAAACAAACAAACAACAACAAAAACAGAAGCCTATGAGAATACAGAAGAAGGAGCACTAACTTTGCCAAATAGAATCATGTAAACATAAAGAAGAGGAATATTGAGGGCTGGCGAAAGCAACTGAGAGTTTGCAGAATGGAGTAAGGAAGGAGTAAAATCTAAAAAGCAAGAACGCCCGGCGCAAGGCCAAGGGTCATGCCCAAGCAAAGTGTACTTGAGAATGAGAAGTTTCCAGGGACCTGTGTCTAGAGGTCAGGGGTCAAGGGTCAGGGGACGGTGGTGGAGAGGAGGTGAGAAGATAAAGCTGCACAATTAGGGAGAGGTGAGACTGTGAAAGGGTCTGTGCACCCTGCCAAGGAGTCTGAATTCACTTTGAAGGCACAAGGGAGACAGAAGAAGTCTCACATCAGGGAAGAGACAAAATCGAATTTAGCGTTTAAGAAGATAACATGAGCACTAGGATGGCCAATTGACTTTATGTCAAATGCCAGTTCCAATTGATTGGTCATGAGAGCTTGAGGGACAAGGTTAAGAAAGACCGTGGTCACCCATGTCCAGGCTTAGCAGTGAAAGTGCCTTGGCCAATTAGCAATGCCTACTGTGGCCCAGGGAGAAAGAGAATAGTGACAAAGTGGCTGTGTGTCTTCCAACGTGGCACCAACCAGACCTGTGGAGGAGGAGCCACGTGGAGGAGACGGTCAGGGAGAGCAGGTGATTGACTAAGTCACACAGGAGCTGACAATGTCACTGACATCCCAGAGGCAGAGTGCAGGAACCAGACTCGGAAGAGGTTTCAAAGCTGAGGCCTGCTGAAGGAATTTAGGCATGGATGCGATCCAGGCACTAAGGGCATCTCTGGCTAACAAGCAAGTCTCAGATGAAGATTGCTTTATGCGATTGGAACCGCATGCACTTGGCTTCCACGCACACCTCCGAGAGGGCATGGTGACTCAGCAGTTCCAGCAATGCTTGCCAGGGCGCATCCAGCAAGGCTTGCCACCCCATCACTTCCCGGTGTCTGTGGCCCTGGCTGCTTACCCAGCAGTCCTTGTGATTTATTCTCCAGAGCAGCTCTCGGAAGTTGAAAGGTCCTCCTAGAGCTGAAAACAGGAAGCCTCCCCCACTCACCTGGCCGCAGGGCCAGGAAGGAATATGTGTGCTCTGACACGCCAGCCGTGCGAGTTCCCATTATGTCAGCAGTGTTTACCATCACCAGGCACTTCCTGTGACATAGGAGCTCCGCCAAATCTCTAAACCAGCAGAAAGGAAATGACTAACTCCAGGAAATCATCCCTCTCCCTCCACTCCCTACCCCCCCCGCCCCCCGCCACCCCCCAAATGGAGATGCTGTTGGACTTTCACTAAAAATATCAATACCATCTAAAAATAAGGTTCATCAGCTCTGCCCTTGCTCCAGGAAATCCTGGCCAAAGCGCCTCTTACATCACCGCCAACCCTTGTCAAATAGCCTCTCAGAGCCACACCCCATCTGTCCTCTAAGCTCAAGTTCATTTCAAAATACACCTCCTTCTGCCTTCTACACCAATGAAAGGGTTGAGCATTGCTGGCCATGACTATATCAAAAAAAACAAGCGTCTTCCCAAGGGACGACGGGTCATCCAACACTTCCTCCAGCACACGCACCCGCAGTGGGGTTATTTCCTGTCTGGTTGGTTTCCTTCGGGCTCATGAAGGTTTCAGTGTCATTTGCAGAACAGGAAAGAGCGCAGGAGCAGGGCCTGCAACAGCCTCGAGTGGACACGCAGCGCCTGGCCTGGGGGGGAGGGTGGCGATGAAGCCGTTTGTTAGGAAACCACTGACAGGCACGTGGAGCATTTGGCAATGGCACTGCCCCCGCCGCTGGTTCCTGGGGCACTCGGTCTGCTGCAGAGTTTATGCTCTGTCTTGCACGAAGAAGCCGCTGCTGAAAGTTGGCATTGGCCTTTGCGGGGTGAGGGGGGACGGGGCTCCTGATGGGCTGTACTGATCGAGGGGCAGAGTTGGGAAAAAACGCCTGAACCCCAGTCCAAGAGAGAAGGATGGGATGGCAGAAATGGGAAATAATTCTTGATTCAGCCCTTAACCCCTCCATTACCAGAAGATTTCCTAGTAAGTGATGTGAGTTATAGGTTTTACTCCCCAAACAGGGAGGCAGGAGGGTCTCAAATGAGGCCCCTCACCCCTAGGGGAGGCAGCATGGCCTGGTGGATAAAGGCTTTGAAGTCAGACTCCCAGGTTTAATTCTGTTGTCACCAAGCATAGTGCTGTGATGTTGAGCAAGTTACTTAGCTTCTGTACAACTTCATGTTTCTCTCCTGTAAAAGAGGGCTTGTTATGAAGATGAATTACAGTAAGAAACAAACAGTGCTCCATGTATGGTCTGCCATCGGTGCCCCATCCGTTTTCTCTATTGAATGTGCTAGGATGTGATGGGTCCTCATCAGGTTCTGAAGATCCCATGGAGACAGAACAGGCTAAGCCAACACACAGCGGACACTGTAAGGGATCAGGAGTGCTCCGTTGATGGGAAGGGTGTGTAAACTCAGTATCTGAAAGCAAACAGGACACATTGCTTCATTCCAAGTCCTTGGTCACAGTGGCAGAGAGCCCTGAGGAGGGAGAGGACACTGGGATGGGCAGGAACACACAGGGCGGGGTGCGCATGTGAGGCCCTGCTGCGCTGGATGATGTCCCCACGGCCTCACGTCTGCTCCAGCTCCCCCAGGAAGGGCTCCAGGGAAGAGTTCAGTGGCCCCGGCCATCCTGGCCCCCAGCAACTCTGCAGGAAAGGGACTCCGGCCCTCTCCGCACACCTCAGCAAAGGGGGCTTGGCCGGTATGTCTCCAATGCAATGATGGGGAGGAGAGGATGAGCCACCGGAGGCAGCTTTGGAGACCAGGGGCTGAAGACAGAATGAGAACGTGATAATCATTTAAGAGAAAAATAACTCACTAAGTTGGTGGGTTCAAATGAAGCCTTTGAGCTGAAGTTACTGTTGACTTTCGGGGCCTCGTGTAGCTGGAAGTCAGTGTGATTCTCATGAGCACCTCTGGGGAGCACAGCTTCTGGCTCTGCAGGATCTCATAGCTCCCCCCCCGCCCCTCGCCCCCACTCCAGGTCCCAGACAAGGATCAGATACCAGGATGCATTTGAACACCTTCCTCAAAATCTGTATCTCTCTCGCTCTCTAAATAAACAAACAATAAAGCCCTTCAATGAAGAATACAAAATTGAAAGAAAGAAAGAAAGAAAGAAAGAAAGAAAGAAAGAAAGAAAGAGAGAGAAAGAAAGGCCATGTGAGGTCATAGGAAAGAGACGGGGATGTCTGTGAGCAGCCTTCGGAGTGACCAGGACGTGCTGCCTTTGCCTTCCATTCCCAGGCAAGGCAGTGCCTCCCAGAACCAAGGAAAGCTCACCGCAGCGGAAGGCGGCAGCAGGGAGAGGAGCTCACCAGCATTAATTACAATTTCACCTCCTTGAGAGCAGAGATCTTTGTTTCCTGTTCAGTGAGGACCACGAGTGCCTGGTACGTGATAGCCGCTCAATAATTATCAGTGGAATGCATTTCATAACGTGCTAAGTGTACCCTATGGCTCTCCCACTATCTTATGCGTTGGGTACATTGGATGGGATATAAGTGTATTATTTTCATATCAGTAAATACCCTGTAGTGAAGTTTCATGTCAAACGTAGCTCGTCATCCCAGACTCTCACTGTAGTCAACAACTTTATCCCTAACATTAAAGGGAATAAAATTCAAATCATATATATATATAAACCTGCTTCAGAAATTCTAGTGAGGCCCCACACTGGTGCAGATTCTCATTACTTAACATTCAGGGTGGCCCAGCAGTAATTTCAAAGCCGTACAAACGGTCCCAGGCTGGGATCCAGCCTCTTGCCTGTGAGACAACCACAGGCACACCAAGGGGGTTGGCTGCTTGGTTTTGCGGGTCATGACAGAGTCGATCCCCTAGGGGGCAGTGTGTGCACACGTTTCCGCCGAGCCAGGAGCACATTTTATGGCCGCTGAGGTAATCACCACAGCAACAGATGTGGGGGGGTCTGAGAAACAAAGTCCGCCCCGCGGGGTTGCTCTTTAGGTGGAGCAGCAGGAAGGCGGCCTGAAAGAACTGCGCGGAGAGGAGGAAAGCCGGGTGACACAGCAGAACGCTGGGGGATGGTCATCCTAAAGGCTCCAACCCCCGAATGGCTTAAGGTTCAACACAGGAACGATTTGACATGCTTCTTAACACTGGCTAAAGGGTTTTTTTTAGTATTTTTATTTATTACACGTTGCATTTCATGTTTCTGAAATTCAGGCAGAATTGTGTTTCATTTTCTTATCTATTCCGGGTGGTAGGTCAAATTCAATGAAAAATGAACCAGTTTTACTTGAGTAATAATAGTTCAGACTGTATGTATGATCGAGGGCTTGTAATGTGCTGTTTCCCTTCATGACTAAATCAGTTACATTACATTCTTTAATGCTCCCACATCCCGATGAGATGGAGACTATTCTCATTTTATAGGGAGGGGAATCATGGTGGAGAGCTGCAAATTTCAACCTTGTTCATCTCCTGGCACACATAAACTAATTGCTAAAATTCTGTGGCACACCAGGAAATATATTTTTTTTACCAATCTGACAAAAAAATAGGTATAATTTTAATCCATTCACACTGGGCAGCTATTGTTGTATTGGCTGTTGTAATTTTTTTAAATATATTTTATTGATTTTTCACAGAGAGGAAGGGAGAGGGATAGAGAGTTAGAAACATCGATGAGAGAGAAACATCAATCAGCTGCCTCCTGTACACCTCCTACTGGGGATGTGCCCGCAACCAAGGTACATGCCCTTGACCGGAATCGAACCTGGGACCTTTCAGTCTGCAGGCCGATGCTCTATCCACTGAGCCAAACCGGTTAGGGCTGTAATTTTTTTTATTTGACAGTCTATGGGGGAAAAGTCAGGTATTGTATGCTTTAAAAATTCTTGCGGCACACCAGTTGAACGTCACTGGTGTAGAGAGTTTACATAATTCACTCAAGAGCCCCATCCTAAAAGTGGAGTCCAGAACCCATTCTGTTAATTACTTAGCTACTTTACCTTCTAAACCTGTGCCTCTCAGACTTTCGAGTGTATGCATATTACCTGGAGGTCATGGTAAAATGCAGGTGGGTGGGGCATGAGATTCTGCATCATTGAAGAGTACCAGACGATGCCAATGCTGTCCATGGGCCACATTTTGAGTAGCAAGAACTTAGCGGAGTGTGTGTGTGTGTGTGTGTTAGAGAGAGAGAGAGAGAGAGAGAGAGAGAGAGAGAGAGAGAGAGAGAGAGCATGGGGGTGGTATATAACAATGTGCATGGTACAATCCCTGCCCTCAAGAAGGTTCTACCTAGTAGGTAAGGTTAAGACAAACACACAAATAAGAATATTGTGAAAGAACATGGATGTCAAGGACCACAAAGGTAAAAACAAAGAACAACTCAACAGGAACCAGAGAGATTTCTAGGGAGGATGGTGCACCCCACAGCTTTGGGAGGGATAAGCAGGATAAAAAATAATACAAAGCTCCTACCCACCGGTACTAGCAAGCTGGTGGGGGAGGGCCAACGGGCACACAGATAGCCCTAGTACAGGCACGGGTTTTCCTACAGGCTCCCAGGAGGGCTCGGGAACAGGAAGGAGGAAGGGGGTGAGCATCTCAATCGAGACTGGAATTAGAGAGCAATGGGTTTGAAAACTCAAGAAATGATGCTCTCAGGTGGCCATGGGACCTGAGGAAGGCTTCATAAAGGAGATGGTGTTCCAGATAAACCATGAAAGACAGATGGAGCTTTGACAATGGAGACAGAAGGTTATTTCGGGGAGAGAAAAAAAAACAAAAAAAACAATTCAAGCCAAAGTTCTGAAATATAAGAATAGTGCAAAGCTAATTTGGGGCTGAGCACAGTCTTATTTTCTCTTTCTGGACATATGGAAAGTTACGCTGGAAGCCATGGTTTAGAGCAGTGCTTCCTAATTCATATTAAAAGTTACTGAAGGAGTTGAAAATACTTGGATGCTGAGATTCCAATTTCCTTTGTCTGAGGTAGAGCTGGGAATAGGTATGTTTCAAAGTCTTCGTATTTTAATTAGATGACACGTATTTGCAGTCAGGTTGGAGAACCCTAAGCAAGCATGTCAAACTCAAAGGCTAACACGGGCCAAGTAAACGAGGCATGTGGCCCACGGGGTTGCCATACTTGCCCTAAAGCAGTGGTCAGCAAATTGCGTCTCGGCAAACCGCGGCTCGTGAGCCACATGCAGCTCTTTGGCCCCTTGAGTGTGGCTCCTCCACAAAATACCGGCTCTTCCACAAAATACTGATTTCTGCACGGCCACGAAGTTTCAATTGCACTGTACGTGTGCGCCCGCACGCGGTATTTTGTGAAAGAGCCACACTGAAGGGGCCAAAGAGCCGCATGTGGCTCATGAGCCGTGGTTTGCCGACCACGGCCCTAAAGCAATGATTCTCAAACTGTGGACCGGCAGCCTCAGTACCGCCTGGGGACTTGTGAGAGATGCAAGTTCTCAGCCCCCTCCCGGGAGGCAAGGCTGCTGAATCAGAAGCTCTCGTGGCCGGGGGTATCACAACCCTTCTGGTGATTCGAATGCAAGTCAAAGTCTGAGAACCAGGATTCGAGAGACTCGCTGCTCCAAGTGTGGTCCATAGACTACCTACCGGTGTGGGTATCACCTGGATGCTTAGTATCAGTGCCGAATCGCAGGCCTCACCCGACGGCCAATCAATGAATCAGAACTGTGGGTTCTCAAGATCCTCAGGTGATGAGTGCGTAAAGTTTGGGAAGCACAGTAAACTTCAGGGTGGGGAACCTCAACATTTTTAGCTAGTACCAGGGGGCAGCTGAAGGTTAGAGTGGTGATATAGCTCATGGGGGTGGTAGGAACAATCATTTGGTCATTGTAAGATCAATTACGCAAAACACACCCTCCACAATACACCTTATCTGATCCTGCAAGGTAATCATAGGAAATTTGTTTCCTACTTTATACTCCTCCCAGACCTTCTTCCTCCTCCTCATACCTTCTTCTAGGCTCCACCAGAGAGCAGTGCGCTGGGGCCCTGAGTACCAGGCGGCCTCTGCTGGGAGCTCCTTTCATGGTGGAATCCAGCCAGTCATTGATCCAACAGCGAGAGCTATCTCAGCAGCAGGACTGCGCTCGGGCCCAACTCCAGCTTGTAGAATACTTCTGATAATAAGGGCGCCTAAATGAAGCATCCTTCTAAAGGCCTTCACTGTTAATTTGGCCCGGGGAAAAAAGCCAGCGCATTATACCAGGCCTTCCAGTCATTCTGCTGGGGCTATAGAGACTCTCTGAATAGATGTCCATAATGAGATTACTCGAAATGGAATTCATTACCTGACTTAAGATTTATTGCTTTTTAACGAGAAATGTAAGGCTACACATCCTCTGCTCCCGGAGTTGGCTTCTCCGATCCAGGCTGGGGCCGGGTCACCCGGACAGAGGAAACGCTAAGCGAGGGTAGGGTGGAGAACTAAGACTGGAGGGAACGGCGTGGCTTCATTAGGACCGGCACAGGGGAGCCCCAGGACTCCGCTGCTAAGTTCTGCTTCCACGGTCTCACCGTGGGCACCGAGGATGGGCCAGTCACCTCCCTGCCAGTGTAATTGGAAAGACTCCGAGGGGCCCTGAAACGCGCAAGTGCTGCAAATTAGCCTGCTCAGTCCTGATGAACATTAAAGGGAGCGTGCAGTTAGTTCCCCACACATGCTAATCCCCTCGTCTCCCCACTGGGGGCCTTTGGCTTGGAGCATTACAGGCCCATTTGTTCTGCCTGGCTTCTCCATCGGGGCAGGGACCTCAAGGTGAGTTAATAGGCTTGGCTTCTCAGCACTTTCTTCTAATCTGTATTTACCATCATCCTATGTATTTTAACAAACCTCTGGTGCATGCACGCCATTGAACACTGCAGAGAGCAGATAAGAGGCACAAAGCAGCCACCATATTCAGGGGGTAGAGGACGTCCTGCGTCGCCCTGGTCTGTGACGCTGCTTGGTCCCCATGTGGTCTTCCATCGGCCACGTCTCCTAGGCCTCGCCTTCTATACACTGTCTGTGGCCACCTCCACCGCCCGGGTGGGGACAAAGGGAGGTCGTGGCTAGGCAGCCTCCTCTTCCAACCACTGCCATTCTGTTTCTTCTGTCCCCGCCCCTCCCTTCCCCAGCGTGCTCTCTCTTCTGGCATACGATGTAGAAATATTGCTGATGGTGGCTCTCCACCAGATAATAATCTTAAATAGATGATACTTACATAGATAATAGGATCAAGTAAAACAGGATGGGAAAATTGATAATTGCAGATTAGGAGGAAATATAATTAGCAAACCAAACAAAAGCCAAATTTAGGGGGTAATAAGCATGATGTGTGAGAATTGTGAAGAATGAGATCTTTTCAGAGACACGTCTTTACCCCCGAGGTAAAGGCCTGAGCGCCCTCTTTCTAGGCTCCGGAGTGTGTCTGAAACGGCATGTTCTATTTGTTTAAAGGTTTTATAGTCTGAAAGCAAAAGGAACTATTCCTGCAGATGTTCTTCCCTGTAGCTTTCAGAACTAACTAGAGCGAAACTGTCATCTGAGGTTATGATATTGCCCTGGACAATTGCAGGACAAGCCAATAGCCTGCATTCTGGTTATTATGTTAATGTGTATATAAGTCTTGTCAGATAGCCAGGCATATTGTTAAAAATGTGAACTAATAACCATCATCATCTGACGAGCCTGAGACAAGTATGACAGTGGCACATGCTGGCGAAGTCCATGTTTGCACGACCGAAATAATGAGCCCGTGGCCCGGGCTGCCTGATGATTTCAGCTGTTTTTTAGTCGATTTGGATTGTCACTTGAGCAACACTCCACCGATCTGGGATCAGCTGCTTCTGTGGCTGGAAAACATCACATTTTCCTCTCTTCATCGACTGCGAAATGGGACAAGCTTCGTCGTGTCCCGGGGCCTTCTAATTTAACACAGAGCGTGCCTCTGCCACCCGCCCTCGGTGCTGACGGGGACGCTGGGACTAGACCACGTGGCGCACCGAGCCTGGCTTGAAGGCAAAATGGTCAGGTAGATATTCTCAGCCACCAGATGCCCGTAAATATGGATTCTGTGAGTGCCCAGAGCAGTGCATTCCAGGCCGGAACATTCCTTCGGGAAAGGTGTTCTGTCTTCCACTTTCTCTTTCAGTTGGAGGCTCTTGGAAGAAGATGGGATGGATGCTGTTAGGGCCTCTAGCGACTGTCCAGCATTCAGAGCCCAGGTCGGCGAGGCCCACTGGCTCTGGCTGGGCTGGACGCCTCTCGATCAATATGGCATTCCCAGTGGCATATTTAGTTTGTGGAATGACTGAACAGGGAGGGACCTAAACTTGCTGGTTTTTACGATTGTTTTCGGATATTCTTATTCCTACATTGTAGCATGTCACAGAGCAAAACCTGAAATAATTATTAAGTATCTGTTGCTGGAATTTGCTTAAAGTGCAGAAATTGGGGAGGCCGGTTGGGGAGGGGTGATTGAAAGGATTTAACAAACAAAATCCTAAAAAAAAAAAAAAAAATTTTTTTTGTACACTAACATATCTTAAAAGTTTATGAAAACACAAACATATTTCAGCCAGGTGGCTTTAGTGGCTAACTCTTTCCCCTTTTTAATACGTAAGTAAATAATGAGTTCTTTCTCACTATAAAAGATTCAAACATTTATAAAAATTTATAGAACAAAAAATGAAAGTTGCCTTTTGTTCCTCTCCTTGCTTATTCCTCCTAAACTCTCACAACCCTTCCCAGAAGCCAATGCTTCCTTCTAGCTGTTTCTGTGATTGGGTACCATTACCTGTTCACATGTGCGTGTCTTTTAAAAAATAAATGCAGTCATTCCAATACATTCTGTCCTATAACTTGCTTTGACCATTAAATATGACTTGAAAATTTTTTTCTCTATCAGTATGTAGAGCACTACCTCATTCCCTTTAACAGCTGCTTGGTGTTCCTATTAAGATGAATCATAGTTTGTTTATTTATTTTCATTTTATTTTTTCCATCTCCATTTATCCCCTTTATTCCCTCTTCCTCCCCCACCCCATCCTCCTCTATCAGCACACTGTTATCCATATCCATGAGTTCTCTGTCTTTTTTTTTTCTTTGTTGCTCAATCCCTCCATCCCTGCCCCCCCCCCCGGCACCCCTCCAAATCATAGTTTATTTACATATTCTTCAATTGAATATTATGATTTTATTTTATTTTTCTGCTTTCAGACCCTGGGTCTGAACATTCTGGAGCCCACGTGTAATCCTAGAGCAGAATCACCTTTACAATTTTCATAACGACGGCCACTTGCCTTCCCAAAGAAATCCCCAATAATACTGGGATTTCTGCAGATTCATAGGGCACTCTCTGGACATATTCTCTGAGAGACAGTAGGCTCAGTTGTTTGGAGATAAGCAGAGTTTGCATCTCAGTCAGTTCTGACACTGAGCTCCCTGAGCAAGTTATTTAAACTCTCCAGGCTTCAGTCTCCTTACACATAAAATGAGGATAATATTGCCGATGCTCGAGGACTATTGGGAGGGAAATGTGATAGCACCTAAAACGCACGTGGCACATAGCAGGTGCCTGCAAGCCAGGGTTATTATTAATGAGTGCAGACATGACCCAAAATTCACGTAAGAGAGGTACGGCCACCTGCAGTTCCGAGAAACAGAAGTCACATCCTGGGGACAAAAAATCAGAAGCCACATTTTGTTGGTTTTGAATTTTACCAGTGTCTCTACGGTCTTTTATGAAAACCATGAAAAGCTGCTAGTTGTATTTGCTCTTCCACCTACATCTACATCCGCAATACAGTCTCAAGAAATGAGCTCAGTGCAGGCCACATTCCCGGTTTACTTGTGGATATTTTATATGACAGGGCTTATGCAAGGAATTATGCTTTGTTAATTGTCCTACGTCCCCAAGTTAACATTACAATTAACTGGCATTCCCCGAGCACACACTGATGTACTAGTACATGCCCGACCTAATTTATCACCCTGGCTTCCCTAAGAAAGTGGTCCTTCCCTGGGTCACGTCGCACGCCTCCATGGCCGTGTGCGTGAATACCGTTGTCTCTTCCTCAGCCTGGGCTTTGGGTTAGGGTGTGGCTGCTGGCACCAGTTGCTCCTAATGTGTTTCTTGGGGGAGGGGGCACCTAATGAGAGAACATTTATTTTTAAATTAATGTGCCCCATTTTCTTCCTAGCTTTCAGCTGTTGTAGCAAACCTGTTCATGCACCCGGTCACCCAGATTTAGATGGAAATATCCGCCGTATCAACCTCAGGAATAGCTAAGACAGGACCACTCATTTATTGCCAAGAAATCATTTGGGGCTTACAAATGAGAAACAGTTTCCAAGTCTCTATGTTCAGTAATATTCCCATCGCCCTAAACCTTATCTTATCTCACCTATTTAATTCTTTCTCTCGGCTGCCAGCTGCCATCCACAGGAGGAAAGCAAAGGCCAAAATAGAGGGATATTCATGAGAAGATCCTTTATTTTTTTAAAATGGGTTTTCATGGATATATATATATATATATATATATATATATATATATATATATGATGTAATTCAAAATGCAGCTGTAGCAGCCTTTGGGAGTGGGTTTGAAGCCTTGCTAGACGCTAGGTAGAGAGAGCAGAAAAGCATAACAGTTAAAACACTCTGGCCCCCTCCGCCTTGCCCTTCACCTTGGGGGAGTGACCTTGGGCATGTTGCATGGCCTCTGTGCACTTCGTTCATCTCATCGATAAAAATGAAGTTAACTTCAGTACCTACCCGCTCAAGTCAATGTGAAGAGTAAATGCTTCCACGATTGCCCCACAAGCAGTGTTATATAAATGTGGACGATTGCTATTTGTATTTAAGAGTGCAGGGTCTGGACTAGGCTGCCCAGATTAAAATCCTGAATCTGTCACTTATTGTCTTGGTGACCTTGGGCAGGTCACCTTCCCTTTCCGAGGGGCTTCCTCATTTGTTAAGTGGGAATGATAATCGTGTCAGGGGATTCTTTTAGAATCAATGGATGATATATAGTGTTTGGCATTTAGAAAGTGCTCATAATACCAGTTCATATTGTGTTTGGTGAACTATATCATAAGATGTTTGTACCATGCCCATAACAAATTTATCCTGGTTCCTTACAGGGCCTGATTTTAAAATATACCTCAGTCCACAGAAAACTCCTGGAGACATGAAATGTCACTCCTTAGGAGTATATGTGGGGATTTTATTGATGAGGCAACATGTAACTGGGGGACCTTGGACCTCAGCCAGAGCAGTCATTTCTGAAGAAACAAATGGGCCTCATTATAAGGTGGTTTTCCCTCAAAGGTCAGTCTGCGCCCTGTAGCTGGAGGCTGGCATTATAGAAAGCTTCTAGGGTGTTATATTGCGTGTCAATATTCCCCAGGTTCTATTACTGCTGGTGGGGCCTTAGCTTTCTGTTCTGTGTAGACAATCACACCCACTCACACCCACCCACACACATATGCTTTTAGCTGGGACCACTAGTCACCCCAAGTCCCGCGGTTCCCAGAGCTGACTCTGTTGCTTAGGAACGCCCATTTCTCAGGCTGGTTGCGCTGGTGAAAGGAGTCCGTGCTGCTTGCAGGTCTTGTTTCCTAATTCCATTTGGCTGAGGCAGGAGACAAGTAGCTCATTTTAATTAGAATTTCAAGCAAACTGCATTATGTTGTTGTGTGTTATTCCAAAAGGATAGAGCGCGTCAAGGACAGCTGTTGATGGAGTGAAGCATCCTGTTTATTCTGCCTAAGAAATACACATCTTTTCATTCACTCCACAAACTCTCTCTCGCCACGTGGCTCCTGATACATCCTGTGAAACAAAAAGCTGTGCCCTGAGGCTCTCTGAGACAGTAACTGTGTTAAATAAGATGCCAGGCAGTACCCACGGGGCCCGTGAAAATGTGGCATTGCCATGCCAGTCGAGGGCAAGTCACAGGTCCTATTCTGCTCTCTGCGTCTCTGCTGGCTTGCCCCCAATCACAGCACCCTCCTAGGGACCCACTTCCCACCTGTCGCCCCGAGAAAGGCCCTAGCTTGTGTTAAAGAAGCCCAGAGGCTGTGCTGCCTTCGACCTGCAATTAAGTCCCTGCTGCTCTCCAAACCAATGAGTCCTTCCAAGTCGTAATCTAATTTATTTTTCCCATTTTCTAAGTAATGCCAGCGTCGGCGCGTTCATCATTTTAGACGCACTGATTCTAATTCCTAATTCAGACTTGTTTGTTCAGTGGAAGGTAAACAACCCCCTAGCTATCACCCACCCCCATTTATTTGGAGAGAGAGTTTCAGTGGGAGAAGATAAATAGCATGTCAAACACGGTTTGGAGGGACTGCAACTGAATAATTTCTAGTTTCCTACGCCTGTCTCCAGCTGTTGTGGCCCAGTGTGTCTCTGGCAGCTGTGTGCTGGCTTGGCTGAGCTGCTACTTAGTCAAATTAGATCAATACCTTTAAATATTTGTTTGATATAATCATCTCAGGCTAGTCCAGGAATTCACACATTGACCACATGGAGGGGGGTGACTTGTTCCTAGGTATCTCTCCATGAACACAGAATCAAGCGGTTGATACCTGTAATCCCACAATCCCTAAGAAAATAAAGGGCAGACCATGTTTAAAGACTGGTGGACTCACATGGCCCTGGGGATGCATTAATTAAATCCCACAAACATTTATTGGGTGCTACTATATACAAGGAAACATAGGAGATATAAAGATCAGCAAGATATAGTCCCAATTCTCAAGTATAATTTAATACCAGGCTATAAAAACATCAGTAGTTAATTAATTGTTATTTAGATTTGGCCTCATTCCAAAAGGATCTAAGATGAAAGAATACTTGTGAAAATGCATACAATAGGTCCTAATGAAATAAAATGGGATTACGTGAGAAGGAGTTGGGGGAAATGAAGGCTTGGGGAAGTTCATAGGAAGCTGGAAGTGAATTAAGTTCAGAGAATATGCACCCTGAGAAATAATGCAGACCAAGGTGGGCCATAAATTTGTCTTGGAGTTTCCTGGAAGCCAGTACAAAACCAGAAACAAAATTGGTTGGTTGTATGATTAGCAATGTCTATATAGATCTTGTTCAGGGAAAGAGAATATATCAGGTATGGAAACTACATAGATTTTTCTCACATAAAGAGGCCTTTGATTTGTGCTAGTCAGTCTCCATGACTATAAAGAATTACAATCATAATTTTTACTGGTTGGGAACAAGGACTTTGTTGCTATGTTTCAGCCATTCCTTTTTACTGTCTTTCTTACTGCAAACACCCCCTCCACTATTACACGCGCACACACACACACACACACACACACACCCAGAAGCTGAAAATGCAGGATGTTGGCCCTCCCAGACTCCCTTGAACATGTGACCCAAGTGGGCCAATGGAATTCAAAGAGTAGGATGCTGGGAAGCTCCTTGTATAATAATAAACACCAAGTCTGGATATATTTATACTTATTCTAGAACAAGCAAAAATATTACAAACATAAATGAGACTCATGAAAAAATACTACAGTGGAAGCAAATGGAAACACTTGACTCAATGAAGGAGCTCATCTCTAAAAATAATTTACTACATGATTCAGAAGATAACATCAGAACAACATTGGGAATCCTTGAAAGACTGCAAGACAGGCCACTATAAATGAAGACCTTATGGACCCCGAAAGCTGAGATTAAATGGGAAATTACAATTCAGATCAATGGAATTAACAAGGATCCCAAAAAAACTAAAAACTTAATTGGACTTCCAGGTAAAGATAAAGCTTTGAGCTAACATTTCATTTCACTCCCTCCCAAAAATCCTTATAAAAATTACTCTCTCTCTCTCTCTCTCTCTCTCTCTCTCTCTCTATATATATATATATATATATATATATATATATATATACTGAGAACCAAGCCAATTTATACCACAGACTCCTTCAGAAGACGCAGGGATTAGCAGCATCCTATCTTTTAGAAGAGAGGGTGAAGGAGGGAAGGACAAAAAATTAGGGGGATGGAGAAAGTTTAGAAACAGCTCCACCTCTAGATGACCCCGCCCCCAGCATGCTTCTGTTGAGTGCTATCTCTTGTTCCCAGCAGAAGCCTGAGGCTTATGTGACAGACAGGGTAAACTGGAGAATCTCTAGGCTTGGGGACGCCAATGGAGACCCCCTCAGATTCTGTACCAAAACCAGGAGGGTTGAGTACATAGTTACATACTGAATACTAGCTCTAGTCCCTTCTTCTATGGGCTTCCAGAATGTAGAAGAGAAATATGCAGGAGAGAAATATGTCTTCTCTAGGGGATATAACCATCCCCCTGGTACTGCAAAACCAAAAACCAAAAACCACCAACCAAACAAACTAAAGAACTGACAGTGGGGACAGTAGAAGCTCTTCATTGATTCACAGAGGACAAACTACATCACAGAGAGCTGAGAGCTTTCTATCAGCCCGTTAGCACCCCCACTTTTAAATATGAGCAAAGTTTTTCATAAATAAAAAAAACATTACCTAATATAAAAGACAAAGGGAAAAAATCAAAAGCAAAAATGAAACTGGGGGGTGGGGGGGGAGCCACTCTGCACAGAGAATAGCATTAAAAATTAAACTGTAATTAGTATTACCCAAAAGATAAAAGACTTGCGTACACAAAACAAGAGCAGGATGCTCTAAAAGTGGAACCCAGAAACAGAACATAAAGGACCTTTGGATTTTGCAGTGAAAAGTGGAATTCCCATGACCAGTGGTAAAAATATGAATCATGTGAAGCTTTAAATCAGTCTGATAGAAGATGAACTGAAAAAGTTTTTCTGGATTCCAGAAGCAAAATAAGAGAGATTAAAAGGACAAGTACAAGATAGATGTGGAAGATATCTAATGGAAAGCCAATACAGACCCTTTGTGTTCTTAAAGGGAAGATTACTTTAAGTATAAGAAAAACTGGCCAACGCTTAGGGGAAAAAAAGTTCCCTGAGCTGAAAAAAATATCTGTTCTTGCTGGCTGAAGGCACCCACTGCATCCAAGCAAAATGAATTTCAAAAGACCCAATCCAGGCATATTCTGGCCAACTTGGGGAATGAAAAAATGCAGGGGAAAAATTTTCAGGGCCTTGGACAATGAAAGAGAAAGATTAACTACAAAGGAATAAAAGTAAGATCTGGCCTCCAACATCTTTTTTTATAACTTGAAATACTAGAAGACAATAGACTAATGTCCACAAAAATATTTTTAAGAGAAACATCATCTAAGAATTTTGTACCTAGCCAAATTTTTTGTGTGAAAACAACAGAAGAAAGTACTCTGCAATATGCAATGTATCGTTCATGTGCACTTCTTGAAAAAAAATTATTAAAAGATGCACTATCTGATAGAAGAAACAAAATTTTAAATGTTTCAATATGTGAAGGTAATTGTATAAAAGGACTGGTCACAAACACTGAACCATTTGGAATTGAGAGATATCCAAATTTGAAGTGTAGTTAGGAAAGTGGATACCAATTTAAAAATATTCTCAAAGTACAAGATATGCAGTGGTTGGAAGGAAGAAAGGAAGGGGGAAGGGGGCTGGAAGAAGAGAGAGAACAGACAAAATAGTTTTAATTACATTAATAATGACAGACAAATGGGGAGAGAAGAAAAATTGTGCTGAAAGTCAGCCGTTGTCACATTTTGCATGTTTTGATCTGCTAGGGCTCTTTATGATACAATGGTGCCTGACTTCCACCCTTAGACATTTTTATTAAATTGGTTTGAGGTACAATGAAAAGCTCCTCAGCAACTTCCAACATGCAGCAATGTTTGGAAACCACTGGCTTAACTCATTAAATGGGAAAAAGCAAGGATGGCAAAAACATTTCAGCTTATGTTCTCATTCTTGATTGGCAATGACTTTTGTTTGTTTGTCATTTATTTTCTTTTTTCTTCTTTTTTATTGCTTAAAGTATTACATATGTCTCCCCTTGCCCCCCATCAACCCCTCTCTGGCTACTCCCACCCCCAAGGACAAGCCTCCTCCGTGTCCATTGGTTATGCTAATATGCATGCATGCAAGTCCTTGGTTGATCTCTTACCCCCGCCCGCCCCTGCCTTCCCTCTGAGGTTGGACGGTCTGTTCAGTGTTTCCTTGTCTCTGGATCTATTTTTGTTCATCAGTTTATGTTGCTCATTACATTCCACAAATGAATGAGATCATGTGATACTTATCTTTCTCCAAGTGCCTATTTCGCTTAGCATAATGCTCTCCGGGCAATGACTTCTTAAGGGCTTCATTGAGGTCCCATCCAGGCTCAATGCACATAGGCCTTCTTCACTGGAAGAGAATTACATCATTCAGTTGCCATCCCTGGATTGAAGTAGATTTTGAAACTAAAGTAACCATTAGTAGCTTTAAAAACAGCAAGGATCACTACCAAAATATTAGAGACAGTGAAAGCAAAGAAAATATAGTCATAAAGGCAGTGAGCAAAAAGAGGAGGAAGAGGAAGGGCGGAGGGACAAGAAGAAGAGGGGAGGAAAGAAAACAATAGAAGTCACAAAATAAGATGGCAAAATATGATTAAATATGTTTATTAAGCCTATAAAGGCAATTGAAATGTCCTACATTTAAAAAGTATATATTTAGATCACGCAAGAAGAGAAATCCATCTATGTAGCATTTTCTAAAAAAACCACTTGAAACAAAATGACTAAATAAAAATGTATTAAATTAGAAAATGGGAATTTATTAGGCAAATACAGTAAAAAAAAAAAAAAGAATCATAATACCAATAACAAATATGACAGAATCTAAAACAGAAATGTTAAATGGGACAAAGATGTTCCATCAGAAAGTATATTTCACAATGTATATAAAACTGTCAGAAAATTTTATGTATCAGATAACATGAAAATGCAGAAAGTGAAATCAGCTATAAATTAGGAGAAATGGACACAAGTACAATACTAATAGGAAGCTTTAGTAATAACTTTCTCTTTTTGATGGCTGATAAAAATATAAATCTGACTTTATACCACACAAGCATAAAATATACCTTTATTTCCAAAACTATTAAGACATTTACCAAAATAAATAAAAAGATCATGTGACCAAACAAATTACAAAAAGCCAAAAGTACACAGTTTACACTGTGATTAGAAAGTAAGAAGCTATTATTGAGTCAAGGAGAAAATTAATGCTGCAGAAAATTTGAAATTAACAATAGTAAGAATATTACTTAACAAAATTTATGAGATGTGCCAAAGCAGTATTCAGAAGAAAGTTCATAGATACAAAAGCTCTATTTTTTACAAAGGAGGAAAGGAGAAACAATGCCCTACAACTGATGTGACAATGAGAGGCATGTCCTCATCAGAGGGAAGCTGCGGTTGATGAAGAGGCCCCTGATAATTTAATCAGATGAGATCTGCCCCTGCCTCCTCTGTTCTCCCTTCCAAAGAAAGGTCTGCGGTTCAAATCCCAACCCTAGAGCTGGAGTGATATTTCTCTCCCCTCTTCTGTCAATCCTGACATAGGTGAAAAGTTTAGGACCTTTGTATGGGATTTTAGTTTTTTGTTTTAAATGAAGCTTAATTAGTATGTGAGAACTGTAGGAATTCATAAGACATTATTACAGTACCATTTCTAAATCCATAATAGAAACAGCTTCTTTCTGAACTCATGTGTTCATATTGTGCTAATCATCTCTTCTCGGCTCTACTCCATGTGTGAGGGTAAAAAACAGACACAGAAAGAAAAATATGCTTTATTAAATAAACTAGCATTTCCCATAAGCCCAGCTGCCTAAAAATATCATATCATGAGCAAGTTAAAAGTTAATGAGACTAAATGTAAAATACAAAACTTCTGGAAGGACACATAGGTGAAAAAGTACAAGACCTTGGGTTTGGTGAAAAATTTTAAAACATTATACCCAAACCATAATCTATTCAATAAACTTTATTTGTTTGCTTAGGAAAATTGTGCTTTAAAACTTTTTGGATTTTATTATTTAAAAATTCTGCTCTGTGAAAAGCACTGTTAATAGAATTTTTAAAAAGCCACAGGCTTGAAGAAAATTTGTGCAAAACACATATCTGATAAAGGACATGTATTCAAAATATATTGTTTTAAAAACCCTCTTCAAACTCAACATTTAAAAAAAAAAAAAGGGCAAATGGTCTAAACAGACACCTCACCACAGAAGATAAACTGATGACCACAACCATATATAAAGATGCCAAAATTCATTTGTTATTAGGAAAGTTTAAAACAACAAAGTAATTCCAGAATATCCCATTGGATAAATGGCAAAATAAATAAATAAAAACTAATAATACTAATTGCTGACAAAGATGCATGGCAGCAAGAATAGTCCTTTAATGGAAGACAGTTTAGCTATTACCTGCAAAGCTAAATATAGTATTACTACACAATACTAGTACAATAATCATGCTCCTAATATTTACCCAACTGATTTGAAAACATATGTTCACACAAAAATCTGCATGAAAATGTTGATAGTAGTTTTATTCATAATCAACAAAAGCTGGAGGTAATGAAGATGTTGCTCAATAGGTCAATTGATAAACAAACTGTGGTATATCCATATATATACACATGTATATTTCCTTACTCTGTCAGCTGAGAGGGCCTAAAAGCAATAATACTCTAGTAGCAAGAGGCATACCTAGATTTGTTTCTAATGCCATCCTATATAATAAAAGGCTAATATGCAAATCGACTGAATGGCGGAATGACCAGTCGCTATGATGCACACTGACCACCAGGGGGCAGACACTCAATGCAGGAGCTGCCCCCTGGTGGTCAGTGCGCTCCCACAGGGGTAGCGCTGCTCAGCCAGAAGCCAGGCTCATGGCTAGAGAGTGCAGAGGCAGTGGAGGGAGCCTCTCCAGCCTCCGTGGCAGTGCTAAGGATGTCTGACTGACGTCTTAGGCCTGCTCCCTTAAGCCGTCATTCGGACATCCCCTGAGGGCTCCTGGACTGTGAGAGAGCACAGGCTGGGCTGAGGAACTGCCCCCGCCCCCCACCCAGTGCACAAATTTCATGCACTGGGCCTCTAGTTCTCCAATAAAAAGAACCAGGACTCGATGAAATAGCTTATTCTAGGCGTGAGGGAGGAAACACACAGATAGGCCTGCAGCATGGTACAATGTCAGAAGGCAAGGAAGGCTCAGACAACCACAATGATGGTGGAATGTCAAAGACATGCAGGAGTCCATTTAAAAAGTTCTCAGTGGCCAAAACTGTAACAATTTTAGAGAAACGAAATAAGGTAGCATTGGACTACAACAAATGGAAGAAGACACCATGCTCCCAAGAGAATTCCAGTCAGAAACAACTCCAGATATCTCAAGTAGGAAGGGATGTCAGGCGGGAGCCTGGCTGATTTTATAAAACTGTTGCAAAGGAAGAAGGAAAGAAGACAGACCAAGGAAAACCACCGCCTGATCTCAGCTGTGCTACTAGCTTCCAAAGGGAAGAAGTTGCAAGAACTTTGGACAATGGCTGGCTCTGATCATAGCTGCCTATAGCCCTGAAGCGTGCAAAAATAAGGGCCAGGTAACACAGCCAGGTCTTACCATGGGCTCACCAGTCTTTACAACACAGTCTTGTTTCTTCTCATTAAACTTGTGTTGTCATTGTTCTGATATACACACCCATGTCTTTCTCATTATTTTGCTAGTTGCTTCCTCTTTATAAAAAAAAAAAAAAATCCTAGGCATGCTTTTCACACACAGGGAAGAGCTGCCTATTCTATTAGAACCTTCGTGGGCCCTTGGAGCTCTTCCCTCTGGAGCTTTCACTCTAAACTATATCAACTCCATGCACATACACTTACTTTGGGGGGTAAAAAAATGTGATTTTGCTTATGAAACAACTTGGCTACAGAGAGCTAATTTAATTTGAGATTGGCTATGATTTCTTGGCAATCCCTTTGTATAGCTGGAAATTCTTGCAAAGTGCATACAATTTAAACTTAAAGATTTAAGTGTAAGGAAATATTTAGGAGGTGTAAACATGGCAATTAACTAACTTGGCCCAATGTTACACTCTGTAGTTGTTTAAACATTTAATAAATTCAATTTTGCAGTTTTCTTTTGGAGCTAATACATTTTTCCAAGTCTCAAACACGCAGTTCTGTGCCTCTCTAGTGCTGGGTGGAAAAAATGGCCCAGGGCCCTGTGTATTCCAGGCTCAGCTCTGGCTGCCTCTCAACATCCCCAAGCATAGCTATTGGAATGGGTGCGAGCCTCCCAGGCACACTGCTCCCAATGAATGCAGTGACCTCCGTTACCCCCCACCCCTCCAGGCCTGGCGCACGGTCTTCAAGGTGTACCTTCTCACCGGGCCTTTCTTGAATTTGCTCACACCATCCACCTTCTTGTAGAGTTGACCTCGCCCTCCTCTCTCTTGGAAACTTAAGCTTGACCGAGAGCATTTGTTCCCATGTTTGTTCCACTTTTCAAGACAGGGATACTTTGAATATTGTAAGATTTTATTTCAGCGCAGATCCTCACGCATGTGCAATCCACTAGAAACACATTGTGTATTGACATGAATTTCATTAAAAAGCTTTCAAGCACCACCTATGTCCAAGACAGTGTAAGGAATATCAAAGAAGCATTTAATACCATTCTTATCTTTCAGACATCTCTATATTTCTTTAAGATTTTTGACCTAGAAGATAAAAATGATAAATGTCATTCCTTAATTCGTCACTGGACTCCAAAGACTAGACTCAGGGCTATAAGTCTAAACATTTCTTGTTTATTTTCATATGGTTTCATTTTTTTAAATTCAATATCCAAAAAAAATGTGTGGACAAAAGAGTATAGTATAACCATGTGTTTCATTATAGTAGATTCTCAAATATCAAATTTTATCAGATCCATGTATGTAATGTGGCAACAGCAGAGCTGGCACTATCATTCCCACTTTACAGATAAAGAAACAAAGACTTTAGGAGCCTCCCAGGAGGCAGAAGCAGATGATAGGTCCATATCCAATCCTAGCTTCACACTCACTACGTACTTTGTCCCGGGGCCCCAGAATGTTAAATTGAAGGCAGAATGGCTATAAATTAGCAAGTTGGATAATTCAGCAGTGAATGTAAATGAGAGTTATAAGATAAATGACATTTAGTGACATTAATTAACTGATTAAATTAAACCTGATATTTTAATCAGAATTTGTTTGTATAAAGTGCTAGATAAAATGAAATGTAGCTTAACCTAGTTACTTTTAAAATTCCAGTTACCATAACAACTTCTTGTGATTTCAATTAAAGGTGGTCTTTCCTTTATATTATTTTTAGAACTCTGGTTACCATAACAACCAGATGCTGTGTATTTGATCAGTTAAATTATTCCCAAAGAGTTAAAATATGGTGTTCTCTTGGAAACAATCAAAATATGATAAGTGGTGTGTCAGGATTTAATGCCCAAATGGTGACACAGACTCAATTTTTCAAGAGCTCCCCCGTGAAATAAATGACCAATGAATCTTCCTTTGTATGTTGGGCTTATGATGTTCTCAGTTACAGAAATCAAAAAGAGATTATTTATCAATTGGAAGAAAGTGGAGATGTCAGGTTCCGCGGTAATATGAATTGTCAGAGCTACAAAGAGAAATGATGCAAATGATAAATTTGTTTTCCCGAGGTTTGGGGGCTTAGCAGGAAACAATAATACCCAGGCTTTGCCCAAGCGGTGGGTGGGGAGAGGAATTTCGCTCTGCACAATAGATTACATCTGAAAAGAGCCCTGCCTTACTGTGTTCATTTCCTTTCCCTCCCCTCCCCCAGCAGGAGAAAATTTAAAGGAGTCTGCTCCTGTCTTAAGAAACTGCTTTCTTGATACTAATGAGAAGAGCCACCATCTAAGATCTGAAATTTTAAATTGGGAGCAAGAGAGTTAAAAACAGGAGACAGACAAGAAGACAGAGGAACAGTCGGGAAAGGGTTAAGGTAAAGAATGAGGGGGACTCTGTGAGGAGGGCAGAAGAGAAGGGGGTGCCGGCAGGGTAGGAAAACAGCCTCATCTGTGGCCATATGCCGCTGGTAAGACATCATGAACAGACACACGTTAAAAATGCTGATGGCTATCCACTTCCCATTACATGGAAATATCCCTGACAGATCGGGCCCAAATATACAGCAAAGTATCGCCAGGAAAATTCCCTTGCTCTCAGACTCAAAGGCCTCACCTGTCCGAGGTAAATTGGCCCTTGCAGGCAGACGTCTGGCTTCATTGGATGGGCACCCATCCTCAGTGGAGATGGTTAAGGACAAAAGGCACATCTGGTTGCCCTGGAGGAAGGGCCAAGTTGCCCATTAAGTGACAGATAAAGATGGCCTCTCCGGGCTCTTCGCCCTCTGCCCATAAAATGCAGAAGGGAGAGCTGCCTGTTTGCCCACAGCCCACGCCGCAGCCATGGACGGCTGGTAGGAGTGTCAACGTGGATTCCGGGTTTAATTATAGTCTTCCTGCTTAATGAGGTTTCAGGAGGAGGAGGAGGGGGAGATTGGTGCGTGCTTCTGTGGCTGGGGGTTATTTAATTAAAAAACAATAAAGCTGCCAACTGCCGCTGGTTAACAATCTGGAACCCTCCTTGTCCTCCACCCAACAGAGAGCACAACACAGAGAGACTCGGCCTCTGTAACCCGCCGTGTGCGGAGGGTCTGTTAGCACCACACACCAAACCACCCCTTTCCTTCCTCAGCGCTCTTTACTTGCCCAAATCATTGCTATCAGGTGATCTACAGAGGCCAAACTACGGGGTGGGGGAGGGATGGGGGGTGGGGGGGAATCCTCTGCACCCTTTCTTAAGTGTTGAGGGGAAGCCGTTTGCTGCCCCACAATATTCCTTTGAGGAATATTGATTATTTTAAGCTGGTTATTTGTTTATTTTAAATATATATTTTTAATTGATTTCAGAGAGAAAGGGAAAGGGAGGGAGAGATAGAAACAGCAATGATGAGAGAGAGAATCATTGATTGGCTGACTCCTGCACACCTGCTACTGGGGATTGAGCCAGCAAACTGGGCATGTGCCCTTGACTGGAATCGAACCTGGAACCCTTTAGTCTGTAGACTGATGCTCTATCCACTGAGCCAAAGTGGCTAGGGCTAAGCCGGTTATTTTTAAGAGACCAAAGACTCAGGAAAAACCTTTGACCTTCCCCCTAACTGCCTAAAAATGTGTAGATAAAGAACCTGGCCCAGGAAGGGAGCTATTGTCAAGGATAACTTGGGTTTAATATGGACTCAGTGTCATAGGGAGGCTCCTAGAAAGGCCCATCTGTTCAAAGTCCCCTCTGTGTCCCAGTCCCATTGTTAAAGACTGGCCTGAGCACATTTGTCAAACATTTGTTTTTCATCTGCCTGTGACTCGTCTTCCCACCTTCTCCTTAGCTCCTTAGGTAACACAATCTCAGGGAACCCTGGTATGTACAACCACAATAATGTTTCTCCTATTAACCTGTATTATGTTAACTCGATTATTAGTCCAGCTAGAGCAACTTAGAGAGATAGAAGGAAAATTACCTGCTTTCCTCCCCAACAGTGTGCTTGCTGGGAACAAAAATTAAGCCTCTGGAAATGGAGAGTTGAGTAGAAGCTAGTTACCCTTCAGCTTCTATTCCCTCTGCGCATTCTGATGAGGGAAATGGGGCAGGGGCGGTGTGGGGAGCTATCCCAGGTTCTTCTGAGAGGAGGATGAGCATGTGGTCTCCTACTGGTAGGGAGTTCACAGGGCTTGTTCATTTCTAATAATTACCTGGGGAACTTGTGAAAATATATATATATATATATATATATATCCCTCCTAGAGATTCTGAATAAATTTGTCTCTGAATTTGTACTTTTAATGAGTTGATTTTCATGGTCAGAAATATTTGAGAAATTCTCTCCTCTCATTGCCTGTCCACATGAGGGACCAGAGCAAGGACTGGAGAGAAGGGGTAAAACAGAAGGTTCTTCAATGGAGATGGCCTTTAGCCTTCCACATGTCTCACACTTACCAACAAAGGATCAAAGCCTGTCTGCTTTTTACTTTCAGTGGAATCCCCATCTCCTGGCATCTCTAACTCGGCTAATGAGAAAGCGGTACTTTACCATAACTACACAGTGTGTTTCTTGGGGTGGGGGGAGCTATGTACTGGTTAGGTGTGGTATCGGACAACATTCTTATTTCCACTGGGAGTTGAAGGATTCCTTGGAAAATTATTGATTTAATGGCATTGGCATTGTCCTTAAACCAGGAGGCCCCACTGACTAATGAATCGAGTTCACAGCATGCTTCCCGGTTTCACACCCCAGTAGACAATGACAACCACCATTCTGGGCAACCCCTCAGTCCAGGTAAGCCAGGGCATGGGTCACTCTACCTCTAATCATCTAGTAATGGGCTCACACTTAGTGTCTCTCAGGATTGCTCAGCCTTGCTTGCTCGCTAGCCCAGGTACACCATGACTCTCAGGGTGTCAGCGTCTGGGAATACTCAGCCTCACCTGTGCATTCTCTGGACCCCACCCAGCATCTAGTATGTCTTCTTTTTTCTCTTCTTTAGCACCTACCAGTTGGCCAAAAAGCCAGTGTATTCCCTTCCTAGCTCCTAATTATCCATTTCTTCAGACCAGGAGCCTCGCATGTCTGAAAGCCCTATATTTTCCAAATCAAAATTCTCCTGTGATGTTTGTATGCCCTTTAATGTCCACCAAGTAGGCTGGTTTGGGATTAAATCATCTCTGTAATTACATTTTATTTGCATTTCTAATGTACAATTTGCATGACAATTGCTTATGCCTCAGTCACATTGGCTCTGAACTAATCCATATTTATTTGGGGGAGGGGGCACTATGATAGCAAAATACTGTGGACTCCTGCTTAGAAAAGCTGACTCTAAACCCTGGCCTTGACATATATATGTTCTGCAACCTCAAATCAAAAAGCTTTGTCATGTGAAAATGGAGATGGTGTAATGGGTTGAATTGTGCCCTCACTTCCTGCCCCAAAATTCATATGTTGAAGACTTTAAGCCCCAGGATCTCAGAATATGACCTCTGGAAATAGGGTCATTGCAGATGTAATTAGTTAAGACTAGGTCATTCTGGAGCAACATGGGCCCCTTAATTCAACATGACTGGTGTCATTACAAAAAGACAAAATTTGGAGATGAACACAAATAAAGGAGAATGTCAAGTGAAGAACTGGGGGTTATGCTGCCACAAGGCTAGAAACTACCAGAAGGTTGTACTGAGTAAGTAACAGGTGAGAGACCTGGAATACATCCTTCTCAGAGTCTTCAGAGGAATCATGGCCCTACTGACACCTGATCTTGGATTTCTAGCCTCCAGAGTGTAAGATGTTAACTTTCTTTTGTCTGTTCAACTCAGTTTGTGGTCCTTTGTTATGGCAGCTTTAGCAAAATAATGCAGGTGGTTAAGTCTATTTTAAAGGATTTTTCTGAGGATTAAATATATATGACTATTATGTAAAAGCACTTGGCACATGGGAGTCATTAATTAATAGTCTATATATATAAACTTAATATGCAAATTGTCCCCTTGGGAGTTCAACCAGGAGACCAGAAGTTCAATCGCTCACTATAACGTGTGCTGACCACCAGGGGGCAGTGTGGAACAGAAGAAGGCCCGATGATTGGCCTTGATCACCGCCAGGCCTAAGGACCCTACCCGTGCACAAATTTTGTGCACCAGGCCTCTAGTAGGAATAATAACAGAAAATGGTGAGTTACCAGAAAATTACACACTTGGAGTTGCCACGTCAGGGTTTCAACTCCATTTCTTGCTCTGTTACAATTTATATGACAACTGCAAATCACCTCAGCCTCTCATGTCTTTGATCCTCATTTCCTCAGCTGTACAATGGATATAATGGTACAAACTTTACCGGGTAGTTGTGATGATTAAATATGAGAATGTGTGAAAGTGCATGAGCCAGCTGTAACCAAGAGCCACGTGGCTTTCACAATGTAGAAGGCACAACATTTTAAGTCTTTTCGTCTCTCAGCAATTGGCCCCACCTGTGGCCCCTTAGCCTCTACCAGTCGTGGACAAACTACGGCCCGTTTGAAATGAATAAAACTATTGAAAAAAAAGACCGTACCCTTTTATGTAATGATGTTTACTTTGAATTTATATTACTTCACACAGACACTCCATCCATGCTTTTGTTCCGGCCCTCCGGTCCTGTTTAAGAACCCATTGTGGCCCTCGAGTCAAAAAGTTTGCCCACCCCTGCTCTAGTCTGAGGCTAAAAGCTGTGGCAGCTGACAGATGAATGGGGCTTGAGGTCCTGCCAACCCTCTGTGTGCTGGGGAAGATGGAACCCTCAGGATTACCCCTTTCCTCTCTTCCTCCCTGTCTACCCTCCCATTTGAGGGCAAGTTTCTTGCTTCTTTTCCTAAGGATCAAAAGAGCTATGACTCTGATAGTTCATGATTAAACCCCTTTTCCTTTCCTTTTTGGAAGAAACAATTTGATAGCTATAATTATTCCTGCAGACCCAATTATTTTCACAGAAATTAAATATGTCTGTGGTGGTACTTCAATAGATCAATGTGTTTGCTACACTATCAAAACCACTTTCTCCCCCTGCTATGTTGAAGAAATGAACAATTGAGTGCCAGATTGCAGAATGGAGGTTTTGTTTAATATTTGCTGCTAGCAGGCACATTCACTCTTCGAAAGCTTAGAGCTACACTACTTGCATTTAGTAAAGCCCATGCCTACAATCCTCTCCCAGGATTAAGCATACAGTATTGGTAATGAAATATTAGCTCCAAGATGAATAGTAAAGTCTTAAAATATGAGTGCCCTTTGACCCAATAAGTCTACTTATGGACACCTATCTTAAGGAAAGAAATAGTCAAGCGTTCAACAATGCAAAGATTTGTATATCAAGAGTATTCTGTGGAGATTACTTAGAGTACATTTTTAAAAGGAATCTTAAATTTTAATGATAGGAAATTGGTCCAATAAAATAGGATTTATCTTATCAATTACATATTATTTAACCATAATAATGAAAAAGTAGATTTCTATCTACTGACACAGAAAGTCTTTTACTATGTGTCATTAAAAGAACAAGTTAAAAAACAGTTTATAAAATATCATTTCAGTTTTGGGCTAAATGTTTAGGTGTGTAAGGAGAGAGAGTATGTGTGAGAGAGAAGAGGTGAGAAAGGACATACACCAAAATATTAACAATGCTTATTTCTGGTTAGAAGTATTATTACTGATTTTATGTTGCTCTTTATCTTTTAAGTGAGTGTGTTTTATCTTCATAATCAGAGGAGATTATTAAAGCATTATTAGCCTAGAAACTTTAAAGGGAAACTTTAAATCAAAGGAAGCTACAGGGTACAGCATTTCCCAAAACCATGTTTTGAAATATGTAGTGGGAATTCTTTGAAGCAAGGCTTCCTTTGCGAAATTATTTAGAAGACACCTTTTTTTGTTTGTTTATTTTCTTTCTCTCTCTCAGATTCACAAGGAAAATTAGTTATCAGCAATAATTGATTACCTAAACTCAGTTTGATTGTAAACCATTGCTTTATACCCCATTTCACCTATGCTGTTCTCTGAGAAACACACTTTATCTGGGAAATAGTGTCAAAACAAGCTTCGTGTCCTGCCTCTATCTACCAATTTGGAGGGGTAGAGCTCACATTTGTTGTTTCCCTACCCAGGATACATTCTCCCTTTTCCCCATTCCTCACAGCAACCAGGTTTTTCTTTGTAAAGCCGATCCTCCCCACTGTGTAATACCTGTGTCAATTGGGCTTGGCGGGGCAAAAGTCAGTCATCCTTCTAACCACGGTGGATTAGGGGTGAGTAACTCCAGCCTGATCCAACCAGAGCGTAGCGTTTCCCTAACCACGGTGAGAGGTACAGTTAATCCAACGGGATCAGAAATGAGGGCCCATGCTGAATGCCTGCAGTAAGCGTTGTGCTCACAGTCCCTGCATGTGAAACGGGAGCTATGTAGCACTGGTTGCTGAGAGCAGACATCTTGCGACCATGAGGAAGGAAGACAACCTTAGGGGGAAAATCACCAGGAAGCAGAGCTGGAGCCTTGACCAAGTTGTAGCTGCAGTCTTCTCTCTATAGACAGTAAGTCTCCTCTCAGTTTGGTCTTGTTTTCCTATTCCTTTCCACCACAGTGTTCTCATACTGAAGATTCAAAAAGAGCCTCAGGCCGATAACTAAGAGGAATAAAAAGGAGGTTAATCCAATGCCTTAAGAAATACAGTTCAATGATCCAGCAATTTTACTTCTGGATATTTATCCAAACAAAAGAAAAACACTAACAAAAAGATATATGCAGCCCCATGTCCATTGCAGCATTATTTAAATAGCTGAGATATGGAAACAACCTAAATGCCCATCGGTGGATGTCTGGATAAAGAAGATGTGGCACATGTGTACAATGGGATGTTACTCAGCCATTACAAAGAATGAAATCTTGCCATTTGCGACAACATGGGTGGACCTTGAGGGCATCATGCTACATGAAGTAAGTCAGACAGAGAAAGACAAATACTGTATGATCTCACTTATATGTGGAATTTTTAAAAGGCACAGAAAATGAAAACCAAGTTCATAGACACAGAGAATAGATTGATGACTACAGAAGTGTAGATGGGGTGAGCAAAATGGGTGAAGAGGCGTCAAGAAACACAAATGATCCTGTTATAAAATAAATGTTATAGACATGTAATGTACAGCATGGTCACTACAGTTAATAATACTATATTACATACTTTAAAGTTGCTAAGAGAGTAGATCTTAAAAGTACTCAAACTTTTTTTCAACATAGAAAACATATGTCATATGTTAACTAGAATTACTGTGATGAAAGTTTTGCACTATAAATATCAAATCATCATATTGTTCACCTAAAATGAATCTAATGTCTCAATTATACCACAATAAAAATATAGCTCATAAAGACATGGTAATCAATGCTTTACTCCTCTGTGCAACTCCACATGCATTATTCATATTGTGCATATACATTTATATTTTCTTAGTTTTAGAATGTTCTAGAATAGATATCTACATTTCACTTGGAGATTGTGAAGTCAGGGGGTATTTTCTTACTTGTTCTCCTCCTACACTCCCCACCCAAGACTGGCCAGGACCCTATATCCTTAGGATATACCCAGCAGCAGCGGCAGGTGCCCATCCAGCTGATTGTTTCCTGCTACATGATGAAAGTGCCAGTGTGTTACAGCGGTGATTTTTAACCTTTGTTATCTTATAGCACATAAACTAATTACTGAAATTCTCTGCACACCAAAAATACATTTTTTTTTGCCAATCTGACAAAAAAAAAAAAAGGTATAATTTTGACTCATTCACACCAGATGGCTATTGTTGCGTTGGCTGTTGTCATTTTTTTACTTGACAATCTAAGGGAGAAGAGATCAGTGCCCTGGACTAAATAGTCAGGTATTGCATGTTTTAAAATTTCTTGTGGCACACCAGTTGAAAATCACTGAGTTACAACATCAGATCCATAAGTGACTTGCCATAAATTAATGTTTTTTTCTATTTTTTTTCTATTTCCTATTGCTTCCTGGGCTGATAGAATCCATGCCCTGGAACTCCCTGAAAGTGCCAGCAATTGGATGGAAATATAAAAGCTTTGAAGGGACACGCTACCCTCCTTGGCTTAGGTTTCTCTCCAACAAATGTTATATCATCAGGCAAGGGACATCTGCCACAAATGGTACTATTAAATCATCGGGAAGAGCTTTCCTAGAATTTAATTGGAAATATCAATACTGCCATTCCAACTCCCTTTTCAACATAATAAAGGTCCTCCTAAACCACATCCCAAGAGGCAAGCGAGTCCACTGCTGATGAAGTGCATAATTTCTACCTACTATGATGGATCTGTGTGGTTGCATGCAAATGGCTGATTGAGCCCCTATACTCTTGTAAAATCAGTCAAGAAACAATAGATACCAACCTAGATACAAGTCACTACAGAGGTGAGGGAGGGGTCAAAGAGATATAAGGGATGGCCCATATTCTTTATGGATTTGCAACCAAGCTGGAGATATAAACTTTGTTACTGTGTTGTTGTTTTTTTATTAATTTTTATTTGAGAGAGGAAGGGAGAAAGAGAGAGAAACATTGATCAATTGCCTCCATATGCACCCTGACCGGGGATCGAACCCATAACCTGGGTATGTCCCATGACTGGTAGTCGAACCTGCCACTTCTTGGTGTATGGGACAATGCATCAACCAACTGAGCCACATGGGCCAGGTTGTTACTGTTTTGTGTTGGTTTTTAAGTAAGGATCTTTTAATAATAGTGATGCCTGACAGATGCTAAATATCCTGGGCATGTGCTGTATTCCCAAATGCAGGCATATGCCACCTGTTCCCACCACTAAATAAATTTAAGCAGTGGTTTCTCCCTGCTCTGAGCTTGATAGGGAGACAGAGTTTGAACATGACTGGTTCACCCCGGATCGGGGGGGTTTTCAGTCTTGGCACTGCTGACATTTTGGGCCAGATAATTCTGTGTTGAGATGAGGCTGCCCTGCGCATTGTAGGATATTTAGCAGTATCTCTGCCTTCTACCCTCTAGATGCCAGCAGCTTCTTTCCAGTTGTGGTTACCAAAATATGTCTCCAGGCAGTGCCAAATGGGAGGCAAAACTACCCCTAGGAGGCAAAATAACCGCTGATTGAGAATCATTGCAGTCGATTATTTGTATTGTGTTTGCTTTGTGCTATGAAGCTAGAGCTAACTCCCTCCCTTGTGTGGTTCCAGGTTAGCACTGACTAGAAGACATTTTCAGGAGATTTGGAAGGTAGAGGACGCATCAGCTGTTTGGTCACACTCAGAAGTTGGTGCTGAGCGCCAGGCATTGCAGTGGTCCATGCGCATTGTCACTGGTCTGCTGGCTCACCTTGTTGGCACGGGTGGCACCCAGACCTGCAGCGTCTCCAGCTCCTGACAGAGCGCCTCCTTTAGCTTCTCTGAGTCCTGTATTGAAGGGCACCAGTTTCTCTTCCTAACTGTAATGGGGCGACCCACGGAGACAACCACGAGGGACTCAGATCAAGATTTAGGAGCCTTTATTAAGCTGGCCAGCGACTACAGTTACAGCATCCCGCCGAAGCAGAGACTAAACTGCAGTGCCGACTACAGGAGTTACATTTTATTATTAAGTTCTGTGGAGGCCCAGAGAAAAATGTGTCTTTCAAATTCTGGGCCCCTAAAATGGAGGAAACTCTCTTTATTTATACTTTTTCTAGTCCTTTGTCTCCCAAATTTGGAATGAGACTTGCGGGCCTTCTGAGAAAGAAGGCCTGCATGCTGGGAAGGGGCCATGAGACCACATCTCAAGGCCTGGCCTGGTGTCAGCACTGACAACTCTGTTTGGGGCATAGTTCACGGCCTCTCTGGAATGGGAGTAGTCTTATTTTCCTTATTATTTAAGACAGAAGCCATACTATCAGGGTTAAAATTTCAAAGAGCAGTTTTTTTTGTTTGTTTGTTTTTTTAAATATATTTTATTGATTTTTTACAGAGAGGAAGAAGGGAGAGGGATAGAGAGTTAGAAACATGAATGAGAGAGAAACATCGATCAGCTGCCTCCTGTACACTCCCAACTGGGAATGTGCCCGCAACCAAGGTACATGCCCTTGACCAGAATCGAACCTGGGACCCTTGAGTCTGCAGGCCGACGCTCTATCCACTGAGCCAAACCGGTTAGGGCCAAACAGCAGTTTTTATATAAGATGGATACTTCACTAACTGCCAGTCCGGCTGACCTGTGATGACTTCAGGCTCAACACTGGACACAGCAGCCACAGCCTGCACAGACTGCTTCGCCAGCTCCCACAGTTGATTAAGATCTAATCTCTATAATAAATCCGTTATTCTGTGCCACTCATAGCAGTTTCCTTCTCCGATTGAAGTCTGACTGATATGCTGATAAATGGGGATTTCGAGTTGTAGTGACATTTTGCAGAACTGGAAGATTTCCCTACATTCATCCAAGCCCAGATCATTAGTCTAAGCCAAACCAGGTGGTCCCATCCCTTTTGCCAGGGATTGGTTCAGAGATGGACAGAACTAAGTCACTTTAAGCCAGCGAGATGCAAGGAGAAGCTGGCTTGGGGTTCCTGGAAATGAAAAGTCAGTCTGTCTCATCCAACTGGAAATAAACACCAAAGTGTGTTGTACCAGTTGCTGCTGGCAGCCATCATGTGACAATGTAGGGAATTTAGGATAATGCTGATACCACTGAGATCAGAGAGAACAACCCAAAAGAACATAGGTCTGAATATATCTTTGATCTGTGGAATCAAACCTTGAAGCCTTCCCTAATTCTGAACTTCCTTTTGCATGAGATAATACACGTCCTTCATGTTGAAGCCAGTCTGGCTCAAATGTGGTATTCCTTAAGTAGTATTGGGGTCTAGGTTAGACCTTGGATACAGATTTTTCTCACTTCTTAAAGCATATTAACCTGGTCATCCTGGGGAGAAGACTCCATGTCTTTTTTTAAAATATATTTTTATTGATTTAAGAGAGGAAGGAAGAGGTAGAGAGAGCTAGAAATATCAACGATGAGAGAGAATCATTGATCGGCTGCCTCCTGCACGCCCCCCATTGGGGATCAAGCCCGCAACCCAGGCATGTGCCCTTGGCCGGAATCGAACCTGGGACCCTTCAGTCCGCAAGCCAATGCTCTATCCACCGGGCCAAACCAGCTAGGGCTCCATGTCTTTTTTAAATGTATGATATGCTGCTATTGGACTCAGAACTGCAAGTCTGCATGGTCTTTGCTGCTTCTACCTATTTCAGCTGAGTGCCCACTGCCTACTTCTCTCCGCTCCAAACTTCACCTAACCCCTTCGAATTAAAAAGTAAAGGGCTGACAGACTCAGCATAAACTTTTCTCTAGGAGATTAGGGCATGTGTCATCTTGCTTCCATCAGGATCAGGATTTGCCTGATAGATCTGGGCTTTCTCCAACTATGAGCAACCACTCCTCGCCATTCTGGGCCCGCCCACACCCAGCAGGAAACAAGCGAGAATCCAGGCAGCAGGTCAACGCTCTCCCCATAGTACCAGCGCATTCAGTTATTTACCTGGGGCTGTCCTCGTCAAGTGTAAACTTTTGGATCATTGTTTGCCACTCTCTGGATACTCAGACCATAGGGACAGTGGGATGAAATGGAAGAGTCATAGAGGGGCTGCTGATGGCAAAACGGTGTCCCTGTCTCCAGAGTCTCCAGATGGATACGGTGGCCAGGAGGGTCCTGGCTGGACTTCATCTCCCATTCCCTTCCATTGCCTGGCCCCTCTGCACCAGGCCCCAACTTGCACATCCCTAAGCAATGCTTTGGTCAAGAACATCGGATTTAGACAAACTGAGGTTCAAGGCCTTACTGTTTTTACCAGAAAGTGGCCATCAAGCAACCTCTCAAAGCCTCATCGTCTCATTAGTAAAATGAGAATGGGAACCCTTATCATCATGCATGGCGCACAGTAGAAACTCAACAAATACTTTGTCTTCTCCTTCTCCACCTCCCCACTGCATTAGCTGACCTTCCTGACCTCCTAGGTATTCATCAGATCCCACAGCCTACCTGCGGTTGCCCACACGCTGGCAGCTCACACTAGGAAAAGCCTGCAGTCCAGGTTCAAGGTGAGCCATGAATACTTTCTGGCTCTGGAAATAGAGGGGGGCATACAACCCACTGGGTCAGAGTGTCACACTTCGAGGGGAAGAAACGGAGTAGCCAGGAAAACTTGCTGCCATGTAGCCTGGTGCCTTCGCCATATACAGTGCACTCTTGTCATGACTGACTCAGGGCACCTAAGCCTAACATTTCAATGCTGGTCACGCCAATGATTGTCAAGTTTGCTCATAGACTAATGGCTTGAAAGACGTATCATATGCACGTGGCCGTGATCCAGCAACCCTGAGCTTAATCCTGCTCTACTGTTGATTAACTGTGTGACTCCAGATAAGCCATTTCGGCTCGGTTTCCTCCGGAACCTAATTGGGGGATTATCTCACACCATCTCAGATCCCGTATCATTGGGGGGTAGGGGTGGAATAAATGCATTCTGAAAAGTGCCCCCCTCCGGCTGTTATAAGGAGTCAGTGCCTTTTAGGCAGGCTAATCCCATGAAAGTCGTGATTTCCTCAAGAGTCAAACAGTGTTTGTCCTAACCCACACCACTGAGGTGTAGCCAGTATTTGGTTAATTGAATATCATTATATGCTTTGAAACTGGCCCTGCATGTCAAAAAGCCAATTTCTTATTAAGAAGCATACACATTATATAAATATATATAAAAGCGTTCAAAGACGTGCTATAAGAAAGCAGCTGCCTTAAGATTATTTCTGGGGGAAAGCCAATTGTTTGAGAATTGGGATGCATTCTGCCATTTATAAAAAAAAGAAGCAAAAAAGGGGGGGAGAGATGAGAGAGAGAGAGATGAGAGATGAAAAGATATATTGACAGATGAAAAGAATAAATGTTTTTGTTGCGTGCGTGGAGCGGAGGTGTCTCACACACCAAATTATAACATAACTGTTGGAGTAATGGCTGCAGCTGTTGCCTTTGTAACGTGATCCACAGACCCCGCTCGGATAAACGCAGCAACGTGCCCAAGTCACTTCACACAATGAGGACAGCCTAATCCCACGCCACGTGGGCTCTGCACCGAACGTGGCCATATTACAGCAGCAGGATCAAGCCTGGAGTAATCACATCCTTAAAAAATATCCCCTGTGTTACACACTGAAAACTCTCTTACACAGAGCAAGCATGCCAATGTGCTGGCGTACAGGGAACTCCCTGGATGGATTGCCAAGTAAGAGCCCAGGGTAAAAACTCCACATGTTACCCCCATTTTCATGGGGTTATAAGTACTAGAGAGAGAAAAATGGACTTTGGTGAAGGTGGGAAGATGCTGGCAGGCTGTAATCATTTATTCACTCATTTATTCAACAAATATTTCTTGAGCATGTGTGGCAGGGACCAGGCTATGAATCAGAAATCCAGTGGTGAGCTCAGAGAGGGAGATAAACATTGAACAAATAGCAAATAGAATGATAGTAATAATAGAATCTCCTGCAATTATGACAACGGCTTGAAGGAAGAAGAACTGGGTACTGCGGATGTCAATTATAGACTGTTCTTCCTCTTTGAGAGCAGGCTGAAATGTACGAGCTGATTGCAATCACTAGAAACCGACTTTGAATGACGAGAGATTTGGGTGGGAGTCGGTACCCAGAGAAATAGGAACTCCATTGAGGATTTTTAAAAATCAACTTCTAACGTTTTATTTGATAGTATGTTCCTGTCACTGAGTATTTAAAAATTGGCAGTGAATGTGTCAGAGCCATCTTCTCTACTCAGCAAGTGATATGCTTACTAAAGGTAATTGTAGCTATGGGGGAAATTCCTTTGATAAAAAAAGATATACTTCCCTATGGCAGAGTTGTTCTGTGCGATGGCCAAGGTCATGGGGTTCGAGTCTATCTCCACTGCTCACTAGCTATTGAGGTCAATTTTTTTAAACTCTCTGGGCTCAGTTGCCTCATCTGTAAAATGGAAATAACTCTGTTATTCCCTCATAGGATCATTGTGAGGGCTAGGGAATTAAATACACTAAAAGCACTTCAAACGGCACCTGGGTCATACTAAATGCCATGCTGGTCTTGCTATTATAACTGTGACTTGAACCTAAATCTCGGATCCCATACTACAGCTACATTATTATGGCCTCTCTAATTACTTTATTTATTATCTGGGAATCACTCATATTTGGGTGTTTTTTAAACTCAACCCTGGATCTCTGCTCCTTCCAGATGTGAAAATGTCTCCACCCTTATACTACCCTCAATTATTCACTCTAGCTGTTAAAATATGCAGCCAGATGTGTAATCCATTTCCATAAATGAGTAATCATTTTCCATTTTCTCAGGTTTGGTTAGGAATGATTTTGCTAAACATACCATCTTCTGCATGGACCAGAAGTCACACAGTAGAATTGCCACAGGGTCCTTGCATAACGGCTATTTCGTTGTTGTGAAGAATTAAAAGTAAGGCCCTGGTTGAGTTGGCTCAGTGGCTAGAGTGTTGGCCAGCTGACTGAAGGGTTGTGGGTTCAATTCCTGGTCAAGAGCATGTATCTCAGTTGCAGCCTCAATCTGGCCTGTCAGAGCTCGTGCAGGAAGCTACCAGTCAATGCATCTCTCTTACATCAATGTTTCTCTCTCACACACACCCTCCTCTCCCCTCCACTCTCTCTAAAAAATGGAAAAAATCAATGGAAAAAAATGTCCTCAGGTGAAGATTTAAAAAAAAAGTAAGTGGAAGTCTACAACACTGAACTTCCCTAAACCCCTTAACCACACAGCCCCCTTCAAGGGATATAAACAATCAGGAAGATCCATGGAGAGGTCAAGCACCAACATATCTATCCTTTGTCCTTGAAGGTCACAGCAAGATATATTAAGTCTAAAATGAAAGGAAACATCTTAGTCAGTCAGATAGATAATCAGTTACTTGGCCTTTGACTTTCATTGTTCCTGGAGGGGGAAGGACATCTTTGACATCGTGAAAGCAGACTGGACTTCTTGAGTAGACGATAGAGAAATTCTTGCCGTGTCTTGATCAGTTGTGTATTCCCAAGTTCCTCCACACAAGCAGACTGTGAATGAAAATAGCTCTAAGGACGTGTAAGCACGGTGGTTAATTGTGTATGCAGTAAATACAATTTGCTCCTGAAGAAACAGTTTGCTGTTTATTCACTGGGGGAAGAAACGCAGCTGATAACACTGACAGAACAGGAATATCGGGGGGCAGGTTGACGGCGAATCCTTTTAAAAGTGCTTTTGAAAAGACAGATGAAAAGCAATCTAATTTTTCTCCCTTTTGTAAATCTTCACCCTAGTTCCTCATCTGTTCTTTCCTTTAGCTCATCCATCTGTAATGTTTTGGGAGACTTTGCCCAAAGAGAGTTTCTGGGGGGCATGTCAGCTAATTAATTATTTTTCAACATCACTTCTTTCCCTGACCTCTGATCTCCTGGCAGGCCTGCAACATATCTTGTTGCATTCTTCATTCGCCCAACGAAAACGCTGAGAAGAGGTGATTCATTGAAGAATGGGGAAAACCATATTGTCTTGAGACACGCAGAGCATATCAAAACCATTCAGACCCAAGTTGTTGATCCCAATGCTATTTCCCTTCCACATATGGCAGCCCCGTGGGAACCTGGTAGGTACATCTGGCCAGCAGGAAGCCTGTCTGGGCAAAGGCAGCAAGCAAAGACTATTTCACCCCTACGTGCCGCATGTTAAAATCCTCCTCTCCATCATCACTTTTACTCTTGGGTTCCCCAAGTAAAGGCCCGGCCCTACCTGACAGGCATCACTAGTCTCTGGTTAGCAGGCCGTGATGATTGTGCCCATGGCTGGTGCACTAATGCCATCATGGGCGAAACCTACTGCCTTGCCTCTTGTCCTTCATCTGTCCTAGAAACACACATTCTTTGGATGTCTGAGGGCCTCTCTGGTGCAGTGTATTGTTGGATATTTGCTATCCTGGTTTTCCATTTGATAAAATGAATGAGCTGATGTAGATGCTACCAGGCATGCAGGAAGGTAAGCAATTTACAGGGATAAAAAGTACAGTCATCACAAGTCATAGGAAGTGATGTCTTTTCCGGTGAAATGCAGTTCTGCCCACTGGGGATAATTTTCAGCTACCACCGGCAATGCCGAAGTAAGGAAGGTAGGGCCAGTGTTATGTGTGCCTTTGAAGGCACCGTGCTGTTGCAAGAACAGTTTTCCTTTCTGTGGCGGGCCTGAGAGCATGACCAGAACTCATCACATGGGTGAGAAACTGGGTTCTTGCTTGCTGTGGACTCAATTCCATCATGACTGCGTCTCTTGCACATACAATGAATGCTAACTCTGTACGCATGCTCAATTGCCCAAATTACCTTGCACACACACACAATACTCTGTGTTGCAACAAACAGAGCACATAACTGAAGCCCATAAGGGGTTTAGCCTTCCAAAATTTTACTTTTCTTGTCTACCCAGCGCAGGATCTTTCCCATTACAGAGTTATGAAATGGGACTTTTTTTCTTTCTTATGAATAATAAATAGAGTCATGAGAACTAAAAATGATTATCATGGGCTCCTACCATTGGCACTGCCATTTAGTTAGTTAGCAGAAGTAAAATTGGTTTTTTTTAATCAATATGCTTTGTGAAACCTTCCATATTTTTAATTTACTCGTAACATCTAATGAGCTCATATGTTTAAATGAGGCTGCTGAATTTTATTTAGCCCTTTGTAAAGGAGAGCCCGTGCTATTTTATTCTGACATTAGTTCAGCCACCAATACAGTGCACAGAGACAGGCCCCCATGCCCTCTATTATGTGGCTGTTTAGAGCTCCCTTTCCAGCCAAATTATCTGGATCGTTTTCTCTCAATGCAATGCATCTCATCGCCAGGGTGTCTTTAACCTATGCGCGGGAGGGCACAGGCGATGAGAGGAGGAGGGGGCAGAAAGACAAAGGACCAAGGGAGCATTTGGCATCAGAAACTTTCATTTGGCATCACAGGGACACTGGGTGACCTCGGGTGAGTGTGCATGGGCTTGTTTCTTGTCAAATGAGGACTATCACGTATGATGGTCAGGAATTCTCTTAGGAACAGAGGCATTAGTGGGGAAGAGGCTCCGGGGACACAGGATTTTCCCCTGAAGAACCAAGTTTAAGCTCAGTGTATCACTTAAATAAGTATGTACCCCCTTTCTCAGAGAGGAGAGGAGGAGGACAGGGTACATTTTCTTACCTCATTTGATTTTTGTTTTCCTGAGGCACTGGCCTCGCTGTTCAGTCCTGCATTTGTTTGTAGGCGCAGAGAAACGAATCATGAGTAATTATAAATATCATGTGGGTCTATTCATACTTAAAGGAGTCCTCTTTCTTTTCCACCTTTTCCTTTAACGTATGCATTTTAGATCCTTCTGGGTTCCAGTGTTTCGTTTCCCTAACAGAGTTCACTTTCTTTCTCTCTGTGTGTGGCCGGTCCTTCTAGAACCATCCCCCAAGCACAGCCCATCTCAGATGAGAGAGATGAGAGCATTCTTGCCCACATTTCCAGCATGCACGGCACATCACGACCACGTCTATATAAGAGGGGCGGGGGGTGGGGGGACCTGATTGTTTACTTTCTCAGAAGGCTAAACATCTCGCCAGGAGTCCTTGACTATGTGCTTAAGGACACAGACAGACAGGACAAAGGGCAGCAGAAAGTGCTCCTGCCACCGCGATTTGCATCTGAGTTCACTTCAGCTCTGCTTTAAAGAGTCTCATTTGAATACACAGTACATTAGCTCCCCTCCTGCCTCAGATCCAATATGGGAAATGCATTCATAGCTCAGTAACCTCTCCCCGACAGAGTCCAGACAGTCGGGGAGGGGGATCCAACAACTGCAGAGAAATTGTATTTCAAATGAATGTCTTTTCATCAGCTGCCTATGGATCCCTCAGCGGCACTCCCATAGGAGATTTGCATATTTTTTCTTACTAATGGAAATAAATATAGGATGAAGATTTTGTTTTGTCCATTTGAAAAGACTGCTTTGCCCCTCATGCTCGGGGGCGTCTAAATATGCCATGGGGAGGAATGGATTTTTAGACTGAAGGAAATCGGAAGGGTTTTAAAGGGCATGTCTACCATGACGATGTATGTGAAGACCTCAGACTAGAAATCGCCTCCAGAATATTTCCTGACAACAATTAATGAGTAGATTTATAATATAGGATATGTGAATGCAGTCATGTGAAGGACCACCGATCTAAATGAAATCAGCCTGCAGAGGGCCCTAAATTATGCACGAGGTTGAAAGGGTATTAATGCACTGTCTATTCGCTTTCTTTTCAGTTTTCATGGGGATTCATATGTATACCTTCCAGTCTTTGTGTCCATTTTCTTAACCCCTTTTCTTCTGTTAGCCTGGGAAAGCAAGAGGGTAACTAATGAATGAGAATTTTTGCCGGGCTGGTGTGGCTCAGTGGTTGAGCATCGACCTATGAACCAGAGGGTCATGGTTTGATTCCCAGTCAGGGCACATACCAAGGGTTGTGGGCTTGATCCCCAGTGTGGGATGTGCAGGAGGCAGCCGATCGATGATTCTCTATCATCACTGATGTTTCTATCTCTCTTTCCCTTTCCTTTCCTCTCTCTGAAATCAATATAAATATATTTTAAAAAAAGAATGTGAATGTGTAAGTGTAAGAAGGGAGGCATTGTCGAATGTTTGACCCCTGAAACCATTCTTTATCTATCCAGTTAATGTCTATATATTTGAAGTGTGATAATCATAAGGTAATATCTTAACATTTGTAAAAATAAATATGCCAGAAGTTGTATATAACCCAGGATTTTACATATTAAATGTCTTCAAAGCAGTCACCTTAGGAGACTGAGGTGTGTTATTTTAGCTTTTAGTTTTTAACAGTGGTTTTTGTTTTGTTTTAACACCACAGTGTCAATTACTGCTAAAGACTACAGCATTTTCTGTTGAATGTTGCCAATGGAGAAAACATTTTGTCCTTTGGTGGTGGGTTTGATTTTTGAAAATAGTCAAATATCATTTGGATCCAGGGTAACTGGTGAACGAGCCGTAAGTATTAGTTTAAGATCTTCCGTAAGTGTGGCTGGGACAGTGCAAAACGTCTTCTGAGCTTAGGTAAGTGCCTGCTAGAAAATGCAAGATATGTGGAAATTCATACTCGCTGGGCCTCAAAGCCTTCAAGCCTATAATCAAGGAACTGTAACATTGGAAGACACCTTACAAAACCCAAGCCCTTATTTGAGGGAAATAAAAAGGCCATAATGGTAAAATTTTACATAAAACAATTTTTTTTTCTTGATTGAGGAAGTTTGAGTAATTACAATTTTGTTTAACTAGTTCTTAAATACTGCAAACATTCCGATGCTATGTGTGTGTGTTTGTGAGTGTGTGTACATGTGGTTGGTGTGGCTGTGTTTGTATTTGTAGGACATACTCTTGGAGTGTCTCTCCACTAATTCCCTTACTTTGGGACTGTCCTCCCCTACCTCTAATTCTTGAAACCACAGATGTGGGAACCTGTTAGCCTTGTTGAGAGGGTGACTCCTGCCCTTGGAGATGAGCCAGTGACAATATCTAACTCGAGGCAGGGCAGTTAAATCCTCTCTCCTAGGGATTGGGGATTGGTACTTAGGCAATCTTTCAATATTGCTGGATTTAGAAGATATAGAATAAGAAACTAAAGTTTTTCATATCGATGGAGAGTCAAGAAAGCTGGTCTTGAGAAAAAGGAAAAGTAATACAGAAGTCAGGAAGAAAGATAAAAATGAGATTAAGCCCTAGCTGGTTTGGTTCAATAGATAGAGCATCAGCCTTCGGACTGAAGGGTCCAGGGTTCAATTCCAGTCAAGGGCACATGCCTGGGTTATGGGCTCAATCCCCAGTAGGGGGCGTGCAGGAGGCAACCGATCAATGATTCTCTCTCATCATTGATGTTTCTATCTCTCTCCCTCTCCCTTCTTCTCTGAAATCTATAAAAAAAGATCTATTTTTTAAAAAATGAGATTAAGAGGGAGGGCCTTGTCCATGTGTCTAAATTCTCCAGTTCCCAGTTAGAGCCTCCCTGAAGCCTGATTGTATTACTGCTTTTACAGGCCCCAAGCTACCACTGCATCCTTAAATGATGTCTTTCAGTGTGAAAAAACCCACCTTATATTGAGGAGGCAAGAGAGATCTAATAGAGTGGCTGAACCAATACCTTCAGCAATGGCAGAGTATACCCTTTTGCAAAATTGCATTTCTCCAAAAATTGTTTGGAAGTACTTAGATCTTTAGATTTAATTTTCAGGTTATATAAAATGTCATCTCATGAAATTCTGAAATCTTATTCCACCTTATACATAATTTCTACTATGAAAAAAAAAAGGACTCTGCCTGCCTTCATTCCAAATTTGCTTAGAGCAATGCTACATAGCTCTTCTTTTCCCTAGACTTAAGATCTATCTCAAAATTCCTCATATTACTAATATCCACTGAAAGAATCGGAGAGGATATTAGTCAGCATAGACTAAGTTATGACACATTTACAAATACCCCCTAAAATCTCGGTGGCTTCATTTCAGAAATGCTTTATTTTTAGCTGACACAAAGTGCAGTGGGTGTGAGGCAATCCTTCTTCATCTTGTTTTGAGGAGTGTAGGGGACATTTCACTGAAGCTGAAAAGGTGGCCACCATCCAGGTAGCAAGCAAAGCTGAGAGTAGAGTCCCAACCTTAAACTAACAAGCAGAAAGCAAGGTGGGGATTGGTGAGCCACAACACTAGAGGGGGCAGAAGCAAGCATCTACTCGGAGGTAGGGTCCAGCCATCAGGAGACCAGAAGGTGAGCTAGTGTTGGCTGAGTCTGAAGGAGGAGGTAGAATTGCACAGAAATGCTTGTTGTCTTCAGTTTCATCTTAGGAGTCCATCTGTGCATGGGTGAGTCCCTGAGGTAATAGGTGAGGATGATGCAGACAGCACATTTCTTCACCACTAGACTTTAACCTCCTTAATCCCCTAATTTCAATCACTACCTGTTATCATTGTTATTATATGTTAAACTCATTTTTGTCCTCTTATCTTTTAGCTTAACATGGATCCCTGGGTTACAGTTGCCTTTTTATTCTGGATTAAAAAGCTATACTCTTCATATCTCAAACAAGATTTTGGCAGGAAGTTAGCAGAAACATATGGGCCTCGGCATTTTGATGCCCAGACTGGCTTCTGCCAAAACATTTCTTTGCTGTCACATAGATAGCAACAATGTTTGGGACTGTTGGGGAATCATCCCACACAGCTCAAACTAGGGAATGCTGCTGCCTAGCAGCCTTTGTGGGTAGCTGAGGGACTTCCCATCCATTTTCAGCGGGTGGGGGGGAGGTGGAGTCAGCCAACGTCCACTTCTTAAAGCTGCAGGAGCTCAAGACAGACAGTGTGCCTTCATTCAGGCAGCCCACAGACAGTGATAGGATGACGGAGACACATGTGGAGGATATGGGTCAACATTCAAACCAGAAAACAGAAACCACTCTATTCTTTAAAAAAGAGAGAATTAAAGTCATTGGTTGCACAGGAAATGGAAGAACTAAAAATCGAACAGGAGACAGTAAGGCAACCAACCCAGAGGTGAGCTAAAACCAGGAACTCATTAGCAACTTGGAGTGGAGGGCAGTGGGGAAGACAGAGTTCCTGGGACTCAGTGGAAGTTGGAAGGAAGATGGGCTTGTCCAATGAAATCTGGAGCCAAGAAAGAAACTCAGCAACTGCCAGAGACACTTCTGAGGCTGACGGAGCAGGGAAATACCCTGGCGTCCCTTGCCCCCACCCTCTAATCTTATTCCAGTGCCTCCTACTAAAGGAAATGGAAGGCAGCAGGCATGGGATCCTGGGACTCCAGCCTCGGGCTCTAGGCTCCCTGCAATCTAGATGGGTCTGAGAGCAAATAGGCCTGGAATGACTGGCGTGGGGGGTAGGAATTAATAACTGGGATGGAATAAGCCAACTCACCCCGTGATCTAAAGTAGGTACATCTAAATCCCCATCCATTTTTCTTGAGCCAACTCAGTGTTTGTTATATTGGCACAAGAAGGAACATAATAACTCTGGACCCTTGGTAGAACGATCTTGGTGCTGTTTTATTTCTAGGCAGCTGGTTAATTGCTGTTAGGTGGCAAGGGAAGACCGACCGTAGGTGACAGGCTATCTCTTTGGGCAGAAGCTGCCTGACATTTTCAGCTTAAGGAAACTCCAAGCTGAAAACAAAAAAACAAAACAAACAAACAGACAAAAAACCCTGAGCCTAGAGATTACAGGGGATGGAATGCTGTGAATAAAGAGGTACAATCTATAGGTCAATGTCTAGATCTTCAAAGACAGAAGGTCTGATGTCAGGAGTGGAGTAGTAGTACAATACCATTTAGAATCCATATTTAGACCATCTGTATGACTAAACCAGGCCACTGAGAACTGGGAAGGAGCTGAAGCATCACATGGAAACATAAAAATCCCCAGACAAAACCAGAATAGGCAGATAGTCAGAATCATCACAGCACAGAGCTCAGCAGAGGGAACTCCAGTCACGCGCCCATTCAGTAAGAGCCAACCAAACTACGCGAGGCTGAAGGTGCTAAAGCCAACCATGCTTGCCCCCACGCTGTCTTCAGTGTAACAGGAAAGGACAGAAGTAAACACATAATCAAAATAACGTACAATCCATAACATAACAGATCATAAGATAGAAATATCCCAATTCCCAGGAAGCAGCAGTAGCCTGCCTGGAATTTCTTAGGTAGAGAGGCTGTTACTTGCTAAGGAAAATGCAAATGAGAGCCCTGGGAAAAGATCTCAGAGAGAAGAATTGGGGACTAACTGAATAAGTGTAGACATCACATTAAATCACTTCTCCCCAAAGTCAGTAGGAGGCTGTTGAAGGGTTTTAGGGAGAGGGTGGGGAGCATATGAGCAAATGTGGCATCAGAAAGATACCGACAGTGTGACAGGTGATGGATTGGAGAGGAATAGACTAGGGGCAGCAGAGAAGCTCAGGGAGTGTTTCAATAAGTAGGCAGGAAGTGAGAAAAATCTGGAATGAGATATTAACAGTGAGAATGGATAGAAGGGGTAAATAGAAGAGATTACTTAAGAATATGGGTATAAGAGATTATTTAAGATGATTAGTGACTATTTGAAGCTGGAGTGGGAGCGAGTTAGGGTTATGTCCACCTTGCAGTCTTGAGAACTTTTCAGGTAGGTCCAGTCTCTAAAATAGACAACACAAAAGACGGGGTCTGTTTTGGACAGGCTGGGGTTGGGCTGCCATGGGATAATTCTGGTGGAGATTCTGCTAGGATCTTAGCAAAGTAGGAGAAATACTTGAATTGTTTGTAAACATTTGGGGACTCATTTTCATTGATTTGGGTCGCTGAAGTAGAAAAATGCCATCATCCAGGAAAAACATTGGTGAGAAGAATGTTGTGGTGGGATCTCTGGGAAATACTGACAACTATGAGATGGGAGAAGAGAACTGGAAAGAAAGAGCCAGAGTGGAAGAAGGAAACATTTGGTGTTACAGGAGTCAATGGGGAGGATTTCAAGATGACAGTTAACATTGCCAAAATACTGCCAACTAGATAAGGGCTAAAATGCTTCAAATTGTTTTGGCAACAAGAGGTCTTTGGCTGGTTTTTGCATTTCTTCTGGACTAGTGGTAATTGAGCTGTGCGACCTTGGATGTTGAGCAAGTAGTTTAATAATAATCCCTACTCACAGAATTATTGTAAAAAGTAAATGTAATTTCTGCCCACCTAGGAAAGGCTTTCTCTCTCTCTCTCTCCATCTCTCTCTCTCTTTCTCTGGAATTTACTTTCTTTAGAGTTATTTACATTCACAGTGCTCCAATATGTTTTAAAAATATATGACCTCAAAGAAAAGATAGTCTTTTCAACCAATAATGCTAGAGCAACTGGACATCTACATGCAAAAAAAAAAAAAAAAAAAAGAATCTAGACACAGACCTTGCACCCTTCACAAAATTAGCTCAAAATAAATATCAGACCTAAATCTAAAGCTCAAAACTATAAAGCTCTCTAGAAGATAGCATAGGAGAAAATCTAGGTAATGTGATTCTGGTGATGAATTTTTAGATACAACAGAGGTATGATCCATGAAAGAAATTATTGATAAGCTGGACTGCATCAAAATTAAAAACTTCTGCTCTGCAAAAGACACTGTCAAGAGAATGAGAAGACAGGCCACAAACTGGGAGAAAATATTTGTGAAAGCACATCTGAAAAAGGAATGTCATCCAAAATATACCAAAAAACTCTTAAAACTCAACAATAAGAAAACAAAAAACCTGAATTAAAAAAATGGGTCAAAGTCCTTAACAGATACCTCACCAAAGGAGATATGCAGATGGTAAATAAGCATATGAAAAAGATGCTCAACCTCATATGTCATCAGGAAAATGCAAACGAAAACATGAGTGAGATACCACTACACACCTATTAGAACGACCAAAATCCAAAACGCTGGCAACAAAAGCCCTTGCCAGGATGTTAAATTATGGCAGCATTCATAGCAATACACACTTCCCCATCAATATGAATACATTCATATTCTCTGAGTAGCTCCAAGTTACAATCCCAGGCATGTTGTTTGGAGACATGTTGGTATTCATAAGCTCTTCAGTAAATAACAATTCTCTTTCTATTCAGAGCATGGGTTTCTTTCAGTGCTTCCTTCTTACACCATGTTAAGATCTGACTCTAGTGTTTGTTGCAGAGCAGGGGTTAGCAAACTAGGGCCCATGGGCTGGACACCTAAAACTGTTGTGAAATAAGAAACACGGCCACACCCATTTGTTTATGTATCATCTATGGCTGCTTTCATGCTAGAGTGGCAGAGTTGAGTAGTAAAAACAGATTTCAGATGGCCTACAAAGCCTAAAATAATTGCTATCTGACCCTTTAAAAGAAAGTTTGCCAGTCTCTGGTCTAAATCAGCCCTGCCCAATAGACCCTTCTGCAATGATGGGAATGCATAATTGCACTGTCCAACATGGTAACCACTACATGTCGTTATTGGGGACTTGAAATATGGCCAGTGTGACTGAGGAAGAGAGTTTCTGACTTAATTTCATTTTAATTGGTTTATAGGTATGGGTGGCCAGTGGCTATTGGGTTGGCAATGCACGTGTAGAAGTAATGAAGGAGTTGGGAAGGGGTAGAGGTTTCTAGGAGGACAAACACATCTTGAAGTCATTCATTTCAAGAAGGGCTTTTGCATCATCTTTAGAAAATGGAAGGTCCCTTCTTCAAGGAGAGAGGCCCACCCCACTTGGTCCAAGGAACAGAGGAATCAGGGGGCAGAGGGTTATTGACAGTCCTCATCGTAGGTCTCAGGGTCCTGACTTCACTGTAGGAGACCCTGGAGCTGTGAATTCAGCCTCTTTGACGTTCCACCACACTTACAATTAAATCTTGGATCTGATCACTAGCATAGCTCTCTGAATGCAGGAGATGAGGGTCTCTTTTAACACTGCCACTGAGGCATTCTGGTTTTCATACCATGCCCCAAGTTGATAGATTTCTGAACTGAGTCTTTTTTTCTTCCTTTCTGTGGATGCTAACAACAACGAACTCATTCCCCAATGCTCATAACTGCCTGTGCCCATGTCTTTTAAGCATTGGACCTATTGGACAAGCCAGTACAGACCCTTCCACGGGTTTCCCCTCTCAATCCACCATAGGTGAAACCCAAGACACTGTGATGCTATGCAATGCCAGAGGTAGTCATTTTCTCACTTATCAGTAATGGGGGCTACCCCATCTATCCCATCCGTGTCCCATTCTGAGTGTCTGCTTCCTATAACTACTCCTGGTATCAACTTTCTTAGTCTGGGTTTCCCCAGAAGCAGAGCCTGAGACAAGGATTTGTGTCCATGTGGTTTATGGGGATTGTTCCAGGGGAGAGGGGTCAGGGAGTGGAAAAGCAAGACAACACAGAGTAGAAAGCCAATATAAGGCGTGTTAATAAGCAGGTTACTGGGGAGCACATCTGGGGCTCCATTCTGCTGGGACCCCTGGGGAACACTACGGAGCATAGCTTGGACTTGTCCTCCCGCACCACTGACTGGTTAATACTCCCAGCATGTCAATTTTCTGGCGCTCCGACCAGCCCTGTTCCGAAGATGAGATGAATCTCTCAAGTGGAGAGAGAATTGCAGGTGTTTGTATCTTTATGTTCAGGAATGGTGAGTGTTGGGATAGGACGGGCAGGGCACCAACACATCTGCTACACCACCAAATACGTTAAAAAAGCCGAGTCCTCAAACAAAGAGGTCTGGTTAAAGCAATAAAAGCAAAATCAAAACAAAACACACATACACCTTGGTCACTATGAAAGTAACCAGTATACAACCTGTAACCATGGCAATTAAGGGGAAAGTTAAGGAGACCCAACTTCCCTGTATAAGCTGTATTTCAGAGTATTCAGAACGCCCTGGTCAATGAAGACAATGTCTTCTTTAAGGAAAAAAAATTATCATTTTTTCATCATTGTTTTGTAGGGCTGAAATAATTCAAAGTCATTAATTTGTTTTAATAGATTTTAGAAAAAAGAGGGGTGGTAGAGGAAACAAGTGAGGGGAAATCTCCATAAATGGAGGTTCACTATACATATTCTATTCTATTTTCTTTTTTTAACATGAAAGAAAGAAAGAAAGAAAGAAAGAAAGAAAGAAAGAAAGAAAGAAAGAAAGAAAGAAAGAACTTTTCTTGTCTGCTCCACCACTATCATTAGCCTTGGGCTGCATAGACATTCTTATAATCCTGATGACACATCATTAAAATAAAAAAAAGCACCAAATAATGCAGTTGATGCAACTTCCAAACAATGATGCTTTTTTCTGTTTTGATCACATTATAACCTTAATATTCCCCTGATGAATTGATCCACTTATAGGCAGCCAATGCTGTTGACATCTTGCATGTGGAGCATAGGTTTGTTGTGTGGGTTTTAAAAACAATGAAGATGGAGCTCCATCAGAATGTCTGGCTAATGAGGAACTTCTTTTAGTTCCTTCCAAATGTAAATATATTACCTGAGAAGGGTACTAAGTTAACTCATTAGCACCTCCTAAGACTTGAGCAGAGTTTATCAGATTAACTACAGAAAACAAGGTCCTGAGGCAATGGGATGCCAGTTGCATAAATGTTGACACAGACAAGCTAGCATGGAAAGTAAATAAATAATGTTCCATCTTCCTTTTGCTGGTGGGTGTGCACTTTCTGGAGTGCTTTTGTTATCAATCTCATTTAATCCTCAGAGACCTCTGTCTAGGAGAGGAGGTTCAATAAACTTTAAAGCATGGACCCAGCCTCAAACAGCTCATAAATGGCATAGCTAGTATTAGAATGCCAGTCTTCTGACTCAAAAGTCCAGAGGAGGCCTGGCTGTTTGGAGGCCAGAATGAGGACATTGAAGAAGAAGGGAACAGCAAGGTAAGGATTTCTTAAAGATGGGATAAGAGGTGGGGTGCTTGTCCCCTTCATAAAGGGGTCCTCCTCGGTACCTTCCTTCCACCTTCTCCCAGTGTGTTTGGGATTTCTGTTTCTATATTTGTCCTGATTTTATTTACACAGACTCTCACATGGGACAGTCCTTTTGTTGACCAAAGATGGCCTACTGTTCGATTCTTAAACAAGGTCCCTAAATATTCATGATTATGTTGATTTGACCCAAAGCTAACAGCAAAATAAGATCACATTTCAAATTAAAAAAATAATAATAATCTTCAAATCATACCTATAGAATATGTGATGATCCTGGAAAACATCTAGCTTCATTTTTCCTATTCTTGACCACATTTATGATATTCGATTTTTCCCCTTGAAATGCTATTATTACCCCTGTTTTAGTCATTTGCAATCCAGAGCACAGTGAGTGTTGATGGCAAAACATAGCCTATTTTTACATCCTTTCCTGTGGAAAACGCTTATAAAAAGGAAAGATTCTTATAAATATTGCTGATTTTGTAAGTCATACATATTTGTAGCTTTAAAAATTCAAACATTAGAGAAGGGAATAAATGAGACAGTGACGCTTCCCCCATAATCCCATTCTTTAGCATGAAGCACAGTTAATAACTACACAGGTCCTTTCAGACTTTATTTTACAAAGTGTATGAAGCGCTTTCACACACTTCATCTCATTGAAACCTCACAGCAGCAGTATTCAATTATAAATGTGAGATTGGGGAAATTGTTTTCCAGTGAACTTTAATAACCTTCTCACAAAAGAGAGCTACCATGACTGACCACCTTCTATTCATTTTTGCAAACCTAGGCCCTGATTGATTCATTGTGACCTTTTGTGCTCAATTCAAATAGCAAAGAACAGACTGGGCTGAGGAGAGCAGAATCAATCCAAAATCTGCTAAGCAGTTTGGTTCTATCAGCTACAGCCTTAGCTAAACACAAAACATTTGCATGGGTAATAGATAAAGATGGGGCAGTCTTCCAAATTACTTTAAGGGATGCCTCATCCAAGATTAGTAACACAGAAAAATGTAGGATGAGCCAGTCTAAACCATGGTATAAAACTGGGTTCAGCCGAAACCGGTTTGGCTCAGTGGATAGAGCGTTGGCCTGTGGACTGAAAGGTCCCAGGTTCGATTCCGGTCAAGGGCATGTACCTGGGTTGCGGGCACATCCCCAGTAGGAGATGTGCAGGAGGCAGCTGATTGGTGTTTCTCATAGATGTTTCGAACGGTCTATCTCTCTCCCTTCCTCTCTGTAAAAAATCAATAAAATATATTTTAAAAAATTATAAAAAAACACACACAAAAACTGGGTTCAAATTAGAGCAAATGGTGGTATCTCCTCCCATATAAGTGGGTAGAGAAATACTTCACACACTGCCGAAACCGGTTTGGCTCAGTGGATAGAGCGTCGGCCTGCGGACTGAAAGGTCCCGGGTTCGATTCTGGTCAAGGGCATGTACCTGGGTTGCGGGCACATCCCCAGTAGGAGGTGTGCAGGAGGCGGCTGATCGATGTTTCTCTCCCATCGATGTTTCTAACTCTCTATCTCTCTCTCCCTTCCTCTCTGTAAAAAATCAATAAAATATATAAAAAAAAAAAATACTTCACACACCAATTACCACTGGAGATAAAGTAACAGCTCTCGAATTAATGGAATAAAACAAGTCCCCCCAGGCTAACAGCATAGTCTTGGGGTTAGTTGCCTAATTAGTCCATTCTTTGTTCTAATAGATCTTTTAGATAAGATCTGGAAATCAAGTCAAGGGTGGGAGAGGGAGTTGGAGAGAAGAGCTTGGAATGTTAGGTGAATCCTGTTCCCATATTTTTAAACTACACTAATGGAAAGATAAGGACCTCAATTCCAAAAAGCCAAATCAACTTCATCTCTTAAATTAGTGTGTATATAATGAACTGTTTATTTTGGCCTCTGAACTTGCTCCAAAGAACCTATTATGATGGCCAAGGACTATCCATGATTACATTTCCCTCCAAGTACAAATTGAAAAATAGCTCATATATTTTAGCCTTGATTCGTTTTCTAAATCACGAGCAAAAATATTTACTAGGCAAATTGCTCATCTTTATTATTGGGACCTTAACGTTTGATGCTTACATTGTTCTCTTCAGCTATTTGGTTTCAAACGGAAGCAGGAGGAGGAGGTGACCCAAGTAGGTTTGATTTCCACGGAAACAAAAAGGCAGCAAGTCTCCGAGCTCCCTGGACTCTGAGCAAAATGCAGAATGGCTTGGAGTGCTGTGACCTGGCTTGAAATCTTGTAATGGCCCTGATAGTGATTCATGTCCTCACAAAACAAAGGGCTATCTTTCTAACCCTTCACAGCTCAGCCAGCGCCTCCTCCACTGAGCTGCCTTTCATGAGGAGACTGGCAGCCAGGCTAAGAGAGAAAAGAACACTCGGGGAATTTTAAGTGCTTTGGATCAGCAGTTGTCATATACAATTGATGTTCATTTATATTTCACTAGCCAAAATCTAATGCTGCCGAAAATTGGGAGAAAATATTTCAAAGCCTAATCAGGCCCAATCCTGCTTTCATGTAAAAAAAAATGAGCTGTCTTACCTTTTCTCATTCCTAGTATCAGAGGGAGATTTAATGCTTCCTGACAATGCTTTAAATACTTTGCTGTTCGGACTTCAATGAATTCACAATAATTATATCAGTTAAACCAGCTTGGTTTTTCCAAAGCTGTTTCAAGCTTAGAGTGCGTTTGAACTCCTTATCATGGCCTTCATCCTTTGATATCAGGTTTAAGGAAGAAAGGGCCAATCCTCAGATGGATCACCACTTAACCATTTAACCCATTTGCCTATTAGTTGTTTGTGTTTTAATCTATCAACTCAGTGGTCTATAATTTCCCAGACTCCTCCTTTCCAGGAAGTTTAATTGCACAGAATGTAGGAGCCATATGCTATTCCCAGTGGAGAGTTTCAAGGAAGACCCGGTGATTTTTAATTCCCAGAAGATCAAGCAATAAAGACTTCAGTAGATTATCATTAAGAACTGACTTAGCATTTAGTGTCTAACTAAACATTTTACAGGAGCTTTTATTTTGTCATTTCTATGAAGGAGACTAAAAATTATCTTTGTTTCACAAGTGGATAAAGGCGAAATATCACTATATCATTGTTTGTGTGGGGGAGGAGGGGAGAAATACCAGTTTCTTTAGGTAGAAATTAGTTCTATGCATCCCTCATCACTCCCTCAAGAAAGCTAACAATTTCATCACAGTTTTGGCTTCCATCAGTGCTCTCACTCCAGTACAATGAGATCTTCTCGATACAAGGAGTGAACAAACAAAAGAGTATTTATCTTCCTTCAGAAGAATAGCCAAAGAGCACAAACCTTGTTCACATAAAGCTATAAAGCAAGTGGATGAAGCAGAAGGCCTCCCGACTGTGTGAGGGATGGTAGTGTAGACCCTTATTTCTCCAGATGACCACTGAACCCCCACAGCAGCATCTAATCACTGAACCCCCACAGCAGAATCCCACCACTGAATCCACAGTAGAATCCAACCACTGAATCCACAACAGAATCCGCCCACTGAACCCCCACAGCAGAATCCGACCACTGAACCCCCACAGCAGAATCCGACCACTGAACCCCCACAGCAGAATTTGGGAACAAAGAGTTCCCAATATGATCACAAGCCTGTAATCGTATTTGGGAACTCCTTGTTTTCCCATGATTTCCCATGTAAAAACAAATTAGATGTCATAGAGTAGGTACTTATTAATAAAAAAGAAATTATCAAAGAGATGAACATAAGTGGTTATAAAATCAGAGCTGGCCTTCAAAATACACACATTGTAGGGTCAAAATAGAAGAGAGATGATAACAAGACAAGGTTTGTTTTGAACTTCTCAGTCAACATTTATCGTATTTTATCTTAATTTTCTAATAACTCTTTGTTATTTCATATTTGATTATCTCATAAATCCAAACTTTCATAATTTGATGTTCTGCTTTTTAATGTTGTCTTGCCCTATTTGCATGCTGTTCCAAGATAAATACTAGCAACTAAAATTTCTATTTTCATTCTAAGTAGGAAAATTTTTGATGATATTAATAGGCTATCTTACAAAAGGTTACCTCTTAAGGCAACACATTTGGACTGTTTGTAGGATTAATGCCAAGTTGGCATTTTCCCCTTTAAGTTGTGTATATGTCAGGTAGCTCAAGCTAGTGTGAGCATTTGCCCTACCCAAAAATTTACACTCTACATGTCATCAGCTAGCCTTAAAATCAGATAGCCCCTCCTCCAAAGGTGGTTCTAGCAAGATGAAGGTGGTTTTAGCTATCTTAATGTTCCAATAGCACCAGAGTATTCTTAGTCAGCATGATGCATGTTAAAAAGGGGTTTCCACTGGTAAAAAATTAATGACTTATCAGTTAGTATTTAGGAACATTAGAAGTGGGTATGAAAATAGTGATAATAAATGCATGTGGATTGTATAAAATTTTCTAGAGATTCCCACCCTGATGGCATAAACAGAATAATTTAGAAAACCCTATGGCCTGTATCATTAGGGATATTGTTTTCTAGATTGCTCAGTGTCTGGCCATTTACTTGTCCCCCAATGGCCTGATATGTACTGTAAGGTTAACTGAATCCTGCCTCTAGAAGATAGCCTTATCCACCTCAAGTGAACATTGCACACACTGGTATAGTTAGAACACCTAACAACTAAGAGCTAGAATTTAATCAGACTTATTAGAATAGGTGATATGAGCTGCTTTGTGTCTGCTTCCTAATAAATGTTTAATATGCATCTTTATATGTGGCCAAATTTCATCAGAGATTTATGTTCAATATAAACTGGTGAAAAGGTGGTTATTCTTCATCCATCTCTAATTACTGGTGATTACCATTACCCATAAAATAATCATTGTCAGATTATGCATTACTCAGCATTGATCTCTCTTTAGTCCCATCCCAGATATTTTTAATGTCACCCAGTGCTTGTAGGCAGTTAGAGGACAATAAACTTGTAGATCTCCAAACTACAGACCCGGAGAAACGCAGTAGGGTTCAACACATGCACATGGCTCTCCAGGGTTAGCAGTTCCCTCAGGCTCTATGGTTGAGTTTGACTATTGCCTGTTCTTAGCTCCCAAGTTCCTGAGGCAATTAGGATTTGTCTAGCAACCTCCAGGGGACTCCTGATCAATACTTTCTGCAGTAAGTTTCTTCCATGGGGCCATGGTCAAACCCTTTAGTAGTTGCCCATAAGAAAAAACACAGATATGGACATCCTGGGGCCATGTCATAAGTAGAAGTGACGATGATAATTATGATGATGATGAAAACAATTTCCACATGGCAAAAACCTGTGTCACCATAGATTGTGTTTGGTTGTATATGAAATATAGCTCAAGGAATGTTGGCTTAAACTACTACACGTTTTTCTCCCTCTCAAAATACATCTAGAGTTGGGCAATCTGAAGCTGGTTCAGAGCTTCAATGGTGCTTTCCGGGACCCAAAGTCTATTTTCCTACTGCCATTATATTAGTTTGTGGTTCTTGTACTATGCTTTAAAAAATGGCTATAATACCTCTAGGCATATAATGGAAAAGGAAATATAACAAAGGGCTTTCAAAATATAAGGTTTTATTCAGGAAAGAAAGCTCTATCCAGGGAATTTCACTTACATTACATTGGCCAGAACTTAGTTGTTCCCTAGCTGCAAGGGAGTTGGGGAAGAGAGCAATATTAGAAGGGCATATCACCATCCTAAACAAAATGAAATCCTGATAGTAAGGGAGAAGGGGAATGAATATTGTCAGACAACAAGTAGTGTTTACCACTACAACTATATACCAATCACTTTATACCTGGCGTCTCTAGCATTGCATTAGAGTAACCTTTTTTTCAATATGACACTAAGAATCAGAGTCTTTTAGTAACTTGACCAAGAAAATGGCAGATCCATGATTTGAATCCAGGTCAACTTGAATAACAAAAATAACAACAATGCTAATAAGGCAGCTACTCAGTATTCCATCTTAGAAGGATTCAATTGAGGAAGAGTGTAAGAATGAAAACTGAAGAGCCAAGAAACTGCCTCCTTCTCTCTATTGGTATATATTCTTGATGAAGTCACAAGGAAATATCTATCATGAAATATTACAATTGCCTATTGCCTATCCAATGACCGTTTTCCAATCTTTTCTAACAGCACTCCCATTTTACTAAAAAAGGCTTCCTTGTCTCTATGAGGTGGCTTTTGACAGATGATTGGCCAATCGCATATAAGTAACCACAGTCTTTTGGTGAGGGCTTCCTAAAAGTTATTGTTTATTATTGAAAAGAGACAAGCTCATGCTCACTTTGGCAGCATATGTACTAAAATTGGAATCACTCAGAGAAGATTAGCACGACACTTGCACAAAGACCGCACACATATTTGTGAAGCATTTTGTATTTTGCACTTCCCAGAGGTCATTTGACACTTCGCTGGTTAATACCAAGGAAACCACTTGAGTCAAAGTACAACATGTGGCCTCCAATATTGAAATTGTGATTTTTTCCTACAGGGAGGGAGCCCAAATGGTTCGTTCATTTGCCTTTTCTTTCCATCTGGAATGCAGTTGTGATGTTCAGTGGGCTGCAGCCATTTTATGAGCATGAAAATTATAGCCTCATACTAAGGGTGGCACAACAGCGAAAAGATAGGCAACTGATTACCTTCCGAGTCTCTGAACCTCCATACCAACATAATTTTGCCTATCTCTGGACTTGTGATGTTTTACAGATAATACATCCTATTTAGTGAAGCCAGTGTGGTTGTTTTGTTGTTATTGTTGTTGTTACATGAAGCTTAAAATAACACCTACTGATAATAATGGCCATGCTAGTCTTCCCTTTCATCAGCTTGATTCTGTTAACTGCCAAAGTTATCTCCATATCATTATCATTGGCCCAGTTTCCCCTCTATGGGTGAGTAGGTCTGATGTTAATTAATCTGGAAGGGGTGGGTTTATGGCGCTGGTACCTTGCATTAAAGAAGACCTTGCGGCAATAAGATGACATTGTATGAAGAACGTAGGCTTTGGCAAATCTTTCATGACAAATTTAACTCACCCACTCTAAGCCTCAACTTCCTTATCTCTAAAATAAATAATATAATACCTACCTAAATATTTACTGAGAGGTATGTGAAATGCCTAACTGAAGTGGCAGTGATCCATATGTATATGTTTTACTTTATTATAAATTCCTCTCTCTCACGAACACAAATGGAACAAGTTATCTCACCCTTTCCCAGTGCAATCCCTCCATCTTCATGTTATAATTTCCTTTGGAAAAACCTCTCCCCCTGCAGTTTGTCCATGGTTTTCATTTTCTCTGGATTTTGTGTGATTAATATTGGAGGGGAAGGAAGTGGGGAGAAGAAAAAGGTCCATAGAGTGTGACCCTGGGGATGGATGGCTTTGCCCTCAGGCAGAAGAGAGCAGGCAAACATCTCCCCTTCCTCAGAACTTCCGCTCTTCCCCAGGTGAGAAAGGAAATCAAGTTTGTGGCCATATCTTTAGGCTCACATCACAAAGTGTATCTGCATTTTTAGTTAGGGTTTCCTTGAGAGCTAAGTCTTCTGAGATGTGCTTTGGAAATGAAGTCATCATCACCTATGGTGCATGTTTATAATACACATATAGCACATACATATTTTTATATAACATTAGACTCTGTTGCCATGGAAACTATTACAGGCTAACAAATTAAGCATCGTGACACCACTGTAATAAGAAAAAAGAAATTCAAATGGAACACCAAGCATTTGTTTAAGCACAAATGGCTTTAGTAATTAAATAGACAGAAACAACGCAGAAAACCACAAATTAATATTTAGAAGCCTTTTTCCAGTAGAAAAAAAATCAGCTTTGATGTTGTTTTCCATTTTTCATTGTGTTGCATTGTACATCTTTATAAATTAACTTTGGCACTAGGTTAGCAAGAATAGATCTGTTCCATCAGAGGCCTCACACACCTAAAAGCTCAACTCTCCCTCTAACCAGTTCCATCTTCCATAGTCAGTGAGAAAGAATTTATGGCTCTTTTTATTCATCAAAAGGGGACTCTTTAAAAAGAAAGCTCAGATGTGAAGTTGGTCTTACATCCCTGGTTTCATCCAGGCAACATGTAGAACTACCCCTGGGGTTTTGAATATATTAACATCTTTTCACAATTAACCTTAATGGGACAAGTGTAGCATTTTTTTTTTCGCAAGCAGATATATTCAAAGCCGAAAAATACATATGTTTAAATAGATCTCATTATATCAGCTACACCAATCTCTCCTCTTTACACACAGAGGATTGTACCTCTCTTCACTGTCATGCAACATTAACATAGAAAGGCATACACAAGAATGACATGGATTTGACAAAAAATTAATGATTTGTACATCACTTTAATGCCTCAAATCTGCAATTCATGTATGCTAATTAGTTCATAATGGGCTGTTGAAGAACAGAACTGTCAGCCCGCTGCTTCACAGGTTTCTGGAAGCTCCGATTGAGCACAGGCTTGCCGCTTGGCTGCTGGGTTCTGGGCTGTAACACGGCAGATCTATGATAGCATTTTCCCCCCTGCACGATTGTTTCCTGGATGTGGTGCTTTAATCTATCAGAGTTATGATGGCATATCTCAAATAAGTGGTTCCTGGGTGCCGCAATACATACCGGGAGCAATCGCATGGTATCACTACATCTAAATGATTGATCTCTGGGTTTTAGGCTGCCAGCCTACACCTCAGAGGGCAGCTGTCAGCTTTCTAAATGTATGAAGTTGTATTATGCAGCGCATTTGGAAAATGTATGTACAATTTTTTCTAATTTACAGATAAAAAGGGCTGTAAAACTTGGAGAGAGAAAACAAAGAGAGCTAAAAAGATCAGATATCTTTTCTTACTGGGAAATCAGGTATAGCTCCCCAATGCATGAAAACCATCTCCCAGTACCTTTTTTGTGAGTGTGTGTGTTTTGGGGGTGGGGGTTGGGGGGGCAGGGCGTGCATGTGTGCTGTCTGGGCAGAAACAAAGACTGTTACACAACACGAGAGAGTAAGGTTGGACTGCTTCACAAACCAAACGAAAGCATCAGGGCTGGCTGGAAGCTGTGAGATTTGAAAACATGTTGCTCTGTTTTTGCTGGAGAGAAACTGATTTTCCCTGAGCTCATGGTAGAAGCTTGGCCTATTGTGATTCTCATGTCACATCGGCTGATCTGCAAACCCAGAGAGAAGACTACACAAAAGAAAGACGCAGCCAATTTGTTTTTAGGTTAGAAATATCAGTCAGGATCCTAATTGCTGAAATTTTGTCTTAAAGACTCCAAAATGAAGATGTATTTAATTAAAATTTCTTTTTTTCCACTGAAAAATATGAACTAGAGACTATAATGGGAGAACTGGGCAAGGCCAGGGAAATAAAATATTTCATATCTAGTTGAGCTATTAAGGGATTTTTAGATAATTAGAAATAGACACTTTATACTATGGAAAATAACGGTATATTAAAAGGGAGTTTAAAAGTGAAAAAAAAAAGCTTATCAAATTAATAAGAATTTTTTGGTTTTTAGAGCTTTATTTATTAGAGCTTTAAGGCCTTAATGCAAGTATAGAGGGGAAAATGTACTAATAGGAATGGTGAAAACACTGCAGTAACAAATTTTCATATGCCAAAAAAACACCCCACAAAAGTTTCTACAACATCTCATAAACATTTCAATGAAATGACATTGAATAAAACGAAGTTGAGGACCTCCTGTATTTCAAACATGTGTATCCTACAGTATGTCTTTGGATTTCAACAAAACTCTTAAAAAATACACCAATATGGCTTTGGCTGGGTGGCTTGGTTGGTTGGAGTGTTGTCCCGCACGCCAAAATGTTGCAAGTTCAATTCCTGATGATGGCACATACCACGTAGGTCTCGGGTTCAATCCTCAGCCAGAGCATGTATGGGAGGCAACAGATCAATGTTCATTTCTCACATTGATGTTCTCTCTCTCCTCTCTCTATCATTTTCTCTCTCAAATCAATAAAAACATATACCCTGGTGAGGATTAAAAAAAAAAAACCCACCATTATGAAAATAATAAAGGCCATAGAAGAGGAGAAAATATTTACAATAATTATATTTTACTTGTATCCAGAATATATAAAGAACACTTACAACTTGATAATAAGGGGAGAAATAACCCAATAAAAAATGGTCAATAGATTTCAACAAACATTTATTTAAAAAATAAATATATAGGACTGTCCAATAAGCCTATGAAGAATGACTACAATGAAAAGGAGTGATAATACAAAACATTGGCCATGATGTGAAGGAACTAGAATTTTAATACATTGTTGGACTTAGTGTAAACTTTAAAACCACTTTGGGAAATTATTTGACAGTTTCTTTAAAAAGTTGAACATGTAGGATCCTATGACACAGCAAGAATTAAAAGTATACATCTATATAACATATGAGTATTCATAGCAGATTTATTAAAATATATCAGAACTGAAAAAAAACCTCCCCTGCTTTGGGGACCCCAATTACATGTATATTTGGTATTTGAAGCTCTCTCCCAGTTCACTGACATTCTCTCCTTTTAATTTCCAACTTAAAAATAATTCCCTCTGGGTTTCATTTTGGAGAGCTTCTATTGCTTTGTCTTCAAGTTCACTAATCTGTTTTCTCCAATATTTAATCTGTTGTATTTTTCATCTCAGATATTGTAGTTTTTATCTTTAGAATGTCAATTTGAGTCATTTTATGTCTTCTATTTTTCTAGCCTCCAGGTGCAATCTTTTTTCTAGCCTCTTTAACTTACTGAATCTATAATAATAAAAACGTAATATGCTAAAGAGACCGGATGACCTTCCGGACGAAGCTGTGGTGGGTGGGGGCCAAGCCCCTTGCCTGAATTTTGTGCATCGAGCCTCTAGTACTGTTATAATAACTCTTTTAATGCCTTGACTACTAAGTCTATAATCAGTATAATTCTTATATTAGTTTTACTCACTTGATTTTATCCTCATTATGGGTCATACTTTCCTGCTTCCATTGTTAATTAGACATGTTAATTCTGTTCATTTCTGAGTGGATGTCAGACACTGAGAATTTTACCTTTTTGGATACTGGATATTTTTGTATTCCTGTAGATATTCTGGGCTTTGTTTTGGTATACAGTTCAGTTATTTACAGTTTGATACTTTGAGAACTTACTTTTGAGCTTTTATTCTAAGTGTACCTTTGTCTTAATATTGAAGCTAAACCTTCTGAGAACTGCACCCAAACATTACAAGGTTTTCCAGTCTGCCTGATGAGAACGGAGACTCTTTCTGGCTTTGTGAGAGTTCCAGTTACTGTCTCTCCTATCTTTTTAAAGAGTTATTTCCCTAGACCGATATCTGCTTTCTCCTCTGATTTCTATCCTGCAAAACCCAGCCTCACAGACTTCCATTTCTCTCCAACAGCAGAAGAGAGGTGCTCTGCCTGGGTTTCCACATTCTGTGTCATGGCCAAAAACTCTCTCTGTATTTGTTTCCCATCTCTCAGGACTCACTGTCTTTCATTGTTTGCTGTTCAAATATTAATAACAATTGTGCCATATGCTGTGTCCAGTTTTTTAGTTGTTTTGGAAAGAAAGGTAATTTAGATTCTTGTTACTTAGACATGGCTGGAAGCAAAAAAAAAAAAAAAAAAATCCCATTTAAATTCATTTTTGAATGGACGTAAGACATTGAGAATTTTGCCCCACTGCTTAGTGTTATTTTTGATGAGGAGTTTTTAATTTTCAATAAGTCCACTTTATCAACCTTTTCTCTTTCATTGTGCTTAGGATTGTGAAAAAGACAGTAATAAGTAATATACAGCATCTGCTTTTCTAAGAAGCTCTTAATCTTGTAAAGGAGTAGAAAGTTACAAATAATATTTTGGAGTAAAGGAAGGCTCATCTGCTCATTTGAAATGTAGAGAATGAATAGTTAAGAATAGAAATGGCCAACAGTTTGTGGGTTGAAAGTGGAAAAGGCTATTGTGTTAAGCAGAAAAATAGCCTCCAGGGATGTCCAAGTCTTAACCACTAATATTGTAAATGTTTTTCCTTACAGAAAAGAGGGAATTTTGAAGATGTGATTAAGTTAAGAATCCTGTGATGTGAGCCCAGTGTAATCATAGGAGGGAGGCAGGAGAGTCAGAAAAGGAGATGTGACAATGGAAGCAGGTGTCGGAGCTCTGAGATCACTGGAAGGGGCTGTGAGTCAAGGATTGAAGGCAACTTCTAGAAGCTGGAAAAGATGAGAAAACAGATTTTTCCCTAGAGTCTTGCCAGGGAACATAACTCTACCAAAACTTTAATTTTAGTCTCCTGAAACCCATTTTGGCGTCTGAACTTCAGAACTATGTGATGACAAATGTGTGTTGTTTTAAACCAAGTTTATGGTAATGTGTCACAAGGCCGACAGGAAAGTAATATGCGTGTTGAATAGAAAGGCTGCTCTTTGCTCCAATCCCAACAGTGAGGTTGCTAGGGGTAAACTTTCCACATGGAGGCCTCCTCTTCCAGGATCATCATTTCCCTGCTGATGTATGAAGAACTAAGTTCCCCATACCTGATTCTTTCCGTCAAACTCTTTTGCTGGAATAAGTATTTGTTCTCAAAGTGATGGGCACTTCTTAGGCAGGTGCTTTTAGCAACACTGCCTTCTTGTGAATCAGGAGTTCCCCATCCTCCACCCCCAATCCTAAGGGGATTCACATTTCACAAGGGCAGAAAGCAGGCAATAGTTATATTAGACCTGAAATTAAAATTTTTATAACATTTCTGCACTCTAAGTGGAACAATCTCCTCCCCTTTATACAATTTGACTTTCTGCTTATGATCAGAAACACAGGCTTGAGTATCCAACGTAGAGGATAGGTTAGATATAACTCTCCTGACCATATTTTTTTCAGCTTGATTTCCCTTTTCTTGAAGAAATGTTCTCATATTTATCCAATGAAGTTATTGTCATGATGCCTGGATACCTTGCTGTCCACCTGAGGTTAAGTCAAAATGCTTATTTATTAATGAAAACTCTTTAATAGCCAGCATACATTGTCTGTGTGAAGACTCCAAGCAAACTCAAATCTTTTGAGCAGATTTAGAGAGTGAGCAGCCGAGGAGATAAAATGCAGAGAGCTAAGCAGTTTCATTCCTGTCCCTAGTGGGAACAGAGCCACAGGACACATGGTTGTCACTTGGGTTATAAAAGTTCTCTCTGCATGTGGGGATGTGCACAGACAAGCAATGAGCTGAGCATCATGCACACGCATTGTGTTGGATGAGAACCTTGCTCCTGGCTAAATAGCAAATAGCAGGACGCATTGTTGAAGCTAATCCCAACTCACTTGGCCTCTCCATGAGAAACGAACAATGCTTCCCAGCCTCATAAATCCAGGCACTATGCTGAAAGTCCAGCAAAGCTAGATGGAGGCAGTGGCCTTAACAATCAGATCGCTCACTGGTTTTTTTGTGTGTTTCTTTCCCCTGGGTTCAGGGAAGGGGCTTTATAAGGTCCTTGTGAAGCAAGTCAAGACAAGATTTCAAAACAAATCAGGTAAAATAAAATGTTCACGAGCAGGATTAGATTCACAGTGTCCTAAATATGCTTGGTTAATTCTTTTATTTACCAGCTGGGTAATGGTTTTACATTCAGATTGCGTATCCACAAAGGATCAAAATACTAGAAAATGTTTTTAAAAATTAGGTGGCCAACTTTTCCTTTCTTGACCACATGATATGAAGAAATTGGTTGGACTGACCTAATTTCCTCTATTTTTATTTTAGTTGATTAAAATAAAGTTTTCATTTTTAATTTTTAAAACAATGTTTATGGTGGTAAAATATACATATCATACCATTGAACACGCTCATCATTTTTTAAGTACAGAGTTCAGTGGCAGTAAATACATTCACACTGTTGGACAACCATCACCACCATCTCTCCAGAACTCTTCATCTTGTAAAAGAGGACTCTACATCTATTAAACAATAACTTCCCATTCCCCACCCCCTCAGCGCCTCACAACCAGCATCACTAGAAAGTTTCTATTGTAAAATGGGTTCAATGTGAGGTTGTAGTGTGTCTGGGTTTACACACACACACACAAACCCTTCTTTCATATCCCCCCCCCCCCCCCAATTTTATGGCCTGGCAGATTCACAGTATGGCATAGGCTAAAGCAATGCTGGTCTAATTGAGTTGTGATTCTAATGTTTTATGCTGTCATCTGGCTCCCAGAACACTGGTATTACATTCTCCATTTGTGGAGTTGTCAGTGCGATGGTGTATAAAGGTTGGGAATAGAGTTGATAGAGACCTGGCTTGCAGAAACAGTGTGAGGTCAAAAGTATCTTAGAAGCTTGCTGGGATGGAGGATACACATTGGTACATGTGAACTGAGGAGTTAATGGGGCAGGTGAGACGACTTTCAAAGTAGGAGGAGTTCAAGGGAGTTTTGTCCTAAGTGTTAGATGATTAGGCAAAGACAATTTAATGTTGGAAAACTGTGAACAGAATTAGTGAATCACTGAGTCATGATTCAGGTGGTTTTTAGAATAACTATGACCTGAGACTAGTTGGCCCATTGTATTTCTTTAATGGCTACAGAAATACAAAAGGTGTTACGGTCTTAAACTTTGAAATGAAGTTGAAATAGGAAATTATAAAATTTATGCCATTTGCATGCAAGTGGCCTCACTGCTATCACTTTATGCAGCAAATGAATTATTTAGCATCTAGTATGTGCTAGGCAGTCAGAGTTCAGCAATGAACACGATAGACATGGTTCTTATTTTTCATGGAGCTTAAATCTTTGGGAGAAAAATATGGTAGGCTGAAAAATGCCTTCTCCCCAAGATGTCCATGACCTGATTGCTGGAAATATGTTACCTTGCACAGAAAAAGGAACTTTGCAACTGTGGTTAATTCAAGGTTCCTGAGCTGGAGAAATTAGCCTGTATCATCTATGTGGGCCCAATGAATGATAAGGCTCCTTATAAGAGGGAGGCCTCCGAGTCAAAGGGAGATGTGATAAAGCAGAGGTTAGGGAGGGAGAGGGTGCTGTGCTGCTAGCTGTGAAGATGGAGGAAGGGGCCCTGAGCCAAGGAATATGGGTGGCCTTAGCAGCAGGAAAGGCAAGAAAATGAATTTCTCCCTGAAGCCTCCAGAGGGAGTGCAACCCAGCTGACACCTAGATTTCAACGTAACAAAATCCATTTCTGACAGCGGACTTCCAAAACTATGAAATGATACATTTGTGTTAAGCCACAAAGCTTGTGGTGATTCGTTAAAAGAGCAATAGGAAAATAATACCAAAATATCAACCACTCCACACTCTGTTTCACAATTATTGTGAGGAGGCCATGAAGGAAAAGCAGAGAATGCCATTAAAAAGCATAATAGAGCCCTAACCTAAAGCGGGGATAGAGCCAAACTCCCTCAACTTCTCCTCTTCCAGAGGAGACAGAGGAGCAAGGTGTCCAGGTGAAGACAGGGGAGATGTGTCACAAGCAGAACAAACCAGTACGTGAAGGAGACTTACCAGAGACAGGGAGAGGAAGAGTGGGGACTGCAGCCCAGTGAGCAAGGGGACCGCAGTAGCTGGAGGATCGGAGGGGAGCAGGTTCCACCAGAGTTGGTGAACCACAGCGATTCCAGACTCTGCAGAAGAAACTGGCAGCGCTGAAGGGTCAAAATAAGTGGGTGTCAAGATCAGATGCATGTTTTTAGGAGATCCCTTGGGCTGCTGTGGGGGGAATGGGTGTGAGGAATAAAGAGCAGAAGGGGAGATGCCAGGTGAAGACTCTTGTATTTGTCAGAGGGACAGATAACAATGGGAGCTGAGAACAGCATGGGGATACTGAGAGGACAGAAGCGAAAGTGTCTACATACTTCAAGTCATTATAAAGGCAGTGTTTGTTAAAATACATCCCATTTTCAAAATGTAATAGAAATCAGCTGTTAACGTGTGTATACATTTTTGGGGCACCTTGTATTTTGGAAGCAGAATCCACAGGACTTGGCAATTGGTTTAATCAATCATTTTTAAATTGCTAATTGCTATTCCATTGCACAATTATATAATTATATGTTTATCAATTCTGTTGATGAATAATTGGAACTTGTCCAGTTTGGGGACTATTCTGAATGACATTACTATCAATATTCCTGTACAATTCTTGTTATGGACATACATTTTCTTTTTCTTGGGTAAATACCTACGAGTAACCCTGCTAGGTCAGAGGGGAGGTGCATACTTAACTTTTTAAGAAATTGCCACCCTGTTGTCAAATGTGATTGCACCATTTGATACTCCCTTTGGTGATTTATTGGATTGTGAGGGCAGAGTGAAAAAGTCAAGCATGTTTCCTCAAACTAAAGAACAAAACGCTGAGCTCTTTAAACAGCCCCCTGTGTTTTGAGTGCTGAGAGAGACAAAGAGGTGAAGATGAGGCCATAGTCCTGTGAGCATCTCCCTGAGAAACAGAGTCCTCCTTTAGTGCCTTGGGTAGAGGAGGCAAAAAAAAAAAAAAAAAAAAAAAAGAAGTTGCTTTAATTGTCACCAAATAACTCTGGGGAGTATTTTTTCTTGCAGACTTCTAGAAGCCAGATTTCACCAAACTAAATAATAAGACTGGGTCAAAGACTCAGATTTCAAAAGCTAATTGCTCTTGGATGATTGCAGATCGGGTAACTCAGACCCCAAGCTGTTAGAGGTGCTCATTCTCCCCTTCCTCAGCGGAACGAAAAGTTTGGTCTTTAGTCCACACTCTGACCATTTATTTATTTATGTAAGTATGTATTTATTTATTTTTATTGACTTCAGAGAGGAAGGGGAAGGGAGAGAGAGAGACAGCAATGATAAGAGAGAATCATTGATCGGTTGCCTTCTGCATACCCCGTACTGGGGATCAAGCCCGAAACCCAGGCATGTACCCTGACCAGGTATGGAACTGTGACCTCCTGGATCATAGGTCAAAGCTCAACCACTGAGCCATGCCGGCCGGGCTACACTATGACCATATCTTACGCAAACTCTCTCTTTTAGATCTTTCTATGTTAGCCTCCAAATTTGCAAGTTCAGATAAAAACCTCATCACTCATCACTCACTAAACAAACTCCTTTCTGTCAATTGTTCCTTAAGTTCTTAATCCAAAAGAGAAAGTATTCTAGCTAGGGGTTTCATTCAAACCAGGATTTGAGACTTAAGAAGGCGCCAACCAGAAAGGACACTGGGATGAATAGGCTTAACCCAGTACTGCACAGGCAAACCAGGATGTTTGGAAAGCTAAACTGATCTACATAGTTAGAGCAACGAAGAAAGGGCTACTATAGATGGTGTGTCTAATAGAATAAGAGCTGAATATGTAGAATCCTAAGACTATGTAGAAAATGAGTTTCAAGAGATATTTGAGATGATTGCAAAAAAAATGATGATCTTAAACATCTTGGGTTTGCAAGAAAATTGGAGAGGCAAGGAAAGCATACCTTTAAAAATGCCTTTGTAGACTATAAATGTACTAGAGGCTCAGTGCACAAATTCGTGCACTCAGGAGGGGAGGGTCCTTCAGCCCGGCCTGCGCCCTCTCACAGTCCAGGAGCTCTTGGGAGACATCCGACTGATGGCTTAGGCCTGTTCCCAGTGGGCCTAAGCCATCAGTCGGACATCCTTAGCACTGCTGCAGTTGCAGGAGAGGCTCCTGCCACCACCACTGTGCTTGCCAGCCATGAACCTGGCTTCTGGCTGAGCAGCGCTACCCCTGTGGGAGCGCACTGACCACCAGGGGGCAACTCCTGCATTGAGGGTCTGCCCCCTGGTGGTCAGTGCATGTTATAGCAACCAGTCTTTCTGTCATTCGTTTAATTTGATATTAGCCTTTTATTATACAGGATTATTTTTTATTGATTAGTCTCTTATGTAGGGAGTAATAAAATCCTTGGGTTTAGGAGAAGGGGTTTAATGGTGGCTCTTTCCCAATGGATATGTCTAACCCAAATCTCTGGTTGTGACTTTATTTTAAAAAGAAGTCTTTGGAGATGTAATTAAGTCAAGGGTCTCAAGATGAGATTATCCTGGATTACATGGTGAGCCATAATCCGGTGACAAGTCCTTAAAAGAAAAAGGCAGAGGGAGAGGAGGAGAGGGCCAGGTGAAGACAGAGGCTGAGACTGGGTTTTACAGCCACAGGTCAAGGAACACCTGGGGCCACCAGAAGCTAGAACAGGCAATGGAGTCTCTCATAGACTCTTCACAGGAAGTTCGGTCCTACCAACACCTTGATTGCAGACTCCTGGCCTCCACAACAGTGAAATAATAATTTGCAGGGTATTTTTTTTTAAGTCACCAAATTTGGGGTAATTTGCTACACAGCCACAGGAAATTAACATAAAGTGAAAGGGAGATTTTTATTTAGCAGGCATGAGAGTGGCGTGGAGGGAGGCAATGAATAAAAGAGTTAGAAAGATGAAACGAGTCAAGAATGGTTGTGAAATTTCAGGTAAATCCAGGGAGAGTGGAATCTAAGAATGGGGTGCAGGCATTGTCTACGTGGCTAGCTCCTCTTATAAGGCCACAGCTAAGGTGCCCCCAGGACAGCATTCTCATGCTGTTTTATATTATCCACCCAGTTTGAAAACAAAATCCAGTTAGAAGTTAGGAGAAAACTATATCCCCCATCTCTCCTGCAGGCTCCATAAATACATGCAACTTCTTCGTTTAGTTCAGGCTTGTTACCAGTAGAGCAAGTCACACAATTCAGTTCTTTTAATCATTTTTCTCATTATTTTTCGTTTTCTGTTTTAGTTGGCTCATATTTCTTCACTTCTGTCAACCAGTCCCTTGGTTATACATTTTTCTTGTCATTTGCCTTGGAAAAGCAAAACTAAACAGCATAATTAGTATTGCTTGTATGAAAGATGTGACTTTTTAGGTGGGGGAAATAAAGGTTGCTATTAATTGCTGATTCACATTGTAAACATCTTCAACTCCTTTGAGTGAACTGCATTTCTGGCCTCCACAGGGTCCTACATGTAGTCCACAGATCTCTGAATGTCAAGAAATGGTGACTCACGCATGACCATAGCCCAGTGATCTAGACACTGGATGCGTGGCTAAGACTAGGAGGCATCAAACCAGAATTTGTGTTGGGGAGAGAAACCCATTCGCAGCTAATGCTCCACCAAACTGGATGCCTATATTTAAAATTTTAGCCCAAGATTTTAAAAAGGAGAGCATTTAATCCTGAAAAAAATAACCACTCTACTTGAAATATGATCTCTTTAATCCAGCAGCACTTGATGTTTGTGGATGATTTTCCTCTGCAGACCCTGACAACAAAATCTTTCCTAAACCTGGTTCTTGAACTTCATCCTCCAGCATCAGGGGATTAAACTGCTAAATTTGATTCAAGTTTGAAATTAAGTTCAGAATTGGGAGAAGTGGTGCAATGGAGCGACTAAGAACCTGAGTTTTAGGTTCAGAGGAATCTGTATTTTGAAGGGCGAACCCATTCCGATGCTGTGACCTGGGCTACGTGATAATAGGGATGTTGTGAGCATTAAATGAGAAATATATGCAAGTAGCTGCTCATCAAATATATTAATTTTAACAACGCTGGGGTAGGTTCATCCCACCACACAATGTGGAAGAGAGATCCATTCCTTTCCTCCTTTTGAAGTTATGCATGAACTGTATGGTTTAAAAAGCTCAGAAAACTTAAGTTGGGGTCCCAGCAACCCTGCTTTCTCATTCCAGTGCCGGGCTGTGGGGATTTAGGCTGAGATTCCAACTATGGCTCACAGTGTGGGACACATGCAACCAGCCTTATTAGAGTCCCTCCTACCCTGTGCAGGTTCCTGGCCCTCTCAGGGCCCAGCCTCCCACTTTGGGATGCCCTTGGATTGGGCCCCCTCGACCCTGAGAAACAACTTGAGACAATCCATCCCCATGGCCTCAGGGCCTGGACTTTGGAAAAGGAGAGGTTCTCAATTCTCTCCCTGTCCAGGGAAGGGTGAGCCACTGGGTAAAATCCTGGGCCACCCTTTCAAGAGCGAGAAAGAGAAAACGCCTCTTATTCTTTCTCAGATGGCCTGTAACAGAGAAAACAGGACTTCATTCCTGTTGTCTGGCCACATCAGCAGTGGAAAACCACCATTGCAAGGTAGCTATGAGACTGTCCTAGACTGCCACATATTCTGTGTTCAAATCCTAGTCCACCATTTACTAAAAGCCTGTTCTTGGAGCCCAGGTCGACAGATAAAATACAGGATGCCTGGTCAATAAACAATAGGTGAATTTTTACTGTAAGTATGTCCCATATATTACATGCAATATTTGGTGTGTTAGCAAAAAATTGCGAGCATGTGATATATGAGACACACTTACCCTAAAAGATTATCATTTGTTATTCGAAAATTCAAATTCATGTGGGCATCCTGTATTTTTATTTGCTAAATCTGGCAACTATATCTTCTTTTTTAAAAAAATAAATTTTTATTGATTTCAGAGAAGGGAAAGGGAGAGAGAGAGAGAAACATCAATGATGAGAATCATTGATTGGCTGCCTCCTGCACGCCCCACAATGGGAATTGAGCCCGCAACCCAGGCTTGTTCCCTGACAGGGAATCGAATCTATGACCTCCTGATTCATGGGTCACTGTTCAACCACTGCACCACACCAGCTGGGCTGGCAACTCTATCTTTGACAAAGTCTTTAACCCTTCTGAGCCTCAGATTCCCCATCTGTAAAATGGAGATAAAAACAGTATTATTCTCCCAGTATCTATCTCACAGAGTAGAATGAGGATTCAATGAGTTAATAGTTATAAAGTGCTTAGAACAGGACTTGGCAGACAACAGCACTAATAAACAATTGCTAAGTAAATAAACAATCCAACCAACCTTTTTTCAAGCTGTCTATACATGTTTTACATACACAACTATACCTTGTCCTACAAAAACACAATCCTCACAATCTCTGAGCAAAGTTAGAGAATAGGGATTATATTCTCTCCCAGGTAGGGAGATTTCAATATCTTCCCAGACTCCTTGTTCATTTCCCATAGTTGATTTAGCCAATTCCTTACTCCACCCATATTCCTGTTCTTCCCAATGCCCCAATGTCAGTGCAAAGTGGAGTTTACACTGGCAGGTGATAGATGAAGGGACCAGAGGAGTGAGGTAGACTCCAGCTGCCTCCCCCCTCTTCCTTGTCACCATTGCTGTTCTTTCCACTTGTCTCTATCAAAAATCTCAGGTCCTATCCCATCTCTCCCCCATCTCATTCCTCCCCCAAACCAACATACTAACACACGATGCTCATCTTGGACCAAATGCCTATAGAGTCAATGTCTTTTCTTCTTGTACAAGGTCTTAGAAAGAGGGCAGGGAGGAGTGAGAAAGGAAGAGCTTTGAAATTGGAAGGGTCATGCATTCTGAAGACATTCCTGAGCCATGTTTCTTCAAGCCCCATGATTATTTGTAGTTTCTTCTCATAACTAGCACACCAGCCTGTTGTGAGTCCAGGCCACAGATCTTCTGCAAAACCTCCAAGCTCAGACTAGAGCTTCAAAAAAAATGTTTCTTTAGATAATTGGGGTCATTTGGCTTCAGGATTTAAATCCATTTTGCTCCGTATTTGGTGTTTTTCTTCACAGTGAAGAACTAGAACCTGAAAAAAAGACATGGATCAAGGACAGGAAGTCAATAAAGAAGCCAAAAGATGAGAGAACCAGAAGCAAAATCACAGGGCCAGAAAGAGAAGGTGCAATCACTGGCAAAGATAAAAGGAAAGCATGTATCAGTCACTACATTCTCAAAGGGAAAAACAGAGAGGGCTAGACTCAGGTTCTGAGGAGTTCAACCAGCACGAGGTTCCAGCAAGCCCTCCTCTAAGTTTTTGGTAATTTGTTACAGCAGCAACAGGGAATTATTGCAGTGATGATGATGACAACGATGATGGTGATATGAAAGCCAGCACTTCCTACACACAATCAAGCAACAGAATCTAACCAACCGGAAAAATGCTTTCCAACCTTAGGGAAAGACATCAGGTGGGGGTGGGAGGGAGCTTGATAAAAAATGAAGTAATTCTGTGCATTTGAGTCAATCAGGCTGTCAGAGCTGTTTTTTCCTTTTTAGATTTCTAAGCCACTAGTTCAAACATCAAAACAATGCTATCTACTTGCATTTATATTTTATGACTCGTTTTTGAGCATTTTCATCAATATTTTATTATAAAGTCAAGAATTTTACTTTAATTATATGTTTTGTAAAGGTTTTCAACATTCTTAAGTGTGATTTTTCTCATGTATTGAGGATGTCTTGGGGTTCTTTTCCCCTTTGGATTATACATTCCCAGACATATTATAGCAGGCAAAGAAGAGAAGTGTTCAGCATCCCTAAATTACCAGCAGCTCACATATGCACAACACTGTATAGTTTACATGGTTCTTTTCTCAACCGTGTCTCACTTTATCCTTATAGCATTCCTCTTAGAGAAAAACTAGACTTAGGGAGGTTGGAAAAGATTTATGGTGGTGACATAGATAGCAAGTAGGAGAGTCAGGTTTTAAACCAGGCCATTTGATTCTGAGATCACCACCCCTCAGAGATATCTTTAAATATTCTCAAGAAATATTTCAGAGACTTATCTATTTGAAAAATTATGCTTCCTGTCTCTTCCTAATTCTCCCCTACTGCTCATTTAGGTTGGAAGAGCCTAAAATGTTCCAGATGTGAGGATACATGCATGACATGCAACACAGCTATCATGGTAAGTCCAAGTTTGAATCATCGTCCATTAAAGCATGTGTATTTCCTTGATTAAAAGCAAGATATTGGGGGTTGAGTGCTAAATATATTTTGACACTACCATTGGAAGAAACATTGCTTAGAGACTTGGAGATATGAGTGGGAAACATCCTTTCTTTCAGAACCCATTCTAAATTCAATTGTAATCTAGTAAGCCAAAACTCTAAAATCTTCATTAAAAACTTGGCTAGGCGTTTCAATATTTTTTTCTAGTAAAGGAAATCTGAATTTAGGTTTTAGGTCTTTAAATTGGGAGACAAAAAGCAATCTTGATTAGCATGAAGAACATGTGAGCAACATTGGAGATGTTTGGGAATTTTCTGTTGCAATTCTTACTCGCCTATCATATATGTCACCTTTAGAAAGAATTGTGAAGGTAGGCATTAAACAATAAAGAAATGCAAAGGATCCTGGAGGAAAATTAAATAGCCTGTCACTAAAAATGCACACATAGACTTGAAGACATTCTCACCAGAAGAATTAGACAGCCTTAAGTAATGAAATCTCATACATCCCACAAAGCTTTGACCTGGACCAGTATAACTTCTTCCAATTACAAAGATCTATAACTAATTCTAGCACTTTTAGGGCTGAAATGGGATCCTAGAAAGCATCTAAGTGAAATAATGTAGCCAACTCGCTAAATGCAAAATCTAGATTAATAATAAAACAATAATAGGTTTACTACAAATTAGCAAAACCAATTTGAAAACACAATGAGGAAAATCCCATTCACAATAGGAACCAAAGGCATAATACCTAGCAATAAATCTAACAAGAATATGCAAGACCTATATGAAAGCGAAACTAAAAATCGACCGAAGGACATACGTAGGGTCTGAAAAGCTCGGTGTTCCTAATGGAAATAGTGAGTTTTAAAGATTTCAATTCTTCCTGAACGAATCCATAAATTCAATATAATCCCAATCAAAATTCTACTGAATTTTCTCAGAACTTGACAAGCTTGTTTTAAAATTCATATGGAAGTGAAGATGGAGAGAATTAACCGAGACCTTTACAAAAAAGAAAGAACGAAGGGGCATTGCTCTAAAGATTTCAAAAGACGCTATCAATCTATACCTGTTAAAAAGAGCGTGATTTGGGCATAGAAATGTATTTTAAAATTCAGTGGGACTGTTTAAGAGTACAGAAAGAGAGTCGCCTATCTACGGGAAAGTACAGGATAAAAGTGGTATTTACAATGAATGGGTATAAGTTATGATTGCACTCTGAAGTATCAGACACCTGGAAAATAGTGGCTTAATCAAACAGGGAGTTATGTACCTCACATAGGAAGCAGAGCCTGGGGAGATCCACGTTCTCCTCAGCTTTCTGTTCCAGCTTCCTGACCATATGTTCCTACCTTCATGCTCACTGCCTCAAGGGCAACTGGCTGCCCATCCTCCAGTCCCATATCCCCATTGTAAACAGGAATAAAAAGAAGAAACAAGGAACAACGAATGTGTTTTGGAATCAGGACTTTTCCAGAGGGCCCCTCGGCTTGTGCTTCTATCTCATGGTTAAGAATTCTGCCACCATCCCTCTAGCTTCAAGGAAGACTAGGACGTACAGATACTCAGCTGAGCACACTGATAATCTGAACCCAAAATACATATTTTCCTTTTCCATAAAGAAGAAATGGAGGCTGGCTGGGTAGGCATTGAGAGGTTTCTGCCTCACAGGGCCAGACTCAGTCACAAAGGGCCCCAGGCTTGGTTCAGTGCTCTGGTACAGCCATCTTGAAATTCCTAATAGTTTTATCTTTGAACTTGTGCTTTGTAAGTGAAGTTCAATGGAACAATAGAGAATGTGCCAGGGCCCAGGAAGTATGTGCAATGTGCATGCTCAATGGTCTTGTTGCCTCATCTGCATGTAGCATTCATGACTCCCCACGAGCAAAAAATTCTGGTGGACACATGATGCATAGAAGCTCAGTGAGACACAAAGCAAGTACATAGTAAGCATACATGTGCTGGTAGGAAGGAGTGTGCCAAGGCTCCGTGGAGCTGTGAAGCAATGGCTATTGTTCTCTGTGGGCTCTAAGTGTCAGGCAACTGCAAAATATGGCTCTGGGAAGACCCTGCACATTAGCTGTCAGAGGTCACTCTGCCTTTTGCTATTTGATGCAACTCTTTCCCTGAACAAGAAGAAAAGCCCTGTTACTGACAAGCTCAGATACAAAGGATAAAGGCTGGAAAAGCTGGAGAAGAGTTCCTGGGTGGCAGGAGGCATTCGAAAAGGAGCCTAGGATCAGCGGGCCATGGAGACGCAGGGCCTAAGGAAGCATTTTCACTACTTCTAAATTGCGAATGATTCAAGTAAATGAATTCAGCCTTTTAAAAATCTTAACTTAGAACTTGTTAATGAACATTCAGTGACTGTTTCAGTCAGGATATGATAGGTTATGCTGCATGATAAAACAGCCCCAAATGTCTTCCTGGCTTATAACTGCAAAGTTTTGTTTCTTGTTTATGCAATGGGTCTATCATAGGCTGGCAGAAGTCTCTGCCCATTGCAGTTCCTCACAGTTCCAGGCTAATGGAGCCTCCATCATCCCAAACACATCAGAGGAAAGATTGCTCTGGAGGACTGGTTATTGCAACAACATGGTCTGGCCCAAAATGACATATATGTCCTCCACTGACTACTCATTCTTGCAGAACTAATCACATGGCCCCAACCAAGTCAGGGCGGCAGGAAGTGCCATCCTACCATGTGCTTGAAATCAGACAGGTAGAAATATCTGATAAACAGCACCAATGACTTTCACAGTGATAACAGTAATCATCAAGACCAGTGGTTCTCAACCTGTGGGTCGCGACCCCTTTGGCGGTCAAACGACCCTTTCACAGGGGTCGCCTAAGACCATCAGAAAACACATATATAATTACATATTGTTTTTGTGATTAATCACTATGCTTTAATTATATTCAATTTGTAACAATGAAATTGGGGGTCACCACAGCATGAGGAACTGTATTAAAGGGTCGCGACATTAGGAAGGTTGAGAACCACTGATCAAGACTGACCTGAAGCCCCAGCAGCTTTTGTAACCTCTGCCTATGTACCATTTAACCCTTATCGATAAATGTCTAAGCTCCTACTAGGTGCCAGACTCTGCATTACTATTCTCCAGACATGTATCCCATTATTTTGTGTTCTGCCCTGTCCTGTCATTTCAGCCCATCATTTACCGACCAGCAGGCAATTTGGAATCATAACTTCTATGTCTCCATTGATTGCTATTCAACTGGAAACTGCAGGTGAAGTAATTTCAGAACAGGTTCTGCAACAGTGGAATATGGCGCTTAACATGATTTGGAGTTTAATATCTGTAGAGACAGTGTTCTGAAGCCAAATGCCAACAGAGAACATAGACACAGGAGGGGAGTAGGTGTTGGAGGACAGGAGTGGAGCGGGGGGGTAACCTAAACTGGAGAGAACAGGGACTATTTAAAAGAAGCAGAGGTTCACATCTGGATTCTTATGTAAAATTACATTCTATGGACCAAATAAAGCAGATCGTAAGCAAAATTTCACCTGCAAGCTACCATGTTGCACCCTCTGCTGCAGAGCTTTGGGTTACTAAGGGAAGTCCCAGGAGGCTGATTATTTCCTGTTTGGTGCCACTTCCTTTTAGGCGTGTAGGCTCATGCTTTAGGTACCTGCCACTGGGTTAATGATGGGGGGGCAGGGAGGGGGCATATGAAGTCACAGGCTGTGAGTCCGCAGCGCTAGGTTTGGGTTACTGAAAGGAGGTTTAAGAGGCATCAGCTTACTTCAATGAATTAACTTGCAATCCTGCTATAGAAATATCACCCTAACACATGTAAGGGACACTTTTTAGTCATTGCTAATTGTTCCTTTTAAATACAGGCAGTATCGAAATGACAGCATCCAGTTACAGGTAATGTGTGGCTTAACACCAGTTTCGGTATTACTGAATTCTGTTGTGTTAAAATTTTATCTCATCATCCAATGAACTCCCTTAAGTGTTAACCTCAGCTCCAGCTTTTCCTCAGAATATAGGTATAGTATTGCTTAGTGGTTTCAGAACATATAATATGGAGCCAAATTTGCCATCATCAGCTGTGCTATGTTAGGTAAATGGCTTAACTTCTCTGTGCCTCAGTATCCTTATAAAAAACGGGGATAATAATAGTACTTTCCCCCTATGATTGCTATGAGGATCAAATGAGTCAATAATACTCGTAAGTTGCTCAGATTGCTGACTGGCACAAGATAAACCTTCAGTAAAAGTATTTTAACTTTGTTGCTTAACATTTTCTTATTAAACTCTGAGCAACTCCTTTTTTGTTACCCTTTGCTATAGAGAAAACACTAATTTTTCCCCCTAACAAACTCTGTTCTTGACAGCTATTCTTTGAGTGTTATTCAGAGTCTTTCAAAATAGAGAAATAGCTGTGCAGCTACAGTAGAATCTCATCATGAAGGTCTTTCATTACCAATTCACAACATGGTTCTTGTCAGTACTTCCGAGAGAGCCCCAAACTTGCTCCCTTTTCTCAGCTGGAGGCTCCAATCCCACACCCTGCTCCTCTGCAGACACTTTACCACACACTTGAACACCGTAGACCAATCATTTAGCAAGACAAACAATAATTTCTTCACAGGGGGACTGCTAGGGGGTCTGCGGTGTTTTGATGATCTGCAGCCATGGAAACAACAAATGAAGTGTTTGGGGCATTGGAATGCTTTTAACTCATGTTTCCTGTGGCAGAGACTGCTAATTGCTTCTCAGTAGCCCCTTTCTCCCTCTTTTTAAGATAATTTTAGCTGAGAACATTGCTGACCCACTAAAACATTTCTCTTGCGGCCTAATGTTGCCATGTCAAAGTTTTGGCCAAAGAGATGTAAGTAGGAATGCGATGAGCCTTCCAGGAATTCTTAAAGGGAGAGTACCAATCCTTCCTTCAGCCTTCTCTATCATGATGCCTTGAACGTGGATAGAACGGCTGGAGCTCCTGCAGCTATTTTAGACTACGAGATTTAAGGCAGCAATTCTCAATATGTAGACTGAGGACACGCAGGGTCCCGCTCCTCTGTGCAGAGGTCAGTTCCCTTTTCCAGTCACATAACTATGTGAAGCCTAAGTTTTCTTCAGAGACTTCAACCACAGCAGCACACGGAGGCAGACTGCAGGCAGTAGCAGATACTTGATTCCGGTTGTCTTCTAGGAAGCCAGATGAGGATTGAAAAATACTTAAAACAATGTTACTCTTCAGACTAATTTTTTTTAAGAAAATACAAATAATTTTTAAAATTCTGTGTTATTAATGTCAACATGCAATGGGGTTGTTATTTTAAAACGAATAAAATACATGCAAAAAATTTTTTAGTTTTAATTACTGAAATGGTAACCCACATAAAGACAATTCTGTGGGGACCTTAATAAATTTTAAGGGCTTTGTAAAGGGGTCTTGAAACCAAAATGTTTGAAAACTGGTCTAAACCCACATTCGAGGCATAGGAGAGAAATGAGCTACAAAGAACTTGAGTTCATGTCAAGTTCCTTTTTCATGAGCAAAAATTAAGCTTCTGTTGTGGGTGAGCCACTGTCATTGGAGGTATTTCTGCTACATAATGCCAAACTAATTTTTAACAGATGCATTCATAGCTTCTGTTGCTTCATTGGAGACTGTGGCTAAGAACAAGTCAAAGCAATTAAAAGCTAAAGATGTTCCCTGAAACTCCCAAGACAGTGTATAAAGCGTGCAGTCCTGGCCCTTATCATACCTGGAATGGCGCAAATGTCTCCTTGCACAGTTTGCAGAAGCTCTGCATCCAGTTAGTCCTGACTCCACACCTCCTTTCAAGGGAACAGAACTGGCTCCAGTAGCCTGGTGCTGGGGTAGCAGGACAGGGGCAGGGAGACGCTTGTGTGTCTGAGGACCAGGTTTGGTCACACGGCTGCCCCAGTGCCCTTGGCAGAGAGCCTGGTCGGGTGGAGCAGAGGCCATGCCCCTGGGAAAGCTGCCCTCAGTCTCCAAGGCACCTCCTCTGTGTTTCCTGCCTTCACAAAGGCCATGCAGGAAACCAGCCGCTGGTCAGTGCCAGGAAGTCAAAGACACAGATTCTAGGGCCGTGGGAAAGGAGGAGCACATGTCCACGGAGAACTGGGGGGAAGAACAGCAAACCCTTCCTGCGGTGTGAAACCCACTTTCTGCCGCAAAAGGAAGAGACGCTGGTCTTCCATATAAAGCGCATACCGTTCCCCCTGGTAACGGAAGACACAGCAAATGGGCTGCACTTCGCACAACTCACAGGGCTGCAACCCATCATTTCTAAAATTCAATTTGCTGCTAGAATTTAAACCTGGCTTTTATTGAATCTTCGGTAGAGGTGAAGTACATTTCCCCCCATATATTTGCAAGGCTGTTTTAAGCAGTAAGTATTAAATCACAACTCTCCTGAGAACAATATGGCAAATTTGCTTTCTTGAAAACACTTAAAATTGCTGCCGTTTTCTTCAGTCTAGAGTTTCTTCTCTTTCTTTAAGTTGCTGCGAATCCCTGCTGTCCACCACTGAGCCTCCGGCTCCTATAACACTGTGCTGGGACAGTTCTAGAAATGCCCTCCTGTGTTTTGATTTGCCATCAGCCACAGGAGCCATCCTGCTTCTGCGGGAGACATCTGTGAGGTCCTCAGAAAGTCTGATGGCCATAGCAAACTGTTTGGAAGAGATTATTGAAATTGTACATCGGCAGGAATTAAATATTCAAGTGCAATAAGTTTCATTGATTGAGAGATTTTGTTTTCAGATGATGTAGTAACTAAAAAAAATGTTCCAGGGAGAATGTACTTTAAAAAATATATTAAGTGATCGATTTCCTCTAGAGCTCCCCCATCAAGAAGCTGCTTTTTTTCCAACAGTAACGGAGCTGTCACCCAAGGTCTGGGAAAGGCACCATGGTGGTGTCTGTGAAGAGCCCAGCAGAGAGCCCTGTTCTTGTCCGTGGGATGCACCCCAATAGGGTGTGCAGAGCCCCAAACTGGGAGGCCCCTTCCCTCACTCTTCTTCAGCTCCTGCGCTGACTCTCTCTCGGTGCTGTTTGCTGTGTTGGGTTGTAGAGGTTGCTAAGCATGCATCTCCCTATTAGGTCGTTGGAGTGTCTAGAACTTAGAGATGGTAGATAACAGTAAAAAGGTGTGTGTGTGTGTGTGTGTGTGTGTGTGTGTGTGTGTGTCCTTGTTGTACTGTGTTGTGCAATGGATGGAGAAGGAGGACTCCTGAGTTAAGTAAGGGTGAGTCATGCCTCAGTCATGCCCTTTGGAAAGAACTTTAAAATAAGTGCCAGCGGGCTCTCGGAATTGTTAAGTGGGGGATTGAAAAGTTCACGGTAAGAATGTTTGCAATCTGAAAGAAAACTCAGAAGTTCCCTCTTATTCATCAGGAGTGGAGGCCTAGAGAAGTGCAATGACTTGCCCAGTGCCACACCACTGATTAGTGGACCAGAGCCAGCAATTCTCACAACTCTTAGCTAGTGCTTGTTCTCTGTGCCACAGCACCAAAGTTAGCCAGTGAGTAATAAAACAAAACTCAGAAGGCATTTTGAATATAATTATTGTGTCCTTATCGCACTTGTCATCATTTATTAAGATTATCTGTTGCTCTATTTCCTCCCCGTATGTGTGAGCTTCTTAAATAGGAACTGTTTTTTCTTTCCCTGTGCTTGGACCCAGTGCCTTCCACATGGTGAACTATGGAAAGAGGCATTAGTTAGGGTCCAGCCAAGGGAACAGAAACTCTCCTACGTCGCTACAAGGAATCTATATATATAAAAGCCAAGTGACCGGAATGACCAGAACGACCGTAACAACCAGTCACTATGAGGCTCACTGTGGCCAGCCAACCGGCCTGATCAGGGGTGGGGCTGGCGGCCAACCTCCCATGTCCCGTCCACCCAGCCAGCTCAGCCCCAATCGGCCCTGATAAGGGCAGGCCAGTAGGGTTCCACCCTTGCATGAATCCCTGCCCCTTGGCCTGGCCTATGGGGATCAGCCAAAACTGGCTCTCCGATATCCCCTGAGGGGTGCTGGATTGCGAGAGGGTGGTTCTTAGGTGACGCACCCTGGAATGGGGCTCATCACCCAAGAACCACAGCTGCCAAGTCACCGCAGCTTAGCAGCTCCTGCGTTGAGTGTCTGCCCCCTGGTAGTCAGTGTGCATCATAGCTACAAGTCAGCTGGTCAAACGATCAGCTGGTCACTTAGGCTTTCATATATATAGATAGGAAATCAGCTACACAGTATGGGAGAGCTGAGAAGAGACATGGGGGGCAGTGAGGTTATTATCAGAGATTATTAATGGCAAAAAGGGAGGGAAATTGGGAAGAGGTGGTGTTATCAGAGGTGATGAATGGAAACAGGTGCCATGGTGGGAATGGTTGTCCTGCAGGACCTGGGTCTTTGTGGAGATGGACCCAAAGCTGGAAGCCTCACAAGAAGCAGAGGGGGCGGGGGGAGAAACACTCTGGTTCCTCATTGGCTAATGCACTCTGATCAGTAAAGAGAAGAGAGGAGGAGATGACCTCTGGAGATGTGCCCACCCCGAAAGGCCCCTTGCTCATCATCTGCCCCTAGCATCAAGCAGGTCCTTTAAGACCATCACTTCCCTTTGAGCTAACTCAGTATTCACCAAGCAGCCCTCCAACCTCAAACCTAATTCCCTTCGTAATGTTGTTATTTCTACCCAAAGGTGAAGAACATTTTATTTTAAAAAATAGTTGGTCCATTGATCCACAAGAGGAGTAGGGGAAAAATCAATCAAAACAACTAAATGTTGTTAGTTCAGGGGCTTCACTTGCTTTTTTGTAAATCAAGAATGAGAGCCCTAAAGTTTTTTGACAGCGACCACAAATAAAGCATATATTTGAGCAGGAGCGTGGAAGATGTGGGTGTCAATTAGAGGACGGGCCAGCATGGCCTCCCAGCATGGGTTCTGGAGACACTTGACTATTTTGCAAGTTCCACAGGAGGGTCCTCTTTTATATCTAGATGTTTCTCTCCCCTTTCTCTTAGGAAAAGACAGAAATAAATTCAGCTCAGAGGAAGAATGTAAACTATCCCAGCCCGGGATTAGGGAAAAGGTAGAGAAATGAAGGGGAGAGATCTGAAGCCCCTACTTGCTGATAACCTACCTCCTGCTGTCTCAGATAGTCCAGGCCTCTTCCTTGAAGCCCAGAAAAAACTCCCCTCACTGCTCAGTGCTCACATAGACACACAGTTAAGTTTGTTGATCTCAATGGCTGCAGCAAAAGCTGACAGATATTGACATCTAGAAAAAATGCAGCAAGCCAGATACAACTGAGATGAAACCAGAGCAGCTCTGGGGGCAAAGGTGCCCCTGCTCCCCGAGTCTGGGTGGCAAACACACTGTTTCAATGTGTAGTTAGATGCAATCCAGGAATTATTACCAGTGTTCTTGGGTATGATAGTGGTAGTAAGATTAGAAGGCGATTAAACATCGATTTAGGAGACGCATGCAGAATTAGGTAGGGCTAAAGTGTTAATGATGTTTGCAATTTATTTTCAAATGATTCAGCAAAAAGTATTATAGATGAATAAATGTGTGTACACATATAAACTTAGATAATTAAATGATACAGGTATGGAAAAATGTTAATAGTTATCAAATCTAGGTGACGAGTGAGTATGAGGATGTCCTGTTTTTTCAAAAAATGTATGTTTGAAATTTTTCATAATAAAACTCAGGGAAAAATAATTGCTGTCCATTGGGCAATCACCGTTTTTGTCATCAACTATTAACATGAAATTATTTTATTATAAATATCTATATCTCTCTTTTTTTAAAATATATTTTATTGATTTTTCACAGAGAGGAAGGGGAAGATAGAGAGTTAGAAACATCGATGAGAGAGAAACATCGATCAGCTGCCTCCTGCACATCTTCTATTGGGGATGTGCCCACAACCAAGGTACATGCCCTTGACCGGAATTGAACCCGGGACCCTTGAGTCCGCAGGCCGCCGCTCTATCCACTGATATAGCCCAAACCGGTTAGGGCTATATCTCTTAAGGTTGGCAAATTTAAATCATTAGCTAGACTCTACTTGAGATAAAGAATTGAGTCTCTAAACCTGTTAAGCTTGAGTAATCAAACCATTTACCAGAGCTCACCATGATGAAGCAAAAATTAACTCCCTCCAAAATGCTGGGACATTCCAACTACTCTAACAAATGTCTGTCACACTGGTTTAATACAGGGCAGTATTCCCAGGGTGCACTCATTCACGCAGCCTTTTAGCACCGATTCTGGGCCCTAGGACTGGGGAAAAGGCACAGTCTACTCTCTAGGAGCTTCCAGACCACAGAGGAGATGAACAAATGTGGACTGTGAAGTATGACCGGTGCAACGATTCAAGGGCACAAGCACAAGAGGGGAAACAAAAACGCAGTGGTCACTTCATTGGTGGTCGGTGAAGGACAGCAGGACACGATTCACAGGGGAGCATATCAGTCCCAGAGGTAATGAAGGGAGGGTTCACAAAAGCGTGGCAGGAAAAGGGAAAACCAACAATAGGTGTGATGCTACCAACTGTGGGGACCTGTTACCACCCTCCAACCTAAGAGGGGCAGGAGGAAGAGGCACTACCAGAGCCCAGAGAAAGTAGTGTGGCTTTTGGTTGGAGTGAAAACCTTACATCCACTCAAAATAAATGCCCATGTCTCCAGCCATCTGCTGGTATCAGTGCTGAGCATAAGAGGCTGTTCTCTGCTTTGGCTCATGCTAGTCCCACTGCTCAGCGTGTCCTTTGCTTCCCTGGACTGGACGCCTCTCTTCCAGTTTCTCCTACTCCTGTGTCAGGTCCTCTGCAGCATTAGACATTTTGCTGAATACTGTTGGGCCTGACCTTCTCTACCCTGCTCTCTACCTCTGGAGCCTGCACTTTAAGGCATTGAATCAACCGACCTTTCTGGTCCCCTGGTGTCCAGCTGGGCTCAGCCAGTGGGCAGCAGGAGATGAGAGGTGGGAGGGAAGATGGGTCAGGGTCTTCCTTCCTTCCTCTCCCTCCCTGCTGGTCTCTGCTGCCTGCCTGCAGCCTTCAACCAAAAGTAACAACTACTTTTTGCAATTCTCAGACTGTAACAATATAAAATATTTAGGAGATTGTTTTTAGTCTTGAATAATTATGTTGTCCCTTTTTCACAGTAATGAGAAGGCTTTAAAACAGGGTTATTTTTCACAAATATGAATTACATATTTTGTTCATAAGCATGAGTTATAGTGTCTGGATTTCAATGTATTAATAAATTTCTTTGAATTTATAGGAAAGACTGTACTCTGTTGACCTTTTCAATATTCTGCTTTCTCATTGGCTAGTTATCCTAAATTTTTCTTCCGTATTAGTAGGAATTGTTACAGGAAGAGGAGGAGTGGAAATGCCAGCCAGTCAGAAACAGGAATATTAAAAAGGTCAATATTGTACAGTTTTCTGCTATCATTCATAAAAACATTAAGCATCCAATATTTCATCTCAAGATCAAGATTGTAATGAGAACAGAAAATGGCACGGCATTAATTCATCTTCGTCACAAACAGTGTAATGAGAAAGGAAGTATACAAGCTACAAATATTTGGTTACCACTTAAAAAAATATCTTCTAACCTTTATCATGCAAAGAGAGCAAATTTATCCTTCCTAAAGTTGAGTCTTCTCACTAAATACCTACTGTCTTTTAAATAATAGGACTACTTTGGGACTAAAGTGAAATTAGGTTTACTTTTCAAAAGAGATAATGGTATCACTAGGTTATAATAAATATATATAAAAGACATTTGTTCTAAGAAAGCAAATGAGCAGAAATTTTCTTTTGGTAATATTTCACTTTCACTTGCATTAAAGTATTTGAATATGACTAATTATAATTTTCTCACAATTTAAAATGGTTACTCCATTGTGTTGGTCTTTTATATCAACGTGCCTGAATCAGTGCATCCAAAATAGCTGTTCTTTGAGCCCAAATAAATGCTGGTTGCCTCTCACTTTGAAAGGTCTTTTTATTCCTAGGTTAACAGCAGTATTTGAGGTATCTGAACATCATGAAGAGGGGCACTATAGGAGGTGAGAATGGCTGGATGAGAAAATGGAGTTGGAAATGGCGTGAATGAAGGAAAAGGGAATTGAGTATGGTTCTCTGGGTCTGAAGAGAATGTTGGTGAAGCTGTTTCTTTTAGAATATTATTTGGAAAGCTGCCTTAAATGAAGTTAAAAAAATAAATAAATCTACCAAACAACCACATAGGATATCTCCCAGCACCTTCATTTTGAAATGGGAGATGATGCGGAGAGATTACCAGCTTCCATCTTTGATTTTTTTTTTCTACTTAGGAGATCTTCGGACATTAAAAAAAATCCCCATGAAACCTGCTACTCCAAGTTCTTTGATGTTCAACTAGATGTTGGTGGAGTGAATGCAACTAGAATGTTGAGTGACTTGTTAACAAGAGTATAATCACTGCCGGCCTTTTTAGCAAGGCTTATTTGCGACTAACAAATATCATCTTGCGATGCTGATAAGTGCCTTCCACCCCCTGGGTCCCGGAGTGCTTTAGGAACTAGGAATGCAGGAGTAGCTGAAATAGAGCTCTCTCTGGGGTGGAATCAGACAGCTGTTCGCCTTGCAGAAATGTTGCACAACAGCCTGAGTGGAAACCAGGGAAGGGTTCTCAATCTAATTGAAACTGCAAGAAGAATTTTAGTTGATGGATTAATTGCTGAGGCTGGCATTTATTCAAAAACCAGGGCTTATTCTTCTCTGGTAGCAAGTGGCACAGCCACTCTGTTCTATTTAATAGATGCTGTTGCTTCCATTTAAGAGATGAGGAAACTGAAGCTCACCGCACAGACTGTGCCTGAGAGAACGGGGTTGAGAGCCTGCCCTTTGGGTTTCTGGTTGCTATTTATCTTTTGAGTCACATGACAAACAGGAACATCAGCTGCAAAGTAATGACTAAATACCAATGTGAGAGAAAGAGTGTACCCATGGGGCGCACATTTTTGCACAAATTGGGCTCCTCTGGGAAGATCGCCATATGATCCTGACTCAACTTGACCCTACATAGTTTAAGAACTCAAGTTCCAAGAGCTGGAGGTGGTATAAATGCAGAACACTCTTATGCCTTTAAGAAATAGCAACTTGCGAGTCAATGAAACTTTATCCTGATTAGTTTGCAGTGGGTTCCTCTTGCCTAACACTTCTTTCATGCTGGAATGTCACATTAATTGGTTCTTAATTGAACAATGTGCTTCCAATTTTCAAAACCCAGCAGAGTATGAAACGGAAGAAGTCAGATGCTTGCTCTTTGAAATAAACAGTTTTGTGGGTAAAGATGCAGTTCATGAGGATTAAACTCTCACCGAGGTTGGGAGCTGCCACACAGCCAGCTCTCTACTCAGCACTGTAAGGTGCGCCTCTTCAGGTTGTCAATCTTTACCTAAAAAGCAGTTTAATGCTACTTGTGTGAAGGAGAACATGATCTCCAGGGATAAGATAATGACTAAAACATCCTCAGCTACCTGATTTCTAGAAAACTGAGATCTCTAACTGTAGCTGTGTGTTGTGTATGGTTAATTATCTATTTCCTGTATAAATAAATAACTTGTTTTTAATTTGCATATTTAAAGGAAGCCATCATCGGGTGGTAGCTAGTTAAGTCCTAGACATGAGAGTTTGTCATCTGCAATTAAGTTTAGACCAAAAGGTCTACTTCCCACCTGAAATTAAAAACCTGTTTGTTCATGTTCTCTCTTTGGAAATGTTCCATGCACAGGCAAGTTTATTTTTCTATTCTGAAATATATATTATTTTTAAACAGGGGTTGTGTTCTGATTTCATATGGTGTGAAAAGTCAGAGATAAAAGGAATGTTGGTTTCTTGCAATAAATAAAACTTTATTAAAAATGTGTCAAATTTCGTGAGGTGTTTTCCCCCAATACTGCTGTGCCTGAGAGAGAAAATCAAGCAGATTCCTTAGATCAGAATACTTAAAGATCTAGGTATTCATTTTCTTTCAGTCATAGCTATACCCTGCTTGCTCATTGTACAAGAGAGAGAAGGGTTTTTCTAATTCCATGCTCAAATATAGATCATTCATCAAAATTGGGTTATTTCTGCCTCTTGCATCAGAAGTAGGAATTACATTTTTTCTTCCCCTTGCATCATAAACTATGGTCTCATGTAGCTCTTGGTTAACAATTGACAATGTAATTGGTATAGACTTTGCTCCTTCTTTTAGAGATGCCCTGGTACCATGGTTATTTCTAAAGCAGGTAGAAAAGGGAAGAAACAGTCCATGAGACAATACCATTTTAACCAGAGCATTCTGATTGCATTCTGTGTTGTGATGATATTAATGTATTTTGGATTAGGATGCAGTAAGATTGTGATTGAAAAAATAAAATCCTAAGTATCACCAATAAATCAAATACATCTATTGCTTCTCATTAATAAGGAATCATTGTCGCCTCTTTTAAAAATAGTCTGGAATAGAGGTCAAAGAAGGGTGTGTCTAAGAAACACGTAGTGATCTGAACTGAGCTTACTCTGAGCATCTCCAGCTGTGAAAGGCTTCTGACACTCAATCCTTGTGGCAACTTACTATGCTGACACACTGATCACACATCCTCAAGCTAATGACTCTCATTCGCTCTACACCCATCCATTCTGTTCTATCAAGACCTCCTTAAACTTCGCTGGGACTGAATCTGGTATCTCTCACATGGCAGCAAGGCTGCCACAAGAGATGAATGTTTCCCTGGGTACAAACTCAATAATAAGTGCAACATTTGACAAAGAAGAATGCCTCTGGCAGCCCTGCTCAATCTCTCTAAGAAATTGACACTGTAGTATACAGAAGCAAAGCCCAGATAATGACAGCTACAAAAAGCTTTTGTAAGCAAAGTAATCAGGCCCATGTCAGCCACTCTCTCCTTTCATGATCTCTTGCCTGTGCAGTTGGTAAAACCTGATCAATGAGATATTTTTCAACATCTATGGCAAAGCATCAGTCAGAGCAAGGTGATGCTCAAAAGCAATGACCTTAGCAGCAAAACCCAAAAAGGTAAGAAAATGACCCTGGTTTGAGGAGATAGATATATTTACATATTACAACTCTCAGAATCCTTTTGCCACCAACTGCTCATGGAGCAGACTCCAGTCACTATTTTATGCAAGCAGGTATGCTCAGCTAATTTCTGCAAGACTTAAGTGCTTATGGCATCTGTATCCCTACTCTATTCCTGGGTTTGGGGAAGTTCAAAGAGTCTTCTTTGGGTGACTTCTCCACACCCCAATTGCTTCACCTGTAAAATAGAGGTAAATGGCTATAGGTAGAAATTATTGTTTTTCAATCCAATGATCTCCTCAACCCATCCACTCATTTATAAATCTTTCATTTTCAATATATATAGTGACCAGGCTCTGGGTTGGCCATTGTGAGAGATTCCCACTGTGGTGGTCCCTAATGAACACAAGGAGTGTGCTGGTAGAGTGGGGATAAGTCACACATATGTCACTGATATATAGGGTAACAAGCTCCATAAAATTAGTATAAAGTATGAGGGTGTTCCAAGGAGAGATACGACACTTGTGGCAGAAAATAAGAGGAATTAAGAGGAAGGGCTCCTTGGATGCGGTAGCATTTGAACTAGGCCAAGGAGGTTTAGAATTTAAACCTGTAGAACAGGAAGGTGAACAATGCAAATGAAAAACATTGTGACAGAGAGGCTTCCTGCTAAGATGCTTAAGATGTTTTAGCCTGAGAAAGCATGCCCAGGAAGGTTAAAACAATGAATTTCTTGCTTTAACATTTACCTAGTACTTATAAACACTCCATCTTAGAGAGACTGTGTTGTATGGAGTTAGAAAGATCCAAAAGTACAGTGCCTGGGTTCATGTCCCAACTAAGCCACTTACCAGCTATATGGCTTTGGGCAAATTAGCTCAGTTCCTTCAGCTGTAAAATGGGGATAATTATAGGACCTGCCCCATAGGTTGTTACGGGGTTGTTACTCCTTGATTCATGGGCTGCAGAATGGATGTTGTTTTGGCAGACATGAAAACAACATTAATCTCCTTTTACATCTCCCTCAGAACTCTTGGATGACCCGGTATACTGCCAATTAGCAGTAATATTTTGAAAGAAACCTTCTTTTTCTGAGCAGCAAGTCTCAATAGTGGGCTTAAAATATTCAGTAAACCATGTTGTAAACAGATGTGCTGTCATCCAGGCTTTGTTGTTCCATTCATAGAGCACAGGCAGAGTAGAGTTGACGTAATTCTTAAGGGCCCAAGAATTTTTGAAATAGTAAATGAACTTTCGCTTCAACTTAAACTCACCAGCTGCATTAGCCCCTCACAAGAGAGTCGGCCTGTCCTTTGAAGCCAGGCATTGAGTTGTCCTCTTTAGCTATGGAAGTTCTACATGGCATTTTCTTCCAATGTATGTCTGTTTTGTTTACATTGAAAATCTGTTGTTTGGCATAGCCACCTTCATTACTGATCTTAGCTAGATTTTCTGAATACCTTGCTTCAGCTTCTACATCAGCACTTGCTGCTTCACCTTGCACTTTTATGTTATGAGGATAGTTTCTTTCATTAAACTTCATGAACCAGCCTGTGCTAGATTTGAACTTTTCTTCTGCAACTTCCTCACCTCATGCAGCCCTCATAGAACTGAAGAGTTATGTCCTGCTCCAGATTACGCTTTGGCTTAAGGGAATGTTGCGACTGGTTTGATCATCTCTGTAGACCACTAAAGCTTTCTCCATATCAGCAATAAGGCTGGTTTGCTTTCTTATCAACTGTGTGTTCACTGGAGTAGCACTCTTGATTTTCTTCAAGAACCTTTCCTTTACATTTACAACTTTCTATTTGGCATAAGAGGCCTAGCTTTTGGCCCCTCTAGGCTTTCAGCATGACTTACTCATTAAGGTTATTTCTCACTTTTGATTTAAAATGAGAGGTGCACAACTCTTCCTTTCATTGAAATATTTAGAGCCCATTGTAGGGTTATTGGTCTAATTTCAGTATCATGATGTCCCAGGAAATAGGGAGGCCCAAGGAGAGGGAGATGGGGGAATGACTGGTCAATGAAACAGTTGGAACACGCACAGAATTTAGGGAGTAAGTTTCCTGTCTTAATCAAGCCCACTACATGGCACTCCAAAACAATTACAACAGTAACAGGACAGATGTAATCACTGATCACAGATCACCACAACAAACACAGCAATAACGAAAAAGTTTGAAATATTGCTATAATTACCCAAATGTGACACTGAGACACAAGTGAGCAAATTTGGTTGAAAAAATGGTACCAATAGACTTGCTCAAAGCAGGGTTGCCACATACCTTCAATTTAAAACAAAACAAAACACGAAGAGCCATAAAACGAGGTATGCCTGCACATACCTGCTGCGTACAGTGTTTAAAGCACTCAGCTTTAAATACACACACACACACACATACACACACACACACACACACACACACACTGTTACTTATTTCTAACCACAGCTCCAGGCTATCACAACTGTCAAAAATGCTAAAGAAAAAATTATCACCCTTTCTTATAGTTAATTATTATTCAACCTGTGAATATCATTCATTTCATTGATTATGCTGTGATTATATTTTTTCTCTTTAAAGGGCCATTAAATCAGGTATAAAAGACCCATTAATTTTCTACTATAAATAGTCTCACAGACACTAAATACTTTATTGTTTGAATTAGTCACTGTAGTTTACACAGATGAAATTTTCTGTGAAGCTCTGGCTTTATGTCTTCCGTTGGCCACTTTTGTCAGCCACTCTCATCTTGCCCCAGTCTTGGGAACAATAATTCAGTTTCTAAATACATTAAATGTGTTGTAAATAGAATAGGTCTCCACAGCGCCACCTTGATGGACTCACCAATCTTGTTTCAATGTCATACATTTAAAGGCATCTAATAAAAGTTGCTTCATGCAGTCAAACACATTTGCTCTGAGACTTACCAGGCAGATCAGCAAAGAACTTCATCTTGCTTATTCTTTGTCCACCCTCACTCCCATCTCTGTTCCTGGAGACACACCATTATTGGATCTTAATAACAAGGAAGTTATAAAAACAGCATTTATGTAGCACTTGCTAACATGTGAAGCACATTTATGAACATTATTTTATTTGATCTTCATAATTGTACTTTGAGTTTAGAGTGTCAGCTCTTATAAAATGATCCCAATTTTGAGACAAGAGAACACAGTACTACCTATTCAATCATATAAAAATCGCTTCCAAGGTCTCAGATCACCTAAAACAAGTAAGACCTTTGGGGATGTTTTCATGCCTTAGCTGGAGTTCCCCCAGAAGCAGAACCTGAGACTCAGATTTGAGTTTAAATGGTTTGGGTGATGATCCTAGGCAGTACAAGGGAGGGAGTGGGGAAATAAGACAGGAAGACAGGAAAGGGTGCTTAGTGGAGATGGTTACCACTGTGGACACATGGGGCTCAATCCTGTGGGGAACTCTATAAATAGTGTGGAGTGATCCTCCCAGAAAGTGGAGAAACTGGAGTATTAATGCTCCAACTCCCATTTATTACTGCTGAAAGGCTGTTCATTGGAAGGCGCATGGGATTAACTCTCTCCAGGCTGAAAGAATCAGGTGTTTGCTGTAGGACATCAAGAGAAGCCAATGGAATCCCGAGTGCTCAGGGAAGCGCTCCTGTGTTCAAAATCACCACTGTCAGCTGTCTCGCTACAGTGCCAAACCTACTCAATGAGAACGCAGAGATGGGCCTTGGTTCCCTTTTCCGTGCAATTGTGTCCCCACCGTCCCTGTGATTTGCATCCTTTAATTGTAATAGACCCCCTTCTCTGACCTCTGAGGCTTAGTATACTTTGGAACTCCCTTCCCCCTCCCCCCCTCCCCCCCAACATACACACACTTACTGGTGGGACACCTCCTTCCTTCTTCAAAGTTTCTTCTCAGATTATAGATTTACTTCAAGGCAAGTCTGACTGATAAATCCTCTCTTTTCTTAGGCAAAACAAAATAATATCCTAATCAGCAGCGGTCCTCAAAGGTGGCTCTAGGCCTGTATATTGGTTTGACCCACCTGGTGGATGGCTTTTAACTTTTTAATTAACTACCACATTTTTAAAAAATAAAATTTGAATTTTCTTCTTATCCTGAAGCATCGGATGATCTGGCAACCCTTGTGAAGGCAAAACAAAGATCTGCTGGAGGCGGGTGGAGGCTGCCGGTCTAGACAGAGCATGCATCCTCCAGCAAAACTCCTGCCTCTTCTACACTCAGCCATCTTCACTCATTCCAGCCACCTGCCTGCTTCTCCAGGCTTCTGAATTAATGACACTTGACTTATAGCCCATTAGAGAAAAAAGAGATGGTACTTAGAGGTTGTGGCTTTTATTTGTTATCCCCTGTCACTGTCCTTGAAATCACACCATTTAGTGTGTAATTATTCTTAGCATTAATCTAACCTCCTAGCTCTATGTCCATCTATGAGAAAGTATGGTTTTTTTGGAGGGAGGAGGGGGTTGAGATCTTTGTATGAGGAATAATATAAAGACCACTGTATAAATCTACATTTAATTTTCATTAGAATTGTCCTAGATCATGCTTGAACTTTAAATCCTATAAAGTAGAAGCAAATCTGTGTTTGAAATGGAAATTGCCAGGAGAAGGAAGGTGGAAGACTTAGATAATTTCATGTGGACGTGTGAAGTCACATCTTTCTATTATCTCTAAGTTGGAAGCCACCTGTTCCTCATGACTGTCTGATGGTTGGAACAAGAAACTGAGTTTAATTAAGTTACACGTGTGGGAGGAACATGCTTTGCAGCAGCAGCAGTTAGATTATTAATGGACTCCTATATTGAAGTGTTCACATTTTTGAAAGGCTAATTACAATATAATTTTAGTTTTAAAATATTGCTTTGCCAAGTGTGGGAGTTGTGTCATGTATTATTAAATGGTACCTTTTATTCCATCTTGGGAAAAATATTGGTTTGGTTAAGGTAATTCTTAGTGTCCAGTTATTTCTCTTGCTTTTGTACTCGATGCATCTAACTGTTGAAATAGAAAAATATGCTCCTTGGCTGTCAAATACCAATGCTATATTTGAGTTTCTTAGGATTTTCCTGACTTTTCTTATGAAGAAAGTCAAACTCAATCTATAGATTGAGAAAACTAAATGGCATGTTTTTCTTTGCTACCTGAGACCCATGATATTATCAGCTGTACAATTTCCACATTTCCAGAGGGAAGATTGAAGTAGCTGTCTAATGAACTAATTCTAAAATCTATGCTACCATTACCTGGTTATAGATGCACAAGTAGGGCTCCCGTTGAATGTAATAGCAATCACATGATTTGTAGATTCAAAGACCTAATTTAGAGTCCTTGTGTCGGAAGCTCTGTTTAATGCATATTCTAAACCTAAATAAACACACATACCTTCTCCCCACATATCCTCCCAGTGAAAATCATGGTCACTCAATGACATTTCAGGTTCACCAAATCAGAGAGAATGAACCTACAGAAAAGAACGTGAATAGTGAGTAATTAGGATTTTTATGTGCTGCGAAGAGCCTCAGGGAGAAGAGTTTCTTTTTTACGCAGCACCTATTCAGAGAAATCTTCCACTGGGCCTGGGAGCTGTGATCAGCTAGAGTTCTGAAAACTTCTACCACTTCTGCATATCCTGTTAGCATAATTAAGGGGGTCATTGGCGTTAAAGTTGCCCATCAGCCCGGTGTCTCCATCAGCCTGTCCAGACAAGCCTTGCAGTAGCTGGTTGAGGACTTGCAATGATACAGGCTCAATTTCCTTCCATTAAATTCTGCTGTACTTTATTAAACCAAAAAACAGACAGACAGGCAAACACACAACATTCTGCCTGAAGGAAGTGCTGGAATTAAAGAGAGAGGCCTCGTGTGCCCTGAAAGATGACTAATCCCTTACTAGTAGACCATTCGTCACTTTTTTTGCCTAGAGTCATACTTTCTTCTGCACCATGGGTGAGAAAACTGACATAATGAGTCCCTAGCAATGAACTGGGATTCTGCCAACCAATCCTTGGTAGGCAGTTGTACCAAGTCCTATTATTGTGGAACTAGAAAGGTGACCATGGAAACCAAAACAACACAAAATGTCCTCTTGCCTGGGTATCCTAAGGCCAACGGTGTTCCCGCATTTTTTTTTTTTTTGAGCCTGTGGCAAAAGTCCAGATCTGCACTGTCTCTTCTCACCTCATCCCCAGTGTGTTCTGACTGGTAGAGAGCTGTCTTCTTCCTAAACCATCAAGAGCTAGTGACATACCATTTGGTGGCAAATCTACCCTACCACTTTACCCCAACCAAAGCCTCCCTCAATAATTGCTTACATGTTTTCAGTTCTAACTTGTGGATATGAGTTAGCACCTCACCCCTGATTTGCTTTTCTATTTTAGAGTTAATCTTTATAGTAAATCTAATTTTCTGATCCATCCAACTTCAGCTGTTTAATTGCTGAGAGATGAAGGGAAGAAAACTTCTATCACTTCTGCATATCCTGTTAGCAATATTAAGGGGGTCAAGAAGAATAGAGAATGCCAAGACTATGTGCTCATAAGAATGTCCCAAGACTGATAATGATATGGTAATTAGAAGAAAGAAAACAGCCCTTATTGGACACCAACTATGAATTAGACCCTCTGACCTTAATCTACTTGGGCTTAAAGTGTTTTCGAGTTGGCCATAGTTAAAGATAATTCTGTAACTTGAGCAAGAAGAAAGCCAGATGGTCTAGAAAAAGATTGAACTCATAATCTTATATCCTAGAGGTAATTGTTTGTACCATAGCTAGAAATTCTTGGGGAATGAGCAAGGTTGAAGATATATATGGGCCAATGAGTTGAGTGATGGAGCAAGTGATGGTTAGGTATTAAGGTTTCTGTGGGATTTATTAGCGTTGTAGAGTTTTGGGGTACAGGAAGAAGAGGGAGAGGTGGTAAGTTTTTGAATGGCTGCCTATTTCTCTTTGTCCCGGGCAGAAAGTGTAAGCTATCAGGACTGACTGGTTTGTGAGATATTGAGGCCTCAATCTAAAATACAGTTTTCCAAAGGGAGAACCCCTGTTGCATAAGGATCCTCAGATAACCTTCTTCAGTGCCTCTGGCTCTTAGGATATGTGTACAAAAGACCCGGGCATCCCATAATAACCTCCCAGGCCCTTGAAGCCTTGCAGCCTATGGGTTCACCATCACAGGCAATGAGCGATGGGGTTCTTTCTTGTTTCTTCTTTCTGCTTAGGAATTGGAGAACAATTGTTTGATGTAATTTCTTCTTCCCCTTTATTATTTCTAATTCCACTTCCATCCCACCTGCAGTCTACACCACCGATGGCAACTCAACCTAAGTTCATGAGGAGCACAAATCACCTCTGAGCAAGGGCAGAGGCATAGGTTTCTGTTGCGCAAAGGCCTAGGTGCATAGAGGATGCTTTCTGTACCTGTTCGCATGTGAGAACAATGATATGTTCAATTTTGGGCTAGGATTTGCCAGTATAATCCTTGTATTACGTGTCTAGAATGGAATCTCTTTCCCCTTGGGCCACACTCTGTCACCACCCAGAAAACTCTGAGTTGCTAGGTAAGGTCCTCCAACACACCGAAACCAGAGGGAGCTCCAGAGGGAGCCTCCACCTGGCACCTCTCTGAATTTGTAGTGAGCCAGAGGATCCAGGTCAAAAGATAAGAGCCTTAGCTCCAGGTGCAAAGGTGTGGATGTTTGGCTGGGCGAGAAAGAAATGAGGTCAAAGGAGATAAGAGATATACGTATATCAGTTACACATCACGGTGCCCTCTGGAACACCTGCCTGCTCAGGAAGCGCTTCAGTATTCTCAAACTCCTCTCTCAGTGCTCCTGGGACTGCCTTGTCCCCTGAGGACAGTGTAGCTGCTGTAGTCTTCTCAGGGAGGTTCACGTGCCACTCCATTGGCCTCTCCTCTCTCCCCACTCCACCATTTCTCTTCCCCCTTTAAAAACTCCACTCAGATGAAACCAATGACATCTACTACCCCGCTTCAGCTGTTCAACAATCACCACCCCTTTCCCCTGACTTTCATTAAGGACTTAAGCATTCAACTCACTTTCTCTCCAACTCCACCAATGCCATTGTTTCATCCCAGGCCTCATGCAACAGCTTAATCTATCTGTGTTGAGGCCTCCTTGTCCCCACATTCTCTTCTGTCAGCCTCGGTTATCTCTCCTTCCTCCTCCCAACCCTGTTTCTCCCTCCAAGCCTTGTACATAGCACCATTATCCACCATTACTAAGTCCAAAATGCCTAGGCGTCATCCTTGATTCATCTTTTCAGCCCATATGCAAGTCCTGTTAGTCTCACCTACACATTACCCAAGCATGTCTACTTCTCTCCATCTTGTGTCACCCACCACCTCAAGCTTCCATCCTCTCTCCCTTGAACTGCCTCAGTGACTCCAGGAACTTCTCTGTTCCAGCTCTTGCCACCTCTGAGCCGTTTGCCTCAAGGAGCTAAAGTAATCTCTCAAAAATGTAAATAGGATCATGTAGGTCAGATCAGATCACTTTCCTGCTCAAATCTTTTCAATGACTTTTTTCCCCTTAGAAAAAAATCTCAATTCCTTGTGATGGCCAAAAAGATCCCACAAGAGCAGGCCAGGGTCTCCATAACTGCCCCTGTTCCCCTAATTCCAGCCCCATGCAGAATGGCCTCCTTTCATTATCTCCATTCACTGTTCCCTCTAACTCAAATGTTCTGGACATTAATGGCTTATTTGCATCCTTTAAATCACAGCCCCAATGCCACTTCCGCATAGAGGTCCTCCCTGCCCACTGTCTCTCCCCATCCCCAAGCTCTCTTGTAAACCCTGTTTATTGCCTTCATGTGAAATGTCATACTTTATCATTATCTCATGGGTTTGTTTACTTTTTATTCCTGTCTCTCCCTCCAGGACATAAACTTAAGGAAGGCAGGACTGATTGTTCTTCTTTAATGTCTAGCCCCTGGCATAGTGCCTGGAAGTTCCTGGAATCTCAATAATTCTTTGAAGATACTTTTTTCCCCCCTAAACTGTGAAATTACTAAAAGAATTTTGTCAAGTGTTCTGATTTTGCCAAAAATCTTATAAATGTTATAAATTTACATCCTATTTAATTTTTTTTAAGGTACCAAAGTATTTAGGTTTAGGACAAAAATACATTTGGTAGTTGTTCAAAATCTATGGATTTAGTTTTACTTAAAGGCTTCATTTTTTGAAAAGCCTAAATTTTACTTGTACTACAATTTCATAAAGAAATGTTAGTTTTTAAAGTTCTTGACTTCTTTGATTTAAAAAATTTTGCATCCTTTGCTGAAAGAAAGCATTAAAATTCTGTTATGTCATAGACACATTATTTCTCTGAAAGTGCTCAGAACCCTCCTGGTAAAATCCGTTTGGGTGGGGTGGGTTGTATAGCTGACAGTGTCACAAGCAAAAGTGGTAGAAGTGACATACTGGAGGCTGCCTCAGGTAGGCCTCTATTGTGGTCATGCATCAGAGCTTTCCTTTTATTTTTTTAAAAACTATTGCTCTTCCATGATTATTACCGGCCAAACCACCACTTCTAACACATTTTTCTTCACCTTTTGTTTACTCTAAAATGTGTTCCCCCTAGAGTTTTCTTAATGCAAAGTCACGCATACATGTTAGAGTTCAAATAAATAAATCCTTGCCTATTCACTGTTTGTACCACACAGCTCCCGCTGACCAGCTGGCGCACATGTAGCCTCTAAGGGTGCTGGGGCTTGATTTATTTCGCAGATTCTTAGTTCATACATATGATGCCACTGCTGTATATTATAGGGGCAGGGCCGTCTCTTCTATAAATCACGCAATCAGTTGGAAAGTCTGATTGCCCGTTAGTGAGTGTGTGCTCTGTGCTCATTAATCTACACGCAGCGCTGCAGTCAACAAAGTCCTGGCATCAGGCCAACCCCCCAGCACTGGGGCACTTCTGACTGCAAGTCAGGGCCCCCAAGTTGGACAAAAGTGGAAGGTGGATGGCAGAGCAGTGCACACAGCTCTGGGAGGATGCAAAGGACAGCAGGATTTAGATTCAAGGAAGACTCAGTAGACTTTCTCCAAGTAGACAATGGACAATGACAACTGAGGCAGCAGCAAAGGCCAGATCTGTCTGGCATAGAGGAATCTGAGATAGAGTGGAAGGGACATCATGAAAGGGGGTCAGAGGGGTAAGAGGCAAACAGCTCTAGGCCCACAGAGCATAAGGCTCTGGGAGACAGAAACTAGTTGATTAAGGACATGTACTCTGTGCAAATCAGACTTAGACGGGTGTGTGTGTGTGTGTGTGTGTGTGTGTGTGTGTGTGTGTGTGTACATATGCACCTGCCAGAAAAGAGGCCAGCATCCTTCCACATTTACCCCATTTATCAATGATGTCATTATTTTTAAAGTCCTCCATAAATATTAGGATTACATTTTTAAATTTTTTATGAAAATAACATATGGCCTTTGCAAAAAAGAATCACACACACACACACACACACACACACACAGTTGTCTTCAAGTGTTTAGCAGCCGTGGGCAAACTATGGCCCACGGGCTGGATCCGGCCCATTTGAAATGAATAAAACTAAAAAAAAAAAAAGACCGTACCCTTTTATGTAATGATGTTTACTTTGAGTTTATATTAGTTCACACAAACACTCCATCCATGCTTTTGTTCCGGCCCTCCGGTCCAGTTTAAGAACCCATTGTGGCCCTCGAGTCAAAAAGTTTGCCCACCCCTGACTTAGAGTATAACATCAACTATAAAATCCATTTATCACCCACTCCCCAACCCTATTCCTGATGATGCAGCCACGATAAAAAGCTTCCCTTAAGTTATCCCTTATCTTTTTTTTTTTTACTTTTCCCTCAAATTTCCCCTTTGTTCTCTTTCATCAAGAAATGGTCATATTTCGAACTCACAGCAGCATAAGTGAGGTGGCAGCTTTCTAGCCTCCTTCCCTGCACTCACCCATCCCCCAGCCAGTACCAGACAATTTTTCCTAGAACACCATTTCCTCAGGAGAGCCCCACTGCCTATCACATGGGGGCCAGAGCTCTTTGGTCCATCCTCAGCCCTCCTTATCTAACCGTATCCCCTACCCCACATTCATCTTACTCATTCTCCCCTTGGGTCTCCACCAGCTGTTTCTCTGCCTGGTGCACTGTCACTGCCCATGCCAGCCCCCTTCCTCTCCGCCTTCTTTGCCCATTTCTTCTTATCCCTCAGTGCTCATCTCACACTCTGCTTCCTCTCCTTTCCAAAATCGTGTAGTCACATGGTTTAGCATTTATTGTTTTCTAACTATTTCAGGCATGTTAATCTCCCTCAATAAAATGATATCTCTTGAGGTTAAGAAACTTGCCTTGGCTCCATAGAATCTGACATCACAGTAGGCAGCTTGGGGAGACTCAGTATTCAATAAATGCATAGAAAATGACCAGACAATAGACAAAGTTCATTTTTCATTTAAATATTTATCTCCACACTATTTTGTATATAGGGCTGGCTCCCCCGCCCCCTTTTTTCTGTTTGTTTGTTTTGGTGTATGACCCTATAATTATTCCCTTTTATGTCTTCATTAAAATAAAGGTGGAATTACCTTCTGAGCAACCTAATAGGCCTGGTAAATTAACTGAATCTTTTCTTTCCAGGATAAAAATTCTTTTGTGTGTGTCCTAGAAAATTGGAGAGATATTCTTACTCTCAAAAGCCAGATAGTTAAGCCCTACCTAAGGCTCGAGACCTCTTGGCTTTACCCTTAAACATTTAATCCACATGCCATTTTAACAAGTCCTGAAATGCTTTTTTTCTTTCCCTTTTTAGTGGAGGACAAAAATTTTAAAGGAAAGGGTAAATCTACTGGTGTATGGCATATGGAGGTCAAGATCTTACATAGATTTTCAGCATTAGGCAGAACAAATGGGCTGCGAGATTACCAAGAAAACAAATTCAGAGCAGCAACCTTTGAAAACTGCGAACTGCCAAATTGCTGGCAAGATGAAAACAGGGTCGCATTTGAGAAATTATGCAGTGTTGTGCTTCTTGGAGAAACGTACAGCACGGAGGAGTATCTGTGTTCTCCTCTGAAACTCTATTTTTAATGTTCATCATGACACCAATGGAAGCAAATCTGACTCCATGTAGAACATGCAGTAATCGTGGTAGTGGTGGGGGGAGGGGAGCTGAATGGAAATAGCGGCTCGGGGGAACCAAGTTATTTTTGAAATATCAAACAGACACATTCAGCTTGGATGCTGAAGATCACTCCGCAGGGTGAGAAAAAGTCGAAAATTTACCCAGAAAAAGTCTGCAATCACAGCACACAGAGGGCTGGATTCTCAGCAGTGTGAAGGAAGGGGAGACTTGAGAGAAAATGTCTCTCTGCTTATCATAAAAACAGCAAAATTCCCAGCATATGCTGCTATTTTACTTTTTTATTTTGACAGACCATTTGTGACTAGTTATGGGTGGGGTTGTTCTCACATGTATGTTTCAGCCAAGAGTGATGAATGCTCAGACTATGTTTCCTGACCTTACACGCATTAACTTCTCGTTTTTTCTCCCTCTTATGCCTTCTCTTACTGTTTTCTATCAGATGAGGTTCCCAGGAAGCTCCGTATGGGATCACATCTGAGATGTAGAGTAATTATATTTAGATATAAAATTGACCCATGTATGAAGTGTGTTTCCTTATTTTCTTTATTTGTTTTTACATACACAAGAGAGCAAGCCAATGAGAATTTAAGAACCATAAGATCAATAAAGAAGCAAACTCATACTAATAAAAATGCAACTTCTATATCCATACTTTTTCTAGACGTTAAACAAATTACAATTATAGGCGTTTTTGTTTTGTTTTCCCATAGTTCAGTCAGTGAATCAGATCTTTGGGTCTATTTTATTTTCAGATTCATTTTTTCACTCACATATTATAAAGCTTATACATTTCTTATTTTTAATATCGATTTGATGTTCTGTGTTTTTAACACAACACAGCTTGTTTAGCTGTTTCCCTTTTATAGTGCATCTGAATTATTATCAAATTTTTACTATTATAAACACCAATGATGCAAACATCTGTGTAAGATATCTCTTATTTGTTTATTTTTACAGTCATTTTTAAGGCATTTTTCCCAAACTGAAATTCCTAAATGAAAAGCAAACAAACTATGGTTCATAAGCTCCTATAAGCTGCTTTCAAATTATCTTACGGAACGAACACATCAGTCAGTATGCTGTGCCACAGCCATCGGAAGTGGTTGTGCTGTCTCATACCCCTTGTAAAATGGCGCTTACTCACATTTACTCATTTTGCTACCCTGAGAAATTTATTGGATGACTTTTCATTTGTTTTTCTCTAATTTCAAAAAAGGCTGCAATTTTTCATGTAGTTATTATAGGATTTATTTCTTCATATACTCTCTGTTTATCTCTTTTAAACATTTACTAACCATGAGTTGTTGATTTTTGCTTAATCCCTTCACCCTCTCATCCAGCCCCCACAACACCCCTCCCCTCTGACAGCTGTCAGTCTGTTCTCTGTATCTGTGAGTCTGTCTCTATTTTGTTTGTTAGTTTATTTTGCTCAGTAGATTCCACATATAAAATTATATGGTGTTTGTCTTTCTCTCACTAGCTTATTTCACTTAGCATAATACTCTCCAGGTCCATCCAGGCCATTGCAAAAGTTAAGAGTTCCTTTTTTTTATGGGCAACTAGTATTCCATTGTGTAAATGTGCCACAGATTTTTTTATCCACTCATCTACCGATGGGCACTTGAAGGATAAGTGGTGATAGAAGGAAACTTGACTTTGGATGGTGAACACACAACACAATATACACATCATGTATTATAGAATTGTACACCTGATATCTACATAATTTTATTAACCAATTGGTTATCCCAATAAACTCAATAAAAATTTAAAAAAACATTTATTAACTTACGGGTTTATATGAAATTGTACATATTTTTGTAATAGAGACAGTAGAGGAGTTGGGAGCATGACTCTGGAGCCAAATTCCTGGATTTGAATTCACTCTCTGCAGTTTATTAGGTAGTACACTTCAGCCAGTTATTCATTCACCCTGTGCCTCAATGTTCTCATTTGTAGAGTGATGATACTAACAGTACTCATCTGAGCTATGAAAATTAAATGGGGTATTATATGTAAAGTGCTTAAAACATCTAGCTATAGCTACTCTCATTAGTACCATAATGCCAGGAATAAGCAAAATCCAGCCTGCAATGCAGACTTCAAGTGGAATATTTAATGTATGCAAGCCATTTATGGCACATGATATACATTCAGGAATTGTTGTCACAATGCTAAAACTTTCTGATAAAATGTGAGAAAGACACTAACAAAAAACCTTATTTTTCACACATTATGAAAAATATTGAGGTGTTTGGAAGCCCCTGTCTGTTTGAAATGAGCTTTTTATTTGCCATTGTATATGCACAGCCAAAGCCTCTGGTTATCAAAAAGTGCATTGACAAGCAAATAGAATACACTCCACCAGTTGATATTGACAGAATTCTGTCATTGTAAGTGCCTACTCCATTGATCTTGGATAATATTTTTCTCTGAGCAGTGAAGGAATAAGTACAAGCTGTCTCTTTGGCTTATACATGGTTTGTACCTCCATTTCTTTTTCCAACCCTTACATAGTTCTCAAATTTCCATAACTGCTTCTCACTACTTGTGTGATGTTGGGCATGGTGCTCTGAAAAAGTTAAATGAAAGGAAAGCGACATTTACCAATCATATTAGCAAATATTCCAGGACAACATATTTTGAGGTCAATAATGATTTTGTTCATCACGTTTTCCCCCTTCTGTGTCTTCCCTTTTGAATTTTAATTGATGTGTGTCATTGAGTGTAGATTGTCCTAAAACATTTGAATATATCTGTAGGCAATACCAAGTAGGCACACTCTTGGAGGGGCATCCCCAGCCCTCTGAAAGGCAGACAAATAAAGCCAGCACATGATGGATGAGGTCAAACACAGACAAAAGTCACCTTGAAAGGTATGGCCCGGGCTAAGAGCAGAAAGATTAGGCCTTGACAATGGCTAATCAATTAGGTTAACATCATCTAAGAACACATGTGTCGACATTGAAAATCAAGAAAATGAGTGTTAGGGGTAACATTTCAGATTTCATGTTATCATCTGGGAGGAGGGGCCCATTCAGCAGATGGTGCAGGTGTATTCGATGCATCCCCGCAGAGCAGAAGAGTATATTGGGATAAAAAAGGGGCGTAAACCTGTTTCCAAATCCCAGTTCCACCACTTCCCAGGGATTTCAGGCAAGTTAATAATACCCTTCTGGGCTTGTTTTCTCATCTGGAAGTGGAGATGATGATACTAATAGTTACCTCACGGATAGTGAAATAAATGAATATATGAAAGCATTTAGAATGCTTCCTAACCTAAGGACTAGAGAAGTTGGTCATGAGTAAAGCCTTTAGAATGTGTCATAGAAAGTATTCGTTGATGTTAAGCTATTATTGTTTGATGCCATTAATCATACATTATCATTGTGCTTTGATGACATAGATTATCAAGTGCCTTCCCACATAGATCTACTTGGTGGGCCAGGATGAGCTGATCTAAGGCAATTGCCACTCTGTCTGATGAGGTGATTTGAGCTTTCATGGAAATTAATCTCTGATGCATATATCATTTGGCTAAAATTTTGATTAGTATTACTCTCTCTGAGGAAATGACAAGATCTACTTTTTGGACTTGCAATCCTGAAAGCCAATTAGATAGAGGTGAACCCATTAAGGTTCTCTCCCTTTGCAGGCTTCTGCCTGAGTGACAAAAAGACTACAGTAAGTCACAATCATATCTTCCAGGAAACTACTTGTAATAAAACCTGTTGAGTTTGCACAAGAAAGTTCTAAAGTTCTAACAGAGACATAAGAAGGTTAGTTAATTGGTGAGCACATGCACCCCTCAGGGCAACACTTACAGACTATGAAAGTCTCAGGCCGCACAATAACTTTGAATCCGAGAATAAACATGCAGGATGATGTGCAGCCAAAGTGCTTTCCCATTAGCATCAGCTGGGACTCGAGGAGTTGCTTCTTCCAGGAAAGATATGGCCTCCACAGAAATGTATAGTGCTATTTTTCTACTAATAGTATTTAAACAATTTTTTTGTTATTGTTGTATCATTCGTTACATCCACGGAGTGGCAATAATTTGACAAGCCTGGCGGTGTAAACATCCACCAAGCACCCTGTGGGTTGCAAGGAGTCCTACAAAAGGTCACTGAATCTGCTGGAGACCTGCTGGAATTGTGAGGCCAGCTTATACTGAAACTTTTGCTAGGGATCCCCACTGAGCAGATATGTTTTCCATGGTCTTATTAGTTTAAAATGTAATACTTTTCAGCATGTATTGTTTTGACAACAAGATCCCATTAGGAAAGTGAAGTAAAAACCTTAACCTCTTGCTTCAAACTGTAAGACTTTTACAGAATGAGGTTGTTTGCAACCAAATGTCAAGATCATGATGCTGGAGCTGAGGGAGAGCTGCTGGCTGAGCTCCAGGGAAAGAGCTGAATGGCAACCCTGCTCCTCAGTCCCAGAGAACAGGCCCATTTAAGAGTCATTAAAATCAATTAACATCAGCTCTAGGGGCTGAGGATACCGTCATGACCCAGAGAGCCAGGGTGCTGTTCTCATCACATCCACAATAAGACCTGGAATTCTTCCTAGTCCTTGAAGATAAACAATAGGTCCCCTACTGAACCTTTCTTCTCTCTCGCTAAACATTCAGTTCATTCCTCATTCCTCTCAGGAGAGGCCTTGGGTTCCATCAGCATCTCGGTAAGATTCACCCAGAAGATGCTTTCAGAGGGCCAGGTCCTCTGTAGGTTTTAATACTAAAATATAACCTACCTATCCACCTCAAGTTTCAAGCTCTCTTGGGCCCAGCCAGGAACATAGAAGAGCTCTTCTGGATTCTTAGACCAAGACTAGAGCCCCAGACCCAGAATATATGGTATCTTGACCTCAGGATCCAAAGTAAAAGGCCTGATCACAGACGCTTACCATCCAAGCTGTCAGGTTACTACCTTTCTGTGTCAGCTCCAGGAGGTCTTCAGAAAGGAAACTTTGTGCTGTTTGACCAGCTTTGACAAAACAGTCAAAATTTGCCATGAATTTGTCACTCTTGGGACACTGCAAAGTCTTAGAACACTTTTTGGAAAGCTGTCAAAATATATAAGTTAAATTTAGAGAATAACACAAATAAGAAAGGAGTAACTCCTCGTTCCCCTCCAAGCTGTATTTTGGCAAAATTCTATTTGTTCTCTTATGGGAAGAGAAGGCTGTCAGACTTAAGGGGCCAAGCAAAGAAGAAACAGGGCATATTAAGTGAAAGAATTATTATAATCGAAGTTGAGTGCAAAATTACATCCTTCATAATTTTACACGTAAGTGAAGTGCATTTCTACCCATGCGTGGGAAGACAGAACTTTTCTCATGTCTGACATATCAGATACCAATAACCTTTCCAGCAGTAACCGGAGTAGAAAGTTGGAATAGTCTGAAAGCTTTTTTATTGTAGCGAAACTGAGGATGTGAAAAATGCATTGTCACTCCATTATGATGGCATCTAGGTGTGAAGAAATTGATCAACACCCCTGGAAGTGTGACTGGAGACAACAAAGCACATAAATATGCTTTAGTTCTAAAAATGTTGAATGTGTGTGTGTATTATATGTATTTCAGAATTAAAATTTCATGATCTAAAATATTATCTTACAAAGTAAACATCAGCTAAATGAATCCAGGCACAACTTAATGAAAGTCACTATCTTATATGCATTTGTAGCATAAGCACAAAATGGGAGTCAGAAAAACATAAGACACTGATGCTTAAGCATTTTAAAATTTTTATTGATTTTGTAAGCATTTTAACACCTCTTTTATAAAAAGTCACTGGTCGATGCAGTCTAACTATAAAATCTTTCAGCTATCAGAACTGATTACTAGAGTAGGAGACAGAACTCACAAATGAGCCAGTGGGAAGGGAGTACCAGAATCCGTAACTCAGCTCTGCTCTGTTGGGTACATGACCCTTTTATTAGGCACTAGAGGCTCAACGCACGAAATTCATGCAAGGGCCTTGGCTCCTGCTGCTGCAGCGGCCACCTCTGCTGCAGCTTTGTCCAGAAGGAAGGATGTCCGGCCTAATTAGCATATTATGCTTTTATTATTATAGATGGTATAGCTGATGTTCTGATTGGTCCTGAATTATTTCTGTGTAAAAGTGAAGAGCATTTTCTGAGTCATCTCTATGCTCTCCCCGAGTTTGTTCTACGACAAATGGCTTCTTGCAATTAAAGATGCAAAGATGGCTTGGTAATCAGAATGTAACAAGGATGTGCAGTTCTCTATGCCAGGCTAAACAGTCTTGAAGTCAGCATTCCTCAAAGTGGGGTTCCAGGCCACCAACTTTAGAATCCCCCGAAGGGCATCTTGTTTACAAACGGGATTCCTAAGTCTTATCCAAGACCTAATGAACCAGACTCTCCCAGTCTGAGGACGGGAAGTAGGTCTTTGCAACAAGCACTCCATGTGACGCCTCTACACACTAAATCCTACACACTGTCTTAAGAAACAACCCTTAAAGAAATTGCACCCACACTTGGACTGCATTTGTCCTCTGTACAGGCATACCTCAGAGATATTGCAGGTTTGTTCTTAGACCACTTCAGTAAAGCAAGTATCACAATAAAGTGAGTCAGAATCTTTTTGCTGGTGGAGGAGGGTCTTGCCTTCAATTTGTAAAAAATGCAGTGTCAGCGAAGCACAATAAATTGAGACGTGCCTGTAAATCAGTGGTTGGAAGCCCTGGCCATGCAATAGAATCACTTGGGAGGTTCAAAGACACACAACCATGACTGCATCCCATCCCCAGAATGTCTAATTTGGTTGATTTGAAGTGAGGCCCAAGCAGCAGTATGGTCCATATGCTGTTCTAAAATATAACTAGGATTGAATGTGTATAGCAGTAGATTCACAATAGTCAAATGTAGAAAACAACTCACATGTCTATCAGCAAATAGAGATATAAAGTAAATGTGGTATATACGTACAATGAAATACTACTCAGCCATAAAAAGGAAAGAAATTCCAGTACATGCTACAAGCTGGATGATCCTTGGAAGCATTATGCTAAGTAAAATAAGCCAGGCACAAAAGGAAAATATTGCATGATCCCGCATATATGAGATACCTAGAATAGGAAATGTACAGAGGCAGGAAGTAGAATAAATGCTACCGGGGGCTGGGGGTGGGGGAGATGGAGAGTTAGTGCTTACTGGTTACAGAGTTTCTGCTTGAGGTGATAGAAAAGTTTTAGAAATTTATAGTCTTCTTAGCACATTTCTTCATGTAGACATAACCTCTGCAAAAAAAAAAAAAAAAGGTGCGTGAGACATTGTAAATGGAGAGAACATTTTGAGTGTATATTGCCAATTACATTTAGCAAATAATAATAAAGACATCTGGGAGTGCAGTATTAATAGTAAAGTACCCTTTGGAGCTCTGTAAATAGACATTGTAAAAATCTTAGTAATCTAACAAATTCTGCATAAGATCTCAGCCTGATTTTGTTATTGGCAAAGAAATTAAAAATGAGCATCAAATTTGTTTCTCTGTCTCTTTTCAGTAATGAACATATAATGTCGTCCTTGAGATAGTGAAATGAAGGAAGTCTTCAATTAAACCCTTGGTAACAACTGCAGAATAACTGTGCCACTTCAAATTCTTTTTTATAATTATAATTTTGATATTTTTCAAAGCATATTGTTAGTGCTCCATCACAGGTAATATCTAGAGCCGATCACATGCCAGGTACTTCAGTTGTGGGACTGCAGGTTTCCTGTTCCACATGATCACTAATAATGGTGATACTGTTATTTCTAGAGGACTTTCCTGTACGAGTAGCTGAGAGAATTGTCTTGTTGAGGTGCACCTGTGACAGAGGTGCAGCGCCAATGCTGTGCGTAAGAGAAAGAAATCTTTCAAATGTCTTCTAAAGAAAGACACTTTCTTCAAACCTTTACTTACCAATCTCACACACTCTCTGGCAAAACAAAATGAGCTCTGTGTCTCCTGGCATAAATGAAAAGCTTATTTTTAAATGCCATATGTTGCTACGATGCATGCTGTGTTTTTAACGATTATCGCACATGCAAGCAAAATGCTGTATTAGTTTTATATTCGTGTAATTCCTGATTATCACAAATACACACAACAAAAGACAGTGACAATGTTAGGAACTGCCAGAGCTACAAAGAATCTCAAAAAGTTCTCTAATCTGGCATCTCATCTTTACAGACCATTAAACTAAGTCATCCAAGGCAGACAGTAGCATTACCTTTTCAATTTAATAAGTATTTATGGAGGTCCACAATGCGACCTATACTATAGAAGATAAATGTTAAAGAGCTTGATGTCATCCTAGTCTTAAGGGATATACAATATTTTTTCAAAGAGATAGAAAATAAATAATAGCATATTTATGTTGTGTATATCTTGGAATGACATACTGTGAAAGTTCTCAAATTTCAACATGCCTCAGAACCCCACATTGCTAAAACACAGGTAGCTGGACCCCCACCTCCTATTTCTGATTCAGTAGGTCTAGAGTAGGACCCAAAATTTTGCATTTTCAATGAGTTCCCAAGTTTTGCTGATGCAGCTGGCTCCTGACTATGCTCTGGGAACCACCACAGCAGCAAAACAGAGGTGTTAAAGATGCAGGCCCTGGAGTTCAAGCGCAGAGTTTGAATCCTGACTGCATCATCTAGAACAAGCTACTTATTTTCACTGCCTCAGTTTACTCACCTGTAAAATGGGAACAGTAACAACAGTACTTACCTCAAGTGTTATTGTGGGGATTAAATGAGATAATGCTTGTAAAGCAATGGAACAGTGCCTGGCACATAGCAAACACACAGGAAGTGTTCATTATTGATACTATTTCATATTAGTCCCTACATACCAATTCTCAGACCAGTACATTTATATATATATATAAATGATAGTATAAAGGTACAGAATGTCTTTTCTTAGGAATAATTTTCTCTTACCTTAAGAGAACATTCTACCTAATTTTAATGTTGAAATATCTTAATGTGTATGAAAATAATAGTAATAGGAATGGGCATTATCTTGAATATTAAGACCTCGGTAATACCATAACATGCTCCCCATTGTAATGTGGGGTTGAAATTGAATAAACAAATAGAGAGGAGTTAGGATTGAGAGTCTACCTAGAGGACTGTGAGAGTGTCATCCAGATTATAATACTTGGAGGTTCACAAATCTAAGAAAGGGGATGGGGAGTTCCTACCTCAATGACACTCATTTGTGGTAAGAGTAGCAGCTGTGGGAAGCGGGCAGGAGGTCAGTGTGCAAGAATGAGATGCACAAAATACAATGCTGGCTCCGTCTGACTAGGTATATGCCACAGAACAGGAGCTGAGATGTGCCTGGGTGGCCTCACTGTGGCTTCACCGAATAGGTAGGTATACAGTGCAGCACGTCATCCCTGTTGCCATAGCAACTTTAAGGCAAATCTACCTGGGGACTTCACCTGAGAAGTCAGGGCCTAGAGCTCTACTCTCACCACCTGATTTATGATTTTTTCTAATAAAGGGTTCAACGAGGCAGAACTAACTTGAAAATTCATTCTATTCTGCCAGAGTGGGAATGTAGGTGATCTCCTGGGCTTAGGGGATAGGCCTGGTGTGAAAGTCAAATGCTTCTGTCCTGGCTACCCTGGTCCGTGTTCAATTAGCAGGAAAAATACACTTAAGCCGTGTGAAGCTCTCAGAGATAAAGTACAGTATTTCTGCAGATACTTTGACCTAATTGTGTTAGCCCTAATTAACCACATTCTCATGTCATTGGATGAGAAAGAACAATTCTAAGCAAAGATTTTAAAGAAACATTTTGTTAAGGTCTATTCCAACCTGGTTAGGTAACGCTCAGGAATTGGAATCAGGGAGATGGTAGAATTCAGGAGAGGAGCAAGCGTTAGTGGTGTGTTTGGGGCCCACTATTAAGAAAAAACCCACTCAACATCTCTAAGCATCCCCTTTTGAGCATAAACATGGCTCCCCAAGTTAGCACGGCTAAGGGCCTGCTTCAAGGTAGACAGAACTCAGTAACTAAATGTCATGGAAAAGCACTGCCTTAGGGAATGGGAGAAAACATCGGCAAACCATATATCTGATAACGGGTTATTGTTTAAAATATATAGGGAACTCCTACAACTCAAAAGCAAAAAAAGAAAACAAACCCAAATAACCCAGTTCAGAATGGGCAAAAGACCCAAACAGACACTTCTCCACCATATAAACGGCCAAAAGGTATATGAGAAGATGCTAATATCACTAATCATCAGAAATGAAACTCAAAGCTACATTACCTCATACCTGTCCATTGAGGAACCAACTGGGTGGGACACACTTCAAAAGTGTCCCTTCAAAGAGCTGCTTTTAATCCACTGTGGCAGCCAGGAGAATGCGCCTGGTAGACCAGCTACTCAGGAGCTAATTGGCTGAGGGCCCAGGGCCGGGGCAGAGAAATTCTTGGCCACATTTATGCTGAGACCACTCCTCCCATGGGCTGCTCCCTCTAATAACCTGGTGTGGCGGGGATACGGAGGCGGACATGTTCCTGAGCCACGTGGACTCCTTTCTGGGAGACTTCGGCGTGAGGACTTCCTGACGGTGCTCCCACCATGTAGGATGCACCCACCAAATTCCTGGTCAGGGATTTCCACAGGTCAGACTTGCCTCAGGGTCTCACCATTCTCCCAGCTTTCCTGGCCCTCCCTCCGATGTCCTTTCACAAGGCATTTCCCTTCTTAATCCCCCCTTAGCATCTGCTTCTCTGATGACCCAAGGAAACACCTCCCCCACAGCCCACCACTCCTTGGATAAGGGTCGCACATGGGGGCATTAACTGCGCAGCATTTTCAATGGGGCCCCGGCACTGGCTCGGTGTCTGAGGAGCAGCAGACCCCCGCAGGCCAGGAGATGCAGGAAATCTCCCAGGAGGGGACAGTCAGTGGCCCCTGGGTGAGCATACCGGCAAGGCATTCACAGTGACCATGTTTGCTCCAAGCGTTATGGATTGGTTATCTGCGCATGAGTGCACATGGGCTGTTGTGCTCTGTGAGTGTGACCAGGGGAAAGAAGGGCTTTAGGCAAGGATATTCCCAGGCATCTCTTGGGAAACATAAATATACTCCACGATTAGTGTGACTTTGCTTTTACCTTTTCCACTGTATCTGGAGGTTTATTTCATTTTCTTCCTGCTCCTTTTCTCATGACTTCCCAATTTGACTGGTGGTTATTGATGAAAATGGGAAATGCTTCATGTTCAGAACATTTCCATCTTCTGGTAACAAAAAAGATGTAAGAAGACTTTCAAGAGGAGCTCTTAGCAATGAGTCTAATAGGAGGCATTTAATAGTGTTAGTTTTCTTCCTATTCAGCCCCCTGGGGACAAAGGACCATATGCATAATAGGTAAGGTTCTGAGAGTCATATTCCTTGTGTGGTCATAAACAGGATCCAAATGATGTAATTATATGAAAGCACTGCTGTAAACGTAAAGGGCAAACAGATGTTAATTTGAGATCTTTGCAACTCATTATTGCACTGGTTCAGATGGACCATGGGTCAAGGCAAATTCTCAGAAGCAGGACACCTGCAAAGAGGAAAATTTTCCTAGAACATGTTTAGTATATAATATAACATAATATTTTCTTTGAAGTGGGTGTTTCACTCGATTACCTTACTTTAAACACAACTTAAAACTCCTTTATGATATTCAGACAATAAAAGCAATTTTTAGCTATCGAGAAAACATTCCATTCCATATGTCAGACAACGTACCATTGGTTGTAATTCCAGCATCCCTGAATGTTCTACATTTATTTGTAATTTAATAGAATCAATCTTCTGCCTTTGGGATATTATAGTACAATTTCATGTGTACCATTAAAAATATAGTTGATATATTCTACAGCCTGACTAGCTGCAAATGTAGAGAAATTATTGATGCTGCATGATCAAATGAAGAAACATGAAACCTTAAGAAAAATGAAAAATCTAATTTAAAAGAATGGAAAAGGCAGAGATAAAATCAGGACAGAGACTGATCCAGCACCATGCACTAATATATCTTTTTTAGTTTTTCTTTTTAAACTGAACAAAAGAGGTAGGTCAGAATTTGCATTGGTGGGAATCACTCAGATCAAGAGATAGGAAGAAGGAGATACATATATTATCTGGTCAATTTTACCAGCTACAGTTCAATTCCTCAATGGTTCATCTGTCTTTTCTGAGCCATATTTGAACAAAGGTGACCCTCAGAACTCGTTACAAGATCTTGTTATTTGAAAAACATTTTATTTTTATATTTTCTTGAGACAGCCTCAAAGATTAATGTCTAAAATAAACACAGCTGTTGAAAAATTTTAAAGATACAATCAGAAAAGTAATTCAACATGTCCCCAATGCTTTTAACTCCAGTGATGAAATTCTAATCTGTAACAAACTTAGAAAAAAGCAGCAACAGTACTCTTATGTTTTCATTCCTCCTTCTGTATGTCTTTCAGCTAACAACTTTAGTTTAAATTTCACCCAAGGCAGATTAAATTAAACTTCACTAGAATTCTGTAGGCATTTTCCTTCTCCCCTAACCATTCTAAGGAATATAGTTGGCACAAATTAAACTATTAAAGATGTCTCAGAGTACATAACCCATGGACACAGACAATAGTGTGGTGAAAGTCTGGGAGGGGTGGGTGTGGGGTGGATGGGGTCAATGGGGAAAAAACAACTAAGGGAACATCTGTAATACATTCAACAATAAAGATACATTTTTTTAAGTGTGTCTCAGATTTATCAGAATAATGCAATGCTATTTAAGCAAGAACAAAAAAGGGGCTTTGGAATGCTTAAGTCAGAGTCAGTTCTATTCAAGGCTCTACTATTCATTTTTTAAAAAATCATTTGACCTTTGACCTTTCTTAGCTTCAACTGAGAAATGAGAGGGTTTAACTATCCCTGAATTCTAAAATACCATGTTCATATACCTTTAGTTTGTCTTATAATTGCTAATTGTCTGTGTCATCACTAGACTCTTCTGTTCTTACATTTACTGGTGCCCAATACACAGCTCATAGTAGGTACTCAATTAATGTTTGTTGAATAATTACATGCAAGTAAACATAAGTCTCTCTCATTTTCTCTCCCCTCAAAGATGTGTTCAGTGAGAATATATGTTCACTAACTAAATATGATAACTTGTCTAACTGATTGTCATGGATGCCTGGCATGCCTGAGACCTCAGGAAACATCAGGATAATCCTATATAATAAAGGCCTAATATGCAAATCGACCAAACAGTAGAATGACCAGTCGCTATGATGTACACTGACCACCAGAGGGTAGCTCCTGCATTGAGCTGCCTCCAGGTGGTCAGTGTGCTCCCACAGAGGGAGCGCCGCTCAGCCAGAAGCTGGGCTTATGGCTGGCAAGCACAGCAGTATGACAGGAGTCTCTCATGCATCTGCTGCAGGTGGGCAGTAAGGAGTGAGGAGTCCTGGACTGTGAGAGCACCAGACTGCAAGAGGGATGTCTGACTGCTGGCTTAGGACCAATCCCCAATACACAACTCATAGTAGGTACTCAATTAATATTTATTTAATAATTACATGTAAATAAATATAATTCTCTTTCATTTTCTTTCACCCCCAAAGGGGAGTTGGGTCTAAACTGGCAGTCGAACATGCCCTGAGGGGTCCCCGAGAGGGTACAGGCTGGGTTGAGGGCTCCCCTCCCCCAGTGCACAAATCTCATGCACCGGGCCTCTAGTATGAAATAAAAGGCATGTCTGGGTATCTGGGTATCTCCTTACATGGGCAACAAATTTAAGGGATAAATCCTTAAATAACATGGGAATTGCATGCTTTTGTTTCTTACTAAGTGTAAATCCACAACTCTTTAAGAATTTGAAGACCTAAATCACTCCATTGAATTTATCAAATATTTAGAAGAGTACCATGCTCCCTAGGAAAAGACTGTTCAGTGCTATGTCTTGCATATATAATTTGACATCTTGTTGCAACATCAGAGTGTTGTGCGAAGCCACCACATGCTCTTTTGGAATAATAAATGATGATAGGATTGAGCACCTCAGACAAATTTTCAAGTTTTATAAATATTTATGAAAACGAAGTCCACAAAAGTTTATATCCTAAACTGGGAAAGAAATGCTGGCCCTATGCTAAATTAAAATATTTGGCCATATTTGGGGGGCACTAGTTATGTATAATTTTTGTCTTTGAAAATGAATGAGGTAGCTTCACATAAGGTATTACAAGGAGATAAAAATTCTATTGGAATTATCCCACCTAAATCTAGGGGAGTAAAACTATTCTGTATGATACTGTCATGGTAGATATGTGACATTTTGCATTTGGCTAAACCCTTAAGTTGAACCCTAATGTAAACACAAAAGGTGAACCCTGATGTAAACTATGGACTTTAGTTCATGATAACCAATAATGGCTCATCAATTGTAACAAATGTACTACATTAACATAATCTAATAACATAACATAATAAAAGGCTAAGTGACCAACCGTCCATCCATCCGTCTGACCATCCAACCAGCCCACTGGCTGGTCCATGTGATGGGCACTGGCAATTTAAAAAGAAATGTTGACTCACTGGCATTTATTGCGCGCCTGTGTTCTTGAAGCTGAAGTATTAACATGATCTGCAAAAGGAGAGGTTGCTCTGATTCCAAGAATTGACTTGTCCCCATCTGACACTGGCTTCCCATTTAAATTAATTTGAAGACAGTTTCCCATGATGCCAGCATTTGTGATGACTATTAATAAATCACAAGGACAAACTCTAGACAGAGTAGCAATATTCCTACCTAAACCCGTTTTCGGACATGGTCAGTTATATGTTGCTTTCTCTCGAGTTCAAAGAGAGTGTGATGTTAAAGTTGTAAATACTTCATCACAAGGGAAATTAGTCATGCACTCTGAAAGTGTTTTTGTTCTTAGTGTGGTATACAGGGAGATATTAGAATAAGTTTAACCAATTTATCAGTCATTGTTTTTCTCAATGTTGTTTTTATATCATGTCTTTGTTGTTGTTATATCATGTTGTTATTTATTAATCAATTTATATATTATTTTCATATACATTTTACTAATTTTCTTTCATCTCTGACACTTCTATTAGAGAGAAAGGGTAAATAGTGATATTAAAATGTTTCTTCTAATTAATTTATTTTCAATGTGCACGAATCCGTGCACTGGGCCACTCGTATGTTAATAATAATGGAAACTGAGTGATGGATAGAGGGAGTAGGTGGGAACTTTCTCTGTACTATCTACTCAGTTTTCTGTATACCTAAAACTGCTCTACAAAGAAAACCTATTAATTAAAAAAAAAACACCACACAACTACTGAAGCTATTCCACCTGAAGTTATTCCACCTAAAGCCATTCTCTCAGCAAATTTCTATATCAACAATGAGCAAAATGGTTCATTTATATCATGAATGGTGATTATGCCCAAAGATAATGATGATTGTAGATGAAGTATTTTGACATGACAAGTTCTTTACTGGCTCCAAACCCTGGATATAGAATACAAAGAGTCTTTATAAAGACCTACATTAATCTTTAAGGAGTGGCTTTCTCATTTGGTACCTTACACTTAGCTCTGTCAAATTCTGCATAGCTAAAAAATAGATTCAGAAGATGTCCACTGTTCTGATAATGTAAAACAAACAGAACAGGTATCATAATAATACAGCAAAATGTCAGAGCACAGAAGAGCTAGAAGGAACCAAGGATATGATCCAGGTTAGCCCCCTCTTCTTAGGTAAGAAAAAAACGAGATACAACTATAAGTCCCTGTGACATGAAAGGCCTATGGAAAAGAATTATTCTGGTCAAATTATAGGAATACATGAGCTATTTCCCGAGCAACAGATTAATATTTAACCTGTGATCACTGTGAAGTTTATAGGCAATTGCATTTCCATTTTCATTTGGCTGCAAGAAAGTTCAGCACCAGATTTGTGGCCCGTTTCCAGCAGGTTTATAGGTTAAATCTTACTCCTGCCTAATCTTGCTTTCTGACTCATCTATGAAATTTTTTGACTTATTGCTCTCTTACTGTATTGAATGTGAGACAGATGACCTTAAACAGTCCCTCTCCTGGCTCACTCTCTAATTCCCTTCCCTTCAATTGGGGAGAAATATGTGGATTAGAAGAAAACATTTCAAAAATGGTGATCCAAGGGAGATTGTTTTAGAATGGTGCCATGCATCTTACATGACCCAGAGGGAGGTCCACCTGGCCCCGCCATCAGGAATTAGATCTTGTAAGGGGTGTTATTATCTCATAAGGAATGAGATCAGAGTGATGTTAATTATGCAATAGTCATTCCTCCTGAAAGTAAACAAGTGTGCATGTACCCCCAGGTGACGCACAGGATGCTTATTGGGGTATAGATACAAAACACTATAATTTTTATTGAGCTTTACAATATCAAAAATCAAAATCAAAACTGAGGTATCCTGTTACCTGTTTTCCTCACTTTACTGAAAATACAGTAATTTGCATTTTCAAAGTTCCTTTTGAATATGAACTAACCTTTACAACACCTCAGGACACAGAAACTGTTATCTCCATTTTACAGTTGGAGAAGCTCTATTTTACAGATGCAGACACTAAGACGTCACACATCTGAGTTCCTCAAGAAGGTAGAATTGGGGGCCCAGTCAGAAATGTGGCTTTTGTACTGCCACGTTGACGGGGAGGCTGTTATACTGGTAAAGCACTGTGAAACATTTTTGTGTATTTCCAGCTATTTGACAAATGGAAATTAAAGTAACAGCTCTTGCATGCTTTGTAATATCCAAACTTACAGGCCATGACCTAACAGTTAAAAAATAATGCTACCACCAGATTTATGAAGCCTTTCTCCAAACTATGGAAATAGAGTTTGTATTCCAACGCAGGTGAAAGTGCTCGACTGTCTTCTATGCAAGACCAATTTTAAGGGGGTCACGTGGCCATTAGGGGATTGACAGAGGCCTGCCAGCCCTCCTGGTTTTCATACACTGTCTCTTACTCATTTGCGGCTCTGCATTTATGTGGTAACAGATCATCAGGCACTCATGACAATATTTGGCAGTTCACAGTTCACAGAGGCACTGTGCTCTGAGTGATGGAGTTTACAATATCTACATGGCTATGATTATAAAACTGTGCATGGGCCAGGGAAAGAAAATAACCCAGCAGATTATATTTCAATGCACCCATTAGAGGATCAGCGTGAGACACCATCAGCAGTGGAGAAATTCATCAACTTCGTAGGCACCCAAGCAGTGTTAAAAGCTTTAACTTTACTAGAAATATAACAAGTAATAAAAACAGACAAGACCTGAAATGGTCTAATGGGCCTAGCACAAATGTGGCGGGAGATTAACAGCACTAAATTCTCAGGCGTGGAAACGTTCCCCCAACATTTGGTAAGCAGGTCCTTGAATTTCAGGGCCTTCGGTACAAATCTTCCTGTCAGCAGAAATGGGATCCTAGATGGTCAAACCGTCTTGGCTTTGCATAGTCACATGGAGCTGATATTCTTAAAAACTGTTCAAGTTCTTACCTTACTGCATTTCACCTTAACGCACTGCCGTACATCCTTTTCAATCCATTTGTCACTGTTTTATCTACCTATTGATGAAAATATCTGTGTTCGTACAGATCACACTCAGATCTAGGAGCATCTATTGGGGCCTCCGAGAGTATTTATTTTATTTTATTACAACATGTTGGAGACATATAGAATGATATAAAAACAATGTAATAAATTCCATCTCACTCACTATCCAACTAAAACATTATATTGTCAATACATTTGAAGCCCTCTCTAAACTCTTTCTCAGATGCATTCTACCCTTTACTCTCAGCCATAACCGTGGGGCTGAATTTGGGATTTATCATTCCTGATGCCCAGTTAATGTGCAGATAGTGAACAGCTCGTGTATAGACACTCTATATACTAAATGTGTATCTGTTAGCAATATTTACTACTATTTTGCCTATTATTAAGATTTATAGAAATAGAATCATTTACGTGTACTATAGGTATACTTCGGCAACTTGCTTTTTTTTGTTCAACATTATTTTTGTAAGATGCATCCATGTTGATACCTGTGGCTTGAGTTCATTCATTTTCATTACTATATAACTTTGTACAGCAATACCATAATTTATTTATCCATTCCCCTAAAGATGTTTTCTATTAAACAGCTTGTGAATATTATATAAGCTACAAGCAAATTTCTGTCATTTTCAGTGTGCACTAATGTTATTGAAGAAATCATCATATGAATATTGGTGGGATGTGGTCCCTGAGGCAGATCCTGAAACATATGCACTGCCTATTTTTGAATGTTTGTGGCTATGTCATTTTTTTGGGGGGGAGGGGGACACAACCATATAATACCTGCATGATAAGAATTATTATTTTATTATTGTTATTATTATATTTTGTTCTGAAATAGGCAGCTTATGTGTCTAAGGCCAATGGCATTGCCTTATTCTTCTAAGTATTCTTAACACCTAATTTAGTGTCTTAATTATATCCATAAACATTCATAAGTAATCTTCATTTGAGAATAGAATGGATGCTTTGTGGACACATTTCTATTGACCAAACATAACTATGGAGAGGGAAACTTCCTCTCTAGAGTATCAACTTTAACAACTACAAAAGCATGACATATAGGATAGATCAAAGACCGAGAGAAAAAGAATGCCGGTGAGTCCCATATGTAATCTGAATCCAGTGTTTTTCTAATATTTCAAACACTGGCAATTATGTTATTTTTTAATACTTTTGTATTACAAAAACTAACAGTGCTACTGCAATCTGCCTTCTCTTAGGTGTTTCAAAGTTAAAATTTAGGGTTTATTTTCAAGTAGCAAGGGAATAGTATATGTAAAAAACATTGAAGCAGAGGCAGAGAATAATTCTAATTCACAATAAATAACTTAAACAAGAGTGGTACAACTGATGCATAGCTACATAGCCATAAATGATTCCTGTCCAACAAGTCACTCGTTTAAAATAAAATGCATTTTCAATCAATAGGTGAAGTGCTCATTATCTTACAATGCCTCTGGGAGGACAAAGGGAAAAACCGAAAGCAAAAATCAGCAACCCATGGCATATATGATTGCTGCTACAATCCTTCTTCCCACATTAAAAAAATAATAATAATAATTTATTTTCTTTTGTTTAAAGAATTTTCGATTATAAAAATAAGACATGGTAATTTTGGAAAATTTCAACTATCCAAAAAATTACAAGTAAGAAAATAAAATTTAATACTAATCTTATTTTTCAGATATAACCATCATTAATATTTTAACATATCTTCATTCTTTATCTATGCATATGTGTATACATTTTTAATAAAACATGAACATGTTACAGAAATTATCACCTTTTCAACTTAGCAATATTTTATGCATATTTTTTGTCAGCATTATTCTTCTTTATCCTCATTTTTAATAGTTCCATGTTATTCCATCATGTGGATGGGCAATAATTAGTTACTATGCCTCTATTTTTGAACATTTATTTCAAGTTTTTTATCCATATCAGCAATGATATAGTAAGCATTTTAATTATAAACCTTTGTATACATTCATGATTCATCTAGGATAAATTCTTAGAAATGTGATAGCTCAATCAAAAGCCACACACATAATATTTTTCTTATGTGCTGCCAAATTGCAGTCCAAAGAACTTGCACTGATTTTCACCTTGGCCACCACAGTTTGGGAATGCTCATTTTTTCAAACAATAATTTTAGTACATTGCTTTAGAGACCTCAAGTCTTCACTACTCCCTGTGTCTACACTACACCCTTTGCTATGTGACTTTGCCGTGGCCTCCTGCGGTGCCTGGGCATAATTCCCTGCTTCTGACTTTGACCGTGTGAACTTTCTCAATGGGATATTCACAGTCATGATGCATGGAGAGTCTTCAAAAGTGCTTTCCTGATTGGGCTTGCTCTCTTGCACCTTTGCCATCACCATGAGATGACACTGCCTAGGCTAGTCCACTGGTCTCAGGAAGAAGATAAGAGACAAGCACAGAAAAACCACCCTCCATTCAGCCACAGAGTGTGTTACTGAGTCCAGCAGAGACCAGAAAGTCTACTCAGTTGAGTCCAGTTGAGATTAGCCAACACCCAGCTGATCTAAAGACTTGTGAAAAGTAATAAATTATTATAGTTAGCCCCTGAGTTCTAGGGGTAGCTTATTATGCAGCAATTGCTAACTGATATAGTTGCCAATGCGACTCTCCCCACAAACAACTAAAATTTAGATAGAAGTTTACAGATCACAAAGTATTTTCCTTATATACCCTTATTCACTATTAACATAATTTTATAGATCAGAAAATCAGAATTCAGGAAGATAGTAATTTACCCAAGTGCTCCCAGTTATTAAGTGCCAGAGTCAGGGTTCAGGTAGAAATCTTATGATCATGCCCTTTTCTCTATTTCAAACTTTTTTCTGTAAAGAACCAAATACTACATTATTTTAGATTTTGCAAACTGTACTGTCTCTTGTTGCAACACTCTACCATTTTATCACAAAAGCAGTCATAGACAATACCTAAATGAACAGGTGTTGTTTCACTCCAATAAAACTTTATTTACAAAGACCATCTTGGCCACCCCACAGGAAATGTCTGGAAGTTGTACCTCAAGTCGATGGGTACAACTTCCCTTATCAGTGCTAATGCAGGTGCTGAAAGTTTTGCACCTTGGCTTCCAAAGCATACAGACTATTTATCTAAAAATATATCTCTATATCTATGTCTATAGCTATAGATGTAGATACATACACATAAACATATGCCTAAATCCTGGTATATATATCTCAGTCCTATATCTATAGTTATATCTATATTTATACATATATAGTTCAAGATTTCACAGGTTCAGAAGTGACAGCGATTCATTTTGTTCAATTTCATTTGAAAACTGAAGCTACCAGAGAACCACACAAAACAACACACACACACACACACACACACACACACACACACACACACACACAGCTACTGGTAATATACCTCCTTGAAAGCAATCACAGGTCGAAGGCCTATTGCTGCAAAGGAGATGATGGTTGAAAAAATGTATAAACGGCTGCTGGTCAATCATGAAAATAGAAAATAACTGAGCAGAATCCATCAAAATAGGTGATGTGTGAAAATGAGAATTTCCTAACTTGGTTCACAAAGGGGCGATTTGAAATGAAAACCTATGAATGCATGAATGAATGAATGAGTGATTGAAGAGGTGCTCAGGGAGCTAATGTCAACCCAACTCGATCTCAGTAAAGGTTAATTGAGACAAGGCAGCTGTCTCATCTGCTGGGGGTGCCGCTCATATTGAGAGGCTTGGCAGCAACGATATTCTGCACAGTTTTAAAGGGATCAGAACCATTTTCAGTAATCTTTGAATTTAGAAGAGCAAAGCTGTAGGACTACATTCTGTAAAGGAACAAGGGGCTATGCTGAATTTTAGGATTGAGCCTGGTCTCTTTTATTTACTAGTTGTGTGTCTTTAAGGGAGCTCCTACCTTAGGCTTTACTCAAGAATATGTGAAATGAACATAAGAATAGATGCTGCCTCATAAAATTCTTTTGCACATTAAATGAGGCGATTCACTTACTATGCTTAGCTCCATCCCTGGCCATATGAAGAAATTGATAAATTATTAGCTATACAGTGCTGGGTGCTAAGGATAAAACGGGAACTCTGCCCTTGAGAATCTCAGAGTATAGTGGGAGACACACACACATAAACAGGCCACAACAATAAAGTGTGAGACATACCATAACAAAAACGTTTATGAGAAATCCTGGGAAGCGGGGGGGAGAGAATGAAAAATCCTCTGTATTGATAATTAGAGGTTCTGTGTGCACGAATTTGTGCACACTGAAAGGAAATTAATTAGAAGAGAGAGAGAATTGTGAATGCTGTTGAGTCAATATATATATATATATATATATATATATATATATATATATATATATATATATAGAAAGAGGTAATACACAAATTAGGCCAGGACGCCATAACAGGTCACAACCAGATAGGAGGAGGTTGCGTGGGCAGGTGAGGCCTGGAGTGGAGATGGAGACAGACACAGGGGGGTCTGCTTGAGCCAGTGTGGCAGCTCCGCGGCCTGGAGCGGACACAGGCACGGGGGCAGGGGAGGCTGGGGGCTGGCTGAGCTGCCATACTGGCTGGGGCAGCCCTGGAGTGAACACAGGCAGGGGGGCAGGGGGGACCTAGGGCGGAGGTACAGGTTATGGTCTGGATCCCCACTGGGGGGCTGTGCAGGAGGCAGCTGATCAATAGTTCTCTCTCATCATTGATGTTTCTATCTCTCTCTCCCTCTCCCTTCCTCTCCGAAATAAATAAAACTATATTAAAAAAAAAAAGAATCACAAGTGAGTGGAAGGAGAAGGCCCACCGCCCCTCACCAAATGTGCTATTGTCAGAGTACTGCTGGGGGAAGTCAACTTCCCTAAGGTAGAATGAAGAACAGGCCTCAGAGTCGTTCTACCAAGGGAAGGTGGGCTGGCTATTCATGCACCAACTTGTGAAATTATTTTTTAAATTAAAATATTTTTGAAATTGAAATACATTTGACATGAAACACTGTGTAAATGTAAAGTTGACTTGATAATTTACATATTATAATACAATTATCATTATAGTGATAGCACCTCTATCACATAATTATCATTTTTGTTGTTGTGGGAATCAAGATCCAGTCTCTTAGCAAGTTTAATGATACAATACAATATTGTTATCTATATTCAGTAGACTGCGCATGAGGTGCCTATCACATGTTTGTCTACTAGGTGGACCATTAAATAACAGCTCGTCTATTCCACCACTTTGCAGTCACTGGTAACCACCATTGTACTGTTTTTATGGATTTGGCTTTTGTAGACTCCACATTGAAATGATATCGTACAGTATTTACCTCTCTATGATTTATCTCATTTAGCATAATGTCCTCAAGATCTATCCATGTTGTGAACTGCAAGATTTCCTTTGTTCTCATGGCCAAATAAAATTCTATTATACACACACATATATGTATGTGTGTGTATATATATATATATGTGTGTATATATATATATGTGTGTGTGTGTGTATATATATATATGTGTGTGTGTGTGTATACATACATATATATATATATATATATACATACACACACACATACATACATATATATGTATGTATATATAATCACATTTTCTTTACCCATTTATCCACTGACAGGCAGTTACAACATTTCCCTATCTTTAATCCCTATTGTGAATACCGCTGCAATAAACATGGGAGTGCATATATCTCTCTGACAGGTTGTTTCCATTTCTTTTGGCTATATACCCAGAAGGGAAATTGCTGGATCACATGGTGAACTTTATTGATTGAAAGTTGTCCCTGAAGATGATAAAACACTCAGCTCTTCCAGGCTGCCCCACTCACAGGCTGAGTAAGCTCCCCTGGTTCTGGAAAAAGCTGCATGGCACAGAGCCTGAGACCATGGGCACTGAGGCAGGAAGCCATCTTTGTGTAGAAAATGCCCACAGCTATAGGTGATATTGCAGATCCAGGTGACACTTGGAGATATGAGGCAGGGCATCAACAGTGTCTGCTGCTGCACGCTCAAAGACTCTTATTTATTTACTAGTAGCCTGGTGCACGAATTTGTGCACATTGAAAGGAAATTAATTAGAAGAGATATCTTAATATCACTATTCACCCTTTCTCTATAAAGAAGTGTCAACCAAATTCACGATCCACAATGACAGATGGAAACACATGTGTGCTACTGGTGCGAGTGAGAGCTTTATATGTATTGCGCATGCACGAGTCAACTTAGCCTTTTATAGATATAGAATAATTAGACCTGATTTAGCTAAACTTTTTCCATCCCAGTGAAGCACCCCAACTTCTCTTTCAGGTAATTGTCAGCAACACAGCAATAAATATCAACACAAAGAAGATTATTATTGTAGATCACACAGGGAGAACAAAGGGTAAAATATTTAAAGTGCAACAGTGCTTGACTATACTGTATTTCACACAGTGAGAAAACCTGAAGTCAGTTTCAAGGTCCACCATTTCTTACTTCTTTTCAGTCAGGTCAAGTTTCTAAGCTTTCTAAATCTCCATTTTCCGGCTAATGAAAATAGGATTCCACCAAGTCTCCTATCTACCTACTCCAGGACTTCTGTGAGGGAAAAATGAGATGAGGCACAGGAAAACACTTCTCAGATGTTTGGTTAAAGTGTAAAATGTTTCCACCTGTGTTCCTGGGCTGAAGAAACTGCAAGGAGGCTAGTCACTAGGGAGAGGAAGCCGGGCATTGCTCCGTGACATCATTACCCAGATGGACACTTAGCATATTAGCCTTTTATATATATACTAGAGGCCTGGTGCACAAAAATTTGTGAACTCGGTGGGGACGGGGATCCCTAAGCCCGGCCTGTGCCCTCTCGCAGTCTGGGACCCCTCAGGGGATGACCACCTGCTGGCTTAGGCCCACTCCCCGGGGGATTGGGCCTAAGATGGCAATCAGACAACCCTCTGGCAGCCCAGCAGCCCTCGGGGGATATCCACTTGCCAGCGGGGAGCAGGCCTAAACTGCAGTCAGACATCCTTAGCACTGCTGAGGAGGCAGGAGAGGTTCCCACCACCACCATTGTACTGGCAGCCATCAGCCTGGCTTGTGGCTGAGCAGAGCTTCTCCCATGTAAGAGCACCCTGACCACCAGAGGGCAGCTCCTGCATTGAGCATCTACCCCCTGGTGGTCAGTGTGTGTCATAGTGACCAGTCATTCCCAGTTCTTCTGCTGTTAGGGTCAGTTTGCATATTACCCTGTTATTATATAGCATAGAGGCCTGATGCATGGGTGGGGGCCGGCTGGTTTGCCCTGAAAGGTGTCCCGGATCAGGGTGGGGGTCCCGCTTGGGTGCCTGGCCAGCCTGGATGAGAGGATGATGGCTGTTTGCAGCTGGTCATGCCCCCTTCAGGGTGGGGGTCCCCACTGGGGTGCCTGGCCAGTCTGGGTGAGGGGCTGAGGGCCATTTTCAGGCTGGCGGGTGACTGAAGCTCCCAACCTCTCTTTTTTTTTTCTTTTTTTCTTTTTTTCTGGGATTTATTTACCTTCTATGGCTGTCACTGGATCTAAGAGCCGGCTTTAGCTCTGAGGCTTGGCTCCAGTTCTGAGACCTTGGCTGCTGAAAGCAGGTATCTAGGCTTTGTTTGGCTTCTATAATTGAAACACTGCTGCAGCTCCAACTCTGAGGCCGGCTGGCTGAAAGCAGGTTTCTGGGGATTGTTTAGCTTCTATAATTGCAACATAGTTGTTTAGAGTGCAGCTCAGAGGCTGGCAGTGGCAGGCGGGGAACCTTGGCTTCCTCCATCACTGGAGCAAGCAAGCTTCCTGTTCACTTCAGCTGCCTGGCTGCCGGCCGCCATCTTGGTTGGCAGTTAATTTGCATATCGCCCTGATTAGCCACTGGGAAGCGTGTCGGAGGTAAGGTTAATTACCATGTTTGTCTATTATTAGATAGGATATTATTTTTGCCTATATATTAGAAACAAAAATAGAATGTATAAAGAAGAATTTACAAATGACAACTAAATGTGGAGCATAATCTTTGATTAGATCCAAGATTTTTAAAATGCCACTATAAAGGATATTAGGATGGTTTAAATGAAATAAATTAAATATTGTCAACCTATTAAGTAACATTATTGCATCAATATTCAATTTCTTGGGTATGATAATGATATTTTGCCTATTTACAAGATGATCCTTGTTCTTAGGAGATATATGCTGAAGTATTTATGGGTAAAGTGAAGTGATGTCTTCAACTTTCAATTGTTTCTGAAAAAAATGAAACACACATCATATGGAAAGCAAGAGATAAAGTAAATGTGGCAAATTTTAACAATTGGTGAGTCTGGGTTCGGGTATACAAGGGTTTACCCTATGTTCTTCTTTAATAAATTGTATGTTGTCTTCACAATTTTTTTCAAAATAGAGTAAGGAAAGTTGTAAACAGCAGAATGTGTTTCCTAGAGGTGCTGTGAAGGTGAGAGCTCCTGGGAGAGCAATGTGCAGTGTGGCTGAGAGCAGACTTGGTCCAGGTTGCCTGAACTCAACCTCAGACTCTCCCAGTAGCTAGCTGGGTAATCTTAGGCAAGGGATTGGGGTGCCTAAGATCCCTCACCTGCCATCCAGGACTAATAAAAATACCTTCTTGATGAGATTGTTGTGAGGATCATATGGGATAATGCATATACAGCACTGAGAACAGTGTTTGGCATATGGTAAATACTTAACCAATGTTATGTATCATCATCATCCATCATCATCATCATCATCATCATCATCATCATCCTCATTGCCACAAGTGACCATACATTCTAGTTTTCTACTGTTCTCTCAAAAGGGTTCCAATTTGGGGAATAGATACAATCATTCCAGCATTATCTCATCAAAAAGCTGGAGGGCTATTAAACAAAATTATGTGAGAACAGTGACACTTTCATAGCTGGTACTCTCAGTTCTCTTCTTCATCTTCCCTGAGCCCTCATTCCACCTGGGTCAGCAGCAAGACAGGGTGGCACTAAGTAGCAGGCTGGGAGCCGCTGAGGAGATGAGAGCACAGTGGGGTTCAGCACCAGGCACAGCAAGTAGGGTGATGCCCAACAAAAGTCAGAGAATAGAGGATCCAGCCATGAGGCAACAGGGCCTGGAAGGACCATAGAAATGGGGGACCACTAAGGTGGCTCCAGGCATAGGGAGGAGGAGGAAAGCAGTGGCTTAGTACAATTGTTGCCAGGGGTAAGAATTGGCCAAAGGGAAATAAGGCAGATGGTGCAGCAGGTGGGAAGCCCTAGCAGAGCAGGAGAATGGTGATCCCTGTGTATTTAAGTTTCTAAGGCTCACATTCATCCTTCCTGGTGAAGGACCTTGTCCCTAAAGCTGGTCCGTGTAGTTCAGGGGCAGTGTGGTGAAGAGGAGAGCTCTCAAGTCAGGAGACCTAGACCTCCGTCCCAGCCCTGCTACTCACTTGATGAGAGACCTTTGGCAGGTGACATTCAATCTCTAAGCCTTGATTTCCGTATCTATAAAAATGAGGCACCAGTTCCCAGGTCCCATCTAACCCTGTAAAGACAGAGGGGGGTAAAGCACAGACTCTAAAATCAGACAGAGCTGGTTTCACTCCTCATGGGCAAATCACTCAACCCTTCTAAGCCTACATTTCCTCACCTGTCACACGGGGGAAATGCTCATCCTTACCTATAGGGCTGCCATCAAAATTAAAAGAGGTAAAGCATCAGCCAAGTGCCTACCACAGAGGACCACTTATAATATTGATTGGATTCAGCTACACATAACATAAATACTCTCAACTAGCAGTTACTTTATTTTGTAATATATTTCATTGATTTTTTTACAGAGAGGAAGGGAGAGGGATAGAGAGTTAGAAACATCGATGAGAGAGAAACATCAATCAGCTGCCTCCTGCACACTCCCCACTGGGGATGTGCCCGCAACCAAGGTACATGCCCTTGACCAGAATCGAACCTGGGACTTTTCAGTCTGCAGGCCAACGCTCTATCCACTGAGCCAAACTGGTTGGGGAACTAGCAGTGACTTTAAAAGATGAAGTTGATTTCTCTCCAATGTTCAAGATGTCCACAGCTGCCAGCCCAGGGGTTATCCAGCATTCCCCGGTGCTGGGGACTCAGGGGCTGTGCATCCTGTTGCTCTCTGCTGAGTGGCTGCCTTTCCCAAGGTCACCAAAGGGTCTAGGATGGATGCGGGGAAATGTTATCTTTATTTGGGGCAGAGGTCAGTTGAAAACCAGGAAATTTATAGATCTCTGTCCCAACCTTCACTAAGTATTAGTGATGGTATTTGCATGATTATTTGCACTGTATTGTGGTATTTTGTATATGTTTGCTTTTAATGGTATAATGATTCTACGTGTAAGAGTTAAATGGCTCCAGAAGCTCAAATTGAAGAGATTAAAGAGAACTATCCAGGAGATTTTTATAAAAATGGATTCCTGCCCTGACCAGTTTTGCTCAGTGGATAGAGCATTGGCCTGCGGACTGAGGGATCCCAGGTTCGATTCTGGTCAAGGACATGTACCTTGGTTGCGGGCACCTTCCCAGTAGGGGGTGTGCAGGAGGCAGCTGATCGATGTTTCTCTCTCAGCGATGTTTCTGACTCTCTATCCCTCTCCCTTCTTCTCTGTAAAAAATCAATAAAATATATTTTTAAAAAATGGATTCCTATTAGAATTTTACTTTCACCCCAGACACTGGGAAGTTTAAGGATAAAGACAGAAGTGTCACTCTGGCATCTGATTTCATATTCACAACAATGTGGAAAAAATGGATTATGGCATAAAATGATTATGAAACCATGGTTTGGTTGATGAACTAAAGATGATGTAGAAGAGAAATCAGGCAGCCATAAGGCTCTTAAATTTATGGGAATAGTACATTTATTTTAATAGCATAAAATGGAAATCAATTCCAATTTCAAATAAAGAATATATGTATTGGAATTAAATGCTCTTAAAATGTTTACGCTACATTTTGACTCTAAAAGGAAGGGAAAATATCGAGAAGAGTATGTGATATAAGAAGCACTATATTAAAACATAGGAATCCATCCTTCAGTGTAGATTTTTAAAATTGGCATCATACGAGTGAATAAGACACATGCATTATAATAAACTAGACATTACAAAACTGAGAAGTGAACAATAAAAATACATGGCTCTAAAGTTAACTGTTTAAAAATGGCAAAATATGGAAGATACACGTCCATATTCCCTTCTCCCAAGCCACGTTTAACGTTATCTGAAACTTTTCATTTACTCAGATGGACATGAAAACCTAAACACAAAACTGAACCTCTGAGAGCCATAGCCTCCAGAGACAGAGCAGGACAATAAACTTTGTCCCTTTTTGACTTTGTAACCTTTATTCATTAGTAATTATTAGTCTGTTTGAGCATTTCTTATCAGTCTTCTCTTCTGCATGATCTAAATACAACAAGAATGATGGTAGGAAACCGCTCCCTTCTGTACAGTCACCATCCCTCCTACACACGCACCTGGCAGGGTATTCACAGGCCAGTCAGGGAGCACAAGCAACACAGGGAGACATCCGCAAGATTAAAAAGTGCCATCAGCCCCTGCAGCATGCTCCCCACTGTGCTGCTCCACGCCCAGGCGCTTTTAAACCTAGATCTCCTAGGGGTTTCTTGTGCAAAACTAACTTTTCTTCCTTGCATCCCATCAGAAATAGGATGTAGTGTTTGAGAGGCAGAGACCCCAGCTACTTCCTCGATTTCAATAATTTTAAGCTCACCGCTTCGGCTGTGGCTCTTTCTCTATGGTGCTGGCAATAACCAGGCTTTAGTAACACCATTCCTCTCCTTTCTCCTTCAGTCCTAGGAATGGAAGCTCACCCTTCTATTAGTCCCTAGTACCTCGCCATCCCTAGTGGGTCCCATAAACTGCCTACACAGGTGAATGGTCTCCTCGCTAAATTGTCTCTGTGATCATATTTTCGAATGCTTCCTGTATCCTGCGGGGACGGTGACTGATATAGGCGTTTAATAAAAAATGGGTACATTCTATGTTTTTGGATGGAAGGTTAAACAAAGAATATAGGTAAAGATTGGAACAGGGGCTGAGATGTAAGAGCTCAATAAACATCAGCTATTATCATCTTGTTCTCCATCCATCTCTGAAATCTTAGCTTTCTGACTTGCTTCCCACCTCAACCTGGAAATCAACCTTCAGCTCCCCTCTATCTCATGCCTACCTCCACTCCAAACCCCTCCCCGGCCCATGGTTTAAAACCCCAGTGTTCCAGATTATCCAGTAGGGAGATTGAACAAGATCAAACTTTTCTGAAAATAAACATATTCACACTGTTAAATAAAATCAATCAAAAAAATTACCCACAGAATTAGAAATACATTGAGTGACCACATCATTAACTCTCACTCATGAATTATAGCTTTAGCATATGCATGCAACAGAGTAATTTGTGGAGCAATAGATGAAAAACTAATTGTAAACCTCTTAACAAGAGCTTCAACCTCAGTAAATCATAAAGGGAGGAACAGACTGGGATAATAACACAGACTAGTAATGGTAAAAGCCATAAATTTCAGTTTGTCAGATTAATTGAAGAGACTCATAAAATACCAATAAAGTCCAGTTTTAGAAATAGTTATTAGATGTTTGAGGCTTTTCAGAAATGAATAAAAAAATATAAAACTAATTTTGACAGGGTGTAAAATCTGACATAAAAATAGTGAAGAAGTTTGGAATGCTAGAGATATAGAACAAAAATAACTTTAAAAAAAGCAATGAATGAATGTTTCAGTGAGATTATTTTCAAATATAAATTGCATGATTTTAGAGATAACTTTCATAGGGACCGTTTGGAACTGTGCCAGGCTAGGCTTGGTCAATAAAACAGAGATATCTCAAGCTGGGGAAGGAAGGGCTGGGCGCCTGCAACTGAAGGACTCCAGATAGTCACAAACCACTTCCCTGAACTCCCAGAAGAGTCTAGAAGCCATGAGCATCTAGGCAAAGTGGAACCATTGACTGCAATGCAGGACCTCAAAGAGGTCTACAAAAAGCCACATAGGAGAAACTGCCATGTCTAATTTTCACTGACAAACTCTAACCCAGAACCACCCTGGGGAGGCGGTCCCGGGTAGTGTAGTTCCCAAATTCCAGAGTGAGTGGTGATGAGCCAACAGCAGACATCACCAGAAGCACCACTAAATACTATCCTAGGTACTTTAGAACACTTTTATTAAATTCTAACAAGAATGATATGCAGTAAGTATATTTATTCCCATTTCACAGATAAGTAAACAGGAAATCAGAGACATGTAGGAACTTGTACATGGTCATACCAAGAAACAAGATTCACATATTCACACATAATATCCCCCTTCCATATATAAGTTATGAAAGATCATGCTCCTTTTATTTTAAGAATTTACCTACCATCAACATAGGAGCTAACATTTTTTTACCGTATAAAGTACATGATAATGGTAACATGGGTTAAGTTGAACATGTTTGGCAAATGAATGTCAATAATTTACCAAGTTCTCTTTTTTTCACATTAGCACCAACTGTGATTTCTACCCTGTGGTGCCTCAGAGTGCAAAATAAAATCATGCTCCCCTGAGTTGACTTAGTACTGAGTCCCACTGAAATAATGTCATGCTTTTCAGTAGCTGTAAGGTGATTTGGCTCTTCCAATGGGGAAGAGTAGTGAATAAAATTAGACAAACAGAAGTCAACCTTCAGGAAGTCCAAGGCTGGGAACGGGGGTGCGTGCTCTTAATCAGAGCCAGGTTTTGAATCCACCGGCTCACCACAGGCCCAAGCTGAGCCCACTTAGGAACGGATTCAAACTCTGGGAATTGCCTCAGAATTTAACCATTCTTCCAGGACCAGAATTGTTTCAAATAGTATGAACCTCCACAAACAGCTGCAACCCAGACATTCATTCTTAATTTGTGTATTTTCTGTATGAAGGAGATGTGGGAGAGAAAAAAAAATGCCGATTTCTCCTTATATACACATAGATATGAGAGTGGAAATAAAAAAAAAGCTAAATATAGATGACAAGCTGGCAGAAAAAATGTGTTACTACAAAGAAAAAATGAGAGGTTGAGAGATGGAGGGTCAAGGAGACAGCAAAAGGCAATTTAATGGAAAGAAGGAGTACTAAATACTAAGTAAGAGGGGTGAAGAGTGTATGAGTCATGTTTAGAGAAGAATCTCAGAAAGGACACACTTGAAAATGATGTGAAGGTCTAGTTTAGGGATGAGTATATAGGTGTCAGGGGCCAAGTTAAGTTGAAGGCTACTAACAATGAAAAGTTTCAGGAATGGTATGTGTGGCCAGTGAATGTTGATGGTGAAGTAACTGAATTCTATCGTTAACCATGCATTCTGAATAGACAACCTTACCTCCAACCTCACACACACACACACACACACACACACACACACACACACACGGAAGCAATCACCTAAGAACTTCCTTAAAAATCCTCCCCTTTGATATTCAGACTTTCCCCCCATCACTTCATCTGTCTTTGCCTGTCCATTGTTTACTTAATCCAACCTTCACTCAACTTCTCTTAAGAACTTGCTGCATAAATAGCACTCCAAACATGGTGAAGGTCCAAATGCAGATACCAAGCGTTGGAGAATGAGATTGAGGAACAAGGGAAATAAAAGCAGGGTGCAGCGCTTCAAGAGTGGCTCTGGGTGCTGAGTAGCTACACCCAGCACTGCTGCCCAGAACTGACTGATGTGTGTTCTGTGCTTTCTGCTCTATGGAGGACTGGCTTTATTTACAGACTAGGGCCAGGGTGGATTTTTCTCTGTCTCGCTACTTAGAGCAGCCTACCAGTCAGTATGCTAGTTAGAAACTGGATTCCTTTGTTCAAAAACCTCAGTGAGAATGTTCTTTGTGCTAGACAATGTGCCAGGTCCTTGGGAATAGAAAATGAAATTATACATGTGCTTGCCTCCCCTCTAGTCCCTCCTCCATAATCAACATTTCTTCCTATTTCTTTCTCTGGCCTGCTGCCACATTATTTATATCTCTACGGTTGTAGAGTTTATCACAGTCATTCTACATGACTATAGCAAGCAAAGTTAAATGTTAGACTTGCTCGCCTCAAGAGCCAAAGGCTTGGGGAGATGGATACTCTTATTTACTGTTGGCGGACCATAATTTGGCAATATGCATAAAGAACCCTGAAATAGTCCTAACTGGTTTGGCTCAGTGGATAGATCATCGGCCTGCGGACTGAAGGGTCCCAGGTTCGATTCCGGTCAAGGGCATGTACCTTGGTTGTGGGCACATCCCCAGTAGGGGGTGTGCAGGAGGCAGTTGATTGATGTTTTTCTCTCATCAATGTTTCTAACTCTCTATCCCTCGCCCTTCCTCTCTGTAAAAATTTAATAAAATATATTTAAAAAAGAACCCTGAAATGTTTATGAATTTTTACTCAGTAATCCCACTCCTAAGACTTTCTTCTATGAAAGTAATCAGATTGACATACGAGAGTTGTCATTTCAGTATCCTATCTAATAAAAGAGAAACATGGTAATTAGCCATACATCCCCTACCCTTCCCATTGGCTAATCAGGGTGATATGCAAATTAACTGCCAGCCAAGATGGCGGCAGGCAGCCAGGCAGCTTGAAGCGAACAGGAGGCTTGCTTGTTTCAGTGACGGACGACTCCAACATTCCCCGCCTGCCTTGCTGGCCTCTGAGCTTGCAGTTTGAAACATTGTTACAAATATAGAAGCTAAACAAAACCCCAGAAACCTGCTTTCAGCCAGCCGGGATCTCAGAGCTGCAGTTGATACAGTGTTTCGATTATAGAACCCAAACAAACCAGATACCTGCTTTCAGCAGTGGAGGCCTCAGAGCTGGAGCTAAGCCTCAGAGCTAAAGCTGGCCCAGAATAAAAAAGAAAAAAAGGAGCAGTTGGGAGCTTCAGTCACCCGCCAGCCTGAAAACAGCCCTCAGCCCCTCACCCAGACTGGCCAGGCACCCCAGTGGAGACCCCCACCCTGAAGGGTGTGTGACCAGCTGCAAACAGCCATCATCCCCTCACCCAGGCTGGCCAGGCACCCTAGTGGGGACCCCTCCCCTGATCTAGGACACCCTCAGGGCAAACCAGCTGGCCCCCACCCATGCACCAGGCCTCTATTCTATATAGTAAAAGGGTAATATGCCTCCCAGCACCGGGATCAACGGAGCCGAGAGGCCTCCCGACACCGGGATCAGAGTGACAGGGGCAGTGCCCAAACCCCCTGATCGCCCTGCGGCTCTGTGTGTGACAGGGGCGGGGCCACAACCTCCCTATCCGCCCTGCTCTCTTCGTGACAGGGGAAGGCGCCCCAACCCCCTGATCAGCCCTGCTCTGTGCCTGATAGAGGGGAGCTCCCCAACCCCCTGATTGCCCTGTGGCTCTGTGTGTGACAGGGTGCGGCGCCCCAACCCCCACCCCACGGGCCCTGCTCTGTGCGTGACGGGGTAGAGCCATAACCTCCCCATTGGCCCTGCCCTGAGTGTGACAGTGGCGGCGCCCCAACCCCCTAATTGGCCCTGCTCTGTGGGTGATAGAGGGCGGCGCCCCAACCCCCTGATCCGCCCTGCTGTGTGTGTGACAGGGGGCGGTGCCCCAACTCCCCTATCGGCCCTACTCTGTGAGTGACAGGGGGGAGCTCCTCAACCCCCTGATTGGCCCTGCTCTGTGCATGACAGGGTACGGAGCCCCAACCCCCCTGATGGGCCCTGCTCTGTGCGTGACGGGGTGGTGACGCAACTTCCCCATCGACACTGCCTTGAGTGTGACAGGGGGCGGTGCCCCAACCCCCCAATCGGCTCTACCCTGAGCGTGACTGAGGGCGGCATCGCAACCTCCCAATCCGCCCTGCTTTGTGCATGACAGGGGGCAGCGCCCCAACTGCCCAATAGGCCCTGCTCTGAGCCCGACCAGGGGCTGCACCTAGGGATTGGGCCTGCCCTCTGCCACCCAGGAGCAGGCCTAAGCCAGCAGGTCGTTATCTCCCGAGGGGTCCCAGACTGCGAGAGGGCACAAGCCAGGCTGAGGGACGCCCCCTCTCCCCCCCAAGTGCACAAATTTTTGTGCACCAGGCCTCTAGTTATGTATAATAGTAAAAAAAATTAGAAATATTTTAAATGTGAACATTAATAAAATGAGTACACAAATCTTGGTGAATCCAAAAGATGAAAATCTATGCAGCCACGAAAAAAATTAATGTTTTCAAATAATGTTTAGTGACATAGGAAAATGTTCATGATACCTTGTTCAGTATAAAATGTATTAGCCACAACTATACAGACAGAAGTTAGCTTGGGGTAACAGAATTATAGGTTACTCTTATTTTCTTACATATTCATTTCTGTATTTTAAAAAATTTCTGCCTGAAAATATGTTACTTTTATAATCAAGTTAAGACAACCAGTGTGTATTATTTTAAAAGGATAGTAGCAAAGTATGTTTGTGTTGATTATTCTCTGTTTACCTTCCTAGATCCTTTGTCAGTGCTACTCCCTGTCCCAGGAGAGGCCAACCTTCATGGACTGCATCACTCAGACTTCCCGTGGCTGCAAGTTGGATTTGACCAATAAAGACTCTGGCAGAAGAATGAACAATAGGAGAAAAGAGAAGTTGGGCTAACTGGTCTCCTGGCTACCAGGCACATTGGACAGTAGCTCTGCTACTTACCTGTAGGGACAGATCCTGTGGGACAACTCCCTCCCACATCTTCTTCAGGCCTCAGGCCAGTAGGCTTCTTGCTTGCTAATTTCTCAACACTAACCTTTGTTGGCTCCCATTACCCTGCCCACATCTGCAAATCATCCCCACATTAAAATATTTTCAATTAACCCTATGTGTGCACCATCTGTGTCCTGCCAGGCCCCTGACTGGGACAGTGTCTAAGGTGAGTACACAACAGCTGCAGGAATGTAGAGAGGGCGGAAGAAGCAGATGGCTCATGTTCAAAAGGCAGAGGTAGTTGCACGGTGGCCAGATCAGTGTCTGGGAAAAGCTAGGGAGAGCTGAGTCTGGATTGGAGTTGGAGACCTTTGCAAGAAAAGTGATGCTGTTGCCCAAAAGTCAGGGTTCAGATGGGGTAAATAGAGTGTTGCGGAAGAAGATGAGCTTACAGCATCCCAAATACAGTATAAATTTTATGTTGGTAGTTTTGCAACTTCTAGTGGGAAATTTGGAGAGAGTGGGCTGATAGCTTCAGTTCACAGGACTTTGTAAGACTTATGGATGGGGAGGTGCATTCGTGGATGCAGCACCATTACCTTTTAAAAGGTGTTCCATGATTTGTTTGGAGTCAAAGTACAGCATTGCTAAGAGTATCTTGTCACCGTTCTAGTGCTGGGTGACTTTCAGCCTCTGCTTCTTATTCCTGCTCAAATTGGGTGCCTCCTGCTGTATTGATTAGATAGCGAACCCTTGTTCTTAGCCAGATTCACTTTTACTTTCTGAACCAGACTTTGACATTTTGCCCTGGTGTTGGGCTGTCCTGGTTCCATCTTGAACTGGCAACTCTACAGACTCCTATCTGCCTCTAAGCAAAGGGCAGAGGACAGACACACCTGTATACATGGATTTCCTCAAATGCTGGACTTTGGCCTTAGAAGCTGAGCCTTTAGGCAAAGTGATTTGAGCAATAAAACCTTACCTGTGCACAGTGTACTTTTTCCAAGAACTTTCAGCTCTATCTCATTTGAGTAGTCTGGATTTTTTCTATCAGGGTGAAGGTCAAAGGAAAGGCAAGCCAAGAGGCTGAGAAACTGCCCCATAGCCAGATTCAATTCCCTTATTGTCCCCAAACTTGCCCTCATAAAGTCCTCAGAATGCACCTTAGGTAAACAACTCCCACCCTACCCTGTACCTTTCTTCCCCCACAGTCAACAGAAAGGCAGTTTGCCCAGAGGTGATTTCCAAGGTTTCTATAATTTAGGTAGTCACAGAGGCTGGATCTTAGCCTGTGTGTCTCTAGATAGAAATCCTTTCAGTGCCCCCAAATAAGGAAGTCTTGGGGAACTGACTCAAACCAACTGAATTCACAAAAATTGAAGTATCAAACAAAATGCATTGCTCTGCCTGGCCAGGATTGCTTAGTGGTTGAGTGTAGTCATGGTTCAACTCCCGGTCAGGGCACATGCCCGGGTTTGGGGCTCAAACTCCAGTGTGGGGCATGCAGGAGGCAGCTGATCGATTGATGAGTCTCTCTCATCATTGATGTTTCTGTCTCTCTCTCGCTCTCTCTTTCTCTCTGAAATATATATATATATATATATATATATATATATATTTTAAAGCACTGCTCTAAAGTCTTTTATCTCATGTCAGTTATCATCACAATACTAAGAGGTCCACAGATTCTACTCTTAATTCCCCTTAAGACAAGGAAACTAAAACACAGAAAAGTTGAGTAACTTGCCCAACATTTCACAGGTAGTAGTGACAGAGCCCAGGTTGGGACACAGCCATCCGGCATCCTTAATGGACACACTGGGCTTCAAGGTGGCACTCAGACTGGACCTTCATGAAGTGGTATTTGGATCTCACAGTTTCACCCTGAGGAAGACAGACGGAAATGTAACCTACAGTCAAGATTGCCTGGTGAATATTAAGCACAAACACGTGGGAATTAGGTTTTCTTAATGAAGGGCTCTTCAGCTAAGAGTGCTTGAAACGTAAGTCTTTCTCCAGGGAGGAAAGCACCAGAGATGACTGGAATCTTCTAGTGAGGGCACCTCTTTCTCCATCAGTGTTGGGGATTGACAGGCCAAGCTGTTGGTCCCTTCTTTTTCCTCATTCTGCCACTGAGAGTTTTCCTTTAACACTTTCTTCTCTTAGATATGCTAAGTCATTGTCTCACAGCTTTAAACATGCTAACTGCCAGGTTCCGGAAGCAGCCATTCTTTAACCTCTTGATTGAAACTTAATCTGGATGATGCTCATTAGCCAGCCCGTCACAAATTATGATTTTGGGTTTGCTTTTTCTGACTCTGACCTCATGTTTTTGTTCTGAATCGCTTAGTTTAACTCAGAGGTGCTTTACTGTCATTCTTAAGTATCTTCAAAATTCCCTCCTTTCTAAAGCTGATTTTTTTGTGTGTGTGTCCATTTTTTTCTAATGTTTGGGGACATTTTCTAAGTCAATATGATATAGTAGGCAGTTAGCAAGCAGAGTAGGAACAATAGCCTAGGTACAAAAGGTCAGGGCGGAAAGCCCCAGGGGCCTACCAACTGACAATTGTAAGGCGGGACCTCGCCTCCAGGATGACCCTGCCTACCTTAGCAGATCTTGGGTTAGGCCCTGATTCACTGGTCACTTGGTTCAGGCCCTCTGTTGACCTTTCCTCCCCTGGCACCGTCCCTGGTCATGTGATAGACCCCCTTAGAGGAGTTATACCATTCCCATACAAGCCCTTGCACACCACTCCCTTAAGCATTAAGCCTTGGAGATAACATCTAGGCCTCAATTGTGTTTCAGCTCCAGGCCCAGAAAAGCAGCAAGACCAGGCAGAGTGACCCTATGGCTGACATCAAGACCACTTGGGATTATTAATGACACTCTGCCTTGTTGCCAAGCAATCAGTAGAGACCAAGACCTGGAAGGGACACACCTGGGAAGCTGATGAATATTTTATTGAGATCCTCCCGGAGACCTCCAGATAAAGTTCCTTAAGACAGAGGACTAGAGTGGCTCTCTCTCATGTACTTTCCTTCACCTTTCTTCCCTCAAGGTGCATACCTTTGCTTTCTTTCACCTAAGCTCCAAGGCCCTTCTTTTGCCTCTGTAATTTGTTTCCTGAGCCCACACAGCCCACTGGCTCACTTCTACTTCTGTGACTTTCTAAATAAACTTGTGCTTGTATTTGAGTCTTGACTCTGAATTCTTTCTTAGCCAAAACTCAAGGACCAAGGTCTAACATCTGGTATTGTTTGCCATTAACAAATAGTCATCACAAGTGTCCCACATTTGGAAATGGAAGAAGCATGACCTTTGATGCATTATTTTATACTGATTGTGCTGCTCAAAGCACCCTGATGTTAACTGTCCAGAGATGAAAGACGTTTTCTTGGAGATGCTAGGGAGAGGTAAGATGATATTAAATATACGGGACACCTCTGTACTGGACAACAACCTAGAAAGAGGCAGCATGACTTCTACTCCTGAGTAATCTTGAAAAGTGGCACATTTTAAAATGGAAAGTATGTTGATGTGAGGGCTCAAACTATTGAAAAGATCTTAAGAAATCTAAAAGTAAGATTTGATTTTCCACATATTTTCTTCACTGATACCCACTATCAGTTTGGGCCTAAGAACACAAATTTGGGAAGCCAAGTTTCCAATTACCAGCCTCATAAACTTATAATAAATAAATAAGTTTACAGATTTTACAGCTATCTCATAAACTTATGCCATTCATAAGTTGCTCATAAATCTGATATTACATATTCCGTGACACGATCTAGCACCTGACTTTAGTTTAATGTTTAAAACATACTTAATATATGATAATATGATTTATGTAAAAATATATATGATAGCAACACTTAGGAAAAATAACAAAGGAAATGCCAAGTGGAATATAAAAATAGTCCTTTCAAGTCAGTTTTCTTATTCTAATGATAATACCAAGAGATGTTTTACATGAAAGCATGGTTACTCTGCACAACAAAAACTGACATCAGGAGAATAGGTAAAACATTTCAAGCATCCCTAGCAATTCTTAATAGTCTAGTAAAAGCCTATCTGCTTCAACAGTATCAAAGGGCTTCCTTATCTAGAGAAAGTCATGCGTTTTGAGGGTTCAAGTTACAACAAAAAGACTGGAAAACCTTTGTGCCTCAAGCAAACTTGCTCAAAGGGACCAACCCTAAATGGGTAAAATGTCAAGAAGGGAAGTCTACAGTCCACACCACTGCAAACCTTGAAGGTGCATTATTCATGGTGACTACTCTCTACTCTTTACTCTCCTCCTTCACTCCAAGAGTTTCATTGGACTCCCTTGCCTTGTGCCTTCCCGTGGATTTGACCTATGAAATGCACCTTTAAGAGATCAGCTATGGGCCAATATGTGGTTGTGTATTTATTCCCCAGCTCCCTTCCTGTTCGTGTGAAACATAGATGGAAGCATGGAGGGCAGAAGAAAGGGACCCAGGGGTGGGTTTGGCACTCTCTTTCTCTGTCACTCCTCTGGTTGTGTTTTCATGACTACAACTCCTTATAGTTCCAGTTCTCCTCTGGACAACCCCTCTCTCCGTGCTCCCAGCTTCTGCAGGGAAGTCCCTGCTATAGTTTTAGCTCCTGCCAGGCTGCCCAGCGTCTGGGTTCTGCTAACACTACCTCTTCCCTGCATCCAGCCAACCTTAGAGGAAGCAGCAGCTTCCTGCTGTGGCTAATCTCTCAGTTGCCTTGCCACTCCCTGTTTGACTTTTTAGCTTCTCCATCACAGTGTAATTAATTTCTTTTATTTAATGCCTTCTATTTGAGATAGGGTGTGCTTTCAGTTTGCTTGACTGGACCCCGAGTCACATGGTACTCCCCCACTTCCCAGGCATGGAATAGTAGAATAGTAGGACTGGGCATTAAGGAATCAGAGTCCACTACTTCAGATAAACACATGTGCATGTGGGAATATTCTATGACTATATACATATAGGATATTTCACTTGAATTTACTTTTATATTATTTACTCCAACATTCTTCTTTGGGATCCTTCCCAACTTTCAATTCTAATTCTTCGTACATGAAGATGTCAGAATAATGACCATCAAATGCTATTTTATGCATATTATTCCTTTGCTCAAGCATCTAGAGCAGCCGTGGGCAAACTACGGCCTGCGGGCCAGATCCGGCCCGTTCAGCTGTTCTATCCAGCCCGCAGAGCAGAAAGAGCGGAGGGTTCTCTTGCTCTCCCCTCCGCTCCTTCACCAGCAGCAGTGTTAACATGGCAACGTCGGGAAACACGGCCGCAGCTCCTTCTTCTGAGTCCAGTTTAAGAACCCATTGTGGCCCTCGAGTCAAAAAGTTTGCCCACCCCTGATCTAGAGGATATTTCTTTGGTGAAGCAGATCCATGCTCCTTGGTCCAGCTATAACAGCTCTCTCTCAATCATCACCCTCCATCATTTCCTTCCTCCCATATCTTTATAACCTTATATCCTATGTTATGCTCCAATGAAGCCTATCTGTTTCAGTGAAACTGTCATGCTTGCCATTCTTAACATTCAATTTCCTGTTCTCTACCATTGTGTTTTCACTAGGGTAGTAGCACCCTTTCTTCTCACATCCTTCACACTGATAATACCTTGTACAGAATAAGAATAATGATTTGTAATTAATAATGCACCATCATATGGATGTGTAACTTCTCTGGGCCTCTCTCTTCTTAAATATTAGCATTTTCCAGGGTTCTAGTCTAAGCCCCATTGCCTTTTTATTCTAAATTTCTTTTTTTGGATGATACCTTTCATTCTGATGAGTCTAAATCCAAATGTATGACTCCTAAATTTACATACTTAGTCTTCAGACTCTCCTATGCTTCAGACTTGTGTTTGCAGCTAACTAAATACCTCTGCATGAGTGCCTTGCAGGCACAAGAGCTCCAAATGTCCCAAACTGAACTTAATTTTCTTTCCTCACTCTCCCTACACCCCCTTTCCAAGATTCTCTAGTTTTAATTAATAATGTTGCCTCTCAACTAGAAACTGAGTCTTTCTTGATGCCTCCTAAAAGCTTGCCATTTTTGATCTGTCACAAATTCTGAAAGATCTTTCGAATTCATCCTTCCTAGGTCCTTTAGGAGGCCATTCTTGTAGACAATCTCTTCACCTTATCCCCAGCCTCTTTCTCCTGGCTCCTTAATGCACAGACCAAACTGGTTTTCTCTTAATTCCTAAAACACACCAGTCTCAGGAATATTTGCAATTGCTGTTCCTTTTCCTCTAAGTTTTGCACAAAATGTTTTTTCTCTTGCTCAATCTAAACAGGTTCTTATTTCCCCCAATATTCCCTATCACACAGCCTGCAGTTTATACCCTTCATTACACCTTATCACAATCTGCAAACATTTTGTTCATTTGGTTAGTCTTTTATCATCTTTTTCCCACTAGAATCTAAGCTTTGTGATCACTGTACGCTCAACAGAGTATAGGTATAGAGTAAGCACTGTGGGATAGAGATATGAACGATGGAAGGAATAAACTAAGCAGAGCCCTTGGTCTGTCTCCCAGACCCTCTGTAGTCCACCAGGCACAAATCTGATCATGTCACTGTCCTGCTTCAAGTCCTTTAATGGTTTTCTATTTTCTGTAATAGTCATTCTAATACTTACAAAACCTTTTTGAGATTTACAATTGTAGCAAGAACAAGGGTTCAGAATCTTCCGTTTAAATTGGAAGTTCTGGAATAGATAGAAGAATGAACTCTTTCCCATCACCTCTTGGCCCAATGAAAGTTCAAAGGCTTTTGCCAGTATAGATCCTTTTTTTAAATTCGGTTAGCAGGCAGACAGGGAAGTAATGAAAGCACTGGACTACTAGTACAAACCAGGGTATCTGGGTCTTAATTTTTGCTGGTCACCTGACCTTTCCAGTTTTTCGTTAACTCAAACATAAAATGAGGAGATTGTATGAATAATCTCCAAGGCCCCCTTCAGCTCTGTAATTCTATGACTCTCAGGTACTAGACCACTATGTCTCAGGATTAGTTTTTGAGCATCAAATTAAATGAAATGTGGACTGTAAAATATAATACGGGTTGTACTATTTGGGCTATGAGTGTGGTACCTTCATTATGGAGCCTGTTATACTTGGGCTTTAGAAATGGTTGATGAAAATGATATGTAGCTTCCAAGCATTATTTGATTTGTTCCTTTTTGCAAGTAATGTCAAGCCCAGTGAAAACAAGTGGCATTTAGAAATGGTAGTACATGGCATAAAAGGTGAAGACGGGCAATATATTTTGCCTCCTCTGCATTGGGTACTTTTTGTATGTTACACCTTAAAATTAGCATATCATCCCATTTCATAAAGGAGCACAGTGACGCCTGCATAAGTAAGACTCCGGAGCTGGTAAGTGGCAGGAACATCGATGTATCCAGCTCTAGTCTACTGGTTCTGCCTGAAATCCTTTTAGATACTGATATCTGGTGCCAAATATCAGTTTTCTCTCTACCTTGAAGTCACTTCTCCAAGTAAAGGGATATACATGAGCTGCAGAAGAATGCCTGAGCTTGGGAAAAGGGAGTAGGATTAAAAAGAGAATTCTTGATTGCAACCTCACCTCAGTCCAGCAGCTATCCTTGGATAATAGCTTGCTTGAGATTTTCCCTGATCATTGCCATTGGATGCCTTCTTTAATCTGCCATTGCAACCTAGTGGTGAGAGGACCTGGTGCTGTGCTGAGTAGGACCTAGTACTAGTGTTCAGTGCTCATGGGCCCTAATGTGCTTCAGAGAAGGAGATCACACAATGAGGAAAAAGCATCCAGCTATTGATCAACTCTTACTGCAACATCATTGGAACAGTTTCCTTGCTTATAGTTGGTTTGTTTATTTTTATTTTTTTAAGAGACACTCAGTTCATGATTCAAGTCCTTTTCAAGAAACGTAATCAAGGTAGGACATTAGAATTCATAGAGTGATCCAGTATAAGGAAGTCTAGCTGAATCATTATGGAGAGCTGTGAGTCTTACCTATAAAACAGGTGTAAATAAGGACCTTTCAAAAGGCTGATGATCCACAGAACTCTCTTCAGGAGGTAAAGCATTGTTATTGGTGCCTTAGCTAAGCTACAGAAACAGTCAACACATGATGGCCATCAGGCATTTAGAGACAGATGCCTCAAGAACAACTCATTCTTGCCAAATCCTTTGCTTTTAATATGGAAGGAAAGAATTAAAAAAAATTATACTCATTTTTCTCTTTCTTATGATATCACTCTGACACCTATTTTCATAAGGAAGCTAAGAACATAATCTATTGCACTAATTGCTCCAAGGGTCTCAGAAAGAAGGTTATCTCCAATTCAATTAATTTTGTGATAAATAATGCTTGTTATACACAATTCATTGAAGAGTAAAAATATTTTGTCTTAATAGTGCAAATAATCAGAATGAATGACTGGTTGATTTTATATTAAGAATTGCCAACTTCATTCACTACCATATACCTAACAGCCCCTGACAATTTAGTTAGAATTTTTATAAGGCAAAGTTGTCTAATAATATTGGTATTATTGGTCTCTGCAGAACACATTTTCACTGGCTACTCCAAAGCTTGCTAAACTGTTGGATAACAAATGGGAAAATATCACACCACAGGCAATATTTACCCATCCAACAGGCAAAACACGAAAATGGAACCCAGGCCTAGAATCTTCTAGTGTTACTCAATCAAGGCAAATTATTCATTGTCTTCTGCCCAGGAGGCCCCATGGGACAGGAAATATTGATTTAGGAATTTGCTGGGCATGAATGTCTTTGTGTTGCAACTATGTTCTTTTATGTAACTTCTTAATACTAGTATATTATAAGATGTTTTTATTCATGCTGTGATAAGCTGAATAAGAAATTAAATCTGGCTATTTAATAAACATGAAATGTAAACACTAAACTCTTTTTATAATTACTAACTTGGGGATCATTAAAGTTCACTCCATGGTGTGCAGGATTGCACAATGCATTGTTTATATCCATGCCTGGCTTCATCTCTTCATTCATCTCAGAACCTTACAACCTCTGCTTGTATCTCACAAGACCCAATTTCAGTCTTTCTGCCAATGGAATTTGCAGAGTCTGTGTATTCTTCATGGTTCACCCAGGGCTTCTCAAAGCCAGGACATTCTCAAAGTCAGGGCCATAGGTATTGGTGAGAGGATGAGGCTGGTCCAAGAGGAAGTTTGTGGAATGAAGAAGAGCAGGAGCTATTCATTACCTGAGCAGCAGAGGAGGATTCAGGAGCAATTGAAAAGCCATGAAGCATATAGAATGGCAACATACAAAGTTATTTCATCAGCTAAAAATTTGCTCCATATAATTTTATGTCCTAATAATATCTGATATGAAAAGTAAGGGCCATACATGAATGCACAGCATTAGCATTTATTGATTTGTTTGTTTGCTCTTCTCACTTGGTACTTCCCATGTAAAATCAGCATAGCAGTTCCTGAAGACTCTGCAGTCAGGCCTGGGTTCTAATCCAGCCTCTGCTACTTTCTAAGAGTGTGATCTTAACCTCCCTTGGCCTCAGTTCCTCGTGTCTAAAAGGAAAATAAAATTATCTCTCTTGTAAGATCATTGTAAAGGAAAACCATAGACACATGATATATGATGCATTTGTGTACATATATGTATATATGTAAACATATATATCTTTATATATGTATTTTATATTCACTGAAAACAGTGCCTGGCAGATATCTAAATCAATAGTGTTCAATAGAATTATCAAATTCACTGTTGTATAGTTTCTACTTAACTTCCCACATCTGTAGGCCTGGTCTTCCCTCCTCTCTATGAGCTCCTTGAGAGTTGGGAAGCGATCATATTTCGTGGTGGCTACATGTTTTCTGTAAACCCATTTGTTGAGGGTTTACTCCCTCCTCTTTTCTCAGGTCGATATGATTTAGTGGCAGGTGAACCAGGTCTGGCCAATCACTGTTGCCTTCATCTCGCCAGAGGGAGGGTGTGGACTGAAGCTTGGATATGCAAGTCCTCACCACAGAAAGGGTTCCTGACGTCTGAGATGGCTGGCTTTGAGGCTGGGCATCTTTGTCTCCTTTGGAAGATCCTGCCTGAGAATGAAAACAACACCAAGATGTACAGAGCGTCTGGTTCCATTTTCTTGTTTTGCCTGTTGGATGGAGAGAGGAGGCCCCTGAGGACATCGGTTTAGGGTTTCAATCTTGCCTCAAAAGAGTGCTCTTGGATCTTCTGATTTTAGAAGGAAATACATTCTGTCTTGAGTTTATTTAAATTAGTTTGTATTGTATTTGCTACCAAATTAAACTAATATATTTTCTTAAAATCAACTTGATCTGCATGATCCTGTTTGATGCCATTGACTGCCTATAAGGCCCTGCATACCTTTAAGACAACATATATATATGTGTATATGTGTGTGTGTGTGTGTATATATATATATATAATTTATTGCATGTATAAATGAGTTAATAATTTAAAACTCTCAAAGCATATGAGCCCACTAACTCAATGTCCTATACATTATCATACTGTCCTTGGCAATCCAAGTTCAATTTATGTGTCTTGACATAGCAACAAACCGTTTTGTAGAGAAACACATGATGTAGCCCGAGGATCAGGTTGGATGGACTGGATTGTTGAGAGGACTGATTAGGGAGACCAGAGATTCAGCTTCGGAAGAAATGATTTCCTTTCCGCATAACTGACTCCATGGTCAGCTCAGTCCCTTAGCCGCACTGAACCCCATTCTTCATTCACAGAATGGGAAATATTTATAGGGTTGATGTTAGGCTATAAGGAGCTCATTTGATGTGGGAGCTACGAATGATGCACGCGTTATTTGATGAATCCTCCCCCCCCCACCCCACCACATACGCCTATATCAGTTGGTGATGGATTCACACCTGCCAAATCATGAATCTAAACGTTTTAAAAATTGTTTTTCCCGTCAAATGCACAATAGGAGGCACGTTTCAGAAGAATATACGTAAGCACAATCATATCCGGGCCCGGGATGTAACTTTTGTGGGAATACTGTCTCCCTCTGTACAAGGAATGGCTCCACTGCCACGTTACCTCCCAGGATCCCTACCCTTACCTTCTGCCATCTCAGGGCTCAGAGGGCAGCTGCGATGCTGGCTTCAGACAAGCTCCAAGCAGGCCCTTGGGCCACCGCTGCAGCTCAATACCTGTGCGCAGCCTGCCCTCGGGGCGTGCGGTGGGCGTGGCGCAGAGCACCTGCTCCCGCGCTCGCCTTGAATCTCGCTCGATCCCCTCACTTAAGGGTGCAGCTCCGCAGGCTCCCGGCCCTTCCCTCCAGTGTGCTCTCTGAGATCCGGTTTCAATTCCCCAGTGAGCAGCTCCCGGGTCCCGTTACCATTCCCCAGAGCTCCGTGTGTGCTGGAGGGACGGGGCCAAGGAGAGACCGAGTGAGGGGACCAGGCTCCCGGGCTCCAGTTACCGGCCGGCGCGTTCCCCGCCCCGCGCCGCCGAGGGAGCGGTGGAGCCGGGAGCGCCGCGGCCCCTTTAAGAGCCGGGCCCAGCCGCCCGGGGGCCGCCGGAGCCCAGAGCGCCGCGCGCCGCAGCGGAGTTGGGACCAGCGCAAAAGTTTCCTCCCAACTCCGGCCCCGCGCGCCGCCGCCCACTCCCGCCCCGGGCCTGGGGCCGACCCGCCGCCGCCAGGGCCAGGGCCAGGCCGGGCCGAGCCGGGCCGGCAGTTTCGCTTTGGCGCGCGCGGAGCAGCAGCCGCGGCCGGGCCCCAGCAGGAGCCTGAGCGGCCGCGGGAGCCGGAACAGGAGGAGGAGCCCGGCCGCGTCCCGGCCCCGCCACCTGGGAGGTAGCCCTTCCCGCCTCCCCGGCCCCGATCCCGGCCCCCAGGAGCCCGCCTGGCCGGGGCCAAGGGGCGCTGCTGCGAGCCCCAGGCCCGGAGGGGGCGCCGGGGAGAGACACCCCGGGCCCGCCCGCGCCGCGCGTCCCAGGAGACGGGGCTGCACCCGCCGGGCCAGACACCTGTTCCCAGGCCCGGCGTGATCGCCGGGGGCCAGGATGAAAGTGACCGTGTGCTTCGGCAGGACCGGCATCGTGGTGCCCTGCAAGGAGGGCCAGCTGCGCGTCCGCGAGCTCACGCAGCAGGCGCTGCAGAGGTACCTGAAGACCCGGGAGAAGGTGAGCCTGCGCGGGGGGCCCGGGGCGCGCGGGGCGGGGGAGGGGGCGCGGCTGCCGGCGGTCTCCCCGCGAGCGCACGGACGGAGGCCGGGTGCCCGGAGGACCGATCGGCTGGGCTGGCGACGCTCAGAGGCCGCAGAGCACCCGGGCAACTTGATTTTTCATAACCTGTGGCCACAACTTTTGGATGTTGCTGCTATCAGCGACCCGGGTGTCTTTGGGGGTTGGAGGGCCTGGCTTCTCTAAGGGGTGTAGGGGGAACCGCAGCGTGGGGGTCCCCTGGGGGGTGGTTGGCAATGCAGGCTCTCGCACCCTGATCCAAGCTCACTGCCCCAGACTCCGTTTTTAATCAAGTTCGCAGGTGATTGGCAGGACCTGAGTTTGAGAAGCGCAGCTTGAGAAGTTGTTTGAGGGAAAGCTTTGCAAGGGAAGCCTTGAAGGCGCTGCTGACCTCAGGTGTGGTTTTTGACCCCCCAAGGCCCACCCTACTTCGCCCCCTTGGAATTTGAAAGTTGGTTGGTGCAAGTGACACACTGGGAAGTTGTAACTGATGGGTCCCTTGGAATTTCAGCCTCGCCAGCTGTCCTCCCTGAGTGACTGACTGGGCGGGAACTTGGGTGGAAGGATGCTGTTTGCTTACACCATCCAGCCTACATGTCAAGTGTTTATATTTTAAAACCACACATTTCATGAGCATTTACCACGTGTGTGGTCTGTGTCACGTCGTGGATGACTGTTGCAACGAGGACCAAGACTGTCCCTAACTCTGTTCCTGAACTCAGAAACAAGTAAACATGAAGTGAGGCGCAGGCCCTGTTTTCAAGTGTGGAATGCGTGTTCACAAGACTTAGCTGGACCCTAGAGCCCCTATGAGGTGCTTGGGTAACCATACCGGGCTTCCTTCTGTGTCTCATCAATGGAGAAGGCATTGCAGATATTCAGATGGAACATCTTGTTTGCCCCAAACCCTCCTGAAACACAGGATAAGTCCTAAACTCTTGCTTCAGAGGCCAATTGTTCTTTTATTATTTGTTCTCATGCTGTGAGAACTGTACAGGTGGTGTGTTGACCAATTTAATGATGGGAAGATGTGATTTCTGGTAATGGCTTAAAGGTTATCCAAGGCATAAAAATGATTTTGTTTCTTCCAAATATATAGTTTGGGCAGTTAAGAAAACTCTCTGCAACTTCTGTGCCCCCGCTAAAAATTATTATACAGAAAAAAAATTCTACTCTGGATAAATACATGTTTATGTTGTCTTGAACAACCAAGGGCTTGAGAATTGTAGAGTGAGAGGTCTATAAATATATTAAATAAAATACCCAAAGCTGAACTCTTTAGTAATAGAATTGGGGTAGAGCTGGGAAAATAATCAAAGAGGCCTATAAAACTATATGAGTATCCACCCTAATGTATTGTAGCTACATTATTACAATAGCTTGTGCTGTTTACATTGTGTAATTCAGTTACACTGAGAGATACACACGTAACCAATTGTCTTTGAAGTCATATTTCCCTAACTTCTGAAAGTAAGCTAAGGTTAATAGTAACAAAATTATTCTAGGCTAGTTATTAAAGTAGATTGAAGGATTGTCTTACTGAGATGATGAATTATTTTCATTTTAACTCATTATTAAAATAATTTATACCCTAAAATCATAGATCTTTAGAAGTTTAGTACATGGAGCTGTCTAGGTAATAGAGTAAGATAAAAGGTTATAAATAACATGCAGGGAACTAACTAGGTGATATTTAATGTATTATAATTTGATCTTAAATGTTGTTAAAAAGTTATTGATATTCTGGACTGAAAGCATAATTTATAATATCACAGAATCCATAATGTAATTGTATTGATCCGGTTTACTATTACTACCAGACATTAAATTTTTCTGTTTGTTTATATATTAGTGAATGTGGCATTTAAAGGTCACCTGCAGCTTATAAATCCTCCCTCCCTTTTTTTGGCTTTTAAAATCTCAATTTAATAAGTGGCAAGTGATATTTTTCCCCTCCCCAAATATTCCTCTCCCATAGTTCCATCTTAAATAATATTGTAATCATATAAGGCTTAACTAGTATTAAGTGGGATTCCTAATGAAACTAAAATGTCAAGAAATACTCTGACAAATTCCATGCTCTTATCCATTGAACTTAGAAAATAATGGGAAAAGATCAGAAATATCAAAATTCAATTTGAAAAACAATTAGTCATAAGTTCATTTATTTAAATCAGTGAAAACGTGTTAAAAGAGTGAAAATGATTTAAAAGGCTTGCTTCCCTGGACAACAAGATTTTACACCCTGCATGTAATAACAACTGACATGAATCGCGCTTACACTGTTCAGGCACTGGCCTAGGAGCTTGACAGGTATTAAATGACTTACTCCCCGAGGGTAGGTACTATCATTCCCATTTTACAGATGGGGAGAAAAGTCATACCTCCGTAACAAAGAGGTGGCTAGGACATTGTGGAATTAGAATTTGACCCCAGGCACTGGGTGTCCAGGCCCTTACACTGTCATTAACTACACAGCCCAGTAGATTATTATGCACTGGAGTTTCCCCACCTTGTTTATTTTTTACAGTTTGTTTTAAAAAGACAATTCCATCTACAAACTGCTACAAGAACATAATGAAAAAGCAATTTTGTTTCTTGCGGAGAGGCAGGACATCCGCAGTTTCCTCTTGATTATCGTTAACTGTAGGGATCTCTGTTTGTAAGGGAGAAGTCTAATTTCTGAGACAGATATTGCAGGATTTGCAAATGAAGTATGAACAATGTCCCTCAGTCTAATTATAGACGGAAAAATGGGCTAGATCTCATCCAGGTAGAGAGTGCCGTACAGAAAACAAATTTGGTGAGAACCCCATGTAAGTTAAGTTGGTTTCTTTAGGTTCCTGAATAATTTAGATGAGAGAAAGTCAGATTTCACGATTGAGGTTAGATTCGGGGTTTCTACCGTTTGGAGGGTAAGCGAAGGCCAAGGAGGACATTCTGGGTTTTGTGGGCAGCATCAGAGAAGTAAGAAACAAATAAGACCGGTATTTGTGGAATGTGAGGAACCAGCTGAGTCAGCATCAGATAAGGCGGGAAGTAGGTAGGATGCTGAAGGAAGGTGCTAACTTGAAATCTGCAACTTTGAGGTTTCTGCTGCCTCCCCACACCCTCCCATTTGAGGAACTCTATTGGGGAGGTGATTTGACTAATGGACGAGAATTATGGGATCACTTGTCTTTGGATTCTGGTAGTTTATCAGCTTCCCAGCCTCTAAATCCAATTAAGTTAAGTAGTTAGTGGAGAGGAGATTGTCTTCTTAAATAGTCAAGATGGGGGCCATAGAGTAATTAGTTTAATTTATCATCAAAATTATGTGTCACAGGTGGAGGGGTGATTGAGCCCATATCCTGCAAGGGCTCAACTCTGGCTGATTATTAGTCACCTCTAACTTTAACATTTCACATTTAAAACAATACAAATGCCTGACTTCCTTTCTCCAAGATTCTCATGCACTGGGCTTGGAGTGGAGCCTGGATGTGGGTATTTTTAAGGCACTCTAGGTCAGTGATGGCGAACCTATGGCACGGGTGTCAGAGGTGACACATGAACTCATATTTTTGGTTGATTTTTCTTTGTTAAATGGCATTTAAATATATAAAATAAATATTTGGTTGCAAATATCAAAAAGTTTCTATATGTGACACGGCACCAGAGTTAAGTTAGGGTTTTTCAAAATGCTGACACGCTGAGCTCAAAAGGTTCACCATCACTGCTCTAGGTGATTCTAATACCTAGCCAGGGTTGAGAACCACCAATCCACAACCACCAATCTTGGTATCACTGAACTCATTTGGTTTTAAATTTTTTCCATGGCAGATACTGTATCTTAGGCATCTATAGACCAATCTGTCATTAGCAACTGCCTCTTTATTCCTACCCTGTATGAATTCTCTCAGCAGATTCATCTGAGCTCAAATAATTCATTAAGTTAAACATTGATTACATACACCCACACACAAATACACACACACACACACACACACACACACACACACATGGTGAGGCTGAAGTGAATAACCTATTTAGTAACAAGAGTTTATGGTGTATTCAGCAGTTGAAATTAATGAGATACTATGAACATTGATTTCATGGGAAAATGGGTGTGCTAGAATTTTTCAGAAGCTGATTTGTGGATCTGACTGCATGAGAAACCTTTTTCCTTTCTCTTTTTTTAAATGAATGAAACATTTGATAAAATTTTCAAAATCAATCTCTTTTGTGTTCAGACATTTTGAATAATGTGTTTGTTTTACAAGCTGAGGCCAGCTTCCCAGATCTGAACAAGTCAACGGTAACAACTTTATTTCTTGATTAAATTTGAGATCAGAATCTAAGAGAACTTGTACATAATGAGAATCTGGTACGCTGTTGTATGGGACTAGTGTAGAGGAATAAGCTAGTACGCTTGAATTTCTGAACTTTTCAGCTTTTGATGCCTTGTTTCCATATTTAAGGTTTTTTTGTTTTTTTTTTTTTACACAAAAACTAGGACCATCATATTGAAAATGCTTTTTGGGCACTGACTTACTTGAGTGCTTTATTTTCTGTTCAGTTCTCTTTTGTCATAATGTGTGGACTAGATGTTCTTCCCAGCTTACGGATGGCACTGACTCACCATAAGAGTGGCACGTGCTTCTGATTGGTTGTAGTTCTGCTACTTGACTTTCATTGGACAGCCTCTAAGTTTGCAAACACAGTGCTCATGGGGCCGGCTGTGACCCACAGATGTGCTTTTTAGTTCCACTCAGTGTTATATTTTGACTTAGTTGCCATGTTTAAATATTTTGAGATTTCATGCAACAATACAGATTTCCATCTTTTTTTTTTTTTTTTTTTTTGAGGGGCAGAGGGGGAGGGAACAGGACTGAAGCGCTGACAATTCTGAGCTTCAGTTTCCCACATAGCAATCCTTAGTGGCAGCGGAGGCATGTCTTTTCTCTTTAGAAGGGATGCTCTCACTTCCATTACTGCCTCCCGAAAGTGAGTCTAAGTTACTGTCCTCTTAATCTCATTCCTATTTGCTTACTTATGGCCCACTTCCTGCACTGTTGCTCTTTGGCTGGCTTGTTGGTAGAGTTTTGAGTTTGTGGCCCCTGGACCTTCTCTTACTTTCCCCTATGGCCTAACAGGATATATTGACCATGGTCTTGACTGTAGTTTAGTTAATCTGAGCTAAGTTAATTGTCCCACGTGGGATGATCACAGCCCTGATTTGTAGTTTGGAGCACTGTGCTCAAATGGCTTAGTATTCATTCCTGGGGTATTCGTCCCACAGATTCTCTTTGAGGAAGTTGAGCAAATGATATTGTCAGGTTTTTATGAGACTGTGTTTGCTGAGGTGATTGGTTATTGAAATAATCTAAGTTGTGTATTAAAAATGCAGAGCTTTGGGCCTCTCTTGGAAAGTCTAAAGCAGTGAAGCCCAATGTTCTGCGTCTGTGTGTTCCAATAGGGTAGCCTCTAGCCTTGTCTGGCTACTATGTGGCTAGTGCAACTGAGGAACTGAATTTTACATTTTAATTAATTTAAAGTTAAATAGTCACAAGAGACTTACCTTATTGGACAGTTCAGGTCCAAAGCTCCTCCAACAATTTCTCTCAGCTGCATTTGCAAACCACTGGTCTGCAGCTCAGATCCCAGGAAGACCTTTACCTGACCTTCTTATAGACCTAGCTCTCTGCTCTGTTGAGAACTTTGCCATCAGAAAGGGATCTTTGTTTACTACTCTTTGGTATCCACAGGCAGTAGAGAGAGCCTTTATATTCTTAAATCCTTCACCAAGACAAGAGCAAAACCCAGCTGACTTACAGAGCAGGTTGAGGCTTAATACATTTGATGCACCAGCCTAATGCCTCCTCCACTTCTGGGATTAGGCGGAGGGTAGGCCAACAGGGAGGGTGAACAAAAATCTAGACATTTTCAGTGAGACTTAGATGCTTCTGGATGAGCTCATCTAACATAAGGCTCCAAATACCATCTGTTTAGTGACACCCCAGATCTCTCCTAAGAACCCCAAGCTCCAACAGGGCAGAGTCCTTGACAACTTTGCATGGATGTCAAGGAGGAACCTTACACTTAGCATGTGCCAAACTGAATTCCAGATCCCCTACTCCAAATCCACCCCTCCCACTAGTCTTCCCATCTCATTAAATGGCAACTCCAACCTTCTAGTTGCTCAGGTCAGAAATTCTTGTGATAACCCTTGATTTCCCTTTTTCTCTTATGATCCACATGCTATCACTATTCGGGTCAGAAAGTTAGCACCTCTGCTCTGGGTCTGCTGGCCTTAGGCCTACTTGCAAGGCTGGTCCTTAATTGGCATCTGGGAGCTGAGGTTTGGGGAGGGTTTCCACCACTCCTTGAAGAGAATGACTCACTGTGCCATAATTGTTCATGCAAACAATATGGTTTGTGCTGAATACCTGCTCTTTTTTCTGGAGGTCTGGAACTTTTGAGGCCGCTAGGTAGAGGAGGGATCTATGCCATCAGCCCCCCCTCAAAACCTTGGATGCCGAGGTTCTAATGAGCCTCCCTGGTAAACGACATTTCACTTGTGCTGTCAAAACTCGTTACCGGGAACAGGGGCAGGGGGCATCCAACTTGAGAGGATCCTCGGAAGCTTGTGCCCAGTTTTTTTCCAGACTTCACCCATGTGCCTTGTCCCTCTCCCACTCTGGCTCTCTGCCCTCTTGCTGGAGTAAGTCATGGCTGTGAGAATGGCCATATGCTGAGTCCTGCGTGTCCGCCCCATGAAACATTGAACTTGGTTGGTCTTGGGGATGACGAGACACTATTTCTTACCATTCAGACCCCCTCTCTCTCCCCCAGCCACACTGATACCTTGGCTGTTACTCAAACATGCCAGGCAGGGCCTACCTTATGTGCTGTTTTCGCCACCTAAAATATTTGCCCGCAGTTATCCACCTATCTGCCTTCCTTATCTTTTTCATCTTAAAAGATAGTTTCCTTCTCCACAAACCTTCCTGACCACACTATTTATAACTATAACCCCTCCAGCCATCCTCTATATTGCTTTTCTGCTTTTTATTTTTCTCCACAGAATTCTGCAGCAGGGTATCACTTCTTACATGGCAGCTCAGGCTCCAAAGGGTGCAAAATTGGAAGCTGCCAGGCACCCTTCAGGCTTAGACCTGCAACTGGCATGTTCTGCCATGTCCCATTAGTTCCAGCAAGTAACAGGTTCAGCCCAGATTCAAGCCCAGATTACACAAGGAGCTGAATAACAGCAAGTGTAGAATTCTTTGAAGGGCCACCGATGTACCTGGTCACAAAGCTGGCCTCAGTGATGGACATGTGGAGATCACTGTCTCTGGCGTTGATGAGTTTCACAGCCTTCTGGGGGATGAAGTACACCTGAGAATGAGCCAGTGGAATGTTTGCCTGGATACAGTGGAGGTAAGGAATGCTCTGAAACAAAAGACTGACACTGTTGGGAAGCTCCATGAGGAATTTGCCAGGTAGAGAAGTGGGATGAGGCTTTCCAGGTGGAGGGAAGAAAGTGAGAAGGCATCCGCTGGCTGAGAGGGTTGTGGAAAGTTGAGTGTAGCCCAGGGAGGAGTGGAGGTGCCCAGACTAACTGGGACTCGATTGTGAAGGCCCTTGGGTGCCACCCTAAGGGATTTTCTTGCTTCCTTAATGTCGTGTTGGTTTTATTACAAATACATTTATGTTATTTGCATGAGTCTAAAATTATTTAAATGAAATTTTAAAAATGGAGAGGATTTTTAGAAAATTTGGTATTTCTGTTATGTTACCCTCTTCTCACACCTACCTCAGCTACTTTCTATCAAAAAGGTTATCAAGATCTGGTACCTAAACCCATGGTTACTTTTAAGCCCAATTTTTATTGATTTGAGAGAGAGAGAGAGAGAGAGAGAGAGAGAGAGAGCCTACATCTGACTTTGAGTAGGGGAAGAGAAGAATATTATGGAGAGAGAGAGAGAGAGAGAGAGATGGCCTACATTTGACTTTGAGTAGGGGAAGAGAAGAATATTATGGAAAATTTCCCAAGGGTGATTGTGGGAAGGAGTAGTAGGAGGCGTGATTGTGGGAGGGAATAGTAGGGGATGAGACTGTTAAGGTGAAGGCAGGGTCAGAGCCAGGAGGCCTTTGGTAATGACTAGCTAAAGAGCTTGAGGAGTCTAGGCAGGTGCTAATATTGTGTGATTTGCCTTTTTGTATGACTAATGGAGACAAAGGAAACAGACTGGAGGTGGAGAAACTGGCCCATGTGTTGCTGTGGGAGAAGAGGTTACACATATTGAGGCAGAAGAGAAAATGGTCTTTGAGATTTCAGGGCAAAGTAATCAGACTTTTGGGAGTTGAGTCTCTCTGGGTAGAAATGGGGAGAAGAAGCAGTGTGAGGTTTTTGTAGGCACTATTCAACAGACATTTCAATGTCTGCAGCGATGTTCTAGGCTCCAAGACCTGGGGATACAGAGACAAGTAAGAGGTGGTCTGTGCCCTCATGGAGAGCCGGAGGAGCGGTGAGAGACAGAGATGGATGAATGGGTTGTCGGGAAGTGTTGGGGGGCTGGCTGAGATCATAAATCGTGAGTTCATCAAGATGCTAATCTTTTGCATCAGCTGTTTGGCCTTGGATTAGAGCCTCATTGCAAGATTTGGATTTGAGGGCAGATGTGGAAAAAATGTGGCATCTAGAAATACGAGCATTCGGACTAAGTTGCTGAATGCATGGACTATACCAGTGATGGCAAACCTATGACACGCGTGTCAGAGGTGACACGCGAACTCATTTTTTTGGTTGATTTTTCTTTGTTCAATGGCATTTAAATATATAAAATAAATATCAAAAATAGAAGTCTTTGTTTTACTATGGTTGCAAATATCAAAAAATTTCTGGATGTGACACGGCACCAGAGTTAAGTTAGGGTTTTTCAAAATGCTGACACTCCGAGCTCAAAAGGTTCGCCATCATTGGACTATACTGTGCTTCCCCCCTGCCCCTCCCACCCCTGACTTTTGTGATAGAGATTCAAAGTGGCTGGAAGTCCTCGACCTTCCTCCAGCCCCATCTGTGACCCGAAAGGCGGAGAATGTGGACTCTCTAGCTCTCTGACTTCTAGTTGGGGTCAGCCATGGCAGAGGCTCCAGCAGGAGCAGGGAGTGTAGGCAGCTCCCTTCTGGCCAAACCACTGTGAATTGGCTCCTCTCTTCACTGAAGGCCATGGCTCCTATCAGGCCGCCCTCCCCATACTTTTCTGTTCACTGTATTGGCATCTGCTCTCTTCTCTGACCTGTGGGGTCCTAGAGGATGGAAGGGTTCACCACTGCTAAGAGCACTATTCCTTAATGTTTCCCCTTAACCCTCTATAAGCCTTTATAAGTAGTTTCTTGGTTAAACTCCTAAGAGCCTAATTGTGAACCATCTATTTCCTGCCAGGGTTTTGACTGATAAATACAATAATAATAGACTCTCCTTCATGACCCAGTATCCACAACACATATACACAACGCAAATAAAAGTTTCATGAGTATACTTGCCCTCACTGTGGATGATGCCCTCTGATATTTTCGGTCTAAATTTTTTATTTAAAAAAGTTGTTGGGAAACATTGCATTGATTTCACTGACCACTAATGGGTTAGGGCCCATATTTAGGAAACCAGTGGGGCTACCTGATGTTTAGAGGACATTGGGTGGGTCATCGAAAATCCCCATAGCTCTAAGATCCCATTGTTTTATGGATTGAGAAAAGGTGTGAGGCTGGAGGCTGAAGGTAAGTTGCTAAAGTCAAGTACACATTATAAGACCATAAATAGATTTCTCCGTGGATTATAATGCCAAGTACCTTATGTATATATAAGACTTGGATCTTGAGACTTGGTGAATGCCCAGCACATGAGCTAAGACTCTGCTTGGCCTAGAAGTCTGGATGGCTTCATACAATTTTGGAGAAATGGGAAGAGTTTTACTTGTCATCCCATATTTCTTTTGTCATGACATGTTAATAGTATTGGTAACTTTAAATATTGGGTTCTGGATTACTTCCTTTTGTAGCACAGAGTTGAGGAGATGCAAGATGGATAAATACCCTGTCTCTGTATTTAAAGGAACATTTATAGAGATTCAGTAGGCTTGAGTTTTGACAGCAGTGTTTGATCAGAGACATTTTCCCAGAACCTGATATAAATCTAACTGCACTTCAGGAACTTCTAGGTAAAAAATACATATTGTTCTGGTTGCTGCAACTTGATTTGCATTTCAGATCTGCATTTTTTTGTGTTCCAGGTTTGTCTGTGGGTGAGGGAGGGCTAGTTGGAGATGTGACTGTAGGTAGTGAGGGGTCCCTTGCTTATTAGTTGCTTATTTGTTTTCTAGAGTTGCCATGAAAAAGTACCACAAACTGGGGGGTGGAGTGGGGGTTTAAAACAACAGAAATGTATTCCCTCAGAGGACTGAAAGCTGAAGGTCTAAAATCAGGTGTTGACAGGGTCATGCTCCTTTCACAGCCTGGGTGCGCGGAGCCTTCCTTGCCTTCCCCTGCTTCTGGTGGCCCAGACATTCCTTAGCTTGTGGAAGCATGACGCAATTTTTAAAGAAGGTCACGTTCACACATTCATAGTTACCAGGGACCAGACATCAACATCTCTTTTCAGGAGGATACAATTCAACTGATAAACAATTGCTATTCAGTTTAATGCACCCCAGCCCCCCCCCGCTTTCACAGTAAGAGTCATTGGAGGAGTACTGTCAATTCCTCACAATGTTTCTCTCCCTCTCGTTCACTCACTACAAAATGGTCCACAGATAACTTGCTTTCTACTTCATTGAGAAATAAAAGTCTTATGATCTGATATCATTTACTACTTCCTTTTCCACTTAAACATGTATCTTATCTGCCTCTTCAGGTGACCTTTTAGAGACTCCGGTTTGCCCTGGATTCCATCTCTTCCACGCCCTTGAGGTGTAGCTGTGGCATCACTGATTGGAGCCCAGAGGCCTGTCTGAATTGCATTCCTATTCAGTCTATAATTAAGTTAGTCTGGAGAAGGCAGGAGGTGTTGTTGAGCACCTGTCATTTGCCACACTGCATAGTCCCTTTCCTTCATGGCTTTACAATCCAGGTGGAGAGACCTGGTTGTTGAAAATGAAGAAAGCAACAGCCAGATGCCAGATGAGCTCTCTGGGTGTTCAGAAGGGAGAGTGCTCACAGTAGGCTGGCATGGCCAAATGTAAAAAATGGGTAGAATTTAGATAAATGGAGGAAAGGTGGGGAGTGTGTTTCATGTGGCAGAGATAAGGGGCAGGGAAATGTTGCAGTAGTTCTCACACTTACTGGTCCCAACATTCCTTTTCAAACTCTTACATTTTAGAGGACTTGAGAGTGCTTTTCATGTGGACTATACCTCTTTCTATGTAGCAGAGTAGAAATTAAAACCGAGAAATTAAAATATATGCAATCGAAATTAAAATATATAACAGCGAGCCCATAACAAGTTAAGATTACTTCTTGTCATGAAAAATAACTATATTTTTTAAAACAAAAGAAACATTTTGTGAGAATAGTGATATCATAGTTTCTGTGGGTCAGCAGCCTGGGCACCGCTTAGCTGACTTCTCTTCTTGGAATTCTCACCACCTACAATCAAGACCTCAGCTAGGCTGCATTTTCAAGAGGCTGGACTGGAAAGAACCTGCTTCTGCGCTCACACAGGCTGCTAGCAGAATCCATCCCTTACAGCTGTAGGACTGAGGGTCCTGGCTTTTCACCAGAGACCACCGTCAGCTCTTAGAGGTCACTTGCAGTTCTGTACGATGTGGAATTTCCCAATCTGATTGATTGGGTCATCAAGCAAGAAGGATCTCTAAAGCAAGATGGAATCTTATATAATGGAGTATAATCACGGGGATGATTCTCAGCTAGTGATGCTTAGTTGGTTGCAATGTGGAATCTGAAGTCGTACCAATGAAAATTTCAAACTCTGTGGCATTGGTTTACATTGTAGTTTGAATAGACCTTTTATCTTTTAACATACATTGGTCATGTGGAAAACATTGGTTCACTGAGTTATGTCAATCTTCCAAATGCTGACGCATTTTATTGTATAATTTCAAAACCCACGTACTTTGATATTACCGTAATTTAATCAGAAAGGTATAAGTATGGGGAAGCTATCGTGCTCACAGTGGTGGACACGAGTTTTTTAAAATTTCAGTTTTTGCTTTATCATTGGCAACAAATACTGTCATTTGTTTTCCATGAACTGCCCAGGTTCACATCATTCATCTTCGAGGAATATCTGCTAAAAGCTCTGAGGTGACCATTGTATGTTATTATGGAAAAGTACTTTCTATTTCTTCACATAAAGTGTCAAAAAGATGTGAAATCAAGGATTTAAAATTGATCATGTTAATGTTTATTCATCAAGGGAATTCTTGAGTTTTCCCCTTCCCCCTTGTACGTTAAATGAGTGGCAGTTGAGTATAGAGTGACTCCTGGTCCAGTTACGGCCTTGATTCACCAGCAGTTTCACCACCATTGCTTCCACACCAGCAATGCAAGTGTCAACACAAGTTACCCCAAGGATAAACCATGAGATTCCAACAAGTTATTCACCATGTGCACTATGCCGGCACCAGTGGTTATTGTCAGGCATTCACATAAAAAATTGTTCCATCAGTATCAGCACCAAGTAGTCATTTCATACCAAGGAAGCCCCACGTTCAGTCATATCTATACCTGAATCCATTTGCAAGGCAAAGGTATAATTCTGCAGATGAGGTATTAACTCAGTCTTCATGTTTTCTGCCAGATATTTCATTTGAGGAGGTACTGTATCACTGGGAAGTGGTACTGTCATACATACCTTTCTAAAATTAACATCATCTAGCAGGCGTTCAGCAGTGTCCATTGTATGAGGCTTAGCGTCTCAGTTGTCGTGTGCACTTCTCCAGCTAATGCAATACAGTAGCTTACCCTGTAAGGTGCTTCAGGGGCTTTTCCATGTCTGGTTTAGTAAAGCTCTAATCAGGTTTAGATTTCAAAGTGCTTATTATGTCTGCATTTAAAAATATTCACTTTCTTGCTCGGCCAGTATGGCTCAGTGGTTGAGCGTTGATCTATGAACCAGGAGGTCACGGTTCAATTCCTGGTTGGGGCACATACCTAGGTTGCAGGCTTGATCCCTGGTGTGCAGTGTGCAGGAGGCAGCCGATCAATGAGATCAATGATTCTCTCTCATCCTTGACGTTTCTATCTCTCCCTCTTCCTTCTTCTCTGAAATCAATAAAAATATATTTAAAAAATATTCACTTTCTTTTCTTTTAAATTCTTAGTGATTAATTTGAAAATGATGCCACAACTTAACTATTTGAAAATGTTCTGCTGCATAAGACACATTATGTAAATTACTAACAGGACAAGGAAAAAAAATAACTTTCATGTCTTTGTGTACTTTCAGTTTTACCCGGTTCTTTTTTTTTTTTTTTAATTAGATTCTTCCCTTCCATGGACCAGAATCCCCTGGTGTATCAGTTTTGTCTTTTTTTAGTATCTTTCGATGTCGATGGTATAGTGTGCTATTGAGAAAGGTTGGCTAATCCCCTCTTTTTATGTTAGACTTTTTATTGTGGTAAAATATATATAACATAAAAGTTATCATTTTTGCTATTCTTAAGTGTATGGTTTGTGACATTAGGCACAGTCATATCGTTGTACAGCTATCACCACCAACATGTCCAGAACTTTTTCATCTTTCTAAACTGAGGCTTTATACTCATTAAACAACTTCCCATTTCCCCTCCCCCAGTCCCTGGTAATCACTATTTTACCATTTGTTTCATGATTTTGACTACTGTAGGTACCTCATGTAAGTGAAACCATATGACTTTTCCTTTGTGCCTGGCTCATTTCACTTAGCATAATGTCTTCAATGTTCTATTAGAATTTCCTTCCTTCTCAAGCTTGAATAATATTCCACTATATCAATGATGGTGAACCTTTTGAGCTTGGCATGTCAGCGTTTTGAAAAATCCTAACTTAACTCTGGTGCCATGTCACATCTAGAAATTTTTTGATATTTGCAACCATAGTAAAACAAAGATTATATTTTTGATAATTATTTTATATATTTAAATGCCATTTAACAAAGAAAAATCAACCAAAAAAATGAGTTCGCATGTCACCTCTGACACGCGTGTCATAGGTTCGCCATCACTGCACTATATGTATATATCACACTTTATTTCTCCATTTATCCACTTGTGTTTTTCCTTCCTTTGCTTTTGTGAATAATGCTCTATAAACATAGCTGTGCAAATATCTACCGGGGTCCCTGCTTCCAGTTCTTTTGCGTGTACGCCTACAAGTGGAAGTGCTGGGGTGTATGGTAATTCTGTTTAATCTTTTGAGCAACAGCCTTAGTGTTTTCTACAATAGCTGTGCCGTTTTACATTTCCACCAGCAATGCATAACGTTTCCAATTTCTCCACTTCCCTGCCAGCATTTCTCTTCCTCCCTCCCTCCCTGTCTCCCTCCTTCCCTCTGTCCCTCCCTTCCTCCATTCCTCCTTCTCTCCCTCCCTCTTTCTTTCTTTCTTTCTTTCTCTTTCCTTCTTTCTTTCAAAAACATAATAGTTACCCTAAGGGGTGTGAAGTATCTAAGCTCCCCTTTTAAACTAACACCCATTTTTAAATATAAAATAGTTATTTACATGTTCTTTTATTTTTGATTGAAATATTAAATTCTAAATTATAATTTGACCTATTTGAACATTTAGAAGTATTTTTTAAAATATGTTTTTATTGATTTCAGAGAGGAAGGGAGAAGGATAGACAGAAACATCAATGATGACAGAGAGTCATTGATTGGCTGCTTCCTTCCTCCCTCCTCCCCGCGCGCGCACACACACACACACACCACAAACACACACCACAAACACACACACACACACACACACACACCCACACACACCACAAACACACACACCACACACACACACACACACACACACACACACACACACTGGGGATCCAGGCAGCAACCCAGGCCTGTGCACTTGGCTGTATCAAACCCGGGACCCTTCAGTTGGCAGGCCGATGATCTGTCCACTGAGGCAAACCGACTAGGGCTAGAAGTATTTTTGAAAAGATTAAAAATGTTGTAAATTCGTGAAAAGACGAATAAAATGTGTAAGTAACCTTTTAGAATTACTTGGGGAAAGATTTTGGCCTTATGGACCCCCTCAAAAGGCCTTGACACCTCCAGGGGTTCCCAGACCTCACTTTGAGAACTGTTTGCTGAAGTATAGTGTTGGAAACATGTTCACAGTGAGTTCTGACACTGTTTTCTTGCGTGGATAAAAGTTATTCCTCTTGGTCTGCAAATCTTACTATGAATTTAAAAAACATTTTTTTCGTAATCTCTGCCCAAGATTTTATTTTATTAAAAAGGAGTAACAAACAAATCAGTTGCCATGGAATTAAGGTTGGGAAGGAAGAATGCTTTGTCATTGACTGGGAACCTACTTAGGATCTGGCAACAGAAGGTAGGAATAAATTGTACTTTCCTGACAATAGAAATATTTTGTCTGTTCCTTATTTTTTAAATATAACCTAAGGAGGATACATGTATAAATACAAAAGATTGTACTTATCTTAATCTTGAAGTTAAACGATTTCTCTGAGGCAGCAGTGGCACAACTTAGGTCAAACATTAAAAATATTCTGTTAGGCCTGGTCAGTGTGGCTCTGTGGTTGAGCGTTACCCTATGGACCAGGAGGTCACAGTTTCATTCCTGGCCAGGGCACATGCCTGGGTTGCGGGCTAGATCCCCAGTGTGGGGTGGGCAGGAAGCAGCTGACCCATGATTCTGGAGATATTGATGTTTCTATTCTCCCTATCCTTCTCTCTCTCTGAAATCAATAAAAAGATATTTTTAAAAATTTAAAATATACTGTTAAAACACCAGTGGGCATCTGGGGCATCTTACTATTAACAAGCTTAGAGTAGGAAAACAGCCAAATAATCTCCATTGGCATGGAAATGATGGAAATTTAATTAACAGAAACAAATTACAACAAAAATCAGGGACCTCATTTTTTATTTTATAACTCAAATGTATCACTATTTTAAGTGGAATACCAGAAATATCAGTACTTTCATGGGAGCATTTTTAATTTTCATCAGCCATTCACTGAGCATGGGAGATAGCGGTACTGAATGGGTTCCTTACCGCTAAGGTCAGGAAAGTCTCCCTGATTTTGCTTTTCTGCTTTCACTTCAGTTTCATATTCTGTCTCTCTTGAAAAGGACTTCCCTAGCCCTAACCGGTTTGGCTCAGTGGGTAGAGCGTCGGCCTGCGGACTCAAAGGTCCCAGGTTCGATTCCAGTCAAGGGCATGTATCTTGGTTGCGGGCACATTCCCAGTAGTGAGTGTGCAGGAGGCGGCTGATCGATGTTTCTCTCTCATCGATGTTTCTGGCTCTCTATCCCTCTCTCTTCCTCTCTGTAAAAAAATCAATAAAATATATTTTTTTTTTAAAAAAAGAAAAGGACTTCCCTAAATATCACAAGTTGTCTCCACTTGTATATTTTGTATCTTTTATTTTTTAGAAAACCTAAGATGCTGATCACTCATCTTTAGAGTTGAACATCTTTTTGCTATGATTTAGATGTATTTAAAATCATATTGCCGCCGAAACCGGTTTGGCTCAGAGGATAGAGCATCAGCCTGCGGACTGAAAGGTCCCAGGTTCGATTCCGGTCAAGGGCATGTACCTGGGTTGCGGGCACATCCCCAGTAGGAGATGTGCAGGAGGCGGCTGATCGATGTTTCTCGCTCATCGATGTTTCTAACTCTCTATCTCTCTCCCTTCCTCTCTGTAAAAAATCAATAAAATATATTTAAAAAAAAAATCATATTGCCTTTCTTTAAACTCTGATTCATGGAAAGATTTATATAGTATAAATGTTTAGATAAAATTTATATCAAATAAGAACATATAGGTTTAAATTAAAAAGATAAAATGTGTAATAGCAGTGATCATCAGATGACAGATATTAATGTGACTGTTACTTGGAGGATGTAGACTGTGTACCATTGTATAAATTGAACCTCCTCCATTCCTGTCGCCGACAATCTCAGATGGTGTGCCTTGGTGTTCTTGGTTATGGCCCTGTTGTTTAGGTAGATACTTGTATAATAAGATATTTAGTACTAGAGGCCCAATGCATGAAAATTCATACACTCGGCGGGGCAGGGGGTCCCTCAGCCCAGCCTGTGCCCTCTAGTAGCCCGGGACCCCTTGGGTGATGTCCACCTGCTGGCTTAGGCCTGCTCCCCAAGGGATCGGGCCTAGGTTGGCACTCAGACATCCCTCTCGCAGTCTAGGAGTCCTTGGGGGATGTCCACTTGCCGGCTAAGGCCGCTCCCTAGGGGATTGGGCCTAAGCTGGCACTCAGACATCCCTCTGGCAGCTCTGAAGCCCTGAGGGAGCGGGCCTAAGCCGTTAGTCGGACATTCTTAGCACTGCTGTGGAGGCGGAAGAGAATCCTGCTACCACTGCTGCACTGGCCAGCCAGGAGCTGGTTTCTGGCTGAGTGGCGCTCCCCCTGTGGAAGCACACTGACCACCAGGGGGCAGCTCTTGCGTTGAGCGTCTGCCCCCTGGTGGTCAGTGCGTCTCACAGCGACCAGTTGTTCCTGGTTGGTCCGCCATTGGGATCAGTTTGCGTATTACCCGTTTATTATATAGTATATGCTTTTGTAAATAAAAATTGTTTTGGAGAAACTTTAGTTTCTTTCCCCTTTGGCATTACCTCTATGATGTGTACCGTTTTGAGCACTAAATTGTCTTATGCAGTGATGATGAAAACTGATTAGGAGGGGAGGTGAGTGTACTATGAAAAAGTACACATTTGGGCAGAAGTGGGGAGATGATCTTAAGTGGAAATGCTTCTGTACACCTGGGGCCACTTGCCGCTGCCTTAAAGGTCAGGATATTAAGCGTTGTCAAGATGGCATAAAAACCAAAACCTTTTTCCTGCAGTTTGCTATGCCTTTCCATGTTTGGGCCTGGAATTTTAGTGTGTGGTAAAGTTTGCAAGAGTGATCATTGGGCTGGAGGTTTGGCTGATGGAGTCAAAATATTGGGCCTGCCTTGACCGGTTTGGCTCAGTGTGTAGCATTGGCCCATGGACTGAAGGGTCATGAGTTTGGTTCTGGTCAAGGGCATGTACGTGGGTTGCAGGCCCCTGTTGGGTGTGTGTGGGAGGCAACCAATTAATGTGTCTCTCTCACATAGATGTTTCTTTCTCTCCATCTCTCCCCCTCCCTTCCACTCTATCTAAAAAATCAATGGAAAAATATCCTGGGGTGAGGATTAACAACAACAAAAAATATTGGGCCCTTTCTGAAAAGACCAAGTCTGATGAGATCTTATAAATGTAGACTTTAGAGGCAGAGTGTGGTAAACCAAAGGACTCAAATCCCAGGGGAAGGAGAGTGCTTTGTACTCTGAGTTGTCAGCCTTGCCTCCACAGAGTGTCTGATACCCGTAGTGAATTTACTACTCCCTAGGGGTAGCATAGGTGGGAAGGAAGAAGAATTTGGCTCTGTTTACCAGGTATGGCTAGAACAGGCTTCACCACTACAGTTGATGTTGGGAAGACAATACACTGCTTTGTGCCTCCTTCTATGATTGCCTGGCAAAGAACAGTGGGTAGAATGGAGCCTGACAGCTTCTGTGTCATCCTGATCAAGATTACACCCATCTGGCTCGGATAGCTGTCAATTACTGGGGACTGTAGTTGAGAATGTTGTGGTTTTGGAAGCTCTCTCAAGAATATTGAACCTTGAATGCCTGGCTAGGAGCTTTACTGCAAAGGTGAGGGAAAGCAGTCTTAAGGATACGTTCAAAGCTGTGTTGTGGGTAGATTGCCCAGGGCCCCGTGTGCAGGATGAAGTGGAAGTGGGAAAAACTGAAGATCAAACAGGTAGCTGTTATAACCTAGATGAGTAAATCCTGTTGGTTTTAGCTCTGATTTCGGTATATATGTTATTTCTAGTACTTCAGGCAATATTTAGAGTAGAAAACCTACTAACTTAGCATGGCTGGCGAAGAAAGGCAAGTTGATCCATGTGGGGCGTTGGGAAAAGCACTGGACTTGGTGTTGGGGGCCTGCAGTACAGCACAGTAATTCTGTGAATAGGATGAACCAGCTCTGAATCCATGGGCGAGGCCTTGAGCCCTCAAGACCCCAGTGTACTAGTAGAGTAGCTTATTTCTAAGGCTCTGTCCCAGCTATGATTTATTACTTGCAAATACACATTTCTAAGGACTAACTTCTACATGCTGCCAAGGAGTGGTCTTTTAGGGGCCTGTTATGATGAAGTATGATGAATAGATGACTCATTTACAATTAACAGTGTATATTTCCATACAAACAATTTCTGAGCTCTAAGTCTCCCATAATAGTTCGCCCTCCAACCCCTTAAGTAGGGTTACGCCCTTGAAATTTTGTTTGCATCTTTAATTTGGGAAATGACTTTGTCTGAATATATATATATATATATATATATATATATATATATATATATATATACTTTCCCTAATTAGATTGTAACTTCCTTGAAAGCAGAATGCTTTGTTTAGTTCTGCTTGCTTGTTTGTTTTAATCCGTCACAATGCCTTAAATAGTACTCTGCATACATAAAGCACTTGTGAAACACATCATTGAATGTGTAGCTGGAGCACAAACTTCAGTTCAGATCCAATTATTACGAACTCTGAAACATTTAAGCATGAGTTAATAAAGGTTTAGGCTTATGATATGTTATTACTGTCATGAATTAGATAATGCATTTGTAATTATTATTGCTGTGGCTACCCAGAGGTATGATGGAGTTGTGTATGTGTGGTAAACCAAAGAACTAAAAAAAAAAAATTGGTAGGAGTTGGTTCATAATCATATAAAAGGTTATTTATTCAGAAAAAAAATTCCAGTGTCTAGAGATCCGTCTTTGAGTAACCTCATGGATCCAGGACAGTGTCCTGCAATTAGGGAAGGGGGAACACAAAAAATAAAGTCAGGAGTTCAGAAGCAACTGCGGTTGGCCACATAGAGAACACAGCACTTTGTCAGTTTTCTGGCCAGAAGGAAAAGAACAGTTTTCTTGAATAGAGATGATTTTTAAAATGAAAGATTTCCAACACACGGGGCCCCTGCCTTCTGCTTTTACTTTCTTTAGGAACCAGAGATGAGAGAAGATAAAAAGAGGAGCTTGAAGGATGAGGAGATGGGAGCATGCGGTGGTGATGAGGGAGAGTAGCAGGCATGTCAGGGAAATGGTGGGGAGGAAAGAACGCAACTAGAGAGCTCCTCATTGTGGAAGGAAGCTGACCTTTCTCCTCATCCATAGCGTCCTAAATATTCCTTGTTCCATATGTTTTAGCCTAGAACATTTGTTGATGTTCATAAAGATAAGTCTGATCTGTGGTTAAAGTGAATGGGAATGTTTGACTTACGTTTTAAGACATTGCATCAGAAACCAGTTAAAAGCAGATATTTATTAATTTCTTTATCAGAAATATTTCTATAAACACAATAAGTCTGTTTTTTGTCTTCTGACAATACCTTAGTTGATTGACCATCTGAGGATCTGAGCTAAATAGGCAGATACTCTACACAGTTATTTAAATTTTATACATAAAAATCGTGGAAGTTAGTGATTCATTCATATAGCCAGTATTCATCAGTTGCTAGACATGTGTCAAATAATTTGCCAGTCAATGGAGATACCATAAAGATATTGTATGGCTCCTACTCTTCCATGCAGCTTACCTATACAGCATCATGCATCAGACATGATCACTCTGCTTGTGGAGCTGGAATTTTAGATGCCCTCCTAGACAGGATGGAACTTGAAATTTCTCTACTGCCTTAAACTATTGACTCAAAAATGATCTTTGGATGAAGAAACTGATCTAAATTGACCTACAGGCTCAAAGAGAATTCACTTCCATTCCTTCCTTGTTCATTCATTCATCAAGCGTTTTTAGAAAGTCCTTGACCTAAGGAGGCCCCTCTAGACCAAGCATGTCAAACTCTTGGCCGGTGGGCTGCATGCCTCGTTTAAACGAGGAAAAAAACAGATGTGGGAACCAATAAGTACAGGGGTAGGTGTGAAAAGTGAAGGGACAGAGGTAGAGCAAAATGTTCTTTAAAGAAACAAACAAACAACAAATGGCAAGCCCTTCACTAAATCTCATTAGTCCTTCAAAGTATTTTTTCACTGATTAAATGGTTAAATGGTTCTGAGTTTAAGTTCTGTATTCTTTGGGTGACTCCTCCCTAGTTACTGATGTTCATTGATTTAATTATGATCTGTTGATGTTCTTTCTGGCTGTCATAGGAGCAGTCATTAGCTACAAGAAAACTAGCTTAACATTTTCACAGAACTGGTTTTTGGTTCTAAGAAGTCCACCAAATGTAACTTATTTAGGACAATAAGGCATGTGGCTCCATTATAATCGGTATGCTGTTAAACATGAATAGTTTCTGAAATTATGAAAATAGTCATTCTTTATTGTGTGTCTTCTAATGCTTTGTTTCCAGTGGATTTGTTCCTGGTTAACAGTTAGCAGTTGTTGTGAGCTCTTTACATATTTATTACATTTTGCTTTTTTAAAAAAAATTCTATACATTTAAAATCTTAAGTATAAGCCATATTGTAAAGAGCTTTTAAAACTTTTCAAATAGCTCGGAATATGTGATGTATAGGCTGCTTTTTTAGTTCAAGGAAAAAGTGGTTACGGACTTTCTGAAACGTACTGATACTAAGAAAGCACTTAAAATTTTAATCATCCTCTTGACACTCAATAAAGATGAATAGGCACTTCCCCTCCCTTTTGTGTAGGATGGACTTAAGCTGTAAATGCTCTTGAATGATGTGGAACTTGAGTCTGGTGTCATCTTTGTTGAAGATGCAGGGCCCTACATGCTGTCCTCCCTGTGTTCTCTTTGACCGTGGCATTCATCAGTGCTTCTGAGAGCCACTTCAGTGAAATGGCGGAGACTGACAACAGGTCTGCTTATTTAACACCCTGTTCACCTGTTTAATTCAGCTGGTGGGCTTGGCCAATTCCTGTTGTTTGTTTTAGTAGAATCAGTCTTTGCCTGCCCCTTAGATAACCTTGGTGATCCAAGTTCGTTATATTTCTCCTGTGATTTCTCAGGCAGTCCCACCCTTGTAATAGGTAGTCTTGCTACATGGCCTTTAGCTCCTGTGTTATTCAAATGTTCTATCCCTCATTTTATATAAAGTTTCTGGGTTGTAACCTCTTGTCTTTCCTTATGGGCACTCCTTTACCCCCTACCTGTCATCATTTATGGTCCCTGTAGTACCAACTAGAATCTTGCAATTAATAGCTCTGTCCTGACAGCATCTAGGCTTTGGTCTGATTTTGAATATTTGACTTGCAGATTCGATTTTTTTGTAAAGTTACACATTCGCTGGAGTCATTCAAAAGACAGTGATTGGTAGGGAGTTGCCTCATACCAGCAGCTGGGGTGCTGCTAGCTTTGAAGGCAGGACTACCTTAATCTAGGGGCTGTGCAAGAAGTCCCACACGGGTTCCCTATTGTAGGGAGGGTCTTGGCTTAGAGAGCCCCTTTTCATGGGCTGAATTCATTCTCATTTTAAACCCTGTGCTGCATGTACTCATAGGATCACAAATTTCAGATTGAAGGACCTTTCACCTTCTGGAATATAGGAGGATGGTACCTTTAAGTCCACATATATAGCTGGTCTGGAGTGTGTGTGTCTGGGCATCTGTGTGGTGAACACTTCTTTGTACATAGTGAGTGTGTGTGTGTGTGTGTGTGTGTGTGTGCGTGCGCACGTGCGCGCATGTAGTGTGTACAAAAGTGACTTCATGAAAGATGGCATCTGCCAGGATTCAGAACACAGCAGGTAATGTACTTACCGAAGAGGTAAGAGCATGAGTAATTCTTGTCTCATGAGAAAGATGTAAACTAGTTTATTATAATGATGTAATATTTGGGTGCTTGATTTATCATCCCCCTTCCCAATGATGCAAAACCTTAAGGACTAAGCAGGTTATAAAAATTCAAAGTGTGTGCCTGAAGTCTGGCATTCTCCCCCAGGCAATGACAGTGTCACGCTTGTCCTGATAGTTTGCTGTTTGTGGAGATTTCCACAGATCGTGGTTAAGAACTCACCATATGCAACCACATAGGGGAAGTTTTAGGTGTTGGTTCCGTGAGAGAGGGCATCATCTGTGACAACGAGACAGAAAGGTGACATAGCAATGCTGCAGACTTGGCACTGGAGCAGCGCAAGCAGATGCTCATTCATCTGTGTGCTGAGGGCCCAGGTGCACAGGGTGGTGAGGGAGGAGGCAGCCTTTGCACTGGATCTTGTTTTTAAGAGAAACATAGGAGCCCTAGCTGGTTTGGCTCAGTGGATAGAGCATCAGCCTGGGGACTGTAGGGTCCCGGGTTCGATTCTGGTCCAGGGCACATGCCCAGGTTGCAGGCTCCATCCCCAGTAGGGGGTGTGCAAGAGGCAGCCAATCAGTGATTCTCATCATTGATGTTGGTTTCTATCTCTCTCTCTCTCCCTCTCCCTTCCTCTCTGAAACATAGGAGAAGTCTATGTTGAATATCACCCTAAGCAAAAGAGTGGCCTTTTTAGGGCAGGCAGGGGAAGGGGAGATATAAGGAAATCATAATTGCCAATAAAAATCATGGCTACCTGCCATATGCTGAGTACCTACTCTATAAAGCTACTAGTCCGGGAGTATCATGTGAGCTCAGTTAATCCTCAGAGCAATGTCATGGGGTTGGTATTATAATCATCACAGACAGAAAAACAGGGCCTTAGCCAGGCCCAGTGCCGTGTCCACAGTCACAGGGCTCTCTGATGGGCCACAGGCAGCCCTGGGCAGTAGCCCATCGCGGTCACATTCGGGTTTGACTAGGGCGTGTTGTGAGCAGAGCCGCGGTGCAGCAAGGTGAATGTGATTCTGGAGGGAATGGCCTTGACACAGCTCTCTGTTCAAGAAGAGTAAGTTTGGACTCCATTTGAGGAAATTGGCTCAGTTATACTTTGTGTCAGAAGGATTCCTGGAAATGTTGTGACCTGAAAAATTGGAAAAGTATGATTTGAGTTGAACTGGTCAAAGTGATTAATTTGGGCAATTAAGTATGAAAGTGTAACTACAGACTAAACAAATGGGAATTACTACCACAAAGCTTTCCTCCAACAGAGAGTCCGGGTCAAGGCCAATGTGGAGTGTGTGGCTCTTCAGAGTAGCTGTGGGCCTGTAACAATAGCCTATTCTTTCCCTGTACCCACAGCAGGCCCTGGTGGGGGGTCAGGACATGGAGGGGGGAAGAGGTATCTTTCCTTGCTTGACTGTAACAGCTAAGATTACTGTACACTCATTTCTCAAATTTCTTTACTTTTTCCCCCTTCTCCACCCTCATGACAATGAATTGAAGGCTAGGGTTTGGTAATAAAAGTAATAAGTTGATAGTATATCAAAAAACTCTTGATATTTATCTGTGTTTCCCTGAGTGTCTTTGTTATAAGAGACTGATCTAATTTAACCTACAGGCTCCAAGAGAATTCACTTCCATTCCTTCCTTGATCATTCATTCATCAAGCGTTGGTAGGAGGCCAGTCCCTGACCTAAAGGGGCTCATAGTCTAGACTCTGGAGGAAAACGTGGGAAGTGATAAGTACAGTGTTGGCTGTGAAAAGTAAGTGGGTAGAGGTAAAGCGAAATGTTTATAAGCCCCTGGAAGGAGGGGGTCCTGCAAGAGGGAGAGAGGAGGCAGCCCTTATTTCTGGGGAGTGTTTTCTCTGTTTTGTTTCATCCACTGTCCTGGACTGACACCTGCCCTTTAGATTCCCCATTTTCCCTCTCATCCAGAGTGAGTCCCTAGCAAGGTGCCTGACACCCCTTTGCATTCTCCTCGAGGGTGGCTGCTCTCCGTTCTTCCTCCTGACTCACACCTGCAGCCAGACCCAGGGACTTGGACAGGGACTGTGACTGTCTTCTTCTAATACTGATGAGCTTCTGCCACCTTGCTCCTTCCTTTTTCCTGTCATCTCACCCTGGCCAGTCCTGTGACTTGTCACAGAGGTGGCCAGCACATATGGGATACGGAAAGTGCTGTATTGGACAAAACAGCAGACGTATGGGAACCCCACTCAGGTGAGGGGGCATTCATCCTGCTGGGCATCACCTCAGGTTTGATGTGCAGGTTAATGTTTACATTTGTACTTCCTAGGTATCGTTTGGAAGTACCTGTTTTCCTAAAAATATGCTCTAAGTGTTGTTCACACCTGACCTTCTTAATTTACAGATGACAGGATCGTGCCCCCTAGGGGTGTGACTGGGGCTCCCTAAGAGAGGGTGTGATCTTGGCCAACCCTGTAAGCACAGTTTGTGTGACACACAGAATGAATCCCTTCCGTGGGAAGGAGTTAGGGGAACAGCAATCTTGATTTGGAAGCAATAATGTCCTTTGTTTAAGGCATGTTTTTAAATCGCAGTGCTCTTGTGGGCAGCAGATGACACTTCGACCGGCAGGATTTCAAAGTTAAGCAGACTAGTTAGTTATTCTGCTTTAAAAAGGCCTGTTTCCTTTGCTAAATATCAGATTGCATGTTATAATGATGAATCCTAATTCTAATAAAATGCAAACCAGTGCATGTATCCTGGTATATTTTACCAAACCACGGACCATTAAGGACTTTATACACAAGAAGTCTAACTTATCTTAAACCGATTAGTTTAATTAGGGGACAGGTTTGGAGGAACTGACCCTTGCCTCCTGTTAGCTCTCTGAGCCCTGAGGTTGTAGGATTGTATACTCTGTTCTAACGCCTGCCTGTTCTTCCTGAGCGCATCTAATCCCTGAAAGGGGTTTTAGATATCGAGTTACATTTATAACTAAATTACGTCTTATCTTCTACTTTCTTTGCTTTTTATCCCACAGTCATTAAAGCATTGCTATGATGATAGATGCTTCGTAATTACTTTACAGTTAAAATGTTGAACTTGAATGGTCGTATGGATTTGTATTAAAAAACACACGCACAACCCAATGTTCTCATTGGAGAAAGGCAACGTGGTGGGGGGACATGAACTCTGGCAGAGAAGTGTGGCAAACAGGGACTAGGTATGGTGGGGACTGAGGGGGAGGAGGGCTTCAAGTCCAGTAGCCCATGTCTTGAGTGTGTACTATCTGCCAGGTACTGTTTAAGGGCTTTATATGGAGTCACCACGCAGTCGCCTCAAGAACTCTATGAGATTGGTACTATTACTATTCCCATTTTAAGGATGCAGAAAGAAAAATGAGGCACAAAAAGGTTCGTTACCTTGCTGCCCAAGGTTTCCCGGCTAGTAAGTTGGAGACTGAATTTGATCTAGGCAGTCTGGTTGCAGCCTACAGAGGTCTTGATGGGAGAACTAACTTGGAATTGCACCCACACAGGTTCCAATCCTACGTACTACATCCCAACTCTGTGATTGTGGGCAAAGTTAGGCAACCTGTATGAGTCTGTTTCCCCATTTGTAAGTGGGTGTAATAATAATTACAGTTGACAGTTGTTGAGAGTTTTAAATAAGGCGATGCATGTAAATGGTTTGGCATGTTGAAGTCTCAGGGTGAACATTGCCTTCTCTCCTTTTGGTTTTGCGTCCTGGGGAAGTGGTGGTGGTAGTTTGAAGCCTCGGCTCACCCCCAATGTCCAAGAGGTAGGAGGCACCTCCCAGCTCTTGGAGCTCTGCACAGGGCGTGCACACACAAACCCTGCACAGCTAGGACCTTTCTAAGGTTACTCCTGCTCTGCTCTTTGGTGATCCCTAAGAGAAGCTTTATTGCTACATTTCGCTGAGTGTAGGACTGACCTGCAGTGGTCTGTCCTTGGAGAGTGGGGGACTTCCCTAGCACCTTGACTTCCGTTTCTTAAGGGGAGATGTATGTTTAGTTCTTTTTACCTCCACTTCTTTCTTTGGATCAGTTTTTTTCTTAACTATTAAGAAGGAGTGCAGGCAGGTATAGGGAAGGAAAAATTCTCCCATACCCTCTTAGGTTCTTTGACTAGAATTTAACTGACATAAGACAGATTAACAGGAGAAAACCATGCAAATTTTTATTAAAATTTTACATGTGCATGGGCACCCTTACTAGAGAACAAGGACTGAAAGCAGTGACCAGAGCAGATAGTTCTTTAGATCTTTTAGACAATGAAACAATACATTTGTGAAGAACTGATCAGACAAAGGGGTTTGTGTGAGGGGCAGTAAATTGTGGAGAAGTGACTAGGACGATAAGGGTTAGTTTAATGTGGTTTGTTTGTACAGAGTTCCCTCAGCCCTGGTGATAGAACGTCTTTCTTTTTCCTGGTGTGGAGAGGGCACCTTTCATGTGGGAGTGCTGCCTCTTGCTTTCAGAAATAAAAATGAGGGTCTGAGTTCCCTTCTTGGACCTGCTGTTTCTCAAGTGTCTTTAACTCAAAATCATTTGCCTGCAGCAAATTTGGGGGTGACATGCTCAAAACTCCTCACAAGTTTGAGTGAATATAGTTTCCAGTGCCTTTTTGGATTTTTTGCTGATTGTAATTGAATCCCCCAAGGGTGGTAAGAGTAAGAGGTGACCCCCTGACCCTAAGGTTTCTCTTCTACAGGATGGGTAGGATACACAAATTAGTGTATGGACTTAAGAGAGCTTGAACCGAGCTTGGATTATAGGGAAACTCCCCCCCCCCCCCCCCAGCCCACGCAGCCACTCTGCTCTCCCTGATCCCTTGGCTAGCCATGTCCCTGCCAGCACTTTGTTGTAGAGGAAGGTTTTAACACAGCTGGAAAGAAGATTTTAATAGGAGTATCTTCATATCCATACAGATACCTATGATATGATTCCTAATGTGTGGTCCAAGGACCACCCGTGTGAGAATCCCTTGGGTATTTGTTAAATAAAGAGACTCCTGGCCCACCCCAGATGCACTGATTCAGAATTACAGTGTCATTATTTGTGGTTTAAAAGTATTCTTTTCAAGGGTTGATCAAATTTCTCTTTGATGAAAAGTAGCAATGCAGACTTATCACATCATTCAGCCTTGCTCAGATCTCGGCATGCACATTTTCGGGACTAATTTTCTATCACTGTGGTTTGTCACTACCAGTGATGCCCTGATTGTTAAAGTTCCACGTGAGCTCATGGGCGAGCAGTTCTGGAAGTGGTTGGTGAGGTGCCACGGAGACCAGAAGTTAGGGAGGTGAGGCCTGAGGAGTGAGGCGAGGCTCGAGCCAGGAATATGTAGTTTGTGGAATTGGATTCAAGGCAGCGGTGGTCTGTAAGGGAAGTTGAATTCAGCTATCTTAGGGAGCAGAGGAGGGAGATGAGATTCAAGTATGCAGAAGGCAGAAGCAGAAAGAGGCTCCAGTGGGAACAAGGTGGAGGTTAGCCATGGGACCTTTGGAACTAATTTATCTCAGGCCTTTTCCTCAAGGTGTTCATGCTGTGACTTGCCAGTTTAGCTACTTGAAATTTGTTTGGTAATTGACTGTTTAGATATTGAGCATAATGCATTACATAGAGTAAGTATACATATTGTTTACAAATAAAGGATACAATTGAAGATAGCTAGTTAGTAGCACAGTAGAAGTACTAAAAAGAAGCAAGTTATTTTCTGAAAATGTGCTATTCTTATTCTAACTCTTCGAATATTCTGGAAAACCTGAGAATACATAAACACACATTCCAGTTTTCTAGTGCAGTTATTCCATACCACCTGGGGAGTGTTTTAAAAACCTCTGTGGCCTGGTTCCTGCCCCCAGACATTCTGATTGAATTGGCAGGGGTATGGCCTGGACATTGGGATTTTAAAAGCTCTCCAGTTCTTCATTTTTTTATTATTTATTTTTTTGCCTTAAAAAAAACCTATCTTTTTACTTAAAGTTTTTTAAAAAATCAATTACAGTTGACATTCAATATCATGTTAGTTTCAGGGGTACAGCATAGTGGTTAGACATTTACAAAACTTATGACATCATCCCCTCCCCCATAAATCTAGTACCCATCTGGCTCCATACGTAGTTATCTCAATGTTATCAACTCTGCTCCCTGTGCCGTACTTCACATCACCTTGACTATTTTGTAACTGCCAATGTATACTTTTTAATCCCTTCACCTTTTTTTTTTTGCCACCCCACCCACCCTCCCATCTGCCAACTATGAGTTCAATCCCTCAGTTTTAGATGAGGAGATTCAGGTCTAGGAATATTATGAATTTTTCAAAAGTACACATGGTTTTAAGAATGAGAGAAGATTCAATAAACAGAAGTCTCCTGACTCTTAGCTCAGAATCCAGACGTCACTCCTGGCTGTACAAACAAAGGGAATTGAAAACAGGGTGCTGTCTACATAGATAATGCAAGAGGTGAGGCAACAGGGAGACAGTAAGGCCACTCGGAGACCGAGACCAGCAACAGCAGGAAGCAGCTACATCACCCCTAGGGCCGGAGAGGTGATGGGAGCAGATGGTGTTTCTGGATCCCAGATGCCAGAGCAGTTGTGGAGGGAGCTAGAACCATGGTGGAGGTTGGGGCTGCCTGGTAGGAGCCGAGACTAATAGAGAGAGCTGGAGATGCCACTGAAACAGAGAAGAACATTCGTCCTTCACTCCGCTCTACTCGTGCTCTCTAGTCTTGTACTGGGACTTCCAGTTGGAAAGTGTGGCTCCCTCCCGAGCACAAGAGGGAACGGGCCTGAGAGAAAACCAGCAGGGGACCAGCACGCAGTCTTTCCCAGGGGTTGAGGTCCTGCCTTTGAGCAGATCTGTGTTTGGATGCTGTTCTCATAAAGGAGGGTCTTGGGGGAGTTTCTTAGTAAATTGTATGTGGAGGAGGGGGTCCTCCCCCCTTTTTAGGAATAACCATATTAAAGCAGATGATTAAGTCTTATGATCAAGAGGCTTAATATAGATGTGCATCTTTTCAATAATATTTCTTTCTGTCTCAATTCTGGCCCATATCTCTTTCCCATTCAACATGTTCACATTTTTACAGCCTTTATATGTAAAGAATATATAATATATATGTTTAAAGACCCACTGGTAATCTTATCTTGGCTGAATCTTAAGCATCTGTTCCTTTGAGGACTAGTTACCTACTTTCTAGATATATTGCTGAAGCCTGATGATTCCCTATATGTAGATGAGATGACAGACATTGCTTGCTTTGCCTTATCACTTAAAGGCATTTTTAAAGAACAATGGAATTATAAAACACTGCATTTTATTTGTTCTGCCTGATGGGCCAAGTGCTTAGCACCCAGCCAGCTAAGCCCTGCCCTCCTGCTGTTCCCACTGTAGCTCCCTGTGGAGTGCAGCAGTCTCTAGCCTTGGATAATGAGTCTGATGTCATAAAGGGAGCTTTATTAAAATAAATACAATACATATTTCTTTTCTAATGGTATTCTGATCAATTCTATCACAAGTGCCTACCTGACACTCTTTCAATCAATAGATGTAGCAAAGGGGCTTCAATTAGTGATACCAAAGAGGTCAAGGGAGTTTCAACAGCATGTCCTTACCGTGCCATCAGTATCGGCATTTGGTATTTCTGTAGGTCGTAGTCTGAACACCTGCATCTACTTGAACCTGTCTCCCAGGACTGCTCTAAGAGTAATTAAATACTAAGTCTTGCTCCTGTTTTGAGGCCGAAGCTAGTTAAACAGTAAGAGATTGAATGCTTCCCCACGGCTACCAGAGGAGGGTTAGAATTGGTTCCGAATTTCTAGCCTTTTGCTTGAATTGCCAACTACAGATTACGGTAATGAGTTCTGACCTTCGTTTTCCTCAGAATTAGTCTGTGGTTAATGATAGCTTTCACCATCAGAAAGAACATGCAGGGCTGGAATTTATGACTTTCATAAATCTACTACTTTCTAATACATTCTCCAGAAAGGATTGCCAGGGAGTCAGCCCATGGAGTGTCTGTTACTCTTCAGTTAATTGGACTGTTTTTAGTGTTTGGGAAATTTTATATTTTGACGTAGCTCACGAATTATTAATAGTAAATATTAAATATAATAAATCTCAAAATATAAACATTATGTATCATTACCTAATTTTAAAAATACATGTGACTAAGACTGATAAATATGGCATGTTCTTATAATTTTTTTTTTTTACTTCCATTGTCTACTCCTTACAGAGAAATTGGGGTAAACTAGTAGAGTATGTAACGATTTCTTCCTGAGGTATACAGGGGTGCTGGATGATGGCCCCAAACCAGGTCATATTATATACATGCAATTATAAAAACAGAATGAATGGAAATACAATTTTAGGAAGCTTCTACCTCTTCTTGTCCTGTGAAATTGTGTGTGTGTGTGTGTGTGTGTGTAATTTTTTTTTTTAAACACTGGGAGGTATGCCAATGGTGCAGTAGAGGATATGCCAGTAAGATAGAGAAGACATAACTTATATGGAAAAGCCAGAAAGCTCATTAAGATAGATGCTTATAGGATAAATCTTATCGTTTACAGGACATAAAGAAGATAAAAAGCTATTTTATGATGGTTAATTCTGCTCAGATTACTGCATTATTTAAAACTGAGTGAATCTTTTAAAAAATTGAATTTTCTATTTTCCATCTACCTTAATTACTTTTAGAGCGCTTTTATCCATTGTTGGCAATGAATTGTCCAGAGATAAATGGAATTGTTGGTAGACACTTTCACTTTGGAGCTCTGCTATAATCGAAATGTGAAGATATCTGGACTACTTTATGAGGGCATTTAAGTACAAGAAGTAGCTTTTTATGTATTAGATGAAAAAAAAAGCCACTTCACTGATTCTAAATTCATTTTTTAAAGCCCTGAATAACTATAAATAAGTTCATTCAGCTCCAACACAGTCGTTTTCTGTTTTGCTCTGAGGGAGACTAGCAGGTCCTGGGTCACCTCAATTGGTTTTTTATTGGCTCATACACCTTTCCTAATCCTCGGAGGGAAGGTGCACATTAGAATTATTGTGGTATTGATTGAAGTAGAAAAAAACACACTGTAACAAGACATGGTATCTGACTGAGAACCCAAACCAATTTTCTCTGTTGCTGTGTAGAGTGCAGTGAATTGGACTTGGGTCGGCTCTCTTGGTTATGTCAGATTTAGAAGTCTTTCATGCAGAACAAGCTAAACAATATGTGGGAGTTACAGGAACCTATTTGTCATGCACAGGAGATAAAGCTGGCCTGTGATAACACAATGGTTTTTTAATATTGAGGATGCCAAAACTTTTGGAGTAAGCAGGTAACCTGTGTGTTTAGTTAAAGGACTGAATCATAAGAATTCATCTTGGGGAAGGCCCTCACCAGTATTTAGTGATGGATTTTTATTGGTTCCTGCAGAAACTTTCATTTTTCCAGCATTAAAAATGCTACTCTGGCTCTCAGGAACATCAGTGTCAAGTTCAAAGTCAGCACAGTGGCATTTGAGGCCTCTTGGTACTTGGTCCTATTTTATTTACCCCATCTTGTTACTACTACCCTCCAACATAAATACTGTCTCATCAGACCAGTCTCCTTGTAAATCTGCTCCAATATCTATCCGCACATCGATGTCTCTGCTCCCCAACTGTCTGTCAAGGTTGAGCTCAGCCCCTCCTTTCCTGTGAGCATTTCCCAACCTCTCTGCTTTTAGCACTTATATTTTAACATACGTTTTGCCACCTAATAACCTAGTGACAGAATGTCATATATTCTGCCCTACTTATATCACATGAACATGTGCTGTCATCCCACCTACATGCAGCTCCTTGAGGACTGTCCTGTCCAAAGCTTCCACTGGTCTCACCTACATCTGTCTTCCTGGAGCCCTCCGGTGAGACTTCACAGTACTTACCTGGTCTTATACTACAATTTAATCACATCGTGTGTTTATTTTAAAAAATGCGGCATCCAAAAGAGCTTGAGAGAGAGAGAGAGAGAGAGAGAGAGAGAGAGAGAGAGAGAGAAGAAAGAGAGAGAGAAAGAGAGAGAGAGAGAGAGAGAGAGAGAGCGAGCGAGCCAAGGCCACGAGCCACATCTGGAAACCGCATCATTTTAGGAGTGGTGTTGAAGAAGCAGAGGATTTTTAGATTGAAGTAGAGAAGTCCCAGCCTTCTCTGTGGCCTCTGGAAACCAGAGCTTACAGACTTCCGCGTTGAAGTCTTTACTCAGACTGAGGCACTTTGGGGAGTAAGAAGGGTGCTGTTAATAATTATGCCTGGACCACAGGTATAAACTGGGTCTGTCCTAAGCATATTGGAATTCTTGGTTGTCCTAGGCAGAGACATTCCTTCTGCTGTGAACACACCATCATAGCAAGGCTCCAAGCTGGCTGTGAGGTCTCTCTGCACCCTCTCCCCATAAGCTGCTCTTTGGGATGGGCCAAGACCAGCTCTGCAGAACAGCCTCCTCAGTGAGAACAACAGAGGTGTGGAGACTGGGTGTGGAGCTAAGTACCCTCTCCCTAACCCCGCCAGGTGTGGGGTTGGTGGTATTTGAGGCCTGATGGGCAACAAACCTACCAGGGTCCCTAGTTTCAACAGAAAAGATTGGGCCCTGTGGGCGGACTGGGGGCGGGAGGTGGGGAATTGCTTCTTCGGAATCTGAGCCTCGGTTTCTGGTCTGCCACTGATCCGCTGCTGCCCTGAGTGGTCTCTTCCCTGTCTCACTGTGACTGTGGAGAACGTGCGAGGAGATGTTGGTGAGAATGCCGTTCCAACGGACCCCTTCACTTATGGTGCTTCGGTTTATTCCTGTTGACACGAGTGCTGATGCCAATGGCCAGTCATTAACAGCCCCTCTCCTGGGTGTATAGATGGTGAGATTCAGACTTTTGTGCCTGGCGTAGGGAGACAGGAGCTGGGAACATGCCATGAGGGACCTCTCTCTTGTGGCTGCTCCAAATAATACATTGCTTGTGGCAAGAGGCAACTATAGACTTTCCAGGGAAAGGTAGCTTCTAGTTTCCAGATCTCCTTTTTAGGACTGCGACTCAGCCATTTTATAAACTGTGCAAGTCTATGATTGCCTCTCTGTGTTGAAATACCTCTCTTAACAGTAGAATTAGTCATACTATCTCCCCTTTAGATTTTAGGAAGGACTGAATTGCTATTCTAGTTTTTTGGTTTTGTTTTTTAAATATGTTTTTATTGATTTTAGAGAAGGAGGAAGGGAAAGAGATAGAGAGGTAGAAACATTGACGAGAGGGAAATATCGATTGGCTGCCTCCTGCATGCCCCCTGCTGGGGATCAAGCCTGAAACCCTAGCAAGTGCCTGACCAGGAATCAAACCAGCCACCTCTCAGTGCAAGGTCAACACTCAACCACTGAGCCACACTGGCTGGGCTGAATCTCTATCGTTTTCCCCCTAAAACTGAGTATTGAGTGGCAATAGAAGGATTATATATACAACATAAAATAGGGTTTTGTTTTAAAGCCAGGCAGTTAGATTTTGTTCTATATATTTTTTCCCCAGCATTTTGTAAGAAATTTAATATCTCCAGTTGGGGTTCATATAACTTAAATAGGAAAAAAATGCAATTTTAACAATAATCACAGGTTGACTGCCTACTTTGTCTTTTGTATTAAAATGAATGTTTCAATTACTATGCATTAATACCCTGTAAGCTACATTCCTTTTTTTCATTTGGAACTAAGAATGTATTACTTCTAAGCAGGCACACATAATTTATTCCGGTAAATAAAATAATTCTAAGTGTGCATGTATATGTTTATTATGAAGCCATCTTTTAGAAGCACCAAATGGGAAGAGAGGGAAGCTGATTGTCTTTTATTGTGGAGCTGACAGAATGTTTATTAATGGCCATGGATTTGAAATGAGCATCTTACTAAATGGAAGTCTTGGGCCAACCTCTGACCCTTTTGTCTTAAAGGTTTGAGAACAGATAATATGAAAGAATACCAGCTTTTTTCCAGATGGCTGCATGCCTGATGTTCCTTTATGTTTAGCTGTCATTCAAATATGAATGCCCAGTGATTATAAGTGTCTCTTTCTCTTTTCTGGAGTGAAATGAAACCTTTTATGCATTGTGTGCTAAAACAGATTAACTGTTTGGCTCATCAGTAGGGAAATTAGAACAATAGCTGCCAACTCAGTGGTATAGTGAAAGAATGTCCGTTGGGGCTTCGGGGCTAAGGTTCATAAGCAAATGGTGTGCAAAGTATCAGGCTTGGGAAAGATGGGTGAGTAATAAAAATAATTCTGTATTTTAATTTTATAACTGCATCTGGATAAGAGTATTAGTATCTGCCAGAAGCATGTAGGATTTGGATAAAATTTCCCACATTTTTACAGACTTTTTTGGGCCCATTATTATTTGGAGTAGCACTGTGCAAGATGAATTAAAAATATTATGTTAATAAGTAATGATATGTTTTATTGTGAAGGCATAGTGAAAAATTACTATATGTTTTTGGACCACTTAGTGTACTATCATTGTCTTTTAAAACCATATATATTTGATAAGATACTCATAATGGATAATTTGTATATCTTTTTTTCTACTGTGACTGGCAATTTTGTGATCGGAAAAGCAAGTAAAGATGAGAGTTATCATTCAGGTATGGTTGAAATACATACCTGCCTAGAGGGCCAGGGGAGAAATGGTGACCCCTTAATGACCTCTGCCATTGAGGCAATGTGGTGAGGCTGGAGGCCAAGGGCATGAGGGGACGAACCACATCCATTGGAGGAAGCTAGGCAACTGTGTAAAATGCTGACCTGATGCACACTCTCAGCATTGAGTAGAATGGTGGCTCTCATTTTCCCCTGGAAATCCATAAAATGAGTTAAGTACAGTATCTTTATGACCCAGTGGAAGAAAAAAAGCATGTCTGATCCATTTATTTCACTCCTATTTAAAATGATTACTTTTGTAATAAAAGGGGAGTGTGTGTGTGTGTGTGTGTGTGTGTGTAATGTTGATGGAAAAGCACACATGAAAGCCTGCCATGAAAATACGTTTTTTAAAACAATTGTATTTGCTGAAAAGCCCCGAAGATGGAAATCAGCTTAAATACAATCACCAGCTATTCCACTTTTGTTAACTTGTCTTCATAAAATATTTTTGATGTTTTAAAATTTTGTTTTATGTATGTTTGTAATGATATATATTCCAACTTTATTTTTATAATAGCTATATTGATATATGTAGTTCACATGTCATACAACTCACTCATTTAAAATGATCAACTCAATGATTTTTTTTAGTATATTCTCATAGTTGTGTATCTATGGCCACAATCAAATTTAGGATATTTTCTTTACTGCCCCCCTCAAAAAAACTCCATTCCTCTTAACTGTCATCCCGCTGTTTCCTTCAGTGCCCGGCAACCCCTAGTTCACTTTCTGTCTATAGATTTGGCTCTTCTGTACATCCCATATGTGTGGAATCAGAGAACCAATATGCATTTCTTTGTGATGGGCTTATATCGGTTGGCATGTTTTCAAGGTTCTCCCATGTTGTAGCTGTATCAGCACTCATTCCTTTTGCAGTTGAATACTGTTCTGTTGTATAGATATACTACATTTTGTTCATCCACTCATCTATTGAGGGACATAATTTGGCTTCATTTAATTTTTCTAGTTAAATACTGAGTAGAGCAGGGAGTCTTCTCATTTGCCAGAAACTCAGGAGTCAGCAATGACTTGGACTTACTTCTAACCAGCAGGGTCAAACTTGATTCCAGGTCTTAAAAAATGCAGAACCTGTGCTTGTTCTCAAATATCCCTTGCTTACACACCTCTCTACCTTCGATCTCCCTTTTTCTAGCCATGCCCAGCACACTCAAAAACTTTAGTAGTGGCATCTTTGTGTTTTAGTGTGAAAGTGACTTCACTGAAAACTGCCACTAAGGAATCCAACAATAGTATCTTGACTGCTCTTTGAATCCAAAACTCTGTCATACGTATCAATATTAATAATGCTTGTGGCACACTAAGATGTCACAAAGTGGTCCCATCATTCTTGTCCCCAAAACAGACATCCAGAATAATAAACGAAGAGGAGCCTCAGATTAATTAGTTAAAATAAAGCAGATATTGGGTAAAAGGCTTTTTGTGAAGATATTCTCATTATTACAGACTGAGGTCAATGCTAGTGCCAGAAGACTCAGGACTCTGTTCAAACCTGCGCACCTTACTCACTAAATCAGTGACGGCGAACCTTTTGAGCTCGGCGTGTCAGCATTTTGAAAAACCCTAACTTAACTCTGGTGCCGTGTCACATATAGAAATTTTTTGATCTTTGCGGCCATAGTAAAACAAAGATTTAGATTTTTGATATTTATTTTATATATTTAAATGCCATTTAACAAAGAAAAATCAACCAAAAAAATGAGCTTGCGTGTCATAGGTTCGCCATCACTGCACTAAATCCTGATTTGGCTCTGTCAGTCCTTACCAGGCCTTCTCGTGCATTTAGGCAAATATAGCATCTATTTCCAGTAGCATCTATCTAGCATGTTGAGAACTAGACAATCTATAGTCCTTTTCTATCGAGTTTACATACATTCTCATAATAATGGCAAAGCATTGAGATTCTCATAATAATAGCAAAGCATTGAGATGGACATCACTCTAAGTAGGATGCGAAAGGAATTCAGAGAAGGTGACAGTAGTGACCATGTGTGCAGAACTGGCCATGTTCGAGAAAGTGCTAAGGCCTCACACAGCTTTAATCCTTAGAACCACCCTTTGAGTGGGAGCTCTTATCTCCATCCTGCAGATGTTCGAGCAAGGGGTAAGTTATTTTCACCCCACACCAGACCTCTGGGCAGTGGTGGGGCCAGGCTCATCCTGGCGGGGAGCGCAGTGCGCATGCTTTGGATTCCGGCTGAACTGCCACCTGCAGCCCTGGAGTTCCTCGCCATCTTTTGCCGTCACCACCGAGTTCTGTGAATGTGCTTTCAGAGTTAAAGTACTGTTTTCCTTTCTTTCTCTTAGAGAGCTCTATCGGTGTTCCTTTTATTCCTGATTTGTAAAAGTAATGCGTACTCTCTGAAGGAAAATGTCAGAAAACACAGTACAAAGAAAGAAAATAAAAAAACTTGAACTCCTGCAATGTTAATGGCGCAGAATTAAAGAAAGATAGAGGCTGCGGCTGTGATGGCATCTGGAAGGTGGTTTGATCAGGTCCCTTCGTGAATGGTTTTTCACTATCCCTGGTTTAAGGGTTCTCAGAATCTGAATGTCGCCTGCAGTGAGCTGCCCAGAGAAATGCCTATTACTTAGGGCAGCGGTTCTCAACCTGTGGGACGCGACCCCTTTGGGGGTTGAACAACCCTTTCACAGGAGTCACCTAAGACCATCGGAAAACACATATATAATTACATATTGTTTTTGTGATTAATCACTATGCTTTAATTATGTTCAATTTGTAACAATGAAATTGGGGGTCACCACAACATGAGGAGCTGTATTAAAGGGTCGCGGCATTAGGAAGGTTGAGAACCACTGCCTTAGGGTCTTGGGTAAAACTACATAGGAAGGGTTTGCTCTAAGAATTTTTAGGATTTGTTTGCAGGCTTGCCCCTTGTTTCACAGGGTGCTCAGATGTTGCATCGCTTCAGAAAGTCCTGTTTGATTGTTGGGGTACTTGCATTATGCCTTAGTGACATAGAAGGGTTTTTGTTGCTGTGGGAAATGCACTCAGAACACCTGCATGAGGTGCCAAAAAGACATCTCTGTCCTTTGAGTCTCCAAAGGAGAGCAACGTCCAGTCTACCCCCTCTGGGCCTCCCCTTCCTATTGACAGTGGGATTTCTCCTCTTTCTAAATCATTGCTGGTGGATCCCATGATGTGGCGAGCATGGGGCAGATGAAAGCCTGAGGTGGAGTCTGAGGGTTTTGGCAAGGATGGGTGCCCCACGGGATATGCAAGACAGTGGTTGGTGGTTTGGCTCTTGTCACCCCCACCCGATGCTGATGAGATTTCTGCCCATGTTGGCATTATGCTGGCAGTGGGGAATTGGGTGTGTGGGTGTGTGGAAGCAAGAAGTTAGGTGGGAAGAAACAGTTTATAGAGGAATATCAAGCATTATTAGTGTTTAGTAAGAGGTAGGATATTTATATATTTTATCCAATTGAAAACAGTCATGTTATAAAGTCTTTTCATCATTTTGGAACTGAGGAAACTGTTTCAGAGAGTCAAGTATCTTTGTGTTAAGCCACATGAATAAAATGAGGGTATATTTCAAACGTTTCATTTGTTCTTGCTTTGTCTTATGTTTTGTAGTAATTAGAGCCCTGGTCAGAATTGAGATTTAGAATTTTATTTTTTAGGGAAATGAGAGAATGCTGGGCTATTGGGCTCGATTTGAATTCTCCAGGGAAACAAAGAAATAGGATTTTATTCATTCATTCAGCAAACTTTCTTTTCTTTTGAGCAACTGATGGTTTGCAGGTGCTATGCTAAATGCTCTGAGCAAGACATGTGCTTGCTCTCATGGAACTCTCTGACTGCTGGGTATAAAGACGATTAAGTGAAAACAATACAGCACTATAATATGCTAAGTCAGCAAGAATCTCCCACCCTGTGACAGATCAGTGGTTTCCTACTAAGCAGCACCAGTGATGTTCTCTATGTGAACTGGGAAGGGCAGATGGGAGGTTCCAGCTGCACCCTTGCGCCTCCCCCCACCCTACATTGAGTTACCATGCTGGGGAAGTGATGCCCTGCTTCAGTAGAGTGGACGCCCTCTCACCCATCTGTTCATGAACTTCTGACAGAGCAGAGGGCATGCATATCTGGCATCATTTCATACTTTTATTTTTGTGAAACTATGACTATGGTCCTGGCGAAATGTTCATCACTATCTCCAACAAACAAAAATAAGGACAAAAAAGACAAGTTACAGAAAAGGAGAAAATGTTATCTAGAATATCTAAAGAACTCTCAAAACTAAATGGTAAAAAATACCACAACACAGTCCAATTAGAGAATAGGAGAAAGACATGAGGAGACATTTCACTGAAGGCAGATGAGCACAGGACAAGATGGTCAACACTACTAGTCATCCTGGAAATGTAAATGAAGGCAACAATGACACATCACTACACACCGGAATTGCTATGAGAAAAAACAGTAACCACAACACCAAATTCTGGATGTAGATAAACAGGATCTCTTCTGCCTTTCCGGTAGAGAGTAAAATTGTACAGCTGTTCTAGAAAAGAGATTGACAGTCTGACAACTAAATACACTCAACATATGGTCCGGTGATGACACTCCTGGACATTGTGCCATAGAAATAAAAACTTTGTCATTTGTCCACACAAAATCTGTACATGATTGTTCATACAGGTTTTGTTTGTAATAATGGAAATATCCTATAATAGGCGAATGGTTACACAAACTTAGTGTATCTGTATCAGGGAACACTACACAGCAATAAGAAGAAATGAACTGTTGTTACATGCAACAACTTGAATAGATCTCAAAGGCATTGTGCTGGCTGAAAAAGAGCCAATTTCAAAGGTCACATACTATATGAATCCATTTATACAACATTCTTGAAATGACTACATTTGGGGAATGGAGAAAGATTACTGGTTGCAAGGGGAAAGGTAAAGGGGGAGGTGGCATAGGGTATTTGTGTGTAAAGAGGTAGCATGGGAGATTTCTGTGGTGATGGTGGTGACTACATGACTCTATGCACGTGATAAAATGGCACTGACCTAAATACACACTTTATTCCAATGCCAGTTTCCTGGCTTTGCTATTGTACACTAGCTATTTAAGACTCAACCAATGGAAGAAACTAGGTTCAAATACCAAAGTGTTTGATAGCTACCTACGCAACATAAGACACACCTTACCAACACAAGATCTCACTGGTTGCTGTTTATTAATAAACCAGAGGCCCGATGCATAAAACTTGTGCATGGGTGGGGTCCCTGGGCCTGGCAGTGGTGAGGCTGATCAGGGCCAGGGCGATCAGGGCCGGGCCGGGGAGGAGGCGATGGTTGCTGGGATGGGTGCGGAAGGAATGGGCGCTGGATGCCGACGTGGCCATCGCTGGCGCTTCGCCACCACATAGTTCCCTGCCTCTCCCCCTCCTCCTTCCCTCGTCACCATGCCACCATTGCGGATGGGCGGGCAGCGGTGTGGGAAGGGACAGGGCATGGGAGGTTGGCTGCCAGCCCTGAGGAGGGAGGTAGCCCTCAACCCCCCTGGGAAAGGGGCTGCATCCACCGCCACCCACCCTGGTTCTCTGTCCCAGCCCAGGGGCCGGGGGGAGGGACTGCAGGAGGTTGGCCGGCCAAGGGAGGTTGGCTGTGGGAGCGCACTGACCACCAGGGGATAGCTCCCGCATTGAGTGTCTGCCCCCTGGTGGTCACTGCATGCCATAGCGACTGTTCATTCCGGTTCCTTAGGCATACACACACACACACACACACACTCACACATAGTAGTGGCTTGGTGCACGAAATTCATGCATATTAAAAGGGAATTAATTAGAGGAAGTATTTTAATATTACTTTTTGCTCTTTCTCTATAATAGAAGTGTCAGAGATGAAAGAAAATTAGTAAAATGTATATGAAAATCTTCCTCTTGTCAGAGTCTGTGGCGCGCCACGGGATCCAGAGTCAAGTCCCCATACACTGACGGCTCCTCAAAATTGCATGAGACCCAGACCCAGTCGGCCCCACCCTTGTCAAGCCCTGTGGGGCAGGGGGCGCAGCCTCAGTTCCCCTGGCCTGGCACTGGTGGGGGGTGCAGCCTCAGGTCCCCCGTCAAACCCTGCTGGGCGGGGGGGGGGGGGCACAGCCTCAGTTCCCCTGGCCTGGCACCGGTGGGGGGGTGCAGCCTCAGGTCCTGTGGCGCACGCTGGGCGGGGGTGGCTGCAGCCTCAGGTCCCTTGGTGCAAGCTGGGCAGCAGGGCCGCAGCCTCAGGTCCCCCAGCCCAGCGCTGGGGCGGGGGGTGCAGCCTGAGGTCCCCTGTCAAGCCCCACCAGGCGGGGGGGGGGGGGGCACAGCCTCATGTCCCTGCTGATTGCTCGTTAAGGCTTGTTACGGGAACTCGGCCTCCACTGTGGGTGCAGCCATCTTGTGTTACAAAATCCCTGCCTCTGCTGTGGGCGCAGCCATCTTGACTGTTATGGTGTGATGGTCAATTTGCATATTCCATCTTTATTAGATAAGATAGATGTTTTATCTACCGAATTACATCAACAATGGCTAGTTTAGAATGAATGCTGAATGATATAGTCTATCTTCTTACCCCTGATTCAAAACATGCCCTAGAAACAATGGGTTCAGACCACATGAAGCTATTTGAGAAAAACTAGATAAAAGATTTCTAGGAATGTTTTACCATGTTTCAGAAGAAAAATAGAAAGTGAAATACATGGCTCTGTTTATAAGAAAATTCAAAAAGTCAATATTATAGATTAAAAATGGAGAAAAGTCAGGTTGATAATAGAGATAATCTTTTATTCTACTTCTCTATTCCCAAGAAATGTTAAACAGAATCAAGTTAATTCAGGGAGATTATACATTGGGTATTTGGGATTAGATTGTATTTAGTAAGAAGTATCATTAAGCAAGAGATCAGTTTCTATAATTTATTAAAGCATAGTGCTCAGGAGGTTTGAAAGGAAAGGTGGGAGCAAATTTATAAATGAAACTGAGTAAGTTACTCAGTTTCTGGCTTAGTGTAAAGAAAAAAAATACATGTCCACATATATGTGTGTGTATCTGAAAATATCATTCATTATTTTAGTAGAACTGTTGTTCTCCAAACCCAAGCATTTTTCTATTAGTTCCCTTATAGCTTTAAGTTTTTCAGCTACTTTTTGAATTACCAGAGATATGCCACATTCTTTTACAGGACAGTATTTAATAGCTTTTTGTAATCCATTCACAAATAAATACTTATTAAATACCTACTACGCGCTATTGGAGATGGAATTCTTTTCACATCCTCAAAATGAGATTAAGTGGAGATGGCACTTAATCTCTGGCCAGTATCCTTGGGGCTGAAATACCAGAAGTAACTTCATTCAGATGGAGGCTTTAAACTGTTGATTGGTTGGGGCTACACATCCTGGTTTGTTGGGGCTTGCGGGGGAACAAAAGTGTGACTTTTTGGAAAGAAATCTCCAAGGATAGGCACTAAAGCTAAAAGCATTTTCTCTCTCTCTCTCTGCTCCTCTCTTCCTTCCTGCTCTCCCTCAACTCTCTCTCAAATAATAACCACCATTACAAGGTGCTCCTTGATTTTCAGTTTTAGATAGTCCCTCCCACATATGTAACATCTGAATAGGGATGAATAGTGGTTGGTGGGTGGGAGGGATAAAGAAAGAAGTACCCCTGTTTAAGGGTTCAAAGAGATTAAAGAAACAAAAAGGGTTCTGTACCATGAATAGTAAGCATTCTTCCACAGTAAGGTAATAAGTATTAGAGGCCTTTAATAGTGAGAATAAAGTTCAATCAACCATGAAGATAGACTTTGGCAGGTGTGCCCAGGGGCTTAAAGCAAATATGGCATTGGGCTCAGATAAAATCAAGAGTTCACTGACTTTTTTTCTCATATTCTCTTTTTACTTACTGGGAGTCTATTTTTAAGGAATGACCAAATGTGTCTGCCTCCAGAAATGCTTACAGTCATTTAGCTAATGGGGGAGAGCGGGTGTCAGTACACAATGGAGACTGGTATGCAAGAGCAGAGATAATACTGACAAGTAAGGGCGGGCTTATAAAATACTTCTTGGTCGTATTAAACGTGTGGAGACTCTACTTAGAATTTGAACAATAGAGAGAGAAAAAAAAAGGGCAGGAATGAGATCTGAAAATCTGGAAAATGTTCTGTTATGTGCCAAATGAAAAGCTGTGGAATATGATATGTAGAATCTTTCAAAAACTATAATTTTTTGGGAATAGAGTATGAATGAATTGACAGAAATTTAAGCATGACGACTAACTGAAATGTACCAATTAGAGGGCAAACAGCCTCCAGAGGCCTCGGTCCTACAGACTTTGTTATATTCTACCCTGTGCCCTTTCCCAGCACCCAGGGGTGCAACATAGCAGATGTGTGATCAATGCCTCATTAATCTAACAATTTAAGGGTTTTGCTTCAGAAACATCATGGCCTAATCAAACGCCTTAGACTGCTCCTTGATTTTCAGCTTTAGACTTGCCCCCAAGGCCCTCCAACATATGTAAACCTGAGAAAATAGATTACTACTAAACCATGACATGACTTTTTGGTTGGTGGCTTCAGTGAGGTAAAGCTTAGATTCATTTATCAAGCCTCACTTTCTCCTTTGACACAATGTCAAAAAATACCTTCTCTGAGGAACGTCAAAAGTGGGCCTAAAATATAAGTTCACCTTGAAATTATCCCAATATATCTCAGGAATAATGATCAATTGATAAAGACAATAGTACGCTAAGCACATTCCGACATAGAGCCCCCATATTAAATTAATATGATGGGGAAAGCTAGGTACATTTTTGTCGCACATTGATTTTAGGACCACACCTACCTCATTGATACTCAGAAGCAGCTGATCTCTGTTACAGCCACAGTGCATAGCGCTTAAGGAAGGTCGCTGGCTATGTCAAGAGGTTTTTAACAACAGCATACAAGCCAGGGGTGGAGGAGATTTTTAAAAGGCTGCTGAACCCTCATCCTAATGAGAAGGACCCTTGTGAAGTTAAACGCAGGGTGCCTTCACGGGTGTTTCCTCCTGGGTGGTAATGAAGTCTCAGGCTTAGTAACCTACATGTAGGTTTGCTCATCTTAAGGCCAAAAAATTGGGCCATTTCTATAAGATAGTGTATCATATGTGATTGTCTTTTATTAGTTTTATAATCAACTTAGGGTCTTCAAAAGGTATATACATTTTTGGAGGAAACCAGATGGCTTTTTTAAAAATACGTTTTTCTTTTTTAATTGATTTCGGAGAGAAGAAGGGAGAGGGAGAGAGAGAAAGAAATATCAATGATGAGAGAGAACCATTGATCGGCTGCCCCTTGCACACCTAGGATTGAGCTCACAACCTGGGCATGTGCCCTGACCAGGAATCGAACTGCGACCTCATGGTTCATGGGTCAATGTTCAAGCATCGAGCCACACTGGCTGGGCCCATATGGCTTTTGATGATAAGATTGGTTCACATTGCTTTATATACGAATACCCAGAAGGCATTTTGATGCTAGCTGACACTTACCTTAGAAATAAAGCAACACTAAAACAATCAAGAATTTTGGCTTATTCCTCCCTACCACTGTATCAACTTAGAGTACACTGCTTTCCCCACAAAATAACCTTGCCCTCTTATTTTTGACATGTCACTCACCCGGTGGCAAAGGGTATTCCAGACATAACTGCTTGCAATAGTGACAACTGCCAAACTTGATATAGGCTCAAGACATTTTGTACTTTTGTAAAAGAGATGAGGGAACCAGAGAAGAGCAGCTCTGTATTCAGCGACCAGGAACAATGACGAAATGCCTGTCGATTAATTCTGCGACCATCCCTCAGCTCACACCGAGAACTGAGCTCAGCAGAGACATGAGCTCAGCAGTGGTCATGCGGTGAGGCTACAGGATGGCACACATTTGGAATGCAGAGTGGAACCCAAATGGTGACCTTCAGTCTCGGCATTGCAACCTGCTGGACAGCCATAAACCAATAGTCAGCCCTTGGCTAAAAGGGAATATGAGGAGGCGAGGGAGAAGGCTTCTCTAAAAACAAAGAAGGCAGAGTCCAGTATGAAGCCCAGGTGATTTAGGGCTTCTCCGGCCCCACTTCTCACGCTAAGCAACCTGGACACTGGTTAGCAGGCTTATATTATACCTCGGAGGCTTAAGATCAGCGATTCCTCTAAAAGTGAGACCCACAGGCTGGGAAGCCCGGAAAGGATTATGACGCTAAAACTATTTTTATAGTAATACTTTGGCATTATTTGCCTTTATCCTGTTGAAATCTGCATTAATGGTACATATGCAATGGTGGGAAAAGCTGCTAGTTTCTTAGCAAGAATCAAGGCAATGGCGCAAAACTGTACTACTATATTCTTCATTACATACTTGCAGAGTTTTAAGCAGCTGAGTTCACTTCAAGATCTTCATGAAGCTGTAAAAATTATTTTATTAATCTCAACCTTTGATTAGATACCTTTACAATATTCTGTGTGACAAAATTAGAGGTATAGAGCCCTGGTTGGATAGCTCAGTTAGAGTGTCCTACGATATGCTAAGGTTGTGGGTTTGATCCCTGGTCAGGGCACATATAGTTAATGTTTCTCTCTCTCTCTCTCGCTCCCTTGCTCCCTTGCTCCCTCGCTCCCTCTCTCCCTCTCCCTCTCCCTCTCCCTCTCCCTCTCCCTCTCCCTCTCCCTCTCCCTCTCCCTCTCCCTCTCCCTCTCCCTCTCCCTCTCCCTCTCTCCCTCTCTCCCCACCCTCTCTTTCTCTCTCTGTCTCATTTTCTTACCCTCTCTCTCGTCCTCTTTCTCTCAAATCAATAGATAAATAAATAATGAGAGGCAGATATAAAGCAGTTCTGCTGTGAGCTGAAGGATGAGCATTATCTCCAGGAAAAGGATGTGTGCTAATGTCTGACTTTCAAGCTGAACTCGTGGCTTCTTTGCATGAAATACCATTTTTACTTCAGAAAATGACTAACAGAGAAACCATAGTTACTCAGACTGGGTATTTGGCAGACATTTCCTTTAAAAATGAACACCATGAGCCTGCCACTTCAAGGATAAAAACTGACAGTACTTATTGCCAATGATAAAATTTGAACTTTAAAACAAAATTTAGAGTTTTGGGCCCTGGATGGTTTGGCTCAGTGGATAGAGTGTCGGCCTGCAGACTGAAGGGTCCTGGGTTTGATTCCGGTCAAGGGCATGTACCTTGTTTGCAGGCTCAATCCCTGATGCTATTCACGGTGTATGCGGGAAGCAACCAGTCAACGTATCTCTCACATCAATGTGTCTCTCTCTCCCTTTTCTCTCTAAAAAAAAAAAAAAGAAAGAAAGAAAGAAAGAAGAAAAAAAATATTCTCAGGTGAGGATTAACAAAAAGAAAAAAAAAAAGTAAGGTTTTGTGTAAGTTATATCCACCTCCAACACAGTTTCCCATTCTTAAAGAATTTTCTGATGAGATAGATGGTGATATAAGCAAATATAATATTTTGATATTGTATAATGAGACTTCAACCTAAAATTTCTGACCTTGGTAATCAAGTATGAATAACAAAATAATGATGTTTACAGACATGAATGTTTAAAAAAAGAAGAAAACACCTCCCAAGAATCCATTTCCAAATTTCTATAAGGTGTGTTTGAAATGTATATACAGGAGTATCACTAAATAATATAAAACCATTATTAAAAACAAAAAATAAATACTATTTGTACAAGCAAACATTTATTATAGTATACTATGTGGCTCAGCTTTCAACTATGTTTTGCAGTCATGCTAATATAAAGTTGAATAATGTAAGACCTGACCATTGATCTTAACTAAGGAAGCAGGGGAATAGGGAGGGGGCCCAGGAGGGCTAAAACAGGAGGAAGGGATGGAATCAACCGAAAACATCTTAACTTTTAAAATCAAGTAATATCCACTTAAGCATATTGTTAAGAAATGAGAACAACCTCTTAAAGAAGTTGAAAGTGGTTTCCACTAAGTAGTAGGAAGGGGTAGGTCATGAATTTGCTAGTACGTGTCTAGATCAGTGATGGGGAACCTATGACACGTGTGTCAGAGGTGACACCTGAACTCATTTTTTTGATTGATTTTTCTTTGTTAAATGGCATTTAAATATATAAAATAAATATCAAAAATAGAAGTCTTTGTTTTACTATGGTTGCAAATATCAAAAAATTTCTAGATGTGACACGGCACCAGAGTTAAGTTAGGGTTTTTCAAAATGCTGACACACTGAGCTCAAAAGGTTCGCTATCACTGGTCTAGATCCTTGTATGCCATATATAGTTTTAAATGCCTTACTTCAATTAGCTTAAAGTTTAAAATATTTAAATTGATATCAAATAACAAAGACAATATATATTTAACTTTAGAAACACATTTACCAAGAAAATAGGCATTTGCAAAGAAATGTGGAATTTATTAACTCTTGTTGCCAAAGCAATCCAACCTATAGAAAGCTTATATGATAAAAATATATATTTGTAAGTTGTATAAATAAATTTTCTGTCAAATTTTTGTTTTAAACTAGACATAACTGGAGAGAAAAGACAATTTACCACCAGGAATCATAAGCTGACCCAACCTGCTGACCTGTGTTGTTTGGGCTGTATAGTATGTTGTTCTTCTTGTTGTAAAACAGGAGAGAGTGCAAATGAACCCAGACTATCTTTTCTTGTAAAAGCAAAGCCTGCATTCCATTCAGGCACCAACCAATCAAAGCTGAGCAAAGGGCAGCAGGTGTCACCCCAACTTTTAGCATCACACATTCCACTACCAAGTAGTGCATATCTCTCTGTACACACCTCTATAAATAAGAAAACAGAAGATAGAACAAGAAGAACCTATCATTCAGGAATAATCAGAAATGTCACATATGTGTGTAGAAATGAAGAAAATTCTCATTGTCTAAGATGAAACAGATGTTTATTTCCCATTACTTGTCCAAGCCCTGCAGTAATCTGACTCAGACTCCTTGTTTAAAAGTTTGTAGGCTTGAGCCCTAGTTGGTTTGGGTTGTGGATAGAGTGTTGGTCTACAGACCAAAGGGTCCTGGGTTTGATTTGGGTCAAGGGCATGTATCTTGGTTGCAGGCTCCACCCCGGCCCTGGTCAGGGTTCTTGCAGGAGGCAGCCAATCCATGTGTTTCTCTCACATCGATGTTTCTCTCTGTATTTTCCTCTCTCTTCCACTCTCTCTAAAAGATTAATGGAAAAATATCCTTGGGTGAGCATTAGTTTGTAGCCTTGAAAGAAACATTCAGTTTAATTTTGCTATGTCCTGTCCTGCAAGCTTATATATATATATATATATATATATATATATATATATATATATTCACAAAGCTTTATGTGATATATGCAGATGAAATTAAAATGAACAGATCAGCATATTTTTAAATAACTATAAACTTATTCCAATTTCGTCTGTAACTCTATATATTAAAGCATTGAAAATTTTTTAGCTGCATTAAAATCTTTATTGTTGAAAGCATGACATATATCCCTGCTTCGTTGTTTCATTATACATAGTAAAATCCTATTCTTGCAAAAGATCTGTAAGATCTCAATCCTAGAATGGGACTGAGGAAGAAGGGGAGAGGCAGTGTGGCTTTAGAACAAAGACTATATTAGTTTTATTTACATGGCACACAACAGTCTCCGAATGACCTCTGCCTTTCCCAGTCACATTTTAACTAAAGCGACAGAGAATGGAATGCCACATTAGAATTGAAAGCAAGATAAAAGGTACAAGTCCTATACCAGAGGGAAAGGGAGGTAGGGGAGGTAGAGGAGGGTAAAGGGGAGATCAGTGGAGTTGTGACTTGGAGTGGTGATGTACAGATGATGTATTATTGAATTGTACACCTGAAATCTATATAATTTTATTAACCAATGTCGCCCCAATAAATTCAGTAAAAAAAAATTTAAAAAGGTAGAAGTCCCAATCCACTGTTCTACATAGCATTATTTATGACACGGTTTCCTGCTTTCTCAGACGGGGTTCAAAATGTCACCTTTAACTATGTAGCGGATTTAACAGGCTGTGTCTACATGGGTGTCTTGAGAGGCCTACAAGGATTTCTCTGTAGCACTTTCAAAAGGACACCAGATACTCCTCACCTGGCCCCAGGACTAAAGAAAGTCTCTCCAACCCATTTCCTTCCATGGCTGATGCACTTGGCTCCTGCTGAGCTAACCACTCCCCTAGCAGGATAGGAGCCAGAAGAAGAATTTTGTTTTGTGTTTACAAAACATCCAAGTGTGGGCCAGAAAGCCCTTGCTGAAGGCTCCCCTGCCCTGGTTACGGAATTACTGCCTGGTGCTTCCTACCCTCTCTGACTGCTGGAGGGAAGGCACCAGGAAGGGGTTTCGGAAGATCAGGACATGCAGCGCTGGAACAGCCGTTCTCAGTGAAAATCAAGTATCATTGAGGTCTTCAGAAATCTTAGAGCGATTTTTCAGCTATGCAGCAACTGAAGTGCATATGATAGAAACACTGCTATGCAAGTCACATTCTTAGAGGGTGTGGGGAGCAGTCACCTAGACTGGACCCACTGGCCATGCATTGTTCTCAGAATGCTCAGACTGGGAGGAGATATGCTTCTTCTGCAATCCAGAGAGAGAGTGCCTGCTGTAAAGTGGACTAATGCATGCAAGTGATTCTATAAAAGACAAGGGAGCAAAAAGCCAGAACTATGCTGATAAGCTACTGGAGTGATTGTTTTTTTGTTTTTTCTAAAAATATATTTTATTGATTTTTTACAGAGAGGAAGGGAGAGAGATAGAGAGAAACATCGATGAGAGAGAAACATCGATCAGCTGCCTCCTGCATATCTCCTACTGGGGATGTGCCCGCAACCCAGGTACATGCCCTTGACCGGAATCGAACCTGGGACCCTTCAGTCTACAGGCCGACGCTCTATCCACTGAGCCAAACTGGTTTTGGCTACTGGAATGATTGTTAATGCATGCCACATTAAACTAGAAAAAAGAAAAGAAAAAACCCCAGACTGGATAATCCTTTAGTAATATGAACATTAACACTTCTTAGACATTTTCCAATTACAAAACACTTAGCAAAATATTTGGGGGTTATTACAAAAACTGATGGTAGGTCTATTGTTAGGTTAGGTGGCTCAGGAGGCGGCGAAGGAAATAAAGAGAGTTGATCAGAAAAGGAAGGAAGGAAGGAAAGTTTATTCTGCGTCCCCGGGAGACCCACTTACCCCCAAGGACAGGGCAGGTGGATTCATGCCAACAGGGAGGGGGGCGCTTTTTTTATACTGCAGTTGGGTGAGGGGCGGGGACATGAGCTGAGGTATTCAGCTGAAGAACTTTCAGCTGCAGGGGGTCAGCAAGGTATTCAGGAAGGAGTCAGTATCTGTGTGGGGGTCTTGGAGAAGCCAGTATCTGTGTCTGGCATGCTGATCTGTTAGAAATGCCAGAGGTAGTCCATTATCTTGTCACATGTCTGATGTATCCGATCCTGGGCTCCCTCCGACCTAACATATATCATGCATTATTTTAATCTAAAAGGCTTAGCTTTAAAAAGCAAAACTTTCTCAATAGATCCAAAAGCCTACTGGGAAGAAAATACCTTAAAAACTTCATTTAAATTTAACTTAACTTTAGAAACAAAAGTATGAGTAAAGTTATAACTGTTAACCAAGATATCTGAAAAGAAGTGTAACTTCAGAGCAATATAGTAAGGTGTTACCTGAACAACCATAACTTCATCATAATTGAAATTATTTAGAATACAGGTGGCCACAGTTATCTCATACCCTTATTTTAAAACAGAGTTTCAAATTCTCTCTCACCCTCAGACATTATAACCACTCTCCTGTTAATCTGAGAAATGTACATTAAAGATTGAAATCTCACCTTCCCCACTAGCATCACACAAACATACCTGTTGTATATGTGGGGGAAGGGGTGGGGGTCATGATGAGTATTGAGCGGATGATGTAAAAAATCAGGATATATCATAATCTATGCTCTAAGCATTTCCCAAATAATTGGCTTCCCTATGCAATGATTTATAAATGTTAACAGCACTCCCCAAATCTACTGGGCCAGCCAACTGATTTGTTTGTGCTAATAAAGAGTTTATGCTTTCAGTACACATTACACTCTAATCCCATCTCCTTCCAGGCATAACCCTGAGAAAATGAGACCCAGCCAACTCAGAACAATTCCATTTGGCGTGAGATTCTGGGAGCGAAGGAGCATTCTGCACAGTCTACTCCCAGTGCCCTCCCCCTGGAGACACACAGCCGCCCACACACACTGAGGGTAGAAGAATGGGAAAGGGCAGATATTTCTTTCCTGGGAAATAAGCCAGAGTGAAAGTTTTGGAGGATATAAACATCTAACAGCTAGTGGAGAGCCGTGGAAACCTTCTCCCCAAGCAAATGTGCTTTGCTGTAAACTTCCCTTGCCCCTTACAATATTTAGTGTTGTGTTAAAGCAAATATTTTTAAAATCCACAAGCATGTGCTATTTAAAATGCCTAAAATTAAAAACAAACAAATTCCCCCTGATTGCCTGCCTACAACCACTAACACATCACTCTTTATCACCATAGATATTTATGAAGTAGCTGACGGCTGGGGATACAAACTATTTTGCAAAATTCCCCTGGCATGTTCAGCCAGAATTCTAAATGGAGAGTCCCATTAAACCCCCGAAATGAAACACAATATGGGACACACAAGTGCATCTTTCTGGATAGAGGATTACTGCATGTCCCAATTATCAAAGGGGTCCACGTCTTTAAAGGATAGCATGGCTTTAAAGGGATTACAATTCACATTAATACGTCACAATGTACTTAGCGATTCTTCCAGTCATCTGGGTCAGCCGCCCTAAAACTCTAGTTCTAGGATGCTAGAGGATTATGTCTCATTATTGCTAACTAGTTTTTCTTCAAAGCAAGAATGGAAGTGAAGGGTAAGAGGAAGACATGTATTTCCTAAACAGTAGCATTCTGAGCAACCGCCTCAGAGTTAATCCCCCTGCCGGAGGGACTCCATGCAGGTATCTTACAGGAATGTGAGCCTGCACCCCTTTGGTTCTCTGGAAGTGAAGAACAGTCAACAGCTTCACAGGAGCAGCCATTCCCACACCCTTCATCCCCTTGGTTTTTTAATCCTTTCCTTCCCCTGTGCTACTTAGTTTATAATGTAACTAGAGGCCTGGTGCACGAATTTGTGCACTGGTAGGGTCCAGCTGGCCCGTGCCTGATAGGGGCCATTGGGGTGGGCCGGCTGGGGCGAGGAGCCGCAGGCGTTCCCGTCATTCTGTTGTTTGGTCAATTTGCCCTTTTATTATTACCCTTTTATTATATAGGATACCTTTCTCAACCTTTACGTTTTGTACACCACTTACAAAATGACAAGTAGATACACAGACATTACTTTCTGGGCCTTCCAAGACCCAACTAAGCATAATGTAGCCAACTTAGCATGTTTGAGGGAAGCCCTACTCTGCTGATATATTCAACCAGTCAATTATGACCCTCCTCGATTTGCCATTTTTACCTTGAAAAGGTTATTCCCTAACTCATGCAGGTTTCTCTGGAATCTGTATATCTCAGGACTCCTTAAAGCAGCGGTTCTCAACCTTTGGGTCGCGACCCCTTTGGCGGTCGAACGACCCTTTCACAGAGGTCACCTAAGACCATCCTGCATATCTGATACTTACATTACGATTCATAACAGTAGCAACATTACAGTTATGAAGTAGCAACGAAAATAATTTTATGGTTGGGTCACAACATGAGGAACTATATTTAAAGGGCCAGAAAGTGGAGAACCACTGCCTTAAAGCAAAGTTCTATGGTAAGCCTTCCTAAGGATTACACTATAAAATGAATAAAAAACTTTCCAATAGTTGTTATTTAATAAATTTGATCTTTCATATTTATATGTATATGTTGATCTCCTATAATTTCCTTTTGGTTACTATCTAAAACTTAGATCTACTGAATTTTATCACATGTTTATGGTCTCTTTCCAATTTGCTAAGACCATTATTACTTTAAATTATTAAACATGCTCAATTTGGCAATTCCCAGAAATCCAGTGACTATGCCCAGGAGTCTATTTTGCAGCCACCTCGTGGTAGTTCTAGGATGCTAGGGGATTATGGCTCATGTCTTCTAACTAGTTTTTACTTCAAAGCAAGAATGAAAGTGGAGGGTAAGAGGAAGAAATGTCTTTCTTTAAAGATGAGAGAATTTTTGAGGCTTTAATATTTCTAAGAAAAATCATACACCCAATATAACTGCTACTGCGTGATTTTGTTTTGTTTTCCTTAGGTCAGGGGTGGGCAAACTTTTTGACTCGAGGGCCACAATGGGTTCTTAAACTGGACCGGAGGGCCGGAACAAAAGCATGGATGGAGTGTTTGTGTGAACTAATATAAATTCAAAGTAAACATCATTACATAAAAGGGTACGGTCTTTTTTTTTTTTAGTTTTATTCATTTCAAACGGACCGGATCCAGCCCGCGGGCCGTAGTTTGCCCACGGCTGCCTTAGGTAGAAAAGCACCCAAATGAGTCTAAAAAGGTGTCTCTATAAGCTCTTATGAATTGAATGCTCTAACCTAATGAGGTGCACACAGGTTAAGTTTTTATAGCAGCTTGGCCCTGCTCACCTAGCATCATCTTATGGGAATAGGTAATGAGACCAGGGAGCCATCTGTGTAGCCACTGCAGCTCCTTCACAAATTGTTGATTCTCATGTTCTGATACCAAGATAAAAAAAACCACTTTATCACCCCCTTGAACTTGGGTTTGACCATGTACGCCCAAAGAAGTGCGAACCTGAGTAACATGGGCCTGGCAGTGCCGAAGCTTTAGGAGCCAGTCCGTGGATTTACAGCTCTCTTTCCCTCATTTTCTGTAATCATGGAAGCATGTTTTAAGATGGAGCCTCTATCAGCTGAGGCCCCCATATAATGAATAGATCTCCTTATGACCCACCAGGGGCTCATAGTACGACCAAGAAATAAACTAGTTACTTTAAGCCCCTGAGATTTGCAGATTCTGTTACAGCACCATAGCCTAACTTTTCCTGATACTACAACTGTTTTAAACACCAATATGTAAGGCACAGTATTTTGCTACAGCTGTGGGAAACTCAAAGGCAATTGTCAGGCAAGGGGGCGGGGCTATTGCCCTCGAGAAGTATATACTAAGAACACACATTTATACCAAACATACACATGCTTTGGTCATGACATGAGGCTTCCGTTTCTATCTCCTGAGAGCCTTCTAAAGCCTCATGGCAAAATCACCTTCCAAAGGAGACAGGGCAGCAGCAGCACGAGTCGAGGCACAGACCGCGTGGAAAGACATGACTACAGGAGGTGGCTGAGTGAGGCTGCAGCCTGGATTACAAGGACAGTCACAGGAAATGAGGTTGGAAATATAAGGTGCAAGGTCCTCGAATGCCTCACCATAAAAACGTGAAGAGCAACAATAATAAAAACAACCGCTATGTCCAACACATTTCAGGGCATTACATAAATCACTCACTGGATTGTCACAACAACCCACTAAAGTAGGTACTTCTTTAAATCTGTAAGACAGATTATAATAGTGAGGTGCAGGTAGAGTGCCTTGCCCATGATCACAAAGGGGTAAGTATAGGCACACCTCGTTTCATTGCGCTTCGCTTTATTGCCTTTTGCATCAGAAAAAAAAAATGTATGACTCACTTTATTACAAGACTCAGTTTATTGTGGTGGTTTGGAACGGAACCCAAAATATCTACAAGGTATGCCTGAAGCGGAACCAGGACTTGAACCTAGACCTTCTCATCCCAGGGTCTGCTATATTAATCACTGCATTATACTTTCAGCCCCAGAGTTTGGATTGTTTTCTATATAGGCGATGAAATCTACTTACCCTTTGGGAAGGGGAGCTCTATGATTAGTATCGTGCTTCAAAAACATTAATTCTGTCATGAATAATATGAACCAAAGAAAGAAGAGTAGTGTGTAGGTAGGGATACCTTTCAGAAATCAACAGAAACCAACCAGGTGAAAGGTAATAAGTCCCTGTATGAAGACAGTCACCAGTAACTATGAATCAATAATTCAGAAACTTGTGATAGGGTCATAGTGACAGGCCCTCTGTGTGGGTGTTTAAAAGCTGGCTACACATTCTTTGCTGTTCTTCTCATTGAGAGGGAGAGTCTAATTCCCCTCTCCTTAAATCTACACTTTCTCATAGACTTGCTTGACCAATAGCTTGCAGCAGAAATGACACTTGGGGACACCTGACACTGGACCATAAGTAACCCTGCGGCTCCTGCCTGCCAAACAGTGGGGAGCCTGAGTAGCCTTGTAAGACACACAAACACTTTGCTAAGAGGCTTTGTCAAAAAGCCCAAGAGTACAGGGAGAGGGCCCAGCCCAACCCCGCCTTCCAGCTACCCATGCGGAAGGGCCAGACATGAATTCAGCCATGGTAGAGCCTCCAGACCAGCCACCAGCTGAGTATCACCAAGGGATGCCTGTTGACCCTGTGTGGAACAAGAGTATCCCCAGCCACACTGGGCCAGCTGCCTGACCCACAGGCCCCTGAGCTATGAGGAAGTATTAAGACGATATGTTTAAAATGGCGTGTTATGCAGGAATGGTAACTGGAACACAGTGCTTATTAAAGGAACCCTGACGTTCAACCCAGCCCCTCATCGTGCTCTGCCCCTCACTTCTCTCTGAATGGTTAGAATTTGTACATATGGCTCCAATGATCAACATTTATCAAACCTCACAAATTCTTCTTACATTGAAGTTTGAGAAAATTAGAATCAAAACTACCCACACAATAAAAATAGAACCAGAAGGACCAGGCTTACCACAAAATGAGTGATATACAAAAACTTACATTGTTACTCATCTCCTGCTCCCTCCAGTCATTCTCCACCTTGGTTCCCCTCAGAATCACCTGGGAGCCCTGGTCGGGTGGCTCCGTTGGTTGGAGCTTCGTCCCCTACACCAGATGTTGGTGGCTTTGATTTCCGGCCAGGATACATACCTAGGTTGCAGGTTTGATCCCTGGTCAGAGTGGGTACTGGAGGCAACTGTGGATGTTTCTCTCTCACATAGATGTTCCTCTCCCTCTCCTCCTCCCTTCTCTCACTCTTTCCCTCCCTCTCTCTAAATATTTCCCTGGATGAGGATTGGGAAGAAAAAAAAAAGAAGAAAAACTCAAACTTGGGAAACTTTTGAATGTTGCCAAAGTTTTAAGCCCCGCCCCAAACCAATCAGTGGGAGGAATATCCAGGCCATTTTAACTGGCAGCCAGGATTGAGAGCCCTTGGTTCACAGTTAACCATTAATATTTTATTGCTTTATGAGCACTGAAGGTATTAAAAAAGCCTTCCTACAAAAAGAATCACTCAGAAGAAAAAGTAAGGTTTGGCTCGATTCCTCAAACTACAGGGATGATCTCCAGGCATCACTTAAGTGAAACAGATTAGAAAGCATTACAATGTCTCCCCTCCCCCCAATTCTAAAAGGACGTGGGAAACACATAACATTTTGGTCAAATATTTTAAATACATAAAGTAATTTTTTGAGTCTCTGAGCATCTTTCAGGAATTAGCTTAAAGCATATGACTTTCAAGAATAGATTTATATTTCTGCTTTAAAAATATCTATTGGAAAGACGTTAGCTTTCAAAGGGAAAATTTAATTTTAGAAAAGCTTAGCTTACATGTACCAAGCCACTGCCTACCATACAGATTGTATTCTCTTAAGGAGCTAATATCCAAACTCTTTTCAGTATGTAGAATTCCACACTGGAATCTAAAGAATATTAATACTTAAGAGTTTATTTTTAAAAATCAAGATAACCTCCATTGCCTTTGTAACAAAGTATCGCCCTTGTCCAATCCTCAGGAGTGAGGAAAAGCATTCAGGATATCAAAGGCACAAGACATTAGGCCATTTCCTATAAAACAAATATTCTCTCTGGACCCTTAATATTCAGGAGTTAGAAAATGAGGTCATTAATGATCAATGGAATCATCTCAGCAGCTGTCTTCTCAGCTTCATCATCAAACGCTGTTCAAGTATGACTGGAAATGACCAAATACTCTTCAGTAAATACTTACTACTCACCCAGCAAATAGCACCTACTGTGTGCCAGGTAGTAGTGAGTCAGGTGAAGGGAAATCACCCACGGGTTTCCCAGGAGAAGGCTGAAGGAACCAGATGAGCACTACAGCTGGTGCCCAGGTGGGATTATCCTAAAATGGCATCAGGTGGTCTCCTAAAGCAGAGACCAAGCCAGAGACTAAACAAAGACCTTCCGCAGCGATGTGGTGCGAAGCGCTCCAGGAACCTGGAAGGGTTTTTGCAAGACTCCTGTTGGGCTGCACTGCATGCTTCTCATTCTGTCTGGGCAGAACCCCTTTTGGAAGTAGCACATGCACCTGTGGCTGGAGTGAGTCCAGTCTGGTCTATAAGGCACAGTTTTAGTCAGGATGTAGTTAACAGGCATTAAGGTTCTATGTTTTTGTAGTACGCTAATGAGGGCAGTGAAAACATACAATGGTCTGATCTAAAGAAACATAAAATTGAAGTTGGGAGGATGGTGAATGCTCAGTGTTTTCATTGTATGCCCCTGATGGTACTCAGGGATCCAAAGCAGTTCACGCAGGCTTCGTGGGTTACTTCACTTCTCTACACTTAAGTTGCCCCAGCGGAGAAATTAACAAACAGTATCCACTAAAGCGGATTTTATGAGGATTCCTGAAGTAATACTGGTGAGTTAATCAAGACCTACAAATGATTTCAACCGCAGCTAAAGTACTCTCTCCCTAATACAAAATGTGCTATTAGAAAGTCAGATCCAGGCAAATAAAGAAAATTCTCAAAGAGGTTGACAGACAGCAAATTTAATAAAGTAAGAGTTACAGAGGCATAAAGGAAAATTAACTTAAGATGCCTCAGGTAATGTGATAAGGATTCCGGTATTTTCAACTTTTCTGACTTGACAGACTGTTCCATCTATACTTCCTCATGCCTCAGGTAATGTGATAAGGATTCAGTATTTTCAGGTTTTCTGATTTAAAAGACCATTCCATCTATACTTCCTCATTCCTGTGCTAAGCAAGAAGGCTCTTTTATTGACCACTGTAAAAGATAGTGAGCACTTGGCTATATAATTTGGAGAAGTAAATTTGCTCTCCTTACAAGTTTCAGAGGCTGCTGCTAACCTAGCATCAGTAATACCGGTCCTGTGAACTGTTTTTCTAAAAGTAAAGGGATTTATAATTATCATGGTTCTACAGAATATTTCAAAATATTTATTGAGCATCTGCTAAGAGGAAACACTGTGTTAGTCAATAGGGCAATACAAAGAAGTATAAAGATAGCTCCTTGTCCATCCCCTGGGAAACAGGATATATTTTGTGACCAAATAAGTGATTGAGAGACATTTAGTGTCACTTCTGACTTTTATATAACACTAGAGGCCCAGAACATGAAATCATGCACAGGTAGGGTCCCCAGGCCTAGCCTGCAATCAGGACAATCTTCCGTCTGCTTGCCAGTCCACAGTCCCGTCCTACCGCCGCCCTCCCCTGTTCCCCGTGGGTCCCCGTTCGCCGTGATTGGAACCTGCGGGCTGGGGGAGGGACCAAGAGGTATGCCACCCACTCGCCAGTCCTCAGTCGCGCCCCGCTGCCACACACCCCAGTTCCCCCGAGGCTCCCGTTGGCCATCCAGTGATTGGAGCATGTGGGCTGGGGCGAGGGACTGAGAGGTGGTCAGTGCACCTCATAGCAACTGGTCAATCGGTCGTTCTGGTCATTACGCCATTACGCCTTTTATTATATAGGATGTCGTCTTCTAACCAGACTAAGAAGCTTAAGGATTTCTGTGTGGTTTTTATCTTTTTATCTCACCCACCCATACCAACAACCAGCACAGAATTATTAACACAATAAGACTTGGTCTCCCTTTTAAATAGGGACTGTCACTAACGAGATATTTGGTGAGAGGTGGTCATACAGTCTGTGACAATGGAAAACATAAACAGGCTAAAATGCAGGTTAAAAACCAACATTCTGTCCTGATATGGCAAGGTTGCAGGTTCACGGAAGAATCAACCAATGAATGCTTAAGTAAATGGAGTGACAGCATCTTTTTATCTCTCTCTCCCTGCCCCTTCCTCTCTCTTTCTCTCTCTCAAATCAGTAAATTAAAATAAATAAATAAATAAATAAATAAATAAATAAATAAAAACACACACAAAAACATTTTGACTCAAATGGACATCTTACTAATCACTGATTAGGGATGGTTGTATAGATCTAATTATATAACATTCTACCTTCTCTTGAACTCAATACCAGTCTCATTTTCACTGTTTATGTTATTATTTAAGAAAATTCTTGGCCCAAGCTGGTTTGGCTCAGTGGATAGAGTGTCAGCCTGCAGACCAAACAATCCTGGGTTCAGTTCTGGTGAAGGGCATGTACCTCGGCTGTAGGCTCCTCTCTGGTTGGGACTCATGCAGGAGGCAACCAATAGATGTGTTTCTCTCACATCGATGTTGCTGTCTTTCCCTCTCTCTTCCACTCTCCCTAAAAATTCATGGAAAAATATCCTTGGGTGAGGATTAACAACAACAACAAAATTCTTGGGCAGGGTTTGCAGAAAGAATTAAAAGCTTGAAAACTAAGTTGAATGAAAGAAGTGTATTTAGCTTGGAGGAGACATACCTAAGAGTGACAGGTAAAGCTTCACCCAGAATACAAACAGTGACACATCTGCTATTTGTATTACTTAGCAGATGTGCAAAGTATTTTCACAAGCAAGCTCTTATTTATCCTGTCCGTGCGATGAAGTGTGTGTACCCATTTGTCCAAAACATAATATGAGGCCAAAGGATTGAGTGGTGAGAACAGAGCAGAGGTACAAACCAGATGCTCTCTCTTCTGACATGGCGCTGTCTACCCTCGACCGGAAATACCTCTCCTCAGCTCGGGGGTGAAAGCCAGTACACTCTAGTTTTAGTTTTTTGTTTTTTTTTTCTGGTCAAAAATTACCATGATTATAAAAGGATAGCACACGTCCTCCAGCAGGAATAGAAAAACAAATTGCTTACATCAATGGCATTGTAATTAGCTAAACAAAGAAGACATTTCTAACAATTTATAGAATTCCTTAAGAAGAAGATGAATATCATCTGTTTGAATAATTTAGAAGATGAAGTTTTGCCTTTGAACTTGTCTTTTAATTGGACAGTGACCATGGGAATAACTTTTCATATTCATTTGAACAATAGCATTCATAGGATGATAGTGACAATCACTTCCACCAAGTATCTCAGACCCTTAAATTAAGCAGTTCATGAACTACTTAAGTTTTACATTATGATTTTTTTCTTGTAACAGGAAATTTAAAGCATTTTTCTTGGTTTATGAAGAAATTCATTTGGAGGAGTCCATTCATTTTAAAAATGTATCATTTACATATAAGAACTCAAAATTCATATCACATATCATAATCATTCGTCAATTAATCAAATTTGATGAAGAATTCTAATAAGATTTCACAATTAAGTTTTTTTATATATTAAAAAACAATATAGCAATCACCACCTAATGTGTAAGACCTAACCAGATGATATTCTAAATTTGAACTTGAAAGCAAAACCCATCAGTGAGCCTGCTTGATTTCTTTAATCTATTCATGTAGGTTAATTACCTGACACTCATTAAGATGACTCTGGGCTTCTTTAAATTTCTGACCATATTAACCTTTCCAACTAATCCTTATTAGAAAAATATTAAACAGTGTTCATTGCTATTACAAATTGAATTCGAAATGATGAAACAATTATCAAATAAATGGAGTAGAAAACGAGGTTATATGCATGAGAAGATTCAATGCATCAAATACTTTATTTCCATTATTATAAAATAAAGTTCTTAAGGTCTAAACCCAAAAAATGTGCTTAACGATCAGTCCTTGAAAGAAATAACTGCACTCTATTCTTATCCAAATGAGATGACAAACAGAAACCTCAAGTTCATCATTGACAGATTTATTCAGGACCAACATTTTATTTTAAACTAAACAGTTGGACAAAACCATTTAACCACCCAGCTTAGGAAGTCTACATAAAACCATCATTTAATATCAGTAGTCTAACAGTTCATGTAACTAACTTTGCAAATAAAAAGGTAGAGAGACACTTAAAAAATGCCAGTCAACATTGCAAAAGTACAAAATATGAATGAGACATTCATTTTGAAAGCTGAAACCTTATCAGTCCAGTTCTAGAACAAAAATGAAATTCAAAGACATTTCCCCTCCAGACAAATATCATTTAAAATCTGTCCTATTCCCTTCAACAACAGATATAGATATCTTTGCAGACTTTTTCTAAAGATAAGTAGTATTAGTGATGATATTTTATAAATGTTATCTTGAATTATACTAGAAGCTAGAAGACTGAAAAAACACACACAGATTGAAGTAATGAAGTGAAGCAATTGGGAAAAAGATTAAGAGAAAGCGGGGAAAGAATGGTGAGAATATTTACAACAAATCACCAGGGATAAAAATCCTCAATATAGAAAGGGTTCTCACAATAAAAGATCAAAGAAAGAAAGAATAGGTCCTTTGTCCATATTTTCTTTGGAACTTAAACAGCCAAAGGGGAAACACAAGTGGCCCTCAATCCATACAACAGAAATTAACTTCATTAGTAATGTGTTTTTTAAATGTTTTACCACCACCACCCCTTCCATACTGACAAAAATTAAAAAAAAAAAGTCTCTAGCAGCACTAATTGGATGGCCTACCAAGTTCTGTAGAAGACTGTACCAGAGTTTTGAAAACAGGCACACCCATTGATCCAGTAGTTCTTATTTAAGAAATGAACCTAAGGAAATAATTATGGATACTCAAAAAATTTGAAGGACAGTTGGTCATGACAAATTGTTCATTGTTGTGAAAGATCTGTAACACATATCCAACAATGGTGTATTAAATAATTAGTAGTGTATGCATACAATATAATATTGTACACACGCATACACATATCTATAGTTTTGTGCATACACTCATAATTCTTTAATTTAGTTCTTATATAAATTCTATGTGCCAGGTACTATTCTAACCACTTTCCAAATATTAATTCCTTTAATCCTCATAACAGCACCATTATATGGGCACTATCCCCATATTAGAGATGAGGAACTGAGGCAGGAGGCTAAATAACTTACCTAAAGCTACACAGCCAGCAAGTGGAAGACCTCAGATTTAAACCCAGGCAACCTAGCTCTTTAGTCTGAGCTCTAAAGGATATGTACAATGATATATAAATAAATAACAACCATCTCTGATAGTAGAATTGCCAATAGGATTAAATCATGTTTTACCTACCTATATTTTCTAATTTTTCAACTTGAACATGGATTATTTTTATGAGAAAGTTTACTTTAATGCACCAATTAAAGAATAACCCAGGAAGTAGGTAGGGATCGGAAATGTAAAAAACTAAATCATCAAGACCTAGAGAATAGTTGAGGCTTCAAAATGGGAACTAAAGGAATGAATAAAAGACAAAAGCTGAAGGTCAAGATCTGAGCTTAGGTTTTAATTTGGTGGTCTTAATTGCTAAATGTCAAATACTCTAAAAGGCCATTCATTTGGAGCTGTATTTCCCAAGGCTATTACACATAACAGTGATTCCAAGGGACATTAAAAGTTGTGCTGTTTAGGAAGGCACCGCATCCGCATGGGTTTTCACAGGGGATTAAACAGAGGTGAGATGATTTCTCTGCTGCAAGACAATCCCTCAGGGACTCTACCAGAGGCTCATCTTTCCCAACTTCTTTCTCCATGAACTCTTCCGAAGGTGTCCTCATAACACCAAGGCTCTGTGAAGCACACTCTGAAGAAAGCTGATTGTAACATTTGCACTCATTCATTATTTCCATTGCCAAGTGCCTACACTATGCAAGGCTCTCCTTGGGATGGCAATACATGCTAACAATAGAGAAGACTTGAGCTCTGGTCCGGGCTCACCACACTGGCCCGTCTAAGATTGTTTACTCAAGAGCAGAAAAGGGTCAATACCATTTGTTCCCCTGCTTCTCTAACTGAGATGTGTAAGAACCGAAATGAGTTTGCAGAGCATATTCCCACATGCTCGCAGTGTAATCCTGTGCAAACAGCTGCCCGCTCTCCACATTCGAGGGCTGAGTTGACAGTACTTGTACTGGATTCTCACAGTTCCCATACTTGCCATTGCCCTGCTAGGAGAGATGAGTTTAAAATAGAAAGCATCTTTAGGGGGACTCTCAGTAGCAAAGAGAAAGCATCCACGCCTGAAGACTTTTAGTGAGGATTTATTCATGGGAACCCTTACTTATCCTATATGCATCAATGGTTCAGACCTCTACCAGAAACAAACCTGCCACATGACACCGTGGTCCATCCTCAGAAATGAGTTGAGGAAGCATGACGCTGTACTGTGAAACAGTGTCCTCATCACAGATCATGAGCACTGCCAAGGAGCCAGCGAAGTGGGTAGGTGAATTCCCCATACCCACTTCTCAGACAGCTTAATTCCTTAAAAGCCTGAAATGTCTGCCTTTGTACAAGACTAGAGGCCCGATGCATGAAAATTCATGCAAGAGTAGGCTGCCAGCACCGGCTTCCCTCCAGCACCCAGGACCCGGGCGGCTTCCCTCCTCCGGCCGCCCGCAGGCACCCAGGACCCGGGCAGCTTCCCTCCTCCGGCCTCCCGCAGGCACCCAGGACCCGGGCGGCTTCCCTCCTCCGGCCGCCCGCAGGCACCCAGGCCCCAGGCCGGCTTCCCTCTGGCCCGGCTTTGTCAGGAAGGATGTCCAGTCTAATTAGCATATTACCCTTTTATTAATATAGATAAGTATAGGCCACAAATATGAATGTTCTCTTCAATTATTTCCCCATATTACCCTTTTATTATTATAGATAAGTATAGGCCACAAATATGAATGTTCTCTTCAATTATTTCCCTTGCTAAGCTTAGCTCACTTGAAAGATTATTTGGAGGGTGTTCTATGTGTGTTTTTTGTAGCTGGAAGGCTTTTTTATTTTTGTAACCAACAGTCCATGAACTTTAACCACGTGGCAAGCAAACCTCTAACCCTCTAAAGCCAGCAAAAGCAGCCCCTTTATGAGCAGCAGGACTGACTCATCCTTGAACCTAGAAGTCAACTAACCATTTTATTGTCTTTTTGCTAAACAACTAATAAAACAGCCATGCGGCTGGCGTGCATTCTTTGTTTCCAGCCTGGCAAAATAAGAACACCAGAAGTAACTTGGAAGATAACGTTCAGTAAAGCTCCATTATCACACAGGAAGCCTTGCTCCACGAGTCAGCATCTCTCAAAAGGAAACACAAGTAGGAATAAATAGATAGAAAAAGAACAAAAGTTGGAGCCGGGTGGGCCAGTGGTTGATGATTTGGGGGCTGAGTGATGGATACATGGGGGTGAGAGGTCCATAATCTATTCTATGAGTAAGTTCAAATTTTTTCAAAATAAAGTTCTTTTTAAAATGAAAAAGGGGGGGGGGGAATAATGGTTATTAGACAATAAAAACCGAGGACTTTATATTCCTTTATCTCATAATTTCATAATTCTGAGTGTTCATTCTCAGTAATTAAATCCCTCTAATTAAAGCAAAGCATTGCTATTAGCTCTAGATGTACTTATGACATGCCTTGAAATGACATTTGCAATGAAGACTGATCTAACCTTTGCTTTTGAAAACATTATTTATAGATTTAGGTTTTATTCAATTTGGACAGTCATTTAACAGCTATTTTTCTGCATATAAACCATAATATAATGAAAATTCCTTTTTTAGAACAAGGATGTGAGGACTTACTGATATATCATTTATAGCTGTATTATCTTACTTTCCATACACTTTAAACTTTGCAGAGATATAAATATGCTTACATTTATAACATTTAGGTTGAAATTGATTCAGTTAGATATTTTGAGTTATCATGGAATGGAAAATACCCGTTTTCTGTATGGGAGGTAAATGGCAGCTTTAATATATCTGGAATAAAGACTTGATTTCTGGAAAAGATAAAGTTTGAAAAATATTTTGGCTTTAGTTTTATAGAACTACATATTTTGGGTGAGTTTTTACATTTTTTATTCTTATCCAAGGATATGTTTATTAATTTTAGAGAGAGAGGAATGGAGAGAAACATCTAATATCTATTGGTTGCCTCCTGTACATGCCCTGGCCGGAACCTGGAACCTAGGTATGCTCCCATCTAACTGAGCCACCTGGCCAGGCTGATTTGGGTTAGACATGAATTCCTTGCCATTCTTATTCTGTCCGTGAATCTATTAGTCTATTTATTGAGAAACAACATAACTTCACTTTCATATTCAAGTGCTTCTACTATGACAAATGTTTCCAGAAAAAAAAAAAAGATATGTTTGATCATGCTATTAGACGTACTCATGAAGTGGACATAATAATGTTATTTGGATACATGTAGAAAATAAATATGATTTACAAATGCCTTTTTACATATTAGAAAAACTCAAGTGAAAAACCCATTAGAAATATGAAGCTCCAAAAGAAAATGTCTTGTTTTCTGTCTCTGTGTTTTCAGATTCTTTATTAAAAAAATTCTCTGCTCTCAAACTTTTGATCAATCCGAGTGAACTTTTCTGTAATAATGAAGTAAAAATTTTGTCCACATTTTGCCATCTGTTTTCCCCCACTCCCATTTTAGGAAAATAAGAATCAACCCTCTTCCCCTAACATTTTCTGATGGAAATTTCTCAAAAGTAGAGCCAAGTTAAAAGAAGTTTACAGAAACACTCATATACTTAACATCTAGATTATGTCTATTAATCTGTCATATGTTCATGTGTTTTAAGATAAATTATATTTAGTATGCAAATCATTGTGTTCAACACTTATTTATAGTTTTATTTAAAATTTACATAATATAATTCACAAATCTTAAGCGTAAATTAGGTGAGATTTGACAGTTGTGTCTATTTTTATTACTCAAACTGCTACCAAGATATAGAACATTACCGTTGCCTCATGCCATTGGCAATCGGGCCCCATCTCCCCAAGATTAGTTTGCCAGTTCTACAGTTCGATATAAAAGGAATCATACAATATGTACTCTTTTGTGTCTGGCTTTGTTTACTTGACATAATATTTTTGAAATTCATCTATTATGTCACATGTGCCAGTGTTTGTCCTTTTATATTAGAATTATTTTCTGATATGAGTATACTATATGTTGTTTATTATATATCCTTTTATTGGTGGGTATCTGAGATTCCTGGCTTTTGATCCCAGGAAATGAATTTTGAGGATGCTAAAGTAGCATTTCACTTAAAACTATACTCTTATACAGTTATTTCTTAACAACTGCACTTTTGAAAACTCTAAGATTTACTTACTAATTTTATAATCTAGATGTTTGCATCTCTGCCTAACTTGAGCAAAATTTTTGGACTTTAATAATAACCCTCCCTCTGAAGACCAAAGAACATTGCTACCTGCTTCCCCTTTCCCCACCTCCTTAGGATCATCTCAGGAAATTCCATAGTGAAGTGTGTGTATAGTGTCTACAGACTGGACTTAAGTCTGTAGTCATTCTTTATAGAAAAAAGAGTAAAGTTAATTTTTTGTCTGTGGAACAGGTTCTATTGGGGCTGTTGGTACTGTTGAAAAAGTAGGATTAGCAACTATTTTTGCAACAGTTTCATATATGCCTTTAGGATGATCTATAAATGCACAAACTTAAAGAGAACAGGAAAGTAGCTTTTTACAAAAATGGCTTTGAAGTTTTTCTGCTGATTCTTGTCCTGCAACATCATGAGGAGTCAGATAACTGCACATAAGCACATAAGCAAATAGTCATAATGATGTGTTGGTCAACCACAGGCCACATATAACATGACGGTTCTATAAGACTGTGGTGGAGCTGACAAATTCCTATTACCTGGTGACATTGTAGCACATGCGTTACTCATGTGTTTGTGGTAATGCTGGTTTAAGCAAACCTAATGTGCTGCCACTTGTATAAAAGGATAGCACATACAATTATGTAACATACATAATACTTGATAATGATAATAAATGACTGTTGCTGGTTCATGTATTTATTATTTATGATACTTTTAATTATTATTTTATTTTTAAAAAATATATTTTTATTGATTTCAGAGAAGAAGGGAGAGGGAGAGAGAGATGGAAACATCAATGACGAGAGAGAATCATTGATCGACTACTTCCTGCCTGCCCCACACTGGGGATGGAGCCTGCAACTTGGGCATGTGCCCTTGACTGGAATTGACCTAGGGACTCTTTAGTCCGCAGGCCGACGCTCTATCCACTGAGCCAAACTGGCTAGGGCTTAATTATTACTTTAGAGTGCACTCCTACTTATAAAGAAAAGTTTGCTGAAAAATGGTATGCCATGTTACATGCACCATAGTCATGCATCTCATGGTGATCTTGTATCTTAATTGCATCATTTTCTCTTGTGCTTGCTTAGTCGCATGTTGTGTTGTACAGTAAGTAACATGCTGTACGGGCTTGTAGCCTGGGAGCAATAGGCTAACCATCAGGCCTAGGTGTGTAGTGGATGGTTCTGTCTAGGCCAGTGATGGCGAACCTATGACACGCGTGTCATAGGTGACACGCGAACTCATTTTTTTGGTTGATTTTTCTTTGTTAAATGGCATTTAATTATATAAAATAAATATCAAAAATATAAGTCTTTGTTTGACTATGGTTGCAAATATCAAAAAATTTCTATATGTGACACGGCACCAGAGTTAAATTAGGGTTTTTCAAAATGCTGACACGCCGAGCTCAAAAGGTTCGCCATCACTGGTTTAGGCAATGTTAGTGCACTCTGATGTTCGCACCATGACAAAATTGCCTAATGATGCATTTCTTAGAATTTCGCCCCCCCATCCTCATAATTAAGCAGAGCTTGAGTGTGTGTGTGTGTGTGTGTGTGTGTGTGTGTGTGTGTGTGTATATATATATATATTCAGAACCGATCAGTGACTTCATTTTTGACCATGACACTCTGGGTTAGGGGAAGGTAAACTTACTCATACTGACATCATATTGTGTGTTTTTCTTCAAGCTCACAAAAGTACTTTCTATTTGAGGCAAGGAGGATTGTAGTTCCAAGCAGCTGCAATGCAATCGTTAGTGGCACTGTTTTTCCCTTTGCGGATTCAACTGAGTCAGAAAAGCGTGTCGAGGTTGTACTTTTTCTGGACAAGAAGGGCAGAGAAAACTGGAGGAGACCTCTGATCCACTTAGACGGCTCTTGAACCCACTGCCCGGCGGGCCATGCCCTCCGTGGTGGTAAACAGGGCAATATTACACCACATGTGGAGGAATGAGGCAGGAAGGATGACAGCAGGTCACTCGGGGAAGAGCAGGCACCCACAGCTTCAAAACCCTTCTTTGAAGGGACAATTCCTGTTGGAGAAACAGCTCACCAGAGCACACACTCTCCAGTATATTTTCAACACATTTTGACATAAATAAAACCTTCTTATGCCTGTCCAGGCCACTAAGATTACCTGCTTACCCAGGAGATTGCCATGGAACACTGTTCTTTAGAAGTTTGAATGTGCATTGGGAGCGCTACCTGTGCATACTAATGGAATCAAGCGCAATATCTTGACATCCTGATTGGGGAAATTTCTGTGGTGAAAGAGAACATTTTGTGATTGTTTTAAAACCACGTGTATTTGTTATAAGGGGGCAGGGGGGAAGCACACATCTGTAGGGGTGAGGAACCTTTTTTTTTTTTTGCCAAAGGCCATTTGGAACATCATTCACAGGCCATTCAAAATTATCAGCTTAAAAATTAGCATGGTGTATTTGCTCAAACATTTAATTAACTCACCCCGAAAGCCTTGGCAGGGCCAGACCAAATGATTTTGAGAGCCTTATATGGTCCGCAGGCCAGACATTCCCCACTCCTGCTGTAGAATATAGTAGTTGTAAAATATATATGGTAAGGCTGGTTACGTCTTTGCCTGACTAACAGTGCATTTACTTGGAAGAGTTTGGGGAGAGATAAAAATTGGTAAATATTCGTATACGGTTCCAAAAAGATGTGCATGCCATTGCCTAAACTTGCTTCAAAAAGACCTCATGAAGTTGGACACCCTCCAAAGCTTTTATGGAACAACAAAAGAGATGATCAAACTGGTAGCTGCTCAAAGAGAAGCAAGAAGAAAAGAATAAAATAATGACTTTGAAATCCTATAGAAAACTTGAAGTGGAGAGATGATGTCCTTTGAAAATCTGTGAATAAGAGCAACAACACAATTAGCTTTCTAAGAATTAGAAATTTGCCCCCTGCCTACTCTCAGGCTTGCATTTTTACATCTCATGTTCCTGCCAAGCGACTTGCTTTCCTATGTATGGGAACTGGTTTACTCTTTCTGCATTTTGCTTGCTTTCTTTTCTCTGAAAGGAAGCGCCATGATGAATTTAGTCATGTTTCCAGACCTTATGCAGACATATCTATAATCAAGCCATACTATTTGTCCTTCATTTCATGGGAATTAACATTAGATTAATTTTACCTTGTCTATATTATTTTGGGATCCTTTTCTTTAAAAAATACATATTTTTTATTGATTTGAGAGAGGAAAAGAGAGGGAGAAAGATAGAAACATCAGTGATGAGAGAGAATCACTGATCGGCTGCCTCCTGCACACCCCCTACTTAGGGATCGAGCCTGCAACCCAGGCATGTGCTCTGACCAGGAATCAACCATGACTTCCTGGTTCATAGGTCTCTGATCAACCACTGAGCCACACCGGCCGGGCTTCAGGATCCTTCTCATACTCTTATTCTTATTGCTCATTGCCCTCCTGGTAGTTTATTGCAGCTACAGTAACTAGCAGCAGCAGCAGTGGCAACACTAGCTGACACCTGTCCAGTGTCACTCAGAGACGATGTGGTCCTGAGCATTCGGGGTGAAGTATTTCATGAAATCTCTCTGCATCTCTATAATGCAAATACTAGTATAATGCCCAATAATGTTTCATTGCCTACATAGTTGTAATTTTGAATTATATTGCATTTTAGGTTAAGCTAATATCTTACTGAAATTTTTCTTTTTTTTTTATATTTTTATTGATTTTTTACAGAGAGGAAGGGAGAGAGATAGAGAGCCAGAAACATCGATGAGAGAGAAACATCGGTCAGCTGCCTCCTGCACATCCCCCACTGGGGATGCGCCCGCAACCCAGGCACACGCCCCTGACCGGAATCGAACCCGGGACCCTTCGGTCCGCAGGCCGACGCTCTATCCACTGAGCCAAACCGGTTTCGGCTGAAATTTTTCTTTAAAAAAGGACGTATTGATTTATCCAATATGACTTATAAAATTATATACCAAACAATATAGACCTTTTCCTAGTCAGGTCAAGAAATATTTAACAAATATACTCCCCCTGCAAATTCTTGATGTTTATTTAGCATTACATATAGTCAGGTAGCTCCTAAGTTGAGAATGAAGTTGGGTCTGGAGTACATATGTTCCTAATCTCTGTGTATCTGAAATGAGGAATTCTGTCTGCCATTCTGTTTACGTTTCAGTGCTTTGAAATGAGAGTTTCAATTCTTGAGCTTATAATTCGTATAGGTGATATAAACTAGACCCCATCCAGTATTCTCTGTTCTTTTAAAAAATATATATTTTATTAATTTTTTACAGAGAGGAAGGGAGAGGGATAGAGAGTTAGAACATTGATGAGAGAGAAACATCAATCAGCTGCCTCCTGCACACCTCCTACTGGGGATCTGCCCGCAACCAAGGTACATGCCCTCTACCAGAATCAAACCTGGGACCCTCAGTCCGCAGGCTGATGCTCTATCCACTGAGCCAAACCGGTTAGGGCTATTCTCTGTTCTTTATGTTAATAGTGTTGTAGTCAGTCTGATCCAAACTGGTTTTTATTAGGCAATATTAGTAGCTGTGCTTGTGAAGAAAAGCAATAACAGGGCAAGGGTAATGGGGTTTGTGTGGGGGTAACCATAGTATAAGAAGGTTGTAGGGGATGTGAAGGATTGAGGTTTAAAAATATTTTAGCTAGCCCGGGCCTGTGGCTCAGTTGGTTGGAGCGTTGTCCCTTACACCAGAAAGTGGTGGGTTCAATCCCCAGTCTGGGCATACAGGAGGCAAATGATCTATGTTTCTTTCTCACATCGATGTTTCTCTCTCTCCCTCTCTCCCCTTTCTTCCCTCCCTCTCTCACTCTGTCTAAGATCAATTAAAAAATGTGTAACTATATGCTTAGGGAACTTTGAAAAATTTTGGAAACTCATGAATTATTTGAGATGGCAAATTTTCATAGAAAAGAAGGGAATAGACCAATATTTGTGGTTTGTGTTTTTAGTATCTTATTCTTATATGTAGATATCTTGGTTTTGGTAAAAATTAAATTGCTTTGTAATTATTTGTTCCTGATATGCTGTATATTTCATAAAAATTTTTATGTAATGACACATCTACGTTTTCTCCCTGTAGTTACAATTTTTTGTTGTGGGAATGATCATATTAATTTTTTGAGTATAATAAAAAGTTATATGATAGGACATTTCCTATTTATTAATGTTCATGCTTATATTAATATTTTAATTAGTTTTTGTTCAGGAAGATGTCTTCAGCTTTTCATTTTGGAGAATTGACAATCACATTAAAAAAAAAAGCCCTCAGTACGAAAGGGTTTATTTATTCTCACTGAGTTTAAAACCAAGGATGGATGGGTATTTGTAGTAGTTGGAGTGATTTTTAATAAAGAAAGTATATTTTAAAATTATGGTAAATTTTCAACTTACAAATAAGTAGATAAGAGGAAAGCATATCCCTGCTACACTGTCTTACTACAACCATAGCCACTTCCTGACTCTGCTTGTTTGAAAATGAAACCTATGCCCCAAAATTCTTGGCTCAATTTGAAGCAAATCTCAGATGTCATATTTCATTCATAAATGTTTCTGTATGTGTCCCTAAAAGATGAGGATTCTTTTTCAAGTATCACCATATCATTTCAAATTTAAAAACAATGAACAATTTGCCATCATCACTTGCTAGACTAAGGTTTAAATTTCACTCTCATATATTTTTATAGTTAGCTTTCTTGAATCAAGATTTAACAAGGCCCACACATTATACTAGTAAGTCTCTTTTATATATGGGTCTCCCTTTCCCCTCCTATTCGTTCTTGCAATTTATTTTTTGAAGAAACAGGACCATTTTTCCTCTTTTGTTCTCTCTAGTCTGTCTTTTGTTGATTGCATTTCATTATTGTATTCTGTGTTTATCATGTTTTTCTGGTATCTCTATTTCTCTAAAGTGATTTGTCCTGGAAGTTCAATCAATTTTTTGGGGGGGGGCGGGGAGTATCTAAGGTCACATAACATAGTTATTTCTCTCTTTGATGTTAGTGGCTATGGATAATCATTGCCTAGAGCCATTGTCTCATTACTTGTTTGCAAAAAGGTTATATCTCATTATTCTTTCTACATTTATTAGTTGGAATAATACTAAGGAGAGTATTTTCATCTATCTGAGGGACAGATAGAAGACTTGATACTTTTGCTTTTCTGCTAGCTTTCAGAAAATGGGTTGGTTCTCTAGAATCCTCAGAGGTGTCTTGGTACCTTATAAATTATAAGTTATCATGAACATATGGATAATAAACCTATCACTATTCTCCTTGCTTAAGTTTCCTCACCTCTTAGCCAGTGGGAGCCTCTGCAGTTGAGAGTCTGTGAAGACTTCCTTGCTTTGTCTTGTGACAACATCTCCCAGGCTCACGTACTTTCCCTACCCCAGGCCAGGCTCACTGTTCTCCATGGAGCCCTGGGTACTTTCCATGTGAGATGGAACTTGGCGAACCATGATGTAGGTGCCAGGAGCAATCATTGTTACTGGGCTGGTCACCGTGTGTAGGTTTTTTTCCAATGGACAGAGCGTTTTAGAAACAAATGTACCTCTAGAGTTTATGCTGTTTTCAACCAAAATTTAGAATGATATGATTTTTTTTAACTTGATTTTATATTTGCATCTCTTTTCTCTAACATATCTTGCTTCCTAAAGAATTAACATAATTTGTTTGGAAGTGTTATCTGTTTGTCCCTAGAAGAGATAGAGGCCTGACTCACAGGTCCTGAGGCTACGTATGTTGAGAAGGAATTTCAAGTTCAGTCTCAGTGAGGGGCAGGTTTCTGGGCGGAGTTCCATGTGCCACATCCGTACAGGGAGGTGTTAAAGACAGGTTACTTAAGTGAGTGATAGCAGGGATATAAGGGATAGAAGAGGTCTGGCTCTGCCAATTTACCTGTCACCTGTTTACAGTCTTGTAAAATTGGGGTAGTGGTAATCTACATCCCAAGTCTTTTATGGAAGATAATACATGTGAAAATACTGTGTAAATTATTAATGTATCATAATAGAAATAATTTCCCCATCTTATTAAAAAATAATGCGTTTTTGAGCCACTGGACTTTTGATTAGCTTTTTTTTTCAGGTTTTGTTTATTCTTACAGGGTATGTTTTGTTGGTTTTTTTTGTTGTTTTGTTAGGTTGCTGGGATAGCCTTCATAATTATCTTCTTTAACCGAACTTCCTTGTAGTTTGATTTATGTTTGTGGACTTCTCTTGAGGAGAATACTGAATGGCTTAAATATTTGTTTGGCTTAAATATTACATATTTTTGTTTTAATTAATTTATAATATAAACTGAGTATAGAATGGAGGATTAAAGTAAAAGGAACTTTACAGAAAAGCCTGTTTCTTGTTTTTGGTAGTGCTTCATTTCTTTTGTTCAGTGTCATGGATACGGTAGATGCCAGAAGTATATCTCTGTGGGTAGAGCTAACTAATCTTTTCGTTTGGTGGGATCTAACCTCAGAGCTCTGACCTCATAACATGGAAACAAATGGCAAGTACAGGTCAAGTAAGTGAGCTGGACACACTGTTATGTTCATGGCGTTGCTAGGCTTGTTATCAATATTTGGCTCATAGGCTTTCTTAGCCAAGATTCTAAAGATTCAGTTGGTATTTTTTTTAAAAAATTATTTTAATATACTCAGACCGGTTTCCCCCTCCATCTTGGGGCTGTTTATCCACGTGAGGTCTGATGGAAAGTGGCCAGCACGCCTTCCTAGCTGTACAGGCGCTTCCTTGGCCTGCCTTCAGGAGCCCTGTTCCGTTCCCTCCCGCCAACCTGTGCTCTCACAGGCCCCAAATTTGTCCTTTCCTCTGGTTTCGTAGCCTTGCTTCATTCTAGCCTAGATTCCTTGTGGTTAGCTTTCTTTCTAATTTCTTATCACGGGTCAATGATAATTACCTAAAACTTACACCTTATTGTTTTTCAAATACATTCTGGCTCTACCAGCATTTATAGCCAACCTATGCCATTGGCAGTGGCCTTCCCCTCGTAGCCTGGGCTTCTACTAGTAAAACACCATTACAATATTTCCATATAGAGTTTCATAACACTCATTTGAAATTTACCAAAAGTTACATCTTTATAAGGAGTTAAAAATGGTTGCTATTCTTAATAATTTCTAGTGTGAAATAAAAGAATCATATTACAAACCTTTGGAAAATAAAGGAAATAGATAATTGTATTATTCTTTCATACTCATCATTACTTATGTCTTTTTTGTGTGTGTGTGTGGTCCCATCACCATTTATTTTTATATACAGTTGTTGTAGAATACACTTTTTTAAAACCTTCACCCGAGCATATCTTTTCCATTGGTAGAGTGGAAAGGAGAGAGGAGGGGGAAAGAGAGAGAGCTAGAGAGAGAAACATCCATGTGAGAGAGACACATCAATTGGTTGCCTCCTGTACTCACCCCTACCAGGGCTAAGGAACCTGCAACCTGGCTACATACTCTTGACCAGAAATGGAACCCAAGTTTGTGGACTGATGCTCTAATGACTGAGCAAACCATCCAGGACCTAGAGTACATTTTAGTTGTTTATATCCACATGACCAATAAACTCAAGATTTATATGTTTTATAGGATTTATAATGAACACTGAAAGAAAAATTTTATAAGTTTGTCTGTTCTTATGGTAAAAATGTAATAAATTTTAAAGATATAAATGTTTTGAATTTTTACAAAGTCTCTAAGTATTGTACTTCTGTTCCACTGTTAACAGTTCATTATATTTCCTCCCATATTTAATATACCTCTAGATGTGATATAACCATCAGTTTAAAAAATGTATACCATCTGAGATATGTGCATAACCTACCTATTTCCTTTATGTTCCTCTATTATTAGGCATTTACCAATTTCTAATATATTACTATTGTAAACACTTAGGGTGAGCATTTTTGTGCATATAGTCTTTTCATATTTTGGATTATTTCTTTAGATTAAAACCCCAGAAGTAGCCCTAACCAGTTTTGCTCAGTGGATAGAGTGTTGGCCTGCAGACTGAAGGGTCCCAGGTTCGATTCTGGTCAAGGGCATGTACATTGGTTGCAGGCACATACCCAGTAGGGAGTGTGCAGGAGGCAGCTGATCGATGTTTCTCTCCCATCGATGTTTCTAACTCTCTACCCTCTCCCTTCCACTCTGTAAAAAAGTCAATAAAATATATTTAAAAAACAAACAAAACAAAACCCAGAAGTAAAACAATGAGGTTAAAAGTATTAATATTTTACTCCACTTGATTTACATTCCTGAATAGCCTTCTATGAGGTTGCAACCATTTATGAAACCTTTAGCAAATTGCTCAGTTTCTCCCTGTCACCCAGTCCCACCACCATGCACATTGCTCATTTGTTGGAGGTTTAATATTTCCTTTGAGCTTCAAAACAGTTCAAGTCTCTACTTTATAAGGTTCCTTAGATTTTGAAAAGGAGAATGAAGATTTTACTGCAGTGGGGCAGGCACAGGAGAGGGATGCAGAAGAGATGTGAGGTCCTAGAAGACCCTGGCAGTAGAGGTGGCGGGTGTGAGTGAGGGAGGCAGAGTAAAACTGCTTTCCTGGCGTTATTCCTGCCAACCTGAGTCTAAGCTGTAGATGTGTCCGTATCCTTTGCTAAGGAATAAACCCGGGACTGGATTTTAAAAATGAACATCGCCCTTAGCAATCAAGCTGTGCATTTGCTCTTAGAAAAAAACTTGGAAAGTTACAAGCAATGGTTTCTCAGTTTCTATAGAATCGATTGTGACATGTATACTTTAGTGAAGATGTGGTAACCAGGTTTCAGAGTTAGGAACCTGCTGCATGCCAGGCACGTATAAAGGTAGAAGTGTGCTATCTCCCAGCACATCATTAAAGATTGCTTAGCAACACTGTACGTTTCTGAAGATGATTTCATAGATATCATCTCCTGCTTTATGGAACAGTGATTAGGCATGCCAACTGGGTCCTCTGAGTGAATGTGGTCAGGTGCAGATGAAAACCTGGAGAGCTGCGACCGAGCACTGCAATGTAGTGAATTGATTTTCACACGTTGAGTATTGCTGCTTGCTACATGTATATATATTTAAACTGGCTTTATAGCTAAGTGTAATTTTGTTATCTAGAGCAAACTGGACTTTGGAAATGGTATTTGTGTGACCATTCAAGACTGTAGTAACAAGATTTTACACAGTTCTAATGAAAATAGACATGTTGAGCCCTAGCTGGTTTGGCTCAGTGGATAGAGTGTCAGCCTGTGGACTGAAGTTTCCCAGGTTCAATTCCGGTCAAGGGCACATGCCTGGGTTGCAGGCTTGATCCCCATTAGGGGCCGTGCAGAAGGCAGCCGATCCATGATTCTCTCTTCATCATTGATGTTTCTATCTCTCTCTCTCCCTCTTTTCCTCTCTGAAATCAGTAAAAAATATATATTTTTTAAAAAAGAAAATAGACATGTTGAATGTAGCATTAAACCATTTCATTACTCTATTGGTTATGCTATCAGAAGCCCTGCTAAGATAATTTTTTGGCCTTCAAATGACAATGCATTCATTAATTACACCTTGTGTGTAGTATGTGTTCTACATCGACAGCTGACTTGGGTGCTCATCAACAAGAAGTCCTTGGGCAAGTGTCTTTTTAACTCTTCTGAGGCTGGCTCTATGATCCATAAATTGTCTCTGACAAATTGGTGCCAACAATACTCTGGGAACTCCAAATAGAGTGGGCAGAGGACAGGCAGAGACCAAGCCTCAGGGTCCTGAGATTGGGGAAACTGAACAGCTAAATGTTTTCTATGTGGGGTGGAGTTTGGAGGAAAACATTCCAAATACAATCTTAAAATTCATCTGATTCATATAGACATTTCTAGCAGAAGGTGGGGAAGAACATAAAAATCAGATATTCTAAGTCTTTTGGTTGATTGAGGACCAGGATTTCCAGAACAGAATTTCTAGGGAAGTTTGATTTTAATAAGGATGAAAATAAATATTACTGTGATTGATAACTTTTGTTTAGTGCTTACTTTGTACTAGGCACTGTGATAAGTATTTTTATATATATAATCAAATTACTTCTGTCAATGGTGCTTTTTAAAGATAGAATTCTTATTACCTTTATCAGATGAGGATATCAATACCAGAAAGCGCCAGTGATGTGCTGTTCCAGTGGTGGGGATATGAGATGGTGTGCAAGCTGTCTGAATCCAGTGCCTGCAGTTTACCTATGTTCCCACTGTCTTAGCTGGGTAACCTCTACTGTCTTCCAGATCCACTCTTTACTTACCCTTCTCCTCACCATAGGCCCGGGAAGGTGGTGACCCTCTTGAAATGCATTAACAGGTACCCTTGTGCCTGGCTTCCAAACTGTTCAGCCAATGGGAGGTGTACAGAGGGAGAACATAAGGTAAAATGAGAGCACGATTAGAGTACTCCGTATCTTGGTTCCCTCCCTGCCAGGTTGGCTGTGTATCTCAGGTCACAGAACCCTCTCCAGGATCCTGGTAACTGCTCTCTCTCCTTTTCCATTCAGGGTACATGGTCAGTTCTTGTTACTAGACCTGACGTACTTCACTGTCCCTTCTTGGTTACCACAAACCCTGGCCATACGTTTATAAATAGCCCCTCATTAAATTCTCTTGAATTACTCAGTTGGAGGGTGCCATTGCTTCTTGCCAGAACCCTGACTGATGCACCAGCTCTCCATTGTAAGCAAATGAACCACACTAGGATGAATGCTTGCATTGTAGGCAGTCAGCAAATATTCATTAAGTATCTACAAAGCCATGAGGCTCTGTGCTAGGTGTAGTAGGGTGACTGAAGAAGCAGGAGGAATGGGCCCTGCCCTTTTAAAAAGCAAAAGGTTATCAAGGAAGATGGTGCCTTTAAATGGACAATACAGGCAGCCAGGGCTAAATGCAACATGAACTTAGACTGGAGAGCTCTCTGCTCTGCTCTGGCAGAGGAAAGGATGAGTAGGTGCTTCGTTGGAGCCTGTAAGGACTGGTAAGATTTAGTCAAAATGAAAGAAGGAATGTGCAAAATGTGTTTTTGGATAATGAGAAGGTAAGTCTAGGTGGAGCTAAGGGCTCCTGAGAGGGAATAGTGGGGGATAGATGACGTGTACACTTATGTGTTAAAAAGATATTTTTTGGTTTGTTTTTAATCTTGATAAAAAACAAAACAAAACAACACACGATTTGTACCCACATTAGTGTTATACATATGGTTGTTCATGCCTGTGGTAAATTAAACCTGGTTTGATATAGGTGATTACGCTTAGATTATACCCTCCCTTTTTTTGGAGAGGAACCGGAGTTTCTTTGAGTATCTGTTGACTGTGTGTGTCAGGCCTGCTGTTGTGTTTGGACACACCACGGTTGTAATTCATACTCTTGGTTCAACAACACGTTTACATATAATTATCATTACTTTGTAATTACAGCAGTAAAATCCATTCTGTGGGAACTGGTCCAGTATTTAGAACACTGAAAATAGTGTGCTTAGCACCAGTTATCACAATGATTTTTCCAATGTTTGAATTTCTAAGAAATCAGCCTCCACTGAACTTCAAAACAAAACTGATGTCTAATCAAATTTCCCTTTTAGACATGGCAGCTCTCTGTAGAACCTGAAAAGGAAGGCTTTAAATCAAAAGGAATATTCACAAAATGACTTACACTCTTCTATTTAGAAATACGGGAGAGAAAAGAAATCATTAAATTATGTCCGAGAAAAACATCTGGAGGCTTGAATTATCTTGAATTACTAAATAAAGCTTTACCTTATTTAGAAATTAAGTTGGTTCAAACATAAACCTAAGGATAGGGTGGAAATTGACAACTTGTATGTATGAGACTGGATGGCCCATTTGATCCTTTGATTCCTCTTAGTTTAAAGTATTCCTTGGAAAGCTACATGGAATTCAATCTAAGCTTGTCTCTATGTAAGTATCTATTGTTGCACTGGTCTCTGCAACACTTAGACCAGTGGTTCTCAACCTTCCTAATGCTGCGACCCTTTAATACAGTTCCTCATGTTGTGGTGACCCCAACCATAAAATTATTTTCGTTGCTACTTCATAACTATAATTTTGCTACTGTTATGAATCATAACGTAAATATCTGATATGCAGGATGTATTTTCATTGTTGCAAATTGAACATAATTAAAGCATAGTGATTAATCACAAAACCAATATGTAATTATATATGTGTTTTCCGATGGTCTTAGGTGACCCCTGTGAAAGGGTTGTTCAACCCCCAAAGGGGTCGCGACCCACAGGTTGGCGACCCACAGGTTGAGAACCGCTGACTTAAACCCTGGCTCACTGGCCCTGACTGAAGCCATTGGACCACAGGAGGAGGGAGCAGAGGGAGGAGGATATAAACAGTGCAAACAACACAGTGCTGGGGTAGGCTTTCCCCATGCCATGGGAGAGTCTGAAACACAGTTATAGTGTTGCTTCTGATGAAATAGCCACAGTAATTTAATGATGTATGTTTTTCCTAATGATTGAATGGATATCATTATGAGGAAGCTTGCACCAAAATTACTTGGAAAACTCTTTAGCGTGATTAGGGAAATTTCTGATTCCTGTCAATGGTGATAGTAGCATACAGACATCTGTATGAGGCTGTAGCTATCAAAACATGCATCATTTATCAGAAGATTGAGAAATATATTCCTAACCAAGACCATCCCAGTACTAGAGAAAGGTATGACTTCATCTTATCTGCTTATCCTCTTCCAGGAGATTCAGTTTTTCCCTCCCTACAATGAATGCTCTAGTCTTGTTCTGGACTTTACCCTCATCTCCAAACACTTGCAGGATGTCATTCCTTGAATATCTCACTGCCACCTCAGATATTTGCATGTCTAAAATAGAACTGAATATGTTCTTGCAAATTTGACTCCTTATATCACTTAAGAGAAGTTGTAAAAGAAAATACCAATCGCCTACTTGTTCAAATTAGGAACTGCAAATTCTTTGACACCTTTTCCAACGAAAGTTCATTTATACAATGGTTGCATGAAATTAAAGGTTGATTGCTAATCCTTCCTGGAGCCAACCCTATTAAAAAGAAAAATGACCCTGATTGAGAGGATGAAGTCAAAGGTCCATTGTCCAACATTTCATGTGTTGGTGCTGTTAGATTACCAGCCTGTAGGAGTCTTCCTGATCTCATGCCTCTTGCATGAATTCTTTAGTAACACCAATTTACTTGTTTGTCCTCCGAATAGGGCTTGTCCCTTTCTCTACTCCTTTGCTCACACAGCCCATTCAGTGTAGAATGCTTTGATAGTTTCTTTACCCAGTGATCTTTGTCTGCCCTTCAAAACCCAGTCAAGTCATACCTCCCTTGAATTCTGTCTAGGATGCCTCTTTTCCGAATGTTGTGTTATGTTTTCATGGGGTCATAGCTCTACTTAGGGATAGAAAGTTCCTTGAAGACAGGGACAATCAGTCCTTCATTTCATTATTCTGAGTGCCTGGAACACATATCCAACAAATACTTTTGGTTGATCTTTTCTTTTCTTTTTTCTTTCATTTCAGCCCTGCTTATCATTTTACCTTCATTTGTGGTCTTGAAAATCTTTACTTACCAAAAATAAACTTATTAATATTTATTACTGCTGTGTTAACTCAAAGTGAAAAGTAATTCTAATGACTCTTTTAAAAATAAATGCAGATATTTTTGTTTTACTTTTCAAAATTAGAAATATTTCCCTTGTTAGGTGCTTTGAATAATATTAAATTTTAAAATAATTTTACATTGGATACTGATAAAAGAAAAAGTGGAGGGTTTGTCATAGGATTATTCCTAGGATAAGTAGTCTTTTTCTTTAAGAATATGCAATTTAAAAAATATTAGAATACATTGAATCCTAACTGAGGTTTATTGTATATGAAATCATAACTCATGTTGAGTTGGATCTGCATGTATTTGCCGTATATTCCTATGATACTCATAAAACAAAAATATTCCTCCATAATAAGTAAGGTAAAAACATAAAAAGGCATATATGAACTCCCTTTCAAAGGTTTAGAACCAGTAAAATTATGTTTCTGCTCTTGGTTTCCACTTCCTTAAGATATACTCTGTGCAAGTAGAGGAGAAGGAGAGTAATCTACTCCAGATGTGTTCCTTATCATTTCACACTTGTTCATACTTACTATTTGTTTCTTATTATTAAGAATGATGATTAATAACTTAATTCTTGCTGGAGAAACCAAGGTACATTGAAAAGAATTAGAACTGGTTGAGAGCTTAATGAAGGCTATGCTTAAATCTTTCTAAACCCTGTGTTTTTAGACCATATATTTCCAACTCATTATATGAAACAAACAAATGAGAGCATGATTACTCACATATCAGTATTTGTCTGAAGATCATACATAGCAAAATTAATTGAAACTCTTCACTGTACTAATTTAAGGAGTGTATATTGTCATAATTTGCCTCCATTACTTTATTTCGATGATATATTTTGCTAAACTAAGATACATGCTGTTAAAACTCAAGAAGCTTTACAAAATACTTATTAATTAAAAAATCAAATATAAGAGCTTTCTGACTATATATGTATATATATATATACACATTTGCTTTTCATATTTTCTATATTTGGGGGGTAGTTAAGTATTTAACTGACACCTCTAGGTGCAAATCCCTGTACTAGAAGCTATGAATAATTTAATGATCACTTAGACATGATCCAAACCTATTTGGCAAAGAAAGACAAATGTGTAACTATTATAAAATAATATACTATGGCAGATCATTTTTGTGATTGCTGGATGACATTAACTTTCCATTTTGCATTTGGGACATGCTGGAATTTCATATTTTGACCTTTATTCAAAGACACTCTGAAGGCTAACCATTAAAAAAGACCCCCCCCATTAAAATTCTTCCTGTCAAAATATTGCATAAGAGAAAAGGCAAACTAGAGTTGCTTTAAATAGTAAGTATAGGATTGAGTGCTAGGTGTGAAGTTGGTTTATACATTTTCTTTCACATTTCCATAGATACAAATTTCCTACATACTTCATTGAATTCTGCACACCATAAAAAGGATTATTCATTATTGCCCCTAAGTTTTTAAAACATCTCTTGGTCATAGTAAATAAATAAAGTAAAGTAAATAGTAAAGCCTGAAAAAAATTCTAAGAAGTGGTTTCTTCATTGTGTGTAGTCACTATGCAAGCCATTGCCTCTTGTAAATATGAGAGATCATTCTTTTTCCAGTTACCTCGAGGTTGAAGACTGGTAAAAGGAAAGTTGTTGCAGAACCCCCAGATGATCCCTGGACAGTTATTTTTCTTTTACTTTCAAACCTTGGAGAAGTTAATACAAGTTAGATACCATTCTTATCATTAGATAGATTTCTAGAAATTATGGGTAATGCTCATGTTAGTTTCAAATAATTATTATTCATTTCCATTACGTGAGTTACTACTATTAAAAACACTTTGGCTCCAGGATCCAACAGAAGTCATCAGATTGAAGGACCCCAACTTTTATTTCCATGGTGCAATCTATTATCAATGTGTCTATGAGTATTTTATTCCTATCTAATAACTTATGCGAAGAAATAGTCAAGTGCCCAATCAATCCTCATGATCTTTGCAGACGTTTAAAAGCTTCTGGATATTAAAATGCACTACCTAGGTTCCATTTCTTTGAAGGTATGTATAGCAAATGGCTTAGTCCTTGAAAGTTTAAGTAGCCAGGCCAGCTTTCATGCTGTCTGAGATGTTTTAGCATTCTCAGTCTGTAAGCAGTATATATATGCTGATGTCAGAAAATGCTAAGTCCTCAATTTGCATTCTTAGATATGTTACTGCTTTGAGTGTTATGAAATGCTCTTGACCTCAAGAATAATCAATAGCAAAGATTTTAGCGTTCTATTACTTAGTTGGAAGAATCCTAGTAATTTTGACAAAATTGGACAGTAGTATTGCATTCCATTACACTAATGTTTGGCTCACAAAGCTAACCTGAAAGAAGTCATTTTTCTGTATTCTCACCTGGCACTTTCCATGCTGGCACTGGGAAGAGGGAACCTCTTTTATTCTGTATGAAACAGCTGTCCTGGCCAGGGGTCTTTAACTCAACCCCAAGGGAGCTGGACAGGGGAGGCAAATGAATGAGGTAGACCCTGTGAAGGCATTAAGGAGTATTGGAGACTGGCCATGTGGAGGGTACACAGATTATGTGCACGTGTGTGCAGTGTGATGGGTCCACTTGATTACTTTACACTGAAATGCAGGCCCAGTTTTGAAAGATTACATGATTTTTTAACAGCTGCTGGAAAATCAGATATCTATGCAAAATTTTCTATATTTAAAATATTGTGCAAATCAAGCAAAAACACTTTTAATGGGTCAGGCTGTGGTTTGCACTATGATCTAGAGTAGACTGAACTACATGTGGATGGTAGCATCGAGACCATTTTATCATCATCTGAAGAACTTTCATACATTATTTAATAGCCATATTGACTGACATTAATCTGTCTTTATAAACTGGGTATTATTTATAAAAAAGATTACAATACAACACCTAGGTCCAAGCCAAAGTTCCTTATCACATTAAGCATAAACTGGCAACTGCTACTGTTTAATATAATTCTAACAATAATGTCATCCTTTTTCTCAGATTGGAAGACTCTGAGCTAAACCTATTTTCTGTCTAGGAGAGGGGCCTCAGAGCAATGTGGTTCTACTTGAAAAAGCCCCTACAGATAACTCACCTCCAACCTTGAAGGTCTTTGCATGAGAAGAGGTGTGAAGTGCTTGTTGATTGCTCTCAGGGAAGTCTCTAGATAACGTACTTGCTTTTCATCTGTTCTCCTTAGGGAAGATGTCATTCAAGAAATGTTTATTGAATATTGGATCCTCTAAATTATAAATTCCCATCCCTTGTGTTGTCTCCGTTGGTCTGAAAATTTTCTCCTTCAATCAATAGTTTCTATTTCAACCATGTTTATCTTTGCAATTAACCATCTCCTTCCAGTTGGTCTTTGCAAATTTTTTTGAAAAGCAACAGTTACTTCCAAGTCTCCTGAAGAGAAATATATTCCCTTTCCATCCCCAGCCATTAAACATTTAAAACAAAGAAAGTTATTTTATTGAATACCTATAGTTTGCCAGGTAATATGCAAAGTTGGAGGGGAGTAGGAAAATAAATAAGACATAGAAATGTATGCCTCTAAAAAATTGCTAACATACTGTTATGTCAATGCTGTTGCTGGCAGGCGTTCAGATGGTATATAATAAATCATCAGTAGATCAAGTGTCATCTAGTTAAGTGCTGATCTGGGTTCCTTAAAGTTCCCAAAGTGTATCTGTGGAATGACTACTCCTGTACTGAATTATGTTCCCTTAAACAAGTTACTGCTTTTCCTTGTCAGTAACATCACCCTGCTCCATCCCCGTAACATTTCTCTTGCCCTTTATTAGGAACATAGGACTTGTATGCATGCATATAAGCCTAACCAATGGCCACAGACAACAGGGTGGTGAGGGCATGAGTGGGGGTGGGTGGGGAGTAATGGGGGAGTTAAGGACACATATGTAATACCTTAATCAATAAAGAAATTTAAAAAAATAACTAATTAATTTCTGCTAATAATAGCAAGAGTGTGATCTTTTATAAATCCTAGGGAAAAGTGTTACTGAAATCTAGCTTGATCTTAACTTATATAACTTTAATTTTAAAGTATTAATGAATGAATTTACAGAACATGCAATGTTGCTGTTATGCCCAGAATTCAAGATCCCCAAGAAACCATGCCAGGGAGCCAGTCCGATGCAAAAGCAGAAGGTCCTTTATTGAGTTAGCTAACCCGACCCGAGCATCCAGTCGACGCAGCGACCGGAAACCGAGTGCTACTCACGAGAAAATCAGGGCTTTTAATAGTGAGGGGAGGGGAGCTGACTGTGGGCCCTCCAATTGGCCAGGCGCCAAGTCGGGTCTTGTTACACAGGATGTGGTCATCTCTATGGCGCGCACATCCCTTGCTTGCCATTGGTTAGTTCAAAGAAATCCCGGGCGTGGCCAGGAGAGGCCTGGACCTCCAGGAAGAAGGCACTCCTCCGAGCACATGGCCTCCGCCCCAACATGGAGGATCCAGGGCAAGATAGAGGGCATAGCCCTCGCCCTTTCATATGTCAAAAATGAAGCCACTAATTCTCAAATTGTTGTAGAACTTTGGGAACAGTCCAGTAGGAGTTTAAACCTCTAACTTCCTTCCCTCACAGTCTGAATACTTCCTTCTGACTGAGTAGTTGAGTATTGATGCTTTGATCAGAGAGTTCTGCCATCTAATTCCCCTGCTATTTCTACAGGTCAGGAATCCTTTAAAAAAAATATTGATTTCAGAGAGGAAGGGAGATAGAAACATCAATGATGAGAGAGAGTCATGGATCAGCTGCCTCCTGCACGCCCCACACTGGGGATTGAGCCCACAACCCAGGCATGTACCCTGACAGGGAATCGAACTGTGACCTCCTGGTTCATAGGTCGATGCTCAACCACTGAACCATGCTGGCTGGGCCAGGACTCCTTTTAGGTCAGGCTAGTCTTCTTAATAACTGGTCGATCCAAGGACCTTGTTCAGGCTCTTACTTTCTCCTCAGTCACGCATTTTTGTTGTTTCTAGGAACAGGTAGTAATCCTTCCTCCTTCCTATCTCACCACCCAAAGAATGTCCTGGGAAAGATTATCCTGTGGCATCATTCATCCTAGATGGGAGTGCTCAGTGCTCTACCAGACATGACCTTGGTGCTGATGACTTCTCCATTCCCGCTTGCTGTGTCCCCTGCTACATAAGAGTATCTGGGAGGAGTGTCAAGTACAAATTGGTAGTTACAGAATAGTCGTGGGGATATAAAGTACAGCCTAGGGAATATAGTCAATAATATTGGAATAACTAAGTATAGTGATGGGTGGGCACTGAAAGTATCGAGGGGACCACTTAGTCAAGTGTATGCTTGTCTAACCACTATACTATACTCCTGAATGTGATATAAAATAATACTGCAAAAAAAACAAAACAAAACAAAAAACAAGATGTTGCTGTAAAAGACCTTGGAGTCTCTGTAGTCCAGAGGAGTGAACCCAGCTACAGTCTGCTTTCCCTTTAAAATAAAGCCTACCCAAGACATTTAAAAATCAAACCAAGTACTGCATGACTAGAGGCGGAAAAAGCCATGACAATCAGACACCCTTTCTCCATCTCCTTTTGGAATATAGTTCTCTGCTGCAGGGGTGTTCAAACATTTGGTCTCAGGACCTCTTTGGTCTCTTAAATCCTTGAGGAACTCAATGAGCTTAAGGTTATGTGCCTTATATTTATTAATATTTTAGATTAGACATTAAAACTGAGATGTCTCAATTATTTTAATATTTTATTCATAAATAAGCCCAGTGCATGGTAACAAAAATAACATTTTTTGAGCAGTAACTATTTTTCAAAACAAAAAAAAATTACTAAGAAAAGTATTTTTATTTACATTTTCACATATCTTTTTAATGTCTTACTTAATGGGAGATGGCTGGACTCTCAGATTTATTTTTGCATTCAGTCTGTTTTGATGTGTTCCTTTGGTTGAGGTTTATGAAGGCAGATATAATATATCTCACATAGATATATAGTTGGGAAATTGTGTATATTCTTTTTTATAATTACACCAAAACTTGACAAGTGGTAGTTTAAGGATTTTTTGGCAAGGAACAACCAGAAACCATATCAATTAACTTCTAATCCTCTACTAACTTAAAATCCATTGGTCAATCTTGAATTTTGAATGGATGTTTTTACTTAGACATTATTTTGTAATGTCATACAATTGTCCCTTGGAAAATATTGGTAAAATGTTATGCAGATTTTGCAAGTATTAACACATTTCATTGTGTGAATCAGAATTATGTTAAATAATATCACCACCAATCTTATCATAAAGATCTTTTAGTATTGGGAAGCTGTGAATCTCATGGAGGTGATACAAGTCATCCAAAACTCTAATTTTTATTTAAATGCTGGAATTTTATTATTGGCAACGAATGCTATCAATTTTCCTTGATGTGGCAGGCTAGCTTTATTAGTTTTCAAAAAAATGTCAATTACCAAACCATGACTTCATTATATACCATGAAGGAGTGGAATATGCTATTTTTCTCCCTTTAGCCAAGAACCAAGACTAAGCAAATAGTTCCGTTTACATTTGCCACATTTTGGTAATTTTTCCTGTCAATTTGCCATTATGAGTAAGTAGCTGGAGCTTTTTCTGAGCTGTAACCTCAGTGTCCTTATCCCCAGCCTGGTCTTACTTGTTGGCTCACCCATCCCCTCTTGTCTTGCCCATCAGTGCCTGTCCTACCATCCTGCTGTGAGGGTTTCACTCATCTTCCTGAGGTTCCTCATAGCTTATCCTGAGCTCTGTGTCCAAACATCCTTCCACCAACTTTTAATGCTGCTTTGGTGAAACTGTAATCCTGTCCTTGGTTACAGAGTCAGTACTTAAAGATATTTGTCGAACTTACACCCATACTGTGACCTATAAGTGTTAAGGGCAAGCACACTTCTGGAAGCTAGTGTCATCTCTGTTTTTTCTAATAGTTATGTAGACCTTACCAAATGAAGAAAACCATTTCACTAATTAGTTTGTTTTGGTTTTGAAATGTGAACATGAGATTGAAGGCAGATGGATAGACTGTGCAGTACTTGACAAGTGGGGTTGGGCCTGGGCTTGCAAACTCCAGGTGTGGTTCCTCCACTTACCAGCTCTCGGACCTTGTGCGAGGTGTGCTGCCTCTTGGAGCCTTCTTTTCCTCGTCTGTGTAAAAGTGTTAGTGATGTTTACCTGTAAAAGTTGGAGTGAAAATTAATCTCATTGTGTGTAATAAAGTAGCTTCCACAATGTGTCACAAACAATACTAGTAGATAGCAACTATTTTAAAAATTATAATAATTTATTCATTTGGTACTTAGACATGTACCAGGTCTAGTGTTTGCTGTCACATACTGTTATATTATTGTAGAATGAAATGGTGCCCTTAGAAAAGTGGTGGTTTGGCATGTGTGCATGAGCTAAAGTTGTAAAACGGATTTTTACATCTTCATGTAATGAACAGCAGATGAGAAACAAAATGCAATCAATCTTTTTTTCAATATTCAAGCATATAACTCATGTTTTTCAGAGATAGCAAATAAACTCATGTTTTTCAGAGAATAGGGCCCTTAATTAGATGGGATTTTTATTTGATACACATACAATTTGAGGCCAATATTATTTCTTTGATACATTCTAACCTCATTACTTTCTAATCACTTATTTGCTCATTGGTTAATCATACCAAAGGGTAGGTTTTATTCTGATAATTTCTATTTTTTACTGAGATAGAATTGATGTATGTTTTTGTTATGTATCTACAACATAATGATTTGATATTTGTATATATTGTGAAATCACCACTACAATACACCTAGTTAACATTCATTATCGTAGTTTCAGATTTTTTTTTCTTGTGATAAGATCTTTTTAAAAAATATATTTTTATTGGTTTCAAAAAGAGGAAGGGAGAGGGAGAGAGAGATAGAAACATCCATGGTGAGAGAAAAAATATCTCCTCCTGCACACCCCCTACTGGGAATCGAGCCCACAACCTGGGCATGTGACCTGAGTGGGAATGAAACTGTGACCTCCTAGTTCATGGGTTGACGCTCAATCACTGGACCACAAATGGCCGGCATGATAAGATCTTTTAAGATCTAGTCTCTTAGCAACTTTCAAATGTGCAATACAGTATTATTACCTATAGCCACTAGGCTGTGAATCTCCATTCTTTTTTCAAATCTCAAAAGTAGATGACAAGGCAAAAAATACCTGGGGTGATAAAACTGAATATGAAATTACAGTATCAATTGCTTGTTCTCATATGCTAGACTTTTTCCAAGTAATGGAGAAATACCTTTATTTTCATCTGGGAGTATCTATTATGTGTGCATGTACCAAATGAACTGTAGAAACTGTGGCCTGCAAATACATAAAGCAAATACAGTTCTTGCCAGCTGGGCGTAGCTAAATGCACACCACTCTCCCTGTAAGTTAGTCATTAAAAGTGAACTTGTGCTCATTGGTCTAATGTACTGAAGAATGCTGATTTTCCTGTTTGACATGATAGTGAATGGTAATGCATTGTATAAAAGTACTTATGAAAGGATATTTTTATTTTCCCATTTAAAAAATTGATTCTGGTTTTTAAGGAACTTTCCTTATACAGTAAGCTCCTATGGGCTCTGGCGAAATCCATCCTGAAGAACCTAACGCAAATAGCTTCTGAGAATATGAACTCATTAGCAGGCCTGATTCCTTTGGCTATATTTCCTGATAATAGTTTTCTTTTACATATGTGCATGTCAGATGGCAGTAGCAGTAAGAATTTTTCTCCTGTGCTCATTATTAGTGAATACATACAGGATGAGGGAGAATGAGGCAGTTCAAGGAGTGATCAGTATCCTCTAGCTCTCTCCCTTTCTTTACCCTATTTTTTTTTATCATGTTTATTGGGCATCAATTTTAAAGCCTGTATTCAATAGGAACTTTGGCATATGTGAATATTTGATGTAAGTATTTGCTGGATTCAGTTTTAGCAACTCTTAGCATTGCTCTCATGAAGAAGATTGCAGAGACAATGTTTGTACTGATTTAGAAATGTTAGAGAAAGACAAGTATCACATGATCTCATATGTGGAATCTAATGAACAAAATAGACTGATAAACAAATTAGAACCAGAGACACAGAAGCATGGAACAGACTGCCTAATTTCAGAGGGAAGGCAGGGGTCGGTGGGTGGAAAGAGATCAACCAAAGAACTTGTATGCATATATGCATAACCCATGGACACAGACAATAGGTGGTGAAGGCTTGGGTCAGGGATGAGGGGGGCAGGGGTGGGCTAGAAGGGGTCAATGGGGAAAAAAGGGGGATATAATGTAATACTTACAATAATAAAGATTTAAAAAAATTTGATAACTGATTGAAATGATTGTTTTTTTAAATCTCTTAATTTATGTAGTAAAATATTTACAGCACACAAAAAAAGAATTTTGGGGGAGTGGCTTCTTAAAACCCTACAGTATATTAATTGTGTTTATGGCTGTGGTTTTCTTGATTTTTTTTTACTTTGTTCTTTAATACGGACTTTTAAAATTCTTTAAAAAGCAGAAAATGTCCCCAGTTTAGGATTTGAAAAAAAAAATTCTATCTATCATCTATCTATGTATCTATCTATGTATCTATTATCTATGTATGTATGTATGTATGCATGCACGTATGTATCTATCTATCATCTAATATATCTATCACCTATCTAAAATTTTTGAATGGTGTTGGCAGAGTCTTGAAGAATAGGCTATGCTGTTGACCATATGAAAGCAGAAGTCTGCCCAAGAATGCCCCGCCCTACAGCTGTTTGGCTCCTGTTAAAAGGGCTGCAAGGGCTCTGCCAACAGAACAAGTATAATCTTCCTGGCATGGCTTTCCTGTGCCATCTGGCTCAGGGCTGTGGCCCCACACCCAATGGCAAATCTCATTTTGGAGGAAGTGAGCCACATTGATCAACCAGTGGGTATAAAATTCTAATCATTCCTGCTATCCATGCCTATGAACCCTTCTAATTTACACAGAGCAGGAGCCAACTCACTAGACCACATCTCAGAAAAATTGTGCTATGATCTTGGCTCTACCAGAGGCCAATTTTGTGACCTCAGGAAATATGCTCAATTAATCTGGGCCTCAGTTTCCTCATCTGCAAAATGAAGTAATTTGATTAAATTCCCACTTTGATGAATCAGTCTATGACATCTAACTGGTAATTTTCATAAAACAGTGTTGCAAGGAAGTACAGTTACTGGGAAATGAGATTTAGCATTGACCATTGACGTTGATTGTTGTAGTTCTTACCAAGTTTTAGAGGGTTTTGAGGGCATTGTGGGAACATTTGGGCAATATGTGAGAAGTAGCAAACTCTTCAAGAATTCTGCGACTATATTATGTCTTTGCATAGAGCCTAAAGCTGTTGAGTAACTGTTCACTGAATGGTGACTGAGTGTTTCCTGTTGCCTAGTAGTGTAGATTTCCTGTCTTGAATTTACCCTGGTCCTAACCATTCTTATTTCTAAATAGGGTATTATCTGTATGGCAGTCACCAGTAATTGACTTTGTTGCTTGTTGAACTCATGCTGGTTTTATAATTCTGGACTGGGCTCTTTGGAAGGGGAAGTAAAAGGAGTATGTTAAGAAGATGAAGACATTGCACATACACTTGATAATGAAGCATGCTAGCAACTAATCATAGAGGCAAAATGAAATAGATATAAGCAAAGCATGAGTAAGGTAATGTGGGGTCATAATAAAAGGAGAAGGTAATTCTAATTGGAGAAATTAATTCTCTGAGTTGAGCCTAGAGAGATGAGAGCAAAGATTAAAATTAGGTAATTTTTATACACGTTCTTTATGAAGTTGAGGACGTTCTCCTCTAATCCTAATATACTGAGTTTTTTTTGTTTTTTTGTTTTTGTTTTGTTTTTTAAATGACTGGGTATTGTATTCTACATGTATTGATATGATCATGTGATTTTTTTTGAGGTTTGCTTTTAGCCTAATGATAGGATGGATTACCTTAATTGATTATTGACTATTAACCAAGCCTTTCATACCTAGGGTAAATCTTAATTGGGGGTCGTGGTGTACAGTTATTTGTATATATTGTTGGATTCAATTTACTAATATTTTGCTGTGGATTTTTACGCATATGTTCATGAGAGAGATTGGTCTGCAGTTTTAATGTTTCCAACTGTTTAGGATTTAGGGTAATGTTGGCCTTATAGAATGAGTTACAAAATATTCCCTCTACTTCTGTTCTTTGACAAAAATTGTGGGAATTTGTATAATTTCTCCATAAGCATTTGTCTGATTGATTAATGAACCCATCTGATCTGGATGCTTTCTGTTTTGGAAGGTTATTAATTATGAAATCAACTTATTTAATAGATATTGTTCTCTTCAGATTATTGATTGTTTTCTGTGTTTTGACAGATTGTCTTTTAAAGAATTGGTCCATTTCATCTAAGTTACAAATTTGTGGGTATAGAGTTGTTTATATTCCTTTATTATTTTTATTATGTTCATTGGAACTGTAGTGATGTTCCTTCTTTCATTTCTTATATTAGTAATTTGAGTTCTCTCTTTTTCCTTAGTTAGCATGTCCAAAAGACTTATCAGTTTTATTGATCCTTTAAAAGATTCAACTTGGTTTCATTGATTTTTCCATATTGATTTATCATTGTCAATTTCATTGATTTCTGCTCATTTTTTCTTTCTTTTTTTTTCCTGCTTACTTTGAATTTAATTTGCTCTTTTATTTAGTTTCCTAACGTGAAAACTTAGATAATTGATTTTTAGATTTTTCTTCTTTTCTAATGCATTCAATGCTATAAATTTCCCTCTTAGCTCTGTTTTTGATGTACTCCATAAAATTTTTCTCTAATTCTCCAGGTACTTTATGATTTTCTTGACTCCAAGCATTAACTCTGTACATTTCCATATGTCTTACAATTCCATATGTCTTAGTCCTAATCTCTTTTATGAGCTCCATTCCCATATTTTAATCCCCCTATTATATATCTTAGCCTTAATCAACTGGAAACATCTCAAATTCAATGCATGGAGAAACTATAGGGTGTCCCCAAAATGCATATGCACACTTTAAATAATTATAAAGTCAATGTTTATTAAAATAAATTTCATTTTTAAAACTGAGCTACCAGATGTTAAAGTATGTATACATTTTTTGGGACACCCTGTATATTAGTTTTATTCTACTTTACTGTTTCTTCCTCCATGTTTTCATCTTGCCACATGTCTTATAATTGATTCTCCTATAGTCTTAAATTTTAGTGTGTTTTCTTTTATTTATTTTTGTCAGCCTCTGCCTTTCAGGCACTCACAAATAGTGAAAAGACTTGCTTTTTCAGTATAATCTTCTTTTTTAAATTTTAATCCTCACATGAGGATATTTTTCCATTGATTTTTATATAGAGTGGAAGAGAGAGGAAAAGACAGAGAGAAATATTGATGTGAGAGAAACACATTGTGCCCTTGACTGGAATTGAAGCCAGGGTCCTTCCTTCCGCAGGCCAACGCTCTATCCACTGAGCCAAACCGGCTAGGGCTGTAGTAGAATCTTTATATTCCCACTTATTCTATGCCTTTGATGTTTTGGACTCTGCCTTTATGCATTAAGAGACTTGTAGAAATTTCAGAGAAGGATAAAGAAAGTATGCTTATGAGGTAATTGTAAAGGGAGTCAAAGCTTGGCTTTAACCCAGTGGGATCTGCATCAGACTTTGAGCTTACAAAACTATAATATAATAAATATGTGTTGCTTAACAATAAGTTTGCTGTTACAGGAGCAATAGGAAACTAGTAGCACTTTTCTTTATTGCTAATTGGCTATATGAAGGGGTTGGTTCTCATATTTTAGATACTAGGAATTTATAATTTTCCTAGAAAAATTAGCTTATTTTTACTTTATATCAAAGGCAACTATGCTCATTTTCAAAGAATGGTATTTCTTGCCTATACAAAATTGGACTCAATATGTTTTGCTATTGAATGTGATTATATTTACTTACATGTTTGTTTGTGACCATATATACATGTGTAATATATGTATCTATATATTTCTTACTATATATGTAAAACATAGATATGCTATATACATATAGAAACTATTACAAAATAACTAGAGGCCCGACGCATGAAATTCGTGCAAGAGTGGGCCTTCGCAGCCACGGGCAGCTGCCTGGATCCCTCCCTTGTGGCTGCCTGGATCCGGATCCCTACCTCACAGCCACTGAGGCTGCCTTGCTCCTGTGGCTGCAGCCCCAGCTTAGTCCGGAAGGACATCCAGTCTAATTAGCATATTACACTTTTATTATTGTAGATATTTTGGGATAACTTACTATGTGGTTTTGCTTACATATCAAAATGATCAAAATAATTTTGACCAATTGGGAAACCTGTAAAAAGGATAATATATTTGGCCCTAGTTGGTTTAGCTCAGTGGATAGAGTGTCGGCCTGCAGACTGAAGGGTTCGGAGTTCTATTGGGGTCAAGGGCACTTGCCTTTCTATTGGGGTTGTGGGCTCGATCCCTAGTAGGGGTCGTGCAGGAGGCAGCCAATCAATGATCCTCTCTCATCATTGATGTTTCTATCTCTCTTTCCCTCTCCCTTCCTCTCTGAAATCAATGATATATATATATATATATATATATATATATATATGCTACATACATATAGAAAATATTATAGAACATGTATATATGTTTTTAAGGGATGATATATTTGCACAGTCTTGTGTTGTGGAAACTTTACTTGGTGTGGGGCCAGGCATTTTTGGGGAGACTAGACAGGCAGTTACTACCATTTGGTATTTTCATGTCCCTGCCATGCTTATTCAGCTTGACCAGTGGACTGCCCGCCCCCCCTTCTATGCCCACATAAGGGACTCCTCTAAGGGACTCTTTTTCTGAGCTGTGACTGCAAATGGACTTGCCCAGGGGTACAGACACTTGTTGGGAGAACCGATTTCCATTCTCGAGACTGCCACTGACTTTCCTCCTCAAGTCTTTCTCAAATGTCCTCATTTCAGTAAGACCTGACCTGACACCCTATTTTAAAATATAAACTCTCTGTATCCCACCTCCTTACCCTATTCTGTTTTTTTTCCTGCCAGATCACATCACTTTCTAACATACCATTTCACTTAATTGTTTATTTTGTTAATTACTGCCTGTTTCCCCTCCTCACTGATAATTTAAGCTCTATTCTTCCAAGGATGTGGTTTTTCTCTTCTATTTTGTTCATGGATGGTTGTAACAATTCAACATGTACTTGTTGGACATATGACTGCCATTGACACGTGGTATGCCAGTTTCTACTTTTCTACTGCCCTTAGCTCCAGGTCACAAGGTTAAACCTTTTGTTTTAGGATCAATGAAATAGACTTTTCTGTTACAACATGAGTTCTTTTCTCCTCTTTCTTTGTTACTCATTTGTTTCTCCTTCTTTTGATTCATGTGACAAATTTATGATTGATGCCAGAAGTAGTTTTAGGTGCTGCGGATAGGAAAGTGGAGAAGTTGTTTCTGTATCAGGGAACTCAGTCTAGCTGGAGGAGGAGAACAAGCAATAAAAATTAACAAGCAATTGACTAAGGTAATGTAATGTTCGATACTGGCCGTGGGGGAGAGCATCAGCTTTAGACGGACAGGGAAGGCATCTCTGAGCCGGGGGTACTTGAGCTCCTCTGTTTCTACTTCCTTTCTTGTGCTTTCCGTGTTCCTTTTAGCTATATCTGTGACCCATCTATATTGTTCTAGAGGAATGACTATGGGAGAAACTAAACTAACAGTGGTGGACAATAGTGTCCCAATACTTTTGGAAATCAAAGACAGATACTCCTTCACCATTCCTATTATGGCCATACTGCAAGAAGTTTTATAAACAGTGAGCAGGAATAAAGTTGATGAGTTCTTTATGTTACTTAGAGTTAACTTATTTTTATAAACACTGTCACCAATACCTCTTTTGATGTAAATTAAAATGCTCTTTTCTATGTCTAATTTCCTTGGTGATGGAGCATAAAACTTTGTGAGTAATGAGTTAGAGGTCACGGTAGTTACCTGTAGGATGCTTTAAACTTCATTCATTCATTTATGCAGAGCTACACACACACACTTGATAGTATCTGTGAGAGGTATTCTTTGGAGTTACCTTTTAAAAGATGCCAGCATCATAGCAGCAAGAAAGTTTGGATTTAATTGGCTGCATTAAGTAAAGTTTGCATTGTATGAATATGCATTCTCAAATACTTATTAAAATCCCTTTTGTAGCAGAATAATTTTGGGGGTTTTAGAATGAACACATTATTTAAAAAATTCTAGCTTGTCCTTCCTACTCTTTGGGGATGTGACTGCTTCCATTCTTTGGCTGCAGGCTTTGCATTCCTTTGGACCACACACGCTTCTAAAACCATGGCATCCGGGTCTTTGGACTATAAAACGTCTTTGAAAATAATTAATGGAAAGCAGGATTAAAAAAATAGTTGTTTTTAACATTAATTTGAAACATTAATTTGAATTAGAATGTACTGTGATGATGTAGGCAATAGATTTGAAAATAATTGAAAGTTGTCCTTTATTTAAAACAAACAAACAAACAACCTCTATCTAGATATCTGGACCTCTTCCCTCAAATAAATGTAGGTTAATTCCAGTATGAAAAATGAAATATATATATATAATTGATTTCAGAGAGGAAGGGAGAGGGAGAAACATGAAACATCAATGATGAGAGAGGATCATTGATTGGCTGCCTCCTGCACGCCACCTACTGGGGATCGAGCCCACAACCTGGGCATGTGCCCTAGACCAGGATTGAATCCAGGATCCTTCAGTTCACAGGCCAATGCTCTATCCACTGAGCCAAACCAGCTAAGGTGAAAAATGAACCTTTAAAGTTAAGTAGCAATAGAAATGGATATGACCCACTGCCTTATTCTTAGATAATTGTTCTTTTTGTTAAGTTCCTTAATCTTATTTTTTTTGTATTAAAAAATATACCTTGTCTCTTCTGTTTATTAAGCATCTGACCTTGAGTAAGTTAATTTATTTACCTATGCCTTGTTTTCTTCATCTATTAGATTGATAACCACTTCATGAGTCTATTTGAGGATAAACGAGTTAATCATATAAAACATGCAGTACCTATTATAGTCCCTGGCCTATAGTAAGTACTGAAACAAATTATCTGTTATGCTGTTGATGAAGATAATGGTGAAAATGGTGACATCTTGTTTTATGGACATACTGCACCAAATTCAAGGAGTTAAATTCTACAAGGAAAATTCTAATTTTCCATTAACTTCCATTTTACAATTGTTCTTGTTTTCTACTGGGTAAGATTATTCTTGTGAAAAAGCAAAGCCACAAAAAAAAAAAAAAACAAAAAAAAACCCCACACAAAAACCAGTTGCATTACTGAGCCTGTAATCGCCACCACTAGCCCTTCTCTAGACATTGGCCTTTTGTTGTTGTTTGTTTTTGCAGAAATTTCCTCCCCTTTGGGGGTATTTTTTCTCTTCTTGGACCAGAAGGTTTTGTTTAGAAACCTCCATGTTTTCCCTCTTTTGATTATTGACATAATCTCAGTGCTTGGTAGTCACAGCATTATAGTTTCTGGCTTGCCAGTCTCCTCCTCTAGGCATAGCAGATGAAAAATTGTTATTCTTCAAAACTTGGGCTTCCTAACTGGTTTGGCCCAGTGGATAGAGCTTCAGCCTGCAGACTGAAAGATCCCAGGTTTGACTCCCGTCAAGGGTATGTACCTTGGTTGCGGGCACATCCCCAGTAGGGGGTGTGCAGGAGGCAGCTAATCGATGATATTTCTGTCTCATCGATGTTTCTAACTCTCTATCCCTCTCCCTTCCTCTCTGTGAAAAATCAATAAAATATATTTTAAAATGCACACAAAAAAACTTGGGCTAATATAGACTCTCTAAGGTATAGGGACAAATTTCATCTACGCACAGTGAAGAATATTTGTGCCTGTTTGGAACAGTTTTTACATTGATCATTAAAAGTACCCAGTAATTGTCTTCCCATAATGCATGTGTTTTAGTTTCCTATTTCAGTTCACTTCTGTAGACTGGTTAAAATCCCAGTGGTGTTTAAGTTAACTGTGCATTATTTAAAAAACAGATAAGTTACTATCAGAAATGGAGGAAACAAAATGTATATTATGTGATTTTTCAATATTTTAATGATCCTAGGAGTGTAAGTAATAAGATTTATTGCATAGCACATATACTAGAGACATTTTCAAAGTAATTTAAAAGTTATATGTATTAGAGAAATTTTTGCAATATAAAGGTAGATTAAATGTCACGATCATGAAAAATACAATAAATTTTTCCAAGTGATTAATTGTCTGAACTATTACACATATGTGAACATCTTTTCATGTTTGATCAGTTTTATTCCTGGTGGTAATAAAAGCAAGTAAATGAAATGCAAAATGTTGACTGCGAGGTAATGGTTGAAATTTCCACATGCATAAAGAGTCAGGGTGAATTTATGGTTTTATGATGGCTGTCGGCTGCTAATACTGCATGTATATTCTTATAGTGATCTATAGCATCATGGCCGAAGTCCCATGGGCACAAAACTCACAGCGGGTGTGTACTGTGCATGCTGATTTACCTCTCTTGGAGACTGCTTTCAAATAGCTCCTCTGTTTTTGTTCAGGATTTCTTGTGTGCTCCCCACTAGCCTACCCTTTCCTCCTTTAGAGTTAAAAAGCAGCCTCAGTGTGCAATGGGGAGAGTTACAATTGCAAGCAGTCTCTTTATATTCTGCCATCCTGTTTCACTTAAACATTTTGGGGGGAGGCTGGATATATGATTCCAAAATATATCAGATTACTTTTCCCCTTTGCTTTAGTTCTGTAAAAATTTTAAAATTTATTTTCTTTTTATTACTTTTATTGTTTTTTTATTAATTATTTTTCCATCAGCATTTATCCCCAATGCCCTCTTCCACCTCGATCCCCTCTGTTCCCCCTCCCCCACAATCACCAAACTGTTGTCCATGTCCATGAGTTCTCCTTTTTTTTTCTTTTTCACTCAATCCTGTACCCCTCCCCCATACCCCACCTCCCACCAGAGCTGTCTGCCTGCTCTCTATCTATGAATCTGTCTCTATTTTGCTTGGTAGTTCTGTCCAATTAAATTCCACATGAGTGTAAAATTTTTAAGTTATGTATGCTTTCGAGTCAAAATTAGACAAAAAACGGTCTTAGTTTCAACTCCCGTGCCTCATTTTCAGAATATCTTTGTTCCCACAAGTATGTCTGAAGGTGGAGTGTGTGACTTAACAACCCCTTCCCTCTGCCACTCCTGCCGCGCCCTTCGCCATGGTCAGATCCCAACCCCTTGCTGTTTCTTCGAGTTCCCCGATTTTAAATCCGAGTCTTTGGTTTTATTCTCCCTCTTCCTCCTTTTAGGCAGGAAGAGAGCTGTGCTTTAACCAGTACTTCTGTTGTTGGGGGTAATTGTTTACTTAAGTCTTAGTTAATAAAATCTGTTTCTATAAACTTAACATAAGAGAAAAGGCGACGACTTAATAGATGTCAGCTTTTAAGTAATTGAATATAAAAAAGCAAACTCTTTAGAATACATCATCTTCTATAAACACGTTTAAAATCAACAGATTTTATCTACAGTGCTGTAATATGTAACAAACTAACTCCACGGAAGTTAATAGAAATTAATTCCATTGAACTCCTTTTGTAAGAAGGCTACTTTTACAAGGAAGAGGTAGTGCTCCATAGATTTCAGCCAGAAGTTTTGGGTAAGTTTGGAGAAGCATATCGTTCGTAGCATGGCCGTAGCAGAAAGACTCAGTTCCCAAAGATTACTGGGGAAGTCCTTTCTTGCTCTCTTTTCCGTATTTTCTGTATTGTCTCGTGGGCATTGCTTAGTGTTTTGTCTACCCCAGTATTCTCCCTATTTAGAATATAGTCCATTGTTCTTAGCTCACCTGTTATTTATTTTTTTGTAGGAAGCAATTTAAACAGTCCTTAAAAATTTGTCCTTTTATGTATTTATTTAATAATTCTTTATCGTTGAAAGTATTACATATGTCCCTTTTTTCTCCCCATTGACCCCTCCAGCCTGCCCCCCCCCTTACCCTAGGCCTTCACCACCCTATTGTCTGTGTCCATGGGTTATGCATGTATGCATACATGGTCTTTGGTTGATTACCTCCCGCTCACCCACCCTCCCCCACCTTTCCTCTTGAGATTCTGTACTCTGTTCCATGCTTCCATGTCTCTGGATCCATTCCGTTCACCAGTTTATTTTGTTACTTAGACTCCACTTAGCATGATATTGTCCAGGTCTTCATGCTGTCTCAAAGGGTAGGCGATTCTTCTTTTTCACTGTTGCATAGTATTCCATGGTTTAAATGTACCACAACATTTTTATCCACCCATTTGCTGATGGGTGCACTGGGCCCATCATCTCACCTTTTATTGCACAATCACCTTGAGTTGGAAAAGGTCTCTGGTTAAAGACTCTAATGGATGGGTGTCTTACGCTCCTCTTACCTGGTTGTATAATCACTGCCCTATCTGGGCAATAAACTCAGGCAAAGTTTCCTAATAAATCATCAGTGTTTCCATGCATAAATCTAGCATTAGAAGCAAAAAGGAGTTCCTTTCATTTTGCTTGGAATAGCTCTTCAGATACTCTATAGAAAACTTAACTTTGAAATGTCGAAAGCCTAGCTAAGGAGAATTCCTTTGAATTTTTAAAGCCTATTACTTTATCAAGTCAGATATGAAAAGCTATGTACTTGGGCCACACTTCAGTAGCCTATTGAATAGAAGCTATAAAGGAATTATTATTTAATGGTATGCCCTGGACTTGTTAATAGTATGAGACATTGAAGAGGAGGCAGTGTGACAACAATTTCTATTAGTTTTTGTAGAACTGCACTTGAATTCTGTGGGTTATGTTTATTTTTAATACTTTATAAAGATTCATGTAGTAAAGGCTTAGAGCTTTATCCTAGAAGAATTTCCACTTCTTCTCAGGAACTGGTAGCCCTTTATTGGAAATTGAGTGATTTATAGCTCAAAAGTTTCCCAATTTGAGAGGCTTTCTAAGAATCTCAGAACCAAATCAATTATAGCTTGGCTATTCTGGTAAAAACCTTACTAATGTTATTTCCTCCCTTGCTTCCCATTCATTGGTTCATGTTCTTGTCTCATCATTATAATGTTTCACTTGCATATTTTTCTCTGCAAATGGGCAGTGCATAAGTAACTGAATGGGCTCCACTACTGAATTCTAAACTGTGGTATCAGAGTATCTAGCCACTTATCAAATTGAGAAAACAGTTCTTTTCCTTAAACATTATACTCCTAAGTGGTTTTTAAAAAAACAACACATTCAACTCTGACACAGTTTGAGTTGCCGTCATGGAGACGAATACTGGAGTTCTGGCTCCCAGTATCACTGAAAATCTTAGTGTGAGGGCGTGCAGAGAGCATGGCGATCCAAACAGGCAAGGGGCTCAGGGGTCACCCCACTTCATCCATATATTCCAGTTATAGCTATTCCTTTTGATATCCCCCTGTAGTTTTGGAGTCTTAGTTTGAACTTCCAAACCTTTTTCACCTAGTATCCTCAAGAATACCTTTCTTTTCCAGAGTGTTCCTGGGATTACCTAAATTGTAGGTTATAGAAAATTCCTTGAATATGCTTTTTAAATAGCTAAGCATTGTTTTTTTATTACAATTTACCTTCTAGGATAATTGATGGAATATATATACTTTGGTTTACTGATTTATATGAACTAGGATAAAAATGCTAAATATTTATCCAAGTAAATAGATAACTTTTGACTTTAGTGTTTAAAAATATCGATTATCACTAGAGCATATTTTTAATGAGCCGGCTTATTTCTTTTAAAATTAAAATGTAGTTTACCTTTTTGAAAAGTTTGAGTCATGAAACTTGTTGATGGTTCTACTACAGGATCCTGGCTACTGGGTGAAGATTCATCACTTAGAATACACAGACGGAGGAATCCTGGATCCAGACGATATCTTGGCCGATGTCGTGGAAGACAAAGATAAGGTAGATGACTCTAAAAGTGTTCCTCTATAGAGCTGTGTGTTTTCCAGAGAGTGAGATCCTTAGCAAACTCGTGTGTCAGTTATTATTAAAACATACCATCTGTTCAGGTTTTTACTTGGGCAGCCCATAAATCAAAGTTCTCCATGAGATGTTTGGGAAAACTTTGACAAGGTCCGAGAGTCTGTTCGTGGTGGCCTGATTAGCAGACACTCCATTCCCAGGCGTCCTGATGCGCCTCTGTAAATCAGTGTCAGCCTCTGAGGCTGTTGGGGTTCTCACGGTCATTGTTGTCTCCTGAGTTTATGCTTGGCCTTCGCTGAATATTCAACTTACTGCCTGAGATTTGAACATGTTCCAAAATAGAGAATACAACGGGGAGGAAAGTCATAAAGAACTCCCGTGAAGACTTTTCTTACAGTAGTTGCACATAACTATCTTTCCTGATAGTTTTGTTTTTATTGATAAAGTAAAATACTATATTGAATAGTCAAAAAAAGTTTGAGCATGTTTTGCCATCTATTTGGGAATAATTTCATTGCAAATCTTGTTTTAATGGGATTTTTCTTCTGACACTAAACTGAAAAAAGGTATAAACTAAACTATTTGGTTTCAATAAACTGGATTATTGATGTTGCGGCATTGTTTATCACTACTTCTGTGCTGGGCTCCTCTTATCAATGGCTAATGTGTCCTTCAGAATTGAACTGCAGCCCTCCCTGAGAGAGCCTTGCTTCAAAGTTCCTCTGCTGTGCATCCTGTGTGCACCTGGCCAATTCATGTCTGTGTTTCTCTGCATTGTTTATTGCAATCTCAGGTAGGGGTGTGTGTGTGTGTGTGTGTGTGTGTGTGTGTTTTGACCAACTGGAATGTAAATAAGTGATTTATTGAACTTAGGTAATATTTACTTTTTCCCCCCCTAAAATATTTTTTGGAATTTTCACATTTAATTAGTCTTCACAGACATTCTGCCCACTTATTTTTCCTATTTCCTGTTGGGACTCAATCCTTGTTTGCCTTGCATTGTAATTAGTGACTTCATACAGGACTTACCTCCCTAAGTAGATTGTAAGCTCCTGGAGGACATGATCTAGGAGATTTTTATTTTTGTGTGTTCCTTGTATTAATGATATTTGGTACAAAATCCTACTCAAACTTGATTCTCAAAGAACACTTACTGAAATTAATGAGTGAAAAAGAAAGCTTTCCTGTCTGCAGTTGACTCCTGCTGTACATGGTTTCAATGCACACTTCTTGTTTGTTGTGGGGTCTCACAGTACGTAACACTGCATTATTTATGCTCATAGCTTTAAAGGAGGACTGTCACTTCTGCATTTCACTGTTTTGCTTTCAGCTTCTTCTCTAAAGCCATCTTCTTCCTTGGAAATATTCTAGTCATTTGGGTTGTTAATGAAGAAGGTCTTCCTGCTTCCAATTTCACTGAAGTCCAGTGTATTAGAATGGAGAGCTGGAAAGTGGCAAGTTTAAGCCAGAAGATGATGCCTCACCCCAGTCTCATACAACACCTCCTTACAGGGGGATGTTTCTGTGAACAGTGCCCAGGGACACAATTTGTCCTATAGAACGCTTCCTTTTAGAGAATTCATTTTAACTGTCGTGGCCGTGTGCACAATCCGCTTACTAGACACAGAAACAGCATGTTTGTATGTAATCTCTGTTTTAAGGGACTTCACCATCACTACTAAATAAGGTGAAAAATTGAGATAATCAGTTAAAATCCTAGCAAAGGATTAGTGCTGTTTGGGTTCAGACTTAGTGAATCCTATAATATGCTTTTCTCTTCTACATGAAGCCTAACCTGTATTGTTCTGAGGAGTTGATGGGAATTGATACTTTGCATTTTGTCAGAAAATACTGTATTCCTATTTCTTCCTTTTTTTACGATAATATAAGTGAAAAAGAGAGCATCACTAATTTTTTTTCCTGACACCCTCTCTTCAATCTTACGATTTTTCTCATAGACTTATTTTTGGCTTTCGCTAAATATTCAATTTAATGCCTGAGATTTGAATATGTTTCAAAGTAGAGAAAACATGGGGAAGAAAGTCTTATAAAGAACCATGGTAAAGATTTTTCTTAAAGTAGTTGCACACACCTCTCTTCCATGATAGTTGTCTAGTATGGGAAGCAGGTTCTGCCAGTCTCCATCTTTCCTGATTTTTTTGTCACTTTAGATTAAGAAGTATTTATTAAGTGATGCTTCAGAATGTTCAGTGACATGTGAAATTCACCCAAGATCCTTTGGGACATATTGAGCTTAGGTCAAATTATAACTCACCTGTTTTCAAAGGGGCCACCTAATACTTTCTTGTATTGAGAATATAGATAGAAAACAAGCCCAAAGAGCCGTGATGGATGTACCTAATCCTTGTGCCAAAGTCCACACACCTCAACTCCTAGGAAAGACTCACGCCAGGTGAGAGATTCTAATTAGGAGCTGGCTTAGCTGGGAAGGATGACGCAGGAAAAACAGAAACTTGGAATTAGAATTAGAGAGCAGAGTAGGCTGAGGCCATTTAGTGAGTGTACAGGGAACCATACAGCACCCTTCTGTCAAGAACAAATTACAGGATAGATGGCATTTACTTAAAACCAGGCAAGGGCTAATCCAGCGTCGTCAGTTTTCTAAAGAAAAGGAATGACTTTCTAAACGTTGGCACTAGAAGTGCTCTGTCTTTGGTCTTACCTCTCTTAATAACTTTGGCCAATATGGAGCATGGCACCTGCCTTACGTGGAGTCTCTGTGGGAGGTGTTTGTGTCTTTGTTTTTTCGTTTGCTTTCCCACTAGAGCCCCTTCACAGAGGAATCACGTTTTTACAATGATGCACTATTTCATCTTACATTTTTTCAAAATATTATTGGAGCAGCTTTGGAATTTTGCATAAGATTTGTGCTGAAACTTAATTATCCAGTTGTGACAGTTTTTCTCAAAATTCTTCACTTTTTTGTCTCAGTCTGATGATACCAGTTCTCTGGGATAAATACCTAAGAATTTACAGCCTTACACTAACATCTCCTCTCTGGATGCCCAAAGCTACCGACTGAGTTTACCTAATAACAACTACTTAATATTTTATTGAGCACTAACAGTGTCCCAGCATGTCTTTGCACTTACATATTCTATTTTAGAGTGACCCTGTGGGCAGGAGCTATATATTACCCCTGCTTTTAATTTCTGAGGACAGCCACAGAAATTCTAAGTGACTTGTCAAAGACCACACAGGTGTAGTAAGTGGCAGAATCAGACTCTGGAACCTAGAATTTAAATTTTGACACTATTTTGTTCTTCTTCAATGTGCCAAGCAGTGTGTTGGGTGTTTGTATCTATAATTTCTAATCATAAAAATTCATCAATCATAAATAATCGAAATGTGTTTTTACTCAGTTACATCATTATTAAGAAAAGATAATAGAACTATGGGATGCAACAAAATTAATCCAGAATTAGAGTGTCATGCATATATAGTTCGCTTCACCTGTCTTTACCTGCAGCCTGCAGCCTGCATCTAATTCCCTATGCATGCCTGCCAGTTTTATCAGTTGCTTTCTCTTGTGTCTCCTTTCCAGGCCCTAGGTTACTCAGTTCAGTTTAATTCCAAGTGGATCTTATAAACTGTATTTGTTTCAGAAACTACACTAAATGCAGTTTCATAGATAAATAAATGCTGTATTCTAATAGCTACTTTTCAGATGGATTACAGAATGTGTGCAAATTATACACTGTGCTGTCTGTAGGAGGCAGAGTGATGACCCCCCAAAGCATCTGTCCCCTGATCTCCACAGCGTGTGATTATGTGTGTTAAAGGCAAAAGGATCTTTGCAGAACTGATTAAGGACTTTAAAATGGGAAGTTATTCTGGATTGTTTGGGCCCAGGATAATCACAAGAGTCCTTATAAATGAAAGAGGAAGGCAGGAGAATCAGTATTAAAGAGATACCATGGAAGAAGAAGTTGATTTTCCTGTGCTGGCTTGGAAAATGAAGACAAAGAATGCACTCAGCTTCTAGAATCTGGAAAAGGCCAGGGAATGAATCCTCCCATAAAACCTCTAGAGTAGTGGTTCTCAACCTTCTGGCCCTTTAAATACAGTTCCTCATGTTGTGATCCAACCATAAAATTATTTTCGTTGCTACTTCATAACTGTAATGTTGCTACTGTTATGAATCGTCATGTAAATATCTGATATGCAGGATGGTCTTAGGGAACCCCTGTGAAAGGGTCGTTTGACCGCCAAAGGAGTCGCGACCCACAGGTTGAGAACCGCTGCTCTAGAAGGAACACAGCCCTGCTGACCCCTTGATTTTAGGCCCGTGAGGCCCATTTCAGACTGCTCACCTCCAGAATTGTAAGTTACATTTGTGTTGCTTGAAGGCACTATAATTTGTTATAGCAACAATAGGAAACTCATACACTGTCTCTTATCCAATTTTAAACTTATAAAACAATGATGGATTTCTCGGTTTCATACTAACGTTGCTTTTTAGATCTTATAAGACAGGGAAAATCTCTTATACTTCACATTAGTTTACTGGAATGTGCATTCCTTCCAGAGTCTATCACAGATTCTCAACTCTTTGGGACTTGAATGTTATGCTGTTGTCTTGTATTATGTAGAAATCATTGAAGTTCCACACCCAAGAGCTATGCAGTATTCCTTTATCAGTTTCTCATTTCAGTATTCAAAGACCCTAGGAAGTCCAAAGATTGGTGCTTAATAAGCCACTGCAAAACTTATTGTTCTCTAATTGCTATTATTTCCGTCTGAGAACCTCTGAGCATTGAACTTTTTTAATGATTGTTTTTCTTATTAATTGCCATTATTATATCTTGACTTGGTTGTAGAAGACAATTGCAATGTAATACTGAAATGTGCAAATATAAAACTTGTAGTATTTAAATTGGATTACTGCCATGGTTTTACTAAATATGCAAAAGTGAAACTATATTATGTGGTAACGTCTCTATTTTTGATAAAACTTTGACTGTCATCAGAGTTTGTCTTGGAGAGATGCCAACCTCTCCTGGCCTCCAGCAAGGCGGGGCTGGCCTCTGGAGGGTGGGTTGCTTCCGGGATCACATGTGATATCTAGTACTCAACTATTACAGTGTCAGTGCAACCTTATCTGTTCCTGGGCAAGTTTCTTCACTTCTGTTAGCCTTGATTTTTATATTTGTAAAATGGATAAAGTGTCCGTTTTCAGTCGTACGTGATTAGTGTAGGAAAACTATAGTAAGTTTTAAATACAGTATGGCATACCGTAAGCATTCAAATGTTAGCTGTAATATTAAAATTTTATTTTGGTAGTGTTACTAGTGCATTTTTTACCTGGGTTTTGATGTAACCATTAAATTTTTTAAATTTAAGCATTAAAACATCAAACTATTTTACAGTACAGTCTGTTTTTTTAAAACCCTTATCGGTTTCGTTAAAAGTTACTAAATTGTTTGTTTTATGGGAAGATTATTATTATAAGACACTTGGACTTATACATTATTGAGAAATCAAAATGCCACTATGACTAAATGTAGCATTAGAATAAGAATACTTTGCTCAGAATGTAGTGTTTGGTAATATAAGAAGCATTCTGGGATCAAATGTGGCTTTGAAACTGAGACGGCCGGTGTGCACACCTAGTGGGCTGTGCCTCACACCAGACGCCGTCCCTCAGCGGGTGGCTTGCTGAGCGCGCTCCGTTGCCCTCTAGTGGCGTCCACAGCGACCGGGAAACCAGCTCACAGGAGCTGCTCTGGACTGTGATGATGTATTTCGTTCTATTTCATTCTAAATGAGCGTTTACGGTATTTTTTCGTATAACCCACAGATGCAGTCATGGAGAGTAAAACCAGACTCTATATTGTAACCAGTACTTGTCATTTATTCATGTACCAATACTTACCTTTGCTTTTGTGAGTTTTCTTAGAAGGGCTAATACAAAACCTTTGCATTTATAAAACCCCTTCTTTTGGTTTAGACTTTCTTCTCATCTTCCTGTTCACTAGTTGAAAGGTTAATGGCTGGTTGTGATAAAGTGTAACTTTTTCAGTGTGGAGTTAAATAATATATGGGATATATATAGTGTGTTTTTCTGAAGCTAAATTAAGTCAGATGACTCTAAAACAAAAGGGTCCTGAATTGATTACATCATTTTTGAGTCCTGATTTTGTCAGTAAGACTCCCATTTAAAGGAGAAACACCTATTTTAAACTCTTGATTTTTAACCAATCAGAATATGGGGTTTTAAGGTATGTTTTTGAAAATTTTTTTCTTTGATTCATGGGTGTGGAAGTTTGAAACTATATTTGAAACAAAGTTTGTAGAATGTTTCAGAAATAAATGCAGAAGCCACTATAAAAAAGTATTACCTTGGCCAGCAAATACTATCTCAAACTGTTAAAGGATATTCTCTGCTTTTACAATTACAAGGTTATTGAATCATAGAACCAGAAGAGGCCTCTGCCATCATGTGGTCTAAGCCCATCATCTTCCAAGAGAAACATCGAACCAGGAAGAGCGGCGAGGGCTCCACATTCCCAGCCCTGGTCTTTCCTGAGCCCATGTCAGCCTTTCCTCCTGGGAAGCCTGATACCCGCTGGTGAGGCCAGAGCTACTCAGCTTCCTCCCTCAAGTGCTTCCTCCACTCCACTTCCTAGTCTTCCCGGATTGAACATGCAGTTGTTTGTAAAATCTAGTTGTTTAACAAAGCCAATTCATCCTCTCCGTTAACCTCATGTGTCTATCCCCCTCTTTGTATTTCCACAGCTACCAAATTTAAATCCTTAAAATCTCAGGCAGGGGGACTTAATGGATAAGGACTCGGTGGTCTTGCCTTGAGCTTCATCCCTACTCCTCACCCGTTCTGTGGCTGAGTGCGAGCAGAGTGGCCCAGGGCGTGGATTCTGGGTAGCCAAGGCCATTTACTTCTTGGCCCTGCTCTGTGTGTGGCTTTGGGCAAGTTACGTAACCTCTTTGTCCTTAGTTCCCTCATGGGCAATTGGAGCTAAAAATAGTACCAGTTTTACAAGTTAATACATGTGAAGTGTTTAGGAGAGTATCTGGCCTGCAGTAAGTCAGCAGTATGTGGTAGATGTTATCACAATGAACATGCTACTGTTGTTAATGTAGATTACCTTATTCCTAAAGTAACACTTAAGTCACGCCATTTTTCCCCAGTGTATACTGAATCAAGTCCAAACCTCATATCTATACAGTGTATTCAGAGGCCTCAGAATGCCCCCAAACTATCTTCCTCAAACTCAACCTTCTCTAACCTCAGTAGTAATAAAACTACTATACTGACTATTCTCTTCTGTACTTTGTATGTGCTTTCTTGCTTCATAGCTTTCTTAATGTTTCACTTGCTTAGTGTGTCCTTACCCCTAGTCTGCGCCTATCCAGGATTCATTCCATATATTACAGGATGCAAACTTCATGAGGAAAGGGCCGTTGTTTTCTTCATTGCTGTGTTATTGTTTTTTATTTTGTTTTGTTAATCCTCACCCTTTTCCATTGATTTTTAGAGAGAGTGGAAGGGAGGGAGAGAGACAGAGAGATAAACATGATGTGAGAGAGACACATCGGTTGCCTCCTGCATGCGCCCTGGCCAGGGCCAGGAATTGAGCCTGCAACCAAGGTATGTGCCCTTTACAGAAATTGAACTCAGGATCCTTCAGTCTGCGGGCCAACGCTTTATCTATTGAGACAAATTGGCCAGGGCCATTGCTATATTCTTAGTGTCTGCAAGCAGTGCCTGCACTTCATAGCTGTTCAGATAGTAGTAGAGTGGAGTTAAATGAATGAATGAGTGAAGATGTGGGTATGTTTTCAGGTGTGGAGTAAGCCCTTTAACCATGCTAAATTCCAGGCTTTTCTCCTTGATCAATGACAATGGTAAATGATATCTTTTTCACAGTGTCACTGGGAAGGTTGAGAAGCTGTATGTGAAAATATAATGGGAATTATAAAGTACTGTGTACATGTAAAATGTATTTATTCCTGCTGCTCAATTCTTATTGATCTTTCAAGATCCAGGTCAAATTGTATTTTTTTTCAGTCAATGTTTGCCAGCCATCCCAATCCTAAGTGAATTCTCTGTGCTCTGTAATTTTATAGAAATCATTAACTAGTCTTTACAAAAAATACTATTGCCTAGTAACATTTATCAATTGCCACCTTGAAAATCTTAAGAATTTTGTTAGGGTTTAGCATAAGACTTTTTTTTTTTTTATCCCCAAATGAATTATATGCTTCTTTACAATGGGAATGGTCTTTTGGTATATTTTTTTAACACCTGGATTTCTTACCTATGCTTTCGTGTTTAATAGATATGTTTGATTTTAAATAGTGACAGAGTTGGAGCTAGAATCAAAGATTTCTACTAGTCTTTCTTTTCCTTTCACCAAACTATTGTCTCTTTTAAATATTTCAGAAGGAGGCAGTTTATGGGCACATTTCCACCCCAGGGGGAAACTTTGGAAGCAGTGCCTTTGTGATCTTATTGTGGCAAAAACAAATGGTGCTGAGTAACTTACACCAAAGTTCTCCAGATGTTGGCCAAGCCAAATATGTTTTCCCTGGTGTCTTCTGCTGTTTAGGAGGCTGGCAACTATAGTTGTATGTATGTGTATGTGTGTGTGTGTGTGTGTGTGTGTGTGAGAGAGAGAGAGAGAGAGAGAGAGAGAGAGAGAGAGAGAGAGAATATGCACACAGATGTACAGATGTGTGTGTGTGTGTGTGTGTGTATTTGTTGTGCACATCTGTAATGCAAAGTTCCCCCCAGAGGTTGGAAAGAAAGTGTAAAGGTTGATGGTTCTGGTAATTCAGCTAGGCTAGGCTTTGAGTACAGTGAGGATGAAAATATTTGATATATGCGTAAAACTTCAAGTTCTTGGTTGGAGGGGAAAAGGCAATAAAATGAGATTACAATAATGCTTTACTGAGAGCTAAAAATGTAATTCTAAAAAAAATATATCAATGAACATTTTCACCCATTACAGCATGCCTATAGCCATATGTTATGTTATTGGACCCAGTTCCTTCACTGTTTTCTCTCACATTAACTTCTTTTGAAGCGATTTGTATAGGCCCATCTATGTTCAAGAGGTATGGAACTATTATTTTTAAAATACATCTATTTTTGACTTACCTAGCTTACAAATGGCAGTTGCATCAAAAAGCCTCAAATTACATGGAATGGGAAGCGATATAAGTTATAAAACATCCTCTTTGAAAAAGGCAAATGCCTCTGGGTACTAATTGGGCATCACATCATCAATACCTGGATGCATATCACTTAAATAAGATGGCATCCCTCCGCGATCTAGCTGAGATCAGGCCACTAACGGAACACTGTAGATGCTGTGTGGCAGAGCACTGGGCTTGGGCAGCTGGAATCTGGCCTTCTCTGATTATTATTCTAACCTCTCCCAACCTTGTAAAATCAGTTGCCCCTGTCCCACTCACCACGCTGGGTTTGGAGGAGGATCAAATGAAATTCGGGGTATGGTGACACTTTGAACAAGGATGTACCAAACAAATATAGCTCTTTTGTTCGTATCCTTTGCAGCAGGAGCCCTGAGGGATATACATACGCAAACATTTCCTTTTTGTCCAGGAGGGACTTGCTTTGGAGTAAGAACACTCAGTCCGGGAGAGGGATCTGAGAGGTTGGAAAGAAGATGGTTATGTGAAAAGAACAGTTTTCTCTCCCTTTCCTCCAATGAGGTGTTCCTGAAAGAAGGGGCCTCCTTAACCAGGAAAGAGGGTAACAATGGGATTGTAAGAAGACGCAGGTTAGTGAAAGGAAGATTGAACTGACCCTTAGGAATTTAATAGGTGGGAAGAGAAGATATCAGAGTGTCCACATACGACAGCAAGGAGGGAATATACTGCCGTGCAGGGACACTTCCCAGAGCTTCCCGAGGCTCTGGAACCTGCTACAGGCTGTGTAAGTGATCACTGCCCCGTTTTTCTCCTTAACGGTTGGCAGTAGGTTTCTTAAAATGGAAAGAAACTGGGTGCTTTTTTGAAATGGTATGTGTGTGTGTGTGTGTGTGTGTGTGTGTGTGTGTGGTGTGTGCGTCTGTCTTTCTTAGGATAAGAGAGACCTCAAGAAATAAGATAAAATATAATGGAAAGAAAAGCACCAGAATACCTGAGATCCCATGACTTAAGGCAAGGGGAAAAAAAAGCCAACCACAGGGATATTGCTCAGTACTGACAAGTGACCCGTGAAGCTTAAACAAGCAACTATTTAGATCCTTGATATTTTTACTAAGTGATATGAGCTATTCAACCATTTTATGAGATTAGCCATGTACCAGACTCCTAGTTAATCGGTTACTCTCCTAGTGCTTCTATGTCTAGGAGCTCATATTCACTTCGTGTTGTTAATTAGTTAGACTGCAGATCAGTTGGAATTTGGGGGGCTGCTCTTGGAATCAAATTAATGTTGATAACCTTTTCATTGAGGTACATATTCCAGATTCCATTTACATGTACAGATACCTTACGTTTAATAACATTTTAGTAAATAAGAATATTTAATTCCCACATATTTGGCTGCTTAAATTGTAGCATTTAAAAGTCCTATAAGTATATAATTTTTTGTTTAAAAATAACGTGGATTTTCCCATCATGAATATAGAACTTCACTTAGAGACTTTTGGCAGGGTTACCGAACTTTATATTTACTGCTTTAACTTTAGTTTTCCTTCTTGCTTGCCTTCTTTTGATGTTATGAATCAGTTTTGAAGGATCAAGTGACATTTCCTTAGCAATAAAGAAGAAAGCCTCCCTGCGCAGACTTTAATCAGTGGAGTAAAATAGCATAGAAGATTGTTCCTATATAACATCTTTATTAATCTTCATTCAAAATATGTTACAAGGGAAGCACACATATTATATAATATTTAACCATTAATGGACCAGAAAGACTGCAAACTAATGTGATTTGAGATGATTCCAATGGCCCACCAATCTGAAATGTGCAGTTATTATGTACACGAATGGAAAGTTGAAGAATCTCATAGTTCCCAATGGCAGGGTTGGAGGCTTGGAGCCGAGGCGGCCATCTAGCTTCCCGCACGAGGAGACCACAAGGGCTCAGGGACTGCGCGTCTGAGCCAGTGGATTGAGTCAGCTCTGAAGTCAGTCCATCCCGACTCGGGACCTCCAGTGAGAGGAGTCATACGCCGTCTTATATTAAGCCTGTTTCAGCTGCATGTTTCAGTGACTCACAGATTGCAGTTTCCCCATTGTTACCCCCTGTTATGGGAGTTTGGGCCCCATTTCCCCACTCCTGTTTATTCCCACCTGCTTGTTCTTCCCTCTTTAGTTCTGTGCAACTTTCATTTGAAAAATTTTCTGAATCTTGTTCGTGTTTCTGCCAAGTTACTTAGCTTCTTCCTTTCAGAAGTTTTTGAATTGTTTGAGGAAGAATGAAGCCCCATTCAAGTTAAAATGTAGAGTTAAGTTTAGTTTGCAGGACTTTGATTTACTAGGCTAGATTAATTTGTAAGTTTTCCATTTGGGAGAGTTATATCTTTTTAAGTTCTTTATTATCTGTGATTGTTAAGTTTGCACAAGGAAACACTTCATGATATTGAATGATTAGATTTATGTTTGTCAAAAATTCTCCTTATTTCACTCGTGCTTTTAAAAATTATATATTGACAGCCAATATTCTAATTACTGTGAGGAATCAGAAAGTTTTATTTTTGTCATTTTTAGATACTTAAAACATACATAGTTAAGTTGTGTGTGCCTCACAGAGGAAACAGAGGCTGTTTTCCCAGGTCTTTTCTCGACCTATCTTCCTATTTTTTTGTTTTAATTTCATGAAGAAACATTTGCTGCTAATCTTGAAATGTTGGGAGTTCTCCTTCACTGGATATAATTTTATTTACATCAAGAAACTGGGAACTATGTTTAAAGCAAACAAATGAAAAACAAAAACAGCAACACTCAGGCAGTTTAAGATGTTTGCCAGAACTTGGAATGAAGTACGCTAATCCTTTAAAGAATTCTGTAATGGCATGAGATAATGTGCTTGATACTCCACTCCAGCTTGCTCTAAGCAGTGGAGAAGTTTAGTAATTATCAGAGTTTTCTGAAGTCATCTAGAAAGAAATGGGGCCCTTGTCCTGACATATGGTTCTTTTCCTTCTAACCCTTACCTAAGTTATAAGAGGTGTCTAGATGTCCCCGATGCAGCCAGGGACGCCCAGGGAACCCTGGGCCCTAGTCGGGGCAGAATGGCGATTTCTCCTATCACCATGGCAGTGGTAGTCAATGCGTTTTTATATCCAAATAACATAAAGATGGTGGTTCTTTACATGGTGACATTTAAACCATGATCATTCTTTTCTGAAATGGCTATATGACAGTTAAAATCAGTGTTTTTTGAGGTAGCTGCAGAACTTGCCCCTCTCCTCAAACTGCAGGGGATATTTCACTGTATTTAGGAAGATTGGAGATTAAGTGAGAAGTGTTGGGATTGGGGGTCATGAATGTGACTAGTTAGGAAAATAATTTGCAAATTCAGGGTGCTGATGACTTGGGGAAAAGAAATGCCGTGATAAACATCCAAATAAAACAAGCAACAAAGAATAATGTGAAGGAGAAAGTGATAGAAAAGTGATAAAATAATGTTGGCATTTCCTTAGGGAGACCTAATGTCAAAGGCATAAACACTCAAGCTATTTAGATGTCTCTCTTCCAAATGGAAACTTCTATTTAAGGAAGTTAAGTATTTAACGGCAATGATTGAACATAATGGATGAAATATTTTACACTTGACAGAAACTTCAATCTGAGTTGAAGCTTGTACTCATATATAATGCATTAAAATATGGAATGTAACTTCTGGTTAGCCAAGTTTTAATTTTAAATTTTAGCATCTTTTGTGTATATAAACACAAACAGAAAAGTTATCAAGTTGTCATGCTTCAAGAAAACTTAGATTGAGAACAAGTATATTTCTTGCTACATTGCTATTTGAAATGAGTTCTCAAATAAAAGACTAAGGTACTGTTCTTTAGATCTTTGCTGTTCATTGGAAGTCAAAAGCTGAAAATAAATATTGAATTTATTGAAATGAATGCTTATGGAAGTCTGTTTTCTGGTAATTTAATTCAGCATGCTGCTTAGATTTTTCTAAAATTAAATATTGTACTCTTAAGTGGACAAGTTTTTTCTTTTATTCCACTATAGTATCTGATGACCTAATGTCACCATAAGTAAACATGGTAATTTGAAATGTAGAATTTCTTTATTTTAGTTATAACTTTATTTGAAAATTAAATTTTTAAACAATGAAAATACTTATGGCTGGAATTTTGAGAACACGATATTTTGACAGTATAAATAACACAGATTTTAAAATTTGATAGTGTCTCCATATTAGGAGAGGAATGCAGCTCTGGATTAAATTTTTGACAAACAATCCTTTATTATGACATCCAGGTGATTAATACTTCAACCAAATCATTGTTTCAAAGTATCGCCTTTCACTGCCCATGAGATCTGGAGTTGCAAGCATACATGAAACCTGGTGTCCTCTTTGTACCCCTCACCATTCACTTTGGGACAATGCCAGTGCCTTGGTTAGAGTGTTTAAAGTATAGTCTACATGCTATGTTTTAAGAATTAATGTAAGGCCAGACGATTTTTATATGTGACTTTCTTCTTGCATTTGAGTGACACACAGATAATGTCAAAACAAAAGCCTAAGAATGAAAGGTGGTGGGAAAGGAATTTTAAGCAAAAGACACCTTTGCAGGTTTTTCCCTTTGGTTTGAAATGATATAAAATTATTTCACTACTAAAAATGTTAATACCTGTTGAATCTCAAGTTTTCAAATACCATAAAAAAGTACCCAAATCATAAGTAATCATATCAAGCAGAAATAATTATTAGAAACTGGGCATATAAATTTCCTTCATAGAGACATTCAAATATCAATATTACATACATACTTTTCACACAAAATTGATGCAGTGACATTCTTCTCTTTAACTTAACATTTTGCATTCTTTGAAGGGTAATTTTTAATGTCAGCATAGTGCTGCATCCTTGTTTAAATGGGGATGTTTGGCATCTTGCTTTCTATTTGACGTTTTTGCTATACTTCGGTCAACAATTACTCTAGTTACTATAGGTAAATTTTAAAGCAAGATGTCTTTTCAATATAAAAATCTTGGGATATTTTAGGAAAATAACATCAAGTACTTTAAGGGACAGCATAGAATTTCTGTTAAGAAAACTGTAGGTAAGTGACCATTTTAATAGGGCTTATTGAGCTGGTTGCTTACTAGGCAGCTATGTATGGGTTCTGATCTCTGTTATGGTGTTTGCAAAAAAATTCCCATTTGTCTTACAAGAGATTAGTAGTAAGTTATTAGCTATGATTTGCTTTAAAGACATTTTCCCCTTGAAATACATATATGAAAAGTTTAAAGCAAGTTTCAATTTTTAAAAATCTTAAATCTGTTTTAGGTTTAAAACATCTATTTCCTTATTAGGGTTATTTTGCTATGGATTTAACCATTGCTTAGCAATTTAATAATCCACAGAATACCTTTTCACACCAACTAAAAACAGGCATACTTTCTAGATGCCTTCTACTGAGGAAGATAATCTGAACATGAAAATATTTATTTTAGATTTACAAGATTGTAAGTAGAACACTACCTATGATTCTGATTAGAATTTACTTTATTGAGAGTTTATCAAGTATGAGTCACGGTACTAAAATGCTTACATTATCTCATTGAATCTTTAGGATTGTCCAGTGAGGTAAACCTGTTGTCCCCATTTTACAGATGAAGGATCTACTGCTGAGAGAGCAGCATGAAGTTATTGGCCCGTGTCACAGAGCCAGTCTGTGGCTGAGCCAGGAATCAAACTCAGATCTCGAAAGCCGGACTTCTCAATGGCTATGCTTAGACACGGAGTTTGCTTTTCATTTATAAACTAGAGGCCCGATGCACAAAATTCATGCAAGGGGCTCGGCCATCACAGCCCCAGCTGCCTCGACCGGAGGCCTCCTGGCCCTGCCCCCTGCCTACTGGTTGGTCTGGAAGGTCATTTCGCTGTCTGGTCTAATTTGCATATTAGTGCTTTATGAGATAGGATATTATGCAGCCATAAAAAAGGAAATCTTAACCTTTTGCGATAGCATGTATGGACCTGGAGATTATTATGCTAAGAGAAATAAGCCAGTCAGAGAAAGATACATATCACATGATCCCACTCATGTGGAATCACATGAACAAAATAAACTGACAAACAAAATAGAAAAGAGATATGGGTGCATGGAACAGACTGACAGCTGTCAGGGGGGAGGGGGTGGTGGGGGGCTGGATGAAAGAAGGTGAAGAGATTAGCTAAAAACACATAGCCACAGACAATGGTATGGTGATGGCCAGAGGGAAGGGGGTTGTGGGATAAGTAGAGGTGAGCAAAGGGGGAGAAATGGGGACCAAAAGAGACTTTGCTGGGACGATGTGGTCATGATTCAGTATGCAGATGATGCTGTATTGAATTGTACACTTGAGACATGTTTGGTTTTGAAATCAGTGCCACCCCTATACTAGTAAATGTTAAAACAAAACAAACCAGAAAACCCCCCAGAGTTTGCCATTTGCTTTTTCATGTTTGTGGTATTTGGAACTCGATTGAATCGTCTCTGCATTGGCTCACGTATAGAGTCTTTGTGCTATGAATCCATACCCAGGATGTAGTTTATGGAAAAGCAAAAGATGCCTCTTATTAAAGAGTAGGGTATGTACAGAGAGGGGTGAGGCTGGGGAGTCACAGGATGTGAAACTCATTTATTTCTGCTGCTTTATGCTCCTGTAAAAATATAAAAAAAAACTAGGTTGTGAATTTCTTTACTTTTATGAAACGTTTTAATTTCTGTAGAGTTGCCATGCATTATTCAAGATTATAAGATGATTTGAATTTCAGGAGCAGACAGATTTTCTGATGAGGATTTCAAGCTGTGTAATTATGAAACCCATATAGGTTAAAAGTTCAGAACTCGTTAGCTAAATCATTAAAAAAATAACCAATTTCTAAGCCTGGCATTTCATTTGGGGGGGTGGTATGGTTACAGTGCCACTTACTGAGGACTCCCGGACTCTGCCTCATGTCCCACCGCATGCTGGTGTGTCCACGACCACCTACCACATCGCTTATCCTATGTTACTATATAATTTATCAAGAAAAATCATATTTTATGGCGGTGAATTTGATGCTACAATGTAAGGCACATTCCTAGCAATTCCTTTAACACTTTTGTTGGCTCCTTAAAAATTCAAGGAGGTTAATGAATGAGTGCCAGATATCAGAAAGGTTCATTGGAACCTGTTACAGGTGTCAGAGCATACATTTAGGAAATGACCTGTAAAAGTCCTTCAGAAAATGAGTTCGTGTTTTGGAATAAAATATAATGAAATTATCATTCACATTAAAGAGATAGCGCATAAGGAATATTTTTTATTGTGGTAAAGTATCTGTAACAGAATTTATTGTTGTAACTATTTTTACTTGAACACTTCGTATACACTAAGTACATTGACTATTCATCTTCAGAACTTTTCATCGTATGAACAGTTTTTGTTTTGAATGAAGTAATGCAGACATCATTGAGAATATGTTTGGATTCATAGAGGTGCTTAGAACCTTTAAAGCTTTTGACTTTTCAATTTATGTAGCAATGAACTTTGACGATGTACTATATGGCATCCAATGATACAAATGAAATACTTGCTCAGCTTTTGAAATACTGTCAGGGTCATGCTTGTTTTCTGTGGGATGCAAGGATATGGAGGGGGAAACTACATTCACATAAAAACAATCTCATGTAGAACTAGTTGAGATGATTAAAGATATCATGATCATCAAACAGTTAAAGCTAGAAAATAAAATATGGTATTGATGAGCTTTTTGACAGGCATGAAGATTTTAATGCACGTTATCTTGCTTTGCTAATCAAGGAGATTGAGATGCATTTGCCTGTTAAATACAAGTTGCTTTCGGCTTAGTTATCAGGGATTTTACATTTATTGTCTCTTCATTTGAATGCTACATAAACCCTCTCTTTACATCTGAGGGGGTCACTATTTTTTTCCTTTAGAGTATTACTGTTATATGTTGAGAATATATGTATTTTTAATGCGTGGAGAATAACAAAAAAGAATTTTTTATTGCTTCATTTCATGCTTGGTAAGATTCCAACTGTCAAAACATTATAAAATTTTGAACCTCGAGGCACATTTCATCACTAGAGTACTAATTACTGCAGAGAACTGGAGCGAGTCATTATGGAGTAGTATTTATTAGAGCTGCCCAATTTTAATGTGTTTTTTTTTTCCTTTTGGACCAGAGACACTTAAATAAAAGGTTAAGCTGTTTTGGCACAGAAGAGGGAAGAAAAACTGCATAGTGCATGCAACACTGTCAAATATAATACAGGAAGGGTAGGATTAATTGAAAATTAGTCACCGACTCACACAGAGACTTGACATCTTATTTTCAGAGATGCTCTGAGCAGGACAGATCTTATTCTTGATTTATTTTCATTTTGTTTAATGTTGGACACCTGCTGTGTGCTGGGCACCGGTGATATGAGGGGGATGTAAAAGACAAATGTTTCCCTTCATGGAGCCTCTGTTCTTTATGGGGAAAGAGATGAGCAAAGCAGCAGCAATTACATAGCAAGTAATGCGTAGTAAGCGCTATAAAGACCAACACAGCAGAGGAAAAGGATAGAGAGTGTGTGTTTGGGGGACTGTAGAGGAAAGGGCACTTTAAATAAACAAGTTAAAGGAAGCTTTTCTGAGCACCTGACATTTTAGAATTGTCATGAATGAAGGCCATTTTGAAATATTAGTCTTATAAAATTTTAATAGCACACAGATACCTCTCCTACACTATACATAGTATGAATAAATTACTATAAAATATAGTAAAACACACAAAAATAACTGTCAGCTATTAAATATGCAATACTCTACTTAATAGATGTTTATTAAATTTATATCATGTACAAGGCACTGACTAGATACTAACTCAACTAGAGGGAGAAAAGATAAAGGATGTATCTCTGTGTTCAGGAAAATTACAGTTCAGTGTCAACCTTTGTGGTTTCCTAAGAGAACTGAAAGGCACAGTCCAAAGCAGAGTGTGTGGGATGTAACAGGTTTTCTGTTTGGCCAAACACTAGGAAAGTGTATTACTTGGTAATTATTTACAGTTTTGTCTCTTCATCTCTACTGCTCTCCTCTCCCCAGCCAACACTGTGAGGTCCTTTGATGGTGATCATATATTCATTGCAAGTACTCAGTACATAATAGATGCTCAGTAAAAGCTCTTTGGGTGAATGACTTGAGTGACTGAGGACAAAAATGTAAAAAATGTCCAATTTGTAGTATTACAGAGTTGTAGGCTGAACTTTAAGGGTCATTGTACCTTTGCATGCTTAGAATTTTATATTGGCCTTAGGATTAAGCACTTGCTGAATAAAGGATTATTAACTTTCAAAGATTTTAAGTGTTTAAATGATTGAGGAATAATGATAGTTGCATCTTTAAAAAGTTTCATCTTTTTACTTTGAACAGGCTAAAGAAATCAGAACTAAATACATATTTTTAATCCTCACTTGAGGATATGTTTTTATTGACGAGAGGGGGAGAGAGAGAGAGAGAGAGAGAGAGAGAGAGAGAGAGAGAGAGAGAGAAGAAACATTGATGTGAGAGAGAAACATTGATCAGTAGCCTCCTGTACATGCCCTGACCAGGGATTGAACCCGAAAACTAGGTATGTGCCCTGACTGGAAATCAAATCCTCAACTTTTTGGTGTATGGGACCATGCTCCAACCAACTGAGCCACCCTACCAGAGTTATAATTAAATATTATATTTTTTATTAAATTTTGGGGGTGACATTGGTTAATGTAATTATATAGGTTTCAAGTGTACAATTTTATAATACATCATCTGTATATTGCGTTGTCTTCACCACCCAAAGTCATATCTTTATCCGTCACCATGTATTTGACCTCCTTTACCCTTTACTACCCACCCACCCCCTTCCCTCTGGTAACTACCATACACCATTGTCTGTGTCTATGTTTTTGTTTGTCTTGTTTGTTCATTTGTTGCTGTCAGTTTTATATCCCACATATGAGTGAAACCATGGTTCTACAAAGAGAAAATAATCAAAACATCATGGAATTAGCAGAAAAACAGACACAGACCAATGGAACTAAAAAGCTCTGCCCAGAAAAAACACACACAAATAACTGTCAACAAAACAAAAAGAAAACTAACTGATGGGAGAAAATATTTGCAAACAACACTGATAAGGGGTTAATATCCAAAATATATAAAGAACTCATTCAACTCAACAACAACAACAACAAAAACAAAACACAAACAATCTAATTTGAAAAATGGGCAAAGGACCTGAATGAGGCACTTCTCCCAAGAAGACATACAAATGGCCAACAAATATATGAAAAGATGCTCAATTTTACTAGCTATTAGGGATATGCAAACCAAAACTACAATGAATTACCACCTCCTATTATCAATGAGATAATGGAATGACTATTATCAACAAGGCTAGTAATAACAAGTGTTGGGGAGGGTGTGGAGAAAAAGGAACCCCCATTCACTGCTGTTGGGAATGTAAACTGGTATAGTCACTATGGAAAACAGTATGATGGTTCCTCAAAAAATTAAGGGTAGAGTTACCATCTGACCCAGCAACCCTTCTTCGGAGCATCAACCCCCAAAATTTGAAAATAATTATTTGTAAAGGACAATCTGTGTTCATTGCAGCATTATTCTTGGTGGTGAGACATAGAAACAACCCAAGTGTCCTTCGATAGATGATTTAAAAAATAAAGAAGATGTGATACACACACACACATACACACACACACTGTGGAATACTACTCAGCCATAAGAAAAGATGAAATACTCTCATTTGCAACAAAATGGATGGATCTTGAGAACATTATACTAAAAATATATTTAGTATATAAACAGAGGAGTACATTTATTGAGATAAATATTTCATCATTTACCAGGTAATGACAAATTGCTTTTCAAATTGGGTGTGCCAGTTTTCATTGCCTATATATTTACTTCCTTATGTTTTGGTAAATATACATAACACCAATTTAACCATTTACACCATCTTAAGTGTACCATTCATCAGTATTAAGTAAGTATATCCACATTGTTGTGCAACCATCCCCACCATCTGTCTCCAAAAATGTTTCATTTTCCCCCAGCTAAAACTCTGTACCCATTAAATATCAACTCCCATTCTACTATCTGTCTCTATGAATTTGACTATTTTTAAGTATCGAAGGTATCATACAACACTTGTCATTTTGAGATTCTCTTATTGCACTTAGCATGTCTTCCAGGTTCATCCATGTTGTAACCTGTGTCATAATTTCTTTCCCCTTTTAAGGCTAAATAATGCTCCAAATTATGTATATACCCCATTTGTGTATCCATTCAACCATCAACGTTGTTTGATAATCATCTTGTATTTTTTCTTTCCAGCCTTGGAATCAATAATTTCTCCAAGAAGCTTGGTTCCTTTTATTGGAGAGTAGTATTGGGGTAGATGGAGGTGCTACTTGAATTGGTTACTATGGATGCATTGCTTCTAGGTCTTTTCAGTACACAGAGCTAGGAAATACATGTTTATTAGCACATAGGGATATGCACATTTATATTTATTTTCCTCCTTACTAACTTGGACATCTATTAAAATCCCTGAGGTCATATTGATACCTCAGATTCCAGCCCACCACTGCATACTTAATTCTAACCTTTGCTCTCTTTTTATATTTAGGTCCTTTCTCTGGGATTAGAAATCTGGCTATCTTTATTGATAATATAGACTTAGTTATTCATATTTTTATATACACAGTATAATTTCAGATTTTCTATTCCGTACCCCTGTATGAAGGAAATTTACTGGCTAGAGTATTTATATTCATATATATTCTTTTTTTAAAAATATATATTTTATTGATTTTTTACAGAGAGGAAGGGAGAGAGATAGAGAGCCAGAAACATTGATGAGAGAGAAACATCGATCAGCTGCCTCCTGCACATCTCCCACTGGGTATATGCCCGCAACCCAGGCACACGCCCTTGACCGGAATCGAACCCGGGACCCTTCAGTCCGCAGGCCGACGCTCTATCCACTGAGCCAAACCGGTTTCGGCTATATTCATATATATTCTTTTTAAGCTTAACCATAATACATTTATTTGACTAGAAAAAAAGAACACTTTAAAAGTCAACGTATAGCAAGTGTTCATATTGTTCATATTTTCCTATTTGTTTTACAAAGTTTTTCGTGCAATTTTTTAGCTTGTGTCAAAATATGAGTAAGGTTCGTGATCTTTCTGTGATTAAATTATATGAGCCAGTACTTCAGGCTGCCTATATTAGTTTGGGCATCTGTCGCTTATCATCTGACAAAAGCAGTGTGATTGGTCAGTCAGCTCTGTCATTCCACAAATAACAGTAGAAAACCCCTCTTCTGACTTAAGAAAATTATTTCAGAAGAAAATCAGATACAGTGAGAATATGCACATAAGCACTCCATATTATTTGAGAACACCACATTATACTGTCTAGTTATCTCTGTGATATCCAATTATATGAAATGCAAGTTCTGATAACTTCTTCACTGTAATTTACAAAAAGAAAATCCCAACCAACAAGGCAAAAATTATGGCAAGTCATCAGTATCTAATACCTAATCACTTTGCTTGTGGATTTACCATTCACTTTCCAATTTGACAATATGCTATGGGGCTGTGCTGTAATTTTCATTTTAGGCTATACAACAGAAATGATATTACATTTAATGGCTGAATAGCTTCCATGTTACAATTAGAGGTATCCTAAGCAATGAGAGGTGGCAAATCATCCTTTGAAAACAAAATTACAGGACACTCACAAAGAACCAGCTTTTCAAAGGCTTACCAACAAGCCATTCTTGAAGTGTGCCTTCCTAATCTCTACTAAACTGATTCAATTGAGGTCATAGTTGCTTTTGAAAGGAATGCTCTATAGAAAGAAATCTTAGTTTTCAGGAATCAAGAGTGAAGAATTATGGGAGATAATAAAATAATTAAAATAGATTAGTAGTTGTGAACCTATCATTTTTAAAATTTTAATTTAATATGGGATTCCTGTCTTTACTGACAACTGTGTATTTAATCCTAGTAAAGTTTAATTCCCAGTGACACTGACACATTTTAAGAACAATTGTTGTAAATGTGCTTTTACAGAAAAATCAGTTATTTTTCTAGTGGGTGGATTCTTTTTCCTGTAGATTTCGCTAGACAAGAATTTTGGTTGTCATTTTAAAAATATGCTTTTAAAGCTATTTCAGTTTAGTCAACATTTTTAAAAGCAGATGCTGTTTTTCTTTCCATTTCTGCTGCTGTTGACTATGAAACTGATTATTCCTGGCATTTAATTAATTAAAACGTAAATTGTAACTCAGACTACTTTGTTTTGTAACCAGATTTCTGTGCAGAGCATATGGGAAGACCCAGTTTGAAATTTGCAAGACATTTTAGAGAAGATGACGGTCTTCTTTGAAAGAGAAAGGACTTTGGAGTGCCCAGTTCTTTGTAGCTGAATTAAGGCATCTTAACTCCCTTTGTCCCTTTGAATTAGCTTCCCAAGACCTAAAGAGTCAAGTCCAGAGTCCTGGATCTTTTGTCATGTGCCCTTAGATAGTCTTTCCAACTTATTTTCCACACACACTCTCACCCTTCTCCCCTAGCCCACAGCTCTTTCCAGGTGTGGCTTTCACTTTTTCTTGAACTTGAGAGCCAGCTATGATCCTCACTGCTGACCTCTACATATGCTCCTCTCTCCCTTCACTGCCAGGCCCATTCATATATACCCCCTGGTGAGAGAGTCCAGTCCTTTGAGGCCTGTTTTCACATTGCATTGAATTAAAGTTGACCTGCCGTAGAACTCTGATACCTGCCTGCCTGCCTCCGCAGTATTTCTCAGTGGACCATCAGACTTGCCTGGCCAGCACACTCGTGGGACTTGACCCTGACATACGGAAGCTCTGTCTCAGGCGTGTGCCACGGATTTACATTTTTAACAAGCACTAATGTATGTTCTTGTGTATATTGACATTGGAACATTGCTACATCAAAGTGCATACTTTAAAGGTAGGGATCAATTCTTTCTTGTATTTGGACCAGTGCTGCACATTTATTAGATGATCCATAAGTGCTTGGCACATAAACACTAGAATCGGAGCCCTGTACTCTCCCTAAGAGGTAACCATTCTCTCCAGTCCGGTCATGGTTGGCCCGCTTATATGTGGTACTAAGTTTAGGTTATAGCTTTGCTACTCAAATTGTCGTCCACAGACCTGCAACAGGTGCATCACCCAGTCTTGGGCCCCACTCTTGACTTACTAAGTCAAAATTTGCCCTATAACACAAACACATATTGAATGGTATGTACATTAAAGTTTGAGAAGCACTTTCTTAAAGGGCCAGAGTTGCAATGCATTCTTGGAATAGAGTGGGCAGGATTTTAATACCTCAGACAAGGAGACACAATTTAATGAGGCAGTGGGACTTGAATCTTTAAAAGATGTGTATTGGAAGATTGGGTGCTTCCAGGAGAAGCTGGAGGAAATGGAGTGTTACATAAGTCATGATGTGCTGTGGAAGAAGCATGTAAGGATGAGGTTACCTGGTTTCTTTATATTGATGTAGGTTGGGTTGGGGCACTAGGGAGCAATTTCATTTTTCCATTTTTTTCCACCAGGATTTTTCACAATGGAATGTGCACCGGATTCCCTTAATAATTGCAGAGTGTGCAGTTAACAGTGATTGCAGGTTTAATAAGGTGATCCAAGATTTAGAAGCACCAAGTGGGAATCTGAAACAATTTTTCACTATTAAGAAATAGATTCAGTGGAAACTTGAGAGGTGGGTGCACAGTTCTGAGGCATTTGGGTTTAATGTTAAAATATTTCTACCTTCCTTAAATCCAATCAATATGCCCACATGAGTAAATAATTAAGATTTTTTAATTACTTCCACAGGGCTTTCCTCATAATTGAGTTTACATGCTTGGAAATGCTAAGAGCCTGTTGCTTAAGTCTTTCCATTTTCTCTCCTCTTTAACTGCTCCTCCCATTCCTCCCCTATTTTAGCCTTGAAGTGTGAACAGGTGAAAGTCTCTTTCCTCTCTTTGATTTCAATTCAGCCAGTTTGTGGTCTGGTGAGGTCAGTGGTGGCATGGATTGAAGGGAGGAATGACAACGGGGCTAGGCTAGGGAATGAGCAATCCAACAGACACCCAAAGTCATGCTGCATAATTTAAATAAGTATGCTGTTGTAAAGTGAGAAGTAAGAATTGCAGTAATCCCACCCTAGCCGGTTTTCTCAGTGGTTAGCGCGTCGGTCCATGGACTGAAGGGTTCTGGGTTCAATTCCGGTCAAGGGTACTTACCTAGGTTGTAGGCTCAATCCAACCAATCCATGTATCTCTCTCACATCGATGTTTCTCTCTCTCCCCTTCCCTTCCACTCTCTCTAAAATAAAAAAAATAAAAGTAAATTTAAAAAAAAGACTTGCAGTAATCCCTTTATCAGCTGAAGGAGGGCAGGTAGCCAGAGAGCCAAGCTGGGAAACGAAGACCGTGAGGGGAGCAGAGTATTGGGAGAGAGGGCTGTGCTGGTGACAGGTCAGGGGTGGCCAGTTGCCTGCAGGTAGAGGGAGCAGCAGTAGCCAAGGTGTGCATGCTTGGGTGTCTCTCAGCCCCTGACAGCCAGGCCAGCTTCAGCTTAGGACGTTCTCGGTTTCTGTGCTCCGTGGCCACAGTGATTGACATTTGGGATGACAGCTCTGCAGGCTCACCTCAGACCAAATTTGCATGTATTGTGTGTTTTTTAATGTTATGTGAATGTTCTAGTTATGGCACTTTGGGTTTCAAGGGCCAGCATCTAACTCAGACTATAGTTTAAAGTGTGTTACTGTAATGGAACATGGGTATTTCAGGGGAACTCCAGGGTAGAAAGGCAGGCCTCTTGAGAAATGAAAGTAGGAATGGGGTGTTTTCAGGGCCGGAAGCAGCCTCCTCTCAGGATGTACAGGGCTTCACTCATCTGTAGGTTGCTCTTGGAGATCTGGTCTCTGTCTCCTGTGTCTCTTCCCCGTCCCCTTGATTAGTTCTTACTGCTCACTGACCTTGCACATGGCCTCCATCCCAGCACTGTCATGACTTATTAGGTTCAGTATCCACTGTTGACTGGCAAGAGTCTCTTGAGTCTTGGATCAAATTCAAAGGGGAGGGAGAGTACCCACTTTCTTTATTTTATCCCCATAAGCCAAACCAAACAAGTGCTCGGCTGCCTCTGAGAGATGTGCATCCCTCGTCAATCAGCTTTGCTGAGTTTGGGGTGGGTCATATGACATGTAAACCCGCTTCCCTCGGAGACGGCAGGAGCATCAGGTAATGAAATATATATGTATCATTGCATTTTAATCATAATTACCCACGACATGTTTGGTTAACCAACAATTGTACAGTTTTAACTCTTTTCAAGACACATTTGGTAGAATTTACAACCATGCATAAAATACACCTTAAGAGAATGTATTACTTAGTGGAGAGACAATAGCTGAATAAGCCAAACAGTTTATTCTTTAACAACTTGAAAGTAGTGTATTTATAGTTGTATTTTATAATGTAGTTGAACTTCCTACTTATTATCTGACCTCATTTTGTAAAGACATGCTTCTAATGAAACTTTTCAAAAGCATATCTGGTGGATTACTTTAGTTGAAAGCTTTTTCTTATAATAGTTATAATGGAGTAATTATTTCATGCCAAACAGGACTAGTGTGGAATATTTATAGACTGAGGTATGTTTTCAAAGCCTAGAGGATTAGCAAAGAGTTGAGGAATTAGGGCCAAGTGCCTTCAAATGCTTGTCTCTTTATTTTTCAAATTTAAGCCAGTATTTGAATAGATAGAAAATCTGAGTGAACATCTTTGATCATCTTAATAATAGATATCTTTAAAGTGTAAATTAACTGCTAACTCAATTCACTTTAATGCTATGTGAATTGATGTATTGTTACTTAAAAATTCGTAATTTCAATAAAAAATATGCAAATTTTTAACCACGTGTAACCTTCTGGCTATTTTGTTTTGCCTTTTTTTTTAAAAAATATATTTTATTGATATTTTACAGAGAGGAAGGGAGAGAGATAGAGAGTTTAGAAACATCGATGAGAGAGAAACATCGATCAGCTGCCTCCTGCACATCCCCTACTGGGGAAGTGCCCGCAACCCAGGTACATGCCCTTGACCGGCATCGAACCTGGGACCCTTCAGTCTGCAGGCCGACGCTCTATCCACTGAGCCAAACCGGCTTTGGCTTGTTTTGCCTTTTTACCCAGTTCTTTCATAACCCAAAATTTTTAAAATTTAAAAAAAAAAATTCATCGTTTTTAATCACATTAAAATGATAAAGATAAACCAGAAGTATTGTTACTCACAGAGTTATCTTTTCTATGACCATGAATATCAGGACAATCTATACAGTCATTCTTAAGATACTTCTGAATTAGGTTAATATTCCATCTCTTCATAGAAGTTAAATGATAGGAAGTTAGTAACCAACTGAAACTTTGTATGAATATATAAGAACAACATGGAACCCAAACTATTTAAATACTATTCTGTAGTTGTGAATAAATCCCAGGAATAAAGGTGTTCATGCATACACAACTTCTCTTTTTTCTGCTCAAGTGAAAATTTAAAATAGTTGTCTCTTGAAGTTACTTCCTTTTTAAAGTTTTCTTTGTCAGTATCTGCAAGAGGCATGTAACAATGTTGCCTTTATAAAACGTTTATGAAGGTCAAATGAAAATACAATAAACTCTGTCATTTAGCAGTACTAGTACATTAATTGGCGTTTGGATTGATTATGCTAAAATGCTAATAGAAATTTCATTCTTACAATTTTAAATTACCACGAGCCAACTAAAACATCCACGCATGAAATAGCATCTCTTATGTGTAATCGTATGTAACAAACAGATACCGCCTTAAGTTCATCGCCGCCTGGGAATTCCTGCTGCTCTGGCCGGTCGACCGTGTGACTTTCATAGACATGGTAACTGTGTTCTCATCTTCGGTCTGCCCAAATTTGAATGGAAGGATGGTATTGAGCCTTTTAAAAATTAAATGTGATAACATAACTCAAACTACAATATTGGAATCAAGGTAAAAACTGCAATTATCAACCCGCTGGAAAAAAGATGCCACTGAACTACTTGCTCTATAAGATGGGAAAGGAACCGGATGGTTCATGATTGGAAAAAGAAAAAGAATGAAAAGCTTGATGTCTTTTGTATTTTCAGTGAGTTCTTTCTTAAAAATATTTTTTATTGATTTCAGAGAGGAAAGGAGAGGGAGAGAGAGATAGAATCATCAATGATGAGAGAGAATCATTGATAGGCTGCCTCCTGCATCCCTCTCTCCCCCCACTAGGGATGAGCCTGCAATTTAAGAATGTGCCCTGACCGGGAGTCCAACCATGAGGCTCAACTACTGAGCCACAGTGGCCAGGCTTTTAGTGAATTCTTGAAGCAAAAGGGAAAAATTAAACTTAAAAAAGAAATCATTGTCCAAGGATCTTGATCAGACAATGAAGGCCTGGCTCTGTCAGCAAGCAGTAGGCACAGGAACTTTAGCTGCATCCACATGACTCGGAGATGACCAGGAGGGACGCCAGTGATGCTGGTTGTGTTAATTTACAACGTTAATTGCTTTGATAGAGACCAGATGACAGAGCTTTAAACAAGATACATTTATTTCTCTCTCTTGGAAAAGTCTGAGTTGAAGGTGATTTGGGGAATGGAATCCAAGCATCTCTGCTCAGAGGTCTGTCTTATCACACTACCATGCTTTAGCAGTGGTTCTTAAACCTGTCTATTTATTAGATTTATCTGGAGAATTAAAAAAATTACTCCTGGGCTTTATATCAGAATATAATTTAGTCTCTGAGATTTAGTACCACCCTAGACCTACTGAATTAGAATCCGTGGTCAGAATTTAGTAATTAGACCTCACTTAGCTGCAAGGGAGGCGAGGAAGATAGTCTCTAGCTGCAGGCAAGTGTGCAGGTGAAACTTGGTTGGCTTTATTATTAAAAAGACGGTAGGGCAGTGGTTCTCAACTTGTGGGTCGCGACCCCTTTGGCAGTTGAACGACCCTTTCACAGGGATCGCCTAAGACCATCCTGCATATCAGATATTTACATTACAATTCATAACAGTGGCAACATTACAGTTATGAAGTAGCAACGAAAATAATTTTATGGTTGGGTCACAACATGGGGAACTGTGTTTAAAGGGCCAGAAGGTTGAGAATCACTGTCCTAGGGGATGGTTAGTTGTTTTTTACTTGCCAGTTAGAGTTTGAGACACTCACAATAATACTGATTTAAGGTCAATTGGTAGAGAAGGAAGAACAGTGATAGAGTGGGAGGCTAGTTGGCATAAGTGAAATTGGAGTGGTGCTATATTGAATACCTACAGGGAGCCCAAACTCCATCCTATTGGAGTCAAGCATGTAAAACGGCCAGATCTTGAAACTCAAGGGCCTTTTTAAAGGGGCAGCTCTACCAGTTGCCCTTTAGGAAAGTGGACTAGGTCTTTACACATCCAGTTAGAAAGCTAGATCTTCATTGAAATACCAGCCAAATTTAACATGTTGGATATGGTTTAACAGCCACTTACAAATTCCAACCTCATTTTTTATAGCATAATATTTAGAAGACAAAAAGAGCATTTTTCTCATTGACAAAATTGTCCCTCAAAATTCATTCTAATATCTATAATAATAAAAGCGTAATATACTAATTAGACCAGACGTCCTTCCAGACAAAGCTGGGGCTGCCAGGGCTGAGCCCCTTGCATGAATTTTGTGCATTGGGCCTCTAGTTTAACATTATAAAAGGAAATTTGCTGAAAATGGCCACATTGTCTGCAGAGGCGCTTTGTAAACTGAATGACACTGTACTGATATTTTTAGTGCTTTGCACTGTATTTGCACAGAAGCACTCAATGAATAAAAGCTGAATAAATGATACAATAAATAAAAGCTGAATAAATGATACCTTTGTTAAATAGTCATTAGTGTTTGCATCCCCAATATAAACCTTTACTGATTTTAATGAAACTAATGTCATTAGGATATATTTCTGACATACTCTTTTCTCCATTTTCACACACTAGGTAGATTTAAGTAAGCTTTTTATCCATTGGCAAATATTGGATCTCACAGATTGAGTTAATTACTTGGTAGAAAGTTAACTCTTATGCTTAGTTGGTCAAGATATTATTCAGTGAATTTGTCATGACTTTATAATGACATAAATATATTTCTAAAAATGTTTCACTTGTATTTGTTTGTCTGGTAATATCTGGTTGTCAGATGCCTTGGCAGTGGCATCTACTTGGATGACAGTGCTATTGGATTAGATGGGCTTACATTCTGGGCTTACTTGCTTGGTTACTGTGCCCGTTGCACAAATGGAAATGTATTCCTTTTCGTCAAGATAGCTGTTGTCTCTAAAATGCCAGATTAGTGAGACAAGAGATGGGCCTTATGGGTTGATATATGCTCTCAGAATTTGGACAGGTATTGCAATGTTTTACTTTTATTGATTCCAGATAGTGTTATCCTTGTTAATGTGGCTAGGGAAATACTAAGACTTTTGTGCGTGCTTGAATTTCTCTAATTCCCCTGTCTAAAGGCTCCACTGTGTGGAGCGCTGTAGGGACATCCTCTGAAAATGGGCTGGGTGCTCTCCTCCGCCCCCTTGGTCATTTGAAGGGGGACAGAGGCTGTGGCATCTGCACCCCACTCTTACCCTCTGCCTCCTGCTGTTTTGTTTGACTGAAAATTGTGGGTCAAGGATGGTGGCTGAGAATTAGCATAGAAAGGATGATTGTTTCATCAATGTTGAGTAATTGAAGTATAATTTTTATGAATCACTGTTTGACACTTACGTCTCTCTGGGAAATGAGTAGTTGATATCCTATACAGAACCATTTGGCCACTTCTAAATATAAAGTATTTTCTGAATCAGTTATCTTTATTTTTTAAAAAATTAGCCGAAGTTCTTAGAAATTCATCTTTTCATGCCAACACAGACTTACAGATGCTGTCAATACGTTTTTAACAAAGTGAGGTACACTGGTTTTAAGATGAGTTAGCCACTTGATAATGATTCAGATCATTTCATGTTTACTCAATAAATGTATTAAAAATAAGAATGGTATATTTATGGAGAATTCTCAGATTGCTTTGAATTAGCTGACATTTCTGTTAGGCATAATACATATATTTTGTAATTTATGGAAAAAAAATTAGCTTAATTATGTTTCTCAGGAAACCAAAGACATTCATCTGTTTCTTTCAGAGTGGTGAGAGGACAAAAAGGAGATTTTGTCATTTGGTTTATTGTATTTTTCACTATTCTCTACAACACCAGTCAGAAAATAAATAATGTTTAACACGATCCTACATGTTCTGAAGGAAGGTCTTCTGTTCCACATTAAACTTATAGAACCTCAGAATTTAAAGCCTTTCTCTTCCAAGGGAAACAAAAGTGAGCTGGAAATCAGGCATGGGCCAAGAGGGCAGGGAGGTAAGTCACTTACAAGAAGGGAGTTGGGAATCTGGGGCGAGGGCATGATGGTTGGAGCGATAGAGGTCATGATCATTTGTAGGAGAAAGTGGACATGATGGAATAAATTGAAGGTTGACCAGGTAAGAATTTTGATAGAGGCCAGCATATTAGGATTGACATGTTGGTCCAACCTAATTACTTTTATGACCTGAGAGTAAATTCCAAATTTCTCCTGGCAAGAAATAGTGATTTTTCCCCCTATACTAGTAATAAATTTACTGATTGTGAGTTCTTATATATGCCTTCTAGGCACAAAATGAGAACATGAAAACTATTATTCTTACAATTTCTAACCTTATGGCCAGTGCCTTTGCTTCCTTATACTGGTTGCATTATGTTTTCTTCTTGGTCAGAACCTTCTTATGTACTACTGTACTGGAAGCCTTGATATTACCTTTGACATTCCAGAGCACTTTGCATCTCCCTGCCACCTTCTAAAAGAGCAGTAGCTATAACTACTTTCATTAAGGAAAGTGTGACAGGCAATCAATCATTCACTTTTCTCATGTATCATTGCTAATCAAAGTCTTAATTTTTAGTTTCTTTTCTCTTTTGCATTTCAGCTTGCCTTTTCCTTAGAAGATGCTGGCAAATAATTACTATAAAGTGTAAAAAATAGAAGGTCCCCCAATCTTATGGTTGACTCAGAGTGAAATCTTTTATGAATTTCATGCCCCACATGGAGCAATACTCAGCACTATATTCATAGCGAGAATGCACTTTAGAATTAATTATTTGTGCCATTCATCTGGGTATTCCCTTACTATTAAATTATTGCTTTCTTATTCAGTATAAATTTGCTTTTCATTGTGTTAGGTGTGACCTCTGTCATCAGTGGATAGTTAAAAATTCCCTTCCAGGAATTCCCTCTGATTATCTACAACATTTTGGTTTGAATAATAGGCATGCTGCAAAACTTGGAGAGGTGGCCCTTTGATATGCAGATTATTAATTATTTATGAAGTGACTATGTGGAAAGGGGAGTAGTAGAAGATATAAATTAGTAGAAAATACTGTCCTTGCTTTCAAGGAGTTCATGATCTTATTGGGGAGGCAAGGTGTGCTTGGAAGTCTGATTATGGGCCTAAGGAAGTAATACAGGCCATCCTGTGCTGTAGGATGGGTGTGGGTGAGCGTGAAGAAGTTACAGAGAGCTAAGGCTGATCCAGTCTATTTATGATTGTTAGAATTTGACTGGTCCAATAGGCGGGCAACATGGAGTGAGAATTGGGAAAGTGGCATCTTATCATAAGTCCAGTGTGGTAGAAATCTCTACACTGTGGTAGAGTGGTGAACACATTTAAAACGACAGGAGATTCACTTTGAGGAAATTGAATATGAAGAAAGACAAATCGAGGTTTTCTTCCTGGAGGTTTCCCTCTTTTGTTTGAACTGTGGCTATTTGAATAGTCCATTTCAAAATCCCATTTCATCAAACGGGGGAAGGGACCCTTTGTAGGACATAAAGAGGTAATTTGGTGGACACAATTAAGGATATCACTTAAAGAATAAGAAAGCATGAGAAAAGTGTGATCTTTTCTTACCTGGGAAAAGCAAGAGAGAAAGTGCCATGAGCGTATATATGGAAGTTTATTTTAATGTTTTCAATTTAATAAATGCGATAGAAAAATACAGTTAATATAAAGTAGGAACTAGAGTGAACATAGTAATTTTACCTATTTCATGTGCTACAATCTGTTTAATTTGTCACATTTTTTTTAATTTTTTTATTGATTAAGATATTTCATATGTGTACCCTCTACCCCCCCCCTCCCGCCCCCCCCCGCTCATCCCCTCACCACCCCCCCGTTGTCCGTGTCCATTGGTTAGGCCTATATGCTTGCATATAAGTCCTTTGGTTGATCCTTCCCCCTTGCCCCCATCCTCCCCTACCTTCCCTCCAAGGCCCGACAGTCCAATCAAAGCCTCTCCGTCTCTGGATCAGTCCTTGTTCATCAGTTTATGTTGTTCATTATATTCCACAAATAAGTGAGATCTTGTGGTATTTATCCGCTCTCCAGTTCCATCGATGCTGTGGCAAATGGTAAGAGTTCCTTTTTCTTCTTCCTCTTCTTAAAGAATACCTTTCAGCATTTCATATAATGCTGGTTTGGTGGTGATGAACTCCTTTAGCTTTTTCTTATCCGTGAAGCTCTTTATCTGACCTTCCATTCTGAATGATAGCTTTGCTGGATAAAGTAATCTTGGGTGCAGGTTCTTGCTATTCATCTCTTTGAATATTTCTTGCCACTCTCTTCTGGCCTGCATGGTTTCTGTTGAGAAATCAGCTGACAGTTGTATGGGTACTCCCTTGTAGGTAACTGACTGTCTTTCTCTTGCTGCTTTTAAGATTCTCTCTTTATCTTTTGCTCTTGGCATTTTAATTATGATGTGTCTTGGTGTGGTCCTCTTTGGATTCCTTTTGTTTGGGGTTCTCTGCGCTTCCTGGACTTGTAGGTCCATTTCTTTCACCAGGTGGGGGAAGTTTTCTGTCATTATTTCTTCAAAAAGGTTTTCAATATCTTGCCCTCTCTCTCCTTCTGGTACCCCTATAATTCTGATGTTTGTACGCTTGAAGTTGTCCCAGAGGTTCCTTACACTATCTTCATATTTTTTGAATCTCTTTTCTTTTTTCTTTTTCAGTTGGGTATTTTTTGTTTCTTTGTATTTCAAATCTTTGACTTGATTCTTGGGATTCTCTTGTCTGCTGTTGGATCTCTGTAAATTATTCTTTATTTCAGTCAGTGTATGCTTAATTTCTAGTTGGTCCTTTTTCATGTCCTCCATGGTCTCACTATACTCCTTGAGGGATTCATTAAATTTATCGGCGGTTTCCATAAAATTCTTGACAAACCTTATAAACGTGGCCTTGAACTCTATATCCAGTCGTCTGCCCTCCTCCGTTTCTGCCAATTGTGACCTATTTCTTTGTCTCCGCATTTTGGCTGCTTCCCTGTGTTGATAGAGTGGCCCTGCGCGCCAGGTGTCCTGTAGGGCCCAGTGGCTCAGCCTCCCCAGTTACCTGGGGTGGACACTCTTGGTGCACTCTTGGTGCCTTGGTTGTTGTAGGATCACTGGGAGGAATTGACCTCCAGGCCAATTGGCTGTGGGAATCAGCTGTGTCTGATGTGGGAGAATGGTCCCCCTCTGACCACTGGGTACAGTGGCTCCTGGATCTAAGGAGGTGCTAATTCAGCCCCTGCCTGAGGCCACACAGCCGGAGCCACGAAGAGGCTCAGCTGTGAAGCAATGCAAGCCGCTGCGGGGCCTTGGGCCTTCTCTTGGAAGTTCCGGGTCTGCTTGGCTGGGCTGTAGTTAGGTACATTCACATGCAAAAGCCTCTGCTGCAGCCTGGGTGGGGCGGGGTCTCAGAGAGTCAAAAGGGCGGAGAAAGAAGCTATGGCTGATTCTCCGCGCCCGGAGTCGCGTGTCTCAGTGTCCCGGTAACGGCTGCAAGCACCTCTGAGGGAAATCCGCCCTCAAGTTCGCCTGCTGCCGCCTGACAGAGCAGCCTCTCCCCGTATGAGTCCTGGGTCCCCAGAGACTTCCCAGAACCGGAGTTCAGAGCAGTTGGGAGCTTGTGATTCAAAAAGACAGCCGTGTCCTCAGGTGCCACCCCCTTTCCGCACGCCCGAGCCGCCGCCGTACCTCTGCACTCAGCCTCCGCAGCTCCTCTGGCTCTCAGCGTGCTTTTCTTTTCTTCTAGTTGTAGAAATTACACTCAGCCAGCCTTCCTGTTGTTCTGGACGATGTTTGCTCCGTCCTTTGGGATATTTTTCAATTGTTTTGGGAGGCGACTATTTCCCGGTGTTTATCTATGCCGCCATCTTAGTTTCTCCCTAATTTGTCACATTTTACCACCCTTCTAATGACTTGAATTCATATGTTGCATAAAATTTTAAAAATACTTTGGAACAGCCAAATACTTTGGCTGATCAAGTTGGAAGAACCTCTTTTCCTTAATGGTGCCATTTGGTTTAACATCCACTGTTTCAGTACATTCGTTTAGGGTCTGTGAAGTCTACTTTACATATTTTATATATCCAAGAAATTAGGTATAGAGCATTAATGCATTTGAGGCTCTGGCATATATTCATCCAGTATTTAGTAAACTCTTGCCTTCCTTTATCAGGGTATCTCAGAGAGAACTTCAAAGAAAATGACAGAAACCCAAAGAAATACTCCTGTGGCCAACTTTATATGCTTGTGGGAGGTGACAAGATGTGTTTCAAGGACAATTCGACACAATTCCTACCAGTGTCCCATAGCCAAGGACATCTGGGAAGTGACAGTAGCTGACAGACCATTTGGCACAGCAGAAATCAGAAATGGACTAGCTCAGTTGGATGAAAAATGTCATGCTGACTAGGAGGCTAAGAAGTAGAACACAGCAGTGACAGCCTGTGCAAACAGGGCTGCGAGCATTAACTAGTGGACAGATTGAGTACAGTGAGGGCTGCAGGCCACCCGTCAGTGGCCCTGCCATACTTATGCACGTGGGAAGTTCTTTACTGTCAGTGGGAGTTCCCCTCAGTAAAGGGAAGGGGTGTCTATGTTCATTCTCATGCTGGACAGTGACAGGTAAGAAATACACCTTGTGCCCAGCCCGCATTGCTCAGTGGTTCAGTGTTGACCTATGAGCCAGGAGGTCATGGTTCTATTCCAGGTTAGGGCACATGCCTTGGTTGTGGGCTCGATCCCCAGTGTGGAGCGTGCAGGAGGCAGCCTATCAATGATTCTCTCTCATCATTGATGTTTCTATCTCCCTCTCCCTTCCTCTCTGAAATATTTAATAAAATAAAAAAAAATTAAAAAAAAATTTAAAAAGAAATACACCTTTTGTTATGAAGGATAGTGCAACTTAAATGTGAATTTGACCTTGAAGGTAAACAATTGCTAAGCCATCATCATAGCATCACTTAAAACTGATTCTTAGTTCAGCTGCTGGTTTATCCTCAATCATCTGGATCTCACATTTTCTCAAGATGGCAGTCCAGGAGTCAAAGGCCTTTGGACTGTGGGATTAAAATCATGGAGGTTTCTTATGCTTTTGGTATTTCTTCATCTACACCTTGGCTGCTGAGCACTCCTGGAGAAAATAATCAAACTGGGTTTTTAAAAATTATGTTTATTGAGGTGACATTGGTTAATAAAATTATATAGGTTTCAAGCATACAGTTCTATAACACATCACATGTATATTGCATTGAGTGCCCATCACCCAAAATCAAATCATCCCTCACCATATATCACGCCCCTCTATCCTTCCCTCCCTCCCAACCTCTCTTCCTCTGGTACCACCATAGTGTTGTCTGTATCTGTGAATGTTTATTTGTTTGTTTATTTATTGGTTGCTTTCAGTTTTGTGTCCCACACACTGGGTGTTTTTACTTAGCTTGATTCCTTTATATTCCTTCAGTGGTGATGCTAACACCTCACCACCCTGACTAAGCCCCAGCCCTGGCATCTTAACTCTTCCCACCTTACAGGAAAAAACAAAACAAAACAAAGACCTTGATAAATACAGATGTAACAGGAGAATAAAGAGAGATCCTGGCTATGCTGATCATCTGAAAAAAAAAAAAAAAAAAGACCTTGAGGCTTTGAGGCTTGAATAAACTTTCTCAATTCCTCACCTTATTGCCTCAAATAATTACTGATTTCTGCTCTTGAGACTTGTAATTACTTCTCTTACCCAAAATTAATTCTTCCACTTACCCTTCAATCTCATTTCCTTTATTCTAACCCCAGATCTTTTAACTTAGCCCCTTCTCTCTTAGTCTTCAGCCTCTCTACTGTACTGACTCATCTCAGCTCTGTTCTTAAAACCAAAGAGGGAAAACAAATAAACAAGTAAAAGCTTCTATATTTTCTCCTTTCTTTTATTGTTCTGCAGTTTCCTAATCTCCCCTTTTCCTTTCTTACACAAGTGAGTGGCTTAATGCGTTGTTTGAAGGAGAGCATGATGATCTCAGTCTATCTCTTAACCCTGCGATTCTGGTTTCCTCCCTTATAATTCACTGAACCTCATTTGAAAATATCACTAAGGACTCTAGTAAGAGAGAATATTACATAGCAAATAAGGAGGTCATCTGGCCAGAATGGGGGACTGTGTCTGAACTGATGGCCCTGATTAGCTAGGTAGGTAAGGCAGCCTTTGGTGTTAAAATATTTTTTCTTGCCCATTTTTTTTTTGTGTGTATATATGTTTCATCCCATTTGAATGACCACATCTAAGTATTCAATAATGATCTAGATTTACATTTTTAATGGACTTGTATTATAGTCTCTCAGGAAATACTTTAAATTCCGTAAACTAAAAATATTATTCAGAATTCCTGAGTCAGTTATGCTGGAAACTACATATTGATGACTAGTTTCTAAACACAGGTATGTAAATATTTCCAGTCATGGTTTTTTTTACAATCTTACACATATGAATTAATATGCAGGATATCTTTATCTGTTAGGTATGGTTTGTTCTCAACCTAGTTCAAGAAAGTTCTCAGATAAGTGACTGTAGCACAACTTGACTACAGCAGTGATCAAGGAGAAGGAAATTTGGACGTGGGTAAGGAAGACAAGGGCTTTGGGATGGCAGAACTTGAGCAGTAATGCAAGATGTAAGAAGAAAACCTACACTGTTTCATGTCAAGTAGGGCCAACTGGGCCGTTTAATGGAGTGTTGAAAATTGTAAGAGCTTGCTTTAACAAAGAGGAAAAGGTGCTGAGGCTGAGGCATTAAGTGTCTAAAACTTAATCAAGAAGTTTAGCTGTAAAATGTAAAGGAGAAATTGGATATTTGTTGGATTGAGCTTGGCAGAATAAATGATTTATTACATATTACATATTTATACTCTGCAACTTGCAGTGCATGCTCATGTGCATTTTTTCCTCTTATCATGCTGAAGAGCCTATTAGATGTGACAATAAAGTTATTATTGTTATCCCCATTGTATGGATGCGAAAATCATTTCACAGCGTGAGTTTCATAGATCACATAAGTAGAGAGTAGCTGAGCTAGGTTTTGTATGGAGGTTATCTTAATGCACTCCCATGATCTTTTTGCTTTAAGAGTCCTCTTTACTTTCTTTTTTCTTTTCTTTTTTTCAACTTAAGACTATTTGACACAAAAGAAGAAAAAAAGAGAGCTTCTGAAGATAATGAGAGAGGAGATGTTGAGAAGAGGATTGATTTTAAAGATACTGTCTCTCAGTACCTGGAGGGAACAGGTTCTAGAATGTGGTTAGGAATAGCTATTGCCCTTGAAGAGGAAGAAAGATATTCTGTTATTTTAGGACAGGTTAATAGGTTGCCTATAGAGTCCGGGATTTAGAATGTGTTAAAGAGTTGTCCGGTGAGGCCCCATTCCAGTCATTCCCTGGGTAAAGCCTGACACAATCCTTTGGTGAGCATTCTCTGGTGATGATACAAAATAATACGTTTGGCTGAAAGTTTTAATTGGGTCTTATATGTCATGCACTATGTATTCATGGCTCCTGTTCGCCAGTCTTCCTGGATCATTAAAAATAAAAACCAAGCACTTGGCTCCTTTGGTTGTCAGGCATTTTCCTGCCTTGATCCCGATCTTTCTTTGAGAACCAGCTCTTGCAAGATAAAAAACTTAGAGATTTGTAAATTCTCACCATGTTTCTTGGATTCTTGCCTACCTCCTCAATGAGAAGAGGCAACTTGTGCTTTTGGAGGCATTAACCGACTCATTCCCTAGCCTCTCATTTCTGTGATGCTAAAACTCTCATTCTGATAAACCTACCAATGATTGTCCATCTCACAGATCCTTAAGGTTTGATTTTTATGATATAATCTTGAAATGTGAGGCCAAGTAGGTATCTCCTATATAAAAATATTAACATATCAGTAACATCTATATTACAACTTTCTTTCTTAAAGTATCCTCTTCAGGTACCATTACATGACAAACCCTCAGAGGATGAACGGTGCATTGTTGTATCATGTAGCAGAGTACCATTTAGGTATTTGGTAAATGCTTTGGTTGTATTTTTAAAAGTCACTAGAATGCCCCATCAAATTATTTATTATTTTTATAATTTCATTATGCATTTGCTTTGGTTAACTACTATTTTTAAATTTATTTTTGTACTCTATTACTATTCTACCCTGAAAGGGTAAATAAATTAAAAAGCAACAAAATAGTATTTATATACTTTTGACTACTGTGATCATTGATTTCTCCTATTTTTTTGTTTTTCTCTTTTTATGGAAATCATTGTTTAATTTCCCTCTCCAATCACAGTTTAAGATATTCTGTATTTATGTATATATTAAAATATGTGCATATAGATGTCTATCTAAATGGCACTATGACTTTAGTTTTAGATGGTTAATTTCTATAGCACAGTTATGCTGCTCTGTAAACAGGTTCCCTATACCATAGCTTTTTGTCATATGTAGCAAAATTAATATGTAGCTTTGCAAGGCCTCAAATTGATATTTAAAGTAAAGATGGAAGAGTACTTAGCATTCTTTCTTAAACCTATGCCATTCTCCTAAAAGCAATTTTGCAGATAGATGCAGGGGAAAGAAAACAGTGAGAAAGCATTGTCTTTCATAAGGAAAAAATTGCACAGTGATATTCTGAAAGGCTCTCATCGGAGAATAAAGGATGTAATCTCTGTATTAAACACAGATGGAATATTTCAGTCTCAGCTGTCATTGAAGAATCTCCATGTCAGTTTGGATTGGGCCCCTTTGGGACATGTGTAAATGACAGTGATGAAACCATCTCTTTGCTGAGCTGGAGTGCACAATGTCCTGTTATCTGTGCCATCTGGTGCGACAGAGGATGGCAAGTTCTCTCTGCTGGGAATGGTCTTTCTTTGGGATTTGTAGACTTTAGCATAGAATGTGTTTGACCAAAATCAGCCTTTAACTGGCCGGATTTCAGTGGCAACAGCTTTAAAAAAGAAATGGCATTCCAAGATACTGAAAATGGAGGAGGAGACAGAGAAATTAGTTGACACATCTTTAGATATTTTGGTGGGTAGTGGTTATTTTCAACTGGGTGCTTTGTAAGCCCTGACCATGTTTCTGTCCTCAGTGATAGCTGTTTCTAGTTTTGTTTTTGCCATATTTTTTATACTATTGCTTGTAGTGTAATAATAATACACCATTGATGTTCTGGTTCTCACCCACTGAAGCAATGAATGGTGGTCATTCTGCTTCAGGACTGTTACTTTATTGTGGATTCTAAAAATTGGTCTACAATGCTTTATCAGCACTGACTCAATTTATTCATTTTAAAACCAGTCCAAAGATTTATTGACTGTTGAGTCTTGCAGCAACGTGAGTTCCTTTACTGTCTACCTCTGTCTGTGATTAAAATCAAAACAAAGTTAAATTACATTTTACTAACAAAAGCCCATTCCTGGTATGAATTATGAATTAGTAACAGAAGGTTTATAAATGATTAAGGTTTAATATGTCCCCCCAAATTGGGCTTAGATTATGTGGAAGCAGTCTAGATCCACTTACGAGTTTATCTGTTTTCACAAAATACCAACGCAAGACGAGACTTTTCTCTGGATTAGTTCAGTAGGGAACTGTATGGGGCAGGCGTGTTCATTAATACAGTCACCTTTGAATGGACTGTGTGTGGGATATAGTCATGAGAAACGTGAATGAAAAATATAACCAAATAACATTTGGAGCTCTTTGAGTTACAGTTGAATAGAATTAAATGATTTACAGTTAAGTTAAATATACAACTGTGTGTGGTGGGTTGCAAGTTGCATTTGTTTTGAGTTCTTCGTATATAGTGTGTTTAGAACCCATTCTGACAGATGGAGTGCCGTTCTGCTCTGCTGCTCCCTCAGCTCTGAGTGGGGAAGGTGAGTTGGTTGGACTCCCTGCCGCCCCGCTCAGTTCCTGGAAGTTACTGACCTTCCCCTTTCATGAGGGAAGAATAGGTTGAAGCAGCAGGTTCTCCCTTGCAGTCCTCACTTGCAGTGAGGTTGTTTGTTTCCTCTGAGTTTATCAATTTATAATTCACCCCTAACTCACCATCCTCGTTCGACATAAAAAATCATTGTATGTTGTGTGTGTTTTTTGTGTATGGTTTTCAGAATGAAAAGTGAGGCTGTTTAACTTGGTAAAAAGTGGGGAAGACACTGCCTTTCTTATTGCACACACATCACTCCTCTGCCACCCACAAGGGATTGTACAAAGGAGAAAGGTTGGGAGTCAGATACCTGACCTGATTCTTAGACACAGTGTCACGCCTAGGACTTACTTGGCAAAGAGGCACAGAGGAGTGTGTGTGCAGCGGGTGGTGGGAGGACAAGCGGCACCGTTTGACGCTCGTCCTGGTTTTCTGTGGTGGCGCCCTGATACTCTGGTGCCGGGTAGGAAGCCATTCATAGGAGATCATTAATTTATTACTTTGCACTTTAGTCTAGCATTGCAGTGCATCTGTTCACAAAGGAAGAAACAGGATTTCTTTTCCATTCCCCACCACGTTGGAAACTCTTCCAAATTTAAGCAATTAGTGAAATCTTGAGAACACATTTGGTTTGGGTAAAACCCTATTTTTGTCTAATTCTAGTGACATATCTACCTAAATTATGGATATGTGGACTACTTAGATATTAGTATTTGGATGTTCATCTCTACAAACCTGAGTGAAGTTTATTGTAAGGGTAGACTGTTTGAGAAAAGTATCCAATTTAATACAAAGATATTTCAATTCAGGAACACCCAATTTCTGCCTTTCTGGCTGGACTTTATAGTGAAGGGACAAATGGTATCCTATCTATGGGCCTCACCAACTTTCCATCCCACTTCTAGCTGGCACCTGCCTTTATGGTGACTTTCACAGTGCCCTTTTAAGGAGTGTTAAACATTTGTTTAAGGTGTTAAAGGGATTCTCACAGGAAAGGTACAAGTTAAGCTTGGGGAAACTTCTTTCCCTAACCTCTAAGACACTGTCCATGAGATCACCTTCAAAGGAATCAAGATTTTAGATTGTAACATATTAAATAAATAAAAAATTGAGGGAGTAGCAATGTACACAGTGATATACAATAATGTCATTTACAATAGCATCATAAGACATAGCATAGTTAGGTATAAATGTAATACACAGTATGTTCAAGATCTGCACATTTCAATCTACACAACATTGCTGAGAGAAATGAAGAGAGGCTGACCTAAATAAATGAAGGGAAAGTTTTTATGGATCAGACAACTCTGTTATTAAAATGCTAATCTTTCTCAAATTGATTATATATAGATTCAATGTAATCCCAACAAAACACAGCAGGTGTTTGCTTTTTGTTTTTGTTTTTAGTTGGTAAGCTGCTTCTAAAATTTATATGGAAATATAAAGAACCTAAAATAGCAAAAACAGTTTTTGGGGAGAAAAATGAAGAGAACTTGCAGTACCTGATTTCAAGATCTAAAAAGGTACCTAAGTAAAAACAGTATGGTATTGACATTAGGATAGAGAAGTAGATCAATGACCTGAATAAAATTCAGACATGGATCATATTTATATCTGTTATTTATTTATTTTTTTTGGAGAAGATGCTCATGCAAGTAATTAAATTTATTACCTTGCTCTTTAGTCAAATATAGCAATATATTTGTCCATTAAATGGTGTGAGTAAAACCAGATATTTATATGCAAAAAATTCTCCATCCATATGCAAGAAATTATTTTAAATAGATCATATATGTATATATTTATAAAATTCCTAAAAGATGTCATTGGAGGAAAAAATCAGTTTTATGTTAGGCAAGTATTACATGTAACATATCTGAACCATAAAACAAAAAAAAATTGGACTTTATCAAAATTGAAAACTTTTGCTTTTTGAAAGACACTATTAAGTAGAAAGACAAGCCACAACCTGGAAGAAACCATCTGCAAAATTTATATTTGGTAAAGGACTAGTATCTGACATTTACAAATAACTCTTACAATTTAAAACAATAAATCATCATGATTAAAAATGGGCAAAATTTTTGAACAGACACATCACCAAAGAAGATATAGAAATACTCAGGAAGCACATGAAGAGGTGCACTGTATCTCTAGTCATCAGACAAATGCAAATTAAAACAACAATGATACCACAGAAATGGCTAAAATTAAAGTACATAAAAATAGAAAGTATTGGCAAGAATGCAGAACAACTGAAACTCTCCGATATTGCTGCTGGTAATTCAGAATGCTAAAAACATTTTGGAAAACATTCTGACATTTTCTTAAGTTAAATCTATGCTTGCTTAGCCATTTCATCCTCAAGTACTGCCCAAAAGAAATGAAACACATGTTCACACAAATACTTGTACATGAATGTTCAGAGCAACTTTATTTATAATAGCCCAGACTGAAAACAACCCAAATGTCCATCAAGTAGTGAATAGATGAACACATTGTGTTGTTATGTCTATACAATGAAATTCTACTCAATAAAATGGAACAACTATTTTTACGTGAAGAAGCATGGATGCATCTAAGAAGCATTTTGCAAAGTGAAAGAAGCCAGACACCAAAGACTGCAACTATAATATGATTCCATTAAATGAAATTCTAAAAGGGCAAAACTATAATCATACAAATTAGATCAGTGGTTTCTTGGGGGTGAAGTGAGTGAGTTAACTGCAAAGAGCAGGAGGGGACTTGAGTGGTAGAAATGTTTTCTATCTTGACTGTGGCTACGGTTGCACAATGACACACTTTAGCCAAAACTCCAAGTTTACTATTGAAATGGGTGAATTTTATTATATGTTAATTATTTCTCAATAAAGTTGTTTAAAAGTAAGACCTTAGTAGTATTTGAAAAAAAATTCCCTTCAGCAGTCTGCCAATTAATAAACTTAGGTGGAATTATAGGATTGCTAAGACTATCATTTGAAAATCCTAAAGTGGCACAACAATCATCAGTGACTGCTGAAATCATTAGGGGAGATGGTTGGGTATGTTTACAGATTACCCTACAAACTGTTGGCTACTTTTACTGGGTAAAATGTGCCTTTTCTCTGGTTGCTCATGTTTGTCACCTAAATTTGCATCATGGAGAGTGTTCAGCCTGACACCATGAGCTTCTGGATGTGTCTGTATTACATTGGACTTCTGTGGTTGGTAGAGATTTTCTAATCTGCTCCTCAATCCAGTAAAGTCTAACACTCATATTTATGGGAACTCTTCCATGTGCACCAGACTCTCTTCTTGCTGTTGTGGAGGGTAAACAGAGAACGGATCATTGCAGTAGTTCAGCTGAGATAATAAGGGCCTATCCTAAAGCAAAACATTAAAAATTGGTTAAAATCCAGTGTAGATAAGGATGCAGGAAAACAGGGATTTTTTAAGGGAATATAGAATTAGTGGCATCTTTTTGGAAGGCACTTTGGCAATAGCTATCAAAATTTAAGTATATAAATTATTTGATCCAACAATTCTCCTGATTATATATATATATATATATATATATATATATATATATATATATGTATGTATATGTATATATATATATGATGATATATATTGGAAATAACAGTTAATCAGAAAGAATGCAAATGTTACCAAGTGAGGGTAATTTAAATTTATGCTACAGCCAGAAAATGAAATATAATGAGATAAAGAAGCCAAAAAGTCGCAAAATCGCTAAGATATGTTACATCATAAATATATACTGTGCTAATTTCATTACTATATATTTTATTTTACTTTATTTTTCTATCACCATTTATCTTCCCTGTATCCTCTTCCACCTCAACAAAATATTATGTAAAATAAAAGTTATGTAAAAAAAAAACAAAACAAAAACCTCAAGAAAGCTAGGGCAACTCTTCTAGAGCTAAATGGTCAACAAGACAACCAAGTGCAATGTGTGCAACTTGACTGGGTTCTGACTAGAAATAAAAGTTATAGAAGACATTTTAGGGCAAGTAGGAAATTTTGAAAATATAGATATGAGCCATTAGGCAAAATGGAATTTTGTTGATTTTCTTTTTGGACATGACAGTATTAGCATGACTACGATGAGAATGTTCTTATTCTTGGGAGGATCGTGGTGTCTTATCATGTTGTCTGTAACTTTGGTTTAAAATAAAAGGTGCGATACATACCATGAATGAAGCAACTATGGCAGAACATTAATTTTTGAATCCAGTGGGACGTGCATGAGCACTCATGTTATGCTTTGTAACGTTTCTGCATGCTTAAACCCTTTTATGTTAAAATGTTGAAAAATAAAATACTCTCCCTTTTGAAAGATAGTTCTGAAATATAGTATGCCTCAGGGAGTTTTCAGTTCTTAAAGATTCAGCCACCTAAGAAGTACATCCCTCTCTTCCTCACTGTTCTGAACATCACAGTTTTACTGAATCTACAGTTGAACTACCAATTTATGTTTCTACATAGAGGAGGGAAACCTTTCTGTATTATAAATATATTTTTAATCTGTTTGAAAAACTAATCATTGACTGATTTTTAAGTTATTTTACATTAATTAAAAAAGAAAATGCAACTAGTTAAAACAAAGACTTAAGACTTTAATTTTCTATATGGAGCTGGTGAGATTTGAGTTCAGGGGTACACATCTATAATAATAAAAGCATGATATGCTAATTAGACCGGATGTCCTTCTGGACGCAGCCTGGGCTGCGAGGGAAGCCCTGGTCCCAGGTGCCTGTCGGCAGCTGGAGGGAAGCCTGGGTCCTGGGTGCCAGAGGGAAGCCTGTGCTGGCAGCCGGGGGAAGGAAGGCCTACTCTTGCACAAATTTTGTGCATTGGGCCTCTGGCTGCTATATAACAAATTACCCCAACCTTCCCTGCTTAAAACAAGGTTGGTTTGGTAGCCCACAGTCTGTATCTCAGCAGTTTGGGCAGACTGAGCTGGCTGCTCAGATTAGGGGCTCACAAAGCCACAGTCATGGTGTCAGGCCCGGCAGAGCTCTTATCTGGGGGCTCCAGGAGGCTGTGGGCAGAGTTCAGGTCATTGGAGTTCTAGTCCTGTGGCCTCATGTCTGTGCTGGTTGCCCCCAGGGGTAGCTTTCTGGTTCCAGAGGCCACCTGCATTTTTTCTTGCATACTCTCCTCCATCTGCAGACCAGCATCATTTTTTCCCCATTCGTTATCTCTCCTGACTTCTACAACCACCAGGAAAAACTCTCTGCTTCTTAAAGGGCTGGCTGATTGCATTAAGTCCATCAGAAAATCTCTCTCTAAAGGTCAACTGTGCCTTTAGAAATAATTATGGGCATGATATGCCATCACACCACAGGTTCCACCGTTACTCAAAGAGGAGGTTATACAAGAGTGAGCATCACTGGGATGATTCTTATAATTTGGTTTAAGGATTTCTACTTTGATTCCTAGGAGACATATTTTTGTGATGATGAATGAATTATGTCTACTTAATCTATTTTTTAAAATCAGGACATACTTTAATTAGAAAAAACTTGGTTTTAATACAGTGTAAAAAGCCATGCATTTGCTTTTTATGAAAAACAACAACAACAAAAAACAAACAAACCCCAAAACCCTCAGCTTTATTTTGTAATCATAATGCTGACAGAAATATGAATGTTTTTGAGGGAAATATATAATGCTCTTTCTGTAGTTATTTGTATTGTTATTTCAAACTTATTCCCTGAATTTTAATTCTCTTTATATGCTCTCCACATTTCTTTTTAAATTGCTCTATATCAAATCCAGCCACAACCACTGCTAGCATGCTCCAGATATGTGTTCTAGCTAATAAGCCAGCCCAACCAACAGTGTCTGACAAAACCATGTCGTTATGGCCACGGATTGGCGGGCCCAGGAACTCAGGCAGGGCACAGCAGCGATGCCTGGTCTCTGCTTCCTCATGCTGGGGCCTCAGCTGGGAAGGCTTCTACCTCCAGGGGTGGCTCAAAACCCTGAGGCCTAAAATCACCCAGAGGCCTTTTTGCTCTCGTTCTATAGACTGGACTCCACTGGGACTGTCCCCCAGAAGCCTAAAAAGCTGCCCCATGTGTCCGGAACTTCCTCATAGTAGGGAGACCTCAGGGGGTCAGGCTTCATACATGACCCCTCCAGGTTCTCAGCACAACTGAATATTTATCTAAAAATCTCATATCACATTTTATTTTTTAAGTATTTCTCTTGGTTTCAGAGATGAAGGAAAGTGCAGAGAGATAGAAACATCAGTGATGAGAGAGAATCATTGATTGGCTGCCTCCTGCACGCCTCACCCTAGGAATCTAGCCTGCAACCCAGGCATGTGCCTTGACCGGGAATCGAGGTTCATAGCTTGATGCTCAACCACTGAGCCACACCAGAGGGCTCAGATAACATTTTAAATGAGACGCGATCCAACATTATTGTTCATGTTTGGTGGTATTCTGTATAACTTTCTTAAAGTGTTTTCAGATATTCTGAGTTACGGTTTTGTCTCCAGAGAAAAGCAACTATGACTTCTAAATCATAAACTTTAGATTTTTGGATGGATGGAAAAATATATATTACCTACATATGCTGTTCATCACTAAGTAGCATTTTTTCGCTAAGTTGTATTTTTATTTCATTTCAAAATAATTGGCATCAATTTGCATATAGCAAGACTTTTACTCTAAAAAGTTTGCAGCATAATTAAATGCGGGGTTTTGTTGTATTCCCTTGTCATTACTAATGAACTCTTAGAATTTTGTTGAGAAACTGGCTACCAGCTTTGGGAAAGGAGAGGATGGAAAACATTATAAGATAGAGTTAGAAAAGAAAGGAGAAATCATAAAAACAGTTTTGATAAAAATCAAATCTATTTGCCTTGTTCTTGGGTTTCTCATGCAGAAGAGAGCAGAACTTTTTCTTGTGTTACCTCAAGTGAGATCTGATGCTGCTGAGATTGGTGATGGGAGGAAATTAGGACTCTACCCACCCAAATATTCATGGCTCTCGAACAGAACCGTGTTACAGCAGCCACCTGCAATGCTAACTTTCCTCCAAACTCCCTGAGGACACGCGTTTAATTCATTATTCAGCCTTTTTTTATTTATATTTTTTAACATTTCTAGTGTTCTGTTTAAACTTGGAGCCCTATATGTATTCTCCCATCAGTCTTTAGGTTATTAAGACCATGTTTATTCTTACTAATTTGAGAGGAAAAGACTTGAGGAATCCTTGAGGAATTCCATCACCTTATAGAAAATATGACATATTGTTTTTGGTTTCTGTTCTGTTAGTGGTTAACACCATTGCTGTTACATTTGCTTCCTGACGTTTAGCAGCTGCAACGTAAAGTCAGTAGAGACACACTGGCTCCAGGGAATCTTCCCAACCGTCATTGTGCTTTCTATTCATTACACATTGGGCTTCACTGAAAATCTTCTTTTTAAGGATTCAGTCACCTCCTGGGTTAGGATTAAGTGCTGCTGACACTCAAAGTCCAGGAGTTCTCAAGGGGGTCCCTGGGCTCCAAAGCATCAATACTACCTGGAAAGTTGTTACAAATGCGTTCTTAGGACACAACTTAGATCTACTTACTCCAAAACTCTGGGCTTGGGGTCTAGTAGTTTGTGTTCTAACAAGCCCTTGCAGGGAATATTCACAATAAGTTTAAGAACCACTGTCTACGATTTTTGCTATTGGTGTTAGCATTTAGCATAAATTTTACCTTCTATATTTTTGCATATGTATTATTTATGACCAGCATGAGACATTTTATGTATATTTTTGTTATCCATTATTACATATGATAAGTATCCTATATAATAAAAGTGTAATATGCTAATTAGACCAGAGAGCCGAACGTCATTCCAGACGTCCTTCCAGACAAAGCTGGGGCAGCGAGGGCCGAGGCAGAGGCAGTTAGGAGCAATCAGGCAGGCAGGTGAGCAGTTAGAGGCTATGAGGTAGGCAGGTGAGTGGTTAGGGATGATGAGGCAGGCAGTTAAGTGGTTAGGGGTGATCAGGCAGGTGAATGGTTAGGGCGATCAGGTAGGAAGGCAAGCCAGCGGTTAGGAGCCAGTGGTCCTGGATTGTGAGAGGAATGTCCAACTGCCGGTTTAGACCCGATTCCTGTGGGAATGGGCCTAAACCGGCAGTCAGACAGCCTCCGTGCTGTCCCGGATTGCGAGAGGGTGCAGGCCAGGCTGAGGGACCACCCCCCCCCCCCCGCACGAATTTCGTGCACCAGGCCTCTAGTATGTATATATGAATGTAAACTTATTTTATTTTGTATATTAATTTTTTTAAAAAAAAAACAAAAGAGTATTGTCTTTGCCATTGCTCCCTGAAAATTTTGATATAGAAACAAGAAAAATCACATAATGTAGACAGAACTAGGCCAGGTGGGACTCTGTGGAGCTGGAGATTGACAGATAAAGGGTGGGATGAGGTGCTGAGAAAGGGCTGAAGTCAGAGAGCAAGACTGGGTGTATGACATGTGTTGGGAGCTCAGCTGAGAAGGCATCATTGGGGCAGCTAAGTGGGAGTACAGCAAAAGCTGATGCTGTGTCCTTTGGTATTAGTCAAGACTCATCTCTTCCAATGATTTGGTGGAGGTTGAATCAACATCCTTTCCTTGGTTGTTTTAATTTCCTGATAGTCAAGAACTACCTTTGCCTTTAGCCCCATATAAAATCACTCCCACAGTAAAGTAAGATGGCTTTAATGATTGCACAGTTGTCACTAACATGATTGTAAAACTGTATTCTACATATGATAGCCCTGAAATGTGTTACGGTGTGAGTATGTAGAATAGGCTGTAGTGCTGTAATATGTAGATTACGGTTGTTACTACAGTTAGATGAAACACAGAGGTGGCGTCCATCTGAAAAGAGGCATTGATTGCTTTCTTCAAGAACATAATCTCATTGTTTGTCAAATAAAAGTTTTCACTTATTGTTTCCTCTTACAAGGCTTTTCTCAGATTTTATCTTGTTGGAGGTCCACACTTCCTATTTTGCAGTAGTTGAGGAAGTAACATGGCTTTGAGTAGGTTAACCCTGGTTTTTATTTGTTTATTGATTTTTTGGAATGATAGTTATTATTCTTAATTTCAGTATAGTCTAAAAATGTAAACTTTAGTTTTGGTATATGTACTTATCGTAGGTTCCCACTAAAAAAATACTGGTTAAATGAATGAATGTTGGTTTTGCTAGCATAGTTCACAATTATTTGGGAAAGCTTCCTCAATATTAGAAAGGGGCCTGGAGAGGTTATTTTTGCAACTGCTCTGAGTTGATTTTTGTATTATATTTTTGTAGTTTAATATTGATCTCTTTTTGAAATTCTTAATTGCTTATAGATTTTTAAAGTTGATCTTAATTTTATGGTTCTTTGATTTAAATGTTCCACTTAATTTCAAATGGGAAGAATTTAAAATAAGCTCTACGCCAGGATAGATTTTATGGATACTTCTCGAGAAATGTGCTGTTATAAAGCTGTATGCCATGGCATTTACTGGTAAGGTTTCTCATCATGTGAAAATGGAGGGGAAAAAAAACAGCATGAAAAACCCAACCACCTGTTATATTGCTTTAATGGTGTAAGAACTCTATCAGACTTTTTTTACTAGCAGGCTCATTTGGGTTTCTGACTTCTTGTAGTGTCTATCTCCCCATAGCTTCTAAATGGCCTATCAAATTGTTTTTCCTCCTAAAAAGGTGAAGATCTCTTCATTTTCAACACCTCTCTCCCTCTTAAATTACTCTGATGGGTCTGACACCCCTCAGTTACCACCTGCAAGGTCACCTCAGACCATTTCCAGGTTCTTCCCTCCCTTTAACCCTGCTCTATCTGTGGTCACGGTGACCTTTCAGAAGGGACAGTGTGACAGGGCAGCAGTGAGAAGCCCTCATTCCTCTCACTGAGAAGTGTTTTGACTCTTTGGTTGGTTGTAATAACAATCAGCCAGGGCTGTCTTCAGCAAAACCTGATTTAAGAATGTCTAACAAAACCCAAGGGCAAGGAATTAAAAATATAGATCTTACAAAGGGACATGCAAAGCTGTCAGGAAGCCAGGTGTGTCCACTGCCTCTCTCTGTACATCTGTTCCATGCTTCTTCTTATTATTATTTTAATATGTTTGTATTTATTACAGAGAGAGGAACGGAGAGGGATAGAGATATAAAGACTTCAATGATGAGAGAGAATCATCGATCAGCTGCCTCCTGCATGTCCCACACTGAGGATCAAGCCCACAACCTGGGCATGTGCCCTGACTGGGAATTGAACCATGATTTCCTGGTTCATAGGTCATTGCTCAACCATTGAGCCGTGCTGGCCAGGCACATCTGCTCCATTCTTTCCTCCAACTTGCACTCGATTCTGTAAAGATGATTAAACCAGGGCCACTGAATTGTACAGTTAACTTTTTTTATACGACCAGGCCTGACTGGATTATAAGATCTTTGACCAAAAAAGATACTGAGATCGGCCCAATGTGGAGTACATGCTCCGTCACATCCAGCTCACTGTGGATCGAAGATGAAGTGTACAGTAAAACACAGCGTGGGCCCTCAGCAGCCTTGCTCCACTGTGAGGCTATATCTGCTCTGACTCAAGCTGGGACAAAAGAGAAAAAAAAGCAAAAAGAAAAACCCCAGGTTTGTGGTTTTAATTGATGCAAACCTTTTTAACATTCACATCACACTTTCCAAATTATTAATTGCCAGTTTCAAACTGTGAATTCTTGTGTTTCAGAGGGAGAGACAGTGAATGTTTTTCATCAGTGAGGAATGAAAAACTGGGAGGAAGAAGCTGAAAGAATGTGAAGGAGGGAGAGGGTTTGATGGCTAATACCAGGTCCAGGAGGAGTCGGGAAGAAAGCAGTCCAGGGCCAGTCAGATGAGTCATTGGTCTTGGGCAGAAGAGATGCCTTGTTCTCTGCGGCCGGGAGTATCAATGTTGATTGTGTGTCTGAGTCTGAGAGTGAAAACGTAATTCCTGAGTAGAGGCAAGGGTGCCAGGTAAGAGTGATAGGATTGGGTAAAGGCCTGGAAGAAAACGGTGAAGTTTGGAGTAACTGAGATGTGGAATAGAGCCACGAGTAAATGAAAGGATTTCTGAGGGCGTGATTGAAGCTGAAACCCAGTATCTGGACCAACAGGTCCCACGTTGCTCCATCCTTGGGGTGGTGAACACAGAATTCAATATACAGATGATGTATTACGGAATTGTACATCTGAAACCTAAATAATTTTATCAAACAACATCACCTCAATAAATTCAATAAAATAAAAATAAAGTATATACTTGATAGGTAAAAATAATAAACATGCAATCAAGGGAAGATTAGTACACAAACTCGTTTTTTTAATTTTAGCACATTTACTAGGCTTAGGCTATAAAATTGCTCTTATCATTTTAAGATCAAACATGAAGGGAAAAACATGTGTTATCTAACACTCAGGGTTGATAAGATAAAAATAACCTAGTTCCTCAGAAGATTACTTCCAGTACTGAGATGTGGGAATGACAGGTCCAGCTCAATTCAACAAAAAACATCCTCAAAAAAAAGAAAAAAAAAAAAGAAAAATATAAAAAGAAAAAAAAATAGCACTGCATTTTACTGAGCTCATTCTGATAATAACTGTCAATGTAAGGAAAGTAAAGTTAATTCTATTCCATTAAAACAATGTGGCTGAATACAGTGTTTGATTAAAGAAGGGTCAGAAATGTAGATACACCTACCCAGATGCCAAACTTTTTAAAGATTGGTAGAAACTAGATGGCAGCTGAGAATGAGTAGAGAACGTTATGGCAGAATAGCAAAAACCTCAGCCCGGAAATAGCAGTATGGTGTCTTCAGGGGGAATCTGAGCTTTGGAGTCAACTGCTACTGTTTCTTGAACTAAGAGTTCAACTCTTCCCAAGCCAGGATTAGGGCTGAGTACATCCTGTCTGTATTAGGATACCCATTATATAGAGAAGTGGGATATGAACTATAGGAGGATGAGAATAGATTCTAGGTTTTTGTTGTTGTTTGTTTTCGTTCTCTGCTTGAGTCCTTTTACAATGATCCATAAGGATTTTGTTTCATCTTGTAATCTTTAAGGCAGTGGTTCTCCAAAGTTACTATGCACTTGAATCCTTCGGGAGGCTTGTTAAAACACGGATTGCTGGGCCCCACCTCCAGAGTATCTGCGTCAGTAGGTCTTCATAGGACCTGAAGACTGCATTTCTAACAAGGTTCTCTGAGACCACGCTTTGAGAACCATTGCTGTACACTCCAGCGAGGAAATGGAATGACGTTGGATGTTAATTAAAAATATTAATACTAACAGTCTAAATTAGGGAAATGTCTTAGATTGTTTCTTCAGAAGTTTTCTTGTTTTTCATGTACTCATGTCCATGTTAGCAAACTAACGAATGGGTGTGGGTTTGAAGGTTATTTTGATAGGACTTCTTTTAATTTGTTGAGAAGGATTATTTGTTCTTTACAGGCTTGACCATTCACATGCTTTCGGGTAATTAAGTCAACCCCCTTTTCACTGATAATATCAAAGGCAAATTTTTTATAACCTGTGTCAAATTCATAGTTAATTGAAATTCTGCAGTTTCACAGGGAATTTTTGTTTTTTATCCAAAGTTATCTGGTAATTAAAGTACAAAAGGTCAAAGATTCTAGCCTTTATCTTTAGAATTGTAATATCACCAAGGGTCATTTGAATATAAAATGAATACTTTCTTAATTTGTTCAGTGTTTAAAAGGCATGGTTTCTGCTGGTATTGAAATAGCTCATTTTAATGTCTTTTTCTTCCAAGTATCTATGGGCCTTCCATATCAATTTTTGGTTTAGGATAATAATTCTGGTAACTAGATCAACACTCATATAGCATTGAGCTCTAACAAATGCTTTATGGATTTTTTTCATCATTAGAATATTTTAATATTAATGAAAGAGATGTATTTTAAATACTCAGAGTACATTTCAGTTAGGGAAATATTCTAAATTCATAGAGAATGTGAGTGGTAAAATGGGTGGCTCAGAGTTGTGGTTTCCTTGCTTCCTTCAGTTTGGGATCCCATCAATTCAAGTTTGATCTAGTGAGTCTACAAAGTAGACTTTACTAGTATGTCCTTTATATTCCCAAAAGAAAGCCACCATGGAAAACATAAATAAAAAAAGAGCAATGGGATCTGAATTATATTTTACCCTGTTTCTTGCTATGGCTTAAAAGATAACCAGAACATGTGCTAGAACTTTCTGTTCTTACCTGATAAGAGCTTGTGGGTTAACTATGCTTGAGGAGGTTTTAATATAATGCTCTGATAGCTGATAGAGGAAGTGTCTGAACATAAATAAATTGTGTCCAGCTGATAACCTCAGACAGAAATCTGATGGCTCTGATTTTTCGTTTTCAGATATTGTTTTAATGCCTAATAAGATACAGTTCTACATGTGGAAAATATTAAAGTAATCAAAAACATTTGGCTTTTTTGCATATATTATCTAAAATTAACTGTCTTGTTAACACTCATCTCTCTTGTCTCTAATTGGGTTGAAATGTGTGAAAGAAAAAGAGCTTTGATATGAAACTATTTTTCAAAGGACGACTCCACTGTGATACACACAGAAGAGCAAATAGATGTGGCATTGAGAGAGTTTCTGATTGTCAGCATTTCCACTTAGGTAAAAGAATTAAATAAGAATGTTCTGTATCTCAATTACTAAAGTTTTTTTAAAATATATTTTTATTGATTTCAGAGAGGAAGGGGGAGTGAAAGAGAAATAGAAACATCAATGATGACAGAGAATCATGGATCAACTGCCTCCTGCACTCCCCATACTGGGGATTGAATCCATAACCCAGGCATGTGCCCTGCCTGAGAATCAAACTGTGACCTCCTGGTTCATTGGTCAATGCTCAACCACTGAGCCATGCTGGCCAGGCAATAACGAAAGATTTTTTTATGTATCATTTGGAAATCTAAGCATTATGACTTCAGAGCTTAGAGTTGAAAGGTGGTGCTCCAAGATCTGATGCTGAAGAAACAGTTTATCCTATTTCTTTAAAGTATTCATAATATCATCTAACTTTTAATCAAGAGGGGACATTATATTTAGTAATGTGCTTTTATAAACACAGATAAATGCTATTATTTTCTTAAAGTGTTCTACAGCTAGATTGTTTTGCTTGACTGACTTTCTTTAAAGTCATTAAAATAATTAAAAATTTTTATATAATATATGAATCAGATTAATGTAAATTGAGTAACTTTTACAAAGGCTTTACATTAAAAAATTCTTATAGACCATGATTAGGCTAAAGTTTCACTATAGGCAAACAGCCAGTTTATTAAGATAGTTCTTTTCATTTTTTAAAGGTTGAATTTTACATAAAATCCAGGTTATATTGTATGCCTGTGGAAAAGTTAATACTCATTTTCCCCCATCATCCTATTAGTTTTTATTAAAACTGCTACCACATGTCAGCAATAGGGAGCAGAGAATCACAGCTAAAGGAATTGATGCTGAAGTAGCTATCTGAAGAAAAATAGGAGGAGCTTCTTTCTTGAATCATGATATGTATCACTGGAGTGTTGGCTAATCAGTATTGCAAAAGTTTGAGAGCATTCCAAGTCTTAAGGCAGTCAGAGGGCCATAACCAGGTGTGGTGGGCTCTGAAACTTATATTATCTGGGAGCTTTTTTAATCCTCACCTGAAGATATGTTTTTCGTTGATTTTTTAGAGAGAGGAGGAGGGGGGAAGGGAGGGAGGGAGGGGGGAGAGAGAGAGAGAGAGAGAGAGAGAGAGAGAGAGAGAGAGAGAAACAGATCAGTATCCTCCCATGCACACTCCTACTGGGGATCAAAACTGAAACTTAGGTTGATCGGGAATCGAACCTGCAACCCTTTGGTGTATAGAACTGCGCTCCAACCAACTGAGCCACACCAGGCAGGGCAATTTGGGGGTTTTCTTTAAGGGGGAAAAAAACAACAAAAAACCCCACACAAAACAAAAGCAAAAAAAAACAAAACAAAAATATTCTCCTTTGGAAATTTACTAAAGCCTGTAAGTGACAGCATTGGATTTCCTCCAGGGCCATGAGAGAGTCCCTCTAAAGGGGGGCCTTTGCGTTTAGGCTTCACAAGCTTCAGGGTAAATTCTGTCTCTAAGGCGGAAAAGGACGATAAGAATTTGCCTATGGGCATGAAGTAGCCTCCAAAGTTTCTTCCAGATCTGGGCACATTTTTCACCCCCCCACTCCCTGCCAACCAAAAAGGTTTCCTTCTACAAGACAATTTACATCTCAATCTTGAGTCCTGGTTCAGTGACTCTACCTATTTACTGAAATATTCCAATGAAACTTGCTAAATATGTATTTTTATTTGGTCTATTAGGACAGTGATGGCGAACCTTTTGAGCTCGGCGTGTCAGCATTTTGAAAAACCCTAACTTAACTCTGGTGCCATGTCACATATAGAAATTTTTTGTTATTTGCAACCATAGTAAAACAAAGACTTCTATTTTTGATATTTATTTTATATATTTAAATGCCATTTAACAAAGACAAATCAACCAAAAAAATGAGTTCGCATGTCACCTCTGACACGCGTGTCATAGGTTCGCCATCACTGGATTAGGAGTTGACCAAGATTTGGAGCACTTGGCCAAAATTGTTGAAAATTGAGAGAAACTCTTTCATGGTGGCAATTTTTTTTAAATACATGGATTTTTCCATGTTTTAATGTATTAGGATAGCATACCAGCAAGCAAAGTATCTGTATCACATTATCCCCAGAGAAATGCAATCAGACTTATACTTTAATGTTATGTGTTATGGCGGCTCAATAGGAGAACCATCTGTTGGCACTGTATTTCTGAATCATACATTATTACATAATACATATTGTCTGTCAGATGTGGTGGATTATGTATCTATCTTGCTGATCCCAATGTCTAGTCTAGAGTGTCCTGATAGATATTTGCTTAGCAAGACAGAAAAGTGTTGTGTTAAAAAATACAGGCTTTAGAACTTAAAATATTTAAGTATAATCACCATACCTCAGGGTCACTTTCTTATAGCCATTGTAAAACATCTAGAAAATATGCTCATTTTCTATATTCAGAAAGAAAGATTACCTCTAAAAGTGTGGATTGTGGAGCAATGTCTTTGCGTATATTACTTCCTAGCTGTGCCATTGGGCAGTCTTTATGTCTTTGTGCTCCTCCCATTTTCTCATCTGTAAATGGAGGTTTCCTACAATTCTTGTAATGACTAAATGTGATAATAAATGAGGGTGCTTGGTCAAGTGTCTGGAAGAGAGCGAGTGCTTCTAGGTATTTACCTAATGCTGCAGCTGCTGTTTGCCATCGACTCAGTGTTGCACAAATACACATCTGATACATTCCTACTTTTAGTAAAGAAATAAAAATTGGTGTCTTTATAAATGGGAATGTTTCTCCTTATCAGAAAATTGGGTTACTAGGTAACCCAACCTATCTTCATTTTTGCCTTAGATATCAGTGAGCAAAATTCATTATTCCAATGGCACACTTTGTTTGAGTCTGAGAACAACTACTTTGCTTTCTTCAGTTGATCCCCATTCTCTTTGATTCTTTAATTTCTAAGTTTATACCATCTTAATCCATAAATCACTGCCAAGCCTTTTGTAATGGGAGTAATTTCTATGAAATGGTCTATCCCCTATGCCCCATCAATGTCTTTCTCATGCTCAGTTGCATGCAGGTTCTCCTCTGTGTGGTTTTAATTGTTTTATGGATTGTTCCTGGACTTGATTGGGACCCTGCCCAATTGTGCTTACTGTCTGAGGCAGGGGTGGGGAACGTCTGGCCCTGCCAAGGCATTAGGGGTGGGTTAATTAAATGTTTGACCAAATATAGCAGGCTAATTTTTAGATTGATAATTTTGTATGGCCAGTGAATGATGTTCTAAATATCCAAGTGGCCCTTAGAAAGAAAATGGTTCCCCATCCCTGGTCTAGGGCCTTTAATAGTGTACCCAACAGGCTAATTTTATGTGAATATCACATTTTCTGACACAGGTTTAAAGAGCAAAATGGAAGTGATCATCTGCTTGCTAAAAGCATAGAATTTAAAACAAAGTTTTTGAAAACATTTGGGTAACTTTTGGGCAAAAACAGAGGTAATATTCAATATTTTAGAGCCAAAACCTGGTTAGGAGGTGTAAAGTACAGTTCTGTCAGAACACTCAGGCCTTTGGCTTGTTTACTTGCTTATAGATTATATTCAAGAATGGATCACCACTAAATCAGATCTTGGGTCTTTCTGAAATGAGAAATTTCCATTGAAAGATGTGATTAGTCACCCTGGCCTGGTGGCTCAGTTTGTGAAGCATCACCCCCTGACACCAAAGGTTGTACAGCTCGGTCCAGTCGGGGCACATGCCCGGCTTCGGGTTTGATCCCTGACCGGGGCACCTACGGGAGGCAGCAGAAAGAGGTTTCTCTCTCACATCAAAGTTTCTCTTTCTCTCTTTCTCCCTTCTTCTTTCTCTAAAAATCAATAAAAACATACAATTGGGTAAGGATTTTAAAAAAGGATTTAATTCATCATTTTTTTTATCACCTAAGATTCTTGTAAGCTGGAAATAACTGCATTTTCTGTTTATTTGGCTTTTATTCCAAATATATCGCTTGGTGCCCCCAAATGTGTTGAACCATTTCTACTACTGACTGATATTATGAATGGTACATTATTAAGGAAATTTGTTTATCCAACAGAAACAAGCCATCATAGGTAGAGATAAAAATTTGGAGTCGCAAAATTCTGTGAATTTACAGCTGAGCATATTGCTCATAGTTATTTAAAAAATTTCATCTCATTTCCAGGAAACTTTAGTTTACCTATTATTCAAAAAATGTTGAATATAACTTACTTAGACTTGTAAAAGGGTTGTGTATTTAAACAAACAAACAAATAAAACCCCAAATCTCTCTTGATACATGACTAGACTACATCTCTGTATGTCTTGATTTTCTCATTTGTAAAATAAGGAAGGTTGGGTTAAGTGGATCTCTAATCCCCCCTTCAGCTCTAACAGGCTTTGATTCTGTTGTCACAAAGCAGCATATAAAATGCTTTATTCAAAATCAGATGGTGCAATATTATTAAGCATTGGTTCCTGGAATGTATCTAGTGGTCAGGAATGAAGTTCACAGTTCTCTATGGTCTTAATTCATTATTGGACATTTGAAGACAATGACCAATATTCAAGTTATTATCAAACTTCTGTCCCCTACTCTATGAGAGGTAATTGATGGTCAGGTTGGTTCTATGTCTCTGCTAAAAGCAAACCTCAGCCCGCAGTAGGGGCCAGGCTGATGCAGGCATCTGTACAATGGCTGTGGCTTTCTGCTTGCCTGATAGGATCCCAGCAGTGAGGACAGCCTCAGGGAAACAGTGCCATGGTGAGACAATTTCAGTTCCACTGAGAAAAAATATGACCTGAGTACCTCACAGTGGGACCATGGATTTCTGTGGTCCATTAGGGCCCAGCAAGCACCTCATGGTGAATTGGCATTGGGGAGGAGAACAATGGGACAGCTTTGTTCTCAGACATTCCACAGATTTTAAGTGTTAATAATTAACTATGACAAGCAGTATAGTATGTTTAATTATGAGTAACTAGAGGCCTGGTGCACAAAATACGTGAACGGGTAGGGTCCCTAAGCCTGGCTGGTGATGAGGGCCAATCGGGGCCTTCCCGCTGCTGACCGGGGCCTTCCTTCGTTTCACACCAACCCCTGTTGGTTAGCGCACATCATAGTGAGTGATCGAACTCCCAGTTGAACTCCCAAGGGAACAATTTGCGTATTAGGCTTTTATATGTATAGATTGTTAGAGGCAATAGAGCCCACAGTGGTTCAGAGAGGAAACCCAGGAGCTAGTCTCCCTGGGATCAAATCTGAGCACTGCCTTTCAGTTGCTGTGATTTTGAACAAGTTGCTTAACTTTTTTTGTGCCTCTACCCCCGGGATCCTCAAACTACGGCCCGCGGGCCACATGCAAATACAAATATTGTATTTATTCCCGTTTTGATTTTTTACTTCAAAATAAGATATGTGCAGTGTGCATAGGAATTTGTTCATAGTTTTTTTTTAAACTATAGTCCGGCCCTCCAATGGTCTGAGGGACAGTGAACTGGCCCCCTGTTTAAAAAGTTTGAGGACCCCTGCTCTACCCCCTCATATATAAAATGAGTATATTCATAGTACCTACCTTATAAGGTTGTTGTAAGGGTTAATGTGTTATTAAATGTAAGGCATTTAGAATAAGGTCTGGTACATAGTATATATTACTAGTATCCTAATATATAAAAACCTAGGGTCTGTAACAACCCAAGGCTCGACTGAACACCGCAAGTCAGTCCTGCAGTCAGTGCTGGGTTGCCGTGGCCGCCTGTGCAGGCACAGTGACCCAGCACTGACTGTCCAGGGGGCTGCAGATCAGGCTTGGAGAGAGAGGCAGGGTCTGATCCGCAGCCTCCATGGCAGCTATTGATCAGCTGTTGCCTCTCTCTTTCTCTCCTGGCTTCGCCAGCAGCCGTGCCTCTGTTTCTCTCTGGGCCTTCCTGGGGGCTACTGATCAGTCCCGCCTTTCTGATCAGGCCCAGAGATAGGCCCAGAGACGCTGACTGGCATAGAAACTGACCAATCAGAACCAAATCTGATGAACTATGAAGAGCCAATGGCTGCCTAGGAGGTGGAGCTTTTGATGCTGACTGGCATAGAAACCAACCAATCAGAACCAAATCTGGGTGAAATGTGAGGAGCCAATGGCTGTCTAGGAGGCGGAGCTTTTTTCACTGACTGGCATAGAAATCGACCAGTCAGAACCAAATCTGGGTGAACTGTGAGGAGCCAATGGCTGCCTAAGAGGCGGAGCTTTTGATGCTGACTGGCATAGAAACTGACCAATCAGAACCAAATTGGCTGGCAGGGGAGGGCAGTTGGGGGCAAGATCAGGCTGGCAGGGGAGGGCCATTGGAGGCGAGATCAGGCCAGCAGGGGAGGGCAGTTGGGGGCAACCAGGCCCACAGGGGAGAGTAGTTGGGGGTGAGATCAGGCTGGCAGGGGAGGCAGTTGAGGGCAACCAGGCCATCAGGGGAGGGCAGTTAGGGGCGAGATCAGGCTGGCAGGGGAGGGCAGTTAGGAGCGATCAGGCAGGCAGGCAGAGACAGGGGCAATCAGGCAGGCAGACAGAGGGTTTAGGGCAGCCCTGGGCAAACTACGGCTCGCGCGTTTGAAATGAATAAAACTATTGAAATAAAAGACCGTACCCTTTTATGTAATGATGTTTACTTTGAATTTATATTAGTTCACACAAACACTCCATCCATGCTTTTGTTCCGGCCCTCTGGTCCAGTTTAAGAACCTATTGTGGCCCTCGAGTCAAAAAGTTTGCCCACCCCTGGTTTAGGGGCAATCAGGCAGGCAGGCAGAGAGGTTAGGGGCAATCAGGCTGGCAGACAGAGGGTTTGGGGACAATCAGGCAGGCAGGCAGAGGCAGTTAGGGGTGATCAAGCAGGCATGCAGGTGAGCAGTTAGGAGCCAGTGGTCCCAGACTGTGAGAGGGATATCCAACTGCTGGTTTAGGCCTAGTTCCACAGGGGTTCCCCGATTGGAGAGGGTGCAGGCTGGGCTGAGGGACCCTCCCCTCCGTGCACAAATTTCGTGCACCAGGCCACTGGTGTAAGTATAATATATTATTAACATTATCAGTATATTATTTTTATGGAAAATTTATAGTATTAGTTAAGAATAAATTTAGGCACAAATAGCTGCAACTGTAAGATAGCAATGATGTAAGTAAGCAGCTTATTTCCCTCAAATATTAAGAAAAAAATCCATACGTAGCCAATGTCCTCTGATGTTTGGGACCGGGCTCCTTTGTTTTGTTTTGTGTTGTGTTGTGTTGTTTTGTTTTGTTTTGTTTTGTTTTGTGTTGTGTTGTGTTGTGTTGTTTTGTGCAGTCTCCTGGGGTTGTTTTCACCTATGGTCCAAAATGACTGCTCAAACACTCTTTTTTTTAAAAAAAATGTATTTTTTATTGATTTGAGAGAGAGAGGAAGGGAGAGGGATAGAGAGATAGTAACATCAATGAGAGAGAAACATCTATCGACTGCTTCCTGCATACCCCCTACTGGGGATCGAGCCTGCAACCAGGCATGTGCCCTGATGAGGAATTCAACCCTTAATCTCTTGATTCAACCACTGAGCCACACTGGCCAGACTACTCAAGTCTTTTTGCTTGAATTCCAGCCAGGATCAAGAAGGATTGAAGGGGATGTGCCTTCCATTTACTAGTAAGCACAAGTTTTAGAGGTTACACATGACAATTTAGTTTGCATCTTCTTGACCAAAATTTAGTTTGGCCTTATAATTCAGCTTCAAAGGAGATTATAAAATGTACTTTTTAATCTGGGGGGCTAAGTGATGAGTCCAAAGTGGTGATTTTATTGAGAATGAAAGAGTATATTCGGAAACAACTAGTATCTCTCCACAAATATTTTTTAATATATTTTTATTGTTCATAGTATTACAGATATCTCCCATTTCTTCCCCTGTCCCTTTTATCCCCCTACCCCTTACCTTAACCCCCCAGGTCTTCGCTACCCTATTGCCCATGTCCATGGCCTATGAACATAAGTGTATAAGTTCTTTTTTTTTTTTTTTCTGCAAAAAGCTTTATTGTTTCATTTGGTCCAATGCATAGGGGTGGGCTTCAGGGTGGATAAAAGAATGTCTAGGGGTTTCGGGAAGAGGCTCAGGTAAAAGCCAGACGCCAGGGGATGCAGAGGGGCCCTCAAAGGCCGCTGGGCTCCACAGGCTCCTAGTCGTGCTTGAGGGTGAGCCTCTGGAAGGGATACACACCCAGCCCCACCTGGGGGCCGGCCGCCTGCGAGGTGAGGCAGGTGTCGCTCATCTTCTTGATGAGTTTCACCTCCTCACCCCGGAAGTGGTTCTCCAGGAAGTCACCGAGTTGAGGGCGTGAAGCTCTAAAAGGGGCTGGGTCAGGCTCCTCTCCAAGGCCAGGGCGGCTTCTATGGAGTCCTGAGTTTTGCCCACTCACCTTGGGGAGGCTTCAGCACGTCCTGGAGAGAATGCAGCCACTATGCTGGTTTTGCAACTTTAAGAGACGCTCAGCGCCCTCGTGCTTTCTCTCTGCCAACTCCAGGAGTAAGTAACCCAGGCCCCCAAGAGCCACATCGCCTCAGTCAAAATAGAAGCCCAGAGAGAGGTAGGTGTGGGAGGCCCTAGGCAGTTGATGCTGCCTCCACGTCGGTGGGATAATTGTGAGGCATTTGGAGCTCATGGTTGTTCAGCAATAAGGAGTGACGGTAGAAAAAACAACAGTGTGTTGGCTGGTCTGGAGATGGTTCTGAAGGTGGTGACTGGAAAAGGTTGGAAGGTGGCTGGAGGCTGGAAGAAGGGGCATCCCTGGGTCTGTTCCATCCAAACACTGTTGAATGGAACAGTGACAGATCCGGACCACTGAAGGCCAAGTATTTAAGTTCTTCCATTTATCTTTTCTCGTCCCCCCAACACAAATCTTTTTTTTTTTAATATTATTTTTATTGATTTCAGAGAGGAAGGGAGAGGGAGAGAGAGATAGAAACTTCGATGATGAGAGAGAATCATTGATTGCTGTCCCCTCCATACCCCACACTGGGGACAGAGCCCACAACCCGGATGTGCCCTGACCGGGAATGGAACCGTGACTTCTTGGTTCATAGGTCGTCACTTAACCACTGAGCCACACCAGCAGGCCTCTCCCCAAATCTTAACATTTTGAAGACTAGGTTCCTCAGTTTTCTCAATAAAGGTACATGTTCTTTGCTAAACTATTTTATTTAATTTCTGTTCTTACTATTGTGCTATTTTAATTCCCATGCATACAAAAAAGAATTAATGTGCCAAGTCATTTAATTAAATAATAAATTAGAATTAAAGTATTAGCATCAGAACTCTAGTTCAAATGCTGGATTTAAACCTATGTAAGTTGGTTGAAGGGACTCCATTAGTGTCATAATTTACCAGAGGCTTTGAGAAAGGAAATGTGAATAGCAACTATGGCAACAAATATCTAGCATTCAGCTTTTATTGAACTTGTGAGCTATTGACAAAACTGCCAAAATAAGTCTTTGGATGTAAAATTGATGATCTTCTCCTCCCCCTCCCCCCCCGCTCCGCCCCAACCCCAACCCCAACCCTCCATGGAGATAGGGACTAAACTCCTAGAGACATCATTCCGAATGACAATCCTTTGTGTGACATACCAAGCTTTGTCAACTGGCTCAAACACTAATGACAGATGTATATATAGAGAAAGCAGATTAATTATTGGCAATACCCCTTTGTTAGCTGACATATCAGTGTGTATAGGAACATTCACTAGTTTGGGTACTAACATTTTCCTCACAGTGAGGCAATAAAACTGAGGTTTAGAGACTGATTCATAGTTTGGAATGGATGAAATACTTATATTCATATACTCAACAATTTTTTTTTAAAGAAAACCTACTGTGTTGGGAATTATTTCAGACACTGGAAATGTGGCATTGAATAAAAGAGACAAAGCCCTTGCACTCATAGAACTTATACTCTAATGAGAGAGAATTGTTTGATGACTTCTGGCATCGTTGTTACTTTAGATCCAGTGCCACGGGTGAAGGGAGTGATTGTTTTGGGAGTTAAAGCACCTTTTGGGGGTGTAAGGGTGACATTTGCTTTGTAAAGTGAAGAGTTTTACCTGAATACTTGTCCGTCTTCTGCTCCCCCACTCCCCAAGCAGTTGGTAGTCAATAATCTATCTCCCTCCTGCTTATGATTCAGGGAAGAAGGGAATAGTGAAAATTGTGTCGGATAGAATAGCAGTCACTGAGAATGCGTCTTAGCATGCTGGGCAAAGAATAAGACTGCTTTTTTCCCTACTGCAGAATGCTGGCTGGCTGCCTGGAGGCTAAGGGGCTCAAACAAGTTTATCTGAAAAATGGAATAAAAGCATTTCTTCTTGGCAATGGATTCATTTATTTATATTATTTTAAGTGGTTCCTTGGTCGGCATTTCTCTGTGGTAATTCAGTTTCTTGAATGACTTGGCTCTACCTTTTCAGGGTTGCATTATCACAGTGTTAAACATGGAATGTAGGCTGTGGGGGTTTTGAAGAATTCTGACTCCAGATAGTTCCTACCAAGAATTTTATTTTATTCCCCATAACTTGATATCCATCCTTTAGATGAAGAAGCTGGATAGCACATTTAAAAATTAATAGAAATGTTACAACAGAATATAAAGATTTATTTCTTTATGTTGAAAGAAATGGTCAGCCTCATCTTACAAGTGATAGGTGTTTCAACTGACTATCTGAAGGCACATATACATGGGAAATCTCTCCATAATTCCTAAATCTAAGTTTCCTCCGAATATCCCAAATTATCTGAGAGAGTCATGGAACCCTTGCTGTCACTCCTAATGATTTATTATGGTAAAGACGGAGTAAGAAATAATGAGTAAGAACATAAATTGAATGGATGTGCAATCTGACCTTTAGCTCGTGTTCAGATAAAGACACCTTAGTGAAGGATTGCAGATGGCAAATCATGTCTCAGTGATATGAAATCATTATTGATTTCAAAACTTTTAATTTTTACTTAAAAATTCTGATGACTATTTTTTGTTTGTTTGTTTTTCATACCTGTGTGTGCTGAACATTGGTTAAGTAGTCCACAGGTCCCTTAAGTTCAAGAAATACTACTCTAGGCAGAGGAACAGGAATAAGATCCATAAAGAGCAAAAGGATGAAGCTTGAGAAAAATTAGAGCTGGGCATGTAAAACTTCATTAGGGGGATAGTGGGGGCCCAGGAAGCTGTTTAAGGAGAACTGTAGTGGTTACAAGTAGTAAACACTTTAGTTATCTATTAGGTAACAAACCACTTTAAAACTTAGTGGCTTGAAACAATGACTTTCATTATCTCACAAATCTCTGGGTTGACTGGCTGGATTTTTGTTCCATGTGGTTTTCAGTTGGGGGTTGATCACTCCATCTGTATTCAGTTGGGCTTAGCTGGGACCTGTTGGTTTTCCTGCATGCACTTAATCCAGCTGGATTTATTTAAAGCTTGGCGGATGGGTCAACTGAGATGGTGTTTCCCAGAGATTAAACCCCAGAGCTTAAATGCTTGCATCTCTTACCTAAAAAAGGCACATGGCCAAGCCCACGATCAATCTAAGAGAGGGCTACACAAAGGGATGAGTCCTTCAGGTGGGTTTCCCTGGGATTTACCTAGGAAGCAGTCTGCCACAGGTGTGGAAAGAAAGGAGCTTCTGATTGAAATATGTGCATATCTGATGGAACCTCAAGAACTTAGTATCTTGAGAGATGGGACAAGTTTAAACTATGAAAATTTGAATTAGACTATAAATGTGAGAAGCAGGATGTTTTAGGGTGGTGGTTTTCCCCTTGGGCTGCAGGCTAGAACTACTCGGGGAACTTTGAAAATTCCAAATACTTCGATTGCATCCAGGCCTATTCAAAAAAGATTTCTAGGCGTTAACTCAGGGACAAGCTCTCTGGCAGGATTCCAGTGTGCATTCAAGGTTGCGAATCACTGTTTTTGGGGATATGTTTCTGTTGAGGTTGGCTTGAAGAAGGACAGCCATCTCTTTTCTTGGCATCACTGATAGATAATGTCTGCCAAATGTGCAATAACTAGAAGATCAAGCATGGCATTCTTTATGATTTTTGTTGGACTCCCAGTATGACTTCTTCCACTTATTTCAAACACATCTTTTTTCTGAGATATCATCTCCACTGTATTTGTCCTCTTCTCAGTATGCTAAATGGTTCCCATAAGTGACATTACAGTATCTTACATGGATATATCTTATTTGAGTTTTCAGTTTTCCTTCTCTGATGTTTTGTACCTAGTGGGTTGTAACATTTTTGAATGCCAAGAATGAATTAAAATCTTTGTGAACTGTGGATGAAAATGTCTTTACTTATCTGGATTTTGTGGGGATTTCCTCTTGTATACAAACAATGGAATGAATTACTAATGAAAATACAATATGACATGTAGTAGAATATTTAGGAAAGTCAAAAAAATTATACCTTATATAATGAAAAACTGGCTTTGAGCAGTATTTTATTATATTGTGATTAAAAAATCATGACTTTATGAATTACATTTCATATCTGGCCTGTGTAGTTTTCTTTTTAATATATTGAAACTGTTTTATTAATAAGGAAATTTAAAAACTTTTAACCTTTTACGTTGAGGCAAATACAATTTTGGGTAGTTCATAATTAAACTTATCTCTTCAATATCTTGCCATTTTTTTAGAGTGATGGAAAATGTGGAAAGCTGTATGTATTTTAAGAAATATATATTTTTTTAAATATATATTTTATTGATTTTTTTTATAGAGAAGAAGGGAGAGGGATAGAGAGTCAGAAACATCAATGAGAGAGAAACACTGATCAGCTGCCTCCTGAACACTCCTACTGGGTATGTGCCCGCAACGAAGGTACATGCCCTTGACTGGAATCAAACCCGGGATCCTTCAGTCCGCAGGCTGACGCTCTATCCACTGAGCCAAACCAGTTAGGGCAAGAAATATTTATTGTGTCTGGATGTATTATAGGATATTATAGGAGTGACCAGGCAGGCAAGCGATTAGGAGTGAAAGAGTAGCATGCTACTGTCTTTCCATCATTGATGCAAGTGAAGTTGCATGTTTAGTATGGACATGAAACTGAAGGTGTCTGAACCACTTTCTTTTCATTTAGAAGTACAGTACTTGATTCTCTTTAGGGGAATTTCTTTCTGCCTATCATAGGGGAGGTTCTACATATCTACCAAAATTATTCACTGCCTTCTGTATTCCAGTATTTGTACTAGATTTTGCAGGCTTTCTTTTATTTAATCTTTACAAGAGCCCCTTGAAGTGTTGTTACTACATTTTATGACTGAGAAGAGTAAACCTCCAGTAGGTGAAGTCATTTGGCCGTTGATGGCAGAATTTGTTAGGGGCAGAAGCTGGGATGCAAACCTGACCCCAAATGCACAGTCACTGTATGCCCAAGAACGGATTGCAGCAAACAAGTCAAGATTCCCAAGATCTTATTTTAGTCATCCATCGTCTTCTGTAACCTTTGAGTGCCACTTGAGCTTCATGATATTCCAGGTACCAAACAGTGGAGTGACCACCTTTTATGGTTCTTACTTTAATGCAGAATTGCTCAAAGGCACACCATTCTTTTTGCTGAAAGAGTAGCCACTAAGTGAAAGCCAACTAGCAGAAGTAGCTCTTGATAATGGGAAGCCACTGAATGAGTCCTTCGAGTTGTCTTACTTTTAAGGGATTAGATTCCAGAGAAAATTCTATTGTGTGGTCAGTTCTAGGCTGGCTATTTTGGTTCCATTTCTTAAATTCTGCCACAGGTTTTCTTTGATAAGGGGAGCTTGTATTTTTATATGAGGACTAGAAAAATATATTTTAATGGTTTCTCTAAAGTGTAATTTCACTTCGGTTATTTTTCACAGTTTATGTGTATTAAAATATTTTTAAAAATTAGGCCAAAGACCAAGTGCTTATTTAGTTTTATATTTAAGGCAAGGAATTTTTCCTTATTTCAGTTTTAATGAACTACTGTATCAAATCTGTATCTGACTTATAAATAGTGATAGGCCTTGTTTTAAATTTCATGATGCTTTGGAACATAAATAGAGCATATGGTGTAGTTATGATATCTATTACACTTGTTGCCTTAGAGACATGATGGCTACATGACTCAGGTTTTCAATTTTCAAAATCCCTTGTTTACTCTCTTATGCTTCTGGGATGGATGTTGTCTTTGCCTTTAATATCTGAGGAAGATGTCTTATCTTGCCATTGAGACCACAATCTTCCCTTTTTCTTTTAATAAATAAGCATTACCTAATAAAAAATATTTTCTAAAGCTAAATCAAATAAACTGCTAGAGACTCAAGAGGCTTATATTAAGATAGAGGTAAACTTAGAGTTGAGCCTCGATACATCTCTAGGTAACTATTATTTGCCTTGAATTAGGAATAAGTTGTACATGGATTTTTTTAAGATGTCAATTACAGCAACATGGGCATTGGAGTTTTATTTCTGGTGCCTTGGATCAGGCAATGACTTTTCCCCATTTGCTGTTGCTTTTAATGTTATATACTTTCTTTAGTACAGTATGTCCTCACTTAACATCATCTATAGGTTTTGTACTACTTTGCCATAGGCTAATTGGTATAAATATGAGTTAAGTTCAGATGCCATTTCATCAATCTAATAATGAAATGACTTGAATGAAGGAAGGGAGGAGACCTGCTGCTGATTAGGAAACTTCACTGTCAGCTGTTTCTCTTGCTTTAGTTGATGATTGGGATTCCTGCACTGCCCCTTGCCGCTCCTATGGTGCAACCCTATAGCGTAGCTATAGGATTTCTCCCTAGACATGCATCTCGTGGCTCTGCCTACCAGGAGCATAATGCATTGTAAACTATCTTTCACTGTTGACAACACCTCTGGTATTTGATCCAGCTAAATCTGATCCAGCCAACACAAAGCCAGAGTACCCCCTATGTAAAGTTACCACATACAGATTGAGTTTGTTTTGTGTTTGTTCTTTTACTTTAGTTTTCCAGATTCAAGTTTTAACTCTGTGACTGTTTTGTGTGGCTGCATTTTTCAGGTCAGACTTATGGGCAACTTTGCCTGGATACCCTGATTTCCTGGCTAGATCAGCAAAAGACTCAAAACTCTTCAAACTATAGGAGTTGTTTTTCCCAAACAGATTCTAGAGTAGTTTCCAGGGAACTGAAGAGAATGGATCTTACAGAAAGCAAAAATGATTTTAAAAGGGTTATTAATCTTTATGAATTTATTTTGGAGATAAATAATACATTTTTACTGTCAATAGTAAAAATTACTGACCAATGCTCAGACTGAGGTTGTTTGTTTGTTTGTTTGTTTTTAGGATATTTTATGTGCACATAGTACCAGTGAGCTCTGAGGAATATTTGGAGCATTGTCAAGCATGATACCTGTGCTTGAATATTGAGTCTCACAGACTTGGTGAAACCATGTAATAATATATACCAGGCCATACATTCTTCAATTTATATATTTTAAAAAATATTTTTATTGATTTCAGAGAGGCATGAAGAGGGAGAGAGATAGAAACATCAGTGAAGAGAGTCATTGATCAGCTGCCTCCTGCACCGCCCCCTACTGGGGACCTAGCCCAAAACCCGGGCATATACCCTGACAGGGAATCGAACTGTGACCTCTTGGTTCAAAGGTTGATGTTCAACCACTGAGCCACTCCAGCTGGGCATATATATATATATATATATTAATGTGAGAAGATAATGTGTATTGATTAGAAAAAATTTTCTCCCATAGATTAGAATGATTTTCTCAATCTATATAATTTATAGGAAGTGAATATTTGGTCTGTACTTAAGGTATTTACTTTTCCAGAGACAGTTTCTTTTATGTGGGAAGATTTCTTCACAATTCTGATAGGTTTTCCTAAGAATTTTTTTAAACCTTGAAAAAATGGTGGAACATACTACATACCTGGATGTGAATATACTGACTTCAATCTAGACAAGTGGCTGCCTGACCCACAGGCAGAATTTGACCTGCAGGTGTGTGTGTGGTGCATTTTTTACTTAAATTTGAAATATGCTTGTATGAAGCAGGCATTCTACAGCTGCAAGAGTTAATTCCATCTTCTCTCCTGTAGCATTGCCTTGCTTCATTCATTTATTTTACCTGCCTGACTTCTAGAACCATTTACAATTTTGTTTCATTGTTATTTTTCATTATTCCTCACCTGACGATAATTTTTCCATTGATTTTTAGAGTGAGTGGAAGGAAGGAAGGTGAGGGGGAGAGAGCTAGAGAGATGGAGAAAGAAACATCAATGTGAGAGCGACACATCGATTGGTTGCCTCCTGCACGTGCTCCAGTCGGGCTGGGGATTGAATCTACAGCCCAGTTACATACCCTTAACTGGGAATCGAACCTGAGAACATTAGCCAGGACTAGAATCATTTGCGTTTTTGACAGTTTTTTAAAATCAATTTAAGAAGAACTGATGCATTTTATGAAATTTCAATTAATAAAATTGAATTAATCAACTGGTGGGATTTGAGGGGAAGAGGAATGAATTTAGAGCTCATTTGGACCTTTTCTTAAGTTAGAGAGAAAAGGAAATAGAGATTTACCACCACCCAACTTTTTATTTATTTTTGATCCACACACCTACTTCATAGTATTTACCTGGTTTGACTCTGGAGTAGAATCGAGGTGAATACATTTGTTCCTCTGGGTTGATGGTGCTTGTGCCGGTGGTTCCCAAAGTGTAGTCACCATAGTGGCATCAGCATCACCGGGAAATGTTGGGGGGAAATCAGCCCCATCCAAGACCTACTGACTCAGAAACTCTGGGGTGTGTACCTGCAATCTGACTTTTCACAAGCCTTGCAGGGCGTTCTGGTGCTCTTTAAAATGGGCGAAATGTTGGTCTATTGAATCTTAATACTGCAGTCACAGTAGCAGAATAGAGTGTTGCTCCTTGAATCTAAGAAACCTGAGTTCTGGTCTTAGCCTCTTGCCAGTTGTGACCATGACCTCTCTGTATCCCCGTTCCCTGATTATACAAGGAGGGAATTGTGCTCTGTGACTTTCTTCCAAATAGTTCAAGGCATTAATAATGTCAAACATCTTTGAGCTGTATAATTTCTCCTGCTATTGCTATGCAATTAAAGCTACAAAGCCGGAAAGAAGCATCATTTAATCTCCCTGAGTTAAAAATGCTGTGGGGAATGGAGGGCGAGCATTTGTCAGGTGCCCTTAGGCTACACACTAATAAAGGAGGAAATGGCCCTGAGTCTCCCCAACACCTGTGGGCCTTGCTTCTGAAGACACTTGACAAGGACAGTTGAAATATTTAGTAGTACTTGATGTGCCAGAGTATAAAACCAAGTGTAATTTAAGCCATTGAGAGCCCATTGAACTTGTCTAGCTAGTGCAATTGGTATGGCCAACAAATGGAGGAAGTAGTTAATATTGATGCTTTCCTGAACTACTTGGCATGTTTTAAAAACGAATGAATTATAGATTCTACTACTGTCAATGCTAGTTTGTTGTCTTTCCTCACAGACTTGATATTGTGCTCTAACTCAGGGGTGGGCAAACTTTTTGACTCGAGGGCCACAATGGGTTCTTAAACTGGACCGGAGGGCCGGAACAAAAGCATGGATGGAGTGTTTGTGTGAACTAATATAAATTCAAAGTAAACATCATTACATAAAAGGGTATGGTCTTTTTTTTTTCAATAGTTTTATTCATTTCAAATGGGCCGGATCCAGCCCGCGGGCCGTAGTTTGCCCACGGCTGCTCTAACTTCTAACATATTTCTGTATAGTTTATATTATATGATGAACAGAAAAACCTAGCAAGTAGTTTATTAGAACAGTGAAACAGATGTATAAGTTCTGCTTGATCTAACCAATACCTGATAATTCTTAGAAACTTCCTTCTGAATCTAGCTGACTTGTGTGTTTTAAATAGTACACATGTTTAAAAAATACTTACTATTCTAACTATAAAAGCATAAATACTCTTCATAGAACACTTAAATGTTATGGAAGTATGTATATAGGAAATAAAAGTCCCTTGGAATCTACTTCCCCTACTTTTGGCCACAACCCAAAGTAACCATTGTTCTACATTCCTTCAGATTTTTTCTAAATTGCACTATTAAAAATATTAGTGCACTACACTCTCAATGCATTACTGTTGTTACACTTCATGTTATATGCACAGTCCAAGTTTCAATTCCTCTGACAAATTTAGGGCAGAATTCTGGCATATTGATGAAATCTTTATATCCATCCTGCTAAAATGCACATATGAATGCCATCAAAAATAAAAGCCAAGAGGAATGAAAATAAAAAATAAAAAATGATTGAGGAAATAACCAGCAAACTAATGTGCCTCTAAAAACTTATGAGGTGGAAAGGTGCCCTTATGTAAAATGGGGTATTATGAGATTGTAATAAGGGATTGATTGAAGTAAATGATTTTGCAGAGTTGGTTTAGGAATTAACTTAATGGTAATATTCCTGTAGGCAAGTCTTTGCTCTGTTGTTCATTGTATTTTCAAACTAATATGGCAATGTCCCTTGAGAATGTAGCAGGTTAAATTTCAGAACTGATCACCATTTATTAAGTCAGTCAATAGATATGTTTTCAGATTTTCTGTGTATTGAGCATGAACCATTTTGAGAGGTTTATGCAAGGATTTTATTTCTGTGCCCCATTGAAGGAACAGATCGATCATTCACACCTACTCACACTCCTTGGCACCACCTAGAACCAGCTCACACCCCACAGTCTACTCACCCCTTCCGCTTGCATTAACACCCCATGGTCACTTAGCCTGCCCAGGGTCTCTGGAGCTGTTTTGTTATTGACCAAGATATGTTTTAAACATTTTAATCTCTTGTGTGATTTTGGCAAACAGAAGTCCAAGCTCTGTTTTTCCTAACAAATAACTTGCAGATTGTCATGTTTCTGTCGGGAGAAGGAAAAACATCTAATCAGAACAGAATTGAAATGATATAAATGAGGCTCATTGTTTAGCAAATCGCTGGTGTTAGGTAAGAATTGCAGATAAGAATAGCCTGGGCCCTCTTAAGGATCAGAATAGGCACGTGTGCATGTGTGAGGAGACCAGGCCTTTGTTAGTATCCTTTCTGAAATGGCTATTAAAGTAATTACAGTAATTTATAGAATTTTTCCCCTTCCATTTCAAAATGGGTTCCATTTTGTAATCTTTTGTCTTGAGGTCCTCAGTTGGAGTGTGTGCGTGCGTGTGTGTGTGTGTGTGTGTATGTGTAAGCATGTGCTGGGTAGCACTTCTGTCGTCTTTAGGAATTAATCTACACTCAGGCTGATGAGGTGTGGTGCTCACAGACACCCAGGGATGGCTTTGCCAGCTTTGCTGTCTGGAAGCTCTGCTCTGTGAGAATAATAAGAGAATTGTACTGTATGATACTATGTCTTAGTGGTTAATTATAGTTTGTCATACAACCATTGAAAATTGCTGTGTTTGATTTAAAGAGACATATTTCCTGAATGTCTAAAAATATATCCATTCACAGCTATAGCTTTTATGTTTATACTTTGTTTATGCATTTATATGTCACTGATGCTTATGTATTAGAATGGTAGTACTGCCCGGCCTGGGTGGTTCAGCGGTTGAGTTTTGACCCATGATCCTAGAGGTTACAGGTTTGATTCCTGATCAGAGCATATGCCTGGGTTTGGGCTCGATCCCCAGTGGGGCATGTGCAGGAGGCAGCCGATTGATGTTTCTCTCATCAATGTTTCTATCTGTCTATCCTTCTCCCCTCCTCTCTCTCTAAAAAAAATAAAATAAATAAAAACATATTTTTTTAAAATGGCAGTAGTTTTTGTATACGACTTGTAGAGGGAGACTTTAAAAAATCTATTGACAAAAAAAAAATTCTATTGACCACATAATATAGTACATGCTCGTTGTGCAAGACTTGTAATTTTAGTATAATAGAAAAGAATGTTAGTGGCAGTCTTTTTCTGTATTTTATATTTTTTTATGAAGTAGCTTCAGTAGTTTTCAAATCCCAAGAATTCCTTATAGCAATATATCTTTTTTTACTTTGTCTTTGCTTGAACAAAACAAATTGGTGCAAGTGACTTCCTTTTTAACAAGTGTGTATTGAATATGGAGATTAGACTGTCTCAATAAGCTTTGGCATCATTACTGTTTACCATAGTGGTTCGTATTGTTTATATATAACTTACTTTTGGAATTTCACTAAATGAGATGTTTACCCTTATAATGACATTTCACACGCAAGAAGACATAGCATATGTTGTTTATCTTCTCAATTAGAGTCAGAACTGAAAGGGTTAAGGTTTTTCTAGTCTGTAGATCAAGCACTGTAACCACAGTAACCAATTTACTGTTGTTTGCTTACTCCTAGCAGAGATGGAAAGTCAGTGGAAAAGTCTAATTCATAGACAAGCACACTGTGGTTGATCCCGGTGGGGGAAGATTTGGAGGCATAATTAACTATCTGTGGTTTTAAGACCTGTTGTTTTAATAGGACTACATGGTATTTTATTTTTCAGGTGGTTTGATTCCCCAGTAGCCAATCAAGTTTAATATAAAGGAAGTCTATACATTTTATAGTTTTCATTTTCATAAGGGAACGGTTGACAAGCATATTTTTAAGAAAGCGGAGGCAGAGATAGAATTGACAGCAAATAATAAAAAAATGTAAATTATGGCATCTTCAGTTTCTCCATAAAATTACAGTAATTCTGAGTTTTCTAAAAAATGTGAATGGTAAGTTTCTAGTATTCCCGTGGAAATGCAACAAATGGAAGATTGTTGTATTTGTGATTTGCATAAAACAACATGTGTTAACTGCTATCTCTAAAGGTTGTTGTGAAAAATAAATGGACATATGCTAGCTGGGGTGGTTATGCTATGGGGAAGAAATGCATCTTGAAATTAAATATGTTCAAAGCCAACTCCTGTTCCTTCTCAACTTTCTGCCTCACTTTGGATGCTTTATGAAGAAGGGGATTTTATTATTTTAACTTTATGTATTTTATATCAATGTTAAGATAATTTTCCTGTTATCTCTGGGAGAATTGGGTTTGATATGGAAGATTTATTAATAGTATATATATATATATGTATATATATGTGTGTGTATATATATATGGGGATATATATGTATGTATATATATATATATATACATATATATATATTTAAAAGTTTGTTTTTATTGATTTTTAGAGAGAAAGGAAAGGAGAGGGAGAGAGAGAGAGAGAGAGAGTAAAATCTATCAGAGAGGAACATCATCAATCGGCTACCTCCTGTTTGCCCTATAGTGGAGATCAAGCCTGCAACCTGGGCATGTGGCCTGATGAAGGAACAAACCAGTGATCTTGGTTCCTGGGTCTATGCTCAACCATTGAGCCACACCTGTCAGGCCGATGTTATATTTTTAAATAATGCTAAATTTCTTAACTTTAACAAAGTGGTAAAAGATGACCTTCACTTTTAAAAGATCATATTGAGTGGTTTTACCACTGAAATAGGAAGTTGGCTTCACCTTTGAAATCTATCCAGAAGCCAGATATGTCTTGTAACCTTCATTATTGCCTTGGATGGTAATACAAGCTGTCACCATCTCTCTCCTGGAGCACTGCAGTCGCCTCCTAACCTCTCTCCTTGCTTCTCCTTTTATCTCCTTCTTCCTCTTTCCCTCCATGCCCCTCATGCCGGCCAGAATGACCTTTTAAAATTATAAATCTGATTATGCGCCATCCTGCTCAGAACCATTTAATAGTTTTCCAGCTCACTTGGAGAATTCTGCCGTGTTTATCCTGGTGTGGATCCTGCCTGCCGCCCTAGCCTCATTCCCCTGTTCATTCCATCACTCAACTCCAGCCACAGTAGCTTCACTGCTGTGGTTTTGAACTTGTCATTTCCCACATAAGAGCTGTTGTACCTTTTGTTTCCTAGGCCTGGATGGTTCTTCTTTCAGATATTTGACAGCTTCCTAGTCCTGTCCTGATTTCTGCTTAGATGCTTAGTCTATTTGGGCGGCTATAGCAAAAATACCATAGATGGGATGGCTTAGAAACAACAGAAATTTATTTCGCAGAGTGTTCGAGTTTGGGGAGACCAAGATCAAGGTGTTAGCAGATTTGGTGTCTGGCAAGAGCCTGCTTTCTGGTTATCCCTGTACTTCACATGGCAGAAGGGACAGGGGAGCTCTGTGGGGCCTCATTTACTCTTCCATCATTTCCCAAAGGCCCCGGCTCCTAATACCATCACACTGAGCATTAGGTTTCAGCATGTAGACTCTGTGAGGACACTGAGCATTAGGTTTCAGCATATAGAATCTGCGAGGACACTGAGCATTAGGTTTCAGCATATAGAATCTGCGAGGACACCGACATTCAGTGTGTAGCATATGCTGTGTCCCCAGAGAACCTTCCTGCTCTGCTGTCTCACATGGAACCTCCCTCGCCCTTGATCTTGCTTTATTTTTCTTCACAGCACTTACTTCTCTCTGACATTTTATTATATAAATTATATCTTCTTCCCTCCATTAGAATACAAGATCTGTGAGGATGGGGAGTTTTTCTTTTGTCCTCCTCTGAATTATCAGTACCTGCTTGTGGCATATAATAGCTGATAAGCAAAGAAATATAACAGAAAGACTCATGGACACAGAGAACAGTATAGTGATTGCCAAAGGGAAGAGGGGGTGGTAGCAGAGGGTAAAGGAGACATACTATTATTGGTGATGGAAGGAGATTTGACTTGGGGTGGTGAGCACACAATTCACTGTACCAATGATGTATTATAGAACTGTACACCTGAAACCTACATAATTTTATTAACCCATGTCACCCCAATAAATTTAATAAAAGCTGATGTAGTTGTTTAAAAAGGAATATTCAAAAGAACTAAGCTTAGGTATAGAAACGACATTTTCAAATAGGTGATCAAGAACATATTTGAAAAGCAAGTGGGGCTGCAGTTAGGGCTCAGCAAACACTGGTCATCTTAAAGCTCTTAGATTCATCATTAGCTCAAACCCTATCCCTAATGTTTTCTCTCCCATTGGTGCTTAAACCTTGTTCCTTTTACTTTATGAATGCTTATTTCTTGGAATCAGTTTTTAGAATAATGCTTTTTGATTTATTACCTGAAAAATAGTTATCAAAACTTTGCATAAGCCCTGCTATGAGAATTTTACCATTTTGTATAGTTCTAAAATCCACCCAGTCAGAATTTGCCCAATACCTCTTTCATCTTCTATGTCTCCTTCAGTATTACTCTTCAATAATTTATACTTGGGAGGAAGGGGGAATGGTGTGCCTAATACTTCCAATAGGAAATTATGGCATTTCCCTGCACTTGCAGAGATTAGTAACTCTTTCCATTTACGATCATATTCTAGGAAGAAATATTTTACTGAGTGCTCTTTAAAGACCCAAAGATGCCAATATATATCCTCAGGATGTGTAATTTCCTTTCATATTGTCAACAGAAATACCTATTGTCTGAATTTCTGGATTACAGTAACCTTGAGGTTTTCCATTCTGCTTCAATTATGCTTAATGGAGATGATATTGTTGGATAACTTAAAAAAATCCAGTGGTTAAAGTAATTTAGTTGGTAAACACTCAGAAGAGAACTCTCATATAGCAACTATCAGGAAATGAGATGTACTGCATAGAAGCATTTTCTTTCTTTTTTCTTCTTTGTTATTTTTTTATTTTATTTTTATTTTCTTGCTATGAGAACATCAAGTATTAAACTTGGGCAGTTTCATCAAAATTTCCTTCTTAATGAAGTCTGTTCTATTAAATATTGATCACAGTTATAGCTAATAATGATACTAATAGTAATTGAATGCTTATGTGGCAGAAACTGTCCTAGGTTTTCACGTGTCATTTCTTCTTGTCCCCAAAACATTTATAAAATGCTTCTTATTGCCTTTATTTTGAGTGGAGGAAAGGAAGAGTTAACTAACTTGTCCTTGGTTATGCAGATGGAGATGGTGAGTCAGGACTTGAATCTAAGAACTCTTAACTCTCAAACCCAGAATCTCAACCCAAGGAAACCTCATGACTAGGCTGAGGTTCATGACAAAGCCCCTATTTTTTCCATCATAATGAAGTGATGCCCTCAGAGTGTGTAAGCCTCTTTGTTCACCTCCCATTTTAAAGCCCCAGAGAGTGAGTAAGTCTGCTGACTTAGCTATTATTTTGGTTGTTTCTTAGGGCCTTGGTTTCTAGCAAGTGCCTTCAATGTGGAGACTCTGTTAGTTCCATGCCATCTGAGGAGAGAAGTCAAATGAACAACATGGTTAAATAAGCAAGACTAACTCATACTATGTAACATCGTTTTGGCCTGCGTGTACCTCTGCTTCTCTTGGGGAGCTTTTGTAACAGCCTCTCTCCCTCCGCCCGAATGTTGGAGTAAGGAGCATTGGCATAGTTAGCTCTCACAGTCAGAATCTACTTTTCTTTCCCTTGTTTTGTCAGCAGAAACTCTAGAATTTCTGTGGCTTTGCTAGCGAGAGAAAGCTGCCAGTAACCAAATATGTGGTCTGATAGTCTTCTAGCAGAAAATTTTGTTATTATTTGACCTTTTCTGTAGGAATATTATTGAATGACACAATCTCTTGAGAAATTTTGCTGAAATGATGAAAAATACTCTTCAGATAGCAATTACAGTTGTTGATATATTTTCTAGCTTTGGGACTAACATAAGTGAGTACAAGGGGAGTTGAAAGCTTTGAGAGTTTACAGGAGTGGTTTGATAGGATGACAAGCATTAATTGAATAAGATCTTTAATATGAGGGTGATTTATTGAAAATAGATTCCGAATGAACTTGTTAGCTTCAGAGGTAAGATAATAGAATAGTTTTTAGGTTACCTGTTGGACCATAGAATAGATTATTAGTGATAGAATATCTTTATCAGGCTGTGGTAGTCTGGTTTTCAGTAATAATATTTTGTCATTTTAGTTAGGTCTTAAGTAGGCAAGTGGCCATTTCTCAAAAGCAGACTTGTATGCAATATTTATGACTTGCTTTTCCAAGCCTATTCCTTTTTTCCCCCCATAGACAAAATGTAATTGTGAAACTTTGCCTTTTGTATAATAAAACTTGGCTACCATCCTATAATGAGACATAGGGAAGTGGGAAGTTTGCTAACCATTGCTGTGGGCTTGAGCAGCCAAACCACAGAGCCACTATGGTAGGAATCTAAGTTGATCCAAAGGCAGTAGAGAGGGTTTGAGAAATTGGGGGTGTGCAGTCAAGGAAAGTGATGCCTCTTTTGTCTCCTTCCCCTAAGGAAGGAAATTTTAAGCCAGGTGAAGAGGATTATGTTAATCTTTAGTTATGGATAAGGTAGGATCTAGAGAGCTCGAGGAGAGGGCTGATATAATGAGGGCAAGTAAGTGGGAGTTTGCATGTGATAAGGGAAAGGGAAATGAGTGGATGATAATGATCCTGTGAGAAGAAGAAGGAAGCCAGAGGTTTATCTCTGAACATTACATGAGGCACCCTTGACAGCTGCTTTGCCAAGTGGAGATGATAAATAAACTCAGTGATCTATTCTATTCATTCATGTGTGGAGAGAATCAGCTTTCAAATTAATGGAGACTAATAAGAATCAAAGTCCTGAAAGACAACTGTAACCAAGTTGCACAGAACATTATCAGTTTATCCAGGACTGATTAAATAACTCTGATGGTTAGGAAGCATTTGAAATAAGAATAGACAACTAACTGTTTCTTCTTTGGCGCTACAACTCATATGGACATTGAAAGGATTAAGATATTCGGAATCTATTTTCACTTGGTTAACACCCAGGTCTCCTGATTTCAGGCCAGTACTCTTTCTAGCACACTACTTTGTTATGTGTGTCAGGGGAAAGGAGAATAATGGAAGGAAATATGAAGGCTTATGTGAATTTAAAAGAAAGTTGCTAAACCATGTCTTAATCCAGTGATGGTGAACCTCTTGAGCTCGGCGTGTCAGCATTTTGAAAAACCCTAACTTAACTCTGGTGCCGTGTCACATATAGAAATTTTTTGATATTTGCAACCATAGTAAAACAAAGACTTCTATTTTTGATATTTATTTTATATATTTAAATGCAATTTAACAAAGAAAAGTCAACCAAAAAAATGAGTTCGTGTGTCACCTCTGACACACGTGTCATAGGCTCGCCATCACTGTTTCTGTACCCATTAAATTATCACGCTATATATTATGCTTTTTATGGTTTTGTTAAAACACAGTTTTGCAGAATATTTTCTGCAGAATTGGGTGTTATTCTGTGTAATTTATTCTGTTGATAATTAGGAGCCATTGAGCATTTTGAAGCAGTGAAATTATAGCCAACTCTGTGTTTTATAAAAAGGTAGCCCTGACTGAAAAGTAGAGATGGTGTTGGAATTGAGAGAGATTGTAGAACATTTAGGACAGGTTTGTTGATAGTGACAGTGACAGTGAAAATGGAGAGGTCTGGTCAACCTGAGATATGACTTCGGGGAGAATGTGTCGAACTTGGGTGACAGTAGTAAAGCGTAGTGTTGGAGTCTGAAATTTCTAGTGTGGCTGAGCATATAGTGACAGCAGCACTGGAACTAGCCATAGCATCTCCTCTCTCATCATCCACAGGACAGTCTTGCCAAGTCCTGCTGACTAACCTTCTAAAATATATAGCAAACCCTTCCTCCTAACTTCACTTCCATGACTCTAATCCAAGTTGCTGTCTCCTATCTGGATTCCTGTGTTATCCACTCGATTTGGTGTCATGGTATCTGCTATTTCCTCCTTTACTTCCATTTTCCATGATCCTTTCAACATGTTCTCCTAATCATGCTGCTCTCCTGTAGCGTTCTCTAGCGTGGCCTACAAAGCCCTACACCAGTGATGGCGAACCTTTTGAGCTCGGAGTGTCAGCATTTTGAAAAACCCTAACTTAACTCTGGTGCCGTGTCACATATAGAAATTTTTTGATATTTGCAACCATAGTAAAACAAAGACTTCTATTTTTGATATTTATGTTATATATTTAAATGCCATTTAACAAAGAAAAATCTACCAAAAATATGAGTTCGCGTGTCATAGGTTCGCCATCACTGCCCTACTCAGTGGGCCCTGCCTGCTTCATCAGGCTTTTCTCAAACATTGTACTCTGTCTTTGTAGCTCCAGCTGTTCTGCCTCTCAAGGCTTCATACCCGCTCCTTCTGCACATGCGTTATCTCTGCTATGGTGCTTCAGCTGCCCTTTTCACTGGCCACCTCCTTCGCCCTTGTAGGCTATGATTTTTCTGTCATCAGTGCCTTCCTGGATACCCTTGACTGGGCCTGTCCTCTGCCTTTCATACTTCATTGTCCTTATTCAGTTACTTGTTTAGAGAATTAGGCTCCATGACAGCAGGGATTATTTCCAGGTTTTTAAATGACTAAATCCCCAATGCAGTGCTTAGTCCATAGCAGCTGTTTAACAAATATATCCTAAGTAACAGAAGTGACATGAATTGGTTATATGGGCCCTTATGAATACTCACTTAACTGTCTAGCAATTCCTATTTCTTATACCTATCAATTAAACAGAACATAATGTGGGTCATGTTTGCGTTGACAGTATCTGAAGGTCGGAATAAAGTCATACATAGGATACTCTGTTGATCTGATGGGAAAGTGTAGGTCAGAAACTTAGAGAACTGAAGACAACTTGTCTGGTACTTTTCGCTCTTTCTCATTTCCTACCAACCACCGTATTACTTAGCCATATCTCAATAGTAATACCCTGTTAAGCAGGTGCAGGGTCCCATGGCTGATAAGCAATAGATTGGTTGGTATTGGATCTAACTCCCAAGCCTGGGTTTAGCCACTTACCTATTGAAATCGGGTATCATAAAGTACAGTGGGGCCTTGACTTACGAGTTTAATTCGTTCCGAAACCGAGCTTGTTAAGGAGCTCGTTAACTCAAATTACTCTATCAACTCAATGCAAAAAATCAGCTGAGAGACAGCCGGTATCTCAAAAAACTCATTAGTCGGGACACTCATAGGTCAAGGACCCACTGTATGCAAAAATGTATGTAAACTGTAAAATGCTAAACAAAGTCAGGTCTAGCATGCAGATGATATATCCAGTTTGCTCTTTGAAGTAACTATAAACTCGGTATTTTATTGAATAGTGGGGAGGAGAATAGTGTATTTTGTGTATAAAGCAGCACTGGATGAATCAAGTTGTGCTATTTTGCAAAGCCTTCATTGTGATTGTATGGCTGTATTTGCCAAGCAGATAATTCCTCATTTCTTCTGCTGGGAGACTCCCAAGGAGATATTTATGTTAGTAAATTTGCAAACCTGAATTTTAAAATTTAGCTCTATTTGTATTCTGTATCTCTCTGGGAGGTATTTAGTACTTTATGAAATTCTGTGCTTTTACCTCCTGCTAAGGGTTTGAGTTCTTAGCCTAATTAATCATTAAGTGTTGCCAGTCTATCATGATGTGGTTAATTATCAGAGAGAATGTATGTGTTTCAGACAGGCATGACCCTTTCCAGGGTAACTATAGAAACCCTAGCAGTACTAGTTATTATCTAAAATTATAGAATTTGGTTTTAAAGCATTTTAGCCTTTGATAGTTAGGAGCAAATAATTAAATAATTGGTTATAATCTAGAAAGAAAGAAGAGCTTGCATGAAAATAAGATTTTAAAATAATTTATACATAACAGATATGTGTTCTTAATAATTTATAAAAAATAGAAATGTGTTCTATAGGATATTTCTGACTATAACTTAAAAGGCTTTTATACCAATTCTGTATATTTATTACAGAGCTTTCTCACAAGCTACCTCCCCACCCTGAAGAGTGTTTAGAACCGTCCTAATACAAGTCTGCGGCAATTCTTTCATTTAGTACAGTGACTTTACATTGCATAGAAGCTGAAAATCTGAGCGGAAAACAGTTGAATTTGGGAATATGTATATATCCCCAAATTGGCATTGAAAAATTTTACTGGTACATTCGTGAAGTCATAGCTCTTCAAAAAATATTATTTTCCTTTCCTATTCTGAGAAATTCCATCTAATTCAGAAAGAAAAAATGTATCATTGCACTTTTTAATATGAAGCTTAACAGGGATTACAGTCTGAACATGGGTGAACATTAACATGGAAAGTGTTCTGTCCTTAGTATATTATCTTGTTCAGGGAAAAGGTAACTTCCCCTCCAGAGGAGGCAGAGCTTAAAGTGTGCTCTCCTCTCTCATTGGTAGAGTGGGTTTTAGTGATATGTAACAATAGTGATTTATTTTCATGTTATAATACCTAAACAAGCTTACTTTCTGTCTTTTAGCTCAATTATAGAGTCTTGGGAATTTATTAGAGCAGCTTATTGCATTTTAGGCACAATTAAAAGTAATGTAAACAACAAATCACAATATTGGTGAGTAAAAAGTTATCTCAGTTTAATTCTATTAAAATTTTTAAACTCAAATTGTACATGTAAACGTATATACTTGAGACTTGTATCATTTTGCCTACTCATTTGTACAGCACAGTGTAATTATTAAAATTAGTTTATTCCCACAATTATTTGTATTACAAAATAAAACTAGCTTTAATATTGATACTTTACTTTTCAGATCAAAATAAATATTTTGGTAATAGGAATTAGCTGCCAATGTAGTCAGTGTTCAGCAATAGCAACTGTTGCAACAATTATGTTCCATTGTTGAGTTTCAACTAACAAAATAAGTGTATTTGTCAGAAATGCGAAGCACTACAGTTTAGTGATTTATTGATTTGAAAAATAGATGCTTTTCTAATGGTTTCTAACCTTGTGATACATTCAATAGGAATGTATAATGGATACAGCTAACCTGAAACTCGTATTGGCTCTATTTTTGTTGATGTATTTTTATTTTTGTTTTTAGTATGATTCTGCTTCTGTGAATCAAAGTGCTTCACAGGCTGTTGTTACTGTGACATCATGAATCATGCCATTTCAAATGTCTTAGTATGTGCTAATCGCTTTTTCAGCTTTGATGATCAGACTCAGCTCTTAATATTTATCCATTTTCTTACTTTACAAGTTTCTAGGCTAATCATGCTGTTAAAAGTTTGCTTGATGAGAAACAATACAAATTAAATCTCTTATTTAAAACAACTGAAGTCACAGATTTTGTGAACGGAGAGCAGAGTGTGTTACTCTGTTTTGGAGAGTGTAATGTCACTGGTTTCGTTAACGCCAGCATGTTGATCAGCCTAATTATCTAAGGATGTCTGGTTCTCCAGCATGCTACAGCTGTGAGTCCCCTTTGTCTCTGCAATGACTGTCTTCCACACTGCATATGCATGAGTGAATGTTTTTTCATATTCGTAATTCACTTATGAGTTTCATTCCTTGTGAAAATGATACTGTTTGCTAAATATATATTAACACACTCCTGGTTGTTTATCTGCTTAAATAAAACCACAGCACTCATCCATCTGTACCATTTAAATCAACCACGCAAAAAGAAAATTCAGTGCAACTAAAGCCATTTTTAATAATTCCTCAAAAAAAAGTAGTTCTCCACCATGTCTTTTAAATTAGGCAATGCATTATTTATCCCCTTTATACAAATTCCTTATATTCCTATATGAAATATGAATATTTTAATAAAATTTATTAATTTTTAAATTTTTATACTATTGGTTGCTAATAGTAATTGGACCCACAATAAATGCTGTTTAGTTCACATTACATCTGACAAGAGGAAAGGTGATATTCTAGATTTGTGGCTGTGCTTTGAAAATGTCTGTTCCATAGACCTGTTGTGGCATTTTCCTTTAAGTTAGATTCAACAAGAAAATGTCTAACGCACAATCTCTATTTTCATGCTCACTGGGCTGGCAGTGAAAGAATTTTGACTGAGTTGGCAACCTGTTTTGTCTCACAGTGGCTTCATGTACGAGCTCCTCACCCAAGGGAGCCGGTTAAGTTTGGAACATGCTGGTGGCGTTGTGGAATGATCAACCCTGACCTGAATGGAGAAACCTGGTATAGTCATACTCAGTGGGTATTAGTCAGGATTGGTTTGGGGTGAGGCCCCTCTTCTCAGCTTATAGAAGGCCGCCTTCTTGTGTTTTCATATAGCCTCTGGGCACACATGGAAAGAGATCTCCAGTGTCCCTCCTTCTTAAAGGACACTAATCCTCTTGGGTTAGGGCCCCACCCTTACAGTCTCATTTAATTACCACTCAAAAGGCCCCATCTGCAAATACAATCACATTGGGGAAGGGGGTTAGGGTTTCAACATATGAATTTTGGGTGACACAGTTCAGTTCATAGTGCATTGTTAATACATAAGGAACACAGACTGTGTGCCAGACATCTAACTTTGGGCATCACATAAATCATAAGTGGAGTGAGTTATTCTCTGCAACTTGAATAACTCAAGTTGGTGCTCGGCATAGCCTGGTAATATGGGATCTTAGGGTCAGGACACTCTGGGTGTGTTTGTTTACATAGACGTCATTTACTACTTGAACTCCTTTATTTTGGATTCTGAAAAATGAGTCTCAAACAAAGAAAGCCTCTCCTGTGCTAAGGTGCTTCCTGTTCGCCTGTTGTTTGTTTATTGGATTTGGCTCCTTTCTGTGAATCACTGGAGCTCAAGGCCCAAGTGACCTGCTTGCACTCAGACTCCACACAGTGGCCTGGATTTACTGCCATTTCCTTGGATGGCAATAAGCTAAACATTTGAAAAATTACTGCATCTCAGGGTGCCAAAGGAGGTCACTGGAGCTTAGTCTAGCTAATAAGGGTTTTTTGTCCTATTTATTTTCCCTTGTCAGTGTTGCTCTGGGCTCCTAAGGAATTTATGAAGAGTATGGCTCTTTTTGTTTTTTTTTTTAACTTAAAAGAAAAAAAATCTACATTGATTTTTCTTTAAGGAGCAAATAACAAAACATCACATCTAAAACAAGTTAGTTCAGAGATGGTACATGACAGTCCCACCAATGCAATGAAAAACTATATTCATCATAATATAGACACTCTCAGCATCAAATACTGTGAACACTGCAAGCATTTTGCTCCCGTTCCCAATGTAATAAAGACAAAAATATCAATAAGACTAAAGACTATTTTCCAGCCACGGTCTCTGAAATGATTGTGACTCACAGGACTGCTTAGCTCTCTGGGCACATAGGCCGTCAATGTTTTGTTTTAAGTCCAGATCTACTAAACACACTTGTTTCTTATTTGTTTGCACAGCTTTTTGCATCATTTCATCAAATTTGAAAGGATACATTCTCTTTTAGGCAGCCTGGGAGTCACTCAGCATACGTTTTTGAATCCCTACGATTAAGGAACGCTGCTCAATTCAGAGTGCTGCTGTTTCTCACCCCTACAACAAGGAATCCTTCTCCTGGGGCGTGTTTAACCTGCTGCCGGGAATGCGTCCCTCAAAGTACCGGATGTTATATTTCAGTTTTTATCTTACCCTCTTCCCTCCTAGACACTTCTTAACTTTTGTCAATATCTCATGTGCGAGAGGGAACATCTCCCTAAGTATCACCAGGTGTGGAGGCAGGAACATTAGGAGAAAGTGTAGTCCCAGCCCTATTGTCCAATTCAGTATATAGTCTCGGCACCATGGCATGGAAGGAGGCAATTCCAGAAGGCCACCTGTAAGTCAGTGCTGAGCTTTATCTGGTTAAATCTGAGCCCCTCTCAGTGAACAGGGTTTCTGGAGAGCAGATGTGATGTGAGCACGAGTAGCCTTGTTTTCCCTTGACCACACGAGTGAGGGAGTTTTGCTGTCTTCTCATTTCAGTGGAGCCATTTCATGTTTAGATATCAGGATTTGGGACCCTCAGTATATCCTTGATTGGTATAATTAATTCTTTTCTACCACTTTTCAAGGAGAAAGCATATTTCTAAATTGTCAATTGCCTTTAAAGCAGGGGTGGGGAACGTCTGGCCCGTGGGCCACATAAGGCCCGTGAAATCATTTGGTCTGGCCCTGCCATGGCATTAGGGGTGAGTTAATTAAATGCTTGACCAAATAGAGCAGGCTAATTTTTAAGTTGATAATTTTGTATGATCCCGAAGGATGTTATAAATGTCCAAATGGCCCTTGGCAAAAAAAAAAAAAAAAAGGTTCCCCACTTCAAAGGAAAAGAACTTTGGGGAAGAACCTCAGCACTGACTTTGATGTTCTGTGTTCTCTGTCTCTCCTGTTGACCTTGGGTGGGTGTCTCCGCCTCAGGTTCTCTGTCTTGGCAGAGTGTGGCAATTGACCTGGATTTGTCCATTGATCCTGCTGGACTGAGCTCCTTGTGGCATTGTGACTATCATTTCTGTACATCCATACAGTTACTTGTCTGTCGTAGATGTTTAATACATATTTTATGAATAAATTTGCTTTTATAATTACTCCTGAATGATTTATGTATCAAGTCAGGGATCAATCTTCTTTTCTAATGGTTATGCTTAGAATCCAAAGTATCCATTCGAATACCCACTTGCATTTTACTAGGTGTATGAGGTTGTAAAATGCACATACATTACTGGAGCCTGTTACTTAGGAAAACCAAGCACCCTAATCAGAGGGAATGGCTAAGATATGCTGATACTGGACAAATGAGTCACCCCCTTATCTGACATTCTACATGAGCATTATCTACAGGATGCATTCTTCCTTAACAGTTCTGCTTCATTACTTCATAAGGTCTGTGAAAGTCCCCTGCTATACGCAGAGGAATAAGCCTAGAATGTGTAAAGGTAATGATGAGGTACCTGCTCCTCTGTGGTGATTTGTGATGCACACAGTGGAATTCTTTATCTGATTTGTTCTGTTGAAAAAGTAAGCCATCCAGGTGCAGATGATCTTTTCTCATATTATATAAATTATTTAAGGCCCAATAAATTGAATAGCCTTTAGATGACCCATCATTTCTGACAGTAAGTTTTCTTTTAGAGAAAAAAAATGTGAGACTCTCAGAAGGGAATCCTAGGTTCTAGCTCCAGATCTTCCCATAAGTGTGTCAGATCCAGGATAAGCACTTAAAAGCTCTGGGCAGTGGCTTCCTCATCTAAAACTACTGAGGTGAGATGTACATAAAAATAGGAGAGGACAAAATACATAAATTGTGATGCAGATTAAAGTAATAGAAAGATGCTTGTGGATATATTTTTCAAACACACAGATCATAGTATGTTTGAATGCATTTTATGTAGTATTATTACAGATATAGAACATTTCCTTTTTTTTGTTTTGCTGTTACATGAATTAAGATAAATTTTCAGAATTAGATAAATTTGTCATCTATTCACCCACAGTTCTATTACTTACCTTTGTTAAACAGTTGCCATGTTCTATTATTAAATGTAGTATACATATATTTTTTAATATGTTTTTATTGATTTTAGAGAGAGAGGAAGGGAGAAGGAGGGAGATAGAAACATTGATGAGAGAGAAACATTGATTGCTGCCTCTTGCATGCCTCCTACTGGGGATTGAACTCGCAACTTGGGCATGTCCCCTTGACTGGGAATCCAACCAGTGACCTCTTGGTTCATGGGTTGATGCTCAGACATAAATGGAGTATATTTTTTAAGTAGGTGAGATGGTTTTTATTTTGTGACAAATTATTAGTATTTGTAATTTAAAAAGTATAATAAACACAATATTTTAAGAAATTGGAAGTTATTGGATATTTATTTTAAACTAGAGGACTGGCGCACGAAATTCGTGCACCCAGTGTGTGTGTGGGGGGTGTCCCTCAGCCTGGCCTGCACCCTCTCACAGTCTGGGAGCCCTTGGGGGATATCTGATTGATGGCTTAGGCCCACTCCCTGAAGTCAGCAGTCAGACATCCTTAGTGCTGCTGCAGAGGTGGGAGAGGCTCCCGCCACCGCCACTGAGCTCAACACCCATCAGCTGGCATCTGGCTGAGCAATGCCCGCCCATGGGTGTGCACTGACCACCAGGGGGCAGCTCCTGCATTGAGCATCTGCCACCTGGTGGTCAGTGCACATCATAGTGACCAGTTGTTCTACTGTTTGGTCGATTTGAATATTAGCCTTTATTATATAAGATACCTTAGAAGAAATAAGACTTATGAGTCACATGCTTGAAACAACTATACACTTGAGGAAAGTAATATTCTAAAGGCTTGATTTTAATTTTGTAATGAAGCAGGAACTACCAGGAGAGATATCAAGCAATATTTCCCAGTCAGTTAATGAAAACTAAATGTTTAAACTTTAAATAATTCCTAACACTAATCTGTTTATTCTCAGAAATTTGAGTTGATCATGCTATTATTACCAATATTAGTTTTAGCCCTCCATTTCTGTAACTTGGTGAAGGTTAATTTTGATCTTGTAATGGTTTGGAAAAATAGAGGTATGGAACAATTTAGACCTCTTGAGTTGCATCTTTCTACTAATTTTTTATTTTGTTTCAAGTTGGTTGCTTTGCAGTTAACAAGGTGGGGCTGGCACTATTCCAAAAACTTTCCTTGCAGTCCTGGGAGCCCCAAATTCTACCTTATATATCTTTTATCACAAAGGTTTATTTTTGTGACTCCTCCGTGGAAGTTATTTAAGTCAAACCAACCAAGCCTTTGAGTTATTAAATATATCCAAGCTTTGTGAATTATTTTGTTTGCAGTTAAGGTTCAGAGGAGAAATAGGGACCTATATGTAACAGAAAGTCCACTGGGTTCTAATGTTTACATTTTAGTACCAGCAACTGTTTTCAATAAATTTTCTAACATGGAGTTGACATCACCAAAGCACCATCTAAGAATGTGCCATTTACAGTCTCTGTAAGAGAGAATGAGGTTTTCCTAGTCATTACCTCTAGGCTGTTGTTGTTTTACCTGTTATTTAGTGTTTGTCAGTGTCCTGAAGGATTTAAAAATTGGCAGGATGTCCTGCGGTTTTATGACTTAAGTTTATAGTATAAGAGAAAATACTCATCCAAAAGAAACTAGAAAGTAAAACCTTCTTTATCTTGAATTGGTGCAAGCTCAAAGGCTTTTCATTAGTCACCTGACAGCTGTGTGGAATGGAACACGTGAGTACAACAGTAAAACTTCTAACTTGCCCCCCTATCAGAATGAAAATGATAGCAATTCACTCCACATTTAAATTTAGGCCTCATTTTCTATAGTATTAGTTCATAATACCTTCTATAGCATTGTTTCCCATTGACGATGTCTTACCCATATTATATCATACCCCTCCTATTTTTACAATAAGAAAATTTCCATTCACAGTAATCTTAAACATAGTATTTCATAATAACAAGTCATTCATAATCTTATCATAGCAGTAAGTAAACACTGGCTGTTTATTGAATGAATTCCTAAAATAATTCTCACTTTCCATTTTGCTTTCTGAAAGAAGAATTTTGGAGATTCAGAGGATTGTAGGAGTGGAATTTATCTCTGAAGCCTTTCAGATAATGAGGCTCAATTTGTAATTGCAGAAAGTGAGACTCCTTTTCAGAGACTCACTTGAGGATAGTAAGTTCATGGCAGTGATAACTATAGATCCCAGTTTTCTGGATACTTTCTATTGCAGTTCTCTCTTTTTAAGTATATCTGAATACCTTACTCTTTGAAACCAAGGGATGTACCAGTTATTAGATTTACAAGGGTCAGGGCCATTATATCATTGATCTTGTCTATATATTTGTTATTATTACACCCAGATTATTAGAGTATAGAAAATGGACGTACATAATTGTGATTTTCCCCTATTCGTGTGCCTATGCATATTTATTAATCCACCATTACTTCTGCCCTTCAGTCCTGAGAGCTGGAAACTTTGTACTTGGATGCTTTTAAAAGTTCTTTCATGTTAATAATCCTTTGCCTTATAGTGCCTGAGACTTATCGTTATCACATTTACTAAAATGTGTACAAGGGTAGGTTTCAGAAAGAATGCTAGACTCTATCTTTTACATTTAACAGAAAGTTCTTTGGAGCTAACGCCCTTGGGAAGCCTGATAATGAAAGTTAGAAGGGTGTTAAAAATCTAATTTAGAAAGACTTCACCAATTTGGTAAATAGAAAAATTCTGAATAGTGAATCTGGTAACAAATATACATTTATTAGATTTTTGATTGGTTATGGATATGTGCTGAACTTTATGGGTAAAGGCACAAATATCAGAACATATTGTATTTCTTCTCTTTTATATTTTTCCTAAAGTACTTAAAATATTACCCCTTTGAACTTGCTTCCCTATTTTTGCTTATTAAAGAATACAGTCATGATGGCTTTAAACTTGAAATCTTAAAACAAATCATTGGGACCAGAGTTTTTGTATTTTTTATCAAGTTCTATATGGACCAAAGAACAATAATATGTACCCTTTATTTTTCTAGTGCTTTATTGTAAAGAAAACCAGACAAAGCCCTGAATTTCCTCTTGAAATAAGGCTGCTTTTTTTTCTTCTTCTTTTTTTTTGTCAATAGCTAGAGATGCTGAGGAAAAAAACCTGGAATTTAGGATTTTCCAACATATAATCACATATTCTCTCTCCACCACTGTCCATCCTTTTACCTCCTGAACACTGCTCCTTATACCCAGCACCTCTTGTACTTCAAATATCACACATAAAATGCAAACTCAGTCCTATAATGAAGTACTAGACATTCTTAAGTAGTCAATTAGAAAGGCCTATGGTTTCTAATGCTGAGAGTTTACAACCTGGTGTGTTTCAGCTAATTTTAATTCTTTTCGATGTCTTGTACACAAATTACTTGATTACCTCCTACATCTCTCTTAATCTGGGTTACTGAACATAATAATAAGGTTTGCTTTTTTTTTTTTTTTTTTGGAGACCCATTCATCACCAGGATCTTTTAGCTCTTCACACACAGCTGGTGGCAAGCAGGATTACTGACATTCTTTTAGAGTTCTTCCGGCTCCTTATTTATTTATTTTTTTAATTGCCCTTGATTGTCATGAGCCTGAATAAGGAAGGAAACCAGAAGACCAGTTTTTGTTTAATCCCTGGTGATCAAAAGAAGTCACCAATAATAGTGCCGACAGATGTGGACAGTGATTTGTATTTGCAAAATATATGAGACTTGCTTTAACCCAACTCTCTGTTTCTTTTTCGTCCCCCTTCTCTTTGATGGAAAAAGTGTTTTAGCTTAGCCAGAGTATTTCATTCATATTTTAGAGGTCTTTTCTCTAGTTCCTTTGCCTTCATCATTATGGGGACAGCCCATCAGTTCTCTGCTACCTCATTCGATTTGTAAAAGATTCCTAGCTTTTCATGAAAGTGAGCAGACTCCTTACTTAGTCATAACTGTATTTTGGTTTTGTATCAGTGCTAGTAAAAATGTATGTAATTTTAGGATTATAAATCTCTAAGGTTATCCTTTAAGTGAGAATATAGTTCAAGTATTTCCAATAAGTACTGTTGTCTTTTAATATTATTAATTATCATTGACCTCTTTTAGTATAAATCACTCCTTCTTTCCTTTCCATCGTTACAGACATGTCAAAATCACTTTCAGAGACTGAATGTTTTACTATCATGGAATACACTCATATGGGGGCATGCTTGCGTTACGATTTATAACTGTTTTTCTGACACTTTATGATTCCAGCGACCATCCTTGATTTGCATAATCTCAATATGGATGTGTTTAAAAGTGATGGGGTGTTTTAGAACCAGGGAAGATAGAGAGACGCTAGAACTATCTCCATCTCAGGTAATTAGTAGACTCAGATAACAGAATGAAAGTACTTTGGGGTTTCATAAATGTTGCTGGTCCTGTTCCCAAGCAGCCCTGCTCTTCTTTCCTGAAGGTCAGAATTCTCTTAGGTAAGAGTTTTAGTCAGTCTTCAATATTAAGAATCAAATCTCTGTAAATTCCATGTGACCAAGGAGAAGTATGGTTACTTGGAGAAAAATAAAAAGAATGCCGTCTTGCACAGTCGTTTCGGTAAATATGGCATAACCAGCACTTTAACAACAGTTGCTGGTATTTATACCTCAGTGCCCTGCCATGGTGCTCAACTCATTTTGGCTGAGTGTCTGCAGGGTGCGTTGGTAAACATTTAACAAGCAGTGCTCAAGGCTAGGATGAGGTTGGGTGGGACTGATCTGTAGGCTGTGCCAATTACCTTGATAAAAATACTCCCAGTATGAGCAATCCAACCTAACCACATGGGGTTACTAAGTGGAAGATCTGTAAGAGATGCACAAGAGACGCCATCGTATAATCTCCCAGCACAGATAACAGTTGATGTAAATAGCCACAAATGCATGGGTACCAGTAAAATGTCAAATATCTAGGAAGTGATGAGTTTTGAGGTTTTTTTACATGTGTTTTTAACATAATTCATTTAACTGTAATCGTATATGATTAGATAGTCTGTAATGCCTGCTATTTCCCAGTTGGCTCCCGGGCTGGTGGGAGCCAGCTTCACAATGCCAGTGTAAAGCATCATGGCACTGAGTTCTCTGACATGCGAGGTTTGTTTCTTTGGTTATTGTCCTTGCCATTCTTTGTAGATCATTTATATAATTTTATCATCATCATTAATATAAACTATTCTAACAAACTGCTTATTTCCACATAAAGTAAATTAAATGTAGATGGTCATTGTCCCTCAGAAACTGAAAGCCAATGCTAGGTAGATAGTATCAGCCATGGAAAGAATAGAAATACTCAGGATGTAAACATTTAACAGTAACTGAGTTAAATGGTCATATTTTCCCAAGTGTAGGGAAGGAGAAGATGTTCCATTCTGATTATCCGGCAATGCCTTTGGTGGATTGAAATTATATTTTCTTGACCCCTACCTCTTTCCCCATCAGTGTTTGTACAAAAGGACGGGTAGATAGTGATTTTGGAGGCATTCCTTTGCATTCCGAACAGGAAATCAGTGTTAGTCATTCCACTCTTATGTGTCAGATTCGCTTCAAAGAGCAAGGGAAACTCCCAGTCTGCCCGGATGGACTGCTGGGACCCTTGGGCAGACATGAGGAATGTTTGGGGATTGTTAGCAAATAGCCAAGGATCAGGACTTTCCTTGGACTAGAGCAACGTACTCAGCTGGCTGGTCAGAGCTGACCATGAGATGCCAATCTTGCCACTTGATGCCACGGCATATGAATTTCTCTTCTGTTACCAACAAAGAGTATTTGGTAGCAACCCAGGCTCTCTCCCAAGAGAGGCATTCTACAGCAAAGTCTAAACTTTTATATAATTAGCTCGTTAGAGAACTTAGCTAAGTGTGCCCAGAAATGCATTTCCAGAACTCCATTTTAATACATTTGCTATGACTCCAGACAGTTATAAGCAGCAGTTAAAGAATACATTTTCTAACTTTATATTTTCTATATAAGTAGAAAATATATATATATATTTTCTATATAAATACTCTTGTATTATAACTAATGTAATAAATTACTTTTAGTGTTTGCTAATGGGAGGTCATTTATTTTCCTTAATATGTAGGCCCTATGTAATGTATTAATCTTCCCATTCTTATCTTGGTGACCAGGAATTGAAAGTTAGGTCTATGCTAACAAGTGTAGTTGACACTGGCTTCCTACTCACTCTACATGTTCAGCTTCTCTCTCTTTTGTATCTCTGTTTTTATTTATAAGCAACTTTAAATTTTCTAATAGAAGGTATAAGTGATAAACACTATAGTTCTAAGTTGTTAATGGAAAAAGTAGTAGCATTTGTGATGTCACCCATGCCATGCTGGTAATTACTGTTGGTTGTCTGTAATCCCAATGGCTGTGCCCGGTCACCATTCTCTTCTACATCACTCCCTCTACCAGTGTGATCCCTTGATTTGCAGCGTGACATGATTGACCTGTTATGTTTAGAAACACATGACCCGATTGAATGGTTGTGTTTAGAGATCCCGTCACTGGTATGGCACTGCACAAACAAGGCAAGTATTATAGATGGAAAGATATTATATGGGCAAGTGGGTAGTTCGTCACCTCAACAGTGGGCATAACACTGATCCCACCTGGAGAATGCCACTTCTTCCTCTGAATTTCTCAACATAGACCATTCATGTTGAACCTGGGGTGCCTGCCTCATAGGGAAGTGTTATGCTCCTTTGTTCTCATTGCCAGATTTCAGAAAGGAAGAGTGAGCATAAGCCAGGAAGTAGCATCCCAATATAATTAATATTCATTGCATTACACATTATACACATCCTTGTGAGGGCTAGCAGGTGTGTTATCATCCATCCAGTCCCATCCTGGATGCCAGGTGTAGTCAGCATGCTAAAGGAGTTGGTGTGATTTCCAACTTCTAGTCTCATGTATTCACATCCAGGCTCTATGTTTTGAATAGACAGATATATTTGGCTAGACTATATTTAGATAGATTTGCATTGTGTTGTTTTTTTTTACCATACTCATTTTAAACTATTCATTAGATTTTAAGTTATACTATTTCACAGGAAAATAAGCTGGTTAGTATATCATTAATAACTTAACAACTTATAAAGAGTTACAGCATATGAGAGAACATTTTTCAATTAAATTATGGTTATTCTATGCATCAAGATGTAACATTCTTTTCTATTTTTTATTTAAATAGGTTACTGAAATAAATTCTCACATTTTATTGATGAATAATTATATTACCTGAAAGAAAATCTAATCAGTTCAAACAACATTTTGCAACACAGGAGCTAAATATGTCTCATTTTGCATCATAGTTTTGTTGTTGTATTATGGTATTCTCATAAAGGAAAGTTATTAAAAGAAATATTGTACCAAGAAAGTACACCTGTAAATAATATGGACTTACAGGAAAAGTACATTAAACGTGGATACAAAGAAGAGAGCTTGGACAAGTACATTAAAATATGTTAACTTATAAACAGACACTGCTATTTCACTGCTCTAGATAGTTTATTTGTCTTCCCGTATTTGTGAAATAAATATATTTTATATTAGCATATGAGACATCTTAAGTTTCTGAACTTTTGAAAATGAAATTTATTGCCATATCAGGGTTTCTACAACAGAAGAGTTTTTTTGGAAGAATGCCATTGGCCCAATGAGATAGGAGAAATGCTTTGTATAATTTAAAAACACATTTCTTTAGGTGACTTAATGGGCTAAGGAGGCCATTTTAAAATTAATATAATTCCCTTGGGAGACACCATCACATTCATAGATACTTGAAATGCTCTCCAACATGTCTATAAGAAATTTATTAAGTTTTGACTCATCAAAACTCCATGTTGGGTTGCAGTTCTATTTGTATTTGTCTTTGTTAACCGGTTTATCTACATCGAAAGAGGTTTCCAGTTTTATCTCCTTTGCGGTACTTCAGGGTGAAATCACCTGTTTGTACACACATTTTGCAGAGTTGCATATCCCTGGCATGAATCTATTTGTGCTTTGCATTTGTAGTCATGAAGTCCTGCCTGGGCCTCTCTTCTCTCCTGAGGTTGGGGTAGGATGGCATTTTTGTGTCTGTTGTAACAAAATATTTTGAAGGACTTATCACAAATTGCCCATTTAATTCTTTATTTACATATTGCATCATACTCTCCTGGGTTGTGAAGCCTGCGTAATATTTGAAGCCTCTTTCTTATCTCACAGGGCTTAGCACAGTGTTTGGGGCAAGAGACAGTAATAGTAGTTGACTTGTAGATTTCTAAGTACACTTGGGCCCATCAGAGCTGTGGAATTTGATGCAGAATGAGACAGATTCTTAGGGGCTTTCTAGTTTCCTGATTGGCTGGATTGAAGTATTGGAAATACTGAAACGGGGGTAAAGGGTGAGATGAGATAAGAGTGTTGAATCTGAATAATTAATTGTCTGCATAGAATTTAAGCAAAAAAAAAGGTCAGTTTGTCTCCAGACTTCAGAGTTGACCATTGGTGATCCTTGCATTCTTTTTGTTACTGTTGGGCTTTCTTCACACTTTCCCCTCCTAAGCAGTTGATGAAATTAATTTCAACAATTAAAATTATTATCTTCATTATTTGAATGTGCATCTTAGTTCTGGTTCTTTACACTTTGTCCTATATGAATTGATATTGTTTTAAATATATTCATTCCTTTTTCTTTGTCTTTACCTCTTTTCTTTTTACCTTTTCCTTTGTTCTAGGTAGGCATTGGCATATAACAATAGTCTGTGACTCTGCTTCCTGCTGTTGGCCCTTCTTTTCTCTCCTTTAATTTGTTTTCTTTTATCTTTGGCATTGTGCTTGATTGTGTGTGCGTGTGTGAAATTAATGTTACGAAACTTCACACCAAAAATTGATTAAAAAATAAAATTTTACGGTGTGTATATTTTACCAGAATACAAAAAAAGTATATTATCTTTCTGTTAACACACTAACAATATTCTTTAGCTTAATAGTTCCCAATATAGCACTTAGTAAATCTAGTGAAGATGAAAACAGGAGAGGCAGCCCGAGTACAAGGATGCTGGCCTCACACATCCTCAGCGTTGGCAGCAGAGCTATCGGTTCTTAAAGCGAGTTGAGGAAGTTCTTCTCCACCAGGAACTCTCTTCACCAGCATTGCAGACTTATCTATCATCATCTATCTATCTATCTATCTATCTTTCATCTATCTATCTATCTATCATCTATCTATCTATCTATCTATCTATCTATCTATCTATCTATCATCTATCTAAAAGGCTAATATGCAAAGTGTCCCCTCGAGAGTTTGACCAGGAGACCAGGAGTTCTATCGCTTGCTATGATGTGCACTGACCACCAGGGAGCAGCACTGAACAAAGGAAGGCCTTCGCTGGCAGTGGCAACCGGGCAAGGGAGGGTCTGGCCGGCAGCTGGAAAGCCCCAATCGGTCCTGATGGCCGGCCAGGCCTAGGGACCCTACCCATGCAGGAATTTCGTGTACCGGGCCTCTAGTGTTTCTATAAGTCTTCCCCCACTTTGTGCTATTTATATTATGGTCCCTAATGGCTCTTTTGGGTTCCTTTTTCCTGGCAATACATGTTTTGTTGGAGTATTTTTTGATACGTATATACATTCGTGACACTGTCACCACAACCAAGGTGGTGGACATTGCTATTTTCCCAAGTGTTTCCACAAGCTGTTAAATAACCCCCCTTCAGGCACTTTAAACTTATACAGTGATTATACCAATTATTTCTCAATAAAATTGGAAAAATAAAATAGGTTTCTTGCAGATAACAAAAGAAAATGTGAGGTGGGACCAGATCAGGGCTCAGTCTAACTATCCCCCAGTACGGAGCCTTGAGCCCTCCGTGTCCTCTGCCCAGTTCTCTGTGCATTTTGAGGTGGTTCAGTCTGCCTGCTGGGAAGAAGCACTGTCCTTGGCCTTGTGTGGAGGCTAGCACTGTCATTTCTAATCCTTTCAGGTTGTTTTCCAATAGACATGTGCTGATCGATACTCGGATATTGGAGGAAGGCCTCCTGCAGACCTCTAGCGTTATTTCTTTGCACAGTTCCCTCCTCTTTCCTATGAACCCTGCCTGCCTTGGACTCCTCTGTTTCTCAACTCCATCTCCTGAACAGGAAGTCTGCTGGGTTTCACGTGGATGCATCGCCCTGATCTGTTCTTAGGGACAGGGAACTGAAGCACTTGGGTTTACCATGACTGTTCCTTGTGTATCACATTTCCATTGTTACCTGATGATTAAACTACAAATTGTTGTTTTGTATGCTTTATCTTTTTTTTTTTTTAACTGTTTCAAGCAAGCAGATTAAAATGCAGTTCCTTTTACTTAATCTTGGCAGGAGCAAGTCTATTTGAAGTATTTTTTAAAGGGTGAAATTGACTTCTGAAGGTGTACTCCAAAACTCTTCTCTTTTTATTGGTCAGTGCAGGTACATGCTCCTAACATAAGCTGCATACTGCTGAGAATAATTTCACCAGGCAGATATGCACATGCTTTACCATTCACCTGCCATAGGATACACTGTGGAGTGATTTATTCTGCAAAGGCTTTCAACTGATTAGGAATCCAAAAAGTAGAGTGCCAAGAACAAATTAGTAGTTCTTCCCTCAGTAAGAGAGCATGGGGCAAAAGGAATTGGATATATGGCCTGCCTTTCACTTAAGAAATGCATGACCTTGGCAGTATTATGTCTCTTTTACCTATAATCATGTTCTTTCAGGAATAAATGGAAACATTGGTTTAATCAGCGAATGAGTACAATTGAAAGTAGATATTAATTATTCACATGGATTTGTCATTTTGAAGATATGTTTGTTAATGCAAACTCTTTGTTTCCTTTAAAAACAAGGTTTATAAAAGCATTAGCTTTGTAGATATCTAGAATGCAGTTAAGTACTGTTTTTATATTTATCTGATTGTGCTCGTGTAGTTTCAATGATTCCTGTGGGATGATCATACAGTAATTACAATTTTAAGTAGTTCATATGTCTCAAAATGTTATCATTGCATATATTAATGCTCTTCTAAATGCAATCGTAAGAAGAAATATGAGGAAAATTATTAAATAATTATCATACTGAGGTTGAGTTAATAGGTGTGACATCCAATTATAACTTGCCCTGAGAGAAATATCGAGTGAAGGTTGAACATTTCAGCCTCAGCAAAGACCCTTGCTTGTGCTAACTGAGACTAGGTATAGGATTCATGATGACAAAGGAAATCTTTGGCAGTATCTCTTGATATTAGCACCTTAATATAATTTGAAACCTATGTCTTATATATGTGAATTGAACTATCACTTGGAAGATCATTCTTTTATTTAAAAATTTTGCTATTTTCATGAGAGAATATGCCTACGTACATTTTAGGACTTGTTAAAACTGAATAAGGTGGGCCCTAGCTGGTTTGGCTCAGTGGATAGAGCATTGGCCTGCAGACAGAAAGGTCCCAGGTTTGATTCTGGTCAAGGGCACATGCCTGGGTTGCTGGCTCGATCCCCAGTAGGGGGGTGTGCAGAAGACAGCCAATCAATGATTCTCTCTCGTCATTGATGTTTCTATCTCTCTCTCCTCTCGTCCTCTCTGAAATCAATAAAATATATTTTTTAAAAATTGAATAAGCTAGAATGAGATGTTATCAATAAAGAGAGAGGCTAGCCTAGAGTGATCCATTGTATAATGGATTAGAGCTGAAGACATCAGTAGGAATGCATCTTTAGTTTAATACAGATGGAGGTAGTATTCGTACACACGCATTATGCACACATATATACACATGCATATATAAATATTTACATACATATTGGTTATTATGCACACATATGTTTCCGTACTTTGGAGGCTGAGAGTGCCTAGAGGCAACATGCCAGTAGCAGCGAGCACTCCTAACACCCAAATTTTGGTTTCTAAAGACATATTTGAATAAAAGGAAGCAAGGATTCTTAGAAAATGACAGCCTGGGATAATAATATACAAGAAAGTCTGAATCATCCTGTAATGCCAGAAAGAAAGTAAAGTTTCATTAGTACTCAAAAAAATCCCCCGTGATAGGAGCATGTCATATGACACAGGGGCTGAATGAGACTCCTAAAGGCCAAAGGTAGAACAGTTTGAACCACAGCATAAAAATGTGTTGTGGGAGTATAACACAATGAAAAATAAATATCCATAGGCTATACTGATATAAATGAATTAGTAAATAAATAAATAAATAAATAAATAGGTGGAAGTACATTCTCCTATACAGAATTCCCAATAACTTATGTGATACTCTGTCTCCAAGAAGGTTGAGAATCCTTAATGTGGGCTATGCATAGTGACTCACTTCTAAAGAGTACAGTATGGACACGGGGGATGGAGAGTAAACTTACAGTGGAGAAAACCCATAAATACAGACTTAGCCACGTGGTCAAGATTAATAATGATAAGTCATGTGATAGTACATGCCTTTGATCTGATGTGATGAGAACATCACTTTACCTCTGTGGTCTTCTTTCCAGAAATTCATAAACCTAGTCTAATCATAAGAAAGCCTTCAGATATATCAACAATAAGGAGAATTCTTTAAAACACCTGACCAGGATTCCTCAAAGCTGTCAAGAGCATCAGAAACAAAGAAAGTCTGAGCAATTGTCATAGCTAAGAAGAGACTAGGGAAAAATGAAAGCTAACTGTAATCTTGGCCATTCTGGTGGAGAAATAAGACACTAGGAAGTAAAAGCTAAGAAAATAAAAATAAAGTATACACTTTTGTTAATAGTAATATATCAATATTGGTCCATTAATTGTGACAAATGTACATACTAATGCAAGATGCTAATAATAGGGGAAACTGGGTGTAGGCTATATTAGAACTCTGTGCTATCTTCATAATGTTATTGTAAATCTAAGTCTATTCTAAATTTTCTTTAACTATTTAAAAATGTGTAGCTTATTTTTAGCCTTATTTTTTTCAGTTAATGTGTTTACAATGATAGTAGAGGCCTGATGCATGAAGTTTATGCAAGGGGCTCGGCCTTTACAGCTGTGGCGGCTTGCCTTGCCCCTCGCAGCCCCAGCTTCATCCAGAAGGTCGTCTGGAAGGAGGTCTGGAAGGACATCCAGAAGGTCATTTTGCTGTCTGGTCTAGTTAGCATATTACACTTTTATTATTATAGATAAAGATATAAGCAGTCTACAAATAGACTTGAATATTCAAATCAAATACATTTATTTCAAATGGATTTTATATCTATCTATATAATAGACATCTTTCTTAATTCATTGCACAACTTGTTCTCAGTTATTTTGAGTTGAAGGCAACACCCCCCACCTTTCTTTATTGATGGCACTCAGTAAATACGGAGAGAGAAGAAATGAGGAAAACAGATTTAGCTCATTAGAAGTTGTTTCATGCTGTGTAATGTGGAACATATTTTTTCTACTAACTTTCTTGGTCGAGAACAAAATATTTAAGCCCTTGGGTTGCCTTTTATAGAAGCATTCTGCCACAATGGGACTGCCATTTGGAATAGCCTTTGTAAATAGCAACTTTCTTCATTGTTAAGGCAAAGGTATTAATTAACCACATCCTGATAAACTCTTCCCTTCAGCTTCTTCCCCTCTCGGCATTGCTTTGGAATCCTATCTCCTTTTGAATGAATGGAAATGATCAGATTAAAGTTTTGGATACATTTCAGGTTGTTTCTATTTTCCCACAGCAAGCTGTTCATACACACACACACACACACACACACACACACACACACACAGTAGAGGCCCAATGCACGAAATTCATGCAAGGGGCTTGGCCCTTGCAACAGTGGCAACTGCCTCAGCCCTTGCAGCCCCAACTTTGTCCGGAAGGACACCTTTCTAATTATCATATTATGCTTTTATTATTATAGACTAGAGGCCTGGTGCACAAAATTTGTGCACCGGGGGAAAGGGGATCCCTCAGCCCAGCCTGAACCCTTTTGCAATCTGGGACTGCTAGCTCCTAACTGCTCGCCAACCTGCCTGTCTGATTGCCCCTAACCACTCTGCCTGCCTGCTTCATCACCCCTAATCCCTCTGCCTGGCTGTCTGATCACCCCTAACCACTCTGCCTGTCTGCCTGATCAACCCTAACCACTCTGCCTCTCTGCCTGCCTGCCTGATTTCTCCTAACTGCCTCTGTCTTGGTTCCTGCTGCCATGGCTTCATCCAGAAGGACGTATGGAAGGTCATTCAGCTGTCTGGTCTAATTAGAATATTACGCTTTTATTATTATAGGTATATATATATATATATATATGTGTATATATATATATATATATATATATATATATATATATATATATATATTTATTATTGATTTCAGAGAGGAAGGGATATGGAGAGAAAGATAAAATCACCAATGATGAGAGAGAATCATTGATCAGGTACTTCCTGCACACCCCACATTGGGCATCAATCCCGAAACCCAGGCATGTGCTCTGACCTGGAATTGAACCGTGACCTCCTGGTTCATAGGTCAACTCTCAACTGCTGAGCCATACAGGCTGGGCTTCCTGTAGTTTTTACATTGACCTCTATTCTTGTGCTACAGAATGCTTTGTCCTCTGCAGGTTTATTATTTGGCTTTTAATTATCTTGTGCTCTTATTTTTTATCTGGTCAATTATCAGCATAAAGATTATTGGCATCTTTGAGGAGAAAGAACCAAAGAAAGGGTGTGTGTTATGGTGTAATGCTTAGGAATTAGTGTGGAATGTGTTTGAGTATTATCATAACAATAAAAGGCTAATATGCAAATGGTTGTTACGTGGTGATGCCATAACGACCAATCAGCAGGGACCTGAGGCTGCGTGGTGCCAGGCCAGGCCAGGGGACCTCAGGTTGTGTCCCCCGCTCTGGCACTGGGCTGGGGGAACTCAGGCCATGCCCCCCGCCCCAGCGACTCTTGATGGGGGACCTGAAGCCACACCCCCCACTTGGCGGGGCTTGACGGGGGTGGGGCCGACTGGGTCTGGGTCTCACCCAATGGGGGTGGGATTGGCTGGGTCTGGTTCAGGCACAATTTTGAGGTGCACGTAGGTGGGCAGGGATTTGACTCTGGGTCCTGTGGTGTACCCCAGACTCTGACAAGAGGGAGATTTTCATTTGCATTTTACTAATTTTCTTTCATCTCTGACACTTCTATTATAGAGAAAGGGCAAATAGCAATATTAAAATATTACCTCTAATTAATTCCCTTTTAATGTGCATGAATTTCATGCACCAGGCCAGTAGTTTATATATAACACAGGGCACAGTAAGTACAGAGGTAAGAGATAGCTTTTCTACCTATATGAACCTTACAGTCTAGTAGATACACACATAACTATAATTAATACAGGAAAGACAACAGTATAAGCCAGTGCAAGCTAGGAGATAATGCTATTGAGATGCTCTGCATGCTGATTGAGAACTTATATTCTTCTTGTCACTGAATCCCATCTGCCTATTATTATCAGAAAAAGAAGTATAAGACTACAGTTTGGATAGCAGGAATTAAAAAGGAGAAGTAATGAAAATGAAAAAGGTAAAGAGGAGGAAAGAAGTTAGGGATTTTGATGATAAAAAGACGACTATTCAAATCTGAGCTCCAAATAGAAGCACTGTGAGCCAAATCAGTGTTCAATTGCAAAACACTGCAGTTTGTTCTTTTCTTCCGCAGACCTACTGCCCACCTCTTTCCATGCTGCTCTCTGCACAGGGAGGCCAACTTGTCTGAATCCCTTCTTTCTGGCTTCCACTGTGTTAAGGAACTGAAAAGAAATGGGAGCAAGGAAGAAAGAGACGTTAGGTCCCCTCCCCTTGTTCCCTTCTTTAGGGGTCCCTTAGTCTGGCTGTGTTATTCTATCAAAGATCATACTCATTTTAAGGTAGCTCTTTGCAAATTCCTGGGACCATCTCCTCTTGCTTCTTTAGGCTCATGCATGTTAATAGCCCAGGAGTTACTGCCTGTTATCTGGAGGTTTTCGTACACCTGCCCACATCTTTGTACATAGCCTTTATCATAAATTCTTCTTGGATTGTTCTTATTTGAGTGAATCATAGGTTTCCTAACTGGCACATTCAGAGAATCAGAGCTATAACGTCCTCCTCATCTTTTAGCTTTCTCCCCTCTTCATTTTATAAATGAAAAAAGTGAGGCCAGAGAAAGTTCAGCTTTTCATAAGTATTAAATTACCAGTAATGACTGGTCCAGAATCTATGCATGCCCATTTCTACTCTTCCTAGTTCTCTGTTCCCATCTGATTAGAAATTATGAAAATATATTAATTTTTTTATTTACAAATCCCAAGCTTCTGGAAGCTGAGGCAATGAACATTCCAGCATTCGGATTTCGAGCATGTGGGAATGAATGAAGACAACCCAAATAGGAACACACAGAGGCTGTTTATTCAGAGCTTGCTGTGGCAAGGGAGTCCACCTCTGTGACTTCTGTCTGCAGAGACTCCAAGGCAGGCAGGGAAGTGGGAAAGCTTTATTGTGGAAAAAATAGTTGTATATCATCTCTGATTTGAGGTTGCTGGCATGGAGGCAGGCTCAGCAGGAGTGAGGCATCTGATTTGATTGGTTTGGAACACGAAGTGGGTTTCTCTGGTTGTTCCTGAGTTGGAAGCAGGGACCAAAATATGAGGAAACTGGTCCTCACTTTCCAAGTCCTGACTGTTCTGGGCGATAGTTACAGAGTTCATGGGTCAGAGCTGTATTGTCATATATGATCCAGATATTATCTATTTGTATAATCAGTCTCTTGAGCATGAGTGCAGTTGATTTGCTCTTCGGCTTTGTTATTCATCATCTGAAGGAACTGGGGCTGCTGAGTAGCAGATTAACTGTAGTAGCAGACTAACCCTAGATTGCTGCAGGGACAGTTCAGCAAGTCTTGGAGGAGAAAGTGTGGCCTTCCGAGGATGCTGGGAGAGAGGGACAAACTAGCATATCTTGGAGTGGTTCTGTTGACAGTCTGCTAGACTGAGGCAAATAGGAACCATACTTGCAGTATTTGGGGTCACACAAATCTATGCCTTAGGGATGTGGTTTTGGAATCGCTGATTCTTTGCATAGGAATTTTGTCAATCCTTGATGTGACCAGGGACACAGCCTTGCCAGCTCTTTTGTTGGGTGGGTGGCAGCGAAATTTCTCATGAAAGCCAAGCAGAGAAAACTTTATTCTCATCTGGCAATCTGGAGTTGGGGAGTGGCAACCATGTGTGATCCAAGAATCAAGTGTAGACAAAATCATAAATTCCATGCTCTGATATCTTTTCCTGACAATTATCCCCTGAAGTTGGTATGAGCTTCAGCCAGAGACTTGCACAAGGCCCTGGCTCCATCTCATCCTCATCCAGATGAGGGTACAGAATGTGATTCGCAGGAATGTGGTAGTTGGTGGCTACCATTTTCATGTATTCTCAATTCCTGCTCTACCTAGTTTTCTAGTTCATTTTGTAGTTGAATCGCCTCCCTCTTTTACAGCATCTCGTGTGCCTTAGCATGAATTTGGCTGCACAGTCAAGCAATGGTGTTAACTTCCGTCTCAGACTTACTCCCTGTGCACTGTAGTTCCCAAAATGACCCACTTCCGGGTTTTTGCTCCTTTTAAAAAATTCCAGACATTCCAGGTCAAATGATAAATTAAATTATGGGAAGAAGAGGAGGAGAGGAGACTCTGAAATTTAATTTCATAATCTGACTCTCGCCTTGAAGGACACTACCAGGTGGGGAGGACAATGATCTGACCCTGACTGTTCCTGCTACATGAGGGCCCTCTGGCTGAAATTGCTCTGCCTCCATCACTAGTGGTACTTGCCCTTGAAGTGAAGCAGAAGTGTTGGTCCATTTGCACTTAATACTCCGTGTGAACTATTGATAAAGATCCAGCTGCAGCCACTGTTCTTCTCCAGCAGTTGGAAGAGGCAGAGATTCTAAGCTGTCAAATTGGAGTAAGCTGGGTTTTAAATCCATTCCAGTCAATGAATGAATTCCATTCATTAACCTCTGAGCTCCCAGTAGCAAACACTGAGCTTTATTATTACACTAGAGGCCCGGTGCTTTTGTGCACTCCGCGGGGAGGGGAGTCCCTCAGCCCGGCCTGTGCCCTCTTGCAGTCTGGGACACCTCGGGAGATAACGACCTGCTGGCTTAGGCCTGCTCCCGGGTGGCAGAGGGCAGGCCCAATCTCTAGGTGCAGCCCCTGGTCGGGCTCAGAGCAGGGCCGATTGGGGAATTGGGGCGCCGCCCCCTGTCATACACAGAGCAGGGCAGTCGGGAGGTTGTGATTCCACCCTCAGTCACGCTCAGGGTAGGGCCCATTGGAGGTTTGGGGCACTGTCCCCTGTCACACTCAAGGCAGGGTCGATGGGGAGGTTGCAGCGCCACCCCCTGTCACACACAGAGCAGGGCCAATCAGGGGGTTGGGGTTCTGTACCCTGTCACGCACAGAGCAGGGCCCATCAGGGGGTTGGGGCGCCGCCCTCTATCACCCACAGAGCAGGGCCAATCAGGGGGTTGGGGTGCCGCCATTCTCACACTCAGGGCAGGGCCGATGGGGAGGTTATGGCTCTACCCTGTCACACACAGAGCACGGCCCGTGGGGGGGGGTGGTTTGGGGTGCTGCACACTGTCACACACAGAGCCGCAGGGCAATCAGGGGGTTTGGGCGCTGCCCCCTGTCACGCTGATCCCGGTGCCGGGAGGCCTCGCGGCTCCGCTGATCCCGGTGCTGGGAGGCATATTGCCCTTTTACTATATAGGGTAGAGGCCTGGTGCATGGGTGGGTGCTGGCTGGTTTGCCCTGAAGGGTGTCCTGGATCAGGGTGGGGGTCCCCACTGGGGTGCCTGGCCAGCCTGGATGAGGGGATGATGGCTGTTTGCAGCTGGTCACACACCCTTCAGGGTGGGGGTCCCCACTGGGGTGCCTGGCCAGTCTGGGTGAGGAGCTGAGGGCTGTTTTCAGGCTGGGGGTGACTGAAGCTCCCAACCGCTCCTTTTTTTCTTTTTTTTATTCTGGGCCAGCTTTAGCTTTGAGGCTTGGCTCCAGCTCTTAGGCCTCTGCTGCTGAAAGTAGGTTTCTGGCCTTTGCTTACAATGTTGCAATCCTGCTGTCTGAAGCCCGGCAGCTTTCTGGGGTTTTGTTTAGCTTCTATGTTTGTTACATAGTTGCTTGCAGCTCAGAGGCCTGCAGCGGCAGGCGGGGAACGTTGGAGTCCTCCATCACTGAAGCAAGCAAGCCTCATGTTAGTTTCAAGCTGCCTGGCTGCCGGCCGCCATCTTGGCTGACAGTTAATTTGCATATCTCCCTGATTAGCCAATGGGAAGGGTAGCGGTCGTACGCCAATTACCATGTTTCTCTTTTATTAGATAGGATACCCTAGGGAGTAGTACCCCAGCAATGTACCAATAGAATATATTCATATGTTTATTGTAAAGGGTTACCTATCAAAGCTGTGATGTAAAACTGTTAAACATTGATAGTATTATCGTTCCCATGGAAATAATTTTTTTTATTTCTCAACCTACGTCTACATATTATACATGAGAAAAATATAATAATAAAAGTGTAATATGCTAATTAGACCGGACATCCTTCTGGACAACTTTCAGGACGAAGCCATGGCTGCGAGGGAAACCCGGGTCTCAGGTGCCTGCTGGTGGCTGGAGGGAAGCCCAGGTTCTGGGTACCTGCCGGTAGCCAGAGGGAAGCCCGGGTTCTGGGTGCCCGAGGGAAGCTGGTGCTGGCAGTGGGGGAAGGAAGGCCTACTCTTGCACAAATTTCATGCATCGGGCCTCTCGTCTGTTTATAAAAATTAAGATAACATCTTTCTTTTGTTTTTTAGTAATATCTTTCATTTTGCCTTTGTTTCCTTGAAAGTTCTATTCCTATACCTTTTGGTTCTTGGTCCTATTATGTAAGACTCATTGAGTATTCTAGTGATTGATCTCATGGGGAAATTAAAAAACCCCTAAAATATATAAGCCATTATTTGAATAAAGTTGGAATTAAGCAATGACCCATATTCATAATTGTTGAACTATTGTTTATTGAACTAGTACTAGCAATCCAGCAGTGGCAACATCATGCCTTATATATTTACAGGTTTCTGCATATTAGTGTAATGGTAGAAATGCATGAAATTACACAATGCACAGGGAGCATTTTATAGAGAGAAAAAAATGGTGACAGAGGTGAGGATCTATTCACGTACTGCACGGAAATATTAATTTAATTGGTTTCCTTTAAGACTTTTGTAAAAGTGGCAGTTATAGTTAATAGAAGTAGGAAGATAGTTCATGCTTAGTTAAAGAGATCTGGCCTTCTCTTTTGTTAATGAATAACTTCAAAGCTGAAATTTGCATTAAGAACATTAATGTGATGATTTTAAAAGTACCCATTAGTCTGACATTTTTAGGATAACAAAACTACATTCTAGTGAACTTGAGACATGAGGAAGAACAAAGGTAGGTATTAGGCAAAAATCATCTGATCACAATAAAAATATGCTTTTGCTTGAAAATCTGTCAGAAGAAATTCTAAGTATTTTTTTAATGCATGTTAAATGTGCTTTACTATAGTTTCGAAACAGATTAAAAGTACATGCAAATTAATGCAAATCATGTGGCTTGAAGATTAAGTTTTGAAGGGCTATCTTCATTCCCTGGAGTAAATGGCTGTTGAAGAATGGATGTATAAATATCTGACTGACTGACTGACTGACTGGCTGGCTGGCTGGTTGGTGGGCTGAATGAAAGAATGAATGAATCTTTTTTTCACTTTGAAAGCTGGTAAATTTTCCTCTTTGCCACCTGGTCATTTTTTCATCAGATTCACGGTAGAGTTTAGGAGTGGGAAGTTGCAACCCCAAGCTTAGCCTTATCAATCCAGTTCAACCCTGTGAAGACCTTTGCCCTATAATAATGCTGGTCCAGTGAAGAATTCCTAAGCGGATGTTCATCTGAACCCCAAAGGGAGGAGGCCCTGTTCTTAGTAGTCATCCACTCAGTACGTATCTGTTGAGCACCCACTAGGAGCCAGACATTGTTTTAGATCGGCTCCTCTTGTCTCCCAAATTAGATACATCACCATTGATCTCTAAACAGTGTTTGCAATTGTTTTTGCCACCCATTCTTTCAGGGAATATCTTTTTTCCTTGGATTCTGCCATACATTATTTTCCTGGCTTTTCTTCTACTTTTGTGAAACTTGCTTCATTTTCAATCTTCTTTTCCACCCTTGCCTTGGGAGTTCCCTGAGGCTCAGTTTTTGCCCTCTGTTCTTTCTCTGCTCTGGTGAGTCTTAACCCTGCCTGTCCTATGATCACCACCTCTGGGTGAGGCCCAAGCGTGGACACATTTTAAAAGCTCCGTAAGTGATCCTGATGCACAGCTAGAGTGGAGAGCTATTTTTTATACTGTAATCCAGGGAATTGTTTGTATAGCAAGACTTCACTTTTGTCTCTCCTGATTAGTGTCATACCAGTGTCTGCTTTCACTTAAGTGCTTGTTCTGCTCCAAGAAGGTATTTCCATTTAGAAATGTCATTTCTCTGCTTTATCTCCAAAATATCTTTACCTCCTGATTCTCTTTATTTTAAATTAGAATTCAAAAATATTCATCTTTGACTTTCCTTCTATTTATTATCTTTAGCACACTGTGATTAAAATAATGCATTGGGCTAGTATCAGCTACTCATTTACCCAAATGCTGTTGGCTCACTGTTGACTGCAGGGTAAGATTAAAAAACTTATCATCTATATATATAACAGGCTAATATGCTAAGTGTCCAACCATCTGACTGGTTGCCATGACGTGCACTGACCAACAGGGGGCAGATGTTCAATGCAGGAGTTGCCATGATGCACACTGGCCATTTACAGAGAAATGACACTATGGACCTGGAGCCGACAAAGCAACGCTCGGCTTCCCCCAAGTGGGACACAGGCCCTGCCACTACCCTGGAAAAACAGCACACCAAATTGCAACCGACGTTGCGGAGACCCCATGGTGCAAAATGGGGCCCACAGCCCAGCCCAGCCTGGAAACAGTCACTGTGGGTGCCGAGTAATGACATCACATAGCAATGCCCGGCTTCCTCTCCCTAGCAACTAGCCTCCTTGGAGTTTCTTCAGCTCAGGAACACAACTTGCTTTATAGCCAGGTGCAAGTATTTTACACTTTAACCAAATGTTTGTGAAATGTTTTCCCTTGCCTCATCTCATTTGATCCTCACAGAAATCCTGGAGTAGGTAGATAGAAGACTTGGTGGAATCCTATTTTCTTTTCGTTAGCCAGAAAATGGAGATTTAGAAAGCTTAGGAACTTGACCCGACTGAAAAGAAGTAAGAAATGGTGGACCTTGAAGATGACTTCAGGTTTTCTTACTGCACATAATATAGTCAAACACTGCTGCAGTTAAATATTTTACCCTTTGCTCTCCCTGTGTGATATACAATAATAATTGGCTTCGTGTTCATATTTATTGCGGTGTTGCTTACAGTTAACTGAAAGAGAAGTTGGGGTGCTTCACTGGGCTGGAAAAAGTTTAGTTAAATCAGAAAGCAAGTCTAATTAAGCAAGTTTATTCTGTATCTATAAAAGGCTAGTTAACTCGCGCATTCCCGATACATATAAAGCTCTCGCTGGCGCCAATCGCACGTCGATCGTGAATTTGGTTGACACTTCTATTATAGAGAAAGGGCGAATAGTGATATTAAAATATTTCTTCTAATTCATTTCCTTTCAATGCGCATGAATTCATGTACTGGGCCACTAGTGGAATATAAAGCTTGAGCAATCTAGACTCAGATCCACAGGTTATCTTCCTCAGTGAACATCTATTTTAGCCTTTTGTAGAGGGCCTGTGCATTCCCACCTTCTGCACAAAACCTTCCGTGACTTCTGCATCTGATGGCTGCAAGCTTCCCAAGTATTATTTTAATTCCTTTTATTAAGTTTGGCCACCATTTAGAAGACAAAATCCTGACTGATCTTGTCCTGAAACCTAACTGTGAGTATGTACTTCCTTTCATTTATCAGAGACCTTTCTTAATGAATCAGAAAAGGTGATCAGATATGGGTTATGTATTATAGTGGCAATGCATAAGGAGTGGGAATGTTAAAATAAGAAGCCTATCATAAAATATTTAATACAAATTCATACTCCACCAACAGTTACTGGCTAGCTATTTATTTATTCCTGTTATCTTATTTCATCCTTATGTGAAATAAAGTAGTATTTTCTCAAATTTAAGATGAGACACTGAAGCCCAACACTCGTCATCCACTTTCTTCATGTTACAGGCATGCCTGGGATTCCAGTTCAGGTCTTCAGAGCACCAAGCGAGTGCTTTGTCTCGATAACGCAGCTAGTACATTCTTTGGTCGGGGCAGGGATTGCACATTTTTATTTTATTAATATTTCTCTTTCCGAAACTCAGCGACTGATATGATAGGTAGTTATTAAATAAATGAAATGTGAGAAGGATCCTAGGAGAAGCTGGATTTCCCACATCGCCTTCCAAAAGCCCTTCTATATTCCGTCTTGAGCAGAAGAGCAGAACAGGCAGCGCAGCAGCCTCCACAATGGATTGTTAGAGTTGTCTAAGTACTGGATGAGGCTAAACATGACTAAAACTGTCCAGCATGTGCATGCACTAAGAAATGATTTTAAATGAATGTGGGTCCGAACGCTGCCATTTTTATTGTGGGGTTTACATAAGGATCATTTCAAGTCCATGGGACAATATTTGTTTCCTTCAAGAGAAGGGATCAGTTTTCCCACCACTGTCCCTTTGAAATGAAAAAGGAGACTAGTGTTCTCAGGATAGCTGGTGTCCAGCCGACAGCGACGTCCTGCCCCAGTTCCCACAGGAGACCATGGACGCTTTCCACTCTCTGTAGCTGGAGAGAAGGGAGGAGGACACGCTCCTGGGATAACTGCCATCCCATTGGGCCTCTATTATGTGTGGGAGACGTATTTCCAATCAGGATTTGGTGAGCAAATGGAGTTTAGGACAAAGAATTCAAGCGATCTTTGCTGGAGTATACTTTAAAAACGATTAACTGCTTTTATTACCTATGTAACTGAGTAAATTGAGTTCTTATACTTACCATTTGAATTATTAATGGAATAGATTAAGGCTTTAGCTATCAAGTTAACCAAATTCTGTTGTCTGAACTCTCCCTCGTTTCCTAAATTTAGGCCAATAGCTTTGTTTTCTTAGATGCTATGTAATTTAAAATTTTTACTTGAACTTTGCTATGAATAGAAAAATTAGGAGTAGAAAATGTACTTCAAAGTGAAATGTAATTTTACTCTTCAAGCGACGGAGCTGAGATCAAAAGCATTTGAGAGGTGACCGAGGTGGCCATTACAAGTAATTGGAAAAGAAGTACAATTTCTTATTACTGCATCTAAAAATGAGGACAACATTCTTTAAATATCACATTTATATAAAAACTTGCACAAACTCAATTCACATGCTTAATTGGAAGCTACTATAAAGACATTTCATTGTTTTTATAACATGTTCAGAAATAAAACTGCTCTTATTTAAGCATCACATAGCAGAAATATTAAAATCAAGTCTAGAATAGAGGAAAAGTAGAAAATGGTGATGTGCCAAAGGTACGTAAGAATAGAATTTGCTTACAATTAAATGGAAACAGAATATTTTCTGCACCCAAAGCAAATCTACTGAATTGACTTGGCTTATTCCTGCACATATTTGACAGCTAAAGAATGGATTGCCTTTCAAACAAAAGCCTTCTCATTGTAGTGGGTCATGTCATAGTTCCTATCCTGGAGCAATGGGACCTTCCTATCTGAGAGGGAACTATTCTAATCAACAGGGGTATATGGATTTTGTGAAACGGGTTTTCAGATTTTTGTGTGCTACAGTGTAAGTAAATTGTATACAATAGGATTTGTCACACTTGTTCAATGGACTCCTGAGTCTATATAGGTTGTATTGTGGAGAGTCGCTAGTGACTGTCCTGTTATCATTTTAGTGGTCTTAAAAATTATATTCTGAATTATCTGAATGATTTTTAAAAATTGTACTTCCACAAGATTTCAGTGTCCATCCTTGCTTTCATGTGTGGAATTGATTCAGCAGTTGATTTTTCCGGTATGGGCAAGAATTAAATAACCTTCCTATATAATAAAAGAGTATAATAAAATATAATAAAACAATATAATAAAAGAGTAATAATATGCAAATTGACCGAATGGTGGAACAACCGGTTGCTATGATGCACACTGACCACCAGGAGGCATACACTTAATGCATGAGCTGCTCACTGGTGGCCAGTGTGCTTCCGCAACTTGGGTGCCAGCTCAGCCAGAAGCCAGGCTCACGGCTGGCTAGCGCAGCGGCAGTGGCGGGAGCCTCTCCTGCCTCTGCGGCAGCACTAAGGAGTGGTGAGCCAAGCAGTAAGGAGTGAGCAGGCAGGCAGTTAGGAATGAGGAGACCTGGATTGCAAGGGGGCGCAGGCCGGGCTGAGGGATCTCTCCCCTCCCCTTCATGAATTTCGTGCATCGGGCCTCTATTTCAAATATAGAAAGTGAGGGGATATTGAATCATCTTATTGCATACACTTCATCAGCGAATAGACTGTATTCATATTGAAAGGAGTTGAATTTCATGGGAGGTGAGAATGACCTATCACATTAAAAGAACAACTAGAACATAAGCATTAGGGAACTCTGTGTGTGTGGTGGGGCAGTGGAGATAAGAGAAGACTGGCGAGGGAGATGAAATGAGAGTGACCTACAAGAGGAAGTGGATTCTAGGCTGTGGAGGGTTCCCTGGGGTTGAGGCATGAGACAGGGCTATGACACAGCACAGTCATACTGTAGAAGGGCCCCCCCCCCCCCCCCCAGTGTAGTACATTTCCTTGTCAGTGACATTTCTAACTCACAGTTACTAGTTGTCTTTAAAACAAAAGAACTCTTAGTTCTATAGCAAAGTATGCTGGGCACTATAAAGAGAAAAATGGAAAATGAACGCCTGGTCCCTATTATTAGGAACTAATATGCTTTGAAACGGAAGTGCTATACAGATGTAAGTTGGCATTATTGCTGGAGTAAAAGAAAAAGCATTGTTCTGAGCAGGCAATTAAAGTTATAGAAGAAGATTTATTGCACTGAAAATACCCTCCAACTCCAGCTTGTTATCTGACAATACTTTCATTTATCATGAAAAATGGTGAATGTATAGTGCATGCCCTATTATGGTTTGATCATCAGGAATTTCATAGTCACATAAATGGGTGCCATGTTGTAGATAAATCTTGAAGAGTCCAAGTATTCAGCACTAAAAGCACTTGGTATTCACTGCCATTTTTGAACATTACAGCTCAGGAAGATTGGAGATTCCCCCTTTTCTCCCACAGTTGGGGGAAAGGCCAAAAGGCACTTGAGGAGCCCCATGTTACTTGCTGCTTCAACAGAGCCCCCCCTCCCCCCCCAAAAAAGCCTGTGTTTTCCAGACCATTCTCAGCAGTGGTTTAACTTAACCAAAGCCATACCTCAGCTCATATCCTCTCTGTGCTTAAACCCTTTGATGCCGTAGATTTACCTGGAATAAAATCCCGGTCTTTAGCATGAGTGTCCTGGCTGCTCTACTTCTCCAAATTCCTCACCATCACTTTCTCCATTCCCCTGCCCCAACCATAGAAGCTGCCTTTTCTTCTTCCAGCCTAACAGTCTCCCACATCAGCAATGTTCCTCTTACTTCAGCCCAGTCCCCGCTCTTCACCTGGTGATAACTTTCTGCTCTCATATGAAGTATCATCCAAGGAAAGCCGAGGACTCATAAATGACCATTTTTGTCCTTCATAGTTGCTCTTACTATTTCTATATGTATTTGTATTCATTTTACACGTCTCCTTTCCTGGTCTGTTGTCTTCAGGAGCAAATACATCAATTGTATTCAGTACACCCAGTGCCCAGTGCAGAATAGAGGCTCAATAAATGCATTTGTACTGGTGTTTGGACAGACAGAGGTGGTTTAAAGGGTTAAAATTCAAATAATAATGGAAATAAAAATACTTCTTTAACATGAACTAACCAAGCAAATGAATCCTGTAACAGAGCTACGTTACAATGGTACTGGACAAAATATGTTTAAGTGAAGTAAAATTATATGTATCTGGCTAAAGCACAAATAGAAATACCTATATATAAATCCTAAAATTTTTTTGAGTATATATATATATATATATATATATATATATATATATATATATATATCTCATTAGGAGAGCAAAACAGTCCATTAAATAATATATTTCCACCATGAAGAGGTATTTTGGCAATTAATAGATGGGAGCTGAAAAAAGGAAAATTAGAACAAAAGCTAAAACACAAGGAGAAAGGACATTTCTCCTACCTCTATCCTCCGCAGTGGAGTGTTTATTAAACCAAAAGTGATCAAATCACTTTTCCTGTGTCAGCATGGGCTGAAAAAGACACCTGCATTTCATGAATTGATGAGTAATTGTTTTTAGTTCTGATTCCGAGTACCCTGTTGATTGCAGTAGTGCGGTGTGGTTGGAAAAAAGCTCCAGGTTTAGAGCTAGAACACCTGCACTTCAGTCCCAGTGCCACCACTTACCTTTTACATTAAAGCTGGGACAAGCCACTTAACCTCACACAGGGTGATTTTATTTATGAAATGGTACCCTGCAGGATTCTTGCATGTATAAAATAAGATAATTACAGGGAAGCTCGTGGAGAGCTGCATGCAGTATGAAATGAGCACTTTGGAATAGGTATATATTTGTCTCTAGGTAATGAACTTTTTGCAGATGAGGGAGCCACACCCTGTACCCAGCTCTGGACAAACATGCATTGGACTTGGTAGATGATATGCACTTTGGTGCAGAATGCTTTTTGCAGAATATAGCATAATGCAGCTGTGATCAGCATATTTTTGCCCCCCTTCCTTAGTCCTTCCCCCATACTTGTGTTAGGAAAGCCGTGATGGTTGAAAAGGGAGATTTATTGATCTAAGGAATGAACAAGTTCAATTTTGGAATAAAGTACTCAATGTACCTACCCACTAATTTATAAAATATTTTTATAATTATCAAAACATCTGAGAATGAGATATAATAAACACATGCATTTTTCTAATGTATTTTGAAATCAGCATTTAAATGAATGAAGCTTTTAGCTTCATTTATAATTTTTTTCCCATTGAATGATTAAGGTACTCTTTCGTCTTGTGTGGGATAATTAAGTATATAGATACATTGAGCCTATCAAGGGAGATACAGTGGGTGGTGGTATTTTGTTATGTTTGAGAGCAGATTATTTTGCATCTCAAAATTAGAATTTTGTGTCTCTGATATTGTGAAGCAAGTTAATAATAAATATTGAGCATGTAAACTTTGTATCTAACTTAAAACTGTATATATATGATAGTTAAAATGGTGACCATATATGTTTCTAAAATCCCTTTAAATTATATCAGAGACAAAAATATGGTACATGTGTACATATATGTGGCCAATGTTCCTGTGTTTGTACGAAGTCGTATATGAAGAAAATACAATGCTAACACTAGTTATTTCTGGAAGGTGGGATTACGGAATATATTTTTTTCTGTGGTTTTTAGGTTAGAGATTGTCTACAATGATCATATACTTTGTTGGTCATAAAAATGTTATGAAAGTGGATTTTATGTGCCATAGAAAATTATAGGACTTAAAGAAAAACAATTCCCTTTGAAATGAAGGGCCTCCACAGCTACAGCACTTCTCTCTGGCTGTAACTCTCAACCTCAGTGCCCAGTTAGCTGTTCCGCCCTCAGTAACATGGGGCATTTAATTAGTATCCACTGGAGTGTGATTGGACCCCCGATGCGGCACACTTCCACATGAACTATCATAGTGGAACCTGCCTTTTAGTAATGACAATGAAGCCATCCAGTAAATTTCCCTGATTAAGTAAGACTCTATAGGAATCCAAGCTTTTCCATTTATATGCTGTATTCATCAGGTAGTCAATACATAGTTCAAAATATACTTTTACAAGATGTCTTACCTTTTTAAAAGCAAGAGACATGTGAGAGATTATTACATTTTGTTTAACATCTTTTAATAACTAAATTTGGTTTTATTGACTTAAAGGGCCTAGGGATTTTAATCGTTTGGATTATCATCTGATAAAAATATTAAAACTGGGCTCATTCCAAAGGGAGCTTCGCCCGCGCACGTGTGTGTTGGTGAATGTGTTCTCAAGTGTTTGTGCACAGGCCCCGCTGACGCCCCTCCAGTGGCCGCTGTTGTGTCTCATTGAGTCATGGATGCAATAAGTAGCATTCCAGCATGGTGATGTATTCGTGGCAGTGTCTGCTCAGGTGGCACCATGACTCAAATATGTTCCCGTTTAAATGACTTTGTCTCCAAAGGTGCAAGTCTTCAGATATATACAGATTTTTATACGGCAACTGAAATGCCGGCTTCCCTTTGTTTTAGGATGAGGGCAAATTCCACGGGGTTTATTTTTCCCTATTTCACGTGAAAACAATGTTTTCTCTCCCTCTTCTAGTGGAAACACGGCAGTTTCCTCTGTTTTATTTACGATGCTTGTGCCCATTGTATACAATACAAATTGTCATCACTGCATCAGATAAATTTTTGCAAAAATGAGTTATTTGCTGTTAATACAACTTAAGAAATTAAATCTAAAAGAATGTGCAAAAACTTTTACAATATAGGAAGTTTAGAAAAAAAAATAGCAAATTGAATTTAGATTATTTTAAATGAGTAACAATTCAGGTTGGTGATATTCCAGGAGGTTCAACTGCCTCATAGAAAATGAATAACTGAATAATTTTTAGTCAGACTGAAATATTTTTTGAAAAATTTAAAAATATTTTATATATTAATTTCTTATTTTAGGATTGGCCTTGTAGCAGGATACTGTGTGTATGTGAGAGAGTGTGTGTACACATAATAGTAGTTATATTTCAAAGCAATAATCTCTCCAGCCCACCTCTAATCTCTCCAGCTTCGGAAATGAGGTGATATAAAACTCCCCGGTGGCTACTAAATATTAGATGTGTTGACACCCACATACGTGTATGGGTGGTGGGTGAGGGAGGAAGGTGATTGTACAGAATTAGGTGGCCTTGGATGCTTTCATTTCCCTTAAAGAACAATGTTTTCTCAAATGAGGAGGATTAAACAAGAGCCTGAAAGAAGAAAAAATAGAGAAGCAATATATTGACAAGAGCTTGTATGGAGAGTTATTGGAAATGGTGAGGGATCAGTGTCAATGAGAGAATAAAATGTTCCTACAGAATGGAGGGTGGGAAACTAATTAGATTTTGTAAAATGCGCCTGAAAAATTAGAGGGATGTCCCCACTTAAATGTATCTTTTAAAAACCCCCTAGAGTTGGAGAACCGGTGTCTGTTACAGCCAGCTTGGATTTCTGAGCAAATTTGCTGAAAAAAAAAATGATTTTGAAATAATGTATTTTTAAACTTTAAAATGTTGTAAAACCTCGTTTACCCCCGAGTGCTGATGAGAACATTGCTGTGTAGAACAGGATTAGGGTCTCTGGCAACTGCTGCCTTAATGTTCCAAACTGCAGCACCCAGTGAAGGCAATGCGTCCTTAGGAACCTGCGAGGGGGAGGGGGAGGGGGAGGAGGTCATGTTACAGGGCTCGGCCACGTTTGCAGGACCTTCAGATCCACGGTAAGGGTGGCTCCCAAACTGGGCGCACCAGAGCCCTCTGTGAGCCTCATTTGATGGCACCGGTTCCCAGGTGCCCTCGTAGCTTCTGACTCAGTGAGTCTACCCAGGGGCCTGGGGGTTTGTATTTCTAACAAATTCGAAGCTGCTAGTCTGGGGCCCAAGTGTTGGGAATGGCTGCACTAGCAAAAGCTTGGAGGAAAAAACAAAAACAAAAAAAACGGATGCAAGCTTTGGCCAAAAGTATGACAGTCACCTCCCAGCTGGACAGATACGAGAACTGCCGTTTGTGAATTACTAAATACTGTGCTGGGTCTTGGCATCAGACCTTCCATCCAACCTGGTGAGGCAAGTAGTGCGATAGCCGCATCACAGCATCCCCCCTGCAGAACTCAGTTTCCTTAATTAACTGACCCAGAGTTTAAAGCCAGGGTAGCGGTTGCGCCTGAGGGTCTGCCCTTGTCTGTCTCTGAAGTCTTACCTCTTTGCATCAAAACATAATTTTGCACTTGTTCCCTAAGAATCGTTATTTCCTTTTCCTTTTCATTCACATTTGCTATTCAGAAGCTCCCAAAGCTGCTTATATTTTTATACCATTGATTTCTGAAATTATATTCTTTTTTTAATATATTTTTTTAAAATTGATTTTTAGAGAGAGAAACATCAATGTGAGAGTGAAACATCTATCAGCTGCATCCTGCACCCCCCCACCCCCCCACCTTACCCCTCCCCCATCCTCCCCTCCCTCCCTCTCCCCCCTCCCCCACCCCCGCTACTGGGGAACCAGCTCACAACCTGGGCATGTGCCCTGACCTGGAATTGAGCCAAATGCATGTAGTCCTGCATCATATCAGGTATTTGAGAGCAGTCAAGAAGTATTTGTTGAGCAAATGGTAAAGCATTTCTTCTACTGAGTTATAAACATTTTATCTCAAATCAACTTCTTAAAATTTTGTGAGATAAAAAATTTATAAGACATTGATTTCATATAAGAACTTGAACACATATGTTGTAAGTTCCATTTTATTTCAAACTTTATTAATAACCTGCATTATTCACTTACCCTTCAAAGTGTACTTTTAAATATGACAAGGTTATATTTTTATATGTGATTTTATTACCATTTGACCTTTGACTCCAACCTCTCTTAATCCATCTTCTGCACACTGAACCACATTTCTAGGTCAATTTATGGAGGGGGAAGAAAGATGCAAGGTTTCCGAGATAAAAATTCGACAGAGTACACATCTTAAAATAGGAAAATGGATTGTGCATGCTAAAGATTAACTATAGCTAAATGAGAGTTGCAAATAGAGGCATGTGTTGAATTGAAAGTCAATTTGGTAGAATGTAATATAGTGGAATCTGACAGGTGTTAATATTACCTTCAAAGGGAATAAACTAGAAGCCATAAAAAGTATATGTAGCCACCACTCATTATGTTCTACGATCTTCCTGCTGACTTAAAGAGAAGTCTGAAGAAGAAAATAACTAGTTTATGTAAATGTGTATTTTCTGATAATTCAAGATTTAACTTTCTGTCTTGAACAACTTTCTCATGTGGAAAATCTTAACCTTAGATGGGCATAATTTGTTATTTTGCATAATGTTTATAAAATTTTTCATAAGCTTACTTATAGAAATCATAAAATACCAACTGGGTATATATTTTACTACTGCCCAGATTTTGCTCAAAGACTAAAAATTACATTGTTAGTATATAAAGGATAGCATTAAAATACATTCTTAGAATCTTGATGGTACTCATTTGAGTTTATATGAAAAACAGGTTCTAAAGATTGTACACGTGCATCAGAGCTGATTTACTCTTTTATGGAATGTGAGTTTAGCTGATTTCTTTCATTTCTGAGAACCTTACATAGACACTCTTGCATTTATATAGGTTAAGGAGTGAATAGATTCTGATTCCAGCTGATTTTATTTCATATAAAACTGTAACTTTCACAAGTACACCTTGATCTCAAACCCATTAGAGAGGTTTACTGTTTAAAAAAAGAACAAACTTTTTTTTTTTCCCGGCAAATTATTTGTATAGATAGTATTGATCTGAAGAATATTTTTGAGATATTTATCATCCTTCTCACATTTTCTCACCTTGAATCATTTTACATATAACCCTATATAAAAATGGAAAACATATATGTGATAAAGTGATACACCTAATTAAAAAACAAGAGACAGAATAGGAAAGGATATTTGCAAATTATTTAACAGCCAAAGGATTAAATATCTAGAATATGAAAGAAGTCCCTAGGAATCAAAATGGAAAATAATGAAAAAAAGAATAGGAAAGAAATAGGGGGGCTTTGAACAGTAAATTTACAGAAGAAAGGAATGGCAGGAATGAAAAAAAATGCTCATCTTCACTATCTGGGAATTGGAAATGAAAACACAGTGCTTTGAAGATTGGCAGAATATATAAGGATGAGAGCCAGAGCTGACTTTCTCACACTGTTGTGGAGAGCAGCTGCTCTCCTGTAGCAGGGGTGGGAATGAAGGATAAAGCCTTTTTGACAAGGCAGTTAGGGAGTAGCTTTCAAAACCACAAATATGCAGAACGTTTGATCCAGCATTCAAACGCTTTCAAATGCTAGGCATTATCCAAAGAAATACACAGGTATGTACATTATAGAATCGTGATGGCTAAAAAAAGTAATAACCTTAATGGTCATCAATGAGAAATTTTTAAATCTGTTACAATGATCACGTTGTAGAGTATTAGACGGTAGTTAAGTTTAGTATTCAGGCTTCATATTTCTTATCTCATTGCCTCCTATGTGTCTTTGGATGAATATTTTATCTCCTTGTTGAGAAGAAATGATTCTTATGTCAGGGGATTCTGACTGCAGGACATGGTTTCGAATTCCTGAACCACAGACTATATCAGTGTTTCTTCTCAACTCACCTCCTCTGCCTGGAGCTGAACGAGGGAATTACAGAGCATACACAGTGTGATCATTCTCTGATTACAAAATGTATTGCACATTTTAAAATTCTCGTGTTTTAAGCCTGTTATTGTGAAACACATATACCAAAGGATACGTGTAAAAATTCATGCACAGTTTCAACAGTAAAATAAACAATTCCATGTAGTTACTGCACAGATTAAGGATGGACGATTACTACGTATTTCTATATCCCTAAACATTATATTATTGTGTCTTGATGGAATGTTATAATACCCATTTTTCGGTAAGTTTCCTTTTCTCCTTACATTATATATTTTAATTCATCCATGTTGATAATAAGTACCTGTTGATTATCCATTGTCATTATTACAGAACTGTGCTTTTCAATTAGTTTTGACTGGCAGCCAACACAAGAAATATGTATAAGTGACAAATTAGGACACACACACACACAATTAAAAGTGAAGTTGTGCACAATAATTATATTTACTATGAATTGTACATTCTTGTATTTTTTAATGCAGCTTACTTTTTTAAAAATTGATTGCAGCCCAGTAAATTGATTCCATCTTAGCTGTTACATAATACTTAATTGGAGGAATATATCCAAATTGATTTATTCATCTGTTTCATTTTTTATAGACATTCTGGTTGTTTTCTTAAAGGTATGGTTTGGTTGTTGCTTTAAAGGTATTATATAAAATCTTCAATCCACCTGTAATTGATTGGATGTTATGTGAATTACTGGTCTACTGTCTCTCCCCCCCCACCCCCCCATTTGGATAACTTAATTAACTCAGGACCATTTCCTGAAAATTCACCCTTTCTCCAGTGATCCGATATGTCACGGGTCTGTTTCTGAGATCTCTGGTCCATTGGCTGTGTTGTCTATAGCTTTACCATCTCAATTTACTCATTTACCCAGCACGTATTTATTGAGCAGCTATTACATGGCAGGCACTGTTCTACATGTTTGAGATAACTCAGTGCCCAAAACAAATACCCTTGTGATGTGGAGTGTATTTTCTAATATGGGGAGTGGATCCATAAACAATAAATATTAAGCGGGATGTTGAGAGATGATAAATCCTATTTTTACTTCTCAGAATAAAAGGCAAATTAAAGCGAAGTGTTGAGAAGGACGAGGGTGGGAGAAGGCTTTCGATATCGAATGGGGTGGACTCATTGGTAGGGCATGTCCCCTCATCTTGTTTTTCTTCAGAGCATATTTTTTAATTTTTTAGCTGTATGATTCTCCATAAAAAAATCAGAATTAGCTTATCCAGATTCATTTAAAAAACTACGTACTCTGACATTCATAATTAACAGTGTCTTAAGTAGCAAATGCACTCATTTTTGCTGTCTCTTTTCTTTCTGGGTTAGGAATTAGTTTCAGTTGGTATAGGGTTGTAAATTGACAACAACTTTCAGCACATAGAAAAAATCAGTCCACTCTTTTTGGCTCTTGGGGTTGCTGCTGATATATCAGCTGTTGTGTACTTTTAATTCCTTTGTGGTTGATCTGTTTTCCTCTCATTGGTTTTCAATTCTTCTCTTTTTTCTTAAGTTTCACTTACTGTATATATAGTTATCATTTTTTTGTTTTTCAAATTTATCCTGCTTGACATTTGTTGGATATAAAATTTATTAACTTTTGGCAAATCTGGAACTTTATTGCAGTTAGGACTATGAAGATTTTGTTTTCACTATTCTCGTTCTGAAACTTTGACTAGATACATGTTGGACCATTTACCTGTGTCTTCACTACACTTGAAACATGCATTCTTGTATGTTGCACCTCTTAACTTGTATGGGCTGCATCTGGATTATTTCTTAAACTTACTTCCGTTTCATTAAGTTTTTCTCTTATGCTGTCTAATATGCCATTTTATATATTCATCCTATAATTCATTTTAATTATATTTTCCCATTTGTTCTATGTAAGACCAGTTGCCTCATGTTTATGGTGTCTTATTATTTGTTTTTAAAGCCTTTTTTATTTCTTTAATATGGGAAACAGTTATTTATTCTCAGTTCTCACATTCTTAAGTAATTTGCTGTCTCCCAAGACTGATTCTGTTGTTTCTGCAGCCTCACCGTCTCATTCAGAGTGCCTTGTAAGTTTTTTTTCCCCTTTTTCTTTTTTTTAAGTTCTGCTCTTTAGAATACTGTGGCGATTGTTTGAGAATATGCATGTACCTTTCTTTTCCTGCCAGCCAATTGGGAGCATTACTGCCAGAATTATTTTGAATTAAATTTCAGCTTCTGGTTTTTGGAATTTGGGAAGGATACATTCAGATGTGATTCCCCTCAACCCCCTCCACCCATTGCCAGTGTTAGGATGTCAAGTTTACTTGTCGATCTCTTCCGTGTAGTGAATTTATTTTTCAACACTAGTGCACTTCTGGCATAGCTTTTTTCTGTCCTAGCTTTTTGTGCATGCCTATTATGAAGGCCTACTATAAACTCTTTATTGTCAACATTCTCTAGGCGTTGTTTTCTTCCTCATGTCCTGCACACATGAGTAATGTCAAGAGTACTAAGTTTTGTCCTCTACTCTCAGAATAAAATTAGGCTTTCGTATTTACTAATTTCCTGGGTCCACCTTTCACTTAGATTTTTGCCTCGATGGTTTCTTTATTGTCTTTCATTCGAAACTTTCATTTTTAATTGAAATATGTTATCTGGATTTATTTTCCTCATTTAGAGTTTTATTGATCCTACTAGAAGTTGAAATTTCAAGCTTATTAACAATTTTTAAAATCCATGTTCAAGATTCTTTTCAAAGCACTTGTTAAGATTTTTTAAAAGTTGAACAACTTTTCTAATTTATCTTGTGATTGTACCACTCTAGTCCTTTGATTTAGAGGTTTCTTGGGTATATAAATTGACTTTATGAAAATTTTTGCAACACATAATTTTAGGGAGGAAAAATGTCACAAATGAGATGTAGTGGCTATTGGAAAAAGACATCCCTTGAGATTTAAGAGTCTAATTTGGGGTATATTAACCTTGACAGAATAATTAGAATGCTGTCATTTTACAAGCAGATAGAAAAATGAATACTCTGTAAGATGTACAAGACACTCATCTCCTGAGAATTATGATTATTCCTAATTCATAAATTACAGTATGTGTGTTCTTTAAAAATAGAAACTCTTTCAGTTAATTTATTTGTAATTAAGACTTCTGAACTCAGCCACTTGACTTCGCTGTTTCAGCACATGACTAGGCTGCATACTGACCTTCTTGCAACCCTTTAAATGAGGGGAACATGAGGTGCTGAATCCTAACGAACAGAAGCATGTTGGCATTTAGGGAATAGTGAAGTGCTGACATCTTTGTAGTCTAACTTCTGAACCTTTCGATGAAATTTAAATGTTAGTACAAGGTTATCATCCCCATACATTAATTTAAATAATCTTTAAAAGACTATAGTTTTACACATTAGGGCGTCATGAGCATCTGATTAATGGCTGGTTATGACACCTCTCTTAGAATGTATAAGAATGGGATAAACCTGAAAAGAAAAAGAGTAGTTTTTCAAAACACTATATATTTTTTCTATCCCGATAGTATATGCTTACTTAAGGCTAGGACCTATACTTAAATTAGCATTAATTTTTTTTTTCAGCTGGCCCAAGTAATTGCCAAAAAGTGGTGTTTAATGAGTTTATCATTTCACAGAAAGATAAGCAAATTGCCAATTAGAGTTTTTAGAAGTAGTGGTGGTTTCTGCTAATGGACAGATTGAGAATCAGTTCACAGAGACTCAAACTAATTGATGTTATATTGCTAATTACTGAATGGTTAGTATATATTACATATGCACACCTACTATGAATGTACCCACACACATGCTAGTCAGGTCTCAATGGTGGTCAGCCATGTTGAATAACTTGGGTGGTTTGCTTTGGCAAATTCCCAGTATTTGGTGCTTGCACATTTGCTACTTGAAGCTCAGTTTACATTTTTATCTCTGTATTGTTTTATTTAAAACACTATTTGATGTGATATTTGGTGATATGATATTCCTGTTTTGTTACTTTTCTCTTCTGATTTTCCTACTAAGTAAATATAAGTGGGAAAGGTACCATCCCATTATTGAATTCATCCTTCCAGTAGAAAAGAAATAATCAAGGCCAATATGTGCTCTTGATATTTTGCAGGAAGTAAATCTATTTACTGTGTCTGGGTCTCATAAGCTTTTGAGACATGAATGTGAATGAACCGTCTTCATCAGGCAAAGTATGTGCATGCATGTATGATTAATGGGGTGAATGTGATGAAAGCATGTAAGAGGCTGATGAAGCTGTTACATTTGGTGATCCTGGCTCAGCAGGAAGTGGCTGAGATAAGTGTGTGCCACAAGCTCATTGTATTTGCTTAATTCTAGGTGGCAGTGCTGGGAGGGTTTCCCAGTCACCTCCCATTTTGGTCCATTGCTCTGCATCTTCATTCTCTAAGCAACCGCTGACCAAATGCTGAAATTCATGACTCTACCTATGAGCCTGTATACTGAGTGAGCTAGAACAGGGACCGTGTTTAATGCATCTCTTATGGTATTGCGTAATGTCTCACAGAGCTCCACACGTGGTCTGTGCTGTCCTTGTATTGGGAGCTCGATCACTATGGCTGTCTGACAAATTGCAGTGAGTTCTGTTCAAAGAATCACATTGTTACCGTCTGGGGAAGGGAGAGAAACAAGTACAGAAGTCCTGTTGGTCTCTTCACTACTACATGGAAGAGCTCAATTAGGCTTGAATTTGGTTACTACAATGCACCTATTTTACTAACAGGAGTTTTCCTTAGAGCTGGGAAAATGCCCCCAAAGATCAGAAAACTTTGGGTAATGCAGAGCTCCTGAGTGGGATGTCTAAGTCACTAGAAAACGTACCAGAGTGACTTCCCTAGTTTATACCAGTGCACTCCGTTATTTCCCGTTTATTCTTGGTGACACACACACTTCCCTCTCTGCTTTTCTTCATGAGTCACCAGTAAAGATTAGTGAACAAGAACAGAAAATATGTCAAGTCTGCCTGCCCATGTGTGATGTGGTATTCTGTTCATAAGTTCTGGAAGAGTGTGGTAAGAGGTAACTATTACCACACTCCCTTCATCCCCACACACTAATCCAAGTGACTTTCCCCAAGACTTTGGAAATAATAGAATATACAGAGAACATTAGAACATTATAAGAATGGAAAGGAATTTAACCTCTTCTCAGTGTGGCTGGTAAATAAGCATCATATCAAGCTAGATTCAGAGGTTAAACATTGTTTTATAGGTTTTTATTCTAAAATGAATTTTAAAACAAGATTCCTTGGTAGTTATAATTTTCTCTATCAAACTGTATTTGACTTTGCCATTAAGTATTTTACACAGGTTAAATCAATGAGCAAGCTTAGCTCTATGGCATTATTAACAAATGGACACATTGCAATGAAATGCTCATTATCAACTGGCCAACATATTGATCTCACAAAAAGAACAAAAACACATGGACTGAGCATAGACTCTGTTTTTAATAAATGGTTTTAATTGTTGAAACAATTTGAGTATAAAGTTGTTACAACTCCCACGGTGTGAAGTAAGGAGTGGTATTAGAAAGTAAAAAGACAACCGTGTTTTACAAACAGTTGCCCTTGAACACATTCATGAGATACTTTATTTTTTTACGTTTTCAAACAAGTTTTGCTTGGTAAAAACTGATTGTCATTTTTGGGGTTGTTTTCTCCAATAGTGTTATAGGTGATTGCTCTAGTTAAACTCTAGTGGAGTGCAGTGATCTTTAAGTCTCATAATTGCAATTCTGCAAAATGTTATATAGAATGTATGTTTATAGGGAAGGCTGGTTAAGGCTTCTTACAACTTCCTACAAAAATACATAAAGGTTAATTTATAAAAAAGTATATGATGATTGTCTTGCCTTCCCCCCACCCCTAGTATTTGAAATGTCCATGTGGAAAATAGCAGTCAAACATTGTTGAGGTGCACATTGGAATAATGTGGTGAACGTTAAGCACAAATTTTATCGGAGTTGATATATAAATACTGAAAAAAAAATCCACATACACAGAAAGCTGCTTTAAGCTGTGGATTTCTAGGGATTAGTGTATTTCCCAGGAGGCGAAGGCACTGTGCCTCCGGTCGCGGGCGTAATGTGCTTGAGACATGCCATAATCCCGCAGAAAGGCAAGGCTCCAGAGTCTCTTATTTCTTAATTATAATCACTGTTCTAATTATTCCACTTTAAGTGCTAACTTAAGTTTAAAGGCTCAGTAACAAAGCTAATTTTTTTTTTTAACTGAGATGGAGAGGTTCTGTTGAATATTGCTCCGTCACTAATAAAATACATGATAAAAAGGAACTCACCACCATCTGATTTGATATCTTAGCAATAAAAGTTAACATGTTGACGTTCTTTCAATCCCCAAGTCATGCTATGGTATTTCTCAATTGCTTGTTTTCATTCTTAGCAAACATTAGTTTGTCTTGGAGTTCTGAGGATTTTTTGATTATCAAAATAAACAAGAATTTGTTAGGAAGAGTTTACTACTTTCTGCTCTTTGACATTATTTTTTGATGTTCTATTTCTATATAACCACATTTTTTTTATCATTATCATCATGGCATCTGATCATTTATCAAATTCTTTAAGTGCTGCTATGTCCTGGACTTGATTTGAACAATATATGCTGGATAATTAAGAGCCATAGAGAGGGACAGTGGGGTAAGTTGTCAACTATAATACTATTTGAAACAAAATAGAAAGGGAATTTTGGAATCACACAAAAAAGGGGTTTCCATCAGCTTGGGGAGTCAGGGAAGTCTTCCTGGTGGATGGCACATGGGCGAGTTGGGGTAACCATCCAGTGTCGGCTTCCTGAAGCCTGGATGTGGGAAAGAACTAGCATGGAACAGTGGCCGCTCGGGGAGATGGGGGCCGAGGGTTCAGCAAGCTGCAGCCATCGTTCAGTCTTTATGCAGAGCTGTGCTTGTTAACAAAGAATACATCAGACTTAAGATGCTGAAGCTTCTCATCGACACAAGTTCAGCCAACTGAAGGGCATGCTCGCATCCATAGCAAAGAACTAAATGAGTGATGAGTGCCCTGCAGAAGAAAAGTGAAGAAGTGAAAACAGCGTGACGATTCAAACATACCCCCGCATACAGATATTAACTGAGCACTTTTTTATTTTAGTTTTAGAATATATTTAAAAAGGAAGGGAGAGGAAGGGAGAGAAACATCAATGGTGAGAGAGAATCACTGGGCATGCTCCGGACTGCGGATCCAACCATGACCTCCTGCTTCATAGGTCGATGCTCAACCACTGAGCCACAATGGTCCGGCAATTGACTTTTTATGTACTGAGCATGGTTCTAGAAGCTGGGGAAACCACAATGAATACATAGTCAATATGATCTTTACCCTTATGAGCCTCTGTCTTGCAGGAAAGACACATTTTAATAAATCATTGCACAAATAAATGTGTAATTACAAGTTGCAGTAAATGCTAGTTAGAAAAAGTAAAGGACTTGAGAGACACAGGATAGAGAAGTCTTATCTAAATGTACGTAGGGATCAAATAAGCATTTTGTAGGAAGAGATATCATAATGAGACCTGAAGGAAGAGGTGGAGACAGCAATGGAAAAGCAAGGGTTGAGCATTCAAGGTGGGGATGGGCGGGGGGGAGGGGGGGGAAAAGTGATGTAAGATGAGGCTAGAGAGGAATGGGTATAAGAGAACTCGAAGGGATCAAGAAACTGAAGATAAAGAGTCAATTGAAACAAAGAAGTGAGGAGCCAACTCTTTCCAGGTCTGTATGGAAGTGATGCAGTTCAGTGAGAGCTGGGGCGGGTGGTTCTTTATTACTTTTTTACAGAGGAGTTTATTTAATGTAATAGGGAAGGTGGGTAGGTGAGGTAGGAATGCTGGGAATTTATTTAATGTAATAGGGAAGGTGGGTAGGTGAAGTAGGAATGCTGGGAGTTTATTTAATGTAATAGGGAAGGTGGGTAGGTGAAGTAGGAATGCTGGGAGTTTATTTAATGTAATAGGGAAGGTGGGTAGGTGAAGTAGGAATGCTGGGAGTTTATTTAATGTAATAGGGAAGGTGGGTAGGTGAAGTAGGAGTGCTGGGAGTTTATTTAATGTAATAGGGAAGGTGGGTAGGTGAAGTAGGAATGCTGGGAGTTTATTTAATGTAATAGGGAAGGTGGGTAGGTGAGGTAGGAATGCTGGGAGTTTATTTAATGTAATAGGGAAGGTGGGTAGGTGAGGTAGGAATGCTGGGAGTTTATTTAATGTAATAGGGAAGGTGGGTAGGTGAAGTAGGAATGCTGGGAGTTTATTTAATGTAATAGGGAAGGTGGGTAGGTGAAGTAGGAATGCTGGGAATTTATTTAATGTAATAGGGAAGGTGGGTAGGTGAAGTAGGAATGCTGGGAGTTTATTTAATGTATTAGGGAAGGTGGGTAGGTGAAGTAGGAGTGCTGGGAGTTTATTTAATGTAATAGGGAAGGTGGGTAGGTGAAGTAGGAGTGCTGGGAGTTTATTTAATGTAATAGGGAAGGTGGGTAGGTGAAGTTGGAGTGCTGGGAGTTTATTTAATGTAATAGGGAAGGTGGGTAGGTGAAGTAGGAATGCTGGGAGTTTATTTAATATAATAGGGAAGGTGGGTAGGTGAAGTAGGAATGCTGGGAGTTTATTTAATGTAATAGGGAAGGTGGATAGGTGAAGTTGGAGTGCTGGGAGTTTATTTAATGTAATAGGGAAGGTGGGTAGGTGAAGTAGGAATGCTGGGAGTTTATTTAATGTAATAGGGAAGGTGGGTAGGTGAAGTAGGAGTGCTGGGAGTTTATTTAATGTAATAGGGAAGGTGGGTAGGTGAAGTAGGAATGCTGGGAGTTTATTTAATGTAATAGGGAAGGTGGGTAGGTGAAGTAGGAATGCTGGGAGTTTATTTAATGTAATAGGGAAGGTGGGTAGGTGAGGTAGGAATGCTGGGAATTTATTTAATGTAATAGGGAAGGTGGGTAGGTGAAGTTGGAGTGCTGGGAGTAATCTATATATACTAAGAGCGCGGCTTAGAAGAAGAGCCTTTCAAATATTTGGCTGAGAGAACAGAAGGAGTCTAGTTTGGAATGAGGAAGGGAACAAGGTAAGCATGGCAGCCGAGGCATTCTGCTGAAAGACGATGGCAATGAAGCAGAAAATACAGATTTGCAATAGAAGATTCTAGTGGACTCTAATGATGGGGCCATTGTGTTTTTGTTTGTTTATTTTTACCAAGAATAGATGAAAAGTGCACTTCGGTGAATAGCACACAGTGAAAGCATTATGTTGTACACATAGCAAACATCGCATAACTTTCCGAATGGTTATGTCCTTGGGACGCAGGGCTCAGTGGATCCTCCTTCAGGATAGTCTCTCATTCTATTCAAAAGGGTGAATATTAGAAAAATAAATATTGGTCTCTTTATCATAAACATTTGTGGACTTCCAAGACTTCAGGCCAGAAAAATGTACAATTAGACGACTCTCTTCACCCAACTTTTAAAACGTGAAAAGAATCCCACACTCATCAGTTACTGCTAAACAGTCAGCAAAACTGAAATGTATTTTTGTGTCACTATTACTGTTGGTGCCTTTATGAGGCTTCCTGTTCGGAAGAGAGTTTGCCCCCAGAGAGAAAGGAGTGAGGCAGACATATCCCCCAACAGATCCTTAGTCATTTGAGAAGGTTGGTTCTAAGCACTTGCTACCTTGGGTTTGTTTGTCTTTCAACCCAAAGGAATTGATGTCTGTGTTCATAACTGCTAACTTCATATTAACTGAACCAGTAGTATGTTAAACTTAGGGAAACGACTTAATCTATTTTATTCCCATTAAGACCATCATATTAACCTTTTAGTTTTCATCATTTGGTAAAATTTCTCAATTTCAAGGGCCAGAGAAAAATCACCTTTATTTAAAACATTTGTTTATGATCTGAATTAGAATTTTTAAAAACAATCTTATATTTCAGAATATTTATGGCTTTTAACCATCACAGATTTAAGTATCATCCCTATGTTTCTGATATTCTACATGGTATTGTTTTAAGTATTTGAGGAAAACTGAAAGTTTTTAAGAGCTTTTCCATTTCCCAATTTTAGTGAAACTGGAAAATTAAAACTGAAATGTGAATTAAATACTGTTTTTATGTAATTTTTGTTAGAAAATATATCTTTTATCCTAGTTGGCTTGGCTCAGTGGATAGAGCGTCAGCTTGTGGACTGAAGGGTCCCAGGTTTGATTCTGGTCAAGGGCGAATGCCTGGGTTGTGGGCTCAGTCCCCATTAGGGGGCATGCAGAAGGCAGCCAATAGATTAGTCTCTCTTGTCATTGATGTTTCTGCCCCTCCCTCTCTCTTCCTCTCTGAAATCAATAAAAATATATTTTTAAAAAAATTATATTCTTCAAGGACAAAAAGTATGTGTGACATGAGCAAAATTTAATAGTAATTATTTTTCCTTGAAATGAGCAGAGTATGAATAATGATAGCTGTTGTGAACATTTATTTAATGATATTCATAATTATTCAACTATAAGTGATAGGTACTTTTCCATTGCAGATAGTTGCTTGGTAAATTAAAACTGGAAACACTACACACATTTTGGGATAGAAAACATGGCATATTTTTAGATATTGATGAGAATAGCCATATGCCCTAACACAAAGCTGAACGCAGTGCGAAGGTTAATACAATAAGAGCATCCTCCACTGTTCCTAAAGGTCAGACATGCTTATGGAAAACAGTACCATCTGTGTCTAAAGACTGGGGACCTCAGATGTTGTGTTTTAAAATATGTACATTTTCTGACATTTGGGCAGAATGATACCATTTCTTATAAGTGAACTTGATTCCTGACCTTCCCTTAAATGCTAACTTAATTTGGGGCCTGGGATAACTAGTGCTTCCAAATTTCATGGCAGTTGAGTTTCTCTGGGGTCCTGATGAGTGATTGGAAATAAAAGGGCCTCTCTCTCAAGCCTGGGCAGCGATGGAGGATTAGATAACTTCCCAGCAGTAACAAGTCTAGAAAGGAAGCCTCTTGAGCATAATCCCCAGTGAAGCCTGAGACCCTCTTGCTATAAGAAACTTGCCCTTGGCCTTAGGGAGGGTGTTAATGGGACTCTCTAGGCTTACCCTCCTTAAGAGACTGTTTGGCAGCTCTTGTTTCTACTTTAAAGTCAGGAATTTTAAGGAGATTAGAATGAAGAACAGTGCAGGGCAGCATCAAGTTAACATGATACTATTAATAACATTCAACCAAATTAATAATTTCTGCTTTTAAAATAATCAGGATTAACCATAAGAATAAGGATTGGTCTCTCTTCTTTGCTTCTTTATCCAAAGAATAGTTCACTGTGATTAAGAATACCTTATAAACACAGAAAGGGAACATAGCCATAAGAACTGGCTCTATCAATGACTGGTTGTATTAACATACTATACCTTCATTCCAACAAGGAAGAAAAAATTAAAAGGAACTTGCTACCATTCAAATTGTTGAGCCTTTTGTCTGCTTGAGAGCAGGGGCCCGGTTTAGAGAACAGTGTTTGGGGGGGGTGAGGAAGAGCGGTTAAAATTGGAAGGAGGTGCGGGTTTGCTCTCTCTCTCTCCCCTCTTCTGGTGAGAGAGCCATTTGAAAGAGCATGCAGCAGCATGGCTGGACGGGGAGGCAGAGGCGGGCAGATGGTCCTGCAGGAGGGAGAAGCTCTGGCAGATGGCATGGACTACTGGAGCAACAAAGGCACTGTTGGCTACCAGTACTCAGAGTTGGAAGAAGGAAGAGAACAGCTTCTCCAGTGTGGCCAGCTTGTGTACAGAGCGCGTTTTGGCAGAAGGGAGACGGATAAAAGATATTCGATGGTTAACTGCGGGGAAAGGGAAGAATGGTTGTTAATAAGTTGCACACAGCGTGCTTCCCTGGTGTGACTTGAACATAGTTTCTTAAGGAAGAGCCTTTAGAGATCATCTAAACCAACGATGTGGCCTGAATATTAGGGTACACTCATTCTGTTTTTATTACTGAAGGTGCCTCTTCAAAACTTTAAATATAAAAAGTGTAATCCACTCTTCCTTTTTATAAGGCTTTAAAAATCTTTATTGATGACTCCATTCCCCTGCATTCCTATGGCATACTAAAATTGTAGTTTTACACTGTAGGGATTAGGAGTATGGGTTTTGTTTGTCAATTTAAAGTGCCCTTCAGCCATGCTCAGCATGCTGAAATAATGTGTGGGGAAGTCAGGTTTGGCTACCATGACTTATAGACTTAGAGTTTTATTAGCAAAGGGGGTACGCAATTGTGTCACTGAATTACTTTGGGGTTACAGTCATTACCACACGTACCACATTTGTTTTCTGGAGGCTCTGAAGCCACCTGTAACAAATAGACATTTAGTTCCTAATGACTTCACTAGGGCTGCTACAATTTTTCATTTGTAGCTTTCTCATCTATTATTACCTAATACCTCTCCCCCATATGCCTGTTATTAGATACTAGAGACCCAGTGCATGACATTTGTGCATGCAGCAGGGTTGGGGGGGCGGTGGAAGCAGGCCTAAGCCATCAGTCGGACATCCTTAGTTCTGCTGCCGAGGCGGGAGAGGCTCCCACCACCACCGCTGCACTCGCCAGCCTTGAGCTGAGTGGCGCTGCTCCTGTGGGAGTGCACTGACCACCACAGGGCAGCTCCTGCATTGAACATCTGTCCCCTGGTGGTCAGTGCACATCATAGCGACTGGTCATTCCACCATTTGGTCGATTTGCATATTACCCTTTTATTATATAGGATTGTTTTTCTTAATTAATTTATATGACTTTTACCTAATAATTTTTATCCACAAGCAGCACTTTCAACTGGAATATGTCACTTGATTGTTCTAAAATCATAATTTTCATATATCAAGAACAATATTAAGAAAAATATTTATGAGTATTTAAAATTGGATTTAAGATGGCAACACATTGCTAGAAATAGAAAAAAACAAATATATATAATTGTGTGTATTCCTAATTATTTCAGCCTTTCTTATTGAAACTTAACCTTTCAGTGTCTCAGTTATTCAGAAAACTTAAAGTGCTCTTGAACTGAGCTCAAAAGAGGTAAGTAAGATGCCGGGAGCCGGTCCATCCTTGCTGTTTCAAAGGACCTGGCATATATGGCATACTGTTCTTAATATGTTTGCTCACCTTCTTGGCACTATGTGTTTTAACCAAGGTCACCTCTCTGAGAAAGGTTGTTTCCCCAGGTAGGGATTTTCCCCTGAAGTTAGGGAGGGAATAAAACCTCTTAACTAAGTGCCAGGCGGGTAATTAATCACTTTAACTATGAACAATCATGCTTAAGCTACATAATCTTTACTCCCTGGAATGGAGATAAGAAACGCCCTAACCTTTGGAATAGAGATTGATAGGATTGAATCAACTGGTATAAATACAGATGTAAGAAGACAGAGAGAGAGACAGAAATTGGCACAGAACCTACACAGAATGTTCTCTAGAGACAGAAGAACTTCGCTGGAGAGAACATGGCAAAAGATCCTGGACAGAAACTGGCCTCAGAACCTAGAGACAGAACCTAGCGAGAGAACATGGCAAAAGATCCTGGACTGAACCTGACTACAGAAATTGGCAAGAGAACCTGACTAGAACCTGGTGACTGAACCTGGCTGGAGAACCTAGCGAGGGAACATGGCTACAGAACCTGGCTGGAGAACCTAGCGAGGGAACATGGCTACAGAACCTGGCTGGAGAACCTGGAGAACCTGGCTGGAGAACCTAGCAAGAGACCATGGACACAGAACCTGGCTGGAGATCCTAAACAGAACTTCGCTGGAGATCCAGACCAGAACTTGGCTGGAGATCCTGGCTAGGCTGCTGATCAACTGAACACTGTCTCCGTGTCCTTTAGTCTTCGCCGACTCCATCCACACCTTTGGGGACCCCTGGACCTGTTGGGGTTGGACCCCGGCATCACCTCTCTGGAGATCCAGACCAGAACTTGGCTGGAGAACCTGGCTGGATAACCTAGCAAGAGAACATGGACACAGAACTTCGCTGGAGATCCAGACCAGAACTTGGCTGGAGATCCTGGTTAGAGATCCTGGCTAGGCTGCTGATCAACTGAACGCTGTCTCTGTGCCATTCCTTCTTCGCCGACTCCGTCTATGCCTTTGGGGACCCCTGGACCTGCTGGGGCTGGACCCCGGCATATGGCGCCCGAACAGGGACCCCTAGGTAAGCGCCCCACACTCGGGACGGATAGGACTCCACCGTAGGAAGAGGGTGGATAGTCTTCGCTGACCCCGGCAGTAAGATATATTCAGAATGATGTCGCCTGAGATGTCTTGAGTCACCAAAATTAACATCATAATGATTATTTAACTGTGATAAGCCTTCTCTTAGAACTTATGGACTCTTAAACAGCATTCTGTCAGTCTTTGTGATCTGATTTCTCAGTCTATAGAAGGCTTAGAATTATCCCATTATAATTAAAAGGCTATAAGAAGGAAACATGGATACGGAGCCCCAGCAGTAGCTGAACAAATGGAGAACCCATGAAATCCACTCAATTACTAAGGAGCAAAATTATGGCTTAAAGAATTCAAGGGAAGAAAACTTATTTCCATAGGTGATAATTGTGGTTTTTAAAATAAATTTCTCTAAAATATGGTCAATTATTTTGGGCATCTAAAGGACAAACAGTAATTTTCTAGAAAATTTGCTGTTTTAGAGACTTTCATTTCATACTTACCTTAGATAAAATGATTAAAATCATACATGATTTTTAAGCTTTGGTTTTTATAAGTTGGAAATTATATTTAAAATCTTTGTTTAGAGGAGTGTGCCTTTATAGTCTACATATAGTATCTGCTCCCAGAGGTATTGTTTTTTTCCTCCTCATCCGCATTTTGTGACCGTGGCGCTGGTGGTGGTATAATGGCAACTGCTCGGTCACACAAGCCAGGCAGCCTCCTGCGCCTGAGCTTCCGACAGGCCACACTGCTGTAGCTCCCTGCACTTCTGTGTTCTCCCTGTGAAATAAAGGCGTTGGATTTTCATGTCCTTTCTTTCTTTATTAATCACTGAGGCTTTTCCTGCCACTCTAGGATACAACTTATAAACAAGAAGGAGAAAGTATTGATTATTTTGAAGCCATGAAAGAACAAAGTAAGATCCAAAAATCACACATTAACAGAAGCTTTAGTATCAAGAATTGCAGATTTTATTCCAGATTCACAACTAGATTCCTTTCAATGTGGGTTTTTTCCTTCTGTGAAATGAGAGAGTTGATTCAGTGGGCTGAAATTTGTAAGATTTTTACAGAATGATTTTTAGTGAAATTCATGATTTCCTCCCCTTTCCTTCGAGAAAAAGGAACCCCTCATTAGGACACTCCCCTCGTCTGGTACCAGAGCCCCACATCTACATCACCCCATTTTCCCTTCTACCACTTGTTTCCTCTACCACAGGAACAATTCTTAGTCTTTACATCCTGGGATGAGAGACAGGGAGCTGGCTGTATTCACCACTCCAACTTCTGGCCAGATATTTGTTGGACTAATTGCTATAAACATTTTTAGCCATAACTTGACTCCCAGTGCTTCATTCACCACTTGAATCCCCATCTTTCCACCACTTCCTCCCACTGGTAAAGATTCTTAACCACCCCGTCTAAGGCTGGAGACCACCACAGCCCTGCTCTTTTCCAAAGACAGACATCAGGGTGTGGGAGATCTTATTTCCCTCATTCTCAGTGTCAATAAGGTATTGGGAATGTGAATTTCCAATGTTTCCCCCTAAAAGCAATGTTGAAAATCATTAGCTTTGGTATTTTAACATAGGTACAGTGTGAGTTAGACAGATTTTTGTTCCTGGCTAAGGAATCTAACCATCATTTACAACACAGTATTATTTCCATATTGCTGAGGCTTAGGGCAGTGTGGACACTCAAGTACATAAATGAGTGAATCAAATGAGTGCTTTGGATATAGACTATAGGTCAAGATTTCTCAATCTTAGCAGGATTTTTGCTTCGGTCCAGGTAATTCTTCCTGGTGGGGAGCTGTCCTGTGCATTGTCTGATGCTTGGCAGATTCCTGGCCTCTACCCACTAGATGCCAGTAACTCACAGTGGGACAGTAAAATAATGTTTCCAGAAATTACCGATGATTGAGAACCACTGGTCTAGCTGGAAGAATGAATCTCAATATTATGATGTTGTAGTGGTGAGAGTAAAAAATACATGGAATTCAATTCCATCACTATGAGTGGTATTACCCTGTGTTCTTGCTGCATGGTTATTGTACAAATTAAATGGTCCCAGACATATTGAGCAGCACGAAGTCCTTGCTTTCACAACAGATCCTGCCATCTCTGCTCACTCATCCTCATCATGTGTCTTTGTTGAGGGCTTGTACCAGATCATCACGGTGTCCTTTGTAGCTCATGGGTTCTTCCAAATGCCCAATACTTTGTTATGTTATTTTATTTTGCTCTTAATTGACCATTACTTGTAGCCATGGAAGAAGAGTGAATCCCAAGATGTAGCATGCTGGAATGCTAAAAGTCAAGTAGATCCAGGTAGTTCAAAGTTTGTTTCCACCACATATTAACCATAAGACTCCAATGGCTCTATGTTCTTACTGCTTATTCTCCGTGAGCTTTGGCTGTGAGTTACTTTGAGGGTTAAGTGAAACTATTTAAGTGAAACACTAAATCAGAGCTGGGCACATAGTTGGTGCTTAAAACACGAGAGCTCTCTCCCCTCGCCTTTTTAAAATGTCCCCATCCATTTCTGTGTGGATGAGTGTATACATATTTATATATTTATACCTCTATCCATCCATAAATATATATGGGTAATCATTCAATAATTAACATATTTATTCAAAAACATTTATTGAACACCTATTTATCAGGGGCTGACTTTATTTTAGATGCTGGAAATGGAGGCATGAGAAAAATAGTACAGTCAACAGCAATCATTAAGGTGATGAAGATCTTAGATATGTTCTCCACTGAGTTGTGTATAGAGTAAAAATAAAAGAAAATTATACTATGAGCTGTCAATTCAGGAGTATGATCATGTGAACTATGGCATCATAAAAATACAGAGTTATCCCCCACTGTGTGGTGAAGGACATATTTCTTTTTCAGAAAGAACAAATGCAAAGTATTGAAAGCCTGAACCTTTGACCTAATTAATCTTAAATTATGACCCAGACAAATCCGAATGATTTAAGCACTTAAAAAAAAAAAAAGAACACCCAAAAAATCTTTTCAATTTGATCCTCTTTTCTGGTTTATTGTACTTCTGAATACCCTCAAAACTTAGATTAGTGTTTTAGGTGTGCTTTGGTGGTAAGGCACGTTTCTGTATTATTGGGAAATTCTTGTGTATCTTCCTGTCTGGGAATATTTGCATTGTACTGAATTTCCGCTTAGGGAGATGGGTGAAAATAACTTTTTGCAAAACATGACTGCATCATCCCTAAGCTCCATTACAACATGCTTAATGGGCTGTATAGTATTTTTATTGTCTTATAACTTTGACTCCCTTAACGTGTTTGAAGGTCTTTAAAATGCACCTTTGAGCATTGTTCCATGTGCTTTGTGTCCCCTGAATAAATATTATACCCCTCTTGACTTTTTAATTTTGAAATTTGATAACAGTAATGAAAGAGAAGTCCCTGACCATTTTATATGTTTTGCCACTTCATTTCACATAGCTCCTCTTGGTTTCCTGGGATGTATTTAGCAGGCATTTGTCTGTTTCGAATGGCTGTTACTTGGTTGTTTAAAAACCAGAAAGAAAGCAAGAAAATAAAAAAAAAGGAAGGAAATAAAATCCCACCACTGCTTTATTGGTCTTTAACTGGTGCTATTAGGCAAACTGGGAACTTGAGATTTTGAAACTGACTAACCTAGACACTCTCTCAGCAAAAGCACAGGAGAGGAGGGGCATTTGGGGCAGGCAAGGCATTCTGGTGGAATAGGTCTTAGAGATAAGGGTGAGAACCCCCAGAGAGAAACATTTAGGCGCCACCTGGTTAAAGCATGAACATGCTGGAAAACAGCTCCATGTGGCACTCGCTTCTGAGGTGGTGACTGGCTGATGTGAACGACTTCACGTGGGTCTCCACCCAGGTGAGTTAGTTAGCTTTTCCCACGACCTTGGCACCATTGGGCTTTATGATGATAAAGGAACTGTGTGTAACTGCCAGTGAATATGACATTTTGTTGAGAAAAGTTGGTCAGACTATCTATAAATAATATTATTTATTAAGAATTTACAGTGAGCCAAAGGTAGTGCTCAATGCTCTAAGAGCTTTGTTTCATTCAAGCCTCACAATAATTCCAATAGGATGATACTTAGTGCCATTATCATCTTTATTTTATCAATGGGAGGACTGAGGTTTATAGTGATTAACTTACACATGGACGCCATGCCTGTGAAAGGATGTAGAACGGACTGTCTAAGGCTTCAAATGGTCTCTGGTCATGCTTTAAATCTAGAGAAACCTTAGAAAGCATTCAACCTCCCTGTCCGCCAATATTTCCGATGAGGAGGACCCTGAACTTCTGAGGATTTCTGAGTTTTCCTTCAAAATACCCTGATCAAGCTGTTACTTTAACAGATTTTTAGGAAGGCTATTGCTTTTATTGACTTTTATATTAGTACTGGAGGCCTGGTGCATGAAATTTGTGCACTGGGGGAGGAGGGGGTCCCTCAACCCGGCCTGCCCCTTCTCACAGTCTGGGAGCCCTCAGGGATGTCCTATTGACAGCTTAGGCCTGCTTCCTGTGGGGAGCGAGCCTAAGTCGCAGTCTGGCCTCCCTCTGCTGGAAGCGACCAGCTGATCAGGGAAACACACTGCCCCCATCACTCCCTCACTGCTGCTGCCTCTGGCCTCCCTCTGCAGGAGACGACTGGCTTGCAGTTTGGGACCCAGGAATTTTTCTTTGCTCCCCTATCCCACCCGAGGAGATTTTGATACCAGTGGTTCATAACCAAACATTGACAAATGCTGAATTACAGGGAGAATTGTGCTTTTGATCTAAGATTCCTCTAAGCACCTTTCATGTAAAAAGAAATAGATTATTAGGCCACAGGGATTATTTATTTATTTATTACCAACTATACTATTAGAACCTTAGGAATGAATTTCTTTGTTATTTATTTATTTATTTATTTATTTATTTACTTACTTATATCTTCATTGTTGAAAGTACTAGTATTACAGATGTCTCCTGGCCCCCCTTTTTCCCTCCCCTTGACATCCTCCACCCCTCTCCCGTGACACCCCAGCCCTGGTTATGCATACATGCATATAACTTCTTTGGCTAATCTCTTCCTGTCCCCCTGCTTCCCGCCTTCCCGCAGATTCGTCAGTATGTTCCATGCTTCCATGCCTCTGTATCTATTTTGTTCATCAGTTTATTTTGTTCATTAGATTCCACATCTGAGTGAGATCATGTGATACTTATCTTTCTCTCACTGGCTTATTTCTCTTAGATAATATTCTCAAGGTCCCTTCATGCTTTGTCTTAAAAATAAAAAGACTTTTATTGATTTTTCAGAGAGAGAGGAAGTGAGAGGGAGAGAGAGAAACATCAATGTAAGAGGCATCTATTGGCTGCCTCCTGTACATCCCCTACCAGGAATCCAGCTGCAACCCTGGCACGTGTCCTGACTGGAATCGAACTGGCAACCTTTCAGTGCATGGGAGAATTCTCAGCCAACGGTGCCATGCCAGCCAGGGATCTTTGTCTTTATAGAGACTATATTTAGCAATATCTAGAAACCTAAGTAGACAAAATATTCTGATCACTTCTTTGTTGCAGTGGGAAGTTTTCTCTTTCATGTAGACAGTTTTGTTGGCTGTGATTCTTTTTATTCAATATTGTAACATGGGACTGAGACATAGGGGCGGTTAACATTTTTTTTTGTTGTTGTCAGAATCAAAGACTACTGAGAATGTTAAGATAAAACAAAACTATATGGGTATCCAGTCTTATTTCTACCTTTAACTTTGTTGAACTTCCTTCCCTTGCTTCTCAAGTGTTCTGGAGTTATGTTCTAAAGATACATGTGTGGTATGTTTAATGTTTATTTATACTTAAATTTCAAAATGCCCTTTTTTTACATAATTATCTATCTCTAGAGACCCAGTGCACGAATTCATGTGTGGGTGGGGTCCCATGGCCTGGCCAGTGATTGGGGCTGATCGGGGCCATCTTGCCCAGGACCATGGGGGGTTGGGTATGGGAGTGCACTGACCACCAGGGGGCAGCTCTTACATTGAGTGTCTGCCCCCTGGTGGTCAGTACATGTCATAGCAACGGGTTGATTGGTCGTTCGGTCACTTAGGCTTTTATACATATAGATTACATAATGGCTGCAGGTAAATAATATCCAGTTGGTTCCCTGTTTTCTGTTCTTTTAGCCATCTGTTAGTGTGGTGTTTGCTGTTAGGGCTACACTAGTATGAGGATGGGATGCAGAATCCACTGTTTGACTCTTTCTAGCAGTTGCCACATCTGCCTAGGCACCAGGTAAAAGGAGGCTTTTGTTTTCCATGGATAGCCCATTTCTCTCTCTTTCTCTGGTTCTCTTTTTGAAGGCCCTCAAATGAGCACTTTATCAGGATGGGGGCGGGGGGTGGGTATGCAGGGACAGTCCCCTTAGATTGAGAAGCAAGTAAACTTAAGTATGCTGTCAGGCTACAAGCCAAATAAAGTGCTGAGCATGACAATTAATTGGATAACTACCAAAACACCTCTTACTGTAACTGTAATTCAGAATATCCCTAGCTGCAGTTAAAAAATTGTATTAATTAATTTGAATGTTTCTAAGGGTACTCACCACATGTCCGCACTGTTTGCATGCCAGGCTTTGGCCTTGCAAGCAAGGGGAGGATGGGATCAGTAGTGAAGCTCTGGCTTGTGCTGGGGATTTAATCCTCACAACAAGCAAGGAGGTGCAGATAGTCATTTCTCCACTTCACAGGTGGGAAAAGGGAAGGTCACACCAGCAGTCTGTTTATATCCAAATCCTACGGTCTTCTCATTACTTACCAGTACCTCTGAGTGACTCAGGGTGATGATATCACTAATAATAGAGCTGTGACTTCTGTGTTGAAGGGTTTGAATTCCAGCAAGAGAGAAAAGTCACACACAAATCACTGGACTGGTACATTTGTATTAAGGGGCAAGTGAATGCTATAGATAAATGCTGTGGGGATTTTGAGGAATGAGACAACACACTGGGTTGGGCCATCTTGACAAATGTGCCTGTAGAAGTAAGAATTGAAATGAGTCCGAAGGGCAGTGAGGGCCTGGGGTCATTAACAGAAATAAAGAGGCCATTCCAAGCCTGGGATGTGCCTCAGCCTTGGCAGAGACAAGGAGCTGATTGTCAAGGCTGAAGAACAGGGTGTACGGGAGAGAAAGGAGACTCTGGGAGAACCATGGATGCCTTGCCAATTCAGGTTGCACCATATTGGGGCGCTGCAGGGTTGAAATGGGAGCATTTTTATGTTATTGCGCATGTCCATCATGAGGCATATCAGGATTAACCACAAGGACTTTGCTAATTGGAACCAAGAGTAAGAATACTGGATGTTTGGTGAGGTCACTTTGGAGGCTGTTGCAATATCCTAGCCTTTAGATGATAAGTTCTTAGAAAATAGAAAATAGCCCCCCCCTCCCCCCAAAAAAGATATTTTTTAAAGAATGGCAGTGGCTGACCAAAACCAGAAAGACTTGTCAAATAAAACAGAGAGGCTACCACACAGAAGTGAAATTAAATACATGCAAAAAAAAAATAGTTTTTACTAAAATGCTTATCTTGTTTATTTGCCAAGTGTAAGAAACACATCAATGGAATTATGCTTAGAGAACAGTGGAAAAGATTCGACTGAAACTCCTAATCATGTCTATCTTATTGTACCTATTGAGGTTTGCATAGTCCTGTTAGTAGCTCCGGTAGGAACGAACCTGGAAGCCCTGACCACTTGGAATGAGCATTAGAGGCCAGAGCAGTCCTAGCTGGTTAGGGTCATGGGGTCACTCCACTAAATAAAATCAGAAGACATACACTCGCGTTGAGGAGTTTGCCTGGATAACAAATAATGAGATATACAAAGTTCTATAAAATTAACTTGGAAAACTTTACACTTCAATTGAATAAAAATACACACAAAAAAGTTCGTTTTTAAAGTGAAGAAAGAACTACAGAGAATGTTTCCTTTCGGTATTTTCAATATTTATTTTTTAAATCTAACTCGTCAAATTGGTATAATCACCCATTTGTTTTGATTTCAGGGATTTTTGTTTTGAGCTCCTCAGTAATAAATGATATCTAGAGACATCTGGAGTCGCCTGTCCATTACTAAGTCACTTAAAATGTTTGAAAACATTTTTAAAAAAGCATTATAGTGATAGAACTATGCTGCTTTTAAATTTTGCAACACCCAGTGGAAGCTCCATTTTCATATGTTTTGACAAAGTATGATTTGAGTTGAATTTACTTTGATGAGTTTTCTGTTTCAAGTGCATGTTCTTCCTGGTAGTTCTTTACTTTTAGGCCCAGAGGTTTTCTTTTGTTTTTTTCACAGATGGATTTTCATTAATTGTTTAGTAATTTCTGCTTATTTTTGTGTTTTCATATTAAAGAGATATTTGTAGATAGTGCATGAATTGTTTCTGAAGCCCATTTTGGAGGCTTTGTGTAAATTTCCTTTTGATTAATTGTAGACTATAAACAACTCAAAACAGATCCTATTGTTTGAATTTTTTTTAAAAGTACCAATCAGGTCATATTTCTGCATCATATCCTGTTTTATCCTTTAATTTTAACTGGAGAAGTAGATTCCTCTTTGTTTTCCTGATCTCAAGGCAGAATTCAGAGCACTGAGAACAATGCGTGGGGCAGAAGGACATTTTCAATGGAAAAATAAAAGTTTAGTTCTAATCTTCTCACATGTTTGTTCTATTTCTAACAAAATGAAGTGCTGAAAAGGTTAATAATAATGATATGATTGATTTCTTTGTTGAGAAAATCAACTGTCAATTAACTAATGAATATTCTTTTTAATCAGTGTTAATTGACACGTTTCCTGTACTTAACAAACCCAGTACTTACATAATGGCTCATTTGGACTGTTCCAGATTTCCCTTTTGTTTGGGTTGTCCTGTTGGGTATAATTCTGTATCATTCCCTAGTCTGGAGCTAGGTGGAGCTATGAGATCTTCTGTGAATGTACTACAGGCAGTGGCTCTCCAGGTCTGTGTGTGACAATCAGTACCTAATGCCCACTTTTAAAACATTCTTGCCCCTTTATTCTTAAAGAGAATGTGAAGAGAAAGTCTAGTTTTTGAAAATTCTGTCATTAAAATAAACAGATAATCTCAAAGCTCTTTTGTACACAGCAGCTAAACAAACAAATATAAAAACTCCCCCAAACAAAGCTAAATGAAAAACACACATACAAGCACAGATATAACTATCCTTAACACTTCTACCAGGTTAAATGTTTTATCATTAAAAATGCGTATATTTGTTTTCTTTTTCAAAAGAGTATACTTCTCTGAAAAATCTGTAAAGTATAGCAAGTGATGGGAAAAGGAACATATGGCACTTGTCTCAGGACTCATCTGCTAAATTTTATACACATACTCATTTGATAGATCGATGCAATTATATATACAATATATATATATCCATATATATACAATATATATATATCCATATATATATATATGTTTTTAAATATGCACACTATATATAAAATTATTGAAGAATACGGAAATATTTCACAAGAAGGATTAAAAGTTTTGCCTTCAGGTGTTAGTTAGAATTCAGAGGTACGTGACTTTGAGAGCTGCCCTGCACATAGGGTGGTGTAGGTCCCATCAGTGAGTCTTGCCCAGGCCCACAGAGCGGAATGCTAGCGCTTTTTTGTGGCTGTTTTGTTTCTCTCTCAGCTCTCTATTGGGCTAGCTATGCCGCTGTCTGGACTTGTTACTCAGTGTGTTCAGGGCCTGAGAAATACGCCCAGGCTGCTGTCTTAATGCTTAATATCTGTTAGGACAGAAGTTGTTAAAGGTCATCTGCTTACTTTGAGAAACTAATTGTAATAAATTCTTCTGGGTGCTTCTCTAATTGGATTAGCTTTAGCTCTGTGCTGTTCAGCTATTTGAATAACAGCGTGGATGATTTTCATTTACCTAATTTGGCAAATATTACTGAAATCAAATACTTATTTGAACTCTACACTTTCTTTGTCTTATTTAAGTCATTTGTGGACTTTAACCTAATTCCTTTATTGGGGATTGCATCTTTTTAAACTTTATTCTTCCTCTGTATTCTGTACTTACTGCTTTTCAAATTTAGGGGAGTAAACAGTATTTTAAACAAGGTTGTAAGGGGTAGACAGATGGTTCTTGGTTTGGCTTTAATAAGCACTTCACAGTAAGAGTATATTACCTCTCTACCTATTAGAAAAATTATAAATAAATAGATATAATGTAACAATGATAAATTATTATAAAATAATAGATAATAAAATTAATAGATTGGTAGAGGTCTTATATCTGAAGGACCCAAGCAATTAAAATATGCATAAGAAGGGTTTACTAAAGCTTATATCTGTTACAGGCAGACTCTTATTCAAGACCTACTTGTTTGTTCTTTACAAACAGCTTGAGCTTCATTATCAGCCTGTTTCCCTAAAGAAGGCTGGGAGGCCACTCAGTCCTTACAGCAGTGATAGATGCCACCTATGGCATAGCATCATTTTAACAAGCGAGGAAACTATAGCTTAAAAGGTCCATTCGTGCTCTGAGTCATTCAGGTTAGTGGGAGATTTAGACTCAGGTGTCTGATTCTCAAGTCAGTGCTTTCGCTAGCCATTCTGTATTCATTTGTCCAGCCGGACACCCACCACCCACCACCCATCCACTGTGCTTAAGTATATATTCTGTGCCAGACACTTCCAGTTGCTCTGCATTCAGTGGTAAATGACACCAGTGAGGTCTTCTTGTAAAGGGAGACAGAGAGTAAACAAGTTGGAAAAATAAAACAATATAAAATCGTAATGTGGTAATTAGGATAAGAACGGGGTGTTTTGTCAGAAAGTGACTAGGAAGTGCATTGGGCAGGCTGATCACGGAATGTCCCTGCAGAAGCAACACCTGAGTCCACATTATGATTCTAGAAGCAAGTCTAGGAGACAGAAAAGATAGCAGGCAGCTGGCAGTGAGAGAAGAGGCAGGCTAATAGCAAAGAGATAATGGGGTAGGAATAAAACAATAAAGCCAGGAGTGTAGGAGCTCTCGTTATGGAGACAACACATAGCCCCCTCGAACACAGATACCGCGAATGATAGCCCTGTGCTGTGGGTGAGTACTCTAACTGATGCTCATGACGATTCACATGACTTACACAGAAAACGATGAAATACGTACATTATTTTACAGAAAATAAGCCCTTTGTGCAGAATTTTACAAAAAATAATAAATTTCGAATAAATTAGTTTTGGTGCTTAAAACAATAAAGTACCACTATGAGAAAGTTCATCTCAAGAGATACTACAATACCTGAGGAGGACAGAGAAGGTAGACCTGCCTGCGACACTTGTATCACCCAGTTTTGGATATATGGATGTATGGAGTGAGCAAGATTTTTTGTTGTTATTAAGTTGCAGTATAATTAACATCCAATAAAAGACACAGAGAATAAATAAAATGTTCAGTGAGTTATACCCAATGGAATCACTTGCAAAGCCACTACTCAAGCAAAGAACAGATAACTTTTCCTCCCTCCAATAAGTTCCTTTGTGCCTCTTTCCAATCAATTATATCCACCCCGAGAGGCAACCACTGCTCTGACTTCTATCGCCCTAGGTTTGTTCTAGAACTTCATATCAATGAAAATGTAGTTTGTAATCTTAGGGGCTCAGCTTTTATCATTCTGCATAATGACTGCGAAATTTACCCATATAGCTGTGCGCATCATATAGTGGTTGATTTTTTTGTTGCAGAGTAATATTCCATTGTATGACTACATACAGTTGATTCATTCTCCTCAGCAATCCTAGTTGTCATTAAGTGATATCTTGTGGTGTTTTTAATTTACAATTCCCTTATGACTAATGATATTTGATCATTTTATGATTTAAAAGTTTATTTAATGCATGTTTTTACCAGGCTTACTCTTCTAAACCATAAACTTCACCTATTTAAAGTGTTTAATTCACTGTTTTTTAATATATTTACAGAGTTGTGCAACTATCACCAAAATCTAATTTTAGAATATTTTCATCACCTCCATAGGAAAGCTTGTGGCCATGAGCAATCCTTCCCCATTCCCAATTTATGGATTTTAAAATGTGTTGTGTTATTTTATGTATATTTTAATCAAAGTTTTATGAGAGAGCTCTATGGGCTTTATGTCTGTTCCCATTGAACACGAAGATGGCCTATTTCCTAATAGTTGTACCTTTTCAAATTCCATTGTGGATGATGAGAAAGTCTTCAGATGGAATGCTCTCAAACTTGATGTGCATTTTCATCACCTAAAGATCTTGTTAGAAAGCAGATTCTGACTAGGTTGGACTGGAGTGGGGTTGAGATTCTGCTTTTCTAATGAGTCCTCACGTGATGCCCACGCTGCAGGTCCATGGGGCCATGTTGAGCTGCATCCTAAGGCTTTTGACAGGCATGTCTTCGAAGAGGGACAATATAAGAGACACTGCATTTGTGTTTATATTCCTCATCTGATGATTTTTATGCCGATGACATTTTCATTTTCAGGCAGGGCAGTTATTAATCCATTTTGAATTTTAAAAAAGTTCATCACATCCCTTTGTATATAAAAGGGAATGGACTTTTAGAGTTGTAAATGTAGAATTAAGAAAAAGTCCCCCCCCACCACCATCCCGCAATCTTAACAGCATGCCATTAGTTTGTTGATAGCTTACAAAGGACCCTGCTAAAGAATGAAGAAGAAACACCTCTACAGGGGGAGTCCTTTAGGTCCCTATGGGGACTAGCTAACTAAGAGTAGGATTTCTTCAAAGCCCTTTCCGGGCCTTTCCTCAGTATTGGAACTACTCCCTTACTGGGCGCTGCCAGAGCTTTTGAGGACCTGGGGTGAGGAAGGAATTGTATGCAGACTTGGAGCCAGTTGAGAGATGTGGGCCTGGACCTCCGGGAACAGAGCTATATCCATCCCTGCCTCAGTCAGGCAGTGGATTATTAGTTAGACTCAATAATTGCCTCAAAAATTTTAATTTGGCCTTAAATAGTTTGCCTCATAAAGTGCAAGAATCCAAGGGCTCATTTAGAAAGCCCTCTTTGCAAATAGAATGGCTTCAACTGAATCAACCCTGGATAGCAGCTTTGCATTGGTATCTTCTAGCAGAAATCTACACATTTTCTTAAAGTTGGCTGTAATGCACACTTTTGTAGAGCAAACAACATTTTTCTATCATTCTTCATCAGACAGTTGGAAAGATGTTTATATAGGCAGATGATTGTTGGATTGAGTTAAAAGATTTTAATTTTCTACAAAAAATATGTAGAAGTGGCACATACTTTATGCTGCTCTTAGCCTTGGCAGACATGTAGACTTAACAGATGAAATGCAAGGGAGGCTGCAGCTCTTGATTTTTGTGTTTAGTTCCATCAGCAAGCTGCAGCTCTCGAAAGGGTCGTTCCCTCCGGTTCCAATGGACCGCTCTCTCCAGGCCTGCCACTCTCCACTCAGAATCTTGCTTCTTTGGGGTAGTTTTCATCATGCCCAATTCTTATTAAATTTTTAATTGTATTAAGGTGTTAAATTTTACCAGTAGGAGCCACTGGTTAAGGACCCTGCTAAAGAATGAAGAAGAAACACCTCTACAAGGGGAATTCTTTAGGGTCCCTATAGGGACACGCTAACTAAGAGTAGGATTTCTTCAAAGCCCTTTCCGGGCCTTTCCTCAGTATTGGAACTACTCCTTTACTGGACGCTGCCAGAGCTTTTGAGGACCTGGGGTGAGGAAGGAATTGTATGCAGACTTGGAGGCCATACGTTGTCTGAAGTCTTGACTGAAAGCCCTTGATTTGAAGATATAGGTGAGATGTAATGAAAGCGCTCCTCTATAGAAATTTTGCATAGTGAGTTTATTTAAAGTGAAGTATATAATTTTGTCAAACTACCAAAGAACATCACCAAGATGCTATTATTTTATAAGGGCTCAACATTCTAAAAAAGCACTACTGATTTTTTTCAAATACTGAGGGGTAGCCAATTAAGATTTATTTAGTAATGAGAATAATTGCAATGCCTTTGCAGACAGAAGAATTCTGTGTTTCTACTCAAGTCGAGCCAAATACCATGTGTTCATTTAAAACATCAGTGAGGTGCCCTACATTGTTGTTTTGTTCATTCCAGAGAAAACAATTCCAGTTACAGCATTTTAACTATGATTGTGTGTTCTTAGAACCGAGTAACTTCCTCAGACTGAACACATTAAATTAGTTTCAATTTCCTGCCAAAATTTATAGACAGGTTGTAAATGAAAAAGCTGCCTCTGCTCTTCATTATCACTACATATTATAGTTTTTTTTAAATAAAAATGTTATTTACTTGCACCTACTGTCAGATAGTAAACTACAGAGGCATCCATCAACAGTTCTGTTGGCGTTGTAAAGAAGAAAGTCATGTCACAGCACACCTGGCTTTAGTGTTGTAGAATAGCGTTAGTGTTGCAAGGTGACTTTGATATGTCAGAAAAGCTAATTATGTCCCATCAAAGGACTGAAGAAATTGCCTTTTTTAATGAAAAGTATTTTATAGAGGGTGACAATGATCTTAGGCAAAGCAATAAAACTAGGAGTATAATTACATACATTCTTTAAATTCTTATTAGACTTAGCTAATTGACATGTTACTGTCCAATAATGTAGAAAAAAATTAGTCAAACATAAATACCAGAACAATGGTTTTAGACGTAGAAATGCAGTCTAATCTAAAATTGAGTCTGTCTCTGTTTTTCTAAGTATACTCTCAGTTTTTCCCTGACACATATTTATAGCCATGCAAGTTTAATGTTATGTTGCAATAAGAGTATAGAATATGTTTATAAGATTAAACTATTAGTGAACAAAATGAAAAGGCAACCCCAAAATGGGAAGAAGTATTTACAAACCATATATCTGATAAGGGCTTGATAGCAAAATATATAAATAATTGATGCAATTGAATAGTAAAACAAAAACAAAAACAAGCTGAGTAAAAATTGGCAAAGGGCCCGAATAGACATTTTTCCAAAGAAGACATACAATTGGACAACAGCTACATGAAAAGATGTGCAACTTCACTAATCATCAGGGGAATGCAAATCAAAACCACACACGACCACCTCACACCTGTTAAAACCGCTATAACCAAAATTCAAAAGTTAACAAGTATTGGCAAGGGTGTAGAGAAAAGGGAACCTCTGTCCACTGTTGGAGGGAATGAAATTGGGACAGCCAGTATGGAAAACTGTATGGAGGGTCCTCAAAGAATTAAAAATAGATCTATCCTATGATCCAGCAATTTCACTTTTACGTATATCTGCAAAGGAAATGAAATCAATATCTTGAACAGATATTTGTACTCCCATGTTCTTTGCAGCATTATTCATAGTAGCCAAGATATGGAACCACCTAATTATCTCTTAAGGGATAAATTGATAAACATGGTGTGAATATATGTATATAGTTACATCCTGTGTGTGTATGTGTGTATTATACACAATGAGATATTCATCCATAAAAAAGATGAACATTTTGCCATTTACGACAACGTGGATGAACCTGGAGGGTATTATTTAAGTAAAATAAGCCAGACACAGAAAGACAGATACTGTGTGATCTCATATGTGGAATCTAAAAGAGTGGAATCACAGAAGCAGGGAGTAGAATGCTAGTTAACACTGGGCAAAGAGTTAAAGTTTCAGTTATAAAATGCATAAGTTCTGGGGATCTCATGTACAGCATGGTTATTTAATGTATTTACTGTATATACTGTATTTACTGATATTTTACATGATTTATTATACTGTATTGTATACTGTAGATTATCTAAGAGAGTTGAACTTACAAATTCTCACCAACACTGCCCCCCCCCCAAAGGTAACTATATGAGGTGAGATGATGGATGGGTTAATTTGCTTGATTGTAGTAATCACTTCGCAATGTATAGGTATATCAAATCATTACACTGTATACCTTAAACATATACAATTTTCATTTGTTTGTTCTCTCAATAAAGCTGGAATAAAAAGACTTAAGCTATTATATATATGTAATATATATGCTCTTTGAAAACACAATATTCTTAGCTAAAGGTAATAAATTGTACAGGTGTCTTCACACTTATGATATGTGTGTACATATACATATATATATATATGTGTGTGTATATATATATATATATATATATATATATATATATATATATATCTATGAATTTAGGGGTTTTTTTTGAAGAGCCATGTCAAGGGTGACTGTGGTGTGACTCCTGCTGTTCCGTATATAAGGATTAGGAACAGAACTTTTTATTGTTAGCTTTGACAGAATGCATGTGATTATTAGTGATGTCTTTTTTTAGAAAATTGTAAATTATAGGAATGCTGCACAGGAAGAAAGAAGTGAAGCATACAGTAGTTATTTAGGTTTACAAGATTGACAATGATTTTTTTTCCTTTGCAGAAGGTTCGGTACTTAAAGCAGAAAGCTGTAATTGTTGGTTGCTTTACATGCCCTCAGCTATTTGGGCTGTGGAAAGATGTGCACTATAAATGTTTCACTCCTGCAATTGTCATCACTTCAGAGTGGTTCAATTATAGCTGTTTCGTACAAAAGGTACATGAAGAAAGGACTTCTGGCAGCATTCTATAATGATGACCATTCAATTTTTAAAAATTACAAATGTGAAAGAGATGAACCCATGTTTGTTACTGGACGCTAGCATGGTGTCTGAAGCTTCCTGTATCTGTATGTCAGACAGTAGTTCCAGAAGAAACAGGGCACCCATCAGAGTAGTTGTTTTAATGCTTGGCGTCAGAGAACTTCTCAGGACATGCTTCATCTATTTGGATTTATGATTGTGAGACGAAGACATTAACTAAGCCAGGTCATTGAGCTCATATATGTGAGTACAGGTAATCGGGCTGTGTTTCTCCTCATCTTAACACATGTTCTATGACACAGGCCACATCACTTCCCTCGCTGACTACCTCATAATGCCATGGTCAGCTCTCCGTGTGCTTAGGCAGTGACACTCCTGGAGGAATCCACTGTAAAAATCGTTCATTTATAAAAATCTAGGTCAGAGCATTTCCTTGGGAACCAAATGCCTTAATGGGTTGAAAGGGCAGTGCAAGATTCTAAAATAACTCTTGATTACTCACATCGCATGTCCTCTGCAAATCTATTAAAGATGGTCTCTTATCAGCATTAAAAGATTGGGGAATTGAGTATTTGGTTGGAGGTGCTTTGGCGTGGATGCATATTCTTGTACCTAATCAATTTTCGTACTTACAGCTCATAACTTGGTTCTGAAATCAGGTCTGCAGATCCTGGGGATCACTGGGCTTGTTCTTTTTGCCAATGCCTTGTTGACTGGCCAACAAAAGCCAGGTGCCAGATTCCCGCCAGGTTTGAATGAACTCTAACTGATGATCAGTAGAGTTTCCATGGGAAAGGAAGGCAGGGTTCTTTTTACTTTGTTTTATTAAGTGTATAATAGCTAAGCATGCTTTTATATTCATCAGACATAATGTGACCGTTCTAAAGGGTTTACTTTGTTGATGTGTCTGGATTGTGTTTCTCAAAAGGAATAGATTGGATCCACGACTTTCTTTTCCAGACTGCCAACTTCTGGTATGGGGAGGACTGCTCTATGGAAGGACCCTCTTCTTCTGAAAGATTCTTCTCACTCTTTCAAAGGAGCTGTCAAAGCCTGAGAAAAGAGAAGGTTCACTGTAGCTGTTCTCTGAGAAAGCTTGGAAGTGTTGTTTGTTCTTTACCCTCATTTAAGCATGTTGGAGTTGTCAGCTGTTCTCCATCTCTGGCCTGGCTGGTTGCCTGTTAGTTCCACATACTCATACATAGCAGCTTGGAGTACAGCAGAGTGTGCAAAAGCCTAGTTATCTCCCAGAAACGCACAGCTGATGTGGGGTTGCACACAAATGACTTTCCCATGGACAGGATATGTGGTCTAACTACTTTAAAAAATTGCATAATCCTAGAGGGAGCCCGAGCTAACTAATGCAATAATTATCCAGGAGCGCAGCCAACATCCTGCGATTACATTAGAACAAACGTGCGGCAGTGTTTCTGTTTATGTATGTCTCTTGGCATCTTGAATTAATATTTGATCATATTTCATTAAGAGCAAAAATAAGCCAGAGGAGCCTTGGATCATTGGAATTACCTGTTGTGTAAGGTTAGGAAATTTCTATGAAACTTCTTCCAGCTTGAGGAAATAATTTCATATTGCTGAAAACAGTTCATGTTTGCATCATAGTTAAGTAGAAGCAAGCGTTTTATTGAGGCCTGGATTTTAGAAAGACATGACCGTATTAGATGTTATCTGTAGCTACTTCATTTTTTCTTTTTTCAATTATTTTCATCTGTGTCAATGTAACATACCATTCTCAAAACTCTAATAAATAAATTAATTGATTGGTTTTTTTTTTGGCTGACTACAGAGCAGATGAACCAGGTTCAGAATCTACAAGTTGGTAACCTTAATTGGCAGCTGTTTCTTCAGCAGGATGCTGTATATTCCCTGCATAACTTTGGTTGTTATACATTGACAATGTAATTTTGTTTAATTAAATTAGCAAACTAGGATGATTCAAGCTTTCTTCTTTTTTTTAGTCATGATTCACTCACCATTGTCATTTTGAGTGGCTGGGGAATTTTGTTGTTTTAACTTGTGTATCTCAATCTAGAAATGAGAACAAGTCTTGGACGTGGTCACCAACAACAGTGGCAGGCGGATGCTAAGTGAATGGGATACTTTCAAGGGCGAATTCTTGGTGAATTCCAGGCCAGGTTAGTAGCAGAGGGGGATTGTTCAGAAAGAGAGCAAGTGTGTAACCAGGAGTCAAGAGCACTACTGTAATGGGAAGGCATAGTATAGTCTGGGCAACAGTCTTCCACTCGAGCTCTGCACTGTCCCTGAATCTTGAGTATGTTGAGGGAGTCGAAGCCAGACCCAGGTGGCAAGAATTGGGGTGATGCTGTGGTTTTCATTCTTCCAGAGCCCAGTGAATAGCTGACAGCCTGGGATGGAGCCTCCCTGAGGCACATGTTGGTATCAGGTAGCACCAACATTTCCTTAGATTGACCTGCGCTCTCCCTTTCCCCTTCAGAGGAAGCACAGGTTCAGCTGCACTGAAGGCCGAAGCTGTGCACTAACTTTCACTGTCTTTGGAACCCAGTTGCTGGGTTGGTGTTAGTTTCAAAACTTGCATTTTCAGAAAAGCAATTTTGTAAATTCTCCATGTTTAGAAATCAGCACCATTCTTGCTTCCTGGAAGTAGGACTCCGGTGAAAAATCTGTTATCTGCCAATACTTTAGTCCCATGACATGTCAGTATCACTAAAGTTGGTGCTAAATTGCCCTAAATATTTTTTTCTAGATTGCATCTTTCATGAGAAGAAGAATCAGGTAATCCTTTTATTATCCTTCTAAAATTTAGCATGGTATTGGTTAACCTAGAAAAGTCCATAGACCACTTTACCACTGGGTGGATTGGTTTTCTGGCATATGGCTGATTATGAAATCTTTGTCTGTAGATTTCTGCTTTATTTACCTTTCTCCTTCATTCCTTGCCGGGAGCCGGTCCATCCTTGCTGTTTCAAGGGACCTGGCATATATGGCATACTGTTCTTAATATGTTTGCTCACCTTCTTGGCACTATGTGTTTTAACCAAGGTCTCCTCTCTGAGAAAGGTTGTTTCCCCAGGTAGGGATTTTCCCTGAAGTTAGGGAGGGAATAAAACCCCTCAACTAAGTGCCAGGCGGGTAATTAATCACTTTAACTACGAACAATCATGCTTAAGCTACATAATCTTTACTCCCTGGAATGGAGATAAGAAACGCCCTAACCTTTGGAATAGAGATTGATAGGATTGGAATCAACTGGTATAAATACAGATGTAACAAGACAGAACTTAGAAGACAGAATCTACACAGAACCTAGAGGCAGAAGAACTTCGCTGGAGAGAACATGGCAAAAGATCCTGGACAGAAACTGGCAACAGAACCTAAAGACAGAACCTAGCGAGAGATCCTGCCTGAAGAACCTAGAGACAGAACCTGGCTACAGAACCTGGATAGAACATGGCAAGAGAACCTGACTAGAACCTGGTGACTGAACCTGGCTGGAGAACCTAGTGAGGGAACATGGCTACAGAACCTGGCTGGAGAACCTAGCAAGAGAAAATGGACACAGAACCTGGCTGGAGATCCTAACCAGAACGTCGCTGGAGATCCAGACCAGAACTTGGCTGGAGATCCTGGCTAGAGATCCTGGCTAGGCTGCTGATCAACTGAACGCTGTCTCCATGTCATTCCTTCTTCGCCGACTCCATCCACACCTTTGGGGACCCCTGGACCTGCTGGGGTTGGACCCCAGCAATTCCTCACAAAGGGTTGCTGAATGCATTGGCGGTCAGACTCCTTGACAAAGCATCTGCACGGGAGGCTACAGATTGATTCTTTGGGCTCCAAACTAAGGATCCTGCTGCAGGATCTTTTCAATGCTACGACCTTGGTTTAAGAATCTTGTTATTCAAAGGGTTGGTTTATGGACCCCATGGGAACATCTGGGAGCTTATTTGAAATGCAAAATTGTACCTCTCTTTTTGGTCACTGACTTAGAAGACTTTCTCCAGAGATTCAAAACAACTGTAATAGAACCTTAGAGAATTGACCTTCAGTATCATAAAATAACATTCTGGAGTTTGGGAGTTCTGGAGGAATTTGGGGGATTATTCCAATCCCATCCTCTGTATATCTTTACTGAGGAGAACTTTTAGACTTTCCTATGAACAGAATTGAGCTTCCATTGTTCTTGTAAAGACATCTGTAGTTCACATCTAGAAAGTATTCCTTAATTTTCTCCAATCTGTTTGTAATATCATGTAGATTAAGAATTTTATGTTTTCTCAATATCTTGGGAAATGCTAGTAAAAATGTTTCCAAATGGTTGTTGAGTTACCTTTGTTGTCCTCAGTAACTATTTCTTTTGTTGGTGTTGTGAATCGTAGGGAAAGTACTGGCTCTGGAACCAAAGGAAACTGGGTCTAAATTCTGATTTCACCACTTGTTAAAACTATGCAGACTTGAATCTCTCTGAACTCCAGTATCCTCAACTGTAAAATGGGAAGGTGAGACCAACTGTTTACAATCTCTTTGCTTTACTTTGGTTAAATACTAAGGAAGGATTTGAGATGATCTATATATCTATATACCTTACACATAGCATGTATCCAAGCAATAGTAGAAATCATCACCATCAACATCATCTCCTTCTCATTCATCTCATCATTCTCACCAACACTTAGGGTCTCCAGTGGTAACTATGTTACTGTTTTATTTTCCAAAATGTTGTTGAAACCTAAATTGCTGTTCAGTGTTTTATTTTTGATAATTAGTGTATATTCTGTATTCAGTGCATGAACCATATTTTCTTTGTGGGAATAAATACAGGGTAGTAACTATATATTCAGTTTCTTCTAGGGCCAAACATTAGGCTTCTCAACCTTGGGTTACGGGAGGAGGAAGGTATTTAAGTCCTAGATACACTTAGTCCTCAAGGACCACTGAATTGAGGTTGTTGCTGATAGTCAGGGGCTGATGGGGTGGAAATATGATTATGTTGACAAATTTGAAATGCGACTGTTGAAATAAATGAAACAGGTCTACCTTAAGGATAAATAAAGGAATAGATCTATATTTTGATTATTTTGTAAATAGAATTGTGGTTCTGTAACCAATAGAGTGGATTTTTTTAACTTTATATATATTTTTTTTCCTTAAAAAAGTAATGAAACTATAAACAGAATAGAAAATTTCCTACTGGTAATAGCAAAATGTTCTTTACAAGCATAAAGCAATTGCATTTGTAAGTGTGTGCATAAATTTTTCTTTAGAGAGAACTAATATTTATTGAACACCATTTATCCTAGCCATGGTACATGTTAGTTTCATCTTTATGAAAGTCCTGTGAGATAAATTGTGTTATTCATATTTCAAAGATAAGAAAATAGTCTCAGAGAGTAGTAAACTGAAACTTCATTCAAGATTGATGCTTTTTCCACTTAGAGATTTACTGTTAAAAAGAATGTTTGGGGGGAAAATGAATGTTGAGATTGGAGACAGAGTTTATTGAACGTGGTTATTAATTGTGAAGAACATAATATAATGTCTCTCCGGTATATTGTTGATTGCCTATGTGTCTAATTTCAAATTTGAATTTTGAAAACCTTGAAGATTCGGTGACTGTAGTTTCATAGCTCAGGTAGAGCCTGGCATCCTTTGTAGTTGTTCAAGGAAATGTTTGTGGCCTGATGCCACATGAGCCACACCTGGCTCCTCAGAACAGTCCTTGACCTGTACACATAGTTTCTCAGCATCAGCGGAACAGATTCCCTTTTCCCATAGTTCATTGTCGAAGATGTTAATGTGCCCTCGGACATCTTCAAAGAGGAGTTACACTGCAAACTCACTTCTCCATAGTTTTCTTCTATGGAACTATGTTAATTTATTAATAGAGCAATGTTGAGGCTTTCTAATACACTCCTTTAAACTACCTGAAAGCCTTTAATTTCGTTTACAGAACCTATAAAGCATTTGCCAGTCAGGAACAACTACCAAAGAAGACAACACTGAGTCACCGATGGGTCTTGCCTGGGTGGGTTGGTTACATCCTCATATAGGGATATGGGAAGACAAGTCTTAACCTTGGGCTTTTCCAGAAACCAAAGTAAAAAAAATTAAGTTCTTTGTTCTCAACCTGTTTTTATGAGTTCCTGTCATAAATCATGCCATTGTAACATGAGCATTTGACCCTCATTATGAGACATCAGAGAGCTGTCACCTTTGCTCTAGTGCCGGTGTCTCCGGTAAAAATTAGAAATGCTCTGAGATTTCACTTGGTGAGTTCCTGGGTGTTGCCTGCCAGTGCTCTGGGTCTTGATGGTTTATGAATTTTTCTTCAGCCTGTGTATTTCTATCACACTTGACAGTTCTGATTAATGGTCCTTAGGCTGAATACTAGTTTTTAACAAAGGAAAAGACTTGATATTATTAAGCAGGGCCTGCTTGGATTTGCTTTGGGGATGTAGGAAAGAGAAATTAAAAATATTTGAAATTGGTGTCTAGGCAACATAGGAAATCATACAAACAAATGCAATCAATGTTATCTCTTCAATGCCAGACAAGCCTCATGACAACGATGGAGTTCATTCTGAGCAGACAGGAACCGTGGAGGTGTAGATGTCTTTTGTGGACTGAGAATAACATGGAGATGAGGATGCTTGGGGACTCTTGTCCTTTGGGGGATAGGCAGACAGTTGGTCTGTTTAATATCGGGGTGTCACACAAAGGCATTTTATTTTAGTTGCGACTTTAGCCTAATGACTGGCTGCCTAACAGTCAGTACTGGTGTCTGGCAGGGAGTTGAGGCATTTTCTGCTGCCTGCAGGGTATGTAAGTATCATCACACTGAACATCTTATGCAGCAAGCACACTGAGGCATTTGGGCATTATTTTTAAAAATCGGTTTTCAGTTTCATCTGTTCAAAGATAAGGTAAACTGGATCTCTCCGGTTCCTTTGTCTTTTGTTTAGGGAAAGTTATCTGTTCAATTGAGATGAATAGTAATTGGATTATATGACTGTAATTCATTTATTAACAGAGCAATAGAATCCACAGTAGTGTGTTTCCATCTTAGAACCCACAAATTACCAATTAAACACAATCTTCTGTTCTAAAACAATGTGATTATTTTTATTTAAGCCTATTTTGGAAGCTGAGTCACCCGCCGCCTGCATATATCTTTGTTTAAAAAGCATTAGTGGAATATTACTGAAGCCGAAGCCATTACTCGTTTGTGATTTAGGGGGTAAATGGTAATAGCTTTTCACCCAGACAAAGCCTGACCACATTTGGGATGCTGCTTCTGCATGGTGCCTAGTTACAGCAAGTTTTAAAAGCAGCACACACAGGAAATTATACCCATTTAAAATAAAATTAATTTATTTGAGAATGGTGGTAAGCTGCTCTATAAATCCAGAGAAGGCCAGACTTCTATAGATGAGAATGCTGTTTGCTTTGATTCAGCAATATTGATCGAGTACTATTCTTTACTTGGCTCCATTTCCTTTCCTCTGGGAGTTTCAGCAAATTTAAAATCCCATCCCTGCCCTCCAACTGAAGACAGAATAACTGTAGACATAACATGAACACACACGAAAAGCTAAATAGCAGTCGTGGGCAACTCTACAAGAGGCGTAAGACAAGGGAGCGTAAGTTTCAGTCATAAAGGTTGGCAGGATGTGGGTGTCCTGAGTTTAGGACAAAAAGTTCACTGCTGATTTGAGTCGCCTGAGAAGTTGTCAGAGACGTGGTGAGATGTGAGCTGATCTCCAGGAATATGTGGGAGCTTAAGGCCCCAGGTTCCTGCTGGGAGGGATGGTACTGGAGGATGGAATGGGAAGGGCGGAGACGTGCATGGCATGGTCACTAGAGAGAGCTGAGAAGCAGGAGGGTAATGAGGGGGCGGGAGCAAAAGGGCAGAAGCAGCAGGTTGTTTGACAGAAGCAGGCTCTGGTTGTGAAGGAAGGAGAGTTTAGAGCAGTGGTTCTCAACCTCCTAATGCCACGACCCTTTCATACAGTTCCTCATGTTGTGGTGACCCCCAATTTCATTGTTACAAATTGAACATAATTAAAACATAGGGATTAATCACAAAAACAATATGTAATTATACATGTGTTTTCCGATGGTCTTAGGCAACCCCTGTGAAGGGTCGTTCGAAAGGGTTGAGAACCCTTGCTTTTCTAGACATTCGAATTGACATATCCCCTAAACATTGGTGGATGTGTAATGAGATTCATCAACAATAAGACTGAGGGTGAGGATTCAGTCTTGATGCCTTCCCAGACTAGGGAATTGGGTTGCTGGGACCCGGGACCAAGATATCTTTCCAAGAGAGAAGAGGAGAAGAGAAGAGATAATAGCAGTCAGAGGGTAGACAAAGCAGCAAGAAAAGGACTGTGTTTCACAGCAGAAGGAAAGATAAGGCCTTGAAGTCAGTGTCAAGGGAGACGTAAATATATTAGAAGGTGTGGAGGTGCCAAGATGAGGAGGTCTGAGAAAATCCATGGATCATGACAGTGGAAACCTTTGAGAATCCAGTAAAACATTAAGAAACAAAGAATGTAGTTGGCTTAAGAGAATAGAAGGATGTTTGGTGAGACATTCAAACTGGTAGAGTCTATAAGTAAAAAGATAATAAATGATAATTTTAAAAGACTGTATCTCCCCGATAAGCAGAGGCAGGAGAACAATAGTCTGTGCAAATGAAAGGGTGGAATAAGTAGATGTCACATCCAGGGCCCTCTGAGGTCAATTAAAGATGCAAAAGGGTTTGACAGCGACTCCGGCAGTTTCTTGCCTTTCTACCACATTTAAAGGAAATGTTGATCTTCCTCAATGGGCAGTGCCAACCACATAATTTGCAGGGCACAGTATAAAGTGAAAATGCAAGCACATTGTTCAGAACTTGCTAAGACATTAAGAAATTCTGGACAACAACAACAGAGCATTAAACCACGCAGAGCACGGGCTCTGACTGCTAGGTTGTGCGCCTGGGAAGCTGGCCCTGGATATGGAGCTGTTCAAGGCCCGCAAGAAGGCAGGAACCACTCTGTCACCTTAAGAAAAAGTGCCCTAGCCGGTTTCGCTCAGTGGATAGAGTGTCAGCCTGCAGACTGAAGGGTCCTGGGTTCGATTCTGGTCAAGGGCATATGTCTGGGTTGCGGGTTTGATCCCCAATAGGGGGGCATGCAGGGGGCAGCTGATCAATGACTCTCATCATTGATGTTTCTCCCTCTCCCGTCCTCTCTGAAATCAATAAAAATATATTAAAAATTAAAAAAATAAAAATAAAGAAAAAAACGCACACCCTGATGCAAAGTATTCTGAACATTTGAACAAACGGTGAACATTATTGACTAAAGTTCACTCATGATGTCAAAGGATTTCCACCAGCCAGCAGATGTGAGGAGGGATACCTCTGATAGTCACTTACAGTGTCAACATACTCTTATTTGTTTCCCGTTTAGTCCACCATCGGTCCCACAAAACAGGCAGGGAAGGTGAAGAGAAAATGGAGGTGTTAGGGTTCTTTCAGAGTAAAACAACTGAACGAGTTACCCCAGTAAGCCAGGGAACTGTTGTTTTGGTAGCCAAGCTTCTTCTAACCAGCTACCCAAATGGCTGATTCTAAAACCATTTGAATCATGGGGTCTCTTTTTTCTTCTTGTGGAAGGAGATGTGGAGTGCTGTTTTTGCAGAAGTTTAATTTTACTTGTGGTGTGTATTCTCAAGGGCGATCGGTTTTATTGCAGCTGAGGGCAGGGGTTACTGTGTTTCCTCTGCCTTTCCCACGTGCGGCTGCTGGGCCGCACTCACCACACCTCGGTCCACGTGGCTCCCAGCTGGCAGGCTGGTGCTACCGGAGTGATTCAGCAGCCCAGGTATGTGCGGAAGGTATGCTTTGGGCCGGCCCCGCAGATAGTGGTCATTTCACCAATCTTTATGAAATAAATAAATGGAGAAGCTTCACTTAATGTTTTATTCATCAGTGTCTTTTCAGCAGAAGATGACAGAGCACAGAATAGCCTGATAGTACTGGGAGCTCTTCTGCTTTCTAGTAGTAGGAGAAATTAAGTTTCTGTTGCTGGTCAAGAAGTGTTACTTGCCTTCCCATCCAACAGTAGGGATAGATATACATTGGTGAAATGTAAGCTTTTGGCCAAACTGTGTGTACTTTTATTAAATTCAGTGGGTCATTATTTAAAGGATCACTATGTTAATGGATTTTCCATGTTTGGGGCACTCTCATTGATTTTTCCCCCTCATTGTCTTTGTCTGAGGATTTTGCTATTAGCTGAAGAGGGGCCAGGAGACATTCTCAACTGAGAGTGTCACCAAGTGACAACGGAGATAGATATGCACATGGCCCAGGGCCTGCCAGCTACCGTGAGGCAGGGATGTCCCTGCCCACCCCCGGCCCTCCCCTCCTCCCGCGTTCGTTTTTATTAAGTGATAGCACGTTTTACTGCAGCTGCTACAGCATCTTTGCTGTCTGGTGGATTAGAGTGTCTGATGCGGATGTTGTTTTGGATCTAAAACAACTGTGACACTGATCCTTTTCGAGGGGCAAGAGATATTCTCTCCTGCCATCTTCCACGGCCTGCACGAGGCTATGCTGGGAATCTGTATCTAATTACCTGTGCAGCTAATTGCCTCTGCCATGTTAAGCAGCAGCGGTAATCTCATTTCCCTTTCAAGTCCATTTTATGGCATCAAACTGTATTATATCCCCCTTTTAATGGCTGCTGACAAAATTACAGCAGCACCACCCAGGACCCCACGAGGCATGGCCCGTCCAAGTCCGTGGCACAGCTGCACCTTGTGTGTTTTCTGTTGCTTCCTTTTGTGTGTTGTGTGTTTACAGTGTGTTATTAAACACCTATATATCCGAATCATTTCCCCGTAGCTCCATTTGTTTGATTAGCATTACGATACCGTGACAAGACACTATATCAGTAGTAATCGATCTGATTAGCATGGAGATGATATGAACACAGATTGTATTGATGTTTAATAGCGCAGGCTTCCAGGTGCTGTAAACACTATGCGTGGATTTGTATGCTGCTTGCACGGTCTCCGTAATGAAGACAGCAACCGCAGCAGGTTTTAGAGCGCGGTGATTTATTTTCTGCCAAGTGCCACAGTGGGCCCTGCATAGGATATGGCACTCCCGCACGGGATCCGCACAAAATGTTTTAATCAGTGTTCAGAATAACACACATACTTTCGCGGGGTAGATTCTAATCTGGCTTTATTAAGAGGTGCTTGCAGCACTGCGGTACAATGCGGACTGCAGTCTCATGGAAACCCAGCCACCTCTTCCCTGCTCTGTATCCTCCAGTTACTTTATTATTATCATGCATGCCATTAAAAAAAAAAAAAAAAAGAGCTGCCAGAGTTTTGTGCCCACGACTGCTTTCCAGTCACACCTTAATCAAGCTTCAAATTTAGCCATCGTATCTGTTTTCACTTTGATTAATTTTTTGCTAACGATCACTGATTGATCTGGAATCTGCCGGAGAAGGGAAGTCAGCGGGGCCAGCGTTTGGGAGCTGGCTCTTGGCAGCGCGTGATGAACGGAAGGGGGCCTCTGCAAGGAGCACTGTGTGTGAATTGATGAACAGTTGCTGGCTACAGTACAGAGGACATTCCTAGAAAAAGATCTGGCTTTGACTTCGGGCATTAATCCTGCCATCTATGTACTTCTGTAGACACTTTTTGTGCACTAATAGAAGTGGAGGCCAGGAGATTGCTCTTATTCTGTTGAGAAGAGAAAATATTTGGAATTTAGAGATTTTCTAATTTCATATTTATACCACCTTGTGGATTTCTAAATTTCCTATTAAGATCATAATATATAGCAAAAGAAAAATGGAAGATATGAGTAGAAGATCCGAAATATATTTCTAAGAATTTTGTCATCACCCTCATGTTTGGGCATATATATGCTTGTACATATACACGTATATTAGATACATATGTGTGCAGTTCATACATACCTGCATACATGTGTGTACTTTTGTGTGTATTGTATTTATTTATAGTTATCCTAGCATGCATGGGTCTTTCGGTCTGTAATTCCCTTTCCCATCTCCTTTACTTCCCTCTCTCTTATCTACATAGACACCTAGATCAGAGCCAAAAGCAGTTGCTTATTTCTACAATTGATTTTTGTCACCCTGGCTGGTGTGGCTCAGTTGGTTGGAGTGTTACGTCATGCACTGGAAGGTGTCAGGTCCATTCCAGGTCAGGGCACATACCTAGATTGCCATTCAATCCCTGGAGTTTACGGGACAACCAATGGAGCTTTCTCTCACCCCTCCCTCCCGCCCTCCTCCTTCTCTAAAATGAATAGAAATATTAAAATGGACTTTCCTCTTTCATTCTTTTGGGCCCCTCAATATGTTGTTGTTTTATTTGCCTTGGACTGTTCTCCCCCATGTGTCACCACCATACCTGAAGAGCTATGGTTTGCCAGCCAGTGCTCGGCTCCAAGTCTCCCCTTTGGAGAGGGTTCTTGACCTTGCCCAGCCTCCAGCAGGTAGGAGTGCCTTCCCCTGAGCACTCGCAGCGCCTGTACATGACTTACTCCTGTTACAGCACTTCTGACCCCGCATTTATATGCCCATGCCTGTCTGCCTTGCAATGACGAGTCCTTGAAGGCAGTAATTAATAATTACATGTCTGTGGACATGGCAACTAGTGAAATGCTTTCATTTATTTTTTATTTAACACATATGCATTGGCTACGTCTTGAAGCTTACATTCTGGTGAGAGAGGGAAGCAGTTAAACTAATATATAACACAAGGTGATATATGGATAGGGAGAGCCAGAGGGGCCAGGGTAGGATGGAAAATACTATTTTAGGTGGGGTGAAGAGGAAGGCCTCACTGAGAAGGTGCAGTCCAGGCGGCAAGAACAATGAGTGCAAAGGCCCTGAGGCTGCAGGATTTAATGACGGATTATATGTGGGGACATGAGAAGAAGAAAGAAAGGCAGTTCTAAGAGTTTGTCTCTAACTGTAGGAAAGGAGTGTCCTTTCATTGAGCTGGGGGAGACTGGTTGAGGTAATCAGGGTTGGGGAAAGGAGAATTCATAAGTCCTTATTGTATGTGTTTAGTTGGAAATAGTCATTATACATCTAGGCAAAAAGATCATTCCACAGATAGTTATAAAAGACTGAAGGTATAGAAAGGATCCATGTGAAGACATAAAAGTGGATGTTTCAGCGTAGAAAGAGTTTATTAATGAGACTGGATGACACCCTATAGGGAGAGAGTAGAGGTCTCTGACGTGGCCCAGGGTCATTCAAATGTCTGAATCTAGGAAAAAGCTTGGGAAAACGGAGGGCCTGGACCCGGAGGAAAATCAGAGCATGGGGTTCCTGGCAGCCAAGGGAAAAATGCATTTCAAGGAGAAAATGATCAACTGTGTCAAGTAAGAGCAGGACTGAGAAGTGGCAACTTGTAAGTCACAGGTCACCTGGGGAGAGCTGGCTCAGTGACATGGGAGGACAGCAACGGGGCAGTTAGGAGAGCCAGGCTTTGGAAGGAGTCTAGTTGAATAGAGAAATGGGAATGTACCTGAAGAGAAATTTAGGGTCAAAGGAGCGATACTGATAAGTGACTAAATAAATGGTATTTGTCCAATAGATCCATAAATGAGCAAATGAACATACTTAACGATTCCAAAGCTGTGCTACCCAAAATAAATAGCATGTGAACCATATCTGTAGCTTTAACTTTTCTAGTAGCCACATTAAAATGTAAAAAGCAAAAGGCCAAATTCATTTTAATCTTATGTATTTCACTATATACAAAATTATTCTTTTAAGACATAAGATAAAGATTATTGAGAAAATTAATGCTCTCTTTTTATGCTAGCCTTCATAATTCAACTATTTTACATACAGGGTGGGGCAGAAGTGGGCTTACAGTTGTGAGTAGGCGAAACAGCTTATTCATGTTTCATTATCATTATTAATTCTCATATTCTTTTCCATACAAACAACTGTGAACCTACTTTTGCCCCACCCTGTATGTAGCGCTTTTCAGTGCAGGCCAACCACATTACAAGTGCTCAACAGCCATGTGTGGCTAGAGGCCACCATCCTCAAAAATCAGAAAGAGTTATTGTTAAGAGTGAATAGAATAATTTTTATTAAATTATAGTATGTATTCCAGCTATACAATATCTACCAATTAATGCAAAATGAATAAAATGCAGAATTGAGTTTGTTGCATTCATATTACATCAGCAGAAAACTATTTTAACTAGAAGATACACTTGTCCTTTTTTTATTTTAGTAAAATAAAAAGGTTAATTACCATTTCAACCATGTGGTTGCAGTGAAATTTGAAATGGGTTTAATTTTATTTATAACATTTATAAAGTTTTGGGTGATTTAAAGGGCATTGAGGGTTTTTTTGATGAATTATACATGTTGATACTCAGAGATTAATGGTGTCCTTTGCAAAGAATGTGTGTATTCTACTTGAATCTGTTGAAATTGTAGTAATGGAATTGCGTTTTTGCAAGGTTGTATGTTACATAGACATTTTCTTTAAACAAATATTTGAGGTGAGGAAAAACAGAAGAGAGTGCGAACCAGGGTTGGAGTAACTTGAAACTCATTGGTTAGGGAGACTATAGACATATGGTGAGGCCCATGTTATGGTCACAGCATTTTTATTTTTATTTTTCCACTTAACTTTCTGTCCATGGACAAGTCAAGCATCCCTGCCACAGTCTCCTCATTAAAAGGAGGAAATGGACGAAATGCTCCTTAGGACACACAGTTCTGTGAGTCTCTGAAATGGAGGTGGTTACAGTACATTGCAGGTCTATAGTAAATTGTAACTGTTGGTTACAAATGGTTTGCATTGAATGATGAAAGTATGAAATAAAGAAATAAGCATTGTAAAATACTGCTTGGAGGCCAACCCTGGGTTGTGTTTTTGGCATTTCAGAGATAGACATTTAAAGCGAATTTCGTGAAAATTAATTCCTCAGAATTTTTTTTTTTCAGATATTAAAGGTATTAAATATATTTATAAACTACATAGATAAAATAAGATATTGAAAATAATGTCCTACAAACAACAACAACAGAATGATTTTGGTTCATAAGAGGAGGGATTATAAAAAAAATAAACTTTATTTGGAAATAAAACTAAATTTACTATAAAGATAATATGGTCTCTTTTTTTTAAGGTAGAGACATAGTGACTTAAAGAGGTTTGGAATAAATATATTTTTTGAAAAGTAGAGGATTAAGGAGAAAGATTTTAAAAAAATATATAATTCAATGTACATAGAGCTATGTGAAGAGAAGGATGTGTAAATGTGAATATCTGTTAAATCATAATGTGTGCCCCGCCAAAGTATTTAAATGCTCTCTATGACCAAGATGAGTTAAATTTACATTTGTTTATTCTACAAACATTCATAATACCATGTGGTATTTTGGCAATAAAAGCTAAGAAAATACATTATTCTTGCATTCAATTCTTTACTAAAAACTTACTGTCTTACTGAGGTAAACATATTCAAACTTAGTGAATTAAAAAAGAACTAATATTAACTGACTCATTGTGCTTTATCTCCAGGGTATTTTAGTCTCTTTAATCAGATTCTCTGTAGATATAATCCATTATCTCTTTATCTCTGTTTAAGCTCAGTTCTGACAGCTTTTTGATTGTAGGAAGTAAAACTATGAACACAAGAGCAAGCAGTGGGAAAGGAGTTAGAAATACTTCAAGTGAATCATGCTTCTTAAGCATATAGGGGCCCAGTGAAAGGATTACCACCTATCTTTTTTTTAATTTTTGTAAACAGTATCTGAAAAGGTAGACAGGACACAGAGAAAGAACAGCACTATTGATTTACCTAAACAGTATATAGTCCTCAGTGAAATTTGAGCATAATTTCCTTCTGACGTATCTTCAACTTGGGGTTGGAAATATACAGTGTCTCTACTCAGATGTGCTTGAAGCAAACATTTTCTCTGTGTGACCTGTGACACTGCGTTGCACGCTTGTTTCTTCTGTGAATGGGGATTCTGCAAATGCTAGCTGCTGCCATTATTATCTGTGACTGTACTTTGGGATAATTAGTAAATGAGACAATGAGAGGTTAGGTTTTGAAACGGAGGGTAGATTGGATGTCAGCGAAGTTTGGTATTTTGGGGATGAAAACAATAGTGAAAGTGAATGAAAGTTGGTTGGGGCCTCCCAGTTGAGACCCATCTCTGTGCCTAGATGTTCACTAAGGGTGGTTTACTGCACATTGATGAGGGTAAGCCAAGGGCTCTGGGACCAGGCCAGCTGGGCACCTCTCTCAATGGTGGCAACTTGGATACTTTTATCCAAGCCATCTAAAATTTAGTTATATGTGTGAAATAGAGATAACTTTTAAAACATACTATACCATAGAGATTTGAAAGGACGAATTAAAATCACATATGTAAACCCCTTTATACAGTTTCTAGCAGAGTGTAAGAGTTTAATACATGTTAGTAAATAAAATCATCAATATTTTGTTATTATTATTTGTACTATGCAAGAACAATGCAATTCGAGAGTTATGCAGGCATAAATACAATTCTGGAGTCTTATTAATTAGGAAGGTAGTTGAGAAATATCTACTCAGTTGGGTCTAGTACATTAAATAAAGGTTTTCTAAAGCTTTAACTATTGCTAATGTCCTTGTTACTCGAGTCTCTGAGACTCAGGCTGAGCCTAATTGTTTGGAGGTCATAGCATAAGAAAGGCTTTGAACTTTTGTCTAAAAGCAAAAATCGCTGCCTGGTAGGCATATAATCTCAACACATCAAAATGAGCGTATTAGTAGTTAATTGCATCTGTAGGGAAGAGAGAGGTAGAAAAGATTTTAACAAGTGAAGAATGATAAAAGGAAACTAATGTATATTACTCAGTAGTAACATGTTCAGTGTTGTGTCATGCACATTCTTTTCCAGTGTTGTTTTTCTTTGTAGTTTCATTTGCATAAATATTTTTAAGAATTAAATTCATAAGATTTTTTACAAGTTTACTAGTAGTTTTCATTCTCCCAGCCTTGTTTTTCCTAAGGGCTTAGACGTATCAGGAAAAGACGTGGACTTAGGAGGAGCTGCTGTGTTTGTGCCTTTCTTTATTAGAAGATTCTCATTTAGACTTTAGTGAAAGTGCCTTCAATCAAAATTTTTGAGGTTAAAGCGTTGGTAAAAGTTTGCAAAAAATAGAGTTCATTGATTTTAGGCTGTAGCCTATGATAAACATGGGACTGGTTAGGCCTTTCTGGCACATAACCGAAAGAAAGGGCCAATAGGCTGTATCCTAAAACTCTGATTTGTTTTTATAATCAAACTTTTTTTAGAGATAATTATGGCTTCACATGTGGTTATAAGGAATAATACAGAAAGACCCGGTGTACACTTTACTGAGTTTCCTCCAACGATGATATCTTGCAAAGCTACAGTACAGTATCATGCCCAGGATTTTGACATAGATATAGTTAAGGTATAGGGCAGTTCTGTCAGCACAATAAATGCTTTGTAAAACTCTGATTGCTGATGGCTAAGTCACCTCAAAGGGATCAACCCGATACTGAGCTTCCTTCAAAGACGCAAGCCAAAATTTCACCCAGAGAACATTGATCATTAGTTTGTGCCTCTTAATTGGAATGTTGTGGCAGTCAATCAAGTCACAGCCACCAGTAGAGAACAAAAGACTGTTTCTAATACCCCTTTAAAGTCATAGAAACCCCAATCTGTTGATTGAGTCAACAAACAATTAAAAGGTTTCTATAGATAATAAAAGGACCAAAGGAAAAACTTAACGGAAAACCATTGACCAGCATGGCATGATAAGGGGTTCTGGAAATAGTAAAATGACTGCACAACGTTGTGAATGTACTCAATGCCACAGAATTGTACACTTAAAAATGGTTCAAATGGTAAATTTTATGTTAAGAATATTTTGTCATAATAAAAACCACTGAGCAAGCAAACAGCAAAAAAAGACATTCACAATTTCTTGTCTTTCAGCTGCAATTCAGAAGCTTAATTTAAAGAATAGCTTTTAAAAAACACATCAGAGTTTTTTGTGTGTGTGTGTTTTTTTTTAGGCAGAAAGTGTTATTTTCCTTAAATAGCTATTGAAAATTTAAGGTAAGCTTCAAGTGGTTCTATACATTCATTGATCAGTATTCTTCACCCATGATTTTAGGGATTAAATCCTAAGCTTGGAATTAATTGAGTTATAAGGATTCAGAGCTACTTTCTGAGAGCTAGGTATTTTTAAGCTGCATAAATAATGGGTTTCTCTTTGTTGCTATTTATCTCCCAAGTATTTCCTTAAATGAAATGTCCTGCTTTCATAGGAACTTAAATATGTTTAATTTGTCTCTTTTTACTTATTTGGGCAAAATGAAGTGATTTACCCAGCAGTGGCTCCTAAATTTGACATGCCCTTTCCCAGTGTTCAAATTCCGTGGTGGGCATGGTCACTGTTTAAAATCTAGAGATGGTAAGTGGTGATGACACAAAAATTACTCCAAGGAATTGTTTGGCTGGAGCAAGGGTTTGAGAGAGAGCACGGGGAGTAGGGGAGGGTGAACCATGGTGAATACTAGAGGTCTTTAAGGGAGAGGGGAGTATGAACACATCTATCATTGCCTTAGTCTGTTCTGGCTGCTGTAACAAAAATACCATAGACTGATGGGTTTATAAGGAGGAAAATTTACCTGTCAGTTCTGGAGACTGGAAAGTCCAACATCAAGGTGTTGGAAGATTCAGTGTCTGGTTCACAGACATCTGTCTTCTCACTGTAAACTCCCATGGAAGAGCGAGGAGCTCTTTGGGACCTCTTTTCTAAGGGCGCTAGTCCTATTCGCAAGGGCTCTACCCTTACATAGCACCTCTCTCATGCTCCATTTCCAAACGCCATCATATTGGGCCTTAGGTTGTGACATGAATTTAGGAGCTACTCAAACATTCAGTCGATAGAAATTATGTAAATAAGAAAAGCTATTTTCCTTTCGGCTTTTGTGCTACTTCTAGTTTTGAGTATCTATATTTAAAATGAGAAAAGTTGTGATTCTTTTAGCTTACCTTCTAGAGTTGAAAAACACTTGGGTCATAAGAGACGAAACAGAAGTTTTAGTTTGAAACCAATTAACAACTTGAATAAAATGTGCCTTTCATATTACTCAAGTGTGATGTAAGTGTAAATATCGCTTTCCTGTTTATAATGAACCCAATGGCTAAAATTTGGTATTTGAGCAACAAGCTTCTAGACCAGTGATGGCGAACCTTTTGAGCTCAGCGTGTCAGCATTTTGAAAAACCCTAACTTAATTCTGGTGCCGTGTCATATATAGAAATTTTTTGATATTTGCAACCATATTAAAACAAAGACTTATATTTTTGATATTTATTTTATATATTTAAATGCCATTTAACAAAGAAAAATCAACCAAAAAATGAGTTCCCGTGTCACCTCTGACACGCGTGTCATAGGTTCGCCATCACTGTTGTAGACATATGTTTTAATGTCCATGATTTTCTATCTTATGTGTGTGCTGATATTTTGTTTCACATAGTCATAAATTGTCCAAAACCACTATAATGGGCTAAGATATGTCTATTTCTTTGAAAAATAACAACTTTGTTTATGTTGATTTTTTAAAAAAATATATGGTTTTATTGATTTCAGAGAGAGGGGAAAAGGAGAGAGAGATAGAAACATAAATGATGAGAGAGAATCATTGATTCACTGCCTCCTGCATGCCCCGCACTGGGGATTGAGCCTATAAACCCAGGCATGTGCCCTGACCGGCAATTGAACGGTGACCTCCTGGTTCATAGGTTGCTGCTCAACCATTGAGCCATGCCAGCCGGGCTATGGATTTTTTTTGATGCTATGAATCCCACATTCTAAGGTTACTGTAACATTTGCAAAGAGAAGCCTTCCTAATTGGCTCACAAATTTTCTGTTCTTTAATTTCCTGAAAAATTTCCTCATTTTCTTGTTATTGATGTGAAATAAAATGAAGAATACATATAATTCTGATTATCTTCCTCTCTACCTTTTCATTAAAAAAGGCAATCATTGCAGTGGCCTTTTATATGTAAATCTCATCTTGCCTCTAACCATTATTGAGCTTTATGGAAGCTAAAACTTTAAAAACCTGTGACAAATAGAGGAGATTTACGGAGCTATATTTACAGTCTCTATAGAGCATTCTTTTAAAATAGGTGACTAACTTCGACTCAATGCTGAGATTATTCATTGTGCTGCCAATGTATAATTATCGGCTACTGTTTGTAATTTCTCTGTGCTAAAGTATCCCATTTGCTATTGAATGCCACTTGAAAGAACATCATTGATCTGTACCACACATAAGGGTTTTGAAATCCTCCCATCAGAGGGTATTGCACCCTCACAATAAAAGAAGCTCTCATTTTTTTTTTTTGCGATCAACTGCTTTATAATTCTTTAAGTTCAATTCAGTACTACCCTTTGTTAATTTTTTTAAGTCTTCACTGCTTTCTTTTGTGAAACTGTTCCTGCATGGTTCATCTTCTAGGATAATTTTACTAATTAAAATAATTTAGCTTTATCACGACCCAGCCAATGGATGTTATAATACCTATAATCATTATTAGACATGTTAATTCAAATATTGACCCTTACCACTATTAACTGTAATGATGGAGGCCTGGCCATGGACCTTAATTTGGCTACTTATTTATTTTATTTTGCTTAACTTGTTAATAATACACTTCAGGTACCCATTGCTAACCTAGAGGTTATTTTCATTCATAGCCTCTTCGAAATAACTTTATCAAGTCTCTTTGGAATTTTGTATAATTCAAATCCTGTGTGTAACCCTTACTTTTATTTCCATTAATTTTATTCTTCTCTTAGTTGACAGGCACATTTTTTACCATCAGGTTATACTCATCTATAAATTATAATTATAGTAATTGCTTTAATTTCTACTCATTTTTCAGAAATCCTGAAATGTCTTCAAAAGGTTTTTATTTTTTTTAACGTGATTAAGGTAGGGATATTATCTGAGTCTCTGTTTTGTTTGTTTCTTTATATATTCTTTAGATTCCACATATAAGAGAAATCATATGGCATTTGTCTTTCTCTGACTGACTTATTTTACTTAGCATACTACCCTCTAGGTCAGTGGCCGGCAAACTGCGGCCCCTTGAGTGTGGTCCTTCCACAAAATACCACATGCGGACGCGCACGTACAGTGCAATTGAAACTTCGTGGCCACACTAAAGGGGCCAAAGAGCCGCATGTGGCTCGCAAGCTGCAGTTTGCCGACCACTGATCTAGGTCCATTCATGCTGTCACGTAAGATAAGATCTTATTCTTTTTACAGCTGAATATCATTCACTTGTATATACGTACCACAGCTTTTTTTTTTTTTTTTTTAATCCATTCACCTACTGTTGGTTCAAGAGATTTTGCTGATTTTGGGTGTTTGGAAGGAATTCCTGGTTGCAGGTTGTGATACATACAGCACCACCTTTTCTTTCCTGTCTGCCTTGGGTAACTGGTTACATACCTTTTCTATGACTTAACTTAGAGGGACAATGTATTATTTGGAAACCACAGTGACCATTTGTTCAAAGAGGTAAAATGAAGCATTCCTGTCTTCTCTGTATATCATTCCAAAAGATTCCTGTCAGGATGCAACTCACTCCCATTCAGACTTTTTATGCTTTGATGTGCCATAATAATTCTGTCATGTCATAAAAAAGGAAAATTGCAGTTAGAATTCCAAAGCCTTATTTTCTGCTTTGCTTTCTTTTTATTGGCACACGTGTGTATGTGTGTGCGTGCTTGCGTGGCGTGTGTGTGTGTGTGCGTGCGTGCTTGCGTGGTGTGTGTGTGTGTGTGTGCGTGCTTGCGTGCTTGCGTGGTGTGTGTGTGTGTGTGTGTGTGTGCGTGCTTGCGTGGTGTGTGTGTGTGTGTGTGTGTGTGTGTGTAAATAAACGAGCTTCAGGGAGAGAGGACGCTTCTCTTTTCCCAGTCGTGTATATGGGCAGTAGACCTTATTATTAAGTAGGGAATGAACACATGGTGGTTGGACTGTTATTGTTAATTATTTCCTTTGCTCAATGCAGCATTCAGGCTGTAATTTCAGTCCCTTCTCTTATGTTGGAGATTTAACTACTGTTCTGTTTAATAACTAAGCTTGAAAGATATATCAGTTGCCTAACTAATACTTACGAAAGGAGTGTATCCAAAGGTTGTCGTCATATTCAACCTGACCTCCAGCCATGGGAAGGCTTTCTTTGTATGTGATCACCGAATTGTGTTTCTCCCAGACTTACCTTTATGTTAAACGTTTTATGTGGGATACGTTAATCTGCATGGTTTTCCAAACCATTTGAATTTGGGGTACTCAAGGTGATATCCTGGAGAATGATGCTATGTACAGAAAATGAACATTCTTTGAAAATTTCAATGTATCACTAGAGAACTAGGAATACTGGAAAATATGGAAGCAAGGATATTTCCTTTGGAAAAGTGAAAAGCATTTAAGCTTTTTAGCAACTAGGAAAATATCTGTGGAAGACTAAGGCGGGATCTATGATAGATGATCTGAGTCCACGGGGCCAGGATTCTTGTTCTTGTCTTTAAAAGCATAAATTATAGTATACCTCCTGTATTCTTCATTTGAACATAAATTCTATTATGTAATAAAATCATCTCGAGGAAAATTCCTAATGTAGCTAATTTCTCTTAGAGCATCCTGCTGATAATGCAGAAAAAAAATTATTCTTTTTAGAAGATTTTTCTCAGAAGCTCTTGATATTAATGCAAGATATTTTAGGTTCATCCAATACCCTATTTTCCTGGGACTCGGGGTTCAATTGATGTATTGTCATAAAACTATGATTTTTCACTGATATGATAATACTGTCTCGACTTACATTGTTTCCCAGACTTGCTTCTATAAAGTTTTGTAAAAGTTCTCTCTCTTTTTGACACCCATTGGATTCACTACAAATTATATTGTTACTAGCCTGTTTGTCATAATAAGGCTTTGAACATTTTCTAAGTCTCTTGGTGCCATTTTATACCAAATGAGTTAAACAGATACAATTTTTTCTTCTTTGAGCTTTTAATGCAACAGAATAATGATAGCAAAATAAATAGTAAGGGCATTTGGAAATATGAGCATATGCTAAGGCTTCTTAACCAATGTTTTATAAACATTTTGAGCTAAAAGGAAGCGTAAATATACTTATGTATAATTATCATATACTAGAGGCTTGGTGCATGGAATTCGTGCATGGGTACGGTCCCTAGGCCTGGCCTGTGATCAGGGCCATCTTCCCTGGCTGCCTGCAGCTGGCCCCGCCCCCCGCCGTCATCCACCCCTGGCTCCCCATTCGCCATCAGGGGATTGGAGCCTGCCAGTCAGAGGGAGGGACTGAGAGGTGGTCAGTGTGCCTCATAGCAACTGGTCAAATGGTCGTTCTGGTTGTTCTGCCATTCGGTCGATTTGCATATTACTCTTGTATATATATATATATATATATATATATATATATACACACACATATATATATAGATTGAAGATGAAATTGAATCCTATATAAATCATTTGCCCAAGTTCATACAAAAAGCAAGTGGAGGAAATTGAAGTAAAATATCAGATCTCTTCCTTGACCACTGCCCTTGTACATCAGACTTCTGAGATAATAAAATGTTAGAAGTATCTTTAAAATATTCTACCAAGAAAAACTTATATTTGGAGTTGCATATTGGGAAAAATCACTGTCATTTTTTTCTACAAATATAATTATCATTTGTGTAATGTTCTATCTACACTAATAAAAGAGAAAAATGGTAATTGGCGTACGGCGATACCTTTTTCATTGGCTAATCAGGGCTATATGCAAATTAACTGCCAACTAAGATTGGCAGTTAACTGCCAACAAGATGGTGGCTAATTTGCATATGCAGGCACAATGCAGGGAGGCGAAAGGGAAAGCAGGAAGAAGTCCCCTGCCACTGGCAGTGATCGGAAACCCAGGGGGGAGCTAAGAGCTGGGCGGCCCTGAGGCCACCTTTGCCCTTCCCCCCAGCCATGATCGGAGAATCAGGCGCCTTTGCCGCCCTGGCCAGTGATAGCAGGAAGTAGGGGGGTGGAGCCAGTGATGGGAGCTGGGCACGGTTGAAGCTGGCAGTCCCAGGAGCTAGGGATCCCTTTCCTGGGCCTAAAGCGAAGCCCACGATCGCGGGGCCCCCCGCTGCCACTGCAGGACCCTGCTGCCCGGGCCGGACGCCTAGGCCAGAGGCGTTAGGCCTGGGCAGGGGCGGAGCCTCCAACCGCCGGGAGCTGGGGGTCTCCTGCCCAGGCCTGACACCTCTGCCGGAGGCCTCAGGCCTGGTCAAGGGGCCGATCTGGTGATTGGTGATCGGAGGGTGATGAGAGTCAACTCCTCTGTCCGAGGCATCAGGCCTGGGTTGGGGGCGGAGCTGGGGATTGGGGGGATATGATGGTCCCCTTGCCCAGGCCTGAAGCCTGGGTCAGAGGCATCAGGCTTGGGCGGGGGGTGGAGCAAGCGATCAGAGGGAGATGGGGGTCCCCTGCCCAGGCATGATTCCTGCGCCAGAGGCCTCAGGCCTGTGCGGGGGCCAGAGCCAGTGATCGGGGGGAGATGGGGGTCCCCTGTCCAAGCCTGATACCTCTGGCAGAGGCGTTAGGCCTGGGCAAGGGGCCGATCAGGCGATCGGAGGGTGATGGGGGTCGACGCCTCTGGCCGAGGCATCAGGCCTGGGCAAGGGGCAGAGCCAGCAATCGGAGGGGTCTGGGGGTCCCCTGCCCAGGACTGATGCCTGGGCCAGAGGCATCAGGCCTGGGCTGGGGGCAGAACCAGTGATGGGGGGAAATGAGGGTTCCCCTGCCCAGGCCTGACACCTCTGTCAGAGGCGTCAGGCCTGGGCAAGGGGCCGATCCTGCGATTGGAGGGTGATGGGGGTCAACGCCTGAGGGCTCCCAGTATGTGAGAGGGGGCAGGGGGCAGGCTGGGCTGAGGGACACCCCCCCCCACACACACACACCCAGTGCACGAATTTCGTGCACCGGGCCCCTAGTAAAGAATAAAAGTCTAGGAGATATAAAAGAATTCAGGATACTAGCTTAAGTACCAGGGAATCAGCAAAGGGAAATGTTGTCCCAGAGCCTAGATTCTGTTGGACTTGATGCCATCCTTGTATAATTATTGAATTACCTGTGAACCATATAAATTAAGAGCATCTAAAAGATTAATTAATGTTACCAAAAATCTAAAAAGAGTGTCTAGTCAGAGAGCTGTTTCCTTTTTATGTAGGTCTGCAAGATTATTTGACCAAGGAGGTTCCTTAAAGAATAGTATATTTGTCTTGGGTAAGCTATATTAAGGAAACTACTTCCATGAACCCTTATGTCCTAGAGAAGGGCATGAATGTGAATGATAAAGCAGTTGAATGGACTCATACCATCAGCTGTGTTCTTCAGCAGATCTTGTTTCTATTGCTGTAACTAATTTAAGCCAAAGGGAAGTTAGTACCAGGAGTTTACCTATCTCGATATTCTCTAAGAAGGTTCAGGTGTCACGCAGTTAGCATCCATGCAGACATCACACCTTAACAGAAGGAAGCACACTGTGGTGCACTTTTGTCAAGAGTATAAATCTGTACAGTGTTTGTGAGAGTAATTTGTCTACGTTGATTAGAATTGAAAATGCACATACTCTTTCACTTAGAAATTATTTGTTTAAGAATCCATTCTACAGAAATAAAATAAAAAATTATAAAAGTCGGTATAGATGGATATTTATTTCAGCATTGCTAATAATTTTTCTAAAAGCAACATAAATGCCCATTCATATCACTCATATTTAAATGTGTGGAAGTATTTGCCCCTAACATTGGAACATTCCTATCATAAATACAGAGTGCAGTGCTCACAGCCACAGGGCATGGAGCCAGACTGAGTCAATGTGATGAGCGGTTTTCCACCTCTTAGCTCCGGGAAGTTCCGGCATGCCCCTTCACTTGTATGTTCTTCACTTGTAGGTGGTGTTAGTCAGAGTTCTCCAGAGAAACAAAACCAACAGGATGTGTGTCTGCATGTGTGTGCCTGTGTGTACAAAGAGATTTATAATAAGGAATTATTTCATGCAACTATGGAGTCTGACAAATCTTAAAATCTCCAGGGTGGATCAGCATGGTAGGGATCCAGGAGAGCCAAGGAGCAGCAGCTGTTTCCGTCTGCATTTGCAGGCAGGAAGAAAGCTGATGTCAGGGTCCACAGCAATCAGGCCGCTCTCTTACTCCCTCGGCAAGGTCAACCTTCTTGTTTCAGTCAGGCCTTCAACTGATTGGGTGAGGCCCACTCCCATGAGGGAGAACAATCTGCTTGACTCAGTTGACTGATATTAATGTAAACCTCACCCGAAATCATCACAGAAATGTTCAGACCAAATCTCTGAGCGCTCTGTGTTCAAAGTGGCGCTGAACATTAACGGTCACACCTGTGAAATAAAGACAATAAGAGAACCAGCATGCAAGTTTACCTAATCAATTGTTCGTAGTGGTTACCCTGAGTTTTGGCATCTTGGTGTTGGTGTTTTTGGTGTTGGTGTTGAGTGGCCTTTAGAATTTTGGAAAGGACTTTCACTTAGTTTATATCATTTTATAACGGTGGGAATATGAATGATTTCACTTTTGGAATCAAAAAGCAAATTTGTTATACAATATTCCAGCACATGAACCTGCCATAATTTATTCAGTATTTTCTTTGTTGCTAGACATTTGTATTTTTAATCATTTTTTCATATAAGAAAAAATAAAGGCATTCCAGTAGAAGAGACAGCATAAATAGAAGTGCACAGGCAGGAATGATCATGACCTATCTCAGCCCTAGACATGATGTGGAAGGGGACTGAGCACTATGAGCTGATTGGCTGATCATAGGGCAGGTGTGGTGGTGAGCATATGCTAAGAAGGCTTGCCAAGCAAAATGTTCTTGGGAAGAAAGTATGGAGAATTGAAAGATATGATTGAACGGAGGGACCGTTGGTAAGAAGGTAAGAATGACATGGAATGAAGTGAAAGCAGTTGGGGGAACATGTAAGAGGTTGTAACAGAGGCAAGGTTTCCCAGATTTGAAGGTTTTATAAAACAGGTTTACATTTTTTATTTTTTTTTTAGTGTAATGGATAGCTGCCTAAGGCCTTAAGAAACTGCCCTTGGTTAAATTATTATTATTATTTTGTTAGGAATAGAACTTTTTTTGGTAAGGAAAGAATTATCTAAGGATAGGAAGTTTGAGAAGAAGGTTGGGAGGGAGAACACTTGGTAAAAAAAAAAAATCATTGATTCTTTAATTTCTAGCTAAGGGAGGTACAGGTTTAGATGAAGAAAAACAGTTAAATACAAGCAGGATTGAATGAAAATCTGACAAAGGTAATAGAAATTTTTGATGAATCAGAAATAACCCTGAGATATTTGGCTTGTGAGTGAGAAATTAATGTCTTGCCTACACCTATGAATAAGATCAGTTTAAGAGCCAGAGCTTTATTCAGCTGGGCTGGTCCATAAAATGGGTGAAAAATTAGTAATTTGAGCATAAGTGAAGGTCATGATTTTAATGACATTATAGTATTGGTCATCAATTATCACTTCATTTTGTAACATTGCATTGCCATTTTTGTTTTCTTTGTGTGTCTGTGAGCATTTCAAGCGCCCAGCACAAAGACATGCTCAGTAATGCCTGAATAAATGAAGGAACGAATCAACAAATGCACAGACAAACAAGACAGGGTGCGGGAGAACATCGTTTCCAGTTATGCTGGGGCCGGGAGATGGAGTGGACACTCAGGTGGCTCCAGGTTAGGAAGGAAGCTTAAGTCATTCAGCATGCCCCTGTATGTTAGTTGCCCAACCCATTGCCAGGCACATTGTAAGCTCAGTGCTTGGGACCTGTGGCTAATATCATTAACATCCTTGGCCTCCCCATCAACAGCAGTGTTCACCTGAATATAGGAAGTCTAGAGAACACCAGTGGCCAGAGGCCATGATACGGCTTATATTTCCTGGTTTCTATATCATTTTGAGAGACAGCAGCTCATCAATGTCTTCAATAATTCAGAAAAAGTTTTCTCTGTTAAATTTCCAAAGTTTCCTCCATTTCATAAAGGCAGACAGTGATCAGAAATTTGCTTCTGGGCTCAGACACATTCAGTCTGCCACAGTACTTTTCCATGCTGCACTAAATGTGAATTTCAACCTTTGATATTTGTACCTTGGGGAATGTGTGACTGTTTTTCAGCATCAACAGAAAGTTAAAATTAAGCAAAGATCATCTGCCCATAGCAACCAGGTATTTGAAGGTTTAGAGAGATAAAACATATTTAAACAAACTAATATATTATTGGATACAATGAAATATTTGCATGAATTTGTGGTTAAAATACCAAAATTCAAAGGTAGTTTGGGATTAAAAACTATTATAGACTAGTATTAATTTGAGATATTTGCTTCTCTCTGGAAGGAGTATGTGGAGTATTTTGACTTAAATGTTTTAGAAGCAGTATATCATAATTTTAAAGCAAATTCAGTAGATTAGCATGCAACATAAAAATTCATGCAAGTTTGGAGTTGATGCTAATTCTTGATTTATATACTTTGGTATAAAATTATTGCAGTCTTTTAATCACATGTTTTATACCTATGGATTTTACCTAAATTGTTTTAAAGAAATAACCTAAATGATTCGAGTATACAGTTGATCCTAAATTTGCATGTTATCATGTCATATTAAATATTTTATGGATCATTTATATTTTGATTTTCATAGTGATGTTATGTGTTTAAAGAATATATCTCATTTTGCATAAATATATACTTTAGTAACAGTTTTACCAAATTTTAAATATAAAGTATAAAGATTTAAAATGCATTTTAAGCAGTAGGTTTGTTTTAAAGAGATATAATCATTAAGAGCAGTTAATAATTATTCCTGTAGCATGCCCAAAGTGTGTTTGCCTTTTGATAGTGAATATTGGCAAGTCTGTCAAATTATTGAACAGTGAGAGAAAAAGCTTGAAAGTTTAATTTGGAAATAGCTAAGTATAAAACAATATGAAAAACCAAGAATGATATGTGAGGAATGTTGAGTTCTTCCTTTAGTTATCTCCACCATAATTATAGATACTTTTTTAATTTTAGCTCTTGTTTGTTCTCTTCTCCCTACATTTATCAGAATTCTTCCGTGTTCACCTGGCTAATCTGAATACTAACCATAACAGATAGATGTTTGGAAGCATTAAAGTGATGACTTTCAAAGGGGCTATTATCATTTATCATGGAAATGGATTCAGCCCACTGATGGTAATTTAGGTTACAGATAAAATGAGCATCATATGTTTATGAAATGGAGTTTTCAAATGTTTAATTTTCTCAGAATAATCTTTCCTAAGGATGCGATATTTTATTTAATATTATGTTCACAGGAGTTACTTTATCTCATAAATCCCCAAATTCTATGCTTATAACCATTACAGAAAGATGGTAATTGAGAGATTCAATCCTAAAAATATTCAGTGGACAAAATTTCATGACGTTTTATTCAAACATTCAGTTGTATCCTTCAGCTGTGTGTGTTCTCTGAGTTCCGGATTGGTGACAATCCCCCACTCCAGAATCAGACTCGAACTGAATCCAGCCCCTCCGTCTAAGGGTTGTGTGATATTGTTTCAGCGTCCTCTTCTGATGACAGTACTGACCTTGCATGCCTGTGAGTGGGTGAAGAGATAAAGCAGAAGTATCTCAGGTATCATGCACCCAAACTGAGCCGAGGTACCCAATGGGTACCTCACAGTAGACTCACAGGGGCACTGCACAATATTTCAAACTTCTATGAAACACCACACAGACCAGTAGCCTGGGGAAGTTCAGTGCTAATATTAGGTCACACTGTGTTTCTTTTGATGATGTCATATCCATGAAGCTGGGTTTTCAGCAGTTGCTACAATAAACAGACTACCATGTGAACGTAATGAGGGCTAGAAAATGAGGGAGTGGGTGTCTGGTTTAGAAGTTATATGGAGCCCAACAGGCACACACCTCCTGTTGGTCCGTGACTGTGTTTCAGTATTAATTAAAAATGTTTTGTTCACTTTATGGGTATTATTTTCTGAAATGGCTACGGAGGTTTTTTAGGACATAAATAAATTCTTTGGACCTAACTGCTTACAGAATTGACCCGTTAGGATGTCACCTGGCCTAGCGACACCATGAACACATTCCTGAGGAGCTAAAGGCTCTGTGAACCAAGGAAGTTTGGAGACCTCCTGGCTCCACATTGTCCTGTGCATGCAGCCAGCTCTCTGGAAGGGGTGGGTGCTATTTTTGGTGGTGGTGACGATTAAAAAGTGAGAAGCCATTTCTTTACATTTAAATTACATTTCTCCAGTCCTCATTCTCATTCTTCTTGTGTAATGACAACTAGAGAGAAAAGAGAGGAAGAAAAGAAGGGGACAGAAAGGGAAGGAAGTGAATAGTGAATCCTGGGATGGGGGTTTGGCATCTGCCTGTGGGCGTGGAAGTGAAAGCCGCCTCCAGGCAGGAGCAGTGGGTGAGGAGCTGCCCCTACAGGAGAGGGGGTGCTCATCCTGTGGGAATTGTTCCAGAGCCAGAGAGAAACCCCCGGGGACACCCCCATTCATCCGGCCTAAAAACCCGAAGCATGAGAGGTCAGGAGCAGCTATGCAGACAGCAGGACAGCCACCAGGGGAGGCTTGAGGGGCTGATGGCGGGATCAGGAAGGAGCCTCCAGCAGGACTGGGAGGGGCCGCCATGCCCTGCCCCAGGGTGGAGGGACCTTGTGGGCTCCAGCCCAGCTCAGGGGTCTGTGCTGGGAATCACTGGCCAGGGGCATAATTCTCAAAAGCTGTGCTAGGGCCTCAGCCAGACCCAAGGCCCTGAAAACGGAGGGGAAAGGAGAGGCAGCAGCGAGAGCCCCTCCCCCAGTTTCTTCACCTGTGCAGGACCCTGCATGGATCGGAGGACTGAGCGACAGAGAAATCACTCAGCTGTTCCTCTGCACCCTTACTGTCCTCTGGGTCAGTGGCCTGGGCAGCACTTGTTGCATCTGGAAAACATTTCCTCGGTAGAAATAGAGAACGCGGCTAGCTAATTCCTTTTAACTGTCTCTATATGAACATATATTCTTTTAGTTCCCTTCTCTCAGCCACTTCTTCTCCAAGTTAAATTATATTACTTTCTTTTCATTTCATCAAAGGGCTAATTCCACACTTAATAAACTCTATAATTAATGATGTTTAATTTTAATTTTATAAGAGTCCCCTCTCTGGAGAAGCCTTCCCCCAAAACGAAGCTGTTTCATTTTAAGTTTATGAGGAATTTCCATTGTTCCTTTGGTAATAATTGTAATGCTGAAAGTTGTGCATGGTTTAAGAAAATGTGTGAATTAAGGACATTTTAATAGTCATTATTTTGCCATATAACTTTATTCATTAATATATAAATATGTAATAAAACATATAGCACTTTCATGGTTGTATGTAGAAAAATGCCACTAAAGTTTAATTAAACAAGTCCAAACTCCCTCAGCATGGAAAAACCTGCAGGGAAAGGTAAGATATTTTAGAGCACTTAACTTTCTCAGAATTGAAAAGCCCCTAATAACAATACTGGGGGCTTCCACAAAATCTTTAGAGATTTTGGGCAATATTTTAACTAATGAATAAGCGAGATGTACCTCCTTCGCTAGGTTTTTCTGTGGTTTCATTGTCACCGGTGCTTATTAATGGCATCAGACAAATAAAGTGCTGTTGGTAATTGCTTGTCTCAAAGCATTGAAAAAAAAAAAAAAGCCAAATATGGACTAATTAAAAATTCATTTGCGGTTTGTGGCTGTGAATGTGACCGCTGGGAGGTTGCTGAGTGGTGGGCCCGTAAGTGTTCTTGACAGGTTTGCGTGGTTGAGTCCAAGTTCAGGAGCTGCCCTGGTCATGTTTCATAGAGGGCGTCAGGGAAGGGGGAGCTTTAGTGATGGGCTTGAGCAGGATGCTTTTGCGACGGCTGTGTGAGAAAGTCACACCTAGCTATTGGAAGTAACAGTTAAAATAAACGGAGTAAAGGCAGTTTATTTTCTAAGGTAAAAATTAGGGTCAGACGGCAGATAGCTACTGACTTTGCACTATTTATATAAAATGCTTTCATTCAGATATACGAATATGTTGTGCATGTGTGAAACGGAAAACATTATTTCATCAATTAGGCCACTTTTCTCAAAATATATATAGTTTTGAACTTTATGAGTCTTTCTTAGATTCGGTTCCTTATTAATTTCTAATCATATGCAGCATTTTTGTTGCATTCACAGAATCGTTAGAGATTCTCTGAAGACATGTAATATTTTAAAATTTCCTTGGATAACCCAAAGAATGGATAAAGTAATGTGTGAATAGTCTAATTTATATGGTAGCATATTAAATTTAAAATGCTGTGGGGATTCATTAAAATTCACATTATTTTTCTATCAGTGCAATTGCATTTCAAGTGATAAATAATCCCAAAGAGTTAATTTGTAAGAGAAGCTAAATTAGAAAATATTTTCCGCGTATCAAGATATAGATATTTTTTATAATAAAGAAGATCTGTGTGAGGAAACTGTAATTAGAACTAATTTATCCATCCGTTCATGGAGTTCTCTCAGTGAGCACTCATATGCCATATTCTTAGTTATTTGTATTTTTCTCTTTACCATTTACTTACATGATCCTTTTCAAATATGGGTAGAGCTCATGGCACTAAGTCACTCTTCTTTTCTGAATGTCTAGCATATGAAATACATTTTATTTCATTCCCTTATTTGACAAATACTTACTGGGTTCTAGGCATTTTCTAGGTGTGAAGTATAAAGAGAACAATGAACAAAATGAATAAAATTCTTGTGTGTTTGATTTTAGCAATTTAGCCCTAGCAAGTTTGGCTCAATGGATAGAGCATTGGCCTGTGGACTGTAGGGTCCTGGGTTCTATTCTGGTCAATGGCATGTACCTTGTTTGCAGGCTCCTCCCTGGCCCGGGCCCTGGTAAGGGTTCGTGCAGGAGACAACCAATCGCGTGTTTCTCTCACATCGATGTTTCTCTTTGTCTTTCTCTCTCTCTCTTCCACTCTCCCTAAAACTCAATGGAAAATTACCCTTGGGTGAGTAAAAGCCTAATATGCTAAGTGCCTGGTTGTCCAGTCAGCCATTCAACCAATCAAAGCTTAATATGCTAATGATATGCTAAGGTCACTCAACCACTCGCTATGACATGCACTGACCACCAGGGGGAAGACAGTTGATTGGTTGACCAGTCACTATGATGTGCACTGAACACCAGGCAGCAGACGCTCTGACCATTAGGTTAGCTTGCTGCTGGGGTCCAGTCAATCGGGACTGAGCGAGATGGGCTGGACACGCCCTGGAACCCTCCTGCCATCCCTCCCTGGCAGGCCAACTTCCCACACCCCTCCCTGGCCCCAATTGTGCACCGGTGGGGTCCCTCAGCCTAGCCTGCGTCCTTTCACAATCTGGGCTGAGGACCCCGCCCCCCCCCCACCCAAGTGCATGAATTTCATGCACTGAGCCTCTAGTAAACAAATAAAAGTAAATAAATGATTTTAGAAATTTAGTGAAAGAAGCCCTCTCCAAAGACAAGGAAGTAAGTAAATACAGAGGGTGATACGTACTTTGGAGAAATACAGAGTAGGGAGGGTGGGTACAGAGAAAACCAGAGTAGGGTAATTTAAAATAGGGTCATTAGGGAACCTCTCACTAAAAGAGTGATATTGGAAGCCTGGGAGGTAATGAGAGCTTGATGAGTGGGTAGATCAAATAGGGACTTGTAGGTTCTTCTCAGAACTTTGACTCTTATTCTCTAGCCAGAGAGGATTTTAAGCTGAGCAGTGTCATGATCCAACAGCACCTTGGGGATGGGAGGTTGTGCTGGCTGGAAGGCAGGAGCTAGTCAGCAAGCCTGAGCAGTAATTCAGGGAAGACACAGTGTGGGCTTCCATTCCAGATAGTCAGGATTGATGGCTTATTGGGTGAGGAGAGTAAGAGAAAGAAAAGCTAAGGATGGCTCCAAGATTTCTGTCCTGAGCAGTTGGAAGAATGAGATGGGAAGACCGGGCATTCGATGAATGCTGTCGGAAGTCTGAAACTTGAAAGAGATCTGGACCGAGATGTATATTTGGGAGTTCCGTATATTCGTAATCTAGGGGTAACATTCTACAGTTTTGGTTTCAAATTTGGATGAGAAAGGTATTAACTAACAGTATTCGGTATTTTTCTTTTACTCAGGGCATTTCATTTGTTTGAGGTTCTGAAAGGCTGTTGTGGATGGTTGCTGTGATTTGTGGAGCATGGCCAATACAAGCGGTTGTTTTCTTTTCAGTAATAGTGAACTCTGGCAATAGTAATACTAAAAGTGTTTATAATTTCATCACTGTAACCTAATTAACTATTAGAATTTGCAGTTTGGAATAGTAATTTTTTTTCTTAGATTACCTTGCAAGGGCTTGCATTATTGTTTAAACCAATTAAAATAGTTTTCACAATTCAGAAAAGTCTGTAGTATCACATGTGTAGCCTGGTACCTGTTATTAAGATTTGATAGACATTCCGACATCAGGAGTTGAATTAAACCAAAGAGGGATAAATGGTTACTTAAATGGGTAGAAGGAAATGTAAATGCGCACCTTCAAATTTCTCTTTTCAGAACTTTCTTAAAGTCAGATGAAAGCTGTTGGACTTTAAACATTACAAACAGACAACTTGTTTTTCAAACTTCATAATGCTTGACAGTGTTCTCTCCTAAGGGGGAATTTCTTTGCTAGACTTGCTTTGATACTTCACATAGAAATTACTCTTTTACTTGCTTTTTGCTGAGGTGTAAAACTTACAAAAGTGATGGGAAAGTACTATAGTTTGTAAAGATCTGACATGTCATTTGTCCTTCTGACAGAGTCTGTTTTTTTTCTGTTTTGCCTGGCTTAGTCATTTGTCTTGCTCTGAAGGGCACCTAGCCATCACCCATGTTCCACTCAGCACCGATAACTTCACAGCAGCGCCATGGCTCTGGTGACTTTTTTCTTGCTCTGTCATACTTGAGACCCACCAGCTTTGGTCCCACTACCTCCCCTCTTCAGTTAAAACTGGTACTCATTACCTCTCCAATTCCCTTACACACCATTAGTCCAACATATTATGAAAAAATGTAAATATATAGAAATCTTGAAAGAATTACACAGTAAAAACCTATATACTCAACACCTCGATTTTACAGTTAACATTTTATTATATTTGATTTATCACTTGTCTGTTCTTCTGACCATTCTTTAATCCATCTTTTTTTCATGCAGACATCAGTGCATTTCATCCCTAAAACTTGGCATTCATGTCATTAACTAGAGTTCAGTACTGTCTATGGATTTTTAAAATTTATTTTTATAATATAATTTACATATGAAGCAATGCCCAAATCCTAAGTGTATTTATGCCTTTTTTTTTTTTTTTTTAAATCCTAACCCAAGGATATTTTTTTCCATTGATCTTTAGAGAGTGGAAGGGAGGGGCTGGAGAGAGAGAGCTAGATGTGAAATATATTGACTGATTGCCTCCTGTACTCGCCCCAACCGGGGCCTGGGATCGAACCTGCAACTGGCCAGGGCTATTTGCTAAGTTTTGGCATATATCTCTGAAAGGCACACCACTATTGACATATTAAACATTGCGCTCACCTCAGAAAGTCACCTTTTTCCAATCAGTCTCTACTCCAACCCCCAACAATAACTACTGTTTTGATGTTTTTCTATCATGGATTAGTTTTGTCTGGTTTAGAATATCAATATAAATGGAATTATTTATATAGTATGTATGATTTTGTGAAAGGCTTTGTTTGCTCAATGCTTTTTGAGATTTGCCCTTGTTGGGTATATAGAAGATAGCTCTTTTTTAAAAAATGGTAATATTCCATTGTATGAATATTCTACAAGTTATTTTTCTAGTCTCCTGTTATGGAATGAGGGTTGGAATATTTCAGTTTTGGAGTTTTATTAATGATATCAATGTGACTTCTCTGTTTGTAAATATAATTCCTCTGTCATCTAATAAACAATCCCCTCCCCACCAAAGTCTTATTATTATTCAGTCTTGTTTAAGGAGTCCATACATTATAGCTTGTTTGCATTTCTAAAAATAGTTTGGGTAGGAGAAGAAGCTTTCCTTGGAGACTTGAAATGGATGGTCAGGGATGTCTTCCTGCCCCCAAATTTCTTCTCTTCAGCTGCCTCTTCCAGACAGTCACTTATTTTCTAAAGATCTTCCATTTAGACACACACATTGGATTTATCCTCAGGATTCTGTTCCTTAGCTCTGGTCTCCATAGTCATGTTAATTCTGGGATAATAGAAGAGCTTGTCCTCCTTCATCAATAATAGGGAGAATATGTTTGAAGAATAATTGTGGGGTCCTGAGTAATTGTGTTTATCCAATGCCCCCTTCAGTTAGGAGCGTGGCAAAACAAAAAGGCTTAAGGTTCATCCAACCTTCATCCCGAGATTAAATCATCAGGATGTGCTGATCTCTGTTAGGTTGACAAATAAAAGTGATGTTTAAAATGAGCTGGATATTACTTAGGGCCATCACCTTTCCTGTGCAAGGCTGTGATACCCGTCTATAGCCACCTGACATCAGAAGGCTCTAGTTTGATTCTTGTACTTCCCTTCCTCAGAATCCTTAAGAGCAAAGGAGGCCATGTGGGTGTGTCCTTTTGTCTAAATATCCTTTCTGATTAAACTAGTGCCTGCGATGCTCTACAGCCTTGGGATTTTGACAGCTCTAAATCTGAGCCCAGGAAAACACCTATATAGAAGGTGATGGAATGTATCTTCAGATGAAAAATCCCTTCCAAAGATCATTGTGGCTCATTCCAAAGAATTATTGCCTTTGATTAAAAGCGAGGCCAAGAATCCAATTTTTGCATTTCCTCTCACTTGCTGGTGTTTTCAACTAATAATGTAGAGCCTTTTTATTTACTCAACCAGATTGACAAGATTATAAATGAGAGCTGTGTGTGGAAGCCTCTAATTTTTCATAAGTAAATGAATTAATTTATCATCGCTGTTGTGTTTTATTGCTGTCTCCATGCCAGACTGCCCTGGTCCTTTATCCCCCTTTTGCCTTCTAAACATTGGATCCATGTCATCATGTTTGACAGGTTTCTGATTCCCCTGTCAGATGCAATTTGGTGCTAATCACATTTCCTTTGCTCAGTGTCAATGATACAAGCCATGCATAATATCCCTATATGTCCACTCACTCACTTGCTGTGCAGCTGGAATATCTTGGGCATTAATCTGATAGAATGCCACATTGAAATGCAAAAATGATGCTTAAGCACTAAGATAATGCGGCCGGGCAGATGTGCAATAGATGAGTGAGGCTAAACTGGAGATCTTTCCAAGGTTTGATGAATTTTATCTCACTTCTGAATATCTCTTTACAAACCTGAGACTAAGTAATCAGTGCTGGTTCATTAGACCTTCAGCATTTTTAATAGAATCCATTCATTGTCCATGTATGAGGGAATGGAGAGTATTTTTCCCATTAGAAAGCAAGTTATGCTTAGTTATTTTTAATGTTAAAGCATATTCCTGTCTAAGATCATGCACTTATCGAATGTGTAAAAGTAGCTAACAACCTAGCAAAATCTATTTACAGAATAATATGCCCGTTTCTAGCCTAGAGGAAGTCTGAAACGATAGACCTTCCATTAGATCAGTGGTTCTCAACCTTCTGGCCCTTTAAATACAGTTCCTCATGTTGTGACCCAACCATAAAATTATTTTCGTTGCTACTTCATAACTGTTATGTTGCTACTGTGATGAATCGTCATGTAAATATCTGATATGCAGGATGGTCTTAGGCGACCCCTGTGAAAGGGTCTTTTGACCGACAAAGGGGTCCCAACCCACAGGTTGAGAACCGTTGCATTAGAGCCTCTTAGACCAGTGGTTCTCAACCTTGGATGCACATTAGAATCACCTGGGAATCTTTTTAAAATACTGATTTCTGGGCCTCATCCTTTGGAAATTGTTTCTTTGTTATGGGGTGAGGCCACAACATTAGTAACAAAGAAACAGCATTTCCAGAGGATGAGGCCCAGAAACCAGGGTTTTAAAAAGATTCCCAGGTGATTCTAATGTGCAGCCAAGGTTGAGAACCACTGTCTTAGACAAATACAGGGTATGGTGGGAGGATTTTGGTGGATTTGGGAAGAAGATGATTACTGGTTTTTTTGAAGTTTACTAAGATTTTTGGACAATCAGAAAAGGGGGAAAGGAATCACTCAAGAAATAACAACATGAGCAAAATCAGAGACATGGGAGGAAATTATTTATTCAGTGAAACAGTTGTCCATTGTGATGGTAAATAAGACTAGAAAAGCAATTTAGGAGCATATGGGAAAGGTCTTAATTTTGTAGACAAGAGGGAATCATCGTTGTTTTTTTTTCCTTCTTCTAGAACAGGTCTGTATCATGATTAAATTTGCATTTTTAGAAAGAAAAATTGGATGGTTGTATGAAGGGAGGATTAGAGAAGAAACAAAGAGGAACATTAAATATTGGCTCTTGAAATAGGGCAGTTGAGAGATAAGGACCCAGACAGAGACAGTGGAAGCAGAACATTTATGACACATATTAAAAAACATTAACTAAAATTTGTAGTTATACACTTGGGTTGGATTTGATAGGATGGGGATGGTGTGGGGAAGGAGGGAAGATGGAACCCTAATGTCTCCCAGGTCTGTAGGTGAAACAGGGTGCTAAGGATTGGGATGCTATTTAAGAGAGAAGACCAACCTAAGTATGAGTAGGGTGAGATAATGAATTCAGATTAGATTATGCTGAATTTGATTTTCCTATGGGATATCCAGGTAGCGATGAGCAGTGATCGGAAGGTGGAGCGCATTTTTTGTATCCAGTAAATAACTGAAGTCATGGGAATGGTCCCAGTTACCTTGACTAGAGAAGCAGCTAAACAATGAAATTTTGAGTTTAAGGCTATATTTAAAGAAAAAATGTACCAAAGTAAATTGATAAAAGACTCAAATTAGTGATTATCCAGAAAAAAAGAGAAGTATTGTGAAACTGGTGTGTGGCAGGGGATGGCTAACACCATCAAGTACAGTAGAGTAGTTAATCGAGAGGAGTTTGGAGGAGGTACTGTTGTTGAATTAATAAGTGTAAAAGGTCTTTTTCTATTTGGAGAAAGTTTACTGGGTTTATCAAGAGCCAGGGCAGTTTCAGGGAATGGTAGATTTAGAGATCACATTGTGTTTGGTTGAGGAGTGAGTGCAGGGTATGGTATTGAGCATGTTGACAGTTCTTTCAAAGAAATCGGTGGTAAAGGGAAAAAGGGAATTGGGCTTGAAGGGCACATGCATACATAAACTTATTTCTTTAAAAAACAGGGCAAACATTGGCAGATATCACCCCCACGGGAATGAAAATTGGTTTTGGGAGAGGGGTAGGAAAAGTAAATTACAATGTGTGGTGTCCCAGCAAAGTTCAGCCTTCTATGACAAAATCGTATTCTTTAGCATTTAATTTCTCTTGTTGGGGTTTCTTGGGTATCCGATGAGCAGCATCGACTGAGTTCACGGAAGGTACACAGACTGCATGCCCGGTCAGGGCTATAAAGCTATGAGAAACATACACCTGTGATTGGAGGACTCGCAGTCTATTGCTAGACCTCAAAGTCGTAACCTGAGAGGTGGCCTGTGTCCCCTTGGCTGCCCTGTGGATATTGTTTATTTGTTCCTCAGTACTTTCGTGTGTGACTTGAGCTTTGAAAGTAACTAAAAATAGTTTCTATTTTATCAATTTTATATGTTATCTCAAGTGCTGAAAAGAAAAAAAATGGTATCAATATCTGAATGATTGTCTAGCAATAATTAAGTTAAAAATGAATTTTCATATCAAGTAAAACTCAAAAGTTCAGTTCACTAGAATATATATTTTAACAGTTTATTAAAATTTTCTAGTACAATTGCTTTTACTGGAAATTTAATAATTTTGAATTATTTTTTAGAAATATGATTATATCACTAATATGGATTTATGTAAATTAGTTTCATATGAAATTTGATAATTGCAATTTATGGAACTAAATAAGTTTCATTAAAAGTTGCTTAGCAAATAGAGTTATGAAGCTAAATTAAACATTAATAGCTTTTTAAAAAAGTACTTAGTCATTCTTAACTCGGCAGTGAATAAAAATTATAAGCCTTATACTTACTCTTTGTATCTATAAAGCGTAGATATGCATAAGTACAGACTAGTAAATGGATATGCAGTATATTAAAATTTCATGTGGGATGGCAATTAGAAAAACAATATCTTAAAAGGCTCCTTAGAGAGACAATCATGAAAAAGAAAAGGTTAAAAAATACCAGGATAGAAAATTTTAATATTTTCTGATTTTTTGTTCTTACTTTAGTTGAACAATGACTTATCTGTGAGACTTGCTAACGAATATGATACCACTCATACTAACTTTACTAAATACACCTACTCCTTCTGGGACACAATTCCTATAGAGGAGAGACACTTAATGGTCATTTTTATACCCACAGATAATTTTGTTTTGCAGAGAATGATAGCTACCATTTCAGAGGTTGAATATCTAAAATTACAAGTCAAATTTTAATGATCTGAATTAAATTTTTATATAACCCAGGATTTTTAGGATACTAAGGAAACATTATCAATGTGTTGTGGCACGTGGTACTTGATGGAATGATATTGCTAGAAAAGCTTATAAACTCGAGAGGGACTGTGAAAGCCATAGCACAAGGGACTAAAGCCATTGCTAGTGAAGGCAAACCTAAAACAGTCAGATCCCATAAGTCTTGTCTTGAAACAGTTGAAGGTGGAAAATGTGTGATTTGACTATGCAACCAAACAGAAGTCCTACTGAACATAAGTCTTCAGGAAATTCTCAAAGGGGAGAAAGCCTCGGCAGGGATAGCCTGAAACAAAGACACCTCAGCTGTCACTGGGGAAGATGCTTTCTTCCTGAGGCTTTAGAAGTGTTAAGAGTGAAGCCTTCCCATGCACTTAGTAATGGAACATTTATACATAATGTCGATATCCTTGTGTCTTTGCCATATAAAACAGTGATTTATTCGCTTATTCAATATAAACTATTTATCAAGCAACTTTTCTGAAGAAGTTCCTCAGGGAAGTAATTCTCCAAGGGAAATCGTACACCCTTCACCACTAAGAATAGAACCTGAGTGTTACTAATTAATCCCAGTTCCAATTAAACTAATGAAACTGCTAGGGGACTCCACAGCTCAAAGTCCCAATGCAGGGCTCTACTGTGTGGTGCTCCAACCCAATCTCTCGACAGCATGTGAGCTCTCTCTGTGAGAGCGTTTGTTATTTCTCTCTGAAGCGAACCTGGTCTCCATGGCAGCTCTTAGGTTTCTTCAGTTAATAATCCATCTCCTTCCGACACTGAACCCCTGACTTCCAAAGCAGTATCCCAGAATCCAAGGGTGGAACTAACAATATTTTCTTCATATTTAATGTGCAGCAGACCATTCAGGCTAGTTTTCCCATGACATGAAGAATGGCAAATGCAAATACCATTCTTTGATATCAAATATTAATATGTTAACGTTTCTGAACTGTGACATATAAACCTAAGTGACAGAAGAGCTGTATTTGTCACCTGGAAGCCAAGCTAACTCTGAAATGGTTTCTGTCACCAGGAGGGGGAAATTTATTTCAGTAGCATGTTGGGATGGTTCTTTGAAAGACAATAGTATAATGCAGCCAAAATTATTATTGGTGATTCAAAGCAAGTCCAAAGATGAGAGGAAAGAGGAGGTTTCATTTTCACCAATATTTTAACAAAGAATCCAGAGCCCTCTTTAGGGCTGAAGAAATAGCATATTGTCGGTGATACTGAAAAATGAGTAATTGCAGAGGCTATATGAAGAATAACAATACAATTTTATGTGTATTTTGAGAGTTACTACTTTAGCTATTTTGGATTGTAATTATAACCTTAAAAGTCATATGAATGGTTTGGGTTGATACATGAATCCATTCTATTAGAGAGGAATTATAAACACAAGATCTTCTAATATGGAATCTTGGTAACAAGTTACAAGTCTTTTCTGTAGCCCATTGCTTCTGTTCCTTCATAAGACTTAATCTATTGGAAACTATATATATTAAAGGCTTGGTGCACGAATTTGTGCACCAGTGGGGTCCCTCAGCCTGGCCTGTGAGATTGGGCCGAAACCGGCTCTCCAACATCCCCTGAGGGGTCCCGGATTGCGAGAGGGCGCAGTCCAGGCCGAGGGACCACCAGTGCACAACAGGGGCTGGGGAGAGATGTGGAAGGTTGTCCAGCTGGGAGGGACTGCCGGAGGGCCCCAGGGCATATCCAGCCCTTCTCGCTCAGTCCCAATTGGCCAGACCCCAGCAGCAAGCTAACCTACAAGTCTGAGTGTCTGCCCCCTGGTGGCCAGTGCATGTCATAGTGAGCAGTTGAGCAGCCTTAGCATATCATTAGTATATTATGCTTTGATTGGTTGAACGGACAACTGGACGACCAGACACTTAGCATATTAGGCTTTTATTATATAGGATATATATGAGTTCGGGGCAGTTCTGGTTTTGGCTGGGTTTCGTCATGTACCTTGGGCAGTTGTGAGTCAGATAGGTAGATCTGCTGATCTGGGCTGTGCTCTTTCACATGATTGGGAATTGGTTGGCTACTGGGTGGGCTAAGATGACCTTGACTAGGACAGCTGTGCCCTTCTTCATGGCCCTTTTCCCTTCCAGCAGACTGGCCCTTGTTTCTAAAGGAGCAAGCAGAAATGCACGGTGTCTCAGAGCCTAGTCTTGTAATAGCACAATATCAATCCTACCAAAGTCAGTTGGGCAAAATCAGTCACAAGTCTACCAGGAATCAGGAAGTGGGGAAATAGATTCCACCTTTGATGATAGGAGCTTCAGTTACATTGCAAAGGGAAATCATCCAAGCAGGGGAATAACTGGGCTCATTTTTTAAAGAATCAATTTATCACAGAACCTATATTAAAAACTACCTAAAACTCTGAAGTTGATTCACAACATGAATTTAGGGGAAGGGGGTATTTGAAAAAAAAAAATAGGGTTCTAAATCATTTGAAAGACAATAAAGGAAACATTGCTCCTGGAAAGGAGATTCATCAAAGACATTTTTGTCAAACTCATCACCTAAGTGCCATAGTTGGCTGAGCGTTCCCAACCCCAACGGGCAGAAGAGAAAGAACTAGCCTACCTTACTGTCGGTGAGCTTTGGGCATATCGATTTACTGTTCCTTTTGGTTTTATTCTCACCTTTTTCTGAGAACCTGCTCTTAACCTCTGAATTCTCTCCTTCAAGATTAACAGTGGTTAGAGTGGGATGGCTGAGCTGGTGACTGACCAGCTGACAAACAGGAGCAGATGACAGTGGTCTAATCTTGCACCCATGCAATGTTTCTTAGGTGAACACGTTCCGCCTTGAAGCTGGGAATTGGCCTACAGGTTTCTGTCCTGCCACCCTTGATATAATGGTGGATTATTTATTGTTCTAATATCTGCATCTGACTCCAGCTCACTAAACCCTCATCCTCCTGATCAATGGGTGCTCAACAGATCTGGTTTTCTTAGTCAGATAACTTTTTAGCATTCCTGAACTAAACCAAAAATATTTTCCATAAAATTACATGGATTTCTTTTCATTACATTTTGAAAAGAATTTGCTGATAATAAAATATTACTATGTGTATCATAGGTAGATACTCTGTGTGTGTGTGTGTTTTTGTTTTTCTGGAGGTATCTACACTGGCAGCAAAAAGGTTATTTGTGGATCATTCAAATAATGGGCAAAATCACACTTAATGTACATTGAATGCTAAAGACCCCCAGCCATCTAAACTTCAAACTTGTCAGTGTTAATAACTTGAACAATGGATCAAGGCCAGTCATTTGTTATTATTTTATATTAAGAAGACACCTTAATATTATGATCTTATGGGAGGCTAACTAAAATTTATAAATGAATAATGGAATGAGTTGGAAAAAGACTGATGAGAAACATTTTACGTCGTATATGAAACATACTCTTCTGTATTAAATTTTTATGCAGAATTATACTTTCCAGCAAGGATGAGGTTAGGCAACGTCTTTGAAGAAGAGTAAATACATGTGAATTGGATAGAAAACGATTTCCTTTTGGTTTTATAGAGATCAGAAGAGCAACGAAATGAGAAGCTTATATAAGCGAGTGTTTGTTCTTCCCCAGGACATGGCGTTGGGGACATTGGGAGAAGCTGTTTTCCCTCAAATGCTGGCAAAACAGAAAACGAAAACAAATGTTGTGCCTCAACTCATAAGACATAATTGTTTTTCATATTCACCCTTTTGACTACTCCAGACAATTTAATTCTTCCCAAATCCAACTCAATCCCTATGACATTAACTTTTAATTTGCTGAGAATATTAAGACTACCCAAGTTTAGCTCTCTTAATTCCCCCTTCCCTCAACATGAAATTCTTGGTATGTTTTTATTTGCTTCTATTTATTGTGTCTAAGAAAAAAAATCGTCCTCCTCTTTGCCAAGCCCAACCCTTTCATTTCTGTTTTTAATCATAATCCCCCCATCTTCTTGAATCTCTGGGACTTTTCTCAAACAATTACATTTTTTCCTAAAGTTTCCTAAAAGAAATGTAAACAATTTCATTTTCCTAGAGTTTGAAAATCTCTGTTTTACATATTTAATTCCTATTTTAATTCCTATTTGTATATAATCTGTACTCCCTATACTTAAAAACATGCTCAGTTTTTTTTTCTCAAAAAACAAATTTAAAAAGAAATCCTCTATTCTTTTAATACATGTTGTTTTTATTCTTTTCATTTAATGTCTAAAGTTTTGGAGTATTTTGACTCACCAACTTGACTTCGTTACCTCCCACTCTCTCCTTAATAATACAATAATCCAACCTTCCGTTTTTCTAGCTGCACTGCTCCCTCAGCACTTTAGGGAAACTTCACCATAGTCAGCCAGTTGCCATACAGAGATTCAATCCTGTGATTTGTCTTTAGGCCATTGTAACCCTTAACCCACTGAGCATGTTCTCTTTCTGAAGCTTCATCCTCCAGTAGCTTGTGAGTCCAAGAACTATCTGCTTCCCCCAACTGCCTGTTCAAACTGTTTTCTCAGCTGCCTCCAGCTCCCTTTTTCCTCTCCCAGGTCAATAGCTTGTCTTTCTTCCTTGGCTTCCCCTATGACTATAAAACTTGCCTGAAAACCAACTTTAACACTTGGATACATTTTATCTCCTCCACTAAATGGTAAAGGTCTTTGATTTCATAGGTCTGATACCTTAGATGTTTTGTCTTCTTGTTTTGCCAAGCACAAAAGCAAGAAAAGTCCTCTAGGTTGATGCCATGGTCTTTGCCTGTGAGTAGGTCCATTTATTGGCTGGATGTTGATGGAAGAAACAGCTTAGCTTTAATATAGAACCAAAATAAATAAATAAATAAATAAATAAATAAATATTCAAGGACATTTGTGATATCAAATTAAGAATTGGATAAAGAGTTAGCACTCTGGAATCAACTGTTGTACTTCAAATCCTACCTCCAACACATTACCTGTATGATACTGGTCAAATTTCTTCACTGTTTTAAGGTTCAGTTACCTTGGTTATAAAAGAGAGATAATTGTAGCTTGTGCTGTTGGTTGAGATTATCCATTCAAAGCTTTTAGCAAGTGCCTGGAATATGGAAAGTGCTTAATAAATGGTAGCTGTTCTGTAGGTAGGTTTCTTATCAATTCAGGAGTATTCATTTTGGGGTCTGGAGAAGATCCATTTAATTGTAATTTATTTTAAAACAATATGTACATGTGAGATTTCTCTGTAGGTTGAGTTTGAACAACTTTAAGGTTTTTCAAACTGACAAAGGTATCAAAAGCTTGCCAATGTTGTTTTTCCATAGGAAAAACATAAACTTAAAAGATAGTCTTTTTTTCTTTTTCCCCAAGGAAAAACAATATTGGCAAGCTTTCCAGCCTCTGAACCCTTTGGAGACCTTTTAGATGCTCAGATCTGATCCAGCTCCCAGACCTGTTTCTTACCAGTGCAATGACTTTGGTTAATTTGCTTAAATCCTTTTTGAGCTACGAGTTCTTATTAAAACAAAAACAAACTAAGGAAGGAAATGGGAATACGGCCAGTTGCTGAATTTTCAAAAATGAAGAGTGAATTTGCACCTCAGTTTGCTCGGCAGCTCTGAGCATATGACTCTGTCTCAGATACTCACAATTTTTTAAAATGTTTGATTATGAGCAGCTGCAAAATCTTATGGCATTTGATGCTGGAGAGAGATGCCCTAATAGACATATTTAACATTCCTTTATCTGGATTCGCCAAAGCTACTCTTATATTCATTTAGGTCAGGGAGTAAGCTACACAAGTGATATTATCTTCGAGTTTTTTAATCAGTAATGCCTTCCATGGTTTACAATGTAATGAAAAACCCACACGTGGATGTTACAGCAGCTTTATTCATAATTGCTAAAGCTTGGAAGCAACCAAGATATCTTTCAGAAGGTAAACTGATAAATAAATTGTGCTAAATCTAGACAATGGAAAATTACTCAACACTGAAAAGAGCTACCAAGCCGTGAAACGACATGGAGGAACGTTAAGTGCATGTCACTAAGTGAAAGAAGCCAGTCTGAAAGGCTACATACTACGTGAATCCAACCAAACGACATTTTGAAAAAGGCAAAACTATGAAGAGAGCAAAAAGATAAGCAGTTGCCAGGGGTTGTCCAGTGGGATGGGGGTAGATGGATAAGGAGACAGAGCACAGATGATTTTTAATGAGTTAAAATACTCTGTGTGATACCATAATAACTGATACATGTCGTTGTACATTTGCCCAAGCCCTAAGAGTGAACCCTCCTGTAAACTGTACATATTGAGTAATTATGATGTGTCAGTTAGGTTCATCAGTTGTAACGAATGGTCCACTCTGGTGAGAAATGTTAATGATGAGGGAAGCTACGCCTGTGTGAGGGTAGGAGATGTGGGGGAAATTTTTGTATCTTCCCCTCAATTTTGCTGTGAACCTTAATTGCTCTAAAAATTTTGGTCTTACCTAAAATGAAGCATGCTTATCAAAGGGAAGATAGATTAAATAAACACATGAATAAAAACCATTTTGTCTTATCCCGAACAAACTGTGTTTAAACCCGTGGCTCTCATTTTTATGTTTAGTCAATGATACCTCACTGCAGAGCTTGTTTGCCAGGCTCTTGGTACCAGGTAGTGCAGCTGCCCCTGTGCCTAGCTTGTTTGGCTTGTGAAGTACTAATTGCAGAGGGTGCTGTGTTATTACATTCCCCAGAGTCTTAAATCCTATATGGCAAAGTTAAAGACCCTCCATCCAGGCTGTGAAGGAGCCTCTAAGTGACATGAAGCTCAAGCCACTTAAGGTACTTTTAGTGTTAAGAACTGATTGCTCTAGCCTGGCTGGTGTGGCTCAGTGGTTGATCATCGACCTGTGAACCAGGAAGTTATGGTTCCATTCCTGGTCAGGGCACATATTGGGGTTGCGGACTTGATCCCCAGTGGGGGACATGCAGGAGGCAGCCAATCAATGATTCTGTCTCATCCTTTTTTTTTTTTTTAAATTTTAATGTTCTTTTTCTTTTTTTTAAAATTAAATCTTTATTGTTCAGATTATTACATTTGTTCCTCTTTTTTCCCCCCATAACTCCCCTCCTCCCAGTTCCCGCCCCACCCTCCGCCCTCACTCCCCCACCCACTGTCCTCATCCATAGGTGCACGATTTTTGTCCAGTCTCTTCCCGCATCTCCCACACCCCTTTCCCCCCCAAGAATAGTCAGTCCATTCCCTTTCTATGTCCCTGATTCTATTATAATCACCAGTTCATTCTTTTCATCAGATTATTTATTCACTTGATTCTTAGATTCACTTGTTGATAGAGGCATGTTTCTTGTTCATAATTTGTATCTTTACCTTTTTCTTCTTCTTCCTCTTCTTAAAGGATACCTTTCAGCATTTCATATAATCCTGGTTTGGTGGTGATGAACTCCTTTAGCTTTTCCTTATCTGTGAAGCTCTTTATCTGACCTTCAATTCTGAATGATAACTTTGCTGGATAAAGTAATCTTGGTTGTAGGTTCTTGGTATTCATCACTTTGAATATTTCTTGCCACTCCCTTCTGGCCTGCAAAGTTTCTGTTGAGAAGTCAGCTGACAGTCGTATGGGTATTCCCTTGTAGGTAACTGAGTTTCTTTCTCTTGCTGTTTTTAAGATTCTCTCTTTATCTTTTGCTCTTGGCATTTTAATTATGATGTGTCTTGGTGTGGTCCTCTTTGGATTCCTTTTGTTTGGGGTTCTCCGCGCTTCTTGGACCTGTAAGTCCATTTCTTTCACCAGGTGGGGGAAGTTTTCTGTCATTATTTCTTCAAATAGGTTTTCAATATCTTGCTCTCTCTCATCTTCTGGCACCCCTATAATTCGGATGTTGGTACACTTGAAGCTGTCCCAGAGGCTCCTTACACTATCCTCGCATTTTTGGATTCTTTTTTCATTCTGCCCCTCTGGTTGGGTGTTTTTTGCTTCCTCACATTTCAAATCATTGACTTGATTCTTGCGCTCCTCTGGTCTGCTGTCGGGAGTCTGTATAATATTCGTTATTTCAGTCCGTGTATGCTTAATTTCTAGTTGGTTCCCCAACATAACATCGAGGGTCTCATTAGTTTTCTTGTAGATCTCATTAAGTTTATCGGCGGCTTCTAAACAGTTCTTGAGAGACCTTAAAAGTGTGGTGCTGAACTCTATATCTTCCATTGACAATTTTGTCCTGTTTCTTTGTCTCCGCATTTTGTTATGCTTTCTTGGTGCACCCCCTAGTGGTCTTTGTGCGCAGTCTTGTAGTTAAGCCTTGATTGTTGTAGCTAATACCAGGGAGGGTTTGACCTCCAGGCCAAGTGGCTGTCTCTGTCTCATCCTTGTTGTTTCTCTCTCTCTCTCTAAAATCAATAAAAATATATTTTTAAAAAAGAACCAATTGCTCTAAAGGTATCTGTAGGGACAGCACTTAAAATAGTTTAAATGATTAACTGTTTTCATCATTAGAATAAATAGAATGTGTACGGCTATGTGCATATCTGCCTGGAGTAAAATTACTTCCCAAGCTACAGATAAATGAAACCTACCCAGGAACTCTCAAGGAAGTGTGGAATTTTGGCTGATGAAAATTGTGGATGGGATCCAGAGCCACAATTAATTTACATTTGATTTTAATTGATGATACCCTGATATATCAGAGGTTTCTTAATTAAGAAATAGAGACATAGGCAGAATGGAATATTGGTAATTGGAAATAAAGGAGGTTTAGTTAATGAAGTGTGGCTTTATTAAATGGTTTGCTCATTTTATAGAAAATGCTATGTAAAACTTATTAACAGTTATCTTTCTCTTAAAAGAAATACTGATATTTGGAGGATGTAGAATTTTATTTAAAAATACGTGCTGTGTTGGAAATAATGGTTATGACCATAAGGCCCCAAATTGCTTTTAATGTTGTGCACAGACTACTAAACCACCATGCTTTATTATAACCTATCAGGGTTCATTTTTAGTGACTTTCTGTCCAAACCTACATTTAATAAATGGCTCTCAATGTAAGTTTTCCAGTTTAGCTAATCATATCCCTTGCCTCTGCTCAGCAGCTCACTTGGAGTTATTTCTCTGCTATCATTGCCTAGAATGAGTGTTTGAAAATGACATAGATTGTATTTTGCCAAATCACCTTTGCTGTGGAGGATTACTCTCCCTTGTAATTACAGCTCACACAAAAATCCGCTTGATGCTTCCTGGTAACCAGAGCAGTGCTGCCTTGTGTTGATGCAGTCTTTTTCGTGTGAGCTCAACACACATTTAAAGGCACTCTTGTTCCTCATCACCGTGTTCCTGTGAGCAAAGCAGATGGTCTCGGAAGGGAGGCTGGAGACTAACCAGGTTAAACGACTTGCTTAGGGTGAAGCTGTAATCAGTGACATGGATGGGAAGGCAGCCACATCTGATTCTAGACTGGTTTTCTATCTTCTACATCGCTTTGCCTCCAATTATTTTGTATTTTTATTTTTTTGCTTGTGACATCTGTTTCCATCATTGTCATGCTGTTAATTACTTAATATCATTTTACTGCAAGATTACCTACAGGGAACAGATACACTCTGTGTACAAATATGTTTAATGCAAGGATGGGAGAAACACTGACAGTGGGGGGGACAGGTAGACTCACTTTGTTGGATTTGGGGTTGGACTTTCCACATTCCCATTCCTCTGAATGAAGGACAAGGTTTGGAAGCAAATTGGGAACTTGGGTGGGTATTTATTAGTTTGTTAGTTTATTCAGGGGTTCCTTAAGGAAGGGAAAAAATCTTGAAGGGTATATACATCAAAGTTTTCCCATGATATTTGGGTCTCATATGTATGACTCATTAATTTAATAATGGAAAGACTGATTTAATTGTTCTGACCACTGATTTATTGACGATGAAGTGTAATTCTGTGACCAGTAGATCTTGTTATTTTTTGCTGTCTTGCCCTTGTTTAGAAAGCCTCATTTGTTATATGATGCTTGATTATAACCTGATAATCAGACTTCAATGAATCACTTTTATCCCACAGTTTTACTTCTTTTTCTTGTCTGCATTCACTATTTTTCATTCTTATTTTTTCTCATGTGTTTTTTTTTAAATCTTCCTTTGTCCTGTTCACACAAGATCATTGTGTCTCTTTTATGAGTTTTCTGAGTGTGCTAAAACCATAAAAACCAAGTCTTATCTTTCTCTTCTTTTAAGGAGTGTTTTGTTTGAGTAAAGTATATCATGTGTAACTGATACATATTCTTTAGAAATTAGCTGCTTTCCAAGTCACAGGCCATATTGTTTAAACCACAGAGTCTATAATAGTTTGAGACTTAATTTGAATGGAGCTTCTAGTTCCTCTGGTTTAAAACTTCATTCTTTTAAGTAACAGCATTGCTGTTAGTTAATATTAATTGATTAAAACATGTCATGTTGTGGACAATATTGGAGAGAGGGGAAATTCTTGTCTGACTCCTGGGTGTGCCCTTGGGTTTCATAACTGCGGTGATCATTGCCATCTGCCAGAGGGAGAGGGAAGTAATGCCTATGGCTTTTAGAGTCTTGTTGATTTTGTCTGTCTGGCTGGTATCAATAATTTTTTAGGTAAACTGTCTAATTAAAATATTAAACAAGTGAGAGAAGAAAATCACTGTGCTTTCCCTTAATCGGAATGTCACATTCTGACAAGACAATAACGCATCAGGTAGCTTTTCCTGCCCTTCAGGTGAAACCACAGCCCTTCACCCAGCCTTCTGGGAGCCTGCAAGGTCTGGCCCCGCCTGCCTCTCCAGCTGCTGTCTGCACCCCTTTCAAGGGAAAGCGCACTGGCTGCCTCCCTGCTCTTTCTACAAGCCAAGGCCTTTCTTGTTCTAAAGCCTGTGCTTCCCCCTTAGCACACACTCCCTTTTCCAACCCCCAGGTCTCTGAGATTCAGAGAGGCCTTTCCTGACTAATTCCTCAACTCCTCGGTCTTGTTACTCACTCTCATAGCTTCTTACACTTTTCCCCTATAGCCGTGATAAAGGTTTATCACTATATTTTTATCTTATGCTTCTCTTGTCCTCTGGACTATGCCTTAAAGTCACCCAGGGAAATTTTAACTCAGGCCATCGCTCAATTGGCATCCTGGACAAATTGAAGCAGTGGTTAGAGCAGGATCATCAGTATTTTTCAAACTGTCTTCAGATGATTCTAATGTGCAACCAGATCATAAGCAACAGAATGGCAAAGATGATGTCTGCCGACTGGTGTGAATAACCTCTGCCTAGCATGACCCATAATCTATATATATAAAAGCCTAAACGACTGTTAGGACCGAACGACCAGTTGCTATAATGTGCACTGACCACCAGGTGGCAGAACCTTAACACAGGAGCTGCCCCCTGGTGGTAAGTGCATTACCACAGCCAACCTCCTGCTGCTGGCCAAATGCCTGCTGCCCCTTTCTACTTACCCCCGAGCCAGCCGGCCCCCATTGGCCCCTGGTGCTAAACCATTCGTAGACGACCTGCTTCTGGGTCAGGGTTTTGTATGTAGCAGAGCAGGTCCCTCGCTGCGATCTATTGAAAGTCAACCCTCAACACGAGGGTTTGTCTTGCTCTGTCCTCTCCCTCCCCTGGGGGCTGCCTGCCCACAGTGGTGGTGGTGGCACGGCAGTGACGAAAGGAGGAGGGGGAGGGCGGGGAACCATGCAGTGACAGGGCGCCAACAGCGGCAGTGTCCCACATCCATTCCTTCCACTCCTTGCCTGGCGACCTTCACCTCCTCTCCTGACCCCTTTGGGCCCTTGGCTGGGACCGGGAACTGGAGGTGGGTGGCGGCAGACATGGCCCCTTTCCTAGGGGGCTTGGAGCTGGCTCCCTCCTCAAGGCAGGCGGCCAACCTCCCGAGGTCCCACCCCTCCCCCGGCTGGCAGGCCCTGATTGGCCCTGATCACGGGCCAGGCCTAGGGGCCCCACCCGTGCACGAATTTATGCACCAAGCCTCTAGTGTGTTAATAAGGCCCCCACCAGTTACTTATCACCACCCCTAGCCAGGAAACAAAAAATAAAAATGCATGTTGTTTTTTATACCTTATGCAAGAATAATCCTATATTCTTTCTCCATTAACCCAAATAAAATGAAAAATGGGTGATCTATTGTTTCCAAAGAGAAGAGTATTGGTCTTTAGAGGAATTGTTGAGCTGTAGACTGGATCATTAGAAGGCAGGTGGTGAAATTTAGGACAAAATATGTCACAGACATCTTTTATGCAGTATTCTGTATTATTCAGTATTCCCAAAGAAAACAATGAAATAACACAGTAATCAAAAGATTATGCTGTAAATAAATGCCATGTTCTTCTGACATTTAAAAATTAAACTTTGTGATATATACATCATTTCAGAAATTAAAAGAATATTATAGTAAGATTTCATTTTTGTCACTCAACTGCTAAAATCTGAGGCAAAGTATATTGCATTTTAATAGTACATTATCATTTATTTTTTTCCTTATTAAATACACTTTATTTTTGAGACCAGTATTAGGTTCACTACAAAATTGAGCAGAATGTAGAGAGTTCCCATATATATTCCTTTCCCCAACACACACCCCACCAGGCAACCTCTTCTCAGACTATAAACATCCCTGGTACATTTGTTAACAATCAATGCACCTACATTGACAGACTGTTATCACACAACGTCCATAGTGTGCATTAGGGTCAGATCCTGGTGGTGTGTACATTCTATGGGCTTGGACACATGTATAATGACATAGTACATTGTCATTTAAAGCCCCTTGTATATACACCATGTAATGTAGTCCTTGGGCAATATCGTTAGGAAATGAAAAGAGGTATTATAAAGCCAGTATTCACTATATCTACAATGAAGTGAGTTTTATAAACAGAGCCTTGTAGTTTATTACAAATCGTTGATGAAGTGTTTATTTCTTCAGGGAAACTCTACCATTTATCAGAAACTTACAATAATCAAAAACAGTTTCCAATTTATTATCACGTCATTACTTCTCAATCAGCATACTTTTTTTTTTTTTTCAGATCATAGACTGCCCCCAAAATGTACATAAATTACTATTGTCCCTGTGGTTTTCTGGTATCTCTTGGTAATATCATACCTGCTATTACCTTGAAAACGTATTTGTGAGTTGAAGTATTATACTTCTCTTTTCCAGAAATAAGAAAAACAACATTGTTTTTTTTTTTTTTTTTACACTAATCCTTTGAGAAAAATATCCATAGGAGAGCTTACCAGGTTCTGTGGAGAGCTTACTAGGCACTGTGGGTGTTTCAGTTTATATCATAATACTTCTCAAATATAATGTAGGAAAATGTGTGCTTTTGGAGAAGAGTTCAAAGGCATTTAATGACTTGTCCAGTGTAATAACCAGACTAGCTGCAGGATAAAGAGTCCTGCCTCCTCTCTCAGACATGTTTCATGTTCACTTCCTCCTTAGGAAATGCGAGAATATCCTAATGGCAGAATTGTGATCGAGGACATAAAGGATCAAATAAAAAAGTTGTCAAAGATCTCTGGGGGTACTGGGTCCCCAGTGTGCAAGTGACAGTTAAGTGACTGCAAAAGTACAGTTTGTTTAATCATGTCCGTTAATTAACTTAAGAGTTTGTTAGTTTTTAGCTCATTCGTTTCATCTACACGTTTTCTGTCTAGAATGGATTCCATCGTTCCTATGCATGAATATCATTCAAATAAAATAATGTTGAGGCAATTCTAAGATAGGCAGAAAAAGTACCTAGTACTACTACACGAGGGTCCTACTGGGAGCTTCAGGAAGCATCCACGGGCTATAGACATAAATGGGTGGGGCAGTTCCAAGGCTGGGCCTGCTGTGACCGTGGTTTGGAGCCGGGGAACTGGACATTAGGTCTTAGTCGCTGAGAATAGCCAGCTGATGTTCCAGTGACAACCGTGCATACAGTCTGGGAGTCCCTGCCACACTCAAGGCCTGGGCTCGCGGTTGCAGGGCCCATAGTATCAGTAGGAGAGTATGCTTGGTCTCATGTTGATTGTAATGTATTAGGAGCAAAAAGAAAAATAACGATAGTGCAAGGAAGAGTAGAAGAGCTATAAAAGATGTGTTGCAAACAAATTAATCATCTCCAAGTTAGTTGATTGAGTAGCAGATGTTCAGTGTCATATGTTCTATTCAATTACCACGGGGGAGTTAAAAGCAAACGTCTCAGTCAGTGATACACCTTGGGGTTTTTTATGTATTTATTTCCATATTTTAGCTTTAGCCATAACATTTTTGTTATATCATAACCTTGAGAGCTATTTACAATATTCTATTTTATAGACGTTTACATTAACATTCAAGATTCATGAATAGAAAAGACTCCGATATCATGCATTTCAAAGAAGGCAAAATATTTTTAAAGCTTTGTTCCATTGCTAACCATAGAGTAAATGGCTCTGGTTGGAAAGCTCTGACACGTGAATCTATTAGCATGGGATGGTTATCAGTGACATGAAAAAGTTAATCCACAAACAGGGGGTGAGATTTTGTTTTCTTTTAGCCTCTTAGGCTTCCTAGCAGGACACGATTTATTACCAGGGCACCTTTCCTGTGGAAATCAGCTTTTCTAAATGGGTAAATTAAAGCACATTGTAAATTGTTCAGGTTAATATTGGAGTCCTTTGTGCTTCAGGGTTTCCATGTGGGTCTTTTAACCTTTGGCTCCATTTAAAGGAAATTTTCCTGAAAGATTTATTCTCTCTTCAATGGTGTTTTTAGATGCTGTACATGATGAGCTGAGACTGTGCGGAGTGTGAGGGAAATCATTTGTTTCTTTAAAAAAACTGAATTTTATTTGGTTTTATTAGAGCTCACATTGTTACTGCAGTCTCAGGATATGTATTAAAAATTATATCCTTGTGTGTGTTCTAAATTTCAAATATTTAGTCTAAAAAGAAGTACAGAACTTGAACTCAGCCATTCCTAAGCGCATACCTTTAGGTTGGTCTTTTATCATTTTCATCCAAGGAATGCTTAGCTATTTAGATTTTTGATGTTTATTTCAGATACCTAGATTTAAATATGTGAAAAAATCTGAGTTATAGTTACTCAGTAATTACCATGGAACTAAGTTGGATTTTTGAACATGTAAATCCATCTTCCTTAGGCTATCATAAACAAAGCAGAGTGTTATAAGCCAATTGCTAAAATGAATACCTGAGACTAAGGGGCATTTTTGTTGGTGGCTGTAGTTAAAATGGACTATCTCTGGAAATGTAACTTCAACTTTCCCTGTTTTTGTAGTAACGCTGCATTAAGATGTCAGGTCAAAATATTTTTTTTCTTTTTCTCTCTGTTTTGATATTTCATTTGAGAACCAATATTTCAAAAAATGTAGTGATTTAGTACAAATTCCTTAGTTCCAGTCAGATAAATAAACCTTACCAGATTCAGTGCACTGATTTATTGATAGGACTCTGAGGGATCACAAGCCTTTTTGAGAACTTCAGAAACATTTCTGCATTCTGAATTTTATTGAAGTTGTTCCCGAGAGAAAAGCAGAATGGGAGAAAAAAACCCTCTACTCTTTCCACAGATTTGGGCATTTTAACAAAGGTTTCACTTTTTTTTTTCAAAAGGTCAATATTTAAAAAAAAAATAGGAGTAGCGGTAATACCAACGTGTTCTGGTCACCAGTAACTGCTCACAAGAGCAATGTTCTGTGTGGCCAGCTTCCTGTGATCTATGATAATGAGATTCGATTGGCACCAATATTTAAAGTACATAGAAAAATCTCCAAACTTTTTATAAAGTGATTTTTACTTCTTTGCAAGCTAAGTTGATACCTCCTTTTTAAAGAAAGGATTAGGCAATATTTTGTGTAAAATATACCTATTTTTAAAATTAGCCTTGACTTTTTTTTTTTAAATAAACACGTTTATGTAGAGATGATCACAGGTCTAAACAGCTTCTCTCTGCTTTTCTCAAATCCAAACATCTTCCCTCCTAAAAGGATTATAACTTGAAAGATGCCCGTATGCCAGGTGCATCTTCCTGGGACTGGGCATGGGAAACTGATGGGTTAGAACTGGGCTGGCGGCTACAAGAGAGAATCCAATATGACACCATGAGCCTCGCCCATGCTTCTCCCATGGGACCTGGAGAGGGACTGAGGCACCCAGGCCGCTGATGGAGGGGCCTTTCCCGAGGGGACTCTCTGCTCTAACGCCACCCTTGCCCAGTGGTTCTAGGTGCCCGGTTCAGACCCTACAGACTGCTCCCAGGGGAGGGGAATGGTTTCTGCCATGAGAAAGCAAGAGTGAGGTGTCTTACCCAGTTTGGAATTTATTTTATGGGCCGCCATATTAATACAGGTGTTTGAGGGACCAACTAAGGGAGTAAATGAGACTGTTTGGGGAAGTGGGGAGAGACTCACTATGGGTAAGGAAATGTGGATGAGGAAGGAGAAAGCGGGCCTTCTGAGGGGTCCCCCGGAATGAGGCAGCTTCCGTGGCTGGGAATCAATGGAGACCTCTAAGGGCAGAGAGAGAGCTGCGCTGTGGAGGGTAAGATGCGGCTCTTGGGGCCCTCCTGTCTGTGGCTTCTGTCCCCCAGCTCCCTCTAGGACACCTGCGAGGGCAAGGAGATGTGCCCTTCAGTAAACAGCAATCCATCAAGCTGCCAGCTGCCAGCTCCCCTCGCTGGCTCTGCACAGGCGTGAATGCTGCCACAGCCGTCTCCATCTGTCCCTTTGGGAGACCCACGCTTTGAAGGAAGGCCCACACTTAGCGCAGTGTTCCTCAGGCAGGCGGGCAAGCACAGTGTGCCCGCTAACCACTCCGCCATATGATCAGCTGTTTTATGATTTTATATATTTATGGTCCGACTGTTTTGGTATTTCGTAATCAATTACTTGTCGAGTAAAAACAGTAGTGAGCTTTTTAAATTTAGAAAAGCTCTATTTTGAAAAGGTCTGCTTTTCCAGTTGCTGATAGAATGTTTATTGTAATTGTACCTGGCAGCACCTAATCAAGACTACCTGTTTGCCCTGGCTGGGTGGCTCAGTTGGTTGGATTGTTGTCTGGATACAAGGTTGCAGGTTCGATCCCTGGTCAGGGCACATAACAAAAATCAACCAATGAATGCATAAATATGTGGAACAACAAATCTCTCCCTCTCCCCCCTCCCCCCTCTCTCTCCCTAAAAATCAATCAGCAAAATATTTTTTAAAAGACTATCTGCCCATTGTTACTCCACTCATGCACCAATTCATGGGGAGTAACTTCGCTGCATTTATCAGATAACTCACGTTTCAAGTGCCCAAACTATGTATTTCAATCTTTTCACAGGGGTCTGCTAAGATAGGGGCAATGAGAGATGTATGCACACAGTATGTCTCTTCTACACAGTATGTCTGCTTACACCTACTATTATTCCCAAAAATGTTTAAGGTGGCCTTCATAGCATTGTTGTTAGGACAGAAAGTTTAACAAGCAAACATTTTAAGTCATAAAACCTCGTATAAGTTTTGGGAATCGTTCCTGAGCAAGACACTCAAGGTCCTTTATTTTCTCTCTGGAACCTTTCAGCCCAGCCTTAGGTTTTCTATTTCTTTTCCTCTTAACCTCCAGGGACCTGCATTCCGAACACATCAAACCAGTTGGTTGGCATTTCACAAATAGTGGCTCTGCAGTTTCCAGCTCCTGTGCTTTTGTGGTTCCTCTGCCTTGTAGGGCTTCCCACTCCCGCTGGCCTATGAAGTCCTGCTAATTAAGGCCCAGCTTAAATGTCACCTTCCCCTCCCTACTTTCTTAACTGCTTCCCTGCAAATACACATAGAAAGACTACTTCTCCTCTCTTCCTGTCATGGCATTTTGCTCATTTAGCTATTTCAACACGCATCACAGATGGATGTTGACTGATATTCTTCTGCCCCCCCTGTTCCTGAATTGGTAGGTTCTTGAAGTGGGGGGCCACCTCCCCTCTTTTTAATGCAGCGTTTGGTGTACTAGACATACTCAAAATTGTTCCTTGGGTGTAGGAGCTGAAAAACTTCCCCTAGTCTTACTCAGGGCAACTGAAAGGAACGTCCCCTTGCCTCCCTCAGTGAGGTGCATTAAGGAAGGTGGGCATTTTCCCTCTCTGTCTGAGTTTGAGTGGTGCTCTATTTTCCTTTAGCTCAACTTTCCCTGTTTTGCATCTAGGAAATCTTTCATTTATTTCCATATTTTTTCCCATTAAGCAACTCTTGCCTGGCGATTCCCTAACTGACCATCTTAAATGCTGGGCATATTGTAAGCACACTGAGAAGACGTTTATGCTTTGGGGTCTGAGACTTAGTTCTAAGCACCGATTTGCCAGTGGCTTGACCTCTGGGCAAGGAGCTTTATTAGTCAGTGCTTTCCGGAGAAACGAAAGCAGTCAGATGTAGGTAAGGGCATGCAGGATGCATATGTGTATGTGTGTATGTTCATTATAAGGGAGTGGTTCACATGATTTTGGGGGCTAAGTCCCAAGAGCTGTAGTCCCCTAGGAGAGCCAGTGTGGGTTCCAGTGTGAGTTCCAAGACCTGGGAACCAGGAACCAGGAGTATGAATCCCAGTTTAAGGGCTGGAGAGCTTGAGACCAGAGAGAGCCAGTTCTTGAGTCCAGGTCTGAAGGCCTGCAAAAACCTATGCCTCAGCTCAAACAGTGAGGCAGGAAGGCAGGAGGGAGAAGATTCCATGTTATTCAACGTTATCTTCTCTTCAGGCCTTCCGTGGCTTGGATGAGGCCCACCCACATTGGGAAGGGCCATCTACTTTCTCATCTCCTGATTCCAATGTAAATCTCATCCCAAATTTATCACAGACACATCCTGAAATGTTTAACCAAGTATCTTGGCACCCCATGGCCCAGTCAACTTGACACATAAAATTGACCATCACAGAGAGAGTATTATTTTGCCAATAGTGCCAGACAGTTGACTTAAGGAAGGAATTTTATATAGAAAATCATTATCTAGATATGATAATGAAAGTCTTTGCAAGAAGTTTGAAGTCGTCTCATTTGATAATTGCATTTAATCATGGAAGAAGTACAGAGTAGAAAGAATCCTATATATTCTAGTCAGAAACAGGGTATGAGTCTCAAATTACATGATTTTAGGAGCCATGCAAATTAATAAGTAAGTACAGTATGTTGAGTATATTCCAACCCAGAATGGCAGGAACAGTGGTACATAGGAGAACTCAAGACCTAACTAAAGATATGCAATTTTTAAATGTCAAACTATTATTTGAAATTAGCCTCTGACTAAATTATTTCCCTCATTTAGCTATCAACTAGCTACAGGACTTTAGAAATTCATTTAATTTTTCTGGGACTCGGTTATTTTATTAGACTAGATGGCTAATCTGTATTCTCAAGAATCTTTCCATGCATTTTACCTGCCAGTTAAGTTTGAAAGGTTAGGAAGTAACACCTTTGCTGATTTAAAGATGTCGAACATGAATTCTAAAGGAAAGTAACATGTCACCCTCTGAAGCAACATAACCTTCCAGTGACATTAGAGTGAATTGTTTTGAAACAATAGGTCTATGCTTTGAAATGTATCAAGAGCAGAAATATCCTAATCATATTTCTGTATCAAAAAAGCACTGTGAGCATTAATGTGCTTCCTAGTGTAATTTGACCAAGGCTCCTGATAATTTGGTGGCAAGTCTCAATGGGCGTTGCCAAGTCCGTACCTTACCCCACACTTGCATGCTTTCTCAAGCCGGAGCAATGCTTCCTGTTGTAAAATGGGATGATTTTCAATACGTATGTGGTGGTGTGTGTGGACTTTTCTTGTTCAAAGTCTTTTCATGGAGTCCCGACGCCTTCAAACTATAATTTAAAGCCAGACAGCCTCTGTGGATTTATGGAGTCATTTTCCCTTTGGCTAAAGCCCTCTCTGGTCACAGACCACTAGATTTAAAAAGGCAGCCGAACTCATCCAGAGACCAACATAAATTTTCAGCGGTAGGGAGAATGGTGCCTGCTTATTAAATGAGTGAGAATATAGTATTTGCCAGCTACAAATAAATGGTGTTTTCCACTCTTAAGTTGGAAGCAAGGCCATTAGAGATGTATAATATTTGACTCCCATTCATCAAGTTTAGCTACATTAGTCGAATAATTTGCATGTTACACTTTGTGCGTACTTCAGCCTTCCATCTGGATTTGACTAGATATATGGGTCCACCTTTGCCAAAGGCTTCCAGTTATGAACACATCTAAAACAATTTTCCCCAGCACTCAGAGACCGACTCTGAGCGCTAAAGAGAAAAAGGAAGGGTCTTGTTGTCTCACCAGGCTCTTCTCCAGAGCTCCAATATTTATGCTTCCTAAGTGCAGGATTAGGCATTCTCCATTGGTTGCCTGCATCCACTTTCCATTTGCTTCAGAGAAATTATTAATGTTAGTCCAATAAAAATAGGACTTTTTCCTTCAGTGATTCATTATTGGAAGCCATTTTCACTGACTTCAAGGGCTTGAGGATGAAACATGTTTATCCTTGACAGATCTTGGTATTTTTCCATGTTTCTCAGGAACTTTTCCAAGACATTTTTTATATATAAAAACAAAATAAATTATAAGGCTGGAGACTACAGTTGATTAACTGGATGAGCTTTCTAGAGTACTTTCTGAGAAAGTGCTGCCTGGCATTTCTAGTCATGAAGCCTGCGGAGGGGATACTCACCACCAAAAATGGAACACGTCTTCACTCCCAGTCACTCCAAAAATGCTATTACGAAATGCAGTCTTTGAAAACAAGTTATTTTTGCAGCTATGTTTTAATAGACTATGTTACATTTCTGTGCATCAATATTCCATGTGTAAAAACTAGGCACAAAACGGTTAATGAATATTATGCTCTAATTATAGTCTTTCCCCCTCCCCATCAACAACTTTGTGTTTCTTAAAAATTTTATTTGATGCCTATCACTTGACATGGTGGTAAACCTATTAGTCACACTATATATCTTTTATCTGGTGGGGAAAATGTCAATTTCTTTTGAATATTAGTCTATTTATGCTTTATAAATCAAGTCTATCTTATTATTATTCAAATATTTAGTCAAATATTGCTCTGGGCTGGGAGTTTCTTAGTCTCTTTAAATTGACTTTGTGTATTTCCAACTGGATAATGGCAGGGTAAATTCTTACACACATAGATACACACATAAGCACTCTCCAGATACCAGATATTCTCCAGGATCTAAATTGAGTTGGATCTTCAAGGATAAATAGGACTTTTGATCTATAGTAACAATAAACATGAAGATAATTATTTTAATGAAAGCTAGGAGCTAGCATTAAAGGAGCACTCTTTATGGTTAGGCACTCTAGTCAGTCATATCTCATGTAATACAACAATTTAAGAGGTGAGCCCAGAATAATGGGGAGGTGCTAAAGTTTGACTGATAGGCTTCTAATTCTGGCTATATTACTTTACTGGCCATGTACTCCATCTGACAGTGCCCCCAGTTTTGGAGATATTAATGGTAACTACCTTCTAGAGCTGGTATGAGAAATAAATGAATATACAGTCTGATGCTATATGGTTTGACCCTAGTAATTACTCAATAAACGTTAGCTACTGTCCTCCATATTGTAGATGAAGAAAATGATTGAGTCTCAGAGAAGCTAAGTAATGTCTCTGTATTTAAATAGTAGTTTGAGCCAGGATTTGAACTCAGACAACCTAGCACCAGAGTCTAGGTTCTAACTACTAAGGATTCTAGGAAAGGAAAGAGTAAAGGCAAATGCAAAGGCTTGATAAGGTGAATGTATGTACAGTGAAGAGCATAGATGAGTCCGTACAGGGACCTAGGGCTGAATTGGGTTGAACACCTATTGTGAAAGGCCTTGGAATGCCTTGGAAAGAAATAGATGTTACCATGGAGGCCACCTAGATTCAGTGGAATATAACCTATTCTCCAATTCTTTTGTATGGAAATGAAACAAAACAAAACAAGAACATACTGCCATTTTCCTTTGATTTAAGCTATCTTCTAAGCCTGTAATACATTTTCAGTGAATTAATAGGAACTAGAGTTCAAATGGGAGACTGGTTGAAGATTAGGCAGTTTGCAGAAGTATCACCAAGCAATGTGCTTTTTATTTAATCTCAACCCGGAATCCAAGTGTTGTAGTTGCATTAAGTGCATTGATTTGACTCAAGGATTCTGACTCCAGCTGGCAAAGTTCACCAGGACTCTAAGCATGTGTATCACTCCTGCTGCGGGGACTAGACATTGCGTGTCCGCTAGCTGCATATCTCCTCCCTGTGGAGAGACTCATGAAGTCAAATTGCAATCAGAGAATTTTACGTGGAGACATGAATGCAGAATAGGGTTAGAAAGTCACATGATTCAAGCACGGCCAACTTTATGGGCACGTTACCTGTGCAATTTCTCAAGGGCCCATGCTCATCAGGGCCCCATGCTTCAGTAAGTGCTCTGCTGTCTCCATCTTGACACTTAAAAGTTTTGAACAAGGGCTCTACATTTTATTGTTCATTGGCCCCAGAACTAATGCACTTGATCCTAAATGTATGAATTTAATGGTTCCACCCTAATCCCATGTCTCACCCACTTTATGGTAAGGAAATTCCTATTAGTGGGACTGCAGTTTTGCTCCTTAATCCATGGATGCTTTCAGCTGGTTGTGCTTAAAATGACCCTGCCAGCATGCTCACCTCTGACACCATTTCCTTGACTTTTATTACTATCTCTTATCTATAGGACAAGCACTTCTTTAGCCTGTTTATACTGTCAATTAAATATTGTCCTGGGTGTATATCTTTAAGTTGACTTTGTATATTTATAAACAGACCATTACATATTTATTTAAAAGATTAACTCTGAGGGAATCCATGTTTCCTGATTCTTTAAGTTCCCCATGTGTTACACGTTGTAAATGAGATTAATGTCATTATGTTTAAAATTTATTGAAAGTGGAATGAACTGGCAGAGCAGATTGGATAATGGAATGCAACCAAAAGCTTTTAGGCAAGACAGAGAAATGTGGCCAGAAACCCAGTAGTCAGGGCAAAAGGTCGGCTGACCATGATAGCTATGCTGTTAAATAAACATGAAAAGAACAGTTGGGTGAGAGTGAAGGACACACATACATTTTTCACCCATCACTGCCAATAGGTCCTTTCTAGTGCATTTAACCTTTGGTGATATAGGGACAGGGGGATAGTTTACAGGAAAGCAACAAACATGATTGATGATTGGACAGTAGGGGATGCAGAAGAAACTTTAAAAGATAGTAACATAAATAAGTGTCTTTTGTCTGGAAGACAAAATATAAGTAAAGGAATTTTAGAGTCTTTAAGCACATGAAGTATTTTATTTTTAATGAATTTTGTGACTATATTTATCTCATTTTAATAATAAACGGAATTTGTAGAAAATAATGGCAGACACTCGGATTATAACATCCTATTGAAATATTAAAATTCATTTCTGATTTCTTTATTGTAATACCCATCTGTATTTGTTTAGAAAATAAAGCTATGATTTAAAAACCAAAAGGCCATCAATCAAAATATTTTCCACCTGTTCCTTCTTAAGGGACTATCAATGTAGTAAATTTAATGAAACCAGCATTGTTTTACTACTTGCCCATCATAAACTGTTACTGGTTCCAGGTGACTAAGTATTTACAAGGGACCTTTGAAGATTTAATAGTGGGTTTTAAGTGAATGGAATACCATGTAATGAAAGTTTTACACCATAAACAAAATTGAAAGGTAAACTGGCGAAAAATAAATTTGCAAAGATAAAAAGACAAACTTAATATACTTAAAAAGAGCTTATATGCATTAATAAGAAACACTGAAAGCAAAATGGAAAAGAAGGGCAAAGGGTATGAACAGACAATCCATTGAAGAAAAAAAAGTGGCTTATAACATTGTTTCCAGTATTAGTGGTAATCAAATGATTGACCTTTAAACAGGAAGATATAATTTTGTCTGCAAAATTAGCAATGAATTAAAAAATGATATTACTGTAAAAAGATAACCTCTACTTTCATGTGTCCAGAATGGCAAAATTATTTATGATATAGACAATTATGTTATGAAATGATCAGTTATGAATTTTCTTCATTTTTTGCAGGTTAAAATTACAGAAAATTGCTTATAAGAAAATCCTAAGTGAAACTATCAGAAAATTAAATTGTGTATTATGTAGTATAGATCAAATAATGGTAAGCTATACAGGGTCTCCCCCCAAAAAAGTATACTCACTTTGAATAATTATAAAGTCAGTGTTTATTAACATACAGTTTATTTTCAAAATTTAAAAGAATCTACAGAAATGAATAATTTTTTCTCAATGCCTGTTTTCAAACTGATGACTGTTCTGGTCCGGGTACTGCTGATAACTGGAAGCAATGGAATCACAAACATCAAGAATCATTTCATTTCGTATTTGTGTGCCCTCAATTCTTCGACTGTTGCTGGTTTTATACCCTAAACTTTATCTTTTATATATCCCCATTAAAAAAAAAAAAGTCTAGTGGCACTTTAGGATCAATTTTCTTTTTTTTCAAAGCTTAGTCTGGCATCAACCTTTTTTTTCCCCCAAATCACTTAAACCTGAAAAGGAGTGAAAATTGAGTTATCAGCTGTTAAAGTGTGTATACATTTTTTGGAACACCCTATATATGTAAATATATGGAATAGAACGTGAGAGGGAAAGCACCAACATTGCAATAGAAGTTTTCTGGGAATTTTGATGATCTGTACGTCTTATTTACTACTGTGTGTTTTCAGAAGTCTGTAATGACATCCTTTTGAAGGTTTGTTCTCCTTCCTCCTCCCCCACCTCTTTCCCCTCTCCAGCAAACACACAGCAGTATGCAGTTTGTTGTAGGGAACTGGGGGAGAGTGTGAGTTCCACATCTCCTTGCTTCACACTTTTATTTTTGCCTAGAAAACATAAGGCCTGAGTAACAAAGTTCAGGACCAGCCCTTGGGTTTGGGAGTATCAGTGTGAAGACCGCCTTTACAAACCCAGTGTTCCTGATGGTCATAGCGACCTGGATTTGGGGGTCCAGTCCTAATTTTAAGACTTGTGTTCAATTGTTTTCCACAAGTATACTCAGTGTGTTCCCATTTTTAATTTGGAAGTAAATAAAAATGCCTACAGAATATATTTTAGATGCGTTAGGAAGACCTTCTGCACTCAAGTTACACAGTTACAACTGACTTGCAAAGACCATCTTTCTACAATTAGAGAGAAGACCTAAAATGCTGCTACTCCCGGAAGAGGTAACCAACCTCCTGTGACGGAACAAGGGCAAGGACTCCGGGCTTCTGCATGTCAGGCCCCAATTAGCAAGACATCATTCCTTGTGAGGTTAATCAACCCACAATCATAATTACAAATCTTGACATTTAGATGCTCCCAAAGTCTGCGCCCACTCCAGCAGGGTTAGCCACACTATCACCCATTAAGATGTCTAAGATGTCGAGCAATTAGAAGGCAGAGGAGAAGGTGCGCTCCACCACTCAGAGGGGAGCGGCTGGGCAGCTAACCCCACCTGCCAGGGCAGCGTGCATTTTTTTAAATATCGGCTTCAAAGCCTTGTCACTCACGACAAGGACGATCTGAGTCTGAGTGTTACGTTTAGGCGAGAAGCGCCTCCTCATCCCTCAATCAGTCGGCTGCTGACCTTTCCGGGGTCCCCACCAGTTGCTCAGCTGTCATGAAAAGCCGGGAGGGTGGGACATCACTGGAGCTGTCACGAGGTCAACCAGCCGGGGTTCGGGCCAATTTGCTAAATGTGTCCACGCTAAAGGGTCTGCTCCCTAACCAGTCTGATGACATGTATTACCAATTAATCACCAACTCATTTTCAGGGAGCTGTGACCTTCCTCATATCTGTAGTCCACTCACCGCTTCACCTGGCCTTGGGGGATGTCAGGCCACCCCGGGGACACGCAAAGTTGCAGAAACTCGTGTGTTGGGCTACCAGGGTGACAGGCTAGGGACACCTGCTTCAGACCAGCACTGACCTAGTTTGGTTAGAATGTTCTGTGTGGTGTGCAACCCACAAAGATACTGCATATAGCTCAGGTGCATGCAAAAGTCATTCTCTTTGAAAATGTTAATGGTATAGTCAGGTCTCATTGTTTTTCTCCATCAACTATCAATTCTTTATTTGTCTTTAGAAGGTGGTGGCTTTGTCATTATTCTCTACCGAGTTTTGTTATCTGAGAGGTGCTGTCTTAGACGCAGAAGGGTTTCTTTTTTTTTTCTTTTACAAAATAGACTGCTCTATTTGTAGCCAAGTCTCATAAATTAAACTACTTGTCAAAATAAATGAATAGTATGTTTGTTATATTCATGATTTAAAATCACATTTGATTGCTTACTCATTAATCCACAAAATTAAGCAATCCGCCCTGGATTGCAGTCATTAGTACAAATAAGCCAGCTTCTTCTGACAGTCAGAAGTAATGGAGAACACTGCACAGTGGTGTTTGTTTCAAAACGAGGTATGTTAATGTGCAAATTAGTTTTACAATTTCAAAGGCTTCCTCTGGAAGAGAATCGGATGCATTCATATAGTCCGTCAGGGAATGGGATTGAGATCATAATATACTAACGTGGAATTTAGAGGGAGAAAACTGTAAAATGCAAATTTGCATTGAACCTTCAGGCTGGGCAGTAGCTATTTTGCCCGTAGAGGAGCATACATGGCAATGGAGGTTGCCTTTATTCCTAACTGGATGGAAAATCAGGACTCAGGGATATGGTGCCCACAGAAAGGTGTAGGTATTCATATGAAAGAGGCTTGGGTACAGCAGAAAACAAAAATCGTGTATTTACCTGCCCCCCTTCTGTCTGCCAACTACCATGCTCTGAGTGTGGAACATAGTCAGTTGTCTATCAGTTCTGTTATCTATAAAACAGTATGAGTGCTTTTCTCATAGGGTTTCTTATGAGTATGAAATAAAATATGTAAACACTTTGAACAGTGCCTAGAACAGGGTAAGGACTACATAAGTGTTCATTAAATATAAAATTTTAATGATGTGACACATGGTTTCAAGTAGCTTACAGTTTACTTATAGAGGCAAGAATTTCAGATGTGGAACACAGTATTGTAGAAACAAACACCATGGTCAGGGGCGTCCAATGGAAGGCCTGAACTTCATTTTGAAAGCCTGACAAATACATAATGAATTTTAAGCTGGGGCAAGACCATGCCACACCTGTGTGAGAGAAAGCCCCTTCCGCAGTAGTGTGGTGGGCCAGTTTCAGGGGGCTGGACTGGAAGCCAGAAGAGAATTGAGGCCCTTAGAAGGGCTAGGTGAGGACCTGGTCAGAGGCATTGTGCCATTCCTTTGGGATGGGATAACCCTGAAGAGAGAATTCGTCAGGTTCCAGTAAATTATTGCCTTTAATCTGTCGACATACGTCTGGATGGCTGTTGTAGCACTGATCCTTGGCTAAGAGATTATCAAAGGGTGTGTTTCTGAGACAGCTACCACTTTGGTTTGGTTAGAGAAGAGAAATTGTAAGGAAGTAGGGAGAATAAAACTGAGCCCGAGAAATAATACTCAACCTGGATGTTACAACATCGTAACTGTATCTATGCTTTATAATTTACAAAAATATTTTTCCACATTCTATTTTATGTTTCCTAGTGTCAGAGATACTTGTTTCAAATAAAATATTCTTTCAAAAATGCTGGTTAGATGTGTGAGATTTAGATAAGAATAACTTGGAGAAACAAAGCCAAGTGTGTGATCGTGTGTCCGTGCATTTTAAATTATTCCCACTTGTACCTTCATCTCCAATAATGTATACTCTCCTGAGACCTTTGGAGCCACTGGGATTGAAGAAAATTGAGGAACTATTAATGGCAAATAGCACCAGATGATAGAGTTAGGCTAAGAAAAGAATTCAGAGCCAAGGAACTCAAATACAAGTGAAAGTTTATTTAGAAAGTCACAGGGGTAGAGAAAGTGAACCATGAACGGGGCAAGAAGTGAGCCAGCTGGGCTGTATGGGCTCAGGAAACAAGTTTTGGAGACAAAAGAAGGGACCTTGGAGCTTAGGAGAAAGAAACGAAAGGTATGTGCCTTGAGGGAAGAAAGGGGGAGGAAAGCTGTGGATGAGAGTGAGAGAGAGAGAGAGAGAGAGAGAGAGAGAGAGAGAGAGAGAGAGAAACTGTGCTTTGGGCCCTTTGTCTTGAGGGTTTTTATCTGCTTCCAAAGCATTGACCCTAGGGGAAGTCCAAGGGGAGGATCTCAATAGAATATTCATCAGCTTTCTAGTGTGTCCTCTCAGGGTTGTGCTCTCCACTGATTGGTTGGTGCCAGGGCAGGGGGTCGTTAGCACATCTGGTTCTGATATTAGCCATTGCGTTGCCCCACCTGACCTTTGCTACTTTTCTGGGCCTGAAGCTGAAATACAACTGAGGCCTAAATGTTATCTCTAGTTTGAGCAAAACTCTGACTCTGTGATCAACAGACCTCAGAATTTCTTAAGATTATTTGATATGGACCCAAACCTCATTGTCCTAAGGTCCCAGTGCTTACAGGAGTGGTCATACAAGGGTTTGTATGGGAGTCGTATGAGGCTATTCTCTGGTCCCCTTGTTCCTCGTCTAGGGGGTCTAGCAGATGACCATCAACATGCCAGGGGAGGAAAGGTCATGGGAGGGTCAATCTGCATGACCAGTGATATAAAAGGTCAAGTGGTCTAAACCACAGGACCAGTGATATTCTAGGGCAGTGGTCAGCAAACTGCGTCTCTTGAGCCACCTGTGACTCTTTGGCCCCTTGAGTGTGGCTCTTCCACAAAATACCGACTTCTGCACATGGGCCACGAAGTTTCAATCACACTGTACATGTGCGCCCGCACGCGGTATTTTGTGGAAGAGCCACACTCAAGGGGCCACAGAGCCGCATGTGGCTGACCAGCTGCAGTTTGCCAACCACTGATCTAGGGGAAGATAGGTCACCTGTGAGGGAGGTCCCACCTTACAATTGCCAGTTGCTAGGCTCCTGGGACTTCCTCTGTACCTGGCCTGTAGTTCCTATTCTGCTCATATCTAACTGCCTACTCTATCAGAACCATCAAGTGGTAGATTGGCTAAATGGCAGGCAAACCACCCAATGGATTGGGATCATCTTTGAGGATTTCCCAGGCAGCTTCACCCAGGTAGCTCCCACTTTCTGAGTAGCTGTTATTTTTAGTATGTGTAAACCAGGGAGAGAGGAAATACTATTATTACTGATAAGACAAGTATGTTGAGTTTTTTAAATGCCTGACATTTGTGTTATCCTCACTATGCTTGGAACTTCTCCAGGCTTCTGTATCTGTTCCCTTTTCCTGTCGCTGGCCCCTGGGGCCCCCTAGGATTAGACTTGGTGGCTGGCACCTGAACTCCATGGACCCTTTGTCTGACCACTGCTGTGGATGAAGAAGGCACAGAGGAAAGGGCTCCTCAGGATTGCCCTTGTCTATTAGATAAGGGTGTGAACGTTGTTTCACACATGGCGAGCTGTTCTTACTAAGGAACGGAAAGAATGCAGCAAAAAACAAACTCCAGATTCTTGTCAAATGACAACTTCAACTTTGAAATTTTAATTCAAGTCAGTCAGAGACAAAAATGTGATTCAGTATAAAATGTCTTTATACCTGGCTTCTAAGTAAACGTACTACATAATTAAAGGAGGTAAATGTGTTTTTAGCTGAAATATGGGTGGTTTTTAATAGGCATATCTTTTGTTGTTATGGGGAAATATAGGCAGCTGCCTCTTTAAAAAATGATAAGGGTAAATAGCATTCTTAGTACAGTTATGTAAATCATGTTATTTTCTTTAGGATGAAGCTTAAAACTGTAAAGTTTGTAAAGGTCCCTATGATAGATTTTCAGTTTGGAGAGGAAGTGAAAATTGGTTTTATCTCATTTACTGAATGTGGCTTGAACTTTATGAGAAGCCGGGTTGTTCCGCACTTGCTCTGAGGATGCGAGATCTGAAGGCTAGCATCTGATGAAGATACTAATAGCATGAGCCTGCTAATTTTAAAAATTCAGATCACATGCTTTTAGCTACCTGTCAAAATACTATGAAGGAAAAGAACCCGTTTTCCACCCTTTGTTTAAAATGGCATAAAATCAGCTCACATAGCCAGTTGTTATTTAGTTTCCAGCAGATGCGTACATTTAAATGAAATTCCACAGTGTTTCACCCTCTTCCCAAAGGTGATAATGTGTTTTCCTCCACTTGTGAAATTGCAGTAATTTCACAGGCTTCCTTAGATTTAATTGTGTTTATTAGGATTTGAGACAAATGATTCCAATTTCATTTTGTAGGATACCATTTTTTCCTTTGTCTTTTAATTTTACTTGATAGTTATTAGTAATGCGGACTCTGTACGAAACGGTAAAAAATAGCACTATATTGTGAAATTCAACAGTTTGACCCAAAGAACTCAATATGGCAAATAAGCATTTCTTAGTAGTGCATTAGTTCACTTGACATGTAATTAAAATCCAGCCACATAATTTTCAGTGTAATTGCTAATAAAATATTTTTTTGAAAATGCAGTTTATGTTCTATGGGCATTTGGATCACTCTTTTTTTTATTCTCAATGTAGCCCAATGATAATAGCATCAGGTTATAAAAACTCAGGCTATAAAAGTGACAGAATGCTATAGGTTGACAAGAGAGCAAACCACATCATGAATATTGAAGGACCCCGAACTAAAGCACTTCCTGGCGTTATTATTAAAATACTTACTTGTCAGTGTAAAAACTAACAGTGTTGGTATATTGCTTCGAGTTATGGTAGAAATAGAACAGACAGCACAAACCATGTTTCGCTTTGGTGGAAGGGCAGTACTGAGTATCTAAGGATTGTGTGTTCTCGTGTGATGAAGAGCAAGAGAAAAGGAAAAACAAAAATTACCTGTTTGATGTGTTTGATCTTGGTACTTTCTCTGTTCCTCTGTCAGTCCTGTGATGAAGAGATTAAAGACAAGCAACACAGTGAAAGTAGAATGGGAATAAACAAGTCAAGTGGGATTATTCTGAAAGCCAGGGAATGTTAAGTATGGTAACAAAAGGCATTGACATTAGCCTTCCATGTGTGTCAGGCTCTCTCTGTGCTAAGCATCTAGACATGTTAGGGATATTATCAAGAAAATTAATATTCTACCCCCCCCCTCAGCCCCCAACACACACATATACACACGCACCTTTATTATTGATATTTATTATAATGGCCCTATCGTTTGAGTATAAAAACAGGTCTGAGTCCTTGAAGAGATATTGATGGTGTGAAATTGAAAAGAAGACATGGCTCTTTTGATCAAGTCTGATACTCAGGCTTGTGTAAGTTGTAAATTATCCAAATCTCCTTTATTTCTTTTTTTTCTTAATTTAATTGATTATAGTGTCAGAGGAAGAGAGAGAGAGAGAAATATTGTTGTGAAAGAGGAACATCAATTGGCTGCCTTCTGCAGGTGTCCCAACTGGGAATTAAACCAGAGACCCCTCATTGCACGGGACAATGCTCCAACCAACTGAGCCACACTGGCCAACTTGAAACTACTGTTTATTTATTTGAGAGAGAGGAAGGGAGAGAAAGAGAGAGAAACATTGATTTGTTGTTCCACTTATCTATGCATTCATTGATTACCTCTTTATGTGCTCGGATCAGGGATTAAATCTACAACCTTTGCTCATCAGGATAACTAACTAACTGAGCTATCTGGTCAGGGCCTCTTTTCTCTCTTTTTGATTTTTGAGTTTCGTTGTTGTTGTTGTTGTTGACTTTTACATTATTTTTAACCTTTACAAGGTGACTGTGGAAAAAATATTAAAATGTTATCTAAAATAAACTTTATGGATGATATTTTTTCTAGGTCTATCCTAGTTTCAGATGCTCTTTCCAGATGCCCCCCAGGGGATACATGTAGGCACCAAATCTAGTGCCTAATCTTTGCAGTGGGGACACTATCAGTGCAGGCAATTGAGGTATGACAATTGAATAGAATTCATACATATCTCATTAATATATTTATTTTTGTGTGTTTTTCTAAGTCCTATTTATAAGATAGGTGTGTTTTAAAAAATACATTTTACCTTGAGCTCTCAAACAGAGGTATAAAACACAGAAGATAAACATTGCACATTGTCCTGGTCCCTTAAATTTAGTGGCAATTAAAGACAAGTATTTTCATATTAAAACAAGCACAGAAATCTGGTAGAGTATAAAATGAATGTAAAATGTACATGAATTTATAAAATAAGGCTGAGCACTTCAATTTTAAACTCACGGCATGCCAATTCAGGTTATGCCTCCACTCCCCTGGAGGTTTACTCACTCTTATTGTTTTTTTTAATTCTCAGCAGTGGACATTCTTAGAGATAGGAAGTGGGGTTGGGGGGGCGGGGGAGAGAGACCACTCACAACATTTCTGACAACATGGATGGACATAGAGGGTATTTTGCTAAGTGAAATAAGTCAGAGAAAGACAAATAGCATATGACTTCATTTATATGTGGAATCTAATAAAAAAATAAATGAACAAACAAATCAAACACAGAACATTTTGATGGTTGCCAGATGGGAGGGGGTTTGGAGTAATGGGTGAACAAGGGGGAGGAATTAAGAAGTACAAATTTCCAGTTATAAAAACCGTCATGGGATGTAAAGTACATCATAGAGAACATATTCAATAATCCTATATAATAAAACCCTAATATGCAAACTGACCAAATAATGGAACGACTGGTTGCTATGATGCACACTGACCACCAGGGGGCAGATGCTAAATGCAGGAGCTTCCCCCTGGTGGTCAGTGTGCACCCACAGGGGGCGTGCCACTCATCCAGAAGCCATCCAGGCTCGCAGATGGCGAGGGCAGTGGCAGTGGCGGGAGCCTCTCCTACCTCCACTGCAGGCCAGTGGTAAGGAGCGAGTGGTCCCAGACTGTGAAAGGGTGCAGGCCAAGCTGAGGGACACAAAATTTCGTTCATGGGGCCTCTAGTAGTATAATAACTATGTATGGAGCCAAATGGGTACTAGACTTATCTGGGTAATCACTTTGTAAGTTATATCAATATCTAATCACTATGCTGTACACCTGAAACTAAAATAATATAGAATGTCAGTTGTAATTGGAAAAAAATATATTTAAAGAGACAGAGAATGCATTTCCTCGAAAGGAAGTGAAGAAAGTGATGTAAAGAGGATGCAATGGTTGATGGTGTCCTAAAAACAAGCCCAAGGTGGGCTTTGGATTTCACAGCCTGCAGATTGTTTCTGACTTGTTAAGACTGGCTTCAGTGGAGGTCAGTGACTAGTGACCTCAGTAAAGGAATGAAGGAGGGAGCCTGGAACTGCTCTGTGCCTAGCTCTTTCAGATTTTACTCCAGAGGGGAGGTAGGAACTGGGCTGGCACCTGTAAGGGTGGGTCCTGAGAAGGTTGGCTTGTTTGGGTTTTTGTTTTGGGTGAGAGAATGAACAGCATATTTGTAGGCTGATCTTTCTGTGCATATATGGGGATTAGGTACCCAATTACTATTAGAGGTCTGCAGGGACAGGAGTTGTGATTAGAAGTCAAGGCTGTGTGAACAGATCATTTGGGACCATGGTCTTTGTGGGAAATGCCAGTGCTGCCCTGGGTGGCATGAGAATGCTGGCATCACAGGAGAGAAGCAGGGGCGCCAGAGATGGATAGGGCAGCAGAAGAGGACGGGTCCAAATCAGTTACTGCCTGGTTGCCTTTTGCATACAGTTTAGGTTACTGCAGTCTCCAAGGGGTGGGTGAAAAAATCTGCGTGCCACAGATGGCTAGGCTAGATGAATCCTTCACCAGAGATTTAATAGAATTTCTTCTTTGATGTTGAACTCATTTCTCTTGGAAAGGTCATTTTGAATGGGTTTAAGGCAGGGAGGGGGGCCACTGGCATACAATGGACACTTTGGAAGTCAGCATGTCTTCTGCTGAGGAGCTAGAGTGGTGGTTTATGTTAATTAACATATGCATCTCTGTAACACTGTGTTCTAGGAACTCTGTCACCTAGTAATGTAAGTGTTCTGATGAATCAAGCAATCTAGCTAATAAGCACCTACAACACATGGTGGAAATTAATTATCGTGTTGAAACAAGTGTGTGTCTGTGTGCATTGAAGAGTAGAGTTGAAGGCTGAAGTCTCCTCAGCCAGCACCTGCGCTGCCGGTGACCTTGGGCATCACAGACTCAGAAACCGATCTTCTTCCTTCCAGGGGTAGAGACTCTATGTCATTCATTCAGCCCTTCATCCATACATTCAGAATGGGCTGTACAGAGATCATTCCTGTCAGTCATGGGTTTCAGAGACAGACTAAGCAACTAATTAGTCAGAGAGATTATGAGATTTGGGAGCCTCCAGATCTCACTAGCATCATCTTTGGGAAGAGTTGTGTATTGCCTGTGTCTCCATAGAGTCATGTTCACATTCTTAGTTTAGGCCATAGCGTCCTCCTGGATAACTACAAATATTCCACAGTACAGCCTAGTCTTGCACACCTTCCTTTTTGGAAGATGGTTACAGTGTGGTCTGAGACACTGCATTGGAAATTAAAAAAACAAGGTTCAGTTGGACAACACAGTCTCCAAACTACTTTGTTCTTCCATTTCACATATTATTTGGTATAACATTGTTACTGCATACTCTATACACTTGTGTGAATAGAATAGTACCAGTGGCCCGGTGAACGGATTTGTGCACTTTGAAAGGAAATTATTTAGAAGAAATATTTTAATAGCACTATTCACCTGTTCTCCATAATAGAAGTGTCAACCAAATTCACAATCGACAATGGCAGATTGAAACACACGCGTACAACTGGTGCTGAGAGCTTTATATGTATTGGGCATGTGAGAGTCGATTTAGCCTTTTATAGATATAGAACAAACTTGCTTAATTAGACCTGCTTTCTGATTTAGCTAAACTTTTTCCAGCCCAGTGAAGCACCCCAACTTCTCTTTCAGGTAATTGTCAGCAACACAGCAGTAAATATAAACACAAAGCAGATTATTATTGTAGATCACACAAAAAGAACGAAGGGTAAAATATTTAACTGCAGCAGCGTTTGACAATATCCTCTGCAGTGAGAAAACCTGAAGTCATTTTCAAGGTCCACCATTTCTTACTTCTTTTCAGTCAGGTCAAGTTTCTAAACTTTCTAAATCTCCATTTTCCAACTAATGAAAAAAAAAAAATAGGATTCTACCAAGGCTCCTATCTACCTACTCCAAGACTTCTGTGAGGATCAAATGAGATGAGACATGGGAAAACGCTTTCACAGACATTTGGTTGAAATGTAAAATGTTTGCACCTGGCTATAAAGCAAGTCATGTTCCTGGGCTGAAGAAACTGCAAGGAGGCTAGTCTCTAGCGAGAGGAAGCCGGGTGTTGCTATGTGATGTCATTACCTGTTGCCCACAGTGACCATTTCCAGGCTGGGCTGGGCTGTGGGCTGCATTTTGCGCCATGGGATCTTGCCAGTGTTGGCTGTGACTTGGTGGGCTGTCGCTCCCCGGTGGTGGCAGGGCCTGTGTCCCACTTGGGGGAAGCTGAGTGTTGCTTTGTTTGTGCCAGGTCCGTGGTGTCATTTCTTTGTAAATGGCCAGTGTGTGTCATGGCAGCTCCTGCATTGAGTGTCTGCCCCCTGGTGGTCAATGTGCATCATAGTGACCAGTTGGACTGTTGGAGGGACACTTAGCATATTAGCCTTATATATGTATTGATGGTTATTAGTAAAGTATTTCAAGAAAAAAATGTTATATAGCAGCTATAGATAATGATTTATATTATGAGTTACCAATTTTAAGCTTTTTGTTGGTTTCAGAGAGGAAGAGCAAGGGAGAGAGAGAGAGAAACATCAATGATGAGAATCATTGATTGGCTGCCTCCCGAATGCCCCCTGCTCGGGATCAAGCCTGCAACCCAGGCATGTGCCCTGACATGGAATCAGGAATCAAACTGTGACCTCCTGGTTCATAGGTTGATGCTCAACAGTGGTGTATACCAGCTGGGATAAGCTTTTGTATTATACTTTCGATTAGTATTTTATTTTTTCTTCTTTGCCCCAATATTTAAGATATATAGGATATATTGAGTTAAGGATATAACAAAAGGGAAAAGTAAGGTATGATTTTTAATTTACATGAAACTGTTTATACTACCCATATAATAAGATACTTTTTTTAGTTGATTGATGCATTAAAATAAATGTTACTAACGTGTTAGAATTTACCAATATATAAAGTTGAAATTATAATTGTCACAGAAATAGTGATGAAAATAATACTTCCACCATATTTAAAAATTGTTTTTATTTTCATTTTCAGGATTTACAGGTTAAACATCACTTTGGCCAGATGCTTGGAAAAATATAGTTTTAGGGATTATTCTTATCCTAGAATAATCTTTCATTATTAATCTATTTAAGTCTTCTCTGAAACCAGTTCATCAGTGCTGCCGATTAAAAATAGAAAATGTGTGTGTTCAATTTTAAATTAAAAATAATGTCTGGGGACTAGCATTTGTTTCCTGTGGTGAGAGGATTGTTGGATTTTCCAATTAAACAAGTCTCCATACTGGAAATGAGTAGTCAATTATGAAAATCATTTTTGAATAGCCAATTTACATATCCCTAATTGTATTCATTTCTTCTGAAAGATTGAACTTGGAATGTATGATGTTCTGATTGGTTACCCCTGAGCTTGTGTCATTAATACTATCGCCAACAAGGTTCCCCTATGAATAGGGCTTTGAGTATTTTTCCTGAATAAATGTTTGAATCATAAGTAGGTTTGTTTTATTTAATGAATGAAAAATATATAGAGATTTACTAGCGGTTTTCAAATTTGCACACACACTGACAGGGGCATCCCTGAGCTGCCCTCACGTTTAGACTTTTCCACATCAGTGATAAGGGGCATCGGAGGTTCCCTGATGGTGGTGCTGTCCGCTGGCCAAAAATGCAGTCTCAGCCGGGTTGCCTCACTTTTTACACATCAGTGTTTGCACAATGAATGGAATATTTTATGATATTTTGCCCTTATTTTATGAAAAATGACTTGGAAATTGACAAACATTTTTATATTTATGACAAGAAGCATAGGTCACCCGTGAAATAAAATTGAGATGAAGATGGGAATAATTAGGTTAAAGTGCTGATGCTTATTCTCATTGAAATTGAAATTCATTGGACTTAGACCAGTCAACATAGATCAGTCATGTGGGAAAAGAACAAACGTAAAGGCATGTATGAAAATGGGTTATCTGTGTGTGTGTACAAGGTAAATACAAATTCTGTGTAAATATTCACATTTTGTCAGTTTATTATGATTGTGTCTAAAAGGAAAGATGTAATTATGGAATTCATCATATCTACTGTTCTATTTCTGCATGTTCAACTTTTATGTTTTTGGAACAACTCTTAGAAGTGACACTGGAGTCCTTTCAGGCTTATTAGAAAAGGGGAAGGGAGGAGGCAACCATTTCATTCCTTCAAGAGAGATAACCAAAGTTGGTTCTCTATTTCAGGACACATACACTGTTCATTATTTCCTGTCCATGGTGCTTATAGACATAATACTGAATTAAAAGTTGTGGGTACAATCACATTAACAGTGTAAGTTTTCAGAGGCCATTTTTATTGAAACCAAAAATCACAGCTAGAGACAGTCTCCAGGTGATGTGTGTGTCCAATGAAGCACTAATTGGTGTTGCTGGGTTTGTTTGTAGCTGATTGCCGTGTTTGACGAACAAGAACCACTCCACAAGATCGAGAGCCCTGGAGGAAACCCAGCAGGTCGCCAGAGCCCAGATGCCTTCGAGACTGAAGTGGCTGCCCAACTGGCTGCCTTTAAACCAGTTGGTGGGGAAATTGAAGTAACCCCTTCTGCTCTGAAACTAGGTATGTGTATTTTCTGTGGTATGTTTTTCACTGGTTGATATATATCCCCTTGCTGACTATGAGTTGCTCCTACTTTGTGACTTACCTTGTTAGTCATCTTTCTTTAAAAAATACAAACTGGTTTCTTCTCTATATTATTATTATTGTTTTTTACATAGCTCCTTGCAGTTGTTGAGGCTCAGGGAAGTAGATAGCATTTTTTCTTGAATGGAAGGTGAATCTGAATCTGAACTGTGTGCCCTTGAAGTATCATAAGGGAGGGATTGGAATGCACCTGATGAGGTTCATCCATAGCCTATGAGAAGCATTTTATTTTTAAGTCCCTGAAAACATCATGTGGAATAAGCTAAGCTTGATCAAGGAATCCACTCTAGGAATAAAGGTCACGTCTGTTTTTGCCACCTTCCTCTCCCCCTCCCCCCCACAGACTACATATCTCAGAGTTTGGGGCAAACATTTTGAAGTAAGTTTCTTAATTCTGCCCTACTGGTTTATTAAAACAAGAGCAACTGACCCAGTGAGTGCGCTCAGAATTCTTCTTTTGTTATATTTGTTTTAAAGGTGTGGATAGAAGGAGAAAATAAACATTCTTCTCAAGTTTCAGTGAAATGACAATTGTAAGAGACATAATATGTCAGTGTTTGGTGATACCTCTTAGAGATAAATTTAGGTCAGTTTAACAGCATGAAGTTTCAGAAAAGTTCAATATTTTGGTACTTAAAACAGTTTTTCATTCCTATTGAATGTATGCAGACATTTTGAGACAGCTCTGAGCACCTGTTATAGGTTAATTCTCAAGCTAGAACAGGGGCTTTTTCCACTTTGCCTTTTAAAGCAAAGCATATGCTTAAAGTTGTAAAAACTGTACATAGTACTAGTGTTTCACATTTGAAACAAAGTGTATACTGTCAAGTTTCCTTTACACGCGACCATTCTGAGTATCTGTCCTTTGCACTCATTTTCTGGAAGCATCTGCAGTGCCCCTTTTAGAAGAACCAGGCGGATAGTAATGATCTATGATCTGTACTAGCATAGGCTTCATAATGTTCCTCTGTTTGTTGGAATGCAAGCGAGAGAAGCAGTCTGCTGGAACCCGGACACTGGGCGGCTTCATCGCGGCTTCTCTTCATGGGAAGCCAGGTTTGTGGCTTCAACAACTTCACAGCCCTGTCGTTCATTTGCATAATGGATGCCTTTTTATCCATTATGCAAATGAGATTGGGAGGAAAATTAGGCAATAAGGAAAGACGAAAGGGGAAAATTGCCTTTCGTTGTTTTAATATTCCATTTATAAGCAAGCACTTTGGTCTTCAAAAGGCCCAACCTCCGAGTGCTCGTGTCTGGGAATTTGTTTTTATCTTTCTTGTGTGCATCCTCAGAGAAAACGTTTGTTTTTCTTCAGATTTTTCATAGTTTCTTTTGTTGAACCATCTGAGCAACATAACATTGAATGTGGGAAGAGAAGGAAAGTAAGCTGAGGTTTCTCTTCTTTGCAAGTGGACTTTCTACTCTTTCAATACTGATTTTTGGTAAGACAGAGATAGGAAATAATATTCATTAATGGTGACTACCCAACAACCACTAAGCTTAAGACCGTGCATGGATCATTCTAAATCCTTTACTCATAACAACTCACTTAAGCATCATCATACTTAGTTGGGTTCCATTATTCCCTTTATTTAAGGGATAAGGCAGGCACAGGGCAGTTCAGTAACTCATCAAAAATCACACAACTATTAGGTGTCAAGGCCAGGATTTGACACTGGCTCCAGTGTCAGGAACAATTTGGCTATGTGCCTCTTATATGCTATTGTAAAAAAAAAAAAAAAAAAAAAAAGGATAAAATAATTGATTTAATTTTTCTAGGATTTACTTTGTGACTACATATGAAAACCCTGCAAATGCTAACTTGTTGGCTTCAAGTCCCATTCCCCCTTGTGCTGCGGGTTCAAGGGTGAGATGAACTCATTGTTAGGTGATCGATCAGTGTGCCTCCCAGAGACTGGGTCTGAAATCATGGCATCGTCTCCAGCTCCTCCTTTTCCTTCCCACCATCGCCACTTTCTCCAGCCATCATGTCCACACTGTTGCAGCAACCCAGACCTTTATCATTAATCAGATGCTTGCAAGGCCTCCATCTGACCCCTTTTTGGACAGTGCTGCTTTCTCCAAGCCCGGCTCTGCCAGCGCCGCCTTCCTACGTCCCAAACCTGATTATATGGCCCCGGCTTAACCACTTCCAGCGGTGTCCTACTGCGTGGATAACCGTGTCCAAACTCATTAGTAAGCTGATGCAGGTGGCTCCTCAGAATTCGCTGGAGGAATTTGGGCAGGGATGAACAATGACAAAAATCATCCCTTATCTACCTTCAGCATCCCATCAGATTGAGTACTTTTCATATCTTGAACTTTAAAAGCAAAGAAAAAGCCCACGTATGTAGTTTCTCTGACAAATGGAAGAAGGAAGCAGCACAGCCAGCTTTGGTGTTTTCCAGTTTTGTTCTGTTTTTTGTTGCCTCAGGGCAGGATGTGGTCATACATTGGGCAGGCGTCATCTCAGGATGGAGGGATGCGCATGGCAGCAGCCCATAGCCATGGCTCGTCCCGGGGCTGTGCTGCCAGACCCCCCAGAGATCCTGTTTACATGTAGAGTGGGAGGGGAGGCTGGAGAAGCAGCAGCATTTGTGTCCCAGCGATTCATCATAACATTGTGCACATAAAATACCAAACACAGAGCCCAGCCCTGCTCCCAGCTCCGCTCCCCGAGGCCGTTGGAACTGGCCCTGCTTGTCATGGGACTCAGATGCCCTCCCAGGCTGGTGCAGCAAAAACAAGCGCTTATTCTCAGTTTTTTTCTTTCTTGAGACCCTTCGGGAAGCCAGGGAATTTAATCCTCCCCAGCTCTCCTGCTTGTCTCACTTAAGGAGGCACAATTTAACATGTTAGGAATCAAGACATTTTTATGATTAGGTCATATTAATCACCAAAAACTTTGACTGATATTGGGGGTTAAAATATACTCAAAGTTCAGTATAATTTTCATATCTCTTTTTCCAACACAAGCTAATCGTCAACAGTATTCTGTTAAAAACCAACGACCTTCCCTACTATGGCCCCTGCTGTTCTTTTTGTATCTTCCAAGATGAAATATTTATGCACAGAATCTGCAGAAAGTTCATACTCACAGGCTCTTCATGACCTGGCTACTTCCTCTGCCCACTTTCATTCCTGGCCACACCCTACAGTCACCTTCACATGCAGCCACTATGAAACACTTACCAGGGCCCCACTTGTTCGTTTTCAAACCTCCATGCTTTATAGGTACTGTTCCCTTTAGCTGCTCACCCCTTTGGCCTCTTGTCTAGTTGGTGAACATATGCACCCTTTAAGCTCAAGCTCAAATATTAACCTTGGTTTTGATGCCTTGTCCAAATCTTCAAGACGGTACAGTAGATGTACAATAAATGAATGTCTTAATTCTTATTCAACAATAAAGTGGTACAAAATGCATTGAAGAAGTGTTCCACTCGCCTAAAAAGGTTTATAGTCTTATGCCCTATAAGCTAATGGGGTATATATTTTTTAATTTGTAAGAAGAGTTTTAAATCAAGTGGGCAACCACACAATTCCAACTTCATTCATCTAAATAATTTCCTACCATTTATTTTCTAATGGATTTTCTAATGTAACGCTAAATGAGTAAGTCCTGACTCAGCCCTAACTAGCAAATTATTGGAACACTTAAAGATTCTAAGTTTCTAAAATTATTTGATGCTTTTTACTGTATAGCCTAGAGATTGCTAAATAGCCTATTTAAAAGAAGAGACATGGTGGAACAAACACCAGGTGAAACAGCAAAGAATCAGATTCACAGAGGCCATCTGCACTTTAAAATTACCTAGTTCAGAAATTGTCCAAGTCTTCTTTGTGGAACCAATGTTACTTTTTGACATGTTTCAGGATTTCAACATATATTTGATTCTAGTTAATTAACAAATAACATTTATTGAGCACTTAAGTTCTAGAAGCTATTCTAATTTATTTATGTTTACTTATTGTTCAAATAGGATTGGTTGTGCTTGCAGGGAAGAAAGTGTTGAGCAGGCAGCAGAAAACCCCATGTTTTCTACAATTCCTACAGCAAAGAAACCCACCACCAACAAAAGAATTGTTAGCACCCCTTAGAACAACCTTTATGAAATGCTCGTCTAGAAATAGCCAGTTCCATAGATTTTCATAATCAGCAATTGTCTAGATCAGTGCTTTTCAACCTTCCTAATGCCGTGACCCTTTAATACAGTTCCTCATGTTGTGGTGACCCCCAGCCATAAAATTATTTTCATTGCTACTTCATAACTGTATTTTGCTACTGTTATGAATCATCATGTAAATATCTGATATGCAGGATGTATTTTCATTGTTACAAATTGAACATAATTAAAGCATAGTGATTAATCACAAAAACAATATGTAATTATATATGTGTTTTCCGATGGTCTTAGGCGACCCCTGTGAAAGGGTCGTTTGACTCCCAAAGGGGTCGCGACCCACAGGTTGAGAATCGCTGGTCTAGACAATTGTCATTACCTTACAATGAGAAAAAAAGAAAAGAAAGACAAAAGCTTAGAGAGAGTGTGTGCTTTAGTATCATATAACTATTTGGTTAAAGAACTAGAGTTGGAACCTTCACCTCTTGGCTTCTAGTACAATGCTCTTTCAACTACATGACATTTTTTGGATTAATTATAGATCTCAATTATCCATGACTTTTAATACTGTATGTGATAAAGTAGCACCTCATATTTTTTGGAATTGAGATAGAGTGTAAAGTAAGAAATACATATTATGAATAGCTGCAGATCGCCAGCTAATAAGGGAATAAAGACTAGAAAATTAAGATGGAGAACATTTTGTTAAAACCTTCTTTAAGTTTCAGAAATGAATCTGCTCCTGTCTCCTCATCCCATGAGTTTGTGCACACACGTGTATGCACGTATGTGTATGTGTGTTTGGGGGGAACTTGCGCCAAAAGCATTATGCTCATGGGATTCCTAGGTGACTTTTCCTGTCTTGTGGATATTGTTGTACTCTTTTTGACATTTCGACTGCCTTCATGTAGGACCTTCTGAAAATAAGGTAGAATAGCGAGGGCAATTATTTTGCAGTTCAGAAGAATATGCTCTTGAGCCTTTCCCCCAGTAGTTCCTATGCCACCTTTATGACCTTGTACTGTTCTCCAGAAGACCTTCGAGCCCAAGGTTGGCCCAATCCTTGTCCCTTGTGAACCAATGATAGGGAGCTGGTTCCCAACTCTACAGATTTTCATCTAGCTGTGTTCCCACACAAGTCATTTAACCTATATCCATCAGGACCACCCTTTTCCAACACCAGCCCCCCAAAGTGGACGCATCTGGCATTTCATAGGAATGGGTATTCTTTTTTTTTTTTAAAAAAAGATATTTTTATTGATTTCAGAGAGGAAGGAAGAGGGAGAGAGAGATGGAAACATCAATGATGAGAGAGAATCATTGATCGGCCGCCTCCTGCACGCCCCCCACTGGGGATCAAGCCCGCAACCCAAACATGTGCCCTTGAGCAGAATCGAACCGGGGACCTTCCAGTCCGCAGTCCAGTGCTCTATCCACTGAGCCAAACCAGCTCAGGCTGGATATTCTTATCTGAGACCATCCAGGTCACTTCCTGATGTGTCACTGCCACATGTCAGAGGACTACAGTTTTCTCACCTGTAACATGAGCCTTTCTTGCTCTTATGGGCTATCACTGTCCCCTGGGAATTTCATTATTGTCCAGCTAAAGCTGAATCTGACTCAGTTGTCCTCCCCCGGCCCCCGTTAATTAGTAGTTTTAGTTTAGACAAGTTGATCATTTTTCTAAGGACTTCTTGACTGAACTTTGCCATGTTGGGTTCAGGCTTCCATGAGAAAATATTTCTTTAGTTATAATTATTTTAGCAATTTAATTCAAACAGTGTGTCAGGATACAGAGTCCTTTCAACGTGGTTGTTGCCACTCCTGTGATCTCTATTACCCAGATATGAAGCCATCTGATTAAAGTCGGGAGTTGCAATGGCATTAGCTTTGCTCCCCTCTCGTGTGTTAAACTTTGAAGATGAGCTACTTTATATTTGAAAGTGGTTCTTGTTTCTGAGACTTGAAAGCTGGAAGGTGCCTCAGATGCTTTATTGTTTCCATGTGTGTTTGTGCTGCTTCAGAACTGACATGGAAATTATGCCTGTGTGTTTGTTATCATTATTTTCAAAACACTGAGTTCTTTGCTCTCTGTTTTCAGTAGTTCTCAGAAAACGTTGTATAGCCATAGATGAGTGTTGGGGCTCGTGACTGTTTTCTTCCGAATTTGACAATTTACTGCATAAGGGAAGCATATGGGAACATTTGTCTGAGTTTTTTAACGAAACCAAATCCCTTCATGGCACTGATCTTCAGGAAAAAATAAAGAAGGGGGAAGTTTATTCCTTTAATTAGGCTGCAGCATGTAAGTAGCTGCTGTGCCCATAATGGGAGTTTAAGTATTGGCATCTGATCCTAGACAAACATGCTCACACCACACACATAGCAGAACTGACGCTCAGGGCTGGGCTGGGCTGGGCTGCTGCCGGGCCTTTGAATTCCTACTACAAAGCGCACAAGCATGTGAGGGTTCCTTGTTGCTGGGAGCGCTCGGCTGTGGGCTGTGCAACTCGGAGTTGAAATTACCAGGGGACTGAGGTCATTTGCTTGGATGGATCCATAAGTCATAATTTGGTCATTGAGTTTCATCCTATTTGTTTTCCTGTTGTGGCTGATTATTCAAAAGCTAACAGCTAGCTATGGCATAGCTTTTCGTTCTTTCCTTTTTCTTCCCCGGGAGCCTGGCATTTTTTTCCATGCAGGCTTAGATGAATGATGTTGTAATTAGCTATGGTAACCTTACCAGGCTATCATCAATCAGTCATAGCCATCCAGTCAACAAAGTGTGTGTGTGTGTTTTCTGGTGTGGCGGTAACTAAAGCAGGACTGAGGAGGCCAGAGCATCCCTCCCCCATTTCTGGCATTGTTCTTCTTTTGGGATGGCGGTATCGGACTTTATTTTAGTTTGTTTTCAGAATAGGTGAAATGTTGCCTGGGGAAGGGGGGGAGATGGATCAGGTTATGCATTCAATTTTTTTTTTTTATTTTAATACTCTGGAAAAGGGCCTAAGATTCTTGGTTAAATGAAAGAATAGAATCAATACCTAAAGACAAGCAACTCCTAACAAGTAGCAAAGGGAGTTACCACACAGGAGTAGTTTTTGTTTGTGTGAGCTACATGCAAATGTGAATGAGCATTCAAAGAAGATTTTCAATATGCCTGGCATGGCCTCCTCTGAGTAATTTGAGATCATGGTGGATGCATGCAGACTTCCTAGACAGGCAGTTACTTCACAACATTGTGTGAAAATAAGATGACTTTTGAATGAAAATATCATATATTCTTATGAGTGTCTTTTAAATGAGATATTATTTATTAAGTTATAGAAAGTTAAGCAAGAAAAATAACAAACGGTCATCTTCTTAATAGAACTACATTTTCCTTTGTCTTTTTCCTATCAGGTTTCTTTGTATTTTAGTCTTAATTCAGTTTATTTTCTGCTGCCTCATTCAGTTCTCCTTTTGTCTCTTTTCCTTCATTTTGCGTACTTGTATCTAACGGCTCAATGTAGTAACTAAATTGTTACTAAGTTGGTTGCACTCTAATAAAAAAGTATTAAAGGGAATTTGCCTTTAGCCATTTACCCCCAAAATGTAAGGTAGGGTATAAAAAACCAAGCTTTCATTCTTGGTCTTTTCCAGCTGTATTTTCTAAGTTGATTATATGACCTCAAGAAAACACACACACACACACACACACACACACACACACACACACAACACAGCGAGTTCCCCATCTCCCCTTCGGCCTGTTGCCGATGCCGGACCCACACTGAGCCGGAGTCCGCAGATCCGTCATAAACAAGCAGCAGGAAAGGTCACCTTCCTACTGCTCACTTGATACTAGACCCCTGGGTTTTCGAGCCTCTTGGCAGATTGCTTTTAATAGTAAGTCCAGGAAAGCCGTGCTTGCAGAGGCCGAGTCCCTGGGTGGGGAAAATGGTTTTAGCCATGCAGTCACAGCCAGCTGCTTGTAGTTACCTGGACCACAGATAAAATGACTTGCAGTTTGTCCTTGTAATAAAAGAGAAGAAAGACCCCCCCCCAAACACACATACACGTACACCCCAGCATCACTTTTTCCTCCCTTCCCTACACCATCACAGCCCCATCTACCCATCTATCTTCCTTTCTTGTAACCAACCTCGGCTTTTCTGGTCTTCAGTCCAGGTGGTCTGACAGCCAAACAGGACCCAGCAGCATGGCCCTGTGTTCACTCAGTGTCAGTGCTCCTCATTCTCTAAGTAGAAGTGCTGCTGTTGAGAGCTGGAAAGGGTTTCACATGTCTATTACAAAATGCTTTCAAGTTACTTATCTGTATTAAAACCTTTTTAACAATATGACTCAGATTTTTATTCACATAAATCTTTGTGGCCACGAAATAGATTACATTTCTCATAAATTTCTAATCACACCTAAACAAATTATTTATAATAACGGTGCTGATTTTCTTTTGCAGTTTGAAGTTCAAGAATCTGGCTAATAATTCCATATATGGCAAAGCCTTTTTTTGCACAAACAACTTAAACAGAAGGTTTAGCCTTTGGGATTTATTTCTCTGTGTGTGTGTGTGCGTGCGTGTGTGTGTGTGTGTGTGATTGTGCATGACTTTTTTTCCTTTCTGCCCAGATGGGAAGAGGGGGGAAAAATCCACTAATTTAATTATTTACAGAAGATCCATCTTAAGGACAAGTCACTCAGAGTTGGACACGCTTTTATGACTGGCTCGGGATTTTCTCATTTGCTTTATCTGATAAAGCCGCATGATGAATTATGCCCCAATATGCACACATTTGGTTATTTCGTCGCTCTATATCCAATTGGAAATTTTACTAAGATCTGGATTCGGCCCAATGGAAGTAAGAAATACCAAGGCAGCTTGATCTGCTCATTCTCACGTTCCAAGGTGATAAGGAAGGTGACAGCCTTTGCTAGCAGTTGCCTTAAGAAAAGCTATCTCTCTTGTGTTTGCCCTTTTTTAATGTTTACCAGATAAAAGAAGACCACCTCCCAGATATAGCCGCTGCACCCTGTCAATTTATCACTGAAACAATGCATCTATCATGTGGTACCAGAAAACAGTTCTCACTCTGTTTATTCCTGGACTTAATGGGGAAAATCTTGATGCTATCAGAAAAAAAAAAACAACAGGTAAAATGCAAAAAGAAATCTGATTATCCTTCTGTATGAAAATGAGACTCTGTTAAACTCAAATTCCTTTACATATGGAAGAAATTTGGGGCTTTATGGTGGCTGTTTTTTTTTTTGTTTTTTTTTTTTGTCTGTGTGTAAAATTAAAGTAAAGGAAATTATGTGGTATATCTTGCTTATTTTCTTTTTGTTTATGTGGGCACGCTGACTCTGATTACTTAATGCATGTATGTAGAAAAGGACATGATCAAGGAAAATAAGTGAGTAGGCTTTTTGCCTCACCACAACTTATTTAAAATCATTACACTTGTATTTGGTATTTTAAGATAACATTGACTAAAAGAAGCCATTACTTCAGTGTCTATATTTCTTGAAATTGTTAGTAAGAATGGTGTTTCCATCTCCTTTTGCACTGTTTGTCTGAATAATGGCATGGATAACAGCAAGCTGAATGGCTTTGTGTCATCTGGTTCTACATAATTGCGATGATCAATTAGACTCTTCTTGTGTTTTTAAAACAAATAGACTCTCTACCCTAGAGGTCTGAAATCATGAGGCAAACTTCTTATTTCAGTCACAGTTCAGGAATAATGCCCTTTGACCCCAGGATTTTAGTTTGGTGTTACAGTTAACTGCCCCTTTGGCACAGTTCAGCATCTGCACTACTAACATCTGCTCTTTGTAGATGACTGGGCTTCAAATGTAGCTGTGGACATCCATATAGCTGATGTCAGTGCTACAGAAGTTGGTGGCATGTGTGTCACTGACTTCAGTTAATCAATTAGTATTTATTGCTGGCCCGAAAGATGAAAAGTATTATGCTAGGCTACCAGAGGAAAATAAAAAGTCATGAACTCATTTCCAAGCAGCCTGCAAGCTGGTTGACTTAAAATTAATTGCTGAGTGAGTGCCTTAACTTGGTTAGATTTCCGTTTTTATAATTTACAACTGTTGTTATAATAATACAGAACAAACACTTGCAAAGCCTTATAGTTAAAAAAGATGTTGCCTCGTAAGTAAGTTGAGATGCACAGACACATAAAAGATGTCTGTGTGCTCTATTCGTCATGCGCAGAGTATCTCCATAGCTTGTTGGTCTTTTATTTGGGTCTTTGGTTGGTGAGGAGGTTCATGGAAATAATACACTTCAAGTCTGTAGACTATCTGTGATTCCAGTTTTCACTGACTCTCTATTTGGGGCAGTGTGTGCTTTGTGTCCTACTAGGTGGCAAGAAGTAAATAAAGTCAAAGTCCACTACCACCAGTATTGTCCTTTGTTGTCCAAGATGGGTCTCCAAGGACCTAATGGATTGAGGGGTGAATATTTATTTATCGGCCCATTCATCTTTTCATTATTTTCCTCAACTACTCTCCAGTCAAATGTACTCCTTTAATTATTGGTAATGAGGTTGGAAACCAAACTTCTACCCTGGTAAGCTCAGCAATCATACTGTTCAAAAGAATTAGCTGTGCAGTAAGCAGGAAGCAGATGACAACGACCCACTCCTTGCTTCTTTTCCATTGAGTACCACATGCATTACTGATTAGACCTCCAAGGGGATCTTTTCCTTTCTAAGTCTATAGGCTGTACCTCTGCTTACTTTATTAACATGATACATAAAGTTCAAGAAAGTTCTGTGTTCAATCCCTCTATTTTTCTGAATCAAAACACCATTTGTCAGTTGAGTGTCCAACAAGTCTAAACATGCTTATCCTGCTAGTGAATTCCTGTACATTGTGGACTGTAATGACAAGGAGCATCTTGATCCTCTTGGAAGATTTCCATAGAGAGGTCTAGAGAATGAGCTTTGTGTTTTTTCTCATTTTCAGATCAGTCACCGCCTTCTTCAAAAACAAACTCAAAAATTAATTTTTTGAAAAAGAACTTCCTAGATTACCTTATTTCCCTACATTCATTCATTCGTTTGTTTGTTTGTTTATTTATTTTTGTTAATCCTCACTCGAGGATATTTTTCCATTGATTTTTTTAGAGAGAGTAGAAGGGAGGGGGGAGAGACACAGAGAGAAATATTGATGTGAGAGACACATATCAATTGGTTGCCAACTGTACATGCTCCCACCACGGCCAGAGATCAAGCCTGCAACAGAGGTATAAGCCTTTGACCAGAATCGAACCTGGGACCCTTCAGTCCATAGCCTGACACTCTATCCACTGAGCCAAACTACTTAGGGCTTATTTTCCTGCTTTATGAAATAATGTTTATCATATGACAATGTTTGGTAATTGTCATATATTTGACATGATTATGTTCTGTCTTTACAAGATGAAAAGTTAGGAGAGGTTAGGCAGAATTCTTGTCTGGAATTCATATCTTCTTCAAAATTGGCTCTTTTCTTGGTACTTAAAATGTAACCTGAATATATCTGAGTTTATTTCTTCTCTAATATTTGTGTTGAGCAAGTAGGCAATGCATTATTTCCAAAAGAAACAAGGGATGGTGAAGGATATTGATTATGTATAACATTTATTTTACAGCAGTTTAGTATAAAAGTGATGATCATAAGCCGTGGAATAAGACTGCATAGGTCAAATATGGCTTTGCCCTTTATAAACTGGGTGGGTGGTATTAGGCAAGTTATTTAACCTCACTATATTTCAGTTTTCTCATCTGTAAAATGGATAATATTAGTAATAGACTAATGGAGTTGTGAGCATCAAAAGAGGTTCATGTAGATATGAAACACTTAAAGCAGTGCCTGTCATATAATAAATACATGGTAAATAACTACTAGTTACTATTATTTTCACCATTATACTTATTATTAATCATTGGAAGATAGGACACCTAAAAGGACACAAAACTCATACTACCCTTGTGTTTTTTTAATTGATATTTTGATGTGGTCTTTTGTCCTCCCCTTTTCATTTTCAACTCTCAACCCATGATATTCTCTCTTTTTCATTGTGGAGATTCTTTTCATAATTTTTCATTATGGGGATTCTGGTTATCTTATGCCTTCTCTTAATCCCCCAAACAATGTTTTTTTTTTTTCTCTCTCTCTCCTTAGGCTTTCAAGATAAATGGTAAAATGGTTTATTGAAGCCAAAACAATTCCCAGGGACATTAATCAAAATAGTATAATTGCTTCAAAAATTTTCAAATAATACCTCTCTGCTCATTTCTAGACATTTGTAGAAGTGTAATTGCTTTGATTCTTTTTATCTTTACTTAACTCAAGTATTTACTTTCATGTCCTCACACTGATTCAGCATATTGTTCACAAGGATTTTCTTTTAGAATTGATAAGTGCCTGCTGTTCATGTTTGACAATACTTTACACAAGGGAATGACAATTTATTTTTAATGTTGTTCCACTCACCCAACTGACCTAGAATTCTGTATCATCAGGGTGCCGACAGGAAACAGATGGCGTGCTCAAAGGTGTAACTGAGGAGAATTTAAAAATGGGATTTTGGTACTCACGTTCCAAAAAGAATGAAGAGCTCTTACCAGCCCGGGCCTGAGAAGGGCCAGGGAAGACAATTCCTTCCAGGCTGGTGAGAGCTGCAGGTGTGCGCGAGGTCCTCGGGGGGTCAGAACCTGTGACCTAGTATTGCCCAGTGTGCCACTTTCAAAGGCCAGGCTGGCTGAGAGGGAGCACAGCGGGGAGGCGGGGAGGGGAACATCCTAATACCCCTACCTGCTGATCTCCTGCCGCTTCTTCCTAATGGCCAAAGCCTACTTCAGCCAGGAGGAACCGGGCCTGTGTGATGCACTGCGTTCTGACTGGAAGCCAGCCGCTGGGGACCAGAGCCGGGCTTAGGAGGCTGGGAACGGCCCTAGATAGCAACACGGGGATCAACCATCACAAACACCTAGCCTGTTTCTCTGAGGTGACTTCTTTTTTATAAAGTGCTAGGAGAGATCAATCATGTTTTAAAGTTGATTATACTTTTGGCATAGAACTTACTTTTTGAAATATAGAAATCATTAAAATACACTTTGTTTCTCAACATGTTCACAATTCAGTGCAATTGTTCTCACCTTTTTTTTGAGACATAGCGTAGGTGATATTTATTATACAATACACTGCAATGTAGCACCTGCCTTTCTATAATATTACTGTTATGCTGACTATAATTCCACCACCTTTATAACTTAGTAAAGCATATCAGCTTTCAGTTCACAAAAAGTACATTGAATATACTTATTGTGTGTCTTCTTCTTCCCAAACTTTCATAGAAATGGCAGTTTTAAGTACAAATAAAGTGTGTGTGTGTGTGTGTGTGTGTGTGTGTGTGTGTGTGTGTGGTGGGGGGGTGAATTAATAAAACCACTGGAAATGGAAAGTGGATAGGATCAGATTAACAGGTGACTCGGACTTCAGGCTACTCTAGAGTAAAGCCTTTCTCCTTTGGCATTGAGGGATGACGGGGGTAAGCAGCCTGCCTGCCTCTAAGAGAGGAGCATGTTTGTTAAAGGGAGACCTGTACCTGAACATGCTTTATCACGTCACCTGCCTAACTCAGAGGAGAGGCTTGTTCAGGAAAGAACAATGTATTAGCAACAAAAACTGAAGCTACTTATTATTTTTAAGCAACTGAGATTTTCATTCAGAAGTACGAACAGTTAACCACCACTCACCAGACATTTAAGGGAGCAACAACTCAGAGCTGTTGTTGGGATAGAATTGACAGGACAACCTTGGAGAAGACGGAAAAGCTGGAGGAGCTACCCTACCAGATACCAAGACTTAGGAAGTTATAGTAATTTGATATTAAATAATTAAAACTGCAATTAGTTGAAATTCATTCAACAAATATGTATTGGACACAACTATATGCCCGGCATTTTTAGGTTCTGGGAATATAACAGTAAACAATAACAAAAAAATACAAAAAAAGTTCTGTTCTCCTATAGTTTAATAGGAGACAAACAATATATTTGATAATGAGTTATTTATATAGTGTGTTGGGAAGTGCTAAGCATTTTGAAAGAACACTAAAGTTATTGAATAAGGAGAAAGGGGTTGTCTGGTAGTGAGAATGACATAGTGGCATTTAAACAAAAACTTAAATGAAGTAGGGGAGTAAAAGTAGTATAGAATGATTAGAGAGAGGAGAGAGGGCAGAAATCGTTAGGAAAGTTCCTTATCCTTCCTAGCAAGGAATCAACTGATGCTACTTAAATTTGGAAAATTCAAGAAATTATTATATAATTTTAGCAACTAGAGGCCTGGTGCACAGATTCATGCACTGATGGTGGTCCCTCAGCCTGGCCTGCAGTAATTGAGCCAAAACCGGCTCTCCAACATCCCCCAAGGGATCCTGGATTGTGAGACCCCCTCCTGCAGGCCCAGCCCCCAGCATGTGGATGCCCACCAGCTCCCTCCTCCCTCCTCTCTATATCCGGGGTGTGGGTGAAGCAGATTTGGGGCCTACAGTGCCCCAGCAGCAACCTAACCCATGGCTGATTTGGAAAGGAATCAGGCTACCTCCTCTACTGGTCAGAGTGTCTGCCCCCTGGTGGTCATTGCATATCAAAGCTACCAGGTGAATGGTTGAATGGTCACTTAGGCTTTTATATATATAGATTAGCCACTAAAAGAGTCAAAAATAGAAATGTTATAAAAAGAGTAACTTCAGGCATTTGAGCTTGATGATGCAAAGGAGAAAGAATTTTATTTTTTGTTTTATTTATTTCTTCATCGTTTGCATTATTACAATGGATGGTATAAATAGTATTTAAAATAACATTTTAAATGAGTGGCTGTAGGCGATGAATGTGAGGAATATTAGAGAGCCTTGAAACTACACTAATTATATTTTTTAAAGAGAAATCATCTGCAAAACTTAGAACTTACTGTTGATAGGGAATTACTGTGACATACCTGTCAGCTGCTTGGAGGAGCTGCTCACTCTCTTTTCTCCAACTCGTCAACCAGGCTGGGAGGCTGAGGAGTGAGTGTAGCCATGGGCACAGCTGCAGAGTCCCCCCATCCTCCCGGGGCAGGCTCAGCAACATGCTCCAGCTGCCACCCAAACTGTGTCTCTGTATCATGAGAGCACTAGATTGTATTTCATAGCCAAACCAACTCACCGCATCTTGCACTGTCTATAAGGTCAAGCTTGAAGATTTTAATTAGGTAAATGGCAAAAACAACAACAAAACAAAACAAAACAAAAGAATGTTTTCTAATTCAACCTTTGGAAATGGGTAACGAACTGAGTCATGGACTGAATATGCTGCCTAACAATTCAGTATTAAATTGACTGTGTGGCCGGAACCGGTTTGGCTCAGTGGATAGAGCGTCGGCCTGCGGACTGAAAGGTCCCAGGTTTGATTCTGGTCAAAGGCATGTACCTGGGTTGCGGGCACATCCCCAGTGGGAGATGTGCAGGAGGCGGCTGATCGATGTTTCTCTCTCATCGATGTTTCTGACTCTCGGTCTCTCTCCCTTTCTCTCTGTAAAAAATCAATAAAATATATATTTTTTAAAAAAATTGACTGTGTGTATTCACTTACGGGCTAAATCAGTATACGCCTCAAAGGAATTAGTCATCAACTCTAATGAAAAGGTATGTCTTAAGAAATTGTAATATACTCTATAGGGCTTGTCTTTTTGTTTGTTTGATTTTACTTGGGAGAATTTCAAATTGTATATGTCTAAAATGTTATTAGACATAATTATCTAAGTCTAGAATAACTAAAACTGTTTCACCTAAATAATTGGGACTCTTTTTGTCTTGTTTTGCTTGGAGAACCTGGATATTTGCCTCCATTTTCCACCTGACTTAGTATAAGTAAACACAGCTTAATTATTTTCCAAGAGGTGCTACTTGAATTTTCATAGCACAGTGACTTGAAGCTAAAATGGTTGATACTGGGCACGAATATGATGACTTTTAGGCATTATATAAGAATTTCCTTATTTTGTAGTTATATTCTGAAATATATTGGTGTTATTAAATTTTGAGCAATTATGTTTTCTGTCTCTGTACTGTGGTTCTAACTGCATGTGTATTGTGGATTGAAAATTATGAAGTTTCAGACTAAGGCTTTGGTAGAGAATGCATCCAAAAAGCGCATGTGTGCACGCATGTTGTACAGATATGGGGAAAAGGAAAAGTTGCCAACAGAGGCATGTGTGCAGAAACATTCAGGTGTTTCATTTCCTATAGAGCTATCTAAATCAAAACTGTTAAAAAACGTTTTATATCTGAGAGAATACTCATTGTATTTATAACTTAATGTCCAAATTAGCAAAAGTATAAATAAAAACATTTATTTTAAAGAGATTTTTACTTGCATGATTTGACAAATATGAATAGATCTTTGTTAAACTGTATTAATACTAGTCAAGATTTTTTAATCTTCTCATTAGTCAAGTGAGAATAATTAAAACACTTTTCGCATATGTTTCCATGTATAAGCACTGCTACTTTATCACTGACATTGATGGAGTTTTATGTTGAGAGTTTGAATGGAATTAAAATTGGGTAATACTCAAGGGAAGATTTGGCAAAATGATTTCAAGGAGTTTCAAATTCGGATCATTCATAGACAGGACCCCTAGGAGAGGTAGAAGTCCCCTTTCTGTATTTAATATGAATAACATTAATATTAAAGATAAGTGTGTGTAACAGATAAGGCAAAAAGTGATGTTATTTGGATGTATGAGTTATCTACTTTTCTGGGGAGCATTTATTTCAGTGGCCAGACATAGAGAAGTTTTGGAATTTGGAGGAGGGGATTTTTCCTCTGAGGACACAGATGTGGTTAGAAAGATAAGGGTCATTTCAATATTGCAAGTGTGAAATTGTAACCCCTTTTTCCACCCACTTACACACTTAGATATGGGTTTAGTGCTGTAGATGCATAAACTGAGAGATGTGGAAAGACTGGCAGAAGCAATGTGCAGGAGGCATGGAATAATCGTTGGGGGAAAATTACTCCCCTCTTCACCCCACCCTCGCCCCAGAGGACTTCATGGTGTCTTAATTCACCAAGTTCCTACACAGATCCAATACCAACAAAATCTTTGCTACCACATAAGCAGTGATATTGTGCACGATAAGATTAAGAACTCTCCGACTTAGTTTCCCTCCCTCTCCTCTCCCTTTCTCCTTTATCTTTGCATTTCAAGCCTTGCTTTCTTTCATTTTCCCTCTTCCACACACCCCCATCCATCCTCCTTTATTTCCCCCTCTTAAAATCTTTGTCAACTTTCCTTTCTTGGGCAATTATGTATTAAAGCCCATATAGTAAAATTGGTTAACTCCTAATGTTCATCTGTCTGAAGAATGGTAATCGATAGAAACTTGGATACCAAGACTAAATGCTTAAGTGGTTGAGTGGACACCATTGGTGTCAAAAGAGATCATTTCTTGTTTAGAAGGAAAGGTCCCACACTCGATTAACTGAAACAGAAAGTGTGAAGTCATTGAGCTCAGGGAACATGCACGATTGCTAAGATTTTGCAAAAAACAAAGAGGAGGAACTTATGAAATGTTTGCATTGTTGCCATGCACCACAGACGTGAACATGGCTAGAGTTTGACTAAATGGACAGAGGGTCTTGCTGAAATTGAACTGCGTATATCAACCACCCTACATGATATCAGCAACAGAGGGTCTTTCTCCTGCCAATGTAGTTAAATGTCAAAGCCACTTAAAGGAAGTGGAAAAGGTGATGGAGCCCTGTGTACCAAGCTGGCTTCATTTGGAGTGAGGACCTCAAAAAGTCTGGGAAGGTGCATGTGTGATAAAGGATGTGAGGAGGGGAAGCAGCTGGATTGTATTGAAAAAGGGCGTAAGAGGAGCCATGTGCTGGAGACCTCAAGGATGAGGCAGATTTGTTGCATCTTTTGCAGACTTTGATAGTGGCCTCTGCTGGCAAATCGAATGTTTCTGGATCCCATAATTTCACGAAGCCCTGTCAGGTACCAGTGCTGACGGAAAGGAACCTTCAGCAGCTGCAGGTATCGAAGTCAGCAAAAGTACAGGGAATAAGGCTTTCACAATGGGCTTCTGAATCGTTGCTCTTTACATGTCGATGGCACTGGGAAGTTCTGGATTGTGCAAACCAGCCCAAAACTGGGATTGATTTCAGCACTGGCAATTGTTAATTTGTACTCATCATCACTTTTCTGGTATAAATGATGGTAACCATTCTTTGAGCTCTTAAATCTAGTTTCTTAATGCATCAAACTGAATGTAAAGACTAGCATGACAACCCCTCACATGGCCACATTACATTTTTTTGTGGGTCAGATAGCTATTTCTGAGTAAGAGCAAATCATCAAGCAATTAGTTATTATCTTTGGCAACATCCTACTTCTAAAGCATGTAATTATTAGCATTGTGTGTTCTTACTGACATTCCGAAGTGATTTTTTAGATTTTATAGGTAAGGATTATTCAAAGTTCCTCAGTCTGTTCTGTAGAGTTAAAAATTCTCTTGGGCAAAAATTCCTAATATATTAACTAGAAGAATAATTGTCATTGGAATGACCTTTTCAGTGGATAATTTGACAGACACTTGATGGACAGCATTCTCCCTTGTCTCTGCCAGCCTTTTACTTCCTGCCATAAAATGCCAGAGCAAAATTTTAACTCAACTGATGAGATTCTCAGCAGGCATTCGTTGCCTATCTCCCTTGGTGCAGTGCCTCAAAATTTGAAAGCTCGCTCGCTCTTCAAGGTATTTTCATTACCTGGAGAAAATGTGTCCTTTGGGGAGGAATTCTAAAACAATAGTACAGGTGCTGAATCAGATTTCCCAGGTGTGTGAGTGACTCTGTTGTCAGGTTGCTAAATAGTACTAGCTGGGCGTATTAAACAGCACTCCCGTGGCCTATTTTGAGTTAACACAACTGCCAAAGGTGCCTTTCCCTACAGCAGGAGAATAGCTTTGACTTTGAGGAAATATGGACTGTGAAGTTCCCTGTTGAAATATCCAAGAGGAAAAATAAAAGCACTTACTAGTAAAATGAAGGCAATTAATTTGCAAATAAATGTGTTTTTAAAATGTAGCCCTGGGGTGACATGTAAATTCAAAAGACCATTTTCTTCAGGAATAGAGATAGTTTCTCTTGAATCCTGAGTGTCACCAGAATGAAATGCTTGTTGATTGAGAAAATATGTACTTTCATTAGGATTATTTCTTGTGGGATTACCTTTACCTAAGAAAAGTTTTTCTAGAGTTTCAGGGCACAAGTTATAAAGGTGACACTCTTATGCATGCATTTGTTTCCTCCTTTTTCTAGAAGGTATGTTGGATGAATTCTGGGACATTATATATTTTGTTCTCCATAGTATCTGTGACTCCTGGAACAATGCCTTGTGTGTAGCATTCAATTAATATTCAGTCAATTAATATTCACCAAATGAATGCAGGAACACATTGAATAAATTAACTGAATTCTAAATATATTTTCATCTTTTTAGAGTATTTTTTCAGTGTCCCAAGTTTGAGCCCTTTTTTGAAATTGGGAATCTTAATCCTGTTTTGCTCCTTTCCATTCATTAATAATGTTAAACATGTGACAAAAAAAGGTAGAAACATTATCTGTGATCCCCATACAGGGAGGTAGTTTCATTCAATTAGCTAATTTCTGGAGAGTTCATGGATTTTTTTTTTTTTCCTGTGTTAATCCAGCTTACAAGCAGAATCCAAAAAGTGCCACTTTAAAGGCTGGAAAGAAGAGGGATTGTTGAAGTGGGAAACAGAAAAACAGGTCCCAGGGAAAGAGATGGTTAGGAGAAGGTCTGGTAGAGAGAGTTTTTCCGAGAAAGTGAGCCATTGACGAGGCAAATGAAAGTAGAAAGGGTATTTTATAGCATTGTATGTCCAAGGAAATGAATCATGTTGAGGGCCTAGATAACCAATAAGACGTTTTTCTAGAAGCCACTGAAAGGTTTCGTTTTTAAAAAGTTAAATCTCAAGTAGATAAAAGAGACTTTTCTAAAACTATGAGTTGGGTATGAAGAGTCGCAATGCAGTTAACACCTGTATACCCATTGGTTTGAAAAAAAAAAAGGACATTACCACTATTTTTAATGTCCCCTATTTAACTCTTGTCAATTCCATATATTTTACTTATTCTTTTGCTTTTCTTTATAACTTGACCACTTATTTTTATATCCTTAAGGATTATGCTGAGTTTTATGAGATTTTGTACTTTACAAATGGAATTCTATTATAAAAATTCATCTGCATTTTGCTTTTTTCTTCTTAATATTTCATTCCTAAGGAGCATCGATTATGTTAAATGCTCTTGTAATCTATTTTCACTGTTGCATAGTTTCTAGTTTCCTTGTAATGGGCATTTGTGTTTTTTCAGGTTTTTGTATGTAGCATGACTATAAACCTTTTTCTCCATATAGTCTGATTACCTTGTGTAAAGCTTTCATCTAGGAAATATACCTACTTAAGAATAAAATTGTTCGTTCATAGGGTATTCCATTTTTAAAATATATTAGATGACAAATTATTTCTCACATCATTTTTACCAACTTTTTTCTCTCCACTAATTGTGAAAGAACTCCAGTTGTTCCATATGGTCAACAAAACTTAATATTGCCAATTTTTTTAAATTTTGCCAATTTGGTGTATATAAAATATTTTACTGTGGTTGAATTTAGATATATTTTGATTTGCATTTTGTTTGAGATTTAATTGAATCCATAGGGCAGTTTGGGGAGAAATGATATCCTAACAATATAAAGTATTACATACTATTTTATATAATTTATAGTGTATATATAAACACATCTACATAATTATAACACATTTATGATAAAATTACATACTTATTAATATATTATTTAATATTTTCTTATAAATATTATGAATAAAATCACCAACTATCACCACTTCTGTTCAACATTGTAGGTGTTTATATAGTAAGGCAAGAGAAAAAAGTGTTAGGATTAGAGAAAAAAGTGAGAGAAACATTTTTTTAGGTTTTTTTTCAATTTTAGCTCACTAAAAGTTTTTGGCATAAATGAATGTTAAATATTAATAAACCTTTTTTTTCTATATCCACTGAGGCAATTATATATTTTTTACTTTTAACCTATTATTTTGGTGAATTATATTAATCGATTATTCAGATTTAAGTCAAACTTTCATTCTGGGGTAATTCCAAATTGGAAAAAAAAGTATTGTTTTTTTATAATATTACTGTGATTAGTTCACCAATATTTTCTTTAGGACTTTTGTGTCTGTTCTTGAGTGAGATTTCTTATACTTTCCATTCTTGAACTATGACTAGTTTTGTTGAAAGTTTTTGATCAGGAATAAAGATCTGCTTAGTTTTTAAGTATAGCTCAAATATGGAGCATAATTAGAAGGGTTAAAAAGTATAATCATTTTTCATGCACAGATGCATAGCTCATTCATAGGTTGAAGGTGGTGCAGAATGTTCTTGGTTACTAAATGGTCTTCCCAACACTAAAATATGATGGTTTTATAATTCATTACCTTTGCCAGCATCATTTACCACATAACTAGAAAAGGAGTAAGGGAAGAGGACATGCAAAGAAAGGCCAGTGTTGTCCCGTTAAGTGGAAGTATCTTTCAAAATATGACAGCCATAAGAGTGAGTTTTTTAAACATTTACTTAGAATTTCCATGGCCCCATACTTTCTGAAATTAATTCATGAAACATTTTCTACTAGTCTCAGTAACTTGCTATGGAATGTACAAAGACACTATTTAAAATTGAGTTTTGAACTTGGAAAATCTTCCCTTTTCAATCTCACCTGATAATAATGCCAAGTGCACCAAATCTTCTCTGTCCACTGGAGATGAGAACATTTTTCCTGTGATGTTTAAACTTAATTCCAGAGTCCCAATCCCACCGATGATCATTCTTCTTTTCCCAGTATATTAAAGTGCTCTCCTTAATTGCTGTAATATTCACAAGGAGGCCATTGGAACTGGAGTGCTCTCAGTTGGAGAATAGTACTGTAGGTGATAAAGATAAAGTGGTATTGAGAACTACCAATTTGCTTCAGTGAATCCAATCTTTCTTAGGAGGCAAGCAGTGCATGATACAATTACCTGAACTTTTAGAGTGGTAAAGAAATGTTTGGCGTTCATTTGAGACCACAGAAACTTTAAAGCTTTATCTCAACAACACAGTGTTCAGAAAAACCGTCTGTTTACTTATAGGATACAAGGGCAGTATACATTTCTAGTTCTTTCAGCCTGGGAGTCTGCAGAATTGTTATCAATGAAAAATATAAGCACTACTAAAGTTGACGTAAGCGTTTCTCTTGCTCCTTTTAACTCTGTAGAAAAACTGCTCCTCTATGGGGGTGCCCGGGGAGGGCAGCCCTGTTCCATTACTGAAACTTCTACTGAAACGTCATCATGTAAATCACTGGCTGGCTGGAGCTGATGCCACATGCTGGGGACGTTCTGGACAGTGCAGCGTTAGCAATAGGCCCTTTCCTAGCCTGACGGGGCCCATGTGCACAGCTTGATTTGGTGCGTTCGGCTTGTTAAATTATGTTTTCAGTGAGGCCACGGCCTTGTGTTTTATGCCGAGTGAGCCTGCTCAGGTGTCACATATAAAACCTGTTGCTGATATTTATTGAGTGCCTGTGGTGGTTGTGGGACTAGATAATGTTTCTGGGGGTCACTCATGTTAGAGAAGTCGCTTTTCTCCTTTGTTCTGGTTAACATTAAATTTCCCTAAAAAAAAAAAATCCAGGTTTGTTATATTACATACCATATATGCCCTGAATATATGACACAATAAAAAATAAGGTGACCCCATTTTCTCCATGAGGATATGAAAACTTTTAAGGAATTAGGTGAAATAGCCAAGTGCCAACTTAAGTTCAATTTATTAACTTAATTAAACATCCATTTTTATAATTACATGTGTAAAATTTATTTGAAAAATGTTGATCCCCCCCCCCCCCACTCTCACATTTTACAAGAATCGTATTATTCCAACTTACCACATTTACTAGAGGCCCGATGCATGAAATTCGTGCAAGGGGCTTGGCCCGTCACAGCCCCAGATGCTTCCTGGCCCTGGCTGCCTCGTGGCCCCACGGCCCCACCCACTGGTCATTCTGGAAGGTTGTCCAGAAGGTCGTTCAGGAAGGTTGTTCGGCCATCCGGTCTAATTAGCATATTAGATCTTTATTATATAGGATTAGTTACGAGAGGCCTGTGCACAAATTCGTGCACCAGTGGGGTCCCTTGGCCTGGCCTGCGGGATCGAGCCAAAACTGGCTCTCCAAATGCCCCAAGGGGTCCCAGATTGCGAGAGGGTGCAAGGCAAGCCGAGGGACCCCACCGGTGCACAATTGGGGCTGGGGAGAGACATGGAGGTTGGCCAGCCAGGGAAGGACCAGGGGAGGGTTCCAGGGTATGTTCAGCCTGTCTTGATTGGCCAGACCCCAGCAGCAAGCTAACCTACTGGTCGGAGCATATGCCCCCTGGAGGTCAGTGCACATCATAGTGACTGGTTGACCAGTTGACTGTCTGCTCCCTGATGGTCAGCGCATGTCATAGCAAGTGGTTGAACGGCCTTAGCATATCATTAACATATTACGCTTAGATTGGTTGGATGGACTGCTGGACAATCAGACACTTAACATATTAGGCTTTTATTATGTAGGATAATACCTTGCTATCATATAAGTTGTTTTTATACATGGCTTTCATGACCTATCATCCATCCTTACTTCCATCCAAATTGTTTGAGATACTGAACTTTTTAAATTTATATAAGATACTGACACTAGTAATTTTGGTTCTAGATACTTTCACCTTAAACATCTTTGCCACAAACACTTACACCCTGAACATGTTTAGCCAGAAGGCACTTTTGCTGTGAAAAGGATAAAATCACATGAAATTAAAGAGGGACATTAAAAAGGGCATAATGACATATCCAAAAATGAATGGCAAAATTAAAGACTGTATTTAAATGTGTGTAGATTTATGACATACTGCGCAAAAAACTGATTTTATTTTATAAATTGTACATAGACCTTTGTCTTCCACCTATGGAAAATGTGGGTTCAACCAACTCTGTACCCCCAAAGAGGTCTGGGCTTGTCTCCTCCAATGAGTGTGTTTCACTAATAAGAAACCAACTCTTAGGGCAACTTATCATCATCATCTGGCAGGAATGCCAAATATTTTGAGACCATCACCACCACATGTCTACTTCTCATTATATTGACAATTATGTGGGGTAAGATTTATAATCCTATCTAATAATAGAGGAACATGGTAATTAACCGTAACTTCGCTACCCTTCCCATCGGCTAATCAGCGAGATATGCAAATTAACTGCCAACCAAGATGGCGGCAGCCACGCAGCTGAAGCGAACATGAGGCATGCTTGCTCCAGTGATGGAGGAAGCCAGGTTCCCCGCCTGCCGCATCCCAGCTCTGAGCTCCGGATGCAACAATGTTGCAATTATAGAAGCTAAACAAACCCAGAAACCTGCTTTCAGCTGCCAGCGGGCTCAGAGCTTAGAGCGCCAGTGATGGCAACAGAGTTTCAATTATAGAAGCTAAACAAACCCAGATACCTACTTTCAGCCAGCCACGGCCTCAGAGCTGGAGGCGACTCTCAGCTCCAGTGACAGCTATAGAAGGTAAATAAATTCCAGAATAAAAAATAAAAAAGAGGCTGGGAGCTTCAGTCACCCGCCAGCCTGAAAACGGCCCTCAGCCCCTCACCCAGACTGGCCAGGCACCTCAGTGGGGACCCCGACCCTGAGGGGGTGTGACCAGCTGCAAACAGCCATTAGCCCATCATCCAGGCTGGCCAGGCACCCAAGTGGGACCCCCACCCTGATCCGGATCACCCTTCAGGGCAAACCAGCCTGCCCCCAACCCGTGCACCAGACCTCTATCCTATATAATAAATGGGTAATATGCAAACTGACCCTAACAGCAGAAGGACTGAGAATGACTGGTCACTATGACACACACTGACCACCAGGAGGCAGACGCTCAATGCAGGAGCTGCCCTCTGGTGGTCAGTGTGCTCTCACAGCAGGGAGCTCTGCTCAGCCACAAGCCAGGCTGATGGCTGCCAGTACAGCGGTGGTGGTGGGAGCCTCTCCCGCCTCCTCAGCAGCGCTAAGGATGTCCGACTGCAGCTAAGGTCTGCTCCCTGCTGGCAAGTGGGCATCCCCCGAGGGCTGCCAGGCTGCCAGAGGGATGTCTGATTGCCAGCTTATGCCCAATCCCCCGGGGAGCAGGCCTAAGCCAGCAAGTGGTCATCCCCGAGGGGTCCCAGACTGCGAGAGGGCACAGGCCGGGCTGAGGGACCCCTTACTCCCGAGTGCACACATTTTTGTGCACCAGGCCTCTAGTATAATATAAAATCCTGGGCAACTTCCAGAACTTCATTAATAGAGAAATGAAACAAAAATGATAACTAGTTTAAATATATTAAGTCTGCTGAAGGTGTTGATTGGTTTTTCAATGGAGAAATGAAACCGACGAAACAGCAAACAAAAGCTCAACTGCCAACCAGTAATTTTACCTTTTTTTTATGACAAAATTGCCGTAGGCCAGTTTGTTATGCAGCAGGAATCATGCATCGAAAGTGCTGGTGGCTCAGATGCTACGATGAAAACACCAGCACCGGAATTTTCATCCCAAGTTGTCTTTTGCACATTAGGGATGTTAGGCATTTTGTTTTTGTTTTTCTTTTGTTTTGTTTTCTGGTCCTATGTGTATACATGTGTGATTTACACTTTATTGCTTTTCGGATTGATATTTAAATGTTTATTTGCAAAAGTATCCAATACTTATAACTGTAAGGTCAAACCCCAGGAATACTGACTCTGTGTTAATTTTTTTTCTCTTGTTACTGATTTGTAGTCATTTGTGTTTGACTAGGCTAACTCCCCATGTCTCGGTAGCTTAATACAACAGAATTCATTTTCTTTCCATACAAAGTTCATGGCTAGTGTAGGTGGCTCTCCAGAGCAACAGTCTCCATGTGGTGACTCGGGGACCCAGGGAGACAGGTGCCGTGATCTGAATCTTTGGCCTTCCCGATTAGCATGTCAGGGGTGACAGTTCTGGGGGCATTACAAAACTTTGGCTCACAAGTTGTACCTACTGCTTCTGCTCTCCACCTGCTGAGCAGAATTCATGAATGAAAGTGTCAGTGGGCAGCATAATGCATCCCTCTGGTGTGTTTGGAAGGAGCAAGGAGCAAACTGACTGTGGGGCAAGACCTGCAAGACTGTATAACAAAAGCCCAGACTTGCACTGCTTGTAACTCTTTTCAAGGTGATGTGGTCCTTGTTAAATAAAAGTAATTGAGAGTGACCCTGAGATCATTTTTAGTCTTCAGGATGAAATTGTGAAAGATGCTCTCAGTATATAGCTCAAATACAGGATTGATGAAGAAAGAGCAAAGCGGAAATACCTATCCTGAATATTAAAGTTTAATTGGGCCCCTTTGTGGTTTAAATTACACAAGAAATATCAGAAAAGTCTCCCCAAACAAAAATATATTTACTCCATTTCCTAATATAAGTAGCTACTAGTCACATTCATGTTACTCGTGTGAGTAGTTTAAAACCACCAACTGCCCATCAATTCCCTTAAAGCTTGTCAATAGTCATGTGGCAGACAGCATTTATAAGGTGAAAGTGTATGTTCCTAGCCTACCCGTCAAACAACTCATAAATAAATACTGGCTTTCTCTTAAGCGGTCCTCTTCCTACCTTCCTGCAGACTGTAAACTATATTTAAAAAATAAAAAAATAAACTCTTAAACAAATCATGGTCTAGCTCTGACATTTTAGACAGACCGCACCATTAAATGGTTCCCATGCTGAACTTCCTAGCTCTTTGCCCTTAATATTCTTTCTTCAGTATGAAATATTTCCCATGCTCACCTCCACCCAGCTACCCCCACTCACTCCCCCCCCGCCCCCCCCCCCACCCCACACACACACACACACTGACCTCCTTTTTACCTGGAGGAAAGCATTTGGTCTTTTCCTGGGCCAAATCAGATACTTCCTTTTTCAGAGAGTCGTCTTTGAGTCTTCTCTGCTATCCCATAGCAATGTCTTCTCCTCATCTAATTACTCAACCACTTAAAAAATATATATTATATATGTAATATACATATTATATGTAATATATATATATTATTTTATTTTAATTTTTTGAGAGAGAGGAAGAGACAGAGATAGAAACATCAATGCTGAGAATCATCAATCAGCTGCCTACTGGGGCTCAAGACTACAAACTGGGCTTGTGCCCTGACTGGAAATCAAACTGGTGACCTCTTGTTTCATGGATCCATGTTCAACCACTGAACCACACCAGCCAGTTATCAACCACTTCTTATCTCGAACTGCATTTACCTAAATCACTTACCCAGGCCTCTATCATGTCTCCTTTTAAAACCCTTCTCCCTGCAGTCCTGTCTCCACCCCTATTGCTTCATAGTCTGTTCTTAAATTGCAACGAGTAGATTTAAAATATAGTTCAAATCATGTCTTTCCTCTGCTTTAAAACATCTAGTGTTTCCTCATATCATTCAGAATAAAAGCCAAACTTGTTGCAATAGGTAGATTGTTTTTCTATTGTTGCTGTAGGAAAGCACCACAAACTTGGTGTCTTAAAACAATACAAATGTGTTGTCTTATAGTTCCAGAATTTCACTGGGCTAAAATTAAGGGGAGAATCTCTATTTTTGCCTTTTCAGCTTACAGAGGCCACCTTCATTCCTTGGCTCTTGTTTCCTTCTATCTTCAAAGCCACTATGGCTCACAGGATCTTTCTCATGCTCTATCATTCTGACCTCCCTTTTCTATATTTAAAGTACCCTTGTGATCACACTGCACACAACCAGGTAATCCGAGGCCATCTTCTCTTAAGATCAGCTGATTAACAATGGTACTTCCATCTGTAACCTTAATTTCCCCTTTCCATCTACATAGCATATTCACAGTTTCCAGGGATTAGGACATGGACCTCTTGGGGCTTGGAGGGCTGTCATGATCTGTCTCCTCAGTGGAGGATGATAGGCCTTCATGATTAGTCCCTGTTACTTTGCTGACCTTATGCCCTACCTTTGTCCCATATGCTCCCATGTACTGGGCTCCCTGGTCTCCTTGCTGTTATATATAAATGCCTGAAACTCATCCACCTTCAGGCTGTACCCCGACGGTGTCAGGCCCCCAAAGATCCACCTAGCTAACTTCCTCACTTCCTTCAGAAGTTCCTCCGTAAAATCGCCTTCTCAGCGAGGCCTATCCTGACCACCCTTTCTAATGTTGCAGCGTGGCCCCAGCCTGCACTCTCCTCTGTAGTTCCATAGTAGTTGTCCACACCCAATGCAGTCAACAACTTACGTTCGTGTTTGAGGTCTATAATGTAAGCTCTTTGAGAACTCACATCTTCAAGTTTCCTTTTGTTATGTCCCCAGCACCCAGAACAGTACCTGGCACTTAGTTGGCAAGTGATTGAGTATTTGTGGAATGGATGAATCCCATTTGTTTGTTTGTTTGATTGATTTCTTAAGCTCTACTTAGGTATACTTAGTATACAAAAATAGCAGATATTCAATGTGTACATTTTGATGAGTTTGGACATATGCATCCACCCGGGATACCATCACCACAGCCAAAGTCATTGCCTCCGTAGGATTTAGTGTGCCCCTTCCTTTTTTTTTTCTTTTTGATGTTTTTAACACAATACAGTATTAAATGCAGGTTCTATGTTGTTCACCAATTTTGTGGAATTTATTCATCTTTGCAAATGTAACTCTATACTCATTTTGAACAAAAACTTTTCATTTCCCCACCCCATCCCCTGGCAACCACCATTCTGTTCTCTGCCTCTGTGAGTTAGACTGTTTTAATGTTTTTGTAAATAAATACAACTGTTTGCACACATCAGGTCTTCCCAGTAGCATCCATGAAAGCGCCATGGTATGCCGTAGGGTCTCCGTGGCAACTGCCTAGGAAACTGGCTTGCTGTAGACACCTGGTGTATGCCAAAGGGAATTACAAAGGTCCTGGGGATGGGGGTGGCATGAAGCCCTTTTCATTTTATTAGACTGGACTGGATTTCAGAAACAGAATTAAGGAGTTCCAGGCAATTTCCTAGTCAGTGTAATTCAGGAGATGGGCTAAGTTGGTGAGGTGGTGGAAGAGTGCCTGAGTCCTTATTAAAACTTGGGGTATCACTGTATTGCTTCTTGAAATTACCCCCTCTCGGTCTTCAGCCCTGAGGGCTCTTTTGTTCTTGTCTCATGGAGGGACTCTGGGAGAGTATTTCATCACGCAGTGCATTGTCAGTGTGGGTGATGAGAGATAGCCCAGGTATTCCAGCCTGCGCGCCTGCTCCTGAAAGACTTCTTCTGAGTAAATGAATTGAGAAGTGAGGATTTTGAAGCCCACATGTTATTTTTTTTTTAAAAAATAAGTTTTTATTATAAAACTAAATGAAATATATATTTTATCATTTCAATTCAGGCCCTAAGCATGCACAGTAGTTACCTTTCATGAAATGTCCTTACAATAACGCTATTTCCCTGGGCTTTGTAATGAAGCTTAGATTTGCATCGCTATCCTGAGAACTTTCTGACAAAGCTCAGGCGATATTGTGGAGGCAGAAGGAAATGAAGTGAAATGATGGTGATGCACGTCCATTGTGGAGAATGTGAAGTTGCCAAGGCAATGTCATGTCGATAATATTTTCATAAATTAAATTAAGACGCATACGGCAAATAAATATTGCATTTCTCTCTATTATCACTTCAAATATGCAAGGATAACTGCTTAGGTTTAAAACCAGACTTAAAGCATCTCAGCCGAAATGAGAAATGTGCCATTTACCTTCAACCTGAGACCCGCTCAAGATTCCCGTCACGTTCCTCCCAGGCCTTAGTCCCTCCCGTCGGATATTCCGCAGCGTCTGTGCTGCCCCGGGCTTCCTGGAGCAGACTCTCTGCGGGAACTAGTGGGAGAGGCAGGCTTTTCCATTAGGCCTCACTTTCCCAGCACACCACCAACCCTCTGGTGTAGGTGCTGTTCTTTTCAGGCAAGCTGGTCTCACTCCTCCCTCCTTCCCTCTCCCTCTTCTCCCTTGCTTCCTCCCTTCCTCCCTTCCTCCCTTCCTTTCTTTCTCAAGGGGTTATTTATTGTCATTTTGTTAATGGCATTATTGGTGGAAATGGCCTGCTTAGAAAAATGCTACTAAACATTACAGTTTCAGAGCTGAGAGAGCGCCTCCCGTTTCTCAGTCTCCCTGTGACAGGGGAACCAATGCGACCTTACAGGTTGTCATGAAGACAAGTGTGTTTCTGCCTGTGAAGACCCGGAGCCACTAATGACAAGTGGTATTTTACCGAGACCTGAAGATCTAAGTTCAAATCCCATACCTTCAAATCACTCGTTAAAAAACGTGATAGGTAGCGATGAGGTAATAGGTGTTTATTGTAGAAGAATTAAAGAATATTGGTAACCTAAAGGAAGAAAAAGACGTTACTATAATCCCACCACCCACAATGAAGCATAAGCACAACATATTCCTATTTTGGTATATGATTTTGAAACTATATAAATGGGACTATAATGCATGTACTTTCTTGATAATATACTCATCTACCACCCCGGTAAATATATTCTGAGACTCTCAATATCAATTTATAACTTTTAAAATATTTTTGGGAATAGCTGGCCCAGAGTGCTTTGGTCTTAGTCATACCACAGTATTGCTAGGTGTATCAGTTAATAATGCAGATTTTTTTTCAATAGATGGAGTTACACATATGTTGATATATATGCAATTTGATTTGTATGCTATTTTGTTGTATTGAAAACAAGCTTCAAAACTTCATATGTCAAATTTTCTGAAGGTGTTAACATCATAGATATTTTTATGCTTAAAAACATTGAATTCCGTGCCAAAATAAGAGCATTTGTGGGAAGTTTTAATTCATTACTTTATTTTGAAGAAAAGTGCTGCTGGAAGTTATCATATACTTCAGGGTGCTTATGGTGAACACGCTCCATCTCGATGATTTCAATGTGAAAGACAAAGAACATCCAGGCCAATGTGAACCACGCCTTGATGGTAAAACGACCAGAATGTTCCAGAAGACACGGCAAAGTAATTTTGCTTCATGAAGACGCACCGTCACACACTTCAAAACCAGTTAAAGACACGTTAAAAGATCTTTCCTGGGAAGTATTAACCCACCCAGCGTATTCACCAGACCTTGCTCCTTCAGATTACCACTTGTTCCGATCGATGGCACACGCACTTTCTGAGCAGCACTTCAAAACATACAAAGTGGAAAATTGGGTCTCTGAATGGTTTGCCTCAAAACAAGAAAAGTTCCATTGGGACGGTATCCATAAATTACCTGAAAAATGGGGGTATTGTGTAGCTAGTGATGGACATTACTTTGGATAAAACACTTTTGATGTTTCTCTTGAAATTATTGTGTTTTCTTTGATTACAAAATACCCAAATCCACATTATTAACTGGTACAACTAGTAAATATTTGGTACCAGGTTTATGTTATTTTAATTACAATGCCTATTCCAAATGCCTCCATATCCTTAGGGAAAAAATCATCACATCAAAGTAGAACTAATCACACAATATAAAAATAAGGTGTCCTATAGATCTGTTCAATGTATTTTACATAAATTAATTTACTCAGCAAATATTTGTACCCTTGCTATCTGTCAGGTGCTGTCTTTTATTTCATCTAATGTTTAATGTTTTTAAGGTGCATATTTTCTCTTCTGATTTTCTGTTTTATCATGATTAGTCATAATGTACCTTAGATAGTAATATTAATGTCTGAGACTCCTCTTATGTACCTGATTCTTGATTGTAACAAAATCTCTGTGACCTACGTACTTAGAAGCTGTGTCATCTTGGAAAAATCACCTAACCTGTCTGATACAAAGAATTGTCATCTTTAACTCAGAGACTTTTACATGCATCACAGAAATAATTAATGTGGTATATTATTGGAACTAGAAATTCTAACTTCTTTTGACTAATATCATTTCTAGCAAGTGTTAAATTGATTTGAGAAAGACTACTTTTGCCCTATTCTATACTTAAAGGATTGTTAGCTTTTGTACCTCTCTTTTATCTCTCAGTTTATTTAGTCCAGGGATGTATAAAGCTGATTTCCATTTATTGTTCAGCATTAGAAAGTACAATTGTGGAGCGATCAAGTGGAAGGCAGAAGGGAGGAAATGGGCTTTTCAAAAATACATCTCTAAAAATATTAATGGTGATGTCAAAGTTCAGTGGAGTTGATGGCAGAGAAAGGCCCATTTCCTTAGTTTAAAAATAAAAGCAAATTTGTTCTGAAGGTAGGGAGGGGGAATTCATCACTTTTGCCAAATACTCATATTAAAGGAAGCCTAGAAATATTCTCATTAGACGTACTGGTTTTCATGTGGTCCACTCACTTCAATGAAAAATAAAAAGACTTGTGCCTATAAAACAGTCACATTGCTTTACAAAGGTTATGGATTATTTAATTCTCAGCATACAGAACACATGGAAAGAGCTGGAAGTTAGAATTTTTATCTGACTCTATGATGTGACCCCATTTTGAAGCCAAATCTCATTCCTTAAATCTAGGACCATCAGTGGCATGAGAATGCACCATTGCATCTCCTACCCTTCTTTGTATTTATATCTTTTTGTTGTTTGAACTTCTCTCATATGATTAAAAAGTGCTACTGTTTTTGGTACACATAAGCCAAGATCAGTATATTTTGGTAGGTTTTTCTTGCAGGGAGTATACCTTTTATTATTTCCTAATGTCTACTTTATCATATTTAGTACCTTTAAGCTTATATTCACCTTTACTCATTGAATATCATAATGTCTGCTTTATTTTGTGTGCCGTGTATATCTTAGCTCAGTCCTTTTTATCTTATTTTAGAAATTATATCAATAAAAATGCACGAAGCATATAAAGTCTAGTACTACATCAATGGATCAATGAACAAAAATAGCCCAGCCCTAGTTCCTGCTCTCTAGATATCAGTTCACAGTGATTTCAGTGGCTTCTTCTAGTGCTGAGCTATTTCTGAATAGGAGACTTGTGCCCTTTTTGTTATTAATTTTTCCATTTGGGACATTACCTTTGGAAAAGGTAAATCTTTGGAAAAGATTTGGAAAGGATCCTTACCTTTGGAAAGGATTTATGGACGATAAGGATTTAAACTCTCTCATGCAAACAACCCTCAAGCTTTCTTTTCCTCTTTTTCCCAAGACAGTTATAATAAAATTTGGGTTCAAGCTATACTTTTACTTATATTATTATTCTCTCTCTCTCTCTCTCTCTCTCTCTCTCTCTATATATATATATATATATATATATATATATATATATATATATACACACACACACACACACACACACACATATATATGTGTGTGTATATATATATATGTTTATACATGTGTACTGTATATGTACTACAGAGCATGTAGTATATTATAATCACAGTCCCTTCATTATGCTATTTTTCTAAAGTAATGCATACTAATAAAAACTGTATTTAAAAATTTCCATTAGAAATGTAAGATTTCCCACGACATGGTCAGGCAAGGCAGTGTACCCATTTTGGCTTTTCTTGGTCATTCCTGCTGGGAGACTCCTTGCATCCTCTTCCTTCAGTCTGTGCTGGTCTTTCACTTCACTTCACAGCTGTGATAGGGGGGAAACTTTTTACCTTTATCCTGGGCTGAATCCCCTCTTTATCAGGATTTCATATTTTCTCATTTTGGGTTTATTCCTTCATTTTTGAAGAGCACACCGTTCAGTAGCTTTCTAAGAAAGATTGCATGAGAGCAAATATTTTTCAAGACCTCATATTAAAAACAAAAAAAGTCTTCATTCTACCTTCATAACTAACTCTGACTTGTAGTTTGGTTGCATATTGAACCGTAGGCTGGAAATTTTTTTTAAACCTCCCAGTGCAGTATGAAGGTTATTTTAAGCATTATTATTGTTTATTTTTAGAGAGAGAAGAAATGAGAAGGAGAAACATTGAATGTGAGAGCATTAATCAGCTACCTCCTGCATGCCTCCCACCGGGGATCAAGCCTGCAACCTGGGCATGTGCCCTGACCAGGAATCAAATGTGCAATTTTTCTGTGCATGGGACAATGCCCAACCAACTGAGCCACACTGGCTAGGGCTAGGCTGGAAATCTTTTCACTTCCAAATGTTAAAGCCATTGCTTTTTTATTTTCTAATTCTCAGTATTGCTGGAGAGAGGTATGGTGGCATTCTCATTTTAGGTCCTGTGCATTAATTGTTTTTCTTTTTGGAAACTTTTAGGATCCTCTTTTACCTCTAGTGCTCTGAAAATTCAGTAATAGGCATTATCAAGCCTATGTATTTTCAATGAGCTGGGTCCTCAGTAGGACTTTTTAACCTTGAAACGCATATGAATCTCAATTCTGCAAACCTGTCTTCTGTTATATACTTGACAACTAATGCCCTTTTCTATTTTCTCTATATTTTTCTTCCTGGAATTCTATATTAGTTGGCGGCTAAAAATCTTGGGTTGATTCTTTAACTTTTCATGGTTTTCTCTTTTGTTTTCCATTTCTGTGCTCTGTATTACTACTTTTTGACAGATTTCCTCAAATTTATCCCCCAACACTTTTATATTTATTTATTTTTCATTTCCACCATTGTACTATCAATTTCTATGAGCTCGTCCTTATTTCCTGAATGCCCCTTTTTATATCATACTGTTTTTATGTTATGAATACACTTTCTTTTGTCTTTAATAGTCAATATTAAGTCTTCAGTTCTCATGCTGTCTGTGTTACTGCTGAGTTTCTCCCTTCTGATTGCCTTGGTCATTCATTTTACAGGTTTTTCTCAATTTTCTGTTACCCTCAACTGTCTGTTCAAATTTAATTTAAGAAAGATCCCATGAAAAAGCTGGTTGCAGGCTTACTGTGTCTGAGATCTGGTGGTGGTGGGAGCATCTCCTGGGCTGATAGCAACCTCAGCTGATTGGACAGACATACTGACTTGTCACTCGGGCTCCTAACTGTCTTCATCCACAAGCTGTGTGTTACTATTTACAAATTACCCAAAACTTAGCTTAAAATGACAAACGTATATTATCTCCTACCTCGTCTCAATATCGGGTGCAGCAGCAGCTTAGCAGGGTGATTCTGCCTCAGGGTCTCCCAAGAGGTCACAGTCAGCTGGGGTAGCAGTCACCTCAAGGCTTGCCTAGATCAGGGCATTAATTCCTAAGTGCACTCACATGACTGTACTTACTTGATGGTTGTTCATCTTGCACCACTGGGGTACGTCCGTAGGCTGCTTAGGGCCTGGCAGCTGACTCCCCTCAGAATGAGCGATTCAAGAGAGGAAGAGAGGCGTGTAGTTGCATAACCAGATCTCTAAAATGACACATCAGTACTTCTGCCATTTTGTATTTGTCACAAACCAATTTCGATAAAGTAGGGGAAGGGGCTACAAGAGTCCGAATCCAGGCAGCAGGGGTCATTGGGGGCCATCCTGGAGGCAGGCCACTATGAGTCTCTTTTCTCAGATTCCCCAGACAATATTCCTCCAGGCTCCTGGAGGTCAGTGTTGGGAACCTGGCTTGGGAAGAGAGAAAGGTCTCATTATTTAGTGTTCAGACTCGTGCTTACTTTTCTGGTTTTGAGCCCCGTGCTTCACACCATCCTTTGCATTACTCCTGGCATCTCACTCTGCATCCTCTTCAGTCAGGCTGTTGATACCTCTGATGTGTTAAGGGTGAGAGGAAGGGAGGGGCAGTCTCTGGAGCACCCAGAGTGGTGGGAGAAAATGGGGCAGAACTTACCTGAGATTTTTAGAGGGTTTCTATCAGCCCTCCTGCCAATCAGCCCCACCCTGGCCTTCAGCGATACCTGATTCCCCAATTCCTGAGTGTTGGTAGTTTTCCACAGCTTCAGTTGGCTTTCCCTCCCCTGGGTGTCCTAGGCTGCAGCTTGTGCCCATCTGGTAGGATCATTACTTGTACCTCCACTTGCCATTTGCCAACATTTTCTTGGTATTCACTCAGCTGCTCTCATTTTCTCTCCAGTTTGCTTGGTCTTTGTGGCCTTGTGTCTGTTTTAATACTTCACTGTCCTTGCGATAAAGTTTTAGGATGGATGAATGTCTATATTTAGCCTACCACTGGTGTGTATTTTATTTTTCTGCTCCTATAATTTCAGTGTTACCTTGATAAACAGTGTGTCCTACAAAGTTTACTTGTAGAGAAAGAATCAAGGTATTAATAGATGAATCAGCTTATCTCACTCAATGCTTTTGAGATGAGACTAGAATAGATTTTGTTTTCTATGACACCCTTATTTCTTGATGCTTTAGAATGTAGGTTTACGAGCTAATAAGAGTAGATGAAAGTGGTGAGTAGTATAATGCCTAAGAATCAGCTTAGAAATCCAAGGATTTTTTTTTTTTTTTACCTATCTTGGATTACTCTTTAAAGTGCCAACCACAACACTCACTTGATAGCTTAACATGTGCAACTTCATTAAAAATAATGGTTTAGCTGCACATATACCTTAAGAATATCTTCATTTATCTTCAGTTTTCTGTGTTTAAATCTGCCTGTTCCTTTCAGTGTTAGGATCATGGGAAGAAAGCTGTAAACAAGTTGGAAATATTTATTACACTACCTCAAGGTGAAACCGCTGAAGTCACCCCTGGGTAATTTATTACTCTGCTAGACAGCAGACTCATGAGAAACTGCCCTGAACTCCCCGATGCAAGTTCCTCCAAAATATAGCATTTCTAAAATTAGTAACTTTTACCTGTCGAAGAGTAAGATATATTTAAGGTTTTAAAATTTTTTGCTGATGGACCTAAACTCTTGGTAGTATTTGCTGTATCTTTGACTTTTGCTCACACACTGTCCCTCCCCAGGGAGACTCGAACCTGCCTGTCCCTTCTTGATTGCATATTTGCATCTACACTTCCTATCTGAGACCACCCCATGCAGGCAAAGTCGTATCCCAGCGTGGTTTGTATTGTCTGTACTTCAAATGCCAATTCTTATTTATTTTCTATGGCCTTCTTTTGTTCAGATGTCTTCTTCTAGTATTCATAATTTATTACTGTAGTTTAATTATTCAAAATAGTTATTTTTATATGTTTGAAACTTTTTTTTTATGCTTGAGCTGTCTTGTGTATAAATGCCATTATCCCCAATGAGATTGTTAAATTTTGAGGAGTAGAGAATATATTCTCCTGCCCCTTGTGTAGCCTGTGGTGTAGTGCAGGGTTTCTCAAACTTGGGACTACTGGCATTTTGGACTGGATAATTCTTTGTTGTGGAGAGGCTGTCAGGTACATTGTGCATTGTAGGTTGTTTGTTAAACAATATCCTTGACCTCTACTTGCTAGACCAGTGGCACCCCCATGTCTCCCCCCACATTAATGATATCCTGAGTATCTCCAGTCACTGTCAAATGTCCCCTATGATGGGTAGTGAGGCGCTCTCATTTGCTTAGTGGGACTCACCTTTCAACAGCTCAGCTGCAGCCTTAGCTACATAAATTGTCCTGCTATGCAACCTCACTCCTGGAATTCAGAGAATTCTTAGGAAAGGCTTCCTATATTCATCTATGCATGCTGCTACTTTAAATTAAATGTAAGTCCGAGTTGAACCACACATGAAATTAAAAAAAAAAAAAACTGCTTCATTTGCATGCTGTCACTAATATCCACTAGACTCCTCATGTCCTTTTCAAATAAGGCTGCAAAACCCCCCGATTCCCTGACAGCTGGACTTCCACCACAGCTGTGTTAGCCTCTCTGCAGGCGCAAGTCGATTCCTGTCGTTCTGCTTTTGTGATTCTGGTGTCTGACTGTCACGTGTGCAGTTACTGAAGTCCGCGGGGTAGAGCTACCTTCTTATCTGTTGTTCTCAGGTACAGAGCATGAAGGGTAGTTGCAACAAAGGGAGTGATAACTCATTCATAGCTGGGATGCCTCAGTTTGCAGGCTGCAGAGAAGGTGCCTAAGTGATGTCATTCATCAGCATCTACCTGTTGCTTTGGCAACTCGTTTTTCCTGTTGGGATACTTAGCATGCTCTAACCCAGTGATGGCGAACCTTTTGAGCTCGGCGTGTCAGCATTTTGAAAAACCCTAACTTAACTTTGGTGCCGTGTCACATCTAGAAATTTTTTGATATTTGCAACCATAGTAAAACAAAGACTTATATTTTTCATATTTATTTTATATATTTAAATGCCATTTAACAAAGAAAAAATCAACCAAAAAAATGAGTTCGAATTTCACCTCTGACACGCGTGTCATAGGCTCGCCATCACTGCTCTAACCAGATGTGCCCACAATTACCTTGGACTTAAAAACATCACTTATTCAACTAATATTTATTGAGCATCTCCTCGGGGCCAAGTGCTGTGCTCATTGCGGAGAAGACAGTGGAGGGAGGGCAGATGCAGGCCCTGCTTTCGCACCGCGTGGCTTCCGGTGGAAGCGGCAGACACTTAACAAGCACCTAACTGCACACGCGGAGGAGTGCTGCAAGGCGAGAGAATCCAGGGAATGCAGTTTAATTAGAGAGTCAGAGAAGACCCCTGTAAGAAGCAGAGTTTAAGCTGAGTCCGTTTTAGACGGGAGGACTGTTCCTGTCTGGGGCTTTTATGTGTGTAGGGCTGTGCTGTAGGCCGCGGAGGCAGCATTCTCTATGTCCCATGCATGGTTAGTTGTGTATATTTTTATTGTAGCATTTCACATTCTCCTCAACAAGGTGCAAACCGAGTTCCCGGAAGATACGGATTGTGTCCTCCTCGTGTTGGTATGACCCAGGCTTGAGTTTTACCACTCAGTAATGTTGAATATTGAATTGAACGAGATTGGGGAAGTGCATGACTGAAATGAGTGAGTGAATGAATGAATGAATTGGAAGATGCAGGAAAGGATGATGTCTGCTTTGTCCTTTGCATCCATTTTTCTCACGCCAGCTGTGGGGAACCTCTTCTTCTCATGCAGTGGGTTTCTTACCTAATCTTGGACAATTGGCCTCCTTTACATGGGTGCCCAGAATTGAGCACTTACTACCCATTCATCAAGCAAGAGGTTAAAGAATGAAAGAATGGGTTTCTTCTCCTGATTGTGAATCTTATACTGTAAGCCTGCTTGCTGACCTTTGAAATCTTCAGTCTCGCCTGCCTGCCTGCCCACAGCATTTCTATATTCTGCGTCCCCCATTCCTAACAGTTACATTTAAGTTAATTTATCTGAAAATGAGAAATAAGAAAGAAATTTGTTTTATCTCTAAGCTATGTTTCAAAACTATGTCCCTTTCTCTACATAATCTAAACCACCCTCATCTCTCTCTAGCACAGCTACACTAACCTTCATTTTTATGTGTACAATCCATTATTCACAGAGCATTTTAAATTATTTAAAATATGAAATGCAGCCCTGGCCCTGTTGTTCAGTGGTTATAGTTTCAGCCCGCCCACTGAAGGGTCACAGGTTCAATTCCTGGTCAAGGGTCTGTACCTAGGTTTCAGTTTGCTCCTGCTCCTGGCCGGGGTGCGTGCAGGATGCAACCAGCTGATGTGTCTCTCTCACATCTAGATTTCTCTCTTTCTCTCCCCCTCCCCCTCCCCACCCTCCCCCTCTCCCTGAAAAGCAATGGAAAAATACCCTCATGTGAGTATTAATAAAAAATAAGTAAATACATAAAATATCAAATACAAATATAAAAATAGAATTTAAAATATTCTATATGTCAGATAACGGCACTTTACAGTTAAATGTATTGAATAAACACTGTGTTTCGAGCCGTATCCTAAGCACTTTGTAGCAATTCCTTATCTTCACAATTCCTATAAACTAATGCCATAATGATTTCCATGTACCGATGAGGAAACTGAGGTGTAACAATGTTAAGCTACTTGTGCAGAGTCATACACATTTCATGCATGTGGCAGGCAGGATTTGATTCTGTGCCTGTTAGTGTTCATGATAAAAGAAACCAGACTAGAAAAGCCAGTCGGGCATTTTTTACATAATTAAAGCCAAGAAGTGAGGAGGATCTAAACATGGATTCGTTCCTTTGGGCTAATCAGAAACAATCCACTCTTTGGAATTCCCGGCTCTAGACATAATTAAGCAGAGAGTGGTGTCAGTGGAAGTGGGAAAGGGGTGTGTTCAGGGATGTTAATCTCGCAGTGGCATGGAGCAAATGTGAAAGTCCTTTGATCACTGTGAAGTTCTACATAAAGGGACCTCCCAGCCTTTAGGGTCCATATGTGCAATTTTATTAATTTCTTCAAAGGTGAACGGGCTCCCAGGGCCGAAGCTCCTGAGAGGCGGGTTTGTGAAGCTCCTTGATCACTTTACTGCAGGGAAACAACTGCCTCAAAACTGGGGCCGTTCGCCTGCTCGGGGAAGTGCTCCGGAGACCAAATCAAAGGGCAGGAGGTGACTCAGACTTAAAAACAAAGGGAATTGATTATTCATCAGGGATATTTCCATTGATCTCTGGCAGGCTGATGAATTAATTACCCTTTTCTACTGGAAGATTTTTCTATCTGAATATCCAGCATTGTATGTTTGGAAGCAGAGCATCCTGTTCTCAGAGCTGTGCAAATATGTAGTGAATTCTCGCCCCCCCCCCCCAATCCCTGCCGCCGTCCAGTCCGCATTTTCCTATTTAGAGGGCAGTTGTATCTGGAAGCCGCCATGGCGCAGAGGGAGGAGCACAGCTTGAGAGTTAGACAGACTGGGGTCTAACTCTGCCACTTAAGACCTTTGGGGTGTTTGCCAGATTATGTGTCTTCTGTGTCCCGGGCTCCTCCTCTGTCAAACCAGTAATCATCTCTACGTTCGCAGGGTCATCGACGTGATGTAAAGTGTGTGACGAAGTGCCTGGCCTGTGGCTATTTAGTGCAAGGCTACACATGCTTACAGTAGCTGAGGAAGTTCACTAGCACAGGCTGAACATTACACACTCACAAGTGAGATAGAGGTAGTTGTTATTGCCATAAATACCATAGCCTGCTAGGAAAAATATTATTGAATAAAGTCCAATTTTCCTTTTTTAATTTCAGTCGTATTACAATTCTTTCTTCTAGATACATCTTGATTGTGCTGACATAACTTTGTTGCCCAAGGACATTTTAGCAGAAGGCTAAACTCATCCATTATGAAGTGCTTTTTACGGTTTATAAAGCAACCATTCCCTGACCTCATTCCAGTGTCATCCTACCTGCCCCTCATATGCACTCATTGTTTTCTATTTATGTGGACATCTGCCTTCTCCTGGATTGCTGTCCGGCATAATCTCACATCGTTCTGCCTGGCTTTGCATAAGGGTCTCACCAAGGCACTCTCCTGTTTACCCAGCCCCTCCACCCGGTCACACCCTTGCCAGTGATTTGTTAATGACTTGATTTCTTCTCCACTTTGCCTGCCTAAATGAAGGGGTTCAAGACTCTACTGAGTAGTCCTGTGTAAACTGTTCTCTCTAAATCCTGGCCTTGTCACCAGGTGCCTAGCAGAAGGATGGGGCCATTGACCAGAACAGTTGAGGTCAAAAGAGGAACTGACCAGGCCAAAAAGTTAAGTGTGATCTATAAGACAGTAGTGCAGCGGTTCTCAACCTGTGGGTCGCGACCCCTTTGGCGGTTGAATGACCCTTTCACAGGGGTCGCCTAAGACCATCCTGCATATCAGATATTTACATTACGATTCATAACAGTAGCAACATTACAGTTATGAAGTAGCAACGAAAATAATTGTATGGTTGGGTCACAACATGAGGAACTGTATTTAAAGGGCCAGAAGGTTGAGAACCACTGCAGTAGTTTAGCGTAGGTGGTATTTAGGTGGTTAGAGATAAGGGACGAGAACTCTAGTTTGGAAATCTGTGTGTGTGTTTTCTCTATTGCTGGAAGATAACATTTATTCTTCAGGTATTAATTCCTTCAATGTTTAGTGAGCTTATGCTGTTGGCAGGTACCATGCTAAGCACTGGGAGTACAAAATGCAGGATTTGGGATTCTTTAAGGCATTCTTCTCTGTAGTAATAAAAAGGTGTGCCCATCTGTGTACATATGTCTACTTATTTATCCATAGCCTAATGGATAGCTCCAACTGAATTGCCAGAAAATGAAATGTGAGCATTGAGTCTGGAAGGAAGGATGGAAGTGAGGGGGACCAGCTTTCTGAAGCGTATTAGCCCTGTACCTGAGGCACTTGTCTGAGTCCCAGTTGTCTCATTTGCAAACTAGAAGCGTTGGGAAAGAGGCAGTGTGTTCAACTACTCTCCTGTAGAATCAAACGGCTCTGCAAAGATTCCAGAAACATTTGACTTTAAATGCTTTTGAAAGGTGTGATAAAAATATGTGTGCTTCAGTAAATGTATTTTCTACCTAGACTTCGCCTCATCAGGAGAGCCTCATTGTGCCTGCCCCAAGCGTGTAAATAAATGTTACAAACTTGGCCCCAAAGTTACCAATTTGACTTAGCTGTTTAACTAAAAAATGCACCAGCAGATTAATAAAATATTGCTTTTTCCGTTTTACTTATTGTGTTTTATGAAATATTTTGCTTGACCAATAAATTCTGCTATTAAGGAAGTTCCCATCCCTAGCCTGCACCTGCAATACCCACCTCACTTCTAAGAAGCTAAGACATTTATGAGTCATGTACTAAAAGTGATTTTTACCTGAATTCATCAGAGTGGATGGTTCTTTACTATTTAATGGCTTATTGAGATGTAATTCATAACATACAATTCATCCGTATACAGTGATATTAGTGTATTTACAGAGCTGTGCAACTATCATTGCAATCAATTTTAGAGTACCTTCACCACATCAAAATGAATCCCTACCCCTTAGCAGCATGTCATAACCATTCCGACCCCCACTTCCTAGCCCAGCCTCAGTCTCAGCAACCACTTATTTACTTTCTGTTTTTAGAGATTTGCAATTCTGGACATTTCATGTAAATGGAATTGTACAATAAGTGATCCTTTGCAACCAGTTTGTTTCTCTGAGCATAATAGTTTAAGGTTCATCTATGTTGTAGCAATTTTATTTTTATTGACAAACTAGAGGCCTGGTGCATGACACTTGTGCATGGGGGAGGGAGGGTCATCCCTCAGCCCAGCCTGTGCCCTCTCACAGCCCGGGACACCTCAAGGGATGTCTGACTGCCAGACACACAGTTGGGACCCCTCGCTCCTTACTGCCCACCTGCAGTGGAGGCAGGAGAGGCTCCCGCCACCACTGCTGCCCTCACCAGCTGTGAGCTGGATTCTGGCTGAGTGGCACTGACCACCAGGGGGCAGCTTCTGCATCGAGCATCTGCCCCCTGGTGGTCAGTGCATGTCATAGTGACTGGCTGCTCCACTGTCCGGTTGATTTGCATATTAGCCTTTTATTATATAGGATGACATTCCATTTTCTGAACATACTATATTGTGTTACACATTTATCAGTTTAAGACATTTGGGTTGTTTCTGTTCTTTGGCTAGTGTGCATAGTGCTGCTATAAACATTTATGTACAAGTGTTTGCATGGACATATGTTTGTTTTTTATTTCTTTTGGATATGTACTCAGGAGGAGCATTGCTGGGTCACGTGGTAACTCTGAGGTTAATCATCTAAGGGCCTGAGAGCTGTTTTCCATAGCTGCCACACCATACGCATTCCCACCCCCTGTATAGCGCTCCAGTTTCTCCACATCCTCACAAACGCCTATGATTATCTGCCTTTTTCATGTGAGTCACCCTCATGGGTGTAAAGTGGGACCGTATTATGGTTTTGATATGCATTTCCTTTAAGTTGTAATAAAGTGGTCAGCTCTTGAATGATTAGTGTCAGACTGACAAAGACAGAAACTGGGGGAAAGTAGAGAGGGAGAAACGGGGAGCGGGGTGGAAATGTAGAAGTCAGTTGCTTAGAAAACTGGCCAAGAGACAGGACGTGGTAGGCAGGACAGTGCTTCAGGGAGCCTATAGTTCTGGATTATGGCCGCGGCACAGGCCTCCGTGGTGGTGAAGTTACAGTCCTTCCTGGAAAGGCGGACTGTGCACTCATCCTCTCACCTGGTGTTGCCAGCAGACAGCGGCTTCTTCAGGGTAACCACAGGGGGTCGGCTCTGCTCACTCTTCCTACCACCCCTTTTCCAACTCCGCATGCTCTGGTCATCCCTGTCACTGTTGTTGGTCTTGTATTTCCTTTCACTGAGAATGACTTCCCCCTTTCCTCTCCGCCCTACCTCATCTTTAACACTGGGACACCCGGACTGCCTGCTCATTGCAAACCCGTCTGACCTCTGGGACGGCACTGACGGCGCTTAGGGGGTCTGCACCCCACAGCTCCGTACTTAGTGATAATATTGTCTTGCATTGTTTGCATTATTGGGTGCATGGCTTCAGGAATCCATGTTCCTTACAGGGAAAGAGGGGTCTATACCACTTAATATCACCTATCACACCACAAACACAATAGGTGCTTAGTGCACATTCATTGAATTAAATAAAAGTCTTTTTTTTTTTTTTTAATTTTTTTATTGCTTAAAGTATTACAAAGGGTATTACATATGTGTCCATTTTATCCCCCCGCCCTAGACAGTCCCCCAGCCTCCCCTATCCCCCAGTGTCTTATGTCCATTGGTTATGCTTATACGCATGCATACAAGTCCTTTAGTTGATCTCTTACCCCCCTACCTCCTGCCCCCCAACCCTCCCCGGCCTTCCCACTGCAGTTTGACAATCTGTTTGAGGCAGCTCTGCCTCTGAATCTATTATTGTTCAAAAGTTTATAATGGTCTCTATTATCCATGAATGAGTGAGATCATGTGGTATTTTTCCTTCATTGACTGGCTTATTTCACTTAGCATAATGCTCTCCAGTTCCATCCATGACGTTGCAAATGGTAAGAGTTCCTTCCTTTTTTGAGCAGCATAGTATTCCATCGTGTAGATGTACCACAGTTTTCTAATCCATTCATCTACTGATGGGCACTTAGGCTGTTTCCAGATCTTAGCTATGGTGAATTGTGCTGCTATGAACATAGGGGTGCATATATCTTTTCTGATTGGTGTTTCTGGTTTCTTGGGATATATTCCTAGAAGTGGGATCACAGGGTCAAATGGGAGTTCCATTTTCAGTTTTTTAAGGAAACTCCATACTGTCTTCCATAGTGGCTGCACCAGTCTGCATTCCCACCAGCAGTGCACAAGTGTTCCTTTTTCTCCACATCCTCTCCAGCACTTGTCGTTTGTTGATTTGTTGATGATAGCCAGTCTGACAGGTGTGAGATGGTACCTCATTGTTGTTTTGATTTGCATCTCTCGGATGATTAGTGACTTTGAGCATGTTTTCATATGTCTCTTGGCTTTCTGAATGTCCTCTTTTGAAAGGTGTCTATTTAGGTCCTTTGCCCATTTTTTGATTGGATTGTTTATCTTCCTTTTGTTAAGTTGTATGAGTTCCCTATAGATTTTGGAGATTAGGCCCTTATCAGATATGACATTGGCAAATATGTTTTCCCACACAGTGGATTTTCTCGTTGTTTTGTTGATGGTTTCTTTTGCTGTGCAGAAGCTTTTTATTTTGATGTAGTCCCATTTGTTCATTTTCTCTTTAGTTTCAAGTGCCCTAGGAGCTGTATCAGTGAAGAAATTGCTTCGGCATATGTCTGAGATTTTGTTGCCTTTGGATTCTTCTAGAATTTTTATGGTTTCCTGTCGTACATTTAAGTCCTTTATCCATTTTGAGTTTATTTTTGTGTATGGTGTAAGTTGGTGGTCTAGTTTCATTTTCTTGCATATATCTGTCCAATTTTCCCAACACCATTTATTGAAGAGACTATCTTGGCTCCATTGTATGTTCTTGCCTCCTTTGTCAAATATGAATTAAATAAAAGTCTTATTCTTCTGTTTCCATCTAAACACTTAGGTTTTCATAAATGCAGACAGCTTCTCACTGGCCTTAGGAAAAACGACCGTTCTTATAAATTCATTAATACAAAACAAGACTAAGAGTTTATATTTTCAGATAAAAATAAGTTTCTTTTCAGATATAATGCCCATTTACAGTTATAACATTTTAGGGCATTGAGCATTTTTGTAGGATTCTGGGGGCACCCATGAACACTTATTACAGTCGGGGATCTTTTCTCTATGGGAAATTATTTTTCAAATTCCTGTCTGTGTGTTGCCAAAGTCAGAAGCGTCATATTGACGTGAGGTGGCGTTTTCCTCCACATGTTAGAACCCCAGGGCTGTGGGGGTGGGGTACTGCATTTAGGGATTCTGTTGTTGAGTTGTCCTCAAGGTTAGTCTTTCAGAGCATTCTACTCCACTTCTGTCCTTGAGCTCTCAATTCGAAATTAGAGATGGGCAAAGTCAAGCAAACAAGGCAAAGGTTAATATGGGCAGGCTAATAGGAAACAGATGGGGCTTGTCAGCCTGAAGTGAGGTCCCGCCAGAGCCTGCCCTTCGGAGACCAAGACTGCTTGAACTGGAAATTTGACCAGGACGGGACTCCCTAAGCAACCTTGCCTCAGGACCCCTCCGCCAAGAGGGAGACAGAGTTCAGAGAAAGGTGATGGGTGAGAAAAGGGCCGAGAAAGCACAGTTACCTATGGGTTACCTAAAAACTGCAGATTTCTAATGTAGCAAATAAAGCAAATGTGAATGATTTCCTGAGCCCATGTGGGCAGGTCTACAGCTGGGAGGGTGTCCTGAAAACGACTATGTCAGTAGTTCCACAGAAATGCATCCACACTGGCTGAATCCCAGTTTTAAAATAATTCTGAGGATGAGGGAACCAATTATGAGTAGCTGGAATGTAGGATAAAATAATTATTTAGACTTTGTTACAAAACAATGCAATTTATTTTAATTTTTGAGTACAGCCTTTCATAAAAAATTTTTAAAATATATTTTATGGATTTCAGAGAAGAAGGGAAAGAAAGAGAGAGAGACATAGAAACATCAATGATGAGAGAGAATCATTGATCAGCTGACTACTATATGCTCCCCACTGGGGATTCAGCCCACAAGCCTGGGATGTGCCCTTGACCAGAATCGAACCTGGGACCCTTTAGTCCTCAGGCTGGCACTCTATCCACTGAGCCAAACTGGCTGGGGCAAATTTATTTTAAATGGTAAGCAAATTATATATTGGAGAGTTTCCTGATTTTGGGATACACTGGGGCCACAGATTATTGTGACTCACATTTTTGGGTCAACTTTTCAGCAGCTTCTTAGACTGCCTCTAGAAGTGGTAACTATGGAAGGCTGGCCACAAAGTGGAATCAGAGTACATGGGATTGCTAGGTGGCAAGCAGCAGGGGGGGGGGGGGGGCAACATTTATGGAACGCCTGTTATGTCGTAAGCATTTTGCTGGACACATGATAGATTTACTTGCCCAATCTTTTCAGTGACCTTGTGCCTTTCTCTCTTTTGATTCTTACTTTAAATATGATGAAACCAACACTCAAGGAAGTGAAAGAACCTGACCTATTCATGCATCGAGTAAATGGTACGAACACAGGGAATCTGGGTCCTTTTGATTCCCTAGCACTTGGAATGTTTTTTTCCCCTACACTTTATTATATATGGTCAGGTGCATTGCTAGGGAGACAAATTCTTTATATTGATCAAATGTCTGTTGAGTTTACTACAGAAAATAAAATAAAAAAGAAAATCCAAAATAGCAGAAGTTACCTGTTTTCAATAAATTCAATCCATAATTTGCTGTGTTTAGCAATTACCTGCTTCTTTCATTGTTTAGATTTAACAACATAGATAATAAACGTAAATATAATGATTATATTTCATTACATTAGCTATATTTTAAATGGTATATATGGTGTCACAAAAAATGGATATGTATTATAAATTCTGTCTAATATTACCTGCACATATAGCCTTCAATATGTCATTCTAGCACTTTATTAAATTACCAGTCCACATTTAAACACATATTTATGACTAAATTCTAACAGAAATTAGAATTTGAGAGACAACATTGATTTAGAAAATGCCTTCATTCAAAATTTTCTACAAATGGTCTTAGAAATGTATTTTAAATTTCATTCTAATGAGACCAACTTCGAGTAAATCTTAATGGGCCAGAACAAAATAGATTCGGGATTGATTTTTTTCCATAAAATATGCAAAGCCCTATTTTTAGTTAGATTTTTTCCTCTGCAATAGAGCTCCTTTTCTTTAACAATGAACTTATCTAAAATGTTTCTTTTTTCAGATTTTACTTAGATTATAATAGAATTAATACCTTAGAATGGCCAAGATGGATGCAAAATACAGAGAAATTTTAGATTCTAGACCAGATGAACTTTAAGCCAGTGTTTTGCCTGTAGCTGTTCTCAAGAATTATATGCATGTTTTACTACATTTAAAGTCGTTTTGAGGCTGGATTCATCAGAATATTATAATTTTTTAAGCAGGATAGCCATGCACAATTGTTACAAGCCAGTTCACTGTTGGGCTCCACCCCCTTACTTCATGTGTCCACTAGGACATCTGTGCCAGGCGTCCCTCTGCAGCTTTCTCTTTTGCTTGCTTCTTGTTAGTCACGAAGATGCATACTGTGCCAGGCCCTACGCTGGTTTCAACAGCTATTTATTTAGATTGTGTGAACTGGAGCTGAACTTGAACCCAATTAATAGCAACTGAACTTGAACAAACTGATATGAAATCATTACAGGCTCGGTTCCCTGGTCCATTATCCCTGAAGATCATCCGACAGCACTCCAGGTGCCTTTTCTATGCCAAAACTTGGTGCAGTGCCCAATCAGAAAGTGCCCGGGGGATTAGAATTCGGTTGCATCGGAGTTAGCTCATTACCGCATCTGTGATCGCGTTCACGGAGAGGAGAGGTGCTGATCCCACTGGGCGGGACGGCGGAGAAGGCTTTGTTTTCGACACCATCTGGCACATGGTTGGCACTCATTAACACAGCACAATGTTGATTAAAATAATCATTGTCCAGGGCAGCAATGCTGCTTGGACAGGTCCCACCTTTGGCCTCCACACCAAGAAAATGAAGAAAGGAAAAGAGGAGGAGTTGCCTCTGGTAACTGTGGTCCCTGGGTTTGCATCGTTGTTGGTGCCTACACTTCCCCAAATCATCTACTTTACATACATTTCATATTTATTTATTGTTAGCAGCAGTGTTGTTGTTTTTGTGTGTTTTTGTTTGGCTTTTGCGGGGAGGGTGGGATGCCCTATGCTACACTGTAGCCACAAACATTTTGCTAAAGGACATCCTATGCAGTGATAGTTCTTTCGCAACTTGAATTAAATATAATTGAGGGTTTTAGGTTTCCTCCTTGAAAGAATGAATGAATGGATTCAACCATTCAGGGGTTGAGTAAGACTGCACTGTCCTTCCTTAAGAAAACGAATGTGGATTGACATCAGCACACCCAGGACTTGGCCTGGCAGCATCTGCGTTGCTTTGTTCCCAGGAGTCTCCTTGGAAGGCTGCACTGCGCATAGGGTCAGGCACGCAGGCTTTCCAAGGCAGCGCTTGGGTTTGAATCCCACTTTGACCAAATGCTAGATGTCTGGCCTGGGGCAAATCACTTAACTGTCCCTTGGTGTCAGTTGTCTTAGCTCTGCAGTGCAGTAAAGTCATCCTCAAGCTTTAGAATTGCTGTGAAGATTAAGAAGCACACAAAACACTTAGAGCTGTGCCTGATGCTTGCTGAGCTCTTGGTGAGGTTAACTATGACCATGTATGCATCGCCATCACTTTCTGCAGGAGTTCATGCTTCCTTAAAAACGTACGTCATATCTATTTACCCCTCCCCCCCATGATAGGACCTACCAACCATGGTAATGGAGGTGGTGATTAAGTAGGCATTTGTGCGGATATGTTGATCAACTCTTTCTTATAAGACAATATGATTTAATCCCTTGTCATGGTGGAGCAAGGTGAAAAGCCATTGGACATGGTTCATTTTCCTATAGGTGTGTGAATCATTCATACCGTGATAGGTAATGAAGCATAGCGTTTGTTTCTAGAACAGGTTATGCATATATCACTCTGCAGAAGTTCATTGCTATAGGCAGGCGTTATCACTAATGATCATGGGATTTTCTCCGGTTGTGGAACCACGAACAGCTTGTCCTCTGGCAACCTAATGATTTGTGTCCTGTGATGCTGCGTGTAACCAGGGTTTTTCGTTCTGTTATCCGTTTGGTCTGTCGAAAAGCCTTCAAGAAACTGGCTTTCTGCAGCAGCGTTTAAATACCATCCATTCCACCCAGAGAAGATGACAGGCATGGTAGATGCAAGGGGAAGATGAAATGCATTCGGTTTAACTAGCGGCACTAAAGGGGCTGCATCGCGCTTTGTATTGTTGCTGTTTATCGTCTCCCCAGCAGTGGAATATTGAGCTTCCCAGGCTGTGATTCTGGTATTAATGCCAAGTTTGGGTCGGGCAAGAGTGTGTTCAGTCTGTGACACTTAGATAGCAAAGGCAAACTGCTCAGGGCCGTGCGTCAGGAGTTTCTGTGCGCCAGCGATTGCATGCTGGTGGCTCATGATCAGGGGGATTCGCAGCGTCCGTTAGATGGGCTTGTGTGGCTGCGTGTTCCTTTCGGGCTGCTCTCGCTGCCAAAATTGTCAGCATTTCTCCCCCAGACCTATCCATATGACACATGCACAGTGTCCTTCAGTTGTGCTAAATAGCTAACCGCTAACATCATGGATAACTCTCATTATCTTGGAGTTGTTTCCCACCACTCCCTTGAAAAATGGCTTAGAATAAATAACTGTTTTATTGTGTGTGTTTTCTTAATTGAGACTCTGTGACTGTTGACTGAATTCGTGCCACGATGTTTTCTCGGTGGTCTGGTGTCCAGATTTCTGCCTTGGTTCAGCTGTGCGCACACATGAGCATCAGCAACGAGATGTCGTATTTTCGGTGTTTCTGTATCCATGGACCAGATATGTGAAACGTCAAAAGCCTCTTTGGGTTTGGCTCTGAGGCCCAAAGGTGACCTACTCCACATCCCTTACCGGTCACCACCCACCCTGACTCCTCCCCACACACCCTGACTCCCCATGACATACATACACTTGGTATCTGACCTTCTAAATCGAATCAGGACCCTGTGCTGCTGAGTTGTCATGAAATTCCTGTCTACCCTGGTTCAGACCCTCCCGTATCCCTGCATGACTGCTCAACCTACACCTGTCCCAATTCTTTCACCAATTGAACATTTATTCAGTGCCTGCAGTATGCCAGAGCCTGGGCGTACAGCAGGAAGAGAGAAACAAGATTTCTGCTCACAGGGAGCTTTCATTCAGGCTGAGTCAGGAATTATACACGTAAACAGATGCCCAGAATATTTCTGACAGTAACATTGCAATGAAGAAAGATAAGCAGGTTAAAGGAACAGAGACTGTGAGAGGAGAGGGGAGGGCAGAAGACCATTCAGAGCAGAGGGCTCAGTGGTACAGAGGTGCATGGCATTCTGGAGGCTTTGGGGAAGATCCTGAGCCATGAAGGAGGCCGGTTGGCTGGGATGTAGTGAGCACAGGGGCAGGGAGTCAGGTGAGAGGGAAGCAACAAGGCCTGAACATGTAGTCTGGCAGGTCTTGGTAAAAAGTTGATTTTCTTCTCATGGAAATGGTCAGAAATGAGGATTTAAAACAGGAAAGTACTAAAATTTGATTCCAGAGTCTCTTTTCCACCCCTTGGATTTAAGCTTGATCTCCAGTGCAGGAGTTCTAGCCCCTATCTCAGCTCCTGCCTTATGTTTTTGGCATTTAGTTTTTGAAATGTTTACAAATATGCGCACACTTGGTTCTCATTATTTTGCTCTGTCTACCATATGGACCAGCTTTTTTGTTGTATCAGAGCCTTCCTCCACTCTCCACCATTCCCCAGCACCACCTCTCACAGCCCACTCCTGGAACCCCAACAGAGGGGAGCCCTCCACACAGGGGTCTCCTGCCTGGTCCCTGCCACTTCCTCCCTCATCCTGTAAGTCTTTTTCTCCTGTGGGTGGGTGGAGAGCTCTTCTAGGGTAGTCCCTTTAACGTATTCATCTAAGATCCCCCAACTTCTACCTTGGTGCCTTGAACAAAGTAGGAGGTGGTTGGTGGGTGGGTGGGTGAGTGGATGAATGAATATGAACACTTACAGATATGTCAAATCTCCTGTGAGGCCCTCCCCAACAGTTACCATTGCAGTTCTCCCTCTTGGGTATCTTTAGTGACATTGTCATGCTTTATTGTGTCAGTCTCTTGAGAGCTCTTGGGGGGTCAAGGACCTTGTCATATTGATCTTTGTTTCCCCAGGATTTAGCCCGGTTTCTAGCAAGGAGCACGTTCCCAGGAAATGCTTGAGAAAAATAACGTTGAACAGGACATAAAGCTCCAAAAACAGAAGGGCTCTGGAGGTAGATCAGCAGACTCTCTCCTGGGCTACATGTGTTTCCTTAAAGAGCGTGTCATCCCCAGACACTTCCCAAGCTGGTTGGGGTTGCAAGGTGCTCTTTAGCGTCCTCCCGTAAGGCAGATTTAGACCTGTTTTTCCCCAAAACACTTTTGACCATGACTCAAAGCAAGAGAATGCATTTTTCATTGCAACCCAGAACACACATATGTAACTAGCTATTCTATAAAACAAAGCATATCTTTACCATGTGTAGCACAGTTTGATATTTCCTACACCATTCCCAGTGTAGAATGCATATCATGACTCCTTAAATCAGTGGTCTCAACCTTCTGGCCCTTTAAATACAGTTCCTCATGTTGTGACCCAACCATAAAATTATTTTCATTGCTACTTCATGACTGTAATGTTGGTACTGTTATGAATTCTAATGTAAATATCTGATATGCAGGATGGTCTTAGGCGACCCCTGTGGAAGGGTCATTCGACCGCCAAAGGGGTCGCGACCCACAGGGGTCGCTGCCTTAAATGGATTTCAAGACTTGGGAATGCGTTCCAACCCACGGAATGAGAAAATTCTGTTTTCAAGGATCCAGAGATTCTCCTGAGGTGCCTTCAGAGAAAGCAGAGTGAACTCTACCTGGTACCCGGGATGCCTGGGCACACTCTATTATTGGTTGAATATTTGCACAAAACTAGCAGTGACCCCGCGGCAACCAAAAACACAACCCTTCATTGACAAACCCTTAGATTGCGTACTGGGACACCTTTGGAAGTTAGGATCAAACTGTTCAAATGCTGAGAAGTTGTTGGCAGTAGGTCTCCTCCTCATCACTCAGCCCCCAACGCTTACATACAACACTGTGAATGTTTTATGTAAATGTGTTGCTTCTAACATGAAGTCTTGGGCCCACATAGATACAGGGAACTTAACATTTCCTCTGCCAATATGTTTATATAAATATTGCCGTCGTTAAGCATGCTCAAATAGCAGAGCTATTTCAGTCCTTTTATCTCTTTAAGACTAATTTAAATCTGAGCATTAAAAGACTGCTTGATACCATATGTTTGTTTTAGATAGGAAACAAAATCCATTCTAAACATAAGGGTTCATGAAATCTGTATTTTAAACATCAGGGCTTATGAAATTAGTCTCTAGGAGTGGAAGCAATGGTAGATGCTCTGTGGCCATGGATTCCTCCTATCTTCCTGTGTCTGACCCTTCCTAATGTTATGTTGCTGTCCCTCCCATGCAAAGGGAGAGGGTATTTTCTCACCCTTTGCTACAAAGTGTACTCATAAGCTTTGCTAACAATCCAATGTTTGCTTGGTAGTCAGTCTTATTGTGGCATTTAAGTCTAGTCTGACCGTGTAAGAGCTATGGACAAGGAGTATCAAAAGGCTTTTGTGAAAATATTGGCTAGACTTCAAGAACACAACCAAAGAGTGACACAGGCTAGAAAGATAACCATCACACATCCCATCACACATCCCAGGAAGCTTCACGTACATGGCAGAAACAGATGAAATGATTTAGCAATGTCACTGCACATCTGAGCATTCAACTTGTTTCATTTTGAGGCCCAAATACTTCATCTGTAGAGGCAGCTTTGTGTGTGTTTTCCAATCTAGATAGATAGGGAGTAGGAGATGACCTAGACAAGCTTGTACAAAGACAGTCCTGATAGCATCTGAACTTTCATTTTCACTTTAGAAGGGCAGTGCCTCCTTATTCTATGTCAATCTTTCTTTTACAAACAGCTCTGTGTATTGGTTTGCTGGCCCTGAGAAGACCTGGAGATGAGATTATGGCCCTTCACCTGAAATTAAAGGAACCATTTGACAAGTTCAAATACTGGCTGATTTAGATACTGACCTCTTATCAGCACCTGCAATTTAATGCGTTTCATAGGTGGTAGGTCTATATTGTTAAATTGTGTTCCGTTTCTCGGGGTAGGTTGTACTTTAATTTACTATTCTGTGACTTCTTATCAATTCTGTATACTCATACTATTCAGTTATAATAAATACCAACCTAGTATAATACAACACTTATGATTATAATGGGCTTGTGACATAGCTAGATAAAACAGGTATCACTTCCAAGTTAACATACATCTCTTATCTATATATATAAAAGCCTAAACGACCATTACAACCAGTCGACTGAATGACCCGTCAGTACTATGACGTGCACTGACCACCAGGGGGCAGACACTCAACCCAGGGGCTGCCCTCTGGTGGTCAGTGTGCTCCCACAGCCAACCTCTTGCGGCTGACCCACCTCCTGTGATCCCTTCCCCCGGCCGGCCAGCCTCGATTGGCCCCAAGTGGGACTGGGCAAGATGGGCCTGATCTGTCCTGATCGCCGGCCAGGCCAAGGGACCACATCCATGCACGAATTTGTGCACCAGGCCTCTAGTTCTGGTATAATTTGGTTTATTTCTAGAATCTGTGGGAAAACAGTCATATAAACTTACTTGTTCTGTCTCTTAAAATAGTCATGGATTTCCAATTGTTGTTTAATTTTATTTAAGTTGATTAAAACCCAGTTATTCCTGTGACTCTCAAAAATCCATTTGTAGAAATTATTTTAACTTTAAACCCACACTTGACATTGTTAGGGGCAAAAATAGAATATTAGGACTAGCTAGAGTTATAAGAAATATTAATCATGCTCTGTTAACTTTAATTGCCTTGTTCTGATTTTAAAAAGGACATTCTAATCTGGCTGAGAGTTGTATGCCTAGGGACCTGGGAGTCAACCTTGGACTTGGGAGTCAACCTTGGAATGTATGTGGCCCATTCTTATTCAATAACTGCCTATTATCATGGAAAAATTAACAATCTTATTGCCCAAACAGTGGAGTCCTGCCCCAGCCTGCATTGCCTACTTTCCATGTCTATATTTCCTACTTCCCCATGTAATCTTTGTCCTACCCAATATAAGCAGCAGGCTTATGGCAGAACAGATTTTTGTGGGTGACCTGCTGCTTTCCCATATTGCCGACATTATTGAAATAAATGCTCATGTATGATTAAACCCTGTCTGTGCTTAATTGACTCAAGTAGTGACAGGCAGCCTAGACACCCTGGTTGTCCAGTCACAGCATGAGCAGGCCCTCTCTGTCCAATGCCTTTTCCTTTGAAAGTTGGAGCTTGAATGCTGTTAGCAAGAGCAGCTTGTCTCTGGAGGAATCATAGGGACGCAATCCAGCATTGTACCTGCGGCCTTTGGATGTTGATGCACATTGGATCTGCTGCCAGGAGTTGCACGGAAAAGTCAATAATGATCTGTGGATCATGGCCTCGCTCTGCCCCCGGGAATTAGTCTGTCCGTGTAATGTGCTCCAGCTTGTGTAATGGACATATTTAGTAGTGAGAAAGCAGCCATCTGAAACACCTGGGTGGTCTTTCAGGAAACTTTCAGGTGGATTAGATTTCAGTTATCTAATGTGAGGTCACAACGGCTTGGACATCTGGGGCCAGTCCCCCATCACGGCTTAAATATGACCCCTGCCTACCAGATGCATGAGATAAAAGGTGCCTGAGGTCAGTGCTGATCCCTGGGCTCCAGGAGTAGCCATGGGTCAACAAATGAGGTCTCAAGCCACAGTTGCAAATGTTGGTAAAGTCTCCATGCAGGGCCGCACCAGACAGGCAGATTTCCCCCTACTGGTTTATTAGACATGGTCCCTGCCGGTGAAAAATCAGTGTTTGAGTTTTCTGGATTGAGCTTCACTTGATTGACTCTTGTTTAGAATTTTAACTGCTGTTAAGTGTTGCATTACTGTTTCCACGTCAGAACTGAGGGTCTGAGAGGCACATAGAAGACAATATTTGTGGCACACGAACACTGGCATAAAACCATGTTTTGAGTGTTCCTAAGAGATAGCAGTGGCTCACAGGGCACCCCTTCTTCAGTCTACCAGGTTCCTTCCACAGTCCAATAAAATGTAGCTGATAAATCATATCGTCTTATGCCAGGATGCCTTAAATGGATGTGTCCATGTTTCTCATCTATCATGAGGGACTCGGTGATTTGACTGTAGTGCTTTGATGTTGTCAGTAATTGTTTGCAACTGTGGGTGAATGGCCTGAAGGCCTTGCTGGTTTCTCCCTTTCTCATCTTGCAAAGAGCTGGTGAAATCAATTCTCTCAGAGGCTATTCTCAGTTCAGTGGTGGCAGTGCCCAAAATTTGGGGTAAAATAAAGGTTCCGTAAATCCTTGGTACAGCCCAAACCACTGCCCTAATGAACCATCCCATATGAGCTCCATTCTGAATGAAACAATCCTCCCAAGTCCAAACCCCCTTCACTGGACACATATTAGGATCCATCTTATGGATTTTAGGAGGGGATCACTAAAGAAGCTATTGGGCTATCTTCACTTATTTTGTTAGTCAACATTGTTCACATATTCTTAGGTACAAATGTCTTTCCAAAATGTTTTTTACCCAGTTCCTTAAAACTTGAAAAAAGGGCTATATACTAGGAGTGCCATCCCCTCCCCCCCCCCTCCCCCGCACACACACACCTTGGACATGCCGTTGCTGTTTTAATTAGATTATGTGAATGCTCTCTCAGTGTCAGACCATCTAGTAATGTTCTAACTAGATTTCCCTAGTTCCTCAATCACTTTCTCCTCTTGCCACTTGGTTTATGCCTACTTTCTGGCTGAGCAAGTCTTCTCAGTATCCATGAATGGATGTCCATCTCTACCCTCTAAAACAGGGATGGGGAACCTCCAGCCTGTGGGAAGTATAAGGCCCCAGAAACCATTTGGTCTGTCCCTTCCAAGCAAGCCATTAGCGGTGAGTTAATTAAATGTTTGACCAAATACAGCAGGTCAGTTTTTAAGTTGATAATTTTGTGTGGCTCGGGAAAGATGTTATAAATATCCAAACAGACATTGGCAGAGGAAAGGGTCCCCATTCCTGCTTTAAAATCATGTGCCCAATGCCTACAATAAATACCTTAGTCATCATTTTATACTTATTTGTCCATTGCTGTATCTTCTGAATTTCAAAATTCTGTTTAAAAGATCTTTTTGGCTCTAGCCAGTTTGACACCGACCCTCAGACTACAGGGTCCTGGACTTGATTCCAGTCAAAGTCATGTACCTCAGTTGCAGGCTCAATGCTCACCCATGGTCAGGGCATATGCAGGAGGCAACCAATCGATGTCTCTCTCTCACACTGATGTTTCTCTCTCTCTCTCTTTGTCTCTCCCCCTTCCTTCCACTCTCTCTAATAATCAATGGGAAAATATCCTCCTGTGAGAATTAAATATATATATATATATATATATATATATATATATATATATATCCTTCTGAAGGTTCTTTTCAAGTAAACTCAACTATTCTTCTTCTAATTATTCCATGAGTTGCCATAAATCTTATGAATATAGATTAACCTCGTAAATATCTAGGTTGTAAGACTGTAAAGTAGAAAACTGAAAGATCAGCTGATCGGGCAATAGATTCCTTCATAAACCACCATAATTGACAAGATCGTAGTCAATATTTCAGAGCCTCTACTGGAGTTGTTTAACACTGATGTTGATGTCACTTTTATGCTCATTTATCATTAAGTCAAAAGGGTGATAACATATGCTGCATTGGTGTGAATAGTGTTTGTTTTAAAATAAATGTTGGTGCTGAAGAAAAATGTGTTAGGTTTGAAGAAAAAACAAACCTGACAGTAGCAATGTATTTACAGATTGGGGGGCATAGACACCTTTAAGGGGGGAATAAAGTCCTTGTCTGGGCCACTTCGGGTTCCAAGGATTTCTGAATTTAGAGGTTAATCTTTGTTCCTCTAGCCCTCTTCAGCTCTGTTCAGCATGCAGCTGTTAAGTAACCGATCTGATGGGATCCTACTTGGTTCACTAAAATGACTTGCTTGCTATCACAGCGCTTACAATGTAATGTCACCCCACTGTCCTCCCTCCCCATCACGCTCTCTCTTGTTCCTGTTTAAGAACTTCCTTTATCCCTATCTTAAACACCCACGTTTAGTGCATACCTGTTTCTTATCTGTCTCCCAGCTGTCGAGACACTCTATAAGATTAGGACCTTTGTGTATTGTATGCCGAGGTATCCAGAGTGTCTAAAACAGTGGTTCTCAACCTTCTGGCCCTTGAAATACAGTTCCTCATGTTGTGACCCAACCATAAAATTATTTTCGTTGCTACTTCATAACTGTAATGTTGCTACTGTTATGAATCATAATGTAAATATCTGATTGCAGGATGGTCTTAGGCGACCCCTGTGAAAGGGTCGTTCGACCGCCAAAGAGGTCACGACCCACAGGTTGAGAACCGCTGGTCTAGAAGAATGCCTGGTATAATTTAGGCATCCAGCAAACATTGTTAAATGAGTAAATTAAGGGGATACAAGAAAAATACAACTACACACATGAGACGAAGGAGGATGTGACATAGGCTAAAAAGGTATAGAAGCAGGTCCACATTTTGTGGGACTTCCAATGTATGAAATGTAGAATTGCTATTTAAGAAAAGGAACATACATTTTAAATTTAAAAATACATATGTATATATAAATCAATACTTATTTAGAATCATTAAAAAATCACAATAATTTAGAAATTTAATAGAGCTAATATTCTAGGGACATTAGAAATATTAAAAATAATATTTAATTGATGATATATTAATTGATTACATATTAATTTATACTTGAAAATAACTCTTTTATACTTTTTCCCTTCCATTTTTGACTGCATGTTCTTTAATAACCACTTCCTATGTGATATCAATTTTTGTACATTGGTAAATGGATAATTCGATCTCTGGTCCTGCCTGGTTAATCAAACTGTTTCTGTTGTTTTACATTGTGATGTGTAAACGGGACTTCCAATTGCAGGCTGTTAACCTGTGGAACTGCTGCAGGTTGTGTCTTACTAGCACAGGGTTCTATTCCGTGCCGCATTTTCAAGTGTATTCTAGATAGGAGAGAGCTTTCCGTTGACAAGGGATTGGCCAGAACGGAATTATCTGAGCAATGAAATGCATACACTAATATACATCGGGTGAGTAAAATGACTTTCTTTAGACTAGCTTCTGGTTTTGTACATTTCAAATCTTGTTCATCTTCCAGGACCCACACCCGTCAGCCAGGGGCAAAAAGAGCAGTCATTCCATTATGTAACCTGGCCCTGCTTCTTTGTATCATGAAGCTGGGTGAACCAGCACAGTGGGAAATAGGTATATATCCGCATTCCCCACCAGGTGACTGGCGTTAACTTAACTATACAAAGCAGTGTCTGTGAACCACACAAACATAGGCCACTATATTCAAACGAGCTATATCCCCAACTCAATGCCCCCTTAACTGGATCCCAAAAATGCTTTGGGCCATCCTAGGTTCATCTGACAGGAGGGAGAGTGTGGTGGAGGGGGTGTCAGTGCTGAGGTAGCATTAAGCTACTGGACTGTTGTAAAGTTTACGAAGCATAGAATCATGGGATCTTGTTGCCAGGCTCCTCCTGCGATTTTGCAAGGGGCCCTGGCAGACAAGGGGTCCTGAAGTTCTGCTTCGTTAGCTGCACAGCAGATCTGCTTCTGGGTGTCCCAAAGAAGTGAGGTTGTTTATGACTTAAGGAATGGACGGGATTACAGCAGATTGTAGCATCGGAACATGGGGGAGAGGGTCGGGCTGGTATGCACTGAGGTCAGAGTCTGTGGGCACTTGGAGGCAATGGCAGGTGGTCCTGCTCGACATGGGCCACGCGACCATTGGCGCAGTACAAGCCGCCATCAGAGAGGTAGGTTGGGGGAAAGCAGTGAGATCCTTGAAAACAAGAACAAGAAAAGGGAGTGTGCCCTGCCCATGTCTCGTTCCTTCCCTTCCCCTCCACGGTGCAGGAGCCTATACTTGGCATTATTGATTCAGGCGTCTTTATCAGTGCCTGCTAAGGTTTTGTTCCCTTGTCAGAGTGTGTGCCTTTTAAAGTCCAGGGCCTTTGGTTGTTGTGGTTTGTTTGTGTGTGTTTTTTGTTTTGTTTTGTTTTATATATAAACTAGAGGCCCGGTGCACAAAACTTTGTGCACTCGGGGGGGAGGGTTTTCCCTCAGCCCGGCCTGTGCCCTCTCGCAGTCTGGGACCCCTCGGGAAATAATGACCTGCTGGCTTAGGCCTGCTCCCAGATGGCAGAGGGCAGGCCCAATCCCTAGGTGCAGCCCCTGGTCGGGCTCAGAGCAGGGCCAGTTGGGGAGTTGGGGCGCCGCCCCCTGTCATGCACAGAGCAAGGCAATGGGGAGGTTGTGATGCCACCCTCAGTCACGCTCAGGGTAGGGCCGATTGGGGGGTTGGGGCACCGTCCCCTGTCACACTCAAGGCAGGGTCGATGGGGAGGTTGCGGCGCCACCCCCTGTCACGCACAGAGCAGGGCCAATCAGGGGGTTGGGGCACTGCCCCCTGTCACTCACAGAGCAGGGCCCATCAGGGGGGTTGGGGCTCTGTACCCTGTCACTCACAGAGCAGGGCCCCTCAGGGGGTTGGGGCGCTGCCCTCTATCACCCACAGAGCAGGGCCGATCAGGGGCTTGGGGCGCCGCCACTCTCACACTCAGGGCAGGGCCGATGGGGAGGTTATGGCTCTACCCCGTCACACACAGAGCAGGGCCGATCAGGGGGTTGGGGTGCCGCACCCTGTCACACACAGAGCCGCAGGGCGATCAGGGGGTTGGGGAGCTCCCCCCTATCAAGCACAGAGCGGGGCTGATCAGGGGGTTGGGGCGCCTTCCCCTGTCAGGAACAGAGCAGGGTGGATAGGGAGGTTCTGGCCCCGCCCCCGTCACACACAGAGCCACAGGGCGATCAGGGGGTTTGGGCGCTGCCCCCTGTCATGCTGATCCCGGTGCCGGGAGTCCGGTGCTGGGAGGCATATTACCCTTTTACTATATAGGGTAGAGGCCTGGTGCACGGGTGGGTGCCGGCTGGTTTGCCCTGAAGGGTGTCCTGGATCAGGGTGGGGGTCCCCACTGGGGTGCCTGGCCAGCCTGGGTGAGGGGATGATGGCTGTTTGCAGCTGGTCACACATCCTTCAGGGTGGGGGTCCCCACTGGGGTGCCTGGCCAGTCTGGATGAGGGGCTGAGGGCTGTTTTCAGGCTGGGGGTGACTGAAGCTCCCAACTGCTCCTTTTTTTCTTTTTTTTTTTCTTTTTTATTCTGGGCCAGCTTTAGCTTTGAGGCTTAGCTCCAGATCTTAGGCCTCCGCTGCTGAAAGTAGGTTTCTGGCCTTTGCCTACAGTGTTGCGATCCTGCTGGCTGAAGCCCGGTGAACTAAAGTAGGTTTCTGGGGTTTTCTTTAGCTTCTATATGTTACATAGTTGCTTAGAGTTGCAGCTCAGAGGCCTGCAGCGGCAGGCGGGGAACGTTGGAGTCCTCCGTCACTGAAGCAAGCAAGCCTCATGTTAGTTTCAAGCTGCCTGGCTGCCGGCCGCCATCTTGGCTGGCAGTTAATTTGCATATCTCGCTGATTAGCCAATGGGAAGGGTAGCGGTCGTACGCCAATTACCATGTTTCTCTTTTATTAGATAGGATCATTTGAATTTTACTCTGACCTAAAATGACCACTGCTGAATTTCTTCAGCGTCACTGGAACACATACAGCAAGTTTTGCCCCTTTATTGCTTGTCATTGTTCTTAATGTAACATTTGGGACATAGTTCATGTCTACCATGTGGCATAAACTGTCTGTAAATAGATGAGTAAACTGATAGGGTAAAGTATTTTCAACAACATGAACAATTCCAGGTGTGCACATCAGAATTGGATAAAGTGTGAAAGCTCCAGTACAAGAAAAAGCAGGCACCCCAGGAATGCGGCAACGCTGCTACGCAGCAAGTTGAAGGCATCGCCGTCTTCCGAGAAAAGTACGGTCCCTGATCAAAGTCAGTTAAAAACCCCATCACTTGTTTTTATAGCAGTAGTGCTCCAATTCACAAATAGTAAAAGATATTTTATCTCGTATGGGCTCATTCATATCTAGTGTGTTGCTGGTGACAATCCTGTGAATTACCCGCCTTTGCCTGTTGTAAACAGGCATGGTTTTTGCAATCCCAAATGAAAGAAAAATGATACTGTTCATCAACTTGAACTTCTTTGCTCCTTTTATGGCAATACTGGGAGTCATTTTCCTAATGGGGTGATATTTAAGACTGAAGTATTTGGACAGCTACAGTTCTGCTGAAGTGGGACTTGGTTTCTCTTGTGCGGTTTCTGCATGGTGGTGTCTGAGAGCCTGTGCAGCTGCTATGCTCATCAAGGCAGGGCTCAACCCGGCCAGGCACCCCCACAGTGAAAGCCGTCTCCCCTCGGTACTTTGCCATAAATTGTGCCGCTACTGATACCATTACCGAGTTTTTTAAATGGGTCTCCAGATTTCATTGCAGTGGAGTTGGTTAGGCATCATTGGAAAAGCCCTCTCTGCTACCCATAAAATCCACCTACAAAATAATACCTGGTTTTCTCCAAAAACAAGTGAGGTGCCCTTTCACGCATCCTTTCTTTTTTCTTTTCTTTTCTTTTCTTTTCTTTTCTTTTCTTTTCTTTTCTTTTCTTTTCTTTTCTTTTCTTTTCTTTTCTTTCCTTTCCTTTCCTTTCCTTTCCTTTCCTTTCCTTTCTTTTCCTTTCTTTTCTTTTCTTTTCTTTTTTATTGTGATATTGACAGGACAGATAGGAAGAGAATGCTTTCAAGTGATTTAACTCGCCTGTGAGGAAGGCCGTGCACTCAGGTAGAGGTGCTGGTGCCTTGACGGGCAGGTCGCGCATCCTGCCAGATATGCCCATGTGGCTATGGATTCATGTTTGCTTTTGGCTGCTCAGTTTCCACCAGCCTTTCCTTTTCTATGTACCTTCCACTCAAATCTTTCTCAACTCTTTAGATGACAAGGATTTCTACTGCTTTAAAGAGATCTTCCCCTTCCACACCCCTACCCACACTGAGATTGCAGCCCCACAATTGAAGTGCCAAGTAAATAAAAGTGGAGTAGAATCGAGTCCAAAAGACTTAAAAACTTAATATCTCTGGAACCCGTTTCCTTACTGGCTAGCTAATCAGGGAGCTGTCTCCTTGTAGATCCAAAAGGGGACTGTGGTGTAGCTCATCCGACCTGCTTACTTAGCTGATGCGGAGAGATTTGGGCCCCAGGTAGGGCAGCTTCCTGGACACTCCTCCCTGCCAGAGACGCCCGTGGAAGGCACCATGCCTCTGGAAGACATGTCTACATTTTAATGTCCTATTCATTCAATCAATGTCAAATTCATTCCACTGGTGTCTGAGTACAAGACAAAGGCATTCTTATAGGTGCTGACTAGTTACACAGTCTATCAAGGACATGTGCTCCATGAAACCAAGGTGCAGCTTCCATATACTATTAATATTATTAATATGACATGAATATTGATTATCTGGTAACTCGTGTTTTCCTGTTTATCTCTTCTTAAGTTGATAACACTTTTAGCCATCTGCAATTCATTTTCATCATCAAAGTTAAATAGTTACCAAGTTAGGTGTATTTCAACCGCATTTCCCCGTACAGACTTACCTTGTCATAAGCAGCAGTGTCGGTAGAGTTGGAAAGAGAGTGTGTTTTCTTTCTTCAAATCAGTGTTTTGTGATTTGATAATGGACTAACACAGAAGTAATCCCTTAGAGCAAAGGACAATTGAAACCGAAAAGACCAGGATTTTCCCCTTTTTGTAGAGAGACAGTTTCTCCTATTGCATCCAGTTTTTCTCATCGTTCCTCCCCACCTTCCCCCTAAGTTGCCCTCTGTGGCTTTGGTAACCACTCGTCATCCTAAATGCCTGTTTCTGCTGCAGATTCTGGGAGAATATAGATCCTGGTTTTCTGTGTTTTGCATGTGATGCTGTCTATAGACCTGTTCTGATCCTTCCTCATTTCTTTTCCTTGGTTTACCTCATGTTTGTCTCCACCCACTTACCCTGGGTGCCAACATGATTTCCAGTATGAGCTTCATACTCATCTTCATGAATGGCCATTGGAGACTCTGGAGCTGATTTCTTGTATATATCGAGATATCTTAGATTAAAAGCAAATTGCCCTAACCCTCAGTGGGCTAAAGCCAAGTTCATTGTTTCTTCTGAAACAAATCATAATACTTGCTAAACACTTTCCTATGGCTCACTCTTCCCCAAGCAAGAGATACAAGAATGGTTTTAGGTTTTGGCTTATGCCCCTTCTCATTTCCTTTGTGTGTGTAGTCATTGCTGATTTCTCCTACATTCTCTTCTAGTTCATTATTGCATCTCTGCCTGTGACTTCCGGGACCCCATTCCTTTCCTTCCAGTGCTTTTCCAGCCTTGCTTTGCTTGAGGCCTCCTGCTTCTTAATAGATGCCTTGTCAGCACATTAACTGGAACCCTCCTAGAGCCTCCAGGTATCAGTCATCCTAGACTCAATGAAATAGCCCCGATATTGATGTTATGCTGGCCTTCCAATGTTGCTCAGGAAAATAATTATCTACCTTTAAATAAATCTCTGCTCTCATGCACCATACAACTCAGAACATGTGCCTTTGTGACGTTTGATAGGAGGCTCATGTTTAAAGCCGTTGTTTGTTTTCTCTGCAGCATCACAGGGATGATTCTTCTGGACCTTGGCAGTCTGTGTGACTGCCTGTCTTTCTGAGACATCTTTCCAAACGCCCAATACAGGATTTCATGTATAACACATCGCCTGTCATTTCAGCCAACTCCATCGCAAGCATCTTCTAAATGTAGAATAATCATTGAGGTGTGTGTGTGTGTGTATGTGTGTGTGTGTGTGTGTGTGTGTGTGTGTGAGAGAGAGAGAGAGAGAGAGAGAGAGAGAGAGAGAGAGAGACTTTATAGCGAAGAGACAGAAACTTGTATTTATATAGATAACTTACATTTGTGTCGGCCTTTCTATCTTGTGTGATTCACTGATGTACCAATTTGAACCTTTTAACTAGTTGCTGTCTCTTTCAAATTTCTTTTCCTCAAAATGGATTAGGTGATTTTCCTATGAGGTCCCTTAATTTCATTTGTAGGGGACATTGGACAAGTAACTGTACCCCCTTTGATTCTAATTTTACTATCGTTAAAATGGTGACTGCTTCAGAACTAGAAAATGCGCCGTCATTCATAGACACCTGGGAACTGAGGCTAATGCTAGCGGCTCTAGGCCTGGGAGACGCTGATGGATGTAGCCATCTTCTTAAAGGGAAGAGCATGAGAGTGTGAGTAAATTTCTCCCGAGTGTAACCGAAGTCCAGAATACACATGAGCACTGATCCAAAAAGAACGGAACTTCTGCGATGAGGGAAGACCCTATTTGTAGGGGCAAAGTCGCCAGCCTTACACTCCTAATCAGGAACTCCTGTGTTTGGAGGGACATGGCTTCTCTTTGGCTTTCATTAACTTTCTGTGCGTCTGGATAAATAAAATGGGACTGGATCCCGTCTATAGTGTGTGTGTTCATTGGTTCAGGTTCAATAAACCATACACCAACTCCCAGAACACTGCACTTGCTAAATGTACTAAATGTTCTCTGTCCTCACATCTCCTTTTTGTTGTTGTTGTTAACCCTCACCGAGGATATTTTTTCCATTGATTTTTAGAGAGAGTAGAAGGCAAGGTGAAAAGAGAGAGAGAAACACTGATGTGAGAAAGACACATCAATTAGTTGCCTTTCACACGCACCTTGACTGGGGCTGAGGATCAAACCTGCAACCCAGGTATGTGCCCTTGACTGGGAACCAAACCTCCTGAGACCCTTGGGTGCGCAGGGTGGACACTGTAACCACTGAGCACACTGGCCAGGGCCCCACATCTCTTTCTGTAAAAGATAACCTAGAGTAAGCACCATGACTACTCATCTTATTATCTCCCTCTCTTAGTGGAGTTCCTATATGAGGCCTCAAAAGTTAACTGTGTGGAAAAATATAATGCAGTTGTCTGTATAGGACTTCGTGCTTTAAAGTGCATAACATTTCTTACTTTATGTGGGTTTTATAGCCACTGGCTTTTAAACTATGAATGTGAGCAATACTGCTATTCTCTTGAGCTGAAGTGAGGACTTTTGCCTCTAAAATCTAAGAGTCTTTTCTCAATTAACTGAAAAATACCAATGAACCGTCTATTTTCTTTTTCCATGTTTGAAGTATCTTCCCACACCATCATTTTTTTTTCTTAAAAGCTTTGATTTCTATAATAAGGCTATACCTGGTTAAGCAAAGAATTCTGTTCTATTTTAATTTGCGTATTATTCCATGAAAATTACCTTGACTTCCAGGTTCAGCTTTTTGAACAGATAACACTGTTTACAACAATAGCAAGTACCATTCCTCCTTTTTATTGGGGAAGGGGGATTTCCTGCGTGAAAATTACATACTAGGCTGTGTATGTATATCCACCTCCCATGAAATCTGTGGTGTTTGGTTATTACCAGGTTTTAAATGAGGAGATTGTGTCACTGAGCCGCTCATTGTCAAAGAGCCACCAGAGGTGAAGCTCTGTCTATTTGACCCCCAAACCCGCGGTTCTCTCCACTGAACAACACGGGCTAGTTCTTAGCGCTGGTTTCTGATCTTACTGACAGGTTGTAAGCTCCTTCATTGCAGGGGTTAAGTAATTTCCTCCTCCTCCCCCAGGAGGTCCCATAAAACCAGATTAGTGGTTTTCTTCTTAATTTAGTTAGTCTTGCTTGTGAGGTGTGCCATTTTCTCTATTACACATGCCCAAGGACTGGCCCAAATCATCGTCAGCACTTCAAATTACACGCCTCTGTTCTGTATTTTCTTTGTCTTTAAGTCAGGAACTTAGTCTGGTCCTAACAACCACCTTCAAATGGGACTTGGGCCATTTAAAAAATAAGCTTTAAACAGCCCAAGCAAGGGCTGTTTAAAACTCCCTGTGATAGCAGCTCGTATTTAAAGATGCTCATTGTTAATTCTAATATGAAATGATTTGTATGTGTTATTAACACGTTAAGACAGCAAACGAAAAGATGAGAAGGCAGCTCAATAGGAGACATTGATGTGTGGAATGCAGAGAAAGTAGAGAAGAAAAACACTTATTCCTGATGAGCTGCATGTTTAAGAAAGACCTAACCCTCTCACACTTGTTTATGTCCCGAATGGTTGGGACCCTGACATTGAACTCGGCTGTCTTCTTCGGGGAGATACACTATAATACTACTACGTACTGATGGAATACCGAGGCCGAACTACATGTTGTTATAAAATTATCTTCAATGATAACACTTTGGTATTAAAACAGCCAGTATTGACAAGTAGTGAGGAGTCTTAGTCGGATCCTTAAAATTGAAGGAAAGCTATCTGGCATGGCTTCTTTAAGAAAAGTATACTTCTCACCCAAGAAAAATAACAGGTCTGTTTTCATGGGCACACACACTCACACATGCACGCATATTATGTACATATTCATATACTAGAGGCCCAGTGCACAAAATTCGTGCACGGGTAGGGTCCCTAGGCCTGGCCGGCGATCAGGGCCGATCTGTGGGGTGACCAGCGGGGCGATCAGGGGCGCCCTGCTGGCACCCACCTTGGCTGGCCTGGCGTCGCCCACTCGCTGGCTTGCCCCCTGCCGCCAGTGCTGGTTGCCTCCCTCTGTGGGGTGATTGGCGAGGTGATTGGGGGGATGGGGGAGACCCGCTGGCACCTGCCTTAGGCTGGCCTGGGGCCTGCAGGCTGGGGTCAGCTCCTGCACTGAGCATCTGCCCCCTGGTGGTCAGTGCATGTCATAGTGACCAGTCGTTCCGCTGGTCATTCTGTTCTTTGGTCAATTTGCATATTAGCCTTTTATTATATAGGATATGTATATGACTCAGCTGAAAACACAACACAACTAAAATTGTCATTCCCTCGCATTTTTGTTTCTTTGCCTCTAAAACAATTTCTTTTTTGACCTCAGTATATCATAGTGGTTTTACCAGCTTTTTGTCTGTTTGTTATATTTTATTTATTTGTTTTTCTCCAATTTGACGTGCAGTGTACCGGTCTGTTTTAAATGCTTGAAAAAAAGCATTTGCCTCATTTTCTTCTTCGTTTTAAAGATAGCAGGTTACTTCTGAGGGTATCACATTTAGACTGACTTGCTCACTTCAAGTTCATGGTAATCAAGGGCTTTATCTGAGAAGCAGTCAGTCTTCAGCTTACCTGAAGGAGGGAACATAGAGTGGTACAGGACTGGGACTCTGAGGTCTTCAGAGTTGATGGTACTTTGTATAACTTCTACTTTTCTTGTTTTTAACTGTTTCATTCGAGAACACAGGTGCTATTGATATGATACTTGCTTGAGAAAAATTTTAGATGGAGATAGAGAAGGTGAGGAATAATGTAGTCAACTGTCTATTAATTAGAAATAAATAATCGAATGTGAACTTGGACTTGATAATACCTTTTGATATGGTGTTTCATCCTAAGTAGCATGATTGAAGCAGGGGATCCCTCGGGGGTGAGGACGACGGGGCCCCAACGCGCTAGGGCGTCTGCATGCACGACCCCGGGGACCAGGTTCATTGACGCAGATCCGTTTAATTGAGGAACTACAGGGGTATATATAGCATGAGGGGACCAATCAGAGGGAGACACGTTGCTATAGGCGACCAATCAGAGGGAGACACGTTGCTATAGGTGACCAATCAGAGGGAGACACATTGCTATAGGCAACCAATAGCTGAAAGGCTGGGGTACTATGCATGTGGCTCTAGGAGTTAGTTCAGGCAGGTGTTGCTACTTCCTGGTGTGCCGAGGAAGCATGTAATGGTGGAGTGTGCTCACACCATTGCAACAGCCACAGCGCTGAGACATACTTCCTGAGCTCTACTACACATGATAATTTCTTACTGTAAAATAAGTTATTTTATTAAAAAGCAACTTTTTTTCTAAACAAGAATGAAAGTATTGTCAAGTCTAGGTTTCATACACAGAATAAGAATGTTGGAACACATCGAAAAATCCAATATATAAATAGTTTCAAATAGATTTATTTATTATTACTGTGCCATAAAAAAATGAAGTATGGAAAATTTTTATTTTAAACTGCAATAGCTTGAAAGAGTTGGGGAATTAGTTTCAGAATATTGATTAACAGGGAATTGCATTTATACTGTTTTCCATTTTTTCCCCCCAAAAGTACACAAATAAAAAGTTAATTTTTATATGAGAGCAATTTTAAACCACAAATGGATTTTTTTTGAGAGTTTCCTCTATTGTGGCCAATTTTGTATGAAACAAATTATTTGAGGCCTAATTGTAAGCAGAATAGTTAGGCCGCTAGCTCTGCTAAGGTTGAATTTCATTTGAACTTTCTAATAGTATGATCTCTCTTTTCAGAATTTAATAACTGACTCAAATATTTAATAGTGGGAGCTTTCATTAAATTAAAAAGAAATCAGAATATATTTTTAGAAGATGTAACTTATTTTCCTTATCAGTTTCATCTACTTTAGGAGAAAGGAAGAGAATGGAACCGATCTCTTTGTGTACTTAAATAGACATTAATGCTGTAACCCCAGAAAATAATTTATTTCTATATATGTCATCATTCAGAAGATTTGGAAAGTCCAGAATGGCAGCAAGAACTATACTTCTAGCTCTACTGAATAGCAAATTGCACTGACTGTGTGAACCCCTCTACTAGGCTACTGGATAATCATTCTTTTCAATACCCAAATAGGTTTTCTAGGTTGGTGTTAGATTGCACACAGTCAATGTTGTATTGCCTAACAGCTCTGGCTTAAGTACAATGACTTGTTTTGAAATGCAAGTGGGGAAAGATGAGGGTTGAAGGATCGCATTTCTGTGTGTCATTCTATGAATAAATGACAAAAGATCGTTAAATGGATTAATTTACAAGCATTCTTGAGAAACAGAATGTTTTTACATAAAAGCATGTTGTAAACCTTTTTAATTAAATTGCATTGTACCGTGCACTCTCTTCCCCCCAGGGTTCTCTTGACCTCTCACCTTTTATTTTGTCCTCCAGGCACTCCACTGCTGGTGAGGAGAAGCAGTGACCCAGCACCAGGCCCACCTGCTGATGCCCAGCCAACTGCTTCACACCCCAGTGGCCAGAGTCTGAAACCTGCTATTCCAGTAGGTATCCTGCCTTTTGCATTTCTAAGGAAAGATCAAAGTGCCTTACCCATAGATAGATTTGCAGTCTTAAGTCAGTTGACAATTAGAGATCTTTTGATAAGATATATGGTATTAGTTATAATAGTAGCTGGTACGATCTATTAAGAGTATATAGTTATAAGGATAGCATTTGTTTATAAAGCACTAATTATGTGCCCAGTAGTGTTTTAAGTGCATGACATTAAGTGCTATGAACCAGGGTATTAAAGGAGGAACACGTTTTTGTCTTCATTTTACTGATGCTGAAGTTGGAGGCAGAGGAAGGTTTAGTGAGTTGTCTGAGGTCACAGCTAGCAAGTGGCAGAGCCAAACCTTTAACCCAGGTGGCTTGGCTCCAGAGTCCATGCTCTTGCACAGTGCACTACACTGTTGACTCCCATCCTCCTCCTGCTTCATAAAGCCCAAGGATGCAGCTGGTATGGTCAGCGTGTCAGTGAAATGCTTCTGAAATCGTAACATGGTAAGTGGTGATACAGTGTCAAGACAACGAATATTATGGGTATATGGTGCCAGTACTGGGTTTCTAGAACTCAACAGTGAAATTAAAGAAAAACAAAATGCCATGCCCAAAGTGCTTATAACCAGATATACCTGTATGCTATACCTATAAAGTGATAGGTTAAATGAAGACTAGTTTCCTAAAGAAATAAAGTCCTTCTTCCACTTGGGACTGTGGTACCTTTCTGCTAAGTCCTGAGCTGCTTTGAAGAGTTGTGATTGTGGTTTGTCCTTTGCAATGGCCTGAGAGTTAGACTCTGGTTAACGGCAACATATCATTGCAATAAGTGGTCTTCAGTATGTCACCATATTAAAAAGACTCCGAGAAACGAGGCTCTTCCCCATTTTAAGTCTCACTGTCTATAACACCTTAAGAAAAAGGCAATGTTGACAGGGATATAAGGGTCCTGAATGAGCTAAATGGATTCTCCCAGTTTTGCATAAAATTTTCTTATTAAGAACCTGTGTGATTGTGTTTGAGGGAGGTGTCAGTATATCTAATCATTGGCACTTACTAATAGGTTAGTGGCAATATTTTAGCATATTTTTTTCTGTGAACAAGGAAGCAAATATCCTGGAAGTATTTGTAGATGTAATATTTTTTACTCTCCATCCTTTTAAGGAAATATATTTAATGGAAATTACGTTAATAAATATTAGATGTGTGTGCTCTACTGCAAAGATTAGTGTAAACGGAACCAGTATGTGGTATGATGTGTGTCCATGTGTGTTTGTATGTGTACATTTAACACACACGAACTGGATTGGAGGGGGAAAAGAACTATATAAATGAGATAATAATTACATCAAAGAGAAAAACTACAATTTACTGCTGATTTTTGCAGTGTCAGAATACTTTAAAACGAGAGTATATCTGACTGTGTTACCATCATTTACATGCGGAATGTCACCAATCCGTTCCATGTTTCTCCTAGTATGTATCCTCACCAAAATATGATACCAGTGAGTTCTAAGTGGAGTAGTTGGAGAGAGAGATATATTGTTACTAACAAAGATGCAAGTCCTGATTCCAGAAGAAATGCTAACACCCCAAATGCTCTTACCTAACAATATGCAGGTTATCAGACATGGGCCAAGGCCACATGTACCAAGAGTAAGAGGAACACGCCTATTTCCTCCTTTGCTCACAGTGCTCCCTGCGGATGTTGAAGTGTAAACTTGAGACCCAGAGAATGGTCCTTGCCTGCCCACAGGACAGTGGCCCGGCCCAGGCTTTTCTAGCTTCAGTTGTGAAATACTCTCCATGCAAAGTTTAAGCATTAGCGGCCTACTGTGCAGGCATCGTCCCTTTCTAATCTCTTTATTTCTAGTTTGAAGTTCATGGGGGGTGCTCAGTGTGCATGTGTTGTATTTAGGAATGCAAGACACATCTTAATCTGGGAAAAGTCTCAGAAGTTCTTAGCAATTACCCGGCTTTTCTAATTCAACCATTCTTTCTGCTCTCCAAGGAAATGCACCCGGTAAAGGTTTACCTGCTCCAGGGTCTGGTTCACAGACAGTTTAACTGCCCTAGTGTGTACGGTAGGCGAAATCAGTATGTGAAGACATCTAGGCGCATCTGTTTTTACCTAGAAGAAAAGTATGTGTGTGCCTGTGTGTATTTTTAAAAATATATTTTTATTGATTTCAGAGAGGAAGAGAGAGGGATTGAGAGAAAGAAACATCAGTGATGAGAGAGAATCACTGATTGGTTGCCTTCTGCACGCCCCACACTGGGGATCGAGCCAGAAACCCAGGCATGTGCCCTGACCTGGAATTGAACCTTGACTTCCTCATTCAGAGGTCAACACTCAACCACTGAGCCACGCCAGCAGGGCTGCATGTGTGTATTATAACTCTGTTTTATTCCTGCCTATCCAAACTTATGGATTACTTAAAACTGTGTCATCCAAAGGCATGGCCACTGGTACGTGGGGCTATTGAGCACCAAACATGTGCGTTAAGTGTAATATGCATTCTTGATTTCAAAGATTGCAATATGAAAACTCAGGTGAAATATCTCATTAAAATGTTCATATCGACTACATGTTGAAATGATACTATGGTTGGATATATTGGGTTGAATAAAATATATTACTAAAATTATTTTCACCTATCAATGTTTTTTTTAAAAAAAATATCTACTAGAAGTTTTAAAATTGCATGTGTGGATCACAGCCCATTTATAGTGGACAGAGCAGATTGGATATTGCATTAATGAAATGGTTGGAGCCCCTTGGGAGGAGTTATTTGAGTTACACATCATCTCTGGTGGTAGCCGTGTGATTAGGTTTGCCTGGGGCAGTCCTAGTCCATGCCTGTTGTTCTGGCATAATTATTAACAGTGTCCCGACTAACTCTCCGAGGTGCTCATGTGTGGATGATAAATTATGTGGCGCCCTACACTGTAGCCCTATAGTCACTTTCATTGTTTGCTCAGCGATAAAAGGAGTGGTGTTTCAAGGAAGCCCTGGGAACAAAACCACAGCTCTCACCTCGGAGTACACTGCAGAGAGAGCTCTTTGTAGCAAGGCCCCGAGCCCAGGGAGTACAGTGTGGAGCCTGCAGATTCTTTCCCGCCTCTCAGATTCCAGAATTCTACTCATTGCTTCCCCCGCAACTTCAGCGACACCACCCTTGATTCCTGTGATTTGATAAGTGGTGATGAATATGGGGAGTGTGTGATAATGTACTCATGCAGCAACTAATATGAAAACTAATTGCCTAAAAAGCTCTCTTCAATTGCATTGCATCTCAATATCCAAAGGAAAAAAACAATCAAAATTTCCATCTCTTAAACAGAATGTTCACATGTAAGCAATTCACAGATGGCAGAGCCCCAAGTGGGTTATGTTCAATCATCCCCAAGAAATGAAACTTACTCATAACCCAGAGCATGAGAAGCTGTAAGAATGAGTAGTTGACACATTTGATTATGTTGAATTATTGCCTTTAAAGCCACAGTTGATGACTGTTATTTTTAGTTGCACTTCATTATTCTTACTATAGAGGGAAGAGTTTTTGTTGATGCCCAGAGGTGTGTTTTTGAAAAGTTGGAAAAGTTGCACTTGTTTTCTAGCTGGTTAAATTATTACAAATTGCTTATTTAAGATGTGTATCCTCAGACAAGTTGGAATTTTAAAAAGGATTTAAATTCGAAATATCACATTCTCTGCAAGCTTCAAAGTCTTTGAATAATGAAAAGCCACCAAACTTCATTGTTTCTTAGAGTACAGGTCGGTACACAACATGAAATTTTGTTTCCTCTTTTCATAGACCTTTTTTCATATCCAGTTAATCAGAGTAGCATAATTATTAATGTGCAATTAGTAATGACTGTGTTTCTTTCGAGGCAATAGAAAATCTAATTCCACTGACTGTTTTTGAATTAAAGAGAGCGAATCCAGGGGGCAAGATATTGCAGTGAGAATCCGCTTCTGGAGACGCCTTACCTTCTTAAGGCCTTGATTGCAACCTGGTGTTCTTGGCTGAAGGGCATGCCATAAAACCAGGTTCTTGAAATTGATGTTCCTGAATTTGCGGATGGAAGAGAACTCTAAAACAGATGTGATTTTTTTTTTTTTAATATCCGGTTAACTACTATGGTTGTTTTGTGTTTTAATGACTGTTTATAGTTTCACATTTAACCCCTAAAGCAAAAAGATCCTGCAGGGGAGTAAATTAAAACGTGGATTCCTGAACACTATAAGGCTGTGCCTGTTCTCAGAGAGTAAACGCCTTTGTTTGTTCTAAAACCGTTACTTGTATCGCATCGCCAAAATCAGTTAGGAAAATCCTGGTGTATCTTTTAAAACTTCATATCTATAATAAATACATTTTATTTTTAAATGGCAGCCTTTGAGGCTGCTAAACTAGAATTCGTGAATGGGTTCGTCCGAAGTTTTATACCATGGAGGGCGGGGAGGGCATGGGAGGGAGTATATTTAACGAAGGAGACTCTATCACTGCTATCAAATTTTACAAGGAAAACAAGAGATCAAAAACTTATTTAGGGGTTGGTTTGGGATGAAATCATACGGGAAAGACACCATTTCTCAAAGTATGAGGAATGTTAGAGATTAAGAAGTAAGGTAGAAATTGCCACCTCTCCCAAATATCTATTAAGTAATTAGGTAATTTCATCTTTTCTATCCAATGCATAGTATGTAAATTCAAGATGTTAAGATGAATAGATGTTTGTGAATTGCTGCATTGAGAAGCCAAAAATAACTCTTCAGTCAGTAGCAACATCATGCTTAGCAACAGTGAGACAGGATATAGGGCACAGCCTGGTGGTGGGAAGGCAGTGGGAGGCGTGTTTCCAGTGGCCCCACTTGTGCACCGAGGGTGAGAAGTGAATGTACAATCTTGTTTTCTTTGGAATTTTGGGTATTTTATCAGCAAAGAGAGTGCAAGGTGCTTCTAGTGGGAGAAAATACTCCCAGCGAATAGAAGCATTATTTTTGTGCCGGACATGTAACTGATTTGAGAAATCATCCCTTGTATGTTACATATATTGAAATTATAATCAACACTGTTCCTGGTTTAAGTGTTTGCAAATCCATGAAAGAAATAATCGAGAAATTACAGAGAAATTGAAATAGCTTGGCTTTTAGGATTAAAATCTTTGAATTGCCACTAATTTGTCAGAGGACTTGTGGTTGTGGGTTGCTGACTGTCAAAATCCAACATGGAAACTTCACTAAAATTCTGAGTAACCAACGCATATATGTCTAGCCATTAGATATACAATTAAGTGGCAGTAGAAACACTGGAACAAAACAGTTGTAGAAACCAGTGTAGATTGGAAGGGAGGCTCTATCCATTGTCTTCCAAGGCAGAGAAATGGGTCCTGTAGGGCACCGGGGAGGGAGCAGTAGCCTGTACCACGGAATGGCATTATTACAGACACTGAAGCCTACAGAGGTTTCTCCTTTTCCCCTCCTGACGCGGTGATTTAATAACAGACCTGGTGTTTGTGACTCCAGCTGTTCGCGCCGGGTGCTGATAAGACCAGAGCGTGGAGACACATGGCGACATGGCTTTCATATGGCTTTGTTTTTAGGAGATAAAACTGCCATCCAATATTTCACGGGGCCAAATGTTTACTTAGTTTGGCAAGTTTAGACAACTTAATTTCTGAAGCACTTGTATGTGTAAGACTCAAGTTCAAGTCCAGAGGCCTGATTTATTCTTCAGCAGAGATTTTCATCAAGTCTCATAGACGTCGATGAATGCAGTTTGGATTGTCTGGAGGTCTGCACCGTGACTAATCAAAGGACCTGGGGAACGTGACCCCCGCGCAGGTGTGTGCTCCCATCATTCTTCGCGGGTCTGGTCCAGAACTGAAAGTCTAAGGAAGGTTCACTGTGCAGAGGTCAGTTCCAGAAATTAAAAAGCTCACCGTGACATGTTGCCTTTTGTTGTTGAGATTGATCTGCACAGAATGAAAACTGAATGGGCTTTGCTCTCATGTCAACAGTAATTGATGAAATCCTTAGATGTTCAAGGCCCTGCTCTGTGCCATCTGGACTGCATACGACATGGGTCCTGTCCTCAGGACACGTGCCACCTAGTCAGGAAGGCCAGAACTCTAGCAGTTAGGCCACCCTCGCAACCTGCAGGAGAGGATCAGATGATCACGGCATGCACTTTCAACCATCAAAATTAGTGTCCTTTGCCTTTATTCTGAACTCTGCTCTGCCTCCTGAGCCCCTCAAGGGAATTGCCATGCGCGGTACCTGTTTGTTCTCACCTCACGCAAATATAAGTGCCTGTTTACATGTCTGTTACAAGACCTAACTCCTCAGAGATAGGAGCCAGTGTATTCATTTTTATATTCAAGCCCCAGGCACAGTGCCTGACATATACATGTAGGATTAGAGGATTACAACTTTTATTTTTGAGATGGGCAAAAATGAATGAAATTCAACAACTTTTAACTCATTTTGTAAAGGTGTGTATATTTGTGTGTATGTATAATATGTGTGTGTGTATGAATTAGAATGTAAAAGTTGTGAAATACACTGCTTAATATAGTGTTTTGCACCTTAAGTAGCTTTTTAGTCTGGAATTTTCTGTTTTAGGACAATTTTACCTGTGTTGTCAAGGGGAGAGAAATGTTTAAACACAAACTCTTTACTTAGAATTAAAATGTTGGTTGATAGCCGAGGTCATCTTCTTCCGGTTCTAGTAATGGCCATCATAGAAATTGGTTCTGGGAAAGAATAAACATTATAGGAAAAGACAAACCTTGATAATTCTAGAGATTAGCCACTATAAAAGCTGATTTTGTTAGTGCCCATGATATGTGAACGAAGAATAGAAATTAATATGCATGCAATAGAGTCAGTTATCTGAGTTTGTCAACAAAAATGTGAGTTCTAGATTCAAAGTACTAGTAATCTTGATAGTTACAGCTTTGCAATTTTATAATAATTGTGTTTAAAAATTTAGGAAATTCTTGAGTAGACTAGAAATTTGTGAACAAGATACATCTATGCCCATAAAAATAAAGATTATGTCCTAAATTTTTTCTCATATTCCATTTTTATTAAAAACTTCCTCTGTTGTCAAGTGATATGGAAGAAAATAAAAATCCTTGTATTGCTAATTAATTCAAAATTATGGGGACATTTATAAGACATTTCTTAACAAAACACTTCTCATGATAGTGGTTTGGGCAAATGAATTTGACAGCATTGTTTGAAATTTGGTAAATACAATGTTTAAAGTAGCTTTATTGTGAAGGTCAAGATCCCACGTCCTGATTGCCTCCACCACTCTGTGACCCTCAGCAAATGATTAAATCATGGGGATTCCTCAGAAACCCTGTGCAACTGAAAGAAAATAACAAACAAATTCTGTGTGAACTCCTGTTGTTCTTAGGGTCTCAAACACCAAGACTAGCAACGTCAGGGTTCCAGATGTGAATTACTGACGTGGTTGGTATGAATTCAACATTGAATTTCCTTTTCATATTCAATATTTATGTGTTTATGGAATGAGGTTATAGTTCTAGCCAAAACACCAAAATGTATTTATATATATATATATATATATATATATATATATATATATATATATATATTTAAGGCAACAAATACACAAAGGCAGCACCATAAAAACATACATACATGTGCACACGAAAATTCTTTGGAGGAGAGCGCTGCTTAAATCTGAGGGTGGACATGTGGTAGGTCCTGTTACTTTCACGTGAAAGGTCACGGATGTGGACTGTGTCCTCCGTATGCTCTGATTTTCCATGTGCTCCTTCCTCCTGTGTTGTGGATGCCTACTGACTATGGTTGCAAAGGGTTAATGAGCGTTCACCTTAAGCAGAAGCAAGACAGTCCCTACTGAGGGGACAAGAGAAACTGTTTTTTCCTGGGACATGGTGGGATTCTTAGAAATCTCTTCTGATGGGGGATGTTTTTTCCTCTCACAACATGAATTCTTCTGAAGTGCAAGTTTCATTTCGGTGTTTTCCTTTCAAAATCTAGTCACAGAATGACAGGGTGCAGACATTTAAAGGACTCGTCTCTCTCTCGGGAGGGGTGGCCGCTTTTCTAATAGCTCTGTACTTGGAAATGCAATTCTGATTTAGATGAATCACATTTTAAAAGCAGCTACTGTGTGTGTTTTACGCTTGTGGAAACAGCTAGCATCCTGGTAAGCAGTGTGTGAGCTTGTCACACTACACAGCTTTTGATGTCTGATGAGATGATCACAGGGACATCTGGAGTGAGTTAGTTTTGAAGTTGCTGGTGTGAAGCACAGAGAAGCCAGAGCCTTCCTACAGACCTGAACCAGTGAAAACATCGCCACTTTTAGCAAATCTTTTTAACTGGCAACTGGCAGGCGATTTTCAGACTGACACAGTCCTGGCTTTTACCAGTCTGCTCTCCCCACTGCACTCCCCATCTTTCCAGCAAAGAATGGGCGAGTGGCATTCATTGCAAAAAATCATAAAGGATTACCCTCCTCTAAAAGGTGCAGGTAGATTCTTAAACATCAGAAGTCAAACGCAATAAACTTGCTCAAAGAAATTGTAGTTTCCTTTTCTCTGCCTCTAATTTCAATCACTGTGTCAATCACCCATCCTCCTTACATTTTCACTTTTAAATAAATATGTTTGACACTTAGCTATGTTCTGTGACTATCCAAAGATAAACAAATAGGCATAAAATACAGGATCTACTAGGATAAGGTTATTCCTTACTGTTTTGTGAGTAAAATTATTATATACCTATAAATATCTGTCTTGAAACATCTGACCATTATCCATGCATCCAGGATACCTTTTAAATTTATTGGTTTGGCTTTTTTAAAATCTTTGGTTATCATGGTAATAAACATAATACTTACCACCGTAATAACTTTTCAAGTGGAAGAATTTATATTAGTGGCACTAAGCACATTTATATTATTCTGCACCCATTACACTATCCATCTCCAGAATTCTTTTTATCTTGCAAAACTGAAAGTCTCTACCATATATGCAAGGGTTTATGTTTGAATTCTTGTCATGACTTCACAACCTAACCCCAGCCTACATGTTTAACTTCATCTCTAGCCACATCACACTAGATACACCTGCATGAAGTTTCTCACATGTCCAAGTAATGCATCTCTCTCTCTATGCGTCTTTGCCCAGCTGTTTATTCTGCCAGGCCAATGACAAATGTCAGTTTCCCCCCTTTTCCTAGAGAATGTCCAATTTTCTTTCACAATTCAGTATAATTGTCTCTATGGCCTTTTTCTTCACTAATCTGTCCCTGCCCTCTCTGTTATGAGCAGAATTAACCACTTTCTGCACACTGGCATACCTTTATTATAATTATGGATACCTCTTTATCATTTCCCATATTTTATATATTTCTTACTAGACTCTGAGCTCCTTGTGGGTGGATTGAATTTCCTTCCACATACCCACAACATAGCATTGTGCCTAAAGAACAGGGGGCACTTATAAAAGGTTTATATAGGGAATGGAGAACATTTTCTGAGTGGATAATACCTTGTTTAACTACAAAGTAATTTAATAGCAGTTTTAATAGCATTAATCTATGTGCCAGGTAGGCCAACAGTTGACCAGGTAACACGACCCAGGGTGTCAGGAAGGGAGGGACTTTCTCTACTCAGTTTGCATTTCATGTCAGATGTGGACACTTTATTACGAATATTTAAACATTTTATTTTATCCCATAAAAATTTCCATGCTCAGTTTTATTAGCTCTGTGTTATGGATGAAGAAGCGAAGACTCAAACAAGTGAACTCATTTGCCCCAGATCATATAGCTACTAAGTACAAGTGCTAGAATTTTACTTCAAATAAGCCTTAATCCAAAGTATCACCTCTTTTCCTTCTACACTCAGTCAAATGTTAGCCTTGGAAGTACCACCCTGGCATCTGTACCTTTGTCTCATGAATGCTGCCATTGCTGAAGTGCTTTGGGCAATCTTCATGTGAGACTGCCTTCCAAGCCAATCTGTGAGCCACCTCCTAAAAGAATCCATTGTATCATTTGGTAGAAATGTATTTTTTTGTATTTTTTTACCCAAAATGGTATGGTTCTATATAATGCCAAAACATATATTGTAAAGATGGTCTAAAATGGCTTGACTGTTTACAAAAGTTAGATACCCCTATGAAGCAGAAATATTTTTCACCATAAAAACAAATCTAATGCAGGTATTAAAAATGCACATGGAAGAATAGATTCAGTTGTGCTTAAAGCAGCAGATTTTTATAGCCATTCTTTGTTTATTCAATTGTCCAGTGGTTAAGACAACTAGGTTTTACCCCTGACTCATCCACTGGCTCTTTGTCAAGTTAGGCGAGTATAATTTTGTCCTCTGTCTGGAAGAAGATTGTCTTCTATCTTCCTCACAGTAGAATTGCAAGGTTAGTGCCTTTTATCTTGAGTAGAGCATTTAGCAGACTGCTTAATATATGGTAATAATAGTGATAATAATTAATGTTGATAATTAAAGGTCTTTTCTAATTACCAGATCTCCAATGTGTGTTAAATATAATAAAAAGGAAATGACTTAAATTATTATGCATGCACACAAAAAAGTAGAGCTAGCCACAGCTTTTAGTTTTAGCCATCTAACTAACACCATTCATGTAAATCTAATATTTAGAACTCCTATTTTGATGATAGTTTCACTAGGGTCATGTATGGAGAACCCATGCAGGTTCTAGAAACTAGAAAGTCATTTGTTTGAGTTGAAAAACATGGTTATGTATGGAAAATCTCAAGGGACCCTTGTGATTGGAGCAAGACCATATGAACTAGTGCAATGGACATTATAGTTATAGTTTACCCTCATAATACTCTCTGTGAGTTCTGTGAGAGAAAGGTACTTTCCTAGAAGCTGGGCACCATCCCAGGAATGAGTAACAGATCTGCCTAGATGTGTCTAAAAGACTTCGGTGGAAAAGAGGAAAACAATAGCCCAGCCAGAGTAGCTCAGTTGGTTGAGCATTGCCCTGTACACCAAATGTTTGCCATTTTCATTTCCAATCAGGACACATACCTGGGTTGCAGATTTGATCCCTGGTTAAGGCACACATGGAAGGCAACCTATCATCGGGGTCTCGGTGTCTCTCTCTCTCTCTCTCTCTCTCTCTCTCTCTCTCTCTCTCTCTCTCTTTCTTTCCCTGAATATTCTCAGATGATGATTGAAAAAAAAGTGGAAACAACAATCGTAACTAATTTCTCATGAAATTCAGCTAGGAGATTATTTTAAATCAAATTATTATGACTTCATAAGGTACTAGAATGGGGTACGGAGCTGTGAGCTATGGCAGGCAGTGGGCTAACGCGGTTAAGAACATGGACTGCCTGGTTCAAATCTGGTTCTGCCAACTGACTAGCTGGCTGATTTTTGTCAAGTATTTCCCTTCTCACTTTTCTAATCTGTAAACCAGTAATAGCAACAGTGCTCACCTCATAGGGTTGTATTGAGAAATAAATGAGTGATTATTTATAAAAATTCTTACAGTGCATGGTGGATAAGTACTATATATGTTTGTTAAAAAAAATGTTTGATTTTTCCCATACATGAAGGAGTAAAGGGTGGTAGGTTAAAGTAGACCATAGTAGTAGTTCTGAGAATACTCTTTAATTTTTAAAGCTGAATTTGATGTTTCGTTTTCACTTAAGAAAGGCACTTGGCACACAGCTGGAAAACATACTGATTCCAAAGGTGAACATTAAATATATATTGACCATCTTTTGCTTATAGAGATCCTGGCAAGCCCATTTCATTTGAAAACAAAAGAAAACCGAAAACAAAATGAAAAAAGAACCAACCCTCTGAAGACCAATTCTTAAGGCACTGTTGGAACTGCATCAAAAAATCCAGCCCTGGCTTTCCTCTCTTGCTGTGAAATGGTTCTCTTCCTTGTAAACATTTTGTTTAAATTGAAAACCTAGAAGGAAACAGGAAAGAAGGGGCTATTAAGGAGCAGGGCAATTTCAAATGGCTCAAACCTGCCATCCATCTCTTCTAGGTTTTGGCATTTCCCTGGTTCACTCTTCCTGCACCCTCTATCTTGACTCACCTTCTCACTTGTCTGCAGGGCAGATGCCTTCTCACTTGTTAAGTCAAGGCTAAAACACCACCTCCCTTTTAAATCCATCCTGGAAACTCCATTCCCTGCCCTAAGTTTGGTGCCATTTCAGACATAGTGTTTAAAGTAATGTATGATATGGCATTTGTTAAGATCACGGTGAAAATATTATTGGTGGGAAACAGTGTTTAATATAGGGCCAAAATATGAGAGGTTACACACAGGACAGACACCTGGAGAGCACAGGATGGGTGCCTCCCGTTTCACATGCTGGTTCCCTGACTCAGACAAGCTCTGCTGTGCTCAGAGGCTGAGCCACCTGTTTCCTCCTGTGGCCCTACTGTCCCACTTCTGAGAATGGTTCATACTCATGTGTGAACACTTAACCACTTGTCTTTGTATATCTCCCTCTTTCCTCAAGAGTGGAAGTACCCTGAGGGCAGAGAATTGCTTTTCCTCTTGGTAGCCCAGCACTTAGCATATGGTAGGTAATAACAGATTGACTGAATGAATGAATGAATGAATGAAGCCCATTAAGAAAACAAACAGATTCTCAGATTCTAACAGGTTGTTTTTTTCCTAGAGAAAATATCTGAAATGCAATATTTCAGAAAATAATAGTGTTTTAAGGGTAATACATGTTTTTGTGTTTTCTTCATCCACTGCTGATGAACACATGGACTTCAGCATGAAATTTATTTATATATATTTTACATCTATATTGCAAACTAAGACAGCATAAGTAGACCTCTGAAGGTATTGTGGCATTTCTGCATTTTTAATATGGTTCAAACTCAATCCTCCTAGTCACTTTCCAGCTTCCTTCATTTTAAACATGATGGCAGAGGTAGGGGAGAGAATTTTCTCGGAAATTATTGTAGTCATTCGATTTTAGCTTCAGGTAAGTGCTTTCTTAACAGTTTGAAAATATTTCATTTAATTATCTGCATATTTGGAAAAGTAAATATAGAACCTAAAGAGATGATCATTTAATGTCAGAATATGAGTTTTTCAGTATTTCTAAACCTCTTTTGATAAGCAGATAAATTAGAAATGAGAAGCTTTCTGCAAGTATGTTCCATTAAACATACAAATATCAGGAAAATGTTGATCTGGGACCAGATAGGCATTTAATGAATATCCATGAACTACTTTCCCTGAAATAAGTAGAATAAATACTCTCCGTAATGTTCCTGCTTCTACTTTTTTTTTTCTTTAGGTACCTTTAGTACTTATACAAATAAATTGTGAAAACACACTATAGCCATTGCTTGTATGACTGTACCCCACACTGGAGAAACACTGTGGACAAAAATATTTGTTCTGCTTTGATTCTACCACATGTATTGTGCCTAAAGAACAGAGGGGCGCAATAGTTATTGCATCATGTAACATAAAACAGTTTACTTTAGAAATTTCCAAAGTGATTTTTGGTTTTAAAATCCTTGAAATTTTTCAAATTGGTGGCCCCAAAATAACATGCAAAATTAAATATTTTAAAGCCATGAATCTAGGCATCAATTTCAGGATACATTTCTTCTGGCCTAATTTGGAGAAAATTTTTTTATAGTTTTAGCTCATTGCATGATCCCCAACTGATAGTATAACCTAGAGACCAATATGGACAATTAAGGCTTTGTCAAGCCCTCATAATATTTTCCTACTTTTGAGTATGTGAGTTTTGTGAGATCTTTATCCATAATGTTGTGCTGACTCAGCAAAATGGTTCTAATGTCTTCCTTCATTTAACAAACATTGTGCCAAGTACCATGGTTTTTGCTTGCGATTAAAAAATGAATAAAACATGGGCCTCCCCCTAGAGTATTCTCATTTATATGCCTCTCTCCCTCATCCATTGAGGAGTACAGACAAATAAATGGAAATGATGATATAATATGGCAGGTGCAATGATTTTTTGTATGTACAAAGAAAATATATGAAAAACTAACAAGGGAATTTGAAAATAATTCTTGAAGGGAGGAAGTTGCATGGAAATGCTGAGTCTTAAAGGATGAATAGGAGACAACCAACCAGGCCAACTCCTGGGAGAATGTATTTTAGCCAGAGAAGTACAGAAATAAAGCCAGATGTGAGAAATGGTTTTTCCCAGGAATCACAAGCACTCTGGTCTTGCTGAGGGAGTGTTGAGAGATGAGGGGCCAAATCATGAAGGACCATATAAGTCCCACATAGGAGCTTGACATTTATGTTATGCAAGACCACTGAAGAGTTTTCAGCAGAGAGTTTACAAGTTTAGCTTTGCAAAATTAAAGGGTAGAGATAAGAAAATGCTTAGGAATTTGCTCTAATATGACTCAGGGCATAGGTGCAAAATCCTGAATTATATCATGATCCCTTTACAGATATAAACTCAGTGATACAGTAGTAATTACAAAGCATCCACAGCCACACTTACTTTTTGCCAGTCATTATTCTAAGTGCTTCAAATGTATTGTTCTATCTAATCCTCATAACAATCCTATGATAATAGGCACCATTTATATTCCCATTTTATTGATAAGGCAATGAGGCACATAGAGATTAAGTAAAGTTGAATTGCTTAGTCATAAAGCTAATAAGTGCCAGAAATATTTAGGAAATAAAACCCACAGATCTTGGATAAGGCAGTAGAACAATTAATCAAGAATAATTAATTGTCGGTTTCACTTTGGTGTAGTGAGGCAGATGAGTGTTCCGCCAACCAACATACAGAACTCAGCATCAGCTTTTAGGCAAAGGCACAAGTAGAGGGAATCAAAGAAATAGGAGTTCAAACCTGATATTGTGAATAACCTTATTAAGAACACTTTTGAGTAGAGGGAAGTGAGGTATAAACCGTCCTGCTGTTGTCTAAGAAGCAAATTGGAGGCAAAGCAGTGGAAACAGCTCTTAAAGAATTTATAATCCCAGTGGAAAGCACACGGAGTTAAATTTTATATGCCAGTAATCATTTAAGAGCTCCTTTAATTGAAAGTGACAAAAGTACAATTAAAAAATGTCTCAGTCAAAAAATGAGGGGCATTTTTTTCTGAGTTTGTGGCATATAATCCTTGAGCGAGTGGAATCGCCACATCTTGGGAAGCAGGAGAGGCAGGTGGGGCTCAGGAAACTGGGGAATCCGATTCCAGTCATCGCCTCTGCTTTGTTCTTTCACAGATTCCGTCAGTTTATCTGCAGGCCGGCTTCCTCACCATAGGGCACATGCCTGCTGATAATCCCATCTCCCCATCTCCAGGGAGGCACGAATCCTTTTTCTAGGCTCTGGGAAAGGAGTCTGATCAGTGACTTTAACCAGGCTTGGGCTACTTTAAATCAGGGTTTGGGGGGTGCCCTAACCGGTTTGGCTCAGTGGATAGAGCATCGGCCTGCGGACTCAAGGGTCCTGGGTTCGATTCTGATCAAGGGCATGTACCTTGGTTACGGGCACATCCCCAGTGGGGAGTGTGCAGGAGGCAGCTGATGGATGTTTCTCTCTCATCGATGTTTCTAACTCTCTATCCCTCTCCCTTCCTCTCTGTAAAAAATCAATAAAATATATTTTTTAAAAAATCAGGGTTTGGGGGAGCACACCATATTGGGTACATGGTTTCACTGGGCGAAGAGCTGTTTCCAGCATGAGGAGGACTGGAGGACCGGGTAGACATTCCCATAGATGTACACCCAGAGCCAAGGGCAGGTATAAACCATTGATAATGGCAATGGGTGCAATAGGTTCCAGGGGAGGTTTGTGCTGAGCGGTCAGGGAGGCCTCAAGGAGAAAGATGCCTCGAAGGTATGAGCATCGGAGAGGCATGCAGAATTCAGGGATTCAATTCGTAGCAACAAGGATAGGCAAGCAGTGCTGAGACAGAGGCAGGCCTTAGTGGACAGAGGGGAAGAATAGTGAATGCACTGTTTCTCAAAGAGTAATTGAAAGAACACTTGCCTCAGGAATGCCGGAGGTCTTTGCAGAAATGACAGAATCTGAGCTACAGCCCAGTCTGTTGAATGCGAATCTTTGAGAGGAGGGTCTGGGGAATCTGCATCGCAAGCGACTGCACTTTGCAATCTCAGTGCAGTGGGAGAATGGTGTCAAGTTAAATGATGAGGAGAGACTCACTGCCTTGTGGGGAGCAAGCTGCTTGATATGGGGATGGTATGGAGATGGAAGAAACCCTTAGCGGCATGGTCTCCATGAATTTATTCAACGATGTAGCGGGTAGAGTGAACAGATCACAAGGTATTTGACAAATGAATAAACACACTGGAGTTGTGGAAAATAAATTAGCTGTAACATTCTGCGTGGAATGGTGAAGTTGTAAAAACAAACAAAAAAAGAAGTAGAAGAAAATGGGACAGATATTCTGTTGAAGAGGAAGGGAGTGGTGATAAACAGGATAATTTGACATGACTGTAATGATACCTTGACATATTTTTTTTTAAGAAACAAGCATGTGTTTTTATTCATTCCTATTTAATTCATCATACTTAGTATCGCCAGCCTTGTTAAATAAGTAGATTAGAGAAAAGGCAACCAGCACTATCTCCCTAGAAGGAGTTTTGTCTCAGGCCACAGCAGCCATGATTTAGGACACAGACTCTCTTGGGTCTAGAAAAGTAAATGCCTCAATTAACTAACGGACATTCACCACATGTAAGAACAGATCAAGTTTTCCCCAAAGATCCTGTGTATATTATTCTGCTCTCTATTTGGTGAAAAATATTTGGCCACAGCACTAATTTTAATCTGATGGTGTTGAACAGGACAACCTGCCCTTTCAGCCTTCCCTTGTCTGGCAGGAGTTCTGACATTTGGTTGCATGGCTAACATCAAGCATGAAGAGAAATTTGTTTCCGGTGAAGCAGTTAAGACAGGTAGGCTGACTCTCTCGGAAGGCTGTACCAGTGGAGGAATCAGCCCAGCAGGAAGCGCCAAACAAGAGATAATTTTGGCTATTTCCACCTGAGTTAAGAATACAGTGTGTTCAAATAAAACAAGAGCAGCCAATGTTTTGTAGGTTAGGAGTTGGGACCCACCATCTGGTCTAAGCTTAGAGACTGAATTATGTCACCTTGGAGAAGTAACTAAACTTCCCAGGAATGGTTTCCTCTTTTGTACTTTTTTAAAAAAATTATGTTTTATTGATTTTAGAAAGAGAGGAAGGGAGAGGGGGAGAAAGAGAAAAACATCAGTGAAAGAGAAACATCCATCAGCTGCCTCCTGCCTGCCCCCCACTGGGGACCGAGCCAGAAATTTGGGCATGTGCCCTGACCAGGAATCAAACTGGCACCCTCTGGGAGCATGGGATGACATTCAACCAAATGAGCCACACTGCCCAGGGCTATTTCTTTTTTTTTGGCCAATTTTTAAAATTGCCAGAACTTTATATTGTCATTAATTCTCAAATTTACTGGTATAAATAAACTTGAAATTTTAAAATAATCTCTGTAGTTATCCCCCCTCCCCATTTCTAATAATGTTAATTTGTGCATTTTGTTTGTTTTTTACCTTGGTCTGCCTTTATGGAGATTTGTCTGTGTGATTGGTATTTTAGAATTGTTTTCAGAGAAACAGTTTTAGGATTTTTTTAAATCTCATTTATTCTTCCTGTTCTATTTTATTACCTCAGGCTCTCATTTCCTTTATTTCACATTAGTTTTAAGTAAAGTAAGAGTGAAGAAAGAAATGTTTACATTTTCCTTTCTAGATTTTTATGTGGGTATTTTTCACTTTCTTGCTTTAAATAAATGCACTTAAAATATGTTTTCTCATCAAAATACAGCTACTGGAGCTGCATCCTTTAATTTTTGATACCCAGTACCTTCATTTGTAATTCATTTCACAGTGCTTTGATTTCCGTTGTGATTTTCTCTTTACGCTATGAAATATTTAGTAATACATTTTAAAGTTTATGAACATATCACTCTAGACCCATTGCTAATTTAATCACAGCATCCACAAAGAGATTTATATGGTACTGATTTCTGGTAAAGCAGTTAAGATAGGTATTAAAATAAATGCATACCCCCTACTTCTTTCTCTATTACCTCAAGATTGATTGTTCATTTTGTTGTTCAAATACTCTTACCTACTTTTTTTTTTTTTTTTTTTTTTTTTTTACTTTTCTACCTTTCTATTTCTGACAAAGGTGTACTGAAATCTCCACCTATTGTAATAGATTTGTCAAATCATGCTTCTAAATTTGGGAGATTTTGTCTTATGTTTGCTGAGGCTATATTATCAGCTATTTACAATTCATGGTTGTTATCATCTTGACGCTTCCTTTCATTTAAAGTTTTTCTCTTTAGCCATATTAGTAATTTTTTATTAAATTCTATTTAGTCCAATATATTTACAATCACCAGTCTGTTTTGGTTACAATCTACTTCATGTATTTTTCTGTTGCTTTATTTTCAGCCTGTCAGTGTGGCTTTACCTTAGGAATGCAGATAGGGACATGAGGGCCATAGAAACCATGTATATTGAAAATCCACTGTAATTAACTATGTATTTTAATAGATAAGTCCAACCTGTTTAATATTATTATGATTACTGTTCTGTTTGTTATTTCTTATTAGCATTGGATTGATATCCCCCATTTGTTTCTTTCAAATCTACAGATTTTATTTGTATTTTTTACTTGTTAGTCATTAACTTTAGTATTTGTAAGTTATATTATTTCATGCAAAGGAGTTTTGAAGTAGCCTTTCAACCCTGTGGTAAAACAAGCAGAGCTGGCTGAAATGACCGTGGGGGCTCACCCTGGGTTGAAAAGTAAGCTGGCTAGGACCAGAACCATGTCCTCACCATGAGAGTGTGGGGCTGCACTTGAACTCATTTTCAATGGGGCCAGCGGCTCCCGGCATCAGCCACATTTACAGTGAAATTCCAGAGGCCCCAAGATATCCAGGTTCAAGGCAGCTGGCCTTTGCACAGCACCACGGTGAAGAGCTGGATAGCCTCGCCGGTTTGGCTCAGTGGATAGAGCATCGGTCTGTGGACCAAAGGGGCCTGGGTTCGATTCTGGTCAAGGGCATGTACCTTGGTTGTGGGCTTCTCCTCTGCCTGGGCCTTGGTCAGGGTGTGTGCAGGAGTCAACCAATCAGTGTGTTTCTCTCATCGGTATTTTTCTCTGTCTTTCCCTTTCTCTTCCACTCTCTCTAAAATTCAATGGAAAAATATCCTCAGGTGTGGATTGGAAAAAAAAAAAAAAGAGCTGGATATCCACACTGTGCTCTGCCATGTCCCAGCTTCTTCTTTACTCCTGACACCAACAGGGCTCCTCTCACACTCATTCTGTAAAATGTATAGCATTAGGGGCATTGGCCCTGTCCTGTGATGCCTACCCATGGCATGTTCACAGAACACCTGGCTGGTGCTCAGCTTCCCTTGGGGTCAATGGGATGATCAAGAAACCTGTGCTCTCTCTCTTCTTCTGCCCCTGTGGCTTTAATGTCCCCAACCCTGTTCCTCAACACATTCGGTGGGAGGCTGGGAAGTCATGCTGAGCCCTGTAGTCCAATAGGTGGTGACCATCAAAGGGTCTACATTGCAAGACAGAAATCATCACATACAACCCCCAAAACTTACACATGTACCTCAAAAATATAAATCTTTTTATACATCCTATATAATAAAGAGGCAATATGCAAATTGACCCTCACGCCTTAACACCATCAAAAGATGGCGGTGCACACAGCGGGGGCTGGGCAGCAGGGGTGGGGCCAGTGGCCGCTCCGAGCAGCTTCCACCAGGGTTCCTGCGGCCCCACAGTGGCACGGGGTCCCGCTGTCTGCTTTGCGCAGCTTCTGCCGGGGTTTCTGCGGCCCCATGTGCGTGCACCATGGGGTCCCCGTGGCCACTTCACGCTACTTTTGCTGGGGTTTCCGCGGCCCTGCATGCACACCGCAGGTGCGGGGCCCAACGGAGCTGCTCCATGCAGCCCGGAGGCGGGGCATCGGGCCGGCACTCCAGGACTCGGGGCCGTCCTACAGCACGCTGGCCATGTGGGGCGGGACTCCAGGACTCAGGGCAGACCCCTCTGTGTGGGGGGTGGGCAGGGCAGGGGCTGGGAGTGTGGGGGAGGGGTCCCAGGTCTCGCGCGATTTCGCATGATGGGTCACTAGTTGTGATATAATATTAGTAAATCTCAAAATTAACAATGTTTAACATTATCTAATAAGTAATCTATATTACAGGTTCCCCAGTTGTCCTCTGAATGCAACTAGGATTTAATCTAAAACTACACATTTAGTTCAAGAGCACACATCCAATTGCTGTGTCTTTTACGTATTTATAATGTAGAATAGGCTCTTCATTTATTACACTGACTTGCAGAAAAACCAGCCAGTTATCCTTTAGTATGTCATTTTTTAATCAATTTGTTTTCTTTCTTATGATAATTTGACTTGTTCCTCTAGTCTCTGTAGGTTCTGTTAACTGAGAGTTATATCTAAAGGCTTGATTAAGTTTAAGTTAAATTTTTTTAGCAAGATGACATCATAGGTGATAAAAAACAACAACAGATAATAGCAGTTGTATTTTTCACCATTAGTGACCTAAATTTGATTATTAGATTAAGGTGATAGCTTCATCCCTCCATTACAAACCTGAATTTGTTCTACTTGCAACCAGAAATAATTACTTTGGTACTATTTCAGGTTACTGTCAATTGCTTTTATAACATTTGATAATTTTAACCTGATGCAACAATTTCTTTCAGTATTATGACACTTTTAAAAGTCTTTCATTTTTTCTACCCTTGCTAGCATTCTTTTATAATATAACACTCTTTCTAGTTTTCAACCATAGCTACTTGAATACTTTGAAATATAATTCATACTAGAAATACAGGAAAAACTTAATTTTTTTTGCTTTTAATGACTAAGTGATTTTCAAAGTAATTCATTTGTTTCATAGACATACCAAATGGTGATAAATGAGTTTTCTCAGACTTTTTCTTCCTCAAGTAACACTTTGGATTCAGACTTTCAGAGATGTAGTGTGTTTCAATCAATTATAATAACTCTTTCTGATGCCTCAGCTTTGGTGAGTTGGAAGTCCCATTAGACTAACCTCTGTGTTCTTGACATGACTTAATATTTATTAGCTTCCTTCCTTTCTGGAACAGATTTCCCAAGATTACCTTTTACCTTCCTTGCCCCAGACTTGGCATAAATCTCCTCTCCAAAGGTCTATGGAGAATGGTGTGGACCTGGGCCAAAATCTAGGTCCTAGGTGTGCGCCTTTTTCCTAAGAATACATTACTTCTGCATCAGTTTCTGGCCTGAGTTAGAAAGTATATGAATATATTTATTTAAAATCTTGAGTTTAAGTCAATACCTATAATTCAGCTTATCATTCAGAGTTTAATTTCTTTGATTTTTAATTGCTTCTCTTCACCCTGAAAGTCTTGATTGCTGTTAAGTTTAATATAATTCCTCATTTATGCTACAATTTTAAAAGTTTAAAAATAATAGCGTTAATATGACTACAAACAACAAAGATGCACCATCAAAGGGTTTTGATCTAAAGTCATTTGAAATGACCTTTCACTTTGTGCTTTATTATGTATGTACTAGAAGCCCAGTGCACGAATTTGTGCACCAGTGGGGTCCCTCGGCTTGGCCTGTGGGATCGGGCTGAAACTGGTTCTCTGACCTCAGGGGTTCCGGATTGCGAGAGGGTGCAGGCCAGGCTGAGGGACCCCCCACCCGTGCATGATCGGGGCTGGGGAGGGATGCGGGAGGTTGGGAAGCCAGGGAGGGACTGTGGGAGGGCTCCAGGGCATGTCCAGCCCATCTTGCTCAGTCCTGATGGGTCGGACTCCAGCAGCATTCTCACCTACGGGTCAGAGCATCTGCCCCTTGGGGGTCAGTGCACGTCAATAGTGACTGGTCGACTGTCTGCCTCCTTGTGGTCAGTGCATGTCATAGGGAGCCATTGAGCGGTCTTAGGTATCATTAGCATATTATGCTTTGATTGGTTGAGCGGCCTATTGGACAATCAGACACTTAGCATATTAGGCTTTTATTATATAGGATGTGTGTATAGAGAGATCCATACCTACATGTACATAGTAATTTTTAAAATAAAATTTTGTTGCCAAGAATTTCTGTCTTTCTAAATATGATTTACTCTTACACTCTCTGTTTATTGAGTAATACAGTTATGCTTCTTGTTACTGTTATGTATAGATTTGTTTTACCTTAAGCTCAAAACACTGGTAATTAAAAATTTAAAGCCATTAGTTATTTAGACTTAGCAACCTGTTTGAATAATTATACTTGTGTGATTCATGCCTTTCCATGATTGGCTTTTTGAAAAATACTATTGTTGCCCAGCCGGTTCAGTTGGTTGAGCATAATCCTGTGCACCAAAAGGTTGCTGGTTCGATTCCCGGGCAGGGCACATACTTGGGCTGAGGGTTCGAACCCCAGGTTGGGACCGCTTGATGACTCTCTCTCATCAATGTTTCTCTCTCTGTCTCCCTCTTTCTCTCTGTAAGCATGTCCTCTGGTGATGATTAAAAAAATAATGGTGCTGTACTTTCTTGACTATTTCTATGAAAGAGGATATGTGAAATGTAAACTCTTTGAATTTCCAAAGATGCCTTTAGTTTGCCCTAACTCTTGGATGATAAGTTATTGGATATGGAATTTTTAAGTTGACAGCTGTTTTTCCTTAAAATTTTAAGAGATTATTCATTGTCTGCAATCTATTATTGTTGATGAAAGTCTAATTATCACTCTTTGATTGAAGGAATGCATTTTTGCTTTATTCTTGACGTTTTACTTTTTCAATCATTTTTTGTTTGTGTGGTATTTGAGATGCAGTTTCAACCAGAGGACTTACATCTTCCTTCTCTTTTGAAAATTTATCAGCTATTATCTCAAACTACAGTGATTCTTAACCTTTTTTATATTTTCTTCCTCTGGCATTCCTTTTAGACATTCAGTGGAATCTCTCAAGCTGTTCTTGTGGAGTCTAGCAAGTATGGCTTCGGTCGCAGTTGCTAATTTATGTTTCAGGTATACTGCGGAGTTTATCTTGTTTTTGAGTCAAGCTTATCTTTTGGAGTTTCTTCTTTTTCTCTTTCATTTTTCCCCCAGTGTGCTTTATGTAGAGGTGATATCAGTTCTTGACTATTCTTCTACACCTTTGCTGTAAGTCATTAATGATATTTTTAAATACAAAAAGTGGAAAAATTTCAGTTCTACTTTATTAGGGAATGAATACTGCACATTATTTAGGCAAACTATACTTTTAAGCAAAGTCTTTTTCATTGTATAGTGCATCTATATTAAAATTGTAGATGTAAATTAAATTATTTTATGTATTTCTTCTTATGAAACTTATGTACTCTCACACATAAAAATAAACTTAGTACTTTTACTTTTTATAAAGAAATAAGATATAGTTTGAAGTCTATATTTATGTTATAGTAAATCATGGGTATTAAGTAATATATTCAAGAATCCTACATTAAAGACTGACCACAATTCTGTAAACTGTACTTGAATTTAATATAAGTAAAATAAATAAGGCTACCTGTTAAGAGCCATAACACTGGCTCACAACTATAATAGAGTTTATAATTCAGATACTTTAGGATGTAAATAACATTTTCTCATTTTTGTAAAAGTTATTTTAAATAGGAAAATTGAATGTAGTAAGGAAGAAAAAACATTCTTCTCTGTAGCTGCATTTATTTACTATTTAAAAAAATTATATTACTTGCTATGGCCATATTTCTTATTTTAATTATACTAATTCTGTTTGGTAACAGTGATAATACAGTTTCTGAAAAACAATATTAAGTTATATTATTGAAATACTAGCGGCCCACTGCACAAAATTCATGCAAGGGGCTCGGGCTCCCCCTCACCCCCAGCTGAGGAGGCTGCCTCTGCCTCAGCCTCAGCCACCACGGCTTCTCCCGAAAGTCATCTGGAAGGTCGTCTGGTCTAATTAGCATATCATGCTTTTATTATTATAGATGATGTATGAGACTCAAACTCAGCTCATTGAGAACAAAAATGTTGTTCTTTCTGATTTGTTTGCTTTAAACACCCATTGTTTCTTTTATGTAAATGCTACTATTTTATTGCCCCTCCATACACAGAATTTTTCAAGTAAATCAGGCTGTGTTCTCTTAAAAATCATCATCTTATGACTTAAAGTTGTGTTAGATATGTAATTGGTTCTGGCATTATCCTGCTGTAGCATATTTTGAAAAGATGTAAAAAACTTGTCTTATTTACTTTGAAGTAAGAGACCAAGATAAAACTAAAATAAAATTAAAGGGAGCTTAGGCAACATTTCATCTCATGCTATTTTTGAAAAAATAAAAAATAAAAAAGAAGTCTAAGTGTATATAGCAACCTTGTGTCTTGGTAGTAAGTCTGTAGACATTATCAGATCAATCTAAATTGAGTTAGTGTATATGTGGTAGGCAGAAACTGGTGGAAATTAGTTTATCTTCCCCAGACTCTTTCTGTTTTCTTTGTACAAAATAGGATAAACTCGTTTTTAGACCTGATTAGGTTTCTTTGTTGTCGTTTTTCCCTCCTTCCCTAAAAGAGCAAGGATAGTCCATAGTCTGTTAGATTCACACCAACTATTAGAACAGGAAACCATTAAAAAGCCCTGGTACATGTATGACATTTACAGCTCCTACTGGAAATATGTTGTATACAAAACATGAGACAATTCCAAATAAGGAACATGAATGATTACCCCTTATGCTTTTTAGTTTCACTGGTTATAAATAACATATTGAATCAACAGGTATGATTCTCAAGATAGCCATACATGCCAACGACCAACCCTGCAGATATCCCTCTTTTTTTTTTTTAACACATCTGTAGAAAATGCATTTGATTTGCATCAGACAAACAAAAAGGCTGTCCTGTAGCTAATCTTAGCGGAGGTTTTATGAACTTGTTTGCTTTAAATACCCATTGTTTCTTTTATGAAAATGTACAATTTTTTTCCTCAGTGGATACATTTATTTCCGGGATTTCTGATTTGTAAGCTTAGATTTTATTTAGAATATTTGAAGGAAAAATATTTAACATATAATGCTTTCTGAAATATTTTACTAATATGTAAATTGTCTATTTGAGTAAAAACATTTATTGATTGCAAATAAATATTTTGAAAGAATTTTATTTAATTAACTTCCATGGTAAGAATTAAATATATTTAGTAATATATCTGCATGTATCAAGTGTTTCCAACATATCTGAACTCTCAAATGTTTCTGATATGTGAAGCAATTATCTAATCCTACCTTGAAGAATTTGAAAGCAGAAGTTGCTTTATATAACTATTTAGGAAAAATTATCACACCCTAGCTGGTTTTGCTCAGTGGATAGAGCATCAGCCTGCAAACTGAAGGGTCCTGGGTTCTATTACATCAGGAACACATGCCAGGGCTGCAGGCTCGGTCCCCAGTAGGGGGCATACAAGAAGCAGTCAGTCGATGATTCTCTCTCATCATTGATATTTCTATCTCTCTCCCTTCTCCCATCCTCTCTGAAATCACTAAAAATATATTTTAAAAAAACCTATCATATGCAGTCTATTGACTATTCCATGCAGGATAAATAGTGACTTCATAGAAAATGGTGCTGATTTCCTTGTTCCACCCTCTTTATCATTTCTGGTGAAAACTCTGTGATCAGGTGAACTCAGTAATATGGCTGTCTGGTGTGTCAGAAAGGTCGGCAGCAGCTCTTACATAGTAGGGTTCTTTACATCACAAAATCTGCCAGTCTTCAGAACCTAGCTTCCTGAATACAGATATTCCAGCTGTAATTGGAGGCACCCAAAGACACAGACTGCCCTTTTGTTTCATATACCCTCAAAAAATTTGTCAGCTCTCCAATTTATTTCTTAATAAAAATAATCTTCCAAGACTCCGTATTTTCCTAAGTCGTTTAAACAAATTTTGCTCCACATCAACATATAATTAAATGATACATTATCAGTTTAAATTGCATTTTTGGTGTATTTTTTTGGAATAATTGTGATTTATGGTGCTGCTGACTGCTTTTATAATCGTTATGTGTTCTGTAGCTCACTGAATGTTTTTAACTTTGATCTGGTGCCCAAAGGCAAAAATTGTAATGGGCTTAATTTTATAAATCAAGCTCATTAATAAATAATTTTTTCATTATGACTCTGGAATAAAGAGGGCTATATAGGTAGTAAGGATTTTAAAATCATTACAACTTATAATTTGATGTGGCTTTAAATGGGGCATTGTACAAAATATATTGTAATGAGACAATCTATTCTAGCCCTATACATATTTTACACCAGATTTCACAGTGAAAAAATGTTCAAAAGCTTCAAGGAAGTCTCACAGTGAATTTTATGTTGTTGTTTTTCACCTAATGCAGAAGTTCTGTACTAATAAACTTTGGTTACATCTTTGTAAAGATTTTTTCCTTACTAATTATAATAGAAAGATGAATTTTTGAATAAAATGACCAAACCCTCCTTGATGTAAAAAAAAAAAATGTTTAAAATTTATATATAGAAAGTCCAAGTTAGCTCAGTAACATTTTAACTCACCCTAAAATAAAGGAAAAAATCCAAAACATAGATTAAGAAACCTTTATTTGCCTATGGGGGTTTAAAGCTCAACCTATCTCCAAGAAAATGAGAAACTTCACTTCTTTTTTAGGTTGCAAAATTTCTATATTTACCATTACCTCATAAGAAATAAATTAATAGATGTTCGCCCCAGCTGCCTCACCTATATGAGATTTCTGAACAGACGTATTTTGATATAATGATGTAATACCCAAGACACTATCCAAAAGAAACATTTTACTTGACCTCTACAGTTAAACTTTTTTTTATAAACACACACTTTTGCTTTGTATTGTTATTCAAACTATGGATCAAATTTTAATAATGAATGCAATCCTCATACTTTTAAAAAAGTAATATTCATCTACAGTAAATATAAAATACCCCATGTCAACAATGAACATCTGCTTGTAATTATTTTAAAGCTATCAAGTTAGATGAGTATTTTATTAAATAAAAATTTTCAATTTATATAATTAACAGGAAACATCACAATAATTAATTTCTAAAGTGTCCTCTGTTATATGAGAGAATTTTTATACCTTCAGTTTTACTTAATTTTATGACACTGAATGGTTCTGTAATTGCCTCTTAAAGCTTTAAAAAGTTAAACGAGGACGCTAAGAACTGAAAAGGTGGCCTTCAAATTATATAAGTAGCTTCAACTACATGAGGTTTTGAATGCTCTGATAGGCAGTGTAGATGAGAAGCTGTCTGGTTAACATCTTAGTTGGCTAAGTCCTATGCTATATAACTAGATTTATGCAACTAACCAAGTAAAGGAAGCCAGTCAAAAGCATTGGTCACCAGTGCATCTAACAACTCCAATAAGTTTGCTGTTGGGAACCTCAAAATTATTTAAAACTGTTGGCTAATAAGTTGTATTAATTACTGTTTACTTATTTAGGACCATATGCTACAAGAACTGCAGATTGGATTCCATATCATTTTTAGTTCAATTGTTATCATAATGCAAATTCAATACATGTAGTTTAGGACTTCTCAAAGAGTGTTCCACAGATTTCTAGTCCTCTAAGTAATCCCAGTTCAAATAAGACTGTGAAATGCTACATACTGCATTCCCTCCACGGGGGCTCATAATGTAGCAAATTAAAAATTCTGAGTATTATATAAAATTTTTATATAATTTAAATTAGTTTCCCAAATTTATTTGACCACCGACCCTTTTGCAAGTGCCATTTACCATGAGCCCACAGAAGTCATTGTAAGAAATACTAGAAATACCAATATTATTCCATCTCATTAATAACAAGTATGAACCTTAAATCTAACCTGCCAGTTGCACATGGTTTCATTAATTACCAAGTTGTTTTGTGAATATCTAGATGCAGTGGACAGGTGAGTTGGCAGAAGGGAAGGAGTGTTATTTGTCATGAGAAATGTCTAAAACCATTGTGCTTGAAAGGGCCTAAGAGCCTGAGGATTGACTTCCTTTGGGGCTGTGAGCAAATTGAAGTACTTTTTTTGGTTTTGTTTTTCTTGTTTATCAGTTAAAAATGTCAGACAACCTCCTTTGAGTTCTGAAATCCCATGTCTCAAGACTGATTTTCTGCTTCTTTTTTGTTTTGTTTTCCTTTTTAAAAAACCATGGCCTAGAAATAAAAGTGGTTAACAATTTGATCAATACCCCCTTGCATATTTTCTTAGTATTTTGCTAGCTGTTTGGTTTGATGCATGCCAGCCTGACATAAGAGGCAGCCGGCGGAGTTCATTCATTTACTATTCTCTAGTTCCCTGAGTGAGCTCTCTTACTTGAAGAAGCCAAGAACGAGGAGCCATTCCCTCTACTCCTTAAATTGTGTTCTTAATGAAATTTTAAATGACTTCCAAATAAATTAAAACCAGTTCAAAGATCTCTTAGAAAATAATTGAAAGGGGTGACCGAGAAATGATAGCAATGGAGAAGCTTGAGGTGAATGTACACTTGGGGATAGGTTAGAGGAAACAAGAGTATTAAGGAATAACACTTATTTAAAGAGCTTGTTCTGTTGAATACCCAAATTGTTACTAACCACCTTCACAACTCCTTGTTTTCTTATTTAAACAATAAAAGACAGTTGACCTTAGGAAGTGTGTTGGGGGATGTGGGATAAGAACATAAAGGAATAGGAAACATGACAACTTGCTCCAGTGTCCTAATGCAGAGGAGTTATTTGTGTTTATTACAAATTAAACTCACCTAATGATAAAAATTGTGCCCTCTTATTTTTGACTTAACAACTAGGAATTACTTCATTGAGATTTTAGTCCCAGAGAATTAGTTAATATATATTAACTAATATATATTAAGAGTGAAGTGTAGTTTATTTAGGGAAAGGTACTTTTTCTATGGTTACATGTTTAACCTGGACTCGTTAGGAGCCATAAAGATTTAGTTAATAAATGAAGGCATTGGGAACTCTGACTCGGTGTTTATAATTTAGCTTCACTCCTTTTATTTGATGTGACAAAACAGTTTTGTATTTTAAGTTCGCTGAGTTGTTATTGCTACATTATTCTCCATAATTATTTTTTATTAATTGCACAGTTTCCCTTTTATGTTTTCAGGTGAAAGTATTTCTTTTCCAAAGATGGGCCAAGCTTTTGCATTTTTTATTTTTTCTTCAGTAATTCCCCTTTTTCCTCCACCCAATGAATGTCATTCAGTTTATTATGGTTCACAGAAGTATTCTGGTAAGGTAGAAATTCTAAGTAAATGTAACTTCATTATTAAAAATTGTAGTATTTTACTTAAAGTCACATTTTTCAAAAATTCTTAGAGTCGTGTGGTGATTATAAAATGTGTTTACAAAATCTTTGACACCCCTTCCTTCAAGAGCGAGAGTCTGTCTCTCCTCTTCATGAATCTGTAGTTTACCATTAGTTAATATCAGTTACTCATTTGAAACCAATAGCCTGCAGCAGACATTGTGTGACTTCTGAGATGAGGTCACAAAAGGCCACATAGCTTCCATCTGATTCCCTGGGGAAAGTCACTCTGGAGTAATGCAGCTGCCAGCGAGTTCTACTACTCGGAGTCCCTCTAATTGCAAAGGCCATGGCTAGACAAGCTAATTGACAACAGTGGCAGAGCTCTTAGCGCCCAGGTTGCATACACTGCAGCCAAGTGAGGGTGCCATCTTAGATGCCCAGACCTGTGCAGCCTTGACTGCAGCCCCTGGCTACATCCGACTGCAACCTTGTAAAAGACCCCAAGCGAGAGCTGCCCAGCTTAGACCTACAGAATTCCTGACCCACAAATCTGGGGAATCTAAATATATATATTAATTAATACCATTCAGTTGGAGGATGTTTTGTTATGCAATAACAGAAGCCAGGACAGGTACCAGTAGGTCCATTAAATAGCATAGACCTGTTCCTACATGATATAATATATTATAAAAAAAAACAACCATGATTTTTAAGAAGTATTTTGCCTCCAAGAGCTCAACCCATGATTATATTATTATCTTGCAGCTCGATCTTTAAAAATTAGCAATGTATTCTTCTAATTATGCATAGAATAATATCTGTTGAAAATATAAATCATACATTCGTATTTCAAAACAAAACCATTTAATAGAATTATGTTAAAGTGAAAGTTAACAGGCTATAATTTATTGAATTATAAAATCATAGGCAGTTGCCTTAATTTATATTCTAGGGTTCTAAGAGATTTTGTATGCTCATATCTTACTACAACCATTTGTCAGGAGCTCAACTTGCTGAGCTCCTGTGGAGACTAGATCTCTTCATGTCTTCACTCAGAGCCTTTTCTTTATTTTATGTACCTTTTCTTGTATTTATATTATAGAAGTAATATATTTACATGCTAAACAGCTGATTTAAAAAAGAAGAAAATGAATGTTGGCCTCTCTGACTCCTATTCACTCCCAAACCCAAAGGCCAATACTGCTTGCTCACAGTTGCTGTTCTTACATTTTGTTGGTAGCTATCATATAATTTTAAATTAATTATTATATTACTAGAGGCTTGGTGCATGAAAATGCGTGCATTCGGGTGTCCCTCAGCCCGGCCTGTGCCCTCTCGCTATCCAGGACCCCTCAGGGGATGTCCACCTGCCAGCTTAGACCCGGCTCCCCAGGGAGCCGGGCCTAAGCAGGCAGTCAGACATCCCTCTGGCAGCCCGGGAGCCCTCAGGGGATGTTCGACTGATGGCTTAGGCCCACTCCCCACAGTCGGACATCCTTAGCACTCCTGAGGAGGCAGGAGAAGCTCCCACCACCGTAGCTGTCAGCTCAGCTTGTGGCTGAGCGGGGCTCCCACTGTGGGAGCACACTGACCACCAGGGGTTAGCTCCTGCATTGAGCATCTGCCCTCTGGTGGTCAGTGTGCATCATAGCAACCAGTCGTTCCCAGTCATTCTGCCTTACCCTTTTATTATATACGGTTCCCTCTCTTGATATGTCAACTTAATGTAATGCGTGCTCTTGACTGCCTGCAACCATAGATGAAGGATTTCATACACTTACATTATCTCCCACCTCCCACTCACCTCCTCTACTTCCTGATGGCTACATATAATTTTCAGGTTAATGACTATCTTTTGAATAATGGTTGCTTTTATAGCATTAAATAATACACTTAAACATCTATTTCTTGATTCGCCTGACACGGGCAATATTTCTTATGCTTTACTATGAAGAAGAAGGAATTAGAAGCCTGTTTCCTTATTTAAATTTTCCTTGATTTATTACTCTATTTGTGTGAGTTATTATTTTTACCTAAAAACTCATTCTTCTACTGTTGATAAATATTTGTTATTTTCCTACTTCAAGACAATTATGAATAATGCTTTTATAAACATTCTTGTACTTGTCTTTTGGTGCACAGATGTACACATTTTGTTGAATCTGTACACTTAGGAGTTAAAGGCTGTGTGCTTGGTACCAGTTTTCTAAATGGCTGTTCTAAATTACCCTGGCACCTGCAGTAAAACAGAGGAGGTCCGTAGCCTTACCAATAGTTGATATTGTTTGGCTTTCTCATCTTAACCGTTCTGAGAGGTATATAGTGTTGTCAAATTAGGGTTAAATTTGTGCTTCCTTGGTGACTAATGAGATTGAACACCTTTTCATATGTTTATTAGCCATATTTTTACCTTTTCCTGTGAAGTATTTATCTAGATCTTTTGCCCATATTTCTATTGGATTTCCTGGTCCCCTCCTCTCTTTCATTGATCTGTAGGCTTTCTTTATTCTCTATAAGAGCCCTTATATTGAAAACATGTGTTGCAGATATCTGTTTGTGGCTTGCTGTTTTCACTCTCTGTGTGGTGTCGATTAAGTTATTTTTAATGTAGTTCAATTTATCAATCTTTTATTTTATAAATAGTGCTTTTGTGTCCTGTTAAATATTTTTTTCCTATCCCCAAATAGTGAACATATTCTTCTTTGTTGTTTCTGAAAAGCTTTGTTATTGTTGCCATTCATTTGTAACTCTATCATCTACCTGAAATTTATTTTTTTTCTGTGCTGTAAACTAGAGGTCAATTTTTTTTCATATGTGTATGCACAGTTGACCCAGCATCATTTTTTAAGGGAAAAAAGATAATTTTACTTACTTATTCCCAATCATTATGTTTTTATTCCCTTTTCTTACCTAACTGCATGGTTCCAATGTGAAATAGAAATGGCAAAAAACAGATATTCCTGCCATCTTCCCATCTTAGTAAAAAGCATTCAGTCTTTGCCATTAAATATGGTGTTAATCTCTTGTTAGGTTGAAGAAGGTTTCTTCTATTCCTAATGTTCTGGGAGTTTTTAATCATAATATTTTTTTTCATATCTCTCTTTTCTGTTCTGTTAACATGGTGAATTACATTGATGGTTTTTTTAATGTGAAATCAAGCTTGCATTCTGGATAACCTCATTTGATCAAGATACATTATCCTTTGTGTATATTGCTGGGTTTAATTTGCTAAGATTTTATTAAAGATTGGTCTCTGGTTTTCTTTATGGGCTAATGTCTTTATATGATCTTGGTTTCAGAATAATGCTGATCTCATAAGATGAGTTAGAAAGTGCCCCCTGCTTCTCTATTTCTAAAACTTATAGTAGGACTGGTATTATTTCTGTCTAAGATGCTTGTGATGTGGGCATCTGGGCCTGTCATTGCCTGGTGGGAGGTTTGTAATTATAGATTGAAATTCTTTATATGGCATAGAGCCTTTAAGTTCCATCTTTCTTACTGTGTTGGTATAGGTCATTTGTATCATTCAAGACATTTACCAGTTTCATTGTAATAGACAGATATATTGCCATAAGTAATATTTTTTGTTTATTTTTCTTTACCTGTCTATGGAATCTGTAGTGGTATTCCCTCTTTCGTTCCTGACATTGGTAATCCGTGTCTTCCCACTTACTTAATAGGTTATTCTGGCTAACTATTTGTTCATTTTATTTGTATTTTCAAAGGATCAGTGTTTGATTTAATTGATATTTCTCTATTATATACATATTTTCCATTTTATTAGTTTCCATTCTTTTCATCTTTCTTTTTCTTAACTTTGATCTTCTTTAGCTTTCTATAGGGGAAGCTTAGATAATTTATTTTAGGAGAGATTACACAACTTCAGACCAATAATTTGAAACCTTTGCTTAAATGGAGAATATATTACTAAAGCACTTTTATGAAAAATTAAACCCCCAAATCAGACATATATTTATAAAGGAAATTGAATCAAAAGTCAACATATACCCATTTTAGAAGGGGGATGGAGTCCCAGACTATTGGCTAGGAATATTCTCCCTGGTGCTCAAAGGGCAGGTAATCTCATGGGATAAAAATGAATTAAAGACTAGAAAAAAGTATAGACAGTACTCTCCAACTTACTTTATTAGTATATCGTCAGTATGTTCTTAATACCAAAGCTAGGTAAGAATGGAATGAAAAGGGCAAATTATAGGCTAATTTCACTTGTGAAAATTAACACCATAATAGCAAAAGGGCAAACTTTGGTTTTAAAAACCATAACAGGTTCATTACAAATACATCTTCTTCTTTTTTTTAATTTTGTTTATGTGTGCTTCCTCATTTTCATTTTTTTCTCTTCCTCAGTCTTACCAATGGATTTCTGTTTTCTTTCTTTCATTTCTTTTCTTTTTTGTAACCAGTTTTTTGACTTCGATGTTTTTAGCAGTGGCTTTATTTTCTATTTCATTTTTTTGTGTTTGCTTTTATATTTGTTATGACTCTTTTTTCTTTCTTTCAGTATATTCTTTAATTTAAAGCCTCATATTTTTTTTTACTAGTTAAGAACATTTTTAGCCCCGACAGTGTGACTCTGTGGTTGAGTCAACCCATGAACCAGGAAGTCGTGGTTCGATTCCTAAGTCAGGGCCCATGCCTGGGTTGCAGGCTTGATCCCCAGTTGGGGCATGCAGGAGGCAGTAGATCAATGATTCTCTCTCATCATTGATGTTTCTATCTCTCCTTCTCCCTTCCTCTTTCTGAAATCAATAAAAACATATTTTAAAAAATCATTTTTAAGCTCTGTTATTGAAAAGTTTCAACATGCACAGAAGTGGATTGGTATAATGAACCCCCATGTACATGTCAGCTATTTTCCATAATTAGCAATATATTCTCATTTTGTTTAATCCATTCTTCCTCTTTAATTTTCCTTTAATACTGAAAAGTGACTTCCAGACATCATGCCATATTTCAGTGCACATCTCTAACAGATTGGAAATCTTAAACATAATCTTACAAAATTAATACGTGCTTATTTAAATATCACTTGATACCCTGTCCATATTGAAACTTATTCAGATATCTCCAAAACAATATTTAGGAGTCAAATTTGTTTGTGGCAGAATCTAAGTTGTGTTCACACTTCTCATCTGTTTGTTGTGATCATAGGATTCTTATTATAGAGCTATCCTTCCTCCTATTTTCTTTTTTATTTTAAGTTCTTTGAATTTGAGGAAAAACCAGGTCATTTTTTTACTGCACAGAATCCTACATTCTAGAATTAGCAGATTGCTGCCTTGTGGTATCATTTATGTTGTTTTTTCTTTCCCTGAATTTTCTGTAGTTAAATGTAGAAACTTGATTGGATTCCGGATCAGTTCTTTTGGCAAAACTGTTTCATAGGTGGTTCTGGGAACTTGCTACCTTTTGAATCACTTTTGTGGGGAACATAATACCTCCTTCATAAAGTCCTCCATTGCCCTTTCATTTGATGTTTTTATCATCTGTTGCAGGCTTTCTTTTTTAATATAAATATTCAAGTTTTTAATGTTGTGAAATTTAAAAAAACCAACATATAGTTATATGCATTTCTACATATACATTGTTATTTGCTCCCTAATAGATGAGTTAGATACCTGCTTTAATTTTTTTCCCCCTACTGTGTGGGTATCATACATAAATATGTCATTGATTCATCTCTGCTGTAGCAAATGGTAAGATTTTATTCTTGTTTATAACCAAGTAATATTCCATTGTATATACATAACATATTTTCTTTTCTTTTAAACATTGAATCATATACTTTATTATTTTTTTTAAATCTTCACCCAAGGATGTTTTTATATGGATTTTTGGAGATAGTAGAAGAGAGAGGGGAAAAACAGAGAGAAATATTGATGTGAGAGAGACCAGGGTCCAGGCTGGGAAGCAGCCTGCATGAGGTACGTGCCCTTGACTGGAATCAAACCCAGGACCCTCCTGTCCACAGGCCGATGCTCTATCCACTGAGCCAAACCGGCTAGGGCATGCCATATTTTCTTTATCCAGTTGTGTATTAATAGACATGTAGGTTGCTTCCATATCTTGGCTCTTGTAAATAATGCTGCAATGAACATAGGGATGCGTATATCTTTTTGAATTAATGTTTTGAATTTCTTTGGATAAATACCGAGAAGTGGGATGGCTGGGAAATATGGTAATTCTATTTTTAATTTTTTGAGGAGCCTCCATTCTGTTTTCCATAGTGGCTGCACCAATTTGCAATCCTACCAACGGTGCATGAGGGTTTCTTTTTCTTCACATCCTTGCCAACACTTGTTTGATTTCTTTTTTTGATAGCTATCTGACAGGTATGAGGTGATATCTCATTGTGGTTTTCATTTGCATTTATCTGATGATTAGTGATGGTGAGCACCTTTTCCAATGTATATTGTCTATCTGTATGTCCTCTTTGAAAAAATGTCTATTCAGTTCCTCTACCTACCTTTTAATCAGATTTTTCATCTTTGTGGTATTAAGTTGCATGAGTTCCTTATATATTTTGAATAGTAACCCTTTAACAGATAGATCATTAAAGGGTTACTATTCAAAATATATAAGGAACTCATGCAACTTAATACCACAAAGATGAAAAATCTGATTAAAAAGTAAATATATGCTCCCATTCAGTAGGTTGTCTGTTTTGTTGATGGTTTCCTTTGCTGTGCAAAAAAATTTAGTTTGATGTAGCTTCATTTGTTGACCTTTTTTTTTTGTTTCTCTTCCCTAAGGAGACATATGATTATTTTTGCTTTAAATAACAAATGTCTATATTTGTCATTCATCTCTTCCTCTTGATATTTACATATTATAAAAAAATCATTGATGTCTTCACCTTTTTTGAACTTTTTTGTTTTAAACATCAAGTTAAGCATTACTTAAATATTGTAGGTATTTCCTACCTAATTATTGACCCTAAAAGCTTTGAAGCTATTTTGATACTTAGTATATATTTACATTTGAATTATATTTGAAGGTGTTTTATTATTTATATTCATCCTAGGAGTGAAATATGGCAGTGCATCTTTCCATTATTTCTCATATTGATAAACAAGTGGGCTGAATGGATGGAAATTATTATCAGACATTCTTGTATGTTATGTAAGATGATATATAAGCTTTAAATATGGTCAAACTTGTTCATTGAAGAAAATAACGTGGAGTACTGAGAAATAATGAAAGGTCAAGGTCCATACCTTCTACAACTTGTGGTGATGCTGTTGATAACACAGAACATCTTGCTTTCTTGGCTGTGTAGCTTTATTAGACAGTAGGGATTATGATCACTCGGTATAGATTCTGGCCCCTCAAGTGAAGAAGAGATGATCTAATTAATTGTGGCATTTCTAACCTTAATTAATTTGCTACTATAGTGAGGATTTCAACTAGACCTACTGTTTTTTGTTCCCACAGGTGACAGTTATTATTATAGAAACTAGAGGCCCAGTGCACAACTCGGGGAAGAGGGGTCCCTCAGCCAGGCCTGAGCCCTCTCACAATCCGGGACCCCTCAGGGGATGTCCTTATCGCTGCTGTGGTCGCTACTGTGGTGGTGGGTGAGGCTCCCGCCACCACTGCTGTACTTGCCAGCCATGAGCCTGCTTCTTGGGAGCGCACTGACCACCAGGGGGCAGCTCCTGCACTGAGCGTCTGACCCCCGTTGGTCAGTGTGCATCATAGTGAATGGTTGTTCCATTGTTTGGTTGATTTGCATATTAGTGTTTTATTATATAGGATAATACACTAGTATTGAAGTTCAGCTCTGTGGAAAGCCATAGCGTGCTGATGTATTTACATGACAGGATCACTTTAAGTGGGCTCTCTGGTGGCCTCTTTATTTTCCAGGAAAATGCACATAGAACATGAGAGTCTGAGACTGAGCTCTTGCGTTATGTGGGAGCAGTCGCAGAGGCCTCTCTCTTATTTCCTCAGAGACCCAGGCATCCATTTGCACCTAGTTCTGCATGGTTTGAGTTGCCTCTGCATCAGTTTTATTTCAGTTTTGAAAACTTTAGTTACAATGACCATATTTTATTACTAAATATTTTTGCCATGTTTTAAAAATAATGAGTCCCTTGCTACTTTATACATTTTTCTGCATTGGAGGGGATCTTTGGGAACACTCCCAATGTACAGAGAGAGAAGCGAGTCTCCATTCAAACAAAATATGGTCTGGTACAAGTATAAGAGAAGGGAAGACTTCGGAGCAGTCCGTCACTCCCCCATCCACGTACATGGCCCTGGATGAGTAAGCCCACAAGTGTTGGAGCGGGTTCCTATGTATCCAGCCTCTACAAAAACGAAGGGATGAATTAAATTGTGTGATTTGAGGAATATAGCAATTCAAAATCAGATGCCGAGACCACTAAGCCATCCCTTCTGGCACATTGTAAAGCATGAAGCTGTAAATATAGCAGATAATTGAAATTTAGATTTTTAGATATGGGCATTGTTAGCAGCCCTCCTCTAGCTTTCATTGCTTAGAGTCTTAGAAGTATATTTAACAGTTCATATTAATGCAATTCCTGTGAAAATTAATTAAGCGTTTAAATTTTTTCTCCTTTTTTTTTTTTACTTTTTTTTTATTAGGAGACTGTAAATAATAAGACCAAAGGAAAAGTGTCTGAACTTAACAGTGCATCTAAACTGAAGATGAAAAGTGTTCTATAGATTGAGAAATCGGTTTGTGTTCTTTGAAGTTTTAACTTAAAAAAAAAAAACACCACGAAAGCACATACATGTTCCTCCATTAATTAAAGCTGCCATTCTTTTTTGTTCCTCATATAATGTACTTCCCATAAATTAGTTGCTTCTTTTTGTATACTAATCAATTTATAGTGGTCTTTAGGCTGAAATTAGGCACTTTATAACCCTAGCAGCCCCACTTCACCCACTGTGCCGTTTGATCAGTACATTTTCTCCTTTTTATAGTCGTCTTCAATATTATGGGAAAAAACAGTCATATTTTAGCAATTCTCCGCACTTCATAAAACATCTTTTTGTAATGCGACTATTTGAGTAAAATGGAGCTAAAGTTGAGTTGGTTGAAATGATATCACTTTATCCAGAAATAGGTAGAGCAAAAGTAAAAGTCTGTGGTAGTTTGAATGGGGAATCAACCTGGAAAGGATGTCATTTCATCAGTGCTAGTATGAGATGTTTCAGGTTGCAAAATAGTATGACCAATGATAGCATCATTTAAAAACAAAACAACACAGAAACACCTCTCCCAGGTTTAATGTGATGCTGAGCACAGTAGCTATTCGGGTAGGAACAGGCGGAATGGAATAGTACCATCCCACATGGGTATTGTGTGCTGTCCAAAACCCATACCTAAGACACCGGTAAAGCTTGGTTTCAAATGTGTCCGTGGATTTATAGGGGACAGGAAGGTTAGGCCAACTGCTCCAGTCCAGAGCAATTCTATATGGAATTCTATCTCTTTCTAGGTAGAGGTGTCCAGATGAATGTGATTCTAAAACACAGTCAAGTAAATGACATCAGGCTTTGAGGAGTTTGCAACTGCAAACTAAAGTTTTTGTATCGAGACTAATCCAGGCACTCAGCAGTCTTTCCGGTGCAGGGGTTCAGAGCAGCCCTCCCCAAGATGTGCCATTCGGTCATGTGAACTGTTTTGAACTGAAGGCAATTGAGATCCTGTGAGCTTAAGAGAAAAATGTACCTCTGTGTTAAATAATTTAAATTAGGAGCCTTGCCCATAATAAGAGTTATCAGCAGAAGTATATTTTGTGACCTATTTATGGGGCAGGGCATAGTTCTAATTCCTGAACATCTGCTTTTCTTATCATCCTGAGAATGACCTCCTCCTCTCTGAAGCCCCACGGTGCCTTACCTCATCCTTATTGCAGAATGTCCTACATGCCTCGTTTTCCATTTCTGTCTCTGAACCTCTTGTGAATGTGGGGTCTCTGATGCTCTCACACACGGGGTTCCCATATGTATATATGTAATTAAATTTGCTTATTTTCTCTTATTAATCTGTCTTATATCAATTTGATTGTTAGAGCAGCTGGAAGAACCTAGAAGGGTACAGGAGAGTTCTGTTCTCCTCCACACCCGTAACAGACCCACACACTGAGAAGTTATCATTAGCACGGTAACGGAACCTGAGAGTCAGTGATACATTTGACAGTTGTACAGAGTCAATTCCTTTAGAGCGAAAGATTAAAACTTGACAGAGTTTATACTTAAAAAATCCATTATCTTAAGACAAGAAGTCTAGATGCATGGATACTTGAATTATTTAGGTAGACAAAAGCAATTCATCCCCCAAATCCAGCTTGTGACAGAAACCTTAACAGAAATTCAAAATAAAATAAGTAGATTGGTATATTGCTTTGTAAGATAATAGGGTAGAATGTGATAAGCTGGATTTGGGGGGTGAATTGCTTTCAAAAATAATGGGAAAAAAGCCAATCAATTTTGCTCTGTTTCAACTCATTTGGATCATAACCATAAGACTGTACTGAAAGAGAGCTATGTTAATTAAAAATTGGCTCTCAATTTTCACTTTTTTAGGCCAAAAGCCTGGAAATAGAGTGGGACATATTCAGATCATTGACTTTTTCTCTTCTTTTTCTAATTCTTTTAATGACTTTCTGCCTCTTTTTTGTCCCCTAGTCTCAACTTCTTTGTATTGGAGGGGAGAAAAATATCTTGTTCCTTCTATCCTTCTAGATTCAATGTTTGGGACTCAAGAATCAAATTGATGAAAGTACATATTAATACAAGAAGAAAGTTTTAACTATGTGCATACACATGCACACTGGGAGTTTACTGAGTGAAATGCGGCTCAAGGAGGCAGCCAAATGATTAGAGATTACATACCCTCCTAAGGGAAACCAAGGGAAAGGGTCTCGGGGACCCTGGGCTTAGCAAGCAAGTTATGGGCAGGTTCTGGGCGGAATGTGTGGTAAATAAGGGTTGTCCTGTTATTTCAGCTGGCTAGGGAGACATCTTCCCAAATGAAAGTTTTTGTCACAAAAGGGGAAATTTTTACTTTATTTTTAGGAAGTTAGGATGAGGTAAGGAGTAGTTCCTGTGTCTTCTGGTCCTCAATGGCCTTTAGCTCAAAATAATCCTGATGTCAAAGAGGCGTGCTTTGGAGTGACACATCCTGGTACCCTTCATTGCCAACAATATTTATTTCTATGGATGACTGCTGACATCAGAGTGCAAAATATATAGAATGGTGCAAAACATAGGAGCCTTCTTTCCTACAAGCTCCAAATATTTGTGCCCCGACATAAAGCCACGTACCATCTTTTCTTTTAATTTATTGCTTTTTAGAGTGAGAGGAAGGGACACACACACACACACACACACACACACACACACAGGGAGAGAGAGAGAGAGAGAAGAAAAACATTGATCAGTTACCTGGCTGATCCCGCATAACCCCCACATACCCCCCAACCAAGGCTTGATCCTGCAACCTGAGCACGTGCCCCAACTGGGAGAGGAACCCACCACCATCCAGTGCGCAGTACGATGCTCCAACCGAGCCGCACCAGCCAGGTTAAACCATGTGTGCCGTGATGAGGACACCTCACTACCTGACGGGAGGGCAAGGTGACCACAAACCAGTGACCTGCCCTGGCTCCCTTCGCTGACCATGGCAGCTACTGCTGTGTGCCAGCTCCCGACTCATTAGACATTTCTCTTTCTGGTGAGATGAGGGGCGGGAGCCTGAAATCTCACTGATTCTCATTTATGGAGCTAGGGGGAAAACTGAGTCCATTATTTTGTTCAGACTACTCCTTTACATCCAGCGGATGTCCTAACCATGACCCTTTCTGCATGCATGTATTTCAGACTTCAGGAATGAATACAGTAAAAACCAAGCTTTTTCTTTATTGTCATATTTGGAATTTGATCATTCCTTAAAAGAACTTCACCCACAGAAAATTAAGCAATATATCTGATTATACAGAACTATTATTTTTGCTTCCTATTGCCATTCTTTCTGAAGAGCTATTGAATGTTGTGAGTTAATCTGCTATGATCGCCTCATTGGTAAAGAGGTCATTTGCTGTATTTTGTAAAGAGGCATCACCTGAGTGGGTGCCTCGGCGACAGTAGAAGTGTCGCCCTTGTAATAGGAAGAGAAGAGAGGGGTTTACATCAGCACTCGGGTTAAAAACTCTTATCTGTCAGGAGCATGCACTTCCCTAAGCAAGCCTAGGAGTTCATTAAAAGTGTGCGGTTGCATCACTGGTTAGACATAGCTGAAGGTTGGGGTGAGGGTGTTGTGGCAGAAACCCTAACAGAAATTCAATATAAAGAAAATCTCTTTAGTTCAGGCAGAGGGAAGCTCTGATTAGAAAGATTTCTCTTTTTTTCCACTTGAGACTGTTAGGTTGTGTCGTATAGCATTGAGTAAGTGATCCATTATAGATCTGAAAAATACCTGCTTCATTTTTTTTAACTATTTCTTTCTGTTATGTTCATCACTTATTAAAGTATAGTTCAGGGAACAGTCAAATATTTACAAGTATTAATATATTGACACTTTGCTGAATGACTAGAAAGATACAGTTTCTCTTTGGTGTGTTCTGTGTTCAATTTTGGAAAAAAAATACACTGGCGCACGTTTCTCTGGGAAGGAGTGTGGGGTGTAGTCTGGTTCAAATCGCACAGCAGGGTGGGTGGGTTGGCTTGTTCACGACTCATTCATTCAATCAATTAGAGTATCCGTTATAAAATAAGCTGATAAAACTCAAGCAGAGACCCCAAGGTGGTTGGACATGGCCTGGTTTTAGACAACTTTGTAAGCTGGAAGCCATGTTGGCCTTCATGAGGATTTCGGATGGCATTTACCAGTGTTAACTGAGTGTAGGTACTGTGTTTTTTGAAGCCGAGTGAAAGGGAAGGTGGGAGAGAAATGGTAACGATGTACATGTGATGGGCAAAAGATTGGCTCAGTAAGTTGGGGAAGCCCTTTATAAAGCTGGTTTATAGCTCTTACCTAAGAGGAATCCAAATTTACAAACAATCCGTGAATAACATCCTCTACCAGTTTTCCTTGCTTAAATTTCTTGTCTACAGAATTGCAGCACTAACTATGCCTGTTTGTTGGATCTGGATAGGATTCAAAGATTACTACATATATGGTATTTATATTAAACCATCATTGCCTAATAGAATTAGCTCTAAAATTGTGAATTAAGAAATCTGATTTGAGTATATTTTTCCACATACTTCTAACAATTGCCTAAGGCCAGGATTGGAGGCTGAAAATTAGTCCATCCCAGAAGAGCCGGCAAATGGACTAGTGGACAAGAGCATCAGACCTTTAGTACTCACAGATTTAACTTTTGAGATGTCATATATACTGCATGCAAGCCGAAGGAGCAGAGCGTAGCATAGTGTGTGATTTTGCCATAGCATGATGTGAATCTCTCACACGGGGAGGTCTGTGTGCAGGAGGTGCAGCTTGTCAAGGAGGCTTCAGAAACGACCGCAGCATTTGTGACCTATTTTGAAGGGGTCTTTGTCTACACTGCACCTCTCAGCTTCCTGGGGTTCTCAGGAAAGTTTGGGGCAAGTGTGGTCAGTAGGATATCCTCCCCACAGTCACTTAGCCTTTTTATCTGTAGCAGCTACCACCTGCCCTATTCAGATATTTTTCCATGTAGCCATCACTATTTAAGGATCCGTTCTGTGAGAACATTTATTATCATTGCTGTATTACAAATCTCTTATGATCCTGTCATGGACATGGACTTGGATTGGCAGCTAGACATCAGATCTTAACCTTGAGATCATAGTCAAGATTGGGGAGTTTGAAAAGCCCTAAAATTTTATGTAGAATTACTATGTGTATTTTTTCTGGGAGAGGAAGCATTGCTAGCATTAGTTTTACAGATGATGCCACGATCCCCAAAAAAGTGAAAAACACTGATTTCGATGGAGAATGGTTAATGTCTGTTCCTCTATTTGCACATATGTGTTGTTTCACATGGAAAGGGGTTGAGGTTGAAGAAAGAATAGCAGCGTAGTTTGTATCTGACTTGCATTCAGATGAGCTGAATTAGGGAGCATACAAGGGGGCACAGTTGAAAGGTCAATCACCACAGTCTTCTCTGAAGCCTTATTGCTTCTTGCTCCCCAGAATGAGCTCGTGTGTGTGTGTGTGTGTGTGTGCGCGCGTGTGTGCGCTTCTGTACATCTCCAACACTTAGCACATTGCCTAGCACGAAAGGGCATCTCTATAAATGTGAACTGAATGAACCCTCTTTTGCTTGTGGGTTTCTGGCCCTGAGCTGGCATACCATTTGCTATGCTTTGAATCTCAAGAGCATCTCATGGATGAGTAATGAGGATTTGGCCTGTAACCTCACTCTTGGCTTCTTATGTTTGACTTTCCTTTTGATTACAGTTTCTGAAACAGGAGGAAGAAGGAGGTACTGAGTGGATCCAAGTGTTAGGGCACCGGAAGTGGAAGTCACAGGATGCTAGTGAGAGACCAGGCATGAAAGAAGAAAGATAAATAAATTAAAACCATGGGACAGGAGGACATGCTGGGGACCAACTTGGAGAGTGACAGGTGAAGGCAATGAGAAGCAGGCTGCAGGCTCTTAAGGAGGAAACAGGGATCTAGTCTAGAAACAGCCCCGGACGGGGGTTGGCAGCATAAAGTAGAGCATGTCCTACTTCAGAGGCTGCCCTGGAAGTGGCTCCCTGGCAAAGTCAGTTTTCATTTAAGTCAAAGTAGAAGAGGGAATACCTGAAGAAATTCCTGAGCGTGTGAAATAGTTCCGGGGCCTTCTTGAAAATAGTGGGAGAGAAGGGTTTGGAGGCATTTGGGAAATGTCCCACTGAAGGGTAAGGAGGTGCCCAAGGAGGGAAAACACTGGGAGAAGACAATTGACCTGAGATTTTTTTACCTTGACGGTGTTTGGATCTAAAGAGATGGGCTACCTGGAAGAAGAGGAGAATGGTACAAGTTCCTCAATGGTATGGCTGCAGTGGCAGGGCCTTGCTCACAGCCCTGCCTCAGGTGGGAGGTCCCCACCACGCTCAGCGATCTCCAGTCCAAAGGTTCAAGATCTGGAGGTGTCCGCATGGCAGGGTCCCTTGCCCAGCTGGCTTCCAGTGATTGTGGAACTTAGATGGTTTTCAATATTGGTTCAGATACAGTTTATAAATAATGAAAGCCATTTTAAATTACATTATTATAAATAAAATATAAAAGCACATATGAAGAAACATAACCAGCCAGGTACAAATATGTGCCGGCTCTTTTACTTCAATTATTTCAATCCATAAATAAAGATTAGCTTTCAGTTCCACTTTAGATTCTCCTGCCTGAGATGCCTCTGGCAATGGTTCCAGCTAGCTTGCTGCTTTGCATGCAAAGACAGTGTCATATGCAGCTTTGAAATCCCCCCATCGAGTCCAGCATAATAGTCCGCATGTTGTAGAGGGTTCATAAATGTTGGGATATGTTTTCTTCCATTGAACGTTACCTAAGAGCTTTTAAGGGGGAAGATTTCTAAGGAAAGGATTTCTTTATAAACACCTCTGAAGTGGAATATTTATCAAATCTAGGCCTGTGCTAGGCGACAGGTATACAAAAACGGAGAAGAAATATTCTCTACTTTAAGGATATCAACCAAGCAAGGGAGACAGACATCTAAAGGAATCATTGCCTACCCTGAGATGAATGCCATTGTAGACCATTTGCATGGTGCAAGGGTGGTCCTGGGGAGCCACACCGAGTCTGCACAGAGTGCTCAAGGAGAAAGTGCCCATGCTGTTAAAGGATGTTTGCATCAATGGATGGATGGATGAATGGATGGATGGATGGATGGATGGATGGATGGATGGATGAATTCCAGACAAGCACTGGTGTTCTGGGTAGCTGGTGTGTCTAGATGTATCTACTCTATGCCAAGCATTAGTCTAGGTTTTGGGGATATATTAGTGAAAAAAACTCTACCCTCATGGTGCTTATGTTTTGGCCATTGATCACTTAACCAAAGAGATCTTACCAGGGCAGTGCTTGCCCACACCCGGGACCACTGCAAACACCTTTAAATAAAAGGCATCGGTATTTGAAGAGAAATGCATGGTGGTTTCCTAGAGTGATTAGAATATGTTCTGGTCTGGCTATAGCTGCTTTGGCAGAATCTCTTTCAATTCTCCATGGTGTCTTTCTGTCTAAACAAACAACATCCTCTTTGCTGACTGCTCCCCAGGACTACAGCTTTTCTCAGCAGGTCAGACTTCTGCACCCCATTTCAGCTGTTGCCACGTGCTGTGAAAACCCGAGATGCAGCCAGCTCTGGATCACCCACTTCTTTTCTCCATAGCATTTTCCTCTCCTGCTGTTCCCTTCTTCATATTTGTCATGGATAGCATTGCTTCAAGGGCAGCTTAGGTTGTCTGGGAAAAAATTCCTCCCCAAATTGTTTCTGAGCAGTAAACCTTATAACGTAAGGGAATGAGATAGCTTTTGAAACCAGAGGCTTCCATAAAGGTGTCACAGAGTGAAATGCAAGAAAGATAAAGTGAATGGCAAAGTGACTGTGGGAAGATGCATGAAGGTCAGAGGAGAGAAACAAGTGCACATGGCCAGGTCAGGGCGGTTTGGGGCTGGATGAGAAGAGAGTAAAATGCTTCTCTGCATAAGCGATGAGAAGGATGTTCTGAATAGCCCTGGAGCTGCCTTAGTCATAATGAAGATGGTGTACTCCTGGTAATTATAGAGGATTTTTCAAGGTAGAATGTTGGCTTCCTAATTTTGAGAATTTTTGAAACATACAAATAAACTAAGCATACACAAAAAAATCCTGTGATATTTTCCTCCCTGAAACAGCTATGTATTTGGTCTATTGATTCAAAATTTTCTGCAGCCCATTTCCCAGAGAAGATTTTCAGGGAACACCAGCAGAGACATGTGTCTGTGCTGGCATGAGAAATGTGCGTGCCAATGACAGTACTCGCTTAATAATGCCGGTTTTCACGTTTATGCTCTCCTGTCCAGACCTGGAATTTGCATAGCTTTACTTAAATCATATGGTATATGTACTAGTGTCATAACCTGAAGGAATTTCAGCCAGCAGAATGAGAGTGGGTCAGCTAGAAATGTCTTGCAATTGTGGGATCCTCCCCACTCCCTCAAGTCTTCATATACTTACCAGCATGAAGTGATGGATTGTAGTTACACCGGAGACCCCCCTGCCATCAAACCACCCATTTTGACAGACCTGTGTTCTAAATATTTGAGAAGATGATGCGGTTTAAATAGAGATTAAATGGAAGAGAAGCAGATGTGTACAATACCTTTGATCGTGTGTTTGATGATGGGTGCATGATCTGAAGCAGATGCTTATGGGAGAGCATGTTTGTTGTCCAGTATTCTCACTCTTCCAGAAGAAAACAACATTATTCTGATGTACCTAAGTGTTGGGCTCAAGTGGTTTTCGGTATTTAATAATAAGGAGAACAAAGGAAAATTAGCTGTAAATGGGTGGGGAAATAATCCAATTATAAATCAAAGTGGTCATTGGTGAAGTGTGTCAGTATTGTAATTTTTAAAAACTACATTTGTTTTTCACCCTTATTTTCAGCATTTTTAAATTGTGTTATTAGAGTGTAAGATATGATGGACATTAGTATAGGGGTTGCAGAATTTCCTTGTTGAACTTCTGAAGTTCCACAGTTCTAAGGATTTTAAAGCAGCTTTTCATTGAACATATTTGAGTGGTTAGCAGCACACCCATTGGTGTTGGTTTTCTGTTGCAAAGAGCAACAGAGCAGGTAAAATGTTGATCATATTAATAGTGGTTTTCTTTAATTTTAAATTTTAAAAATGAAATCTTTTCAATTACAGTTTACATTCAACATCAGTTTGTATTAGTTTCAGGTGTACAGCATAGTGGTCAGATAATAATATGCTTTACAAAGTGTTCCCCCTGATATTTCCAGTACCCACCTGGCACCATACATGAACAGTCATGGGGATGTAAAGTACAGCATAGGAAACAGAGGGGATCTTATTTTCGATACCTAGATGAGATTGGTCAGTGTGTCTAGTCCACTCACAGCTCAAAAACAAAACTGAATTTGCCCCTTCTTCCCCACCTTTTTTAAAAGTCAGAGCTGTGTTTTGACTGCCTGATATCAGGTTCAGTGAAAACCACTTTATAAATTTCTACCAGAAACAAACAATCAAAAAACACAGACAAAAAGTCCCAGCAGGTACAATGCGTAAAGGGTATGCATTTAAGAAAAATTTTTAAAATGTGTCTTCTCAACTCTAAGTCAGAATATTGGCAAATCTTATCAACCTCATCCAAGAAAACAGGAGAAACATATAAAGAAAGATAATGAGGTATGGAGGGGAAGTTTTAGTTTTATTTACTCATGCTGTAGATTTCTTCCTCAATATTTAGAATCAGTATTTTGAGAAAGTATAATATTTTATATCTCTGTGAGAGCTTCTCAAAGAAAGTTTTCCAAGAAAACATTTGTTCAAATGAATAATCAGCCTTAAATTTATCTGTTGGAGAATGTTATTGTTTCTTTAGCAAGGAATTCCCAGCCTATTTGGTGTCCCTTCACTGAGTGCTGGGGCATTTTATACCCGAAAAGGAGATAGAAATCTTCTTGTCTCCTTTTCATAGTTAGTGAAAGTGAGGGCAGGGAATTGTAAGGTGTATGGTCACCAGGCAAAGCAATGAGAGAAATGTTGGAACTTATGTCTCCTTTTTCTTAGACCGGAGTTTAATTTTACTACTGTACCTTGGCCTTTCTCCTTTCCAATTTATTTTTATTAAATCTATTTAACCATTAAGCATCTCTTGGACACAAACCAGATGGACAGAAAGTGTGGCCACCTGTGCATGGTTGAGAGTCAGTGGCATTTAACCTGTGCAGCTCAGCATCCACAACTGCTTGAGCTCCGTGAGACAGTCACCTGGAAGGTTGTTGACTTTTAGTGCATGTCATTAATTCCAGAATTGTTTAAACTCTGCAGCTGTACCCCTCTTATATTCGGGTAACATACCTCGAGACTTGGCAGTGAGTGTGCGAATGTGTGCACACGCCCCACAAGCCAAGGTTTGAACTAGTCGTTTAATGTCAATGGTTTCATCTGCTTCCTAATTAGCAACGGACTAGTTACTAGATTATTTATAATCTAATTTGTTGTGTTCCCTCAAAATAACTTTTTAGTTTATAAATGCTATTATTAGAGCTCAATATCTAGAATAATGAAGCACTTGATAGTTTTTCATGTAAAATATTTCTTTTAATGTTTCATGATATGATATTGTTTCCTCACCCCATTTGCCTAAATCAGTAGCGAGGAGAAATTACAAGGTAAATATAATTAACATGCTTATGCAAAAACACGAATCTCAGAAGACACCAGTTCTAAGTCACCTTGGTTCTTTCTTTGACTCTTAGTTGCATGTGGGACAAGACATTAATCTTTTTGTCCTTGAATATGTCCATGTATAAAGTTGGAACAGGACTGCCAAGAAATTATTTAGGATTGCTATGCATATACATCTGGCTACATGTGAAATCTTCAAAAGAAAGGTAAAGTATATCCAAGACATTAGTAGAGTTTTTGTTAACATTATTGAAAGTTAAAAGGATCCATAAAATGAATAAGGTCAACATTAATTAAGTCAACAACTGTTTACCTTGGGACCCAGAGAGAGCCCTGAATTGAGAATTAAGAATCCTGGGTTCTGGCTTTGTCACTTTCATTGTCCCCCTCTCCTTTCTGGGTCTCAGTTTCCTTAGCTACCAAATGAGCTGATGAGGCAAGCTCAACAACACAGTCTTTCCAGGGCTTTATTCACATTGTTCAGTTTTGTGGATCTGCACTGGTTACTGACGGCAGCATTTTCAGAGTGTTGTTCCCTGGCTAGCAGCATGGGTAACTTGTTAGAAATGCGGACTCACAGGCTTCACCCTACACCTGCTTCATCAGAACATCACAGGGCCCCCACAACCTGGGTTTTTACAAGGCCCAGGCGATGTTGATCTGTGCTAAAGTTTGAGGACCTCTGTTAAAAGTAAAGGAAATAAAAGGCAGTTTTTATTCTTAAGAAACTTATAACTTAGCACTTTTTAAATCTCTAGTTGTCTTGCCAATTTCTAGATTTGTGACTATATAATCTAATATGCATTATATATAATCACATTATATTATGTTATATTAAATTATTTCATTATATAATTTATAATATATATAATCACTTATTGTGATATACATAAAAATAAATTATGTGCATGTTAAATTGCCAAGACTGAAACATTTTGGGGTAGTATCTATGAAGCCAACTGAGAGATTTTCCCATGAAATGCATTGACGAAGGCATGAAAAATCTATATTAGATCATGCTTGGATAACAGTGTTGACTACCAAAATGCATGTTCATTTCATATGTGTGCTTATCAAATACATCTTGTTTTTACTTCAGTACAGATATTCTTGTTCTAAAAAGTAAAACAAATATTCCAAAATTATGCCTAGGATTTTAATTTTAAAATTAACATTATGTTTATGTATGAGCACCAGGCACATAAGTATGGCATTCACATCTTCTCTGTATAATTTTTCTATTACTTTCATTCTAAAATTCATGTGCAATTTCAAAATAAAACACTTTGCAGTTGAATTTTCAGAATGCAAATCTTGTTTTTAAATGCCCTGAACTTTTGACACATAACTTAATTGCAGTTAACATTTTGTGGGCACATAATCTCAACTACAACTGAAATGCATTGGAGGGTGTGGGGATCGAGGCTGTATATTTTCACCTAGTATAAGTCAAAGGGACATCTATTTTAGTTCTCATCTGAGAGATGAAAAACTGAGCTGTAAAGCTATCCTATATAATAAAAGCCTAATATGCAAATCAACCAAACAGCAAAATGACTGGTGGAACAACCAGTCGCTATAATGCGCACTGACCACCAGGGGCCAGGTGCTCAATGCAAAAGCTGCCCCCAGCCTGCAGGCCCCAGGCCAGCCAAGGCGGGTGCCAGCAGTGGCCCCCCGATTGCCCTGCCAGATGCCCTGCAGAGGGAGATGATCAGTGGCAGTGGCAAGGGGTGGGGCTGTCCGGTGAATGGGCGGTGGCAGGAGGCAGGGCCGGCTAGTGAGCAGGCTGGCACTGCCCCCCGATCACCCTGCCAGTCGCCTCCAAGGTGGGTGCCAGTGGTGGCCCCAAGATCACCCTGCAGGTTTCCCCACAGATCAGCCCATTGCCGGCCAGACCTAGGGACCCTACCCATGCATGAATTTAATGCACTGGGCCTCTAGTTTATAATACTGTTTTATAGCTGTGGTCAACTAGGAGAAAGCAATGAGAATTTGGGTAGTGTTTAAGTGGTAAGTGTATTTGGAGATGTATAACTTAACAATACTACATAATGGACACACTTTCCTGAATGGAATCAGTGACTTATACCAACTGTGAAATATGAAATGATAGTCTGGTGCCAACACCATGATCACCCTGGAGAGAGAGGCCCTGCCTGCTGCTTGCCCTTCCATGCTGCCTGCAAGCACTGGCAGTTGTTAGCACGGGTGCTAACTAAATGTAAACACCTTTACTTTCCAGATGCTGCTAATTGGTTTGGGAATATTTATGTAAGTGTTGATTTTAAAGCTAAAAATAGTGCAGGGATGTTTGAATCCAACTCATTCGAGCTGTCAGAACTGCTCCCGTGATCCTGCAAGTGTTGCTAAAAATGTTCACTTTTTTAAAAATTGTAGTAATTAAACTTGTCTCTTGTGAGAGCCATAGATGATATGTTCCCCATTTTGATAAAAGAGGGAAAGGACAAGGTTCTTAAAGGTCTCTGCCCTGGCTGGCACGACACGACCTTCTGCTGAACTTGATCAGAGAGCAAAGGCTTGTTATGTGGCCAAGACAAAACACATCTGGAAATAACTGTGTGCCCTTATGTGCTGTGTAGAGCTAATCACTTCACTCCATTTTAAGGTAACAGCAAAAATAAAAATTGTAATAATTTTATTAATAAAATTAAGTAAAGAGCTTCCCAAGCCATTGTATTTTCTAGAAGCGAGTTTGAGGATTTGAAATCACATATGTGTCAAGTCTACAGGTAAAGAACAATAGTGGCCATTCTGCACCAGTTGGTTATACCTCTAGTTCAGTGGTTCTCAACCTTCTGGCCCTTTAAATACAGTTCCTCATCTTGTGACCCAACCATAAAATTATTTTGGTCGCTACTTCATAACTGTAGTGTTGCTACTGTTCTGAATCGTCATGTAAATATCTGATATGCAGGATGGTCTTAGGCGACCCCATGTGAAAGGGTCGTTCGACCGCCAAAGGGGTCGCAACCCACAGGTTGAGAACCGCTGATCTAGTTCTTGAGAATCAGATATTTTTTCCCCTTTATTTCCAAATTTAAAAGTCATGGTTTTACAGATATTTCAAAGTTAGTTAAGTAAGTTATGAGAAAAAAATTTTTGATTTTAGATATTTGTTGTTTTGTGACTCTTTACCATGTAATTAATTTATTGAGGGGAAATGCTCAGCGCTCTTAAATTATTGCTTGTCAAACATTTTGTAATATTGGGAAAAGTGACTTTATGAACTCTGTACAGAAATAAACTGCCTTGGCCTATAGTTCTTAAAGCACTGCATTGCCACAGCATTGTTGACGTAAATTTGGAATTGGCTTTGGGTCCTTCTAGGATGTCCTAAACATTTGTCTGCCTGCCTCTTCTCTGAAAAATATCAAAAACTTCTGTTACTGCAATATAAAGAAATGATTTTGGCAAGTATAAGCACTGCCTGTTAGTAGAGGACAACCTATAGTTATTGCCCTTTTTGATAGCTGTGGCAAAACGAAGAGTTTTTGATGTTACTTAACTGTTGCTCTGGCCTGGTGGCTAAGTTGCTTGAGCATTGTCCCATGCACCAAAAGGTTTTGTGTTTGATCCCTGATTGGGGCACATATGGGAGGCAATCAGTCAGTGCTTCTCTCACATCAATGTTTCTCTTCCTTTCTCCCACCCTCCCCCTCTCTCTAAAAAATCAATAAAAACATATCCTCTGGTGAGTATTACGTTTAAAAAATAAATTAAATAAATAAATTAAATAGTTCAACTCATCTTAGACATATAAATCTCTGTGTGGGTTCTTTTTTAAGTCTGTAGTCATTGACATGATTGCTCTAAAACTGTAGTTAGTTCAGAATTGCCCTTGAGCAGATTATTACATTGCAATTGGCCCAATATTGCTTTCAAATTCTAATTGACATTTCCATATAATTGGAGCATTAAGTATGTTGTTGACATAAATAGAATCTTTACTTACTATCTAACTAGAACTAGAAAAAAGTCTTTTAACCTTGCAGAATGTTGATTTGAACTAGAAAGTATGTTCTTTTCTTAATGTTGGCAAGGGATCAACACGAAAGTTCTATGTGGAGTACGGAGCAAAAAGGCAAAACTAGATAGTTAAAACTTTAGAGCAAATCTCCCAACATTTCTTTGCCATTGCAAGGATATACACCTACGTACACAAAGCCAAAAATAATATTTATTTCATCTAACTTCCACTATAAGCTATTCATGGTATTGTTAAGATGGTAAAACTCAGTGCTATCCTTATAAAAGACCCAGCTGGCTTTTTTACAGAAATTGATGTCCCTATTCTAAAATACATTTGGAAATGCAAGGGACCCAGAATAGCCAAAACAAACTTGAAAAAGAACAAATTTGGAGAACTTAAACTTCCTGGTTTCAAAACTTTGTTCACAACTACAATGATCAAGACTGTATAGTACAAAAGAGAATTTAGAGTCCAGAAATAAACCCTTATTTTTTTGGTCAATTGAATTTTTATAAAAGTGTCAATACAATTCAGTTGGGGAAAAAATATTCTTTTCAACAAATGGAGCAGGCACGACAAGATATTCATATGACAATTATAAAGTTGGATCCCTAACTGCATACCATGTATAGCAGTTAACTCAAAATGGTAATTAAACTGAAACTAACAGCTAAAACCATAAAATTCTTAGAAGAAAATATAGGAGTAAATCTTTGTGACTTTATATTAGATATTATTTCTTAGGTACAACACCAAAACACAAGCAACAACAGAAAAAATAGGTAAGTTGGATTTCATTAATATTCAAAACTTGTACTTCAAGAAAGTGAAAAGACAGCCCACAGAATGGGAGAAAGATCTGCAATTTATATGTAGTATAAGGAATTTGTATAAGAGTATTAAAGAACTCTTACAACTCAATAATAAAAATTCATGTAATTAGACATTGCTCTAAGAAAGATATATAAATGTTCAATAATCACATGAAAGGATATTCAGCATCATTAGTCATTAGAAAAATGCAAATCAAAAATCACTTCACACGAAAAAGGATGGCTAAAATAATTTTTTTTAAAAAAAGGAAAATAAGCGTTGGCAAGGACACAGAGAAATTGAAATCTTCATTCATTGCTAATGGGAATGTAAAATTGTACAGGTACTTTAGAAATAGTATAGCAGTTTCTCAAAATGTTAAACACAGAGTTATTATATGACCCAACAGTTTCATTCCCAAGAGAATTGAAAACATGCCTACACAATAAATCCTTTTTCTTAGCATTATTTCATAACTGACTATTATTTCAAATGTTCACAACAACATTGTTCATAATCAGAAAAGTGCAAACAAATGGCCATCAAGTTGAATGGGTAAAAAAAAATGTGGTATGTCTACACAATGAAATATCATTTGGCCATAAAATTTAAGGAAATACTGATACATGCTTCAACATGGAAGAGTCTTGAGAACATTACACTACGTGATAGAAGCCACTTACCTCATGATTCTGTTTATGTGAAATGTTCATAATAGACAAATCCTTAGAGACAAAAAAAAGCAGATTGATTGCCAGGGGCTGGGAGAGGGGGAGTGGCGAGAGAGCAGGGAGCATGGGGAATGAGGGCTAAGAGGTATGGGGTTTCTTTTAGGGGCTTTGAAATTGTTCTAAAATGAGTGCTGATGGTTGCAACGCTCTGTGAAAAAGCTAAAGTTACTGTATTGTGCTTTTTAAAGGGAAGAATTTAGCCCAACCAGCATGGCTCAGTGGTTGAGCATAAATCTATGAACCAGGAGGTCCTGGTTTGATTCCTGGGCAGGGCATATACCCTGGTTTTGGGCTTGCTTCCTAGTGGGGGCGTGCAGGAGGCAGTTGATCAATGATTATCATCATTGATTTTTCTATCTCTCTCCCCCTCTCCCTTCCTCTCTGAAATCAATACACACACACACACACACACACACACACACACACACACATATATATATATATATATATATATATATATATATATATAATTTTTAAAGGAAGACTTTAATGTTATGTGGATTACATCCTAACTAGAGGCCTGATACATTAAATTCGTGTAGGGGGCTCAGCTCTCACAGCCCTGGCCAGCCCTCACAGCCCCGGCTTCATCTGGAATGTTGTCCAGATGGTCGCTCTGCTGTTTGGTCAAATTAGCATATTAGCTCTTTATTATTATACTAGAGGCCAAACATTTGTGCACGGGGGGGGGGGGGTGTCCCTCAGCCCAGCCTGTGCCCTCTCGCAGTCTGGGATCTCTCAGGGGAAGACCACCTGCTGGCTTAGGCCCACTCCCTGAGGGATCAGGCCTAAGCTGGCAGTCAGACATCCCTCTGGCAGTCCGGGAGCCCTCAGAGGATGTCCACTTGCCAGTGGGGAGGAGGCCTAAGCTGCAGTCGGACATCCTTAGCGGTGCTGAGGAGGCGGGAGCGGCTCCCACCACCACCACTGTACTGGCAGCAGTCAGCCTGGCTTGTGGCTGAGCAGAATTCCCCCTGTGGGAGTGCACTGACCACCAGGGGGCAGCTCCTGCCATAGTGACCAGTCATTCTGCTGTTAGGATCAATTTGCATATTACCCTTTTATTATATAGGAGTGCCTGGCCAGCCTGGGTGAGGGGCTGATGGCTGTTTGCAGGCTGGCCACAGCCCCTTCAGTTTGGGTCCCCCCTGGGGTGTCTGGCCACCTGGGTGAGGGGCTGAGGGCCGATTTCAGACTGGCCACAGCCCCTTCGGGGGGGGGGGGGGTCTTGCTGGGGAGCGTGGCCAGTCTGGGTGAGGGGCTGAGGGCTGTTTGCAGGCTGGCCACAGCCACTTCAGGGTGAGGATCCCTGCTGGGGTGCCTGGCCGGCCTGGGTGAGTGGCTGATGGCTGTTTGCAGGCTGGCCATAGCCCCTTCAGGGTAGGGGTCCCCCTGGGGTGCCTTCCCATCCTGGGTGAGGGGCTGAGGGCCATTTGCAGGCTGGCCACAGCCCCCTCAGGGTGGGGGGTCCTGCTGGGGTGCCTGGCCAGTCTGGGTGAGGGGCTGAGGGCTGTTTTCAGGCTGGCTAATCCCCCCAGCGGGGACCTTCGCCCCATGAGGGTGTGGCCATCCTGGGTGAGGGGCCGATGGCTGTTTGCAGGCTAGCCACAGCCCCCAGGCACCCAAACTCCTAGTGGAGGCTGGCTGGAAGCAGGTATCTGGGATTTATTTTTCTTCTATAATTGAAACTTTGTTGCCATGAGCGGAGGCCTCAGCTGGCTCAGGACTGGCAGGAAGCTTGGCTTCCTCCATCACCCAGGCAACCAAGCCTCCTGCTTGCTCCAGCTCGGTGTCTGCCGGCCGCCATCTTGGTTGGTTTAATTTGCATATAGTCACTCTGATTGGCTGATGGGTGTGGCATAGGGCATAGCGAAGTTATGGTCAATTAGCATCTTTGTTTTTTATTAGTGTAGATAGGATAAAGCTTTTATAAGAAAAAAAGAGTAAGTCTTAAAGCCCAGTAGTCAAGCTTTTGGAGCATTGCTCCTGAGGCCCTGCTGACACCTTGCCTGTCACCTCTGAGAGGTCCCAGCCCAAAACTGCCCAGACAGGTGGATTCTATGTCTTTGTCTCTCAGAACATGAGAGATAATGTTTATTTTTTTAATCCATTAAATTTGGGGATAAGTTCTTAAACAGCATTTCAAAACAAACACTCTAGTCCTCGGCTCATTTATCCATTAACATTTCTTCAATGAAAACTGTTATGTGCTTAATATGTAGAGGACTAGATGAAGGCTCACCCCTCATAGGGCTCCCTCTTGTGAGAAAGAGGCAGATAAGAAAGTTAATGACTTTGACAGAGATACTGTCACCAGATGTTTTGCCATGTGTGATAGTCAGAAATGCAAATATCTTGTTAAACTGCCTTCTGAAGTATTTTTGTAACCTGCCTAACCCTATCTCTTTTATATGTAAGCATATATCTCATCCTTCTCATTTATATGCATGTTTGAAAGCTTTCAAAGACATTTATCTTTGAGATTAGAAAGAATTAGAAAGGGTTCTTTCTTTAGTCTTATGGATTTTTCTTCCCTTCCTTTATCTCTGTGAGGAGAAGAAAACAAATATTTTTTAAAAATCTATGTACACCAAGTCCTTCACAAAACTGCCAGTCCCTAAATGAAATGTTGCTACTAAGTCTAGAAGTGAAATACATTTGTGTTTTCTTTTGTTTTTTGTTTGTTTGTTATTACTCGATGCACTATGACAAAATGCTTCAGTTGTAGCTGTGTCTTCTTTTCTTCAAGATATTAACCTAATTCTGTTGTGGCCAACTCTAAACTATTGTCCTTTGTTGTTTTTGAAATGGTGCATTCCGATCTAGGAGTGCTCTGTTCACAAGAGGGATTGCTGATAGTGGGTCATCTCCACGTGGTTTGTTGTTTCATTGAAGTCTGAGTCCATGACTAAAGCTATTTATTTGTGACCCTGCTTCTGAAGAGTGGTGCATCTGCAGAATTACTCTATTAAAGCCTAATGGAGAACTAATCCTATCTAATAAAGAGGGAATATGCTAATTGACCCTCACACTGTTGCAAAGTTGGCAGCACCCACAGCCAATAAGGAGGGAATATGCTAATTGACTGTCCCACCCTCAAAGACGGCGGCACCCACAGCCAATAAGAAGGGAATATGCTAGTTGACTGCCTCACCCTCAAAGATGGCAGTGCCCACAGCCACAAGATGACAGCACCCAGTCCCCTTAGCCCTGCCAGGTTAGCAGGTGCGCGACAAGGCCAGGCCCATCCCCAGGCAGGCCAGGCCCATCCGAATGCCTGCCTCCAGAGTCCCCCAGTCCCCTCAGCCCCCCAGTCACCCAGGGCCAGCCCGAAGCGCAGGCAAGCCTCAGATGGTGGCTGCCCAGCCACCCAGGGCCACCCAAGGATCAGGTAACCAGGGCCGGCCGAGGCTTGCGCTACCGGCAGTGGCAGCAGCAGAGGTGTGATGGGGCATCGCCTTCCCTGATCGCCGGGTCGCCTCCCGCCCCTGAGGGCTCCTAGACTGTGAGAGGGGGCAGGCAGAGCTGAGAGATCCCCCCCCTCCAATGCATGAATTTTCATGCACTGGGGCTCTAGTGTCTTACATAAGTGGGGATCTATATCAGGCGTGTTTTCCAGAATCTATCCTCTCTTCTATGTGACATCAACTCACCTTTGCCACTGTCCTGGAGTAAAGGGCCTCTCTGACACTCTTACCTCTCAGTAGCAGAGTGTTTACCATTTTAGAAATTAAATGATTCCTTTTGGTTTCTGTGATGATCATCATTAGAATCAAAGTCTCATAACAAAGGAAGAACTCCAGATTTCTTTTTTTTCAATATTCCTATTATACTTTTGACAGAAGTGACCTTGCCAGGCAACATTTTCCCCCATGATTTTTGCTTTCTTTATATTTTAGTGTCACTGGGGAGGGGGGTGCAAACAAGTACAGTACATTAAAGCTAATACATCACCACCTGTCAATGACTCCTTCCCCTTGGTACCCCTTTACCTTGCTGATTGAAAACATTCAGTCCCCAAAGCTTATAGTTGAGTTGGAGGAAGCTAAATGATGTATTCCTAAGCTCTTAACATATTGCCTTGTGTAAATGGCCCATTTGAGTATTTTAGAAATCAAATGGGAGAGAAAAGAATATTGAATGCCCTGAAAAGATTAACACCTGTTTCCAGTCTTCAGAAAAACTGGAGCATGCTGTATATAACCATTTACTCTCTCATGTCGAGACATTTTATTCAAATTTTCAATTCTATATGCAAAGCATCCACATGTTTATGGGTTTGCTTCTCTACAGGATTCCACACAAAACTTAGAAGATGGAGAAGTTATGAATGGTGTGCAGACAGAACTACTGACATCACCGAAAATTAAGGATGCACTGAGGTATTCTCTTCATGTGAATGGAATATTTTCTTTCAATTCAATGTTTGTCCCTTTAATAGTTCATAGATGTTTTATTTTTTTTAGGAAGGATGAAGATGATTAGAATAGTGGAATGAACTCTATCACTATTCTAAAATTACTTAATTACTCTGTTCTTTCATTTTCTCTATATGATATGAGAACTTCTGGACAAACATATACAAATGAACCTCCATCCTTCCAACTCTGCTGCAACCTGGATTTCATAATTGCATTTGCTTTCTCTTGGAACAGCTGTTTAAAGTATACCTTTCAGAGTTCAATTTGGTTGAGTGTTTTACTTTGATGTTAACTCTTTGAGTATTGCTTTGCATTGTATTTTAACTATTTTGCAATATTTTATTCGATGTATATAAAATGAAACCAGCCAATCAACCAAGATTTTTCATAGTTTTAATGTAACATTATATGAAGCCAGTTGCTCTCGTGTTTACCAGTACTTCTTTTCTCGGCACTAATTTCCAGTTCTGCCCTAGCTACTATCTGGGTTCAATTTCCAGCCCTGCTGCTTACTGGTTCTAATTGCTTAGTCAAGTCACTCATCTGTCATTGCCTTCATTTCTGGTCTGTAAAATAAATAATAATAAATCCATTAGAGGATTGGTATAAAGACTAAATGAATTAATATATGTAAAGCACTTTAAACAGTGCCTAGGTCAGAGTAAGCCCTGTGAGTATTTGCTACTGTTGCTACCACTATAATGTAATTATCATTGTCTGTATTACTATTATCATTACTACCATCATGATTAGTATCGTATTTTAAGTTGCTTTAAATTTTGCATAAGGGAAGGAATTCCATACTTAATAGATGCGTGGCTTTAGCACTAGAAGGTGATGCTTCTGAAGTTGATGGTCACTCATTCATTTAGCCAACAGATTCCTTTAATTCCGTGCGGTTACTAATGAGTGCCAAGCATTTTACATGGCATTGGCTTTTAAAATATATGTGACCATCCTTCATTATTCTGCCTCACTGTGGATTTTCCTCAAACTTATAGTTGATAGCCATGTGAAATTGTTACTCTTTATATAGGTTGTTTCTTTGACTAATGAGCTGCACGATAATAAAAATTTGGTACCGAAAATCTCCAGGGCAATGTCTTTTTAGAAGCTTGATAAGATTGTTTTTGGAGGTAGGCATAATGAGTGTAATACTCTTAATTCTGTTTGACTTTAATTTCACTTTTTGTAATGTTTGCCTTTTGAAGTTTGCTAACATCTTGGCTAAATGTTATGTGGATAGCTGTCATAGAGCAAACACATTGTGCGGTTTAGGGCTGCAGGAATAAATTAACTAAGCTTTTGCTAGGTATGAGGAATTGAGACAAATGGAGTTTAGGAATTTAAAAAAAGAATATTCTTTAACTAAAAATATATCAATACACGCTTTCACATGAGTTATATCATTACCTCTAGTAGGCTAAGGAAGTACCAAGTTTAGAACAATTAACTTCTAGAGACCCAATCTGCATCCATAACTCCTTTCCCCAAATCTTTTGACTTCAGTGTTACCTGTTTTGTGCACCTTCTCAGGTGCGAAGGATCTTAACAACATGGAATGTATAGCTAGCAGGAGAAACTTGGAGGTAGCAGTTCTAGGAAAAGACACTGGTTTAGCTGGTATGGAATGATGAAGAAGCAGCTGAAGAGAAATTATGAAGCCATTTAAAGCTGAGTTATTTGGTCAGCATTCTCCAATACAGGTCTTAGAACCAAACAGCATATTTGTTAACTAGATGACTGAATGGATAAAATGCCCTGATCCATAAATCATAAACATAACTATTAGCTGCTTTCCCATTAACACAAACATCTTTATTTACAGAAAAAAAATGACAAATAGACTACCCTCTAAGTGTCATCTGTCTCTGATGAAGCACCATTCAATTTATTTTGATCTTAAGAAGACAACGAAACAAGAGGTGTCTAGTGGGTGAATTTTCTTATATGTAAAATTACACCTTAGCTTCTCTTTAAAGAGCAAGTGGTGGATGCCAGAGACCTTCACCTCATTCCTAATTTCTATCTTGTTCCTGACCTGACCTTATTTCTTGACACTCCCCCACACTTGCCTCCTTCAGACTTGCCTCTTTTTTCAAGCTTAAAACGGCCCTCACCTTTTATCCCCTCTTCTCCTTTGCCTCTAATATCCATTCATTAAGCAAATTATTGGCAGAGCCCATCTGAGAATATCTTGAGCCTTTCCCCATGTTTTTGTGCTATTTTCCTATAATCAGTGCTCAAGCATTATTACCTGTCAGATAGATTCTCGCAAAATTTACTAATTCCTTTCTCCAGTACCAATCTCTCCCATTATCTAATTGATCACACATATCACCACCACTTATATATAACTAACCACAGCATTTATCACAGTGCCCCTTCATTCTAAAACCTTTAGCAACTCCATTTCTACAACATTTAGTGTGAATTTTTCAGCGTCAAATTTGACATGTCATTCTGAGATTTGATCTCAAACTAATGGTTCAACCTTATCTCCTACCCATCACAATCAGTCAGTTGACCTATCTTTCTCTTACCTCCTCTCCTTCTGTTTCGCTCACTCTTTCTATCTTCCCTTCCTTCGTCCCCTCTGACCCCCAATTTGTGTGCCCACAACATACTGCTTCACGGTCTCAGTGCAGAATTGTGTGCACGCCCTGTCTACTCCCTTGCTAACTCTTTGGATTGAAGATATATTTGCCCTGCTCAGTTCCATCTCAAATGCAACCTCCTCTCAGAAGATTTTCCTGGTCCCAGTTTTCCTTTCTGATTCGGTTTCCTCTTTCTCTGAATCTCATGAGAAAGTGCCCCCGATTTGAAAAACGTCATAGTGGTTTAAAACCACTGATCTGGAATGCAGTAAGTTCCAATTTGAGGCCTGACTACCTTGTATGACTGGCTTAATGTTGGACAAGTGATTTAGCCTCTCTAAGGATCAGTTTACTTAGCTGTAACATGGAAGTGACGTAAGCATTTATACATTTGATGTGAGTACATGTTATAATACCAAGAATGCAACCAGCACAGGCACCCCAAGTTAGAGCTTGCTTACTTTCACTGAGAACATGCTACTGTTACTACTACTTCTGTTTTATTGCTTTGTATTCTTCTTTTTATTACCTTTTCTTAACCTGCCTCCTAGATTATGAACTCCTCAGGCTCTTTGTTTTTTCCTTGCAGAACTTCCCCATTGGAACTACTCACTATTTGTTGAATTCAAGTGAATTAAGTGAATTCCACTACCATCAACAGCAAATTCTTTGTTAGATGTTTACTCAGTATATTTGCATTAACAGAACATTTACATCAGGTGGGCTTCAGTCTCATATGCAAGCTGTTCTGGGATGTGCATCTCTGGACTCCATCACTCACTCCCTTGTATATGATGGACTGGGCATCAGTCCCTAAAGGCCACCAACCGCTGCCTTCTATCCACCTATTACAGCCTCCGTCTTCTCTCTCACTGTCAGCAGTCTAATCGTGAAGAAAGGTTCCTCAGCCCTAAAGTATTTACAGATTTATTTAAAAAGTCTTACAAAGGAAATAAGTTGAGAAAAATTGTAAAGCCTGAAATAGGTTATTCCTTTTTAATCCATAAGCTTACTTGTTCCCTCAGAACATTCTAATAATCATACTAATAACTGATAGTTATTGGTCCCCTTGTATATAGCAGATACTGATATATGATGTATATGTTAGCTTCTCTATTTTTTTTCTTTAAAACTAACAACTCTACTAGAGATTTATCTTAATTTCCCATTATACAAATAAGGAAACATGCTTTTGGTCGTAGTTTAAATTATTTACTCAGACACTTGACTTAACATCACCACTAGGATTGACTTGCTGTCTAACTTCACAAGTGAATCATGATTTCCTTCTGAACCAAACTGTCTCCCCATCCCTCCCCCAAGTCCAGTCTCCTCCCTACTCTAAGCGAGTGGCCTCACTGAGTTAAATCATTGTACTGTTAAAAATGCTGTCTATTTGCCTGGAGTGAAGAAATTAGACCTACAGACTCCTGCAGCTCCTGTTGTATCCTCTCCCTCAAGCTGGACTCCTCTCCTCATGGTGGAACCAAAGGCAACGCTTTCCATCTAGTTCTTGCAGAGCAGCTCATTTGTAACCACTGATTCTGCATCTCCTCCCATCATTTTGTTCTAACGTCTTACATAGGTAGCAGCTGGTTCCAGTGATTATTGAATCAGTTTTGTCAACTGGATCTTAGAATGTTTATCTTGTTAACACTTTTGGACTTAATGCTTTGTAACTACCTGCTTCTGTTTAAGTTTGTCATAGGAACCTGTGTGGACTTAGCTATTTTGACTGTAGTGAAATCTTCTGACTTTTACTTAACTGAAGTATTTTCATTTACCCCACAGTTCATTTTTTGTCTGTTTTCACAAGTAGCATCCAATCCTGTTTTCCTTCTACTGCTAGAATATCCCTTTCATCTTATTTTCTACATTTTCCACTCTTAGCCCTCCCCCAATCCTATCTAATAAAAGACAAAAAGGGTAATTAACCGTACCTCCACTATGCTTCCCATTGGCTAATTAGGGCGATATGCAAATTAACTGCCAACAAAGAGGGCAGTTAACCGCCAACAAAGATGGCGGTTAATTTGCATACGTAGGCACAATGATGGGAGGCAAAAGGGGAAGGACGGAAGAACAGTGATCCGAAATCCAGGCAGCAGGCAAGAGCCGGGGGGATGCCGCCTTGCCTGTGGCCCCATGATCGCATGGCGATCGAAGGGAGAGAGAGCCACATTGGAATCGGAGAGCCAGGGAATAGGCGAGGTGGCACCCTGGCACCCTATCACCTGACATGCAAAGGTTGGGGATGAAATGATTTTCCCAAAAACATCTGCAAGTATCCTGGGGAAGGCATCACTGAAGAGTTCACAACAACTCTCTTACTTGGCAAGGAAGAAAACAGTTGGCAACGGAAGCAATTCCTTACATCAAAGTTAAGGTCCCTCTGAGTAAAAAAGAATATTGCCAACGTAAAGGAGGGAGCAGTCAAAAATAATAGGTTCTCATGACTTCCACTGAAGTTTGAGCATATAACAGAGTCAAAACGAACATACAAATTAAAACAGACAGTGGGCATTCAAATGACCGAATCAACTGTCACTGTTGGTCCCAATAGCAGCAATGCTTATGTGATAATATAATTTGACAAACATACAGAACAAGTCACATGATAAGAGAAGTTCAGCTTCTAAAGTAAATTGAATATGTTCTTTAAAAATTCTCATGTCCTCCCCTCTGACTATAATTCTTAATTTTCCAATCAGAAAATTACCCAGGTGATCCAGTAACATGTAGAAATCCAGTAACCTAACTTATTTAAAAAAAAAAAAATCCCAACCATTTTTAAAAATATTTAAATTGATATTTTAGGGTTAAAATTATAGAAGATATTTAGATCCAAATATATTTTCTGAATAGAAAATATTTCAGTTTTTGATTTAAAAAAAAAAAACATAAAAAAATATAAGTGACACATTTTCCCAAGGAACTCTGCATTAGTACCTTGCCCTCTAACTTTCTTCAAATTAAGAGAATCTATGGAGTTCCCTATCCTGCACAAGTTTTAATGAAAGAAAATAAGACTAAGAGCATCAAATACATGTTTTCTTATTTACAAACATATATACTCTTCTCTCTCTCTCTCTCTCTCTCTCTCTCTCTCTCTCTCTCTTTAAAATATATTCTTCCTGATTCAGAGAGGAAGGGAGAGGGAGAGAGATAGAAACATCAATGATGAGAGAGAATCATTGATCGGCTGCCTCCTACACGCCCTGTACTGGGGATCAAGTCCACAACCTGGGAACGTGACCTGACCTGGAATCAAACTGTGACTTCCTGGTTCATAAGTCGATGCTAAACCACTGAGTCACACCGGCCGGGCTCAATTCTTATTTATAAATTCATTCCAAGGACATATACAGCTTGAAAAGCTTTGGAAGTAGTTTCAAAAAAACTAGCTTTTAAGTAACAGGAAAACAGTTATAGAAGAAAGTTTAAATTAAAAGAAAAAAATTGTTTTAATTTATTCAAGAGTGGGAACATCCTCCATGAAAATGTGTACCTTGACTGTGGATGGCTGGGTGGCCTTATCACACCTTAGGAATTCAAATGCTTTTTACAATGAAAAGAAAGAGAGTTTCATCTCATTTCTCTCCCAGTGTAGATGTCTGTCAATAGAAGGTGGACATCAATAAAAGGAGGGGCTTGCACAATCAATCCAGAAAGTCAGCAATCTATGAATAATCCAGAACCGAGTATTTATCTCCTCTGCCTCACACCCTCCCTCCCAGCCAGTGAGCAAGATAATTACTCTCTATTCAAGATAAGTGACCCCCAGTCACAGTGGCCCAATGCTGACATACAAAGCATACAAATAATTCTCACTCTGGCATAAAAGTGACAACTTTCTTGGAAGAAAAGCAGATACTTTAAATTTCTCAAAGTCTTCCTGAAACATTTTTTTAAAGTAATTTTTACTTCTTTAGAAAAAATGCATACATGGCAAACCATCTGTAATAAAAGGCCCATTCTAGAAAATTTTACCTGGTCCTACTCATATCTGCAATCATAACCATATTTACAGACAAATATATCTATACTAATAAAAGAGTAATATGCTAATTAGACTGGGAGACCTTCCAGATGTTCTTCTGGACAAAGCCATGGTGGCGGGGCCGAGGTAGAGGCAGTTAGAGGCCAAGAGGGGAGGGCAGTTGTGGGTGATCAGTCTGGTGGGGGGCGGGGCCATTGGGGGTAAACAGACCAGTAGGGGGGCCAGTTAGGGGCAAGCAGACCATCAGTGGGGCAAGCCGGCAGGCAGAGTGGTTAGAGGCAATCAAGCAGGCAGGCAGGTGAGCGGTTAGGAGCCAGCAGTCCCAGATTGCGAGAGGGATGTCCGACTGCTGGTTTAGGCCAGATCCCTGTAAACTGGCAGTAGGACATCCTTCAAGGGGTCCCAAATTGGAGACTGTGCAGGCCAGGCTGAGGAACACACCCTCCCCCGTGCACGAATTTCGTGCACCGGGCCCCTAGTCTATATATATAAAAGCCTAAGCGACTGAATGGCTGAACGACCAGTCAACCAGTCACTATGATGCAAACTGACCACCAGGGGGCAGATACTTAACGCAGGAACTGCCCCCTGGTGGTCAGTGTACCCCACAGTGGCAGTGCTGCTCAGCTGACGGAACGGGCGCTGGACGCAGGGCTCACAGATGGCCATCACAACCTAGAGACCACAGCGGAGCGGCAGTGAGCCTACCAAGAGGCGGCGGCATGCACAGTGGAGCCCGGATGAACAGGAGCAGCAGGCGGCATTGGACTGCTGGTTTTGGCCCGATCCCCACAGGCTATGCCAGGGGTGGGCAAACTTTTTGACTCGAGGGCCACAATGGGTTCTTAAACTGGACTGGAGGGCCGGAACAAAAGCATGGATGGAGTGTTTGTGTGAACTAATATAAATTCAAAGTAAACATCATTACATAAAAGGGTACAGTCTTTTTTTTTTTTTAGTTTTATTCATTTCAAACGGGCCGGATCTGGCCCGCGGTCTGTAGTTTGCCCACGGCTGGGCTATGCCAAGGGACCCCACTGGTGTATTCGTGCACCGAGCCTCTAGTACATAAATAAATGTGTGCATATCCTGCTCACTGGTCCCTGAACTCTATTCTGTAACTTACCTAAACAAATAGCTTTGATAGCTATTTTCACTCTATGAGGTACTGTGTCCAGCTCTACTTGCTGTGTTTATCTTCCACGAATGGTGTATAGAGAGATTTCTATGGAACTCTATCAAATTTATATAATACCGAGGTTTGGGTTTTTAAAAAATAAATAAAAATATATGTACTAATCTCTGAGGCCCCCTTTTTAAAAATGCTTTTCTTTCTGTCTTGAAATGAAAAACAGATAACAATTTATAAAGAGCATGGTGGGCCATGGTATGCATAAAACTTACAATGCTTGTCTATATTAACTAGATCAAATTCCCTGTAAGAGCCTGCATATTACAGTCAACAGAATTGAAAGTCTTGTTTGTTTCTAATATAAAAATATTTTCATCGTAGTAATATAACAGTTGTCAAATATCCCTCAAGCCAAAAATTGTGCTGTCCTGTATAAAAATAACATAAAAGTTCATTCTGAATTGTTGAAAAATAAAATCTTATAAAGTAGAAGTGAAACTTAAAAAAAATGCGTCCCCCAAAAAAGTTTTAGTTTTTAAGACAAGATTGATTACTGTAACAGATTATAAGATTTACTTTATTAAGTGAATGTAAAAATACAGGACTAATAAAGAGCAGACATCAGTGTGACACATAGAACTTAAGTTTACACAGGGGTTTTGAGGGAGGTAGAGAAATATTTGCAAAAGAGAAAAAATGAGAATCCATAAAGGCATTCTAAAACTTCTTAAGCTGAAATCTTGAAGTCTATACTAGACTAAACACTTGCATTCCAAAAACCTTTATATAATACATACGAGTGCCATCTATCAGCATGTGTGTACTTAATACATTTATTAGGAAAGATAAGTGTTATGGTCTAAGGGCAAAACTATAAAAGTACATCATAAAGGTTGAGATAAAGTTTCAATGGTTAAATGAGATTTTAGTCTCTGTTTTTAAAAGTCTTTAAAACAATACCGTAACCTTAGAATGTGAATGTTTTGGTTTAGTCTTCCTCAAATACCTCCAAAAGCACTATATATATCTGTTATTATATAAAAATGATTGCCTTGTGGTCCATTAAAAGCTATATAACATTCTCTGCCCACCAAACAATTTTTATTCATGACTTATAATGCATTCCTTTACCTCGTATTTTATGTACATATATTCATATAATGTCCATATTCTCACACAGAGAGTACAGAAAAGAATCTATTTTATCCTATGATATTATTACTCTAAGATTTGTTTTGTTTCTACCTTTTATTCCAAGCCTCTGCTATAACCTGCTTGACTGAACAAGTTTTAAATATATCAGCAATATCTGAGCAAAACTCATCTGAAATTTATTATCAGCTTTGAAATTCCATCATATTCCACAAATGTTGGAAAGTGACATGCTCTCCTTTTTTTTGCCGTTTTTAATGATAATAGGTTTGCAATGAAAACACATTAAAAAATAAGCCTAATCCTCTGATGAGAATATATTTAATGTATTTATTTTAGATTGCTGATAATTTAGAGAATATTTCATGCAGAGAGTTCATTAGGCATTTGCTGTCTTAATGCTGTTCTCAACTTTCCAGCAAGGAGCCAAATTTCACCATTTTCAATTTGGAGCAGGAATGCATTTGTAGCAGCTGTATCTCTTAATTTGACATCTAGTTTCAGGTCATTTTCATGTAAATAGAAAACAATAGAAACCTGCTTACAATTTCCATAACTGGGATGTTTGCTTCAACTTTATCATTTTTCCTCTGGCAACTTTATTTTCTCTCTCTGGGATTAAAAGAGCCAATAATTGCTCACGGTTATTATTTCCCATCTATATAAAAACGTGTTAGTTCCACATTTTATTACTCAAAAGCTCCCAGGGTCTTCTACATTTCAGTCATACACACTATCTGTTAATGTTTCTAGCTCCTCCTCTCCTTAATCTGGAGTAGGTTAGGCGGGTCAGGCTTTCGATTTCTTTCTGTAATACATTTTCTCCAGGCTTTATAACTTCTTTTCTGCCTCTAAAAAACATACAGAGGTGAAAATTTGGAATTGTTCCATTGAATACAACTGTTGCCTTATTAAAAGGCAACTTTAAATTTTGATTTATAATGCTTTGGACATGCCTATATATATTACCAACTGTGGCTTCACAGTTGTAAAATCTAATTCTATGCGTTTTCTATTAAATACATATTTTATTTCATTTTTCCTCTTTTTTGGGGGAAATCATACTTTATGATTATGCATAGCTGTTCTTAGTTCTATGTATTTTATCATCTATACAGTAATTTTCAAGTGTGTCTCAATGGGGAAAATTTTTATTTTTTTTGTACATCCTTTTAAATATGTTGATTTATGTAGATTAAGTAGGAAGTTATTTTTGTAGGTAGTCATTTCCATTTGTTCCTCTTCTAGGAGAAAAAATAAGAAATCAGAAACTCTTTGAAGCATTTTATTTCCCAAATCTTCTGAACATTATCAGTAAATCATGCACTCCTTTGGTTTTATCTCTGCTGTTAAATTTATAGAAGTTGATATAATCTTAAAATCATTTTTTTAATGTGCTTCATCTGTATTTTTTTAGCAGAGACTCATCTATGTTCTTTTTTTCTGCCCCAGTGATATGACCAGAACAGTGGAGATTTCTGCGGAAGGAGGCCCCCTGGGAATACATGTCGTGCCCTTCTTTTCTTCTCTGAGTGGAAGGTAAGATGCTTTACTTCTATCAGGAGTTCCTGCTAATGGAAACCTTGTCAAGACCAGAGCTCATTTGCCCAAACATTTCTCAGAAGAGGATTAAGTGTGTATCTTTGTTATTCAGATGGACACCTCAAGATAATACTTCTGTTGGCCAAGTAGGTGTTAGAAAGAAAATGAAATAATTTGTTTCTAAGATGCAATGGAAAAGAAAAAAAATCAATGACACTTCCTGAATTTACAATTAATTCTGAAGTGCTTTCTTAATGTATTCTTATCAGTAATATGTAGTAAACAAAATCCTTAGAAAAGATTTTAACATATTGTTAGATGAATATTGCAACTGAATTTTTTAATGTTCTAAAATACACTTCAACAAATGAAAATAGTAATTCCAAACTGATATTTTCTGATATTCCTCAGGAATATAGACTTTAGAATAATAAATAATATAACATATCTAATCATATCAAAAGCTGTGTATATTCTGATGACGTTAGCTATAGTAGCAAAATGTCATCATGCTAGTTACTTAAAAAAATAAAATATGATCATTTATAAATAACTTACCATATCCTTTTAAAATTTTACACTGGCGAATGTTAATTTAGATTGTGTCAGCATTTCTTGAAAATACTGTCTACCCAATTGGATACTGATGGAAATTAAATGTGTACCCGAAAGCTAATATTAATACTGTTATAACAACCATACAAAACTAGTATTAGATATTATGTCACTTTTCAACAAGATACTGCCTTTAGATTTCTATTGACAAGGACTCTCTAAAACTTAAAAGAAAATCAATATTTCATATGACATGATTTTAAGTAGTTTGCTATATTTGTTTTCTTAAATTAAATGCATCATCAAAAAGGCACAACACTTTATTTCAGCTTAGGAGAGACCAAAGAGTAGAAAAGTCAGTTGATTTTCTCAAGGTCGTACAAAATCCAGATCTCCAGACTTGCTCTCACTCCATTGCTCTATCTAAAATAGAACTTTTCCCAAAGGTTATATAGTATTAATTTACTGGTTCTGAATATTTATTCAATTCAGGCTGCCATATAGCAGGAAGAGCAGGTTTAGGCCTGATATTTTGGTTGGCATCGTTTTCAGCAGGTAGCCATCTGCTACCTGTAATTGCAAAGTCATCACCTTTTTTTTTCTGCAAATAACAGCTGATGCCAAGCTGTTGCCGGAATGGATGCTCCTGAAAAAGAAATGAACTGAAAAACGGTTGGCTCTTATTGTCTCATTTCCTGTATGTGTTAATAAGGGTGTTTATAAATGTTCCGGGTGATGGCACAGGACAAGCGGAGGCTGTTTCTGATAGACAGGGAGAGTATTTACCCAGTTGTCCTGAGAAAGTCTAATGGCTTTTGGCAGAAGTGCAGCGGTAGAGCTTTGTGAAATACCAGAGGGGTTACAGTACAGGCCCTTTAGCTTAATGAAGCTGGAGTAGAACGCAAGATCATCCCAATGTCCAAATCGTGAGGGAATATACAATGTGATCATCATCATACTTCATTTTCAGTGGTTTGGAAAACAGGTTGACCCTCTAGACCAGCAATCACCTTCTCTCACTTCAAATGAGGAAAACTCACTGGAGTTTATTGATTTCCTCCCTTCTCCCTCCTAGTTCTGACTTCTCTAGCATAAGCCTCCTAGAATAGTGGGAAGAAGTTTGGACTTGGATTCAGAACACTTGGATTTGAATCGCGGCGTTCTCTTTTAATAACTTTGAGCAAGTCCCCTCAATTTGCCTCTTGTGAATACCTATTTCACATCAAGGTTATGAGGATTAAATGACATTAAAAATGGGAAGGCCCCTTGTAAAACACACACCATATGAATGTGTAAATGGTCATTATTATTATTATTTTGACTAAAACAGAAAAGCTTAGTTCAACAATGAACTTTTATAAGTTCATGGTCAACTGTTCAGTAACTTAGTGAAATAGTTGTGTAACTTTTTTCTGCTATCCACTAGTATTATAGAAAGGAAATTTAATTTAAAAACATAAAAAAATAGTATGGACGTGGAGACATGAGCCAATAAAAGTTAAGAAGTAATGAGTACAGGCTGAAAAAGCACACTTAACTCAACCCATGTGTCTACATGTAACTGGGTATAGAGCGTGTCAGACAAGTGTCTGACTTCATAATGCCATATGGTTTCACTGTGAGAGGGGGTGGGGTGAGCTAAGGTCAGAGTGGTATACTTAGTTCTTAATTTCCTTCCATTTATTGGTTTGTGTCATTATTTTAAATTAGAATTTACATTTAGTTATTTACTAGGACTACTGTAATTGGCTTTGCCTCCAATTTTTTTTTTTAGAAAAATACTGCCACACCTGTTGTTGAATTAGAAACCTAATCTAAGCTAGAACACCCTGAGTACAATATAGTGGCTGTTGTATTAGATAAAGCCTCAATAGATTCATTGGCTATCACAGCACAGGGTGCTAAATGCTGCTTGTATGGAGGACTATTGGCTTGCACAGTAAAACACAAACAAACAAACAATATATATATATATATATATATATATATATATATATATATATATAGAAAAAACTGAGTTTTGGCAGGTAAAAAACAATGTAATTTTATTTTTTTAAAACTCAATGTGGTTTTGTTTTATAATTAAAGTCATTGAATCTCTTTGATTTTTAGTAAATAACAATACTGTAGCTCAGTTTCATAGGAAGGACAGCTAAATATGAGAGAGAAGAAGGAAGGGATGGGTCAAGAGAGACACAATGTGAGAAGAACTGATGTTTAGATCAGAATGCTAAGCTGGGAGCGTGGTGGAGGCCATGTGATGCAGTGGGAAGAATGGAAGGCGGCCAGGGAGAGGGTGGGTTGGTGCCTGAATGATTCTCAGAAGACCAAGGAGCAATTGCTACCCCTCTGATTCTTCGGGACTATGGATTTCAGCCTCCTTTATCACTGCTCATTAATGCAAATTAACCTGTTTATCTCAGCTTATAACTCCTCGACAGCATTAATCATTATATCCTGAGAGTCTTGGTCTCAAATGAGACAGCTAATGCAGCCCACCAGCGTGGGGCAAAGTGGGTTATGAGGGATTCTTTTCTGAGTCTCTCATACTCTGCATGAAATCAAACTGGAGGAATCCATTCCTTCCAAGGAACAGAGAGGCAGGAATGGTTTGCCAGGGACCAAACTCATAAAATCAGTCAGTTTTACATTTTACCAAAATTACCTCTGACACATGGCTTTTAGAGTTGGGCTTATACTGTCAATAAATTTTTCATGGAGAGTTAGGTTATTTAGATCAGCAAGGGTCACATAGCATGCTCCAGCTGTAAAATGCCAGCTACATTGCAACCCAGTGGCCTGAAAGAATTAATTCATCTCCCAAAATGTGAAATTAAATCCTACGGAGTAGCATTACATGACTGATGATGTACCGAATTAAATTAAAGGAAGACTTGAATGCTTGCTAAAAAAATATCACTTACATAAACTAGTTTAGAACCACATGTGAGTCTCCTAATGGATCATGTTATTGTGAGTCCACCATAACAAAACTCCAAAATGTGAACTCTCAGAGAGTTGTTGAATTTAGGAAAGAAACACTAGTTTGTTCTATTTCTTTACTTTTATATTTTTGCATGTCCAAGAGTTCAACTTTTAATATTATGTTAGATTAAGGTAGGATTAGTGCCTTAAAGATTTTCATTTGAATCTCAGATCCTTTATCAAATAGCAACCTTGGCCCCTGTCCTCCTCCGCACAGAATGAGGTTAAATTACTAACCTACTGGAACTAGGGAGTGAAGTGTAACACCTCAGCACACACTGGGCCTGTGACCCTGGGCCTTCCCTGAATGGGGGGTATGACTGTTTGCAGTTCTCTCTCTTGCATCCGCATACTGTATCCATCCAATATGTTTTCAGTAGAGATCTCAGTGTCACTGCTGTGCTTCTCCTGCTGCCATCTTGAGATGACATGTGCTCATTCAGCCAGCTGAGGCCCTGGCAGCAGAGGCTCCACTTTGTGGCTGTTCCAAACAGAAAGAGGGGTTTTCTCCTCTATTTTTATTAGTGGCAGCCCTTTGTCCATGGCTGACCCTATTATTCACCCATAAAGTGTGCTCATAATCTTATTTAGATTTGAGATGTAATACAGAGGGGCTGTAAAATAGCCCTCGAGGCCCCTATAGAAGGAGATGACAAAGAAAAACAAGAGGACCAGGGAAGAGGAGATGGCAGCTTCTCCACACCCAGAAAATTCCTTGTGGAGAAGGTCTTTCTCACTCTGGGCTACAGCTAGTTACCCTGACATGCCACAAGGAGCAGGGAAATCCTCAAAAGAGAAAAATCTATAATAGACATGAATTTAATATCTTCTAGTTTTCTATGTAGTTACTACTGATATGTAATAGATTTACACACACCTATCTATATATATGTATATAAAAAAGCCCAGCGACCAGAACAGTGGAATGACCAGAACAACCAGAATGACCGATGGCTATGATGCGCACTGCAGCAGTCAACCAGCTTGATCCGGGCCCTGATCGCCCGCCCTCCCCAGCCAGCCCAGCCCCTGATCCGCCACCAACACCCGATTGTGGGTGAGGCCAGTTGGCCAACCACCGACGGCCCTTCCCCCATGCTGGCCCAGCCCAATGGGCTCCCATCGGGGCGGGCTGGCTGGACCCCACCCGTGCATGAATTCGTGTACCAAGCCTCTAGTCTATATATATAAAAGCCTAAGTGACCAGTTGATCAGTCACTATGATGCATACTGACCACCGGGGGCACACACTCAATGCAGACGCTCAATGCAGGAGCTGCCCCCTGGTGCTCAGTGCACACCCACAGAGGGATCCCCACTCAGATGACCAGGATGAGCAGGAGCAGTTCCTCCCTGGCCACCTGCCACTCCGCCCACTACTACAATTTTGGGGGATATTGGATGCTGATTTCAGCCTGATCCCTGCGGGCCATGCTGAGGGACCCCACCGATGCACAAATCCATGCCCCGGGCCTCTAGTATACATATAAAATTCAATCCCTATCTTTCTATTGCTATAGTTCTTTCGCTTTCCTTTCTTTTCCAGTTCCCTCCCTTCCTGACTTTAAGCCACAACCACAAAGCACCAGGAGCCACCAGGTGTCCTCTCTGAATCCAGAGTGGTTGAAATTTCAGGCACCTCTTCCCAAAGCCCTGCCTTCCTCGCACCACTGCCTTGCTCAAAAGCGGTGTGTGGGGGTGCGGGTACCACTCCAACCATATCAGGTTAAGGCCATTGGAAAGTATTCAAGGCCCCTCCACTGGCCGCCCCATCCAGTGTTAGCTCCCACACTGCTCCTCACACAAGGCCACTTACACAAACACACAGCATCTATCCTGCCTTCTTGTTGATTCTCTCTCTCCTATCCAAATTCTACTCATTCTTCTGACCCAGTTTCACCCCACTTTCTCCCCACATCCTTCTGTGAAGGGTCTACGCTTATTGATGTGTCCAGACTTTTAATTTCTGTTTTGCTCTAAGCATGTACTGACCATTTGCCCTGGCCCTACAACCTTGTCTCATACGCCTCCTTCCTGAGCACATAGAAGACACTCAGCACATGTTTGACTCCATTAACAAATAGGACCAAACTTCCTTCTAAATGGAGCAATAAGATCTGTGCTTAAATGTTAACTTCTTAAGAGGCAAATTATTGAAACAGGCAGTAAGACTGCAAAAACATTACAATGAATAACTCATCCTCTCCTGTTACTAACCATCAAGTCGCCCCCTTGGCACTAACTGCATATTGCGGTCAGCGGTGATGCCCTCCTCCAGACCACCAGCCTGTTGTACCCTCAGCTGCACTTAGCCTCCGGAGCCCTTTCTAAGTTTCCTGCAAGCACTGGAAATGGGACTGTAGATTCATGCGCCCTGGGTAGGCATTTATGTCTATTTGTCTTGAAGGGATTTTTCTCTTTTGAGTGAGTTGTGTTTTTTGTCCTTTTTTCCCCACTTAGGATTTAAATAACAGACAGTTGCCTGAATATAAAGCATCTTTTTTTCTCCCATAAATAAAAATCAGTACTTATTTCTGAATAGTTGCAAGTGGAGAAATAATGAGCATATTATTATTCAGTTGCACTTCAACCTAAATTTTGCATTTAGGATTCTCGGACTCTTCATCCGAGGCATTGAAGAAAACAGCAGGTCCAAGCGGGAAGGACTGTTTCAGGAGAATGAGTGCATTGTAAAGATCAACCACGTGGACCTCGCAGACAAAACCTTTGTTCAGTAAGCATTCTTTTCATTGTGTTATATGCTACATGATGCCTAGAGTGTTTACAATCATTGCTGAGCTCATTATGATCAAAATTCTAGGTAAAATTTCCATCAGTTCCCTTTGAAGGACCCTAGACTACCCATTTTTAATTGCAGCTTATATTTCAGCACACGCAAAGCCCCCGACAGCCCCAGGAATGAATGGTAAACTGTGGAATGGAGCAAGCCTTCCCAGCTGGTTGTCTTTCTGGGGCATCTATAGATGGGTTTGTTTTTCCTGGGATATGGGTCAGTTAAACTGGTATTTAATGACTCTTTTCACAGACTGTTAGTTCAGCTTATTAATTAACTTACTTGGTATCAGCAGTCTTCCTTCAACTAAATATCTGTGAGTGATGTCTGTGAGGACTCACTGAATAATAGGAACAAAGGGGGGAGGGGATTAAAATACTCTCCCCCAAGAAATCATTTCTCTGTGAATGAAAATGTGATGGGAATAGGTTTGTTCACCAAAGATTTAGAAGATGTAGCAGCCTGCATGTATTTTTTATTTTTTAAATATATCTTTATTGATTTCAGAGAAGAAGGGAGAGGGAAAGAGAGATAGAAACAGCAATGATGAGAGAGAATCATTGATCTGCTGCCTCCTACACACCCCCTACTGGGGATCGAGCCCACAACCCAGGCATGTGCCCTTCACTGGAATCGAACCCGGGACCCTTCAGTCCGCAGGCCAACACTCTATCCACTGAGCCAAACCAGCTAGGGCTGCATGTATTTTTTAAATGTATGTTGGCCTTGCCTTGGGATTCTGGAGCAAGAAGAAAAGTGTGATGAATACTTCCTAGTAATCATCACCAACCTCTTGTTTCTGACCAAAATAACTCATAATATATCTTCCCTGTGGCCATTAGTTGTCAGTATACTCTGTGGAGGGAAGGGGCCAGTGGTTGTGGGTTTAGGGAGCATCAGGTTTAAGTGTGGAAGAAAAGGAAACCTTAATTGTCTATTTTTGAAAATAATGAATAATAGATAAAATTATAGTAATTATTAATAATGATATTACTGTCTTTTACAAGGACTTGATAAGTATGTAAGACAGACATTATCTTCCCTATTTTTTAGAGGTGGAAATTGGGGCTCAAAAAAATTCTGTGTGGAGTTAGTTGAGAACAGAAACTGACTCCTGATCAAGGACCTGGCCGGGAGAGTGGGGTTGTCATATGCAGTCTTCTCGCTCCTCCACTACCCACATGGGCAATTCAGTGCTTCAGAAAGATGAGGGGGGCGCAGAAGGCAGTGGGAATTATGATTCATTATTATTTGGTGTGGTTTCTGGTAACAGAGGCCTGAAATAAAAGTAGCTCATACAAGATTAACATTTATTTTTTCTAAGGAAAAAAAGTATGGAGGTGGCAGTCCAGCGTTGATGTGGTGAGTCCACCATCATCAGCGTAGCAGGCGTCTTCCCTCTTTCTGCTTTACCATTCTTCTTGTGTGGCTGCCACCTTTCCGCTGTGTCAGGCTCACAGGATGGCTGCAGGGGTTCCCTCCATCACTTCTGAGTTTCAAAAAGTAGGAAAGAGAAATGGGAGAACAAAAAAGTCTCTGCCTTCCAGATAATCCAGCTTTTCTCTACGCCTTCACTGTGTCTCACTGGCAAGAAAGGCTGGGAAGGGAGTAATGTTACCTCATCATAAGGCATAAGGAAGAAGAGGAAGAGGAAGAGGAAGGAGGAAGGAGAAGAAGAAAAAGTAGTCAGAAATTTGAGGAGAAATATAAAGTGCTAAGACAAAAAAGTAAAAACTGTAGGTAGTCCACAGCAGAGTGACCAGAATGAACAAGAGGGTGCATATGGGATCGACAACCCACTATGACATCCGGCTCAGCCCGCACACCTACCAGATGTCTCTGTGAGGAAACGTGTGTGTCAAAACTGAACTTTGGGAACACAACTCATGTTACAGAACACCTATACTTTAGAATGAAGTCCTAAAAGGGAATTAATTGATAATCTGATCAATATACAAAATGATTTTTTCCCATCTAAAATTAAAGCTTGCTTTGATATTTACTTCAGTAATCATTACTGGATTGATTTAGAAATGCTTAAAAGCTGTGGTTTTCTAGACAAGTTACTTAATCTCTCTGGGCCTCAATTTTTTTTCATTTTGTAAAATGAGAGCTAATTTTACTGAGCTAATATGGTCATTAAGAAGATTGAGAAACTTGCCCAGCTGGTATGGCTCAGTGGTTGAGTATGGACCTATGAACCAGGAGGCCATGGTTCAATTCCTGGTCAGGGCACATCCCCAGATTGTGGGCTCGATCCCCAGTTGCGGGTGTGCAGGAGGCATCCAATGGATGATTGCCTCTCGTCGATGTTTCTATCTCTCCCTTGCTGTTTCTGGAATCAATAAAAATATATTCTTAAAAAAAAAAGAAGATTGAGAGAATAATGCATGTGTAGCCTAGTACAGGGCACCTAATGGGCAGGACGTGAGTGGTAACTAGTATTCAGTTAGCAAAGTCAACCTCGTTGAGTAGTGATAGCATCTCCTATGCTAATGCTGTGCTGCTCCCATCACTGTGATGCTGGCGTGCTTTAGAGATGGCATTGCTAACCTCGGTTCTTTCCACATTTCCTTACATGTTTCCTAACTCTCCTTCAAGGGCTCAAGACGTCTTCCGCCAGGCAATGAAAGCTCCCTGTGTCCTCCTCCACGTGCTCCCCCCTCAAAACCGTGAGCAGTACGAAAAATCAGTCATTGGACCTCTGAACATTTTTGGTAGCAGCGATGGTGTTTCGAGAACAAAGCCACCACCACCTGTCCACCCAAGATCGGGAATAAAGACCGTGAGTCTCACAGGAACAAGCAGCCCCGAAGAAGATGGGTCACCTTCCCTGCAGCAAAGCAAGAGCCCCCGAGTACCAAGAATAGGGAGAAAGCCATCCTCTCCCTCACTCTCCCCTCTCTTGGGGTTTGGCAGCAAGAAAAATGCAAAGAAAATTAAGATTGACCTTAAGAAAGGTAATTATTAAATTATGCTTAATAGCATTCTATTATTGTAACGTATAAAATTGGTTAAGAGAAATGCATTAAGGCTAATTTCGTTAATTCTCCCTTCATTTAATTGTATCAAAGAATGGATTTAAGTGTATACTTAGGTAACACATTTCTGAAAACTAAAGTACTTTCTTATTCATCTCTTCTTGTGAAGAGTGTAAATTATTTTAAACAAGAAAATAATAGACATGCTGGGGAATGGAGAGAATCATTGCAAACTTGATAGAGACAGAGCAATACTGTAACACAAGTTAATACTAAATAGACACTAAAATTCAGTTGTTCCTGTTTTGAGCAAGATTCATGATTTTGAAACAACCTTAGGCCAAGCTCAAAAAAACATATGTTTTTGGTTCTCTAACATAGTTTTGGACCAGCAAAAATAATTTACTCCTCAGAAACCAAACATGTGACAATTAGTCATATCATTAATTCAACATTGCAAGCAATTTTTAAAAATATACTTAATTTCAAAGGCATGTTTAACCTTTTATTCATCTTTTCAATCCTTCTATCCACTTCAGATGCAGATCAATGAGACTAGATCATGGGTGTACATACATATGTATGCAATATTATCATAAACATAAGCATTCATGCATTTCCGTGCCTTTGTTTATTTTGTAACTTCCCTTCCCCCACTGCAGACTTATACAATAATATGTGATTTTCAAGACTCAATTCAAAAGAAACTAAGATCTCATAGATTCTTGTCTAAATTAGCAGGTCATTTAATGGCCATAAAGTAGTTTTAGAATGCTTGTTAACATACATTCAAAGCAAAAAACATGTACTTTAATAGAGATTATTCTGAAAGATCCTTTGGTCAAAATTGCCTCCCCCTATAAGAATTCTATACTAGAAAGAAAATGTATTGACTGAGAGGCACAAACAGACCAGTGTGCTTAGCAATTGGGCTTTTTATATAAATGCACAATTTGTGCTTTTCGTACAAATTACCCAACTGTGTATAGATATAAGGCTGTGTGCTTTGAGGATAGATGAATCAAAAGTAGAATGTAGCCTTAAAAAATCCATCAGAAAGCCTTGATTGTAAAAATAAAGAATATAACATCACAGTTGTACTTTGGGAAGATTAATCTGAGAGCAAAAAGATACACCAAAGGAGAGGCCAAACAACAAAGTCTCAGCAAAGGGTGCATTGCATGTGTTCAGATATAATATGTATGCCTTAGTAGCTGCCTGGATATAGGAGGGACGAGAGAGAGGAATTACAGTTATTGCTGAGAGTTTCAGCTAGAGTAACTTGCACGATGGAGATGCCATTTCTAGAAATTATAAATTTATGTAGATGAGTATGTTTGAAAAGGTCGGGATCTGCATCAGAGAACAGGTTCATGGTGACGTTTGAAGAGCTGGTGAAAATATGTGCATGGTGATTTCTAGAATGCCGACACCAGAGAGACTGGAGCCAAACAACGACATTCAGGTGTCATTTATAGGGAGAAGATAGTTTGAGCCAGGAGCTGGGTCTGGAGGAAAAATGGCTCCAGGACAGGTCCTTGGAGAACATCTATTGCTATGGGAGAATAGTGGGTAAGAGAGAGAATGACAGATATGATATGATCAGAGTGGTAGGAAATAATCAAAAAATAAAGATACAGAGACCAAGGGGAGAGTTAATTTCAAGAAAATGATTGCTAAAAAATGTCAACACTAGAGAAGGGGAAAAATTAAGAATAGGAAGAATTACTGGGTATGCTCACAGGTAGGTCACTGGTGATGGAAGACTGAAGAAGCAGTAAGATTGGAGTAAGAACTCGTTAGGATAGAGAAATCTGAGCATACCCTTAGATAGAGTGAAAAACCATATCCTTACCGAGAGCTTGAAGATGCAAGCGAGCGGGACAGGAGCAGCAGGAGTGAGTGAAGGGACAGTGGGGTGCAGCGTACAAGGGACAGATGCACGTAAAAGGGGCCATAGGGGAACCCGCTGATTGAGTGCTGGCAGAACTCATGTCCCAGGGTCCTTTGCTTCTAATGGTTAACTGAGAATTCAATCTCCCAGGTGTGTGGACAACTTGTGGCATTTCTTCTAGGGCCTTAATAAACAAAAGTGTTACATGTCTGCACTTGGCCCTAAATCCGCTTTGATGGCATCATAGCCTGTCAGAAACTACAATCTGTATTTGCAACTAGAACAACTGAAACTTATTTAAAACATTTTCTGGAATGTAACTATTTCACTTGTTCTACATGAGTCTAAATTAGGTAGCATTTAGTGCAGGATCGGATATGATATTATTCCTCTTATGATGACCCTGCGTTTTCCTGGTCTTATTCACTAGGCCCGGAAGGACTTGGTTTCACTGTGGTCACCAGAGACTCTTCCATACATGGTCCTGGTCCCATTTTTGTGAAAAACATTTTACCAAAGGGAGCAGCAATAAAAGACGGCCGTCTGCAATCCGGGGACAGAATTTTGGAGGTAAGAATTGAAATTAATATCTTCAATAAAGTATTTCTTGGTGTTTAAGTAAGTATATTAAACGCATGTATTAATACTTAAATTTTGAATATAATATATTGAAAATCATTACTGAAATACAGGATAAAGACTTTAATTATAAGACTCGTTAATAAGCAGCCTAACTTAGTAAGCCCCCAGTGAGGCCAGTGATACTGGGACAAGTTACCCTGAAAGCTTTTCTCTGTCTTCTTTGTCTTACTTTCACCTCTTAGGGCCCCTGGGGAATTTGGATCAAATCTGAGTTCCTTTATTTAGGGGTAAGATTTTCAAAGTTACACCCAAGCCCTGGTAACAATTTCTTTAAACTTCTTTCAAAAATGGGGCAGCCTGTCTTGGGTTGATCTATGCCTCTAGAGAAGAATTTGGAATTACCCAATGCAAGAGGCTTTTTTTTTTCCCTCTCATTTAATTTTGTCTGATAGAATCATCTCCTCAACTCCTTGGCAAATATATATTGTCAGCTTACCTTTCAAGAAAGCAGCTTCATTGAAACTGCTGGTTCCGTTTAACTTCCTCATGGCATAGAAGCAACACTACATCGCTCTGTCGGCAGTTCTAGATCATGAAAGAAGATGTACTGAATGACAACACAGCTGCAAATGAGAATTCCCAATAATCTACGATGACCTGATGACTGTAATTTTCCAAACATGGAGAATGCTATAGAATGTTAACAAAAGACTCCTGTTCCCAGAGGGATTTGCCACGTGATAATAGTCCATTTCTGCTTCCTGCATGAGGCAGAAAATGGTGCCAGCTAAGCATTTGAAATACACCTTTTTCTTACTTAAAGAATCATTCTCTGGTATCTTTCAGTTTTATTTTCTCCTCATAAGACTGTGAAGTCTTAGGAGAAACTGCTCATATTAATTACTGATTCTCTGAGGCTGTCCAACACCTTAATGAGTGATGGTTGGTGTGTTGTTATTTTAAACATGGTTGGTTTGGGCCCATGGTTGGTTTTCACTAATGACTTCAGATCTTCGTGGATTGTGGGAAGTCCATTTGCTGCTTACTTTCAAAAACCAATTAGGGTAGAAGGAGATGGCAAGTGCTGTAATTGTGATGGTTCCTATGAATGTCCTCATCAGGTGAATGGCAGAGATGTCACTGGCCGAACTCAGGAAGAGCTGGTGGCCATGCTGAGGAGCACCAAGCAGGGAGAGACAGCATCTCTGGTCATCGCCCGCCAAGAAGGAGCCTTCCTGCCCCGAGAGCTGGTAATGTTCAGGCAGAGCTTGCTGAACTCAGTAAACTCCTAACATCTGAAGGAGGACATCTAAGTCCCAGGCTTCCTTCACACCAGGAGTGCTTTGCTGCACTTGGGGTATCTCAGTTTTAGGATGTTGATGCAAGGAGTTGGATAAATGTTGCTTACTGGTGCACAAGACCCTTTTAAGGAAGCAATTTGACAATACTCAGCTGAGTAAAATATACATTGAGTATGAGCTATGTGGTGGGTCTTATGCAAAACACAGATAGCAATAACGTCAATGGCCCTGCCTTACTGCAGTTTGCAGTCTAAAAGGAAATACGAATGTAATAAGATATTCAAAATGGTGATGAAGAAACTGCTCAGTGCTGCAGTAACATATAACAAGGGAATTTAACCTAGTCTTGAGGGCTGGGAAAGGTAGCTAGAGAGAGAATATTTCAAAAGTCTTATTAAAAATGTATACCTTTTGACCTTTCGAACTCTACCTCTGGTAATCTCTCCTAAACTGATTAGCAACTATGTGGGGAAAATTCGTGGACATATATTTTTTTCCTAAGTCCTATTTATTGTAGTGATATAGTGTATTCTGTACAACCATAAGGTATTGATTGGGTAAATAACTAGATAGCTTCTAAGGAAATATAAGAACTTTGAATAGTCTCAGTGAAGAATTGATAATAACATGAGAAAGCGTTTATAGTATATTGTTAAGTTAAAGAGCAGTGTATAAAATGATCTATGTCGTATGATCAAATTACATTTTAAAATCTTTTTTAAAAATAACTGAAAGGAGATGTACCTGAATAGCTTGAATTATGAGAGAATTTTATTTTCTCACTTTTTTACAATGAACACAATCATTGTATATATTTTATTATTGAAATATTTGAGAAGGCTATATAGAATCTTCAAAGGACTTTTTATGGCTAATAACAAAGAGAAATAGATGTGATAAGAGGATTTTTTATTACCTCTTGGTTTTTATTTTATTTCCTTTGAATCTATATAAGAAATTACAAAAGCACATATGGGTAATATAATAAGTCCCCAGAGTTAGATCAACAGAGGGCTAGTTGAGAAAATTGAGGATAGTTAGATTGAGAAAGAGAAAGTTCAGGACACATCATAATTGTTATCAGATATGTAAAGAGTCATTGCATAGATTAGAGAGTAGTCTTAATCTATTTCTTTAGTTTATATTCATTAATTTACGTTTGCATTAAGTTAACAATTTATTGAGCATCTGCTGTGCACTAAATAGGAGGTTCTAGGGATGCAAAAATAAAACTCATTTTTGCCCTTATTGAGTTTGCACCAACACAAGTAGTTGGAAGTGATAATGTTCCAAGAACTTTCTAACTATTGGAGCTGTCCAAGAAGGAGATGGGCTATATAGGATATTGGAACAGAGCCTGCCTCACCACCTGCCTAAGGTGCTCTCAGGAAAAATCCTCACATTGATAAGGTGATCAGACTAGATAACCTTTACGATATTTACTCTGAGCCTAAACATGAGTTATGTTTGAATAGACAGCCTTGCTGAGTCACCTCTCTCATATATTAATGCTCATTATTACTGGCCAAAGGACTGCCTTCCCAGCATGATTTTTTTGTGGCATGGAGTTTCCTTTCAATTATTCCTTCTCTTTCCCATCATCTTATACATTCTTCTAGGGAAATAGAAAAAGGAAGAATAACTAGTGGCATAAACCACAAAGACAGCACTCCCCACCTCCTTTCCTCTATTTGACTCTTCTATATCCAAGCATTTTGGAAGACAGAATCTGGAATTTCTATCTCATCTCCTTGCTGAAGCTCCTTACTTTTCCTAAAGAGAAATGCTGAAGAAACTTGGAGTCTAAATTTTTCCCCCTAAAATTTGATAGATTTTTCCTTCAATCCTTTATTTATCCCAACATCTTAGTGTTTTGCTACAAAAGTTGAAGTGGAAAGAAACAATAAAAAGGGGGCTGCATGTGGACATGGCAGGAAGCCCTTTGCTTCCTGTCCATTTCTTTGGTTACTGGGGATAAAAACTCAGAAAACTTCAGTGGGATTAGGCAGTACTTGTTTCAGGGACAGGAGCACAAGGAAAGGAGTTTTATCTGTGTGTTCTGTTGAATAGGGTCCTGGAAGGAGCAAAACCCTATGTAGAAAGAGAACCTTCCCAGTCGCCCCCTGTGCATGCAAAAGAAACAAATGACAGAGCTCCAGCTGGAAACTCAAACCCTCACATGCCCCTGGTTCCCCATCTAACAGTCCCTATGCCCTTCCCCTTCCCCGTGTGTCCTCTAGCATTCCCCCCCCCCCTCCTACGTCCTTCTTCTTACAAGCTCCCTCTTCCACCATGTAAGGGGGAAAGGATGTTGAATCTGTCCCAGTTTGAAACTCTGAATACATTTTCAGGCAAAGGCAATAACATGTGAAATGTAGCAAATGGAATAATAGAATGTTCATCCTAAAGGGCGCTGGAAGAATCTGTGAGTCCAGCTCTAATTTTCAGTTGAGAAAACAGGTTCATTGTTATTGAGTAACCTGTGCAGGTCCCCACAACGAGCATGAGCTAGAGGCCTAAGTTTCTTAACACTTAGAGTCATCTCTGGAGTTCAGCTCCCTGTCCTCAAAGTCTGTATTCAGCACTTACTGTGTGATCTAGAGCTGGTCGCAATATCATTCTGAGGCTGTTTCCTCATCTGTACCTAAGATTTTTGTGAGGATTAAAAGAGATAATACGTGCAAAGCTTTTAGCCTAATTTATGGCCGATTGTAATTTATTGATGTATGTTAGCTATAATTATTTCTTCTTGTACATTATCACTTCTGTAGCACTGTAAACATAATACTATACTTTAGATTCATTGTGGAGTAAATAAATGTATGCAGTTTTGCCTGGGATTAACCACTATTTCAAACATTGATTTTTTTTTTATTATTTTAAAATGTATTTTGGTATCCAAAATACAGAATTGCAAACAAGTTTTATAACCAACCAAGTCCATAATTCAGGACAGCCTGCATATATTATTTCATTTTCATTTAATAGAATTTAGCAAAATTTGATTTCTATCCCAGAAAGTGACATCATAGCCTGAGCCCACCAGAGAACATATTAAATTAATTGTGCAACGACAAGATTGAGTGCAAATAAATTATTTGTTCTCATTGTTTTTAGTTTTATACAAAATTTGGAGGGCATATGGTTAGTATCCATCCTCTTAGAATTCCCTGGCAAATCATCTCAACTCTTTTAAAAATATTTGACTTCTAACTATCCAAGTATGTTCAATATTCTTTGTAACCACAGCAAAGCAAGGGCCTTTGAGGCTTAGAAGCACCTAAGTAATGTGGACCCGGAATCTTTGTTCTGGAGAACTATGGCATAGTATTCTCCTTCCAGCCCGAAGGCCTGCCTCAGGTGCTAAGGAGCATGAACCATGCAGCAAGTTTAAAGAGGGGTCATGCTTGGCCTGCACAGGGCTGTTTCAAAGGGAGTGACTTCATAGTGCGGCATGCTCTGGACTAGTCGAAAGAGCAAAATGAAGAACACTGTTCCTGTGATAGATCTTTGTATTTTTCTTCAAGAAAAAATTGAAGATGGTATCGCTTCGGCCTCTTCTCCCTTCTTGTGATTGATGTGCACACTTGACTTTCCATTGAAAATGTGGCAGGGTGAAGGAAGGACAGCACTTCCTGCTTTTGTCTTGTTCTATCTCCTTTAAGACAACAAACTGTGTTGATTGTTTTCTTTTCTGAGAAGCTGTCCCCTCCCTTTTGTGAAGCCTTGCTATTTCAGAAGCTCGCTCCCCTTTCAGCAGCACAGCTCTGCCTGTTTTCTGACAGTTAAATCTTCCTTGTTTCCTTGTTATCACTAGTTTATTGTCAAGTCTTAACACATACAGTCAGGGGACTGTGTGGTCAGCAGCGATACAGGAAGCCCCAATATAGGATGGCCTCTCGGATGTGACCCTCTGTCACGCCAAAAGGCCTTGGCATCCATTTCCTGGTCATTTCTCCCGCCTGCCACATGAGACGGGTGTGCTGAGCTCATGCATTGGCTGGGCCATGTCCTCCTTCCAGAGCTGTTGGTTAGTATCATGAATTTAGCAGCACATATAGCCAACCTTCTTTCCATTCGTGGCAAGCTGGGTTCAAAAATCAAATGAGAGGAATTTATGTAATAACATTACAACTACTTAGCTCTTCCTGGTATCTTTACCAAAAGAACTGTGCGTCCCAGATAATCCTTCCAGAATCCCAGCCCAAAAGATCCTTTGATCTCCTCGCCCCCTGACAGGGTGGGAGTTTATTAAAGAGGTGTTCACATAAGGAACGTTTTTGCAGAAGGAACTTGGAGATTAGTGTTGGTAATAGAATCGGAGGGGGAGACTGCTGTGTCTGCGTCTGCACTTGAAATGAAAACTATGCTACTTAATCGGTGGTTTGTTTGGTCTGTTCAGTGACAGACTGGTCTACAAGTTCTTTTCCATCCCCGAGACCATATATTTTTTTTTTAATGTTCATGCAAAGTGTGGGATGAAGCCATCTTTCCATTTAGGAAAAATTCTGAAAAACTGAAGGTTTTATCTTTATTTCATGCCTTTATTATTTTTTTAAGAGCTTCAGAGAGAGAAAGAGCGACACTGTGTTACTGTCCTTTGTGTGCATGTATGTGTGTGTGTATGTATATGTCTTCTTTCATTTCTTGAGGAAAAAGGAATATTCTGCCATTTCTTTGTTAACCTCTTTAACGTTTTCTATTCTGACCTACTGCCTTATCTTTAAATTATCCTGAAAATCACAGCAATCCCTGGTGGGTAAAACCCGCTGAGAAAATTTCAAAAGTATTTATAATTTCTACCTGCCAAGTGTGCCTGCTATAAAATGACAGTCTCTGCAAGTGGGATTGACTTTATTTCAAAGAAGCAAGTTGCTCCTGCCTGGCAGGATTGAGATCCAGAAGTCAGCCATGTTTGTCATGCTGATTTGACCTTCACTTAGGAATAGTGCTCTTGCTGAGAAAATAAAAAAAAAGTGATGCACACAGGTGTGGAGGCTCCCTTCATAGCTGCTGTGCTTAGAGTATTTCAATGCTTCCTGTTCAGCAGTCCCTGCGACCACCTCAGCCAATAACACGTGGACCCAATTCCTTCCTGGTTTTCTCTGTCTTCTTCAGTGAAAAATTCACATCTTCAAATGTCAAATTATTGAACATCATAAATCATGCAAGAAATTTTGTTTGAAATTTTAGATGAACCTCATTTAACTGATATATTATTGTACTCCCTTTGGCTATTGGATTCAAATGATTCCATGCTTAATTAACCAAGGTACTTAAGGAAGAGCGAATATGATAGCAGCTATTGTGGATAAGTAGCAGAAATTAAAGAATGATTTTAGAATGATTTTTCTATGTAAACCAAAGTCCCTGGGTTATGTTTTGAAATTTAAATTATTATACAAAAATCAAGATGTATTTTATGGATTCTTCTAGTAACACAGTTCTAGTGCTGAGATATAGTCTCCATTTCTGCTTTCCTCTATAATAATTTCCATTTCCTTCTTACTGTTTTTCCAGTCAATCAATTTGTGTTTAATCCAGTCAAGGCTCTGCGACATGAACTCCAGAGGTGAATAAGATGTGCTTCTGCCCTAAGGGAGCTTCTAGCCCATAAAAAAGAAAAGTGATGAGTTGATGAAATTGGGCAAATAAAGTGTTGCAGTGATTCAAAGTTGGGAACCAAGGACACCTTCAAAAACACGACAGACTTGCCCTGGCCGGTGTTGCTCAGTTGTTTGGGCATCGTCCCATGCATTAAAAGATTGCCTGTTTGATTCCCATCTACTGATTGGCTGAATGGCCTAAGATACCCCCTTGAGCCCCCATTTCTCATCCCTAATAAGGGGATCGGACTATTGTCAACTTAAGACACTCTGCATTAAATGAGACGCATGTAAAGTACTGAGAACAGGACACAGAATGGCGTTCAACAGATGTTATTGTTATCGTCATTGCTCACCCGAATGGGGAGCCCTAGGCGTGCAGTTAGGGCTGCCCACCCATTGGTGACTGAGAGAGAAATGAAGGTAGAAAACTTTAGTTTGGGCATTTGATAGATGTTAGGGTGATGGAGTAAGAAATATCAATAATTCTAAAGTTTTGACTTTGGATGTTTAGGGCTAGCATTAAGAGATGTATAGGTTGGTTTGGAGGAAAAAACAATTATTCTCTCCTAAAATTGTATTCCTTTCATGGATTTCACGCTGGTCTATGACCCTGGGGTTGTCAGCACATTTTCTTTCTCCCTGCTCTCTAGCCATCCCAAGCTCTTCTCACCAGTTTAAATGTTACCAGGGCCCTCTCCTTGCCAAACATTTGCTATGAGCCTCCCCCCTGTCTAGGACACCCCTTCGCTTCCCTTTCACCTCACAGCTTCTTAAAGTATCTACCCACAGGTCCCTTCCTTGGTCACAGCTTCCTCGGAGCCCAGGTGTTGGTTATGGAGCCTCATTTTGTTTGCCATTCATATTCAGGCCTCCCCTCACCATGCCCCTGAATCGCTCATTGCTAGATTTTCTCATGTAGACCTTAAAACCTATAGAGAAGTAGCAGTTAAGAGCCCAGGTTCGGGAGTCTCGGGGCCTGAGTGTGAATCCCTGCTTTCCTACCCGATTCACCTCTCAGTGCCTCAGTTTTCTTATCTGTCAAGTGATGATAACAACACATAATTGTGAGAATTAACCGGGCATAGATGCGAACACATGGTAAATCTCAAATAGTGTTAACTCCTGTTGTTTCCTGTGCCTGGTGCAGGCTATATGCTCAGTAAATATTTGTTAACTGAATAAATGAAATCTCTGCATTGTTAAAGCAGATGACAGAAGACTAAAAATGTATTGCTAAAGGGCCTATTACCCCTAACCCATACCTAACCTTTATCTAACACATTATCCATTTAAACCAAATAAGAATATATAGAGATTTTCTCAGATTCCAGAGCATTAGCAATCTTTACAGCAACACATGACAGAGAGAGCAGGGATAGTTAATATTGAATAAAAATGACAATTTAGACAGTTTAAGTTATCAGAACATTTGCATAATCTAGTACAGTCTACTTGTAAAGATATAGGAAAGTATTATTACCCCACATTTAAAAATATTAGAGTTATTTTAAAGTATTAAAAGTATTTTTAATGCTTCAATCTTTGGCTACAATAACTTGTGAGAACAGTGGTTCTCAAAGTGTGGTCTTAGACCAGCAGTACAGTATCACCTGGGATCTTCCTATACATGCAAATTCTCAGGCTCCCTGCTGAGCAAAGGAATGGAAAACTCTAAGGGTGGGGCTCAGAGTTATTTTAACAAGCCCTCCAGATTATTCCGAGCTCACTCAAGGCTGAGAAGCATTGGAATAGTGGCTCCATTATAACAGCATAAGGACTACAGGGTGACTCAGTGACTCGCTGACTAGCTTCAGTAATCACATTTTCAACTTTATCTTCCTAGAGCAGTGGTTCTCAACCTGTGGGTCACGACCCCTTTGGCGGTGGAACGACCCTTTCACAGAAGTCGCCTAAGACCATCCTACGTATCAGATATTTTACATTACGATGCATCACAGTAGCAACATGACAGTTACGAAGTAGCAACGAAAATAATTTTATGGTTGGGTCACAACATGAGGAACTGTATTAAAGGGCCAGAAGGTTGAGAACCACCATTCTGTAGTCTGCAAACAATGTCTTGCTCTGTGAAAAATTGGCTGTGAGAAGTTTAAGCCCCGTGTCTCTTAGGCCACGTGCCTTCATGTTGGCCAAGGGCCAGTGCTGAGCACAATCCAGTTACTCAACTCAATTACACCTGATTCATTTAGGCAAACTCAATTGTACTTGACTTTTTCAGGCCCATTCAATTGTGCTTTAAAATTTTCACACTCAATTTGATTGTGCTCCAAATGTGTTACATGCCACCTTGTAACTTGTAGATTTAGACACTTACCAGAGGGAGGTCTTTATAGGGAAGCTTAAAAGATTGTGTTATTGCTATTTGTCTGCAGTCACACCAATTTCCCTTCTCCCTTCCCCTTTATCTCCAACATGGATGCTAGGATGTAAGAGATGCTCCATTGGCCTCTTACATGGACCATACCCTACTGTCCCCCACGTACTGTGGTTGAACTCATGGCAAAGATTATATAAAGCTCCTAAGAAAGTGATCCTCATTTTCTATCACAAAGCAACTATGCTTAGTTCCCATTTATTTCATTTATTTTGTCTGTTTTTAGATAGGACCAATGGGGCACGGAGGTATTGGCCCTTTTCAAAATGTACATTGTTGATCAAAATCAGAAATATTTCTAAGTAAGACTTCCACCTCACCAAGATAAGCATCATGCCTGCTCTCACTTGTGCTGTGCACGGAGATTCTCTAGGTCCTCAATCTCTGCCAGTTTTTTGAATGCGTTCAATAACCCACAAGGCTGAGGGATTAATAGTCATTTGCTACTCCCTGGGAAGTACTTATACCTGAAAGAATTTTACTGAAGCCTTGTCAGCAAAATCTAGTCTTGGTAAAATGGATGATGATAAATGCTCTGGTTCAGCATTATTAAAACAGATGGAGGAAGTGCTGGCCGCTTTGCCTGGTTGTATGGCTTCCAGGTGTCAGAAGGAAAATACTTAATGGCCTTTATCACAAGCCTGGTTTTGTTGGAGGGTGGAAGGTGGTGGAAGGAGGAGCGCTCCATGCTAAAGCGAAGCTCTCTTGACATTTCAGAGGATCGGGGCCTAATTACATTCTCCTACAAAGTTACAGTAAAACCGAAGAGCCGTGAGAGACTGCCATAGTCTCATGGCACAAGAAATATGTCTTATTAGTGGCCACTGTGGCCATTATTAGGCTTCTGAAGGCTGGAAAAAAAAAACACACAAGAAGTTTTCAAATATACATGTTTAAACAGCTAGGGAAAAGTAAGAGTGTGACCAACCACACACTCTATCCTTCTTATTATTCAGTTAGCCACATGTTACCAGTAATTCATGCCAGCTGTTGATACGTAGCAGCTGGATAAGAAGGTGGTTACAAAACTCGGGGGAAGACCTTGATTTGCTTAATTACCTCTATGCCTGTGATCTGTGCATTTGCTAAGGTACATTTGGTGTAAGATAAGGAAACGCATTCATTTTGTAAAGGATGTTTAAAGATTAAAGGGAAGAAAGTACCGCCTTAATTGATTGTGGTTGACTTTCCCAGCTGTTATCAAAGTAAATACCACACATGTGGAACTGCCACGAAAGTCCACTTGATTTTGAAAGTACACTTAGAGGCCTGAGCATGTTTCATCCGCCTGTTTCTCAGGAAAATGTGTGATCTTTATCATTAAAGAATATCAGCTTAATCATGCTCCTTTATTTTTTTCCTGAGGGCTGATAAAACAGAGAGAGACTCTTAAATAACAATCTGTTGCCACTTACCTCTTCCCATGCTCCCTCACCAAAGATTCTCTGGGCAAGGACTTTTAAATATGCTCTCGTTATTTTTAATGAGTGTGCAGAGCATATGACGCATAATGCACCAGTAAGTAGGTGCCCTTTTACTGAACTTGTCAGATATAATAAAACACGGAAGGAGTTAAGATTCATTTTTACTTAAGATATTGTAATTATTTAAATTAAGATGCCCAAGTACAAATCACAGACTATTCCATTCCTGTGGCTGCCCCATGGAAGCCCATCCACAGCCTGGCTCTCTTGCCAATAAAGACTGCTTTATCAGGAACGTTAAAAAGACAAAGGACATTTAATATGTTATGTCTCTTTAAGTTTACTCTTCCTTAAATCCACGGGATGGCAGGGTATTCGATTACAGACGAGTTCAATTATGTTTCCTGACCGCTTATTGAGTTATATGAAGGACTTTTATCACTAGTCTTTCCTTAATTAATTCTTTGCATTTTTATAGGCTTGGGATCTAAGGAAGCATTGTTTAACAGCTTGAAATGTTGTTTCAGTTTTCTTCTGTTTCCTCTTTCTCTCCCTTCCCTTCCTCTCTCCTCTTTCTTGCTTCTGACCTGCCATTCTGCCTTTTTAGAAAAGACTAACACTCAAGATGATATTTACCAATTGCAGAATATATTTATTTCTACATTACATTAAGATGCCCGATGGTGATGAAGAGGAAGGTAACAGAACATTATATAAATTACACTGAAATGCCACGTGGTAGATGAAGATGCTAATAGAATGGCAAAAATATCCCGAAGAACAACAAAGCCTGTGGTAGTCATTGTCACCTACATCAGGGTCGGGCAAAAGTAGGCTTACAGTTGTGAGTACAAGAAACACACTTTATTCTTGTACTATTATTATTTATTAATATTTGTATTCTTTTTCATACCAACAACTATAAACCTACTTTTGCTCCTCCATGTATTGGAGCCAGTGGCTGTTGATTTATGGAACTGTGGGCCTTGACTAAACCCTGCAGGTGAGTTACAGCTTTCAGCCTGACACAGGGGGCTCACCCCTCCCTTCTCTGCTTCTCAGCAGCTACATATTTCATCTACAGACCCTTGACTTCCCACTTAAGGGAGAACACACACAGAAACAAGCAAGAAACCCCAAATGGAAAAGCACAAAAACACCCAACCAGTATATCGTACCTGTGACTTGCTTGTCCTCCATCCTGGAGATGAATGCTTCTCTCCCGTGATTTTCACAGAGAGGCTGATGTTCAGGAGAACTGTCTTCTTGGGCCTCCATGTCCCTTTATTTCTGGGTCCTCACTGATGATAACAAGACCTGATTGTTCAACAAATATTTACCAAACACCTATTTCCAGTTTAGCTGATCAAATGCTGACTGAACATTTATTTGTGCTAGATGCTGTACCTTAAAGTGTGTATTTTAAGATTTATTAAATCAGGAGCTTGTAGACATTTGCTAAGTGCCATTAGAGAAACCAGGTAAGAATATTACATAGCTCCTATCATCTGAGGGGAAGCTGATAGGAGGGAAATAGTACACATATTTAAGGAAAAAGCTGAGAGGAGGTTAATAGTGAACTAGAAGTTCACTATAAGAAGGAGAAATCCAGGTTAACCAGATAGCTCAATTGGTTAGAGCATTGTCCTGATACACCAAGGTTGCAGATTCTGTTCCTAGTCAGAACCCATACAAGAATCAACCAATCAATACATAAATAAGTGGAACAACAAATTGATGTTTCTCTCTCAAATCAATAAATAAAAATATTTTTAAAAGAAATCCATAAGGGCCTTAAAATTATGAAACATTTCATTTATGTTGACTCTGGGCTGTGGTTGGATTCAAGGAAACAAAGTGAGAAAACACTTCTAGGGATATGGAAAAGCATGAGGCAAGATGAAGGAAAACTGCGGAAAAGGGAGAGTAGAGGAAAGAAACATTGTAGTTCAAGTGCTGATAATGTTGGCAACTTACACCATCACTTGGGCAAAATTTACAAGTCCATAACAGGACCATGTCTAGGGCTAATATCGAAATGCCAGTAAGTGTAAATTTAAGATCCATTGGATGCCCCGTGTTCATAAGTTACCTGTTTAGAAGTTCGGTGTCTGGGCTTATTCATGCAGCTTACCTCCCTGGTGTGGCTGTCAGCTGTCACTAGCTCTTGGGTGGGGCACACTGGTTCCCCTTCATGTGATTGCTTACCTTCCAGAAGGCTGGTCCAGCTTCGTTACCTGACATTCTCAAGATAGCAAAAGCATGAGATGCAAGGGCTCTCCATGGCAAGTTGCACAATGTCACTTCTGCCTCATTCTCTTTTTTTAAATATTTTTTATTACAGTTGACATACAATATTATATTACTTTTGGGCATACAACATAGTGACTAGAAATTTATGTAACTTACAAAGTCATCACCCTGATAACACTAATATCCATCTGACACCATAGGAAGATATTACAATACTAGTGACCATATTTCTTATGCTGTACTTTATATTCCTTATGCCTTCACCGTGACTGTTTCTATAACAGGCAATTTGTACATCATACTCCCTTCCCATTTTTCACCTCTCTCCTCACCCGCTTCCATGTGGCAGCCATTAAAATGTTCTCTTTCTCTATGAGTTTGTTTTGTTCGTTTATTTTGCTCTTTAGATTCTGCATATAATTAAGTTCTGTTTTCTTGTTAATTTTTCATCACTTTAAATATCCTGTGTTGGTGCATCAATGAGAGGGATTGGCCCTCAGGCTGATGGTTGTGAGGACTGGCCATGACACAAATAAACTCTTAAACATTCTCTATGGGAAGTTTCTTATGTCGATAACTCCCACAATCTGGATTGGAGACTAGGAGTAGAAGTTGGATTGTGTAGTTAGTGATAAACTAATAAACACTAAAGTTAAATTATCAAAAGAAAAAGTAATTTGACAGTAAGTAAGGAGAAGAGTCTCCTTGTCTATAAAATGAGGGGATTGAATTGAATGGTCTCTTAGATCTCTTCCTAATGCAAAATACTCTTTTCTGAATTTCTGTGCATCAAATCTTGGCAGGACACTCAATGCAGGCAGTGCCTGAATTATGATTGATCTGTGTACTCTATGAATGGGCAGTAGGAGTCTGCCTCTGGGTGTCTGTTTCACATTTCAGAATGCCTTGGGAGCATTTGAGGTAGAGTGCCTTCTCCTAAGTAAATGTAGAGCTAGCCAGTTGCAAACAGATAACTTTCTTGTGCCCAAATTTTTTTTTATCTCCAGCTGTTGTGGTGTTTGTTGCCAGAGTAGTTAATAGGCACATTTGGACCCCTTCCTCTAACCCACTCCTGACACCATCAGGGCTGTGGGTACCATAAGAGACTTTACTTCCATAGCCAGCTGAAAAGGAAATGGGTTCGTCCTCTCCTGAATTGGAAGTTTGGGTGTATTTCCCCATAGACCATTCTTATATATAGCCCATCCAGTAGAATGTAAATTATCACCTACTATTATATTTTAGAGATACTGTAAAAGAAACATCTGTTATCTACGTGAAACCTAGGCTCAATTTACCAGTTTCTTTTCTTTTTTTAAATTTATCTTTATTATTGAAAGTATTACAGATAGTCCCTTCTTCCCCATTGATCCCCTCCACTCTATACCCCATCCCCCACGCCTTCACACACTATTGTCTGTGTCCATGGGTTATGCATATATGCATATAAGTTCTTTGATTAATCTCTTCCTGCCTTTCCTTCCCCTTCCCTCTGAGATCTGTCAGTCTGTTCCATGCTTCTATGTCTCTGGATCTTTTTTGTTTATCTGTTTACTTTGTTCATTAGATTTCACAAATGAGTGAGATCATGTGATATTTGTCTTTCTCTGACTGGCTTATTTCACTTAGCATACTACTCTCCAGGCCCCTCCATGCTTTCTCAAAGGGTAAGAGATCCTTAATTTTTACTGCCTACATAGTAGTCCATTGTGTAATTGTACACATCATTTTTTTGAGAGAAAAAAAAGTTCAAATTGCAAGAACCAGGTTTACAAGCAAACTTATAGTAAACTAGAGGCCTGGTGCATGAAATTCATGCACTGGGTGGGGAAGGGGATCCCTCAGCCCTGCCTGCGCCTTCTCACAGTTTGGCCCTCAGGGGATGTCTGACTGATGGACATCCTTAGCACTGCCGCAGAGGCGGGAGAGGCTCCCACCACAACTGCTGCGCTCGCCAGCCGTGAGCCCAGCTTCTGGCTGAGTGGCACTCCCCCTGTGGGAGCACATTGACCACCAGGGGGCAGGTCCTGCATTGAGCATCTGTCCCCTACTGGTCAGTGCACGTCATAGCGACCAGTTGTTCTGCTATTTGGTCAATTTGCATATTACTCTTTTATTATATAAGATAACCTGTTTTCTAACTAGAAATTGTCTTTCTCCACAGTCAATTTACTTAAAGCTAATTTGCATTACACACAAATAAGTGTGAATAAATTACAAGCACTATTCATTAAGGTTTGGGCTATCCTTTATGCAAAAAAAAGAAGTCTCTGAGCTCTGGATTCTGTTAATGGAAAAATATGAGTGTGTCAACATTAGCAACTTGTTGAAAACTTGGCAGATATTTTCAATGTAATTATTAATGCAAGCCACTTCAATTCCTCTTTGATACTATACCGGTTGTAAACAAATTATATAAATAAATATTAATGCAATTATTAACTTGGTAATTTTATATGCTATGTAGTCATTCAAAGAAATTAAACAAAGATGAAGGCTGTTGAACTTGTTCATGTTTGACAATATACATAAGAGTGACTTATTCCCTGTATCATAAAGAGATAGAAATACACTCGTTTTCAGCTGCCTAGCTGAATATGATTGTAAAATATATACATATATATGTAATTTTTCATGGTGGTTAAGTTAATAACATGTCACTATAATTTGTGTGCTTCTGAAATAGAAACCAAATCATGTGCATCCTATTTGGAAAGAAAGTGAAGACAAAATAGATACTAACAAGCTAGTTGCTTACTTTTTTATTTTATTTATTTGTTTTTTAAAGTGTATGGATTTGTATTGAATTTATTGAGGTGACATTAGTTAATAAAATTATACAGGTCTCAGGTATACAATTCTATAATATGTCATCTGTATTTTGTGTTCACCACCCAAAGTGAAGTCTCCTTCCATCACCATTTATCCCCACTTTAATCTCTTCTACCTCCTCCCACCCCCTTTCCCTCTGGCACTATGTTGTCTGTCTATGAGGGTTATTTTTTCTTTTCTTTCTTTTTTTTGCTTAATCCGCTCACCTTTTTCACCTAGCACCCTAACCTGCCTCCCCTCTGACAACCATCAGTCTGTTCTCTGTATCTTTGAGTCTGTTTCTATAACGTTTGTTAGTTTATTTTGTTCATTAGATTCCACATGTAAGTGAAATCGTATGGTACTTGTCTTTCTCTGACTAGCTTATTTCACTTAGCATAATACAGGCCCATCCATGCGGTCACAAATGGTTAGATTGCCTTCTTTTTTATGGCCGAGTAGTAGTTCATGGTGTAAATGTACCACAGCTTTTTTATCCACTCATCCACTGATGAACATTTGGGCTGCTTCCAAATCTTGGCTATTATAAATAGCGTTGCAATGAACATAGGGGTGCATATATTCTTTTGAATTGGTGGTTCAGGTTTCTTCAGATATATTTCCAGAAATGGAATCACTGGGTCATAAGGCGCTTGCTTTTTTTAAAGCCCAGCCTTTGCCGCTGGATAACAGTTCAGAGGTTCTTCTTTAACCTGTAGGGTTTTGTGCAGAAGAAAATAGCGATAGCATGTAAATGTCTTACTTCCTTTGCAAACCTTTGAAAATGTAACCCAAAGATCACTTTGCCTCTCACCCTGGGCTCTCAATGACTCTCGAGGGAATTGGCAAGTCTTATCAGAGGAGAGCAGCCAGGCGAGGGCAGCCAGCACATTGAGGCCAGGGTCAAGGCCATTGGGCAGGTAGTGAAAGGCCTCTTACAGTGTTAAACAAATGCCGCTTCCTTCCTGTCTTCCGCAGGAGCTAATTTTGTTTTTCACTTCTCTTCTGCTATAAGAACAATAAGGATTCATGAGGCCATTCTGCCTGTGAAAAGATGTGCATTAGATTATCATAAATCCACAGATGAAAAGTGCAGTGGTCAATCAGAACAGGCATTCCTGGGCGAAATAAAAGGTTTAATTGAAAGTACTGTCCCAGGAGAGACAGATGACTGAGGGTGGTATTGAGTAGACATTAATGACCACAGACCAGAGAGTGAGGAAAGCTAAGGAAGACCATTGTTTTTTTTCCCCCCAATTCCGTTTTTCTTTAAAAGAATGTGGGAGATTATCCTAATAGAATACTAGGGAGGAAATTGGGATTTTGATCACATACAATGTTCTTAGAATACTATTAATATTTCCTAGGAAGTTGCAGCCGAATTTTCTACTGGTACAGATCGTTTTGTTGGAAGTTAGAGATCTGGTCAGAGTACAGACTGTACTGATATGCTGAATAATGGTTAAAATTGATACATACCTATTATGTTGTTATAACATATCAGAATATTATTTGCACTTATTCTTAAGTTTAGAATTTCTTTTGACTCTTTGATTATGTCTCTCAGCTTGTTCTCTTAAATACTTTGGATTTTTTTCAGTGTTACAAAAAATATATATATAACTAAACATACAGTCCCCATTAAGTACTAGGTGGCTTGCTTTGTATCACTGAAATATGGCTGCCTTTGTAAATCACACATATTTGTTTATCCCATGCCCTACTTTTGATGTGGCTAAAATAATGGGGTGAACTCTCTAGCCACAGAGACAAAATCTGGGGTTAAGGACTGCCTTTAAAAGAACATAATTGGGCAGGTGTCTCTCTACCAGTCATTAACAGATTTGAATTATGACTTTGATTCTTCTTTAGTGACAAAAACAGTTTAAAAATATTCTGGATTATTTGAACCTAAGGTGCAGTGATTTTGAAAGGACAAAGATGGGGAGATACCAAATATATTAGGAGTGTTTTAATTGGGGTCTGTGACCAAATAGTGCCCAGTTTAGTTTTTAGAAAATAACTGCCAAAGCCATTTTTAGTTTACTTGATTTTTAGTTTTATTCCAAATAAATGAATTGTCTCAGTAAGTGATTTTAAACTATTCAACCAATTATGTAGGAGTTAATATAGACACAGTCTTCGTTTTAAATGTAAAAAAAAATGTTTTTTAGGGTTACTATGAACAGGGTAGTTGCCAAATAGTACCAGCTGTCATAATAAAGCAGAAGTGAATGACAGATTCACTCCACCCCATATCAAAACTCAAGAGCGGATATGGTGATCAGATGAGCCAAAATAAATCTAAGTTCGTAGAAACATTTGCAAGCGATTTTCTTGCATAGCTCAGCCCTTTATAGGCATCAGCGTGCACACAGGTCATGATTAAACTTAGCACTGTTATAAAATGAGAAAGGAAACCACTTAGTTGGTGTGGACACCCCAAACCGACATCTCAGAGGACTGCAAGTTATTCCACACTTCCATTTGCTGATGGTGATGGTGATCTATATTAGGAAGTATTGAAACTTAATTAGCAGTTTTTAAACTATTTTTAATATTAATATTAACATGGCCCACATTGACCTACAAAGGAAGAACTAACCGATGGAGTGCTTGTCAGCAATGCTCTTTAAAAAACATGTAGTGTACACTCATTCTCAGGCATGCATTAGAATAGGCCCTCGTGGCATAAATGTAGGTAGAATGGTCATTGTTGCCTTGCAGTTCTTAAACATTTATGTAATAACAAATAACCATAATACATTGTGATTTGTGCTATAATTTAATTATGTACAGAGACCCAGATGAGGGCCCAGCCACAGAGAGTAGGTGACAATTAAGTTGGGCTTTGATGGCTAAGTAAGAGTTTTCCAATGGGTGTCAAAGTGGGAGGAGGGGAGAGAATGAGTTTTAGGTAGAGAGAATTCCATCTAAAAAAAACTAAGAGAGATTGTTTGTGACATTTAAGTAATTAATTTTATTTCCATCTAACAAATATGCTAGAGTTTTCCAATGGGTGTCAAAGTGGGAGGAGGGGAGAGAATGAGTTTTAAGGTAGAGAGAATCCCATCTAAAAAAAAAAAAAAAACTAAGAGAGATTCTTTGTGACATTTAAGTAATTAATTTTATTTCTACCTAACAAATATTCTAGAGTGTTATGGTAGAAGAGTTAAAATTTTGATTTTGTAGATAAGATATACAATTGTTACTTTTTTTTTCTTTTGGTCTTTTAATGCTATTATTTCAAAAAGGGCACTGTCGCAGAGAAATGTCAACAAAATAATTTATGAAGTCACCCTAGCAAAAATATTTATTACACATGCATCCTACTGGAAGCTGAACTGGATTCAAAGTTGAATTAAACATAATTCCTGCCTTTGATGGGATCACAATGGTACAGTGGAGTTAAGACAGACAGGCCAGCAAATAACTGTAAAAACAGAAAGTGATGAGAATCATACGACTGGGGGAAAGAAACTCAAATAGGAGCTCAGAGGAAAGCAGGTTGTTTTCAAACTGATAGCATCAGGGAAGGAAGAGGTGTCTTATGTGCTGAGCATGAAGCCAGGGCGCTTGGAAGTGCTAAGTAAATAGCCTTTTATTCTATGAAACCTTTGAGGGAGAAGTAATTTCTATAATTGATATATATGCAGATGCATGGGAAATGGGTTTTTCCTTGTGTACGTTTTCATTAGGCGTCACGAGTATTGTAGATCTGTACCCCCAGGAAGATGCTTAGCCAGAAAGATGGTCGCTCATTGTGCTTAGATGAGTCTTGCAGCAGGTGCACCTGGAGCTGTGCTGGATTCGATTTTTAAAGAATTTAATTCCTTAGTTAGGAATGGGACTGGTATAGTCCTTGTTTCGTCTTTGACATGTACTTGACTTCGTTTGAAAATTAAGATCCATTAGTTCAGGGGAGAAAGGAGTCCTGCACAACCTATAGCTAGGGAGATATTGATTGGAAGTGCACTGAACTTTTAAACTTCTTGTAATTACACACTGATTTTACAGGAATTAAGGCCATAGAAATTGCTCCTTTCCCCTTGTCCTGCTTTCCTATACTATATATAACAGCAAGGCGGGGGAGGATTCAGATGGAGAAGACTGAAGAAGAAGAATGTAAAGTGAAAGACAGCATTTAATAGCTCAACAGTTATCTAGGACTGGGGGTCTGCCGAACAATCTCTTTCAAGAACTTGGCAGGAACAGTGAAGAGATGTGGGAGGAGGGATCTTCCCAGAATTGGGTTGCCTACCTCCTCTACCTTGGGGAAATATTACAGCCCCAGAAGCCACTGTGAACTTCAGACTCTGAGATGCTGTGTTAGCCTGTTCACGCTGCTGTAACTGAGTGGCTTATAAATAACAGAAACTTAGCTCTCATTGTCCAGAGTCGGGAAGAGCAAGGTCATGGTGCCATCATGGTTGGATGAGAGCCCTCTTTGGGTGGTAGACTCCTCATTGTATTCCCCTATGGAGAAAAGGATAGGGAGCTCTGCGGGTTCTCTTTTATGAGGGTGCTAATCCCACTCATGATCGCCTCCCAAATCCCCACCTCCTAATATCATCACCTTGGGGATTAGGACTTCAATATATGAATTTGGATGTGATGGAAATATTCAGCTGATGGCAGGTGGATATATGTGTCAAATAGAAATCCTGACATCAAAAGGAGAGACATGATTAAGAGAAATATAAGCCCTATGATACATCGTTAATCCTTGGTATCTCCATGTGTCAAGTAAAAAGAAAGAAAGAAATCCCCCAGTTGGTGAACACGGTTATTGGTCTCAGTTCTTCACTTCCAATCAGAGCATCATATATCCATTCACTTGTCATGGTCTCATGGTGTGTGGAGAGTATTTTTCCAACCATAGCCTGTGGACTTGGCCCCGTGAATTCATTTGGCCAATGTTTTGTGAGCAAAGGTTTTAAAATTACTTTTGTTTTTAAGCATTGATCAGACTGTCAAACCTGAGAGGAAAGGCAGGGGAGGGTGGGGGTAAGGGGGAGAGATCAACCAAAAGGCTTGTATACATACATATAAGCATAACCAATGGACACAGACACCAAGGACACATATGTAATACCTTAATCAATAAGGAAAATTTAAAAAAAATACATTCCTGTTTTTAATCATGAGGGAAACATACTTCAGATATCCAGTGGTCTAAGGAAGATGAGAAATCCACGCCTTGAAGGCAGGACTACCTGAGCCCAGCCTAGATCAGCCAAACCCTCATCAACTTGCAGATATGTGAGCCAGAAGTAGATGCCTTATTTTTCATGTCACAATTTTTGGTGGTTTGTTATGCAATATTTTTATGGCAACAGACAACTGGTACATTCACTCACTTTCCCCCATTTAACTCTGGGTAGATTTCCCCTCTCCTTTAAAATTGTTTGTAGTAGTGAGGATAGGAAGATATATCACAGTGTAATGTTATGGGTTTTCATACTCTATAGAACTTAAATGACTTCTTAGTTTATAGTCAATTTTATCTGAAAATTAATTTTAACAGATGGATTTAATTATTAAAAGGCAAATTATATGTCTATCTGCAAATGATGTTTTATATATATATATATACATATATATATATATATATATAGCCCCAAAAATATATAATCTACTCATTTCTGTAGATTCTTTTAAATTTTGAAAATGAACTGTAAGTTAATAAATACTGACTTTAGAATCTCAAAGTGTGTATACGTTTTTGGGATACCTGTCTATATGGTAATTTCAAATACACATATATATGTATATTATGAACATTGGGATTATTTATCATTAATAGTGTACTAAAGGGGATTGGTTTCCCCTTGGAATCTCCTTAGATGGAACTCAAACATCAGAAAAAAAGGGTAGGGTTAAAATGGCTATATTTTAATCACTTGATTTTCTTATAGCCTTAACCAACAAATATAAACTTCCCCTCCCCCTGCCTTTAAACAAATATCACTTTCGTAAGGCGGTGGTTGTACTGTTTTACATGGTAATGCGATTAAACAAACGTGACTGTCTGCACCTGACAGGAAAGAACATTAACAGGGTCCTCTAGGGAAAATGTAGGTAACTGAGATGTAATCCCTGCCTTTAGAATTCTTCAGTTGGAAAGAAAGCTGTATTTCTTTACTAAAAGAGTTATTTACCCTAAATAATGACACACATACTAAGAATGGAGGATGTTATGTAGGATATTCTTATACTTTTACTGTAATGGTTGAAGAGTTTATTCTTTGACTATACTTTCTAAAATCCCAGTGAATACAACCTGTAATGCATTGTCTTTAAAAAACCTACAGAAGTTTCCCAATTCAAAACTAAAAAATAATAATATATTTTTAAACCTCTCTTAAGGAAACCAAACATTTAGTCCCCTTTAATAAGGAGTCCCTCATTCCAAAAGCTTCAGAATGCCCTGGCTGTCTGGCACAGCTGAAGCCTGGTGTGACCCCTGTGACCTTTTGTTGTTGCTGATGCTGAAAGTGACATAGGGAATGTAGACAAGAGTGTGATGCAGCCGGGCCATGGGGGTTCAGTGGCTGAGCATTGACCCAGGAGGTTACAGTTAATTCCCGGTCAGGACACATGCCTGTGTTGTGGGCTCAATCCCCAGTGGAAGGCATGCAGGAAGCAGCCAAGCAATGATTCTCTCTCATCATTGATCTTTCTTTCTCTCTCTCCCTCACCCTTCCTCTCTGAAATCAACAAAATATATATTTTTTAAAAAGGGTGTGATGCAGAAAAAAAAAATGGAACTGGAAGGTTTAACCAGGAAGTTGTGCAGTATCTCTAGGACTTTGTTCATGACCTACAAGATTTCTCTTTCAAACCTTCTCCCTTCTCTGCCCCATTTCTTTCTAGCCTCACCTTCCTTCCCTATGTTCCCTAGTGAAGCACTGCATTACGTGCATGCTGAGGAGCACTGTTTCTCTAATATGCTTCCTGCCAACATGTGTTCCACAGTCCAGTGTTATTTTAAAAGCACTGAGAAGTCCCAAAATAAAGAAACCCTTTCCCTAGACTTTTTCATCATAGAAACCCTCATTTCCCCCTTACTGCAATGTGGCGAGCCTGTGCATTAGACCTGAGATGGATCCATGTGTTATGGGGAACCCGTCTGGTGGCTTCCTTGGTTTCTGAAGCCAGTGCTAATTGGGCACAGCCTCAGGCCAGACTTCCTCAGGAAGCACCAGCAGCCCGTGCACTGGCTGTGGTGGGGTCAGAGGGCACCTCCAAATTCCCCAGTGCCACCCCTTCCTGAGCAGGGGGCTGGGCTGTGAGTGGAGCAGACACCCTGACTGTGTGTGTCCTTCCATTTTTATTTATGTTCAGCTTCTGTCCTTGACAGTTGCATTGTCTTCTCAAGGTGTTCTGTGCAGGGAGCCTGGCATGCAAAATATCTGTGATCACAAACCCAGCTTCTCACATAGGCATCTAATCCTCTCAGAACCAGGCCCACCGGGCCTCCTTTTCAGATCAGTAAATTATTACAATCAAATGGTTTGTTCTTGGGTCTTATATTCATATAAAAGCATGTCTTCTTATATTTTAACCATGAAATAATTGCCTATAGCATATTTAAGACATTGGTAATCATGTTTCTGTAATCCATTTTTAATAGGAAGAAGTAAACACAGAACAAAAAGACCTGCTGTTTCTTGATATTAACAAAGCAGGTTCTAGCTTCCTAAAACTCCATGCCGTCTGAATATAAAATATCACTTATATTACTTTTAATGACAAAATATTATATTCATTTTCTTAGTCTTCATCTGCAAAGGAAAAACTTGCCAGTGTCAATAAACTGTGGAATTTGCTGACATTTCATGTATCAGTACTGTAAGTAGAAGAGGAAAAAGGTTGCTATGAGAATCTTAACTCTGACTTTACTTTTGTTAGTTTCAATCTCTGACTCAGTATTAAATTAAGGTACTTTTAGATTGAACAGGCAAGAAAGAATGGCCATTTTTTGACATTTGTTTCCTGGTATTAGGTTAATCCATTACTTAAAGTAATTTTTTTTTTTTTTTTTATAAATTCAGCCAGAGATCAGCTCTTGCTTTCAATGGTTGCCTCCATCTGCCCCTTTCAAAAAACATGAAAAAAACTAAGTATCTCAATTGCAAATACTTTATAGGATTTCCTTCATTCATATCTTTGGTTACAAATTATTTTAAAATGAATAAATGTGCACATAAGGACATATATACAAAATATTGATTATTGAGCTAACTATGAGAAATCTACATGGAATATTTCTATCCATTAAAAGTTAATACCAGCGTTGCTCACATGCAGCTCTAAAACTTTTTTGCTACTTATTGCAACACTAACTTACATTTTTCTTTTCCATATGATTGATGTATAATATTGAACTGTGGGTTGATTCTCAACAACCTATAGAATAATTCAGTAGATTTGTAAAAACTTATCTTCACTGTGATCTGTGTTTCTTTTTGGTAATTTGCCTATATTGTCCAGAAGACAAAAGACTTTAAAAGATAATCTATCCACTTTGTAAATCACCCATGAGTTTTGCAGATTTCATGTCTATCTTAGCAGCAGTGGTGGGAAAGTATTTTACCATTTATTACAGTGATCATCCTCAGATTATCATTTACATTTGCATGTGCCCACTCCTCTCTCATTGTCTTCTTTTCTTTCCTCTCTGAAAAGTATAATCTTTTTGAAATAAAATGCCTCCCAGCTGTTGGAACGAGCCTCTGATCCCCTCTCTCGGGTAATAGCCACATGTTGAATTTTATATAATCCAATTGGCCAAAAAGCTTTCATGTTTATAATAGCTACTCATGCTTTTCTAGAAGATTAAAAAATTTCAGAAATTAAGTGCCTTGCAGGTGTCTTATCCTTTCATTGTTGTGAAAATTTATTTAGCTATAACAAAAGTCTCATCACCCTAAATTCCTTAGAATTTACTTAGTTAACAAAAGTTAACAGTGGTTAAGCCTATTATAGAATATCCTGGCAGACTTGCCAGGTATGGCTTTTGCTTAATATATTTTTAGAAAAGCATTCTTTTTTTTTTCCCCTCAAAGTCCATTTGTTTGAGTTTTGGTAATTGACAAAATGATTGCATGTGAAGCATAATTCTTGCATAAAGTAAGCTGCTCACAACACAGACTAATTACACATTTGGGAGGCAGGGCTAAGACATCCAGAGCTTACTCGTGCTGAGCCAAGAACACAGCATTTAATGAAATGAGGACCATAAAGGATTCAGCGTGGATGCTTTCAGGTCTGACCTGGGCTTCTGGGAAATTGAACATTGGCCCTGCAGACTGGTGGATTCCCCCGGGCTTTGAAAAGCCGGGTTATTACCACTTGTGTGCGTGAATCAAGCACTGCTTTGCAATACTAGAACATTTGTGATTCCAGAAATGGCCTCATTTGGAACACTCTTAAGCTAATAATATAGATGCCTCCCACTCATCCATCTTCCTGCCTCTCTTTCCTCCTCTCACGCCAAGTAATTACTTTTGATATTTGTTTGATAAAAAACGGTTAGAATATCTGGCAAGCTCCAACTGTGTAGATTCTTCTGTTTCCTCTTTCCTATTCTTGAAGTCTGTTTTTTCCTCTCAGATAATACTGTGACTGAAACGGAAAGGCCCTCCCGTGTTGTTCAATAAACTATTTGTCAAGTATGTTCTGTATAAGTAGGCTATTTCATATTTCGGGTTTAGTTCATAATAGATGCTTGATAAAAATTTGCTGAATGACTGTGGTTGTCAAAGATTAACTCACTTAGGCCAGAATGGATCAGTCTCATTCCTGAATCCCAACCATGACAGGTTATTCATTATGTTTAGGTATAGAAATAATAATATGGAAAACAAAATGAGAAGATGGAGAAATAGGAAAAGAAATAACTGAATGGGAGCGAGAAGGAACATACATATAATCAGGGTGATAACCAAACAACAGCTGTGAAAACTTGAAGAACATTTGCCTAAAACACAATAATGGGTTGGTTAAGGCTGGGGACACATATGATAAAGCATTAAAATGGCTTATAAATTTTTTTAAAGGGCAGTTAACATTTTACTTACCATTTAGTTTTGCATTTCACTTCTTTTTATTTAATAAAGGTAATGTCTATATATTCATCACTGCAGTGTTTTCCAAATTGAAAACTATGATTCATTATTTTAATGTAGTGGATTGTGACCAAAGATTTTAAAAAAATAAAACAGCTTAGAAGATACTAGAATCCATTGCACTCTGGGTATTTTCTCATAAAACGTTTGTCTTTGTGTGTGTGCACACATATACATATATGCATGGAAGGATAGAAAGAACAGTAAGCAGATAGATAACGTAGTTTTGGGACTTGATCACAGTGCTTCCCAAACTTGATGAAATGTACCATGAATGTTTCTGTTTGCAGTTCACTTGTGACTTGAGCTACATGATGCAATTTAAAACCAAGAACAGTCAAAAGTCTATCACAAATTGGTAGGTACGGCACAGCCCAGTGCCTTCATTGAGAATTTGATATTGAAGCTGGACTGGGGTATTATCTCCCCCAGGAGCAGAAAGTATGGTCTGAAAGGGGAAAGACTGGCCTGACCCCACCAGCTGATGCAGACTCTCTAAGGTGTGTTCTAGAAAGAGCATGGGGAGCTGGCATAGACGGATGGCAAGAGGGGATGGGGCTGTGGACTCCCCCCGGAGAGGCTGTCCTGCTGTCTGAGGATCCTGGAGCACGGCTACCTGAATATCCCCAATGGTGTCTCTGACCTGGCATCACACATCAAGGACATTCACTGAGTCGCTTTGGGGTGCAAAGCCCTCTGCCAGGTTCCTCCAGGACACAGAACATGCCTTTACCTAAGACATTACCCCGAAATATCAGCTCAGACTAATTTCCTCATCCAGCAGCAGCCACTCAGAGGGTGGGTCCACAGCCGTTCTGCTGACCGGGATGAGAGGCACTCCCACAGTGGGCCGATCCCCACACACCACACCCCCCCACCAGTGCACGAATCTGTGCACCAGGCTCTAATGTATGTATGAATATATATATATATATATATATAATATGTGTGCATATTATATAATTATATTTAGCTTTAAAAGAACATATATAGCACATATTCTACTTAAATATATTTCCACATAAGAATGGTCCATAATCCAGTGCCAATAGATAACCAAGTTATTTTCTGTAGAAACAGATGAGGCAAGATGAGGGGCAGGTAGGTAATAGGTAGATGAGTAGTTATCTGATTATGTGTATGAAGTGTATATGTTACATAATTGAAATATATTGCACACATAAGTTTTTGTGCTTAATTTCATATATTCTCACATGATTAAAAGTAGTCGTGTCGATACTATGTTCCATAATTATGCGATTCTTAATAAGTAAGAGGACAGAAATAACATACATGCAAGCAATACTAACCTGACAAACACCACTTGCTAGGCTGTCTTTTTCTTCTCAGTTCTTATGTAAGTAAAAGTTAGTATTCTGCAGATGTTCCAATAAATTCAATACTTATCACTTTTCATTCTCTGTGCCACATTGTTCACATTTCTGCCTTTGGAAAATTAGCTGCTATAAAGCCAGACATAACCAAGTGCAGAATTCCCTAATAGTTCACCAAGTAAGTGGAGCCTGAGACCTAGTCAACCGAAGAGGCTTTTACTGCCACCCCATTCTGGGACTTGGGAACATATGGACAAGCAGTTCTGCAGTTCCAGTGCCTCTCTGGATCCTGGTGGCCTTAACCTCAGCGACATCTGGCAATTGTTGATTCAGGGCCATGATTCTCAACTGGAGGTGATTTTGACCCCAGGAGACATTTAGTGATGCCTAAGGCTTTTTTGGTTGTCATAACTCTGGAAGGAACTACTACCAGCATCTAGTAGGTAGTAGCCAGGGATTCTGCTAAGTATCCTACAGTGCGTGGGATCGTCCCTTACTACAAAGAGTTATCAGGTCCCAAATACCAGTCGTGCTGAGGTTGAGAGAGCCTGAGTTGAGGATCCTGTATGGCTGGCCCAGGGCAGGGGCTAGGACAGTGATGGCGAACCTTTTGAGCTTGGCATGTCAGCATTTTGAAAAACCCTAACTTAACTCTGGTCCCGTGTCACATATAGAAATTTTTTGATATTTGTAACCATAGTAAAACAAAGATGTATATTTTTGATATTTATTTTATATATTTAAATGCCATTTAACAAAGAAAAATCAACCAAAAAATGAGTTCGCGTGTCACCTCTGACACGCATGTCATAGGTTCGCCATCACTGAGCTAGGACATTAGACCTGGGTGCATGCAGGTTGGGCATCTGAGCATCCATCCTGGGCCCTGCTCTAGGGACCTCGAGAACTTTGACTGGAGACATGGCCTCTAGTAGCAAAGTATAAGAGGTAATGAAAAGACAGAAATCAATGAAATTCATAAGATTTCCTTGATGTGCCAGGCTTGCCTCTTTGGTTTAGTTTTCCCTCTGGTTGTCTTGGGTGGAGAAAGCAGGGATACTCCTGGCACAGTGTGGGAAGAGCCCTTGTCTGAAAGCGAGGAAGCTGGGGAGAGTTGAAGGTCCATTGTACCACTGCCTTTGGGCTCATCCTATAACGAAGGCCTTGCAGTGGGGCCCTTGTGAGGACTTTATACCTCTCTCCATCTCCCCCAAAATGCTGTCTGGCAAGATTTGAGTTTAATTTTCCGAGTTACTAGTTGAGCCAAGATTATTGGAGGAAGGCATTCAGCATATTGATTTTTTTTTTTTTTTGGTCCATTAGGTAAAGGGACATTTATTTCTAACAGGAAATGGCTATGTTAACTACTGTAATGGCTTCCTCCACCATTGGGAATGTTGCTATTATTAGAGACCACTAATTATGGCCTGAGCCTGGTATAGCATAAGAAAGATATAAAACGTTACTGTAATTGAGTGGAGGATGTGAAATTGCATAGTGTCTTACGGTCCCTGTAGGCATCTGTCTTGGAAGTTCTTGTGGTGAGGCCAAGTCATGGTGGTTCAGAGAAATTGAGACTCGGTACAGCAGTGAAGAGTCTGACACAGGAACCACACTGCCTGGACTCCACAGAGCTCCCACACTGACAAGTCTTACAGACTGTCGTCGTGGTACTTACATGCATGCGCACATGGCACTACATACATGCACACTTTACTTACGCACATGCACACACAGTACTTGCACACACAGTACATGCAAACTGCCATGCAGGTCAGTTTCCTCATCCATAAATGGGCATCATAATAATCCGCGAAGGCTTGATGTGAGGAGTAAGTACATGGATATGAGTGAAGCGCTCAGAAAAGAACTACTCAATCACTGTGAGCCCTAGTTTGTTTTTGTTGTTATATCTGGCTCTCTGATATCAGGGACTTAACAAAAAGATACCTTTTAAGCTTAAAATGAAAAGATAACCATACTTCACCTGATTTATATTTTGTTTGTACCACTTACGCACCAGACGAAAGGTGTCAGTGCAACTGGTGGTTGTTCATCTTTATAAGAGTCAAACAGTTGCCAAAAAAACCTGATTTGATTATAGAATAAAGTGGTGTAAGCAAACCTGGTCTTCGTATCTCTGACTCGGTAGATAAAAAGCCAGAGCAACTTCCTGGTCTTTCTCTCTCACAAACTTCTAGCGAGAACAGCTGTTCTTTAATTTATACTTTAATTCAGCAGAACTTTATTACTCTTAAATTCACTAAATCCCACAGAGATCTGGACACATAAATGGTTTTGAAATGTTATGGATTCCGAATAGGGCATTCTGGAAAACAAAGATGCAGGCTAATAATTTACCTTTAACTCTGGCATTTTAATGGAAAAAGGACAGCTAGTTTGAATCAAATAATGAAATTTTTCTTAGATAATAATAAAATGAGTTAGTTTAAAGAGCTAGCCTGTAATAGGTTCATTAAATTAAGCAAAGTTTCATTTTTTTTTTTGAAACTATCTATTGTCAAAATATTTACAGCTAATTTCATTTACAATGAAATTAAATGAAGGGACTATTTCTTTAAAGTTAGACATGGATTTTCTCTTTTTTGGTGGATCTGGCTATGATCAGACCTCCAAATCCTGTTTTAATTATGGGTTCTTTGCTACCTCTGATTGTATAGTTGTTATTTTGTGACTGGCGTTCAGACCTTCACAGTAATTTTCAAAATATGTAATTTTACATAAGAGTCCCTCAAAGTGACCTTAAGATGAGAGTGTCTAGACATAATTATGGAGAGGAAGGAACTACCGACCTCAAGAGCCGATGGTTTCCAGGGCTATCTCATTTTCGAATGTTAACCCCTGTGGCAGCGTTTCGTCTTTCTGCAAGCCTGAGCGATGTAGGAGGGGCACCTGCAAAGCTGACCACGCGGGCAGCACTTTCTAGTGTATATTTGGAAGTACTGGACATACTAGGGACCAAATATGATTAACCACGGCCTTCTCCCTGGATGCCTATCTTTTTCACCATCCTCTGTATTTTCTGAGAACTGCCATTTTGTTGTTGTTGTTGCTCCAGGTCATTTGTCAAAAAAAAACCAACAAAAAACAACCATGAATATTTCTTGTGTATTATACTTTTTGTCTAGGCTCAACAATGGGTTGCCAGTCAATTATACTACCCAGGGAAGCATGGGTAAGGCCTGAGTTTCCACAAAGTAAAATTTGATTCAGTGATAGCCGTTACAAGCCACATCTCTCTAACTTAATAGCATGCTCTTTTCCCAGTGCTCCGCATCCTACGGGCCATCTTTATCAGTAGCATTGCTTTCACAGTAAATGATATGTTTTAAATTATATGCACCAGATATTTCTTCAAAATTTTAGGAAGTTTCTACACTAAGCTCTGTCTCTTTGTCTGTAAAATGAAGGGTGTTACAACCACACCACATCTAAGGGCTTCCTGGTACCTAGGATTCCCTAAGTCTAATACCCAGCCTGTTTAATTATTGAGACTATCTTGCCGAATTTCCAAATACTTATGCGATGTTTCAAATGACATGGCCCTGCCTTGCCAAAGGATCCTCTCTTTGGCCCATTATCAACTATAATCCCCCAAACCCTTCCACCTCTCCATGGACATGGTGGCCCCTGCAGAGAGAATGACACCCCCCTCCCCTTTGCCCCATGGGGAAAGGAATGCAGCTGTTAAAGGTCCAGTCGTTGTCTTACCAAATGCATCTGTGTTTGGCCATGTGAGTATGTGAATATTAACCTGCTTTCTTCCCTCCACTCTTTTCATGTCCATCTCCCCAACAGAAAGGAGAACCTGACTGCCGGGCCCTCTCTCCGGAGACCACGGACCAGCTCACCTTTGAGATCCCCCTGAATGACTCTGGCTCTGCTGGTCTGGGGGTGAGCTTGAAAGGGAACAAATCCAGAGAAACTGGAACCGACATGGGGATTTTTATCAAATCCGTCATCCATGGAGGTGCTGCCTTTAAGGTGGGTAAGAATGATCTTTCCCCATCAGTGGGGAGGTACCCAGAGGTGCAGCTTTTGGGCCTGAGGTCTGGATGGAGAAGGCATGTGAAGGGGAGACCACTGGGCCTTCCTGCTGCACTCAGAAAGGTGTGTGTGGACACATCTGGGTAGCAGGGGTTTCCCCTCCTACTTGAAGCGGTTAATTTCATTTCCTAGGCATGGCTCTACAAACCCACCATGATTAACATGCTCTCTTGCATTCTTTTTATGACTCTGTGCGAATGACTCTGGATGTGTAAGCTGACAGACCTAAAAATACACCATCAGGAAAACAGAACGAAAAAAAATAAGTCAACGTCAAGGCAGCAAATAAGAAAATTGCGTTTGCAAGAAAGAAAGCTCAGTGGAGCTTGTGAGTGATTGTAGTAGAAGCTAAAGGCCATTTATCACATTTTACGCACTTGGAGATAACCATGGTGCTGGGAATGCAGATTTGCCTTTGAACTTGAGAAGCTTATACATTTCTCCCCCAAAAAAGGGGGTGAGGGGAGAATGGGATTCTGCCTTTTTCCTTTGGATTGGGAGTGTGATCATAGCTGTTAGCATGGGGTCAGGTATAGTTAACTAGACAGCCTGTGTTCAATTCCAACCCACCACCTGCTAACAAGGAACTTGACCTGCCATGTTCCCGTTTCCTCATCTGTAGAATGGGGATAAGTAATACCTAATCCATGGGGTTTCTTAGGATTAAATAAAGTGATACAGACCATGTGATTACAGCAGTAAAGTGATCACAGAGGGAAACGTGCTTGAGCTTGCCTTCAGCTCCTGCTGGACAGTGAGACTTCCTGAGTTTGCTTGTGGCCTCAGCTACACTCTCACTGTGTGAATGTAAGCAGGTCACTTGTCCTCAATATGCCTCGCTTTCCTCATTTGTAAAAAGAGTAAAATTAATAGTGCCTACCTCCTGGTGCTCTTGCGAAGACAAAAAAGAGACAATATGTATAAAGTGCCTAGCACAGTGCCTATGATAAGCCTTCAATAAATGTTAGCCATTTTTTAATAATCTTGATATTAATAATGTGTGCCATATCCCCCACAAAACCCAAGCATACCTAGTTAGGTTTATAGGAGCAGTCAAAACCATGAGCTCCAATCATGGTTTTGTGGGAGCATTTTTCATATATATGTGTGTGTGTGTGTGTGTGTGTGTGTGTGTGTGTGTGTGTGTGAAGGGAGAAGGAGAGAGAGATAGAAACATCAATGATGAGAGAGAACCATTGATCAGCTGCCTCCTGCACACCCCTTACTGGGGATCGAGCCCACAACCCAGGCATGTGCCCTTGACTGGAATCGAACCCGGGGCCCTAAAGTCCACAGGCTGACACTCTATCCACTGAGCCAAACTGGCTAGGGCCATTTTTCTTCTTCACCCTTCCATATCACTTTTGTTTCATAGACACTGCAAAACAATGTCTTTTTTTCAGTCTTTTTCCTTGGGTAGTAAGAAATGCATTGTGGAGAGACAATTCCTTAATGTACCCCTTGGATCCATCAGCTTTTGTTGTATAATAAGTGACAAAATGTTAAAAAACATACATCGATAAACCTTTATTTCCTTCGTGACCCTCATGACTGCAGGGCAGCTAGAGGGGTTCAGATTCAGGCCAACATCTCTCACACTGTAGGTTGACAAGTCTGACTGTGGTCCCCACTACCCTGGTGTCTTGGGCCAGCAGACTAGCTGCAGCACGTTCTTAATCCATGAGTTGTCAGAGGGCCCACAGCAATGGGTGAAGCCTCTTAAGTTCTGGGATCCAAACTGGCTCATAATAACAACACACACACACACACACACACACACACACACACACCATTGGCCAAAATAAGTCATATGATTGAATCCAAAGTCAATCCAAGGTGTGAGGAAATACAGTCCACCCATGATGAAGCCATAGCAAAGTGTGGGTGCAGAGAATGATGGAGATTTGAAGCCCGTCATCCAATTTACCAACAGTCTAGCTCCAAAATGCAGAACCAGGAACAGAAGGAATAAAAGTAATAACAACAACAAATAACGTTCACTGTTCTTCGTGCAAATATATGCTGGACAGCGTGGAATGTATCTCTCTGGCTTCTCTCGTTTTACTCTCGACGTTCACACTGGATGATGATTGCAGTGGTTAGTGCCCCTCCACGGTGTGCCTGTGGTCACCCCGCCAGGACTTGCTTCACCTGAGAGCTGAACCCAGGCAGTCTGCCTTCAGACCCTGTGCTATGCTGCCCTGGGATGCAGGCTCTTTATCCGCTCGGTTTATCTTCCTAGAGATCAGGGCCCGTTGCCCTGGAACTATCTTGTATCAGGCTTGTCATGCTGAGCCAAGCCACCTAAGCATGTGCTGCGTTTGAGGGCGAGTCTTGGTCGTGCTGGTGGACATCAGCTTGATATCACTCTTCTTATTCCTGATGACAGCTCTATTTGCAGAATTTATTCCAAGTAAAATTGAAACGGAAATGAATTTGGGGAAATTAAAAGCAAACATCTTAGCCTTTTTTATGGGCAATAACTTACGCACAAGCGGCTACTGGAGCGCTGGTTTAATATGTATGTCCATGTTTGTGAAAGTGAGCATCTCCTGACCTAAGCAGTTTCTAACAAGCCTGTTTCTTGCAGAAGGATTTCACTTTCCATTTATGTAAATTTCTTTCCTGATGTTGGTCTGCTGAGTCAGACGATCACACCATTAAAGCCCACTGGACAGCATGTTTATAGCTGATCTTAGGCAGTAAGCAGCATCAATCATGAATGTAGCCTTATTGTGAAGGTTTGGTATCCATTTGTCTTGTTTACTTCGTGCAGTGGAAAGGGTAGAGGCCTAAGCACTGCTCACAAGAAATCTGATTCACTAGAGAAAACAGAAAGAGAATTTCGCTGTTCTCCTTCTGCCGTTCCAATCATCTACCATTACTCCTCAGAAAATTGCCACCCACTCTGTGATTCAGGATTATGTTTTACAAAAATTGTTTTGAGACTTTGTTCCTGTCCCTGTTCAGGAGATACCAATCTAACAGACTGCAGGTCCCCGGGGCAAAGGGGAGATAAGCTTGGGGAACATGGGCTTTAGCATCTGGCCCCTGGTTTTTACCTGAAACCAACAAAATAATCTTTCTGCGGGAGCACAGTCTTCCTCCTGGCCCTTCAGACCACGAATTGGTTCTCAAGGTATTGTTTCCCTTTAGGGAAGGTAGGTTTTTGAAAACTAAACTCCTTTGAAAAGTATGACCAAATTCTTCCTGTGGATTCTGTGTGCTGTTTTCTCCCCGGTTGGTGTAAACAAAGGTAGCCTACTTCTTGCCAGATGTAAAACGCTGGAATGACTGGGACTGCACTTGGAGGCTTCTGTTTTTCCCCCCTTACCTTTCAGGCTGCTGCTTTCTATCATTTCAGCTCTTGTTTGAGTCGTTTCTAACAGAGAAGTAAAGCTCTATTTGAAAGTAAGAGCATTCAGCTAGCCTAGGAAGTGAATGCCTCACTCACTCTAAGGGAAAACCAAGTAGTATTTTTACTTATTCAGAATTACCCAAATGCTTAAATATTGAAATTCCAGTCAAGAAGCCCAGAAACTCTTCCCTGTTCGTGTTTGGACACAGCATCTGCCATTTCAGACTGCTTTGCATCTAGAGTTGTCAGTGGCCCCCTCCGAGGCATCGCGTTGAGCTTCCTTAGCAATGTGCAAAGTGACCTTGGACCATAACAGCCAACTACAACTAGAAGTATTGATCCGAATATGCTTAAACAATAACATGCATTACTGTATGTCTGTAGTTTCACTTCAGTTTCTGTCATTCTTCCTGGGCATTTGCCCCTGAAGTACAGGGCAATTGTTTCCAGAACCAACATCGACTAGACCAGGGGTGGGCAAACTTTCTGACTCAGGGCCACAATGGGTTCTTAAACTGGACCGGAGGGCCGGAACAAAAGCATGGATGGAGTGTTTGTGTGAACTAATATAAATTCAAAGTAAACATCATTACATAGAAGGGTACGGTCTTTTTTTTTTTTTTTTAGTTTTATTCATTTCAAACGGGCCGGATTCAGCCCGCGGGCCGTAGTTTGCCCACGGCTGGACTAGACATAAGCATATGTGTTAATTTCTTATGACCCAGGCATTATAAGTGGAATACGTTAGTATGCCATGAGGATGCTTTTCCAAGATTCCTCTTTTGTGATTGGAATTTAAAGTTAATGTGGTGTTGTTGTTACTGTTAGGTGAAAAGAAATGTTGTCTTTGTTGCATTTAGGAAAAAAAATACCTTGAGAAAAATACTCTCCTTTCCCAAAATTCACACAAAAATCAGCTTGTCCTTTTCTCCATGAAACCTTGATTATCAGATTGAAGATCTTAAATGTTTTCACTTACTTGGTAAACATTTTGAATTCTGAAATCAGTGGCTTGTTTAGTTTGGTTTTTGCGTTGCTTTTGATGTACTATGTCAATTGAACCTTTTTTTTGGAGAAAATGCATTTTTACATCTATTGATTATACTAACTTAAACTACTTATTTTTTTTTTTACCTAACAATGAATCACTTTTAGAAAAATATCACTAGAATAGTGATATTTTGAAGATTGAGATAGACTATTAACATATAGTAAAAACCAAAATCTCACAGTCCAATTTTTTTATTGGAATATACGGACTTTGGGACTGAAAAGTGTCCTATGAAACCTTGAAATAATAAGGTAAAATTAAAATTTAAAGACAATTTTTGCTAAGGGAAAATGTCATGTATCAGGTAGATTATTTAAGGGCTCTAAAACAGAGAGAATGAATTTAAGAATACCTGTTATTCTCTAGAAAATTAATTAGCGAGGTTTGTGCTTAATAAATACTACTTGATGATGATGAAATTAAATGAAGGAAAAATGCCTGACATAGCTAATTGCAAATGCATGCACTCAGAATATGAAATAGATATAATTTAAATGATTTGATTTTGGTGTGCTTAGGAAATTCGATGCAGAATTTCATAATCTTACACTATTTAGTAATTGGTAGAAGATAAAGTTTTATCTAATACAAGCAATCCTCCTATTTTTAAAATGACTAAAATACAAATTTTTGGAGAGACTCTGCCCAGTTCCAGAATTTCTGGGAATATGGGCTGATGCTAAACCTCCCTGTCTCTTCATAATGAGGAGCATTTAATAGCATCCAAGCTCTTAACAGGGTCCGGTAGGAGTTCCCAGCATGAGTAATTTCCACCTTCATCTCTGCTGGTATCTATAAATCATGTGACAGATCTATAATTAATGAATTTAAAGGAAGATAAAAAGAACAGCTTTTTAAGGAACACTAATGTTAAATGATTTCTTTAACTATTCATTTTCCTTAAAGTTGATAACGTTTTCTACTGGTAGAGCCTTAAGGATCATTACAAGTAGTCATATCTTCTACATTTATACCTTTGACAAAAGGACCATACACGCTGAAGGTATAAATAGCTCCATTGCAAATCCTCAAATGTTAGAAGCCAAACTCTAAAGTTCATCCTAATCACAAAAATATTATACATGTTATGGACAACTGAAAACAGGAACTTTACCAGGAAAAAGTCACACTCACTGTTTTTCCATTAAGAATCTTACACAAAGCACTGGCTAGTGAGGGTCAGTTGGTTGTGCATCGTTCTGTGCATCAAAAGGTTGCTGGTTCCATTCCCAGTGAGGGCACATAACCAGGTTGCAGGTTCGATCCCCAGTCTGGATGCGAGGTAACCGATCGCTGCCTCTCTATCTCTCTATCTCGCTCGCTCTCTCTTTCTGTCTAAAAAATCAATAAAAACATATTTTTAAAGAATTTTACCTTAAGAAGTGAAATTAGTAATTTAAAAATGAGAAAAATACCAATTGTAATATTATGTTTAAAATCCAACATCCATCATTACTTTTCTTGCTGATCTTTATCACTCTCTCATTTTTATTTCATGCATGGACATGCAAATGAGGAACAAATTTATACCATGCTGGGTAAAATTTTGGAACTCTACATCAATTTGATGTATATTTTGGATTCCGTGATGATCTCAGTAGGCTTGAATAATAATAAAGCATTGGTAGACCTAATTAAAAAGGAAATTATAATCTACAGAAGTTGATATCCTAAGGTGATGATCCTTTGTCTGAAAACAGCACCTTTCACCTAGGAAGCCATGCCCCACTTCCTGGTAGGGATTGATAGGAGTTATAATGTGCTCAGAGTTTTGTTCTAGATCAGTGGTTCTCAACCTTCCTAATGCCTTGACCCTTTAATACAGTTCCTCATGTTGTGGTGACCCCCCATTTCATTGTTACAAATTGAACATAATTAAAGCATAATGATTAATCCCAAAAACAATATGTAATTATATATGTGTTTTCCGATGGTCTTAGGTGACCCCTGTGAAAGGGTCATTCGACCCCCAAAGGGGTCGCGACCCACAGGTTGAGAACCGCTGTTCTAAATGCTCTGTTTTGGGCCCATGTTTCTAGTTACCAGGCCTTTAGCAATCATGGCATGGACGAGAGCACACTTTGTTTCATTTTGTTTTTTTAAGTAAATAAATACTTTTCAATAAGTTGGAGAAGCCTCTGAGATTCTAATCCGGTTAGGCATTCATGCAGAATCTTTTTGATTCATATATAACATACGCCTTGGTAACTTTTTATTAGCAGGTTTTCTAGGCCAAAGTAAACTGAAAAGAGAAAATCAGGAAGTGGATAGGAAAGGATGGAGAGGAAACTGAAATGACAGGAGACAGAAAAAGTGTAAAACAAGCAGAGGATGCTATCACTGCACCGGAGGCCAGTGAATATTTGTGCTAAGTCAGGACTTCTGAAATTGTCCTGCTGAGGAAATTGTAAGAATCAGTAATGACTATAATAAAAGCTCATTCTTATGGTGTATTTGTTCATGCCCCATGTTTCCAGGAGGTGTTCAAAATGGAAAGAATTATAGCACATTTTGAAAACATTATATCAGAATGGTTTTTATGTATATTGTGATGCTCTAAAGAAATACTCTTCAGATATCTTTTTTAAAAAGTCTCAGATGCCGCAGTGCTGACTCAATAGTATGTTGCTGGAACTTCACTGGTTTGCTACATAGAAATGAAGTGAGACTTTTACGGCAATAGCTGAATTAGGTCAATACATTTAAAATTTTGCATAGCTGACCCCCTGATATTGGGCCAGTTCGCAGTAAGTAATCAAGCTTCACTTTTAAAACTGTAAAGGTTCTCGGAACATGTGCGGGTGTACCCGAGCCAGCCTGGATTCACGGCTCTCCCAGAGTCATAGTTTGTAAATTAAACAATTGGTCTATTGTAGTTGAAACTTACACCAGGCCCAAAGCACCTGAATGAAATGTTTTTCAAGTGACTCAACTTAGAAAGTATTTCTTGAACATCTGCAGTGAGTTATGCAATACACAATAGACTGGAGACAGAAAACTGAAGGCAGCTCATTCCATAAGCTAGGGAGGTAGTAGCATAATAAGGGAAATATATAAACAACTCTAATATGATCAGGGTGATGGTAGACAAATATAAAATATGGGTGGTGAGAGGATGGAGCAATTAATTCTGTCTGTGGAGAAAAATATGAATGGAAGGCAGTTGCTGAGCCTTGTTATAAACGATAGCTATTCAACAGGTGAGCGGGAATGCAGAGGACATTTGGGATGGAAGGAAGAGTGTGGGTCAAGTCACTGTGGCGTATACACCAGAATGCAACGTATTGCCCCTAGAAAATAGAGCTCTGGTTGGGCAGGAATGTCCCATTCATGTGGGTTGAAACGGTCTTAGGACAGATGATGTAAAGCATTGGCTGATGGAGGTAAGTACCCTTCAAGACAAGAATTTATGTGCTTCCAGTCTTACCAACTTTCTTTATTCCACTTCTTTATTTTAAAACTGTACTTTAAATCTTGATTTATTCTGTTCCTTTCATCACTACTATTTTTCAATGAAATTAAAATATTTCAATCTGACATGCAAGGTTCTTTCCTAGGTTGGGATTTGTTGTTGTGACTGTTTAAAAGTACAACAGGCAGCTGTTGTCATGGAGTGACTTTAGGGAGTGGAGAAGGTGTTTTTCAGGACACCCTCTCCCCCAGTCAGGGGCCCTCTTGCCTGGAGGCCCACCCGCTCCAAGGACACCCTGCTCTGCAGTCTGAAGCCCGGCTTTGGGGTTTGGGCTCTGGGTGTGGATACTATCCCAGAAGGCTTTACCCAGGGCCGCTTTAGAAACATGCAGAGGCAGGAGCCGACATCTGGTCGTGATTAATCCTCTCAACACCATGGCCTAATGCAGACTGGCATTGGGCCCCGGCCAGCTACTCCTGGGAAAGCCAGCCTACTCTCTCATGCTTGTCTCAGGTTCTGTGGTGGCAAGTTTTGGTTTGTTTTTTTTTTACCATGGCTTCCTTACTCTCCCCTCTATAATCACGAGAACTTTAGAGATAAAGATACCTCACAAGAAATTGGCCCTAAGAGGTGGGTTGGACCATGTAATGTCACCGGCAATCATGGCAGAAGTAGTACCCAGAAGCCGTTGAATTCAGTGGGAGCTGAACTCCAAGGTCACTGGACGCCACTCTAGAAATGCCTCCTCCTGGCTGCCCCCACTGCTAACATCACTTGGTACTGTGTCCAGCTGAGGAGAAACCATGCTGTAAATATTTATTTTTTGTTTATTTATGTATCTTTGTTGTTGTTAATCCTCATCTGAGGATATTTTTCCATTGATTTTTAAAGAAAGTTGCCGAAACCGGTTTGGCTCAGTGGATAGAGCGTCAGCCTGCGGACTGGGTGGTCCCGGGTTCGATTCCAGTCAAGGGCATGTACCTGGGTTGCGGGCACATCCCCGGTGGGGGATGTGCAGGAGGCAGCTGATCGATGTTTCTCTCTCATCGATGTTTCTAACTCTATCTCTTTCCCTTCCTCTCTGAAAAATCAATAAAATATATTAAAAAAAAAAAAAAAGAAAGTAGAAAGGAGGAGGGAGAGAAACATCGATGTGAGAGAGAATATTGATTGGTTGCCACTCACACGAGCCAGGACCAGGACCGGGGATCCAGTCTGCAACCTAAGTATGTGCCATTGACTGGAATTGAACCTGAGACCCTTCAGTTCACGGGCAGACACTCTTATCTATTAAGCCAAACTGGCTAGGGCCATATTTATTTTAAGAGGTGAGATTCTGTAGCTTTTATTAGATTCTCAAAGGAGGCTAAGAGCCTCCAAAACACAAGAATTACTAGCAAAGTGGTTGAAAACTTGAGAGTGAATAAGGCAGTTCAAATCAGCTTTTAGAAATGTGAATTGTCATAATGCACTCAACCAGCCGGATCCTTGGTTTCTTGTTATAAGATGGGGAAATAGTCCCTAATGTATAGGATTGCTGTATGGATTAAATAGTCTAGTGCATGTAAAGGTTTTAGCACGATGACTGCACAAAGTAGAAAATCATTAATAATTCTTGTCATTAATAACTGTAGTGCCTTTAATCATCTCTAGAACTCTGATTTTAGACGCAATGTAGCATGACAGCTACATGTCTGATTCAAAGACAAGTATACCTAGTCATGCCTGTGCCCTTTAACAAGTCACTTAATTTCTTTGAGCCTCCTTTTTATATCTCTTAAATAGCAGAGAGTAGTAGCTTGTGGTAAGGAATGAATAAGAGAACATATGCCAAATATTTGCACAAGGACTGGCCTGTATTAGTGTTCAGTTAAAGGGAGATGTAAAACTCAAACATCTTGTCTCCCAGTTCACTCTTCTTCCTGAACCAGGTGAGGGCTGATAAGATTTGAAGCCAGCCCAGGACACGGAGAAGACCTAAATCTCCTACCAGTTTTTACTTGACCTAAAGTGCCCTTGAGGAAGTTACTTCTTATCTTTTCTCTGTTCTTCCTCTTTGGAAAATTTCCTGTACACTCTCCTAGCTTGAGGATGGATACATTGGTTATGGGCTTGCCAGAGGTGAGAGTATAGTTGCTGTCATTGTGATTAGGAAGGAAAGTGTCTTCGTGTGTTCAGGCTACTATAACAAAATACCATCAACTGGCTGCTTATAAACAACAGGAATTTATTTCTCACAATTCTGGAGGCTGAAGCCTAAGATCAAGGCACCAGCAGATATGAGTCTGGTGAGGGCTCCCTTTGGGTTGATAGGTGGGCATCTTCTTGCTGTAACCTCACATGGCAGAGGGAGCAGGGATCTCATCCATGAGGGCTCCATTCTCATGACCCCTAAAGGCCCCATCTCCTAATAACCTCATGTTGGAAGTCAGGATTTCAACATATGAATTCAGGCAGGGGCATGGGGGCATAACAAACATTCAGTCCGTAGTAGAAAGGGATTTTTTAAAAAACAAACAAATGTAAACATGGCTCAGATTATAATGAAATAAATATCCTAAAATTACTGAGGAATATCCTTAGATAGTTGAATTCACTTATATACAATCAGCTGATGAGAGTTAGCATCCTCATGCTTAATTAAGCATTTGCTTGAACATAGTATCAATGGGGGAGAGGGAATAAAGCCATAAAAAAACTACTCTTCTTGACAAAATTACTCCAAAGCAGACTAGACATACATAATTTTGAGTATATTTGATGAGTGAGGAGTAATGACCTCATTGAACCAACCTCATTTTACATTAAGACCAGACCTGGGGAGGTATATATAGAGGGGTGTTTTCTTTTTTCTCCTTCTTCTAGTTCACTTCCTTGCTCTTCCATCCCCCAGCTCAGTCTCCTGTCTTCACATCCTTAGCCATCTGAGTGGCTTTGCAGGTAGGTTTCTCTTCTAGGAGATATCATGTAACATATTGTCCTCTCTGGGTCTGAAAGTTCCTTTTTGCTTGGAGCATTACTGCTTTAGGGACTAGTCATGGTCATCTTTGTAGACAACAGAATGGCTAGTGAATATGTGATGCCGAGAAGTCAGGACTTGGGCTCTTCTGACACAGTGCTGACTTTAACTAGCTGAGCAAGTCCTAATTTAAGTGCCTCCTCTTAAGAGGAGTTCAGTAAATGGTTTCTGCTCCTCTTTGGCCATCACATTATTCATCTGTACACAGAAGAGGTTGGGCAAGATGACCCCTAGGGATGCTTCCAGCTCTAAATTCTGTGATTATATTCTAAATGTTAGGACAACATGGTGCTTAGCGGCATCACCATTAGTGAAATTACCCATCGTTTATCTTTTAAGAAAAAGCACACACCGATAGCAACAGACTAGCCAAGCCTGAAAATGAGAGAGTGTGGATTTTTATCACACCCGCAGCTCTACCGTGCTACTTGTGATGAATGTGAATGTCTCTAAAAAAAAAAAATCACAGCTGCCCTGCGATGACCTGACCTGCCTTTTTGTTTGGGATTTGGATTCAGCAAACATGTTCTACTTCAGTGTAGTTCTGCATGCTTGAGACTCGGAATGCAGCTGAAAAGAAAAGCTTGTGCTTAGTACGTGTTGGTAAGAGATTACTTACCTCCCCCGCCGCTCCCTCCCCCCCTCCCCCCCAAAAAATGTTCTTTTTATATCTCCTTATCTCTTGGTTACCTCTTCACGCAGACCTGGTCCCAGACCTCACAGAGCAGGTTCACAAGAGGTTACCAGGTGGGATCTCACTCAGAGTTCATTTCCTTCATTCTACAGATATTCATACAGCTTCAAACTTTATCTTTCTTCTTCCTGTTCCAGAGGACAAGGTGTCCTGCCAAGACTAAGCCTCTACAAATCCAGCACTAGTCCTCATTTCCTGTTCGCAGAGCTAGGATCTTGATCCAACTCTTCTGCTTCCTCCTCCTCTTTAAAAACCAGTCGTCCTAAAAAGATTTTGAGTGACCCTCCTAACCTCCTTCACAAGATTCAGCCCAGTAATCCTCCTTCCATCAAATGTCTTCCTTCGTAGGACTAAACCATTATGGTTGTTTTTGTTTTACCCCCATTTCCAGTAACCTTAATCTTATTCTTTCTGTGCCTCCTTCAAAATAGATAACAGAAATAAAAGATTTCTTTCTCAATTGGCCTTTCCTGTAAATCTCATTTCCAGATTTGCTCCAAATTAGGGTAAAGGTTAAGTGGAGTGGGAAAACAAGAGGAAGGGAGGGGACAGAGCTCTGTTGAGACAGCCCACTCAGGCATTTTACAGCTCTGATGGTTCACCCTTCTCTATCGATCCCATTGCCTTGCCATCTCAATTTCTTCATTGAGACTGGGTATGCTCCTTTGGGTGGCCCCCGAGATGCCATGTGACCAGCACCCTCTCCAGCAGGTGGTGTATACAGTGCTTTTCTAAGACATTAACTCCCCAGAGCAGCTGTCACTACTCACCCTGTTCCCTCTGTCAGCAGAGGAGTGTCCTCTGACCATCTGCTACCGCACTAGTCGAAGCTCATCAACTTGTCCACAGGATTTCTTGTCTGAGCCATAGTTTTGGTCCAATTGGTCACTTTGTCTGCTTTTCTCCTTTCTTAAGGAAGTGTTTTCCTTGTGATTTCAGTCTGTTCATTTGAACATGGATCCCAGATGCTTCCAACTGCTAACACTCTTTAATGTTTTCCTGACCCTGTTTCAGTGTTGCCCAATTCCCGTCTAGAGAGGAATGACAAGGGAATTCTAGGAGACACTGAAGAGACCAGGTGCATGGTACCTGACCTTGGATTGGTTTGTCTGGACCTTGCTTTTGTGACCTGGGGCAAGTCATATCACTTGCCTCAATTTTCTTATCTGTAAAATGTGAAGAAAAGCATTAATCTACTTCACTGCCTGGGATTCTGTGAGAATCACTTGAGATTGTTAATGGGGAAAAAATCTCTGGAAAGGTAAATTGTTGTACACACCTACTGTGATTTCTATTACATTTATTAGCAGCAGCCACGGTATAACGTCCAGAACACTGCCTCTGTGCCTCATAGCAAGAACTTTCTACCCTAGTGGACAACAAAACATAATTCATGTCTCTAATCTGACTGTCAATATTTTAAGCACCCCTTCACCACCAGGCTGCCTGTAGGGGAGATGAACTGTGGTCCCCTCAAGTTCTTTTGTCGGCAGAGCTGGCTACTGCTAGACTTTTTGTGAGGGATTCTGGCTGAGGATGACTGGTGCCGAGAATTGAATTAGTCTAGAGTCCGGGCTGCCTAGTCACATGCTGAGGTGCCGTTTGTTCCTGCAGATGCTGGACAAAGTACTCAGCAGTCAGAACCTCCTTATAAAAGGCTTGACAATCCCCTTTCTCAAGCTTTTCTGCCAGAGGACATCACAGCAAATTGGTCCTTCAAGACATACTTCTGTGTTCCTTTGCAGACTATCAGACTAGCAACTTTTGGTTGTGTTAGAGAAAATTGCATGAGAATTTTATCCACTAGAGCAGCAATAACATCTGAAGACACATTACCACTGTCATGCACAAGGCACTTAAGCGTGATGTCTCTCTGTGCCTAATAATGCAAACCCTGTTCCTAAGGGATATGACCACTTCCTTTGGTTTTCAAACCCCTTTCCTGGAGTCAGCAACATGGTCCCTGCCAGAGCAAATGGCAGAATCAGGCTGGGTTTGCATACTTGCCAAAGATTCTCAGTAAGAGACGTTATACAAACATCTACATTATTGCGTCTCAGGACTCGAAGATTTCTAAAAAAATACTTTCACACAATTCATTCTTGCTTGTCTTTGTGACTATTTGATAAGCTCCAGAACGTTTTTCTGCCATAGAAAATAAATCATTTCTAATAGCTGAATTATTTTCTGTTTTTGTATTTAAACTTGAACTTTCCCTGGAACAGCCTCATGTCATCACCAGACTTTTCTCTGTTTAGGACTGTTTTTCTTTCCTCTGCCCTAGGACGGTCGTCTGCGGATGAACGACCAGCTGATTGCAGTTAATGGGGAATCTCTCTTGGGAAAGTCCAACCATGAAGCTATGGAAACACTTAGACGATCAATGTCCATGGAAGGAAACATACGAGGGATGATCCAGTTGGTGATTCTGAGGAGGCCAGAGAGGCCGATGGAGGTGAGCAAATCCATATTTCTGTCAGCAAATTGCCCAAATGGCCTCCTGAATATGCAAACTTCCATCACTAGTATGGTAGCTAGACTTACACAGATTCTGAAATTGGAAAAATATGCCCCAGAAGTTCTCTGATGGATTTATGTGGTGAACAGGTGGTTGTATATTTCAGGCATAACTAGAAGGTGTAAAAATGTGCATATAAAGTAAGTAATTTATCAAATGTAACAGGACCATATTTTCTACTTTTTCCCCAGAAATTCCTAGAGCCCGGGACTTTATGAATAAGGCTTTATTCACATAATAAATTATTAATCTATGCACCATCTTTTTATATCTTTGATTTATGTGCTAGCAGTGTCCATACCTTAGAAAGTTCTTAATCAGATATGTACAATGCTCAGTGTGAAGATCATTATAAAGCAATCAAATGTCTGCATTATCCCCCATAATGCACACGTGGATAGTATAAAATGGGAACTTAACTAATTTAAAATGTGATCTATTAAGCAAACTGCTTATTTTATGTTATTAAATATATGCTTTTAATTAAATAAAAATACTTAAAATGTTTTATTGTTTTTTCCTTATGAATTTTTTTAATTGTATGGAATACTTTTACCTACACATGAAGTATAAGCATAAAATATTCTTGAACGCTAATATCCCTAAATATTTTACTTACAATTATAGGATTATATTTATATTAAACAAGTATTACATATACAATCATATATATTATACAATGATGTTAACATTATTTTCTCTTATATGAAGAGATTATTAAATGCTGCTGAAATTATTTTAAGAAAAGATAAGAAGAAAAATGTTTAGAGCAGTTAAGAAAAGCATCAACAAATGACACACATTCTCTCAAACAAAACATGTTTGTATAATACAATGAGCAGAATTAAAATAGATTACTATTAAAACAAACTAAAATATTTGTTTTAATAATAAGTTCAAGTTAAAAAAAATAATAAAGGGTTTTCAAATTGACAAGGGTAGAAAGTAGTTTTGTATTACTTGAGTTAAATCCCAGGTTGGCCATTTCCAGGCAATGTGAAGACATCCATACTTGAGTGCTGGGTACTTGTAGATGACAGGCACTTTTGTCTGTTTTATCCCTCATTTCCCAGCACATTGTAGACACTTAATAAATATTGTTGAATGGATGAATAAAGGTTCCATCTGAGACCTACTTCGTCTGAAGGGTTAGCTGAAGTAGTACACATAAACTGCCTCTTACTTTGTTATATTATCAGCTATTGGGAAGGAGTAACTGCACCTTTTTACTCTTCTGTACATAACCTTGTAAATGTTAAATAAATGTAAATTGGCCAATTACTGGAGCCTATATATAATGAGCCAACTGGATTTCAACACTTGTGTCTGCTTAAGTGACAGAGAGTCTTCCATGAATATTTAATGCATTTTACTTATGTACATAGTTGTAAAACCCATATCTATTGCTCCCATCCTTGAAAGAATTGGCTGCTTTCTGGTTTAATTTGATTCCTACTCTAGAGCCCTAGGACTTCATGGAACCCAGTTGTTGGTGAAAGATGACCAGTCTGTGCATCTGTGTATTTGACCTCACTTAAGATTTCTTGAAAAAAAGATACTTCAATTAATATAAAAGTCTGGAGGACACTGCTTTAGAGTACCGTGCTTGTGCAGATAGCAAAAGTAAAAAATAAATGAATGTGTGTGTTAAGAGTTAGTTATCCCCCATCTCTCATCTTCCCTAATTTTATGTGTTTCTCTAGAACATATGAATGCTTAGTGGATAACTGTTCTGTATTTTGGCTCATCTAGTAGAGACATTTTATCATTTTCATTCTCTTTATTGCAGGTTTTCTCATTTTAAATCTCACACTCTGGGGTGGGTTGACAGTTATACCATCAGAAGAAAGTACTAAACTTTCCATTTGTTGCCCATCCCCAGAAATGTCTTGTTAATATAGTTCATCAGGGAATCAACTGTGAATAAGAAATGGGACAAAAAGCAATTTTTATGAGGACATTTAAACAAGATCCATTTTTAGTTTTCTTAATATTTACATGCTTTCCATGGGGGATAAGCAGGCATTTGACTCTCCGAGCTATTGAGAATCTCTGTGGTGCCCATGAAGATTAAAGAGCATGTTTTCTTAGAAAGACAGCTAATCTTTATTAAATTGAAAAGAAATAATCTGCAGCTATTTGATCTCCCAAATCTGTGTTTTACTATGTGAAAGCATATGTTGTGTGCTCATGTTTTTGGTGTATTCTCCTGTGGGCCAGCAATCACCCCCAGGTGCAATAAGAAAGCATCTGTAACCTAGAAAAAGGTCTCCACATGGCTCATGCATTCAGGCAAATCAAGTAGACTTGACAAGAATACCATAATGGTTACTTGAACCTTATATTGATATAAAAATTGAAGAAGCTACTTAAGAAAAGTCAAAATATAGAGTTGTTGGGGTATTTTTCCACATTACCCAGATGTACAAGATGCGTAAACAGTTTTGATGAGGGCCTTGTGAAGAATACCTAATGAGCCCTTGATTGAATCAAAAGCATTTTAAACAGAAACATGTTTTTCAAAGGATGCGCTTGAGGTTCAATTGTAATTCTATTTGAGCCTGGAGACTTGGTGTTAAAAAATGGGTTATGACCTGTTTTCTGTGTGTTTTTTTCCCCTTTCCCCAAAACATTTTCCTTCCCGCTGCAAGCTCATCTTGGTAGAAGCAGAATATGTTTAAAAATCCATTATATTTTTTATTGGCTGGGACACTAATGGAGGGCTCCATGGCAGCTCCATTTTACAAGCTGAACACTTTAATTAGGCTGTTTACTGATCAGTTGTTGGGATATCGATTGTGTCATTTATCAAAGAGCTGGGAAAGCAGGAAAAAAACAATTTTTTTTTTGGTTCTTGTTGTTGTTAAATCATAGCAGGACAACAGTATGGTGAATACCAGAGGGAAAGGGGGTGAGGGGAGGTAAGGAGATAGGGAGGTAGGAGAGGATCATGGGGAGGGGGTGAATGGTGATGGAAGGGGACTTGACTTGGGGGTGAACACACAATACAATATACAGATGATGTATTATGGAATGGTACACCTGAGTCCTATATAATTGTATTAACCAATGTCACCCCAATAAATTCAATTTTAAAACCGAAAGCAGGAGGCGATGCAAGGTAAGTCCTACCTCCCCTGCCTGCCAGGGCTCCAGCTGTAACTTCAAAGCAGTTTGCTGAGTGCCAGCCAGCAGTGCAGAGGCAAAGGATGTGGAAAAGGTGTTATAAGTCTTGACAAAAAGAGAAAGGACCTTCAGGCACTGAAAACATTTTCAGTATTAAGAATGCATAAAATGAATCTTCTAAATATTTTCTCACTAGCGGGACACTGTCACCAAAGAGGAAAGTATACATCAACTGCATTGTTTGGGCCAAATGCCTTGGGGCTTTGGGCCCAGATCTGTGTCTCCCCTTGTTGCACGTTCCTCTCCCAAACGGTCAAGGGCACGGCCAGGAGATAGATTCCAAGTGACTTCCTTGATATCTGTTAGGAAGATACATAATGTGAAGAGGATCAAAACCCCATTCTCTGTGACTCCATCCTCTTGTACAGATAGCTCTCCATATCGACCCCACCTACTACACGGCTTGGGGTGTTCTTCCGGATTCAGCAGTTTTAAGGAAACTGTGAATTTGTTTACTCACTAGAGTTTCTAAGTCATAATAGGAGAGGGAAATATGGAAAAAAAGAGAAAAAGTTCTCAGGAGATCCCAGTCTGGCATGGTCATAGCAGCTTGTTTTAGTTCCTGGCCAGAAGGCCTGGCGTCTGCACTGGGCCACACTCGTGGCATTTCAGCGGCAAACCTGACTTGTCCTGGAGTGTGTGCACTCGGTCCCCAGGGAGGGAGGGAACCAGCTGGCTGGCAGAGACACGTCCTTGGCATGAGCTGTGTTCTTGTGTTGACACCACCACAAGCTGTACTCCCAGATGGAAGAAAAATTGGAAGGAGCCAGTTGTAAATGGGGAAAGTTAATCCCCTTTTGTGTTGGCTATCAGCACTCCTAAGCCTTAGTACCACATTGTCAGTATTTTTCTATTCCAGATTCAAGGATGTTTTAACTGATAGACCCATCTTGATTTTCCACAATTGAGGATTTATGGGCAACAGGCTCTTGGAAGATTATTCGTCAATCAATCATTCTTTTGCTTTGCTTTCATTGACCGAGTTGGAACATAGCTAAAAAGCAAATGTAATTTTTGTGGCCATCCCTCAGGAGCCCGGAGAGTGTGGGGCGTTTTCGAAGCCGTGCTCTGAGAACTGTCACAGCGCCGTGGCCACCTGCAGGAGGAGCGAGGATGGCACGTGGCATCCGCTGAGCACGTACTGTCCACACCACAAGCAGAGAGGTAAGGCCTGCCCTTGGTCACCCGCTCAGGTGGTGCGAGAAAACACCAGTGTGTTTTGATGTTTATTTTTGTAAAGGGGCATTCATTAAACCAAGTGCAGACCCTGTTGCTCTGAGGAGTGAACGCAGAGGCGGGCGGGAGAGCTGACTCCGAAGTTGTGAAGCAGATTCCTGGCATCGCCTCCAGCGGAAGTGACAGCTTCTGCGCTTGGTGCCCCACACACGGAGGGCTCGTGCAAAACAAGCCGCGCCTGGGAAACAAAATGGCAACTGCCGCTTTTCCTTTTTTTTTTTTTAGAATATTTTAATATTGAAAGTTAAGAAGTATAAATAACTAAACTAAAAAAAAAAAAAATATGTGGTCCGGCTGGCATGGCTCAGTGGTTGAGCATCTACCTGTGAAGCAGAAAGTCACGGTTCGATTCCCAGTCAGGGCACATGCCCAGGTTGCAGGCTCGATCCCCAGTGTGGGGCCAGCAGAAGGCAGGCGATCAATGATTGTCTTTCATCATTGATGTTTCAATCTCTCTCTCTCCCTCTCCTTTCCTCTCTGAAATCAATAATATATATATGTGTGTGTGTGTGTGTGTGTGGGTGTGTGTGTATATATATATATTTTAAGTGTGGACTAGTATTAAATCATTAAGTGGTCCTAACATGATTCACAGATTTACGCTTGATTCTGTAAATATCATGAACCTAGACCAGTGGTCGGCAAACTGCGGCTCGCAAGCCAAATGCGGCTCTTTGGCCCCTTGAATGTGGCTCTTCCACAAAATACCAACTTCTGCACATGGGCCACGAAGTTTTTGCACTGTACGTGCACGCCCGCATGTGGTATTTTGTGGAAGAGCCACACTCAAGGGGGCGAAGAGCCGCATGTGGCTCGCGAGCCGCAGTTTGCCAACGGCTGACCTAGACCTCGGTGACTGTGGGAACATCCTTGTGCAGGTCTCACTGTACTGTCCCACGCTTTTTACCTGCTGTGGGGGGGCGGGGGGGGTCACATTTCTAGCTGAGCTTGAGATAGGAAACACTTGGATTTTCTTCCTTGTGTTTCAAAAATTCTACTTCAGGTCACCAAGAAAAGTCTTTTTATTTCCCTGAATCTAAGTTTTGTATTGTGAAAGCAATACATATTCCTTACAAAAAAACAAATTAGAGAAAAAGCAATAAAAAGCCAATGTTACTCATACTTCTATCAAAGATGTTAATCCATAACATTTTTATGTATATATTGCAAGTCTTTCCTTCATGCAAATATGTGTATAAAAGTGAAATGGAAGTGAAATATACTATATGTAATATTCATGGAATTGTTTTTAGATTAATAGCACATTAGGAACACCTTCCTATGCCATTGGATATTCTACATCATCACATTCAGTAGTTGCATAGTCATCTATTGAATGGAGTACTGTTTATGTAATCAATCCCTTATTTACATGTAAGATGTTACCAGGAGTTAATTATGTGGAAACAGTCTCTCAACTCTGAGATTACTGAGGTTTCTCTAGATTAAATTGTTTCATCAGAATGGGATGCCATTTTTCCCTCTGAATTCCCCCATTTCATTGAGAGCAGTAGCAACAGCTGTGACCATTTATTAAGTGTTTGCTGTCTGTTAGGTACTGTGTTAAGCAATTTACATGTACACTCGAAGTGGGTAATATTATTACCCTCATTTTACAGATGAAGAAATACGAAGTCGGGAGAGTAAATAATTAACCCAGGAACACACACTTGATCCACACAGCCTGGATTCAGCCCATCTCCCAGACTCAAGTGTATTCCCTGCACCATAGCACGGTCCCTTGAAACTGTTCAAGTCCTTCTACCTAAAAATATCCATGAGAAACCCACTTTACTTTGTATCAGAGGAAGAAATACTCAGTATGTTTCTTATCTTATTGAAAATTAAAATTTGTCTTGACAAAGCAAGATCTCCTCCTGAGACCTTCAATTCCAACAGCAGTAGAATCTGGGGAAGAAACAGCAAGTTTTCCACAGACTAAACCAGCCATCTCCCTCCCGTGCCTATATTGAAACATGTAGCCTTAATATGACTTGATTGTCATTTAATTCTCAAGAAACATGTTCAGTGGCCATCCAAGTTCAGGGTTTTATTCCTAAGTATACCTGTGACATCCACGGGAGCATTGAGCACCTTACCTCCTATCTCATTTCGTTTTCAGTACCTATAAAACATGATGCTGAAGTGATAATTGCACAGTATATTTTTAGAGGACATTGAAACATTCAAGGATATTGATAATACCTAGAAAGGCTAACAAAGGCTAAAATTATGGAACTACATAAAGTATAAGACTACACCCAGAAAAAAGTTTTACAATAATAAAGTCCACTCAACGTGCTAAAAACAAACGTGTAATACTTTAGAATGTCAATAGAATGTTCAGAGTTGCTATTTCCAATGGACGATTGGAGTTGTTTAGGCACAGTGGCCACAGACAACCACTGGGCAGTTCTGTCTGTTCTCTTCCTCCTGAGATGTAAATCCAGGTAGAACAACATTTACACCAATGGAAAACCCATGCAGATCAGCTATCTACAAGGTTCCTACTGTACTTCCTCCCTGGACCTCAATTTTCTAAGGGAAACATAAAAAATCCAGTCCTTTCAAGAAGTGACTCACTAAACATTTTTTCTTAAACATCGGAGAACATCTATTTTATTGTTTTCTTGTGGATCTGTGATATACTATGTTATAAGAATTAGGCCTATAAAAGCATAGACTCATGAAATTTTAATTGTAAGAGGCCAGTGGGTAAAATTCTCTTACTTTCATATAAGCATATTGACTTAGAGACAAAAGTATATATATATATAACAGAATTTATAAACATGATGCTATAGAACAGGGTTGGGCAACCCTGGCATGCGTGCCAAACATTGCATGCCAGTAACTTTTGCTGGCACATGAAACCCTCTCTTATAATCTTCCATATACAATTGTTTTCTTAATATTGACTTTTTTATTTTTCAGATAAATTCAGTATCGGTGCATCTTAGATAAATAATTTTACATAACATGTATACATTAAAAAATAAATGTATTTTTCATCATCATATACTGTGTTTTTGTTGCTCAAATGAATTTTATTATTTCTTCAAGGTTCTTCACATACGTACACCTTAAGAGATATCAAGTAGGCGTAATATGTTCTCAAAAAATTAGGGTTGGCATGCAGAAGAATTTTGAGTCAGAGATTTTGCTGGTTTTGGCATGCATTCACAAAAAGGTTGCCCATCCCTACTATAGAAGATGACCATGATCATCACCTCTATGTAATCTTAATAACATTTTAAGTTTTGAGAACCACTGGCAGTTGCCGAGTTTCAGACGCCTGGGAGATGGCAATAGGTCACCAAGACCTGTAAAAACAGTGAGTATTGACTCACCAAAACCCAGTCCTTTAGGGAGCTCTTTTAGAAAAACAAGATTGATTTGACAAAAATGTCTAGTGAGGAAAGGAACTATTACAGCCAAAACATTGACTTTTTTTTCTTCCCTTTTTGCTTTCCTTTGTATATTTAAAAATCCAATGTTGATATGCTGTGTTCCATCCATTTTTGTAATAATAGTACATACCACCCACAGTTCCACATTTCTTTTTTTTATATACATGAATATTTCTGTCAAGCTGTTCCACAGAAAAGGCATTTTTAGAACTAACATTTGTAGAAATTGTAACACCATAAAATTCACATTTGTGTTGGAGAATCGCTAGCAATGCCTGCAGTGGAAAAAGTGTGGTTCCAGGATGGTAATGAGGATGGAGCTTGTGTCCCAGGGGGTCACTGTGAAATCCTACTAAGCATTTGAATGGTAATAAAGTCCACCAACACTGTATTTTCCGAAGAATCTTGCTGGCAGATCTCATTGTGGGCCAAGAAATAGCCTAAGCACAGTTTGCCTCTTATTTGTTACTAGATGCCCGTGCACCCAGGGGGTGGGTCCCTCAGTACAACCTGTGCCCTCTCACAGTCCAGGAGCCCTTGGAGGATGTTTGACTGAAGGCTTAGGCCCGCTGCCCTGGGGAAGCAGACTTAAGCCTATAGTCAGACATCCTTAGCACTGCTGTGGAGGCAGGAGAAGCTCCTGCCACTGCCACTGTACTCGCCAGCTGTCAGCTGAGCTTCTGGCTGAATGGCGCTCCCCTGTGGGAGCGCACTGACCACCAGGGGGCAGCCCCCTGGTGGTCAGTGCACATCATAGTGACTGGTCGTTCTACTGTTTGGTCGATTTGCATATTAGCCTTTTATTATATAGGATTACCTCTCCCTTCCTGCCCTACTCCTTCTTCCCCTCCAGGTCAGCTCACATGCACTCCAGCCCCTGCCTCAGTCACCCATTGCCCCAAATCTGTCCAGGATCACCCAAAGGGGTCTCCTCTAAGCCTTTCATCCCTACCCCGAATCAAACGTTGGTTCTATGTCCTGTCTCTCTGAATTTGTGTTCCCTGGGGTCCTTTGAGGCAAAACCTAATAGTACAGTTATTTCTGATGTGCCAGCATGTATCTATCCCCCCCTCCATAGCATGGAAGGCACTACCTCTACAGTGGAGATCAGAAATAGAATTATACTTTTCAGTCTTACTGATGTTTATTGGTTCCCTCCATTGTGCAGAACATACTATCAGAGATGTAAAGATGAAAACAATGCCATTAGAGTCCTCAAAAATAGTCTAAACCAGGCGTCAGCAAACGTTGCCTGTGAAGGGCCAGACAGTAAATATTTTAGACTTGAGGGCCATAGAATCTTGGCTGTCGCTCCTTAGCTCTGCCAGTCTGGTGCAAAAGATTAGGCTGAAAAAGTATACATTTTTGGTGGGTAGGAAAATCAAGATTCAGACTTCAGTCTTTATGCTTCCAAGACCCTAAGCCCAGGGGTTTCAGTTATGAAACAGATACAGTATATCCACTCCTCTCTACTATGTCTACATGGGGAGTGGATATACTGTGTCTCATGGTTTTTTCAAGTACTTTTTGGTCACTAAGGCAAATGCTTAAGTCACCATATAATCCAGAGCATTCATTACAGAGTCTTGTTTATAAAACTGTTGTCATGACAGAAATAGCTCTGTTAATCTTCCCCTCATCACAGGGAATGAATGTGTGTCAGCCTTTCCTGAGAAGGAAAAGGTAGTCAAGATGCATGGACTTGCCAGGAGTTGCCAGCGGGTCACCAGCGTAAAAACATTAGCAGGCTGAGAGTTCCTTGCCCAGGCTGCATGCACTAGCTCTCCTACAAATCCCTCCGTTCCATCTGAGGACTTGTTTATTTCGAGACTGGTTTATGTGCTGATGAAAATTGTGTCTGAGAGTTGGACTGAAGCACAAGCCGGCACTGAATGATTCTGCCCCCAGTTTACTACAGCTTCATTTGTTCTTTGTTTATAGAGCCATTGCTTCCCGGTGATGGATGGGCCGAGAGCGAAGTACCTCCTTCTCCATCACCACTTCCCGTTCTGGAATTGGGCCTTGAAGATTACAGCCACAGGTATCGATAAAATGATATACCATAAATGTTCCTAGTTATGGTTTTTTGGGGAAAACCCAGCAACCTTATTTTAACTCTTTTTCTTTCCAGAATGGAAATCTCAGAGTGCCTATAATTCCTTTCCAGTGAAGGCTTCTTATAGCCGATAGCTTCGATTGTTCGTATTTTGCTTCTTGGAATTTTTTAAGATTCATCATATATTATAAAATACTTAAGAAAATTGTTGGATTTTCTTTTGCCAAGTTAAAAACTTGGAAACAGTGGAAATCAAAGAAAAGTTATATGGGAAGCTATAAAGCAAAACTGAGAAGACATAAAGCTGGGTTTTTTATTTTTTTTCTTCTTTTGTAATTGGCAAACCCTAAAGGTATTTTAAAAAATAGCTGTTCCAAGAAAGTTAATGGAATCTAAAAATTAAAGCAATGCCATATATAATCTAAAATATTGCAAAGAGTGCCCATTGCTATATCCATTTTGTAATAGAAACCAAAAAAAATCAATATTTTTTAGAATCACACAAGCATGAGAGAGAGAGATTTGCAAGCATACACACCATTTAACTAGTGGAATTCATAGATTTTGTTCTTCTGATGAATTTTAAAACTCATTAAATTGCCCCTTTGCTATTTTCTATATTTATTATGGCTGTTTAAAACTGTGCATTGTATTCTATTCTATGTCCCATGATAATCGTGTGAAATTTTTTTCATTTTTCTTGCAGCAATGCTGGTGTTATTCCTATTATACTTTTTATTACAATCTGCTAAAAATTAAAGCAACACAACAAGAGAATAGCTAACTCTATTAGCCGGCAGCTTACCTATACTTAGCTATCTCTGATTCCAACATTTTTGAAGTCAGCTATCTCACTCAAAGACAGTTTCACAAACTAGATTGATAATTGCACTCATGTTCTAGATCTGTGTCTCTTGGGGATTTTTGAAAGAATATCTGGGCATATTTAATTTTGTGCGTTCATTTCCATTGCCTACCTCAATCCTGAATCAAAGATGACAGACTGGTGGCATTAAATATTCCTTTTAAAGAATACTTTTATTTATTCTACTTGAGTGTTTATCCTGTGTATATGTGCAAAACTGTTGAGACAATGCAAAGAAAAATCAGATGTAAACCCTACCCTCTAGAACAGCGGTTCTCAACCTGTGGGTCGCGACCCCTTTGGGGGGTCGAATGACCCTTTCACAGGGGTCACCTAAGACCATCGGAAAACACATATATAATTACATATTGTTTTTGTGATTAATCACTATGCTTTAATTATGTTCAATTTGTAACCATGAAATTGGGGTTCACCACAACATGAGCAACTGTATTAAAGGGTCTCGGCATTAGGAAGGTTGAGAACCCCTGCTCTAGAAGGTGGAAGGCTAGTAGGTAAAAGTGACAAGCAGAACACAAGGTATTTACAAAAGATATACAGATAAAATGCTCTGGGTATCTAAGGAGGAGGAGAGTGCTTCCAGATGGAGCAGCAAGAAAACATTATGGAAGAAAAGTGGCGTTTGAGATGAATCCTAACATGTGAGGAGGGTTTCAGCAGACAGGAGCATGCTATGACCGGGTTTGGGGTGTGAGACATAGGTTAGAAAAATGGAGGAGGCTTGATGTTCACTGGAAACACAGGCTCTTCAGGTACCTTCTGTGGCAATTGTAGTGAAAGATACTGAGGAGTGTCCTGGGGGGATGGGAGAAGCCTTCAGATTGTCACCAGTGAAAGAGGGGCCAAGGCGGGTCTGCCCAGAACTATCTGGAAATAGGTTCTCCTGGTATCACAAGAAAGGCATTTCAGGGACAATCATGAAGGCAGATTTTAAGCAATAGTGGCAAGATTTATTAGAGCAAACGCCCTTGAAAAGGCTCCCGTACTCGATGAGGTGCTTCCCTGGCATTCAGCTGGTAGGTGGCATTCACTGCCCCCAGGTACACCATGCCCACATCCAGGACCAGGTGGGTTACAGCCACCTCCCTGTGGAAGAAGTCTAGCTTCAGATGCCACAGGTTTGCGCTTGTCCCCAGGGCCCGAAGCTGCCGGCCTGTGCCCCCACATGCAGTCTAGCTTCAGATGCCACAGGTTTGCGCTTGTCCCCAGGGCCCGAAGCTGCCGGCCCGTGCCCCCACATGCGAGGCCCAGGAGTCTAGCTAATGTCTTCCCCTCAGCCTGGCCTGAGATCAGCACTCTGCCTCGGCCCTGCAGCTGCCAAAGAGACTGGGGCTTTTGTTAAGTTTACCTACATTTCCTTGGGTTAGGGGAGAGGTAAGCTTTCTTTCAAACTAGCCAATATTTTTCCTGGATCTTCCTGGGGCTAAGCTGTTGCCTCCCCTATCCAGTCTCTTTCCTAGATGTTAGGCTTTGCCCTGTCCAACCCCATCTTTTCCCCAGCTTTGTTTCCTCCCCTTTATGACCCCGTGAAAAGACTTTCCCCTTAACCATTTCTCCCGCCTTTTTAATCTGAGGAAGGGGGCGGGTTGTTCCCTAGGGCAATGGGAAAACCAGTCTTTCCTGCCCTCTGGGGTGTTAGTCTGTTTGACGGAGTGATGGAGGCTGTTCCCCTGTGTGTCCAACATTGTAGTTTCCAGATTTAATCAGCCTCAGGCAGGATTCTCCCTTCTCTTTTTGTTAATCCCTAACTAGCTGCCTATGCTAACAAGATGAAAAACCTTCAGAGAGAGAGAGAGAAAGAGAGAGAGAGAGAGAGAGAGAGAGAGAAAGAGAGAGAGAGAGAGTTCAGAGATGTCACAGAGATAGAATTATTGAGAATTAGCAAGTGCCTTTTTAGATGCTTCAATGTCTCCACAAATTTTTTTTTCTTGCCCTTTTCTATAAAGCTCTTTTCTCCATGATCTTGAAAAACAGATTATATTGACCCCTACTGCAATAACTCTTCATCACATGCTTTGAAATAGTAACTTCCATTTCTATTTCCCCTCTCCCTCCCTAACCTTCTGTGTTTCAGCTTCAGTTCTCATCCCTTCCCTAGAATTGCTCTCTTCACCATCAACAGTAATCTCCTTTCAATGAAAAGTATGTCATTGTCTCAAACTGGATTCCTTTTTCCTCCTCCAGACTATTAGAGTCATTAATTTGCTCACTCATCCACCCAAAAGTATCTATGGAGCTCTAAACTGGTCACTGCAGAAGGTTCTCAGATTGGAAAACATCCCTGACCTAAGGAACACAGCCCCCTCTTGAAGAGACAGACACAGGAAGGAAGTAGCCTGCTTGCTGAGCTTTAGATACAATCTGCTGTTGGAGCCAGAGGAGTGGGCCACTAACTCTGCCTGCAGGTAGCCAGGAAGGTCTTACAGGAGAAGTCATGTTGAAATGGTCCCTGGGAGAAGAGAAAGGCGCTTAGGAGGCAGAGAAATGGTGGGAAGGGCAGTTTGGGTTAGGAAAACCCAAAGGAAGGAAGAGGGCCATGCAGAGCGTGCTCGGTGTGGCGGAAGCATCTGGTACCTGGGGAAGAATCGATGGGAAGGGCATTGTCTGTCCCTCTGTGGGCACCGGCTTCTCCAGAGAGCGGAGAAGCAGTGAAGGGTTTCAAGCCTGGGTGACAATATCACGTTGAGTGTGTTTGGTTGTGGAGGATGAGTGGACGGAAGAAGCCCTAGACAAGGTTACTGTCTGGGGACTGGCAAGAGCAGAGAAGGACTTGAATGGAGGGAAGAGCAGCATGGTGGAGAGGGACAAACGGAGCCGACGACATGTTTGAGATGGAAGGAACAAATCTAAAGCTTTGAAACGCTCTCCCTCCTGGGATTTCCTGACCTGCACCATCCTGTGAGCTGCTGCGTTGCCTAGGTGACCAGCAGCAGTGGGGTTTGGATGTGTGAAACTTGGGGTGGAGGAAAAATTGGAAGGGATCCAGGATGGCTGAGCAAAGGAGGCTGGGAGGCCGTCCTGTCTTTCAAAATAAGTAAATAAATAAATAAATGAACGTTGAAAGCCCTCTAAACGGGAAAGCGATGCTTTAGGGATGGAGCCAGTCTTATGAAGCAGAAAACTGCTGTTGCATGAAGAGCAAAAAACGGATCTGATCAAACCTAATGCCTGCACTTTGAACCGAAATGAAATCAGGGATTTACTGAACTTATTTGTAGCATTATATCAGTAATTAGCAGACAGAAATTTAGAATATATGTGTCTGAGTAAAAGTAAATAAATATAAAGGAAATGTATTTTCTATAGTGATATCTCATGGCAAATTAACAGCAGACAGAATATAGTAACAGCTTAGGCAATATTAGGTTGTCTGTTTTCCTCTATCTTGATTCTATCTTATGTCTCTGCTCTCTCTCTCTCTCTCTCTCTCTCTCTCTCTCTCTCTTTCTCTCTCTCTCTCTCTCTCTCTCTCTCTCTCTCTCTCTCTCTCTCTCTCTCTCTCTCTCTCTCTCTCTCTCTCTCTCTCTCTCTCTCTCTCTCTCTCTCTCTCTCTCTCTCTCTCTCTCTCTCACACACACACACACACACACACACACACACATCTTTTCTCACTCAGAGTAGCCAATTGTTGAAGCCTATTTGTGGACACTTCAGACTTCTGACATGATTTTCAGCATGCCCCTAAAAACTTACCCCCCCAGCTTTTATTTCAGACAGTTCTCCTTGAGCATTCATGGCCGGGTCCTACATGTCTGTCACATTCCTGACTTGCCATCATGCTCAGGACACTGGTGTGTGTTTCATGCTACCCCGTTTATTCATTATGCAGCATAATTTGACATGGAGTATCATTTCTATCTGATAGATCCCCTGGTAGCTCATGCTGAAAACACAGCCTTTACCTACGGCACGTCTGTGGCCTGCTGTCAATGTCCAGCTTCCCGCAGCATCCACTGCGGCCCACTCAGCCACGAGCACATGCAAACTCCTTCCAGAGTAACATGCGTCATATTTTATAATCATCGTGTCACTCTCCCACTCGAAGAACTTTTCATATGTAGCATAAAACTGCAAACTGTTTTGCTCGTCAAACTTACATGTCTAAAATATTGGCATGTTAACTAGTTCAGTGCTACACTCATTGAAGTGTTTGTATGCTCGCATTGGCTTTAATCCCACAGTGCCATATTAGACTTCCCTCCTTAACTATCTGCCAATCTGATATCATCTTCAGATCCATTTGTACCACTGCAAGAGGGAAAACCTTCTAGAGAAGGTTTTCAAAGTCAGTTGGTCACATTCAAAACAATGGTAGCAGATGTATATATCACTATGGTTAATTTTATTTCTTTGATTATATATCAACATAGCTACAAAAAGAAATTCACTTTATTTTGACAGGACCTTACTTGATGTTATCTCATCAGGTGGTATTACCAGCTTTATTTGTGGGTTTTTTTGTTTGTTTGTTTTTTAATGGAGATAGAGAAGGTTGTCTCGCAAGAGGCTGGGGAAATTTGAGTTTTTATTCTTAATTTGTCAATGAATGTGTGGTTTCATAAAGTAATCTAAGACAGTGAAGTGCGTTAACTAGTATGTTACTCATTTGGGTGGATTCCCATAGTCTTCCTTGAGCAGAGGGCTTTCAATGCCTGGGGCCTGTTTCAACAAGGGCTATTCATGTTGGTCCTAAACCTCCTTTCTCAAGGCTTTCATGATAACGCCTGGCATCTGTTTGGACTGACGCTTTGGTTTTCCTTTCGATCATGATATGCACCCCTCTCCGGAAACAAAAAAGTGAATCTAAAATGCAAGAAGCATCAGAGAGTGAGCCAATCTACAGTCACAGGGAAAGTTTCAATTTTTTGGACTCAGGATCAGCAACAACCTGTGCCTCAGGTTGGCCACCATTTTAGCCAACGTTTTTGTGGCTCTGGGAAAAGTTCAAGAAACCACAGTGTGGGTCCTGGCTTGGCCACCGGCCAGCTGTGTGACCTTGAAACTTCAGCCTCCCCTTTGGGCCCGAGTGTCTTATCTACAAGATGGAGAGTTAGATGAGGTGACCTTTCCCGCCTTCTGACTCTGAAAGGCTCTGATCCTATGAAGCCCATGAGTCTTTCTGACACTAAAACCACATCATCACAAGAGATCAAAGGATGAAAGCCTAAGTGCACATGGAGGTCAGGTAACATCATTAAAGGCAAATGTTCCAAACACGAGGCTGAGCTCAAGTCTCAGTAGCATCGAGTTCTTCAAGATGAGCTGAAGCAGTGAAAGTGTTGCCATTATGCGAGGCCAGTGGCAATAGCACCAGTGGGTCAAGGATTTTTGTTCACAGTTGGCATATTTGCCATCACTAGACACCACATCTAATACATTTTCTATGTCAGTGGTTTTGTCTATTGAAAATATAGACAGACATCAAGAAAGAAGCAAAGTAATAATAATAATAATAATAATAATAATAAGCTTCAAATTCTAAAGAGCAGATTTAAACACCTTGAATAGTTTTTGTGAAAACGTATTATTTCTTCACTGTAGAGTGCCTCAGACCCTCATTCAAAAACCAATCTAACCTACAGAAATAAAGAAAAAAATTAATAGCTCACTTATTGAGCTCTTATTGTGTGCTAGGCACTATTGTCAATATTAACAAATTTCAAAATTAATCCTTACAATAACCTTATAAAGTAAGTGCGATTACTATTCATTTTATGCACTAGTACACTGAAGCCATGGACCCTGGCCTCTCGCTCTCAAGCCCAGGGCCCTGACCATTGCACCACATTACTCTCTAAACAGAAGCAAAGGGGTCTCAGACACAGACCTGCCAAGAGGCTGAAAAAGCAGAGAAGGCAAAGTACCTGTAAAAAGCCTGGAAAACTCAAAAAGCAGAAATTTGCATTCATTTGGAAGCTGAAGCAGGCCTATTTATTTATCTGCTTGTTTCCTAAAAGCTTCTATAGAAATTACCCTGAGCAGACACTATTCTCCTGACTTTACAAACTTAAATCACTTTATCTCTTAACAATACTATAAGCTAGGGAGTGTAATTATACCCATTTTCTTCGTGAGGAAATCCAAGCACAGAGAGGTTCAATAACTTGCCCAGGTCCCACAGCTAGTAAGTGGCCAGGATTTAGAACTGGGCAGATCCACTGTGGCCTCTGTGCCCTTGAGCGCTATGCTGTGCTGCCTGTCCCCGGTGCTTCTTTATCTCCCCACTACATCACAATAATAGAGCTTCATTCATTCATTCATTCATTCATTCATTCAGCAATGTTACGTAGCTGCCCATTCATTTTAATATTGCTGTAAGGCAGTATTAAATATGCATGACTAATGAGTTTCAATAAAAGATTAAACTTATTTGGGTATATTTGGTTAAGAAACTGAGATCCCCTGTACATTTTAGAAGGGTTCTCATTAATAATAGTTTATTTTTGTTGTTGTTGTTTTATTGTTGATAGTATCAAATCTCAACTGTTTGAAAAATTCAGCCTCACTACTTTCAGACTCACCAAGATACTTGATTTGAGTTTTCACTGTATTTAAGATTAGGATAAAGTTATGTTAAAATGAGCCACTATATTTACCCATATTTACCTTCTGAACATACAGAAGTACCAAGGGAGAAGGTTGGTGTAATTTAATTTAATATATATATGTATATGTATGTATGTGTGTGTGTATGTGTGTATATTGTGTGTGTGTGTGTGTGTGTGTATATATATATATATATATATATATAAAGCGTAATATGCTAATTAGACCGACATTCTTCTGGATGACCAGACGACCTTCTGGATGAAGCCGGGGATGTAGCCGCAGCTGCAAGGGATGGATCCAGATAGCTGCCGGGGCTGTAAAGGCCTACTCTTGCATGAATTTCATGCATCAGACCTCTAATATATGTGTGTGTGTGTGTGTGTGTGTATATATATATATATATATATATATATATATATATATATAAAATTTATTTCCAGATCAAGAAATAAGCTCTCATCCGTAATTCCCTTATATAATTTCCTCCATCCTCAAGCAAAATAAATACAATGTTCAGCAGAAATAGAATTCTATGAGATTGACTACAAGTATTAGGAACCCTATAATGAACATTTGATGTATCTCATGTCTAAATTGTCAACTGTGCTTTCCCTATTATTTCCTTTTGGTGTTATTGATGAGTAGACTATTTGCTCAGCATTAACATTAGTTTTAGATACTAGATCTAAAAAAAGGAGAAAATCCAACTGTTGCAGCCATCAGTCATTCAACAGGATGGTTTTCTCTAAGACAGCGGTTCTCAATCCATGGGTCGCGACCCCTTTGGCGGTCGAATGACCTTTTCACAGGGGTCACCTAAGATCATCCTGCATATCAGATATTTACATTACAATTCATAACAGTAGCAACATTACAGTTATGAAGTAGCAACGAAAATAATTTTATGGTTGGGTCACAACATGAGGAACTGTATTTAAAGGGCTAGAAGGTTGAGAACCACTGCTAAGAGATTCCCTTTCACTTGTTTTTAAAGGAAGGGCATGCCTAGCCCATAGACATCTAACCCGAGTCTAGTCTGTGCTGATATCTGGCGACATCCTTTGAAGTGCCGGTGCATTCCTGCCTCGCCTTACACACTCAGAGTTACAGATTGTACCACAGGATCCCAATTAGCGGGAACCAGTCAAGAGGAAAACACCATATTAGCCAGAGAATTTTTTATTTAAGTTGTAGAGTATGATAACATACATGAAAAAGAAATTGCTACATCTCCTGAAAGAAACCTGAGATTCATGAAAGAAACCTGAGAATTAGTTTAAAATGCACGGTTGTGTGCTGCAATTAGAGTGATGAGGGTCTCTGTTCAAAATGAGGACTGTTTCTGAGAAAGAGAGAGAGAGAGAGAGATTTCATTCTAAACCTAAATATGGCATCTGGCTTTTTTTCCACAGTTCTGGGATGGATCCGGCTGTGTATTTTCCAGATCAGCACAGCAACTTCAGATCTGTGACACCAGCTAGGCAGCCCGAATCCATGAGTCTGAAAGCCTCAAAGAGCATGGACCTTGGTAAGTGAGGGTGGGGTGACTTCCAGGTCAGCTCTCCAGCCTCAGCCCATCTGTCTTCCCTAATGTCCTGCCTTTCTTCTCACGGGGCAGGGCCTACTAAAGCATAGAGCAGGGGGCAATGGTCATCCTATCTTCTCGCTTCCTCTCACATACTTCATTGTAATTATCCCTTCCCTGTTTAAAAGAGAGAGAGATGACTTGTTTTTATAAAGTGGTCCATATAGGTCAGAAAAATATGATGATTCGTTCCGGAGGATGTGAATACCATTAGCATTTAACTCACCTGCCTTTGGACCTGTGCTCTCGCTTCTGCTGGAGCCTTTCCGTTGCTTACAGACACAGGTGTTGCAGGGCCTGGGAAGATAATGTGGTTTAATGCAGCCTCTTCCACAGCATTTCCCCTCTCTGTGGGTGATGGGCAGGAATGGCAGCAAAGGACTCATGTCTTTAAATGCCCATCTCCCCATCCTGTAACACTGGAGGGAAGAGGGGTCCTGGGTTTGCCAGACTGAGGGTGCCAGGGTTCCCTCGGTCAGTGCCTGAACAACTTCATTGAGGTTCTGAACCCCTCAAGGAACCCAGTAGAGTGTTGGCTGTCAGGGCAGATCCAGGGCCCATGCACAAACCAGGCCCTGGAACGTGGCAGCCTGGACACTTCAGATACCCAAGGACATTGCTGCCCCATGGGCTCCTGGGGAGAAAAATGTTTAGAGAGGAGTGTGGGTACAAAATAAATTCTCAGCGAATTATTCATTGCTTCCTGAATGCTCAGAGGCCATGCTTTGCCAATGTTTTTTCTTGAGGCATATTACATATTTCATTAGTAGCAAATAGTAGAAAATAGAATAATCAAAACTGCATGTTCTACAAAACAGTCTGATAAATAGTGCTTATCTGTAACTCATTTACAGGAGTTCAGAAAAATGTTCAATCATGATGAAACAAGAGAAATTTATCCTATTTTCTATAAATTAAACAGATCCCTGGGACACATTTGCTCTAATCAGCTATAGTAAAAGATGGGTAGAAAGCCTTACCAAAGACGCAGTCCTAGGCACTGGCAACATGGAGTATTTTCTCTCATGTGATCCTTTGAAAAAACAGAGGAATAATGTGTGACAATGACATACATTATTACTAATAATTTAAAGGCAATTTATTTTCAGAGAGTGCTTGATAAACATTTCCTGTTCAGTCTTCCCAACTCCTCTATGATGAAGATGAATGGATAAAAAATGCTCTTCATTTTGGAGTAGAAATATATTACTGTTTTCCTCATATAATTTTTAAAAGTGGCCAGCAGTATGGTTCTAAAAAATCTGTGCAAAAGGAAACATAGCATCCATTTTAATGTAAGGGAGGAAAAATATCAAATCTGTATCCAGAAATGGTATTTCTCTTGATGTTTCTTGTTGCTGAAAAGTTTGATTTTAAGAGCCTTTCTCTCTCAAGTTGAAACAGTCCTTGCAAAATATGTGTGGTGAGCAGTCACCCATTGCATTTCGTCGTACTTATGCCATAGATGACAAGGATAATAGTAATGTTTGTTCAGCTTACAGAATTGGGCAGAGGCCATGAGCTGTTTTCTTCAGGACACTAATGCCCAACTAAGAGCATTGGCTAAAATGCACTCTACCACAGAAGTGATAAAATATGCTGTAAAAACATTTTTAAAGTAACCATCAATGCGTGGTCCCTTCCAGAAAGTGCCAATTGAAAGCTAACAGTCTTGCAAAGGGCTCTGAGGGTCACTATTAGAACTATTTTTCACAAAGTAAAAAAATAAAATAATTGCAGCAAAACAAAACCTCCTGTTTATTGTTTAATTAATTTATATTGGATATTGCTCCTGCATAAAGTGTGTGGGAATCTCCGAAAGCTAAACAGGCCCAATCAGTACCTTCTTTGATTTGTTTGTTTCATTTTTGCTGCTGGGGCTAAGGTAGTATTAACTTGAATACTGATGAGTCATTGTTCATATGTTCAAATTACTTTAAGGTGAACAGGTTTCATTTACTTACTTTCACTTAGGTTTCCAAAGCCAGAAAATTCTGGTTATAAAAAATAAAGCCTTCTCCTCCCCCATCTCCTTCCACTATTCCCCAGACACAAACATAATTTTAAAATAGTTTGCTGTGTGCATCCTTCTAGATAGCACTCTATCTATATGCTGCCCCATCTACATACAAATGTCTATATCATATGTTGTGTTTCTTTATAAGATATGTATGGTGTTATGTTATATGAATGAATCCTGATTTACAATTTACATTTCCCCTTTTGACTGAATTTAGGCTTCATTGAGAGTTTTAGGGACTTTTTATGTTTTGGGGGCCTATTTGTATTTCTTATTCTATAATTTTCTTATTCATGTCCTTTGCCAATGTTTCTATTTGTTAATTCTTTATTCTCTTCTTAAGAATATTATATATGTTACAAATAATTTCTTACAATTTGTCTTTTTTAGCTTGCGGGTGATATTCATTACTATAAAAAGGTTTTTGTCTTTAGTCAAATATTTTCATTTTTTCCTTCACGACTTTTGAGTTTTATACTTATTTATTTTTTTCTAGTACTTTTAAAGGCTTTTATTTTTTAGTGTGTAGCAAATTGTGATGTAATATTATCCATGGCTTATGAGCAGAAAATTTTTCTCCATGTAAATAGACAAATTATTAGTAACATTTATTGGCTTTTGCATCTCTTTCCCATTAATTCAGAATGCAGTCAAATTGCACACAAAATTCGCTTACTGCCTGGGTTGGTTCCTAGACATGCTGTTCTATTGATATATCAGACTGTCCCATGCCAGAACCATCCTTTTTAGGTTATCATGCTATCATGCTGTATTTTGATAACTTGCAGGACACTCTTCCTCTGATTTTTCTTCTTTGGTAAAATTACTTTGGCTTTTCATAGGCATTTATTCTCCTACATGAACTTTAGATCAGCTCATCAAAATAAATTTAAAAATTAAACAGGGGTGTTTCTTTGTGTGTGTGTGCATGTCATCATCATGTTTGCTGATGGTTCCTGATAGAAATGTTTTCACCAAGTTGAATAAGTTTCTTTGCATTCCTATCTTCTTAAAAAGATTTTTATTTGCTCATTTTGTTTAATCAGGAATGTATGCTGCATATTATTAAGTGATTTTAATGATCTATATAGAATGATTATGTGAATTTTGTTATTTATTCTATTAATATGGTGAGTTATATTAATAGATTCACCTAATATTTAATCTCCAAATAACTTAAAATTTTTCTCTGCACTTATAAAAGGTATAAATGATTAATATTTTCTATGTGCTCTAAAACATAGGTATAAAACTCTAGTTATAATTTTACTCAGTGTCATTAGTTCCTATATATCCATTTTAGGTTTTTTTGAAGCTCGTCTGCCTCAATATTTGGTGGATACTTTTTTCAGCATGCATGTGGCCACATTTAAGAAACATCAAGAATGATTAAAATAATGAATAAAAGGAAATTTATTTTTAAACAATTAGATGTAACTATGCCTATTCAAAGGGGTTAGGGTGTCATTTTCTGGGTTTTCCAGAAAATCAATCTTTTCCTACTAATTGTAGACTTTCCTCTATTTATTTAAATTACCAGAATTACTATGTTCAGCCTGGATCCCTTTAATTTGTTCATAATTGAGCTTGTGTGGGTGTTGAGTTGGAAGCTCTCAGGAGCTGAATAACACAGCTGCCTCTTTGGCCTTTGGCATAGGGTTTTCCCCCAAAGAGCTGGCCTTGTTGGCAGTATGCCAGAGAGTTACAGTCAAAGACGTTTTGTTGAGAACTAAACATCTTTAATTTCCAGGCCTGGTGTTTTATGACCCAGTAATACTTTTTAAGTATTTGTCTGAATTATTCTAGGGACAGCATTTCAGTATTTTGGCCCATTCATTGATCTAATCTATAGCTCAATTCAAAGTTAAGTTTAAAATGTTATTTCACACAAGATTTTTTTTTTTAATGTTTTCTCTCCTGTTTCAAATCGGCCTCTGCGTAGTACTCCTACTTCAGAAGGGCGTCCTGTAACACAGTTAGGAGGAGCCTGAGGGCAGTGCAGATGGGAGATGCTGGCCAGCTGTCCGGCCCAGTGCAATGAGAGGAAATGAGCTCTAAGTGATGCATGAGGCATTCAGGCAGCATTTCCGGAAGTTTCCCGACAATGAAGATTGTTAGCATTCCATGTCTCTTTAAAAAGTGCCTGTGTTAGGAGTCCCTAAAATCAAGACGATAAATAAACTGGCTGATTTTCCTTTGGGTTCAGCAATTTTATTTTGTGAGTTGCTTGTTCAAAATTTGTCTTAAGACAGAAAATATTTGCAGACACTCACAGCTGAAGTAAATTATATATCAACTGATTTATCATATCAACAAAGGTAAATATTTGGTTCACATTTGAATATAACCCCTTCATAAATATCAGACATTTCCATCAGAGAGTAGTTAGGCATCTAGTTTCAAATCAAAGATGGACATGAAAAATTTAATTAACCCCACTCTACTTTTATATTTAATTTTTAAAATTAATTTTTTGTGTAGTGAAATACTTCTTTATACATTGTTAGTAATAAGACAAAAATCCTGAACACTGGATGATCAGAGGATTTTTATTAAAGTGTATATTCTAATAACTATAATGCTAGTTTATAAATTATATATTATATTAATATAGTACATAAATATATATTAATAAATATAAATGTTTGTTTATACATATGGATCCTCTTTATTGATCATCAGTAAGTAATGCCTCTGAAGATGATAAAAGCTGAATCAAGAACTGCTATTTAAGATAAAACTGTGACCTACTTAAAAATAAAAGGCCTGGTTGGTAAAGAAGAACTAATAGGAACACCAAAAGAAAGTGTCTACCATCTCTAATAAATGAGGAAGAGTATACCGATACAGTCAGGTGTATGCCCTAAGCTTTAGGAAGTCCAAATGAAGGAATTACCCAGTATGTGACTTTTTCATTAAACACATGTTTATAGAATATCTACTGTGTGCCAGGAAGTAGATTAAACACTGAGGATTCAGTAGTAAATGAGAGAAATGATGTTTGCCACATGTACCTAGACTAAAACCCTAACAGAACCTAACAGAAAACTCAAAAGTTAAAGACTTTGAAAAGGAAATACTGACATTTTGATGATAACTTATCTCAGAGAGGAAGAAAAGGGAGAGCCATCTGAAGACAGGAATGTGGTTGTTTTCAGAACTAGCTGATAACCTTGAAAAGAGGAAGAGAGAAGCAAATGGGAAAAGTAAATAAATAAATAAAAGTACAGGAAGAGCTAGCCAGCAGTTCCAGTTGAGACTTGCAACACTTATGGAGTTAGACACTCAAGCTATTTTTAGAGCCCAAAAAAGAAAGTGTGGTGGCCCATTGTTTATCTTAGCTCACCACTGTCAGGTGGAAAGCAGGCACCCAGTTCCTGTGTTCATTTTATCTTCATCTGCACAAGAGAAAGATGTTCGAATTGGAAAAGCACAGCTTCTAGCAAGTGGGAGACTAGACAGTTTATATCCGTGTACATCAAAAGGATTGTGATTATAAAGTGACTGTCCCTGGTTATTAGAAATTAAGAAGAGTAGTCCAGGAAGCAGATTACCAATTTTCACAAAGATGATGAATTCCAGAGGCAACTGGTGAAGCTGGTGATCTCAATGCTGATCCTCAGAGGATTTCCCTGTTTGCACAATGAGAAGGGGGTGGGGAGAATGGTGGTTACCAGCAACCTCCACGGGATCTCTGAAACAACTGATGTCTTAGTTCCTTTTTGGTAGAATTTTTAGACTGATAGATCAGGGAAATGTTATGATTTGCATTGGTCTTTTTAAAAGAATTTAATTCATTGTTTTTTATTGAGACATGAGCCAAATTATACACTAACATAGGTAATAGCATTAGAATGCCCTTTCCCCAAATGTGCTAATTAAAGCTCATTGTCACTCTGAAAGGAATTAAATAATATATACGATAAGACTCTGGACCTTCTCATTATATTCTAATAAAACAACAGAATTTGATAAAGAATAGATACGTAGAATTTGGATGAAGGCATGAAAGGCATTCTTCCAAATTTTTAGTAGATATTGTCTAAGGGAATTGGGTAATATGTTAGACTGACAGAATTAGCATTCAAATAATTTCTTCTGGAATTGAAGAAGATATAATTTAACAAATAATGATGGATGCATTCATCTAAGAGGCATTCTTGGATACTATTTTCCAGGCAATATCCTAGGTAAACAAGACAAAGGCTTCATTCACTCTTATTGTGTTTTCATCCCCTTTGGGTAAATACATGATAAAGTTGTATACAAGTAAATTGACAATAAAATTTCAGATAGAGTCGATTTTTTTCTGAAGCCAAATTCAGGTAGAGAGGAAGACTCAGGAGAAGTGAGCCTCTTTTAGAGAAGGTGGTGAGAGATAAAGGCAATGTCCCAGAGTCAGGTTAAAGGAACTGAATTGTACAAGTGTACAGTTTGGGAGGCATGGTATCATTGCAGTTATTCAAGATGGCTGTGGTTTTTAGTTGCCACCCCCAAAGCTAGTTTTATGTTACCAGATCAAGGAAGACAACAGTTCCACTCTACCCTGGCCTATATTTAATTACATTGTTAAATATAGCACTGGCCCTAACCGGTTTGGCTCAGTGGATAGAGCGTCAGCCTGCGGACTCAAGGGTCCCAGGTTCAATTCCAGTCAAGGGCATGTACCTTGGTTTCGGGCACATCCCTAGTAGGGGGTGTGCAGGAGGCAGCTGATCGATGTTTCTCTCTCATCGATGTTTCTAACTCTCTATCCCTCTCCCTTCCTCTCTGTAAAAAATCAATAAAATGTACATTTTTTAAAAATATAGCACTGTATTTAAGTCTAAGTACAATATTTTAATAGAGACAAAAACAGTGTGGAATGCATCCAGATATTGGTGAGAGGCCTAGAAACCATATCCAATGAAAAACAGTAGGAAGAAATAAAGATGTCTTGCTTGGAAGAAAGATGGGTGGAGGCACACGAGAGTTCTCCTTAGATATTTTCATGGGTAAGACTGAAAAACTCAGATCTGTTTAAATTTGAATATGCCCCCCAAATATATCAACTAGTGATAGCTTCTTCAGAAGATACGTCAAGTTTACAAGCTTTGAAATGAAGGAAGTTAATAATGATGGAAAACTAAATTCTGGTTTGTGACATGTTTGATATGGAAGGAAAAAATAGATATATAAATTAAAAAAACTCATGAAGACTGAGAAGCAAAATTCATCAGCATTATGGGAAAAGATCCAATTTTTCACTATTAGATAAAGGATAAATGTTATTTTTTAGTGTATCTTAATATATTGATATAGTTAATATAACCACACAGCTTATAACTCAAGTGGGGTGACTTAGTGAAAACAAGAGAGTTCAGAGAAATGACATATCAAGACTCAGGCTGAATTCTTAAAAAGACATCTCTGGTGAGAAAAGGGAAACCTGAAATAACTGACTTCACAAATAGTTTGCAACACTGCCATCAAAGCAGGCCTCTCACAACATTGAAAATCTAACATTCCAGTTAACGAAAACTTAACATATAATTAAATTTTAGACAACTATGCATTGAAGAGTGAAAATTAATATTAACTTGTATTACTAATAACTGAATTATAGCTATATAGATCACTTCTCTGTATCTGTAATATAATTAGAATCATAAATCTAGCAGAATAATACAGATTTTGTTTAAAATTATTTAGAATAACTATTTGAGTTGGAAGCAAAGGCATAAAAATGCCTTTTTATAAAAAGGACTTGATTCTCTCCCTGTAAGTCCAAATGCATTTTTCTGCTTTTTTTTGCCTTTGCATTACCTAAGAAATATGTTTTCAAGAATAACTCATTTTGTGTTCATTATTACTATTAATTGGAAAATGATGCCTTTTTGTGTAGAAATTGTACTTTTATACTACTTCTTATGTTTTACATTTGCCCAAAAGTCATGGCACATTTCATCCCACCTCTCTCATACCATCTCCAATGAATAAATGTGACAAATACCTAAACACTATTACTTTCATTTGTCTTTTTTTCCTTTTTATTGAATTTATTGGGGTACCACTGATTAACAAAATTACATAGGTTTCAGGTACATAATTCTAGGATACCTCATCTGTATACTGTATTTATTGTGTGTTCATCACCCCAAGTCAAGTCTCCATCCATCTCCATGTTATCATTTGATGAATTGTTATGGGTTCACTCAGCGAGATAGACCACCGACTCAGAATTTAAATTTAAGAGCCTTTATTAAGCTGGCCAGTTGATTACAGTTACAGCACCCTGCCGAAGCAGAGGCTGAACTGCAGTGCTCACTGCAAGAGTTACATTTTATTATTAAATTCTGTGGCGGCCCAGAGGAAAATGTGTCTTTCAAATTCTGGGGCCCCCAATATGGAGGAAACTCTCTTTATTTATACTTTTTCCAGTCTTTGTCTCCCAAATTTGGAATGAGACTTCCGGGCCTTCTTAGAAAGAAGGCCTGCGTGCTGGGAAGGGGCCATGAGACCATATCTCAAGGCCTGGCCTGATGTCAGTACCTTCCTATCTATGTGTTTTAGGAACAGACAGCACAGCATGACCCGTCTGGCCAAAGTGCCAGATATGCAGTCCAGCACAGAATGAATGGTTAAGAGGCTCAACTCTCTCATATATTTCCATTAGGAAAATAAATTATCTTGGAGGCAAGGATCATCTGTCTTACATAAAAACATGGTAACCTGATGCCTAGAACTAGAACAGGAGATTCAATGCTGGTATTAGTAATAGTTATAGCCATAGAGAGGATAATGTTAGTTGTATTATTAGAGATGAGTGTTTGACTTGAATTGTCAATGTAAGTAATTTCTCTTCAAGTGAGTATTGTGAAGTACTGGGGAAAGGTTGTATGGATTTTGTATGTAGAACCTCAATCAATCATGGGGTCACAAATGGTCTCAAATGTTGACATGCAGTGTTTCACATTTTCTTAAGTGGAGGCATTGTTCAGTGGAATACATAGATAAATAAAAAATTCAGTGTCTGGAAGAGAAACCCTAGGTTCTGTTTTCTCACAGGAGATATAAAGAAAACTACATTTGTAATTGAATCTTAACCAATGATGTATGCCCATAACAAATCCATGAAGATCTCCATTAAATTAGCCTCTGTATATTTAGAGCATTATTTGTGCTCTGATGGAAAATCTTGATCAATAGAGAAACTGCCTTATCCTTTAGAACTGAAATATTCCGGGTTCCGCTTGAAATTTGGATTAATACATGGACTGCTTCTTTGTTTACCTCAAAGGAAGCTCTACCTCTCAGATACTAAGCATTTTAAATAAAGCCAAATATGAACCTTTCTTTCTCACTTGGCTTTGTTTTGTAAACCATTATTCATGTTTAAATGAAATTCTGTGTTCCTTCTTAAAGAACTTTTGTGCTAATACAAGAACATCTTCATAAAAATGTGAAACTAAGGGAGCTATTTAAAGAATAGAACAAAATACTTAAATTCTCCTTCTCAGTATGAACCAAATTTATTTTAGTTGTTTTGAAGTGAGATTTTGTTAGTTAAAAATATTGTATATAAAAATAATTAAATATAGTATAATAATAAAATATTATATAAGTATATAATATAACTAGAGGCCCGGTGCACAAAAATTTGTGCACTTGGCGGGGGGGGGGGGGGTCCCTTAGCCCAGCCTGTGCCCTCTTGCAGTCTGGGACCCCTCACAGGATGTCCACCTGCTGGCTTAGGCCCACTCCCTGGGGGTATTGGGCCTAAGCTGGTAGTCAGACATCCCTCTGGCAGCCCGGGAGCCCTTGGGGGATGTCCACTTGCCAGCAGGGAGCAGGCCTAAGCTGCAGTCAGACATCCTTAGTGCTGCTGAGGAGGCGGGAGAGGCTCCCGCAACTACCCCTGTATTGGCAGCCGTCAGCCTGGCTTATGGCTGAGCAGAGCTCCCCCTGTGGGAGCGCACTGACCACCAGGGAACAGCTCCTGCATTGAGCATCTGCCCCTGGTGGTCAGTGTGTGTCATAGTGACCAGTCATTCCCAATCGTTCTGCTGTTAGGGTCAATTTGCGTATTACCCTTTTATTATATAGGATAGAGGCTGGGTGCATGCGTGGGGGCTGGCTGGTTTGCCCTGAATGGTGTCCCGGATCAGGGTGGGGGTCCCGCTGGGGTGCCTGGCCAGCCTGGGTGAGCGGCTGAGGGCCGTTTTCAGGATGGCCACACCCCCTTCAGGGTGGGGGTCCCCGCTGGAGTGCCTGGTCAGCCTGGGTGAGGGGCTGATGGCTGTTTGCAGGATGGTCAAGCCCCCCAGCAGGGACCCTCACCTCATGAGGGTGTGGCCAGCCTGGGTGAGGGGCTGATGGCTATTGCAGGCTGGCCACAACCCCCAGCCACCCAAGCTCCCAGTGGAGGCTGGCTGGAAGCAGGTATCTAAGATTTATTTATCTTCTATAATTGAAACTTTGTTGCCTTTAGTGGAGCCCACACTTGGCCAGTGCATGCGGGAAGCTTGGCATGCGGGAAGCTTGTCTTCCTCCATCGCCGGGGCAACCAAGCCTCCTGCTTGCTCCAGCTCCATGGCTGCCGGCTGCCATCTTGGTTGATTTAATTTGCATATAGTTGCTCTGATTGGCTGGTGGTCGTGGCTTGTGAGTGTAGTGAAGGTACGGTCAATTTGCATGTTTCTCTTTTATTAGATAAGGTGAATATATGTTAAATGAATTTTGGCAATTATGTAGTTGTCTCTTCTGAATGGTATTTGGAATGATTTTTTTTATGGGCCATACTTTAAGCAGAAATTAATACTATTGTGGGGAGGTACAACTACCTCAGTTTTAGGTGCAGTAATTGCAATTTGTCCTTTAAAAGTCAAATGGGAATAGCCTTCCATATTTTTATTTTAATATGTACATAGTCATACCTTTATGATCTTATTTTTTCTCAAAATGGTTATATTGAACATATGCTTTTAAATTTGTGTCCTTTAAGAACAATCTAGCTTAAATATTATTTTCTTTATCTTTGTTTCTATATTATCATTTAATTGTAAAGTTTGCTCTTGAATAAATTTGTCCTGATTTATTTGCCTAATATTATACTTGGCCATAAGAGTTGTTTTCAATTTTTTGCTCTTAGAAATATCAATGCATTGAGCCTGCTAGTACAAAAACCTTTGTAAATAATCATGATTATTTTATCAATATAAATTTTTGGCCATCTGTTATGTAAAGATTTAAACTTTTTGACCACTTGCTCTCCAGAAAGGAAATATTGCTCCTATCAGTAGTATATGGAAGAATCTAGGTGTCATTATTATTTTTTTTTAATTTTGCCAATTTTAAAAGTATATTTTTCTTTTACTTTTAAAATTAACTTTGTGGCTAAACATACTTTATACATTTATTGACTTTATGTTTTCTATGGTGAATCTTCTCAGCATTGCCTCTGTAAGGCTAACAATTTCTAAATTAAATATCACCTCACTGGAAATAAAATGTTATTCTACATTAAAGGTCAAATCTTGTCTCTTGCTCATGGGGAAAATAGATATTTTGCTTTTACTTTCCTAAAGCTAAGGATGTTACCTGCTCCAGAATGCATATTAATCAATAAATCTGTGTTTCATTAAATGGTTAGAAAATGTCTAGCTAATTTGAATAAGAAACAGAGTCTGAATTCAGACTTATTTATGATAAAATCTGCTTAATCTTGGGTAAATAAATCTTTTTAAAATAATTTCTTTTTAGTTCTTTATTGAAGCATTAAAATTACTATACTGTACAGGGTGAGGCAAAAGTAGGTTTGCAGTTGGTCATGCAGGTTATTATATTACAATAGCTTTATTAACTCTGTCTTGTGTACTCACAACCGTAAACTTACGTTGCCCACCCTATTTACAGCTGGCCGCTTTAGAACCCCAACCACTTAGTACAAAGGCTGGTGTCACCAGAACCACCTACTCTGTTCTTATAGGACTGAATAGGTGTTCAACACTTGAAAATATAATTTCAGTCTCATGTAAAACTCATCCACCTATTTCTTCCTTCCTTTCTTCTTTCCTTCTTTCCTTCCTCGCTTCCTCCCTCCCTTCCTCCCTTCCTTCTTTTATTAAACAAATATTTCTGTTCCTTCTCTGCCAGATACTACTTTAAATAACTGAGACTTATCAGTGACAATGGACAACAATACCTTATTTCTGTTAGATTACCTAGAATGGAAATAATCTCATGAACAGAGTTTGAGAGATTAGGGATGTAAATGGTAATAATAAAATAAGTGAACAAAGACACCAGAACAATAGTCACTACAACAAACAAACTACAAATTGTGGAGAGAGGAGACATGACTGGAAAGGCTAATGCTTTAATACCCACTTGGCTAGAGTTCATGAGAAATGGTACTGGGAGCTCTGTCCAGTGATGGAATTAAAATTAAAATAGAGATCGAATTGGAAATTGACTACTCAAGTGTGATGGTTCCAAGTGAGCTGGGAAAAGCCGATCAACCCTCTGCTGATCCAGGAACTAACTGGCATAAACCCCAAGTACATCAGCATTGTCTTGAAAGATTTGTGAGAGCCTGCAAAGGTTTCAGCTGAAATCCTTAAAAGTAAAATAAGATTATAGCAAAACATTGGAAAACATTAAGCTCATTTTTTTTTTTTTAAGTTTGGGAAAGGTTTTTGTAGCGACCAAAATGAATGAAAAATGAGTTACATCCGAGATTTCCGATTTCCAGCCTTAGTAAATCAGTCATGCCAGGTAAATGAATCATGCCTGAGCTTTCTCTGGACTCAGAAAGGCTAGAGGACAATCACAAGTGGCCAAGTCCTCTAGCCGTAGGCTAATAATAGTCAAGTAAGACCGGGACATTCTGACTTAAACAGCCTTCTTAGATACAAGTTTGTTCACAATCTTCCAGTGTGTTTGTGTGCATTGCTGGGCTTTTAAGAGTCTACACAAATCTTTAAGACATAATATAGGACACTGACCAATGGAACAGAGTCGAGAGCTCAGAAATTAACCCACATGTATATGAGCAACTAATTTTTTACAAAGGAGCCAAAAATATGCAATGGAGAAAGGAAAACCTTAAAATAAATGGTGCTGGAAAAATTGGAAACCACATGCAAAAGAATGAAGCTAGATTGCAATCTGACACCATACACAAAAATTAACTCAAAATGGATTAGAGACCTAAATACAAGGCCTGAAAAAATTAAATACATAGGAGAAAACCACAGTACTAACCTTATGGACCTTGGTCTGAGAGAGACCCCAGAGTCAAGGGAAGTAAATATCAAACTAAATATTAAACTTTGATGCCTGAGCTCCCAACCATTAAACCTTTATGTTTCCAGTCATATTAATTTCTTAGTGTTAACTCTAAAAACAGAAGTTACATCCCCACTCCTATTTAAATGTTAATTTTCATTCAGGACTCACTCAAGTCTTGCCTGCTTCAGCTCATTCTCTAAATTCTGAAAGCAGTTACCACTGGCAGCACTGAGTTTAGCACAGAATTGCATACTCTCTGGGGTATCTACCATGTGAAATTTTTTTCTCACTCCGATTAGATGAGAAGCTCCTACATGGTCATACCTTATTATCTTTGGCACCCTCCTCTTGCTTAGAATGTGTACCTGCTGAGTAAATCCCCGACGGATGACATGCTTGGGTTTTGGTAGAGCAATCTGGGTGCAATCTCAGAAACCTATTGGTCACCATGATTGATTAGGCTGATTTTACTTAGTAGGCAGGTTCTCCTTTCCTACATCAAATTATTGAATGAGTAAATGGATAAAAGTGCAAACAAATACTTAAAGGATAAATGAATAAAAGTGCAAATAAATGTTTGGTTTGGGTAGCAAAATAAAATAGGGATAAAGATATTCTGGGAGGGTGTAGACCAGCGGTTCTCAACCTGTGGGTCGAAACCCCTTTGGTGGTCGAAGGACCCTTTCACAGGGGTCGCCTAGGACCATCGGAAAACACATATATAAATGCATATTGTTTTTGTAATTAATCATGCTTTAATTATGTTCAATTTGTAACAATGAAAATACATCCTGCATATCAGATATATACATGACAATTCATAACAGTAGCAAAATTACAGTTATGAAGTAGCAACGAAAATAATTTTATGGTTGGGGGTCACCACAACATGAGGAGCTGTATTAAAGGGTCGCGGCATTAGGAAGGTTGAGAACCACTGGTGTAGACTATAGCACTCCACACTCACATTCACTTACCCAAACCAGTGTTGTTTATTTTATAGCGTTTGGAGAAGGTTCATAATAATGAACAGACTTAAGAGCCAAACACAGGCAATATAAAAAGCCAAGGTTATACATCATTATATAGAAAAGAGTGAAAGCAGTTGTTTAGAACTTGAGAAAAAAGGCTGTGTGCTTTATTTCCTAAGTGGAGGAATCTATGAATAAATTAGGCAATCACTTGACATAATTGATTTAGATCATGTGAATTCCTGGCACTGCCTGAGGGTTAATTAGATCAGATTGTTTTGTGGCCCTTCCTAGTCTTCTAGCACTGACATTTTTTCCCCTTTGTATTAATCTATACCTCACTTTATTGTTGTTTTGTTTTAATCTCAAGAAGAATATTATTTTATTTATATTATTTAAGTTTAGTTAACATGAAGTGTTTTTTGTTTGTTTGTAGAATTAGGAAAAGTTGAAGATATAAATATTCATCTAACAAAATATCTGTGCTTCTTATGTGAATCCTGTTTTCATTTTCTATTAATCTATTTGCAAAGAACAGTGTATTCTGTGCACAAATGTAGTGCCATGGGAATTATATTTAAAACATGCTTGAATTGCTTGCAGCAACATGAAATTGAATTACATTAGTATAGAGCAATTTGACTGTATGTGAGTTGTCCCAAATATTGTATAGGCTGAATATTCAGAGATTTTGTTTACCTTGAGTACTGGCAAATATCCTAAAGTAATCCCAAAAATGTCCTGAATCAAATAACATGAGTGACTCAAAATAAATTAAAAATATTCTACATGATTTAAATACTTGGAATAGGCTCACCCATTAACTGCTTCATAATTTACACACATTTTTATCCATGAAGCAATTTTGGTATTTAGGTTTAATCAATGAATTTATTGATACAAGTACAGTCTACTCTAGCCTCATTTACTAAGACAACAAGGAATTTTAAAGTGCTCCATATTCTTGTAACCTGATTTATACAGTGTCCAGCATAGAGACTTGATACTGATAGATGTATAAGTTAACTCTTAAATCAACTAAATTAACTAACCCCTTAGATATCTAAATCTGTATCCCTGTAAAACATAGTACTTAAAGGGCTCATCCTTGACCAATCCATAATTCAGAGAGGTTATTATATTGAAAATGTGGTCACAAAGTCATTAAGGGCAAGAATTTCTAAAGACAGCTCAATCTAATTGTCCACCCCCACAGGAAAAAACTGATGATGTGATTAATCATTAATGGATTAAGAATATTATATTTGTAAAAGAAGGCAATAGTTATTACACAGGTGCTTAATATATCATTACCCTTGCTTTAGGAGGTTGAGTCTGAAAATAAAATGCTAGTGTGTAAGATTAATACTTAGAGAAGCTTCTTGGAACGAAAAGAGAAAAACCTTGTCTTCTGTTGGAAAAGAGATTTAGTATGGATAACATGTAAAACTAAGAAATGATCTTAGAGTTTACTTTGGATTACATTATTTTTCTTTTTTAATCCAGCAACATCCTAAAAAGTAATTAATTTGGAAATAACATTCTTAAAATAGGATTAAGAGACGCTGCTTAAGAGATACTTAATCATCACTCAATATTATTCACGTGTTGTTTGTTATTCAGGAGAATAAAGGAATAATTATAAAATACATGACAAAGAATTAACATATTTAATATATGAAGAGCTCTTATTAATTATTAAAAAATAAATATTTCAATTCAAAATTTAAAAATATATGGTCAGACAATTTACAAATAATTTATTCAGTTGTCCAATATATATGGAATATGTCCAACCTCACAAGTAATTAGGAAACGAAGATATTTTCTTGGAAAACTGGGAAATGTTATAATATACATGTGCTTGTGTTGTAACACATGTTTATTGGGTATTTAAGTTAATATCAGTTTATCACAAGGCAATGTGGTAATTGTATAAGATACCTTAGCGCTTTTGTTATCTTTTACCCAGTAAGTCCATTTCCTTCCAAAAAAAAATCAAAATCAAACTTTAAGGGTTTTTCATTATAGCGAACTTAATTTTCCAGCAACTAGTGGGTTGGTGAAATTATAGACTCTAATCTAATAGATATAATATACTGTTATGTAACAAAAGTCTATTTAATGACATAAAAATGTTAATGATAAGACATCATTTGAAAAGAAACAGTATACAATTATGTCAGTGTAGGTGCATATGTGTATATATTTGTGTGTACATATGGAAGGAAATTCAATAACATGTTTACATCAATTTGTCTTTTAGTGGAAGTTGTAGGGACAATTATAAATAATGCTACATGTATTATTTATATATTCCTGTATATTTTCATGTCCTGAATTTTTGAAATAATTTCTCTGGTGTTGGTAGGGTTTTGTTTTTTTTCCTGATAGTCACTATAGTCACAAAGCTTAGAATTACAGAGTTCTACAAGGACCTACCAAAGTATCTGAGACATAAAAAAAACAAAACTGTTGGCTCTAAAGTATAAAAAAAAAGCCAGCTATTTTAAATTAATAAATGTTCAATTATCTCTGCAATGTAACCCTATGCCAGTTTTATTTAGTTACATTTAGAATTCAATGAAAACTATTATCACATTTGAACATAGTTTGTATTTGGGGATATTTTCCAGTTCACAAGAATTTCTGTGCATGCACAAAGATTGCTAAAAAAAAATTAGTCTATGTCTATTAAATGAGTAATGCATACCCAAATAATTTTGAATCAATTTTCCCAAATCTCTGGGGGACAGAGGAGTAGGGAAGAGTGGTAGGAGGGGATTATGCCCATTGCTTTTCTTTTTTCCTTCCTTCATCAGCAGGCTTTCTGGCATCCAAAGAAATCCCTGGTCAAAGGGAAAGAGATTCAAAATATGCTGCCTGTGACATCATTTTGGATGCTGGGTCTAACAACTTTCTGTTTTTTCTATTAATATTTTCTATGAACTCAACCTGGTTCAAGATGGTTAATATACCTCAATACCTTCCAAAAGGATAGTGGAGGTTTAGTCTTTCTGTGTTAATACCTGTTCTGCTAAAAGGAGCTTGATGGAAATGAGCTCCTCTGATAGATCAGTATAACACACCAGGCCAGTTCACCAGAGTGTGTGCAGGACGTTGTGCATCCATTGACGTGAGTGGGTGTGCTCTGAATTGGAGAGCCAGCCCATAAACCCCCAAAGTTAATATCCTCTGATAAGCAATGAATCCGAATGACAACTTCTCAAAATCTATTGCATACTAGTAGCCCTGGTTTTGCACTGTTTGCATATTAAACAGATGATACTGGACTCTGAGCAGAAATGTAGTCAGTATTATATACTTCAGCTCATGCCAGAAAAGAAATCTTTTGATAGCACTATTATAGCCAAGAACAGCAGCAGCTATCCAGTCCCAAACCAGCCAGGTGCCAAAATGAATTCATCCAGGAATAAATTGGGTTGCCGTCTCAGTGTGAAGTCCGTAAGCTTTAGGGAAAATGCACGTGAAAATCCTGGGTAGCTCATGTTACCAGATCTTGAGGGTTAGCGTTCAGTTCTGGGCTCAGTTAACTTTAGGAGAAGAAACACTGAGTGATGGGAGAGATGCTCTTACCCAGCCAGCCAGCTCACAAGCACGTCCAGAAGTGCCATGAAGGGAGCAGAGGGTGTTCAGTAACGTGAGCTCTGCATGTGACTTGAAGTTACCATGCTTACTTGTCAGATGTGTAGGTGACACGCAGCTGGGTGGGGCATCTAATGCACTGGATGACAGAACCAGGATTCCAAAAGATCTGATCAGGGAGAACTGATGAGCTGCAATTCCTAAGATTACATTTAATAGTGACAAATGCAAATTCCTGTATTTGGCTTAAAAAAAAAAAAAAAAAGGAGAAGCACTTCTCTCCTGTCTTACTCCCATCCAATTCATTGCTCATGTTGCAGCCTGGGAGATCTTTTTAAAACCCAAACCCCATCTTGTCACTTTTTTGCTGAAAATCCCGTAACAGCATCCTATTGCCCTGGGGATAAAGACAAACTCATTATGGGGATTTGAGATCCGCCATGACTGGCCCCTTCATTTCTCCTCCACCTGGGCTCTCACTGGTCTCTCTCTCATGCTGAGCACTCCAGCCGTATGACAGGCCTTCAGGTTCTATGTATAGAACCTGTTTTGTTTCATGTTTCCTCTGTCCAAACACTATCTTCACCCTTCCCTATATATCTCCAGGTCTTAACTGAAAGTCAGCAGGAAAGTCCAATCCATAAACTAGGCTTAGTCTCTTCATTACCTATTTTCAAAGTTCCCTGACCATCCTTCTTTCATTCAGCAAATATGTTTTGAGTGTCTACTGTGTCCCAGGCACTGTCCTGGACCCTGGGAACAAATTGATGAGCAAAGCAAAGCCCAGGTCTACCTGAAGCTCATGTTCTAATGGGGAAGAGGGCAGGCAGCGAAGAGTGCCTTGTGAAAGAATGAAGCAGGAGGAGGAGATAATGACACAGTTGGGGTCGGAAGGCGCTACGTTAGGTGAGGTGGCCAGGGAGGACATCTGTGCCGATGCGATGTCTGTGGAGACGTGAAGGAAGGGTGGCAGTGAGCCAGGGCCTGTCCAGAAGAACAGCACTAGCCCTGAAGAGGAATGTGCTTTCTATGTTTGGGGGCCTGCAGTGAGGCCAGAATGGGTGACGGAAGGCTGCTGAGCAAGCGGACAGCTGTGCAGAATGAGCTGGGAAAGGCCCTGGGGACCAGCTCAGGCTGGGCTTGGAGGCTGTACGTTTTTAGACTTTCTTCTAAATGTGATTGGAAGCTATTTGAGAGGCGTTGAGCAAAGGATTGTTCTGATTGAGATTTGTTTTTGTTTTAAAAGGATTGCACTGGCTTCTGGGGGGGGGGGGGGGCGGGGAGGAAGGAGGCGGGGAGGGGGAGAAATAATGTATAGGGAATAAGTGTAAAATCCCAAAGTTCAGTCCAGGGGTTATCACATCTGTCGAGGTGAGAGCTATAGGAAGCTTTGTCCCAGAAAGTTTGCTAATACTTCTGACATTAGTTGTGTGATAAAAACCCTGCTGGTACAGGCTCAAGGCTGTCCCTCCACAATCCCAGTGCCCAGCATGCTGCCATTGGCTCTCCACAGGAATTTGTTGGACAAAGTCCTGGCTTAACAGGAGTTAATATAAAAAGGATTTCAGTTCGCTGTACACATGATGAGCCAACAATAGTGCCGTTTGGCTGCCAAAAAAGCGAACGCTGTCTCTTTCCCTTTCCTCCCGCCCGACACCTGAACAATAGTCCATGCTTCCCCTTGGTAACAATTTCCAGGTGTATGAGCCTCACAACAACTTATGACAACTCTATTGCTTAACTTGTGAGAGTTTCACCAGCCATTTTTAAGAGACATCATGTGCTCTTGCATGTAGTTTGTTGGGAAATTCTACTTTTGGTAGGTAGTGGTGACTAGTGAAATATGTAGTTCTTGATTATGAAGCCATTAGCAGAATCTTACCTCTCAGACTCACATAGTAGAAGGAAGTTGTGCTTTGAAGTCAGGAACCCTTTGGGTCCCAGCTGTCCCACTTGCTAACTTTATGACATAATCCCACCGAGCCTCAGTTACCTGCTCTGTAACTGCAGATTGTAATGCCCAACTCACGGAGCTCTGTAAGGATTGAGATAGCACATGTTAAAATGCTTAGCATGATTTCTGACACGTAAGTTGGCAACAAGTTTAGTTTCCTTCCTCCTCTTCCCTGTTAAAGATAGAATCACTATGTGGAAATGTGCATTATAAATAGTGGGATTATAACACATGTTATACAAAATGTGTTGTTTCACTTGCTCATAGAGGAAAATGGTTGTGGGATAGTCTGAGCCCTTCTTTTCTGATGGCTTCGTCAGTATCAATTTCTTGCCGATAACAGAATATTTACCAACGGTCTAGGAAACAGCAGTTTTCATACTCTGAGTAGTAGAAATAGTCCAAACCTGGTAGATCCCAAGAATTCACATAAAGAAGGTTCCTGGGAGGGGTCTCACATAGGCATCTTTTCCTCATCATGCAAAAAAGGACAGAGGCTCCATACAACTGACCTTTGAGGACCTTTGTAATCTGTCGCTGTTTACCATGGAAAGATGAATAAAATGCTGTCTGCATCTTCATTGAAGTTGCATACACATCAACATAATACAGATAGAAAGTGGTGCATTTTCTTGGAAGTGAAGCCAAAGTGTCCTGGGGGAAACAGATGGAGAGAATATCCTACAAAGAGGAGGTTATGATGGGGAGCTGGGCCCAGAAGGAGCAATAAAATAGTATTTGTACACGTGAGGTTCCAGGCATTTCCCCCTGAGGAGAAAGCCAAATGGGAAGAAACCAGGAATTACTTTATGACTTCAGTAAAAGAAGAATAGAGGAAAATATAATGAGAAAGGTAAAAAGGATTCAAACCTGAATATCAGGCTAAGGAGACTGTATTATTTTCTAGGCAGTTGAATTTAGTGAAGGCTTTTGGTGAGGTAGAAAAATGATGCAAGTGATGTTTAGCCTGGGCTAATCTGGGCTGAGTTGAAGAGATGTATAGTAGAGTTGGGGAGACGGAGGTAGGTCAAGAGCAAGTTGGAAGCAATTTTGAAAGATCGGCCATCGAATAGAAAAAGCCTTGGGTCCGGTTAGGAGACCCGGAAGGAGGACTTGTGCCTGTCCTCGTGACTATGGCCTGTGTGCCATCAGAACGGGAATAGCCCTGGGCCTCCAGGCGGTTCCCTCTCCACTCAGCAGCGCAGCTACACCCTCTGAGTGGCCCTAGGTTCCAGCCTTGATTTCATGATGTCCTCACGCAGGAGAGAAGCAGGTGATGGCACTTCCAAAGAATAATGCTCTTAATCACTGATCCCATTCTTAGCTTTGGGTGAGAGTTACTCAAGGTATCTTAGGACCATTGGTCCTGTGGTTTAGGAAGCTGTGGTTTTAAGCACAAAGATGTTTCCATTTATTAAATAGTGTAATAATTTTGCAACTTATTCCAGAGAAATTAAATAATACCACCCCACAAAAACTTGCTGTAAGATATATATCCCGTTATTTCATATCTGAGTGGAGGCAATGGGGCTGAGAATCCAGGGGGAAAAAGGTGGGTAGAGTGCAGTAACAGAGAAGAAAGAACTGCATAGAGAGTGAACTCCAGAAATATCTAGAGCAGTGGTTCTCACCCTTGGCTGCACATTAGAATTACCTGGGAATCTTTTTAAAATCCTGATTTCTGGGCCCCATCCTCTGGAAATTCTGTTTCTTTGTTACTAACGTTGTGGCCCCACCCCATAACAAAGAAACAGAATTTCCAGAGGATGAGGCCCAGAAATCAGGATTTTAAAAAGATTCCCAGGTGATTCTAATGTGCAGCCAAGGTTGAGAACCACTGATCTGGAGAATCAGTCTTGAGAGTTGCAGAGTCCTGAGCAGAGCACTCATGTCAGGAAACTAACAAGCCAGGAACCTCACTCCCACAAGGATCCAAGAAGGGGTACTTGAGCTCAGACAGTATCTGATTCCTTTGAGAAAGACAGTGTCTATTGAATACACGCCAAACAAATTAATTAGTCAATTTGTGATACAATGATTCGATTTTCCCAGTACTCTTTAATGAGATAAACACAATAGTGTAAGAATATGTGAAAAGTAGTGGATTTTCCTAACTTTAGCTTCAAGCTCCCCCGAGATTCATGAAGAAAGAAAGGGAATTTTAAAGAGATGGCTAAAAAGTTGTGAAGGAAGGAGTAGTTGGCTAACGATGAGGAAGCAGGTCCTCATTTTTGTCCTGTGGCACCCTGGCTGAGAGATACACTATCGTATTAAAAAACTTCAGCTACTGAGTTCTAACTAGCTTATTGTCAGAACAGCCACCTGCCAGGGAGGAGCATGTGCTTTGGGGAAGCCTGCTAAGAGAGATGGCAAGATAAACATTGGCATCATTATCTTGTACTAATTTCCTAACCCCCTTTTCAGCAAAAGCTTTGTGTATGTTGTTTTTGCGTTTTTGGTTTCAAGAAATGGGAGAATTTTTCAACTCATAAAAATGTGTAGTACTGATACTCAAAATTCTCCCTGAAGAGAAACAGTGTGCCAAGTAGCCATCGATATAAGAAAACACTATAAATCAATGCAGTAAAGGAGGGAACTTAATTTACAACTTATAACAGGTTGGCCTTCCTTGAAATTTCTGAAAATCAATCAGGGGCACAGAAATCGATCTACTAAAAGCGAATAAAATGGATTCTTAATATTGGCAACTGTGTCCTTTTTCTTAAAAAGTTCTGAAAGAACAACTCTCAGAAACAAGTTTATTAACCATTAAGGAATTACTTGATATTTAGTTTCCTAGCAAACTATTCAAGGAAAAGTGTTGATGGCCTCATTAGAAGATGTATTTTTGTTGTGCCAAACATCATCTTCAAAGCTGCATTCTCTATTCCGTCACAGATGGAAATCAAAAACTAAATGAAATAGAGCTGCCTGTGTAAGGACAAGCGTTGCGTCATATTTTAGAGTGCTGCTTTACATGGAAGTACCTCAATAGGAAGTAGTGGGGGTCTGAACACATATGCATATCCCCCATTCGTGACAAAGGGTTGGCATTCTCAACAAGAATAACTGTGGCTGATGGCAATCTTCATCTGAAGAGATTTGTGCATGTTAGCAATATACCATCTCTGTCAGCTTAAGAAGAGCATATGGGGCCCATTAACTCACCAAATCTGCCACTGTTCTGCAAATTTTTATGAAGCAAGTGCAGTTCCTAATAGTCACTTATGTTATAGAATGCGTATCAAATGCTATCAATAAGCCAGGGGATTATTTCCCCCCAGTGAGAATGCATTTGAAGTGTGCAAGAGGGCCTGACAAAAGAATAAAACACTTTAAGTGATCACTATATTAATATAAATGGATCCTACTGGGGAGCCGATATGTTTATGCACTTTAATGTTTGCCACTAATAAGTTCTCGGAGTGCTATCTTTTTCATAGATTTTCTCCTCTTAATTTCTTTATTTACGGTTTCTCTTCCGTACAGTGAACGTGGTTGAAATTCAAAGGCAAGGTGTGTTTATCTGCTCTTTTTAAAAAGGTGCCATTGATTTTGAGCAGTTCTGATGAACCCAAAGGTCTACAACCAAGATGACTGGAAACAGGTGGGCAGGATCGGTGCTTCCCAGAGAGGTCATCCTGGACAGAGGGCGGGCCATGGGATCAGGACACATCCAACCCAGGAGTGGCCTCCTTATGAAACACTTCCCGGTAATTAAATCACTGGAGTTGAATACTAGGAAGCGTGAGCTTAGTATTATAGACGTCCCATTCTCTGAATAAATCCAAAGATCTCTCTGGAGGCACAAATCCATAGCACCCTACAAGTATTTCATAATCGTTACAATAAAAATGTCTGAATTTCATCTTCAGCAGGACTCGGCATTCCACCGGTATCTCTTCAATTACTGTAATATCCCTTTAAGGTGATCAAGAGCAAGTGGTATCATTTCTTAGGTAAAACTGAAGGACAAGAAAGGGAATATAATAGGCTCTGGAAACTTTAACAAAAAAGGAAGAACAATCTGTCATCAGAACTAGAACAGTAGACTTTGGCTCTTGCTCCATCAACACTCTCTTACATGATGCTTTCGGTACCTTCGCATTTTGGAATGAGAGACCCTTCCCACACCCGCCCTTATAAATAAGGTCTTGTAAATAAGGTTTGAAATGACCTACCTGTCATAATCACATCGCTACTGTTCCAGTTGCCGTGCTATCTAAATATTATGCATTGAAAAGACTAGACCTTAGCTCCAGCCTCAAGAGATAACTTTATAGTAGCTCTAAGGCAGCGGTTCTCAACCTGTGGGTCGCGACCCCTTTGGCGGTCGAACGACTCTTTCACAGGGGTCGCCTAAGACCATCCTGCATATCAGATATTTACATGACGATTCATAACAGTAGCAACATTACAGTTATGCAGTAGCAACGAAAATAATTTTATGGTTGGGTCACAACATGAGGAGCTGTATTTAAAGGGCCAGAAGGTTGAGAACCCTGCTAAGGTAATGTGAGTTATAAAGGAAGTTGAGTATTAATTATAACACTTGTCATTTAAAAATAAATGGTGATGATGTGTATAATTTTACCTCCTTTTCTTATTTGCCACTGTTATTTAAATCACTTCCAGGCACTAAGCATGTGCATAAAGGAAGATTGTTCCCAGTTTAACCTTTTAAATAAAATGTATTCTATTAATTAAGCCATTGCAGTTCCCTCTCTTTTCTATTATATTTATTCATTTATCTTCTGTCCTAAAGATAGATATCTGTGTCAGTGAATATTTTGGAGAGAGACACTTACTTTTTATGCCTATCACTCATTTGGATTTTCTACACTGTTGTTAAAAAAAAGCTTATGTTACCGTTCTAAATAATTTCAAATTGTCAATTAAAATAATAAGTATTCCTACTAAGAATAATAGACAGTAATGCAGCTGAAAAATTAGCAAAGTACCATGTTTGACCTAATATGACTGGGAAATTTGCAATAATACTAAAATTGGCTTAGATTTAATGCGATAACCTATGTCTGTTTAAAAAAACAATAGACAAAACAAAACGATACAATCCTACCTTTCTATGAATCCCTTTTTCAGAATAACTGTACATAATAAGACCATGTAGTCTGAGTATTATGTTTCCTTTGCCTTTCTTCACCTAAGCGATGAACTAGGACTGGGAGTAAAATGGGAGGTCAAACCTGCTGTGGGTATTGGATTATCCATAAGATAATGATTAAAAAGCCCAGTCTGAAGCATAGTATTTCTCCCTATATTCCTTTATAATCCCAGGCAGCTTAAATCATTGAGACCACCACCACCACCAAATTCATAAACTTTGCCACTCTCACAGTTTTCATTTATCAAAGCTTTCGTTTATTGAGAAATATGTAACTAGCACTGTACTAAGTGTTTTTGTACATATTTTTCATTTTATTCCCACAACTCTCTATGTCAGTGATGGTGAACCTATGCCACGCGTGTCAGAGGTGACACGCGAACTCATTGTTTTGGTTGATTTTTCTTTGTTAAATGGCATTTAAATATATAAAATAAATATCAAAAATATAAGTCTTTGTTTTACTATGGTTGCAAATATCAAAAAATTTCTATATGTGACACGGCACCAGGGTTAAGTGAGGGTTTTTCAAAATGCTGACACGCCGAGCTCAAAAGGTTCACCATCACTGCCCTATGTAGTGTTTTTATTTAATTTTTCACATGAGGAAACTGAGGTTAAAAAGTGCTTCGTGCCCTGGCTGGTTTGGTTTAGTGGATAGAGCGTAGGCCTAGGGACTGAAGGGTCCCAGGTTCGATTCTGGTCAAGGGCACATGCCTGGGTTATGGGCTTGGTCCCCACTAGGGGGTGTGCAGGAGGCAGCCACTCAATGATACTCATCATTCATGTTTCAATCTCTCCCTTGTCCTTCCTCTCTGAAATCAGTAAAACATGTGGGTTTTTTTGTTTTTTTGTGTGTGTTTTTTGTTTTTTTTAAAAAAGGCTTTGTAACTTGCCTGGTAAAGCCGGGATTCAACCCATATCTATCTCATAGGTTATGTTATTTCACTTTTCTATTTAGTTTCTCATTAATAATGATGATAACAGCTAATATTTTGTAAGCACTTTCTGCATGACCTTCTAAGTACTTTGCACAAATCTACACATGTAATTTTACTTCAGTCTTATGGAGTAAGCCATATTATCCTCGTTTTACATATGATGAAATTGAGGCACTGAAAGTTAAATTGCACATAACTAGTAAATTTCCAAGTCAGAATTTTAACTCAGACTGGTGATTTTTCATCTGTGAAATGGGAATGGATATTTTAGCTTGAACCCACTAGAATTGTAGATTTCCAAAAATGTTTTAAAAAATTGTAGCTAACACTTAATACTGTTCACCACAGACAGATTTCTATTAATAACATATGTTCAAATAAAAAGGATAGTAGCTTTCTAACATATAGATGTTGGTTAAGTGTTTAATTTATGTGATTGATAATTCAAAAAAATATAACAAGTTTCTGCAACTCATCACCTTGATAGCAGAGGGTAAGAGGGCCATATTTAAGTTCTGGATCCTATCCTCTACCTAGGAGGCATGCCTCAGTTTCTTTGTCTGTAAAATAAGGATAATAATAACACCTATCTTGACAGGTCATTGTGAGGATTAAATGAATGATAATAAGATATAAAGTACATAGGGCAGAACCTGCCATTACAGGTACTTAGTAAATATTAGCTACTAGCATTTTTTAATCATTATGATTGTTTTCCATTATTTTTCTATTTACTAGTATATTGTAGATTCCACTGTAATTAAGTTTTTTTAGACTTGGGAAAGACAGAAGTTGGCCCCCAACATGGAGCTTAATAAATACAAACTGACATATCCAACTGGAAGTATGAAGAAAACTCTAACAAGATTTTTAAGCATTTCATTCCAGAAAAATTATAGACATGCAGTGGTTTTAACTAAAAAATAAAGAAATCATTTAAGAAAGGAGGGCTAGGTGGGAATGAGAAGATCAAATGATGTTTAATAACTGGATTAATGAAATAGGACTGACTGTGGTAGGTAAAGGAAGGAGGGAGGGGCACATTACTCTGAGACCAATGTAGTGTTAGGGAAGATGGAGGAGGTCCTCCTTGTGAACAAAGTTCCCCTCACCTTGTTTCAACCCTGAGCACTAGAGTTTCACAGACTAACATGGACAACAGCACATGGCGAATAATGAACAGTTGTCATTGAATATTAAAGTGATAATCATTCAGAGATGCTTAAAGGTTAAGAATTTTGCATCTGTGTTCATGAGAAATATTAGTTAATAGCTTTCAAATAATATTTTGCCTGACACCAGTCTCTTAGAATGCATTGGGAAATATCCCATCCTCTGAATTTTCTGAAATAAGAATTTATATAAAATTGATATTAGTTCTTTTTTTAAATGTTTGGTAGATAGAATTCACCAGTGAAGCCATCTGTCTACAGCAGGGGTCCTCAAACTATGGCCTGCAGGCCACATGCAAATACAAATATTATATTTGTTCCTGTTCTGTTTTTTTACTTCAAAATAAGATATGTGCAGTGTTCATAGGAATTTGTTCATAGTTTTTTTTTAAACAATAGTCCGGCCCTCCAACAGTCTGAGGGACAGTGAACTGGCCCCCTGTTTAAAAAGTTTGAGGACCCCTGTTCTAGAGTTTTCTTTATGGGAAAGTTTTAGCTAAAAATTAATTAAAGAATCGAACTATAGGACTATTTAGCTTATCTATTTCTTCCTGTGTAAGCTTTGCTAATTTGTATCTTTGGAAAATGTATCTATTTCATTAGAGCTGGGTTAATCTGGAGTTATTTGTCTCTCCCACTACTGAAGCAAGGTTCCTCTTTATATCCTCAATGATGCTCCTGAATTAGGAAGATTTTCACTATGGCTGTTGGGAATAGTGCCTATTCTCAGCCCTGTGTCAACTTTGGACACTGTTCCCTTTCTACTTAGGCATGGTTCTTTGTCAGGTCTTGGGTAGTTTCCTCACATGCATGGGATCCTCGGTATTCAACTAAATATATGAGGGGCTCCTCTCAATAGCTCTCTCTGCAGTTCTCCGCCCTGCAAACTCCATCTGCCTTGGTTTCCCTGGACACCCAGCTGCATGTCCTCAAGCTGGGATGTCACTGCGCGCTGCCTCTGTTCCCATCCCTGCGTCACGCCTGGAAACTCTCCATGCAGTAAAGTAGAGCAATTGTAGGATTCACCTTACTTGTTTCTCATTTCTCAGGAGTCACTGGTCTCTGTTTTCTGATGTCTAACCTCTTGAATGTCATTGTTTAATATTTTGTTTCTTTTAATATTTTTCAGAAGGATTATAAATCTGTTAACTTTACTCCAGGTTTATCAGATATAGAAGCTCAATATTGAATGTTTATACATATTTCTATTGTGTTTAAAGAGTTTTACTATATATATACATCTCTAGTCCATGAGTTTAGCTTCTCTTTTTGCAAACATGGAAACAATAACCCAGTTTAAAAAAAAAACTGAAAGTATTGAAAATTAGAAGCCTAATAAATATATCTTTCTTTATAGCTATTCTTAACATATCTACCAATAGAAATGAGGTGCCCCAGGGATGCTGGGGAAAAATTTTGTCAAATCCTTGCCAGTAAAATATTTAATTTATTATGAATCTGTATTAATTTATTGTTAAAATGACTTATTTACAGGCAGGCTGATCCTTGTCTCTTTTATTTCTTCTCAGTGCCAGATGAAAGCAAAGTCCATTCATTGGCTGGACACAAATTGGGTAAGAAATTCCTTGTAACTGACTTTCTATTCTCCTTCCTGGAAATCCCTGGCTGTGTTTGAGTAGCAGTTGGAACCTATTTCCATCCACCAGTCACTGAAAGGCTTGGTAATTAATACATGAGATGTCTCTGACTTCCACAAAGATGAATTATTGCTTGGCTCTGTACATAGTGGCATAATGTATGCTGACTCAAAATGTTTGAGAGGAAAGAGTAAACGTTTCCAAAAAAATGATTATAAAATCTAAAATCTTAAATCTGTATGCCAGCCGAATACTTAGAACAACAAAAAAAATTATAAAAAAAAACCCAGAAAGTTTGAAAAATTTTCCCATGATGACTTTCAGATAAAATGATTGGACAGAGAGTTCCAGAATAAGAAAATTTTGCTTATTTCTTTCTCATCAAGAAAGAATAGTCTTGCCCTGGCCGCTTGACTCAGTTGGGTTGCTTGGTTGATTGGTTGGAGCGTCATCCCTATGCCAAAAGGTGACGGGTTCAATTCCCAGTCAGGGCACATACGTAGATTGTGGGTTTATATGGTCAGGGTACATATGGGAGGCAACTGATTGATGTTTCTCTTTTCCCTCCTTTCTCCCTAAAAAAAATATACCCTGGGTGAGGATTAAAACAAAAGTCTTTTTGCCTGTCATCAAAGGGGATTGTACCCACCCACAATGATCATATTATCTTTCTTTAGACTCATGAATGAGATTCCTAGAGGTTCTCTAGAAGGTCCACAGGGATCTCCTGGTGTCTACTGCGGCTTTCTCTATCAGAAACCATCAGGTCTAAAAATCCAACCTTTTTCTCTATTGCCAAGTGTCCTGCTTTCTATCCCTTTGCTCTTCCTTCATCATTTATTCACAGTAATTGAAAACACTGCAGTTCTCTAGGGGTGCACTGTTGGGGTGAGGGAATATCCATTTTACTCCTAGAATTGCCACTCCAAACAACAGAATGGGTATAATTTGTTCACATCCCTCTGTTTCTGAAACAATGAAGTCTTCCCCACCACCAGCGTCTCTGGTGTTTATGTGCCAATTATGTTTTTAGCAGTAAGTGGCCTTGCTGCCTCATTACCTCCATCATGTTCCAGGGCACAGTTATGATTTTTTTCTTTTATTCCTTCTCCAGATTCTCTAGTGGAAACAGCAGGGAAGGGCTGGTTCACAACTTTTAGATTTCTTTTCTTTTTTGCTTCTCCGAAGAAAGAGCCTCAGAGGTTAGATCACTGCAAAAGAAGACTTCCGTGGGGCTGAGCAATTGCCACATGCTGCTCATTCCCGTCATCCTCATCCATTAAATGCTCTACTACTGGACATGCATTGAGGAGTCTGAGAGGGAAGTTCTCATGATCAAGGAGCCCCAAGGATAGTCTATGTTACGTTCATCCTCAATGCATGGTACTGCGGGCAGTTAGTTCTCTGACATAGTAATACTTGAAGGTCAATGCCTTTTTACACACTGGGCTAGGCTGCAAGGTGAAAAGTGGAAGCAGTTTTAAGAATGTTTATCAAGGTTTTTAAAAAAGAGCCAATGATAAACCTTCTGGGTTTTTTTTCCCCCAAGAAATCAAATCTTATTCAAGTATTCTTAATTTCCAAACAGAGAACTAATTGCTAGTAACTAAAAGTTATTGACAGCCTTTAAAAGTGAGAATATTGTTACCTTAGTATATTGCTGTAATATTTTAGGCAAATTTGAATGATAGGTTTTTATATGTTGTGTTACAAAAATATTAATGAAGAATCAATCTAAGTACAAAACTTATAATAGTCTTCCAAGTTTTAAAAATAGCATAATCTTAAAGCTGTCAGGTAGGTTAGTTGTAAGCTCCACACGGTAGCTTTGCTTTAGCTGATGGATAGAAATAGTACCAGCGGTCTCTATATTACTTCCATGAGCCAGACTGTTTACATACATCGGTTGTTTTAAAGAAGATTTGGAGTTATAATAAACTCTCATTATAATATTCACTATCCTTATATTTTAAGAACTTCTAAATCCTATCATAGCGTCTTTGACTTTTTAATCAGCTGTCTGTGGAACCAGTGCAAATGCTGCAAAACATACTTGATAACTTTGGAGCAAAAGTGGCACATGACAAAACACAACGAAGAGGGCTAAGCAAGCCCCTGGAATTATACACGTTAGAGTTAAAGTGAACGCGCTCTGTAAAGCATTAGTGACAGTTTTGAAAAAATACAAAGAAGCATTAAAGAAAAATATGCTACTAACATTTTAAGTTTATATACTTCCAAAATATACCCTCGCCATGCTCTGCATTTATTTCTTTTGGAAAATTAGTCTTGAATTATAAAGATCCTCAGGAACTCATCCCTCACATAAAAGTCTGTGTTCTGCATTTTTTTTTTTTTCTAGCCATTTCTCATTAGGCGTAGGTGGTGGTGGTGAAAGAGGATTAAGGGTCCGTTTAATTCTGGCAACCTCTTTTAGTTACAAAATCATTTTTAAAAGCCACCTAATATATAATGGTAGTCTCAATCTGCCCCAGTCTGTGACTACTAAGCTAACTACCAGTTTGAACCGTTAATGTACAATGTTCCATGATCACACCAGTCTTACGAAGTCAAAAGGTATCATTCAACTTCTCTTTGTTTCACCTTTCCCTGTCCCAGGTTCTTTCTCCGGAATATTTAGGTTTGAAAAAAGTGGTTTCTCTTTTGCTAAGAAGAATACCTCCCTCTGTCTATTTTTAATTATAGAAATGTGACCAGTTGTCATGCTATCCAAGACCATAGTAAGTTAAATTCAGTCGTATATGCTGACCTAGATCTATCACCCATCCTCTTGTTCGGGAGGATATGCAACATTTTAATAAATTCATCTGAGTTTAAATTTCTTCTGCGTCAGCTACTTAGTGTGTAGAGAGCCATTCCGTGCCAATTTCCATCTGTTGGACTGGCTTGGATTCCTCCCAAACTTGTGACAATATTCTTGGCACCCGTTCCTTGGCTTAATCTTTAAATGGTTGATTCTTCAGAGCTCAGATCAAATTGAAAGCTCAGGTAAGATCATCTTTCTAGCACTTTCGGCCTAGAAGGCAGTGTTCCCGCAGCCCGTCTGGAATCAGTCCAGTCTTCCCAAGGCTCCTCTGATGCCCCATCTCAGGGCCTCCCCCTGGCAGTGCATCACATCTCAGACCTTGGCGAGAAAGACAGCAGGATGATTATCCCTGTATCTGTGCAGGGTCCTCCTCCATGTGCTTGAGGTATTAATATCTGCGGAATGGAGAGGCCCACCCAGAAGAGTGAGGAACAAAATTTTGCCTTTCATCTGGTTCTTTTAAGAAAAATCACAAGTTTCAGAGAACCTGGCAAAACAGTGAGGCATCTTTGACCTCTTTCTCTAGCCATCTCACTATTGAATTCTGGCAAAATTCAAATCCTAGCAATGCAGGGGAAAAGCAAAAACTTCAGCAATATATATATATTTTAGATAATAAAAGCATTAAATATTGATTTATGTTAAATATTATAAAGGAACATTAGGATCCAGAGAAAATGGCATCAAATTCGGCATAGCTGTTTAAAAAAAATATATATGCTTTAATGTTGACTATAAGGACTCACAATGTCTGCGGAGGAATCATTCCTTTCTCTTTCCTTCTACATGCTGAATTGACACCTAAACCAATAGTTTCATGCTCCTTGGCATTCAGACAGAAAGGACTTATAAATTTTACTTTTTTTTACTGTGTCTTCATTTTTGTTGTTTTGATTTACTGCGTGGAGCTGTTTTAATATGTATTGACTGTCTGCAAAGATCTTTGCTGACCCAGCTCTTTACGATGATGCAGTGCTGAAGAAAGCCAGCGAGTTCTTCTTTATGAGCTCTGACACATTAATTAGCAAAATGGACTAAAAAGCTTTCCGATTTCTATTTTAATTTCTTATATTCTCCAACACCTGTCTATAGAGCTGTAAAGCAGGCAAGTCTGTAAAAGTAATGGTTGGCAGTAAGTCCAGACCTTTTCTGAGACAAGTGTATCAATTAATGAGCAAATACTCGTTAACAATCTAGGGGATGTCTCTACATGAGGTATGTTGCAGCCAATAAGTGTGTTGATGTCTTAACGCATTTTACTGATGAAGAAGTTGAAGCTCAGGGCATTTAAGGACTTGTTCTCTCAGCTGTTAACTAGTGGGTTTAGCATATGAATCCAGATACTATCTGCTTTTGTGGCATTTCATTTTCCACCTGAATGGACCTAATACTTCACACTCCCAGGAATGGAGAAGAATATAAGAGTGAGACAGAGTTCTAGTTGGATGACATGATACACGCATCAAGAGTTCCCATGAATTCTTACTTATCTTTTATAGCCTCAGACACCCAAACAAGGAACACAATGGGTATAATTTCTCTTGCAAACTGCTGTAATTCTGTGAGCAGGAAAAGGACATCTGATCATTCTTCCCTTTGTTTCCCTGAATGCATGTGTACACATGTATATTTGTATGAATGTGTGGGCTAAGTTGAGAGATGTATGACAGAAAAATACATGTGATGTACATGTGTTATATATAAATTATAGCAAATGTGCATGTGATGTATATCCTCATGGCAAAGGCTGAGGTATAATATGCAAGTTGCTAACCTGGCAGACCTTCCATTCTGTCCTAAATGCATCGTGGGTAAACTTCAAATCTAGAATGTCCATATGTAGCTAAAGTAATTTCTGAATCATTGCAAGGGAATAGAGCTCTTAAAAACATGAGATGATTGAGTTGTCACTTTCATACAAGAGCAATGAGTTATTAAATGACATTTCATAAATTTTGAGTCTTAGTATTTCATATTTTATGGGATATCTAAATTAAAATATGCATTTAATGTTTGGAACACCAACCATGGCCATTTTTTTCATATTTGAGTCTTCTAATATTGTAACGGTTCTCAACCTGTGGGTCGCGACCCCTTTGGCGGTCAAACGACCCTTTCACAGGGGTTGCCTAAGACCATCTTGCATATCAGATATTTACATTACGATTGATAGCAGTAGCAACATTACAGTTATGAAGTAGCAACGAAAATAATTTTATGGTTGGGTCACAGCATGAGGAACTGTATTTAAAGGGTCAGAAGGTTGAGAACCACTGTAATATTGGATTGCTGTTTTTGATGACTTTTTATTATTGTTGATGAAGAAGTAAAATCTTGGAGTCAGTGGGTTAGTGGAGTTAGTTCAAGTCAATGTAATTGAACTCTGTTTCTTTCCTTATCAATTGGTTAAGGTAACATTGCATGATTATCTGTTTGGACAAACATCTTTATTGGGTACTTTGAAAGCTTTTGTCATTTGTTATGTTGGATAAATATAGCTTTAGACACAAGAAATCTATACATTTCTTCTATGTTCCAGCTTTGCTTTACATTTTCATGGGATTCAGGAAGTCATAAAAAATTAGCAATATGTCTAGGATTCTTCTTGTACAAGCTTGATTATGAAGTAACCTTGTATTTTCTATGTTGCAAAGGTTACCAAGCACTCTAGTCTCTAAAATTCAATGAATCAAATTGAATTAGAAAAATATGTGTCAGTCTTCTTATAAATGAGATGAGATTCTTCACTACTTAAATAGGGTGTATGTGTGTGCACCTCTGAATTTCATGAGGAAATAGAGACTATTTTTTTTTACAAATCAAATTTCAAAATTAATTATTTCAGTTCCACTCATGTTTATTAAATGCCCACTCTGTGACAGGTACTGTATTAAATGTTGGAGATACAAAGTGACATAAAGCATGGTATCTGCTTTAGAAAAAAATGTTTATAAAGTGGTAGAGGAAAAGACATACCTAATTAAATATTCAGTGCCTTCCTGTTAAAGGGGCAGTGCAGAGACATCCAACAGAGGAAATAGTGCTTGGTTGTGCTTGGGGTTGAGGATCGGTTCCCAGGTTTCAGAAAGGAAATGCTGCCAGAGCAGGATCTTAAAGATAAATAAAAGTTTGAGAAATAGAAAAGGTCGATGAGCCACCACATTTCAGGCATATGGAAGGTTATCAAAACATGAAGCATCATGTTATGTTCAAGAAACTATAAACAATTCATTGTGTTAGGAAAGCAAAGAATAAGAAGGATCAAGTAGGGAGATGTGAGATCATGGGGAACTACTACCAAATGAACAAAAACAGACCAAAAAAAGCAAGAGAAATAGTCAAGAGACCATTGCAATAGTTCAGATAAGAGATTATGTAGGGCCCTGGCTGCTGTGACTCAGTTGGTTGGGTGTTGTCCTGTGCACCAGGAGGTTGCTGGTTCGATTCCCAGTCAAGGGCACATGCCCAGGTGGCATTCTCGATCCCCAGTAGAGGGTGTGCAGGAGGCAGCTGATGGATGTTATGCTCTTAGATCAATGTTTCTCTCCCTGTCCCTTCCTTTCTATCGAAAGATCAATAAACTGTTTTTTAACAGCTACTATATCGGCATACATTTAATGGATTAGCAGGGAGAATGGAAAAAACTAAGAAATATTTAGGAAATAAAAACTTGAGAATTTCTTAAAATTAAACTTAGTAAGTGAAGAAGAGGATCCAAGTTTATTCTCAGTGTATCAGTCAGCTTTTCCTACAACTATCCTGCATAATAAAGCAGTAAACATTCATTCCTTGATCCTGTATCTTCATGTAGGTTGGGATTTGCTGATCTCAGAAGTGTTTGCTTGAGCTTAGCCCCAACCTACAGTTTAGGTCCAGGTTTTTTGCCTGTGTCCATTACCCTCCTTGGGCCAATGGTTTGCTAAGGCATGCACTTTTGCTAACAAGGGTGATAGATGGAAATGGGGTAGATACAGAGGTGGGTCAAACTATAGGGAAAGTGGTGGGGATGCGTGTGGGGATGGATGCATTTGTAGATTGAAGGGATGAGAAATTAAGGACCTTAATTGTCTCAGTTTTCTTGATAACGATGAAGTCTGTGCATAATGGGATTACAGAATTAGCCAAGAAAATAATAAACATTATAGGTGATAGGTAACTCATGTTGGGTTACGTTTACATCATTGAAGCAAAATTGGATGGGAAACTAAAAAACTACTTTTATGCCTACACACACATACATGCACACTACATTCAAGGGTTGGGTTTACAGATAGGCTATATAGTTTTTCCCTGAACTAAAATTTTATCTCTTGCAGCTATATTTTCAATGATCTATTTATGTTGGAATTGCAGGATGTTAGGACTGCATGGAGCATCATATGTCTCTAGTATAATCAGCTTGTTTTAGAGGCCTGGGGAGGGCAAGCCATCCCGGTCCCTGAGAGAACTGAGGCTCATCTTTCCTTGAAGCTTCTCCCATTAAAAGCCTCCAGAATTGAAAAAGCTACTATCAACAAAAGTCCATGTTTTATTCAAAGTTCATACTACAGACTTAGTAACAGTCTGTATTATTTATAATGACTATTATACTTTTTACTTTTATAATTATGTTATATATTTCTTCCCCCCCCCCCTAAATATAAATGGACAAAACAAACTATTTTATTTTACTCTGAGTTCCAGTGGACCTTCGTTGATGTGGAGTATTTTGGGACATATTTTTCTCTGCCCCCCTATAAATAGTATTCACATTACAAAATTATCATTAACAAAATTATTTATTATCCTCTCCCATTATTCAGAATTTGACAGTTTATCTTTGAAGATAAAATTTACTATGCTTGAGAGTGCACTGACTTAGAAAACTTATAGGTTCTAAGTATTTTTTTAATTATTTAAACAGGTAAAAATAATTTGATAAAGAGGAGAACATATTTCTATATATGTCAACTTTTTTCAAACGTGGCTGACTCTCAAACTTTGCCATCCATGGGGAATATGTGTCTTGTATGTTTGGAAAACAGTGGTTTGGAACTGACAATTCTAATAGTGTTTCTAAATGCCAGAGTGAACATCTGCAGTGGAAAATGTTATTAAAGGATGACATGATGGCTGATGATACAAACTGGATGCTTGACATCAAAACTTTACTGTAGGTTAAGCTTTCTGTATCCAACCTTGAATTTTCTCTGAAACTGCAGAGGAAGAGCAATACGGAGTGGCTTAAAGATGACTCCAAGATGCCATCATCAGTCAGAATATTATTGCATGAACTTAGATACTCCAGGGGTAAAAGCAAATCACATTCTCAAAAACATAGTCACTATAAAATGTAACCTACAGTCTGAGCATCAGTTCTCTCTTCCTTCCTTTGTATTTAGCTTTAGGATGTCTTCAGCCAACTTTTTGCAATGAGAATATTTCAATAAAATCATTGGACTCTAGCCTGCTAGCTGTAAATAATGCAGCCCTTATCAAGAGTAAACTTGGGAAGAGGTAAAAAGCTGTTTAGTTCTTACCTGATTATTTTAAAAAGGTTTACATTGAGACCTAGAATTAAAAATCACTCCTCTAAGGAAGGTATTTCATGTGCAAATTTGTTGTGGAATCAAAAACGAAGACACTTTGATTCCAATGACCTAGTCAGGTTATTCCTTATCTGCTTATAAGACCTTTCATTTTGAACTTCTATGGAAAATGTAGTTGCCAGTGTTAACTGAGTGGTAATTTAGCCACCCAGCAATGGTTATAGCTCTTAAGTTTTCTGAGCTAAAAATTAGCCAACAGGTGGAAGGACAGGTTTAAAACCCAACCTGGGAAATCTAAAAATGAGCTCTTGCATAATAGATACCCAATCTATTTTGAATAATTTAAAATATGTCAAAGCCTAACTATTGTTTGTAATATCTGAGAAGGGTATAATATTGCCAACTAATAATGGGAAATATTCTACATTATCTACTTTGAAAATTTCAGTATTACTTTATATTAGATGCATTTATGTCTGCGAGTATATATACACACATGAACTTCATAAGTGAATACTGTTTGGGAAGGGGGAGCAGATAGAAGGGACTTATTAAAAGATATGTATATTTCTAGAAGAGTGTTGTCTACTTACAAACTCTTAGTTTCCGTATTTAGTCTCCAGCCACAGGGATAAATTTCAATATCTTTAAGTCATTCCAGGCCCTCCATCACCTTGCCATGACCTGCCTTTCCAGCCTTATCTCTTGCCATTAACACCCTCCACCCCACCCACCAGCCTCATCCACATGTTCCCATCTCACAGAGCTATTCACCTGGTGCTGTCTGACCATGTGTTGGTCTCTCATTCTCAGAACCCCAGCTGAACTCTTCGAAGGCCTCCCTCCCCGAGAAACCTTCCCCAGCTCTTTCTCCAGGCTCTTTTCTGGTGTGTCGCCTTGTTTAACTTCAGGTATCTCTAGGCACCATTTTTATACTTTTTATCTTGTCTCAGCTCTTCTTGCCCAAACTCACGGCTTTGCATCAGAGTCAGCCAGCCCATGATATCCCCCTCAGGCTGCTTTTCAAGCTCCTTTGATCCGTAGTCATGGCTCCGTAGCCATCAGTAATCCCAAGGCCCACCTTTCCCACATACAGGCGGGAGAGCTCTGTTATCTGCTGCATAAAGGGGAGGAGCCAGTACCTCCCTTATTAAGCCAATATTTGTTGAGCACCTACCCTGTGTCAGACACTACACCAGGCACTACTACACATATTAAGTTCTATGGAATATGGATTCTGCCCCCATAGTGCTCACAGCTTAGTAGCAGCGATAGGAGTGCAAACAGTGGAAATACCACGTGCTTATATATAAATGCAACCACATAGAAAAATTAACAGTGGTCACCTTTACTGAAGACGAAGTTGGAGTTTGGCATTCAAGGAGGACTTCTGCTTTATCTATAGTATTTGAATTTTTACATTGAGACTATATTTATGTACCTATTGGGTAATGAAAAAATGTATGGATCTTTATAAATGAAAACATTTTAAACATTGTGAAACTTCACATGCTGAATGTAATAATAGAAATGGTATACAAATGTGAGGATTTAGCATGGGACTGGCACAGAGATGTACAGAAGGACCACAGGAAAAGGGATAATTTGGGAAGAGGTGAGAAGCCGAATCCCTGGGTCATACTGGAAACCTATTTGGGGCCCAAAGGTATTTCAGGGAGAAGGAATGGAGAGGGGACTAACTATGAGCAACCTCATTTATGGGTTGCTAGAAACATGAAAAACATGTTTGGGGAATTTTAAAATCCCCTGTCAATTTTTGGTATCCCAGAAGTCAGGAACTCAGTCTTTGTAATGATTTGGTAAGGCACCCACATCGTGCTGTGTATAAAAATGTTCCTTTTACAGGTTCATGATGCCCAACTGTGTCTAATAAAAGCAGAGTTATAATAGGACTAATAATGAATATGTAAAAATTAAAGAGAAAGCTTAAAACAACCTAGATTACTTCTTGCTGAAATGTGAATTCATTCCCACACTATTGATAATTAGAAACCACACACCCACACAAAACAACTTACAAATTATACCCCATCAAAACAAAACGAAGCTGTTCAGAGTTACCTTTTGAAGAAAAACCCTTTTATTAACCAAAGTTAAAAATAAATGCATGCCTTTTTAAACCAGGCAAAGTGCAACTGCAAAAAGAAAAAAAGAATAAAAATGGGGGAGGAAGCAGATAGTTGTGTGTGTTTTTTTTAATTCAATATATTTATTAACTCACATAACAAAAAAAAATTTGGTGTAAGGTCATCAGAGAGTTAATTCAGTGGCTGAACAATTACTTCAAAGACCCTGTTTCTTTCCACTTTTCAGTGTGTTTATTATTATTATTTTAAAATATATTTTAATTGATTTCAGAGAGAGAGAGGGAGAGGGAGTGAGAAAGAGAGAGAGAAACATCATTGACGAGAGAGCGGCCTCCTGCATGCATCACAAGCAGATAGTTTTGTAGAATATCATGAAATGCCATCGGGGAGTTGTTGGAGGTATTTATAAACACTGGTGTTGGAGGCTTTTTATTTGCTAACATACATAAGAGAAAAAAATGGCTACAAATGGCTACTATTGGTTAGTTTAGTGACCTAGTGTCCAAGAAATGTTTTAAGTGATGTAAGTGGGCAAACACTTTTTATTCTTAAAAAGTATTTATCTGTATTAATGTATATTAGTAAAATACTGTTTTTCCATGTATAGTAGTGCTACATGATTTTTGGTTGTTGTTTTTAAAGAACTTTAAATTTTGTTTTTCGATTACAGTTCACACCCAACATTATTTTGTATTGGTTCCAGGTGTACCACATAGTGGGCAGGCAATCACATACTTTCCAACATGTTAACCCTGATATTTCTAGTACCCACCTGGCACCATACACAGTCATACAGTATTAGCGACTATATTCCCTATGCTGTACTCTACATCCCCATGACTGTTTTGTAACTACAATCTGTATTTCTCAACCCCTTTGCCTTTTTCACCCAGTCCCTCAAACCCCCTCCCCTCTGGCAACCATCAGTCTGTTTCCTGTGTCTCTGCGTCTATTTCAATTTTGTTTGTTCTTTTATTTTGTTCTTTGGATTCCACATATAAGTGCAACCATATGGTATTTGTTTTTCTCTGTCTGATTTATTTCATTTAGCATAATACCCTCTAGATCAGGGGTGGGCCAACTTTTTGACTCGAGGGCCACAATGGGTTCTTAAACTGGACCACAGGGCCGGAACAAAAGCATGGATGGAGTGTTTGTGTGAACTAATATAAATTCAAAGTAAACATCATTACATAAAAGGGTACGGTCTTTTTTTTTTTAGTTTTATTCATTTCAAACGGGCCGGATCCAGCCCGCGGGCCGTAGTTTGCCCACGACTGCTCTAGATCTATCCATACTTTCACAAATCTATACTTTCACCTATCATCTAACTCCAATTTGGTGTCTAAATCGCTTTCATGTTTCTTTTGACCCTCATTTGTGGTGACTTTTTCTTTTAATGAATTTGGTAATTGATGTTTAGGATGTCCTATTTGGTTGGACTTAATGTGTGAGGATCTTGGAGAGCCTGATTTATATATGCTTTTCTCCAGAGAAGATTTAGTTTTGCTTCTTTATGGTACTAGGATCACTTTCATAGAATTTCTCAACTGCTTAATTAATTGAGAGAAAATAACTTTGAATTAATAATTCTAAGAGGACATTGAAAATTCTTAAATTTCAATGGTTGAAAATTCTTAAAAGTAAAAGGTTACTTAAAAAAATATATTATTGTTGCCAAAACCGGTTTGGCTCAGTGGATAGAGCGTCGGTCTGCGGACTGAAGGGTCCCAGGTTCGATTCCGGTCAAGGGCATGTACCTTGGTTGCGGGCACATCCCGTGGGGGATGTGCAGGAGGCGGCTGATCGATGTTTCTCTCTCATCGATGTTTCTGACTCTCTATCTCTCTCCCTTCCTCTCTGTAAAAAATCAATAAAATATATTTTAAAAAAAAAAAATATATTATTGTTATGTTCCCTATCTAAAGCCAGAGTAAAAGGCATATTGTCTTGGACTCCCTTTGCTGAGGAAACTGTATTCAGGGGATAAGGTTTTCAGCCCATCCTTCCACTAAGGTTGTAGGTCTTCTTTAAAAAATCTATATTTTTATTGATTTCAGAGAGGAAGGAGAGAGAGATAGAAATATCATTAATGAGAGAGAATCATTGGTTGACTGCCTCTTGTACTATCAGGGATCGAGCCCGCAATCCAGGCATGTGCCCTGACTGGGAATCGAACCATGACCTCCTGGTTCATAGGTCGACACTCAACCACTGAACCAGTGTAGCCAGGCTGTTGTAGGTCTTCTTGAGGGTCATCACTGTAACTCTCAAGTATATTTGAGTTTGTGAACCTCCAAGATACCATCATCACTCCACATCCCCAAGCTCCAGATTCCTAGTACCAGCATTTACCTAAGGGGCGATCTCAACCTATAAGTTTGGTTGCTTAGCATTATTCGTGCTTGATTTTTTATTTATTTATTTTCTGTTTGTCAAAGGACTTTGCTTAAGGATTTCCCTTAATTTCCTTTGAGCTAAGCAGTGCATTTAAATGTGCATTTGTTTCAATGTATCCAAGAACTATTTGTATTTTTATCACCAGGGTTTTGAAAATTGATGCATTACTGGAAGCAGAAGTCTAGAGTCCAGAAATTGTTTGCTGAATGACTGAATGAATGAATGAATGGTTATCCTTTGTAAATGGCTGAATTCAAATAAACCATTGGGTCCAATGCTGGTTAAAGCGCACATTAAGCCAGGTTTTATCTCACTGGGTCTGGATTACTTTTGACAAGACAAACCAATTTAAAACATTCCTTTGAAATCTATGGAAAGCCACATGACATGGGAACAAAGTGGGGGGTGATGTCCATAATATGCTGAGAAAGTCTGAAATGGAAAATTCTCTTTAATAAGAAACCACACAATAAAAGGTTCTGGTTATATTTGTAGTTACGAGCTATGGTTTATTACCCTTTCTAGAGATTCTTATACTGAAACATTATTATAGGAAGAAATAAAATAGGGTTCACAAAGGAGCTTTTACCAGATTACAACGTGCCCTGTTGTAAAGTGGGAAAGAAGAGGCATATCTGGCTATTGGCGCTGCTTATGTGGGCCTTGGATCAGATACTAAGCAGAATTCTTTCTGAACCTCTGGAATGCCCTTAGACTGAATTCCTAGTCATGACCACACCCCAAGAGTAATGCATGAGGAGGCTGTTTGATGGGTCCTTTAGGTACTAAAGCAAATCAAAACCAGTCCTGTTCATTCTTACAAAGCTGACCTTCCCTGTGTTCTTCTTGAACCATATAATACTCTTTAGTTTTTCATCTTTCTGAAGACCAGAAATTGATGCTTTATAGAATTTTATGTAACTTTTCAATTAGGTAAGACTCATGTTACCATAGTGTGGAGATGAGCTTGGCCAAGGGGATGACATGAGACTTTGGATGAAGTCTCAGCTCATAGTCATGGTTCTGAAAAGCTGTCTGCTGCTGGAGTCTACAGGGATTCAGGAAACCCTTAAGGCATGAAGATATTAGCTGGGTCAGCTTCAGTAAAACAGATGAGGTGCTAGTTGCTATTGTGGCTGCAGAAATTAGTGAACTTTTATTTTTCTTCTTCTTCCTCTGTGTGTTTTCATCCTTTGTTTCTATGAATGAGAATTTCTGGGCATGTCAGCCGGGACTGGCATTGCACACACCATACCCTGGGCTCCAAGAGGTCATGAATTTGGATCTTTTCCCAGATTATACATCTGCCCCTCTAGCTTGCATTTCAGAGCATATGGCTGTGGCAGGGGGCAGATGAGAAATGGCCTTTGCAGTGCTTTCGAAGTGTAAGAGAGGGGACTCTCCTGATGGTCTGGTCACGAAGTTGCTCCTTGAGTATTAATAGGGTATGGGTAAAACTGTTTGCTTGCGCATTGTCTTCAGTAAATTAAAATGCGTGCAGTCATGGAAACCAATGAGTGTTCTGCCTAATAGGAGTATAAAACATGAAAAATCCTGACCTCTGTTGTTAAGGAACTTATAAGTCACTCAAAATGACTATAGCAACACCTGCAAGGAGAAAAAATTGAGAATAGTTCATTTATTGCTTTAAATTGTATTGATTTTTCAAGTGCTGACATATAATTTTTCCTTAACATTTTATTTCTATATGCAAATACTTATTGGAGGAGTTAGCTCAGCCGTTAGGGCTTCTTTTAAAATTGTAAATGTTTAAGGTTCTAGAAACTATGTATAGAATGCTACCAAATGGCAACATAGGGCGAGGTTGAGACCCAAGGTTACTGTCTAGCTGCTGAGAGGGTAATGCTTTATGGGCCTGGAGAAATATCAAGAGTAAGAACCCATGAAGGAAAAGAGATGGATTTTACAAAAGAAAATGTATCATTCCTTATCCTAAGCTAATCTGTCACTTGTGTTCTGGTTCCACTCCCAACTGTTTCTTCCAAGGCTTTCTTCAATCAATTCATAGCTTTTTCTCTTTACTTCTGTTATAGAGAATTGAATAGAATTTCTATAAAAGGGTGTATAAAAAGAGTGTATAGGACTCGACAATTTCTCATCTTTGGGGACAAGACATAAGGGGATCCAAAGCTTCCCTGAGACTGTTAGGCTGGAAGACCAGCAGAAAGGTGATACCTTTAATAGAAAAAGATAAACCATGAAGAAAGGCCAAGTTATGAGGAAGAAGTATCTACACTAATAAAAGACAAACATGCAAATTGACTGTACCTTCGCTATGCCTTAAGCCATGCCCACCAGCCAATCAGAGTGACTATATGCAAATTAACCCAACCAAGATGGCAGCCTGCAGCCATGGAGCTGGAGCAAGCAGGAGGCTTGGTTGCCCCAGTGATGGAGGAAGCCAAGCTTTCTGCCCACCCTGGCCAGCTCTGAGCTCCACTCAAGGCTACAAAGTTTCAATTATAGAAGGTAAATAAATCCCTGAATAAAAAAAAAAGATAAAAAGGAGAGGCTGGGAGTTTCCATCGCTGGGGGCCTTGGCCAGCCTGAAAATGGCCCTCAGCCCCTCACCCAGACTGGCCAGGCACCCCAGTGGGGACCCCCCACCCTAAAGGGGGTGTGGCCAGCCTGAAAACAGCCATCAGCCCCTCACCCAGGCTGGCCAAACCTCCAAGGGGTGAGGGTCCCCACTGGGGGAAGAGAGGGGCTTGACCAGCCTGCAAAAAGCCATCAGCCCCTCACCCAGGCTGGCCAGGCATCCCAGTGGGGATCCCCACCATGAAGGGGGTGTGACCAGCCTGAAAACACCCATGAGTCCCTCACCCAGGCTGGCCAGGCACATCAGTGGGGACCACCGCCCTGAAGAGTGTGTGACCAGCCTGCAAACACCCATCAGCTCATCACCCAGGCTGGCCAGGCACCCCAGCAGGACCCCCACCCTGATCCGGGACACCCTTTAGGGCAAACCAGCCGGCCCCCACCTGTGCACCAGGCCTCTATCCTATATAATAAAAGGGTAATATGCAAATTGACCCTAACAGCAGAGCGACTGGGAATGACTGGTCACTATGACACACACTGACCACCAGGGGGCAGATGCTCAATGCAGGAGCTTCCCCCTGGTGGTCAGTGCGCTCCCACAGGGGGAGCTCTGCTCAGCCACAAGCCAGGCTGATGGCTGCCAGCACAACGGTGGTGACGGGAACCTCTCCCGCCTTCTCAGCAGCACTAAAGATGTCCAACTGCAGCTTAGGTCTGCTCCCTGCTGGTAAGTGGACATCCCCCGAGGGCTGCCGGGCTACCAGAGGGATGTCTGACTGCCAGCTTAGGCCCGATCCCCAGGGAGCGGGCCTAAGCCAGCAGGTGGACATCCTCCGAGGGGTCCCAGACTGCAAGAGGGCATAGGCCGGGCTGAGGGACCCCCCCGAGTGCACAAATTTTTGTGCACCGGGCCTCTAGTCTATATAATAAAAGCCTAAGTGACTGAATGGTGGAACGACCAGAACAACTGGTGACTATGATGCGCACTGACCACCAGGGGGCAGACACTCAACACAGGAGCTGCCCCCTGGTGGTCAGTGAGCTCCCACAGGGGGAGTGCCGCTCAGCCAGAAGCCAGACTCAAGGCTGGCAAGTGCAGCAGTGGTGGCAGGAGCCTCTCCTGCCTCCACAGCAGCGCAAAGGAGCAGCAAGCCAAGGGGTAAGCAGCAGTGACAGGCAGGCAGTAAGGAGCGAGGGGTCCCAGACTGCGAGATGGATATCAACCTGAACAAGCCTAAGCTGGCAGGCGGACATCCCCAGAGAGGTCCTGGACTGCAAGAGGGTGCAGGCCGGGCTGAAGGACCCCTTCCTCCCTCTTCCCCCATTAAACGCCCCCCACCCCCCCGTTTGAAAATATGATTCTGAAACTCAAGAGACAAGTCAAGGTTAGCAATATAGATTTAGAATCATCTGCATAGAGCTCATAGTTGGATCTTGGTTTTGTCCACATGATTGCACAGATTAAATTAAGTAATAATTCTTTAAAAGTGTTAGCAGCCATTAATTGATTTGGCTAACTAGCAGCCTAAGATGAAGACAAAGGCAGTTACTAGAGTTAATGATCAATCTCATTTTTGTTATTATCATGTTCATTGGCTTGAAAGGACTAGGATTTGTCTCTGAAAATTAGCAGCTGTATGGGAAGGCAAAATTTCTAGCAGTTAAAAATTCAATACCAAGTTAAATCAATTTATATATTTATATTCATAAGGTATCTTAAACATCCAAATGTGATTTTTGTTTTTAAATATTAGTGGGATATGACTGCATAGAAGTCATTATGCAATGAAATTGGCACTGATTTTGCCAATATAGTCTTGTGTTTTCTCTTAAGATGTAATTATATGCTTGTTTATTATATTAGTTGTCTGTTTTGATCAACTGACAAAAGTCAGCTTCTAACATATTTCCACTTAGTAAAAGTAAATGTTGAACAAATGATGATATGTTCTTCCTAAAGTATGTAGTGTTATACATATACTGTTTTCTCTCTCTTTCTCCCCCCCACCCCAGTTTTCATATTCAGAGATTAATAGATAAATTTTCTTATTATTTAAAAATACCCTTTTTATATGCATAAAAGGCACAGCTTTGCAATGAGTGATGTCTTCATAGCTATTGTAAATTGGTAATTCACATTACACACATATATACTACTATATTTTCATTTGCATACTCTTATGCCATGTTTACTGGTATTCATGCTGAAGTTGTCACAGAAATTGCTCTGTCCTCAGAACAAGCAGGAAAAATATAACATCAAAACTAGATGGAGGAAGCACCAATAGCTTACTCTGAGATAAATTAACATTTGTAGGCCTAGAGAAAGGAAAGACATCCAAGAATAAGTATAAAATGCCTATTTACATTTGACCCTTGGGGGCACTGGGGTGGTTAACAGAATAGATGCATTTTCAAGATTGAACATCTGAGCATCAATCTCTAAATGTTAGTAACAATCTGGAACATTCACTTTTGAAATTAATGTGAAGAGTTCTGCAGCTTCTTTTTCTGCATTGAGTTTTGACATGTTGCTGTCATCACAACATTGGTTGTTCGTTTGTTTGTTTTTTTTACCTGCAAATGGCATAAGTTCCTATACGGTGGATTAGGGTGGAGTCTCAGGTGCTTTTTTACATGCCACCGATATTGAGACTTAACTGAAGAGATAGCCACTGCAGTGTAGTCATGCCTATATCACTTTGCATTGTTTTGGTCTCAAAAAGGAAAAAAAAATCTTCTAGGGAAACATTGGTAACGAGGGCTATAATTTCATTTTTTAAACTAATATCCAGTGATCTTTTGAACACTTGATACTTATTAATTGCATTAGGTGCAAATCACATGCTAATAAAGAAAATTAAGACATATTCAAATCTTTGGATTTTCCAGATATGAATTTTACCAGGTACGTATTTATTAAATTAAACAGGCTATCCCCAAGTGCTTAGAAATCTTCTGTTGATATAGATTTTTATCATCTTGGGACTTTGCCAGTGATAGAAAATGTAAATCTTCAGAGAAGGGCCTTTTTGATTTTTACTAAAAGTAGCTTGCACATCCTGTAAGACATCAATCACAAGACGTATTAGGAACATCATACTAAAATATTAAAATGTTTCTTATGCTACGATTATACCACTCTATCCTGAAAATACATAGCTTCTTATCTGAATATGCTCTGCCTTTTAGACTTCCATTTCGAGGAAGGAAAAGTACTTTTTGATTAAATATCTATTGATTTACTGTCTCCCAGGCCCACCAAATAGAGTTCATCTAAGACTAAAATGCAGTTACCTCCAGAATAAATTTTGGCAGCTGAAATGGAATTTGGCAACTGTTTAACTGGACAGAGAAAATTCACTGAATTTAGAACAAGAAGTCAAGTGGACACTATTTTATCTCATTCAGGATGCAGTGGTATTTTAAGGAGGGATAATGTTAAGATGGCAACCCAATAAAATAAATGAAAATGAATTTAATTTTGTAGTTTATAACCCCATGCAACATTATAGGTCAAGAATACAGTTATCGCCCGGCTGGCGTGGCTCAATGGTTGAGCATTGACCTATGAACCAGGAGGTCACAATTAGATTCCCAGTCAGGGTACATACCCAGGTTGTGGGCTTGATCCCCAGTAGTGGGCTTGCAGGAGGCAGCCGATCAAAGATTCTCTCATCATTGATGTTTTTATCTCTCTCTCCCTCTCCCTTCCTCTCTGAAATCAATGAAAATATATATTTAAAAAATACAGTTATTGGAGCCTTTATTGGGACCATAAGCAACTTGTTGCTTACTAATTTCTCTGCAGGAACACTTGCTTACAACCAGCACTGAGAGTTAATACATGGCAAGGACTTAGCATGGTACCTAGAATACAGTAATTTTCCAATAAACGTTAGCAGTTATGATGGTTTTGTTGCTATTTTCTCCCTCTGACTAATTTCAAGAAGCATGATTTTGGCTCACCTAGATTTTGAATTCCGGATCCTATTATTTTGGCAATAAAAGGATTCTTTTCAATACCTTGCCCTATTTCATTCTTACTAAGAGGAAGAGATTGGCAATGGTGGTGGTCTCCTGGCAGACATCTTGCACACATGGTTTTTAGAGTCAGGGTGAAGGCATATTAGTGATTTTCAGTGATGCGTGCCACTTTTCAGGCTTATTCTTGAATTCTCCTTACAGCCAGGGCTATTAAAGGCATTGTCAACAAAAAGAACCCCGTCCTCAATCTTCATGACACTAAAGAAGAAGAAAAAATGGCATTTCACCTACAAGATTTAGAAAAGCTAAATCCAGGGTGTGTGTGTGTTTACTAAAATCTAAGGTAATTGAACTCATTTTGAAATTTTAATAATGCATACCTTTAACTTTCAAAGGTGATCATTTACTCTGAGCTCTCCTTTTTCTTACTTTTCTTTTGTAGTCCCAATAGTAGTTTCCCATTTTAGGCAACATTGATAACAGAACTCCTTTAATATTTATACATTCGTGCAAATTATGGCATCAAGTAGCAATACTTGATTTCTTGCTGGGTTGTGATATTGCATAAGATACTGTGAAGATCCGAGCAAAGTAAAAGGCATGGGTGCAGATACGTTTTCAGGGAAGGTAAGCATGTGAGACAATGAAGAGCAAGTGGCTTGTAAATACTGAACTCTGCAGTGGAAAGTGCACAGATTGTGTGACACAGACAATAGGGCAACGGGGGCTTCGAGATGGGTGAGATCAGTATTCATCAAGAAGGGATTTGGCCTGAGCTTTGAAGGACTGGTTTGGATCACTGTAGAAGAGAGGGGGAGGCATTCAGGGCAGCAGGGAAAGCAAAACCAAACTCAGAAGCAGAAATGTCATGCAAATGCCATAGTATGCCCTAATTTTAATGATTCTGCAGTCCTAGGAGGTGACTTTGATCTCATTGTAATTTCTATCAGCAGAAAAAGATTCCAGTGTAATAGCTGGCTTCATTTAGAGATAGGAAGATTGAATACATACATAGGAAGATTAAATACTGAATACATACATTTAAGAAATAATAACAGCAAATAGAAATATGAAAAAGCTGGGATTTTAGTTTCTAGCTTTCCTAAGCATATTCTGTAGCCCAGGGCTTATTTTTAAGAAGACAGAATTCTTAGGGCACCATAAAGTAACCCAAACACTCAAGAAAACGAATCTAATCTCTAAAGTAGAGGAAGGATGTTTTTCTTAATACTCTAATAAAAAAGGCTGCCACCATATTTTATATGGCACCAATTCTGTTGGTTATTAATCAAACTCTTTTAAGGCTAAACTTCAGGCTTGCTCTCAACCCAGGGCCTTTCGTGAGTGTGCCCTGGTGAACATAACCATCATTCAACTCCTTGCCTTCGCCAGTGAGAAAGAATGCTGACACCGAAATGTTTTAGAGGCAACTGCAAGGACTCGTTAATACTGTGCCAAAGTAGGAACTGCTGATCATCAGGGATTTGATCACAAAGTAAATTAGAGGCTGTGCATCACCATGTCTGTAACAAACACGCATTAGTAAAAGTAAATAAGCATGAAGACAGACCGATTAAGTTCTGCTTATATAATTGGTTCTTGAAGACACTTTATTCCAATATATTAGGAGAAAAATGAGCATCAACTTGCAAATCAAAGTGGCTCTGTTGTATCGCTGAACAGGAGAATTGTTAGAGTTTTGTAGTAAAAGATTCTGGCAGAAGCTGGTATTGATTCAAATTACTGGTCAGCACTCAGAGATGCTGTACTTTCTGGGTGTTAAAGATCCACTGGGAAAATAAGAGAAAGAAAATTGAGTTTCAAGTATATCAAAGCATTTTATTTGAAATGAAGTGGAAAGAACCTCGTGTTCTAATATTACTAGTGTTATGAGGCAGTAATTTGTGGATAAAAAGTAGAAATACAGGTCTGCAAGCAGTATTTTAACATTTTACCTCTGTGGAAACTTGACTTGGGATGGTGAACACACAATACAATATACAGATGATATGTTATAGGATTGTACACCGGAAACCTATATAATTTTATTGACCAATGTCACCCCAATAAGTTCAATAAAAATGAAAATAATAAAAAATAAATAAAAGGAAAATTAGAAAAAAATAATTTTACTTCTGAGATATTCAATCAGTCAAAAATAAGTTAAAAATATAAAACAAAGAATAATTTTGAGGAAAATAGCAGAGGTTTGGCAAAAGAGGAGACTTTTTAACTCTTTGGGGCAATTTTTGAAATGAGTGAAGATTTTCATGTGTCCATGAGAATCAGGACAAGAAATCATATCATTCTAATAATCTCATTAATGAACTAAGAAATTGCCTTAGAAATTACTTCAAGTGTGGACTGGCACTTCTCAAAAGAAGAAAAGATAATGTAAGAAAATGTAATATTCTTATATAATAAAGGCACACTCAAGTACAATTTCCCAAGCAAGTGGTTCACCCTGTGAATAAAATTAGTGCAAGTCATTCAGTTTCAGAAAACTGTGAGGTTAGAAGAGTGGATATTATTTTATAGAGGAGGAACCTGCGATGTTGATGTAAATGGTAAGGGACAGTGTCTAGATGTGAATCTAAGTCCCTTTAAAAGTCTTTTTAAAATACCTAAATCATTCAAAACTTTTAGGATTTCGCATTTGTCTTCAGATAAACAGGATAGATAAATTTCCAACCAAATAGAAAAAAATCTATAATAATAAAAGCGTAATATGCTAATTAGACCGGATGACCGAACGACCTTCCAGACGAAGCCAGGGCTACAAGGTCTGAGGCAAGGCAGGGCTGCGAGAGCCGAGCCCCTTGCACAAATTTCATGCATCAGACCTCTAGTTTTATTATAATTTTCCATTCATCAAAGTCAAGTTCTCAATAATTGAAGGTCTCTTGAGTGTTTTTAAATACACTCATTTAGATATTTTGTACTGAAAACTTTTTGGTACTTAATTCTATAGAAATAATGGCACACTCTTATAGCCAAATAGACGCTTTCAAATTGTTTTTCAATTTTTTTTCCATTGGTAGTATAGCTAGGACATGATCAAGGAAGCAAGGAGGACTTTTCAGGTAATGTTTCCTGAGCAAGAAGAGAGAAAGCAATGTTGGCAGCTTGTTAGAATTTCCAAGAACCTTTATGTTCAGGAATTTATATTCAGGAATTTCATTGATTTTTTTAAGTGCCCCCAGGGGCAGTCGATCTCCTGGGCTGCTGATTCTCAATAACCAACTCATACCTGACAAACAAAAATGCATTACTCTGTGACAAGGTATAATTAGTAATTTCCCTCCGAACTGGAATAGTCATTTCGGCTGTCAGAAATATCTTTTTCTTAGTAAGAAAATTTACTTGCAGAAACAAATTAAGATCTGAAGGATACTTACCAGGGTGAGCGAGCAAGAAGTGGATTAGCTGAAAGGAAGCTACGCGCTTCTCCACCATGGGAATGTGCCACAGACCAGTGTCTAGGGATTCCTCCTGGCACTTCTGCCAATCTCCTCATTCACAAAGATCATATAATTTGTAATTTTCTCCCTGAAATACAGCAAATAAGAACTGACAGCTTTAAGGGGCTTCTGCAGATCCTTCAGACAATAATGTTTTGAGTACAGGACTAAATTAATTCATAATACTATTTGTGTCCGTTAAGAGGGCTCAGTTGCTACCAATAACAAAGCTCAACTATAGGTAACAGTATGATGTAGGGTTTATATTTCTGAGATAATAAGTAGTCTGAATATAGGCCCCAGCCAGCAGGGGAGAGAAGGAGGGAGAGTCAGTGGATTTGGGGTTGGTTGTGTCTCTGATTTTCTTGGCTTCTTCCTCTTGACCATCTCATAACAGCTCTGGGCATAAGGGCTGTGGTGAAAACAGGAAGAGGTAGGAGGAGGGAAAGGATAGTGCCAGCCTTCTCTATCTACCCACTACAAGCTAAGGCCTCCCCCCAGAAGACCTCACCCTCTTCCACGCATGTCTCATGGCCCAGAATTGGCTCATTGCCCTCGCTAACAGCAAAGGCTAGAATGGAAGTATTTGATTTTCTAGCCTCTGCTCTGGAGTCAGTGGAGGAAGGAATTCTGCCACAAATGAACTTTACTGTACATCACATTAATCCCAGGACAGTTGCTGCATTTGCCACGAGCTCGCCAGGATCTAGAAAAATAATCACTTAAGGATAATTCCTGTACATCCAAAGACAAGCAGAGAAAATTCTCCTCCCAAAGGTTTCAGGAGCTGGACTTTGTGCCAGGTGCACTTTCTGAAAAATGATTCAAATTCATGCCTCAGCAAAATCTAAGATTCCTTCCAGACGAGGAGGACCTTCAGAGTCACTTGAGACCGTATGAAATGCCAGTGCCAAGCACTTGCTGTGGAGGGTCATGGCAGGGAGGCTCAGAGCCCATGTTTGAAGGATATTCATGGAAAAGTGGCATTGATAAGCAATAGTGATCGATTGTTCAGCTTTTAGTTATTAACATACAAATAAATGTGCCAATAACTACTATGTATGTGTGTATATGTATGGTATATATATATATATATATATATATATATATATATGCGGTTAAAGCACACCTATACATATGGACATATGTATATCGGAATTTCCACCTGAGGTAACCAGTGTTATCCTACGTTGACATAATTTTACCCCAAAGCAGAAATATTTGCTCTTACAGAAAATATGTGAACTTATTAAAATGTACAGTTCCTAGTCATCATTTGGAAGTAAGTCATAGGTCCTCACTACCGTTGCCTACTATTTCCATTGGGGAACCAAACATAGACCAGGAGCTCCAGGTTGCAAACCACTGTACACCACTTTCCACAGATGCTCCCACAGTGCATTTGAAAGAAAACATTACATGGATGTTAACAAGACTTATTGTGGCGATCATTTCACAATATAGGCAAATATCAAATCATGATGTACACCTGAAACTAACATAATTTATCAGTTTAAAAACAAAACACGGTAGCATATATAAAAGTTACTTTATTTTAAATTAGCCATGTTTTAACAGTATATTAGCCCTCCTGTAGTAAACTTAGGAAAAGATACTATGTTTGGCCTTATTCTCTGAACGAAAGGTAAAACATCTGATTCCTGTAAAATTTTGCATAATTTGATTTCTCAGAATTCAGATTGTAATATATATATTACCACCTTGTCACACATTTTCTTATTTCAGATCATCTGTCCTCTGATTCCCATAATTATTTCCCCCCATAATTATAGTTTTATTTGATAGACCATACTTCCTTTAAATAGATAGTAGCAATAGCTGGTATTAAAATGTGCGAACTTCAATATATGAAGGCCATTAAATATTTATGATCAGTTTTGTCAATTAGTATGTACTGGCTACAGGTAATTGATAATCAATGACAGTGGTTTTACCAAAAAGGGTTTCTTTTTCTTGGGCATGAAGAAGGACAGAGGCAGGCAGGCCAGGGCCAGGATAACTCCTCAAAACAAGTCCTCAGAGCACAAGCCTCCTTGTGACTTCCTGCTCCTCCTGCTATACCTTGTGGCTTTCAAGGAACAAGGAAGATAGAGACGATGGGCAAAGAAATAAAACATGCCAGCTGGTTCTGCCCCTTTTATCTAGAAACAATAGCTATCCAGAAACGTGACCTTAAACACATTGTTTACATCTAATTATTCAAAACCATTGCACAGTGACCCAGGATTTCGTGAATGTATGGGGAGAGGAGTATATTTAGTGAGTAGCATTTCTTCTCCAAAAAAATTAGGATTTTTATTAAAAGGAAGAAGGTGAAAAGGATTTCAGATAGACAACAAATAGTTTTGCATAAGACAGATGAGTTAAACAAATAAAAACGGTCCCATTTATTGTATCTTAGTTTTTTTTCCTAAATTTAACTTCAAAGCCTGAAGTGATTGAAAAGAAAACCATTTTGAAATGCAGCCACTGAAAATTATCTGTGAACAAGTTCAGTGTTCTCTGAACAGCAACTAACACATACATTGCAGGAATTTAATGAATATTAAATTAAATTGTGTTGATTGCTTCAACGAGTTTCCTTAACGTAAATTTTTATTTTAACTGTTGCAACTCACTATTCATATATACAATCAACTGTTAATTACCAAAGGGTGAACTCTCTGAATTCCCATTGTTGTTGGAAAATCTGGCTCTCCGTTCCAGGTGTGCATTGTTTCCTCGGGGACAGCTTTCTCTCCTTCTTAATCTTAATGTGAACCCTCCTCCTGGCCCTCGCAAGGCAGGGCCTGAATGGAAGTGTTTGTTAGTTCCCCTGCACACTCAGGTCATCTCCTTAAAGGGCCTTTCCCTCCCATGAGCTCCTCCTCCTACAGCAAAGGTAGAAGCACACAGGCAGTTATCTAAAGGAGCAGCTACTTTGGGGCCAGTCTTCTCGTTTTTGACTATGAATCAGGGTGGGAAATATTGAGCACAAATATAAAATGCGGTTGCCTAAGAATTTGCACACTCCTCCTAAATCAGGAACTCCCGTTCTTGTTGGAGATGTTGCGAGTTTCCACTGCGAACACTCCGTTTGTTCAATCAGTCATGTGTTCACTTGACAAACACCTGTTAAATCCCTGCTATGTGCTGTATGTCATGCTGAGCTCATAATGTATGTAGCCACACCGTATTCTGCAGCCAAATCAAACAATGTTTGTAAATGCAGCTTGGAAAAATCGTTGCTCTCATAAGTTACCTCTGTTGTTGTTTTTTACTAACAAGTCCACCAGCTCTGTGGCGAGGGTGGGAGGGAGTTAATCGTGCAGACTGCATGTGAGTCTTGTGAATGGTGCCCCAGGGGCTGCATAGCACACAACCTGTGTGTGTGCACGAAGTTACTCAGGTTACTTTATTGCACGTTTGAGGGTTGGTTCCTGGTTTGCGTTATCCATGTCATTAGCTTATCATCTAGATTTGGACAAACGCAGAGGTTTGGGGGGGTTTTTTTGTTTGTTTTTTAGTAAATTTTCCTCATATGTATCTGGATCTTAGATAAATTAAAGTGTCTTTAATTTCCATAAATTTTAAAATCTCTTAAGAGAAGTCAGTACCTGTGTTCTTTATGTTCTGGATTCTTTCGTAAATAGACAGCATGTCCACATGCTTGTGGCGTTAGGATATATGATAAACTCCAAACTAGGAAAATTTGCAGGAAGATTGGCCAACTGGTTTCATTCCCTGAAGCTTGGAGGAAAATACTCCATCATTCAAGCCCCTTTAGACACTTCCACTCCAATCACTACTGAGAGAAAAAACTAGTTATCTTGTTCACCTCAGGGAGAAATTTTCACAGTATTTATTATTACACAAGTATAGGGAATATCACATTCTTTTATGAACACCTTTGTTATATTCCTTAGTTTACATAATTTACTTTTACATTAGTGAATTTTTAAATCATCATTTCTACTTAATTTCTGCCTGAAATTATTGAGGTATCTATGTCAGTTAACCCATTACTTTTTCATTGTACCTTTTATTAAATACAGTATTTGTCCCCAGTTGCCTAATGGATAAGGCACTGGCCTCCTAAATACAGTATTTGTCTTCAGTTAGCATCAAATGCAAAATTTGTCAGGCAACTTTTTTGAGTCCTCTTTGGAAATTATTACATTACTTCACACATGATCCATAGCACTTCCTCTTCTTGGCTTTTCAACAAGTCCGTAATGTGTATCTCTTAATATTACTCTTATAATTTAAACTACTAAAAAACTAGGTTGGTGAAATTTAGAAATATAATTTTACTGAATATTATTTTAATATTTTAAAATTGATTTTCTTCGTTACCCTTTTCTTAATTTTTTGTCATCCTTCATTATAGAGTTGGATGTTGTTTGGAAATGCTTTTAGTTGTGGCCTCTTCTAGATTTCTATCTGCTTATATGCCTTTTGAATACAAGTTTAAACATAAGAAAAAGAAAAAACTGTAATGCTTAGGTTAGCTTCCCACAGCTCTATGGGGCAATCACAGACTCTGTGAGCAGGAAGTGAATAAAGAGGTAATATTTAATCACAAATCAACCCACGGCCCAGTGCTAGGCTTCTGTCAGTACCCTTTTGGAAAGGAAAAATCTCTTGAGTTTCACAGTTTAGCAAAAACTTCCTTGTATTTACCATGCCCTGAAAATACAATTAACAGTGTGTATGGGGAGAAGAAAGATAATGAAAAGAGAAATTAGTTTCTGAAAAGCACATTCTAATGAGGCTATGAAATATAAGTTCATGTGTCTTATCTCAAAATATTTATTTAAGAGACACAGCGATAAAAACCAGGAGCCTCCTGTCTCTTTCGATTACCCAAATGAGGTCATTGTGGCTTCCTAATAGTATAAAAAAATCCGGGCTTGTCATTCTTGCGTTTAATCCTGAATTCTGTATTTTGTTGGAAAGAGGAGCTGCAGACAAAAAGTTCAATTAGATGTCCTTATGAAAGACAAGAACTTTAACAGGGTTTTTTGTTGTTGTTTTTTCATATCAATGCGATTGTTCAAATCCTAATGCAGATTGCTCTTGGTGGTTCTGAGAGCAGTGTTTATGTTAACAGTGTTAAAAAACAGAATGTAACTGAGTAAACTTGAAGACCTAACTGGCTTTATTGAATGATTCCTGAATCAGGCAACATCCCACCCAGCCTGTAGAAAAGAGCTCCGAGGAGCTGTACAAAATGAATGGCTCATCTAGGCAGAAGGGGACAGGACAGGAGAGAACCCGTCACCTTAAAGCATGGAAAGGGCCTGTGTGTCAGAATAACCTAGTTGCCACTGACCAGAAAATTCCAGACTGACCTGTTAAGATGACATTCCTGGGGAAGGTTGAAACTGCAATTGAGTTGAGTTTTAAATCTGGGTTTGCTGACGTGGAACTTAGCACAAGTCACTCCATTTTGGACCTGTCGTTTCTTTTTCACTAGGGGAAGCAGAAGCTATAATCCCAGGTGTGCTAGTGATATTGTCATTATTTAGTCTGAGAAGTCCATTAGGAGGTAGTCTTGATACAAGTCACTGAAGCTGTTGCCCTCGGAGGTGTTCCCTTCCTGGACATGTAGAATGTACACAATAAGCTGTATATATAGCATTCATTCATTGCTGACACAGGAAGTCCCAGGGGAAAGTTGAATGGGAGAGCACTCTGCAGCCTCATCCTACTTGCCATGCCTTCCTTTTGTGTGAACCAGCAGGATTTCTGGTGCCAGGAGAGCTTTGCAAAACAACCTGGAGAGAAAATGCACCTTCTGAAAAGGTAGTTAAACCTCAAAGGCCTCCAGCTCCTTAGTGTTTCTACAGTAATTGTGGTATTTTCTATTTCTTATTCATCCTTGTTAGAAGAAATGGCAAAAGCTTCAGCCAAAATAGGTTTTTGGAAAGAATTTAAAAGAAGACAAGGCGGCAGAGCCAAGCATTACTGTGGAGGAGTACAGGGAAGAGGAGGGTTAGCCGAAGGCTTGGGGTGGGCCTGGGGCAGTGGGAGAGGGAGGCAGAGCCCAAGAGCACAGAATGGGCCCCATGGAACACTGGAGCGTTTCCCAGGGAAATGGAGGGATTTCACAGTGTGTCTTGTCGCAGCGATCAGCAGCAGCACACGCACAGAGGCACAGAAATGTCTGCCTCCAGGCTCCCTAGGAAATCCCTGAGAGGAGAAGCCCGAAAGACTCTGGCCTAGAGACTGGCCATCCTGGGAGGGAGACCTGGAGGGCGGTGGTGACCTGCATGGCCTTCACTGTCAGACAGCCCTGGCTTTGAGACCTGGTGCCACTGCTGGCGCAGTGTGCGACCCATGGTTGTTTGGAGACGCAGCTTCTTTAGCTTTAAAACAGGAACAATAATAATAATATCAACCTCAAGATGAAGGGGATTTAGACAATTTATATAGAACAACTAGCACTGTCTCTGCCACTTAGGACAACTTCCAAACATGTTCATTGTTATCATAGTTGAGTGATCTGCATATTTGCAGCGCCAGGGTGCCATTAACTAAGAATCCATGCTAAGCAATCAAGGATGGGCAATCTTTGAGACGACAGTCAGGAAGGCTTCAATCCATCAGGCAAACAACAGATTGTTATTGAGTGCCCACCCTGCCGGACATTGATACAAAGGTGACCATGGCTTCATCTCTGCCTTCAAAAGCTGTGAGTTTAGTAAGGGAGACAGATATATACACAATGATACATAACTTGTAAGAGCAGCTATATCATGTTGTTTGGGTCACTGAAACCAGAGACAGAGAGCTTGAGTTCAAATCCCAGCTCTGTCGCTGTGCAGTTTTGGATAAAGGACTTACCCACTCTGTGCCCAAGTGTTTCCCTATATCAATAATAGCACTTGCATCCGTGGGTTGTGGTGGGAATTAAACTTGTGAATACTGTCTAGGGCTTTAAAAAATACTTGGCACTAAATAAATGCTAGGTGTTATTACATGGTGGTAACAGAAATTAGGAACCTGACCGCCTCTCTCTCCTCTCTTTCTTTTTTGACATAGAGGTGGTTAGGGGGGCTTCCTGGTGGAAGTGGTATCTAAGAAAATAAAGTTGAGGAAAAGCTGTCCTGAGAGGAGAGAAAAGAATCCTGGAGAGAAATGGCATGTGCAGTGACACAGAGGAGGGTGCTGGCATCTTTGAAGTACAACAATTAGTTCAAAATGGCTAGAATTTGGAATATGTGGGGAAGAGCAAAGGAAAAAGAAAGGAGGTGAGGTAACATGGGTGAAAGAGGCGAGATCATGAAGGGCTTTGTAAACCATCCTAAGGAGTTTGGACTTTCTCCCAAAAGCAGTGGGGAGCCCGGAGGAGTAATTTGATCACATGATCAAAAACCCTGGAAACGGATGCCCGGAAGGAGAATGTGAGGAAGTAGGGACAGCGTTGAGCTGAGGGTGAGCCTCAGAGAAGGCCCACATCTGGGGAAAAGGGGAAGAAAGGGCACCAGGAAAGGCGACGAAGAACCAGGTAGCAGCGGGCCTGCGCGCAGGAGGAGGATCGGATTTCAAGCAGAAAGGGTTAAGCCAAGTATGCAGTGCTGCAGAGAGATCAAACAAAATAAGGAGCCAGCGAAGTTTATTGGTTCTGGCAATTAGGAGGTAATTGGTGACCTTGGAGCACTGGAGCTGGAAGCCATATGGCAGGGGATGCAGAGAACCGGGAGGAAGTAGACTCCTTGGATGAGGCCTCTGGGTGCCCCCAACCTGGCATTAAAATAAGGGAAAGGAGGCCTGGCCTGTGTGGCTCAGTTAGCTGAGCGTGGCCCCATGAACCAGGAGTTCAGGGTGCATGCCCAGGTTGCTGGCTTGGTAGGGGGCGTGCAAGGGGCACCCAATCTATGTTTCTCTCTCATTGATGTTTCTATCTCTACCTCTCCCTTCCTCTCTCAGAAATCAATAAAAACATATTTACAAGAAGGGGGAATAGAAGACTTGCAGAGCCTTTTGAATAAGAGAAACGAAAGAGGAGATTTCAGTGAAGAGAAAGAATTTCCTGACTCCGAATAATGGAGAAGCAGACCACTGGCGGGCTCAGAAGGGAGAGGGTCTCTCTCTATTGGGCATGAGGCTTAGAAGACAGGGTGGATGCAGGCAGAGAGACCATTTGTGAGGCTGAGAAAGAAGAAATCTAGAGGGTATTTTTTAAAGTTCTGAGAAGGTGGGGAAATGTATGGAAATAGGGGCCTTGCTGTTACAGAGGGTTCTGAGCCAGCTGCTGGGGCTGTAGGGACTTCTTGAGAATGAGCGAAACATCTGCTAGACGCCTGGAGGCTAGTCCACTTCCCACAGTAACTTACTGAGTCCCATTGCTCGGTGAGCCTCGGGTAGTTGTGAGACTGAAACATGGCATCCACTTAATTCCTTCAGAAACGTGAATTTAATTCTGAGTCAGAATTTTAAGAAGCTACTGAATTTTAGAAAACAGTGTTTGTTCTCCAATTCCCTTAGCTGTGCTAACTTTCCCCCAAATTCAACATTGCTTATCAAACGGCAGCCAGAATAAGTGGTGGTGCCTCCAGTGCCCTCTCCTTCCACTTTATTCAGTGCTGGTCCCATTTCAGAACTCTCTGCTTCTTAAAATGTTCCCTCAGGTTGCCCGAAATGTACCTTACTCTTGTTCCTGCCATTCTTCCTGCCTCTAATGTCAACTAACCCCATTGGAGGACTCGTCCTATTCATATATTTCATCTATTACCAGCTTTTCTCATTACATTCTTTCATATTTTCAGGGGTTTTTGCTTTGTTAATTATGTACATTGGCCATAATTTCCCAATGGCATTATTAAAATGTCATATTGTCCAAAGGGCAAGCTAAACGGATGCCTTTCCATTTGGAACAGAATTTCTCCCTAAATCACTGCTTTGATGTGTCTTTGAAATTTAGACCTTGGAGTTGCCTCAGTCTAGTTTCAGAGTCTTTGCCTGAAACTCTGCAGAGTTCACAGTCACTTACTTCCTGGTGTGTGGGACCCGAGAGGAGGAAGGCAGCTCTCAGTGGCTCAGCCTGGCCCCATTCAGCCAAAGGACAGCACTTCCCTGAAACGCACCACCACTCAGAGAACATTTCTCACTTTCCAAGAGAGTCAAACCGGACTGGACGGAGGGCATTCTGGGAAGTGCTCCAGTGTTTCTGACCATAAAGCTGGGTTTCTGAAATCCAAGATTACTCCCAGCAGGGACCCTAAATACAGCCTGAACCTACAAAAAAGAAGTAGCCCTGTTTTACCTGAGATGTCGATAAATTGAGATCACTTATTTTCATCCCGGAGCCACACTTGGTGATGAACCATGAAAAGCAAAAATACATTTAAAATATTAAACCGTAAGCTATTAGAGGAGGGTAAAAGAGTCCCTTTGTGTTGGGATTTCTTCTGTCTGAAGGAATGAATAGCAGTTGCCTTTCTCTGTCATAAATTGCTTTCACATAATACCTTTCAGAAGGAAAAAAAAATGACTTTAGGACAAAATCCAGTCACTACGCCTTTTCCTATGCATGAACTTTAGAAGAGAAAAATAACATTAACAGATTATTAAACTATTTGTCACCAAAGGAAAGTAGAAAGTATTTTTGTGCCTTGGATAATTTATAGCAAGAAAAAAAACCACATCAAAAGGATAGCCTTTACTTGCCCTGCTTTCAAAATCTACTAACGTTTCTTTTTCCAGTGTAATTCACAATTGCCCTTGGTTTACAGACTTGTGATGTTGTTCATTATTGCAAAAGGTTTAATTTTCATTCTAAAACCTAGATTAAGTTTCAGAATTCAGCAGGTGAGAAAGGAACTATTGAAAAACGTGTGTGTGTGTGTGTGTGTGTGTGTGTGTGTGTGTGTTTCTTTTTTTCCTACAGGAAGGCTTAGGTTCTCAGAGGCTATCAAATTCCAATGTTGGTTTGTAAATAAGTATCAGCAAGTCTGTTGTCCTCCCAGGCCAGGCTGTTGGTCTCATTTGTGTGTTTGCAGTAAACTCATCTACACAAGCTTCCCTGATAAAGTTAATGCTTAGTTAATTACCCAGAGCCTTGACATGGCCTGTAATTGCCATTTGGCAAACAAACATTTGAGACGTGTCTTGGGTAGAGTTTGTTGAGACCTAGAGGAGCAAGCTCTTGATGGATGGGGGACAAACCAAATAAATACAGTATTTTACGTCCTTTTAATTCAGGGCCAAGTGGATTTGGATGAAGTGTTTATTTAGTTTGCTGGCTGTTTCAAGATGCTGCGGTGTATTGATTCCTTTTATTACTAGCAGCCGTTTAACCTAACCTCTTCCAGATCCAGTATTTTAAAAGCCATAAATTTTAACTTCACTTATGAGCAAAGGCTGAAATGCTGTGAAAGCCTTTTTATTAGTTGAGCTGCACCATTCTCGATGCTCTCGTGTCACCCATGGCAACAATACTTAGGGCTTCTTAAATGAGAGTGGCTGCTCAGCTGCTGGGGAGGGGCAAAGACAGCTATAAAACGAAGTCATAAACGTCTACAGGGTGTGGGGGTCCAGGATGCGATAGCAGCAGGTGCAGGGGGAAGGAGCCGGCCTAAAGAGATGAGGATTTGGGTTGATCGTGTTAAGTAAACATTTACTTGAGCATCTCACATACTGAACACTGTTTGGAAACGAGGAACAGAAGATTCAGTAACCGAAGACTGGGGTGAGACCAGAGACCAACTAGGGAGACTTTCCTGGTCTTCTTTTTTTTCTAGTTTTTATTTATTGATGAGAGAGAGGGAGAGGGAGAGAGAGAGAAACGTCAATTTGTTGCTCCACTTATTTGTGCATTCGTTGGTTGACGCCTGTATATGGCCTGACCAGGAATCGAACCTGCAACCTTGGTGTATCGGGTTTTCACTCCAACCAACTGAGCAGCGACCTGGCCAGGGCTTTCCTGGGCTTTGTATTCCAAGGTCCCAGGCACCACACTGATCTCTGGAATTAGTATAAATCAAGAAATTGACTTTTTTCCTCCTTGGATTTGAAAATATATGCTCTCTATCATAGATCAGTTCGAACAAGATTCAGGAGAGACTCCTGATTGGCAGGGCTTAGCTGTTCCTCTGAGGACAGGGAACTATTTTGTATCCGTAAAACAGAACCATTTCATGTGGAAATAGCCCAATAATTAACCTCTTTGCCAGGTTGTAGACACTTTAAAGGACCTAATTTTCCATGAAAAGAAGAGAAAGAGATATACATGTTTACTCCTGAAGGGCGTCAGTAGGTGAGAATGCCTTGTGTTGAGGGGTTAAAGACAGAAAGAAACCAATTCTACTTGTGTGGCTTCCTGGTTTTAATGTATGCACGTCGTTAGCTTTGGTCTGCTTTGTAGAACATTTCCCATCAGTTTTCTAATTATCAAAGATGTTTGTTTAAACAAATTTTCTTTTCTCAACCCCTAGACCTCTTTTTATGTGATCATGCTGCAAAACTCTAATACAGCATTAGTGAGGTTATATAAGCAAAGAATTATCATTTCACCAAAGGAAAAAAATCTAAGCTACAGACAGAAAAACTCATATTGAAATAATTTAAATTAAAAGGACTACAACAAAATATCAAATGAGAATATGCCTCCATCTTAATTTATATTTCTTTGCAGAGGAATTTAATCCAAAATGATGTATTTAGACTTAGTTTGTATGTCTCCTTACTGATCTCCCTCTTTTTTTCTTGATGATAGTGTACTTAAAAATCTTTGCACTACCTATGGCCAAAGACTTCTGTCCTAGAATTTTAAGGAGCCGGGTATTTTTAATAATTTAAGTGGTTCTTACAAGATAACCTTTAATATTTGTCTCCATGTTGGATAGTTCAGTAACTTAAATAAGAAAAACATAATATATTTAAATTTCTCGCTATTAAAATTAAGTTGCATCCTGGCCAGGTGGCTCATTTGGTTGGAGCATCACCCTGTACACTAAAAGGTTGTGGGTTCAATCCCCAGTCGGGGTGTATACGCAAGGCTATTTCTTTTTCACATTGATGTTTCTCTCTTTCTCTCTTCCTCTCTCTCTAAAAATCAACAAAAACATATCCCCTGGTGAGGATTAAAGAAAAGTTAAGTTGCTTCCCCAAATCATGTTTCTTAAATTGCAACAATGGGAGAAACTTTCTTAATAATTTGAAAACAAATTAGGGCTAAAACAACATCAGAATTTTGCCACCTTTCAGTTTAACAAATTAACTTTGGGTGTAAGTACACAATGTAATGTACAGGTGATATAGAATTGTACATTTGAAACCCATATAATTTTTTAACCAATGTTTCCCCAATAAATTTAATTAATTTTTTAATTGCCTAAGCTCATTGGATTAGGTGCCTCACGGCCTGAATCATTGTTAGGTCTTCATATGAAACCAAAACCTTCAGAGGGTGTGAATCTTTACACTCCTGTGGCCAAAGGCTCTGTCTTAGCATTTTAAGGAACCAGTTATTCTATTCAGCTCCCAGAATTCAATTCAGTAAACAGCAGCAAAATGTATACAATGTTGTCTTTTTCTACAACCTCAGTTGAATCAAGGTGGCCCTAAGCGCTTTCATTCCCCAAAATATCATCTGATCGCTACGCTATATCATACCCCTTATTAATAACCACACATCCAACTTTTCAAAAAAAAAACAATTGTAGTTCAAAATACATAGCACACAATTTACCATCTTAACTGTCTCCGCGTGTGCAGTGTTAAGTACACTTATGGTGCATCTGACTTTTAACATATAAGATATCCTACTAAGAGCCCCTCTCCCCTGCCTGTACAGCCAGAGCAGCCCCGGATTTGGTGATCTGGGGCGGAGAGTCCCCCCTATACCCACCAAAGGGAAAGCAGTTTTTACCTTGGGGAAGTTGCTCAGATTTCTAGAAAAACTTTCAGTCGGGCTGGCTGTCATGGTATGAATTAAAAGGTTATGTCAGAGGTTAAACTATGCAATTAAATCAAGAAAGCAGATTATTCTAGTAGCTGACATTAACTTTTGAAAAGAGCCAGAATTAGCTGTACTTTCTCACCTATAAAGTGCACAGAGCGAACATGGGGGCTGGGGGTGGTTCTTCCACCGAGTACTTCCCCCTGAAAGAAAATTGTTCTGTCTCACACCTCTAATTTCTCATCTTAATTCTGTTACTTCAAGAGCCTCATTATCCTTTTTCAGATTTGCACAGGGTGACGGATGCATTGTGACGGGTTGTTTTTGTTTTTCTGCTGTAAAAATTATTCCCTCCCTCCCTAAATAATTATCTGCAAATTAACCTCTTCTTTTACTGGAATAGTTGTAGGGATAGAATGGAGGAAATAGCAATGTGTAAGTGAGACTCTTTAGACAGGAGATAAATTCTTCGAGGCCATGAGAGTATCATTTATTAAATGACTGCCACAGTCCACTAAATGGGCCCCTTTTGACCCGAAAGAGTTAACGCTGTATTGAAAGTGTCTGGGTTGTCCCCAGCTTTGCCCCCTTGGAAGGCACTGACCCATTAATGGAAGTAATAATAATAACAGAAAACAATCCCACTTTGCCTCCATTACCCTGAAACTGTTAATGGAACCCTAATGTTTTTTATTCTTTAAGTGTAACTGAAAACTGACATTCTGCTCAGCTAAAATTTCAAATGTACTGTTTTTTTTTCATTGCCATTTTTATATCCCATGCAGAATGCTGAGTAAGGAACAAGGCAAAGGCTTATAATTGGTCTTTTAAATCATCATAAACATTTATTTTTTCCCCCCATGGCTATCGCTAGTGCCAATAACTCAGTCACGAGATGATGGGAAAACTACTTAATGATGCATCACAAGCGCCTTCCTAAATTCTTACCCAGAACAAGGCTGGGAAAATAAAATATGACACTTGGCTCAGAAGTTGATGTTAAAGTAAGAACAAAAGTAGCTCTCTTTTTTTTTTCTCTTTTTGTGTGTGGGAGTAGTAGCAGTGAACCAAATTGTCTTGTTTTTTTCCTTTTTGTGTAAATACTTTTCAGAAAAGCTGTATGATTTTGTGTTTGTGTGTTATAATTAATTATTAAAAGTAGAATAGGGCTCTGCAGTGTTTGGGGCAGAGCTGGGCCCCTGCTCGGGGAGGCTGATTCTATGAAAGGTGAATAATGACCCCCCCGGGCCTGTCCAGCACCTGTCAAAGAGTGAGTTCTAAATAAAGCTTGGCCATTGTTGTTATTGTTGCTGAACCAAAACATTCGTCCCGATTCCGGGTCCTTAAATCACAGACACAGGGCAAACGAGTCCCCTCCTACATGGTGCAGTCAGAATCCCTGCCTTGTTTATTGGCCTCAGAAATTAACTAATGTATTCGAGCAACTGTCGGGCACAGGGTCCCAGACCTCAGATGCCTCATTTGGCAGAGGGGTCAGTCATGCACCCGTCACCTGGCTGGTAGGGTCCTCTTCACTCTTTTTCCATTCTCCCTGTCCCCCCCTTCATCTCTGCACACCCCCAGCCCCACCTGACTACCCTGTAGTAGACGAATCGCCGGGCCTGCCACCCCTCCGCCTGCCTCCGCTCTACTCTCTCGCCCCCTCTGTCTCACAGTCTGTCATTGCTGCCCATTTTTCCAGGATCCATTTCAGTCCACAGTCTTCCTTCCCTGACTCTCACCGCCCTCTCCATGTCTTGTTATATCTCCGCTTGGTTGGGGAGATTTCCAATTAAGCATTTTGACTTTCTATACAGCTTGCTCCTTGCTTAGGAGGATACCCTTCTGTGTCTTCCTTTGATCACTTGAGTCCTGCGTCTGTGACAGCTGTGGAGGAAAACAGCTTTTTATTACTAATAGCAGCATATGGCATGTATATGTAGGATGGTGCAGCTTTACAATGTGCTTGTATATGTGCAGTGTCATCTGATCACAACAAAAACCTGTGAGATTGGCATTCTATTAACTTAGACATGTTACTTACCCTATCTGTGCCTCAATTTCCTCAAATATAAAACAGGAATAACAATAGTATGTACCTCATACAATTAATTGAGTTAATGTACATAAATTGTTTCCACCACCACCATCATTGTCATCATTAATATTATATTTTGCATTATTTCACTCTTACTGAAGAAGAAACTAAATTCCAAGTCCACACCAAAGGTGCCTCCTCCATCGGATTTCACTGTTAGCCCCCTTAGATGGCTTTCAGTCCATCATGTCCTTAGTTAATGTATGGCTAAGTTCCTAAATCGCAGTTTGTTTAGAAATTCTAGAAAACAGAAGCTGGAAATGAAAGTATCTATACAACACAGGTCCTCCTCCACAAACAGATACCTCCTTCCTGTGAGGCAGCTCTGTCACCTCCCAATGATAGCAGCCTAGAGAGTACAGTGGGGAGATCAGGCCCTTAATAGTAGAGTCAGGTTGACTCTTCTGTTGTTACAATCTAGAACAACATGTTTACTTAGTGCAATTGTAGGTAGGTTGTTTGAACCCTTGGTCGACCATAGCAAGAACTGATTTTATTCCTCTTCTGAAAGCCCTTCTGTTTTTCTAAAGCACATAGCAATGAATAGTACGTCTATAGTTATTAGTAATGATCTGAAGAATGGCCCTGTCTTCACAGAGGAGTCAGGGGCCAAACTGAGCTGCTCAGTTGAATACAACTCTTCTCAATGGTGGGAAATCTGTCTCTCATAAAACCCACCCAGGGATAGACTAGAACATGCCCGCCCAGAGGCTGGCATCAGTCACCCTTCTCACAGCTGTGCTCAGCTCCTTTTTGCCAACTAGACATCATAGCCCAGGAACAGTCTTCCCTGCTCCTCAGATGTCTGTCTGACTTACCTTGCAACATCCGGTGAATTGTTATATGGAAGAGAGATTGGTGTCATTTCAGACTCCTTAGGTTATAATTCAAAGGAACCAAATTTGAACTGGCTTTTGCAAACTAAAAAGTTCAGAAGAGCATCTACATAAAGACCTGGCTAGATCTAGGGTCTCAGTGTCAACAGTATCTCTCTCTCTCTCTCTCTCTCTCTCTCTCTCTCTCTCTCTCTCTCTCTCTCTCTCTCTCAGTTCTAGTTCCTCTTTTTCAACCTCATTCTGATGAAAAAGCAAGATAGCGACCAGAAGCTCCCAGGCTTATCATCCCAGTAACTCCAGTACCAAAGACGATTTCTTTTTCCTGGTCATTCTGCTAGGATTAGTTCTAATTGGCCCTATATGAGTCAGCAGCCTATCCCTGAACGAACCAGGAGGACGAAATACACTGATTAGTCATGGCTGGGTCATCCCTTCTGGGTAAGAGTGAGGGAGACATAGCAATGCAGACAAAACTAGGATGCTCATTCCAGATAGAATAGTGGATACTGGGTAGAATAAAAAGAACGGATGTCAATACCAGGAGCAGAGCAAAGGGGCAGATCAGGATAACTGAAGAGATGTGGTTCTCTTCTTGTTTCTCTCTGAGCGTCCCTGAGATGCAGTAAAGCAGTGTTTCCGTGTACCCTGATGTTTCATTACAATCCAGCAAGAGTTTCAGTGTGAGAAAGATTGATCATAGACATTCCCGAGGGGGAATTACTAATGGGAAGACCACCTTCTGTGACCTTGTTCCCCGCTGGCAAGGGCTCCACTGGCTGAGTTATAGGGAAACTCCAGCGCGTTGTCAGACCTCACAACAACATTAAGTGGGACTTCCTTTTCATATTTGCCACCTCATTTATTTTGTATGTCCCCATGTTATTAGTTTTACTGCCCATTAATCATTATATATTACAAAACGTAGGAAAGTGTGCTTAAGAGGAGATAGTGCAGGGACTGGCCGAGGCAGTCACAGCTTTGCGGTGACAGGAGAGAGCTTGGGCATGGCGGGCAGGGCCCCTGTCGCACCCACTCACAGAGGCACCCCTGTAATCACCTTCTGCCTCACATGTGGATGCGAACATGTCTTCTGCCTTTCATACCAGCTCAGAGAAGGCTCTGAGGAAAGCAGCTCTTTCTCTGTGAGGGCAGGTGACCAGCCACCCAAACATGTTTTTACAGAAATTGCTTCACAAAAGCCTGAAGTCAAATGATGAAAAGGAAGAAAGGAAAAACTGTGTTTTTTAGCAGTGAGTTCCATTGCTGTGTAATAGAGGAGTCTCCTGCTCTATTATATTTCTTCCCTGTTATCGTTTCTCACAGTATCAGTACTATCAAGCCATTCCTCTGATGAAATCTTTTAAAGGCTTCCAGTTGCATCTGCTCTGAGTCTCTCCTTTGCCAGATTTGGAGGCCCTCATGTCTCCCTTTATCCTCTAGACCAGCGGTTCTCAACCTTCCTCATGCCACGACCCTTTAATACAGTTCCTCATGTTGTGGTGACCCCCAACCATAAGATTATTTTCGTTGCTACTGCATAACTGTAATTTTGCTACTGTTATGAATCATAATGTAAATATCTGATATGCAGGATATATTTTCATTGTTACAAATTGAACATAATTAAAGCATAGTGATTAATCACAAAACAATATGTAATTATATATGTGTTTTCCGATGGTCCTAGGAGACCCCTGTGAAAGGGTCGTTCGACCCACAGGTTGAGAACCACTTCTCCAGACCAAAGGCCATTTGGATATTTATAACGTCATTTACAGGCCATACACAATTTTCAACTTAAAAATCAGCCTGCTATATATGGTCAAACATTTAATTAACTCATCCCGAATGCCTTGGCAGGGCCAGAGCAAATGATTTCACGGGCCTTAGGCAGCCCGTGGGCTGGGCACTCCCCACCCCTGCTCTAAACCCACACTTACTTCCCACCAATCTCCAGTTCTGACATTTTCCCTATGGTCACTCCATCCATCCTTTGTTTCCAACACCCAGTAAGTGTGTCGTGCACGTCCCTGTTTGTGGGTGACTGCCCACCTCCTGCTTTTCCTACCTATGGTCAGTCCATCTTCAAAGCTGAGTCCTGTTTGATTCATGAAGCCTCATGACTCAGGACCACAGTGCTTTTTTTGCTCTGGGTTCCACGGGTCCAAACTCCTCCAGCCATGAACTGCTCCGTTACTCACAGACATGCCTATTGACCAATGACCCCAAAAGTCTAGGACCATGTCTGGTGTGTCATTGTGTTGATGGTGTCATGCGTCAGTCTGAGGGAGAAGAGTCACTTGGCTGTGAAAGAAACTAACCTGCTCTTTATTTGCTGTCCAGACAAGGTTATTTTTATCAAGTGATCTTAACACTGGGTTTCTTTATGGAAAATGTCTCTGGAACAAATTAGCCTTTTGGGTTATTGAAAGAAGTGAAGGATATCAAAGATAATTTGAGAAGTGGTGAAGAGTGTTCTACAAAACCAAAGAAAAAGTGGAAGTTTTGAATAAAGAGTCAACGTTCAAAGCTAGTGGTGACTCGGACCACAATGTATAGATTGGAAACAAACCCTCCTGGCACTCTCTTTGTTTTAGAGAATACTTGTAATGAATATAAACATTGCTCATAAAAGAAGACACATGGTACGGTACAAACCAGTTATTTAATGAATATAAGCGGTGTTCCAGGTACCACCTTTAAGCTCTATATCAGGTAATCCTCTAACTACCCTGTCAGGGAGGTGCTATTATTATTTTTTAAATATTTTTATTGACTTCACAGAGGAAGAGAGAGGGAGAGAGAGAAACATCAATGATGAGAGGGAATCATCGATTGGCTCCCTCTTGAATGCCTCCTACTGGGGATGGAGCCCACAACCCAGCCATGTGCCCTTGACCGGAATTGAACTGGGATCCTTCGGTCAACAGGCCGACACTCTATCCACTGAGCCAAACCAGCTAGGGCGAGGTGCTATTATTATCTGCCTTACAGATGAGGAAACTGAGGCACAAAGAGGTAGGAGCCTTACCTAAGTTAACACAGTTAGTTTGGGGATGGTCCTGGGACATGGGCCCAAACAGTTTGATGCCAGGGCCTATGCATCAGGACAAAGTCATAGGCATTGCTTTAGATATGAAATTATTAGTGAAGAGGCAGTTAATTAGTGGAATGAAGAGATAACATGGTGCCCATTGGAAATATAACTCCAGAGAAAGCTAGGAGTCCTACATCTCTATTTTCTAAAATGTTGGGATCTTACTACCCTTAGGTGATATTTTACAAATGTTAGGGGACTTCTCCGCATTCTCTGATGTTATCACTTTATGTGTGTTCATCTTTACTTCACACATGGATTATAACCTTCTGGAGGAAATTAGATGCCTTATCTTTTTATTTCTGAGGCATCAAAGAAAGTGGGAGGAACTTTAGCTCAAAGATTGTTCAGACCAGGAAAACCTCATGTCTGAGTAGCATTGCCAAGTCAATAGGCCAACATTGTTTTGTTGGTAAATTCCAGGCACTTAAAAGAGGAATTAGAAGAGAGTAGAGTCCAGTGATTGTGCTGATTTTACATAAGATACAGTACTAAAAAGCACCACCTCTCAGGAACGGTTTTCAAGTCACCGGGGAAAGGGAAATCACAAAACACAATTGGAAATCTCCTAAATGCATCTTAAAGTAGATGATACAAAACTATTTCCAGCAGATAGCTGTATCTTCAGTCAAGCATCAGACCAGCTGATTGCCTTCTGATTAAGGGTGGGGGCATATGAAAGATTTAAATGTTGAACACAAGGGTCACACTCCCTGTGATAAGATGATAATGGCATGAGCATCAAGCAGAGACCATTACTCACAGCTATAAGAATAGCTACGATCAAAAAGACAAGAGGTAATTAGCGCATGTAGGATGTGAAGAAAAGGGAACCTCTGCGCAGTTGGTGGGAATATAAATTGGTGCAGCCACTATGGAAAAATTTAAAACTAGAACCATCATGTGATCCAGCAATCCCACTTATGGCTATATAGCCAAAGGAAATGAAATCACTATTTTGAAAAGATATCTGTACTCCCATGTTTGCTGCAGCATTATTCACACTTGACAAGACATGGAAACAACCCAAGTGTCCATTGGTGGATGAATGTGTAAAGAAAAGGTCACACACACACACACACACACACACACGCACACACATTGGAATGTTAGTTGAAAATCCCACCATTTGGGACAACCTGGATGGACCTTATGAACATTATGCTAAGTGAAATATATCAGACCAAGAAAGGCAATTACTGTATGATCTTGCTTATATGTAGAATCCAAAGAAGCCTGACTCATCGAAAAAAAGAATAGAAGGGTGTTTGCCAGGAGCTGAGAAAGTAGAAAACAGGGAAATATAGGTCAGTTATAAGATGAGTAACTTCTACTGTACAGCATGGTGACTATAGTATGTACTTGAAAGTTCCTAAGAGAGTAGATCTTAAATGTTCTCACCACACACACACACACACACACGTGCGCGCGCGGGGTAATGGAGGTGATAACTAACCTTATTGAGGTAATGATTTCACAGTATAAACATGTATCAAATCATCATGTTGTACACCTTAAACTTACACAGTATTATGTGTCCATTATATCTCGATAAATAATAAAATGTAACCCAGGGATTTAAACAAAAAAAAGCAGAGACTCACGGAAATCAGTCCATTTCTCCCAATTCCTGCTCTCTCCTTGACTCGCATTCACTCTAGAACACACTGTCATTGAGTGAGATGGTGAGTGAAATTGCTCTCCTTACTTAACTTATTTTATCCTGCCCCTCCTCCCTCCTTCTCCTCCTCTATAGCTCTCTGGGGACATGAATGTACAAGCAAATTTAGGAAAGATCAACTGTGTGTGGTGTGGTCTCATTTTGAACAGGAAAGAACATTGTAAATTAGAAAGCAGCAAGAGAATGCGAGTTACTAATTACACTTGTCTTTTGTTCCTCTTAGGACCAAGCACAATTCTGAGCAACAAAAAATACTCAGGAAACAGTGGTAGCCGACTTGATTTTGGCTTGACATTCATTAAATTGAAATCTTGCTTAATGTGTATCTACAAAGAGATTGTTATTTATGTTAACACAAAAGTGACAAACCTCACTTTCTCAGTAATTGAGAATGTGAAGTTGTTTTTAGTACAGTCCCCTCTAAAAAGAGAATAAAATAATAAAGCAAAATGTATCAAAATAATGTTTGATCCTAAAAAATACATCAGTTTACACATTGTGTAAAAATATCTTCCTGTGAATACCATCCAAGAAATCAGCTTGGCCTTTTAGTTATGCTAATGGTTTTTAAAGCAAGTTATTAGAATTCTTTATATTATACTTTGTTTTGAGAGTACTATAACAAATGACCCGCATAACACATAAGCCATTCAACAATCAAAAGCAGAAGAAAAATGTGCTGTCAAAGCAAGTCATACAAAGAGTAAATGGCAAAAAAGAAAGGGGGGTGGGCCTCCCTGAAACAGTCGTGTTCAGAGCGAAAAGCCTGTTACCATGATATACAAGGAGGAGCTGGAAGATAAATAAAGGTGTTCTTGGCAGTGGGAAAAGATAAGATGTCTGAAAGTGCATATAAGGAGGAGGAAATGACAGGAAAGGTTGATATTACAAAGAGAAGTTGAGGGAAAGGAATGACTATTATAAAAAGAAAGACCAAAGCATAGAGAAGATGAATGAATAGTTAGTTATAGGCAGGGTAGAAATTACTAAATCCTTGAAAGTGGCCCGAAAGAACCTAAGCGCTGTATTAACAAAGAACAGGATGCTCTGTGTGGGCTTGGAGGAAGTGAAGCAATTGTGGGTGTGTTTCTCCAGGTAAAACTGTATTGGCCCTCACAGCATTGGAGAAAGGGGGCATCCGAGTGCTATAATGACCATTTACTTTCACCTTCATTTACTCCTACAACAAATATTTATTTAGCACTTCTCTGTGCTGCGGATACAAAGATCCGCAAGACTAAGGACATGGTGGGTGGCATTTATCCATCCTCTTATCCGATTTCACGGGCAGAAAAGCTTGCCACTCAGTCGGTTTGTTTGACTCTCAAAATGAATTTTCCCCCTGGTAAATAATAAAGTGCCAGGGTTTTTTGTTATCTTTTGTTTTTTTTAAGTAGCCGTATTTCCTCCAGAGACTGATGCTATTTCTCTAATTTTAAATTCATTATGGTCTTCAATGCCAATTTTGGGTGGTTTTAAATGTATATGTTTGTTTTTAATCCAGTGGCATTTTCCTGATAAGGCAGGTCAAGGAAAACCAAAAGATTAAAACAAACCAGTCTATTGGGTTGAATTTGCCTGAGTTCTTCAGTTACCTTAACAGAATCCACCCAGAGATGTGGCTATATATTTTTTTTAAATAATTTACCTGTGAAGTTGAGCCATTTTGTTATCCACAAAATAAAAGAAGACAGAAAAGTGTCATAAGAATATTTTCAGTGTGATAGATTCACTGTTATTTTTGTTGAACATAATTTGAGTCCAGGAAAGAAATCAAAATATGGCATAAGATTTTGACTTTCAGTATCTAAAAGAAGGAATCTTTAGTAATGAAAATTAAAGTGTATAGCAACTCTTGGCAAAGATTTAAAGACCTTTGGAGAGCCATGACCACACACACAATCGAAGCATTAGTTTTATTTGTTCACCTAATCTTCTCATATTTTTTTCTAGATATTTTCACTTTAAAATAGATAATGTTTGAAGGCAGAGGAGGGATTATGCAAATATATGAATCTTAATGAGAAGTTGATTATTGAACATTTTGACGTGAATTTCAGGAAATGATGAAAGACCCTGGAATTTATTAAGGCTTAAGAGAAAAAACTCTGCTCCCAGAGAACTTAGAAATTACCAGTAAAAGAACTGAGACCCAAATGACAGCAGATAATGTATAAGCCAGATTACTTTATGCCCTGTGGTAATGACTAGGAAATGGGGCACTGTGATAAGCTTGGAATGATGATCAATATTTGGAATACTGAGATAGGCAAGAAAGTAATTAGTCCCATTATGGACACAGTTAGCACAGATAACACAATTTGGGAAATTATACATTTGAATATTATGGGGAATTTTTTTTCGAGGCTAATGGATTTGCAATGATATCTATTAAAGCACATAAGACATTTTGCCTCTAGGGAAACTACTAAAAAAATCAAATATACAAAATTTTCAGTAAGTGTAATCTAAAATAAAAAGACAAAGTGGGATATGTTAATGAATAAAATGGTGCTGTGACTTCCTACTCGGAATTTATAATAATTTTTCATTCAAAGAGTTTTAAGGCTATTAATTTCACATCACAACTCCCCATGAAGCAAGTAAAGCATTTCTATTGTATTTGCCCAAGTTCATTGCTCATAATACAGAAAGGCCAAATTGATAATGAGAGCAAGCTATCTTGATGAATTCCTGGCCTTTTCAGGTTTCATGCTGTGACCCCTGGTTAGCATTGCAATCATTTTGGTCCCCAATTGATGCCTGGGCACAATTCCTTTATTTTCAAGGGAGGGGCTCTAGCTTAATTAATTTCCACTAAGTGCCTTAAGGACCATTGATGTTATTGAAATGAGCAGATTAATACGTTATTGTTAATTTATCATAAATATTTGTTAATTATTAAGCTCTAGCTGGGAGAAAAACTTGCCATGTATTTGAAAGTGAATACCTTCCCCAAAACAATTTCCTATGTTTTAATAAGAATGTATTGGAAGCAATTTCATCAATAATGGAAGATCCAATTACTGGTCTTCTGGATTAAGGCATTCTTTTAATGTGAGACTTTAATGCTGGAATGGGAAGTTCAAACATTGCCAATGAAACCTCTGACTAATTAAATGATTATAGCCTAAAGGGAAGGGCAACCAAGGCCCCATCATTAATCTTCCCACGAATAGCCTCTATATGTGACAAATAGATGGAAAAGTGTAAGAAGTTATTTGGGGGGGAAAATCAGGTTCAACTTTTAAATTAAAAAGTAAAGGAAGTATATCTGTTTGAAGCCCTTTTCAGCTTTTGCGGAAGGAATGGTTATATTTAAGCATGCAGTGGTAACCCAGCTGGTGTGGCTCAGTGATTGAGCATTGACCTATGAACCAGGAGGCCATAGTTCAATTCCCAGTCAGGGCGCATGCCCGAGAGTTGTGGGATAAATCCCCAGTGGGAGGCATGCAGGAAGCAGCTGATCAGTGATTCTCTCTTATCTCTCTCTCCCTCTCCCTTCCTCTCTGAAATCAATAAAATATATATATTTTTTAAAAGAGAATGCAATGGTGGATTGAAGCAAATGAACTGTGCTGGGCCTTCACTTACCCACATGTTTAGGGTAACAGTCATAGTAATTACCATCAGTGTTTTATGAGCATATACCATGTGACAGGCATTCTTGTATCCTTGTCTTATCCCCATTTTACAGATCACAAAACTGAGGCTTAGAGAGTCAGTAACTCAAGAAATAAGTAGCAGAGTGGGGCGTGTTGGGATTTCCCACAGCCTCTCCTCTAATCACTCTCTGTGAACCACTACTCTCTGGACTGTTTTATTCTCTATTATCTTATTCACGAACCTTGTAAGGAACCAGCAGCAGTTCCAGCCCGAGTGCAGGGGCAGGAATCTAAGTCTGAGTCAGAGAAATTGAGGTTCACATCCAAACAGTCGTCCAGGAAGGACTTTCTGTTTCACCGGTGAAGTGAGCCTTCGTAGCTGGAAGGCTGGTGCAGTGGTTTCTCAGTCTTTTAAGAATCTGTTTTGTAGTGACCCCTCTCCACCTACACAGGACCTCTGAACTCCCCTCTCCTCACATTTTTAATACCCACGGGAGAACTGGTGGCACGACTCCTTTAAATCTTTAATCTTGGTGTGTGTCCATTCTCTCATAACACTGTTTTCTGAGATGGCATGGAGTAGTGGATGTGTCTGAGGGTGGGTGGGGCCAGGAGACATGACCCTGAAATTCCCCTTTATATAAGGAAGTCTTCTGGGACCAAGTCAAGGCAGTCCCCTTCATTTGAGAATAGAAGAATGTTCAAAAGTGTTATAACATCTTTTTAAAAAATGATTACAGCCTGGCCAGTGTGCTCAGTGGTTGAGCATCCATCCATGAACCAGGAGATTACGGTTCAATTCTCAGTCAGAGTATATGCTCAGGTTGTGGGCTTAATCCCCAGTAGGAGGCATATAAGAGGCAGCCGATTGATGATTCTTTCATTGTTGATGTTTCTATCTCCCTCTCCCTCTCCTTTCCTCTCTCAAAATAAATTTTTAAAAAGATTACAATCATATTTCTTTAGGAGGCCTTTATTTTAAGGTAATATTTGGCACATGGAACTTACAGTATATTTTTATTATGCCGCCTATTTTTGACACGGAAGATCCCTCTTTTCACACCTTGATAACTGTTGCATCATTTATTATGAGAAGTGTGTGTATGTCAGGTTCATATTTCTGATGGTGAGATAAGTTTATCAGGATCTCAGAGAACATGGTCACTGGGCATGGAAATCATAGGTTACAAAATAAAGCCTTCTTGCTAAGTGTTGGAAGATGTATTCCTTGGCCTGAGCACCTAGCCTACGCTGGCCTGAAAGTCACTGAGCAGTCGTACTCAGATCAGTTCTGTAGATGCTCAAAGTGGGACAAGTAAACACTCAAATTTGGACAAAGTCCACCCCATGACTGATAACACGGGGTATTCATAGATCACTCTCTCAGACAATTGCTTAAACTCAGCCACAGCCAATATCATATCAGCTACAGATGAAAACGTGAGGAGTGATCATATTTTAGGATGACTTCAGTGGGATAGAATGACTGAGATTTTTTTATTGTGACTAATTATTTACTTTATACTATCCCTTCAAAGAGACCTTTTCTTTTAGTGGGAGCCTAGAAAAAATATTTGGGTGAATAATTAGGCTAAAAATAGATGGTGAATCTTCCCATTCTAAAAGCTATGGAATTCCCAATGCAATGTGAATCTCAGCTGGAATTGGTGAGGTTAGGAGTACAAAAGATGGATTGAATATAACATTTTATTGTACATCATGAAATCTGTGTGTGGCAGGGTACTTTTTTCCAAAGGTTCTGTTGCAATTGAGTGCTGATGCCCATCAATTGACATAAGAATCCCTCCTGCAACCAGTAACCTTGACGTCTCCTTAGAAGCCTTCTGACACATAAAGGAAATGTGAGCCCTGGTCAAGGTCCATATCAGATTCCCCTTTCAGTTGGAGATTCAGTTCCATCAGATCAATGAACTTGTAAATCCTCGTAGAAATCTTCCTGAATTTGGATTCTCCTCTTTACCATCAGTCTCTCTTCCACTGCTACATCCTGTTTACTCCTTGGGAATAAATATAAACACTTGTTTCAAGCCTGAAAACCCCTGAGTCCACATTACAACCTAGGACTCAACCACCCTTTTTGCCTTTAGTTTTACTATGTACTGCATCCAAGAGTGCCACATTGTTATTGGGACCAACATCAGTTGATGCTTCTAATTTGTGATGTCTATTTATACCAAATGAATCTTATATACTAGAAGCCTGGTGCACGACATTCATGCACTGTGGGGGAAAGGGTCCCTCAGCCCAGCCTGCGCCCTCATGCGGGCAGTCAGATATCCCCCGAGGGGTCCTTAGTGCTGCTGCGGAGGCAGGAGAGGCTTCTGCTATCACCACTGTGCTCACCAGCCATGAGCCCGGCTTCTGGCTGAGTGACGCTCCCAGCACTGACCACCAGGGGGCAGCTCCTGCATTGAGCGTCTGCCCCTTGGTGGTCAGTGCGCATCATAATGACGAGTCATTCTGCCATTTGGTCAATTTGCATATTAGCCTTTTATTATGTAGGATTTGTATAACCCATGGGCACAGACAATAGTGTGGTAGGCTTGGTTGGGGGGGTGGGGAGAGAATAGGGAAGGGGGAGGGGGTCAATGGGGAAATAAAAGGGGACATCTGTAATACTTTCAACAATAAGTATACATTTTTGAAAAAACAAAGTGAATTCATTGCTGGCTCTATTAATCCTACAAAGTCCATGAATCCTTAATGTTCAGTGTTCTTCGAATGAGCAGCAATGTATTTGTTCCTTCTCAAATATAACTTCTCGCTAAGCTTCAGATGAGCTCCTTTTAGATAACATGCCTTCTCTCTTGGATGATTTATTCACTTTCATGTTCCCTGGAATTTATTGCTAGAGGTTGATGTGAATACTTACAGTTTGGGTTCCAATATAATCTCCTGGATGGCAATTAATAAATAAAAGATGGTTACTATTGTCAACAGAAGGATGAGGCTTTCTCAGACACTTTCATCTCCGTGTTTTCACCAAACTTCATATCAAACATCCCTAAGGCTTGATGGTGTAAAATATTTTCTGTAAACTCCAAAGCTTTTACTGTTGCTTCAGTACCCCAAGACTCCATGTTGCTTTTTTGTTTTCTTGTCAGAAATGACCTTACTCGATTTCTGCTTATTCAACTTACCTTCCTTCCTGTGAATATAAGAAACATCTCCCTTTCTGGATTTAGTAGGAATGTATTCTCAGTATTTATGACTTGCAAGTAGTACCTGAAATTTGTCCCTGAAATCTATTGGGATTTTGTTTTTTGCTTAGTCTCATCTCTGTTGCATTTATTGGGGATGCATTATCACTCCATGAAATGCGGTGTTTATTGTCATCATGTGTATTATTCAAAGTGCAAAATTGCCTCTTGAAAGTTAATGATGAAACTGTAAAAATATATCCAATTTTGCAGTTTGCCTGCTTGACTAGGCTCGGGGCTAATCTAAACTAATGCTCTTCTTTTAGAGACGAGGAATCTGGAGGCCACTTGAAGTAGCTTGGCCATCATCAGGAAGAAAGCAGAGACCAAATGGCATTAGGCAGTGTGATGCGGAAAGGGTGGAGTTAGGCTGCCGCAGGACAGCGCCCAGTTCTGACACTTCAGTGTGTAACTTTGGGCCAAGTATTTCACTGCTCTGTGCCTCAGTTTCCTCATCTGTAATGGGACGAACAGTAGTGCAGTAGCACAACTATTAGGCTTATAGTAAGGTAGTACAGGCAAAGCACTTAGAACAGGACTATGCATCCTTAGCTGTCAGCATTATTGTAATTATTTTGACTATTTTTAATATATTCAGAACTTATGAAAGGTGTGTGTTGTTTTTTAATGTTATGTGTGTTTATGTAGGCATTTCATCTTTGTATAAGCATTACATCTTTTGTATTCTTTGCATTATTTAGTGCTGTGTGAAGCAATTAGTATTAAAGGTGGGCACAGTAAAAGAGCAAAGATACTGATCATAGTTCAGAGAGCCTTATTGTGCGCTGGGCACTGAAGTGTGGGTACTTTATGTACACACCCCTGAACATGCACGCCATCTATAGCTACTGAAAACCTGCAAAGGAGTTTATTTCCAGTAATGCCAGTGTAGCCTGGTCATCTTAATCTCCTTCGTAACTGGAATGGATCGTGAGCCCTGGCCCTGGTGGCAAAGAGCCCTGATAGGATTCTTTCCATCTGCAAAGTGAGCCTGTGCCGCTGGTATTTGTGTAGCCTCCCCCTGTTGTGGACAACGGGGAGCCTGGCTGTGGGAGGGAATGAGGGAAAGGAGGCAGATACCGGGCAAGGCAAACAGTACAAATGAAAAATAGTGTCTATCAGAACACAAATTATTAAAACCTCTTTAGGTATTGCTTATTTCTTTTTGGAATATTATATTACATAAAAAAGCTGCCCCTTTGTAAATACCCAAATAGAAATAATTTGTAACCATAAGCATTCACACAGAAAAGTTATTTTCCTTCTCGCTTTGCTTTATTTATCTAGAGACTAAATAAATTGTATTCACCATGCACTAATAGCCACCAGAGTAAGGTAAAGTATTTAATCTCAAAAATTGCAATCGCTTTAGTGTTCTTTGATTTCTGTGTGTAGGGTACTTAATAATTATAAAAGCAGTGATGGATGTAATAAAAGCTACAGGGTATGGGGGTGCTCGAGATGGGTGCTGGAGAACAGCATCCTTTAGGTTGGGCGCTCTGTGTAGGTATATGTGACAGAGTGCGTGTGTGCATAGGCACATACAGTCATGTACACACTCTCACACATGGAATCTCTGCAGACCGCTATAACCTTTCAAATGTATGTATATATATGTGTGCGTGTGCCTATGCACATATATACACATACATGTTTATTTCTATATATGATACCATTTTAAATCTTCCCACAACTTGATACAAAAGAAACTAAGGCTCGAAGGAGTCGAGCCACTTGCTCACAATCACAGCAAGAGGCAAAGCCGGGGTTGATCCCCAGCTGCCACCCGCTTAGCGCCCCTTTTGTAAGATGCCCAAACAGAGAGATCTTTGGAACAGCAGACCTTGCCAGGTCACCACCCTGCTCGTAGGAAAGGGGTGACCGTTTGCCTTTCTCTTCCAGAGTCTCCCAGCAAGGACTTCGGCCCCACTCTGGGACTGAAAAAGTCCAGCTCCCTGGAGAGCCTGCAGACGGCGGTGGCCGAGGTGCGCAAGACCGAGCTCCCGTTCCACCGGCCCCGGCCGCACATGGTCCGCGGCCGCGGCTGCAACGAGAGCTTCCGCGCGGCCATCGACAAGTCCTACGACGGCCCCGAGGACCTGGACGGTAGGGCCATGCCTCCTGCAAGGGCTCCTTCATCCCGTCATTACCCACGAATCGCGGGCGAGAGCGTGTGCTTAACTGCGGAGGAAACTGACTTAAGGATCCCAATTATAGTTTCGATATTAAAAGTAATTCATTTCCCTGATATGTTTTGCCCTTTGGCTTAACGAACATGAGATTGCATAAGGCAGCGTGCAATTTATTCTACTGCGCAGACGCGAAAGAAATGTTCGCTGTCACTTTCCTGCGAGGACCAACTGGCAGTCCCCCTGAAGGCGGGAGCGCTCCGGCTGCGCTTCTTGACATTCTTATTGGAGCCATTAGAAACAGCAGCAACACCCCCCCCCCCCCCCATCGACTGCATTAATGGGGTGGAAGCAGCCGGGTTATCTTGTGCTCAAAAGCCTCTCCTGGGAATAACTCCCCCTGCTTGTTGCCCAGCATGTGCTCTTTCTGAGCCGATCAAGGTGAACAAGCTGGCCCTCAGAGAGAGGCTGCTTTCCCGTGCATCAAGCCTTTCCTACTCACCTCCCACTCCTGCACCAAACCAGATGTAGGTGGTTGTCTCTTCAAAGGGTACCAGTGGCCCCTGGAAGGGTAGGCCTGCAGGGCGCTTTTATTCATTCTTCTGCGTCCTGCATTTTAACTTTTCTTGGGACGCTAACACGGAGTGCCCCTGACCATGTGTGTTGATATTTTGTCTCTGCACAGACGGGTTGTCTGATAGGAGCTCTCACTCTGGCCACGGAGCCCTGAACTGTGACTCGGCCCCTCCCGGGAACTCTGAGCCGGAGGACCTGGAGAATAAAGCCAGGAAAGCCAAAAAGACGAAAGAGAAGGAGAAGAAGAAGGAAAAGGGCAAAGCGAAAGGCAAGGAGAAGAAGCAGAAGGAGGAGAGTGAAGATCCAGAAAGGAAGATAAAGAGGAAGGGGCTTGGTGCCATGCTGAGGTAGGGCCTTGCTTTGAAGGCTAACTTGGTTTTGGTTTTCATTTGTTCGTTTGTTCGTATCCCGTGGTGAAATCACCCATGTGTGTGCATTTAGCGGCATGCATACAACTTTAAACTGAGAACGCGCTTGCTCCTTTTCTGCGGATGCAGAAGGAGACTTCTTGGGTGGCTCAGAAACTCATGGTGATGACAGGAAGCTATTCTATATCTGTTGTCAAAGACGTGGGCAATTCCCGCAGCCCTCGGTCCCAAAGTGCTATGCGGATAAAGTAAATGTGAGTCCTAACTGTGACCTTTAGGACAATCTCTTTGAATAAAGAAGACTGACCAGATGAACCACACCCCCCTCCCTAGAGGCTGGCATACCTGCTCTCCTGACACGTGTGAGACCAGGTCTCATGTGCAATTGCTCCGTTGACTAGGCATGGTCGCAGGTCCAGTCCGAAAACAACCCCTGCATTTGGGTTGGTGTCAGGACCACACCTGCTTCTCAGTCTGCAGCTAGAGATGAGGAGAGGAGGAGGGGGGTCCTGGGGGAGGGGGAGGGAAAGGCACTATTACAACAAGGATAGGGGTTTACTTAACTGGTTGTACCTGGTATAACGGAGCTGTTGGGTGCCCTTTTGTGGGCCACTTTTGTGCATTTTTCAGGGAGCTCCCTACTGCACCAATAGTGACATAGGAGTTTCATTTTCTCACTGACTTCCTGAGGCCCTCTGACCTCAGACCACACAGCCCTGGGGCCTCCTCCTCACCCCAGCTTGTCCACCACAGTCCGAGATGGCCGTAGCCTAACTTCCTCTACAGCATCCACTCTGCTCACTGGACAGGTGATCTCTTGTGCCTCCAAATGCCAGAAGTACAGTCTGTTCAGCGGTCCCTTTCCTCTACACCCTGCTCCAGGATGCCCATCCAGCCTGGCACCCTCAAAATTCTCTAGGGCAGACTCAGGCATGGCTCTGCCTCCCCAACTCGAAGGCCACGTGCCAAACTCTCCCTGGAATGCTCTCATGCTGGGGAAGATCAGCAAATGTTTGCAAGTCACCAAGCACATCTGTAGGAAGTGGGATGACCGTCTCCTTTCATGCAGTTGCCTTCACATTCTCAGAGGGGATTTCTGCAACCTCCCCATTAATTTTGTTGGTGTGAGAGATGGAAACGCCCCTGTTCATTACTTCCCTTGATCACAGAAAACCTCTCTTTCTCTCAGTCTCTACCCTCTGCCCCATGGTCTGAAGGTGAGTGATAGGAGGGGATAGGTGATGAATCACTTTGGCCTTCATATTAAACCCTTAGGAGAGCTCTCTCTTAGCGATGCTGAGTGGTATTTGTCATCAGATGTTCTCAGTGTCTGGATCTTGAACTGAAATTTCTCACAGATACGGAAAATTTCATTTGAATTTTGTTATTCATATACATATCCTAAGTATCCTCTCTGTTCAATCGTTTATATATGATAGTTTTCCATATGGAAAATAGTGCAATAATCAAATAATAACAATAATAAACTCTGTGTTTCACATACTCATAAACTCCTATACATGACATTTAGGGGACACAAATAATACTGATTGATACCAGTAGACAAATCTCCCAAATATGAAGGAAATGGATTCTCTCTGAAGAACCTCTAGAACGGAACACAGACCTGCCAACCCCTTAATTTCAGCCTGTTTTTGTTGTTTAAGCCACTAAGTTTGTCATACTTTCTTACAGCATCAATAGAAAACTAATATAATTATCATCATAATTATTACTATTTCTTTAATGTCATAGTAATTGATCAGGAAAAAAATTCTATAGAGGCTTAACTAGAGTCGTCTATAAATATAAAAAACTCTCAGAGCTTCCCATTTTCTAGAATATTACTATATTAAGCCTTAACTTGATATTTTACTTCAGATGATTGGATTCGGCAGGTTCACACTCCATTGCCCATAACACAGAGCCGGCTTCTCTTGTTGTTCAATATGTGCTATATTTTCCTCTGTTAGAAATCACAGGGCCTCCTAGATCCTTCAGACATCTAGCAACTCAGGGTTTGTTCCTTTCTACTATTTGAGTAAAAATTAAGATCTGAAAGGTGGTGTTTGATTTTATCTCTGGTGTAAAAATAGCAACTGCTGTTTTCCATAGCCTTTTGCATGTGAGTGTGTGAGCATATTGGAGCTCCTGCTACATGCACATTCCCAACAACAAAGAACACAAAAGCTGTTACCATTAGCCAAGAGATTTTGCCTTAATTCTCATCTGTTGCTCAGATGCTATTGACTTAGTTTCTTTCTTATTTAAAAAAGATTGATTGCTTTAAGGTTCTCTAGGAGTTAGATGTGTGGTTTAAATATGTATTATTTTTTCCATTAGCTTTTTTCACAGACACTTTCCCAAACCTAGGGCTTTAATGTAGGTTGTGTACTTGCACCATGTACGGTGGCTCCTGGCCAAGGGCCTGAGTGAGGACTGAAATTCTGCTTCCTTCTGCTCACCACGCCTTGCATCGTGGAAGGCAAATATGTTGGCCGTGGCTATGCTTGTAAAAATGGTTGTGTTGTATGCTTTTCTGATATTGGCTGATCCACTCCTCTTGGTGATATGTAGGAAGTGGTACAGTGCAGCTGATTAATTAATTTAACCTACTCCTGATCCTTTTGAAAAATTGTGGCGGATCTCATTAATTCATGTCTTTGCATGTGTTGTCTGGGCCCAGGATGCTTATTCTGTGATGATTTCAGAATGACCTTGCAGATTCAGCCATGGCTTGCTTACACAGGCCATAAATTACCATGGAAAAATAGGCAGGGCTGGAACCCACCCACGTTGCTAGTTTCCCTGTATCCTGTTTGCCTGCTGTTGAAAGAGAACCTTAGGGGTTCAAACCGCTTAGATTCCTCCATTATGTGTTTGGTGTCCTTTAGGCATTGTACTCTTTATGGCACTGCCCTGTGGCCTGTGGCTCTTTGTAGCCAAAGAGTGAATGAAGCTCAAACCTCTCAATAGACACGCCCATTGCTATCAGCCTTAAGCCACCTTCCTGGGGTCTACCAGATACTTCCTAAGCACTGAAGAGAAATATCCTTTGACTAACAAAATCTTGCCTGTCTAGAATGAAAAACCCAGGAATCAGTGTCTGATTTCTCAATTATTTAATAACCTTGTCAATCTTTATATTCTTTAAACTGAATTCTGCCTTAGATTTGTGTTTAAAATCCATTCTTTTATATCATAGCTGCTGTTTTATCTTCTTCAAATTATAGGCCACTCACTTCAAGAGCCTTTGAATTATCAACTGAATGGAAAACCTTGATATTGTTGATCAAGTACCTTTTTCTGTATATTTTTGTGTGATTTTGTTCTCAAAAGAATTGTGCCTAGTGAACTCCATTTTAATGGATTAACTGAGAACAAAGTGTAAAATGTGTCAATAGAGATTTCATCTCTGCTTTTAAATTTTGTTTGCCCTTATTTGTTTGATTAACAACATATATTGAATGCCTACTCATTGCCAAGCACATTAATAATTATTCTTCAGCTGTTCAACTCTATTAAAGGCCTGCTTTGCATCAGGCAGTGTTCTAGACACTAGGCATAAGCAATGAAATCCCTACTTTTATGGTATATTTTTTGTCATAGTGAAGGAAGGAGAAATAAAACTTTTAAGTTTCTTGAGTTTAAAACAAAAATAAGGAAAATATTGCATAACCATGAGAACTACTTACAACAATGCATTTCCCAGGAAGTGGTGAGCCATTTGCCTAGGAGACCTCTGGGAGAAAGCAGGCCCTTGTCCGCTCAAGGGGATTAGCAGTCATTTGATTCTGTGCCACGCACGGCTCTTGCAGAACTTACATTCCAGTGATGGGGAGAGAGTCAGCAATTAACTCAAAATAGTTGAGATGATTTCAGATTGTAGTAGGTGCTATGAAGAGGGTAAGAAGTCAGAAGGGACAGCGTCATCTCACCCTTTGTAACTGTCTTAGCAGGTAACCGAGTGCATCTGCCCAGGCCACGCTGAATTTTTAGCAGATATGTTATCAGAACTTTGCACACTGTGGTACTGATGCCAAATCACTGTATGCTTGCTTTTTTAAAAAAATTGTCTGTTACATATTAGTATGGGGTGGTTATTTTTAAACCAGCTTCACATGAAGCCATTACAAAAAGCTAAGTGTAAAAATTGTGTCTGTTTCAGTATACAAAGCCCTTTTATACCTGAAGTAAACGTTCTGAAGAAATGTGGTCTTTAATCTAAATAGTGAGCTTGGTTTGCGGCTATTTGCATCAACTCTATTCCTCCTAGCCCATCAGTTGAATATTCTTTATTGAAACTTCTTAACTGAGCCAATGTATGTATGCCTTAAGGTTCAGAGTCTACACAGCAAATCATAAATCATGAGCCCTGATGACAAAGGTATTTTTAAAAATCTAGAGGCATCAGCTTTTTATTTCTAAGCTTTGCAAATCTAAAGCATCTATGTTCATTTGATTTATACTAAAATATACTATATACCTTATTGAAATTAGGGCAAATCTATATGATGGCACTATACTGTGAGTTTTTGAAAAGAACACTCCTACACATACACACACTCACTCTCACCCTCCTCTTCCTCCTCCTCCACCACCACAAACAACAACACAGACATCACCACCGCCAAATTCATACCTAACCTAGTTAAATATCTGTCCCTTATGAGCTCTGAGTACTTCAATCTCCAGACTTTCATTAATCCCTTTGAATCTCAGTCTACTCATCAGTGAATTGGGGATAACAACACATTCTCTCAGAGTTATTGTGATGTTTAAGTTCAACAACTTATGTAAAGCAAGCTGTCAGCCTGACTTGCTAGGCTTTACTTCCTGTCTCTTTCCCCAGGGCCCCATCCCAGATAGCCGAACATCAGTTATTGCCTTTGACTTGATGCCCATTCAATTTCCATTTCAATTCCCCCCCCCCCAATCACTATTTTGTATTTCAGATGAGCATGCTGTTTTTTCTTTAGCCTGGATAATTTTGCATAGCAAACTATAATAAGTAATGACAGGTAAAATCATTCAATCATTTATACTTTATAAGCTTTGCCTGCCCCTTTCTCAATGGAACTGGGAACTATTTTCAGAGGTTATCTAATCACTTGATGGTGCTGAGTAGACATAGAAAATGAACTCAAATAGAGAAACAGGTGGGGTTTTTTTTCTCTTTTTTTGTTTCTTTATGTATTTCAGATCAGAATGTATAACTGGGTTTTGAACTTAAGGTTCTTAATGCATGGCTCATAGTTATTTCATGGGGCTGCCTTGGAAGTTGTCTGGTAATACATTACCCATAAAGATACATTTTGACTTGGTTTTTAAATTAGGTTAGATAGAGACTGAATACTCCAGGGAGTATGACATCTGTCATACATCTCCCCTCTTTACCTTGATCCCATGATGGCAGTTACAGGTCTCGTGTACAATAAATGTAATGTGGCCGTGCCTGTCATTACCTCTTTCTAGATAGTGGTTGTAAAATGTCTGGGTATCCCTTCAACTTTATGGGTATGAAGTGTAACCCAGCTAATGTAGCCAGGCCATGAAATTTTTACAGTCATTTCCCCAAAGGCAAAAGGCCATCAACAGGCTAGAGCTGAGGTACTTTGCTTCATGAAGTAGAGGCCAGTTTGAAACATGAAATTTCAGATGAAAAATGAAAGCCAAAGTAGGGCAATGCTTTTAATTCAGGTTCAGGCTGGATATAGAAATACATTGAATACAGAGAGCCTTGCAAATCAGGGTAAAATGGCTGCGTATTTTGAGCCTGAGAGAAATATATGACTTTGGCAAAAAAATAATAATTTGCATTGTCGAAGGCTGCTGTGAGTACAGCCAGTCATCCTCCCTGCTTTCTGTGATTGCAGAGGAAAAGAAATAGACACTAAAACAAAGGCAGAATTTTGTTGGGTTCATTTTTTGTCTCTTTGGTAACTGAATTTTCCCACCTCACAGTTTATCTTAAATTATTTACTTTCTCTTTTACATTAGGAGCCATCCATATTTTGTTTCTTCATTTTGTTAATTTACCAATTTTCCTTTGAGCAAAGTGCCCTAGCAGTTTTAATTTTTCTTTCGAGTTGGGAAGAGCTGTGACCCACCCCCCCCCCTCTTTTTTTTCATTATTATTATCACAGGTCCAGGCTTAGAATGCTACATTTTATGAGCAGTGGTGTTGAGCCCATAATAGAATTGCAAAGTAGAGAGTGTAATATACCGATATCGACTTCCATTAAACCCAGTGGTGTGATAGCTGATAACGTTTATATATTTATGTATTCTACATCCTAGCTTTTGTTCATTTGCAACTAAGCACCAGAGAGGACAATTAGCACCCTAATAGGAATACATTGTGAACAGGAGAGCATGAAGCAGAGACTGTGAGTGCCTGTGGGAAGAGGACAAGGGCTATAAAACCATGGACACAGATGCAAGGATGGGAACTAGAAAGTATAGATTACATTGGGATCAAACAAATGCAGGCTCGTTTGGTTGGCATTTATTTCCTAACTAAAAGAAGCCCCCGAAACAGATGGGCTGCTCCTCAGATGGGCTGAGTACACAGACAAATGAGCTGTGGCAGTGCCCACCACCCAGAGTTTGTGTGGTGTCTGACTTCACTCACTTCTCTTTTAGATTTTGCAAATCTCTTTCATGGTCTCTCAGTAGAAAACAGCTAGCTTCTGTTTGGTTTGGTTTGCTTTTGTTAATCCTCACCCAAGGATATTTTTCCTATTGATTTTTAGAGAGAATAGAAGGAAGGGATGGGGAGAGGGGAGATAGAGAGAAACATCCATGTGAGAGAGACATTGATTGGTTGCCTCCTGCCCTGACTGGTGCTGGGGATCAAACCTGCAACCCAGGTACGTGCCCTTGACCAGGAATTGAATCTGAGACCCTTGTGTATGGGCCAATCCTCTAACCACTGAACACACCAGCCAGGGCTCATATCTACTTTTTAAAATAACAATTTTATTGATATATAATTTACGTACTACCCCAATTCACTGATTTGTAGTGTACAATTCAGTGGTTTCTAATAGAGTCACAGAGTTGGACAACCATCACCACAATTAATTTAGAACATTTTTATAACCCCCAAGAGAAACATTGTACCCATTAGCGTACATTCCTTATTTCCATTACCCTCCACACCCATGGCCCTGCCCTAGGCAACCACCAATCTGCAGGCTGTCTCTGTGGATTTGCCTATTCTGGACATTTCATATAAAAGAAATTATGTAATATGTGGTCTTTTATGACTGAATTATTTCTCCTAGATTTGCCTATTCTGGACATTTCATATAAAAGAAATTATGTAATATGTGGTCTTTTATGACTGAATTATTTCACCTAGCATAGTGCTTTCAAAGTTCAGCTATTTTGTAGTGTATTTCAGTAATTCATTGCTTTTTATTGCTGCATAATATCCCATTGTATGCATATTTCACATTTTGTTTATCCATTGATGGACATTTAGACATATTTCCAGTTGTTTACTATTATGAGTAATGCTGCTATGAACATTCTTTTATAAGTTTGGGCATATATCTTGGGACCATTGGATATATGTCATGAGAAATTTATGTGTCTGACTTTAAAAAATTGTTTTGATTATAGTTGACATACAATATTATACTAGTTTCAGATGTACAAGATAGTGACACCTACAAAGTGCTCACCCAATAAGTCTAGCACCCATCAGACACCATACATAGTTATAATACTAGAGGCCTAGTGCATGAAATTTATGCCTGGTGTGGAGGGGTCCCTCAGCCCGGCCTGCACCCTCTCACAGTCTGGACCCCTCACTCCTTACCGCCTGCCTGCTCACTGCTCCTTACTGCTCGGCTCGCAGCTCCTGGCTGAGCAGCAGCTTCTGGTTGAGCGGCACTTCCCTGTGGGAGCACACTGACCACCAGGGGGTAGCTCCTGCATTGAGTGTCTGCACCCTGGTGGTCAGTGCAAGTCATAGTGGCAGTGGTTCTTCTGCTCGGTCGATTTGCATATTAGCCTTTTATTATATGGCATTATTGACTGTATTCCCTGTGCTGTGCTTTGCATCCCCATGACTATCTTTATAACTGACAGTTAGTACTTACTTTTTTTTTCAGCTGTCAAACATGTCTGCAAATGTTTGTTTACCATTCTGTTTTTTAATGTGTTGGAGGGGCGAGGGGCATAGATGGAGTTAATTAGTGTAAAAATGGATAGGTAGCTTGTTTTCAAAATCATTTTAAAATCAGATTGCTCTCCATCAGCTTCCCTCCCTGCGTATATAATCTTGATTGCTTTGGAGCTCTGTTTATGGCTGTCCAAAGCAACATGGTTTTCTCATACATATCACAGTGAACATGATCACGTAGACTATCAGCTGAAAGGCTTATTTGTTTAATTAAGGTTCTCTTCTCCTTTTCATAAGTGTGCACAGCTCCCATTAACACTGATATGGATTATGAAAGAGCACTGGAGAAGAATAGACCCCTTTATCTCATTACTTTTCTTGGATAATGAGATGTAGATTTGTTAACAGATCAGAATAAAAGTCCAGTGGAAAAACACTGGCTTAACTTTTAGAAAAAATGTTATGCTAAAAAGAACTTTCACAGGTGCTAAAGTGGAAGATACAGATTAATAAATAAACTCTATTAGCATTTGAGGTAAAATATAATCATTTAAGATGCTGGATTAAAAAAATGCAAAAGATTTCCTAATGGACCTATTTGCATACTGATCTTAAGTAACTAATAAAACACATTAATAACAGTTTTATTCACATATATGAATACTCATAAGTTTCAAGTTGGGACTGTATTTGCCTAATTTGCTTTTTACCATATCCAGCACAATGTCATGTCCTTGTAAGATGTTTACATAATACTATTAGATAATGACATGTATAGATTTAATAATTTGCTTGAGGGGAAAAATGGAATTAGTTCTTTGTGTAGCACCTTTTCTCTGAGAATGTCCATGTAATTTACTAACATCCATCTTCAAGTTGCAGGGGAGATGGATGGGGCAGGTAGTAGTTTTACTTTGCAGATAATAATGAGTGAGACATTGAGAAGTGAACAGCCTGTCTGGAGCCAGACACTGAACTGATATAATACCAAGACCCACCTGGATCATTGCTGCTATTGTATTAGCATCTAGTAATGCATTGGCACCAGGCCTAATTCTGTGTATACTTCTCACACCCTGTAGAACCCATACTTCTTTATTTTTGCCATTCACTGGCTTTTCTTGTCCTAAGTCAACATATGAAAGAGCAATTTAATAACATGAGATGGTTCATAGCTAAGGGAAACGACTTGAATCTTTGGCATAATAACTGTAACGATTTTCCTCTGTAGAATATGAAAGAGACTTCCCAGAACAATTATGGACAGATATAAGAGGTACACAAATTGAAAAATGGATCAGAGATATACAAATATTATTGGATTGCACATCCAGGACTATTATCTCAACCATGCTAAATAATATCCACCAGGATTTTGGAGACAATCCAACTTTGCTTCTCCAGCTAGCTCCTGATCATTTCTGTATGTTGGCCCTGCCTCGCCCTTAGCTTCAACATGTCTAAAATCCAATTCATCATTCACCCATCTAAGTCACCAGCTCATCCTGACTTTCCTAGTTCTGTTTGAGGCCCTGCCAGGAATCCCATGACATCTGGGAGCCTCCTTTTTCCCATTCCCACATTCCCTCACCCGGTAATCCTGTTGATACTCACAAAATGCTATCTCTTACATCTGGGCCTTTTTTCCATTTCCACTGCCACACTCTAATCATAGGCTTTGTTATTTATAATTAGATTGTTTCAATAGACTCCTACCTGATTTTTCTCCTTTTCCCTTTCATCATTCCAGCTCATCCTAAGCATAGCTGCCAATCATTCATTCATTGTTATCAGACCTTTAATGCACACCTTCTGCACTAAAATGCAATAGAGCACAGTGGGAAAGAGGAAGTCCTCTGGAGTCATTCTCCTTAGGTTCAAATCCCAGCCCCATTTCTTTCTAGCTGTTGGTTCTTTTTTTTTTTTTAATATAGATTTTCTTATTGATTTCTGAGAGAAAGGGAGAGGGAGAGAGAGAGAGAAACATCAGTGATGAGATAAAATCATTGATTGGCTGCCTCCTGCATACCCCCACTCTATCGAGCTGGCAACCCTGGCATGTGCTCTGACTGGGAATTGAACTGTGACCTCCTGGTTCATAGATAGGTGCTCAACCACTGATGTATGCTGGCCCCGCAATCTTTAGCAACTGCTTAACTATTCTGTGTTTCGATTTCCTCTTCTGTGAAATTAGAATAATAATAGCATCTACCTAATAATGTTGCTTAGAGTGTAAATGAGATTATATCTATAGAAAATGCCTGGCACATAGCATAGTATTCTGCTCCAGGAGCTAAGATGATTCCCAATTACCTTGTAGTTCTCAAAAACCCAACTGTACTTTAGGGACATCTACGGAGCTTGTTAAAATTGAAGATCATTGAACCTTATCGTCTAAGATTCTACTTCATTAGATTTTGGTGGGGTCTGGGAATCTCGGAGAATTCTGATGCAGCCAGTCCCAGGAACCCGCTATTTGGGAAATATTAACTCATAAAGTTCAAACTATTTAGTTTGGTATTTAATGCTCTCTATATTTTTACACCAATTCATTTTTGTATCACTGTTTTTTACTGTTCATTTCTGCATACACAACCAGTCTAACCAGATTACTATTACCCAGAACACGCTTTGTGAGGCCCTAAGATGGCACCCACCCATGCACAAAAACGCCAAGATGACCTCCCTCCTCTCTGCTCCCTCCTCTTCTCTCTTCCCCTCCCTCCCCTCTCTCTCTTTGCAGTCCTGTTAGGCTTCTGAAACCCACCCTCAGCCCTATCTCCTTTAGGAATCTTTTGACCCCCATTACTGTCTTTCTCATCAAAACTCTTATAGCCTTTGTCTTCTCATTTACTGCTTCCCATAGGGCCGGCTTGGGTTTTAGTGTGGTTTTTACATGTCTGTCTCATATCCTTAGTGAGGTTGTAAATTCCTTTAAGCAAAGGGACCTCCTCACAATGCTTTTTAGTGTGGGCCCTTAATAAGCTTTTGTTGATTGACTAACTGGCTTATACGGTGTGCTAATTGGAATAGACTTATTTGGATATTAAAGTGTTGTGCCCTTTAGTCATTCGAGAAAACAGTATTAAAAATAATGAAAACAGTGGAAGTGATTCAAAAACAAGAAAGAGGGTTAACTGCATTGGGAGTTAATTATTATTAATGTTTTAATTTCTGCTTGAAGAAAAGGTTGAAGGATGAGTTAACTGGTAGTAGTAACCAGCTGTTACCCATCTCCACTGAGGACAGTGCTAGAGAAAATGGGCCAAAATCATGATCAGGGGGAAAAAATGAGGTTATATATAAAAAAAGAGATAGTTGTTAAGCACTGGAATGAGGTTTGTGAACAGGTTGTGGAATTGACCTCCCTAAAGTACTTTAAAAGTAGGAAGGATAAATATCATTGAAAATGATATGAAAAATGTGTCAGCCAGTTCATTTCTTGAATATCTATTAAATGCTCCTCTGGGGAAGCCAAGAAAGAATATACAATATGAACCCTTCACTTAAGCTCACTATCTAATTAAGATGACCCATAAATAGGAGATTATTAGCAATGAAAGTAGGGTTTACAGTTAAAATCTAAATTGTGAGGTTGTGACCATAATTGTGGTTGCAATTCAGATGTATCCCCTCTAAGTACTCTCTCCCTCTGCACCCCTAAAAAATCCACTCCAGGCATGTTTTAAATAAATGAATTTTCAACAACTTTCCAAGCTGCTTTTCTAGGTTGAGTAGAGTATCCCCAATCTTTTCTGAAATAATTTATTCAATATTATTGGGCAAGCAACTGCTAATTACATGAAAAGTATCTGTATATATAAAAAGCCAGCAACCAGAATGCCATAATGACCAGAACGACGGTCATTCATAGTATGAACGACGGTCATACTATGACGCCCACTGTGGCCAGCAAACCAGCCAGTGAACCGGTGGATCAAGGGGTGGGGCCCCTCCCCATGGCCGGCCACGCCCCCAATTACCCCCACAATTGGGGGCGGGGCCCACGGCCAATTGCCCACAGCTCCTCCCCCTAGCCAGCCAGGCCCTGACAGGCCAATCGGGGTAGGCCAGCTGGCCAACCTCCTTCTGTCTCTTCCTCCCAACAGGCCTTCCCTGATCCACCCCAATTGGGGTCAGGCCGGCTGGACCCCACCCATGCATAAATTCATGCACTGGGCCTCTAGTGTTGTGATAAGAATACAACCTATATTTTATTACTTTTTTTCTGACATCTTCTTTCATTCACTCCACAAATATTGATTGATTGCCTAATAAGTGGCAATCCTGATGCTCAGTTCAAAGATATCCACAATAAACAAGTCAGATGTGTTCTCATGTTACCTGTAACCTTTCCTCAAAACGTGGTGGGGCATAGATGTTCTAATATTAAGGTGACATAAAATTGACTAAGCTCCTTTTAAGTAACCAGAACATCCCTGACTTCATAAAACTATGGTTAAGCCACTTGTAGCATAGTTGGTAAAGATACTGAATAGTAAGATGTCTTGATATGTAAACTCAGCTGTGTAACTGCCTTCTTGAATGGATGTTTTTCTTTGCCTGGGAAATTCGTACTTTGTATACACTTGCAGTAGGTAGATAAATTGTCTTTATGGTCACCAACTATTTGGCCATCGGCTAGAAATGGTTCTAGTGTAGATGTGTCTGTAGATTAAAATAGATAAGGGTTAGTTATCTAAAAAGTCCATTTCACAAGTGAAATGACACTGAATTGAGGGAAATCACCCAGACTATTAACATTTAACTTGCCAAAATCAAAAATTTAACTAGAGGCATATATGACAACTTTGGCTTTTAAACATACAGGGGTGGGGCAAAAGTAGGTTTATAATTGTGGGTACATGAAACAGTTTATTCTTGTAATTATTATTATTATTATTATTATTATTATTATTATTATAAACCTACTTCTTCCCACCCCTTTATTCATACTCAGCATGTCCTTTGGTCTGCAGTAGGGTAACCTTCTTATCCTGAGTTAAGCACTGAGAATTCCATGCCCAGAGAAGCTCCTCAATTGTAAATAAATCAGGACAGTTAGTCACCCTAGTACTCCCAGGGTGATTAGTCCTTCCCTTCCCATCCTTTGTTTATGTGCTACTATATAGACATAAAATTTTGGGGAAAATTTAAAAATATTTTAAAAGTAATTATCATTTTTGATACCACAACCTTAAAAAGTCTATGATACAAACTTAAAAAGTATAATAGAATGGAAGGTATAAAAGAAAATTGAGTAAGTGAGCTCTTTTGTCATCTTAGTTTTGTGCTTGCATTCACCTGAGTTGCCATCTAGTCTCCTAATGCATTTTTGTATCTGAAAAAGCCACAAAGCTCCAAAAATCAAAGTAGAAATGTCTCAGCAGAGAATGACTAAAAGCAGCACCCCAATTGCCAACAAAAGAATCCTTTAAAATAATATATAATTTAAAACTCAAGAAAGAGAGAGCAAGAGGCACATCAACCAGAAATAACGGTGTGACTCTGATTACAGACAAAATCACCAGTGAGCAGTAAAAACCCTAATTCTGGGGCTTTTCATATTAGTTTCTCCCATTGATGGGTTTCTCCCTCCCCAGGGACTATACTTTTTCACTTTAAATTTGAACTCTAGTCAATGTATAGTAGAAAATCAATATCATAGATTTGTTCTGCTTTCCTTCTGCCTCCTGGAATTTTCAGAGTATGTGAAGGAAAAGCTTTTATGATGAAGATGGACTGTAAAATGAAAGGGGAGGCTTTGACCAATTTCCTAGAACTCTGACCCAAACATTCTTCCCCAGACTACGATGCCGTCTCCAGGTCTCTGTCAGGCCTCCCTTATTCCCATTCTACTAGGGTATTTAATGTCTAGAGGCATATGATTACTGACACACTTTTGTAAAGACTCTTTGGCAAGTTAATTGGCACTTGCTATCAGAATAGTTTTCCTATTTATCCTATCTTGTCCCCTTAATTTTGTTTTTCAATTACAGTGTATTTCCCTATATTGTGACTTGAGGGGAAGGAAGTGAAGGAAGAAACTCATATGCATGCGCGTGCACAAGGCGCACGCGCATACACACACACACACACACACACACTCACGAGCGTGCGTGTGTAAAGTAATAAAAAAAAAAATCTAGGCATTTATACAGATGCTAATGCTTCCATTGTTAAAAACAAGCAAAGTGCCCAAGGAATTGTTGCAACAAATGCAGAAGTGGGGGCATGGTAGGTCATTCTCATTCCTTCAGGCTGACTGAACTCCTTCCCCTGACAGGGAGAATCCTTTGATCAGCCTTCTCACTCATCTCATCCAGCATCTTCCTGGTCTCAACATGCTCGGGCCACACTTCATGGAAAAGGCCCTGGCCAGGTCTGATTACTCTAGACTTGCCTGAGAGCTGGTCAGGATCATCTTGGTATTTTCCACGGGTTTTGTAACCACCTGGAGTACAAGAATCATGTCTTTTGAATAGTGTGTTCTCCCTAGTACCTCTGCCTCTTTACCTCCTTTTTCCTGACACTGCCACCTCCTCATATCTTCTCATAATTGTAACCCAATTTTCTGGCCCCTCTTGGTCCTAGTTTTTTAACTAAACACAGAGATAGAATTATTATCAGCAGTCTCTCCTCTGACCCTGGTTAGCTTTGTATACATTCTCTTCACATTTGACAACTGGCACCCCAACTACAGAACTCAATAAACCTGTGGAGCTCGGAGCAATCGCGACTCAACCAAATATTACCTCCCTAACATGCTGGTTTCTACTCTGAGGTCTGTTTGGTAGAATTGCATAGAACCCACAGTCCCATGTAGTCCCCACTTTAAACCCCATTAATCTTAGGCTAGAGCACTGTTATAGTAGAACTTATTTCTGATAGGTCACACCCAGTACACTGGCTCTGGCTCCATCTCCAGCCCCATAAGTTTAGTTACAGGACATTTTTTCTTGAGCCTCATGTATCTTACCTGACTTTAAAGTATTTATCTGTCACTTGCTCTCCTCACTACCATGGCCTGTCTTGCTGATGAAATATGCCTGAAGGGACCACTTCTAAACTAGCTAGCTGTCCTCAGTAAGTCAGACTCTATGCCTTTGTGTGAATTCTCTAGCCATCACCCATCCTAGTTAGTGGGTCTCTATCGAATTCCCATTCCCAGTGGTCCTATGGTGTTGGGAATATCTGACTACAATTTGCTGTTGCTTACTTCTTGGGCCATAGTATGCATTCAGCAATGGATTGCTGAGCTAATTCTTGATTCCAAGAAATCCATTTTAGAAAGAGTAGCTAACAATTAGTTTGTACTTGAAATTGCTTTCATTGACTAATGTGACTTTTAAATGGCAACTTATATTTTTTCTCGTGTGTGTGTATGTGTGTGTGTTTGGGGGGGGGGGGGCGGGGGTGTTTAATCCAACTCATTCATCTGGAAAAAAACTCAAGTATTAATCCCAAAAGAAATAAGTCCTTTGAACAATAGAATCTATAACAGAAGGAATGCTCTTAATTTTGGAAATACAGGTTAAAACCTACTGTGCAGCTCTGCTCTCCAGTTTTGCATTTTTAGTGTTAAACTTTAAATCTAACTATCATGTTTTATTCCACAAGTGATGCATCAGCATAAAGAGAAATAGTGGTGGGTGATAGGATGTAATAGAAATTCTAATAAGCTGTTTAACAATAATATGGCAGGCAGATACCATTTTAATCAGTATTGTCATTAACAACTATCAATAGAGAAGATAAAATGTTCTTGTCTTTGTGAATTATGATTTATGACTGGCACGGCAGTCACACTGAAGCATATTTATTTTACAATGTGGAGACATTGATTAAATGCACATGGCATCTCAAATACAGTTGACATTTTAAGTCAAAATTATTACAGACATGCAGCCATTCATTTAAGCTGTTGCTTTAAAAATGTGTCTCAACTGATTGTTAATGGAAGAAAGTCTAGCTGGGCCAATATTTCAATAAGTTGATCCTGTATTTTGCTGGCATACACAGCCTAGGGGGGAAGAAGCCTCCTCTGTTAGGCAGTCTTAAAATTTTGCTCTATCTGGTGGATAGGCCACCAGATGAAAATAGTCCCTTATGTGTATACACACAGGATTCTAGACTGCTCAGAAAGCATTCTCCTACTAGGATAAAATTATTTTTTGCTTCTCTTTTCAGAATTCTCACTCCTCTCTCTGCCAATCTTACCTTTTAGCCTATGAACCTACTTAAGGAAGTAAGTCTTAAATAATTGATGACAGCTGTGGTTGAAACATTACTATCGTTTAGGGATGATGGTTTTTGTAATGTATATTACTGCATCTTGCCAATAGACCAGTGACTTTAAACAATGTAAGTGTTTGAGTATTGATTGTTGATTTACAAGATTGAGGCCAATACTAATTGTGTCTGAGAGCATACTTATGTACCATGTGTATAAATTCTTTGATCTCTTTTCCCATTTATGTCTTTTTAACTCAGAACTTACTTAGATTTTTAAAATCTTTTTATTATGAAATAATTTTAGACTTGTAGAAAAGTTACAAAAAAAATAGTACAAAACCTTTCATCCAGATTCCTCAGATGTTAACATTTTACCCATTAGCTCAAGCATTTTCTCTGTTTTTATTTCCCTCCAGATGGATGTGTGTGTATATTTGCATGCATGCTTGCGTAATTTGTCCAAATTCTTTGAGAATATTTTCAAACCTGATGACCTTTTACCCCTAAACTTACTTTGAAGTTGGGACTGCATCATTGTGTCATTTTTATCCTGTATTTGGGAAAAGTAAAGAGCTGGCCTCAAGTTATCCTCAAATTAGTGAAATTAGAAATTATACAGCAAGGAAGGTAATAATTTCAAATATGATTACAAGTCAAGAAAACCAGTTTATGTCACTTTTATTTTTGTGGGCTATATTATCACCATGTAATCTAAAAATCTAAATTAAGTCAGCGTTGACTTCTGACAAATGAGTACACGTTTCCAAGAGTGAGGTGTATTTCTTTGACTGTTAATGAAAGTTCAAAAGTAAAACCTCTTCAAAAGGTGCAAATATCTCATCCTTGTGATGAGGCCTCATTAACCACTGAGTTTAGCACAATATGCTTGAAAGAGATGGTAAATAGGAAAATGTCCTGCTGATTATTATTAAAATTGCTGCAGAAAGATTCTGAGAAATCCAATTCTATCTTTCTCTCAGACTTCTGACCCTTTTTATTTTGCTGCAAATGATTTATTGATAAGACTGGAGGTGGGAACTAGGAAGTACTACCAGTCTTTGATCACCTTAGGGCTTTTCTTATCAATACTGTGCATTGGAAAACACATTTTGAAAACAAAAATGTACAAAGATAAATGTACCGGTTAATAATTTGGATTTTTTTCAATAGACGGAGTTACACATATGTTGATATATATGCGATTTGATATGTATGCTATTTTGTTGTATTGACAACAAGCTTCAAAACTTCATATGTCAAATTTGCTGAAGGTGTTAACATCATAGATATTTTTATACTTAAAAATGTCAAATTTCATGCCAAAAAAGAGCATTTGTGGGAAATTTTAATTCATTCCTTTATTTTGAAGAAAAGTGCTGCTGAAAGTTATCATATACTTCGGGAAGCTTATGGTGAACATGCTCCATCTCAATATACTTGTGAATACTGGTTTAAACACTTTAAAAGTGATGATTTCTATGTGAAAGAGAACATCCAGGTCAACCAGAAAAGTTTGAAGACCAACAATTACAAGCATTATTGGATGAAAATGCATGTCAAACTCAAAAACAATTTGCAGAAAGATTAAACATTGCTCAGAAAACTATTTCTGATCATTTACAAGCAGTGGAAAAGATTTTAATGGAAGGAAAATGGGTGCCACATCAACTGAACAAAAGACAAATGGAAAACTGAAAAGTGATCAGTAAAATGTTGCTTCAACGGCACGAAAGAAAGTCTTTTTTGCATCGAATTGTGACTGGTGATGAAAAGTGGATTTATTTTGAGAATCCCAAATGCACAAAATCATGGGTTGATCCAGGTCAACCGTCAACATCGACTGCAAGGCCAAATCGCTTTGGAAAGAAGACAATGCTCTGCATTTGGTGGGATCAGGAAGGTGTGGTGTATTATGAGTTTTTAAAACCAGGTGAAACTGTAAATACTGATCGCTGCTGACAACAAATAATCAATTTGAACCACGCTTTGACCATAAAATGACCAGAATGGGCCAGAAGACATGGCAAAGTAATTTTGCTTCATAATAACACACCATCACAACTTTGAAACCAGTTAAAAACACATTAAAAGATCTTGCCTGGGAAGTATTAACCCACCCTCCATATTCACCAGACTTTGCTCCTTCAGATTACCACTTGTTCCGATCGATGGCACACGCACTTTCTGAGCAGCACTTCAAATCATACAAAGACGTGGGAAATTGGGTCTCTGAATGGTTTGCCTCAAAACAAGAAAAGTTCTATTGGGACGGTATCCACAAATTACCTGAAAGATGGGGGGAATGTGTAGCTAGCGATGGACATTACTTTGAATAAAGCACTTTTGATGTTTCTCTTGAAATTATCATGTTTTCTTTGATCACAAAATCCTCATTATTAACCGGTACCCCTGGTACTATGACATAGCAATAGTGGAGTTAAATTCATCCACAAAACTTATATTTTCCCTAATCAGGAGGGGGAAATCTGGAGAAAAAGCTCTGGTATATTCTGTCAGTCTTTTTTATCACAGTTGTTAGGCATTCAGGATGCTTTATATTGGAGAGGTATCTGCTGTTGGTTAAGCTTTGGTGTCCTGAGAGAGAAGAGGAGATCCAGAAGTATAAGTGTGGTCTATAATATTATGATGCATAGATATAGTTAGAGGATGTGGGGATACACATCTGTGGAGGATCGGTACTTAAATAAAAAAAATACCTGATTCCCTGAACACATTTATTCCAGGTTAGACAGAAACTGAAGCAGCGGTACCCAAGAGTGTCCCTCATCACAGGTCTGTTCCCAGATTATATGAATGCAAGTGATAGAAACCTTCCTGTGCTCATGACCACATTCCACTGAATTTGTCTGTATTGCTAACTGGAGATAGTTTGGTTTTGGGTAAGACAGAAAGGTACAAAATGGTGTAAACACTCTACCGAATCCTTGGCTTCTTTCTGTCTGTCAGGATTTAGTTAGTCACAGTGGCGGAAATCTACTCTGTTCTTTTTGTAAATTGAATATGTCTTTGAATGTTAATGACCAAATATCTTCCATAGAAAAGATAGTACAGCTTTATGAAGCACCTTGAAATGTTGAGCCAAAAGGTAGTATGTGTTGTTATATTATCGTTACTATCTCTTTCTAACTTAGTTAAAATTAAATTGGTAGAAAACATTATTACAGTGGGCCTTGACTCATGAGTTTAATTTGTTCCGTGACAGAGCTCGTAACTCAAATAACTCATATGTCAAATCAAAAAGTAAACAAGTGAGACACGTGATTCTGGGCTGATGTTGTGGTGTTCACTGTGACGTTTGCTGCGCCAACTAGCAGTGGGGTATCTGAAGCTGGCTCGTAACCCGAATTTTAGCTCGCAACTCAAAGCAAAAAATAGGCCAAGAGATGGCTCGTATCTCGAAAAACTCATTAGTCGGGACACTCTTAAGTCAAGGCCCCACTGTATAGGTATTTTGTGAATGCTAATGCATCATTATTCCTTACTGCCTAGGTTAACTATATTCTACCAAGGTTTATGGTAAAGAATTCCTAGAAAACAAATCTTATTTTTTCTGTTCTTGTGGAGAATCCACATGCAATGACAGTGTTTATGAAGAACATGTGGAGTTAAATTCCCAAGGCACAGTCCTTGGGACTATGTAAAAAGTGCATGTAAAATTTTGACTATAAATGAGTATATATGCTTTTATGGAGAGAGTTCATAATTTCCTTCTAGTTCTCAGAGTGGTTTGTTACTACAGAGAAGTTAAGGACCATTTTGTAATGGAATCCAGCCTCTGTGTGGCCACGTGTGCTCTGCTTGACAAGTAGGTGGTATTCTTGTTTCTTCTGACTCCTTTCACAAATTAATTTCAATATTCAACTCTGTTGGATACAATCTCTGTCAGTGGAGTAGGAATGCCACCTTCTGTGGGAGGAATAATGACGTATAGAGTGTCCATCTTAACATATTTTATAACTCAGAGACCTCCTCAGGTAGAGCCTGGTTGAGAGATAACCACCTAAGTCTAATGTCATGGGAAGCAACGCTGTCCACCATGGAAGGGTGTTTATTAAAGGCTGTCTTCTCTCTAGTACTCCCGAGTTAGTTTCAACCAAGCGCAAACCAAATACAGCTTTCCTCAACCTAAGAATTATGACTCTTTTCAGTGGAGAGACTCTATTTTATGTTGGTCTGTGAATTTTTTAAAAATACTGATATTTTCTATCTGTTGTCACAACTCAGACCATGAAACTTTGAAGTATGTTTATGAGCAGCTTGTGTTTCAAATCACTAGGAGTGCGTTACACACCTTCGCCTTTTGTCAGGATTTTTAGTGTCTAATAGAACTAAGCTGTGATGTCATTCTTGGCCATTAGATGTTGCTACATTGCACACTAAGCCCCGAACTGAAAAATGATGAGTTTGAGACTTGCAAGTTTATATTATTTTATATTATTATTCTATTAATTTATCAATTCTGTACATTTAAAAACTTTAACGTGAATGTACTTAAAATAAGAAGTGGCTATAATAAATATGTATAAAATTTACCCATAAATTTTAATTTTATAATGAAATAATTTATGTTTAGCCTTGTAGAGCAATGCTAGTTTTTATTAAAGCCCCCCAAAAATTGATATATCTTCAAAAAACAAGAATATCTTATTTGACACAAATTACCATTCAAGAAAGAAACAGGAATTTCCTTTCTTGAAAGGGCAGGCAATTAGAGATACAAGGACAGTTGTAGTTTAATGTTTCGACCTTCTCTTTAAAATTAGTAATGTTTAAAATGAATTCTTTCATTTCCACCAAGATCACTCTTTCCTTAACACTATTTTTGCTGTTACATTCTGCAATGCTGCTCTCTCAACATATTCCTTTTAGCTTTCTGGCTGCTCCTTCTAGCTCCTCATGCTAGCTTCTTATTAAAAGCTGACATCCTGGACCCCTATATTTAGTCCTCTCTTCTCACCCTTTTTTCTTTCCCCCTCACATCTACCCCCAGTCAGCTGGAACATTGTGGAATTAACCTTACTTGTCTGCCCTTACTAAGGCTATCCAGGAGGCCAAAAGAGTGATGCGTCCTTTCCCCTCACTCCTCAAATCTAATCCATTACCAAGTCCTATGAATTCTACTTCCTAAGTATTTGAATTCTTTCTCTTCCTTTATATTGAACTTTTTTGGTTCAGATTCTCCTCATTTTACACCAGATTAAAGCAATAGCCTTCTGAGCAATATTCACTTTCTCTTCCAACCCACCATCTACAATGGTACTCACATGATCCTCCCAAACATATATCTGATCTCCTGGCAGAATCCTTACAGTGGCTGAACAGTGCCTTGAAGTGCTCAGACTTGTGAGCTGGCATAAGACACCCCTCTTTTATTCTTTTCTGCAGCCATAGATAAGTACAGGCAGTTACCACAATGTACCGCGAGAGCATTAAGCCAGTCAATGTTCTGGGCCCTTTCTATTTCCTGTGAATAAAATGCCATTTCCCCTTCCTTAGGCCTTTACTCTGCCCCTGGACAACGCCTGGTCCTGCTTCAATACTGAGTTCCAGGACTACCTCTTAGGGAGTCTTTTCTGAAACCCACTCTCCTAACTCAGTGCTGGCCATTCATTTCACCCACTATTTTGAATAGTTAGACATCCTGCACTGAGACCAGAACTTTTACTGATTCCCCTTTGGAGGAATTTGGTTCCAGAGAAGGCTTTTGAATTTCACAGTCCATTGTAATTTACCTGTAATTATGAGGCCAAATAAACACAAATGCATAATACCATCTTAGACACCATTGCTTGTGTGTCTTAATGTGAAAATCATGTGGTATTTTATGAAGCCTCAAATCTGAGGGGACAGGATCTGTAAAAACTGCCTAATTTGTTGATTTGCATGTGAAGTGTGCTGTTCCCCGTAGGTGGTGGAAACCGATTTGGCATGTAGCTTACTAGCTCTGAGCGGATAACTGGTGTTACTTCCTGCTGCTGTAACAAAATGGATTTGGCCTTTATTATAGCTCCTATTTGAAAATTACTATTAAAAATTGTGTGCTGGAGATACATATTGAGTGCTTTGCAAAGGTGGGTGCATTTTATGTAGCAAAGCAGGAAACAGTGGCACCACGTCTTAATGACACTTTATATTCTGCCAATGTACTTAGCCACAACTTCCTCAACTGCATAATCTAAAGTAAACAAAAATCATATTCCATTAGAGACATAATTCGACAATTGAATTTTTTGGTGAACCTTTGGCATCCATTGAAAGAATTGGCTCCAACCCCATAGAGGAGGTTAATCTTTTTAGGGCAGCATTGCCTGGAAAGTGGAAGAAAGAGATGACCAAGTCAGGGAATAGTGGTAAAAGCATTACCTCTAAGAGCTAGAATGAGGGTGCTAGTCAACAGTTGCCATTTTCATGGCCACACATTATTCAATTGTAAAGTAGCAGAAGGGATATTATTTTACTGAGGAAAATTGGGGCGGGGGGAGGGGGGGCGGAGGCGGGAATTACAAACAATCTCAGTATGCTGAAGCTTGGTATAATTAAATAATGAAACATGTTACCTCTGTATTTTAATAATTTCTTAAGGTCTCAGGCCAAATCTGTGCAGAACAACGTTGAATACCCCAAGGCTGAGGAGATTGACTGTAGCACCCAGCTGGCTTGGAAATGCGCTCTTCGTTAGGCGAAATAATTGGTACATTCTTATACAATAGTAAATACTTGTAACAGAACTATCTTGTAGCAAGACAGAAAAAAATCAATATTAATCAGAGCAGACAAATGCTTCTGATAATAGCTGAAGACCCTCAAGCACTAGCTGTTCTCTTTAGTATTTTTGTTGTCGTTGTTACACATTCTCTGCTTCTGACACCCCATATTCCTCTAATATAAGATCTTTAACATATTGCATCTTAGTCTGATTGTCAGAATGTCCAGCTCTGTCTCTGTGTGTCCTCTTAGGAAGAATATGAAACTTCTCTTTGAAGAACTTAACAGATATGCGTGTTATTTTCTACCTGGATATCCCAAGATTAAGCTGCTGGAAGGGTTTAGTACCACTCTGATCACTCCCATCTCTTTCCGAAACCTTGAATGTTTAGTCCTTAATTTGCACCTCTCATTCCATTTCCCCATGTTTATAAAGATATGACTATAACTTGCATCTTCCCATTGTTGTACCTGCTTCCTATACTAACTAAGGTTGTACCAGTGCCTGGTATACTACAGAGGCAGTGATAGTAGCTAACCTTTATATTATAGTGCTTATTGCTATATAAGTACTGACACAGTCCTGAGTTCTTGGCATTCATTCATTAATTTACTCTTCACAAGGATTTATGAAGTAAACACTATTATTATAGCCATTTTACAGATTTAGAAACTGAATTATAGAAAGGATGACTTGCCCATGGAAAAATATATCCCGAATGGGCAGAGTGGCTGTGATTTGACCCCAATAACCTGCCTCCATACTACTCTTCTTTATACTTATTGACTCCTTGCTACCCGGCCATTGTTGGTCACCTTACAGGTATTCAGTCATTGACTTTCCTTCTCCAAATTTTTTTAATAAGATAAGTTCTACCTTTATAAGATTTTGGTTTGAATTATTTAGACATTTATAAAGTCCTTAGCTCAGTTACAGATACATAGCAAGCATTCATGTTACTAATATTATTATCTTCATGTGACAAATGTCAGGTGAAGGAACTGAGTAATAAAGCGCCATAACTCAGAATCACTAAGTTGATCCTTCCCCGTTCCGTTGTTTCTGTTGAGAAGCTCGTGAGAAAGGGTGGACTCAGTAGTCTAGCTCGGGCTCTCTCCTGAGAGCACTGTGTGCAGGGGTCAAACGACCGCACGCCGTCTTCATCAGGTTAGAGGAAAAGCTATTATAATAAGAAAAGAATAAATCTTTATTACAGCAATTATGCCACTAAATTAGAAATTTAGAAATATATAGGCTAGTCCATGGAATGTTATAAGTTGTCAAAACTGCCAGTGTTTCCAGAGCACAGACTGTAAGGAGAGTGGAAGTGAAACCCATTGTATCGTCGTGTCAGTGATCATGCCCTGCTTTTCTCTTTGCTGTATTATGAGACTGACATTATATCATCATTTCGCGTTGTCACCTTAGCCTTGTGAGCTTTAGATGCAGCTAATGTTATGGTAATAACTGCTACAATCTGCAATTTTCAGTCGTATTAGACCTTAATTCATGTTTTTAACTATCTTGTATAACCATCACTGATTTGTCTTGCAGATAATAAGCAACTTAATGGTTTTTATAAATTAATACTGGTATGAAATTATCAGTGCAGGAAAATCAATAGTAGAAAATTTTTATTATGCGTAACAACAAATATGGAGTAATACTAGAGTAATTGTAGATATTCAAACACCCAGTGAATTCATTAATTTCAAACTAGTGTTAGAAATTTTATAATGTAAAAGTTGCCCATTCTATACTTTTTAAATTTCACTCTACTTTTTACTGTTGTAGCTCCCTGCCCCCCTTTTTTAATTAAAAGTACATGCCTGGGATCACTGCAGAGCTAGGTTTTCAGAATGCTCGCCTATAAGCAACACAAACCATCCCGTCTCCAGTAATTGGAAGTTATATAAAATCAGGGAATCTATCACATGTCTCCGGAAAGGTCAGCATATTAAAGTTTTGTTTGTTTGCTCTGGTTAAGTGGGCCCCAGAGATTCATCAGCTACTAGGAATATAAAGTAGCATAACAGACCACGAAATGGTGTCTCTTTTCTCAGACCTTTTCCCCAGTGCATTTCCACCAGTCACCAGCCCGCAGCCCCCGCTCCTCTGGGACATTTCATCTTCCCTAAATGACCCTAATGGCAAAGCTGCTCTCCCTCTCACCCCCCTGTCCTTCTCTGGCATGGCGCTCCTTCACCTGATAAATATTCGCTAAGCACCAGGTATGCACAGCACTGTGGACAGTGATGAGTGAGAGGCAGCCCTACCCTCGGAGAACTTAGAATACAGTAGCTTGTCACTGACTACCTTGCATCATCAGTTATTTTCCAGGTGTCTGTGTCTTGCGTCTCCAAAGACTGCAACTTAACATTATTTTGCTTTCTGTGTATGTCCACCTAGCCAGTGCTCAAGGCACACTGAGTGGATGCGTGCAGTGGCTCGCCCTGCAGGGAGAGCAGTGTTGGGCTGTGTTACCCACTCCCAACCCAGGATGAGCACCCACGTGGCCTGGACAAGACCTTTATCATATGTCACCAGGCTAGTTCCTTAGCTCAGACAGTGGATAACTTGGCATATGATGAAATATATTATTTCATTACACACCACGAAGAGTTGGGTGCTAATTTCTAAATTATATTTAGGTTTCTTACTCTTTTCCCCCCAAACAGACATAGTTTTATCCAGGGCTGCTGATGGACAAACCTAGTCCACAGCCAGGGACTTCTCCCAAATGATATTTTTTTATTTCTTCCTCTCTCCTCCTCTGTGGAGAAGAAAGAGAGAGAGAAAGAAAAAGGAAGGGAGGGAGGAGGAGAGAGAGGGAGAGATAAGCATGCAGTCTCTCCCCAGTGCTGCTTCAGTGTTGACAAAGAATTCAGCCGCCCTCCACCCCCATTCTACACATACTCGGGTTGATATTATCATAAGATTAAAGATGCTTCCCTGCGGACCCCCTCGCAGCCTCCCGCCCTTGCTTACCTTGTTAGCTAACACCTTTTCTCTATCATCGCAGCTACTTTATGGAGGGGGACTTATGCGTGTTGTGATGAACGTTCAAAAAGCTAGTATGAAAAAAGGAATGGAGGTTTTTTATATTGCTCAAGGTTTTTTATATTGCTTCTATGCTGAAATGATACTATTTCAGCTATGTTGACTTAAAATATACTATTACATTAAATTCACTTGTTTCTTTTATCATTTTTAATATGGCTAATGGAAAATTAAGTTACTGATGAAGCTCACATTATAGCTCTGTTGGATAGCACTGTCCCACACCGTAGGTTTTCAAACTGGGTTCCCAGTGAACCTGAACTTCTTCCTACTGGGGTAGCCAGAGATGAAGAAGGATTAGTTCCACCTGAGAAACTCGTTATTTGTTTGTTTATCAAATCAGGTTTCTGACTGTGAACTTCTTTAAAGGAAAGAACTGGCAGCCAAAATGTTTGGCAATCTGAGTCTCAGACCATCCTCCATCCCCCTCAGATGTAGCATAAAAAGAACAAACTCATACACGTTCACCATTCCCTGTCACTGCGCCCTGCATAACCAGGGGCACCCAGACCTGTCTGTGATCCCCAGGAAGATACAAGCAGGCCTCTTTTCTTCTTTACTCTTTTGGGAGTCCATCAAAGTTTATTTGTTAGTGGAATTGTACCCCTATTCTGTAAGTTGTAGAAATTTATTTGCCACAGAATGTCTTCTAAGTATTCCTAATTGATAGCATGGAGGGCCAAGTTACAGATGGTCTTTATTAGGGAACCCTTTTTCTTCTGGAAAATGTAGACCTCCCGCCCCCACCCTTAGCAACAGCGATTGGAGGATGATTGAGTGGTCTCTTGTGGAAATATGTATTTACCTATGTAAAGATCAGTTTCAACTCAGCACATTCTTCTTTAACCAGTGAGCTAACCTGTAACCTCCAAAGGGTGTTGACGTCTCTTCAGCTCATAGCTTTGTGTGCATGTTTGGGTGAATGTGTGTGTGCGCGCGCGCCTGTGTGGTGTACACACACGCTTATTGTTTTTGCTATAAATCCAGCTGCTAACTGAGCGAAGAGCTTTTTAGCTACTTTGTAAATGTTATTTTCTTAAGAATAAATGATCCTGACCATTTTAATCACCCTCCTCCAAATAAAATTAACACATGGTCGCATACCTGATTACATACCGTGAATTAACTTTGAGAGGGATAGACAAGAATAGAGGGAAGGCAAGAACAAGCAGCATATTGTGAAAAAAGCTGTTGATTTCCCTGACACTAACTGTAACCAGAAACAGCGTGGAACCTCAAGGGGTATTTGTATGTGTTTGTTGTCCGAGAGTAGATACAGGGGCCCAAGATAAAGAGCAGACAGTTTCTCGGTTAGAATCTCATCTCTGCTTTTGGAAGCCTTAGAGTTTTTCTTCCTCTATGACCTTTTTACTTGGTCCTCCCAAAAGCCTGTTAATTTCACCCTGACAATTTTTACACATTTCATGGAAGGGAGACATTCAGATGTGAGAACGTTCGCCTATCATTAGCTGAATTCATTTTTCTGCAAAATGTTAATCCATAGATCACACCCTGGTGAAGGATGGTGCCTAAGTGAGAACATACCAGATCCAGTAATTTTTTCCTCATGCGTCTGTTTTACCTCAGGCAGATGTGCACACTTGGTGATACAACATAACTGACACGTGCCTTCCTCAAATATGGGTTTTATACATTTCTCCATGATCAAAAAGGAAGGAATGCTATCTTGAACTTACAGATACACCATTTACTTTGCCATCTTTTTAAAATCAAGAGTACCTGACTTTTCAGACAAGTAACAAGCCCGTAGTTTATGCACTGTCTTCCTTCCTTCCCTCCCCATCACTGTCCCTCTGTTCTTCCATCCTTTCCTTCCTCCCTCATTTTCTTCCTTCTTCCCTTTTCAAAGCACCAACAGTGCTAAATGTTGTAGGGATTCTAGATAGAAATAAGACCCTTTTATGAAATTTACATCCTACGTCGTTTCAATGCAATCTGACTATAAGCATTGGTACCCATGCCACTAAATAAGTCATTTCCAAATGGTGATGCCTGCCCCACCCTTGGGACATAGTGGGAAGTTACAGATGGCAAATGTCTACCAGGTCCACTGGCTCTCACTTATCTTCAAGGATTGCCATCATGCTCTCTGAAAGTCCCTGCTCTCAGGGACCGATTATACTCACTGTAGAATTGGGAGACATGTTAATAGTCTTTTTTGCTGGGTTATGTGTTTAGCATATAACATGACCCCCAGTCCTGCAGGCCATATGAACTATGCATTCCTCCATGTCCTGAGGGGCAGTGAGCTGTAGTGGGGAAAGCATGGGCACCAAGAGGCAGGAGATTTGGGTTCTAAACTTGGCTATTTCACCAACACATGGGGTCACCTTGTCAGTCACATAACTTCTCAGGTTTAGCGGTATTATATTTATAACTAGCTTAAATTTGGTTATCATAATTTTTCTTCCAAACTCTATCTACCCACAGTTATACAAAAGATGGTGAATATGGATTTCAATATCAGAAGTGAGATGGTGACTCCTAAACTCCATTTTGCCTCTGACCCTGGGCTAGAACCCTTCTCTTTGCTTAAGAATATTTCTTTAAGAACCAGCATAAGTAATTAGTAGAAAATTTCACATGAGTGAAAATATATGAGAATGTGACCATCATACCATTTGGCCATGAGTTCACTTAAAATCTGTATTAGTCCAGATTCTTCAGGGAAACACAATGAGGAGAGGGGTGAGGAGGAAGAGAGAGAGGAGGGGAGAGGAGGTGGGGGGGGTAAGAGGAGAGGAGAGGCATAGACATACATAAGAGGAGATTAGTTGTAGGAATTGGCTCATTTGATTACAGAGGCTGGGAGGTCCCACAATCCGCTCTCTGCAAACTGGAGACCCAGGGAAGTTGGTGGTATGATTCAGTCTGAGTCCAAAGGCCTGTGAACCAGGGGGGCAGATGGTGTAAGACTCAGTCCTAGCCCAAAGGAGAAGACGGGTGTTCCAGCTAAGCCAGCAGAGCAAATACGCTCTTCATCTGCCTTTTTATTCTGTTGGACCCTCAGTGGATGGGATGATGCCCACCACACTGGTGAGGGTGCATCTTTACTCAGTCTACTGATGCAAATGCTAATCTCTCCCAGGAACACGCTCACAGACACAGCCAGAGTAACATTTTATCAGATATCTGAGCATCCCTTAGCCTCAGCTGACATAAAACTAACCATCACAGTAGGCAAGGTGACATACAGTTATTCCTTGGGCCTTTAGCATTTAACACTGTAGAACCACTGTGCGCACAAGGAGCAGCTCCATTTCTGATTCTTACACTGTCTCTACACTCACTGCTCTTGTTTTCCAAAAGGGCATTTATGCTACTTGATTTTAAGTTATTTCTCTCTCCCTTTCTTCATTTATGCCCTGAACTTGCCTTTAACTTCCACTTAAACCAGTAACTTGTTGCACAATTAGCTCACACTCAAGAAATAGTCTGACGTAGTTGCTGACTTCCACAGTCTGATGAATTTGGAAAGCATTCATTCATTCACTCATTCATTCATCAAATATGTGCTAAGTGCCTATTATCTCCTAGAAATAATATCACCTGAGATACATTAATTAATAGTTCATAGTCCTTGCTCTTAATGAACTTATTTTGTGATAAAAAAAAAAAAAAGGTAAATAATAAGCTGGTAATTAAGTCACAGTGCACAGTAACCCTTAAGAAGAGAAGAAGGTGTGTGGGGCCCCAAATCCTTTTGTTGGGTGACGAACAATGACCACTCAGGAGAACCAAGAGGCAGATTTAGGCCTAAACACTGAATTAGGGCCCAGTTCAGCTTGCTCCTCAGCCATCCTGTCATTATCTTCAGGAATATTTTAGGGTTGAATCTTTCTTTAGTGGAACATTTTTATTAAGCTGTATGCTGTAAGAAAAAAATTAATGCCAATTTATCTTTTATAATTTAACCTGAACTGTGTCATTTTTAAAATGCTGTTGTTAGATTTTTTATGACTTTCCATCTTTGCCAAGGTAGTGGTATCTTATTAGAATACTTATACAGATAATTTCAAGTTTAAAAGAAATACAACTAAATCTATTCAGCAACATAATCTGGTGTAAACATATCTGTTTAAAAGTGTCTATGCGACTTGAGGTTTATTGTAGCTAATAAGCAACAATTAACATGATTTCAATTTTGTCATCCTTGTGTTCTTTGTATGCTTCTAAGTCCTTGAGTGCATGTATTAGGAACATATTTTTTTAGATATTTTCACAATTCCAATATGATAGAAAGCATGTGCATTTGGAAAAGAATGTTTTGGCATTAGTTAATGTTTTCATTATCTATAAATCATTTATTAGGTAGATTTTTGTTAATATTGAAATGCTAAAGTTGATCCATTCTAAACTCTTTCACTTTTGGTTATTGGAGATAGAGGTGTACTCTGATGAGAGTACTAACATTACTTAAAGATTGTTTTGGTTTACTTAATAAGTATTTCATTAACCGTTTTACAGTTTTTATAGCGTAGCCACTAAAAAAAAAAAAAATGCCCTACTGTTACTTTCAAGTTAAATGTAGTTATTTTCTGTATTGGTGTTTAAGTGATATGCATTAATAACTCTTTTTTAATGAGGTTAATGAAGGCCTATGTCAAGAATAGCTGGCTTATTATATAGTCCAGTTCATTTATTTTGGTTAGTGTTCTACTTGTTTTAAGATAACAAAAAGCTTTGTGAAGAAGTTTGGGGCATGTTATTTATGATGGAGAGTGATTGTAGATTTCCCCTTTACAGCATCTACCCGAAGATTTAAAGAAGACTCTGTTGTAGTGTTATCATGGTCTCACATCAAAACTTTCCTCCCAATATATGCTTATAGATGTTTTAACTCATCCTCTTAATGTTTCCACTTTGTCCTCTGCTCTTGTTCTTTTATATTATTTTCAGTTCCAGTTAAATTGTTAAACTCCAGTTACATGGAGACTATTACCCTGGGAAAACATGAGTTTATTTATATCACATCCAGTTCTGGCAACCGCAGTGACATGTAATGTAGTGCTTGCAGTGTGCTAATTTAACTAGCTCAACTTGCTCTGAGGTCAGGCAACCTAATCTGGCTGATCCATCTCACTATTCTGTGTCTCAGTATGATCACGTAGCAAATCAGTTCATGGTAATTGCTCCTGCTTAATTCACAAGAATTCTGAAAGTGGGTGTAAAAACAGGATGTTTGGCCATGGAATTTGTGTCTCTTAAGGAAAAAAAAGCCATCAGCATACTTATTCAAGTGAGAATAGAATTCTACCGACCCAACTTGTACGTAGCTAATTTTTGTGGAATTGTAGTGAGTTTCCAAATAGCTTTCTGTCCCAGAGGACATCAAGTGAAGCTCCACAGCTAAGCCAGCATTTGGACCTCTCCCACTTCTTTATTTCATGTTTTGCACAAGGAGGAAGACCATAACAAATTAAGCAGGTGTTTCTGGGAAAATAAGTCTGGAAGAAATCCTGTGATTTGAGGGTGGAGGGATAGAATTTAACCAATGGTCCAGTGAAATGGGTTCTACCCTAAATATTTGTGTATCTCTGGTACTTGCTACCAATATGTAAAATTTATGAAGGTAAATTTATCAGAGTTTATTGAACACCATTTTCTTTCAAGTTGATGCACTGAAATAAACTTGAAGCATTTTTGGCACAATAATAGTAATTTATATTTATTGTAGGACATGCTGTACTCTGAATGTCAGTTCATCATCCAAGAGATACCTCACAGCAAGTGGTAATCCGTATTAACAATGAGGAAAATACTTTATTTTTTTTTTTTGGTGAGAGTTAAGTCACCAACCTTAGAAGTAAGAGGATTAGATCATATGCAGTATTGTTGAATCAAGATCCAAATATATGAAAGTGAGAATTTATTCTTAAAAGGAGAATTTTACTGGTTTGGCCTTAGTTTAGTCCTTTGGTACTGACTGTGTGGCCTGTGGACCAACAGTGTGGAGGCTTCCTGGGGAGCTTGTTAGAAATGATCTCAGAACCTACCTCAGGCTTGATGAGTAAGAACATGAGTTATAGCCCGTTCTCCATTGATATGCATCCAGCTGAAAGTTTGGGAGATGTTGGGTGGTAAAATGTAAGGTTAATTTTAGTTAGTGGTGTGACATGTCTCCCAGCAAAAAAACTGATCAGAGCCTACGTTGATAAACATGCGGTATCAAGAAGAAGACGGTATTCAGACTTTCTGTTCTGGTCACTTGGTTTGGCTATGGGCACTCTACTTTAAGAGCACATGTCAAGGACACTGACCAGAATGATGAGGCAGCTCAAACCAATTTCATAGCAGGAGTAATTGAAGAAGATGGAAACATTTGACCTGGTGAAGAGAAAGCGGGGAGTTGTAATAGCTGTGTTCAGTGCTTGAAGGGAAGTCCCTTGGAAGAGGGGTGAGAAGCAGGCAGAAATGAAGCAATTAATCCAGACAATAAATTGGGGAGGTATATCCTTGCTAAATATAAAGATGAACTTTGGAACAGCTACGTGTGTTCTGAAATGGCTTTTCCCTTTTCTGTAAGTAGAGAGTGATATTGTTGGGAGTTTTCAAGGGAGACTGGAAAACTACTGACCAGTCCTTCTGCTGAAAGGTCCCCAAGCTTTGAACTTCACCCTGTGACACTTGTCACATTTTTACCATAATTTCAAAATAATCTTAAAAGGTTTTCTGTGTTTGTCCCATCTGGCAAGGGACTGTCTGCTTAAGTTACTCAGTGCCTAACCTCAGCCCAGGCGCAGTGTCTCACAGACAATGTTTCTTGTATGATTAAAGGAAGAAAGGACTAGACAGGAGGGAGGGTTGAAAAATGTATTCATTAGTATATTTAATTAATATGTACCGATTGCCTTTGATATGTCAGGCACTCATGTAGGCATTAGGGAGACATAAGTGAACAAAACAGATTAATATTCCAGCTCTCAAAGTTCATGTCCCCATAGGGTTACGTAGCCCCAAGAATTTCTCAGTAGCTCTTGCAGAAAGAGGATGAAGACCATGAACCAGATGTCTTCACTGGAGTAGCACATCTTTGAAGAAGTGAACACCTTCGCAATACCTTAAAGATCAACCAGGCCAACTTGAAGAGTTTAGAACAGTGATGGTGAACCTTTTGAGCTCGGCGTGTCAGCATTTTGAAAAACCCTAACTTAACTCTGGTGCCATGTCACATATAGAAATTTTTTGATATTTGCAACCATAGTAAAACAAAGACTTATATTTTTGATATTTATTTTATATATTTAAATGCCATTTAACAAATAAAAATCAACCAAAAAAATGAGTTCGCGTGTCACCTCTGACACGCGTGTCATAGGTTCGCCATCACTGGTTTAGAAGCTGAGATAAAATAGAGACCTCACTTGCTTATTTTAATGTTACCTTGGACATGAAGGTAAAAACCTTAGGTGCTATAGGGCTGGTGAAAAGCTTGGACAAATTACCCAAACTCTGGAGATCGTAAGACTGCAAATGGGAACAATATGAGGCAGGGCAACACGTACATCTGTATTAGGAGAGAATATTCAGGAATATGCTCTAATTTCTTTGTCAGTATTTCCTTTTGTGACTTGTTTGATTACAGCATAATATTATAAGTAATGTGTTAATATTTACTATTGTAACTATTTTTGACCTAAAATTTTTACCTGAAATACATTATTGTATGTGAGTCACTCTACATTTTGAGCCTTATTCCATCCAGGTGCCAACATTTTTCTCTCGCCACCACACATCTTTGATTTTATAATGCAAGTCAGTAGGAAAACAGGATCCATTCAACATAAAATTGCTTTTCACAATCTCTTCTGGAATCTCTTTGTCTGCTACCCAGGCGATATCTATATTATTACTTTGTCCTCAAAAGCTTTTACCAATTTGGCAACACAGAGTGACTAAATCGCCTTTCTTTCATCTGGCGTTTCATTAGCAGGGAGACTCCCCAAATTCATTTCTATCAGCCTTGTCCTCAGTGCTAAATCTCCCGTGCCACAAGTCTATTTATAATAAATATCTCCGTTATGAGGAAGGTCATTTCGGTTCTCTATATTACATCCATTTCTAATGAAAGCTGTGCCAAATGACCAAGTGGAAAAGCTCCCCCGTCTGCCCCCGCCCCCAGAAGAAAGCTTTCCTGTCAAACATCTCCTAATTGCCCTCCATGCATCAGCTTCATGCTCGGGCTTATCTCGGGCGCCTTCCCCGGCTTTCTGCAGATAGCCAATGACACGCGCTCCAAGCATGAAGGAGATAGAAATGGTGTGACTCTCGGAAAGCCAGCTCCGAGTGGGCTTAGAGAGCTGTTTAGGTGCTTCACTTCCATGGTTCTGAAATGAGGGATCTTCGCCAATTTGCCTTCAGACACAGTTTGCTCTCATTGCTTCAAACGTCGAACTGTGGGTCCTGCAGGGACACTTGTGCTCCTTGCTTTGTGTCTTCTGCCTTCCACGTGGGTTCCGTGTCAGGACATCTTGTATTAATCAGCCTTCGGTGGTAACTTTAGGCAAGTAACATAATCACTTTCCCTGACCATCTGTAAAATTAAGAAGTAACTACAAAGCATCTGACACATTCCTAATAAAAGCACAGCCCAGCCCCCCGGGCCTGGCCCACAGCTGTGGAGAGCAGCACGCTTGTGTGGGAGCTGCCGGGCTGTTTTCCTTTCTGTGCCTCGGCCCCCTGCCTTCTTGACCACCCCAATATCTCCTCAGTCTTTTCTGAAACAGCCCCCCACACTCACCCCCAGGCCTGACCCTACTCCTCACACCTGCTCTGGCCCCCTATAATACAGGATGTTTTAATATTCTAAGTGCATGGAAGAGAAAGGAAATTGAAGTTGCCGGCCACGAACTCTCTTTTCTTCTCTTTTCTTCTCTTTTAAATGCGGAAGAACAGCACCCACAGTGAGAAGGGTATTTTCTTTGTGGCAACGGAAAGTAGTACAGGGTTAAGGAAAGAACATTCAAGAAATGAGAGCTTCCAGTGGATGTTCAATGTTTGATCTTTCAATGGTGGTGTTGTCACTGGGCCTGATACTGTTTTTAACATGGGAGATGGTGAGAAAGCAGAGCTTGCAGGTGCTATTTGGTTTGGTTTTGTGAGGTACACAGGGGAGGCCACAGAGACCCTTACTTAGCTGTGGAACCACCAAAAGAGATAGAAAGAGGGGCATGTGGAAACGGCGTGAATGGGATGCACAGACACACACTAAGTGAGGACCCATCAGTGACACTCTGAAGAGAGGCGAGTGGGCCTGACACACTGGAGGGAGAGTGACAACGGGTCAGGAGGTGAGTTCTGTGCTGCCGTCTAGCTCTGCCCTTGTGGGCGACTCACAGACTATCTACTCAGCACATCTGGGGGTGACTATCAACAGAGAACTCACAAGTCCCACCTGTTCCAGGTGGTCCTTGATGGTGCATGTCTGACTTCAGACTTTCTCTCTGTGTATCCCTAGGAGATACTGAGCACAGTCTTCAGTACCTCAGCTGACAAAATGAGCATTTCTGGTTCTACCCAAAGGCATGTCTTTGGAGCCGCCACTTCTATTTCTGCAGGGTTGCCATTATGGTCTTTCTGGGCAATCCTTGGGTATCTATTTGAAAATTCTAGGGCATTTTGCACTCACATGTGTCCATGCTCAGGACTTACTGGAGCATATGCTTCACCCAATGAAGGAGTATAGGTCCAGAAGGAGGAAGATGCCAGATCCAGAAACAAGGATGCAACCTGGAAGAGAACAAGGGGAAAGCTCAGAGCTGCAGGGAAGGGAAGCCGGCCAGACAGCAGCGACCATCCCAGGGGAGACAGCATGATGAGGGAGGCAGCAAGATGAGGGAGATGGTGGCACAATAAGATGGAGGCTCCAGGAGTGATAGCTCCACAGAAAGATATGGAATTGACAAATTTGGGAATGCAATGGCAGTGTTGGAGTGACCAGGAAGCATTAGTAACAATGTATAAACTTATGCAAATTTTTAAAAGAGGCAATGGTTAATTTCAGGGAAAAATGAACAAGAAAGAAGAAACGATCATTAGTACACTACTTGACTCATCACTGAGCAATGTTTGCAGGGTTGTAATAATAGAAACATTAAATGGAGTAATTTTAAGCCAAATTGTGGCATAACTCTATTAGGAGTATGGGATGGCGATATTTAGGAGGATGAGGAACATAGACAGTTAAATCTTTATTTGTCATCACCAAAGGACACCAATTAGTGACGAAAGTTTATTAATTAAGAAATAACTTTATCAGCTCATTTTCTAGAAGTGTGGGTATCAGCTAAAAGATTTCTCAACAGGGTTGCCTCAGGGAAGCTGGCTTCAGAGGGGGCAAGGGAGATATTGCTTGTAGAATGTTTTAACTTTTAAAATTTTGAATTATGTGCACATATTATTGTCATGAAATCTTTTTTCAAAATTAAAAAAAAGTTTAGGTTAAAAACTTACATAAATGCAGATTCCTGGCTTCCCCTAGAAAATTAAACCACCTGGCCCCCTGGAACCACATCCCATCCGATAGTATGGCTCACCCCACTCATCAGATGCACACGCTCTCCAGCTTGCCACAGCCTCCACCCTGCCCTATTGCCTCTCTGCAGCTGAGGCTAAATGTCAGGTGTTATTTTGCATTGTGATTATGGGGTCATCTTACAAAGAGAAACACGTGTGTGCGCATGCCTCCATTTAAAGTGGGACGATGAGAGAGATTCCCAGAGGACTGTGGGTTTCTCCTAGCTTGCTTTACCAGATTACCTGCCTGCCTTCCAAGGCACTTAAGTTTCCTGCCTTAAATCCCTGGTGACACGCTACAAGCTTTTTAGTTCCTTTAGGAGCACGGAACCATCTTTCATATGGTCCTTCTTATAAGTTTTATAAACTTTGTCACCTGTAGCTATTTCTTCTCCAAATTACTGTCTCCAAAGCTCTTATTTTTCATTTTTCTGATCATACCCACACACTCTCGATCTTCTCCGCGTATTCTCTCTCCACACAGTGAGGGCCCGATCAATGGAGAATGACTATCTGCTGATTGCTTCACAGCTCTCACCCACTTTACTCCGGTCCCTGCATCCCGGTGTCCTGCTTTCTTTTCAAATATTGCCATTATCCTGATGGCTAACGCTCAGGGGTGGCCTTCTGTGACTCCTGTGTATTTGTCTACCTTGGTTGAGCACAGTGAATACATTTCCATCTTGTATTTATGCACGGGGGTTTTCTGCCTTAAGTGCCTTGCCCTCCAGTTATTTCCATTAAATTTCCCATTTCTTATTCAAAACACTTTTCCAAATTGATCAAAGTAGGTTTTAATTTTTCTACTGCTGTCAAAGGTGCTGGTTACCTCTCTTGGAATTGTTGTAATTATCACATTTTTAATGATGCTATTTTTTCATTCAAGTCATTGTCAGTAAAATTTGAAATAAAATAGATGATGGCCAATCTCTGCAGAATAGTAGGAAGTGTCCTATTTAAGACTACCAGTAAGTCATTGAAAGTGGTGTTTTTTTAAAACCTTTAGGTGAATTAACCAATTACTTAAAGTAGTTAAGAAGCCCGAATTAAGTATAATCTGCATTTTATTATTAAGTAAACATGGTTAAACCAACCTGTGTAAGAACATTTAGGATGTAAAAAAAATTACACTATTTGTTAGTCTCCTATATAAAAATGCCAAATAATCTGAAATGAAAAGCCATTAATAGAAGAGGGAACGTGGATCAGGAAGAATCCTAAGGGTATGTTACTTAGAGCCCTTTGCACAAACAGCAGGAAAGTAATAAGATTAATGAGAAGTATGCTTGTCAATTTCAGGATAATCTGAGGAACACTGTGAGTTTCCTTTTCATTTGTCCTGGCAAGCATTACTACTGTTTAACTTATTTGTCTCTGTCATCTCATATACATATTTGTTACCAAGCCTGTTGCCAGGTGATTTAGGGAGAGTTTGGGAGCTTTACCTAAGCACGGGAAGCTTTCCAGGGTTGAGTAATAGGAATTAAAATTTCCCAGTCACATCCTCCAGGAAGCAGTGGGTAAGACAGAGCAGGAGCACAAGAGGTTAATTGAGAGGGTAACACCTGTGAAAAATAAAAAAGCAGGGTTGGGCAGGGAGAGCCTTGACCACAGTACAAATCCAACAATGTCTTGGCCAACCCAACGTGAGCTCCAGAGCAAAGATTGCCTAGTAGAGGAATCGTACACTGGGCAGAAATAGCCAGACTCCAGAACCCTACTATGCTCAGTCATTGACTGGTGGCTACCTTGAAAGAGTGGCCTTTAGACTTATATGCAAGAATATAGGCCTAACCAATGGACATAGACAACAGGAGGGGTGGGCATGAGTGAGGAGGATGGGGGGTAATGTGGGGAAAAGAACACATGTAATAACTTAATCAATACAGAAATAAAAAAAAAAAGAACGAGTGGCCTTTAGTCAAAAGCTGAAGAGGATCCTAAACAATGAATGGCTAGAGCCTGTCAGCTACTTCTGTGCTGCGTGCCGCTGAGTGACAGGTTATTTCTTGAAGGGAGATGAAAGCAGTGCATCTCCATCGCTGTGCACAGAACGTTCCTCTAGTTGCTGAACAATCTTTGGAGGTGGCTTTGCCATTCCTGTTCTCTCGTTCTCAGTGTTTCACCAACACCTGAAAATGCCACTCTTCTGGATCAAAGTGAGATAGTCATAGGAGACATGACGTCACCAACACCTGAAGTGGCTCCCAAGAGCTGGGTGAAGGATTCAAGATCAAAATGTGCAAGACAGGGCTGGGCAAGGAACCGCACTGAGCTGGATAGGAAAGAGACTCACCGAGCCCTGATGCCACCTGAAGCTGAAAAGGGTATGACAGACAGGTGACCAGGGAATCAGACATGAGCCAGGGTGTTCTAAAATGTTCCCCGTTCATTACACAAAATGATGGACTTTGCCTCTTTGACGATCGTTAGCTCCTAGTACTCTGAAAATCATGGCAAGAGTTAGATTGGCAAGAGTTAGTATTTAGTAAACTCCTTGCGGGCGGAAAAATGGCCTATCTTTGTATTCCAAGGGCTCTAGGAATTTTTAATTGGTAGTTAGAAAGGACCCAACAAATATTTTGTCAAAGAAGGAAATTGAATAAAATAAAATTATGTTAGAATTGTTAAGCATACAATTGTTAAGCATACAATTTGGTGCCCAATCCATATGCAGGATTTAAGGCAGAACCCTAGTCTTGAGAGGCATGCAAAGTCCTTCAGTTCTCATAACACTGAATCTCACCTTTGACATTGTCATCTAACTGATAGACTAAAGCAGTTAGATAAGGGAGGTTTCATTTCAGAGTAGAATAGATACAAAGGATAATAATAATAATAATAATAATAATAATAATAATAATAAAAACTCTTAGATGATGTTACAAAGTGACTTGATGAATTCTGGGAAATATAAACAGATAGAAAAGGGAAGTTCAGGTAAAATAAGGAAAAATGCATATAGAGATAGAGAATAATCTTAGCATTGATATTGTATATATACTGGCTCATTACCCACTGCATCAAAGATCATAATGTGTTTATTATGCCATTTACCAAATGATAGCTATTTCCTGAATGACTGGCCTTTCCTGCATGTCCTTGTCTTCTGTCCTTTGTTAATAATGAGGCCTGCATTTTGGGGCAGAAAGATGGAAAAAGGATCTGCAGGAAATAGAGGAATTGGTAATCTCTTTAGCTTTGCTCTTTCATGCTGTTACTTTGGCTGTCTTTCTGGGGAATCTGAAATGTAACATCGGTGCCACAACTCAATCCTTGGGGTAGAATTAGGAAGAATGAGAGAGAAATACCAAAAACTCTTATTTCACAGGTAATCTCCCTCGGTCCTTACCCAGCCTGCCTCTCTAAATTCTACTGGCCAGGGAGAGGTCTGCCACAGTTAAATAGTAAATAATCAGTTTGTGGTTTCTTGTCAAATTAGTGGTGTGTTCTTTAAAAAAATAGGTAAATAGTGAAGGGAAATCACTTCCCTATGGAACCCAACCATCACAACATCACAGGGTTTCTTCAACTAAATTAAACAATTTTTAAAAAGAAATACGTGGGCGTTAATTAATCATTTGTATTTAAGAATTTCTTCCATTAGCATTTTACAGACATAGAATTGGAGATATAATTAAGCTTTGGAATGAAAACCAAGGCTCCATTAGCAAGTCGGTAGCACTCAGATACCCGACATCTTCCCAATCATAAAATAGGATGTTATGAAAGAGATATATTTTAGTCAAAAATGAGGGAAGCATATCCCTTTCCTTTTCTCTCCTTTAAACAAAGGGAGGAAAGAGGGCTATGTGTGATACTGTGTCCCACAGTGCTTTATTTATTATGTCATTTGATGGAGCACAGACACGTTCGAGTTCTTCTACCCAGCATGTGAACACACAGCAAACCTCCCTGGATGTGCCCGAGCTCACACGGAGCAGCACGCCGTGGTCTTCAGCTGCTTCTCTTCAGCCGTCCCCAGCATCTGAATGCTTCTCCGGTTAGCTCAGTAGTCTGTGCGCCGCTGGGTTGGCTTATGACGATTTGGGTTTAGGTTAAAAGCGCACCGCGGCAAACATGTGTTGGACATTATTCTGTGTGCGTAGACTTTGAAGCGCCTCCCAGGTATACTCAGGATTCCGTGTGACGAGATGAATTCAGTTCAAGGTACTCAATCTTATTGCCAACCTTTTTCAATAAGAAACCATTTGTAGCCTCCTTAGTGTGCACATCTGTGTTTGATAACATGGAAGAATGTCTTTGATTAGACTTTCAGAGTAATCATTCAAAGGCAACTTTCTCCTCTGCTTTGCTGCATCTCATAAAGTTAGATGTTGCACATTAGTGATACACTTGATTGCACTGAAATAACATTGACTTTATGAGAGTATAATCTTGTTCCAAATATGACGCCCCTCCCCTCCGGAGTGCTGCTATTTCTGTGTCAGGCTCCCTTCCATCACCACTTTTATAAGCACTTCCCAAAATACTATTTTTTGTTGATTTCCCTTTATTGTATTTGTATGACTTTTAATCATGTTTTTATGGGATCTTACTAGCCTAAGGCAACATCACAAGTGGCCCTTTCTTATCTCTAGTATTTTTCTTTCCTGTAACCCAAATGGTATTGAAAGAAAAAGGGTCCCTGGATTGTCCCAAAAAATACTTGTGTACATTTTCCCACAATATTTTTAATATTTCTACAAATCAAAATCTCTGACCTTGTGTTAAAGCATGTACACTAGCCTCTTGTCATGGTTTCTGAAATGATTTGTCTCTAGTAATATTCTTGCCCTTTTTCTTTTAAAATTATTTATACAGTTAATGACTTCAATGTTTTCTTAAAAACTATATACACCTTTTGGCAGTTAGCATTGATTAAGTTTTACGAGTTGTATATCAAATGAATGCTAAGAACACCTTTTTTATCCATATTCTTGGTTCACCTTCCTGCTTTTCTCTTCAACTTAGGTCAGATTTTTCTATTTGTTATTTTTCAAAAGGTTAATATTATTTTCTAGGATAAAATATAGCACTAGATTGGAAACAGTGCTGTTGGTGTTTGGATAATGGTTATTAAACCACAATTCTCTCTTATCTCACGTTGCTATTTCCCACCCACCCACTTAACCCCCCCCCCCCACACACACACACACACACACACAACTATGGTGTGAAAATCTTCAACACCAGTGTTTTGATGAGATCTTTCCTAGGAGAAGTTGCATCAGTGACTCATCTCTTAATCCTGGTTGTCCACAGTTTTGTTTTGTTTTTCTTTCCTTCTCTGTTACTCTGGGTAGAATTAGCCCAGATCTTCTCCTTCGGGCAGGGTGTTGAGGATTCAGACAACTGTGCCAGGACACCCTCAGTTTGGAGGGGGGAGTCTGCCACCTGTGCCTAAAACTGAGTGAGTGGCAGAGTTTGCAATTTGGCCTGGAGGGAGGAAGCTACAGCCGTAACTTAATAAGTTTTAAGAAATGAGAATGCAGCAAACCAAATTAGAAGGTGCCATCGCCAGAGCTCTCCGCTCTTGTGCCACCAGAAGCCCCACAATAGGAGCAATTGCCTTGGAAATTGGAGGCAATTATTCTGCTTCTGGTGATACCATCCAATTCTTGAATGGTTTTAATTCTAGAATAGCTCAGTGTAGCTCTAGGAGTAAGTTTAGTTGCTACTCTATCTCAAGGTTCTTGAAATGGGTGGAATGGAGGGCAGAAAGGAGTGGAAACGTTGATTTCCAGGGAATGGAGACTTCCCTTACAGAGGTGTATGATGGTTTCCTTGGGATCTATTTTCGTAAGTAGCACCCAATGTCTTTCTGTCAAACCTCCTGCCTCACAGATGTATGCACAGTCCTGAAGAAACACAACCAAAGCCAACTGTTTCAAACAGAACCATTTTTTATGGAGTAGTAAGCTCTCTGATACTAAAATAGATGTGGAGAATTTGGAGATGAATAGTCTTACAGCTGCTAAATTCTCCCCAGTTTGCTCTCATTACACAGATATCCGTAAGAGCCTGGGATTTGGTGTGTATATAAAGATGGTGTTTGTAATTGAGCTTAGTACTCTTTGTCGAGTTGGCATATTATAGGTTTCCCTCATAACGATAACAGAATCTTACATCAAGTGAACATGGAGGAGTGAATATTTAAACCATGTGTGAAGGAGGAAAAAAGAAACACAGTGGAGCTGTTCTTTGCACTGAACAGTTATGGATTATCTTTGCTGGCTGGATATTTGTTTCAGATTTTTGTGGTTTCTCATGTCCTGGATTATAGGGAGTCTTATAAATGGGTTTCATATGGTAGCAGGTGACCCTGAAGGACTCTATTTTGAAGATAATGAACTTCACAGTTTTAAGTCAGATCTATGCCACTCACAGAATGAAGTCATGTTTATTTCATTACATAGGATTTCATTAGGTTGGTTAATACCTTTAAGATGACTGAATATTTGCTTTGATTTACCTCTGCATTCCTTCACTTAAATACACTACAACAATGAAAAGGACTCAAGAGAAAAAGTTCTAGCTCAGATGCACAGGCAGCATTTGGTCTCTGTTGTGGCACCCAGTGGCACTTTAAGGTCTTTGATATGAGACCTTAGAGATATACACACAGCCCCAGACTTGCACAGCCTTGGGTGTCACTCGTCCCCTCACTCTTCATCACCTAAAGTGTGCACCTAACTTTGCAGCTGTGAGCCACCCCTTTGTCATGCCCCGACCCGCTACTTGTGATTATGATTCATCTACTTTCTAAATATGTTTTTTTAATTGATTTCAGAGAGAGGAAGGGAATGGGAGAGAGAGAAAGAGAAACATCAATAAGAAATATCAACCGGCTGCCTCCTACAGGCCCCCTACTGGGGATCGAGCCCTCAACCCGCACATGTGCCCTGACCTGGAATCGAACTGGCAACCTCCTGGTGCATGAGTTGGCACTCAACCACTGAGCCACACTGGCCAGGCTGATTCATCTACTTTTCTTATTTTCCTAAATACCTGTCCTCATTTTATCACATAACTCACCAATGTCTTATGATGGTAGAAAAGATAAATCCCCACCAGTGGAGGTATCATACAGGAAAAAAAAATTCAATTTTTCATCTATTTTTTTTAAGTCTCCTAGAATGTATTGAGGCAAAAACCAGAACAGAATCTGCTAACCTGCAAAGCAATATGTTTCCCATATATAATCCACTCAGGACGTGTGTAGACTAGCATCTTCTGATCCTGCAGATTCCTTTGAACTGTTACTGGGTCCAGCCTGTGCCACCACTTGGGGTTAATGTGTTCCGCAGATGAACTGTAAGTGGAAGAGAGTTAGAGGACCCCCAGGAGCATATGCAGCAGAAACGAATGTGCTCCTGGATAAGGAAAAAAGTGCTAGTTTATCCAGAAAGCCTTCCTTGAACACATTGCCAGCCCCAGCCTTGCGCTGGGCAAGGACCCTTCTTTCCTGCTATTATAGCATATGAGTAAGCCTCTCTAGAACAAATCATCACAGGATATTGTCATTTTCTATTTAACTCATTATCTCCCTGTTGAGCTCCTTGAGAGTATAGACCAGACCTTATTTATCCATGTTCCACTAACATGAAGCACAATTTCTGGACCATGCTGAGTATTTAGTAAACTCCTAGTCGGGGGCGGGGGGAGGGGGGTGGGGGGGTGGGGGGGGGGGAAATGGCCTATCTTTGTATTCCAAGGGCTCTAGGAATTTTTAATTGGTAGATAGAAAGAACCCAACAAATATTTTGTCAAAGAAAGAAATTGAATAAAATAAAATTATGTTAGAATTGTTAAGCATCTTGGTGATATGATTGAAACCTTTTGTTTCATGGATGCGAAGACTGGGGCCTGGAGAAATGGAGGCACTTGCCCTCCATCCCACAGCATGTCACTGGCAGCAGAAATTAAGGCCAAATGTCCTGATTTACAGCTCAAAGTTCTTTCACTATGAATTGGTAGCTGGCTATCGTTTGCCGGCATGGAAATCACCAGAATAATATTGTATGTGTGCAAAGCCCTTGGGAGGTTACAAAGCATTTTAATAAACACACTCTCACTTGCTTCTTGTGTTTTCTCAATGAGGTCAATGAGGAAGAGAGTATCCCATTTACTAAACGAAGAAGCTAAGATGCAGGAAAGCTAATGGCCTGCCCAGGATTTAGGACTCAAATCCTGATTTTCTGATGAGCATTCTTGCTTTTTACATGGCTACCTACTGGTGCTGAGAGAATGACTGATAGTGCCAAGGAGAGTTTATACCAGAGATTACAAAGATTTTTACTATTAGAATTGGGCAAGGTGGGGGTAGGGGGTAGTTTCTAGAACACTCGAAATGAAACTTTTTGTGGATTGGATAGGCTGTGAGTTTGGAATAGGAAGGAAGGTAGGCTACAGGTTGTTACAGGATGTTAGTCTCCTGGGGTAAAATGAGGTCAGTAAGGTGAGAACTTTTAAAATGGTGGGGGAAATAAAATACAGAACACAAGCACATTAAGAAATGATAAATGTGTGTGGTCAGGGTACAAAAGAGAGGAGACATTTTTGATGTAAAGTAACATAGGTCTTTGTTTAACAGTCTTGGGAAGCTACTTTTCAGCTTAGTGGACCCACGCTTCCCATTTGCCAAGAGCTTGCCGTCCACTGTTCTCAGGGAGCAGAGCTGGCCGTGTGGATGAGCCAGCTGCGCAGGACCCTGCACCGTCAGGCTCTGCACTTGGGTTCATGCTCCGAGGCCGCCTGCTGAACGTCTTCATAACTTCTGAACCATAGGCGCCCTGTTTTCATTTTCGACTTGGCCCCCAAAGTGATGTAGCCAGTTCTGCTTAAGAGACTGGGACGCTGCCCATTTGTTCTAATGGTGTGGGATATATTTCCTCCTTTGCAAGTGATTAATTCTTTAGGATAGAGAAATCTTTGAACCGTGATGCATACTTTCTATGGAAGAAGAAAAAAATAGAGAAGATTGCAAAGGTAGTCCCAGAAATGAAAATTAAGCAAGAATGTTAAGTCTAAAGTGATCCTGGTAAAGCTCTTCATCATGATGAAGTTTTTAATGATCAGCAAGTGAGCATGTGTTAGGAATTTTTGAGATGATCCATTACATCCTTTATCCTGAATCTTTGCAGGCTGTTTCAACTATGCAGGGTAAGTGATCTTTGTTTTTATGTTGAGAAAATGATTCTGAGTAAACAATCCTGAGAGCTTGATGTGGGTGAAGTTCATATTTTTCTTCTAAATAACTTGCTTATTTACCCAGAAATGTCAAAGGGCCAGTATAAAATCAGTGAGAAGCTTTGAGCTTGCACAGCTGCCCGGTGCCTGGAAGTTCCTTCTCCTTTGCCCCGCCTTGTAGTGGATTCTTTATTAAACTTTATATTACTTCTCAATTCTATCTTGAAATGGCCTGACATAAAATTTGAAGAAGAAACTGAAATACTCTTTTTCTATCTTTTTATTTTATTCATCACATGTATTAAAACAATAATAGGGAAAGTGTTTACTGGGATTATCTCTAAAATTTACTTAGATATTACCCTTCATTGGGCAGCTCTGCTGAGTGTACACATAAAAGAATATCCATCCATTAACAATAAACACAAATTCTGGGAAGAAAGTTTCTCTTGCTCTAGACCAGCGGTTCTCAACCTTTGGGTCGCGACCTCTTTGGCAGTCAAACGACCCTTTCACAGGGGTCGCCTAAGACCATCCTGCATATCAGATATCTACATTACGATTCAAAACAGTAGCAACATTACAGTTATGAAGTAACAATGAAAATAATTTTATGGTTGGGTCACAACATGAGGAACTGTATTTAAAGGGTCAGAAGGTTCAGAACCACTGCCCTAGACCAGCCTTGGGCAAACTATGGCCCGCGGGCTGCATCCGGCCGTTTGAAATGAATAAAACTAAAAAAAAGAAAAAGACCGTACCGTTTTATGTAATGATGTTTACTTTGAATTTATATTAGTTCACACAAACACTCCATCCATGCTTTTGTTCTGGCCCTCCGGTCCAGTTTAAGAACCCATTTTGGCCCTCGAGTCAAAAAGTTTGCCCACCCCTGCCCTAGACCCAAGCTATAAATGTTATTATTTCTTATCTGAGTAATAACCATGTGGCTGCTTTCCACCTTCGCTCCACTGTGATCTTTTTTCTTCCAGACTTCTCTAATACTGAATTTGGATCCACATATGTTTATCTATCCACCCATTCATTAATAAAACAAAGGAAAGTGTTGAGTGCCTGCTAAATGTTAGGCCTAGTGTGGGGGGAGGAGGTGGGGAGGATATATTTTACTCCTTAATCATAATTAGTTTTGGTAGTTCCCTGGGAGTTTTTGGTGTGTGTGTTTGGGCTTCTTAGGTAACGCTGAAGCATTTGAAGACAAATGTGTCTTACACACTTTGGATGGGGTGTTGAGAACAGAATACACGCCACGAAAACTTCATGGATTAAATTCAGTTTGGAAGAATAGCAGAGTTACTCTCTGGCTTATAAATGTTAAGAACTCAAAGGACCTGAGTTAGGGAAGAAAAGGGGCTGACATGGGCACGGATGTGTGTTTAATAAAAGGTTAAGCACTGGCTTGGGTGAGTGAAACGGAAGGATTATTTTAGCAGGGCTCAAGATACCAGAGAAAAGGAAAGAAAAATACCAGTAGAGAGTAGAAAATATTACGTATGGGAAGTGAAAGATTCTGAAGTTCCAAGGGAAAGTTTTAGTTGGAATGAAAGAACATCTCAGAGTTTTATGAAAAAATTAATTATAGGTTGTAATTATGCCAACTGCTCTCAAATCAAACAGAAGGGAGAAGGTGGTGTGGCATCTCCAGGAGTTGTTAGAGCAGAGAGTAAGGAAAAGACTCCAGGGCTTAATGTTCCTCTTTGTCAAAGATGACGGGAAAGTCTAAGAAATGTTAAAGCATAAGGAACACTGATGCAACTAGAAGCCATTGATGCAGCGAAGTTAATGGGGGGGAATCACACTGTACCAGGATCTCTGCCTTTGGAGGGGTCTTATGGCGGTTTAGCAATGTGCCCACACCGAGCTGACCCTCAGAATCACCTATATAGGGATTCAAACATCCCTCACCTCATATGGGGAATTTTTCAGAGATGAAAGGGGGGGGGGGGAGGCGGTGAATTTGCTTTATACTGCTATTAGAGCCCTTATAGAGCAACGATCCCATTTTCATTCTTTTTCTCTTGAGTTCCGATAAAACATCTATTTAACTATTTATCCGGGAACTTGAAATCCACTTTTCTGCTGTTTTCAAAATGTCTCCCCTCCTTATACCCAACCCCCCTTTTACACAGCAGTCTGTTTCCCCTGGCGCATGCTCTTGCACCTCCCACATTTTCCCGGCTCCCTTAGAGATCCCCACAGAAGTTCTACCATCACATCCACAAGTTTCTCCAGGGAAGTTGGATAAGATTCATTTGGGCCTAGAGATATGAACTCATCTAAAGGAGCTAGATGCTGCCTTTTAGTTTTATCACCTCTCTCGGGTTTCAGTCCCTTGTTAATCCCTTGTTTTGTGGCTTCCTTTAAAGATCATTCTCATTGATAGGGAAGGTGGGAGCAAAGAGAATGCTAACAGTTTCTGTTCGCTCTTACTATCATCTGCTAATACTATAACATCTGCCCCCAGGGGGATGTGAATCATTCCTTGCATTCACTCTAAACATCCGTTAATAATTCCTTTTATTGTCCTCTGCATTTTTCTCCAGCTTGAGCTCATCTCAGAGTTAACCCCTCCTGACACTGCTCTTATCCCAGCCTCTTTGTATTGGTTTTTGATTATGTGCTTTTTTCCCTTCCCTTTTGTTTCATTCCTGTTTCATCAGCCACATGCCTCTCTTTACATTCTCACTTCCTCCGTGGCATTCTGACTCATCTATACAATTTTCCATTCTATTGTCAACATTTGGTTGTTGAACACCTTGTTTTCTTGGTCATGGAGTGCCATCATTCTTTCCTCTCAACGTTTAGAAATGTCTGTACCCTAATCTTTGTGGTCTTCGGTGCACCTCGTTTTACAATGTACAATTCTGGGTCCTCTCGAGGCCTCAAGAATCAGCAGCTCGTGAGGGGCTCCTGTGATCTGGTGATTAGTAGGTCTGTAATGTTTGGGAAGGACTTTGCATAGCACTTCTCTCCCTTACTCTCATAGCCCTTTTTCCAAGTGTACCATCACTTTAACTTTGCTTTACTGATGCAGGGCAATAGCTACTCTGATTAACCCCTCCAAGTTTTGAAAAATTAAATTGTCAGCAAATTACGAATCCATCTGTCCTGCTTTTAGAAGAATACAGCTTTTGAAAATAACCTGAATTTCTCTAAACGCTACTATATCTTGCCTCCATGATAATGGTATAAGAAATATGAGAAATATAAGGGGCATATTATGCTTATCCTCTAGCTGGCTAGGTTGTCTGTAACGTATTTCCTGTAGAATTGTGCCACGTGAGTTTGGTTTTGTTTCTTCTTTTTGGGGGGCTGAGTGCAGAGTTGAGTGAATACTAATTCTCAGTTCATAGTTCTATCATCATTAGTCTACACCAGTAACTTTCAACCTTTTTCATCTCATGGCACACATATTAATTACCAAAATTCTGGGGTACACCAAAAATATATTATACTTTTTGCCAATCTGAGAAAAAAAAATAGGTATGATTTTGATTCATTTACACCAGACGGCTATTGTTGTGTTGGCTGCTGTCATTTTTTTATTTGATAGTCTAAGGGAAAAGAGGTCAGTGCCCCTGCTAAATAGTCAGGAATTGCATGTTTTAAAATTTCTTGCAGCACCCCAGAAAATCGCTGCTCTACACAAAACTCCTTCCTTGTTTGAGCTTCTCTTCTCCCCTTTTTATTCCTAATCCACACCCCTGTTCCTTTCTCCTCCATATTTACTCCGTGTAAAGTGTTTTGATATGGTTTTCTCACATTGCCAGTGAGTTTGGGCACCTTTGTGTAACTGTAATTGTAATTGTTAATTCTCGGGACTTTCCATCCTGTAATTTTTTACGCATACCTTTTGTCCATTTTGTGTTGCTATTTTGTTTATTCTTTTGGGTGTTCCATGTCCTTCTCAGTTTGTAGTCTTATTTGATTTGTCATTTATAAAAAGAAGTTCTTAATATTGTACTGGTCCCACCCACCATATTATTTTCCTTGAATCGGGATACAGTTTGGGCATTTAAGGCTTAAGAATTCTTTTCTACTTCTACATCATAAAGATATCTTCCTACATTTTCTTCTGTTTGGTTGACCTTTCATATGTAAGTCTTTAATTCATTTGCATTCCACTTTGGTTTATAGTATAAATAGGGATGTAGAAATCTAGCCTTTTTTTTTTTAATATAGTTAGGAAATTTTCCCACCACCAGAGCTAAACAACACCTGTGTTCCCCCGAGGATTTCAGTGTCCTGGGAGGTGTGCCCTACAGCGGTCAGGAGGCATGGGCTCCAGGGCCGGACCGCACCCAGGTCTGAATCACACCCTGTTGCTCACCAGCTCCGTGACGTAGACAACTACCTAACAGTCCCAGGAAGAAATGAGATGTCCAGGCACATTGAGCACGCTCATTTTTTGTTATTATCTATCAGGTTCTGTATACTAGTATATGGTCATGTGCTGAACAACGATGTTTCAATGACAGACAGCGTATATAACATTGGTCCCACAAGATTATGAAGGGGCTGAAAAATTCCTTCTTGCCCAAGGATCTCAATGCTGACGTACACAAGCCTACTGCGCTGCCACTCATAGAAAAGTGTAGCATGTATAGTTATGCACTGGACAGGATACTTAATAATGATAATAAATTTCTATGTGACTGTATTACCATATTATACTTTTTCGTTATTTTAGAGTGAATTCTTTCTACTTACCAAAAAAAAAAAAAAGTTTGCTGTGAAATAGTATGCTGTGTTACATTGGCAACAGCCTCATACATCTCCTATTTACCTTATCTCTTGATTATATCGTTTTCTCTTGTGCTTGATTTAATCTCATGTTGTTTTATGAATTTATTGCAGCCTAAGTGTACAGTGTTTATAAAGTCTGCAGTAGTATGCAGTAGTCCTTGGCCTTCACATTCATTCACCACTCGCTTACTGACACACCCAGAGCAACTTCCAGTCCTCCAAGCTCCAAATGGTATACAGGTGTACCATTTTAAAAAATATTTTATAATGTTTTTTTACTGTACCTTTTCTATGTTTAGATATGCAACTACTTACCATTCTGTCACAATAGCCTATAATATTCAGTACAGTAACATGCTGTACAGGCTTAGAGCTCAAGAGCAATAGGTTATGCCATATAGCCTAGGTGTGTAGTACACTAACCATGTAGGTGTGTGTAAGTGTACTCTGATTTTTGCACAACAAAATAACCTAATGATTCATTTCTCAGAATGTATTAATCTTTAAGCAGCTCATGGCTTTACATGGATCTATTGCAGTTCCCTTATTCTTTACTCAGTTTTATTAGTATTTGGGGGGGCGGGTACCAGAATATGCTATAAACATGCCTTTGTAATACTTCATATACAACTTCCTCATTTCTTTCTTCTTTATCTTCACTTATTTTTTACTACCCGAACCCAGGATTACCTCCTCAGTTTTGCAGACTGAGAAAGTTTACTTTTTCCTCGTTTTCTTAGTTAGGTATAGGTTGGACGGCTACTCTAAGGAGTGGAGGGGAGTCTTGGAAGAAGTTAATGCACAAAAGAGATTGCCAATGAAATTTATTAATTTGTGCCCTAACTGGTTTGGCTCAGTGGATAGAGCGTCGGCCTGCAGACTGAAGGGTCCCAGGTTCGATTCCGGTCAAGGGCATGTACCTTGGTTGCAGGCACATCCCCAGTAGGAGATGTGCAGCACGCAGCTGATCGATGTTTCTCTCTCATCGATGTTTCTAACTCTCTATCCCTCTCCCTTCCTCTCTGTAAAAAAATCAATAAAATATATTTTTTTAAAAAATTAAATGTATTAATTTGCAATGAGATCTGTAACTTCCCCGTGGATAAAGGTACTTGGTTTTCTTGATTACCTGTGCAAGAGGTAATGCTTTGGAAAGCATTTAGAGTAAGGAGCTCACGGAACTAGAGAGTGATAGATGGAAGATCCAATGTCCTCATACCATGTAGCCAGACACATACACATACTATACAATATAATGCCCCATACTGAAGATATACTCACCTGCCAAGCAAGGCAAAGAGCAGTAGAATTACCCAGACACTCCCTTCTCTGGATATGCTGAGATCACACAGAAGATTCTTCTTTGCCCACTCCCCCGGAATAATTTCAACAGAACACATTATTTCTAGCACATCTTCCTTCAGGCTTATCAACACCATTGATTAAGCTTCCACCGTCTTCCTTCATTCCAGCCACATATGCCTTGATTAGATTTCTAGGCCCTGGATTTTATCCTGCCCATGAAGGTGACATCTTCAGGTAGTTACCAATCTCATGCAATATAGGTGATTTTACTAATTTATCTAGGAGGACAACACTTTTTCCAAGTCCAGGCGATAGCCCAGCGCCCCCTTGGCTTCTCTCCATGTTGTGCATCACGGCCACATAGAATAGGGTTTTGTTTTATCTAGCTACTTTTTCACTCTCCCCTTTAAAGTATTCTCTGGCCAATAAATTTCCTCCCAAACACATTTTTTCTAGTCCCCAGTTAGAGTCCTCCACCATACTCTTCCCCACATCTATCCCATCTTCCTCATCTCCCCATCGTCCTCATCTTCCCCACATCTCTCCCACCTCTGTCTCCTCCCCAGGCCTCAAGCCTATCTTTCTCTATCTAAATAAGTGCCCATCTGCTGGCACCATAGGGTCTGTCTGAGTGGGAGGGACAAAGAATTGCAATCTTTAGAATAAATTTGGGGAGAGGAGGGCTGGGATGCAAACAGCTAGACCTTTTTTTCTCAATCCATTTAAACCCATTTGCCATGGACAACCATTGTCTAACCTATGACCCTGGGCATATTTGTAGCATCAAACTTTATTTCCAAAGATTCTTGCTAGAAGAAGCTAGTGACAATGAAAAGCAGTCACTGCTGTTTCAGATACTTTATATCAATTGTTTCTCTGACTTGACACACAAAATTGAGTCACGGCCTTAAATATAGGTATTATTATACAATTAATGTCAGAACAAAATAATAGTCTACTTTATTTTGATTTTCACATTGCCATTGTACTTATAGCTATTTATTTCTATTGTTCAATCATAACTTATTTTGACTTCGTGCTCAATAGGTTCTGCAACAAATTTACAGTTAAATAGCATTACATGTCTCGTCCCAATCAGTCATCATGCTGTGTCAGATAAACTGAAGCAGGCAGGGTGCACAGTGCGCGCTCTGCTCCCCGGAGCATCTCAAGGGCCTGGGTCACCAATGAAGATGTCCCACCCGCTTCTGTTACTCCTCTATGTTATCAGAATTCAGACATTTATAATTCCTTAGATAGTCTATCAGACATAACCAAGGTCTATAATTTTAATCATATCAGTAGCTTACACTTATATACTTTTAACTTGTCTAAGTGCCACCTTCATTAGCTCACACTAGCTAGTTTATGTGACATACGTTCAAGAATGAATAGCTATTGTATTTTGACAGCAGAATAAAGGGCCTGCCCAAGGTTATGGTTACCAGGGACTGAAATTGGAAGCCAGCTCTCCTGACGTCTACCCTTCCACAGAGCCTCTGCACTGTATTCCTGACGATGGAGCTGTTCTCTCAGGAAAGGCTCTGACTCCCGGGCTCTACAGGGCCCCACTCATGCCAGCATTAGAAAGATCTAGAAAAACCTTCCTTGTAGATAGATCCCTATGAGTGAAGCAGGCTTCCACCAAGTACTGACCCTGGGGGCATCAGAAAGCCTCTGGAACTCTTGCCAAAGCTGTGGTGCTTTCTGTTCTCACGGTTCCTCTCCCTCTGCCCAGAGCACTGACAGACACTATGGACGTGCTGCACTCACAGCCACATGAATGCAGGGAGCCATCAGCATGCACCTCTGGTCATGCTGTGAGGTCAGCCCAAGTCCAGCTGAGACCTCGGGGACAGGAACCAGGAAAGCTTCAACAGAAGCCAAAGCATCACACTCCTTCCAGAACACAGAGCTGCTCCCAGCAGGGCCGCCAGAGTAGGTGTCTGGATGGAGGCTCAGCAGCAGGAGGGGAGGAGCGTTGAAAGGAGAAGGGCCTTCCAGCTCACTTCCTGGTTCCCCAAGACTGGTTTCATACAGGAGGATCTATCAAAGCAAAAAGAGGAAGACCAGGTCAATTAAATGAGGTAAGGCACATAAAGCATGCAGTATAGTACCCAGCACACAGTAAACCCTTACCATCTCTGCAAGTCAGAAAGCAGAGCGGAAGGGCATACTGCACAGAGATTAGAGTTTTTCCTGTGGGGGGTAGTGGGGGGGGGGGATACTTGGAAAGGCCGAGAAGCAAAATGTGCCTCTTTTCTGGAGCCACTTCTCTCCCTATCTCCCAGCCACGCTGTGAATGCAGGCTGGACGCCCTTTCTGAGGTCAAATGCACCTGTCAGCTCCAGACTGGAGTAGACTCTGGAGTCCTTAGAGATCCTCAGGCAAAGCAACCACACAGAGTAGCAGGACCAGGAAGACTGTACTGCAAGAGTGGGAACACTCATAGGCACTCAGAGCTCAATGCACTGAACTTCAGCCTGAGCCTCAAGATCCTAGAGCCCCACCGGTTAGTGGTTTCCTGGGTGACCTTCCTGGAGACCCACTCATTTTCAGGATCGCCTCCTCTCCACCTCTTCGGTTAGTCCTGACGTAGGTAAGAGACCTGGCACTCCCCAGTGTACTGTTTCTTTGTCCCCTATCATTCAAGCCTAGAAATTACATCTGAGGCCTCCTTGTTACAGGTGACAACCAGCACTTGTTTTGCATTTTGATGCAGTCAGTTTCTCGGGTTCCGACCTGTCGAACAAGCGTACTCGGGGCTGGTCACCCCCCCAGACTTCACTCCCCTCTGTCTTTTAATCCTGGGGAGGAAGCTCTGGCATTAACCCTCTCAAAACTGCAGAGACTCGTTTTGTGTGCAACTCTTGACTATCATGTTACATAAGGCAGAGTGTGATTTTTATTGTCGACTGGAGTATGCTTAACTGAAGTGTATGGATGCCTCGAGAGGGGCCACACTTACCGTGGGCTCTGTAATGAAGACACTTACCCGCTAGGGAAGAATGTCAAGTGGCTGTGGCTGCCCTGACGGAGGCCGACAATTACTTTAATTATAATACCTTCCTCACATGTAATCATTTCTCAAGAAGCATGAAGCTTGCTCACTCTATCGGCAGCTTTTAAGTCTTTTCCACCCCAAGACCTTTCTTTGGGAGTCTGCTGTGGCCTAGCAGGTTATAACATTGTTTTCAGCCGCATGGCACCCAGTCCGTTCGCATAGTTCCTCCTTTCTTCCCCTTGTCTCTGCCCTCTGGGTATCACATCAGGGCCAAATCTGCCCAGAGCACCTTTATTTATTTATTTTTTTTTGGTTGGTTTGTTTGCTTTCTTAATCTACAGGAAAGGAAAAAAAAAACTTGAAAGGAAAAAATATCATTTAGGAAAGAAAACTTGCTTCATGATAATTTGCTTTCATTAAATTATCTTCTTTGGGGACGTAATCTGTGAGCCCAAGTCTGTTAGAGGCAGCAACTGGCATTTATCTTTGTAGAAGCAGAGTCATTGCGAGCATAGTGTGGTGTTACTTGCCCCCTTTAGTACTTTCCTTTTGTTATTCACACTGATGTCTCTAAGGTAGTTTTTGAATGAGTCCATTAATAAACTCCAATGAAGAAAAATGGCATTTGGCTGTCTTACGGCATGTGTGGAACATGGGGTGCCTGTTCAGTAAGGTTTCAGGTGAAAGCTTTCTGGGCGCTTCTGAAAGGGTGGAGGGGAAATAAGCACAGAGGGTGGTCAGCCGGTGTGCTGAGGGGAAGGAAGTCGGTGACACAATCAGCCAGAGCAAGCAAAGCAAGAGATTGTCTATTTATCGCTCCTTTTCTATCTATATATCCACCCATCCATTCATCCATCTGCTCAGCTCTCTATATTTATTTGGCTGGACTCGGGAATTCCTTTAAACCTGTTGTTTTGTTTGTTTTCCCTCATTATATTCAACTTAGGAGACATTAAAATTAGTTGTATATCCCACAAGCACTCCAATGCTGATGGAAAGGAGACAGAGCCTATACTTGTTTTTGTCTGGTGGAGTTAGAAATTTAAATTTTTCCTGAATAATCCCCAAAGACTAATAATCAAATGTTGATTCAACTTTTAAATTTGCTATCCAGTACTTCAATGGGAAGGGTGAAGAATCCCCTACTTACATATGATGACAACTTAATGTTTTTTTCTATCGCTAGTTATTCCAGCAGCTTATATTTATGAGGTGTCTTTTTTTGAAGGCTTTAAGAGATTCTGCAATTTGCCACATTTTACGTGCGGAGACCCAGAGGAATAGAAATGTCACATCGTGACTGAGGGACAGAGCTAGTGCCAGAAACTTCCAGGTTTCGCTTTATCTTATCGTGCTGCCTGTCAGCACATCATGACACGCAGATCTGTCTCCTCTCAGTGCTAAATTCACTGATTTTTTTTTTCAGTTTAACAGATATTTGGATTGACTTCCATTTTTCCCCTCTCTTTATTGATTGAGGTATTACATATGTGTCCTTATCCCCCAATTGCCCCCCCCCTCATGCCCTCACCCCCCTGATGTCTGTGTCCATTGGTTAGGCCTATATGCATGCATACAAGTCCTTTGGTTGATCTCTCCCCCTTACCCGCTCCCTCCCCTACCTCCCCTCTGAGGTTTGACCATCTGATTGATGCTTCTCTGTCTCTGGATCTGTTTTTGTTCATCAGTTTATGTTGTTCATTATATTCCACAAATGAGTGAGGTCATGTGATATTTATCTTTCTCTGACTGGCTTATTTCACTTAGCGTAATGCTCTCCAGTTCCATCCATGCTGTTGCAAATGGTAAGAGTTCCTTCTTTTTTACCGCAGCGTGGTATTTCATTGTACAGATGAGTGGGTTAAAAAACTGCGGTACATCTACACAATGGATTTTTTTTAACTGTGGCTGAACCTCAATGGACAGAGGCAAGGAGGATATCTAGCACTTAGTTGCCTACCATCTGATTCCCTATCCTTTGAAGTTTCATCTGTGCACCTGAGGGCATTCGAAGTGGCCCTATGCCCATGTCCTTCCCCACTAATAACTGGTTGATGCTGACCTAGCAAAGGTGGCCTCAGTAATAACTGGGTCTAGGTTTTAGTTGCTGTCACAGATGCCCTAGGGGCATGGAGGCTCGACTATCACATTTAGATCTGGGAAGCTGCAAAGACAAAGTCCGTGGTTCCACACAGCCCTCCCTCTTTCTGGGAACATCTCCCAGTGTCTTCCTCTACCAGGAATTCTGAGCTCTCCTAACCTCCTCCCCGGTGAAATGGTGGCTTCTAGAAAAACGGCCTCTAGCTGTAGGACCTTTCCGGACAGCCACATTTAGTGAATCGTGTCTTCATTAATGATCAGAACTGTGTCGAGCTGGTACAGTGCGGAGCCCTTTCACGGTGCAGTAGGAATGATTAAATGATGTTTAAACAAATCATTTAGGACCAACCATCCCCAAAGGTGAAGGCGCCAGGGTTAGATAGTCGAGAGAATAGAAAGCTAAGAAGAAATGTAATAATCCCCCACTGGTGGTGTTTATGTGATGAGTTACTATGTTCAGGGTGGTGATCAGATGGTCTCCTTCCTCTGCTAAATGAGTGGAGTGGAAGGAAATAGATTTCATCTAAAGCATGGGGGATTTAAGTTAGATAACAAAGAATTTCCTGACAATACGATTCTTAAGCCCTGGAATGGGTTGTCAAGAGAGGTTATGAAATCTTCTTATCTAAAGACCTTTAAAAACAATGTAGATCCCCATGTGTCTAGGTGGTTGAGAACAGACAACACTAAAAGCCTCTCAATGGATTAGGTTATCTTCTAAGGTCCTTTCTAGTCCTATGATAAACAAGGGAAGTTGGGGGTCTTAGTCACTGGCCAATCAGTAAACATTGCAGAGGCTAAAACCATCTTGAGCCTCCAGATAACCAACTTCACAATCACCAGCTGAAGTCAGCTTGTCCTGAGACCTGCCTAAAAGTTTCTAAGAAGGCCAGCATTTCTCTCAGTTTGTGGTTCTGCTGTTTTGTTTTGTTTTTAATGGTGTGAGAGTTTTGTTCGTTTTCAAGAGATAATAGTCAAGTTTAACACATACATATGAATGGGAACCCTGCGTATGTGAGAGAGTCAGAGACCCCACGTGCAGGAGAGGTCAGAGGTAGAAAGGGGATTGGGATATATAACACACTTTGAGTGAGGGATGAGGTAATGCACCTGGGGGACTCAGAAGGGGTACTGTGGGATGAGAACAGATATTTAGTAAATAGAAGTCTGTCCTGCCCGATAGACAGGTCAAAAGAGGTCACCTCTGATAATAGCTTATTATGGGCAGGGCCCCTAATTTGAATTCTTCTGGGTGGTTAAACTTCTAGGCAGAAGTTTCTGTTGAGCCACTGGCTAAAGTTGCCTTTAGCTTAAAACAAGCTGCATATCACAGTGGGATTTTTTTTGTTTTGTGTGTATGTGTGTGTGTATGTGTGTGTGCGCGTATGCAGAGTGTTTGAGTTTATATAGTTTAACCAATTGATCCTTTTTTTCATATTCCTTCTATCGCTTTAATGCTAATGCTTTCATGATTAAATTATTTCACTTTTATAAAATGATATATAAATATAAAGGATGGTCACTATGGTGTTTATATTAGCAAAAAGTTAGAAACTACCTAAATATGCAGCATGAAGGGATTCACCTCAGTAATGTGTGAAAAAACTGCAGTACATCTACACAATGTATCACACAGTAATGTGTGAAAAAACTGCGGTACATCTACACAGTGGTGTGTCCGTATGATAAAATATAGTGGAGTCATTACAATTAAAAAATTTCAAGGACATTTAATTACCTGAAGAAATGCTTTATGTAGGGAGGAAAAAATACCATACAAAACTATATCCATGGCATGGTTCCAAAAGTCTTCATATAAGGAAACAAAAATCTGGTACCAAATATACTAATATCAATGGAATATTGCTGACTGAATAACAAGGACTTTTGTATATTCATATGAGACTTTTTTTGTCTTTCAAGTTTTCTGTAGCATATATAAATATCTCTTATTAACAGGTTTTAAAAAGTTATAAAGTAAAATAAATTCTACGCTCATAAATACAGAAAACAGATTGTTGATGGTTGCCAGAGGCAAAGGGTAGGGTATGGGCAAAATGGGTAATAAAAGGTACAAACTTCCAGTTATAAAATAAATTAGTCCTGAGGATATAGGATGTAATGTACAGTAGGGTAACTATAGTCAGTAACACTGTTTGCATATTTGAAAACTGCCTAAGAGTAGATCTTAAAAGTTCTCATCACAAGTAAAAGAATTATAACTATGTATTCTGACAGATGTTAACTAGACTCATTGTGGTGCTCATTTCCTAATATATACAAATATTAAATCATTATGGTGTACAGCCAAAGCTGATATAATGCTGTATGTTAATTATACCACAATAAAAACAATAAATTCACATCTGAAAAATAAACAATGACATACTTCAGACACAAAACTAATATCACCGTGGTCTTACCTTTATCTCTGTAATATTTCTAAAATATTTATAGAACATTAGATTGTTAGGCTTGTCATTGCTCTCAGAGAGGCACTTTGTCTACTTTGTAATGCAAATTATGTACCTATTCTCAATTCTGGGAGCTTGGGGAGAAAAACAACAAGAAACCATAACCCATAACGTTGAAGAGCCCTCATAACTCTCCTTCATCGCTTGTCTTGCTCTGGACTCAGAGGCTGAATCAGAAGCTAGTGTGCTTCATAGCCCATCCTTCAGTCCTTTCTCCTGGCAGACACTCTAATGTAAGTTCCTGTGTTGTTCGGTTTGATGGGACTGTTGCATAATGCAAGTGTAGGTAGCGCTTTACCTACTCAAATGCTTTGCCCTCTCTTCTGTGGTTGCAAGAAAATTAGGTAGTTTAAAGAGTATGCAGCTGTCTACTGACAGGATTATGGGAAATACATTGGTGTTAATGCCCACAGCCTATGGTGAAATTTATCATGGACTAATTGTGAGTTTGGATAGTACTCAATATCCAGTTCTTACCATTACATGCGCCTGATATCCAGCCTCTTCTCACCACTATTATTCTCCTAATCCAGACATGGGTTTTCTCTCAGCTGGATTAGTGTCATGGGCTCCTAACTGGCCTGCCAGCACCTGGCATCTTTCCCCTGTGCTCCGTCTTCCACCTGACAGCAAGAATGAGCTTTCTCACATCCCAGTGGTCATGCCACCATCCTTCAGTAGCTTGCCTTCACATCAAGGATGACATGTAAATTCTTTAGACAGGCTCTGAGCCTTTTTATGTTCTGATTTTGTCTGCTTGTCTTGCCACATCTTCAGTTTATTCTCCAGTTACACATTCTATTTCTTCAGTCTGGAAAATGGGGTTGAAGAACAAATTCTTCTAATTTTTAAATATCTACATCAAATCCCCCACTCCATCCTCTGAAGGCTTCTCTGCCTTACTCAGTGAGACCTAACTGTTCCCACCTTCCCCATCACAGACAATCCCAATGTAATTATTTGTTTGCATAACTTTCTCCTTGTGGGACATGGAGCTGTTTAAGGCCTTAACTTTTATATCCTTAGCACCTTGGACAGAGCCTGGAACATACTAGCTGATAAGTAAATTTTTTTTCCCCAAATTTATTTTTATTGATTTCAGAGAAGAAGGGAGAGGGAGAGAGATAGAAACATCATTGATGAGAGAGAATCATTGATTGGCCGCCTCCTGCACGCCCTCCACTGGGGATGGAACTCAAAACCCAGGCATGTTTCTCTGACTGGGAATTGAACCATGGCCTCCTGGTTCATAGGTAGACATTCAAACACTGAGCCATGCTGGTTGGGCTGAGAAGTAAATTGGTTTTGTTCAGCTAATACATTAATGAATAAAATTGTCTAGAATAAGATAGAAATTAGATGCCTTTAAAATAAACAGGCAGTATGTGGACTCTAGTTATTAGTTAGCGGCAAGTCACACCACAGACTTAATTTCTCTTGCTTGGCTCCTGAGAACTCCTAGAGACTCTGTCCCCAGAGCCCTGCCTGCTGGACTGCTCCCAAGAACATCTTTTTCTCAGTCCCCCAAGGATGTGCCTTCAGAGTGACACGAGGACCCTTGCAAACAACAGAGAGGTCCTTAGGGAGAAAAAGGAGGAACACACTCAGTCATTTTTCACCTTGCTCCCCAGCTGTCTTAATGATGTTGCGAGATTAGAGTTTTACGTTGTTTCCGAGAAGAGCTGCTCTCAAACTTTTCATGGACTAATCAGCTTTTTTTTTTTAAAAAAAAAATGGGAGGTCACCATAAGGCAACCAAGTTTTTACTTCAATAATTAAGAACATACATAAATAAAACTCCATAACTGCTATAGTCATTGTTCTATAAGGAAAAGCACAATTAAAATATTAACAGAATAGGGAGGATGTAATCACAGAGTACTGGAGAATTCCTTAAATTCAATGAATATAGTGAGACTTTCATGAAGTGAACTTGAGTTTATTTTTCTCATTATGTTGCTGGACCGGCATGAGATAACACGCAGTGTGTACTGTTTTTGAGAGAAGGAAGGGGTGGCTTGTAAGCAGCAGGGCAACCAAAGGGCAGGAGGAGTAGCGAGGAGGATTCTTCCTGCTGCTCACGATCGACCTTATGAGCCATCAATTTCCGGAGGGAGACACAGTTCCTTCTGTCCTCCTGGTGCTTCCACTTCTGACAATTGCTCTAGGGTTGAATATAGGGAGCCTATTTCTTGAAAGCTGAATTCAAACCATTACTTAAGGATTTCTGAAAGTACCAACAGATGACAGTAACATTTTAACTTTGAGAGAAAAGAGTGCTTTAATGGCATTCTGTCATCTTGGTTACTTATTGAAATCTGTTGATGGTGAAGTGGGTGGTAAGGTAATATTTGCATTGGCATGGCAACCATCAACTTAAAAATTATTTTCATCTATAGATGGTGTGTCTTGTGTTGCCTTTAGCTTGTGGGTGGTCTGCACTCCATATTTCTTGTACATATCTCTGTTTTTATTATTGTCTAAAGTTTTACATATGTCTCCTTTTTCCCCAATTGAACCCCCTCCCCGCCTCCAGCCATTCCCACCCCAGGCAAGCCCCCACCACCCCAATGTCTGTGTCTATTGGTTACGCTAATAAGCATGCTGACAAGTCCTTTGGTTGCTCTCTAACCACCCCCCTCCCCTGCCATTTGTCTCTGGATCTATTCTTTTTAACCCCAAGTACCCCTAGAGCAGTGGTCGGCAAACTCATTAGTCAACAGAGCCAAATATCAACAGTACAGCGATTGAAATTTCTTTTGAGAGCCAAATTTTTTAAACTTAAACTATATAGGTAGGTACATTGTTATTAACTTAATTAGGGTACTCCTAAGGCTTAGGAAGAGCCACACTCAAGGGGCCAAAGAGCCGCATGTGGCTCACGAGCCACAGTTTGCCGACCATGGCCCTAGAGGAAGAGCTGTGGGCACCTTGGTATTGCTAAGTCCCCCAACCAAATGTTGTGGTGTTACTTAGCTTTTCTGTTGGCACCTTATCCTACAAAGATCAAGTGTTTGACATCCTTAGTCATAGATCAACTTACTGGTAATTGTTATTCTCATAATTGGAAATCATCTCAGTAATGTGGGAATCTGTTCCATTACTGTATTAGCTAAATATTGTTGTTTGGAGAGAAATGAATATTCAGTTTTAAGATCTCTCTCCCCTTCCTCCTTCCTCTCTCTCTCTAAAAATCAATAAATAAAATCTTTTAAAAAGAAGAGTTAATATCTAATCCTTGGGTACATTGATGATTATTCTGAATTGATATTTTTGGTCTCGTTTAAGCCCAGTGAGTATCCAGTAAAAGGTGCCCACCTCTATCAGCGTGATAATTGGGATGCTTTCCTCTTTGCTCTGTCCATATAGACTCCTGTAATGAGATGATCATCTCTGCATGTTAGAAAGATGTAATGTTTAATCACTGCAAAATCTTCTAGTGGGAAGGTCTATCTTTAGGTCTATTTCAGGGCCCTGTTTCTTATTCCTATTTCTATAGACTTTTTCATAATTAATATGTACTAAGCATGTGTAAATGAGAGGAAACAATAACCTTCAATAGTGGTTTTCATGACAGTCTTTTTTATCATTTTAATAATGTTTTATTTAACTGAATATATCCAAAATATCATTGTGACATGTGCAATGGGCTGAGTTTTGTTCACTCAAAATAGTTGCCATTCTAACTCCCAGAATGTCAGAATGTGACTGTTAGGAGATAGGCTCTTTAAGGAACTAATTAAGTTAAAAGTGGGCCATTTAATTGGGGGGACCTTAATCCAATATGACTGGTGTGCTTATAAGGAGAAGAAGTTTGAAGACAGGCAACCACAGCAGGAAGACCATGTGACGACACAGGGAGAAGATGATCATCTACAAGCCAATAGGAGAGGCCTCAGAAGAAACCAACTGGCTGACACCTTGACTTCAGACCTCTAGCTTCTGAATTGTGAGAAAGTAAATTTCTGTTGCTTAAGTCAGCTAGTCTCTGGTGCTTTGTTATGGCAGTCCCAGCAAACTAATACAATGTGTAATTAATTTAAAAATCATTAGTGAGATGAGATAGTTTACATTCTTTCTCTTGTACCACATCTTTGAAATCCAGTCTGTATTTTACGCTTGCAGTGCATTTCAATTTGGACAAGCCACAGTTCAGTGCTCAGTAACCATAGGCAGCTAGTGGCGACTTCACTGGACAGTATAGGTACAGAAAATATACTCTGAGGGCCTTGATGGTTGGCGGGGGGTGGGGGGGATGAAATAAGAAGGCCAGGAGGCTAAATAAATGTTTAGTGGCCAAAGAGGAAAGAGGACATTATCTTGTTTTTTTGTGTGTTTTTTCACTTAAAATTAATATATCCACATTACATAAAATTAGGGAAAAATCAAAAAAGATAAGATGCCCTATACTTTATAATCCCATTACTATAACACAATCACTTTAATATTTTCCTTTAGCCTTTTGTCTAGATATTTTGCCTCTTTTTGTATATAATCATATTTCCTACTCTTATTTAATATGATGTTCATATTTTCCACATCTATCATTTGTAATGGCTATACAATACTCTATCAAATGGAGGCAACAGAATTTCATCAGTGTCCACTAGTATGACAGTGTTTAGTGTGTACAAAGAAAGAAGGTAGATTAAAAGTATAACAATAAAGAGAACTAAACCAAGGAAATTAAGAGAAAGCTTTTAGGACATAACTTCTCATTCTTCAAAGTTTGGGCAACTCACCAGGCATAAGCACAAAGCACAGTGAAGAGTGAAAATAGATGAGAAATGGGTTATTTATAATCTAATAGCATTTAAATTAATGTGATACATTTAGTTATATGCAAAATTTTAATGGCCTTTATGGTAATTATGTATAAATTACTCTCTAGGTCCAGAGATGAATGTTGACATAGGTAATCTCATAATATAATTAGGGATACCTTTACATGGCCAAAAAGAATTTTCAATTTTCCTCCTCTCTTAGTTTTCACATACTTATAATTAGTTTCAATATCAAGTATTACATTGGTACTTGTTTCATTCAACTGCACTGGATTATATTTTCCCCTAAATGAAACTTCTTGTATTTCCTTATTAGAAATTATTATTTAACACTCACAGTGAGTAAAGAACTGTAAAATATAATATTAAGGACAGATAATTTAGATATAGTTTCTGATTTCAAGTTACCTTAGAGATGAGTGCCTCATTCATTCATTTATTTATTACAAGAGTAATATAAAATAAGACTAAAAAGGCGAGTTGGGGAAAAGGTTGGGAAGAGTCTTACAGACCAGGCTAAAGAGTTTGAACTTGATTTCAGAGACAATAGGAAGACAACAGAGATCTTTGAGCAAGACTTAAATATTTCTACACTTTAGTAAATGGTTTTAGAATGACCATGCTGAGGACTGTGAGGAGAAAGGACTGAAGCAGGAGAGATTTGGGGCAAGACGTCCAGATAGCAGGAGACTGATGAAAAAGCCTGGAGAGTAAAGATAAGGGCCTGATAGAGGCACTGGCAGAGGGAGGGAACTCCTCTGTTTGTAATTTAGGAGAATGGATGCATGCAGAGGTAAGCTCCAGAGGAGTCGGGAAAGGAAGAGCCCTAGAGAAAAAGATAATAAACTCTGCTTTTACTCGATTTTGAGGAGTGTCTGGACACACTGGTGGAGAGGTCTTGTGTTTAAATAGTAGATTGAAAGTGAGACAAGGAGAAAGAGTCCTTTTAGACATTAAGGAGGAAACGTCTGCATGCCAAGAAGCTTGCCCTGTTAGCAATGAGAGTTTCATGAAGTATAAAGTGCTCAACAGTGCTTGGCCACAGCTGACGTGCAGGGAATACAGTCTGAAAATGTACACGAAAGTCATCAACGACTTTAGCAAGAGCAGTTTAATAAAGTTCGTGAGGGACTGGTTGGTATGACTCAGTGGTTGAGTGTCAACCCATGAACCAAGAGGTCAGTGGTTAGATTCCAGGTCAGGGCACATGCCCGGGTTACAGGCTCAATCTACAGTAGGGGTTGTGCAAGAGATAGCTGATTGATGTTTCTATTTTTCTATCCCTCTTCCTTCCTCTATCTCTAAAAATCAATAAAAACAGACCTTAAAATAAAGTTCATGAGATAAAACTCAACCATTTATAATAAATGCTTATTAAGAGTTTTTTATGTGCTGGATACTATTCAAAGCACCTTACCATCTCATTTAACTCTTTTTACAATCCTATGATATATTTTCTATAACTATCTCCACTTTCTCATCTCATTCCACTGGATGAGAAACCAGGCTCAGAGGGCTGAGTACCATGGGAGGCCACTAGGTAGAGAGGGCTGGGGATCACAGCAGGCAGAGTCTACCGCCCATGCACTTCCTTACCGCACAGAGTAATGAGTCAGGGAACATGTGGGAATTGAGGAAGCAGAGAAAGCAAGACTTGGTGGGGCCGAGCGACAGAGGCTGGGGACCAATTAGTCAAACCACCCTTAGGAAACATGAAAGACACATGGGTGGTGTTAATTGCTGAGAAGTGGGGGAGTCCAAGCAAACCAGGAGTAGAGAGAAGTCTGACATGTGGTCCTGGGAGAGGGTGGAGAGGCATGGAGGTTTAGCTTTGGTGGTCTACCAGTTGCTGTAGATAAATCTAAGGGTGATGGCAGGAACTTTAAGGGAAATCATGGCTGAGGCGTTCAAGGACCGCATGCAGTCCAGAGGGAAGCGGTGTGCATGCCGTTTGATGGCAGCATAAAATCTGGAATCGCTGCCATGGGGAATGTAAATGGGAGCTGAGGAGGAGTAAGTAAAACCACCACCGAGCAGTTCCAAGGCAGGAGGAAATGAATGGGAGGTTGCGTGTCGGTGTCTGCAGCATTATGGGAATGGCGGCGGGCCTGGGGGAGCAGGCATGCACTCATGGGAGTCCTGGAGGAAAGTAGATGTCAGTGAGAATAGAGAGGTATCTTTTCTCCTTGGTTGTATTTTTCCATAAGTCTGGAAGAACAAGCTCTTTAAGTACTAAAACAGAGGCAGGAAAATGCTGAAACAACCTCCAGGTCCAGAGATGAAAATAATAGCTAATATTAATTGAGCACTTAGGGTATATTAGAGCTTTTCTACACACTTTGCAACCAGTCTATGAAATGAGAACTATGTACGAGATAACTGAGAGAACCACAGCTTCCATTTGTGAGGGCCACGAGCCAAGCCAGGTTTCACTTAAAGGAAAGAGTTGTAGGAAGGGTTTTAGTGAAGAGATAAGAAATTGCAATTTCAGACTTAGAAGAAAAATTAGAATGGGGAGTTCATAAGTCAATGTTTCTCATACTTGCTGGAACCAGGTACCCCCTGGGGTTCCTAGGAAATACAGATTCTGATTCTGGAAATTCCGAGTCAAAGTTTGAATGGTCTCTGAAAGCACTTTTTAAATAAGCTCTTCATGATTGAAGAAGTTTGGGAAATACTATCATGGAGTTAAGAGTTGGAAACAGACAGTTGGAAGAGACTGGGCCTATTGGAGGCCCAGGTACCAGGTACCAGGTACCTGGAGAGAACGCCCTTCCTTAGGGAAGAGAGATGGAAGGGAAAAAGGAGGAAGGGTTCAAACCAACATTTAATTTTTCTTCGTTTTACCTAACAAGTCCGAGGGCTGACATGTTCGCATTCAGAATGGAAAAGCCAAGTGGGAGTTCCATGTTTTTCTGTTGCCAGAGCTCACCAGGTGCACCGCTCAGGAGCACAGCTTGTAAGGGCTCAGAGGACAGAAGTTATCAGAAAAGAGATGTGATTTTGAAAAACAATGAGAGAACGATCTCTGGGAACTTCTCGGGCAGCTGCTGATGGGCTGTAGCTAAGCAGGTCCCCTCAAAGTCGGGAGGCAGGAAGCCATGAAAAAGCATCTGAGAAAAACTACGGAGGGGAGTTCGTAAGGCTAAGTGCTGATTCTCACCGACTTTGATTGAAAAATTGTGGTGAATTTGAAGTGTATGAGCAATGGTCGCTCTCAAAGGCTCCATAATTCAGCTAGTTCACTTCAACTTCACTGAACGGCCTCTGGTTTTGCTTCAAATCCCCACCACCATCAAAACTGTTAGAGACAATCAAATGCAGCTGTAATGTATAGCCGCTGTATGGACAGGCAGACATATCCCTCCTCCCAGAGCTTCATGAATTGGTCTCTGGTAAACCTAAGCTTTTGGAAAACGTTATTGAGTGAAATGTCTGTGTGCAAGCTGACCCGTTAGGCATGATTCTAGAGCGTATCCCCAAAGTCTAAGGTTATGGGTTATGGCAAAGGCTAACGTTATTGTTGGATTTTTGTTTTGTTTTTTAAACAAACACAGCATCTGATTTTAACAGGTGTACTGGCAAAGAGAAAGCACCAACTATTGTCTTATATTGCTATTTAAAAATATACTCTCACAAATGCCTTCTCCATCATTTCATACCCTGAGTACTTCCTGTTTGTGTCAAATCCTAGTAATTGGCAAAGAAAAGAAAAAATAGTGGCCTCATACATGATTTTATTTTGCAGGCATTAGACTGAGAACGCATATTTAAATCATTTTACTTTAAAAAATATGGTGGATGTCTTTTTTCTGTGGAATATTGTACACATAGAATTCAATTTTTTTTCATTGCACATGCTGTTAACATTTGTCTTTCCTCAGTCTTTAACAGTCAAAATCAAGTCATCCATCCCAAATATGCTCATCATACATAGCCTAAATCAGAGTTCGATTCCCAGTCAGGGCACATGACTGTGTTGCAGGCTCGATTCCCAGTAGGGGATGTGCAGGAGGCAGCTAATCAATGATTCTGATCACTGATGTTTCTCTCTCTCCCTCTTTCTTCCTCTCTCTGAAATCAATATATATATATATATATATATATATATATATATATACACACACACACACATATATATACATATATGTATATATATTTCCTTCTTCTAGCTTTCTTAACAATTCTTAAACTTTTCCTTCTGCAACTTTTTATTTTGAAATAATTTTAGACTTACAGAAAAGTTGGAAAAAATAGTACAATTCCCATATATCTTTCACCCAACTTTCTCTAATGTTAAGATAGTGCATAAATATAACACACATAAAAAATTAAGAAATTAACATTGGTACAAAATTATTAACTAAATTACAAACCTATTTGTATTTCACCAGCTTTTCCATTCATATTCTTTTTCTGTTTCAAGATCCAACCAGGATTCCATGATATTCTGTCTCGTTGGATCCCCTGTGCTCTGGGACAAGTCTGCCCTTGTTTCTGTACAACCTTGACACCTTGAAGAGTTTGGGTCAGTTACTTTGTAGAACATCCCTCATTTGAGTTTACATGATGACTTATCATGATTAGATTGAGGATGTGTATTTTTGGCCAGAATACCACAGAAGTGATGTGCCCTTCTCAAGGGGCCCATGATGTCCATATGTTTTAGAACTGGTGATGTTAATCTTGCTCATCTCATTAAAGTGGTATCTATTTGGTTTCTTCACTGCACAGTTACTATTTTTTAATTAACACACACCTTGGGGAAGATATTTTGAGACTATATGCAAATATCCTATTTCTCCTCAATACTTTCACCCACTAATGTCAGCATCTATCAGTGGATCTTGTGGATAGCTATTATTACTGTGCTATTCCAATAATCATTTTTATTGTGTTTATTCCTTCTACATTCATCACTTGGAATTCTCTATGAAAGAGCTATCCTTTCTTTCTTTGCCATCAATTTATTTATTCAATATTTATATCATTATAGTAAGTTTATTTTGTTCCATGGGTTATAATCCAGTCCTATCATGATTTTGTTGGTCAAATTATCCCAGCTCTGGCTATTGGGAGCTCTTTCAGAATCGCTCCTGTTCCCTTTTGCTTTGTCAAGACTTCTTGAGAACTTTCTTATTTTTTGGCTCTATGTGGTATTCCAGGATGATCTCATATTTTCCTTGCCACCGCCAGGGAATCAACCACTTTCCTAGGAGGCCCAATTCCTTTTATTAAGACTTCTATTCAGAAACCAGGATCTGAGCTAGGAATGCTCATTGCTGGAACCATTGCTTCTAGACCCTCTCAGCAAACAGGACTTAGAAATATATATACTTACTAGAGGCCCAATGCATGAAATTCGTGCAAGAGTAGGCCTTCCTTTCCCCCGGCTGCCGGCACTGGCTTCCCTTTAGCACCCAGGACCCGGGCTTCCCTCTGGCAAGCACCTGGGACCCAGGCTTTTCTCACAGCCCTGGCTTTGTCTGGAAGGTCATCTAGAAGGATATCCAGTCTAATTAGCATATTATACTTTTATTATTATAGATAATAACCTGTACATCCACACACATCTATATCTCTGAATCTGTATATACATTTTAAAACTATGAGTTTATGCTTATACTACCACTTCCAATTCAACACCATAATGTTTGTTATAGCCTTCCCCCTTTTCTTATTGCTAATTTATTTTCATATTGTGAAAAAAGCTGGCAGTCATTATCTACAATATATTTACTTCCTTGTTTATCCCTTTAGTATTCACCTAAAGTTGTTTCAGAATTTCAAACTCCTAGCCTTGTGCTAACTAAAGTATTATATTTGTATATAATTCTTTTTGTCCTCACTCTATTGTAGCCAGTAAAAATACTGTTTTTCAATGTTATTTATGCTAGTTCTTTTATTTCCAGGCTCTTCAATGTGGTTATGTTAGTTATTTGCAATATAATTAGGTTCATTTCTTATAGCTGTATTCCTACTGGTTCCCCTCACCCCACCTGTTGGCTAAGACAGTGCGCAGTAAAAGTCACTCTTTGTTGTATACAGTTCATGGGGTTTGGATAAGTACAAAGAGTCGTGTCTCCACAGCTTTGATGTAGAACAGTTCCATAACCACAAACTCTCCCCTCCAGTCCTGAGAATCACGGATCTGTTTTCCAAAGTCCCACCTTTTCCAGTATGCCATCAATAGAATCAAACAGTTGGTAGCCTTTTGAATCTGGCTTCTTTCATTTAACACAATGCACTTGAGGTTCATCTGTGTTGTTGTGTGAGTAGCATTCCACTGGGTGGATGCTGTCCTCCCTTCTCATGACATAATTTGTGATCCTTGTCCATGCATATACTATGTATATTCATAAAATTGCCCACTGGATTGATGCTCCTTGGGACTGTGAAACTGACTTTGAAAGTATGTTGTTTTTTATCTTTCTTTAGCACAAAGTTTGCATCATTTCCTGTTATTTACTTTGGTGATTTTCTACAACCATCAATCACTTGAACATTCTCAGGAGGGTTAGAACCAACCTTTAATTGTTTTTTGGTAAGATTGACAGGGAGAGTATCAATAATTGAAATCTTCATGTAAAATACAAGCCTTGTAATAGCTACTTCTCCCCACAACTACTTAAAGGTAGCAGAATTGACTCATTTTCAGTTTTATGTCTTTTGCCTTCCTTTACTCATCCTCTGGTGGAAGCACTAATGAGTCCTCAGGTGGCCATAAAAACGGGAAGGTGGAGGAAAAGGGGAAGCACAGGCTGTGGGTAATCTACATGGTAGATAAAAAGCCTCCGTGTCACTGAGAATTGATTGCATTCTAATAAAATAGATCTGAGTAGGGATTATGTATCTTTGACTTATTTTAGATTTCCATTTAATGTTTGGCATTTGTCGATTCACTGATAGACTTATGGTCTGTCCTGAAAGTCTACCTAAAGGAATATATTCCTGTTTAGAAAGTACCTACCTCCTAGCTCTATTGTCTTTTGCAGCTACCTGTGTGCTCTTCACTACAAAGTGTGGCATTAGTTGGTGTCACTGCGAGAATCTTAATTGCATTAAAACAGATATTTATAACTTAGCCCATGGATAGGCACACATGGATAGTCTTCTAGGAATCTGTGAGCTTCTAGAAATTATATATATTAGTGTATGCACATTTCCTGGGAGGAAGGACCTCAGTTTGAATCAGATTTTCAAAACGGCAAAATTAACCAGAAAGATCATCTACCCAACTCTTCTAATAATTGACATGGTAACCCTGAAAGCCCTCATATCCTGTCTCTTTAGTCTGAGAAACATTCATTCAAACTCAAGAAGCATTGGCTACACTGTAAATTCCATAGGAGAAAGCACTGAACCTTTGTCTTTCTGTATCTCCAGCACCTAGGACAGAGCCTGATATATGATAGGTGTTTGATAAATAACTTTATGAATGAATTCCATTTTTTTAGGCTACTGATAGGGCTTTTTAGTCTATTTCTATAAGAAATCTGATTGGCCTATGTTTTGTAATACATGTAATTTAATTAGTTTGCAAAAATCCATAAGGCTTTCTCATATATCAATTAATTAGCTAGTAAATCACTAATAGTAGTGAGTATACCCAGTACCTTTTTAAAATATATTTTTACTGATTTGAGAGAGAGGAAGGGAGAGGGAGATAGGAACATCAATGAGAGAGGAACAGAGATGAGCTGCCTCCTGCACACCCCCTACTGGGGATGGAGCCCACAACCCAGGCATGTGCCCTGACCAGAATTCGAACCCTGACCTCCTGGTGCATGGGTTGACACTCAACCACTGAGCCAGAACAGCTGGGCCCCAGTACTTTTTTCTAGTACTTTTTGTATTTGCATCATGTGCCTTCCTTTCCTGAATCACTGTGGCCTGCATTGGTGAGAAACGGAAATATATTTCTCCCTCTATATTTTATTACCTAAGGGAGGGCAGGTTTGACTGAGTTTGCAAAGATCACTCTGAGGTGTGAAATCTTTAAAAAAAAAAAGTTTTATTTCGGTTTTTTAAAACTTTGGATACAAGGTCTAAATTGTGTTATTATGCAGAATTGACTATTCTAGCCCTATTGATTTATAAATTTCTATAGAGGGCTTTCTGAAGAAAACACAGATAACTGTGTTTTGGTATTCAAAAATATATACTAGGGCTGAGTTTTAGAGACGTGGGTGATCCTCTCTTCTTCAAGGCGGTCACCAACAATTTCAACCCACAATAATCTGTGTTCTCTATACTAACGGTACTATTTAAAAGTGGTACGTCCTTATTTGAGGGATAACAGTTCAACATGAGCCAAGAGCTAAGCAGTAGGCATCGATCAATGGAAAGCTCAATCAATTATACTTATTGCAGGTGGCTACAGTCATGAAAATGCATATAGACATAACATGGATATAAATATGTAGGTATTTAGATATATTACCAAAGTTTGCAAAATGGGATACCACAGCCTGAATCTGGTTCACAGATACTTTACATTTGGGCCTTAGATTATTATTTTTTAATTAAAAATGAGCCAATATTTTAAAATCAGGATATTTCACAACATGGGACAAAATTTGTGGGGGAAAAAAAAATTTAAGCTGGTAGAAATCATTGGTTCACGTTGAAACTTTTCCTGTAAATTTCAAATGCTTGCTTGAATTTAAGTTTCACCAAAGGCTTTCCTGTTTTCTAAAAATTTGTTTTGAACTCCACGCTTGCAGTTCTGTGGTGTTACAAACTCTGAAACTATGTTCTGCCTTTCACCTGTGAAAACGTTGCTATTAACCCACATGTGTTCAACAAAACTGACATTGAGCTGTTTTTCTGGGAGAATTGATGGATTTATGCCGCTCCATCCACACATTCTTGGCAAGTGCCCTTTTGACCGCTGGCACGTATTTGTAAGACTGTCTGCGTTGGTGGTAGACCCTGTGGTTATGGAATAGGTTCAAGTTAACTGGCCCACACAGGGGAGCCAACCCATGACCTCGACCCCATTACCACAGTGTTCTAGCCAACGGAGCTAAATAATAAGTAATTGTTTCTTAGCAATCTGACCAAATCAGCTGGCATATATTAAGGGTCTGTCTGTGGACAAGGGTGAGCATGTCAGTGAACAAGGGAACTTAAGATAATGGGAAAGTTATCAAGCCCTCACATTGGTTGGCATGTTGTATTTGGCCAAGTAGTTACTAAATTGGACTTTGTCATTACAACTAATTGCATATCTGGGCAATTCAAACTTTAAAAAAAAAAACCCAAAACCTAAATTTTATTGAATAGGGTTCTTTTTTAAAGATTTGGAATTTTTGGTGAATAATTCATAACATATGTACAAACAATTGGGGAACATCACGAGATGGAAAGACTTTGTAATGAATTGAAGGATTCAAGTCCCTGTTTGGTCTCAACTACCAATGGCTTTAGGCCATTCGGTAGACTTTCTGAGCTTTGAGAGGGTTGCATAACTATGATGGCAAAGATCCCTCTGACCTACACAACTTTCTATAATTCCACAATTTTTGAACCAATCATAACACTTTGCATACAAATCTCTTTTTTTTAGCTAAAAATGCAAATGGAATATTTTCCACAGAGAGATATTTAAATAAGTAATATTCAAAAATATTTATTGAACAAACATTTTTAAAATATATTGGTGCTTGTAAAAATTGATATGTAATATGCATATTTTATACCAAAATCCAATTTAAATCCAATAAATAAATACATAAATGAGCTATGGTTTTATATATTACATGATAGGTTATTAATGGCATTTTATATTTTAAAGCACTTATAATTACCTTAAAAATTTCGATTTATCCAATAATCATTATTTTAGATGCAACATATTAATTAATTGCTTTAGGATTAATATTCATGAATCTTCTCATTTTTTTTGTCTATTAATGTGACCATCTAAGACCTACTCTCCTCTCCTTAACTTGCTAAACTTATATGAAGCATGTCAAGTTCCAGCTTTCCTTACCAAATTGTATGTTATTCCAGTTCTTCTTTCTTTTCTTTGTTACTCATGCTCTCAAATATTACATTTATAGAACTGAGATAATGGCTGGATATATTGTTCTTTTATCCAGTCTGATCCTTACATCACTGGATTGGCTAGATCCGTGAGCCCACAGAGCTCGAGATGGGACCTAGAAAGTCTTAGGGTTGGTGTAAAATGAATGACAACAGCTTAGTCACACTTGAAATAATACATTGGCCTGGCTTTCCAGATAACCTTACAAAATGAAAAACACAAATACTGAGGGTTTCTACAGAATCAAATATGACTGTAATGTTTGTGAAAAGGATGAGTTATTGGAAGTTGCTTCAATATTAGGTGGTGAAGTTTAGAAATACTAAACCTGGAGAGACCAGAAGCATTAAATCCAAAGCCAAATACAGGTTGCAGATGTGCTGGGTGATGGTTGCCAACCCAGCACCATCGAGTGCCGCTGCTGATGGGTCCTGTACCACCCAAAGCCTTTCTGAAACACAGGCAGATTCTGAGACACTTCTGTCATCTGAGAAAACATATAGTTAGGCAAAAGTAACATTTCCAATATAATTCCTTGTATGTGATGTCCAAAATGGATTTAATATTTAAAAATAACCACAGAGATAAGGAAACACCCTCAGGCTAATTTACTTGGTTGAATTGCCCACTTTTTTTTTAAGGTATGCTCACCAAAAAGTCTATCTGGAATGTTCTACTCAGAGGATTAACCCTCTGCTTTATTTAATTATGTGCTTTATAGGATCGTGCATTTAATTACATATACACAAAATTCCTAGCATTGGTTTATTTTATGATTCTGTGACAACTATAGCAGCCATTTTGAACTATAGAATAGTATCAGGAATCTGGGGGAATTATTCATCTGTGATATTGAAGAAAAGAAAAATTAGCCTTTGGTACTGGAAAGAGAGGAACAAGAAAATATACTTACATAGCAGAATAGTAGTTTCACAGTCTAGTGGACAAGCAAATAAGAGCCTGATGCTTTGGACAGACTATAAATCAATTTCTGATTTCTTTGGTCAAATTGTAAATCATCAGTGTGCTAAGCTACTACACATTTCTAGGTGAAAGCATACATTTATGATTGTGTGTTACTAGTAATAGCTCTTTCTGAATTATAGGTGATTAGAAAACCTTGTCAGAAATTAAATTGCTGTTGTTGTTTAATCCTGGATATACTTTCTTTAGTGATGTTATATGGCTGAGAATGAGATTATATCCATTTTTATAAAATGATATTACAATCCCATGGGAATCCTATTCCTATGTAAAAGATTCCTGTCTTTTGCCCCGCCCCACCCTGGACAAAGGAAACGTTGATTGCTCAGTGGCCCCTGAGTGACTGTCATTTAGGCAGAGCTCCTCAGGATAAGGTGTTCTGGGACCTGGAGGGTGCCTACAATCTTTACTGTGTGACTTAATGAATAAACAGAAATTCTATTTAAAATAACAAATTACACCGCGTTTTGAATTTGGCAACCCATGGGTCGCAAACTCAAATGTAACAAGGAGTTTCTAGACTTTGAAAAAAACTGAAATAGAGACTCTTGTAAGCAACACAGATTTGAAAACTTTCATGAGACCTGTGACTTTTGTGCCCTAGATGAGTCCAGGTGTTACGTACAGTTTCTCGTGAGACACTAGGGATGGATATTTTTTTCCTATCAGCCCATTCATAGTTGAGAATCAATTCAGTTTTATGACCTGCTCTTAAGGGACTTATCAAATAAAAAGGATATTAGTTAACTTTACTCTAAATCTAACATAAAAATATTGAAACCTGACCCTTTGCCTTATAAACTAAGTTATGGCTCAATTTTTTTAATAACCTCTTTTTCCTAAAAGAACTCCTTTATTAAGGAGCACAGATGGAGGTTATTATTATTTGGAATTTTGTTAAAGACAGGATTAACTAATGACAAAGATAAGCAGTGTCAAATCTCTAGAGAAGGAGAACCTAGCAACTACCTCACACATACCTTTATTTGAAACCTAAGATTAAAGAGGCCATAATTTCTGAGGCTGAAATTAAAGGTCTAAGTACATAGACATCATGTTTTTGTTTCCAGGTGACATCTTGCAGATTAATCATCTTTAATGATGGCTTGGGGTTTACATCTCATTTTAGAACCTGGCGTGGTGTTTTTAAAAAAGGTGTTTGTACAACATGAAAGAACTGGTCATCAGAGATAGAAGCCTAAGGTGACTCAGGGCCCCCATGATGCTTAGATAGCCAGGTGTCCTGTCCATTGCCTTTCCTAGGCGAGTCACAGTCTGTCCCCTGTTTAATCTTGCTGTGGCTGACTATGGACATCCAGGCTGTGCCTACCTTGTAGCTCTCACACCTACACTGAGCTAGTATGGTGATTGACGTGTTTATAGGGACAGTATCTTCTAGCTTGGGAGCTTTGTAGGGGAATAACATGCTGATTTATGAAGAACCATTGGATCCTCCTTATAGGATAGAGGCTATGAAAAAAGGAGACAAGCAATATATTCCCTGAAATCCAGACTTCATCTGTAATTCGGCTCAGCAACAGTTGTTGAGTTTTTACTGTGTATTAGGCGCTAAGAATGAGAGTAGAGGCCATGTTTGACTAATTTACTTACATCCTTAGCATTTACTAGAGAATCTGGCACAAAGTAGGTACTCAGTAAGTATTTGTTAAATGAATGCATGAAGGCGTAAACAACAAAACATATAGAGACTCAGTCCTAGCCCTGGAAGAGCTCATGCTTAAGCAATGGTTAAAATAGTACCCTATCCCAAATACAGCTGGTAGTACCAGCACAAGCCCTCCTCCTCTCTGTAACCTTCCCTGAATCCATTCTCCATCCTATCCTGAATAAAGATACGTATGCCTACTCAAGTTTGTTTTGAATAGGAAAAATGTTATGCACATCAAAAAAATTAAAGACCTTTAAATGTGAGTTATAGTCGATGGGGACATCCCAGAAATTAACCTCCAACAATTCTCCCTTATTCAAAATTGCTTTTTCTTCTACAGGAAAAAGCCCAGTTAAGAGAGCTTCCATCTTTTAAGAACAATTTCAAACTTAGTATCACTTATTGAAAATCAATATAATAACTCTTTTCTATTGTTTAAGGTTCTCTTACCAGCTCTCACATGTATTAATTACTTTGCTTCTTTTGTACTTGTACAATAAATCCTGGGGGGAGGGGGGGAAGCCACCTAATTTAAGACTTTTATGGCACAATGGAAAAGTTTCCCACCCGCAGGGGGAAAGAATCTGTGATGTTCTCATTGTCTTTTAAAGGAATATTTTATATATTAAAAAGAAAAAATATTTTTTAAAGCCCAAGTTATACTTTATGTGACATGCAGAAGGTTTAGAATATACAGAACATAAAAGAACATTACATGAGCTATAGAGGGTTAATGCTGTGTTCTTAATTTTAAATTTCAGATAAATATGATTTCAGCTTTGATCCTACATGGACCAATTCTTTTGTCACTCAGCTAATTAATTCAGTATGCTAGAGAAAAGATGCTAATTTGGGCATCAAAGAAGTGATCATTTTTTTTTTGTTTAATCAGAGCTATAAAGATAAGTTTTACCCCCATTAGACTAGATCGGGAGCTCAATCATTTTATTCTTATCCAGTGCAGATGAATTCCAGAGAAAATGTGCCCTGTTATCTGAACTTCTGAAGATGGAGAGGCAACATCCAGAATTTTCTTTAAAAACAGTCCTTTGAATAGTCATTGTCCACTCCCCTCCCCCAAAATATCAGTCATTTCTGAACATTGTCCTTCTGTTCTTTACACGCAACAAGTTAAGGGCACCCTCATTTTTTTTCTGGTAATAGATTTTATATAAATTACACATATATGCATTGGTGATGTTGGAATATAAGTTGTATTTGACATTTTATTCAGAGACTATACATGAGGCCTCTGATTTCTACTGCACTTTTTTTTGGTGAGCTCTCCCTGGGGTTAATTTCATTGACATGAGTCAGTCAGTCTTTCCCTTCCCAGGCCCTTTGCTGAAATGGCCCCACCTGCCAGGGAATGAATCTCAGAGCTATTTCCTGCGGTGTGGGGCCCGGATTTCCTTCTGCAGGATGAGTCTGGTCAGTGTCGGGGGAGCCCAGCAGGGTAACCAGAGGAAAGCACTGCCATTGGGAGAACCTCCCACAGTTGGTAGAAAATGTTTAGACATGAGGTGTGATTTGGTCTCAGAACACTCTTCCCTTGTTTTTGGGTTTCTGGGGCATAGGAGGTAGAGAAAACGGAAGGAAAGAGGAAGCAGGAGATGCTGTGGGTGGGAGAGTGAGAAGGGCTATCTGGTTATTAGCCATGGTCAGAACTCCAGCGTGTGGTCTGTCCGACTCAGTATTGGGGTTTTATGGACAGGCCTTGGGTCACGCCTGTGCACTCCAGCAGCCTTCAGAGATGCTCCAAGACCCACTTAAAAGTAATAGGAAGAAAAAGGAAGAAACCACATGTATCCTGCTTTGAAATAAGTAACATTTAATAAAAAGACAAGCCTATCTAACTAGTAAGAAAGCATAAGAATGCAAAAAAAAAAAAAAGATCTATTTCTTTAATGCTCCTGTTAAATATCTTTCCCAGAAATCCTAAGCAGTTAGTCTGCATCACTGAGGCTCTTGCCTACGATGTCTCAGAGCCAGCGAGAGCGTATGAAAGCGATTAATCAAGTTCACGGTGCTCCTGACGAGGTTTTCTCCTTCTGGAAAGCGGAGGGTAGAATAACTTAAAACCCAGTGTGGTAGTGACAGCTAATACGCTTTTATAGTCCCCGTGTGGATCTGAAAATCATACCTTATTAGTAACTTTATCTTTCTTGCTCACTCATTCAGGTTTATTTTTATTTCTGGCCTCTTTTCATATTTTCCCATCTTTTTCCTAACAGAGTGATGCTTTAATAATCTCAGAGCAGAGTTCTCATTTGCTACAAAAAGAAAAACTCATCAAAAGTAACTGGCCAGCATAGCCAGTGTGCTCAGTGGTTAAACATCGACCTATGAACCAGGAGGTCATGGTTTGATTCCTGGTCAGGGCACATGTCCTGGTTGCAGGCTCGATCCTTCGTATGGGGCCGTGTAGGAAGCAGCCCATTGATTGATGATTCTTTCTCATAATTGATATTTCTATTTCTCTCTCCCTCTCCCTTTCTGTCTCTCTAAAAAATCAATAAGAACATATTTTTTTCAAAAAACATATATATTTTTAAAGTAACTCTCCAGTAGCTCCAAAATTCCTTAACTGATTTTTACAAGTTGGTCTTCTAGAGGGCCTCTTCGCTTGGTTGTTATTTGTGGGAAGATGGGTTATTGGTGGTGTGCATTTTGCTTTACTGCATTTCCTGGATCCTCTAGAATTATTTTTTAAGTATATTTTATTGATTTTTTACAGAGAGGAAGGGAGAGAGATAGAGAGTTAGAAACATCGATGAGAGAGAAACATCGATCAGCCGCCTCCTGCACAGCTCCTACTGGGGATGTGCCCACAACCAAGGTACATGCCCTTGACCGGAATGGAACCTGGGACCTTTCAGTCTGCAGGCCAACGCTCTATCCACTGATCCAAACTGGTTACGGCTAGAATTACTTTTTAATGTATTCGGTATTTCCAAATTCATGTGTTTCCTGGCTCCTTAGTCAGGGCAGGCAAATTAGCTCAAGGATTCCCAAGTCACTTGAATTGAGCCTGTGGGCTGCCTAAGACTCTACCCAGCAGGTGTTTTATCCACTTAGAGAGAAATCTGAGAGTGTTATAGGACCTCTCTGCTTTTTAATCCCCAAAACAAACATCAACCTATTTGAGATCTGAAGATTTCTTGCTTGAGAATGAAGAGTTGCCATGACCACCAATTTAGGAGTCACATCCTAGAATTAAGAACAGCCCAGAGGAAAGTAGTTGTTTTAGGGTAGACAGGAAGGTTGGCCTCAAAGGAAGTGGTAGATAAAGATATCAGTGGGATTAAACATGTTTGTCGTTTTCATATAGCTTGCCTTCATCTTGGAAACATATAAATGTATCCCAAATAAATGTCTAAATCATATACCAGAAATTAAAATATTAATTAGAAATATTATTTTTAGGGCTTCCACTGCTTGGCCCAATTGGAGTTAACACGACTTTTAAGATTGAGTTCTTCAGTTACTAAAAAGCATCAGCTCATGTGCTGCTTGTGAGCACATCCTATGAAGCAAATCCCTGTCTCCTTTCACAGGCCATGGAGTGGACTTGGACTTTTAAAATCAACGCTTCTGTTTGGGAAAGCATAGAGAGTGATAGCATTCCACCCCCTCCTGAAAAGTCACCAGCGTTAACAATGGCAATCCTCCATACTGTGGGAGGCTATAAATAAAATTGAATGGGTTTTTTGGGGTTTTTTTTGCTTAATCAAGATTGATTTCCAACAAACGCAAATGTGTTCATTGTTCTATCAATAATATTAACATAAAAGTAGGCGATGCCCTTAGGTACCCACCAAAAGGAGGGAAAACTCTCTAATTGGTCAATTTTCACGGAATTTTTATCAGATGCATTAACTCTCAAATACAGTGGGAGCCATCTGAGGTAAACAAGTAAAGACCGCTGTGACATACGTTTTAGAGAGAAGCAATAGCTGAAGTGCACAAAACCGTAGGAGATTGCAATGCCTGGAAACTAATTTTGTTGGCATATGCATATGCTAATTCACAAGCCAATTTAGAATACATCCGACAACAGAACCCTTTTATGGGTGAATTTCGGAATAAACTATGGAAATAGAGTCAAAGGCCTGTGAACTTCTCTCCTCCCGTATTTTGCTTGAGCTATTTCAAACTGTATAATTTATAAAGTGCTAAGACAATATCATGTGTGGTTTGTAAGTCAGCTAGTTACAGGGAGAATGAACCATTATCCAACGCCAGCAAACATGACCGTGAGGCTTGTGCATTTCTACATCTGACATCATTCCATAGATTTCCAAGTTCAATATTAATGGTGACTGGATCTCGTAGCCTTTCCAAATGCATCATGGACACCTAAAGGTATTCTCCGATTGGAGGGGGGGAAATACATTCTATTTCAAACTTCCAACTATCCTTGGGTTCATAGGTCACCATTGATTTGGAATAAGATTATCTGAACTTTTTTCTTGCCCATCTTTTAATCATCTTAAGCCATTGCTCGGGATTGCTTTTAAGTGGAAGAAGAGTGGATGCTAATAGCTGCCTAAACAGCCCAATGGGATCTAGGAGGAAAGTTGTAGACAGTACTTAGCAGAACTATGAAGTGAATTACATGAGAGACCAGACATGGAAAAAGCCAGAGATGGAGCTAAACATATCGTGAATTTGGATCATTTGCCACCCTGCCTGGGAATCTGCAAAGGTTTTGAATGTCATCGTTATCTAGAAAACTCGATGAAAGATACAGAAGAAAATATTTGCTGAGAAATTAGGGGATAACTACTTAGAACTGTATTTAAAATCTTTATCAAATGGAAAGTGATAGGATCCCAGGGCTTGTTTTGTTAAGTTAGATACTACCTGAGAGTTGATGCTATTAATGGTTAAATTATATGTATATAAACCATATGATGTGTAATGGCTGTTCAGTAAATGATTGAATGAATGAATAAGCCATTACTTTCCCAGATGGCTGCTCAGGGACTTCCTACCTAGGCAAAATCACAATGTAAGTAAGGTCTGTTTTTGGTATTTTTCTGTAACCCGTTCTGTTTCCACCTTGTGTATTCTACTTCCTTTGATTTCTTCATTTCTGCCAAGAAATCTCATTTTATCAATAGAAACTACTTCTCTTACACATGTTGTATCATGCTATCTGCTAAATTATTTACCTGGGAACACCTTCACTTCCCCTTTATCAACTCTATAAACAAACTAGCTTCTTCTCCTAGCCATTTATTTTTCTGAATCTCCTCCTGCTTACAGCCAATCCCTTCAGAAGTTCTGTATATCTCTGACCTCTTCCCTTATCAAGAACGTTTTTCTCCTACACCAGTGTTCATGATAGCATTATTCACAATAGCCAAAAGGTGGGCCTACCCAAATGTCCATCCACAGATGAATGATAAGCAAATATAGTAAGTACATGCAATGGAATGTCATTCGGCCTCTAAAAAGAAGGAAATGCTGATACATGCTATAACATAGATGGACCTTGAGGACATTAGGCTAAGTTAAATAAGTCAGACACCAAAGGATGAATATTGTATGATTTCACTTACATGAAGTACCTAGAATTGGCAAATTCAGGCAGAAAGTAGAATAGTGGTTACCAGGGGCTGGGGAAGGGGAAATGGGGAGTTACTGAGTGGATACAGAATTGCGGTCAGGGGGTGATCAAAGTATTCTGGCAAAGGATGGTGGTTCAAGGTTGCACAACAATGTGAATGTACTTAATACCACTAAAATATACACTTAACATTTATTAAAATGGTATATTTTGTTATGTGTATTTTACCAAGGTGAAAAAATAACTTTATTCTCTTCTCTGTTCCATCTCTAACCTTTCACACTCTGTGGCATTTTTTTTTCTCTCAGCAAACAAAAGTCTTTCAATATTAGCCAAATTCAAAATATCCTTCTTGAACTTTCCACCCTGCCTCTAGCTCCCATCCTACCAGCAATGGTTATATACACACAGACACACAAAATTTTAGACTTATCTGCCATTCATTGTTAAGATCACTTGGCCTCTGCTTACACCTCTCCACTGAACTTTGCCAAGATGATGAATGGCTACCAATTGCCAAATCTCCAAATCTAGTGGACACTATTCAGTCCTCACCTCTCTGAACTTCTCAGCAGTATTCCAGGCCAACCAATCAATATTTCTCTCTCACATCAATGTTTCTCTCTCTCTCTCTCTCTCTCTCTCTCTCTCTCTCTCTCTCTCTCTCTGTCTTTCTCTCAACATATCTCGGGTGAAGATTACAATAAAATGTATGTTACATTGTGTCATTTCCGCTTAAAATGACTTGGTTTCTCCTCTAACACTCTTTAAATCTCCCAATTTCCCTGACCAGCTTCTCTGTTCCTTGAATTACTAAGGAATGGCCTCTTAGACTAAACTCCGAGCTTCTCTCAGACCTGCACTCTGTGGTCCTTGCCATTCTTGCCCTCAGGATCCTGTGCGAGTACCTGCTCTGCTCTCGTTCCTTCAGCTACTCTGGCCTTCTGTTGCTGCCTGGGATGCACCAGGCCTTTCCCACCTCTTGTCCTCTGTGTGTGCCGATTCGTCCACCCACAAGGCTTACCTCCTTTCTTTGCTTGTCTGGACCTCTCGCCCTTGTAGGCTCAGTTTAAATGTTATTTCCTCACTGAGTACTTCCCCAATAATATCCTAGTATTGTCCCTCTTAATACCCTTCATAGCACTTTTCACAACTTACAACTATACACACACACACACTTGTTTGGTAACAGTCTCCTCTATTAGAATGTCAATTCCATGAGGTAGTGCCCAATACAGTACCACACCTAAGTACTATGTAACGGAAGAGATGCCTAGTAAATATTTTTAAAACAAATTCATAAAGGAGCGAAGAAGAAAGCTAGCAAGCTAGTTTTCCATAAAGCTGTTTCATATAACCTCTCCATAGAAATGAACAGGGACAGGTGTTTTAAGCAAACTTATAATTCATGAAAATCTAAATTTACATAAAGGGCATGTTGAAAGGTGATTTTTCCACTTTACAAAAAGATCCATCATAAAATTCTTTAAACAGGCTTCCCAGGTACATGGAACATAAGATTTTATTGATTGAAACCATATGTTCGCACTGAATTCTTCAGGAAAATATCTTTTATATAAAGCAAGGTTGACCTGTAAGCAATTTCCTTAAGGCACCTAGCCCAGAATGGCCAATCTCAAATTTCCGAGGTAATAGATAATGGGAGGCCTGGAATGCAGTGGATATTTGAAACCCTAGAATGCAAAGCAGTCATTTCAGCCATTTAGGGTCCTCATGAATTTTCTTACAAAAATAGCTAATGGGGAAGTGAATCAAAGTATCCGAATCTCCCCAGCTCCTCTTCCTGTGTGTCAGGGAAAGTAAGAATGGCTGTGAAATGACCCCCAAAGAGGCTGCTTTGGAAAGCAGAACAAAGGCTTATAAAATTCATCCAATTGTTGCTTTTCTCCCAACTCCCTACCACCACCACCACCACCACCACCACCACCACCACCACCACCATCACCACCACCACCATCACCACCACCACCACCACCATCACCACCACCATCACCACCACCACCACCACCACCACCACCACCATCACCACCACCACCACCACCACCACCACTGATAATTAAGTTGTCTGATTGCAAAACTGGAATAAAGAATTATGTGTGTTAATATATAAAATGCGGTTAACTTCTCTGGATCTTAATTTCCTCCACTGAACAATATGAGAGTCCTTTTAAAGATTGTTGTTTTATAATTCTGTTCTTGAACCTACCCAAACTTTATAAAATAATGTGTGACTGTTCTTTATGGTTAATGAAACAAATTTCTCAGCTATTTCCACCCTTCTTATTGGAAACTTTAGTAAATGATCATGAACTGTGATTCAAAACATGTATAATACTTGTGGAATTGGTTGATTTGTTTATGACTAATGATTCTTGCTAAGAAGAACATGCTTTGCAGAATTTATTTACAACCAACCTTTTCCTGACCAAACATGTTCCACTAGGGCAGGAGTATAGTAAGCTATTCTCAAGCTGCAGTAAAATTGAAATACTTTAGCTGCAGGAAGAAAAAACACTTAACTGGTTGTGGTAATAAAGATCAAGGTATACTAGGACATAGGTTAGTTTTACCCTTCAAAAACAAAACTACTTTTGTCTCAAAATATTCAAAAACTTCAAATTTAGAAGATATTTAGGACACAGAGAAAATATCTATAGAGTTTTGGGCAACATTTTTTCCCTTATCAACTTCCTGAAGCATTATTCTATCCTCACTCCCCACAATTTCTATTTTTTGCCCAAATATTACTATATCTGATGACATTTTGAGGGAAAATTGTTTCTCTATGTGATGTACTAAGGTATTCTTTCATAAAGAATTTTAGAGTAATAATATTGACTTCTAAGACTTTTCTGCATGAGTCTGAAAAACTAAAGAATATATTAATGGAAACACACATTATTGAGATATCTCCTGCTTTTTAGGTTTAAGAGAGACCTTGAATATATCAGCAAATCTCAATTATATTTGAAAGTTAATGTTCTTAAATTTTGTATTTTTCTTTCTTCCTTATTTACGTCTATAAATGATATCAGGCCATTTCTTCATTGAGGGAAAAAAATTAGATGCAGAAAGGAAGGCAGGAAAGAGAGAGATAGGAAAAAGGCTGGGGATGATGGAGTTAAAGCTGATACTTGATCAACCAACATCCCAAAACTAGGCTGAATATAGAGGGGGAAATGCAGTAGGAGCAGAGGCCAATAGAGAGAGCAATGGGAAGAGAGAAAGTTCATGAAAGAGGATTTATTAATTGGAATTAGAAATTGCACAATATGCAGAAAAGTCCAAATTGGGAGAGACTCTGAGGAAAGTAGGATGCATCTGTATTCTGATAACAACAAGAAAGTAGATATTAGTGGTGATGTCTTCCATGTGCGATACTTAGAGCTGCCACTTGACTAACAACTTCTGCTTTGTTTTTGTTTTTGTTTTTGTTTTGTTTGTTTCTTAATCCTCACCTGAGGATGATGTTTTTTCCATTGATTTTTAGAGAGAGGGAAAGACAGAGAGAAATATCGATATGAGAGAAACACATTGATTGGTTGCCTCCTGTACACCTCCAACCAGGGCCCGAGCCAGGAAGGAGCCAGCAACCGAGGTATATGCCCTTGACCAGAATCAAACCTGGGACCCTTTGGTCTGCATACCAGTGCTGTATCCACTGAGCCAAACAGGCTAGGGCACAACCTCTGCTTTAGCTTGAAACACAATCTAGAAAAAACAAATATAACCCATTTGCATGAAAGTCAGAGTTCCTTACAAGTTTATAAGCCAGGTCCTCATGTGAGGAGATTCTGACTCACTGTGCATTTGTCAGGAGGTTGGGGGACAGAGAGCGGGATTGGTGGGGGTGAGGCAGTCAGCCCAAGAATGTGTAATTTGAAAAATGTCCTTAGTCAGAGTGACTTTTTTTTCTGTTTATCAGCAGAACATCAAGTCTTTTTATTTTTTATGTGTGTTGATCCCAAGACCATGGGAGACTGCTTCTGAAGAAAATATTTGTTGGGAAAAATGTCTGTCATTTAAGAATGTGTCCTGCTAATAATTTAATAGCTTTTTTATTTCAAATGTGCAATTTTATTTTCCTCAAAATGCTGAGGAAACACACTGTTCTTTTAAATGGAACTCTAGCTCACTGTTGGCAGGGAATGTAAATTGGTACAGTCACTATTGAAAACAGTATGGAAGTTCCTCAAAAAATTAAAACTGGAACTAACGTATGACCAAGCAATCCAGAATCCATTATATTCTGGATATATATCCAAAGGAATTGGAAGCAGGATCTTGCAGAGATATCTGCATTTTCATGTTCATTGCAGCATTAGTCACAATAGCCAGGATATGGAAACATCCTAAGTGTATTATCAACAGACAAATGGATAAAGAAGATGTGGTATATATAAGGTGGGCCAAAAGTAGGTTTATAGTTGTGAGTATGCAAAACATAGTTTATTCTTGTATTATTATATATTAATTATTGTACACCTTAAATTTACACAATGTTATATGTCAATTGTATCTCAATAAAGGTAGAGAAAAAGCATAAGGTATTGTAAGTGCCATTGTGTCCAGTTAACAACAAATGTGCCTGACACCAAGGAGTGCTCAGAGCACACTCACCCTGGGCTGACTTAGGAAGCCTGTGGCTCTGTAGGAGACTAAATGTGCTGAGAAGGAAAGAGGGCTGTGAAGGAGGCAACCCAAGTTCTAACCCCAGCCCTGTATGGAACCTGTTTGGTGGTCTTGGTCAAGGCCTAAGGCCTCTCAGAGCTTTCAGTTCTCCATCTGTAAAATGACAGTATTAAAGTAGGTGTTCAGTAAGGTACCTTGCAACACCATCATTATATTATCCCATGAGTTTTACCTTAAATGTGCATGTCACTTGGAGCTTTGGAGTCCTGTTTCAGAGGTTGGTCAGGTTTTACTTATTTTTAATGATAACCTTTTAGTTCTTTAATCTCTACTGAATTAATGGTTTGACATTTTTTAGTCTTTAACCATATGATTTTGTGCATGCTGCATAATCAATATATGAGTGGAAAGAGGGAGAGTAGAAAGAAGAGAATTCAATAACTATGTTATTTTTCTGCTTTCAATACCTTACTTTATTTCCATTTTATGCAAAATGATTTTGTATTACTTAGTATAAGAAATTATGGTTTAATGGACTCATCTCATAAATATCTTAAATTCACCATAACAAGAACACGGTTATTGTTAACAGCCATCTTCTCCTTCATGTTTTACTAGATTTGGAAAGAAGAAAGACGAGAAGGGTGGGAAGGCTGAGCAGAAAGGTCCTGTGAAGCATGGGGGCCTGCGAGAAGAAGAGCTGGAGAAGATGAAAGAGGAACGGGAAAGGTGAGCAGAAAGGCTGGCCCTGTTGCATGTGAGCCATAGTCTGGGTTTCATTTGGTTATTGCTTCCATCAGCTGGAGAAATTTTACTTTAAGAAGCACAAGAGGTTGACTGATACAAATGGAAAAGTACTTGATAGAAAAGGGGACTGCCTGTCTTGGGGATTTTTATTATATTTTGAGAAGAAATTAACTTCATGTTTTTGTTATGTCAATATTTATAATTTCATAATATGCTACCCCTGGTTTTGACTTTATCAGTGTATATTTTCTGTATGGTTTAAACAACCAGTTTTTTTTTAGTAAAAAAATATCATTTTGATGTTGATGTTTAGAATGATCATATTTCCGTAGTCTGTTCCCAATTTTTGTCAAACTGTTGTATGCCTTCTTAATTTTATTCTGCTAAATCCATTTGCGTACAGTAACTTGAGAAGAACATGTCCTTCATTTTTATAAAAGCCAGTGTCTTTTATTAGCCTATCAGCAAGTGGCAAAGTATGTCGCCCATCTGTGAAAGGGCCGGTTCCATTTACTGAAATAATGACAGTTTGCAAGGACTGCATTCTCCGGTTTGAGGAGCTTAATGTTCCCATTTGGACAAGAGGTCCTTCACGTATCTGTGATGGTAACTCTGGCATTTATCCCAAGTAGATGCGTAGATATTTGATTTTGAAACATGTAGTAGAATATTCATATTTCTCCATACTTAGTTGCGCCTTTACAACTAAGTGAAACTTGGAGAAAGTCTGAGATTTGACAAAACTAGCATATAACTTTAAATATTCAATTCTGACGTCATTCTGTATCAGGTCAGATTTGTCCAACTTTCCACTTGCTTTTTAGTAACTACAGCCCCCCCCTTTTTTTTAGAGTTGCTCATACTTATTTTAATACTCTATCATGTATACTAAGAAAATCATACTTACTGTTTTCTAGCACAGAGCAGACTACGAGTATCTACAGTTAACCTTTGACCCCTATCTTATAGTCTATTCCCATTGGGAAGGCTGACTTTATCAATAGGGAAAAAAAAAGAAGAAACTGTTTAGTCCTTTCTCAATTTTGAGGAGTTGATAGGCTCCAACCCAGGGTCAGTGGAGCAGTTAGAAGGAAATCGAGTGCATTGCATTGTTGTGGACAATTCGCCTGGCAGAGCTGCCCCAAAGACAAGGAAGACGAATTCTCCAGCATCGCCCAAGCGGCAGTAACCCTGTATATAGAATGTGCTTCGGGCTAAGGTTTTAATGCATGTATTGGCAAAGACATCAGTGTGGCGAGGCCACATCACCGCGTGCTGCTCCCTTGGCTTTACTTACCGAGGCACCACATCCTATACCTCATCCTCTGGAAACTGAGCTGTTTGCTAGAATGCAGACTTCATATATTTTGTGGCTCAATATTTGCTTGGGGTTGGGGCAGGAGGTGGGGGGAAAGGGAGAGAGAGTCTTAGTAGCTAGGGAACTGTGTGCCAGCTAGAAAATTGATAACCCATAATATAAGGTGGGTTGTCTTTAAGCAAGAGTTCATTTCCTTTCTGGTTTTGCTTTTAGGAAGCAGGTGCCTGAGGGAGTTTTGTTCTTAAAGCAAGGCTGTAAATTCGCCTCAGCTGGCTGTATAGGCTTCAGGTCCAATTTTTAAAAAAGTATGTCTGGTCAAAATATTGAAAGAACTATGCTATTAGCCTTCACTTAGGCCACGTCCCACACATGAACACATAAAACGCATCTGATATGGGTTTCCCAGAGACAACATTGTCTCAATCATGTGTGAGGGGAAGAAGTTGGAGTTGATTTTATGGTTGGGTGCTATAGAATGAATGACCAAGGGCATTTCAACAGCTCAGGGGCCCAGGGCCACAGAGGGTAGAGGTGGGGGCTGAACACTTGGCATTACTCCCAACCCTGGAGTCCCATTTCTTGGCTCTCCATCATCCATAGGAAACCAATTCACAACTCTTAAAGAACTCAGTGAGCCTATCACTCTTCATGGCATGGCCATGGAAAACATAAAGCAAAATTAGAAATAGTGTATACAAGTTCATAAAGTTGTCCTTTTCCCTAATACATTTAGAATTTATTACCTTATGATGTTTCAAGCCATCCTGTTGCTTACTGCTTTGTCCTAGATATCGAGTTAGTAGTTTTTCATTAACATATCCCTTTTACAAAGGATTTAAAGCATTTACATAAAATATATACCATACAGTGTTGAAGCCAGCTTGTACCAGCGTGTGAGAGACAATTATTAAGCTTTCAAGAATTCTGTGAGCTAGTTGATAAATCCTTGGTAGCTGGAAATTGGTTATGGTGAGAATGTTTACTACTCCACAGAAATTGGCAAATGCAAAAAGTTTTTCAAAGAGGCAGCTTACCAACACACCGCTGAGAGGCTATACCAACTCTATTTAGTGAGTACCCAGGAAGAAATTATCAAAAATAGAGGCAAAAGAACACAATACTCATCCAAATCAAAGCACATGACTTCCTATAGAAGCTGAGTTTCTCAAAGTGTGGTTCATGGGCCACCTACATCAAAATGAATCACTTGAGATGCTTATGAAAAATGACTATTCCCGAGTCCCACACCAGCCGTGCAGGATGAGACCCTTGGGAGTTAAGCCCAGGAGACTGTGTTTAATAGGTGAGCCCAGGTGATTCTTTAGCATTCTCATGTCAGAGGACCACTGACTTGGAGGTGCAGGGTTTGGCTCGAACATTAAACTGTTCTTATTCTATAAAAAAACGGATACACAGATTTTTTTCCCCAAGAGGATTGAATAACCCAGTCTAAAATATAGTCATCTTTCTCATACATCCTCTCAGTAACAGCCTCCCTCACTGCACACTGTTTTGCACACACAGAGAAACCCTTGCCAGAGCTCATGCCTAAGAGAAGACGGATCACTTTCCCCAGAACCTCCCATGCATGAAAAAACATGGAAAAACTATAAGTTCATTAAGAAAATTTTGGGGGGAAAAAAGTGTAAAGAAGACTATTAAAATCATGCATAATTCCATCATAATTTCATTACTACTATAAATATTTGTGGAATCTTTTTACTATGTGTATTATTTCTTTGAAAACTTGGTATTCATACAGAATATACAAGGTGTCTCAAAAGATGTACATGCATTTTGAATGATTATAAAGTCAGCGTTCATTAACATACGTTCATTTTCAAAATTTAAAAGTATCTACAAAAGTGAATAATGTTTTTGTCAACACCTCTTTTCAAGCTGATGACTGTTCTGGTCCAGGCACTGCTGATGACAGGAAGCAGTAGAATCACAAGCAGCAATAATCATTTTGTTGGGCATTTGCATACCCTCAGTTCGTTGACTGTTGTGGGTTTTGTACTGTAAACTTTATCTTTTATGTATCCCCATAAAAAAAAGTCTAGTGGCACTTTAGGATAAAATTTCTTTGTTCACCCATTATTTCAAATCAGTTAAACCTGAAAAGGAGTAAAATTTAAGTGAGTTATCGGCTGTTAAAGTATGTACACATTTTTGCAGATGCCCTATATATAGTATCTTACCTTTTTTCATAGCATTATATTATGAGCATTTTCATTGATGTTTTGAAAAATTTACTTATTTATTTTTTTAATCCTCACCGAGGATATTTTTCCATTGATTTGTAGAGAGAGTAGAAGGGAGGGAGAGAAACATCGCTGTGAGAGAGACACATTGATTGTTTGCCTCCTACATGCGCCCCACCAAGGTATGGGCCCTTGACTGGGATCAAACCCGGGATGCTCTATCTACTTAGCAAAACCAACTAGGGCAAAACTATGTAATTTTGATGACTATCCAATATTCTGTGAGATCAATATACCATAATTTATCTTCTATTGTCAAACATGTAGAGTTTCCAGTTTTCACTGTCCCAAATAGTAATTCCTTGATAAGCACCGGGTACAAAAATTTTTATAGATTTCCTGTTCAAATCATAGAATTGCTGTTTGGAGGCTCAATTTCCCTGTAACTGTTTAGTTTAAGGGTTAATCTAAATTTAATTCTAAATTTTAGGATTATATCACACCTCTCCATTTCTCCCATTATTTTATTATGATTTCCATATCTCACTATTATCTACATATCTAAATTATGATATGAAACTATTTGGTAATATATTACTATATATGAAGAGTTTACTCATAACTAGAGCTATGAAACGGTCAAAAAAAACCATAACAGGTGGATTGAGTTACTATATTAGATTGGAAGAATGCAGAGTCCAGAATAGTGTTTCTCAGTGGGGGGTGGAGGGACGGGAAAAGTAATTTTGCTCCCCAAGGAACATTTGGCTGTATCTAGAGACATTTAATTGTCACAGTTTTGAGGGGATAGGAGGCAAGGAAGGAGTTGCTACTTCCATGTCCTGGGTAGGGGTCAGGGATGGGCCTAAGCATCCTACAATGTACAAGACAAGTGACTTGTCCTACACAAACTGTCAGTGTGGAGGTTGAAAACCCCTGTTCTAATCTCTGGACTTCACAAAGAGAAGGTACCTTCCTGGACATTAGCATTGATTGTCTCATGATGCCTGTGGATAACACAGAGAAATATACACCAGATGACATAACCCTAGAGGGATTATGAGCTATTTGAGAAGCTGTACCCAAGACTGCTAGTGATTCCATCCATATAAGCTTGCAAGAAAAAAGTTTGTCTCAAATTTTATTTTTAACGCTGGCCTGCTGAGGATTGGCATCAAACGATGGTGCCTGTGGGTCATACTTGAATGCCAAGAAGCTGCAGGGTTTGATAATGTGTCAGATGACAGAATCATCTGGAACAATGGATTGAATCAAACACAAAGAAACTTAATAGGAATAAATATAAAGTCTAGCTTTTAGGTCCAAAACTGAACGGTACAAACACAAGATGTGGAAGGTTTGACTTAATACCAAATATATGAAAAATTTGCCTGATGGTTTTCTTTGAGGGAAAGTTTAGCATGAGTCAATATGAGGATATGCTTGCCAAAAAAGTTAATCCAGTCCTATGCTACATGACTGCAAGCCCATAAACAAAACGAAGGAAGAAGCAATAATTCCAGTTTTACGCAGCTGAGATAATACCTGGAGCCTCCTGTGCTCTCTCACACACGAAGAATGGCAGCGCCAAGTCCAAGTTGTTTGAAAACGTTGAAGGACCGGTGAGTCATAGTCTGTACAGTTAGGAGGGAGCTGATTTCACATGATTGAAGGACTTGCCTGTGGAAAAGGAATTAGGCATATTTCATTCCATCCATTCTATTCTCTGTCTCTCTGTCTCTGTTTTTATTCATCCAATCATTTGTTTTCTTGAAGATACTAGTGAGGAATTATTTTAAGAGAGATGGCCTTCCGCCTTCCACTTAATAGAAGGGAAAACATCCTGACCATCACAGTCCTCATGACGCAGTAGTTTGTCGACACTGGAAATGTCTAATAAGGAACCGATTGAGAAACAATTAGTGTGTTAGGAAAGTATTGGACTAGGTCAGAGTTTCATAAGCTTCAGTCATTGATATATTGCCTTCATTGTCTTATTTATATTTATACACATGCAAATCAATAAAATATATAAGTGCAAAATCACGTAAGTTACTGTAATTACATACATTAAGCCACATACCACCAAAAATCTTTTTGTGTATCATTGATGCTGCATTTGTTCTTAGATTATCTCAATGGTCTTCTCCAGATCTCAGGGTCTTAGAAATCCTATATAATAAAAGCCTAATATGCTAAGTGTCTGCTTGTCTGGTTGGCCATTCAACCAATCAAAGTGTAATATGCTAATGATATACTAAGGCCGCTTGACATGCACTAACCACCAAGGGAGCAGAGAGTCGACCACTTGACCAGTCACTATGATATGCACTGACAACTAGGGGGCAGATGCTCCCATCTGTAGGTTAGCTTGCTGCTGGGGTCCGGCTGATCGGGACTGAGTGAGATGGGCCGGACACACCCTGGAGCCCTCCCATGGTCCCTCCTTGGCTGGTCAACCTCCCGTGTCCCTACTGGGTCCCAATCGTGCACTGGTGGTGTCCCTTGGCTTGGCCTACACCCTCTCACAATCCAGGACCCCTCAGGGGATGTCTGAGAGCCAGTTTCAGCCCGACAGTGGAACGACCGGTCGCTATGACATGCACTGACCACCAGGGGGCAGATGTTCAATGCAGGAGCTGTTCCCTGGTGGTCAGTGTGCTCCCACAGGGGGAGCGCCTCTCAGCCAGAAGCCAGGCTCACCCAAGGGCTCCCATACTGTGAGAGGGTGCAGGACGGGCTGAGGGACCCCCTGAGTGCATGAATTTCATGCACTGGGCCTCTAGTATGTACATATCTAAGTATAGAAGCATTTACCCTGAACTTTCTAGAGTGGCCTCTCTTGAAATTGCCATGGCATTGGTTCGTTGTAGTATGTGCACTATTCTTTTTATTATTTTTTATCACCTTATACCCTCTTTTACCTCCCACTCATTCCTCTCCACTCTCTCAATCACCATACTGTTGTCCATGACCATGAGTTCTCTCTCTTTTTTTCCTTCTTTGCTCAGTCTCCTCTCTAAATTCTCCCCCAAGCTGTCTACCTGCTCTCTATCTATGACTCTGTCTCTATTTTACTTGATAGTTCAGTTTGTTCATTAAATTCCACATGTGAGTAAAAGCATATGGTACTTGTCTTTCTCTGACTGGCTTATTATAGCATAATACTCTCCAGGTCCATCCATGCTGTCCCAAAAGGTAAAGTTTTCTTCCTTTTTACAGCAGAGTAGTATTTCATTGTGTAAATGTACCACGGCTTTTTTTTAAAAAAAAAAAATTTCTTTATTGATTAGATATTACATATGTGTCCTTATTCCCACTCATGCCTTCACACCCACCCACCCCCCACTCCACCCCCCCCCCGGTGTCTGTGTCCATTGGTTAGGCTTATATGCATGCATACAAGTCCTTTGGTTGATCTTTCCCCCTTACCCCCACCCTCCCCTACCTTCCCTCTGAGGTTTGATGGTCTAATCGATGCTTTCCTGTCTCTGGATCTGTTTTGTTCATCAGTTTATGTTGCTCATTATATTCCACAAATGAGTGAGATCATGTGATCTTTATCTTGTACCACAACTTTTTTATCCAGTTGTATATGCACTATTCTTATCTGAGTGTATAAGCTCAAATTTCCTGCTCAACATTGTGCACTAGGATTTTCTTTGTCTCCTATTTGATTTGTTGAGCTGGTCATGTGTCCCCTCCTGAAACATGTCAAACAGCCCACTGCTGTGAAGCCCTGTTTTAAACAAACTCATATTTTTTCTAGTAAGATTGGAAATATTAAAACATCAGTTCTAAATTTCTACGTGCATTGCTAGGAGAATGAATTCAATATTATATTCAAAGATTATTTCTTATAGAAATTTTTATCAGGCTAAATTAAATTAGCATTTTTCAAACATTCAGATTATGTAAATTCGTACAGTGAACAGAAAGCAAGAGATTGTCTTAGCCAGTCAGTGAACATATCTTTTTGTTTTATTCCATGACTTGAACTTAAATTGATAACCTTTTACAAAGTGTGAAATTAACCAAAGTCTTAAACCTATAAAACACCTAACTCCATGCATGTTGTATTTGTATTGTTAATGCCTTGTCAGAAGTCAGGTGGAGATTAGGTAAAAAAAAAAAAATATATATATATATATATATATATATATATATATATATATATATATATTTCCTCATTTATCTAGGATTATGGTACTGAGGGAGGAAAAAAATCTCCATTGACATCAAAGGCTGTCTTCCATTAAAGCCCCATATCACCGAAATAACATTTGATTAACTGAAACGTCTTACTAATATGGAGTGGGAGAAGGAGTTTAATAACAGGAGTTTGCAGTTCAAGATTTTCTATTATTCTTATATACCATTATCAGAGTTTATTTTGCAAGGGAGCTTATTCAGTGTGTTAATGAGACGTTTTTGTAGATCTTATTAGACTCTTAGAAGGATAGATGAGGAGGTGAAAGAGGTGACTTGTCCCGTCCAGGATTGAGAAGCATGAAAACATACGGCTCTTGTTTTCAACCAGTGGCCTGAACGGAATGCCTAAGTGAGAGTGAAGCTAAGATTAGGGAAGTTCATCCGTTTCAGTGTCTGCATTCAAGGTTCTAAGTTTTCTTTCCTGGTAGAAAGGCTTCCAAGAACGCACAGTCCTCTCCCTTGCCTTATCAGCCAGGCTGCTTGTGGCCTGTTCCCTTCGTTTAAATCAATACATGTGTTTTTGATATTTGGCAAACCGAAATTTAATTATGCAGCTGCAAGTTCCCCCCATAAACGAAATGCATCTTAGAAAAATAAAAACATTCAGAAACCATTTATAGTTTGAGAATACAAGTGAGTGAAAATCTATTCCCAGCCTCTCAGCGTTTTATTTAATTTTGGGAGATTTTTATGTTACTGGAAATTGAAATGAGAACCAGAATAAGGCTAGAGTTTATCCAACATTTGTTCATGCTGCAAAATGAAGATGCTTAGAAAGGAAATGAAAGTATTATATTTGAAATTAACATTTTACTTGTAACCTCCATAAGTATTACCCTCCTAAATACATACAGCAACAAATGAATTGATAGGATTTTTTTCATTATTGTATCCAAAAAAGAGTGCCTACTTTATTAAAGATACCAGAAGGCTGGTTTCTTTAATATGCCAAGAGACTCTCTATAATTAATTATTTACTGAACTTAAACGTTGGCATTATTTAAACTGTTGAAAACACCCATGATTTGGCATGATCACACTCACATGATTAATTCAGCATGGCTTTGCTCCTCCCTGAAGATCCCTGTCTTTTTGCAGTAGAATTTGCTAGGTCCTATGGTGTGGGCAAAATAAAACGTTGGAATGCTTCCCAGTTTTAATAGTCCTAATTTATTATTACCACTGAACCCTGATCAGATCATGGACTGGATTAGATCCCAGTTTTTCAAAATGCCCCAATTTATGGCTCCCTTAGAGTCCTGATAAAAATGTGTATTTGAATAAGGCTTTGGGTGGCTAACCGAGATCCAGTTAATTACTTTTAGATTCTTATTAGATCATCACTGCACGGAAGTTATGAAACATATTACTAGACGATGCTTCTCAGGACAAGGTCATGGTCTCATTTTATGCTGACAGAAAGAAGCTATCAGATTTCGGTTCTTCATAGTACTAACCATCTCAGTGAATAGAAAGAGATTTGCCGTATCCCAGTAATTACTATTGATGCTTGGGTTGCAGTAAGGATGCCTCCTTTCCTAGAATAAGAATTGAAGAGAGAGGGGTGGGGGAGAACACTCAAAGACACAGGGCATAGTGGCTACTACACCCCACCACCCCGTATTCAGAAGCCATCTTTCAAGATTTACTTCTAATTTAGAAGGCAGAGGGGGATGCTGGTGGTTTTAATATCCATACATTTATTTGATCATTGTAACACCTATCTTCTCAGAAATGCTTGTGGTCACCAAAAAATTTGGCACATTACTGTATTCCTATAGACAAGAGCTGGGATCACCTACATCCTACTGTCGCGCCAGCATTTTTTATGAGCCAAAATCCTTTTATGGAACTTGAATCAATGTTAGAAGTGCTGTATTAGCAACTCCTTGTCAGCCGAGCTGGATTAATACATAAAATGAATCACTTGACTGGCAGGCTTTCCAATAGTCGTTCAGACAAACTTCTAAGATTAAAGTACACCAGCTCTTTTAAAAAGTGTTTTAAGAGGATACTCTTAAATTCAAATACCCTGGAGTGACATATTATATTGTTGTATTCAATTATAGTGCAATTGAAATACATTCTAAAAAGAAATTATACTAATCTATCTAGAGTGATTCCATGGAAATGTATAGAATACCTGATATGATTTTTTTTTAAAGTCAGACCCAGTTGGTGTGGCTCAGTGGTTGAGCATGGACCCATGAAGCAGGAGGTCATGGTTCAATTCCAGTTAGGGCATGTGCCCAGGTTGTGGGCTTGATCCCCAGTAGAGGAAGTACAGGAGGCAGCGAATCAGTTATCCTCTCTCATCATTGATGTTTCTAGCTCTCTCCTTCCTTCTTCTCTAAAATCAATAAAAACATACTTTTAAAAATTAACGTATGGGCTTGCCCCAAGACTTACTTTAAAAAATTTTTTGTAAAGTTCTATTTATCTGTATTTTGCTTTTAATATACACACAAAAATATATTCAACATAATTAATTAACTTTGGTTTGCACTGAACTTTATGCAAATCAGAGGTCTAGATAGATTTAGTTTGATGAAGGTTACCTACAGCAGTGGCAGAATCTGAAAATAGCATTTTCCATGAAAGCTTTGGGTCATTGTAACTTGTAGAAGGCCATTTGGTGACTAGAATTTAGGAATAAGAGTCCAACACTTATTTTATCGATTGTTTCCATGCCTTTGGATAAACCACTTTTGAGGATGTATTCTTCAAGACCCTCTTGTTATTACCATGAAATAAAATGGTAGTAATAATACTATAAGACCTCAGTTTTATACATTTTATTTGGGTAAAATGTTTTTTAACTGCTAAGTTCCTTGGAAGGGAAAAAAAAGGAAAAAAATAAAAGTTAAGTGAATCCAGCATATTTACTGTGAACCAGCTCAGGCTGGGCAGTGTACAAATAAACATAATTTGTTGAAAGTGCTCTGACAGATGTGGGCAAATCAAACTTTTTTAAGTCAAATGGCATTTTCTAGGACTTCTAAAGTGTTTCGCCTTCATTTCTTGTTGGCCATATGTTACATTGCATCCTGCTTTGGACAGCTCCCATGACAACGCACCCACTGTGGAGGCCAAGATTATTGTTCACACAGGTTGGCAAGTTCTGCAGGTTCAAAGGACACTCGACCTATTGTCTTCCAGAGTCTGCTTTTTCCCCTTTTGCATTCTTTATATAGAAATCCTAACCTAGGCCTGTGATTTCAAACACTAAGTTTTGAATATGCTTTTTTCCAAAATTTCCTGGGCACTTTTCCACTGGGAGTGATTTTTCCCTCCCAGGGACCATTCAACAAGGGTCTGAAGACATTTTTAGTTATCCCACCAGAAGGAAGGTGCTTCTGGAATCTAGTAGATAGAAAACGAGCATGTTTCTCACCGACCTACAATGCATAGGACAGCATCTCTATAAGAAAGAATTATCCGGCTCTACATCTCAGTTGTGCCAAGGTGAAGAAACCCTGTTTTAGAGAAATAGATAATTGTATAACATGGATATAGATGTACAGCTATAGACAGACGTGTGCTGTAGATATGAAGAATCTCTATGGTTGGACCTAAGGACGTGCATTTAAAAGCCTTTTCCCAGATGATTGTTGTTTATAACTGTGATTGGGATCAACTGCCAAGGGGGTGACCTGGGGAGGCATGTGGCCAGGTGGGGCGGTTACAAGGCCTGGGAGAGGGTCAGAGCTAGGTTACAGACCTGCCTCAGCATGAGCACAGTCAGGCCACTCAGCTGTTTCAGGCCGCTCTGTTCTGGTCTGTGAAATGCGAAGTCTGTCTTTTGGACGTTGGGAAAAGCTGTATTTCCGAAGCAAGCACCTGGCCCACTAGGTGCTCAGTGCTTTTTTCTGACCAGCTCTGGGGATTAAAGGCCCCAGATAATCCCTTCAGTAGCCTTCGGGAGCCCGGAAGGCTCTGAGACACACCATCTGGGAAAATTGCTGAACTGGATATTGTCGTGAGGAAGAAGGCCAACTTGAATGCAGGCTTTGCCCAGCTGGGAGTCGTGCCAGGTAATTCCATTCAAGAAGCTTCTCCTCGTTTCTTATTGATCACCTGTTGGAAGTTGAGCCGCTGAGTGATCTTGGCAGGAGATGGCAGCACAGCAGCGAGGGAGAGCTGACTGCAGCCAGTGCTGGGCTGCCCTGGGAGCAGTTCCGGGGGGAGGGGCGCCAGTGGCATGGGTGACTGCCTGCCAGCCTTTCCAAGTCCACGGGGCATGTGGCTGCAGAAAGCACTTGTAACCACAGTCGTTAAATCCACCAAATCCTCACTTTGCATTTTCATTGTATTTGTTACACTGGTTGGGAGGGTGATGCTGGCCTGCTAATGTTTCAGACCCAGTCTTCGGTGGAAATGGAACAGACATGTCCATATTCTCCCCGTTCACTCTCTCCCACCCACCTGTCCTTGCTCTGGGAGGTTAATTATTGAATGACTTTATAGTGCTTCTGAATTGACTTTAGATTGATGTCCAGAGGAACCTGACCCTTTCCCAGGCTCAGACTCCTGCCTCTTTCTGCTTTGCGCCCTTTGTTTGACTTTAGTATAGAAAGTCTAAAGAGGTTGAAGTGGGTTGGGCTGTGGCATCAAAGTCTGCTTTTCTAAGAGGTCATTTAAAAGAGCCTTTTTATTTCAACTACAGTAGTAACAGTTGGCTGTTTAGGTAGAAGCTGTAAGTATTCGTGTTCTTGGGAGGATCTTAGGTAAATAATCATTTGTGGAATAGTGATTTTGTGAAGTGAAATTGCTAAATACAACAGGTTGGTGAAGAGCGAATTAGGAAATAATAGCCTTGATCAGCCATTCCTCTCTTCAAAACTATTCATGGCTTTCTGTTGTCTGCTGTATGTGGTTCACACTCCTTGGCCTAATACCTGACAGTAGCCAAGCTTTCAAATTATAAGTTTTACTTCTGGCCAAGGTGACCTGTATACTCCAGCCATTCTGGAATGTTCATTTTTTTGAGATGACCATAACCCTTTCCAATCTCTGTACTTTTCTTAAGACCATTTTCCTGGAAACCCTCCTTCTGTCTCACTTGGTCCAAATCAATGGAAATTCAGTAAACTCACTTCTTCCATTGTATCTTCCCAAACCACCCAAGTTAAAAGAAAATTCTTCCACTGAATAACCTGGGTCAAGTTACTTAATGTTTCTATCTTTCCTTTGTTTAACTGCAAAGTGGGTTTATAGTCATTGTAGCATCATGATATTGTTGTGAGGATTGAGACACTGAAGTGAAGCATTCAGAATAGTGCCAAGCATAGAGATGTTCAATAAATGGTAAACTTACCATTTTTCTTAGAGCATTTATTTGAAAGAGAATGAAAATTAAAATCAAGTAGTGTTACAGCCCAAACCCAACTCTTCTCTGCATTGGCTGTGCATTCGTGCATATTTTGAAACCTTTGGAGCCTCAGCCAGTTCGCCTGGAAATTATTTTTCAAAGGGGAGAGATAATATCTAGCTGTCAGAGTTCCTATGAAATTTATATAAGATGAAATAATTGAAGCATCTAGAGCAGGTCTTGGCATATGGTAGATACAGGTTGTTATTATTGTTGTTATTTTGCTTCATTGAATTGTAGATGTTTATGATTTCAAACGTGCCTTCTCTCCCTCTCTTGTAATTTTCTTGAGGCAAAGACTACATTATAATCATTTTTCTATTTCTCTCAGCATCTAATACATTGTTTCACAGAGTAGGCACTCAATAAGCAGTTGTTGAGTGAGGGATGGATGGATGGATGGATGGATGGATGGGTGAATGAATATGAAACTGTACTAATTTTAATTTTACATTTCAAGTTAATATTTGCTAGAATGGAACCAAGGGGCAGAATAAGCAGAATCAATGGTTGACAAAGCAATAGAGTTTAGAAGAAGACTGTCCCTTGGGCTATGAAATGGTGTCAAGAAGCATGAGGTCATTTGTAACCAGCAGTAGAACTGTGGACATGGATCAGCGAAGCGTAGTGGCCAGCCCATCAGGACCATCAGCACTTGTTTTCCTCTCACTGAGCCAGATCCTACCAGACAAGACCTTAAAGTGAATGAAATTTATCCACTTCACACACAAATGGAAATGCCGTGGCCTAGAGAGTTGTTTGTTTGTTTTTTAATTGGGCTTTTGCCCTCATCCTTTTCCATTGGCTTAAATTTAACCAGTTGAAATTATTTTTAAGTACCATTCATTCCAATCTCTGAAAAGGAAAGGTTTGCCTTTCTAGAGAAAACTGAACTCGAGTGTATAGATGATACACATTGTCCTTGGCTTATTCTCCATCAAAGAAGGTTATTTTTGTACTGCATGCTGTGCCTATTCAATCAGAATTCATGGTGCAGATAACGTTTCAGGGAGGAAGCATAAAAAACTGTAATGGAAAGGGAGTTTCAGGAAAAATGGCAGCAGCCATTGGTGATGTACACGATGCCATAGAGCTGCTCTCTTAGGGAGGCACTATGACTAAAATCCAAGTGCATAATTAGGAGTCCACATTACCGTTAAATTACAGTTTTTATCTTATAATTTCTTATTATATACTAGGGGCCCGGTGCATGAAATTCGTGCACTGGGTGTGGGGGTGCGGGGGAGAGTGTCCCTCAGCCCAGCCTGCCCCCTCTCACATACTGGGAGCCCTCAGGCGTTGACCCCCATCACCCTCTGATCACCTGATCGGCCCCTTGCCCAGGCCTGACGCCTCCGCCAGAGGTGTCAGGCTTGGACAGGGGACCCCCATCTCCCCCCGATCACTGGCTCTGGCCCCCGCCCAGGCCTGAGGCCTCTGTCCCAGGAATCATGCCTGGGCAGGGGACCCCCATCTCCCTCTGATCGCTTGCTCCACCCCCCGCCCAAGCCTGACGCCTCTGACCCAGGCTTCAGGCCTGGGCAAGGGGACCATCATATCCCCCCAATCCCCGGCTCCGCCCCTCGCCCAGGCCTGATGCCTCGGCCAGAGGAGTTGACCCTCATCACCCTCCGATCACCAATCACCGGATCGGCCCCTTGACCAGGCCTGATGCCTCCGGCAGAGGTGTCAGGCCTGGGCAGGGGACCCCCAGCTCCCCGCGGTTTCAGGCTCTGCCCCTGCCCAGGCCTAACGCCTCTGGCCTAGGTGTCCAGCCCAGGCAGTGGGGACCTGCAGTGGCAGCGGGGGGCGCCGTGATCGTGGGCTTCGCTTTAGGCCCAGGCAAGGGACCCCTAGCTCCTGGGGCTGCCAGCTTCGTCTGTGCCCAGCTCCCATCGCTGGCTCCACCCCTACTTCCTGCTATCACTGGCCAGGGCAGCAAAGGCGCCTGATTCTCCGATCATGGCTGGGGGGCAGGGCAAAGGCGGCCCCAGGGCCGCCTTTGCCCTGCCCCCCAGCTCTTAGCTCCCCCCTGGGTTTCTGATCACTGTCAGTGGCAGGGGGCTTCTTCCTGCGTTCCCTTTCGCCTCCCTGCATTGTGCCTACATATGCAAATTAGCTGCCATCTTGTTGGCAGTTAACTGCCAATCTTAGTTGGCAGTTAACTGCCAATCTTAGTTGGTAGTTAATTTGCATATAGCCCTGATTAGCCAATGAAAATGGTATCGCCCTACGCCAATTACCATTTTTCTCTTTTATTAGTGTAGATTCTCCTGCAATTTCGCGCCTTTTCTTCTTGTCTAGATCCTAATTCTCTTGAGGCACAGATTGCAACTACTACTTGTTTCATTCCCTTACCTCTCGGTAGAGAGAAGATATTTAGTAAACTCCTGGTTGACCTGAAAGTATAAAATAATATCAGATTTAAAGAAGTTACTTATAAAATTTTAAAAAATAAGAAACTCCTAAGAATCAGAAGGAAAATAATGAATAACCATGTATTAAAATAGACTGCCTAAACTAACAGCTGGTAGAGGGGAGGAGGGTTAGGGGGCTTGGTGAAAAAGGTGAAGGGATTAAGCAAAAAAATAAAATAAAATAAATTTATGGACACAGACGCCAGTATAGCGATTATCAAAGGGAAAGAAAGGGAGGTGTGGGAGGTAGAAGAGGTAAAGGGCGGATAAATGGTGATGGAAGGAGACTTGACTGGAGTGATGAGCACACAATACAATATACAGATGATGTGTTGTAGAATTTTACACCTGAAACCTATATAATTTTATTAACCAATGCTACCCCAATAAACTCAAGAAATAAAAAATAAAGTAAAATTAAAAAGATTGCCTAAATTTCTTGTCTAGTTTTGAAAGTATAGTGTTCTGCTTAAAAAAAAAAGAAATTAAAAAAAATTAGCCTGATTATAATAGTAAGCACCAGTTAGAAAAAATTAAAAAAAAACAAAAGACTAGAGAAGAAGTTGCTTAGATAAATCCTTTTAAAAAAAATAGCAGACTCTATTAATGACAGTATCAACAGCTAATTAAAAATTCTATTAGTGAAGATATAAAAGATGGCACATTTTCAATTCAGATTGACACTGAGGACATAGAGATAATTGATATTTGTTCAATAATCCTAAAATGTTTCACCGTCTCTAATAGACACTATGATAGCCAGAGAAACTTTCAAGTGCTAAAAATATATATATCCCAGCCACTTAGAAATATTTTCAGATCAAATAATGTGTCTTTGCAAAAAAGTGTAATGTTTTTGCTGAGTGAGCATCAATCCACTTTAGTGGGTTGACTTTGTTTAAGAAAAAAATCACTGAATCAAAGAAATACATTGTGTAATTCATATGTTTTTAATCTGCTTATAGTAGATGTAAGAAGAAAGTCAAGAGAGGATAATTACTACTTGAACTTTTAAATCTCAGAGCTGCCTTTTGTAACAGTCACATAAATGAATGCATATTGAAAAAAATTATGCAATGACCATTAAATATTCCACTTTGGAAAAACAAGATCATAGCTTTAATAAAATGCTTTTGTCTTATAATTGGCTGCTTTGATATTCAATTAAATATGTTGTGATATTTTTTTACACAGCAGATTAAAAACTTGGTATAGTAATTTTTCTAGTTAACAATCAGTTCTATCCTCAATGGTTATAGCTTTGCCTTTGTCAATTTCAAAAGGATGGACAGGTAAGACCTAACAAAGGCTTTATATGAAACTAGAACATTTTACAAAATGTTAAGGAATGGCCAGTCAGTTCTTGAGAAAGCATAATTCTTTACACCAGCACACAAAAATTCAATGCCAAGAAAACTGGCGTTATGCTAAAACATTCCCTGCCTCAAATATGTATATGACTTAAGATAAAAATGGATGCCTAATGTCATTGTCCAATTCATATCATCAAATGATAAATAGAGGAAATAAATATACTCTACTGGAGCTAGTCATGCAACCCACATTGATCAATCCAAAATAACCTCCTGCATATATCAATTACCATGGCTCACACGACTGAGGTTTACATAAGCTTGGCTCTGCCTAAATTCAAGTAATTTTTTAAAAAGTGACCCAATATTCCAATATGGGGTGTGAACCAAAATAGAAATTCAACTTATCAAAAATATACTTCTAGATTTTGCTTCTAAGCAGGAGAGGAGGAACACAGTATGTTGAAAGCATGCCAATTAAGAAGGGAAAATTGAGAAAGATCTCCAAATGCCACAAATTAGAAGTAAAATGTATAGTATGTTTTCACAACTTTTCTGGAGCATTTGAAAACATTCGAAACTATATAGACATGCTTATGCTTCTATTTACACACTCATTTTTATATTTCCTCATAATCAGATGACATAGGAAAGGAATTTTTTCATCTAACAAAATCTGAGAAGCTGTTTCAGACATAGACTAGCTGAGGAGTACTTAAGTTTTATTTTATTACATTGTGGCTTTAGAGGATATCTTTCTGATATTAAGAGACCTTAGCTGTTGGAAAGTTTCACTGTTTGTGGGAATATCTGTAATGTTGTAACCCCTGCAAGTGGCTGTGTGTATGTGTGTGTCTGTGTCTGACTGTCTTTCTTTGTGAGATTGGTGGTTACATAGATAGATATTATGCATATAGTTTTAAAAGTGCTTGGAACTGTACTTCTTAGCCCCCACTCAAGCATTTAATAAGCAGTCCTTGACTGGTTGGAAAAGCAGACGTTTTCAGTGTTGTTGTTTTTAAATATTTTTTTTATTGATTTTTATTTTTTATTATTTTTTATTTTTTTAGGTTTGTTTTTTTTTTAATATATTTTATTGATTTTTTACAGAGAGGAAGGGAGAGAGATAGAGAGTTAGAAACATCGGTGAGAGAGAAACATCGATCAGCTGCCTCCTGCACATCTCCCACTGGGGATGTGCCCGCAACCCAGGTACATACCCTTGACCGGAATCGAACCCGGGACCTTTCAGTCCGCAAGCCGACGCTCTATCCACTGAGCCAAACCGGTTTCGGCTTTTATTGATTTTTAGAGAGAGAGGGAAGGGAAGTGGATGGATGAAAGAGAAATATCATGGACGGTTGCCTCCTGCACGCCCCCTACTGGGGATCAAGCCTGCAACCAGGGCATGTGCCCTGACTAGGAAGGAACCGCGACCTCTTGGTTCCTAGGTCGAAGCTCAATCACTGAGCCACACCAGCCAGGCAGAAGTTTTCAAAATCAATTATTGTATAACATCAGTTTACATACTATAGAAAAGGATGTCCGTGAGGAGCATTGGGTACTTGAAAAGGAGAGAAATAGCAGAGTGCGGGGAGTGGACAACAGGTGGGAAGCCACCACCCCCTCTTGCACCCCACCTCCCTGAAATGCCCCTGAAGGCCTGCACCTGCCTGTGAGCAAAAGTAGACTTTTGTTCACTGAAAACAACTGGTTGGCTCAGATAATTAAGGTAATATGCTAATAAGGCTGATACTATATAAACTATACCCCTTTATTGAAAATTGAAACATTCAAAAATCAGTTCATTCCCACTGTGGTCCAAGTACTGTAACAGATGCTAAGGACTCGGACTAGTATTTTTTTTAAAGCAGGAAAAGCAGGTCTTTGTCATCAAGCAATTTGTAGTTCTTATAAGTAATCCAAACGGTACCTCCCACCCCAGGTGAACATCTAAAATGTGTTCTCTCAAACAGAGGCCTTCAAGCTGAGGGAACAAATGAACCCTATTTTCAGGGAGGGCATTGGAGCATGTCACCTGTATATACAAAAGGTGGCAAGTCTCACCCCACATGTAGCCTATTGAGTGCATCTCTTCCTTGTAACCCTCCAACCTGAACCCCACGTGCTGGAGCCATCCTTGGAGGATCAACTCAGCCACCCTGACCTTTCACTGAAGAGCAGAAATGTGTCTGGCTGCTCTGTGTGTGACAGCCCTGGGTGCCATCCAGACAGGAAGTACGCTGGAGGCTTAAGATGTGCATTTTAAGATCTAACAGGCATGCTACTGACAGGCAATACTTATTTGGATAAACTGTTGCTAATCTTTACCATCTTGTATTCACACTTTTTTCCTTTACTCTTTTTTTCTTTTTCACATTTCTCATATGATAGGTCACCTTTAGTTGGTTACTTCATTTGAATAGTTTCCGATTTCAGTTCTAAAAGCACATGAGAAAGATTTGTGTTCTGATGATTTTTTTAATATTTTTGATCATCTGTGGAACTAATTATCTATTTTACATCCCTGAATCTTTTTCCTCAGGATACACCATCTTGCCTTCGAATCTGAAGTTAAATTATACTTATATGAAATTTTCCCACTTACAGGACTCGAGAAGATACTTTCTGCTATGATTCACTTTTGACTTTTTAATTATTTTTGGCCTGAACTCTTCAATAATTCAGCAAGCATTAATTGAGAAGCTAGGCATTTAGGGGAAATAGCAAGATGAGTAAAATACTACCTCATCCCTCAACAAGTTCATGATTAAGAGAGAGGAGAGAAAACAATACACAACTAATTACAATGAAGTTAAACTGTGGTAAATACTGTAACAGGCTCTAAAAGTGCTGTGTGATCACAGAGAAGGCAGCCACGAATAAATAGTGTTCTAGGTGGGACAATAGGACAGACCTTCCTTAGCACCCAGTATAATAGACACTTGCAATGAAATCATTAAAATCAATTAGAAAGTACAACTTAACTGGGCAACATATTGAAAGAGATTTTTAAATTCTTAAACTCATCAATAATATATGATATTTTTGCTGCTGACTAGAGAGGAATTTAAGTCTCAGGAAGATTTTTCATTTGAAATCTAAGGGGTTTTCCAAGCAATCAGGGTGCTTTTAATTATAATTTCTTTCTCCAAAGCTGACAGAGACAGCTGAAAAGTTTAGGGCGAAACTTTCTGGGAAAATAGCAGTTAGTTGAGTCAGGCAGATAACGTCAGTTTCCAGTAGTGTGTGAAAGTTTTGCAAAAATAGTTCTGTTGATAGGGGGTTTACACACTATCTATTTGTGTATAGGTCTACTAGTATTTGCAATATAGATATAGATATATGGTTTTTAAAGATGAAGCAAATTGAACTTTTGTTACAGTTTTGAACAACTAAAAAAAAAATCAACTTGGGTAACAAAAGGCCATTTTCGCCTTTTGTCTTACATATTGGCAACAGATATGACAACCCAAGCTACCTGAACAAGCAAGTGCCATGTTTCTTACAATTCACTTACCCTTTAAACTTTTGCAAGGTAGTAATTATACCAAAACTTCATTAATCTGGACTTAACTAATCAGATCTATACTAATAAAAACCTAGGTGGCCCTCATGCCCTCATGTCATCACAAGATGGCTGGCAGGGGAGGGCAGTAGTGGGCGATCGGGCTGGCAGGGGAGCAGTTAGGGGGTGATCAGGCTGGCAGGCAGAAGTGGTTAGGGACTGATCAGGCAGGCGGGCAGGAGAATGGTTAGGAGCCAGCAGTCCCGGATTGTGAGAGGGATGTCCAACTGCTGGTTTAGGCTCAATCCCAAACCCGCAGTCAGACATCCCCTGAGGGTCCCAGATTGGAGAAGGTGCAGGCTGGGCTGAGGGACACCCCCCTCCCCAGTATACGAATTTCATGCACTGGTCCTCTAGTCTACACTAATAAAAGACAAACATGCAAATTGACCATACCTTTGCTATGCCTTAAGCCACGCCCACCGGCCAATCAGAGTGACTATATGCAAATTAACCCAACCAAGATGGCAGCCGGAGCAAGCAGGAAGCTTGGTTGCCCCAATGATGGAGGAAGCCAAGCTTCCTGGCTCTGAGCTCCACTCAAAGCAACAAAGTTTCAATTATAGAAGGTAAATAAACCCCAGATACCTGCTTTCAGCCGGCTGTGGCCACGGAGCTGGAGTGAGCAGGAGGCTTCCCTCCCGCCTGCCCTGGCTGGCTCTGAGCTCCTCTCAAGGCTACAAAGTTTCAATTATAGAAGGTAAATAAATCCCAGAATAAAAAAAGGAAAAAGATAAAAAGGAGAGGCTGGGAGCTTCCATCTCCGGGAGGCTTGGCCAGCCTGAAAACAGCCCTCAGCCCCTCACCCAGACTGGCCAGGCACCACAGTGGGGACTCCCCACCCTAAAGGGGGTGTGGCCAGCCTGAAAACAGCCATCAGCCCCTCACCCAGGCTGGCCAAACCTCCATGGGGTGAGGGTCCCCACTGGGGGGGGCTTGACCAGCCTGCAAACAGCCATCAGCCCCTCACCCAGGCTGGCCAGGCACCCCAGTGGGGACCCCCACCCTAAAGGGGGTGTGACCAGTCTGCAAACACCCGTCAGCCCCTCACCCAGGCTGGACAGGCACCCCAGCGGGACCCCCACCCTGATCCAGGACACCCTTCAGGGCAAACCAGCCAGCCCCCACCCATGCACCAGACCTCTATCCTATATAATAAATGGGTAATATGCAACTAACCCTAACAGCAGAATGACTGGGAATGACTGGTCAGTATGACACACACTGACCACCAGGGGGCAGATGCTCAATGCAGGAGCTGCCCCCTGCTGATCAGTGCACTCCCACAGGGGGAGCTCTGCTCAGCCACAAGCCAGGCTGATGGCTGCCAGTACAGTGGTGGTGGTGGGAGCCTCTCCTGCCTCCTCAGCAGCGCTAAGGATGTCCGACTGCAGCTTAGGCCTGCTCCCCACTGGCAAGTGGACATCCCCCGAAGGCTGCCGGGCTTCCAGAGGGATGTCTGACTGCCAGCTTGGGCCCGATCCCTCAGGGAGTGGGCCTAAGCCAGCAGGTGGACATCCTCCGAGGGGTCCCAGATTGCAAGAGTGCATAACCGGGCTGAGAGACCTCCCCCCCCCCCCCCCAATGCACAAATTTTTGTGCTCCGGGCCTCTAGTTCTTTCATAATTCCTTTGAACATTTCATTTAGGAGGGGAGGTGGAATGGAGAGAATAAACAATGCCCCCCAGTGCCAGGCATAGGCTAGGCCTTCAGCAAATGCGGATGAAATGTATCAAGTAAACTTACAGCTAACATTTCGTTACTCCATTGTGACTCTTCCGTATCTCAGATGTTATAAGGATGAATATTGGAGCCGAGAAGGCTGGTCTTTAAGTGATGCATGTACTAAGACTTCTAAAAGAAATTCTATTCAGTGAGTTGAGTTAGGACAAGTTAAAGGATTAGTATGTTTTAGAAAAATTTTCAGCCAACAGATTCAAGCCAGAAGCATTTGCTGTTTTGCTCTCAATCAAGCTGAAAATTTAATTAGCTGTAACATCCCCATCCCCTGTGCATTTCACCAATGCAGGTCATATAGCAATTATTAAAAGTAACTACTCTGTCTAGGGTTCCAAGTATAAAGGAAGAAGCTGGATGAATTGGGCAATGCTTTGCAGACACCCCTAGGGGTGTGTGCATGTGAAATTGCTACTTCCCCCTCAGCTATGTCAGAAATGGAGGATTATTATTATTTATTTAAAAATATATATGTTTTTATTGATTTGAGGGGTGGGGGGCATTGATCAGCTGCCTACTGCACATCCCTTACTGGGGATTGAGCCCAAAACCTGGGCATGTGCCCTGACTGGGAATTGAACCAGCAACTTCTTGGTGCATGGGACGATGCCCAACCAACTGAGCCACACTAGCCAGGGCAGGATTGTTATTATTCTTGCCAACAATCTCTGTCACTTATGTGCCAGAGATTGAAAACTAGCTTTTAGTTATATTAATAGCTTTAGCTGTATTAAGTCATTTAGCCTTCTCCCTGTGAGGTAGATACTATTATATTTCTCATCTTACAGGTGACAGAGAGGTTCAATAATTTGCCCATGGTCTCAAAATTAGAATGAGACAGAACTCGGTTCCAAACCCAGGCTCTCTGGCTCCTTCTGCCACGCTGCTTCTCCATTTCTCAAACAGCAGCGTGCTGCATACCCTCCACTGTGGCTGGGCTATTGGAAAAAGGCCTTCTTCAGTGGAGCTGTAAGGTGCGGAGGCTGCCTCCTGTGCAGATCTGAAGGCACAAGTCTACATGCAAATCTCCCTCATTAAAACCATAATTAATTTATGGAAAGTGAATTGTTATTATTTCAGGGACGAATACATGTTGGAATATGCTGATTATTTTAATGAACCAAGGGGCTCTTCTGGGATACTTCCACTGTATATTTGCAAGCAGGTCGCTGTAGATTTTCTAAGAGAGGGGATAAAAAGACTGCTGCTTATTTGGAAGTTTTGCTTTATTTAAAATGCAAAAGAGTACATGCACTCTATAGCGAATCTGGGGCGATGATAGGGCAGTATCTGTAGGAAGGCCCTGGCATCAGCTCTTTGAAACCCACAGTTCTTCTTCAGGGGGGTCATTTCTTGTGTCACAGATTCAGCTGCAGGACCACGTTGGGTAGATGTTGGGCCCACAATAAGGTCTCCAATATAATTGATATGTTGACATTTAGAGCCATTCATTTAGGTTCCTTCTTCTATGTTCAGCGGTAAACATATATTTTTATTTTTAATCTTTTAATGACTCACAGTACAAAAACATCCAGAATTTGGCTTACTTTGTCTCTTTATCTGCTACAGAGTGTGAGGTTGGTTTCATTGCTTATATTTCTACATTGCAAGAAAGACTCACATGACACACCACCCTAGGCTCTGGAAGAAAATAGGTCAGGCCTAAATGCTTTAACTTATCAATTCCATTTCTTTATAATCTGTATTAGTTTTCTATTGCTGCTGTAACAAATTATCACAAACTTTGTGGCTTGAACAACACAGACTGCATATGAAATCAATTTCATTGCGATAAAGACTAGTTGTAGGCTGGCTGATTCCTTCTGCAAACTCTAGGGAAGAATCCTTGTCCTTGCCTTTATTTGGCTGCCTCAACTCCAGCTCATGGCCTCTTCCTCTGCCTTCAAAGTACATCTCTCCCACTGTGTTTCCAGCCTCACATGGTCTTCTCTCCCAGGCTCTGCTTCCATCATATTTGTCAGTGCCAAGCACTGTGCTAGATATTGGAGTCATATCCATAGCCAGGGAATAGGTCTGTACTCCTGCGAAGCTTACATTCCTGTAAACAGATCCATGGGAGAGATCAAGTCATGTAGTGACAGAACTATAAGGAAAAGAAAATAGGATGAGATGACAGGGAGAAGGGACTGGGAAGGGTAACTGACAACACAGTGATGTGCCAGCCACAGGAAGCCCTGGAGGCAGAGGGTTGCAGACAGAAAGGGCCGCAAGTGCTAATCAAGCCCAAGGCATTGAAGGTGGTGATGGAAGTTTGATAACTAAGACCCAGGTGCATAAGCCAAAGTCATGGAGGGCTTGTGTCCGATGACATTGCCTCATGGGTCGGACGTTACCTAAATGTAAAAGACATGGAAGTTTTTTACATAGAGTAGCAGGTAAACTTTCGTTCTTTAGGAGATCATCCAGACTGCTACCTAAAGAGTGGATTCTCCCTGTAGGGAGATATCTAGCCACACCCTTCCTCCACTTAAAAAAAAAAAAAAAGTATGCTTCTTTATTGCTAATAGATGGAACCTGAATATCTAAATCTCAGGTAGTAATGAAGGGAATTAAGGGTGTTTTCCCCACATCTTAAAACTCAAACCACTACTATACCCTGCTAACCACATAAAAAACGTCAGTCTCTCCCTTATTCCCAACACTTCACAGTCACGTTGGGAATTTATGGTTCCAATAAGCGGTAAACCAAACCTCTTTTCAAGTGTGAAGAGATTTCCTATATTAACTCTAAACATAACCTGGAGCAAAGAGCCACCAGGTGGACCGAGGAATAAGGAGCCAGTCAAATACTGGAATGCTGTGGTCAGAACTGCGAATGACAACTCAAAAGAGTATGTCTGACATAATGTCTGTTGGTCATTGTGGAGGGACAAATGAGGATGATCGACATTAGAATCCCTAGTGTGAAAACCCATTGGCCCTCGTGTCAAATAAAAATCCTCACTGCCATTCTCAAGACCATGTGCATGTAGCATATGTTCCTCAAATAGCTTCCCTCAAGCTACACCCAGGTGGAAACCAGTGGTTGTGGTTGAACGTTGCTCCTTGTCATCCATTGGAGCAGGAATGGGGTGATTCCTCCTAGTTGTCTGCTTACTTAATTGTCCAACAGCTCGTTGGCTGAATCACTGTAGACACAGTGGGCGCCTCCTGGACTAGCTTGTTGGACCTCCTGCTGGCTGCATGGTGGGGATCATCTAAGGTGCTGGTTGGCTTTTCCTCATGTCCCATTCTTAGCATGTACATGGAGGAGGCCAGGTGTCCTCCTGGCACCAGTTCATCTTAGATCTGAACCCCTATTAAGGAGGCCTTGTCACTCCCCTTTTGGAATTAGGAGGGGACTTAGTTTGCAGATGTGATGGGCAAGCCTGTGGTTCTTCCACCTGTCACTCCAATATCCCCTATCCTTGTAATGTAGCCCCGCACAGTTCTGAGTACATAATAAACAGGAACTGTTGGAACCTAAGAAACCAAATTGATTGACAGGGTCAGTTTTTTTGGCATGTGTCTAGACTTTTGAGAATAACCTATATCTGTGGTCGGCAAACTGCGGCTCGCGAGCCACATGCAGCTCTTTGGCCCCTTGAGTGTGGCTATTCCTAAGCCTTAGGAGTACCCTAATTAAGTTAATAACAATGTAACTACCTATATAGTTTAAGTTTAAAAAATTTGGCTCTCAAAAGAAATTTCAATCATTGTACTGTTGATATTTGGCTCTGTTGATTAATGAGTTTGTTGACCACTGATCTGTATGGTTTCTCTAGGACAAAGTCACATCTTGAAAAGGCAAGAATAACAATCCTAACAAGCATTGTAGATAATACAGTGGTTCAGTACAATATTTTTGCTGTTTAAATAGTCTCATGTATAAATAGATCGGGGGGGTGAGGGGTGGGAGACTGCACTTTCTGCTTCTTTTAAAATGCTTGTGTATATGTACCACAGTTTCTTAATTTACTCATCTGCTGATGGGCACTTAGGCTGTTTCCAAATCTTAGCTACTGTAAATTGTGCTGCTATGAACATAGGGGTGCGTATATCCTTCCTGATTGGTGTTTCTGGTTTCTTGAGATATAGTTCTAGAAGTGGGATTGGGGGGGGGGGGGTTCAATTGGGGGAAAAGGAGACAAATATAAAACTTTAAACAATAAAAAAAAAATGCTTTATCCTGCAGGGCACGTGACTTATCAGAATAAGAGAATCCCTCACATTGGGCTGGATGGAGATGTTAGGTGTACAGTGTGTGTTTATCCTGTCTCAGATACTTTCGTGGTTCCACACCTGGTGTGTCCAGGCCCTGTGGAGGTTGATAGTCCTTCCAGAACTCTTCCTAAAGCCACAGTTCTTCCCAAGAAGACATCTGGCATTTACGGCTAAGAAAACAAAGGAAGTAGAGCCGCATTTGCTGTGTGGATGTCCACTTTCCCTGTGCATCAGCACATTTTTATGTGAAAAGCTTTTAGAGACAAAGATCAGACACGTCCAGGGGAGCACTGGCAGGTGTGAAATTCCAGGTGACAAATGGAAAGAAAAGAAGAGTTTGAAGGGAAAGGAAAGGAAATGTAGCTAGTTTCCTTTTATTCTCTGGATTCTTCCTGTTTCCTCCCCAGGAAGTTTATGTAGACGTACAGTAACTCAAACAGTCAGCATTCGGGATTTATTCTCATTCTTTTCCATATGATGAAAACCAGTACCATGTCAACAGCCAGTCATTTATTTGTGTAGATATCACCCCAAGCAGGTCCTAGGATTGAAAAGTGCTGTATATCAGATCATTTTAATACAGAAAACTTACTTTCACCCTCTGCTTTCCACAGTGGATGCACAATAATGGGGGGAATTATAGAAAATAAGTAAGGCTGTTTTTTGCTACATACAGATGTCACAACAATAAGCCTAATGGACAAGAGTAAAGCACATCAGTAACTTAGGAACTTTATTCAAACCGCAGAGCCCTCTCACGGGCAGAGTCTCCTGGCTCTTTCTTCAGTGTTAGGCCAGCAACCTGGACCTCATGTCTTCGCTGCCTAATGAGACCCTTGGTAGGGGCGCCGTCGAGGGTGGCTGTGAGGGAGCCATGCATTATCAGAGAAGATAGCGAGCACTCTGTCATCTGTTCCCCTCGCCCCCTCTTTGGGGCTAATTTTCCAGTGAAAACTAAAGGATGTTTACTAAGCACTTCTGAGAAATTTGTCCACATTATGAGAAAACAAATTACAGGAACTCAGCACATTAGCAATGGAGGAAGTGTAATGGGTCTGGGAAAGGTATAAATTTAGGGAAAATGTAAATCGCAATACTAAGAGAGTCTTCACTGAATGGCAATTCTCTCCAAACGGTAGTATTTAGTAGCAATGGGGAACTACTAGAGAATCTTGCCCTTTGACATAATAAGAAATACAGCTAATAGGTGAGGATTGCAAATGACCGCCATGATTGTAGAATATGAAATGCACTCAGTGTCAACTGTTTGATGTGGGCAATTTGGTAGGAGCTGGACCAGGTGGGACATGGAAATCTTTTCTTGGCCACCCCACCCTACACAAAGACCTGGCGAGCCGCTCAGGTTTCTCCAGGGTCAGAATGTCCTGAGACCACACCTGACCTCATAGGCTTCCCAGACTTGACTGCCTTAACCTGCTTCAATCAGCATCAGCATCACCCTTGCTCTATGCCATTGGACAAACCATGGGCACAAATGCACGTACAATATTCCCAGTCAAGCACAATATCCGCAAGGCACAGCATTATTTGCTTATGCAAATCATGAAATGCTAGATGTGTGTCTGTGCGCAAAAAGAAAAACATGAAGAAAAGGTCTACTTAAAAGATTCGATTAATGGCATTAAAGAGTTTGCATGTCAGTACTGTAGAATGTAAGTTTTACTTTCCAGAAAATGTATTTATTACAGGATAAGTGATAGATTATCCCATCAATGTAGTTCCCTTAACCACATCAGGTCTAGATTAGGATAAGAAAAAATGCACAGGAAAAAAATATCATTTAGAAAATATTATAGATACCAAGGCAGGAATGAGTAAGTAGTGAAAAATATGAATGCACTTAAAATAGTCTTGTTGACAAATTGAAACATTGATCACAAATATTGCATGTGACTCGATGATAATAATAATAATAATAAACATAATAAAGCAGCCATAATTTTTCTTGACCAGGTATATTGCAGCATAAAGTGGCTTTTCATAAGAAAAAGCTGAAGAAACTGGGCCTGGTTGCTGGAACAAAGGATAATTGTAGTGACCTAATTGCAGCTTCTATTATAAAAGCAGAAATGATAGCAGGACAAATTATCTCCACCGTCAAAAAAGGAAGCTGTATAGCAGGTAGTTCGTAATGTCTTTTAATGATACTACCTCTTTTACCCCATAGCTCTCCCCTGAAAAGCCTTTCTGACCCCAACTACTGTCACCACTGCAGGTAGCAAATCATCTCTTCTACTATCTATTCATCTGTGTCTCTGCTGTTTGGGCTCACAGAGTAGCAACAAAGAGGATTCCAGTGGCTACATTTTCGTAGCCCTGGTCAAGTCAATCCGAACTACACTTCTGACACCTTCTGAGTGAGACAAATCAATCAAAGAAATAGTACGCAAAACTAGCAACATTTTATAAAGTTTTTGAGAATAAAGTATAAAGTATGAAATGCGAATCAATCATTTTAAGTGGACTTATAAAAGGCAAATGACAAACAGAAAAAATATATGCAATTTATTTCACAGATAAAGTGCTAATATTGCTGCTACACAAAGGTCTTTGAAAAATCGAGGGGGGGAATGACAATCTCATAGAAAAATCAGCAAAAGATAGGGATACCTCGCAGAAGAGGAAATGAAAATGGCCCTTAAACATATGAAAAGATACTCAGCATCACATAATAAGAGACAGGCTAATTAAAACTTCACTGAAATATTACTTCTCACTTATGTTTATCAAACATCTCAAAGTTCCACAATATATTCTGTTGGTGAGACTGCAGAGAAATAGGCATCCTTCTACATTGCAGGTGGTAATGCAAAATAGATCAATTATGGAAAGAAATTTGTCATAATCTAGGAATATTATATGTGACTTCTCTTTGACCCAGAAATCCTACTTCTGTGAATTCATCTGAAAACCACAATGGCAAAAATATGGACTAACTTTTGCATAAGATTTGTCATTACAGCATTATTTGTAATTGGAACTACCCAAATGTCCAAGAACATGGGACTCATTGGAACAAAAGCTTGTTCACACAGTAGACTACTATGAAACTTCTTTTTTAAAATGAGAAAGATCTCATTTCACTAACATGCAGTTTTTTCTGGATACTGGTATATGGAAAGCAAAGTATAGGGGGAAATATGGACCTACTTTTGGGGACCAATGTTCAACCCACTGCAGTACTCTTCTCCCAAAATAGTTGAACCTGAATGTAACTGAGCCTCTATCTGCCTAATACAGTAGCCGCTGGTCCTATGTAGCTATTTAGATTTAAATTAATTAAGTTTTAAAATGTGTACCTTAGTCACACTGGCCACATGTCAAGTATGAGACAGGCCACATACAGATTTCCCTCATCACAGGAAGACCTGTTGGGCAGTGCTGCTCTAGAACTGCCTTTCATAAACAGGAAGTGTGTGTGGGGGTGGGTGGGTGGGGGGAAATGGAGAAATAAATGAAATCACATCATGAAGAAGCATGTGGGACCACTTATAGGAAAATCTGCCTGGTCTCTACAACAATTCAATGGCATGGAAAATTTAAAAAAAAAAAAAGAAAAGAAAAGGTAAAAGAGTATGGTTCTATATAGGAAATGAGGCTGAAAAGACATAAGCAAATTTAATGTGTGATTAGCTTTTGGAGCCAAATCCAAATAAATCCACTGGGAAAGAGACGTTTTTAGGCACCTGGGGACATTTGTTTATAAACTAGGTATTAGCTGACATTAAAAACATTGTTCTTTTTTTATATAATATGTTTTTACGGATTTCAGGGAGGAAAGAAGAGGGAGAGAGAGATGGAAACATCGGTGATGAGAGAGAATCATTGATCGGCTGCCTCCTGCACACTCCCTACTGGGGATCGAGCCCGCAACCCTGGCATGTGCCCTTGACCGGAATCAAACCCAGGATCCTTCAGTCCACAGGCTGAAGCTCTATCCACTGAGCCAAACCAGCTAGGGCCATTGTTCATATTTAAGTGAGATGATGGCATTGTTGTTATATAATAAAATGTGGTGGGGTTTTTTTTACATACCTCTCTGAGAGTAAAAGCCAAAATCTTTATCATGGACTTCAAGGCCCCGTAGGATCTAGGCCCCCATTCCCACTCTGGCCATCAAACTCCTCGCTCTCTCACTCTGGCCTCTGCTGTTCTTGGCACTTGCCAGCCTCAAGACTGTTACACCTGTTACCCGCTCTGCCTAAAGCACTCTCCCCCAGCTAGCTACACAGTTCCATCCTCTTATTCTTCAAGGCTTTAATTCAATATTCTCAGGGGTGCCTTTTCCTATCACATATTTAAAAGTATAACCCTCCCACTCCACCCACAACCATCCCAATACCTTCCCCTGTTTATTTCTCCTCTATAACAGTTACTACCATCTAACATCATTTTTTTTTTATTGTACTTAGTTACTTTGTTGTCCATTACTGCCTCCCCTCACTAGAATTTAAATTCTATAAGGGCAAGAATTTGTATGCACTGTTGAATCTTCAGTATCAAGAACAAACTAAAACATGTAGATGCTCAATAAATATTTGTTGAACGATAAATGCAGAATCTTGTAATTGACTTAAACAAGTTACCCAGTATTTAGAAGATGTGTTTATGGATTAATAAGAATGATATGTATTTATCAAAATCAATATCTGGCTTGTAAATTAGTACTTGGAAAGTGTTTAAATTGCCTGAAAAAAAAAGGGCTGTGTTTCCTTAAGCAATTTAAATTATTTCCCAGCAATCACACTCATTCTGTTAATTTATGATAATTATTTTAGGTGATATATTTTAAAGGAGAATTATATATAAGTACATTTATAATAAATTATTCCAAGTATTTTAGATTTTATCACATGGATTTAAGGGTATATACAGAGTGGGGACAAAAGTAGGCTAAGTTTGTTAATACAAAAATAATACAATAATTAATAAATAATAATATAAGAATAAACTGTTTCACAACTATAAACATACCTTTGCCCCACCCTGTACGTAGCATAATTGGCATTTTTGAATTTAATTTTCATTTTTTCTTTTGAGTTGTTTAATTGAAGTATAATTTACATACAGTGACATTTTCAGGTCTTAACTAAGGAGAAGACTATCCCTGTTCTATTTTGATGAACGTATATCAAGGTGGAGAATTTTCCTTTCACGCGAGAATGTCCCCTCAAGCCCTTTCTCCCTGAGTGGAGCCCTGCCATGAAGCACCTGATTTGATTTCAGTCCCCATGAGGTTGTTTTTGCCTGATTTGGAGTTTCTTGTCATTGGAAGCATGTAGTAAGTTCTTTTGTTATGTCCAGCTTCTTTCGATAAGCATAAGAATTTTGAGATTCATCCTTATGGTTGAGTATTTCAGGAGTTTATTTTGTGTTATTGATCATTTATAGGCTGTTATATGAACATTCTATTGCTTGCTTATCCATTCTCCTATGGATGGACATCTCAATGATTTCCATTTCTTGTTATGATCAATAAAGCTGCTACCTCAGCAATTTTTGTGGACATATGTAGTTATTTATCTTGTAGGAGTACCTGGGAGGTAAATTGTCTGTCATGACTTCAGTGCCAGTGTAGTGTGATAAGAAACTCCCAGACATTTCTCCAAAGGGATTATGCCATCACAGTGCATGAAAATTCGGGATGGTCCACAGCCTCTCCAGCACTCGATGTTATCCTTCTCTTTCATTTTAGTAAGAGTATCTCACTGTGGTTTTAATTGGCATTTCCCTGATGACTTACTGTACAATGTTAAACACACTTCCTTTGTTTGTTGGGCATGTCTAGATCTTCTTTGGTGTTGTGTCTGTTTAAGTCTTTTGCCCAGTTTTAATTGGGTCATTTTGCAAATATTTTCTCTCATTTGCCTGTCCTTTTCTTTTTATTCTATTTCTTTTCTTAAAATTTTTATTGAGTTTAATGGGGTGACCGTGGTTAATAAAATTATATAGGTTTCAAGTGTACAATTATATAATACATCATCTGTATATTGTATTGTGTGTTCACCATTTAAAGTTATCTGTTTCCATCACCATTTATTCCCCCTCTACCTTCTCCTGCCTCCCCTCCCCCTTCCCTCTTGTAATCACCATATTATTATCTGTGTCTGTGAGATTTTTTTTTTTTTTGCTTAATCTCGCCACCTTTTCCAACCAGCATTTGAAATGTGGTTTGTGAAGTCAAGAAACTGAGTTTTAAATTTTATGTAATGGTAATTTGTTCCCATTTAAATTTATATAGAATCATATGGTTAATGATCACCATACTGGACAATGCAGATGCAGGCAATATAAAACCTAAACACTAGACTGCAACTAAAGAAATTGAATCAGAAGAGGATATCCAAGAGGTGTAATGAAAAAAAGAAACAATTTTTTTATAGGGGAAAAGGGAAAAGGGAGATTTAAACAATTTAAAGGCAGAGTACTGGGGAGAATGGGGAAACTGGTGGTACCACCCAATAAAAACGCTATATTATCCAGAACTATTTTGAAAAATTGATATTCTTACAGCTTGAGTTCCCAGTGATAAGGAGACCTCCAAGGGGAAATGACTATAAACAACTAGAATTCTTACACTGCATTGGAGCAGGAGGTCCATACTCCCCTTTGCAAACATTGCCTTTTCCTCTGCCTCCTGGATTGACCCTCATATCTGGCATAAGAATGATGGTTCAGAGAAATTTCTGTTTCACATACTGAGGGATTAACATGAAATTAGTTACTGCGACACTTAGTGGTACCGAGAGGATGAAGGAGAAATTTTGTTTTGTTTTAGAAAGGAAAAATACAGGACAAAATATTGCTTGAGTACTTTTCACCCAAGAATCTCTGCATGCTCATATTAATGAGCAAGCCTCAAAGGAAGAGCAGTGATAAAATAAGGAACACAGATACTAGTGTTCTATTCCTGTGATATCCAAAAACCAAGCTTGGTGTTTTCCTCTTTCATTAATGCACAAGTGTAGCCCCACGTGGCAGCCATGAGATGCTCATCTTTCTGCTGAATGACTCCTCTTGAAGGCATCCCTCTTAGGAGGCATGGTAACCACACAGAACCCCGCCCCCTAACTTTATTGATGTCCTGCACTCTATTTGCAAGGAAATCCATCCCTATCATCCCAGGGCAGCAAGCATTCTCTGATAATCCAGTTGGCACTGTCCCTGGGAAGATTGTTTTGTTGCAGCTTATCTCCTTTATCAAAAAATTATTCAAAACAAACATCCATGAATCCAGGGCTAACATGCATTGAAAGAGGATAGGCAGGGCCTCTTAACAGGTACCCTGCTGAGTAATCTTCCTTTTATCTTCATTCAAAATCCCTTGGAAATTCTAACTCCCCTTTGCAAAAATATGAATTCTCCTAATTATTTATATGCAGTGTATGGTACACGATTTGACCTAGTCCAAAGAGAGATGCAGTAAAGTATTCTGACATTTATTTTCATCTGTTGTGACTTGAGGATAGATGCTGGTTTTTTATCCTGTCCCTTCTTCATATTTTTTTTCTCCTTTCCTCCTCTCTACTAAAAAAAAAAAAAAAAAAAAAAAAAAAAAAAAAAAAAAAAAAAAAGCCATTCTGCCTAAAGAGAAAAATACCTTGAAAGATCATGGCTTTTAAAGATTTTTACAAAGAGTTTGATGTTCAGTAAAATAAAGCTAGCTGCAATGTGCAAAAACAGCTGTTTTTATTTGAAGAGAATATATTGAGAGAGTTCAGTTTTTGTTTTCCCTCATCTAAGCCTTCGATATATATCTCCAGGCAAATATAGATCTTTTGCTTCTAGCCCACAGCCCTCTCGTATTCTCTGAGCCCAGGACTCCGGATTTGTCACCATCCTTTCTTGAGAGTCTCTTTCATCACCTTACTTCTCTCGTCCGGTACACAATACACCTTGCTGGCCCAGTGATGTGTAAGGTTACGTTCTCTCCTCATTCGCGCCGAAAGCCTCCTGACACCATCAAATCGCCATTGTCCTATAAGATACACAGCGACCTTTCCATTTTAACACCTAACTGGGAATTTAGGAGAGCTGATCTAACACTTTCCAGATTAAATGTCGAATGCTCAAAATTCTGATGGATTTGGAATCCACCTAAGTATCCTGTTCTGCTCCCATTCCCATACACAGTACACTGATCAGCAGTAATATCATTTAAGGTTTTAGCACTGTGGAGTTGTGCCAGTAGTAGTGTTTAATTCATTTATATGTGCCAATTCATCTCTGTCAGGAGTCTATTAATTTCTTCACTATTTTACTCTATCCCTAGTTCCTATGTAATGAGACATAATGATCCCCATTTATGTAACCAAAAAAACTTAGAGTCTCTGATAAATTACATCTGATCCCACTGCTCTTAGTAACCAGAAAGCCTCTTTACTTATTTTTCATATTCAAATCAATTTTTACAAACTCTTTTCTTTAGAAGAATACACTGGAACTCTAGAGTGCCAAGTAGTGACATCATAGACAAAGTATGAGATTCCGATGGACTGTTTAACATGCATCCCTGTTCCAAGGCCGGCTTCCATAAGATCACATCAAAGATATACTGTTCCCATGAGCACATCCCACTTATAGGGAAGGAATGTTAATGAAAATTAGCCTGACTCTGTAATCATCCCAGACATCAGTGGGCAAGATATCAAAGTACCTACAGCATTGCTATAATAGCAAAGACTCCTTAACAAATAAAGGCCATAGATATAAAATTAATCCCATGGACTATGCTATTTGCATTTCGCTGTGGTGTGGTCTTGAGTATACAGGTAAGTGACAGCTAAGTGGCCGACTAGGAGGAACTAACAGAGTCAGACGAGTGTATCATTGTACCAGCATATAAACTCACAGATGTCTCTGTTACCTGTTCTACATTTTTCAGGATTGGAGCAAAACATCAGGAGCTAAGGGAAAAGCAGGCAAGAGGTCTTGTTGATTATGCTACTGGTACAATTGGATCACTGCATGATATGGACGATGATGAAATGGATCCCAATTATGCCAGGGTGAACCACTTCCGGGAACCATGTGCATCAGCAAATGTCTATAGGTCTCCGTCTCCCCCTCGGGCTGGACCACTGGTTTATCCTCGCAATGGCCGTCCACTCTCTCCAGAGAGAGACCATTTAGAGGGTCTCTATGCCAAGGTCAACAAGCCATACCATCCACCGGTGCCAGTTGACAGGTAATGTAATTTATTGAAAGATGAATGTAGTTTTAACTTAATAAGTTTGAAATTATCTCTACTTCTGAAGCATATAAAAACACATTCTTCAATCTATTAAAACTGAAATGACACAGTACCCTTGACAAGTGCTATGCTTTGACCTACCTGTAAGGTATTGGCTATCAAAAATAAAACAATAGCCCATTATAAGATGACATGAATGAGTAGTAGAAGTTGAGTTCATGGTACAACAGGGAGTGATTTTTGAAGGAATATGGTGAACACTTTCAGCTAAAAACCCTACTGTGAAAGTCTTATTGAAAAGAGATGAGGAGTCTTAGGTGAGAATGATTACTTATAAGAAGACATAACTGAGGTGGAATCATAGATCACTGCAGAGGTGCCAGAGGGTTTTGAAAAGTAAGATTGAGATTTTATACTCATGTGATTCTGTACAGATATTCATGGCTGATCAACAGTAGGAAAGGAGAACATCTTGGCAATAGGAGTTTGATGAAATAGAAAAAGATAAGAGGTGACAAGGCCAAGGATCTTTAGGTATAGCAGCTAAGGCAAGAGATAATAGGACCATCCGTCACACAATTGAAGTAGGTTGGAAACAAGATGATTCCAGCTCCACCTCCTGCCAAAAGCAAAATGCTTCATCTCTTGAAAGGCTGATATAAGAGCGTGTTAGTCAATATACATTGTTAGGTGACCCTTAGAATTACACAGGCAGGGAATGAGTTGACTGACCTTGGTTTAATCTGGCTGCAGCTTGAAGTCTGGAGGGAGGAGGTGAAGCGGGGAGGGTGGCAGACACAAAGAGCACTCATTCTAGATGGAGAAAAAGAAAAAGACTTGTTTTCCAGGTTCCTTTTGGTCCTGACAACCACCCAGTCCCTATTAGTAACCAGCTTTTGTGTGGGAGCATGATATATTGCGTATGTTTACCGTTTACATTTCCCCAGCTGGGGGATATTATGCACTTTCAATTAGGTTGGGGAGAGGTAGGGAAATCATGGCATTTTTATGCAGACTGTAAAGTGTAGCTTCACAAGACTGATTACCTTTCAGAGCCTTTCCAATAACCAAGTGGGAAGGAAGGAGCAATTTTTAATCCTTACTGTCAAGCTTCCAGGTTGATAGTATTAAAGAAAGATGGTCAAGTTTTTCTTTGGGATAAAATGAAAATATAAATTTCTATGACTGTGTGAGACCGCCATAATAACTAAACTGTGCATTCAAACAACTGATTAAAAGTTGGTCTTTTTCTCCCAAGTCTTTATTTTGGGTTTCATTTTTGTCATATAAATAACAATACCAAGCAAGAGTCTTTTCTGGCCCAGACCATAGTAAACCTTACTTTCTCCAAATCAGATAGGTCTTCATAGTGATCCCCTTTCCATGTGTCCACTGCTAGAATCCCAGCACAGAGCTCTTTTTAGGAACTTTAAAAGCCAGTATTCCTTAACCCTAATTCCAAGAAAATATATGTGAAGCATTCTGTTGAAAAATTGTTTACTTGTCAAAAGCTATGGAGAATTCTGGATTAAGTAATACTGAACAAGTTTCCTTACTGTGGTCTTTTTATCTCTAATATACTCATGTGCAATGTAAGTCTCTAAGAGGAGCACAAAACACTCAGCACTTATCACTCCCCAAACTGTTGTCACCTAATGCTTACTTCCCCCCAGATCTTGAGGTTATTCTTTGGGACACTGGGAGACACTATCCTGAAGCTAATTTGCACCCATGTAGATTTGACCAGGAAAAAAATTTCTTAGGATAATCATAACTGGAGACACAATAGAATGATGTCAGAAAAAATATGCAGTTTACTGCCCAGCCCAGACATGTGTACAAGCAATAGTCTTTCCTTTGACTCTGACCTCTTTGTATTAACAATTTGTACACCATACTAGTAAGTGTCTATAGATGCAAGCGACAGACCTTTTTAATTAAATTCAAAATATTGTGGCAGTTAACTGATTAATCAATGATCTAAAGTTCTTTCAGTGGAGTTTCAGACAGGTGCCATATTTTTGGATAAGAGATCAAAGTGTGATTCTTTATACTCTGAATTACTTCATTCTGTCCTTATCTTTAATTATATTTAATGATTGCTCTACTCCTTGTTCTTTAAGTTTTAAAGCAAGCAGTTTTTGTGTTGGCACATAATAAGCATTCATAATGTTAGCTATTATCATTATCATTGTTATTATTACTGTTCTTTATCAATGACATTATGAACTTTCCTGATATGCCAGGGACCAGGTGAGTCTAAGAAGATAGTTGCTGTGGGATCCTCCCTAACAGTGTCCATAATTGAGAACTATGAGTTCTAAACCTACTATATGTACAACTAAAAGCACATCATTCATTTTTCATCTGTTCAATCTTTCACTCTTTCAATAAATATTTGATTGGTACCTACTGTATTCTAGCTACTTTAGTAAGCTCTAAGGAAGATACAAAGATAACTAAGATAAGGTTCCAGTCCAGAGGAGGTTATATTCCAATTTTTTTGCATGCGTTTGTGCCACTATATGAAACAAACCTCTATTGTCCATATATCTTTATATCACAGGAATATATCATATGAGTATGTCCCACAGTGGCCTCTTAATAGAGGCAACATCTGCCTCTTATCTCTGCTTCTCAAGGGTTGGCACTGAACTTTCAGCTCTTCTAAGAAAAGCTTGGCTTATAAAGAATTCATCTGTAAATGACGGTAGTTCAAAAAAATCCTTATCACTATAACAGAATCATAGGCCTGGATTCTCACAGTGCTAATCCTTCCAGGATGTGAGCATAGCATGGGCTAAGTCCGGTCCCAAAAGCCTGACAACTGCTTAGGGTTTACAATATGTTAGTCTCCATGGCAGCAGCAGCAGCTCAAGGGCTTCCACAGTGTATGAACCTTAAAGCTTTATGTTTGAATGAGTTCAGATTAGTCCCACAAAGGGGAATAGAAGTGGTGGCACTTGATGTGGTTGCAATTCGTTCACATGATTATTTAGCATCTTGGTTGATCACACAGTGTATAAGTTAAAATGTTTTGGGGTGTTAATTCCCCAAAATATATGTATTTGATTCTGAATGATATTCGAGGTATCATATGTATTATAAAACATACTAGAGGCTCGGTGCACAAAATTCGTACACTTGGGCGAGGGTGCTCCCTCAGCCGGGCCTGCACCCTCTTGCAGTCCGGGAGCCCTTGGGGGATCCTTAGTGCTGCTGTGGAGGCGGGGAGGCTCCCACCGCCGCCGCTGTACTCTCCAGCTGTGAGCCTGGCTTCTGGCTGAGCAATGCTCCCCCTGTGGGAGCACACTGACCACCAAGGGGCAGCTCCTGTGTTGAGTGTCTGCCCCCTGGTGATCAGTGCACATCATAGTGACCGGTCGTTCCTCTGGTCGTTCTGCCGTTCAGTCGGTTTGCATATTAGCCTTTTATTATATAGGATAGAAAATATAAAAATTAACAAAAGAATGAAAAGATTTTAAATTAATAAGTAATAACTCTAATATTTTCTTCCTCCCTTCAACTGGGATGCGCACAGCCCATTTTGGAGACCACTGGTCTCAACTCCAGGACCCCTGGGAGCAGGGACCTTGCCTGCTTTTGCTCACCATTATCTCCTTACAGAACAATCTATATTCAATAAATAATTAATTAATGTTTTGACAGAATCTTAGAGTTGAATGGGACCTTAGATGGTCAGGTCTCATGTCCCATTCAGCAGAGGCATCTTCTCCACAAAATCCCTCACAGGATGTCACTTGACCCATACATTCCAGTGACAAGAATTCATGAGGCATCCTTTTCCTCTTTCAAATCACTCTAATTGATATACACATGCCCACTTGTCTCCACCCAAAAGCTGCTTCTATGTAACATTTACCAGAGGTCCTAGCTTAATCTACCTGGGCACAGGGTGTGAGCCTCATTAGTAGCTCTTCAGATATCTGAATTGACTGCGTGACCTCCTCATTAACAAACATTTATTCAGCTCCAAACATGTGCCAGGCTCCGTGCTCAGAGCTGGCCTTACAAGGAAGAAAAAGAAAACATGTACATAACCTTGAGAAATATAATAACTTATTCAGGATAAATTCTTCTATTTGTCTTAGTCACATATTATAATTGAGCCTGTAGCACTCTTGGTAACCACATTCTGAAAACACTCAACACTACTAAGTTTATGGAATTTATGATAGTCGTCTATTGAGCATGGCATGGAGAGATGTACACCATATCTCAGGTATGGTCAGGAAAAAAAGGCACAGCAATCAACAGGACTCTTGCCTCTTTTGGCCTTAATCCTTTAAACTTATTAAAATGGACAACTTTTATATCAATTGCCTTAACTTTTATATATTTTGTTTTCACTTGAGTTGTTATCAAACCAGATTCCTCAATATATTGTGAAAAATCCAATCATTTGTACAATGATTTTTTTAGATGTAAGATATTCTCTTTATTTAAGTTAAATATTTGCTTATTAGATTTGGCCCATTGTTGTAGCCAATAAAATAAAGTATTTATTTTTGTCCTCCAACATATTAGCCATCCTTCATAACTTTATGCCATCCGTATATTTAATCATTGTGCAGTCATCCATGTCATTAAAAGATCGTTTGATCAAAGTCAAGTGTAATCCCCATAACTCATCATTCAAGATCTCCATTAATCAACACTGTTAGCTATTAATCCAGTCTACTGTGATCTAGTGTGCATTCTCCAGTTCATCCATGAACATTAGGACTTTGTCAAATACCTTACTGATATTAAGGTACACCATATTTGCAAATATCTCCTGATTTAGCAATCAGTAATCCGGACAAGAAAGGGTATTACTTGCTCTTGGGAATCCTATCAATAACTTTTTTCTCTTCTACATATTCATAAATAATGTGCCCATTTAGACTTAATTATGCAAAATAAGGTTTTCTGTGATCCAGTGTGATTTTAGGCACTTAGTATATGCTTACTAAATACTTATTGACTGATACGCAGCAGCTATTAAACTAAAGTGGCAAATGGCACACAGCTCCTTGGTACTACAGTTAAGCAGCCTTGAATTCCCAGAAGATATTCACCAATGTTTGTAGAAAGCTTTTATCGAGCGTCTGCTATATTTCTTAGGCCATACAAAGAGGTTTAGAAACTATCTTTACCCTCAGGGAACTTAGTGTAAGAGCTGAAACTGTCTCATATAAAAATAATCACAGTATAATGTGTTCTATTAGAATAGAGATGTATACAGAATATATTGTAAAAATCATGAAATTTCATATACATTCAATTTGGGGAAGACCTGAGGTTTGGTCTTTTTAGAATCTTGGTTCAAATGTATTAATTTTTCAAAGTTTCCGTTTTCTCACTGCAAAATAGGGACAACAGTGCATCCTATTTCCTATTAATTGCTTGTGGATTAAATAAAATTATCCCAGTACCTAGTTTTTAATAAGTGTTGACTATAATTATTTAAGAAGGCTATTATACTTTAAACTATTAGACTATGATACATATTATTGGGCTATATATTAATAAGGTTATTGAACTAACTATAACTATTTAGAAAAGTTATTGATTATATCTAGCTATTGAGTCTTAAATTTGTGGGTATAGGAACCTATTAGATTCTGTCTGTTCCATGGATATGTGGCTAATGGTTACCTAATTGGAGCCCAAACTTCTGTTGGTGTATTTCAATCATGAGAAACAAAAACAAAGTGAGGGGACAAAAGGCAAAAAAAAAAAACTAGCACCAATTCTCTTAGATCAATCATGTCATGTACGTAAGTGAAGAACAGTTATTACTCACCTCTTTTGTCAATTGCTTGTTAAAAACCATAGCTAATTAGCTGTCCCTAAGCTGGTCATTAGAACCAACACTTTCTTCCTGCCATGTCACTTGAATGTCCATATGGTTTGGAGTTGGGCTCAACAGTTGTCCACAGAATGGACTAGCCCCAGAAGAAGTGTCAATAACAACATGTCAAGGCAGACCCCATTTGGCTGTAAACAACAGAAAACTCAATTGATATATTTGTCTCATCCTTTAAGGAATTTAGTGACCCTGGCCTCATAAAGTGGCTTCTTTTAATTTTTCTCCTCTGCTTTCTAGTGTTTGGGCCTTTTCCTCATGTTGCATCACGATTCTGAGATGGCTATTGCAGCTCTAGGCTTCATGTTCACTCTCCAAGGAGAGTGGGGCAAATGGCCAGTGGAATGTGTCAGTCAAGTTTATCCCTTTCAGAACATTTTCTAGAGGACAACTTCTTATTGGTGAAAAGTCCTTTTAAAAGTCTCTGCCAGTTGTAAAAGAATCCTGAGAAATAATACCCCAAAGGCAAGGGAGGAAGGAATCGAAGTGGCTTGCGGGAGTCATTCCATGGGCTCCAGCACAAATAGATTACCTCTAGATGACTTCTCTCCCTTTTTCCCCCACTTCCCCATAGTAATGTAAAAGTTAAAGATTAATGCCATATAGCACTCTGTTCAAATATACTTATTAACTCCCTTATTACAAAGACCCTCTTTTAGAGCTGAGACAAAAATATTTCTAATATCACTTAAGTAAAGCAAGTCGGGGACATACATTCTTATTTTTTGTGATCACTGAAAAAGTGTGTTTTGGGAACTTTGAATTTAAGAGTGATGAAGGATCAACAAAGTGTTAACAGGAAAGCTTCACAGACAGGCGTGAACTGCTGGATGTGAACATATCTTGTGCTATTGGGGCAGTGCAGGAAACTGAAATCTCATTTCTTGATTTCAGAGATTGTGCATTTCATTGAGCCACATCTTGTCGTACACAGCTCATACCTCTGTGGGTGTTTGTCCCAATCTCTATCTCCAGGGGTTTTTCCTATTAACTTTACTTTAGTGTTTTCGAAGTGAGGCTTTTTGCTGTCACTTCTGACTCACAGTTTAGCGAGGCTGTCTGTAGGGCCTTGAAGAATGACTACAGATTACTTGAAGATGTGGGTTTTTTGTTTCTCCAAACAGAGCCAATGCGGTCTCATTTCAGTTGGGGAATCCCAATGATAAATGCCATTCCCATAGAGAGTTAAAATTCATCAATTGAACAAAGCAAGCAGATTTTTTTTTCCTTAGAACATATTACCATCGATTTTTAAGTGACTTTTAAACAATAATGAGAAATCTCTTAATGAAAGAATCTCTATGACCAGATAAGTGCTAATAGTAACTGATATACTATTAACTCTACTTTGCTCCATTCCCCCTCTTACAAACTTGATGTTCTCATTAATTTTTTTCCAACTTCTGAAAGCCCTGCTCTTGGGACTATGCTAGACTTATGTCTGCCTAAGTTGTCAGCTTCCAGGGGTGACAAATGTAGACAACCTTCTCCTTTATTATACATGAGCTAGGCAGAGAGTTGGTACGCAATGACCATCCATTTCCAAGGCCTCCGCCCCCTGCCATCCTCAGTCATGGGTAGTAAGTGAGCATGTTTGAGGAGTGCTGGCCAAAGGGTTGCTCTGATAAATCTTAAAGCTGTCACTTAAGCATTGACTTGACTGTTTTTCAAACAAATTACCCAATCCTTAGGATATATTCATCTAACTTATTCTGTTTACTAAGAGGAGTTGGGAGGAAGTATACAGAATTTTTTAGAAATATAAATAACACAAAGAGAATAGAGCAGAATACAGAGTCTTCTGCCTTCTAGAGGATGCAGCTTATATTTTGGAACAATAATGGTGATATGCTATGAAAAGGGTAAGCCAAAGATGCTATAGGAGCATATTAGAGAGGCACTGAAGGCAGATCTGGGGGGTCAAAGAAAGTTTTTGAGGGACTCTGTATTATGACCTAAAGAACAGTAGAAATTAATCAATTGGGCAGAAGAGCATGCACATAGGCCCAAAGAGAAAACATTTAGGGAACTTTATATATTAGAAGAGGTGGAGTGTGTTATGTAAATAAGAGTCACCTGAAGTAAAAAGATGAAGGTCAACACAGGCCAAATTGTTAAAGGCCGCATTATCTATATATATATAGGCTAATATGCTAAGTGTCCAACCTTCTGGGTAATAACATCAGGTAGCAATGCCCGGCTTCCTCTTCCTAGCGTCTAGCCTCCTTGCAGTTTCTTCAGCCCAGGAACACGACTTGCTTTATAGCCAGGTGCAAATATTTGACACTTTAACCAACAAAATGTCTGTGAAGTGTTTTCCGTGCCTCATCTCATTTGATCAACACAGAAGTCCTGAAATAGGTAGGTAGGAGACTCAGTGGAATCCTATTTTCATTTCATTAGCTGGAAAACGGAGATTTAGAAAGCTTAGAAACTTGACCCAACTGAAAAGAAGTAAGAAATGGTGGACCTCGAAAATGAATTCAGGTTTTCTCACTGCACAAAATATAGTCAAACTCTGCTGCAGTTCAATATTTTACCCTTTGTTCTCCCTGCATGATCTACAATAATAATCTACTTTGTGTTGATATTTACTGCTGTGTTGCTAACAATTACCTGAAAGAGAAGTTAGGGTGCTTCACTGGACTGGAAAAAGTTTAGCTAAATCAGAAAGCAAGTCTAATTAAGCAAGTTTATTCTATATCAGTGATAGAGAACCTTTTGAGCTCAGCGTGCCAGCATTTTGAAAAACCCTAACTTAACTCTGGTGCCGTGTCACATATAGAAATTTTTTTATATTTGCAGCCATAGTAAAACAAAGACTTATATTTTTGATATTTATTTAATATATTTAAATGCCATTTAACAAAGAAAAGTCAACCAAAAAAAAATGAGTTTGTGTGTCACCTCTGACACGTGTGTCATAGGTTCGCCATCACTGTTCTATATCTATAAAAGGCTAAGCTGACTTGTGCATGTGTGATACATATAAAGCTCCCACTGGTGCCAATCACACATTTGTGTTTCGATGTGTCATTGTAATCGATCATGAATTTGGTTGACACTTCTATTATAGAGAAAGGGTTAATAGCGATATTAAAATATTTCTTCTAATTAATTTCCTTTCAATGTGCATGAATTCATGCACCTGGCCACTAGTCAAAGATAAAGCACTTAGTCTTCAGCTCTAGAGCAACAGGGAACCCTTGAAATGGAGATGGCATGTTGAGATTTATGCTTTGGAAAGATAACAGAGTAGGTTTGTATTTCACAAATAAGCAACTGACAGCTCAGAGAAATTAGGAAACTTACCAATGATGACACAGGTAATAAATTGGCAGAGTCAGGATTTCAACCCAGGTCTGACTCCAAAATCCATGCATCAGCTTCTAGCTAAGTGAGGGTTTCTAAAAATTGCAGGATGTAATGTATAAATACATCTTGAAATCAATTTGGTGGAATCAAAACTACCATTTTAAAAAATAGCACAGAAAAGAATAGAAAATATCATTGCATAGATTGTAATGAGTGTAAGAATTATTTCATAATTTAAGTTATATGTGTATGTAAAATGTATACATGTGCATATGTACACAAGGTATGTATGTGAGTACTGGCACATGATGCAAAATGCATTTCTCACTGCAGATTGCAGTAGAACAAGTTGGAAGCCAGTAAGCATGTACAAAGAGCATGTATGTTGCTCCTTACTTGCCAGACATCTTTCCCCCTCTTTCTCCCACATTCATTCATTCATTCATTCCATTAAAAACATTAGATTCCTACTTTGTGCAAAGCACCCTACTCAAGGCTATAGAGACACAAAGACAAATCAGAAACCTTGGGCTTTGACCTACTTCTCTGTAGAAGTTCTAAGTTTGTGTTGATATACCTCACTTACTCCAGGCCTCTTGTGATCTATGGTTTGCATTCATCTGTTAGGCAAAGCCACATACCTTTTCATTACACACTTTTGCCAATGCTAAAGATAGATTCAAAAGTGCCCTCGTTATAATTTCTGTATTTAATGCAACATATAATCAAGAATAGGCCATTGTTAGCTCAGTTGTCTTCTTGTATTTATCTTTTCAAACAATATATAATCAGTGGGATGAGAAAGGGCAATAAAAGATGGTTTTAATGTTAGTACTCATAAATACCCAACATCTTAAAGAGATGTTTTAATATTTATGTGCTGTGGACTCCCCTCCCCTCTGGAGAACTGACTGAGCATTGATATAAAACCATCCAGAAACAGAACTCAGTAGCAACAGTTTTTGTACAGACTTCTGGTGAATCCTGAGCAAGCACTCTGAATTCCCTCAAGTTTGGCCATTACTTGGTCTCTGACTTTCCAAATTGTCAAGGCCTCTGATCACAAGATTAGGAGGGATATTCTCTTCAATGCAGACAAAGTAGATTTTGTATGTCAAAGTTAGTAGGTGGCCTGGGCCCATCCTTAGAGCCGTAGAAAGATTTGGTCAGTAACATTTAATTTTTTCATGTTGGTCTTTTGTGGTTGAGGCCCCACAAAACAGCAGTCACTCTCAGGATGCTGAGTTGTTGATCTCATGAACCTTTCTAAGGATTACATCTCCCTACCATGCTCTCACTTAGAGATCCTGTAGGGCAACCTCAGCATTTGAGGGACAACATTTGGCAGGTGAGAGGACAAGTTTGTTTTCTTCTCTTTCATCTCATGTCTCAGTGTTGTTCCATAGAGAATAACTAATCTGTTGGCACTCCACTTCAACCCTTTCTCTCAACGTCTGTTTTCCTGTGTTCTACCAGTTTCCACTCTCTGCAGCTTTGTTCCCACCTTTTTCTTTCGACAGTGAGGCCAGGGTTGGTGAAAGTTGGCAGCTGTCTTATGAATTGGCTTATCTGGGTGCTGAAGTGAGTGAAGACTATGGTATGCTAAGGTAGAGAAGCAGAACTAGATCTAAGTAATTCAGAAATTTGGGACATTATAGTACGTGCTTAAATTGAGTTTAAAGTCTGGGACACAAATTTTTTGAGTGTGTATGATATCTAAGTCTCAAAATAAATTCACTAGAAAACAAAAAAATGGAAAGCAGTAGACTTCAATGTAAAATAGTAGATTTCAATAGTAATTTCAGACCATTTGAGACTATAAGCAGATTTGAAGAAGCTCAATTCATAAATTTTATTTTGGGTCATTTATTTCTGAGAGGGAATTTCTCCAAACAGTGTTTCCAGAATCTGCTCAGATATGGGTTTTAGAATCTAGAAGCATAATGTATACAAGGATTTTTAAGACTAAAGTTGGTAATAGTGGTGATGATGATGATAGTTAATAATAGTATTCATTGGATACCTAATATATGCCCAGAATTGAAACCTTTTACATTTTAAATTTCATTGTCTCTTAAGCAGTGTATAACTATCTATTTATTACTTTTCTTGAGATTATTGTCTTTCTCCTAGTAGTCAATCACATGGAATTTGAAGTTGGGATAAATCCTAGTATATAGTATCTTCCAGCCTCTCTCTATTTCTGGAGTGAAGCTGAGACTTGAAGAATTAATGCATGTTAAATCTGTTGCTCAGTGACTGGCTCATATTGAGTTCTCAGCAAACTTTAGCCATTATTGTTTTTTCACTTTTCTACCATTATTGGTCAAGATGCCCTTCAGTAGACCAGTCAGATGAAGAATGTAACTAATAGAAATATCTTAACATATAAAAAGAAGGGATTTACATGAACCACTGATGATGTATTGTTATTAACACCCAGGCCAGAGTTTAGTAATTGGATGAGTTAATCAGTCTGCATGATATCGTCTTATCCATTTCTTCCCTTGAAATATGCCCTACCACAAATATATAGATACTAGAGGCCTGGTGCACTAGAGATTCCTCAGCCTGGCCTGCACCTTCTCGCAATCCAGAACTCCTCAGGGGATGTCAGACTGTCGGTTTCAGGCTGATCCCCTGCAAGCCTACGGGGATCGGGCTGAAACTGGCAGTCCGACATCCCCAGAGGGATGTAGCAGTGCACAAAGTGGCAGGCGGCCAGGGAGGAGACCAAGCTGGGGCTGGGTGCCACTCTGCTCCCTGTCATCCTGGCCCCACTGCGCTGAGCATCTGTCCCCTGGTGGTAAGTGCACGTCATGGCAACCGGTGGACCAGTCATAACAGTTGCTTAGGCTTTTATATATGTAGATAGAAAAGTTTCCCCATTTTCTTCATTACCACATCTCAAGGTACCCATTATTTTCAGCCTATCCATGGAGACATGTACCTTCTAGCTTCCAGAGATCTAATCAATTTCTCACCCCTTCACTCATTCTCAGAGCTATGAGATTCCTTATTAATATAATAAATGTATGTGTCTGCAGTAAAAGGTCAACCTTTAATTGTCTAAGGAAATGGTTCTCAAACTTGAACTTGAGTCAGAATCACCAAGAGGGCTTGTTAAATTATAGACCTGGGCTCCACCCACAGAGTTTCTGATTTTGTAGGTCTAGGGTAGGACCCTAAAATTTGCATTTCTAAGAAGCTACCTGGTGCTACTGATGTTGCTGGCAGGGATTTCTTACTTGGTGAATCACTATTTTAAGGTGTCTTTCTTCTTTCAGCAGCTTAACAATCATCATTTATTCCTTAACTCAAAGAAAAATGCACAAGGAACATTTTCCAAGGGGAAAATACTAAAATCAAAACTAAACTTTGTGGGTAACTGCCATATTTGTCTAATGATGTGGGTGGGGAACATCCAGCCCAAAGGCCATATAAGGACCGAAAAATCATTTGGTCTGGCCCTGCCAAGACATTAGGGGTGAGTTAATTAAATGTTGGACCAAATATAGCAGGCTAATTTTTAAGTTGATAATTTTGTACGATCCTCAAATGATGTTATAAATATCCAAATGGCCCTTGACAGAAAAAATGTTCCCCACCCCTGGTCTAATGGAACTGTACCTTTTTGTATCTTAAATATCTGCACCCCAGTGCTTAGCACATAGTACATACCCAATGCATGCTTGTTAAATGAGTTGAATCAGTGAAGGAACCACAAAATGGATCTAGCTCAGTGGATTTCATACATCATTCTTTGGAAAGTTCTCATGATTCCTTTCAGTCTAAAAGGCCTTCTAAGAGAATAAATTATTGTCATTCTCTTGGAACACAGTCTCAGAAATTGCAGACTCAAGATATGCTTGCATTTTAAGTACTTACTTGGATTAAAAACAGAATTGCTAACAGGATTACAAAATGCCAAGTTTACTGAGACTCAAATTGTTTATGCGCATGTTTGGTTGTCAGTTCTTTCTTCAGTCAGTACGTATCTGGTTTTAATTGCAGTCTTAATGTTTTAGTTGTTGTTTTGTTTTTTTTGACACCTGCACATGAAGTCTCAGTCAAAACCAGCTGCAATTTGCACAGGTATTATGTAACTACAACAAGGCCCCGAGCCACCATTGTGTCACCTACACTCAGTATCTAATGAATTCTGAGATGCTTTACCTCGACTCATATTGTGATTCAGAAAATGGTCTCTATTTTTCCCGCTTTCGCTCCCACAGTAATGTAAAACATTTTTAATGAACTTTCTAACAATTTTTCTCATTCCCAGAGCATGGAGTTTCAGTAGATGATGCAACATTATTTTCATTTGTGATTCTTTGTTTATGGTTGTCTTTCGAATCTCTGTATTTGGATAAAAGAAAAAGAAAAGTGCCCAGGATTACCATAATTCTACAAAATAGAATGTGTGTAATTACTGTCACCAGTCACATGAAGTAGACACTTATAGTCTAATCCCTGAAGTATGCAGGTGCTTTGATGCGACCATCTACCCAATCTCAGATGTGACGCAGGCACTGGCTCATGGGTCTAAGACTCCCATGTGCTGTGATAAACCAACCCGAACAATTCTGTGCCCAGTTTTGTGCTTGGACCTTGACCCTAGCTGACACCTGTAAAATTACAAGTGACTTCCTTGTCATCTCTAATAACCAGAGTCCTAGTTAGAGAAAAAGTCATTTCAGGATCAGCTAACAATTCTTTTTTGACCCTGAATATCCTTCCCTGCCCTATTATTTGGCTTAAACTAACTCACCTAATTGGGGTCAACCACCGAAAAAGAATGAAATATCTTGGTGGGAGGGTATTTCTAATTGTTCTTTAAACATAAAAGTTGTATAATTTGAACAATGGACCCAAGCTATCATTTCAAATGTGCACTCATTTATGGCATCTCAACTGAGTGGAAACACATTCCCACGCATGCATCACCTTTGGGCATCCGGTCGCTGCGACCTGGCCAGGCCCTGCCATCAGGCCCTTCAGAAGGCAGCAGAATGAGGTTAGTGTTAACATTTCACTGCGCATTAATTCTTTTTTTAAAAAAACCTGTCATTTAATTTTAAATGCTAATATGCATATGGTTAATTAAGAAGCCAAAATTGGCTCTAAGCTTGGTGAGCTCTAAGAACAGGGAGAGAGCGATCATTACGCTTCTGCTCATGGTTAGCTATTTGTGAACCAGCTGATAATGTGCAAAATTAAGATTTCATAAGTGGCATTTTAAATGAATGGTTAATGGCTGAAGATTAATTAAACAGTCAGAGTTGCTGAAGAAAAGCTGTTAAAAATTATGTTTATAGGCCGGGCGCTTGAATGCTGGAAGTGAAACCCTGATAGATGGTGGCCTTTCCGTTAACAGAGCGTCTGAACAGAGCACCCTCTCGCACACTGTGCAGCCCTGCGTGGCAGCAGCCTCAGGGACCTGTCTTTGAAGTAAAAGCTGGCAAGTTGGAAAACGGACTCGAAAAGCATTTCGTTGAAGGGATCTTCACGAGCGCCTTCATCCCGGGCAACCAGGCATATTTTATTTCCTTCCCGCATGCTGCGTAGTCCTGGGTGAGAGTAGGCAGAACCTGCAGGTGCTTAAGAAGCTCCTCTTCAGAGAGACGAGGAATTGCAGGATGTTGTTTTCAACCTGTAGTGGATACTTCCTTCGGTCTGAGGCTGCCAGCCCTCTTGGTGGTACAAACATGGATTCTGTGGGCTTGGCTCTACCATCGCTTCCTTGGGGAAGGGTCTGCCTTGTGTATAGGAGGTGCTGTAAAATATTTTTTGAAGTTGTTTATCAGAGCTCAACTCCATAAATGTTGCATAAAGAAATGAATGAATGACTTAGCTAACAGTTGGGTAGTAGAATATCTGTGGTTCTTAAATGCCTTTCCATCTATCTTACTAAAAGGCTGCCCTGCTCCTCTCTTGCACCAGGTATTAATGTGTGGCTGCGTAATAATGATGTCCCAGCCCCGAGGACCACGTAATCTAGTGGAGGAGACCCGGGCATGTCAACAAGTAAATCACAGCCATGCCGAATAGTTCGCGTGGCCTAGGAGGGGAGCTAGGAATCTCAGGGTGAGGCTGGGGATAGTCAGGCATGTAGTCGTTTCCTATAAAATTGTGAGAAAATTAATTCTACCCATTAAAATTAGCAATATATATATATATATATATAATCAGTTCGCTCAGTTCAATCTCCTGCTTCCAGGCAGAAGACCCAAATCACACAAGCTAGACAGTTAATATCTCTTGTTTAAAAGGTCCCTAGGGATGCAAATCCCACCCTCTCCCTGGGTATCCTGTTCCAGTGTTTAATCACCCTTCTCATCAAGAAGCTAATCCTATTTCCTCTCCTTGAGCCTCCTATGGGTTGGTGGGACCTGTGAAATACCCATGGGACCCCTTGGAAGCCTTGAGAAGTTAATTAGTCCACACTGGACTGCTCTAGGTTCCACACTGCGCCTTGGAGTGGCCAGGCTCTGAGCCTGCACTGTAGTAATAGTAGGATTTTGTTACCTCTCTATGTGGTCAACTCCGTTTTCTTCCTGGCCTAAAGAGAAGGAGAGTAATTTGATATTTTAGTATGTTTTAAAGAAGTTGTTTTATTATATTTTTATTCACACATTTAGTTAAATATGGATGGAGATGGCCCTAATGTCATGTAACTCAGAAACCAAATTGGAATGTTTCGATAAGAAAGAAAACTCGGGATTGTTCATAATAATGCTGAATATTATTGAGAATTTACCACCACTAGGCACTGTGCTGACTGCTTTGCAAGTGTCACTTAATCCTCCCGACCACCTTCCCAGGTAGCACTATTGCTATTCCCAAGGTGCCTGTGAGGAGCCTCAGTTGTAAGGAGCTGGTCCATGCATTCAGGGGTGGGCCAGGGTCCCTACCCAGTGAGCCTGCATCCGGAGCCCGGCCACTTAACCACTCTGCTGTGTTGTGTTGACTACTGTATTCTTTTCTAAAAAATTATTTTCTTTCTCTGAAATTTGATTTCATTATTTGGACTCTTTTTTCTCCCTCGTGTGTATAAAGTCTCAATCTAGAAACTTTCCTGCAGAACAGCACTCCGCCCAATAGCAGTCCCAGGTCAGCCGCAGCTCTCCCTCAATTACAGGCCGCGGAGTGGCAAGTGCATTCCACTTTAAGAAAGGCAGTAGGGGCTCGCTTTAGAAAAACGGATCATTCAAAGCTTTTCCTTTCTGCTGAAAATCGAATGGTGCAAAAGCAAAGAAAATAGGTACTTCTGGGAGAAAACCTGCCCCATTGAAGGAATGGGGTTAAACCTATGCGCAGATGCCAGGAGCATGTGGGGAGCAGTGATGTCCAATAATTGCAGCTAAAAGCTGCATTAATTGACCAGTGATGGGTTGAAAGCTGCCTCCAACCAGGATGCCTAACATTCAGGTGCTCTTTTCATAAGCAGAGCGAGAGGCAGGAGGCCACTTTCCAGGGGGCTCCTCATGCAGAAAGTAAGCCGCTGTGACTGAGAAGTGTATTTCCACAAAGGAAAGGCTTAGCTTTTCAAACCCCTGCATTGGGATCACCTGGCGATCTCGTTAAAATGCAGATTTTGATTGGAGAGAGCCAAGGTGGGCCCTGAGACTCTGCATTTCTCACGAGCTCCCTAGTGACACTCACTCTGCTGGTCCAGGGACCACACTGTGATTAGCAAAGGCCTAGACTACAGCAAGGCAGTGCTTAATGGTTACTGATTATAAAAATCATTTTTTTTAAATATATTTCATTGATTTTCTACAGAGAGGAAGGGAGAGAGAGATAGCTAGAAACATCGATGGGAGAGAAACATCGATCAGCCGCCTCCTGCACACCCCCACTGGGGATGTGCCCGCAACCCAGGTACATGCCCTTGACCGGAATCAAACCTGGGACCCCTCAGTCCGCAGGCCGACGCTCTATCCACTGAGCCAAACCGGTTTCGGCAAAAAATCATTTTAATAAATATGCAGAATGTCTTTTCATGGCCTTCTGAAGTTTCAGGGGCCATTTACTCCTACCAGTGAGAGGTGTGAGAAAGCTCGTGCTGTACCGGCCGGGATCTTCTGGGTGCCGCTCTGGTTCTGTGTCCTGGAAGAGAGAGAGCGTGGCTCTCTATTTGTCCGGTTTGTGTTGTAAATGCTGCCGTCTGCACCAGTGTCCCTGCTCTGACCTCGTGCTGCACCTTAGCAACACGCTCTGTCTCCACAGATGAACAGGCATAAATTTAAATTTTTCTCCAGCGCTATTACAGACCTGCCAAGAGAAGTTTTAGCATTACAAATAAGTGATCCGTTTTTCCACCACATCCCATTCAATTAAGAGTTTCAATGGCTCTGTTTATTCCATTATTTCATTCAAAGGCAGTTACATTACACTTAGCTAATACTTGTGCCTCGGTATTATTTTAGCTAAATTCGTCTTATCTTAACTCAACACTAGCTTCTCTGATAAAGGCTACCATCGTCACCCTCATTGATCTGCATCCTAAACAAGCACAAAGGTTCCCAGAGTATGTCTTTTTTTATAGAGTTTGGTTGGAATGCCAATATTTTGTGAGAGAAGAGCAGTGGTGCTTGTCTAGCAGCGGTTTGGAGTTGAATATAAGGAAAGGTTTTCTGCCATTGGAGAAAGGAGAGGGTCCTCCCGTTACCCTGAACTCTGGTATCCGGAAAACTTCACGCTGAAGCATCAGCCACCCCTGCTTCTCTTTGTGAACAACAACAAACTGACAACCCGGGGGCCATTTGTAACTTAATGAAAAGAGAGAAAACAAGAATTTCTCTCTGGGGGTTGGGCTACACATCAGTGCATGTGTGAATTTATAGAATGGCACTAACTAACAATAAATGGGAAGATGTTCTCAATTAACGAGACTCTCTTCTCTGTGTGGGTAACCAGAATCAAGGACAGGCCCTGCGGCCCGCTGGGTGTAGGACGACAGTGGGCCTGTTCGACTTCAGTGTAAGCAGCTCGGTCCAAAAGAAATAGGTGAACCATGCACACGAAGCTTCTTAAAGAATCATTTTTTAAAAATATTTTTATTGATTTCAGAGAGGAAGGGAGAGGTATAGAAACATCAGTGATGAGAGAGAATCATTGATCAGCTGCCTCTTGCACGCCCCACACTGGGGATCAAGCCTACAACCCGGGCATGTGCCTCAACTGGGAATCGAACTGTGACCTCCTGGTTCATAGGTCAACGCTCAACCACTGAGCCACACTGGCTGGGCACCACACATGTAATTTTTAATTTTTATATGAGCCTCATTTTAAAAAGTAAAGTTCACTTCATAATATGTTATCTAAACTAATATACGCAAAATATAATTTCAACATGCGTTCAAAACAGGTATCGTAGAACTATTTTACCTTCTTTTTTTCATGCTGTCTTCAATATCTGGTGTGTATTGCCCCTTTCCCGCATTTGTCAGTGGGATCAGCAGTATATCAAGTGTTCAGTAGACACTTGTGGCTATTGGCCGCCATGATGGACAGCACTGGAGTCCCTTCAACATACTCTCAGGGGTGGCTGATGCTTCAGCATGAAGTTTTCTGGGTACTAGAGTTCAGGGTAATGGGAGGACCCTCTCCTTTCTCCAATCACAGAAAACTTTTTCTTATGTTCAACTCCAAACTGCTGCTAGACAAGCAGCACTGTTCTTCTCTCACAGAATGTACAGGGCAGAGTAAGAAAAAGACATGTAAACAATCCATTCCTACTCCCAGGGACAGACAGATCTGCCAGCCCTACCTTCTCCATCTCCAGAGAGATGCCCCTCACTTAGGCACCAGCCCCTGCACCGTGCGGTAACCTCAGCATGGACTGTGCTAGACAAGGTGACCTGAGCGGTGCCAAGGCCACCTCAGCAGGTCCGATCCCATCCCATCTCTTGTCTAGGAGAGAAGACAGAACCAATGACCTAGCTTCCACCTTAGACAGGAGAGTGAAGCCTGGCTTCAGATGGGGAGTATGTGCAGTCCTCCCATACAATGTTTCTGTCAGCAACTAACTCAGGCATATGCGTGACTAATTACCAAAGTATGACACCAGTGTGCTTCTCACTTAACTACAATTCCTTCCTTCCTTCCCAATAGGTAGTCATCCCAGCCAGGAATAATGAAAGGCAGTGCTGTAGGCAGAACCTTTTCTTTCCCTAAGTCACACTCTTATTCTCAGTAAACTATCATCCTCCTAAGATGCCATGTTTGTAGATGTGTATATAACAACAAACTGGGTCCTCACTTTATTAATATCCATTTTTAGTTCCAGGCCTTTCTTGTCTAGTGTTGCTGCTATTTTGTGCCTATGACACCTCAGTGTGTAGCCCCATTATTCACCTAGTTGCTCAAGCCACCAATCCGGGGGTCCTGGAGGCTTCCACCCCCCTTAGCCACACACCCAGACTCTTTCCCAGGAGGATCCAGGGGAATGGGTAGCTTTGGCTCTGATGTCCGTGCCCTGTGTTTCTTCAATGAGGAAATGATTTGGGGTCCAGGTTGCCTCGACCACTTGCTTTGGTCCATGGTGCGTTCTCTTTTGCAACTGCATTCATCTGGATGAGAGACAGTGTTGGGTCCCCATATTAGAGAGCATTGCCCAGTACCCCTACATACATTGTCTTTGATAAATGCCTCTCAAAATGGAACTCTGTTCAGCGTTCTTCCTGCTAAAGCCCACCCCCTCCTTCTGATTTTCTAAGGACCCCAACCTTAGCTGCATGACTCAAGAACATTGCTCTAGGTTAAGCCCTATGTGCTGTTCAGGATTTAGCCCAGCATCCCACCCTCAGCGATCTTCCCAAAGCTTCCATGGAGACCTGTACCACAGATGGATTGAGTATTGGAATTAACTGGTACTTGTTTGTTTCCTCGTGAGATCTTGACACAAGCGCTGTACTTTACTTCTAGTCTCAGCATAATTCCTGCAGCATCTGCTACCAATAAATATGTATGTTTTGAATGAATGAATGAAGCCAAGTGGCTCTACTCCTAGCTGCCTGACTTGAAGATCACACAGCCTCCTCGTCACACTCTTTCATGGGCCAGTCTCCCAGGGTAATATGACTTGTCTGGCCTCCAGGTCAGCATAGCCTCCCTATGATTGCCTCCTTCCCCTGTTCTGCTCAGATTTGTGGGGTTCAGTGACTCTGCTGGTTTCTCTTGGTCCTTGGCTCTCACTGTGGTGACATGTCCTATTTCTGTTCTGTCAGGAAATGCCTCCTAGCCAAGCACCCCTAGATGAAAGACTTCCCTAGACACCACAGGTCATGGTTTCCCCCATCTAGTCTCTGCTTCAAAAGCTTCCTAAGGGTATAAGGTAGCATTTACCATTCCGAAGCTACAATCATCCCAATCTGATTGTTCTACCAAGAAAAATGGCTCTCCTTGGCAGATAAATTTTCCCACACCTGATATTTGCTGTTGGCTCCTGGTGATAATCTCTACTCGCCTCTACTGTTACGTTCCAGAGAATGTTGATTAAAATGACCATTGAACTTGTTGTTCTCTAGTTTTCCTAGAGTTTACTTTTCCCATTTAAAAAAATGACTGCTATTTGCTAACCTTCTGGTACCTGGACACTTATCCCATTGTTCATAATCTCTCAACAATACCAACTCTGCTTCTAGGGGCATACCTTTCAGCTCTCTCAAAACCCTGGATGCAGTTTGTAAGTACCAGGAACCAGAACGCCTTTCAAGGCATCCTGGACCCTGTATTTTCTCTCTCCCTCCCATGGTCCTTTCTTTTCTGCCTTTTTCTGCCTTCCCTTGATGGAAATGTCAGGTGAGTCACTTAATGTCTCTGTGCATCTTTCTTCATCTATAAAGACAGGAGGGTGGGACTAAGTAGTCTCAGCATTTCTTTCCATCTCCAAAATTATATGGTTCTGCGATTCTTTAATGGAAGGAAAATAGGAGTTCAGGTTGCTCTGCCTTTTCTCTGGTGCTGTTATCATGTCAAAGCATCGCCTCCTGGTAGCGGACTCTCCTTTCTTATTCCTCTTCAAAGTAGCTTTAAACAATTAAGTCAAAAATTAATCTTTAATCTCATCAATTGTCCCACAAGGCCTCTTTGAGCTCCCCATCTCCCATTTCATACCTCTTTGCTACCTTCTTTGTTACCCAGAGTGCCCATGAATCCACTCTCAAACCCCCTCTGCTCACCCCTGCAGGAATGCTTCACCCTGACCCCAGATTTCAGGAACTGGAACATTAGTCTGAATTTCTTTAAATTCTCACATTGGAAATCTTTTGTCTTTCCTCTAGGTGGTCCTGTCTTTGAACAATGAGAACTTAGGTTGTGAGATTTGTAAATAGCCTTTGACAATAGAATTGTACACACACATACACACACACACACACAAATATATACATACATACTTTGTAATTTTTCCTCACTCCAATTTAATATCAAAATTTGTAGTTATGCTATTATAAACTTTGTTTTTGCAGAAATGTCCTTTAAAAGATAAAAGATAATCTTTCATTCAATAATAATATCAAAATCTTTAAAGGAGGGGCAAGGACAATGGGATAAAGAAATACAGGCGAGCCCAGCCAATGTTGCTCAGTGGCTGAGTGTTGACCTATGAACCAGGAGGTCATGGTTCGATTCCCAGTCAGAGCATATGCCTGGGTTAGGGGCTCAATCCCCAGTGGAGGGCATGCAGGAGGCAGCTGATCAGTGATTCTCTCATCATTTATGTTTCTATCTCTCTCTCCCTCTCCCTTCCTCTTCGAAATCAATAAAAATAGATATTACAAAAATGCAGGTGAGTCACTCAATATTTTCAGGACAATCCCTTTTCTCACTTAGGTTCTCTGGCCCACAATCTACTGAAAACCTACCTCTATAGTTGATGAAGTTTCAAGCCAAGATAGCCCCTTCCTTCTAGGGGTTTATAGGATACTTTGTGGAACAAGGCAGGGAAAATAATGTTTAGGTCGATATTAAATAGCATGAAAAATTGTATGGAATTTAAAATAGAATCCTGGGAATCTCATCAATAGATTTCTTAGCCCCATGGCCTATGATAGACAGGTAGGCATGAAAGTATTCTTTAAAACAAAGTCCATTGTGATTTTTCAAGCCAGAAATGATGTCTGTCAGACATCAGAAGGGAGAATTGATCCTTTCAGTCTGACATTTGACAAATTGCAAGTTTGTGGCCTTGCACATACCCTTTAGTTTAGATGCTGTAAGTGTTGTTCACAGTTTTGTCTTCATAGGTGCCTCCATGTTGATGTTGGTTGCTAAGGTGGGTTCCAGATATTAGAAGTGACCTGAAAGGTCTCAGAGCAAAGTTGCCCAGATACATCTGTGGATCCATCAATAGGAACATGATTTCTCATTGTACATTAGGTTTAAACACGTGGATTTTCAAGTGGATGTACCCATATTTCTTTGTTTACATACATGGTTTTCTTAAATTAACGGCATTGGCTTTTTAAAAATGGCATTATCAGTAAAAGCCTACTTTCATTTAAAAATAGTAACCTATGAGAAACTCACTAGAAAATACCTTAACCATTAATTGAACAAAATGATAACATTCAAGATAACCTATTGTATCGTCCATTTATGTCCATGTGAAATGAAACTCTATTTTGATCGGGACTGTCACAGGTAATTTCTGCACATAAAATACATCTGGGGACAGCTTTCAAATGGAGTTGTCACTTTTTGTTTAGCTGGCAGGAGACTCTCTATTGTTGTCAAACCCTCTTTACAAAAGCATCACTAACCCAGTGATACACATTCATAGAGAAGAGGGGTCGTCACTCAGCTTCGTTGGAACAAAAGAGCAGCGTTGGGCTCTGTGTGCGCTCAGTGTGTCTGCGGGCTTCTTTGTTTAGCTTGGCTTCCCTTTAGCCAGCAAGGCTTTTATCGTCCTCGAATTTGATTTTTTCCTGTGCTGTTTTTTGAAAGGTGTAAATAGATTAATGCATACTGTTATTCTCTGAAGATAATGCAGGGCATGTAAACTGTGCCATTTCAGTTGTCTGCTCAACTCATGAAGTCAAAAAAAGTCAAGAAAAATAAGGAAACCTTCTATGTATTCTCTCTTTCTCTCTCTTTCTCTCTCTCTCTCTCTCTCTCTCTCTCTCTCCCCCCCCACCCCTCTCTCTCTTCCTCTTTAATGCCTTTTAAAGTTGTCTTGGTTTTATTAAGATTAGAACCAAGATGTACACATTTTCTAGAATCAGTCAAATAATATAGGTTAAATTTTGTTCATTGATAAAACAATGAAGTTTTGTTTTTAGAGTACATAGAGGCCATTTTATTGAGTTGATAAAATAAATATTTTGGACTACATATATGTGATGCTATAATAATTGTGCCATCGTTCAATAATGTATGTCAAGACTTTACCTATTGCATTCTTAAGGAATAATAATTCTCTATTCTTAAAATTTACCCAATGCGTAATTCCCAGAACCAGAAGCTACACAAGGCAAAGCATGAGGCTGCGAAATGGCCCTCACAGCTCTCAGATTCTGCAAAACGCCCTTTGAAACCTTAGAGAGTCATCAACTTTGAGTATTCATGGCCAGCCAAATACATGGAGAGAAGAATGAGTTCTAGATCTCACTTCTCGTTCTAGGATTCTGTGCTTTTCAGAAGGAAGACAAATGAGAGTATGAGAAGTTACACACAGAAAAAGGCAGCTACAGAAATGGGGAGTCACCTGGATTAGAGGGCATGGCAACTGATGACCAAAGATAAAAATAAAAAAAGAAAGAGAATGACCAAAAATAAAAAGAGAAAGAGAATGGCCCTAGCTGGTTTGGCTTGGTGGGGAGAGTGTCAGCCTGCGGACTGAAAGGTCCCAGGTTCGATTCCAGTCAGGGGTACGTGCCTGGGTTGCAGGCTTGATCCCCAGTGTGGGGCATCCAGGAGGCAGCTGATCAATGATTCTCTCTCATCATTGATGTTTCTCTCTCTCTCCCTCTCCCTTCCTCTCTGAAATCAATAAAAATATATTTTTTTAAAAAAAGAAAGACAAAGACAAAAAATGAAAGCCGAAGTGGCCCATGAGAGCCAAAACCTTGTGAAAATGCTAACAACTCCTTCAGAAGCTCAGAAGCAAGAGCCCTGGGTTGGGAGGTCTCCCATATTACTTTCCCCACTATATATCTCCATAGTCTTCCACTGTAATAATCTCCCATGATAATTTTCAACTGCCAGACCTCTAAAAACTCTCCTTTTCGAATTAAAAGAGGATGCTTCCATCAATTTGGCATTTTACCCATTGCAATATTCTACCTTTCAAATCACAGGTTAATTCTTCATGGCTCAGTTATGAGAAATACAAACTTAAAATTCTGGTTATGATTCAGACGACCAACAAAGTAATGAGATTCTGTGTTATGGTAGCTGTCACATCTTGTCCCAGCCCTGTAGTGTCTAAATGTTGGCTCCCTTATTAAGCCCCATTAGAGTATTTCACAATATAAATTGTTTATACGCTGCTGGTTTTCTGCTGCCTGACAGTGGGGCACGCTTCACTCATTAATGTTGGTGTAGTCTTACATTGTTAGGAAGAGCCGAGATGAAATTCAACAGGAAGGCGGCATGTACTAACTGCAATGCTTCTTTCCTACGCATTTCCCAATACACCATTTTGTGTATATGTTTTTATATTTGCAATTTAGTTTTCCATCTTTTGAGTGGGGAAATATCCTTTTCTTAGTTAAATTTAAATGACCCCTCTACTACCAACTTATATTTTTATACGCTTAATGGTCAACCTCTTGTGTCCCCCATGAAATGCTCTTTTCCTCTTTCTATGTTAAATTTGAACTAATATTTGTAGCTTTCCTTATGGGTACAGATCCCATTTCATCTTCACCACAACCTTTCTTCCTAATAAGGAGGATAAGGAAGCTAAATCTGATAGAAACGAAAGTATAAACAAGCAAGTTAATAAAATACCAAATTTCTACCCTAGTCTACTTAGTTCTGGCTCTAATATTATATATCTTCTTTTTAGATTTTTGTTACTTAAAGATATGTTTCCTTTCTTTATTGAATTTATTGGAATGACATTGGTTAATAAAATTATATAGGATTCAAGTGTACAATTCTATAATACATCATCTGTGCATTGTATTGTGTGTTCACTACCCCAAATCAAATCTCCTTCCGTCACCATTTACCCCGCTCTACCCTCTTCTACCTTACTCCACCCCCTTTTTCCTCTGGTAATCACCACACAGTTGTCTGTGTCTGTGAGGTTTTCTGTGTATTTGTTGTTATTTTGCTTAATATCTTTACCGTTTCCACCCAACCATACCACCCTCCTCCCTTCTGACAGCTGTCAGTCTGTTCTCTGTATCTATGAGTCTGTGTCTGTTTTGTTTGTTAGTGTATTTTGTTCCTTAGATTCCACATATGAGTGAAATCATATGGTACTTGTCTTTCTCTGATGGGCATATTTAACTTAGCTTAATACTCTCCAGGTCCATCATGCTCTTACAAAGGGTAAGAGTTCCTTCTTTTTTATGGCTTAGTAGTATTCCATTGTGAAAATGCACCACAGCTTTTTAATCCGCTCATCTACTGACGGACATTTGGACTGCTTCTAAATCTTGGTTATTGTAAACAGTGCTGCTATGAACATAGGGGTGCATATATTCTTTTGAATTAGTGTTTATGGTTTCTTCAGATATATTACCACAAGTGGAATTGCTAGGTCATAAGGCAGGTCCTTGTTAATTTTTTTTTTGAGGAAACTCCATACTGTTTCCCACAGTGGCTGGACCAATCTGCATTCCCACCAGCAGTGCAAGAGAGTTCCCTTTTCTCCACATCCTCTCCAACACTTATTGTTTGTTGTTTACTGATGATAGCAAAGTTGTTCAGGCACCCAGCAGCTAGACTTAGTGGCAAGGATATATTTCTTTGCTAAATTTTCTATAATAACTATTTTATGTTAAAGTTAGTAACCAAAAAGTCAAAGCAAAAAACAGAAATCAAATCACCAATTTTCCCATAATCTAGAGTGGGCCATCCTTAATGTTTTAGAGTATTTCTTCCAGTGTCGTTTGTGTCTATCACTGTATATAAAATTTGTGTGTAAATAGTGCTCATACATTATATACATATACAATATTTACATGCTTATATAAACTTTGGTATCTTGCATATTTACTACTGTGGTCTTTTTCTATGCCAATTAATCTTTTTTAAATCCTCACTTTTAGTGGTTACATAAACTATCATTGTATAGCTATACACTAATTTATGTAACCTTTCCTTAATGGTAGACATTTAGGGTATTTCAGAGTTTTCACTGTTATAAATTACTCTCTGACAAGCACCTTGGTGCATATATCTTGCTGTAAGCTTGGATTAGTTTCTTCTTAAGATTTCTAGAATGTAAATGATGCATTAAGGGACTGAAGCTGAAACATATTGCCAACAATTTCCCAGAAAAATGGAAACCAAGAATGCTTCCCCCACAAAGTGGGAGAGAACGCTCTTCACCACATACCTGGCAGCACTGACTGTTATCTTTCCTCCCTTCAGTTTTTGCTAATTTCGTGATGGAAAAAATAGTACCTATCACTTCACTTTAAACTTCTTAGCTTCCTAGGAAGGTTAGATGTTTTTAAGGAAGCTCATGCTTGTTCCAAATTGCCATCAGAAGTTTTCATTTTGCCTCAGCCCTGTTCCATTACCAGCAGGAATAGTTATTTGAGTCAATCTGTTTCCTCCCTCAAAAAAAAAAAAAAAAGTCTATTGGGTTTATCAAGACGTATTTGGATGCAGGTTTTCATACCTGTCTTGACACAAATGAAAGATTACACACCTGGCTCTTTTACGCGCTGAACCAGGCCACATCTATTTGGATCTTATTTTCATCGACTCACCCTTACCCCTAACAGAACAGCGTCCCTTTTAAGAGGCAGTATTAGAAAAATAAGACCCTCATAGCGAATAATGAAAGAAATGTCACACCAGGGTCTGGACATTGCTATGACAACCCCGGCTCCATCCATCACCACTCCCGTCAGCCTGTGCTGCAAAGGAAACCCCTTTGCAATGTCTAATCTGAGAATTTTAATATTAAATGTATATTTGACATTGAAGGCTCCCACCTTATTTGCTATTGTCAGGCATAGTTGATAGACAGCTAAGTCAGTCTCTCTTTATAGTCCATTTCTGAGATGAAACTATAAATCCTGAAGCCAGGCTTCATCATTGCAGAGAGAAAAGCTTTGCCAGCCTATTGTTGAAATATCACATTTTGTAGGATTTATGAGGTCCAGACTCCGGAAGATCATTTGCCAAGCACTTAAAGCTGGTTTTGCTGCCCTTTGCTTTTCTTCCCCCTTGCAAACACACATGGGGGGTTGGGGAGATCCATTAGAAAAGGAAAAAGTAGGAAGAACTTGCTTGATTTGATACAAATGTCAGCCTGAGAAAGAAAAAGTCCTGGGCATTTGCTGTGCGAAGCCCCGACCGGCCACACAAGGCTGCTCCGCGGTGACAGGCATACCGCTTGCTTCTGCAAAAAAGGGGCATCATGTTTGTGTTGATATTGAATGAACGCCCCGGATTCAGAGCCGCGCGGTGAATTGATGTGTATACCGCGAATCCTCTCTAATCTGCTTTCAGCATTTGTTTTGCAGCTCCGTGATAGGACGGGCTCTGTGGCTTGGTCATATTCCATTTAGCTTGTTTTATTGCTGTTAATTTTACACAGGAAAATAGATGCTCTGAAACTTGTAATCACAGTGGCTGTCAAGTGGGCTCGGAGGAAGAAAACCACCAGACAGTGTCCGATTTATTAAGCGCCCTCCACGCACAAAACTAATGCGGCTCTTTGTCTGGGAGAGTTCAGTGTCCGCACGCCGGATTTCTCCTAATGGACAAGCAGCGGCGGGAACAATCGACAATCAGCCATCTCTTTAGCCAGACCATGCGTCGTTGGAACGCATGTCGGGCGAGGCACCGGTGCACCGAGGCAGACCTCCGATTTGTTCATTTTGACTGCAGATGACTTAATTTAACATTTTTCTAACAAATGCATTAGGTAGAATGGTGACGTTTCCTTTAACATATTTTTTTTTTCTTAAAAGGATCACCAGTGAAAACCGTGTTAAGTAGGCATCTTGCTCCATTTGTTTTTGATCACGACCCTTAATCCATGAACTTCTGAGTTGCCCGTAACTCTTCTAAGCACTGAACTACAGCAGTGCGTGTGCAGTGGGAGTGCTGATGCCACAGCTACTGGGCCTCTGTCTGGTTTGAAAACGTTTTATCTGGCCCGGCCAGCATGGCTCAGTGGTTGACCTACGATCTAGGAGGCCACTGCTCGATGCCCATGTGCCCGGGTTGTGGGCTTGATCTGTACCAAAGAGGATAGCCATAGAGTTGCTGGGGCGTGCAGGAGGCAGCCAATCAATGATTCGTTCTTATCATTGATGTCTCTCTGTCTCTCTCTCTCTCTCTCTCTCTCTCTCTCTCTTTCTCCCTTCCACTCTGAAATCAACAAAAATATATTTTCTTAAAAAAGAAAACGTTTTATCTGCACAGCATGGTTATTCCTGGGCTGGATCATCTGCCCAGGGTCTCTTTTTCTTTATTATGAATAAAATTTGCATTATCCTCTTATTGGAGGTAGAGTGTGCAAAAGACTTTGAAAGTAGAGTTTTGATTTGGACTTCCACATGCACCATTTTTACCTCCTTATAAGCCTTAGGCATCATTTATCAAACTTATTAGTGGGAAGGTTCAGCTCCAAATCGTGCCCTTTGATTCATGCTCTATTGTGGTTATAGCATTAACGGTTTTTTCCCTCAAAAATACAGACTTCTGCCCGTGTATGCCACTGGTGTAATGAAAACATCTGTCACTTGTCCCTGGCAATAGTGTTTTCACTTTTCTTCTTATTTGTGGGCAGATTCCAAGTTGGTTAAATGAAGATTCACTTCCAATGACAGTAACTGGATATCTGGTCCTTCGTTTGTCAGATTGCAGGGTTCGAGCCTCACCATGAAGCCCTGATGTGGGGCTTCGCCCTCAGCTCTGCAGACATTTGCTTTTGCACTTTAACTGCACTTCCCCCCTTTATCCAACAAGGAATACGCTTCCAGTTATTACGTAATTAGTTATCTGAAATATTTTATGAGCGGATAAGCGCACCGACTCTGAGTCTGGCTTGTATATTTTTACAGCAACTCTGTGGCTATCCTCTTTGGTACAGAGGAGAGGGTGTGTATGGAAACATTACTCCTGAATTTTTTATGGGCTCACTCCCTTCGCCATTGTAGCTGCTGTCTCCCACAAAATTTGAGTCATACCTCAACTGTATGCATCCTCCGTTACCGCTCACGTGCCCCGGGGTGTGCAGAGGTGGAATATGTCTGAACGTCTCCAGTGAAGAAGCTGGAGGCGTTGGTTTTAACAAAAGCCATAAAGCGGCTATAGCTGAAAAGCATTCTAGAGGTAAACAGACTCCTTCCTTTGTTGTCCAACTCTTGCTCAGTGAAAGCACTTTGAAAAGCACACGATTTTAGACTCTTTCTTGCTCTGTGTAGGGAGGTCAGAGGAAGGAGTTCCGTTTTCATGGTCCCTAAGCCTGCAGTCTAGAGCACTACACTGTGGGAAACAGTATCCACCTGTCACCTCCAGTTACCGCCGTTCACCTAGGAGTGCGTTTGCCAGGAGCTGAGTGTTCGTGCAGCAGGTGGAAAGGGAGGCTGTGTGCATGAGAAACGCTTTTGGTTTCTTTGAGGGACATTTCATAATTTCCTTCTTGAAACCTCACACAGAGGGCAGCTCTCTGTGCGGCAGGCGCTCAGTACATTCCTGCTGTCCATCCACGGCTGCTCTCCAGCGCCAGGAATATCCCAGCCCAGGGCTGGGCTTGGAGAGGGATGTGGAGCAAGGAACCCCTATTCCACCGCACCCAACCCCCCACCCGGTCACCAAGGTTCTGCAACCTTCCTTCTTGGTGTCAAACCCTGTCCACCAGCATTAAAGTCCCACACCACACCGGTGAACGGGACTCTGCAAGTGTTTGCGGAGTTTAGGGTGAAGTCCTACATCAGGGCTTCATGGAGACAGATGTCTGGCACCATCTGTATTTTAATGGCGATCAAAGCCTTGGAGTAAAACTAAGGTTGAGTTTCTGGCATCAGCCTGGAGGCAATGGGTGGTACTAAGCGCTTCCCAGTTACCCTGAGGGGGGGAGTAGGGAGACAACAACCCTACCCTTATGTCCTTTTTCCTGGTCCCTAAGTCCCTCTGCTAGATCTGACCAGTTTCTCCTGAAAACATGAATTGGAGCATTTCTGAAAGGGGGTTATTGGATTCTAAATGAACCTAGAGCACAATTCTCAACCTTTTGCATCTCATGGCACGCATAACTAATTACTAAAATTCTGTGGCACACTGAAACATATATGTTTTTGCTGATTTGACAAAAAAATGAGGTATAATTTTCATTCATTCACACTGGATGGTTGTTGTTGTGTTGGCTGTTGTCATTTTGTATTTGACAATCTAAGGCAAGCATGTCAAACTCAAAGGCTAACACGGGCCAAATGAACAAGGCATGCGGCCCATGGGCCATGAGTTTGACATGCTTGGGAAAAGAGGTCAGCGCCCTGACTAAATAGTCAGGTGTTACAGGCTTTAGACATTCTTGCGGCTCACCAGTTGAAAATTGCTGCCCCACAGCATTGGGTTGAGTGGTTACCATGGTTTCCGAAGTCTGCTGCTGGACCAACTTCAGAAGCAGTGACTGCATCTTCTTTCTAACCTCACAGTCCATTCTCTTTCTCCCAGAACTGGACTTGACTTAACAACAAGGAGATGTTTTGATTTTACCAGACATGGAACATAATATTTTTTCCATCTGCAGTCCTTTCAGCCCTGCTCAAGATTTCAGCTCCCTTGCCAGAGTGCTAGAAAGTGATATGCTTATTAGAAAACTTTGTTAATCAGAGTAGAGTGCTATTTGGCAGTTCGATTCTAATGAGGATGAGGAGCTAAATTTAATTTGAAGCTAAAGGTCAGCGAATGGTGGCAGCCTACCTTCTCTGAAGTGTTAGCTCAGTTTCCAGACAGTTTCACCTGGAAGCGTGCATACTATATTTAGTATGAAATAGCATAGAAAAGGTTTCTAATAACACCATTTCAGCACACATCTATTCCGTGAACATCAATAAGCCAAGTGCTTCGCTGCTTGGCTAGACAATTCTTATGGGAGTGGATGGCACCAGGATGTTGCAGCAATTGCTGGCAGAAAACAGAAGCCCATGAAACCATGATGCAGTGGAGAGAGTGTCAAAAACATGTCGAAATGTCCTAAAGAGTGAGCTATCTGGGAAGTACCCAGGAATGGCAAAGTACCTTGTACAAAACCATTAGGGATTTACTCAGAGTGTGTGGCTCATGAGCCAGGGAAGGAGAAATACAAAAAGGAAAGCATTCTCTAGGTGGCAGTAGCTTAAGGTATTGCCAAGTGGTTTGGCCCTATACCCTCGCCCATAAATACCCCCCTATGCCCATGCACAGACCCTTCCTCACCCTTACAGGGCACCACTGTTTCCCCCCTTTTCCTTCCCACTTCTCATTGCACACTTTCTTAAATCACTTTCCTGTTTTGAACTCCCACAAAAATGTGTTTATTGAATACATCCTAGGTGAGGGCACTGGACCAAGTTCTACAGAAGATATAATGAACTCTTCATATCTCTTATCTACTGGTGGCTGGGGATTAAACAGAGATTTAAACTGTATAGAATGTATGAGTGGTGGAAGAGGAAAGTAAGGGCCATAATGGAAGTGCAAAGTACCATGTGGATTCTAAAGCAGGAAAGACTGTTTTCTGCCAGGAAAGGTTCATGGAATAGCCTGCGCTTGGAACAAAATGCTTCTGAACTCATCTATTTCTCTCCATCTTCATGACTACCTCCAGGGCCAGTCTACTTTCAGTTCTCACTTGCTCTTCTGCAACAACCTCTATCTCTTTTCTCCAGAGAAGTTGGAGTTGTCTTCTAGTTAAATTAGATCATGTTTCCTCCTGGCTTGAAATCTTCTAACATCATCTCATTTCACCTGGAGTAAAATCCAAAGATCTTACCAGGTCCTACAAAGCATGTGGGATCTCAGTGTTGCCTGTCTGCTTAACCTCGTCACTTGCCACTTCATCCATGACCATTAGCTCCAGCCACACCATTTTCTTCCTGTTCCTTTAGCTCATCACACTCATTCCCTCCTTAGGGCTTTGGCTTTAAATATTCTCTCTCTCTCTCTCTCTCTCTCTCTCTCTCTCTCTCTCTCTCTCTCTCAAATGCTCTTCATAAAGATGCTTCTGATGGTTTCTTCTTATATTTTAGACTTTAGCTTACATAAAAGAGAGAGGCCTTTCTTGACTGCCCAACCTAAAGTAGCTACCCAGTCATTATTTTATCAATACATATTTTAAGATTCTGGTGGCACTTACCACTGCTTAACATCTTTTTCCATTGGTTTGTGTATTATCTCACTCCCCACTAAAGCATAAGGCCACAAGGTTGTGTGTCTTGCACTCCCCCTCAATTCTTAGGAACAGTTCTAGTGAATGGTAGCTGCTCAGCAAATACTTGCTGAATGACTCTAAGACCAGCAGTTCCCAACCTGTGGGTTGCGACCCCTTTGGCGGTCGAATGACCCTTTCACAGGGGTCACCTAAGACCATCCTGCATATCAGATATTTACATTATGATCCATAACAGTAGCAACATTACAGTTATGAAGTAGCAACGAAAATAATTTCATGGTTGGGTCACAACATGAGGAACTGTATTTAAAGGGCCAGAAGGTTGAGAACCACTGCTCTAAGACTCTTAAAGGATTTTGCAGGTATAGAGTCATTCCTTTAGGTATGTGCCAGGCATTGACACTAGAAAGACAGTTGTGAACAGGACATAGAAGGTCCCTGCTCTCACCCATATTCTATTCTTATGGATGTAGGCAGATGGAAATAAGTGAACAAATAATTAAGATGTGTTCATGGAGTGATCCGTGCTACAAAGGAAACAAGCAGTCTGACTGGACGGGGCATGACTTGAAGGGAATTCCGATGAGGTGGCTAGAGAAGGGAGAGCGTGCCTGGAAACACTTGCTCCTGGAGCTGTGTCAGGCTTAGGTTGTCCAATGAACCAGGGAAAAACAAGAAAGAAGCTGCTAAGCACAATAGAGAATGGTTCGTGATGTGGCGGAGAGGGAAGCAGGGGCCAATGCTGTGAACACAGACCACATGGAGTGTGGACAGTAGCTTGAGAATTCATCTGCATGTAATAACAAGGCAGTGGATGTGCTTAAAGATTGATGACATCTTAATTATATTTTTTAAAAACAAAAGGAAAGAATTATAGGTAGAAGAGGCAGGGTGGACAAGGGCTTGGAGGAGGGGGTGTGAATGAAAGCTGAGGGTAAGTTTAGGGAGACTGTAAGTGGGGTTGGAGGTGGAGGCCATGGGAAGAGACAGAGAGGATTTTAGAGCAGGAGAATTCTGTGAGCAGAGCTTTGGCTAACCTGGCCATGAATTCGAATGGAGTTGGGGTGGAAAGACTAATTGCCAAACTGTTCCTATGATCTGTGCAATGAGTATATGAACTAGACTCATGGAAGAGGAATACATGGGAGGGCACATTGCTAAAGGTAATTAATTACAATTGACTGTATGTAGAACATATGAGGGAAGGCAACAGTAGCATAAAATAAGATAATATTGACAATAGTACCAGCTTGTTTATTGAATCTTACCTTGTACCAGGCACTATTCTAACTACTTTAAATTTAATAGCTCATTTAATCCTCAAAACAACCCTCTGGGGTCTTACTCTGTTACCCCCATTCTGTAGCTAGAGAGGTTGCATAGCTTCCCCAAGGCAGGGAAGAGGGAGGTGGCAGCACCAGGGATTGGCTCCAGGCAGTCTGGCTCCAGAGTCTGTGCTCTGAATGCCAACCATTGTTTCAAGCCTGGATGAGTGGGGAGGAGCGATTAAAAAGCCAGGAAGATAGCAGGGAAGGTAGCTTTTAGGGGAGAGGGGAGCAGATGGTTTGTGGATAAGTCAAGTGTAAGATGTTGGTACATTTCAGGTGCAAACAAGAGCAAGGACGGGTGTGGCACCTGAGGCTTCCTCGAGGTGCCTGATGGAGGTGGAGATCTTTGAGTAGACGGGCTGTGGTGAGGACTTGCCCTGTAGGAGGCCCTCAGGGATCATCTGTTGAACAAACAGATAGGCGAGTACATAAGTGAACATGACAAGGGACATGATCACCAAAGCCCTCGGAGTAAACAGCATCCCCAAGAGTGAACGCATAGACAACAGATAGTTAGAGAATCTTAGAGAAGGCCTTGCATAGAGAACAGTGGGAGGGACATGGAGGGAAACAGACAATGAAATTGGAAGCAGGAAGGAAACCAAGAGGAGAGACCTGCAGGGAAATTGCTGTCGGTGTCCAGTCTGCAGAGCGAGGGTTTGGGTGAGCCACAGAGAGCAGGCCCAGCCGTGCTGAGATGCAAACCAGATCACCATCAGCTCGAAAGAGAGGATGGCAAATGGCAAAAGGAGGCAACAGCGATTCTTTCAAAAGTTGGTAAAAAGGGGAAAAGAGAGAAAAAGAGGCAACAGCTTGACCTTAGCCAAGTAGTAAGAGCTGCTGGACAGTCACAGTCCACAGAGGTCCTTTTATTGCTCCTGCGGGAGGACTATGAGCAAGTCTTTGGGCCTCAGCAAAGGGGTGTGAGTCTGCTCCTGTACTGATGTGGGTAGTGGGGGCCCATCTGCCTAACAGCAGGGTTACCTCAAGCTTTAGGCTCCACCTGAGTCAGGGCCATGCCCTGGCAGAAACTCAGCCACGGTGGGTACGTGGCATAATAGCTCTTTGGATTAATTTGGTGACACCCCCCCTTTAGAGCAAGGGTGGGAAGTTTATAACATCATTCACGGGCTGTACAAAATGATCAACTTGAAAATTAGCCTGCTGTATTTGGTAAAACATTTCATTATCTCACCCCTAATGCCTTGGCAGGGCCAGACAAAATGATTTTGTGGGCCTTATGTGGCCCTTGGGCCGGAGGCTCCCCACCCCCGATTTAGACGATGGTAGAAAGTACTGACATCATCACGCTGCTGATTTTATAGAGAAGCAAGACTTACTTCTCCACTGACAAGAATTTGTGGCACTCAGCAGCTGTTTGCAAAAAGAAAATAAAGCAACCTCTGCCCCCTTCTTCAGAATTCTCTGGACCTACATCTGTCTTCCCAGCTGTGAGCTGCTGAATTCCAGGGTGCAAAACCCAGGGAGACAAATGGGAGGGCCATGCAACGAATAATGACATGCTGCTTAAATATCAATCTTGGTTTATTGTGTGTCCATGGGCACATGTCTTCAAATTCAAGTGGCTGCCTCTCTCTCCCTTTCAATGTCTGTCTATAAACTTTCATGGTATTAAGCCTATGTTTTAATAAATATTTTGTTTGCTGTACTCCCATTAATATTCATAGGGAATGGAGCACTTTGGGTTTTGCGATTTCTAATAAACATCGATGGTGTTACTAGTTTGTACTGAGCATTCAGTACGCTCCATCAAAATGGCAGCTCTAATTAGGTTCCTTGAATTAGCTAATGGATTTTGAGAAAGATCGCTTAGAAAGCTCTTACAGCTGTCCAAGATATCCCTGCCATGGCAGAAAGACAAAAGGCCCCTGGAAGCTACAGACTTCAGAGCTTTAGAAATGCAGCTGACAGTTAAAAAGATAAATTACGTTCATATTTTTCTAGTGAAAGTCCTAATACTGAATTAATGTTATTCCTGTAGTGAGCATCCATTAAGAAGCTCATTTTATTATGAGGATGCATTTTGACCATTAGCTCTTTTCTTTGGCTCCTCCTCCCTCCCCACTCTCCTTTTTCTCCCTCCAATTCCCCAGATATTTTGGATCCCATATTAAAAAGCTTCTTTGAAGAAGAGGGAAATCACTCCCTTCCCACCTTTTTTGGGGGGGAGGGGGTAGATTATACATTTAGAAGTTTTCTTAGATATACAGTAAGCATTCAGTTCAAAAATGAAAAAGTAATATAGAAGGAAATAATTTTAGTGATTTAATTTAAGCTGTGGCTTACATTTTCCATAGAACTTGGGAGGGGAAAAGGCTTCTAGCTAGTGAGCTTGTTTGCACTTGGATAGAAGATGCTTTTGTGGGATAGAAATAATCTGAAAGAAAACTCAGCACCTCCTCCTTCCATCTTGATGTGGAAGGCACACGTAACGCAAGGCCATACAACGTGGCCTTCCTTCTTCCTTGCTAAGAACAAGTTTCTTTGACAAACGATGAACTGATGGCATCTGAATGATTGTACTTAATATATCTGCAAATAGGGAGAAAAAATAATATTTGTTAGTGGGAAGCACAGTAATTAAGTTCATGACAAAGCACAATCTTGAAACAAATAGTCACCCACAAGTCCCGTCTAGCTGGCCGTGTTCCTACTCATTAATTCTCTCTGTTCCACATAACACTGGGTTTCCCATCTATCCACTGAGAAAACGAATACCTGTTACTTTTTAATCTGGAAAGCTGCATTTCTCTAGGAACACAGTCAATCCTTTAGGGGCAATGTTCCCTGGGTCATTAACTCTCAACCATCCAAATACTGTTTTTCCCCCTGTGAGTCCTCGTAGCTCCTCTGTTTTTCTATGTTCTGTCCGCCTTTTGGCCTGTGTTCTGCTCATTAGTATCTTAACCAAACCAGCGGCTGGGCCAGGAAAAGAATGTGAAACGGCAGTCCATTAATTGGGGGATTGTTTACAGCTCTAGGAAAACACTGGTTGGGGAAGAACCCAAAGTTGTTGGTTTAAATGAGAGTTTTCCAAATCATCCATAGCGTCTATTTCTCGCACTCTTCCAAACCTCCCATTTCTGCCTACAACTGAGAGAGCTCACGGGAACGCTGCTGCTAGGAAAGCTGTTGGAACCAGGGATGAGAGAGGGAAGAACGTTGGCGCAACATATAGCTTACAGATGGGGCAGCTGCTTTGCCTCAGGATGATGTAAACAAAGCAGAAAAGCATTGTTATATGAAGTGTCAAAAAACAGAGGCTCCGTTTCCTCAATCCTTCCCTGCACGTGACTTTGCCACGGCAGATCAAAGGCACAATTGACATCATGTTTATTGAAAAAACCATCAACTGTCACACTGTCGAGAGGCTACCGAAAGCTCGAGAAAGGCATGTGTTTTATTCCTTTTCACGGGGTGGGTGAGGGGGTTATTTATAGAGTTCAATTGTCGACAGCAGAGAGCCTAATGCCCCTCTTCCAGGATCGTCACCACCAACGTATTCGTTTGCTTCTCAGAGCACAGACAGCTACAAATTGCTCCCCGGCAGGTACGCAGGCACGGCCTCCCCTCGCCTGGAGGGGCGATGGCTATTTATTAATTAAGGTTCTGTGACTGCTTTCGCTGAAAGTGCCAGTGACAATAAAAGTCTTTGTCAACCATAATGGGTTGGTTTCATTTGCTTTGTTTTGTTTTTTTAACTTTTTGCCCTCCCATTTGGCAGCCCGTGCCCTGTTCCTAATGGGAAATTTATCACTGTATTAACGATGCGTCATGCTTCATCACCAGTTGATGTTACTGGTTAAACAAGGGCTCTGGCTATAGAAAATGTTCTGTTTCCAAGCTGAAGGGAAATCTCCGTGTCCCATTGCCTCGAACTGAAGTTACCCTCCAACCACAGCCTCCAACAAGTAGGGAGATGGAAATAGGAGGTGGCCTTGGCCAATGATATGGTCAACCTTGTCTCTTGAACTCTACACGCACTCAAGGAACCATTGAATAGCAATGCAAAGGAAATCCATAGAGGTTCATTTCATAGGGTATGATGTGTGGGGTCAAAGGAAGTCAGGGTCTCCCAGGGTTATCCTGCTGCAAAGAAGAGCTCTCATGATAGTGCTGCCATATTTGAAATCCTCCAGTGATCCCACATCATCGTCCTTTTGGGAAAGACCGGCATAAGGAGCTGTCCAAGTCCTACCAGCTTCATTCCCCACCCACTGCACCACTCCCGCTATACCTGCCATGTCCTTCCATGTTTCCACTCTTTCCAGGTGTCCCTCCCACCTGAGCGTGCCCAGTCACCCTCCCTCTGCCTGCTCTCCTCTCTCCTTGAGGCCCTTCCCGGTCTCCTCAAGCCAACCAATCACCCTCACCCTGACCCACTGCAGGACATCATGATACTCGTGATAGATACTTCCTCATCATCACTGCCACACTGCACTGTATCCACGGCCCTCATGTGACTGTGAAATCTCTGAGGGTCCGGTTCTGGGTCTTATTCCCCTTTGTGCCATTAGGACCATAGACATGTAATGTTTAAGAATAAATAATAAATGTGCCTATCTGAAAACGTTCAGAGGGTTATTAGAAAATGTTTAAGAAAGCAGTTGATCTAAGTTTGATACCAATCAATGTATTAGTTTCTGAGCTGTTCTGAAAAGCATGGTCCTAGACAGGAGTTGTAGGAATGTGAACGTCTTTTCAAAACAACTGGAGCACACTAGGCGGTGGCACTCCAAGCTGTCTCTGTCCCGTAAATCCCTGGAGTCAGAAGGTCAGCGAGAGGTGACGGGGTATAGAGCTCAGGTTACACCAGGCAAATGAGCGCTGTGGGAAGTTCTTGGATTCGGCATCCTTTGGGACCTAAGTATATGTGAACGTTTTAGGTGGCTCTTTGGAGTTGAGAATCTCTTTGGATTGGCTAATTATTATAACCTTATTTAAAATGTCTAGCGCTCAGTATTCAGCATAAAGGTGTAAAAGGAATGAAAGGAATTGGGTAATATCAAAAATGTTCTTGATAGATTCTTAATTGCTTTTATGCTAATCATTTCAGAATACTTCATGTAGACTTCTATGCTTATGAGATAGTATGATTTAACACCATATATGTGATCATTAAGATCGGCCCCACAATCACATATCTGTGTGACCCATATGTCCCTTCTGGGTGTTTGGGTAGTTTATTATCATATATCCCTTTGATGTGTTGGTCAGGACTAGTTTACATATCTTATTATTTAGAAGGCTTTGTCTCCAAACAGTTAGTGTTGAGCTTCACAATTTTTAGCTTCTTTCAATTGAAAACCTTGTTCTTTTATATATTTTCTTCCTTTGTCACTTCTGTTATTTTCCCAAGGGAGGAAAAATAAGCCTTGTTATGTGATTAAGAAATTACTGTTTTAATCTACTGACATTTGGTGACCACAGCATACAATAGCCTATCCTGACTAATATAATCCTCCAAATAAAAAAATTTTTAAAAAAAGTATGCATGCACTAAATCATTTAGAATCTGCTTATTTTCCCTTAAAATTCTGTAGTCAATTAGGTCCTATTTTCTTCCAGTCTAAAAAGAAAGGTCTGGGTGGCAGCTTGGGAATCAGTGGCCTTTCATGGCATTCTGAGATCCCCTGGGAGGAGATGAGCTTCTTGCTTCTTTCCTCTGAGGAAGAGGGAATTTTATGGAAGCCCAGGAAATTCCCAAGGTTTTCTGGCCTGCTGCCACGAAGGCCTATTTTTCCCAGAATAGACTCTGAAAGTTTAATTCCCATCTAAATGTCAGATATGTATTTCTAAACCTCAAGCTGTGTTTAACTTAAGCCTAGAAGATAATTTCATCTTGCAAGCCCTACACTTATTGATGAGAATTTCTTTGACAAGTGTGTGTGTGTGTGTGTGTGTGTGTGTTGTAATAATATTAATTTGCTCACATACTGTATAAGCAACCAAAGTTTATTTCTCCTTAAACTATATTTTGTTCAGCTCAACAGTGCGAATAAGAGTTAAAGGTTTTATAGGTCCCTTCCATTTACCTTTTTATCAATATTTTGCTAATTTTATGTTGTACCATAAAACTCTTTGAAAAACCTTGCGTTTCATGTAGAGTCATGTCTTAAGGTTAGTTTCTAAAGTCATTAGGTGAGACAAAAATTGTGTATAGTCAGAATAGACCTTGGAAAACACTTAAGGTGAAGGCTGTTTTGGACCCTACCTGGCCTCTCACTAAATCCACCCCGCACTGTGTCCTTGAGCACCATGTCAGGTGGCTGTTCCCTGGTGGAGGAGTTGGCTTGCATGCAAGGGGCCATGTTGTGCAAGGAATGCACATCTTGAAACATTGGAATTGAGTTCAACACAATGTCAAGGTTACATTATGAGCGGTGCTTAGGAACTGACACCAACCCAGGGAAATGAATGCGCTCATGTCCAGGGCCATGTGCTCATTGCATGGACTGGCCGGTGGGAACACTAACACAACTTAAATTGCCGCACACACCCCCACCACACACACACACACACACACACACACACACACACACACATTTTTCTCTACACTCAAATATTTGGTGCATCAGTTAAACAGTTGGGATGCAATGTCACTATATTTCAACCATGTAAGAACAGCTGTAACTACATGAATTATAATTGAGAGCATGGTTTGTTTACCATCTTTAATGAAAGACACAGTGAATGCACAGTTCCAAATTGATCCAAATCTATTTTCCTTTGCATCTATGTATGTTTGTTTTTGCAAAGATGTAGAGTAGAAATGAAGGGCTAATTTTGCAACCATCCAGTGTAAACATTTCAACTAGATTTTTTAGCAACAAGTTACCACATGAAACACTTGATAAATTCTTTCTGTGACCTCCACATACCTTGTGTTGTTAATAAAATTGGCAAAATGTCTCTAGACATTATGTATCCTATGTTTATACATAACTCTAAATGTGTCCAGTATTTGTGTAAATTATTTAAGGCTCAAGAATACTGCGCTGTGTTGGAGGAAATGTATTAGAATACTATTCAAAATATGAATAACTCACCTGGATATTTTATGACTAATGGCAAAACTGGCTTCTGAAATTTGAACACAGCCAGGAGGTCCTTGTGCAGTATCAGAACAATGAAATTATGTGTTTCTGGCTTATAATGGCGAGTTGAAGCTGTTGTGTGTTGTCGAACTGTGAAAACACTGTCAATATCACTCCAAAGACATTCTGCCTTCGCTGGAAATGCAGACAGAGAAGCAGGATGTTCTGATGAGAGGTGATCTGCTTAGAGATTGGCCTCGCGTTGTCTCAAGTGATAAAGAGCAAAGGTAGAGCAATGCCTTTTAACAGAGAGGAGATGACATTGATCTGGGGAGATTCACAGTCACAACAATCAATCACACGGGAGAAAGTTGTCCTTCATGCATCAATGAGATTGCTTTCAACGATAAATGGCAGCGTGGTTCGTAGTGTGAGTAGAAATGCTTGCCATTATGCAATCGAAAGTGCCAGGGAAGGGGCCTTTACATCCACTAAGGCTTGATTCACTGGGGGTCAAGGTCCAGTCCAGGGTTAAGGTTTCCAGGAAAAATCTGCAAGCTGTAGGAATCAAAGTTGACTTTACTGAGTTAGGGATGGAGAAAACAAAACAAAGACCTCTAAGAGAGCAGATGCTGAAAGCAGGCAACATGTTGAGAAAGATGAAAGGTCAAGACTCCCGTTGCCATGGCAAAGCCAGGCACCCAGGTAAGCCAAGTCACGCTGTGGGTTGTAGCTGCTAGGTCAGCGTGACCCAGGCAGCATCGGGATGGCCCGGAGGAAAAACTGTGTTCAGGATTACAGGCTGAGCGAATGCATCACTGTGCTTTGCGGTTTCTCTTCCTCTTCTAACCCTACGTGCATATCAATCTCTCTGCACAGGTTTTTCCCAACTTCCCCACATGATCCTGACATAGGAAGTGATTTGTTGAATTCTTCGTAATTTATACAAAAACATACTTTTCAAAGTTACATATTAGCATAGAGCACTGTTTTTTCTCCTATTCTGCCACCAGTTTTTTTCTTATGTGACATTAAATATTCTCTTTAAATGGCTAAGCATTGTCCCTTCACCTTCTACGAAGTAGAGGTCAGAGATAATTGACAAATGTATCCCCGGAAATAAAGGCAGAGTCTAGATGTGGACAGTTTGTTTTGTCTGTTAATAATATGCTTCTCTCTCTCTAAACTCATTACTCTTGATTGAGGAATTTTTAGGCAGTCATAGTAAGCATGCAAAGGGCTCTTCATTTCAATGAATTATTTAATCAACAAGATAACTTAAATCTGATATATATTAAATGTCCATATGAGGAAAGGCATATTCTTATTATTTGGGGAAACATTTTAGCAAAAATAATTTAAAGTGATAAATAGTGATGATGAATTTGGGAAGAAATTGGAAAAAAATTCCCAGATGTGATTCATGGGTCCTCAGTTGTGGGTGCCAAAATTTCACTGGATGGACTAAGCCATGAAAAATCTTACTTGTCAATGTACCTTTCAAAAAATAAGTATAAGAAATTGGGAGCAGGAGAAGATAGGGAATTTACATAATCATAATATTTACTGAATATTTTTACACTGGATAATTTTTAGAGCTTTTCAGGACTAAAGTATCACTTGAAGAATTCTATAGAATTAGGCCCCATTAAAAGCCATTGTTTATTATTTAAGCTCCTTTAGTGTATATGGTCCACTATATAAATGCATTTTTGCTATGAAAGGCAAATCTGTAGAGTATTAATGTAAGTGCTTTTGGGCTATAGTTTCTGTAAATCTTCAAAAGCCTTTTGAATTAATGAGCCTGAATGCATTTATAAGAATCTCTAGGGACTTTTATTTGACAGGGATCTTTAGCACCAACAGAAAATAAGTAACAGTTGTGTCCATGACTGTCTGTCTTCGACGGAATAGTCTTTTCCAGAAACTAGTTTAAAGTAAAATTGGTCAAATAAGATTGCATATAGATTTTATTTTAGATTATATTTCATTCGTGTTATCGGGAGTGTTAGTGACCCAGAACACAGGTACTTTGAGAAGTCTGTTCCCACTTTCAAAAAAGAAATGCTCTGTTTTCTAAGGCAACAATGGTACTACTAAAATTGAAGTTTATAACAATGATAATTTTCAGGTCCTTGAATGCAAAAAAAAAAACAAACCAAAAAAAACCCAACAACCTGGGGAGTGGGGTGAGGGGGGGGTGGGAGGGGGAGAAACAGGAAAAGATTGGCATCCTGGCATTCTTAAAAGGCTACAAGAATGTTTTTCTTCACCCCATATCTTTCAAGAAGCTTAACCCTTTTTAAGAAAACCTTTAAAGTCCCACCCTTTTATGTACAGAAAGGTTGACACCATATTTATATAATTAAACATTTAGTGATAAACTTCAAAATAACATTTTACAGAAACTTCATACAAAATTAAAGAGTCGATGCAACCCCAAACTTACAAATACTCCGTGTTCTGATAATTGTTGGCATGTACTCATCTAATTCACATCGTTTTGTTCAGTGACTTCGTAAGGATTGCCACATCCAGGGAGGAATACTCCTGTGAAGGCTCCATTTTACAAAGACTATTTCTTAACCACATCGCCTTTCTGGACCCCAGGCTGGTACTTGCAAATGAGGCCTGTCCTCACCGAAGGCAAACGCCTCTGCAGACGCAGAGCTGCAGGTCCGAAAACAGCACGGCTCATTGGAATTAACCACGTGCCATTTAATCCCAGGGTGCACATTTTTACATACATACCTACCAAGGCATAAACACAAAATCACCCCAAGTTAATTCACAAGCCCAACAGTGGTTCATTGTCAGTGATCAGCTCCCCCTTATTCAGTCGGGGTGAACTTTCCTGGGAGCGGCCTTGGCTGCCAGTCTGTCCTGGTCCCCATCCAGCACTTCTCTCTCTTTCATGTGGGATCTTTGTCCCATGTGGATTCTCTTTCACACCCCATTCAGTTTTATACCCATTTCCCACATAAGCCTGTTAGAGATGTAACATTAATTATCCAGAACTCTCTGTCTGCAGTTGCTCCAACATCATTCTTGAGTGAATATGGACTTCGTTGCATGTCTTTCTATTGCTTTAGCTACTTTTACTTCTATTTTTATGGCACAGATCTGTGCAGATAAACGTGTATCAGAAGGTAGGGCTATAAATGTGCTCTGCTAAGTTCCCTCCGCCTGGACGTGCCTGTGATCTGCTGCTAGAAATGCCTGCTGCGTTTTAGTGCCTTTCTGGCAAGGCAACACGATATGGTAGAAGGAACTCAGGGTTTGCAGTCACCCAACCCCTGGCCCACCGCTCAGCAATCGTGCTGCTCAACTTCTCTGAGCCTCGTCTACTCACCTGTGCAATGTCAGTAACAGCGTCGTCCTCACAAATTTGATGGAGAGTTAAGTGAGATGAAGTATGTAAAGCATAAGTATTAAACTTGGGGAGTTACAGGAGCTTAATAAATATTGCTTTCCCTTTTCCAGCCTGCAGCAGTAATGGGAGGATTCATGCACTGGTGGGATCCCTAGGCCTGGCCTGTGCCCTCTCGCAACCTGGGAACCCTTGGGGAATGTCGGACTGCCAGTTTCGGCCCAATCCCCACAAGCCAGACTGAGGGAACTCACCAGTGCACAAATCCATGTACTGGGCCTCTAGAAGGCATATAAGTTATTTGGTTAATCCCTTCCTGCCCTCCCCCCTCCCCCCTTCCCTCTGAGATTCATCAGTCTGTTCCATGTTTCCATGTCTGTGAGTTGAGCATCTGCCCCCTAGTGGTCAGAGCACATCATAGCTACCGGTTGAACAGTTGAATGGTTGCTTAGGCTTTTAAATATAGATATTTTTATTGATTTCAGAGAGGAAAGGAGAGAGAGAGATAGAAACATCAGTAATGAAAGAGAATCACTGATCGGTTGCCTCCTGCATGCCCCACCCTGGGGATCAAGCCTGCAACCTGGGCATGTGCCCTGACTGGGAATCCAACCATAACCTCCTGTTTCATTGGTCAAAACTCAGCCACTGAGCCACACCGGCCTGGCTACATGTCTGCCTTTAAAGATACTGGTATAGCCAGTATAATTTACAAGAAATCGCTACAATATAAATCTGTTTTGTTACACGGTTTAAATTCATTTTACATAAAATTTCAGCACATTGAAAGTATAGGAGTGGCCTGATCACCTACATATAAATACAGCTATAATACGAGCCTTTCCTTTTTATAAAATGGCTAATTTTATCCAGTGAACAATTAATACAGAAAGGCAAATTTTCCATCTAGCAATGTGGAGATGGGGTTATTGATGCTTTGCCCCATGTTATATGGTTGCAAGAGTATTTGAGTTCCATCATAATCTGATATCACTTCTGAAGCTATTAGGCAAAATATTTCCTAGAATCACTACTGCTAAGTCCCATAAAGCCAGAAAAATAAATGGATAACATGTAATAAAGGAAGGAAAGTAGGAGTCCTCAGAAAGTAAGTTCTCAAGGCTAGGGTTAACTTTCATTGTGGGCTAGTATGTGACTTGTGGACCCAGTCTCTAAGATATTCTATCTAATAAAAGACAAAAAGGGTAATTAACCGTACCTATGCTACACTTCCCATTGGCTAATCAGTGAGATATGCAAATTAACTGCCAACAAAGATGGCGGCCGGCAGCCACACAGCTGAAGCGAGCAGGAGGTTTGCATGCTCCAGTGATGGAGGAAGCCAAGGTTCCCCGCCTGCCGCGGCCTGGCTCTGAGCTCTGAAAGCAACAAAATTTCAATTATAGAAGCTAAACAAACCCCAGATACCTTCTTTCAGCCAGCTGTGGCCTCAGAGCTGGGAGCGCCAGTGAAGGCAACAGAGTTTCAATTATAGAAGGTAAATAAATTACAGAATAAAAAAAAAAGAGAAAGAAAAAAAGGAGAGGCTGGGAGCTTCCATCTCCGGGAGGCTTGGCCAGCCTGAAAACGGCCCTCAGCCCCTCACCCAGACTGGCCAGGCATCCCAGTGGGGACCCCCGCCCTGAAGGGGGTGTGGCCAGCCTGAAAACAGCCATCATCCCCTCATCCAGGCTGGACAGGCACCCAAGTGGGACCCCCACCCTGATCCGGGACACCCTTCAGGGCAAACCAGCCAGCCCCCACCCATGCACCAGGCCTCTATCCTATATAGTAAAAGGGTAATATGCAAACTGACCCTAACAGCAGAAAGACTGGGAATGACTGGTCACTAATGACACACACTGACCACCAGGGGGCAGACGCTCAATGCAGGAGCTGCCCTCTGGTGGTCAGTGCGCTCCCACATGGGGGAGCTCTGCTCAGCCACAAGCCAGGCTGACAGCTGCCAGTATAGCGGTGGTGGTGGGAGCCTCTCCCGCCTCCTCAGCAGCGCTAAGGATGTCTGACTGCAGCTTAGGTCTGCTCCCCGCTGGCAAGTGGACATCCCCCAAGGGCTTCTGGGCTGCCAGAGGGATGTCTCATTGCCAGCTTAGGCCCAATCCCCCGGGAAGCAGGCCTAAGCCAGCAGGTGGACATCCCCCAAGGGGTCCCAGACTGCGAGAGGGCACAGGCCAGACTGAGGGACCTCCCCCTCCCCCCCGCCGAGTGCACAAATTTTTGTGCACTGGGCCTCTAGTCTATAATAATAAAGGCATAATATGCTCATTAGACCAGATGTCCTCTGGTTGACCTTCCGGACAAAGCCGGGACTACAAGGGAAGCATGAGTCCTGGGCGCCTGTTGGTGGCCAGAGAGAAGCCAGGGTCCCAGTTGCCAGAGGGAAGCTGGTGCCGGCAGCCAGGGGAAGGAAGGCCTACTCTTACACGAATTTTGTGCATTGGGCCACTAGTAGATAAGATAAAGGAAAAGACCCAGGTTGGAGATAGTGCACATTGGTGGGAAGACTAGTTTTTGAAGTCAGACAGACTTTAGTCATCATCTATTAGCCATGATTCCTCATCTCTGGGGAGCAGAACAATAAAACCTTTTTCCCAGCTGACATGGCTCAGTGGTTGAGCATCAACCTATGAACCAGGAGGTCATGGTTTGATTCCCAGTTGCAGGCTCAATCCCCAGTGTGGGGCATTCAGGAGACAGCCAATCAATGGTTTTTTCCCATCACTGGTGTTTCTCTCTCTCTCTCCCTCTCCCTTTCTCTCTGAAATCAATAATATATATATATATATATATATATATATATATATATATATATATATTTAAAAAAAAACAAAAAAAACACACCTACCTTTCCATTTTATTTGATATATTGAGCTATTTACAGCACCTGTTAAACAAGAATTGGAAATAAACTCAAGTGCCAGCTCTTGCAGATTGGTAGTGGCTTTCTGAAGTTCTCAGAAGGATCCTAAGATCATGTCTAGGGTCACTGGGAAAGAATGCTGTAATTGATTAGTGATGTCTGCTCTGGGCAAAATATGGAGTAAATAAAAGTCTGTAACAATATATTTACTATGTAAGTTTCTATCAATTATAACTATTATGATTATTGTTGCTATTATGACATGGTATTTTTATATTTATTTTCACATTTCTGCATTCTCAACACAAAATGGAATTAATTAACTGCTTTGGTAACAATAGCTGTGTATATCACTTTTATTGATGTGATGGTGAGCTTTTGTATATTGTCTGCAAAGAAGAGCTAAAAAATGAAGCCAAAATTTGCTGTTCCTAATTTTATTATATAAAACACCCACTTGAAAAAAATATGATACAGGTACTAACAGTAGAATGGGGGTTGGAGAGGAAAAGAAAAAGAAGAGGCCATGTTGAGATGTAGTTCCAGGTTATGACAGATATGTACGGTGTCCATATCTTCTTTAAAATACCCACAGGAGGGAGAAGGGACAGCTTGTCTTGCACTGAGATGGTCCATGACTTTCTAGTGGTTTTTTTTCCTATTTTTTTCTCTGAGGCCAGATTTCTTTTCTGAGTAAATAGTCATGTACCTGTCAACCATAAGAGATTTTCTGAATCCTAAACAGCTGATTTTGTATTCTTGCCCCAATCCCTCTCTTTGAGAACTAAAATCTGATTGAACCCGTATTTTAAAATGTATGTATTTATAGATATATAGACTAGTTTACAGTCTGAGTATGTTTTCTTTCTCCGCCACAAATGTAGGAAAGTGGTGGGTTTTGTGTTTTTTAAAATGATGCATTAGTCAGTTTCTTTTTTTTTTCTTTATTACCGATGACCTCTTTCTGCTTGAATTCAGTGCTTCGGTTTCTCTGGGTAAACTAATAGATTATGTATGTGAGTTTGCACTGTGTTGACTAAACTTGTCTGGTGAGTTTGACTGCAGCTCATGCTTTCACGTAATCAGCGGACGCTGCACATTGGATACGGGTATCATAGCTCCTCATACGCAGGCGTGAGGCAAGCTGTGCCAGAGAGCGCTCTGTAGTTTGGAAAAGCATATCAGGCCTTCCAACTTTTTTTTAAGTGCTCAAGAAAAACTTCTATTTAAAAAAAGAAGAGAAAAGCATGGTATAGAAACAGAATTATTTGAGAGTTTTGAAATACATATTGAAAAAATATCAAGGTATGTAATCTATAAAGGTTTGTCTTTTCTTAACCAAAGGCATCAGCTACCGAGGGTATAGGGTACATGGAAAGCCTAGCACCAGATACTAACTTTGTAGAGAGGTTGGAAGGTATCAACACGTGGTCCTGCTTTTAATTAACTTACAATCTAGTTTGGGAAGAATATTTTTCCTCCAAAAGATGTTTAATCATCATTTTCTTGTTATAGTTTTCAAGTATAATTTTTCGGTGTTTTAACAAAATGGTAGGTGACCTCTTTCTATTGCTTTCAGAGATCTCATTTTATATCTTAGTTAAACTTAAAACTCAGCTGTAATACTGGGGGATGTTTGGGGCATGTAAAGCTCTTCACAATGGGGCCCCTACTTACCTTTCTCAGTCACACCTGTCTCTCTTTTCTTTTCTTTTTTTAAAAAACACAAGTGCTCAAGAAAAACTTCTCTTTCCTGCTCCACCCATATGCTCTGTATACTGAAGCAGTGATTCTTACAGACTCATGAAATAGGAGTGTCATTATGGTTGTTATTACAAATTGAGTTAAAATACTAAATTTTGCAAGGAATATGCTTTTGTCAATAAAGTAAATTCAAAATATCCCAGATCACCAACACACGCACTTTTATTCTACTGTGCTTCCTCAATAAGAGAAGAAAGAGAGCATGTACCACCTGATATGTGCATGAGGTAGGACAAATGAAGCTGAGACCGCTGCTTGCCCCAAATAACTTACTTGCATTCCCCAAAACAAGATGCTTTCTCATTTCTGTCCTTTACACTGCCCTTTCCTCTGTCCAGAATTTCCTCATCTTCCCCAACTGTTGAGTACCTTCACGATTCAGCCAAGGTGTCACCTCCTCTATGGAGCCTTCCGTGATCTTCCTCTGTGGCCCTGCGCTCACCTTGTCTAAGTTTAAGCGGTCTGTTTCCTCACTGTGCAGACTCTGTTATAGCACCTGTCACAGTGGGTTGCAGTCTTTTTCACTATCAGTCCCCTAACTCCCAGACTGTGCTCTTTTTGCAGACAAGGACTGTGAATTGTCCATTTTTACTTTCCCAGATCTTAACTTAAGGTCTGACACAATAGGGCTCTCAGTTATACCTCAGATGAACCAAAGAAGTTGAACAACTGTGAGTTCTGCCGATCATTCCTTTCTTGTTTCCTAGCCCTGAATTGTATCTCATGGTGTTGGGTCTATTGAAATGAAGGAGACAAATACTAGCTAAAATGGAGCCACTGGCTGGCCAGTTTGGGGTTGAGTGGATGGGTCACTGGAGAATTTATAATTCCTGAGAGGAAGAAGTGGTAAAGTAGAGAGAGAACCTTGGACTAGTAAATAAGTGGACACGTTCTACTATTACCCGCTTTCTCTCTTTCTTTGTTACTTTTTGGCATGGGTTACACATTGACATGTACATGTACCTCACCCGCCCACACTCTAAAAATGCATGAGTCTCATTGAATTGAACACTGGCACATGCCAACTCTGTGTCACATCCAATCTTCAGTTCAAGCAACTGGTCTCTAATAGGCAATAGTTAGTTGAGAAAATGAGATACCCACATGAAAATGTAACCAAATTTTGTGGGTGTGACTATAAGAAAAATGTGATGGCTCTTTTAATTGCTCTACAGGTCAGGACCTTTTCTTACCTTTTCAAAAGGCACTTACTAAGCTCAAGTCAGATGTTCTGACCCTTGAAGCTAAAGGTATGCATGTCAGGACTGGTTTTTGTTCATTGTTATTACTGATTTCACAGTTTTCCTAGCATAGTGCCTGACATTATTGAATCTTCCAAATGCAGATGTCAGCTCCTTTAACAAGAAGATCAAAAAGTGAGTTTCCAGGGTGACGTGCACTGTGTGACTGTGTTTGTTTGTGTTCTGTAGTGGCTATCCCATGAGTGGAGGTGCTGATCGCATCCAGAAGTTGCGGAAGGAGTATTATCAGGCTCGGAGGGAAGGTTTCACATTATATGAGGACGACGAAGGAAGAGCAAGGCCATCTGACTATGACCTTCACTGGGTAAGCCCATGCCTAACTCCAATTATTGAAATTACTAGTATCTTTACTGAGATAGTTTAGAGCAGAAGAACACGGCCAAGGATGATCTAAATATATTGTTATATTTGGGTTATCCCAACCACAGCCATTCCATTCCTATTAGTCCACCAGACCCTCTCCCACAGAAGTTGTTCACATAAATCAAACCACACTAATGCACAGTAGTTCATTTTAATTGCTCTCATATTTACTCCCTGTTGGACTTGTATACCAACTTGGAGGGGAGCAGATGTTTGCTGTTTTAAAGAGGACAAAGAATCTTTGTCATCATCCACTGCACTCTAATCTTTGCCCTCCATCTTGGGTCTCAGACATCTGGGCAAACAGTAATGGAACATGCAGCATAAGTCATTAAGCCTTTTCAAAATGGGTATTAGAGTACATTTCAGAAGGGTTGTCTTCAGAGATATCAATTGTTTGTACATCACACCTGAACAATTCAGATTTTGCTGATCTTACCAGACTCCAAGATCATTTTATTTTGAGGCAAGGGCAATTTTTGTTTTAGAAAATTCTCTTTACCAATCCTTCAGCATTTGGGAACAGAAAAGAATATTTTGACCTCTAGAGAGGTAGACTTTGTGTTTGTTTTTTTCAGGGCAGTGATTCATTCTCCTATCATTTTCGAGAAGGCAAAGCTGTACTTACAAAATACATTTGACTCTTGAGCATCCACAAAAATCCCCAAGAGGAGGGTGCTTAGAGTTTGATTAAAAGTTGAAACCTCCTTACCCTAAAGGCTACTCCAGATAAATAAAAGATTGGAGCGGCCTGAGCATCGGTGGAAGTCCTTTGGGACTTGCCTGCCTGGTCCCCCAATATTGCAAAATTAAAAAAAAAAAGTGCATGTTGCCCTGGCCAGTGCAACTCAGTTGGTTGGGCATCATCCAGTGCACCAAACGGTTGCCGGTTCGATTCCCAATCAGGGCACATGCCCAGGTTGGGGGCTCAATCCCCGGTATGGGCATGCAGGAGGCAGCCGTTCGATGTTTCACTCTCACATTGACGTTTTTCTCTCTCTTGCTCTCTCCCTCTCCCTTCCTCTCTCTCTAAAAATCTAATTTTTTAAAAAGTACATGTCACATACTTAAAATAGTGCCAGAGACTGGGTTTTGGTGTTCAGTAAACATTAGCACTCATTGCTGCCATCATCACTGGAGCAGAGCTTGTGTGGTAATAGTGACAGCCTCTTCGTGAGTCAGCTCTCACTCACCCTCTCTGATGACCACTGCCGGCTGCTACAGTTCTTAGTGCTTTCTTGAGAACCACATAAGAACCTCGCTTATTCCCCGTGGTCACTAAAGACACCAGCTCTTTTGAAGGGCAAATCTGTTTTTGAAAAGTTTTCTGATGTTCACACTCCTATTTATGCTCACAAGGGCAGGGTTGGAAGAGTAGAGTCCGGTGACTGAGCTGATTGCCTCTGGTGTTCACTTCAGTGCTGTGGCTTCCTGTGTGCGGCCCTCAGAACATTCCCACTGCTGTTTAAGAGCCTGTCTGAGCATTCAGCACTGTTGTGCAGAGCATCTAAAACTCCCAGCACCAGTAGGTTCTTCCATGTGCGATAAGACTTTAAAAACACTCATCAGAAAGGCACAGTAAGGATTGGCAGCCTTCTACCAAATGACTCCCACCTCTTCCAGAGATAGGCATCTTGCGGCTATAGGTCAAAACAAACAGCTATTTATTGGCTTGATTACAGACATTTGAATTAAACAGAATGACATTAGCAGTGATGAGGCAACTGGTCACTGATATTCTCAGTAGCAGAAGAAAACAATTCTCTAGAATAACAATGGAGAGAACCGTTCACTATTTCTAACTTAAATTGAGATCAACTTGCTGACTTTGATGAGAAGTTCTGCTCCCTCAATCAAACAAACAAGCAATGAAATAAAGGGAAGTAGTTTCCCCCAAACCAAAAGGGAACACCATGCCCAATGCATTGAAAAGTCCTCCATCTCAAAACCACTATGAGCAACAGAACACAAGTAATTTTAGAGTAAGCAGTCCTGCTTTTTTTACCTGATTTTATTTTATTTCTTCATTAGAAGCTGAAGGGATGAAAATACTTAACCTGCATGAGACATAAAGTGTTCGCTTACCTTCACCAAACCTGAGTTAGATATCCACACACTTGGGTCCTTCCTACTTTACTGATTCTATTTTTAAGCCAAGTAACGGTATAAATAGAAACACAAGCTAGTGAGTAAAGAAGTATCTCTATTTTAATTTGTGTTTCCCATGCTCAGATGTGTTGAGTGTTTCCAAAAGTGCCTGATTTTATGCTTCCCAGACAATTGGGAGCAAGGGCTTCCCAAAGGGATGCTTGGTAAATGCTGTGTCATAAAACACGAGAGCTCTTTGTCATTGCCTGAGATACTCCAAACCAGGGATTAGCATCTCAGCGTCCTTTCCTGTTCTCTCTCCAAGCCAAGGAAAAACACTAGTATCTTTTGTCCAGCATAGGCCTGAGAAATCGCACTGTTGTCTTGCTACTTTTGGAGAGATCTAGGAAAGCAAGTTTAGAAAGTTAACATTTCATTCCTATTAGTCCGCCAGACCCAACAAGGCAGCTTTTATGAATGAGACTGTGGCTCCTGAATCATGCTGGTCTTTAGCATCACTTGTTAAAATCTGATCCACAGTCCGCTCAGGGGAGGAGTGGGGCCCAAGAGAGGGCCCTAGGTGCTTCTCCGGGTTGACTTCAAGATTTCTGACCCACAATTCTAAAATTACAGCATTAATTCCAGTCGATTCAGTAAGCACCAAGTTAGTTCGGCTTCTCTAACAAGATCATCCCATGGACTTGTCATCAAAAAACATTTTCATTGGCTCAGAACCCCCCAAGTCCTATTGAGAGGCCTAACAAATATTCCCAGTCACATGATACTGGGGAACTTCTGAACTGTGGAGAAGGAAATTAGGAAGATAAGTTACCTAATAACTACATTGAAATTAGTTTTAAAATAGGCCTGAAAGAATGTGAGTATGCTCACAAAAGTCTTTAAACCAAAATGATGAAAGCAATCACTTGATTAAGACCTATGATTATTTTTCAAAAGAAAATATATGTTTGTCTATGAGACTAACAGTCTTTCTTTGGCTGTCCTGGGACTTTCTGGATCTTTCCTGACCATCTTCTTGGTCGTTCTCTCCATGATCACACCTGCCCACTGGCCCAAAGCTGAAGACTTCTCCCACTGTTCTCTCAGATTCTCCCTTGCTCTGGCATCCTTCTACTTTCTTCCTTTTTTATCTGTGTCTCCCACTCAATTTTAACAAATGTGTACTCAGACTTAGTGTAGGCCAAGTGCTGGTAACAGGAATATAATATTACTTCTGCCTTGGAGAAGCTCACAATCCAGTCATGAATACAGCCATCTAAGCCCAAACAGGACACGGATAATAATCTAGGTGAGGACTGCACTGATAGAGAGGTACTAGCTTCCACATGAGCTTGGAGAAAGAGCAGTGCACTCTGTTGGGGCAGGGCTGCAGTGAGGGAAGGCTCTAGAGACCATCTGAGAGTGGCCTCAGCAGACATACTTTGTTCTTTTTCTCTCAAATTCAGTGTGGTGTGTTTTTTCCCCACAAAGGAGCTCCTGATTTATTCCCTTTATTTGTGTTAAAATCAATGAATACACACAGATTGCAAGATTTGTAAATATGGACATGAGACCTTAAAAATCTTTTCAGCCAGTCTGTTGTGGAGCTGTTTTCCCATGTAGGCTCTGAAAAGCTGTAAAGAGCAAATTGGGAGCATTTCAATGGCTGCAAGTGAAAAGGCCTGGTGAGTTTGTATAGGTCCAATTAAGTAAGCAAGATATGCTAGCTGTGAAGTGTTAAAATTTGCCAAAAGAAAACATAATACCTGTTATCTCCTGGTATTTTATTTTCCTGAAAACTTGTTAAGACTGTCACAGTCCTCTGGCAGTAAACTGCTGTGTTTTATTTTTTTGTGATGTTTCTTTTTTATTAGCAGATAAAGAGTATCTGCTTATTTAATAGCAACATGAATATCCTGTATGTAATTTCAGAAATGAGATGGCTCTAGAGTTTTCTAAAAATATTAGTACCTTTATTACTGTCTTTTTTAAAGAGCTGCATGGAATATATCATACCTCCTCCCAGTTTTTGTTTTTGTTTTTAACTCTGACTAAATTAGAAGAATATTTATCTAAAGAAGGGGTTTATAGATACATGGATGGGAAGGAAGTATTCTACTTTCCACTGTCTTAAAAGACATGGTGATTTATCTTTCTGGCAAAGGGGGTTGATTCAGGAAGGTGATGGTTGGGTGAGTAAATGAAAACATTCTGAAAGATTTGTTCACCTTCTTATGAAGATGGTCTAGGAACATACTTGACAGCTGTCTGGATGCTGAAAGAAGCATCCGGTGAATTCTGCAGCCGGAAGAAAGGGAGAACAGGATGCTGAGGTCATGCTAACCATCTTGAGAAAGGGATCTAGGATGGAATGTGCACTAGCCACACAATGATCAAAACCATCAGAACTTTGTTTTCTAAAAATGAGAAATAAGAGAAATGCGCTCCTGCTGTCAGTGGGCCAACACAAGCATTAAGAAGGCCTTTCCCTTCAGGTATTTTCCTGTTTATCATCAGAAAGAACACACCTATTTGTTGCCTAGATAAAAAGAAAAAGAAGTATTGTCTCCTGGTCTGGGGGCTTTGAGCTATCCCAGGAACCTACCTGGCTTCACTGCGTTGTTCATGAGAAGTTACCAGGCCTTTGGCTACTTATTTAGATAGGCAAGTGAAAGTTTGATTCACCCCCAGAGCTGGGAATTTGCTCCAGAAGAAGGCAGTAGAATTTTTTGAAAGGACTCAAAGTGAGTCTCAGTCTTTGGGTAGAATTGCTCTATCTATATCCCCTTGGATTATTTTTTATGACAAGGTCATATTCTATACTAGTGCCCCAGTGCACGGATTCGTGCACATTGAAAGGAAATTAATTAGAAGGTGGCCAGCAGGGTGGGACTGGGCAAGATGGGTCAGGCATGCCCTGGGGCCAACCTCCCGAGGTCCCTCCCCAGCCAGCCACACTTGGGACAGCACCATGGCTCAAAGGGTGTCTGCAGAGTGAGTGGGGTCCCTCTGGCAGGTGGGGTCCCTTGGCCTAGCCTGCAGAGATCGGGCAGAAACCAGCTCTCCAACATCCCCCAAGGGATCCTGGATTGCAAGAGGGCGGTTCTCGGGTGATGCACCCCAGAATCGGGCTCCCTCCTCTCTGGTCCTGGGGTGTGTCATCAGAGATCCGCCGCTGCCAAGTCACTGCAGCTCGGCAGCTCCTGTGTTGAGCATCTGCCCCCTGGTGGTCAGTGTGCGTCGTACCTACTGGCTGGTCAGACGGTCAGACAGTTGCTTAGCCTTTTATATATATATATATATATAGATAGGTACATATATCAAATTCATGTTAGACACCTAAAACTAATGGATTGCTATATGTAAATTATATCTCCATTAAAAATACCATTTTATTATTAAAATCTTTAAAATATGGAATGAAGTAAAGAATTAGAGTCATCAAATGTATGCATCCAGAAACTGCTGCAGTTTGGCTCCCGCCTTGAAATAACCACCCCCTACTCTGTGGATGAGCCCTCTCGAGCTCCATAAACAGTTCCTCCCATTGTGGCCCTCCATCAGTAGATTACTGCTGCCCCTGGTTTCCTCAAATAGCTGAACTGAGGAGCAGAAGACGTTCCGAGACAGGGGAAAAAAACACACCACTGTGTCCATAAACTAGGTGGGTTTTGAGATTTGATGGAGCTTGGTGTTGGTAAAATATTCAGTGCCACTTAGAGAGTTGGGACTTACCTAGATTACAGGAAATACTGAACATTTGAGGTAAGAAGAGGACAAAAATAAATTGAAGACTTGTTGTTTGGTTGGTCATTTTAGTTCATTTATATTCCAATGTGGATTTCATAGGAACATGTTGACGTATTAGCTATATGGGAGAAGATCATGTGAGCAAAATTCTGGCTTTCAAACAGCGTAAATCATTTTGAAGGGAGGCAACATGTTTATAGGCAATCCCCAGCATAGACATAAACTGTGCTTCAGAAACCCATTTAGAAATTGCCAATTTGGAACTGGGAATGGTTTCCCAAAGGAAAAAAAACTATTGATTGTAGGGTCCCAGACCAGCTTACAAAAGCCCCTTAAAATCCAATAACCTTGTGCTAATCATAGTACGTAGCCGAGGAGTAGGAACAGGGAGACAGCTGAGCCCAGAGGAGGAGAAGGAAATGCTCTTTTTACTTCTTTCCTTGATAACACTTTTAAAATATTCTCTAGCCTCTTCCTATCTACCAGTCCTTAGGAGTGTCTTGCCAGGTGTCCTGACCCTTAAACACCCCTATCTCCCCATCCTGGCACACCTCTTAAGCCCCCGGCTTCCCCCAAAGTGCTCCGTCCTCCACCACAGTCACCCTTCTCTCTGACCCATAAAGGTCCTTAACACTCCCTGAGAGACTTCTCTGTTTAAAGAAGACACTTGATTAACCTGATTAAGTGCCAAATTGGGCACTTGAGGCAAGTCTATGAGAAGGGAGCAGGAGAGGAGCTGATGGAGTCTCCCCCTGGAACAGTCCGTCCCCTTGTGAAGCAGAGGAAAGGCCCGTGGCCGTTAGGTCATATTCCAGATGTCTTGTTGCCACTCCACAGCCTGAAGTTCCTCCAGCGCCTCTCTGTTACCCACAGAGCCCAGGTCCCCAGACCTCCCAGTCTGACGACTCCCAGCGATCTGATCCCACGAGCAGCACTGATTTCTCCTGCAAACGGGTCCTCACACCCCTCAAGGAAGCCTGTTGTTTCTAAGTCTGTCCTCTGTGGCCCGTGGCCAGTACAACTACCATGGTCCAGGACGCCTCAGTCAGTGCTGTCTGAAACTCTGCCCTGAGGTAGCTTCTCTGAACCTCTCCTGGCTTCCCATCGGCCTTTCTAAGCCCACAGCTGGCCTGAACTTGACCTATGATAATATGGCAGGTATGGGAAACGCAGTGTGTGAGCACGGGCCCTGAGGCCGAACTGCCCGCATTCACATCAGGCCACACCGCATGCGGACCGGAACATTAGGCGATTCATTTGACCTCTTAGTCTCCTTTCACATTTGTACAATAGCATTGTGACAATTAAGTGATTACTACATGGAAAGCACTTCGAATAGTGTCTGGCATGTAGCATGTGTTCAGTAAACGTGAGGAGTGTAAGTAGTACTCACACTGAGGTGTTTAGGAAGAGTACGTTCCATTAGCCAGCACACCATTCTATCTTAGTCATCATCGGAGCTTAATTACAATGTCCTGGGACATGGTACAACACATGAAGTGTTTGGGAGGGCTTCCAGGCCGGCTCACTCTGGTGACCACTGAGGTGGCCACAGTCCCTCGGGTAGTGACTGGCAGGCTGGTTGTCAGGCCCTTTTGACAAAGTTCCTTGGTCAAAAGGTCAGTTTCTAGTCCCCTCTCTCCCACACACAACTTTTCCTTCAGAAGGGCACGCCTTTCATCCCTGACGCTGGGGGCACACTAATCTTTTTCATGATCTTATGCTAAAATCAAAGACCAGAGACCAGAAGAAAGTTAGAAACTTCTCCTTTCAGCTCTGCAAAAACCCTAAAGCAAAGAAATCCCAGGGTCTAGTTAAGGTCTTAAAATGAGAGGGAAATGCAAAGAAAATATTTGTAAATTATTTACTCAATAAATTATACTACAACCCGATGCATAGTAAAACGATTTACTCGGTGCTGCTGTCAATACCTTATCGCAATTAATCCAGACAACAGTCCCAGGAGGGGGTTGGAGCTGTAACCCTATGCACAGATAAGGAAACTGAGTCTCTAGGACTTCGCACTGTCCTCACACACCTGTTAGCAAAGCTGGTTTTCTCATCGGTGCTGACTCCCGGTGGAAATGGACAGGAAGAAGGATGCTATGGCAGCAAGGTTCCAGACTTTCTTTTACATGAGAAGGTTGAGAGGGGATCTCTGAGTATTCATTAGCAAACACCATAAAAACTGTTTTCTACCTCTGCCAAACTCCTCTTTAATTATCCCTCTTTGTTTTTTAACCTAATAGTATTGAACCAAAACCAGATTTTGGTATCATTTCATCAGTTCTCTGTAAAAGCCTAAATGAAATCATTCTTTTTATGCTCTAATCAAATAAGTTAGCCTATCCCTGGCTGAAACCCAAACCGAAATACCAAAAGGCAGAAAGCAGAGGTTCAGAACCACATTATTTTTCCGTAATATGTCAAAAGACCCTGTGCTGTACTTACATTGGAGTAAGAAGAGAACCCTTTCTGCTTCTAATGAGCAATCACTGCCAGCTCAGGATGTCGAGTTTAGAATCGGTTAACTTCCCCCAAACCACAGCCGTTTGTGTTGGATCATGAAACCCCAAAGCTACCACTTCTACAATAATCACATTCTTTTCTTCAGCTGCAATGGGAGAAATGACCATTTTATGAAACATAGGAAAAACCATAGCCGAGACTCCTATGAATTCCAGATTCCCTAAACTGTTCTCAACGCTGTTTAAAATCAGTTGGCTATGTTTTACTTTTGCGGAGCTCAAAAGTCCTGAAATCAACTTTGGGCACTAAATTTTTTAAATGAGAATGTTTACAGTAGAAGATATGAAAAGGCACTTACCTGGCATTTATAACATACACGCCACCAAACCATGAGGACAATTAAAACTCTACATGAGCCCAGCCAATGTGGCTGAGTGGCTGAGCATCCACCTAAGAACCAGGAGGTCATGGTTCAATTCCAGGCCAGGGCACATGTCAGGATTGCAGGCTCGATCCCCAGAAGGGGGCATGCAGGAGGCAGCTGATCAATGATTTTCATCATTGGTGTTTCTGCCTCTCTTTCCTTCTCCCTTCCTCTCCGAAATCAATAAAAATAAATAAATAACTCTATGTGAGCCATATTTGTGTTCCGATTCCCTAGCTCAGAACAAACTTCCACAGCCTTCCAAGCTACAGCCAATCAGGTCACCACAAGTGCCATCTTATTCTTTCAGTTGGAGCAGATGTTTAACTCAGTCATTCTGAAATTTACCATCTATTGTGTCTTGTTAACTAGTAACTAGCCTGGTGTTATGATGGAAAAAGAAAACACACAGAAAGCTCTCCTCTGAAACAGGAAGAATATTCAAATCCAAGAAACTCTAAGGCAGCGGTTCTCAACCTGTGGGTCGCGACCCCTTTGGTGGTCGAACGACCCTTTCACAGGGGTCGCCTAAAACCATCCTGCATATCAGATTTTTACATTACAATTCATAACAGTAGCAACATTACAGTTATGAAGTAGCAACAAACATAATTTTATGGTTGGGTCACAACATGAGGAACTGTATTTAAAGGGCCAGAAGGTTGGGAACCACTGCTCTAAGGTAATCATCCTCACTATGGCGGGCCTGGCATTGCCATTCTCCACAAGAAGAATCACCATGTTTGAATATAATTGTAATGACACATACTAGAGTCTGTGACTGTACGGCCCTCCTATGAATCTCATTAATTTCTCTGTGTTTTGTTCTGAACCTTGAAATCACAGTGCTAATTTCCAGAACGTTTATGAGAAAGTGCAAAAGGTAATGCCACTAATTGCAGCTCTGCTGACAGGAAAAGTTTCCATTTATTCAAGTAAATGATCTAAGAAGAAAGGGTATAACATGGTTATTATAAACAATTGAGAAGTTGTTTCTCTTCTGTTTTCAAGATAAGACTTGCAAAAAGGAATGGAGTTCTCCGACTTTATCTTTATGAAGCTTTCTTCAAATGATTTAGCTTGTTCTATGTCATCTTTCATGCAGCCTATTCTCAGACACAACTCCATTCCCTAGATGGCCAAGCCAATCAGCACGTGAGAGAAATAGATGGTCCGCAATCATTCATTCCTTTGTTGGTTTATTCAGTCGCTGAATACTTGACAATTTATACATGAGTATTCATCAACAATTGCATCAACACCAACAAGAAGGAAAACCTCATTGTGGGGTGTGTGTGTGTATGTCTGTGTGAAGATATTAATGATTTGTAGTTACTCCTTTAGAGAAACAGTAAGAAATGCTGTATGAGAAAGACATTCCCTGTCACAATCTGGTGTCTTTTCTCTAACAAACCTTTCGGCTCACTCTATGATAATGGGTACCGCCAAACCCTGTGGAGATACCTCCATTTTTCAGTTTTATTTTTATATCATCACAATTGTCAGGAGTCCCAGATTGTTTGGGAATAGCAAGTCTAGCTTAATTATAGTTTTCATATATGTCAGCTACCTTTCTTCCTAGGGACCGGGTTTCCTGTTTTCCATGCAGTTCCCTCTCTGGTCATTTCCCAGGTTTAAATGGCCAGGCAGCCCTTCAGCAGTGGCGTGCTCTGTGTGTATGTGGTTTTACAGGAATCAGAGACTCACATTCCAGGAGAGGGGATCATGGTCTCCCAATTAATGTGAGTGATGGCAGGAAGAAATCTGTTAACATTGTACTTACATTGGTGATTGCGAAAAAATGCTATGGGACTTATGAGTTTGTGGTTTCCGCGTGGTTCTAGAACTATTTTACAATTTTACAATTTGAGAAAGTGGATAAGATTCTCCTTTCTCTATATAAGAGATGTATATATGTAAGTTTTTTTAAATATAATCCTTAAATACATGATGAAGGGGGAATTAAAAAATGGCAAACAAATAGGGAAAAAACTGACACTTTGTTTCAAGCATTCAGTATTTCCACTTCATTGATTCATTATCAGAAGTTTGAATACCTTCCCAATTAGAAGCTCTTACAACTTTCCTAACTTTCTTGAGGATTTTTATCTCTTTAGTAAGAAGAAGACCTGTTAATGTCCTATCATCAATTAAGAAGAATAAACCCATTTTCATTTATGTAGTGTCACTTTGGCCCCAGGATTGAAGAACAAAATTTCAAAGCATATGTTCTATTCATTTATTAATTAATTCCTTAAACCTTGCATGGTGGCAACTTTGTACGAGGAAGTTATTTGACTCTGAGAATTCAAAAGTGAATAAGGAGTTCATATCTGGTGGGACAGGCAGACAGGAAACATGATTTAAAATGTAATGAGATATTTAGAAATAATTGTACAGAAAAAAATGATAAGCGAATACTTAGGAAAGAGAGACTCACCAAGAATTAATGAGCAAGGTTTGCTTTCATCCCTGTAAAGTTTCCCCCGTGGGCCCAGCCTTTCCTTCTGTCTGCATGTAGGGCAGCTGCTACTCCAATTGCCCTTTGTCATTTTTAAGCAAATAGAAGGTGACTTCTCACATATGTTTTGTGATGACACTTTTCTTTAGGCTCAAGCTCTCATTTTGAGGTTATGAACATTTATGCATCACGTCTGTCCCAGTTACTGACTGAGATCTGCCCTAGAGGTTACTTTTTCTATCTGTGTGTCACAACGTATTAGATGGTCATAAAAGCAATTAGTTGGTCACAATGGACATGTTTAAAGATTTAGAATAGGATAGGATAGGATAGGATAGGATAGGATAGGATAGGATAGAATAGAATAGAATAGAATAGAATAGAATAGAATAGAATAGAATAACAAGTAGTAAATATGAGCATTAGGTGGTAAAGTTTTTGTTTCATACCCCATGCATGCACACACACACACACACACACACACACACCTGATGTATATGTGAACTACATTTCTTCCTGTGGGTTCAGATTTTAAAAGGTTGAAGGCAGAACTAGACTTTAAGTTCTGTATCTGATTGATGCACCTTTTCATTTATAAGAACTCACATGGCATTTGTTTCTGGCAGCTCCAAACTTTTATGAATGAACGTTGTTGAATACATCTGATCTGCAACACATAATGACTGGCACAGAGTGTGCTTTTCTTGATTATATCCATGTATCAGTAGAGATCTACCTATCTCTACTAATAAAAGCATAATATGCTAATTAGACCAAACGACCTTCCAGACATCATTCTGGATGTCCTTCTGGACAAAGCTGTGATGGTGGAGGCAGAGGCAGTTAGGGGTGATCAGGCAGGCAGTAGAGCAGTTAGGGAGTGATCAGGCCAGCAGGGGAGCAGTTAGGGGGCAATCAGGCCAGCAGGGGAGCAGTTAGGGGGTGATCAGGCCAGCAGGGGAGCCGTTAGGAGCGATAAGGCAGGCAGGCAGAGGGGTTAGGGATGATCAGGCAGGCAGGCAGGAGAGCGGTTAGGAGCCAGCAGTCCTGGATTGTGAGAGGGATGTCCGACTGCCGGTTTAGGCCCGATCCCGAGGGGTACTGGGTTGAAGAGGGTGCAGGCCAGGCTCTGGGACACACCCCTACCCCCCCCCCCCCGCACAAATTTTGTGCACCAGGCCTCTAGTATATCTATAATAATAAAAGTGTAATATGTTAATTAGACCACTTGTCCTTCTGAACGAAGCCAGGGCTGCGAGGGAAGCACGGGTCCTGGGTGCCTGCTGGCAGCCGGAGGGAAGCCCGGGTTTTGGGTGCCAGAGGAAAGCTGCTGCCAGCAGCTGGGGGAAGGAAAGCCTACTCTTGCAAAGAAATTTTGTGCATCAGGCCTCTAGTTGACATATAAAGATAGATACATATACAACTCGCACATATTTTAATAAATTTTAGCTTAGCAGGCAGTGGTTTATGTATCCATTAAATAAACAGATTAAAAGAGGTTACAATTATATAGCCAGCAGTGTTTTAAAGATCAGGCAGATATAGTTGACATACACTAGCTTTTCTTGTTTTCCTGAAATTACTATTTTTTCCCTTTATAGTTAACATTTTTTTATAAATGGAATACGTGGTCACTATAAAAAAATTTAGGTAATTGGCAAATATATTAAAACAAAAATTTAAATCATCTATAATCTGACCACACAAGAAATGAACACTATTTATGTTTTGAAATATTTTCTCTTTTATAAACATACTAGAGGCCCGGTGCACAAAAATTTGTGCACTTGGGGGGGGAGGGGGGTCCCTCAGCCCGGCCTGTGCCCTCTCGCAGTCTGGGACCCCTCGGGAGATAACGACCTGCTGGCTTAGGCCTGCTCCCAGGTGGCAGAGGGCAGGCCCAATCCCTAGGTGCAGCCCCTGGTCGGGCTCAGAGCAGGGCCGATTGGGGAGTTGGGGTGCCGCCCTGTCATGCACAGAGCAGGGCAGATTGGGAGGTTGTGATACCACCCCCAGTCACGCACAGAGCAGGGCCCATCAGGGGGTTGGGGCACCGCCCTCTATCACCCACAGAGCAGGGCCAATCAGGGGGTTGGGGCACCGCCACTCTCACACTCAGGGCAGGGCCGATGGGGAGGTTATGGCTCTACCCCATCACACACAGAGCAGGGCCCATGGGGGGGGGGGGCGGTTGGGGAGCTCCCCCCTATCAGGCACAGAGCAGGGCTGCTCAGGGGGTTGGGGCCCCGCACCCTGTCACACACAGAGCTGCAGGGCGATCAGGGGGTTTGGGCGCTGCCCCCTGTCACGCTGATCCCGTTGCCGGGAGGCATATTACCCTTTTACTATATAGGGTAGAGGCCTGGTGCATGGGTGGGGCCGGCTGGTTTGCCCTAAAGGGTGTCCTGGATCAGGGTGGGGGTCCCCACTGGGGGTGCCTGGCCAGTCTGGGTGAGGGGCTGAGGGCTGTTTTCAGGCTGGGGGTGACTGAAGTTCCCAACCGCTCCTTTTTTTCTTTTTATTCTGGGCCAGCTTTACCTTGAGGCTTGGCTCCAGCTCTTAGGCCTCCCTCCGCTGCTGAAAGTAGGTTTCTGGCCTTTGCTTACAATGTTACGAATCTGCTGGCTGAAGTCAGGCGGATTTATTACATAGTTTTTAAATTGCCGGCTCAGAGGCCTGCAGCGGCAGGCGGGGAACGTTGGTTTCCTCCGTCACTGAGGCAACCAAGCCTCATGTTAGTTTCAAGCTGCCTGGCTGCCGGCTGCCATCTTGGCTGACAGTTAATTTGCATATCGTGCTGATTAGCCAATGAAAAGGGTAGCGGTCGTACACCAATTACCATGTTTCTCTTTTATTAGTGTAGATGCACATACATGCATGTCACATATAGTAATTAAATTGGGATCCTACTGAATATGCTGTTACTTAAGCTACTTTTTCTACTTTCTATTTTATTGTGAGCATTTCTCATGCCACAAAATAATTTTGAAAATGTGAATTTAATGCACAGTATTTTCTAGAAATGATATTTAATAATTGATTAATCACTTTATCATTGTTAGATGCTCAAGTTATTTTCATCATTTTTATCATAAGTAATGATGTAATAATTAGCATTATAAATAAATCTTTGCACTCTTATGTTATTACTTCATCATCAAAATCAATATACTATTTAATATAAGGATATGAAAAAACTAAATTAATATAAATTATCCAACTAGCTTTGAGTAAAGATAAGTTTATACTTATGATAAGCATATTCATTAATACATTCAACTAATATTAATGATCTGTTTAATACAGGTTTCTTATCAGCCGTATTAAAACTGAATGTTTTTATTTTTCTTAGTTTTTCCCAAATTGATAGCAAATATAAATTATTATATATTCATTAAATTACAGCTATTGAGCATTTTGTTTTTATTGGTTATGTCTATGTTTTCTTTTTATGAATTTTCCATTTTTTGAATTGCAATGCCTGCCTTTTCCTCTCCTGAGTGATAAGTATTTTTATGTAGAAGAAATAGTTAACCTCAGTCAGATTTTTCCAACTTTATCTGTACTCTCTTAACTTTATGATACTTCAGAGAAAAAGAAGCTTCTATTTTTGTGTAAATAAACCAGACGTTTTTTTATTAGTTTTTTCAAATGGCATTTAAACATCTATGGAGATGACCATATGATTTTTCTTATTTGTCTATTAATGTGATGATTTATATTAATAGAGTTCCTAATACTGAATAGCCCTTGCAGTTCTGAAAAAATAAACCTACTCCCATGCTACCTATTTTTATCTTAAGATAGAGCTGGGCATGGATTGCTGCTATTTCATCTGTAAATGCAATTGATAACTAAACTTTCCTTTTTAACTCAGCAGTTTTACAGAAAAGGGTTTTATCACCTTTGTAAAATGATTTGAGTAGCTTTTCACCTACTTCTATGCTTTGTAACAATTTCTCTTGTCTAAAAATTCTCTCTGTGTCAAGATTTGAAATAAATCATCCATAAAACCATCTAACCTGATGCCTTTTTTTTTTAGAAATTTTTTGACATCTTTTTCAACTTTTCCAATAGATAGAGATCTTTGTAAAAGAAGAGGTTTCTTCCTTTACTGAATTTTGGGAATTTGCTATCTTTTTCTATAAAATTACTTAATACATTGAGATTTTCAGCCTTTCATATATTTTTTGTTTTACCATCTATAATAATAAAAGCATAATATGCTAATTAGACCAGTCCTTCCAGACGTCATTCTGGACATCCTTCCGGACAAAGCCACCATGGCGAGGGCCGAGACAGAGTCAGTTAGGGGCGATCAGGCAAGCAGGCAGGTGAGTGGCAGATAGGCAGAGGCAGTTAGGGATGATCACACAGGCAGGCGAGCAGTTGGGGGGATCAGGCAGGCAGGCAGAGGCAGTTAGGGGCAATTAGGCAGGCAGGCGAACAGTCAGGGGCAATCAGGCAGGCAGGCAGAGTGGTTAGAGGCTATCAGGCAGGCAGGCAGGCAGGCAGGCCAGTGGTTAGGAGCCAGCAGTCCTGGATTGCAAGAGAGTGCAGTACAGGCTGAGGGACCCTCCACCCACCCCGTGCATGAATTTTGTGCACCGGGCCTCTAGATTAATATATTTAATAATTCTGTTTTTCTATTCTGATATATTTATGTTTGCTGCATTAACTTATTTCTCTTTCCTTAAGGAGCGATAAAGCAAACTTTTAAAATTATTTTATTTAATTCATTATTTAGATTATTTGTTTCAGTTACTTTTTAAACCTATTTAATAACCGTATAATTTTAATCAATTAGTGTGCTTGTGATTTTAGTTTGATATACTTCCAGAAGTGTTGGTATCTTAATGTTCTTATTTTTTCTTGGTATTCTGAAATTAAAGATTTTACTTCTGTGACCACAAATGACTTACTAGCATATGATCATGATTTTAATTATTAAGAATGTAGTCTACTTAAAATTTTATTATTAATATACAATTTTAATGCAAGGACAGTGACTTCTGCAATTTTGGCATTTATTAAAAGTTTACATAAAATATATAATTTTTGTCATTTAAAGATTTAAATTAGTTAAATTAAAACTAATGTAGTATAGATTTATTGGGTGCCTTTTGTATTCCAAGCACTATTAAAGGTCTGGGGATATAGCAGAGGGCAAGACAGATGGAAGTCTCTGTCTGTGCTACTTGTGTTGTAGTGTATAACATCCTGTATTTTCTGAAATATAAGTCAACATAGTTGTTATGCACACAATAAATTCATTAACAAATTTCCATGAAAACAACAAAAAAAGAGATTATCACATTCAATGCAAAGTTTTATATTAGGAGCCATCACCATTTCACACATGTTTAAGCATGATAAATGTATGTCCCACAGTTGATAAAATTATAAATTACATTGTTTATTTATCATCTTGAGCTGTCACAGGCAGATAAACATTAGATTAAAGTCCCCGTCTGCTCTCTTTTGTTCTGAGGCCTTTCAGCATCATTTTTTCGGTCTATCTCTTATAAAAGGTTGAATTATGACATTTGATTCATTCGGGGGCTTTTTCTTCCAAAGAAATGTCTAACTCATTTATATCTGTTATCAAAACTGGCATTATTCTTCTTGTCCTTGTGCTGTAGGCTTTCTCTTCTGTATACCTTTTTCTGTTTGCTACTTTTACCCAAGGGCTATATTTTCTTTGATTATTTTATTTAGAAACTTTAATCATACTGACTTTAGGAAAACATTCTTTATCTCATTTTCTCTATCAAATTCAAAAATGACATAATCTCTACCGAGTTCCTTCCATGTGAAGGAAACAAAGCAACAGGATCATATGTTATCACAACTTTCCCTCACGCTTTTAACCGGTTGTATTTTAGGTCCAATCATGTTTGTAAGGAAGAATGTGTAGTCTCTCTTTTCATATTCTTTTTTTTTTTTTTGAGGACATTTATGAAAGCTGGGGATGGTGAAGAAGGAAGGGCCTAGGATAGAAGAAGGAGTAGAAGAGAGGCAAGGCGGGGAAATGATCCTAGCCTGGCCTGCACTGGCTCAATGGGAAGTCAGAAGCAGGAGGCCTCGGGGAGAGAGTCAGGGGGTTAGCCTGGGACGAGCTGCTGCTGCCCATTGCTTCTGGCTGCAGTTTGAGAGATGCATGCCTGTGGGGGAAGAAAAGGAGGAAGGGAAAGACACAGGCGTGCTCCTGGGAGGGAGAGCACACGCTTCATCCTTTATGGGGTACATTTCCTGTCTCTGAGGATTACCTATAGTGTCTAAAGGCAGCCCTCCTTTGCTATGACATCTCCATCCTTGAGTTCTTTATCTTGATTCCTCTCAAGGTTAAGCTGCTTACCTGTTTGAGTAATTTCACTTCAGGAAGGATATATAGGCAGTATATTTCTAAATCCTTGAAATCTGATAATATCCTTTCTATATAAATCTCAACTCATCACAATGCCTGGTGCTTTGAGGTGTATAATAAATATTTGCTGAATGAATGACATCCCTGCTTCCCAAGGGTCTTTTTTGTAGAAATTCAATGGTATTTTGGTTTGTAATATCGGTGAGGGAGAAATCTGAAGCTGACCTGATTTTTTTTCTTTGCAAGTAACCTGTCTTCCCTATCGGGATCTTAAGGGATTCCTTCTTTATTCATGATATTCAAAATGTGCACCCAGATTAGTCTGGGTGTTGGTCTCCTTTCATTCATTTTACCAGATTTTTATTGAGTTCTTTCGGTCAACAGCTTTGTGTTCACGTCTTTCTGTTCTGTTATCGGAAGCACGACTGTGTTCTTGAAACGAAGTGGTGCGGTCCCTCGGTTCTCATGCCCTTACACCTGACTGTAGGGGAGTCTGACAGGAGTGGATATGGGTGTGAAGGGGGGGGGTGCGGGGAGGGGGAGGGCACTGGCTGATGGGAATGCACGCCTCCTGTTTAGAGACTCAGCAGCTCGAGAAGACAGGGAACCCAAGCCTTGACCAACGCCTGGGACCCTGCTGCTGCCTAGTTTCTCAGATGATGTCCCTGGACTCTCCGAACAAGGGGTCCGCTCTCTGTGCCCTGATCTCTGCTGGCCCCAGCCCGCACACGGCCGTGTCCACCCTTCATCCTCACACTATTGCCCAGCACCTCAGGAGGGAGAATTTCCAGCTCTCAGATGTTCCCCGGCTGTAACCGCTCAGGAACCCTGTGCTCTTTAGAAAGGCCGCCACTCCAGAGACCAGAGGAAGTCCATGTCAGCTCCCCGTCAGCCCATAACCGCACCCTCACATGGGACAGTTTCACCCTCCTCCGCCCGCTCCCCAGGAAGGCTGGTTGTGAGCTGGCGCCGTGTCCCCCCTTCAGTTTGGCCCAGCGTTCCCAGCAGATCCTCCTCAACGCCCAGCATGGGAGAGTTTCTACCTATTTTATACGTCCTGTTGGCCATGCCGGCCAGGATCTGGGAGCTCTGGAGTGAATTGTGTGCCCACATTGCCATTGAGTCAGAATTCGATACCCGTTATAACTCTTAACCTTCCTTGCTGGAGGGATTTCTTGCTGATGTACCACAGCAAGATCCAGGAGGTTTTATTGCATCACACAGGCCACTTCTGTAGCTGCAGCTTAGTCTCATTCACACGCACTAAAACACCGTACACCTAGTGGTCTGGCTGGAAAATATGATGGCTTTCCCCTCCTCCGCCATTAACCCCTCCTATGCTGTTAACTCTTTTTATTTTTAATGGTCTTGCAAAAGTGACACATGAGTAAAACTTCCAAAGTGGTTTCCTTGCCATTTCAAGAAAGGGCCTCTGCAAAGCATAGTAACAAAGCTGGCTTCCTGATTGCGCGGCAGTATAAGTCCCGGGGGCTAAGCTGAAAAGGCCATGGACATCCAGGGGGGTGAGTTGTTGTGGGTTTTCTTATTTGCGTTGAAGAGGTGAAAAATAATTAGAAGGTAACGCTAGTTGTTGCATATATGTGATTACCTATCGATATATAGAAGTTTTATTTTCTCTGCCCAGCAGCATTGTTATAAATGTTTAAAATGAGAAAGGACCTGCCGCACACGTAGAGAGAGTGATTGCGTGACTTGATTGATTCCTAGGCAGAGGTCTGCATGCAGATGCTAATCTAATAACAATCATGTGAACAAAACAGGAGAAAATCCTCACTATGTGTTTTGAACGGTGCACATAAGGCCCAGCATCGTTGAAAGTTTGTCCTGTCTCACACGGAACTAATATTCACCTTCATTTCCGGAGACAACTCTATATGAAAATTTCAAACAGGGTCTGGTGGACTCCCTGCCCCCTGGCCACTCCCATCACTCCTGCAGATATGATTGTTTGGGTCCCTAAGGGTCCAGGATTTGTGCCCAGACCTGGGAACATGCAGGAAAATCTGCAGGATCCTTTGTCAAAAGTTTTCTTAGAATCAAGCTGTCCTGCTCCGATGTTATGGCCTCCTCTTCCTCTCAGGGTCTGGGGCTCCACCTGCTCATGAGAATCAGATTTTCCATTGAGGCCTACATCTCCGACACCCCCAGACCCTGGCATTATAGCTCCTATTGGAATTCCCTGACCTGGACTGGTCACCCCTCTGAACTTGACCCAACTGCTTAACAATGCTTCATGGGCGATCTTGAACAGATTCTGTGTCATGGTTAAGTCTAATTTCTTCTTTTCTCTCAGACCTATCTTCTCTCTCTATCCCGCTTGTAGGCATGGATACCTGGGCTGTGTGTGTGTGTGTGTGTGTGTGTGTGTGTGTGTGCGGGGGGGGGGGGTGCTTCTACCCACCCTGTGCAACTGTCACTGGTCTGGCCCATTCCATTGCTGCCTTTCTGTCTGATAGTGACAAAGCCTTAACTTCAAAGCTACAAGGGTCGATGGATACAAAGCCCATTCTAATGTTGCCGGGCAGAATGGCGACTTTCATGGCCTGTTTTCCTAAAATGTTGCTAAGTGTGTGCGCCCAGAAATGTGCCAGTCAGAAAGCCTGAAGGAGCTCACCAGCTTCAGCACCACAAGTCCGATCCTCCAACGTGATGGCAAGCTCAACTTTGATGGCAAATTGTGCGTCTTCTGTTTACGGCGCTTGCTGCCTACCTATTTCCATTTTTAACTCGGAACCAAACATGACAGATGCCACATTCCATATTCCCACCTTTTTTAGTTCTCTTGAGGAAAATTATGTAGGATGCTCAATTAATTGACAAGGAAAACATCTTAACTTGCAAGATTACTACTGAACTTCTGCCGGTGCTTTGTCTTCAGTGACGATTGCATGTTTGTGGAGCTTAAAATTCCTGAGGTACGCAACATCCAAAGCACACCTTCGCTGCTTTTATCGCCTAACACTGAGACATGGCATCTGCGCGTAGCGTAGAGGGGGAAGACCAATCTTCATCAGTAATGAATAGTGACTTAGAAATAATTTTAGATGATTCTTATATTTATATGTCCACACCCTTTTCCAGATAAATTCTGTTCAGAAACACAAGTGTCCACTGAGACTCCGTTTGGCTCTCAGGATAGTGAAGGGGTCCAATGAGCTGTTTGCAGCTGTGACTAAAACAGCACAAGCACAGAACCGTTATCAGACACGCGAGTGTATCTGCAATGAAAGTTACCTTCAGCAAATCAGGATGTTCCCAGGGTGGCATTCATTTCTTATTGATAAATATGCGTGATGCAGTGAAGTACAGCTTCCAGAAAGATAATGGAGGAGATGATTAAACAATCGGTATGGAAACATAAACACACACACCCCTATACAACACAGTAGGAAAACAAGGGGCATTACTTAGCACAAATCTTGTCAAAACAACCTAATGTCCTTCTGTAGAAAAGAATTTGGCTGCCGACAGGGAAAAAAAATAGGAAAGCCATTTTTGACTACGTAAGTCTTTTGATTCTGTGGTACGAGATCAACAACAGTAAAGGAGAAACGAGCGAGCTCTTTCTTTTATGGTTTAAAGGCCAACGATGTTGGGATGCTGGTAGAGTAAGTCATTAATGTTTCCATTTCGGGGCAAGCCTACAGACTTGTCCTCTCTGTGACAGTTACTGAGCAGGGCAGTGAACGATGGGGTGACTCGGGACTCTTCTGCCATGTGAAACTCCCTGGGGGTCAGCCATGGGACCCCTCCTGCCTCTGCTTCAATGTATACGGGCAGGTTCAAGACATACTCTATCACAGTCTGTCTCAGCCTCCCCCACTACCCTTTCCCACAATTTGCATCCCATATTGCAGTTCTGGTGGAGAGTCCACAATTGAAAAATGCTTGTTAAATTGTGTACCATTATCTCTAGGTGTATTTTTTTTTTTTCATGAGGAGGAGGAGGATTGAGACACTTCTGTAATCATCTTACAAGTAACACATATGAAGGTCCTTCTCCTACCATGCATAGGCCTCATCTCACTACCTTTGTCAAGGAGCTGATGACTACATGGTGCAGTGAGAGATGGGTTGGTGACTTTTTAGGAGAAATTCCTCATGATCCATGGTCCACAGTTGTTTTTGGTCAGAGTCCCTCACAAGCATCCAGGTACTACCGTCACCAGCCAATGTCTGCACGAGGGATCCAGGAGATCTGGGAGGTCGTGGTCCCATGAGCCAGCCTTGCGGGAGTTCATGTGCACATTTGGTATGTCTGCACTGCCACAATAATCCCTTCACTGAAGCCTCCCCAGCTGCTCCAGCCACATCTCCTATTCCTGTCAGTGCTTCCCTGCCATTTCCTATCTGCTCCAGGAGGTAACACTTAATCATATCCTACCTGGTGCGCTCATAGAACTTAGTCGAGCAAGATCTTGTGCACGTTTGAAACCTACTTGTGTTCAGCCTCATGCTAACTGCTTTGCTGCCCCTAGACAGATGCTTGCCAAATTGAATTCTTAATAGATTTTTAAATACATTTTTATTAATTTCAGAGAGAGAGGAAGAGAGAGATACAAACATCAATGATGAGAGAGAATCATCAGTTGGCTGCCTCCTGCACACCCACTACTGAGGATCTAGCCAGCAACCCAGGCATGTGCCCTGACTGGAATCGAACCTGGGACCCTTGAGTCCACAGACCAACGCTCTATCCACTGAGCTAAACCAGCCAGGACCCAAATTGAATTTTTAATGGCCCACATGGGTAAACTGAGTTAGGGTCATCGAGTAATATCTGAAGACAAGGTACATATCTTTTGACTCCTGCCCTGTGTTCTCATCTCCATCTGCTTTTCTTTGTGTCAGAGATGATACAAATTTAAATATTCAACAAATTAGCCTAATGAGGAATGCCCACTAGTGGGTCACTGCTAACATTATTTTATATATATTGCAATGAAAGGTAATTTGGTTGGTGTCTTTTACAATGTTCCAGCCACCTGACATGCAGGCAATTACACCTATAGGGTGAGCATCTCATTCAAGTCTTTTTATAGACTAAATCAATGTATGTTCATGGATTTTGAAATAATAGGCATGGCTATAGTAGCATGACCCCACTTGAGCATTAGAAAAAATTAACTTACAACATATTTTAATGCAAATGTTACCTTTGTAAGTGGATGACCTGAGAAGAGGTTCCATAGTAACCTAAGGGAACACATAACCTGTGATAATCTCTCCAAGGAGAGCCAGGCATGGGTTGGGAATATGCTTTGATGTCTGTTGAAAAAAAAAAAAGAATAGCTGACAGCATCGTGTGAGTGCATGGTTAGAAGGTTTCACTTTATTTGTAGTTAATTTGGAAAATAAACTTTCATAATGAACTGCTGAAACTCACGCTTGAAACAATCAGATGATCCATCAAGATATTTTTAAAATGGAATTTGTCGTATGTGACAACAGAGGCATCGGTGCAAGAGAAACAGATTGAGGCTGAGTTCTCCCAACAGGTCTTACCCATGGTGCTCATTCCTGTTTATAAACTGCGTTCTTTCCCAGGAATCGCCAAGGCCCTTCAGAGCTAGATATCTCTCTCTCTTTCTTTCTTTCTCTCTCTCTCTCTCCCCCAACCCTTCTCTCTCTTTCTCTCTCTCTTACACACACTTTTTGCCTCAGAAAATGTTATGCAGAAGCGGCTCTTCTGGACTGGAGAGCCAATATTGTGAGGATATCAGCAAAAGGAATATATTGATCATACTTCACTTTCTCTACTGACATGCCTGTTTGAGTTGGTGGCTTTTTGAAGGTGCCGTTAGCTAGAAATGAGTTTGACATCCACAGCCACCCTATGGTTATTTTCCCCTCTTCTTACAGTACATCTAGTTAAAGAAAAGCTTGTCTCTGAGAGGTTTCTTTCTTGCTTTCTCTCTTGCTTCATTTTTTGCCAGGTTATTCGAGGAGGGAGCAGATGCATGTAGTTTTAAGGAGTATTTCTTTGAAGCAGCATCGTAGTCAGCTCACTGACAGGCCCATGCCCATGGCTCTGGGGTGGCTAAGATAGGGCAGGGGTGCTGGCTGCAATTACCCATCTGGTATCCATCTGGTAGCATGAATGAAAGATAACACCAGATCACAGAGAAACTAGACCAACATGGTATAAGCAGGCAAAGAGAGGTGCCACCCACCAGCGTTGTGAGGAGTAGGAAATGCCATAGGGTGTGCACACTGCACCACAAGATGCAGGAGAATGGCAGGCGAGTGCCTGTGGAGAGGACACGCTGCGCACATCTAACCTTCCAGCTGCAGCTCATTCACCATGAGACCATGTCCTCAGCCCCACAAAGTTGCTGGTGGTGTTTGGGGAGAAAGCATTACCCTAACATTCTTGAGACCTTTGGTCACTGCATCCACCCCCACTGGACAACGGGACTTGAGGACTTTGACGTGAGGCGTGGGTACCAGCATCATCAGGGCATGCATTGAATTTCCGTGGAATGTCACTTTGCAGTAGCCAGTTCGGTTGTAGCAAAAATAAGGATTTTGTGGTTGCTGTAAAATGATTTAGACATTTACCGACTCATTACTTCCTCCGTGTTTTTATGTCCCCCTTTTCTGATTTGTTTGCTTCCTCCAAGAACGCAGTGCGCTCTGGTTCGTACACTAGCTAATAGTAGAGAATCTGTTGATATATCCGGCAGACTGCTGGCTGCAGAGAGCACCCTACCCCCCTGCGGAGCTCCAAATGCAAAGGCTGCTCCAGATACAAGAGCACGCATGCCCACGAGGCTGCTCATCCGGGGGAGCCTTCCCTACTTATTTCCTCCTTTTGCTCTGCGCTGTTGGTCCCCGTCTTGCTTCTTCTCTACATGAATGCCAGACATGACCAAGTAAAGTGAGATACCAGACTGAGAACTCGGTGACATTTCGGTCACGTAAGCAACAACAACACACTCTCAGGTGGCCACGTCTATGCATGAAAGGGGTTGTCTTTCAAATAACGCACCGTATATGTATAGATGGTAACCTGTAGACTGCCATATATTTTGAAAGACCTTGTCACGCTCATTACCTGTAAGCAATTCAATGTAGACAGGAACCCATGTTTACAGAAAAGAAAGCCGAGGCTCAGGAAAGTTCCAGGATCGCTGACAGTCCCATCGCTAGCTTTGATCATTGGACCCAAAGCCTGAAACTCTTCTACCTCATTTCTGTAGAAGAGCGTGCTGGTTTATGTCTCTGAACTTCAGTCCTCTTCTTACAAGAGGAAATACTTAACTACGTAAGGATCATTGCAGTGACCCCTAGAATGACACGGAGTCAGAGGGCGAAATTCACTGTGGGAGAAGATCCGCCCCGTGGATGGTTGGAGGATGCGAGCCACATCGATTTCCTCTCTTTCATAATCTCCTACAAAATGTTTCACCTGCTTCCACTGAGAGAGAAAGCAAAGAAAAATATCTTCCCGGTGGGTCACACAGAGCCCCGTGCTGAAGGCTGCAGGAAGAGGCAGAGGGGGAGAGAGAAAGGTGGTCATTCGGAGGCACGAATCACCTGGACAAGAATTGTTACAAAGTCATTAGATGGTGCGAGGTTCACTAGAAAAGCGCCAGGATGGAGGGGAGTGAAGGATGAGATGTCAAACGAAAGCGGTTATGATCCAGGAGTATCGACGAGGACTTTGACCTGCGCGAAAGAATTTATGGGAAAGCCAAAATGAACTTAAACCCGATTCCAGGAGGAAGACCTAGGTTGCATGCTCTGTGTGAGGAAATATAGCACTGGCTTTTATTCTTCCAACTTATGGGACTCAAGTACTTTTACCATAATTTATACTCATTAGTCTTTCCACTTTAATCAAGAGGGGGAACTGCAAAATGTAGCCGGCCCTGGTCTGTGCCTCGTTACAGACAATTCAGAGTTCGAAGAACAAAAGCACATCCTAGGATTAATGATAAAAAGCCACCCGGAGAGAGAAACACGAAGCGGGAAATGGTCTTATGGAGCTGGACAGAGGAAACAGAGAGCCTTCAAGCCAACGCCTCTTCCCACTAAGGTCTGAACAGGGTCTCAAGTAGACTGGCCCGGGCCTGCCCCCCTCTCCGCTGGGTTCTCATCTGTATTTGTCCCATCTCCTGTCATATTGCGTTTATTAAGAAAGGTCCTCGCTCCCTAAATGCAATCCATTCCTTTCCCTCCATGGATAAGAGGTGTGGCATCACTGATGAGAGGAAAATAAGTACTAAGCTAATCAGCCTCAGTAAATTCCAGTCCTGCACATGGTTGTCATGGAAGCCTTAGGCCAGCGTTGCGACGGGGCACGAAGACACAGGAGAACGACTGGATAGGAGACGTCCCCCCGCCACCCTCGGAGCCCGGCTGCTGGTATCATTTCGTACTTTCCCACAGCGGGAAGGGGGAGATTAGGGAACGCTTAATTGCCTTATAAACTGATTGACAAATCGGCGGCCTGATGCATATGGATGATCTCTTTAGTGTAATGGCTCCGAAGCCGCTGACGGGATCATCAGGGCCATGATTTGCGTACCCTCCGCGGGGCCGGGTTATTACAGAGAAGCGGGAGGACGGGCTGATGATGATCTTTCATTTCTTTCTATTTTTCCCCCCTTGAATGTTTTCTTTACCTCCAGGGAAATGCATTCTAGCAGCGTGAGCACCGCTATTAATCAACACTTGCAGCAATAATCAGTAAGTGAGAAACGGCGGCCGGGCCCTGCGAAGGGCTGCAGAGCCGCGCGCTGCCTTTGTGCTCAGGCCCCGGCAGCCGCACGCGGGTAATTTATGTGGCATGAACGCTGGCACCTTCCGAGGCGCCGAGATGGATAGAAGCCGTGCTCGCTGCTTCGTGCATTAGCAAAGAAAGAGAAATCGTTCCTGGTCATGATGAGTAATATTTTAGAGCCTTTAAAAATAGACTTGCTATCTTCATGGCTCTTTGTTATGTGTAGCCAGCCTTCCCCTCCCAACACGGGTGTCGTGAAAGGCGGAACGATTGTTTCCTGTCTCCAGCTTTCTCAGAACTTTCACCAGTAGGGGGTGTGAAAAGGAATCAAGAATTCAAAAAAATACCTAGGGTCCCACGATCATTTTGAGATCTGTATGGCGTTATATGGCAAAGGGGGTGGGGGCGGGGGCGGGGGTGGGGGTGGGGGTGGGGGGTGGAGAAGGCTAAGTTACTAGCAGAATAATGCTGCTAGCCACACCGGAGAGAGAGTAGTCCTCGAAATTGTTGGACTTAGGGCAGGTGGTGACAGGATACGCAAGTGAAGCCATTTTAAAATGTGGTTGCCACTTGCATTCCACCAAGCAACCTTGCATTTCACACGGCCCTGTTATCAGGAGGATAAATTCTGAGGTCTCAACACTTCGCTAAGCTGGGATGGGCTTGCCTGGAGGTAACTCGGTCAGGAAGGCTCAGGACCGCCTCTGAGTGATTGACAGACGGGGGCTCACAGGAGCATGTGACACCAGCCCGTTGTCTGAGGATCGCTCCCGTCATTAAAATCAATGCAACTTAATTAAAGCAAATTGCAGATAGATACATCTATAAATAAGATATTAAAGTGCGCTGCTGAATATGATAATTGGGGCATATTTAGCAATCAGTGTGTGCGTTCTGCCTTTGCCAGGAGGAATTCCTTTCAGTGGAATCAATGGAGCTATATTAAAAACCGCCCAAATGAGGAGGAGAAATGATGAGTGTTATAATAACACAAAATCACTGTTTCAACTTTGGTTGCAAAGAAAGGAAAGCAAAATATGTCCATCCCTCTTTTTTTCACGCGAGGAAAATATTAGACACATTCTCTTTAAGATGTAGATATTCTGAATTTATAAATTTTAATTTTTCCATTCTCTTCTCCCAAAGGAAGGCGGGGGGGCATAATGAGCATAAATAAAGCAGTTTAGCGGTGGGACTGCAGTTTGAGGAACATCCCAGCTCCTGGCCATGGCGCTTTATACCTTAATGACAGGAGACAAATAAGTGAAGTCTGTCCTCTAAACAGGACTTCCAGTGGCTTATTTTACCATCCGAGCCACTAGATTTTTGTCTGTGAAAGTTTTCATAGATTAAATCAAAATAATAAAGGTTGGAAATAAAAGCTCATTTTCATCACATTCCTGATTTCTCTGACTGCCTAACTCCAGTCACCTTTTCTCCTAAATAAGAATTAAGCTAGTGGCCAAGGGACATCTCCTTGTTCACATACATTTTTAAATATATTTTTTAAAAATCTGTCATCACCCAATTTAGAAATCAGTAATAGAAAAATACAGTCACTCCCCTGGAGCCAAAATCATCCTCAAATTTAAGAAAATAAATACTAAAATTATAAAAAGACAAAGGTTCCAATGTCGAATGCTCTAAGGTATGAAAAAGGAACCACTGGCAGCCAGTCACTTCTAATGGAGGCTGGTAAGGCATGTAAAAAGACTCCTAGCATGGGGCTGCTATGTGCGTTTATTGTTGGTCTTTGGAAAGAGAGGAAAGGAAAAATGAACAGGAAGGAAAAGAAAAGAAAGGGAAAGGGAGGTGACAAGAGGAGAAACGGATGTTTAGAAAAGTGATTTATAACATTTTCACTTCAATGTCGACTTATTGAATGACTTCAGGCACTGGTCAAGGGATGGGAAGAGAGAAACAAGGCCTGGCTCTCAGAGAGATAGACCATAGCAACTGAAGAGTAGCTATCAGCCAGGATCATTTCCAGGGAGAAATACAGTGGCTGAGGGGCTAGCGCAGATGCTGTGCTGTTTTATATAAGGTGGTCAGAGAAAGCTTCTCTGGAGAGGAGACTTTTAAGCAGAGATACGAGCAGTGTGAGGAAGGAAGGCATGTGGACGCCGGGAAGAGCAGGCATTCCAGGGCAGTGGGAACATGCGTGCAGGAGCCCTGAGGTAGCACTTGCGTGCAAGTCAGAGGAGTGGCAGTGGGAGCAGCAGGGGTGGAGCATGAAGAGGGCAAGCAAGAGAGGCAGCTAAGTGAAAAAACCGTACGTATTGACTGCAGCAAGATTATTAAGTTCACACGACTCAACCATTCTCGGTGATGGTTGCTATTTCTAATTTGCTAAGATTCATACACTGTATAACGCTCATGCTTAGAAAACAGTACAAGGGTTGGCATTGGGTATAGCTTGCTATGTTCTTTTACAGCCCAATTTTAGTGAATGACTTTCAGAGTAACCTATAATTTCACCCCAGACTGCCTATAGCAGAAGCCATTATGCTCCGTTTGTTCATAATTGTGACATTTGAGTTTCCCACTCTACAAAGGCGTAGACACTGGTGGGAATGGGGTTCTGTCATGCATATCTCTAGGCCCATGGCAGCCATGCAGACATACTGCCCCATAATCCAATCTGCTGTCGTTCCTCCTGACGTGACCACCATGGACTGCATCCACCCATGCACCTGCAGGTAACGGGAAGAGGAAGTGGTCACAGCCGCTGGCCACGTGCATCGCAGACATCCAAGTCCTTCCTTTGTTTAACACGTGCTCTCTCCTATGTAACTGCCCCTCAGAGTTATCCCCACCAACAGGTAGAGAAAGGGGCAGAGTTGTTGTCCTAAGGGTCCTTACTGGGGTATTTTCTCCATCTCTAAAGCAGATGTCTTAGGACCGTGCAAAACTAAACAGCTTGCAACTCTGTGGTTGGATACCCAAAACAGCATGGCCAGTGGGGGTCATTGTCATTTGTGAGTGAATATTCTGTTCAAACTGAATGCTACCATTCTAGTCACATCATAATGCTACCATTATTGGGATCTCTGTATCATAAAAAGAAATATATGTGCTTCAGAAATGTTTGAAAATACTGGTGTAGGGCCTGGCTTAATAGGGCTCTTTAACTCACAGTATTTAAAACCAAAAGGTATGTGAAGTCGTTATCCAGGTAAAGGCACCCCACACCCATGCGGGAGGTGAGCTCACGCCACCACCTCTAGAGTCTCCTCTTTCGTACAAGGTCATGCTGGCCTCCCTGCTGGTTTGCTGCAGCTCCTCAAGCAACAGCCAAGCTCCCCCAGTTCAAGGCCCCCCAGTTTCCACGTCTCATAGAAATTAGCAATTAGAAAACCACATTGCAGTCATTTCTCTTTCGAGCCCTTACTAGTAGAGAATTATTCCCAAATTGCGTTTCTTGGTGCATTGTCCTTCCTGATTCTAAAGAAGCCCAGTGGTGCTGCATTGTGTGAACTCCTAGGGGAGGTTGAGAAGTAATCAGGGCGAGTCCACTAAAACCTTGGCAGCAGGCCTAAGGGAAACTGGAGTGGACCCGAACACCCTTAGTGAACTTCTTCTCTCTCTGTAGGTTCTTGCAGTTTGGTTTTCACGGATATCTGGGCAATCAGGGACCTTTCAGGGTGTTTCCTCTGGGCAGGTATTTGAATTCTCATTGAGTGAGAAGGACAAGCCAGAGCCACGGTGAGGCATCTAGTAACTGAGTTGTGCAGCATTGAAAATGTTGTCGTCTGCACTGAATTTTGATTTTTTTTAATGATTCCATTAACTTTTGAATCACATGCTTCTTTGTTCCCAGGAATGGAGCGAAAGGGGCTCTATGCCTGATCTTTTCAAAGTCCTGCACCCTCCTGCTCCCACTCACTGGAGTTTTGCTGCTCTTTGAATTATGGGGTTGGGTCTCTGTTCCTAAGGACAGATGCTATGATTCTATCCATTCTTTGTTTAGATGAGTTGCTCCCAGTGGATGGCCCTCAAATTGAAAATGATGGTTCCCCTGTGAACTTCCCAAGTTTAAATGCAGTGTTCTTCATATAGTTAGCAACTCATTTGTGGATTGCTGGTGTAATTTATGTAGTTTTGCTGTCTGCAAAGTGAAAGTGAGTTCCTCAGGGCCCTGGGGAAAGATGCCTAGACTGCACGGACCAGCTGACAGAATCAGGAGATGTGGCTCTCTCCGCCTCCTTCTGAGTGACTTGATGAATACTGGTGTTATTTTCCATACCAAAGCCCAATTACATGACGGAGGATTTTTTAGTAATTGGGCCCTTTGGATTTTAAATCCTCTCAGGTCAGAGCCCGTGAGGATAGCCTTCAGTGAGGAAGGACCCTGGGGCTTCGCACAGAAGGTAAATCTGATTTATAGATGGACCAGGCATTGCGTCTGTCACAAGTACATTATGTATGGGCATTATACGTTTTCTAACATACAGATCAACTCCCCCTGGGAAATTACCCCTCATCCTAATGCATGACACCATAGGAAGTTCTTTGCAATATTCATCCTAAAATTTTACTTTTCTTAATTTCATTACATGGATCAGTAGCGATCCAAGTATGTCCTTTGTCTGTATCGCAGGGATGTTAGGAGTATTAGGCTAAAGTTTGTAAATCACCTCACAGTTCTCCAACTGAGCCCACCTAAACAATAAAAAGCAGTAATAGATAATAAATGGGTTTCTGCTCAGCACCCATGCTATACTGGGGCATCATGAATACACCCTGAAGTGAGCAGATGGACATTTTTCTTCTCAAATAAGGGAAATCATCTAAATGGCACTCCACCAGCATTTCACTTCTTAGCTGCCAAAGTTGGGTTTTTGTTTCTATGCTCAGACAGAATCTTGTTGAATGTTGGTTTCTTTTTATTCCTCTGTGTTTCTTCTGTTTGCTGACCTCTCACTACATACGCTTCTCTGGAAGGAGCTGTACCTGGTTGGGCCTCTCCCTGGACTCTTGCTCTCAGACTTGGAAAACACAGTGATGGGGCCTCCCACCACAAGGCAGCACTAAGTCTAGGGTGGCACTCATTTTGGAAGGCCACTGATGGACTGGGAGGACCTCTATCGCCATGGCTGAGGCCAGCAGTTGGAGGGGGACTCGCTCCCTTTCTGGGCACAGAGCCCATCCTGCTCTGGGACAGAACCCAGCCGTCATCCTCTCCAAGCCCAATGATCAGTTGAGCACACACACACAGTCCTGGCACTTATGTTTGATCCCAAAGAGCCCGATAATGTTGTAATAAAATACACACTTCTCATCTGTACCATTAAATGCCTCAATCACAAAGAATTCTATTTCTTGACTTCACTCCATGCAGTGGAATTCCTGCCACCATGTGAATTGGAGCATTGTGCTCAGCTGTTAATGGCCTCTCGAGGTAGGCAGCTGGGTTAACCCAAGTCCATGTTTGTTGGGGAGTGTAAGATGATGTGTTTCTCAGCTTGCCTGTGTTACATCTCACCTTCAGTGTTACTTTCTCATTTAAATGGTTCCTTTTAATCATCCAGCATTTACTGAGCTTGAAATATGAGCTGAACAGTAAGTGTTAGCAAAGATCATTACAGGATACCATTCTAGGTAATGACTTAAGATATTCTCTAAACTCTCAGAAAATAGGAAGTAAATAGTTTGATCTGAAGAGCTTCTCAAAGGATCTGGTGGTGGAAGAGAAGGGCAAAGGGAAAAGCTGAGGCAAGGGAAGGAGTGTGAGGGCGCATGGGGTCAGAGAAGGACCAATGGGAGAGAAGGCAGCGGGAGGGTAGATGAGGATGAAGCAGCATGAAATGGGGCTTCAGAGATATGATGATGATGATGATGACGACGATGGCGATGACAGTGATGATAACAGTGACAGCAATAAACTGTGAAAAGGCTTGGGTGTCATGTTTAGGAATTTCTAAACTTTGTCCTATGCATTGAGTAGTTTCTGTGTAGAGCTGGAAAACAATGGTGTGTGTGTGTGTGTGTGTGTGTGTGTGTGTGTGTGTGTAAATCCATCTACATATGCTTACATGTATGTACATATACATATGTCATTTTTTAAATGTCCTATAATTCCAGCCATTCATCCTATATAAGTGCAGAAAATAGACTTTTGCAAAAGAAAGTATGAGTTCTCCCTCCCCCTCTCTTTCCCACATTCATTCTTTCTGTCTCTGGCTTCTTTTTCTCCCTCCTCACTCTTTCCCAGGACTGCCTTCGGAACAGTATCACTAAGAAGCTTCCATTAGCTGAACTAGGGCTGGTCAGAGGTCCATTGAAATGAATTCTACAAGACAGGAAAAAAAAATAGTCTACCGGTGTTTTCCTTACCAAAAGGAAGGTCAAGTTCAATGTAACATCAGCCACAATAGGAACAACTAAGATTTATTAGACACATAAGTATTCTCTATTGGCATGAAACATGCTTTGTGGTTTACACATATCATACCACTGATTCCTCACAACAGCCATCCTAGGTACATACTATTTTAACCCCATTTTATAGATGAGGAAACGGAGTCTCAGAAGGTAACTTAGAAGGTAACTCAGAAAGTTACACAGTCAGCAGGTGATGAAATTCAAGTCCAGCCAGTGTGTTCTGAGTCAGTGCTCCTAACCCACCGTGCCATACTGTGTAGGCCAGAGACCACAGCCTATGGATGTCCAGTACAGTCCTCTCCATGCTGGTTGCTTTCCATTTGGAATGGAGGGACACGGTACTTTAGAGGAATGACGGCTCTTTAGGATTGTCACTGTTATGCCTCTCTCTTAGAGCAAAACAATCTTACGAGGAATTTACATCGCCTGCCTCTCTCTGGTCAGGGTAGCAGCACAGATCAGATGTCTCAGAATATACTTTGGTCATTGCAAAGATCTGTGTTGGTAAGGACCTCTTAGGGGTCCATACCCTAAGCCTCTAGAGCAGTGATGGCAAACCTTTTGAGCTCGGCGTGTCAGCATTTTGAAAAACCCTAACTTAACTCTGATGCCGTGTCACATATAGAAATTTTTTGATCTTTGCAACCATAGTAAGACAAAGACTTATATTTTTGATATTTATTTTATATATTTAAATGCCATTTAACAAAAAAAAATCAACCAAAAAAATGAGTTTGCGTGTCACCTCTGACATGCGTGTCATAGGTTCGCCATCACTGCTCTAGAGTAAGTGGATGCACAGCCCCACCCAGCCCACAGTCAGGTGCCCATCAACATCCGAGCCCTGAAGCCATCGCTCTGTCCTCCCCTAACTACCCACCAGCTTTTTCACCTGCTGGAAACACAGTTGTCACAATTGGTAACCAGCTGCTTTTTATTTTAACAATGGCTGTAAAGACCCATACATGAGTATTGTTTCTACATTATAGGACGTCCCCCCAAAAATATGTACATACACTTTGAATGATTATAAAGGCAGTGTTTATGAAAATACATCTCATTGTCAAAATTGAGCTATCAGCTATTAAAGTGTGTACACATTGTGGGGGATACCTTTTATTTCCTCGGTAACTTAGGTACCTGGTTCTAAGCTTTAATCAAATCACTGAACCCCATCTTCAGGCCTGAACCCCAGTCCATCTCAGGTCAGTGCACAGAGCCACTGCCTCCTGTCCCAGTAGCAGCCTCAGATCTGCCCTGGGTGGACCTCACAGAGAAGGACGTGGAAGGTTAGCTGGGACTCGGGTGACTTTTTTCAAAGCCATCTTAGGCAAAGAAGAATGAGGCTTTGATGTAGACTTTCACTGTTTCAAAAGCAGCTCAGAAACAGAAGGGGGAATCCTCCCAGCACCAGTCTCCTTGGATCCAAGCTTTCCTCACTTTAGTACCAGCACTCCTCGCACCCCAGTCCACCATGAGCTCAGTGCCTCCTCCCCAGTACGTACGGGACCACTGCTACGCCATCCTGCTATATCTGTGTGTTGACTCCTGTGAGAAACTTGAGCTGATTTTTGTTGTTGTTGTTGCTCTTTGTATATTTGCATAATTTTATATCCCAAGCAGAGCTTGTGATTTTGCAAGAGTAAAATAAAAAAACAGTGTGAACTGGCAGATTTGGGGGTATGATTTGCAGCTGGTCTATCACTTCCTCTCACTGGAAGCTTCAGCTTAAAGTATTACACAATTATCATATTTTACAAGACCTGAGCTTATATTTGCATCTGCTCATTCTTTGTTGCTTTTAAAAAAAAAATACTTTTTACATTTACAATTTTTGTAGATGAATTGCCCAATACACTCATTTTATACACTTTTCTCTTCTTGTTATAAATTCATAGGGTTCAGTGCTATTGAACCCAAAGCACCAAGGTCTGATTGACATAATAACAGTCAACATGAGACCTTTGGATAGTTTTTGGAGATTGAAAACAATGACAAAGGAAATGCAACCCAGGGTTACAGTAGCATCTCTAACCATCCCCCTTTCACTCATTGTCATTATTTTGATTAAAAGGTCTATAGAAGCCATGGTGGTTTTACAGGATGCAAAAATTATTGCAGAAACTTCCTCTATTAATGGAAATTATTAGAGGGTGGAAATGGTACTCGAACAGCAAGAATGACATTAATTATGGGAAAAGCAATCGTCTCTGGCAGTTGGCAAGCATGCATTATTCTTCCACACTCTTCCATGGGCGTGTGTTCAGCCAGCGTTAGAAATCTAAAAGCTTTTTATTTTGGCAAAGTTTTCATAGCACTTGGACTTCCAGCATCTAGATAAAAGATAATTTGGAAAGAAATTGTGTTGGTGAAATTGAAGAAGTCAGTAATGAGTTCTGTGTAGATGAATCAATGCCCAATTAAATGATTATATCAAATTCAACTTTAAATGTTGGCTTAAAATAATCACATTGTAAAGATGCTGAAAGTAAGATGCCATCTATATGTGTGTGTGTATATACACAGGGGTGGGCAAAAATAGGTTTACTGTGGTGAGTATGGGAAACACAGTTTATTCTTATATTATTTATTAGCTCGTGTATTGTTTTCCATATGTACACCTACTTTTGTCCACCCTGTATGTGTGTGTGTATATATATATATTCCCAGAAGAGCAGAGTCATATTACCCAGCCTAGCAGAGGAATGGAGTGTTCTGATTCATCCCAGAGTTTGATGAATGGGGAAAAACTTAGGGCAGGAATTACCTGTATGCTAAGAATTAGACTGGAATTGCAATAACTAAGCTTATTATCATTCCATAGTTTCCTTTCTCATTTGCAACTTTTCTATTTTTCTGTTTCTCAGGATTTTTCCTATTTCCCTGTCTACACCCCTTTTCAAGGCCCCCTTCTCTGTTTATTGCTGTTTTAACGTCCTCACCACCTCCTACAGAATCTGTTTTGATTATCCACTACTACTTCCACCTGTTCTTGTCCCTTCACAGCAGTAAATGCAACACAATCAGAGCAACATTGATTGCTTTATTCATTCACACAATAAGTATTCTTAAGCCTTTGCCATGTTTAAGGCACCAACCTAACCGCAAGAAGTGGGCATTCTGCCATAGGCACAAAACAGGATCCATAAAATACCCAATGAGATTAAATCGTTGAGCATACATGAGAGGGGCGAGATAAAGATGGGAAGTTAGGTTGCTAAAGGTTACTGAAAGCCTTTATTCATTACTCAAGAGAAAACCATAGATGAATGTGTGTATTTAGTTTGGTTTTTCAAAAGAGGTGTTGGCCCAAGACCATTGATTTTCAAAATGTCATGTTTCAGTCTTCCTTTCTCCTCCCCTTATCTTCATTCATCTTTCCAGAATCTGAGCTCTGATGATATAGTCGTGGGCTGCAAAATAATTTGGTTCACATAAGTTTAGGGCTAATGGGTATGTGACTCCAGCATTAATGGTGGCCTGTGTCTACTAACATTGTGAATCAAATAGGTGCTACTCATCAGATCAACAGTAGTTACGACTAGGGGGCCAGTAATTTATCCCATCAGATAAGGTTCCCCTTCTCCTCTACCATTATTTTCAGCTTATAAGATCTTCCCTCACTCTAAGCAATTACATAATTAGGTTCTTAATAGATTCAATTTATATTCCAGATCCTTGTTTAAATCTAAATTGTAAGAATGTTTATAGTTTTTTTATGGATAAAAAATTAAGACTACATAGACAAAAGAGTTTGAAGGTGGCAATCTTACTAAGATGCAATCATAGGACAGATATCATAAAACTTCCTTAAAAACAGTCTAATGATAAATGTTGTAATATCACATATGCAAAGGGAACTATGGAATTAAAATAACCTGAATCTTGCCCTGGCTGGTTTGGCTCAGTGGATAGAGCTTTGGCCTGCAGACTGAAGGGTCCCGGGTTCAATTCCAGTCAAGGGCATGTACCTTAGTTGTGGGCACATCCCCAGTGGGAGGTGTGCAGGAAGCAGCTGATCAATGTTTCTCTCTCATTGATGTTTCTAACTCTCTCTCTCTCTCTCTCTCCCTTCCTCTCTGTAAAAAATCAATAAAATAAAAAAATAACCTGAATCTTTCTGTTAACCAGCACTGAGTAGATATTTGAGATTTCTGTTTCATTGACTCAATAAATATTAATGACCAAGGTGATATGCCAGCCCTTGAGAATGCAATGACTCCAATTGTCCCAACTCTGATGAAGCTTAAAATCTTATCTTATGTAAACCAAATTAATAGACTGACACCAAACATGAATACTAAAAATAAAGATATTGTACATAATACAGGCTATTTTTATAAAACCTAACTCTGCATTAAAAATTACCTTCCCTGCCGAAACCGGTTTGGCTCAGTGGATAGAGCGTCAGCCTGCGGACTGAGAGGTCCCAGGTTCGATTCCGGTCAAGGGCATGTACCTGGGTTGCGGGCACATCCCCAGTAGGAGATGTGCAGGAGGCAGCTGATCGATGATTCTCTCTCATCGATGTTTCTAACTCTCTATCTCTGTCCCTTCCTCTCTTTAAAAAAATCAATAAAATATATTTTTTTAAAAAAAGCTATAGATTTAAAAAAAAAATTACCTTCCCTGTACCAAAAAATTAACATACAGACATATATTAATGCTTCTGACTATGTGAACTAAACCTGCTAGGCAATTTTATTTCAGTGGTATGGCCATGATGACCATAAACACATTCTGAATGCTTGCATACAGTCGTAATTCCACATATTCCGTCTCACTGCCACCATGGGTTTACCCATGATCACTGGCAGCATCTGAGGCAGCACTGAGAGGGAGAAATGCAGTGTGTGAGGTCTGACAGACCCCACTTCAGATCTTGGCTGTGCCACTGTGAGCCTCTTTAGCGAGTTGCTTTACCTTCCTCTCAACTCTGTTTTCCTCGCGGGTAAAATGAGGCAGAGATGGAGATGGTAGCATTGATTGGAAATCTGAGACTGGTTTTAGAGTATTCCAGGCCGTCGTTTCTTTCTAGTAACTGGAAATAGGAGGAACTAGAACTTGCCCACTGACTACACTGCAAAAAGAAATCACTCTGAAAAGCTTATGATTTCACAGGTGTTTACATTTTCGTCTTTGTAAGTGCAGCTATATTTTAAGTAACCTTGAGAACTTTCGTCATTGAGTATTTTTTTATGAGGCTTATTAGTTAAAAAGGATATTAGGAACTCATAAGAAATAATATGAACAAACTTTTACATCATTTTAAGATTTGGACACATTTCGAGGGTCAATTTTGTTTCTTTCAGGATAAGTAAAGGACACTGTCACAGAATCAATACAATAAAACAGCGGAGGAGTAAATAACTCGCATATGACATCCAAGAAACAATTAGATACCAAATTCAACAAGTACTGAATACTAGTATCTAGTGATTAACGTAGTTAACCAAGAATCCATAAAATTCCTGTTTATACTTTTTCTGGAAAATACAGGACAAGAAAACAGAAAGATTTCTGAGGGATACTCTTCCTAATGCCTTTTATTCATCTTTTCATCAGACCTTTGTCTTATATTAAGTGGAGTTTATATGTCAGCCAGTATTGTAATATCTCTATCTGTGGGTAGACAGATTGAGGAAAGGAAATGAGGAATGGTGTCTGGTTCTTTAATTAAAGATGGAGAGCCTGTTTGCTCTTCAAGCTTATCGGCAAGACACATATGCACATGTACACACACACACACACACACACACACACACACACACACACAAAGCGCATCTATCTGATAGATGAAGCCAAATTTGTAAAATTGTATCCACAATCATAGTTTCTATGGTAACTGTATCTTAGGCCCAGACACAAACAGAGCTGGGCAGGAGATGTCTGATTTTATTTTCTCCAAAGACAATTAGAAGAGAGATAGCTCAGGTTATCAAGATGTGAAGAACTCAGTGTGCATATGGCTATTACTTGGTGCTAGAGTAATATTTAATGCTTAAACTCCAAAAAATCTTTTATAATTTTATAATATTGCAGATTACTTTGCTACCTTTGTCATTCAGGTTTAAAATAATTGTTGTGTACATATATATAGTTACTATATTAATGAGGTGTAAGTGGTTAACATAATATGGAAATTGTATGCAAAGTAATTTTTATAAATGTGCATAAGTCAGAAGGGACTTTGAGGATTTATTTCAACTCCAATATTTTTTAAAATATATTTTATTGATTTTTTTAAAGAGAGGAAGGGAGAGGGATAGAGAGTTAGAAACATCAATGAGAGAGAAACACTGATCAGCTGCCTCCTGCACACCCACTACTGGGGATATGCCCGCAACCAAGGTACATGCCCTTGCCCGGAATCGAACCTGGGACCCTTGAGTCCACAGGCCGATGCTCTATCCACTGAGCCAAACTGGTTAGGGCTCAACTCCAATATTTTAACTCCAACATTTTACAGGGGAAGAAATGCAGGCACAGAATGGTGAAAAGGCTTACCCAAGAGTTATTTTTAAAATATTTTTATTTGCTGTATTTTCTAAACTATCAGATGTTCTAAGCTAGTCTATAAGCCGAATACCCAGTTACTTGACAAAATTACTGAAATTAGAGAAAACAAACACTTAAGAAAAAAATGGTTGGAATGAGTATGTGTACTTTTGTACTTTTGCTGGTCTGGGTGGCACATCCGCAAATACATCTCAGGACTAATGTACTTCACATTACCAATGAGAATTAACCCATTTTCTTTCATTTCTTTTTGTCCAAATGGAATTTAGTTTCCCTCCAAGTATGTAGCATTCTAGCAGAATGTCTTAATATTAGAAGATGCTCAAAGCCAAGTTCATAACTTTTTAGATGTTTTCATCATGTTGATTCCTTCAAAAATCTTCCAGCCAGACCTGTGGCCACATAAGAGCAATGTAATTAAAAGAAAGCCTCTGGAAACTGCTCAAAAGTATCTGTCAGGATACCAACTTGAAATGAAAAGCATATTTCCTAAAACTGCATCTAAATTCTTATGCTTTGCATCTTAATCTTATGATGTGTCTGGCAGCATGAAACTCCTATTTTGTAATGGGTCTGAGTAAGACATTTGTAATGAGAACATTGTATGTAGGTGAATAAGCTGCATTGCAACGCTGCACAGCCTTCCCCTCATAGCAGCTTTTAAATTTCCTCGAGAAAATTGACTTATGGGACATAAATTATAGCACTGGCAAAAATGTGTCCTAACCCATAGGAACTGGGAAACATGTTAATTTTGAATTGTTTCCACTTTTTATCATCAGACATTTACAGAAATTTTTGTGTGATTTATTCTTTTATTTTTAGTGAATTGTGAAAAAATGTTTGAAAGTGTATTAAATCATCCCCTCTGCCATTAATCTGAAACTGGGGGATACAGGGGGGTGAAGTGGCCTCTTTAGTACATTGCTCTGTGAAACTGCTGATTCTAGCAATGCCAGGCGAGAAATACATACTAATTTAAGAAACTCTGACTGTAAGCAGCAAGTCCCTTGCTTTTGTAGGAACAAGACGAATCGCTTTATTTTAACAAGCCTCTTAATGCCCCAGACAACAGCAGGCATTGAGGGAATGGCATTGGGAGAACTCCCATGGACTAAAAGCATCTTAATTCTACATTCCTCCCAAACGCCAAACCCACCTCTCGGCTGTCTCGGGCTGTCCTAATCCAGCCAGAGGAGGTGGCCTGCTATGTGCAAAGCACACCCCGCAGCATGAGCTTTCTAAGCTGTTCTGAATAAGCTCTCTGAAGTTCAAGCCAAGCCTAAGTTCTAACATGACAGTGTTGTGGAAAAGACTAGGTTTCTGTTATGGCTTAAGTCAAGATTGTTTCTATCAGAGTTATATGTAGGTCATTAATTTAAAAAAAAAAATACTGCACAATACTGAGTGAAATAAAGAGCTTCTTAAAAAAAAACAAAAAAACTTAATTGGATCAAAGCCACTGACCTTATTTTTGTGTGTGTGATGAGGGAAATGACCTAATAAGGAGTTCTTCGAGCAGGAACATTTCTGAGCCTTGTTGCACACAGAGCAAGATGGGGAATGAGCTTGCGAGTGCCTGCGCCTATTCTCTCTCCCTCACTCCCTCCTGAAGTGGCCTGGTTTCCTTGGGACCTACTGACAACTCTTAATTCGTTCCTCTCAGGCAGCGTCCTACCTGTGCTTTCCTACCCTCCGTTCACAGCTCTTTGCAAGAATCTTTGTACCCAGCACAACAATCTTCATCACCACCATTTCTGATCGGGGCATTAACATTGATCAAATTACTGGAGGGGATTAGATCAATTATGATCTATCCACCAATGGGATATTAGATAGCCATGACAATTCATGTTTGTGAAATATATCTAATAGCACAGGAAAATGCCTGTTATACATAGTTGGGGGGAAACTCTAGCTACCATTAAAATATGTATCTATTTATAAAAGTTAACAGAGGTCATCTTTGGGTGGTTTTCCATAATAATTATTTAGGGAGAAAAATAAAGCAATTAAATCTTTTTTTAAATAATGGATCACAAATTTATTCCAATTATTTCCACTAACTACCAGTGTGTCTCTGGGAGGGAGGACTTTCTCTCCTCTCTGTCTTAGCGGACTTAGCATGTGACTCTACTTAGGAGACACTAACAAGCCTTAACCAGTTTGGCTCAGTGGATAGAGCGTCAGCGTGCGGAGTGAAGGGTCCCAGGTTTGATTCCAGTCAAGGGCATGTACCTTGGTTGCGGGCACATCCCCAGTAGAGGGTGTGCAGGAGGCAGCTGATCGATGTTTCTAACACTCTATCCCTCTCCCTTCCTTTCTGTAAAAAATCAATAAAATATATTTTTAAAAAAAAGAAAAAAAGGAGACACTAACAAATATTTATTTACTTAAAAATATTCATCTCATTTTCTGAGCATGACAGCATAAGACATTCCAACCAGTGGTTGTTTATTTTTTCGAAAACAATAAAGATTTTCAGCACCATAGAGTCTGGCCTTCTCTCCCCATCAATACACTGAAATCACTCTCAATAAAGCACCAATCACCATCTCATTGCCGATTCCAACATACATGGTTGCAGACATTATTAGTCACTGTTCAGTTGCAGAGAACAAAATACACTCCAGCTAGTTTAAGTAGAAACAAATTTATTGCACCATATTAATGGGCTTACAGAAAACTAGCAAGGCTAAAGGAACAAATTCCTGGGTAAGCTTTCAGGAATCATTTCCCAAGCCACCTTACATAACCATACTGTTGCTGCTCCATACGGGAAGCCACACAACAATGCATATGTCAGGAGCCACCATACTTAGGAAGGTGCCACAATCAGGAAGCCAGCTTTGGTGCCACCAACCCCAAAGCTAGCACTCCACCCCAGAAACTAGCGATGTTTGGTACATCTGCCAAAATGACTACAGGACAACCAAGCACGCCTTTAGTCACTCCTGCCAGAATAACAGGGTGGTGTAGCTACTGTCAATTCCACTTCCCAAATGATATGGTCTAACTTAAATTATGCCCAGTACACTGATGGCAAGGGGATTCTGGGAAAGGTAGTCTTTATCTTTCTAGGTGCTGCAATTCAGATTACACTCTTCAAGGATGGAGGGTTTGGTACAGCATGCCAACACGCCATATACATCAGAGACCTTGTCTTACTGAAGAAGCTCTTGAATACTTTTCACTGTGGTCCATTCCCTCCTTTATGGAATTCTTTCCTCTTGATTTCTATGATAACAATCTTTCCTAGTTCTCATCCAGACCAACTATACTTTATCAACCTCCCTCCTGTGTTCAACTTTTTTTGTCCTGCCCCTTAAGTGATAGTTTTTCTAAGAGAATTATTGGTGTTTTCTATTTTCATTGCATATATTTTCTTATAGGGACCATTTATAGGCTAAATGGTTCCCAAGTCTACATCTCTAGACTAGACTTCTCTTCTAAGTGGCAAACTTTATACTCAATAATCTATCAAACATCTCCATCAGAGGTCCCAACTCAAGTTCAATATATCTAAGTATTGCCTTCAAAAATCTTTCAGCCAAACCTATAGCAAGGTAAGAACACTCAGGCCCCTGCATTTGTTCTTCCTTTAGTTTGTCGTGGTGACAGTTACCAAACCCACCTCGTTGGGCATCATCCCACACACATCCCTCCCATTAATCCTATGTCAGTTCTATAGAACTTACCTCCTTAGCATCCTTACGTCACTCCCTTTTCTCCATCCTTTTGAATATCCCCTAATTTAAGCCTTAATTATCTCTGGCTCAGATTGCACTAGAACTCCACATTATGGCAAGCATAACCTCTCTAACCTATAGCTATGGCCTGTTAGTTATCACATTGCACTTCTCAAAGGTTTCACTCTCACCTAAATGTAAAATCAGGTCCCTTGGCATGGCATGTGCTCCTTTAAGACCTGGTCTATGTCTGTATCTCCAGAGTTTGGACTCTGGGGACAGAAAGACCTGATCCTTCTCTCAGATATTCCAGGTACTCATAGCATGGCCTTGGGCAACTGCTCAGTTTTCTCATCTGCTAAATGGGGCAACCAGTGAGTTATACAGAGCATTGAATGGGCTAATGCAAAAAATAAATAAATAAATAAACTTAGTCTTGTGCTTAACACTCAATAAGTGCCAAATAAAGGTTAAACTGCAATAATAGAAGATGAACTAAATAAATGGAGAAATAGTCCATGTTCTTGGATAAGAAGATTCATTATTGTCAAGGTATCAGTTAGTCCTAACTTGTTCCACAGATTCAATGCAATCCCAGTCAGAATCCCAGCAAGTTCTATTGTGGATCTAGACAAACTAATTGTAAAGTTTACGTGGAGAGGAAAAAGACCCAGAATAGCCAACACTATTGATAGAGGAAAAACCATGTTGGAGGACTAACACTACCCAACACAAGACTTCTATTAAGCTGCAATAGCCAAGGCTGTGTGCTATTGGTGAAAGAATAGACAAAGAAATCAACAAAGCAGAGAATCCAGAAATAGACCCACATAAATATCACCACATTATCGTTGACAAGGGAGCCAAGGCCACACAATAGAGCAAGGAGAGTCATTTCAGCAAATGGTGCTGGAGCAACTGGATAGCCTCATGCAAAAATAAATAAAATTATGTGCGCAAAGACCTATACCTTCCCCAAAAGCAACTCAAAATGGGTCACAGATCTTAATGTTGGCTGTGACTAACATCCTTTTCCTCATAGCATCTGTTTCTTCCTTCACCAAAAGCTTGACATTCCCAGAAGAAAACAGTGCTTCTTTTTTAAGCCTCTTGTTGTTGCACTTTTTGTTCCCGCTACTTAGAAGGCCTTTTCCTGCTACTACTACACCCTTCTCCCCTAAAAAACTCCTCCTCCTTCATATTCAAGATTTAGAGGAGGCTTCAGCACCCGAGAAAGCTGTCTTCAACTCTCCCAGGTGGGCTCTGGTGTCTGGTCCTTCAGACCCCCGCTGCCTCCTTCCTCTGACTGACATGCTAGTGGTGATCTCACTGTATCGTAATCGTTCGCAGGCCTGTCTCCTCTGCATTCAAAGCAACAAGGAGAGCCAGCCCCTGCTTCTCACTTTGAACATAATGCCTCGCGTGGCCTACAACAAGGAGAGCCAGCCCCTGCTTCTCGCTTTGAACATAATGCCTCGCGTGGCCTTAGGATGCAGTAGGTGCCCAGTAATCTCTAACTGAATGATTGCCTTAAAGATGTTGTGACTTTAATAGAGAAATACATTAAATATATACACAATGGATAAAGAACAATAATTTTTTATGTTAAGAATGGCATCCATCTTTTGAAGCCTAACTCATGTTCTTCTACTTTCATGATTTTTTTCCTAACACCTTCAAGTGTCATCTGTGCTACTTTTAGTAGCATCCTGAATGGGCCTGGACCATAGAGGGTCCTACAGCATCCTTTAATTATTTCATTTCTGATGCTTGTTTTCCCAAAAAGACTGAAAGTTCCTTCAGGATATGGATCACCCTATGCTTTATAGTATCTAGTATTCTGGTAGCTCACCAGATGCCTGGGGGGCGGGGGGGGGGGGGCGGGAGGGCGGTGATACCTCCTGGAGACACCAGAATGCTGACTGTCATCATCAGGCTGGCCCATTTTAGACAGTTTTGCTGAAAGTATCAACTGGGAATTTTGTGGCCCCAAGAAAAAGATCAGTTGTAAATGTCTACAGCCACACTAGGGAGACATAAGCATAATCTTTCCAACAACCACAATTATAGTAATCGTCTTTAACATAGTTTTTGTATTTATGTTAATTCTTCCTCCATAAAAAAATAAGTTGAAAACAAAGGAAACCTTAGTTGGGAGTGGCTGGTGACATCACTTCTATCCTTTGCTGCTTTTTCTGTGCCATTTACTTATCCCCTGTCTGTTCGACACCTCTGCCCTTGCTTCTGGCCTTCGTTAGAAAGGTCCATGTTAAACCCTCTCTCTGCAGTTCTTGTAATCTAGGGAGCTCGCTGGGTGGGTGTCCTCTCAGGTAAGTCCAGCCACTCCTGTTCTAGGTGTTGGCGAACTATGAAGAGGTTTTGTAGGATCCACTCTGAAGGGCCTCCTGTAATCAATCAACACCAGGAATAGTCTTTCCTACTCTACCTGAGTGTCTACACTTGCTTTGCAACACCTCCCCAACAAACCCTCCCTACACACACAGCCCACACTGGGATGCTGGTGTTATAGAGAGCTAGGACATTAGATAAGAAGAAAATAACTTCCAGGTGCAGTACCACCTAGAAAAAGTTCTCCTACTGATCTGGACACTGCCACTTCCTGTGTTTCATAGCAAACTCCCCCTTCCCCCCAAAATAACAGCCCAGGTCCTCTATTTACCCCTTTCATGAACCATTATGCAAAGGCGACCTCGCACAGGGGCAAGCACATGAGTGGTCCACAAAGCCACATGAACAAGTGAGGAATTGTCCACTTAACAAGTACTTTTAGATTTTTTTAAATTAATATTTTTAGAGAGAAAGAGAGAGAGAACATCAATGTGAAAGTGAACCGATAGGGCGGGAATCGAACTGGCAGCCTTTCGGTGCACAGGATGACGCCCAATCAACTGAGCCACACTGGCCAGGTCAATAGGTACTTGACATCCCTGTAAGTGTCCATCCTGTTTTTAGTTGGTATAGTGGGTACGGAATGAATATAGAAAATCTTTAGATTCATAGAACTAACACACTTTATTGAGAAACTACCAGGACAGTTCCTGCCCTTCAGAGTTTCAGAGGCTGATAGAAGAGGCCCGGAGAGAGGTGAACACAGGAATACACAGGAAAGGAGGAAAAACAATAAAGACCAGCACTAGCTAGAAAACAGTTCATCGCTTCCCTTTGGTTGCTCGTAAGTGAGGGGACTAAGTGAGAGGGAAGCGGGCTTCATGGAAGTCGTGGAGCACACAGCTGGCTGTCACCAACACCTGCTGCTAAAGAAGGGTGTCATTGACAAGGTGCTTTGCAAAATACAGTCCCTGTCACAGCCAATAAGAGCCTAAGGAGACATGATGACTGAATGTAATATGGGATCCTGGAACAGGAAAAGGCATTAGGTAAAATCTGAACAAGCTGTGGGCTGTAGTTAACGATAATGTATCAGTATTGATTCATCAATTGTATTTTAATCTGGCGTGTTAGTAACAGGGAAACTGTACTACTCAATTTTTTGGACGTCTAAAGCTGTTATAAAAATGAAAGCCTAGTTTTCTTTTTTTGCTTTTAAAAGTGTTCTTACAGCCTACAGGTTACCCCTGGCACGGAGACAGGAAGGAGTCAGTTTGACAATGACCCTTTTGGGAAAGAAGTGACTTTGTTGTTAAATGCCGAGCTTGCGGCTTGATCGTCAGTGCGCACAGCGACACCGAGCCCCTGCTGCTTTCCCGGGGTGGGTTTTGGCAGGCGGCGGAGGCATTTGTGCACTGATTATAATTCTGAGATGCATTGTCAGTAACCGGGGTGTATAATGGATCTTCATCTCTAATTACTCTTCTCTCCACAGGTGTCTGGAAAGGGTCCAGATGGGAATGCGCACAACCTCCGCTTCGAGGGGATGGAGAGGCAGTACGCATCCTTACCCAGGTACCTCCCCGGCGGGTCTCTGCCACCCACTCCCCCACAAGTAAAGTCTTCCTTTCAGTCTACACGAGCTAGAAGTCTGGCTCTGAGATAGGGAATATGTTGTAATTTTGCCTCGCTGCCATTTGCTGCAGCCGCAGTGCCATCTTCACAACTGTGCTAATAATTGAAACACTTGTGGGTTACTTTTTAGGGGAAGGGAATAGTATATCATTGCAATGGAACATGTCAGCAAGAATATTGGATGCGGAATGGAAATCCTAAGCCATTGCTATAAAAGTGGTATTGAACACCCTACACCCAGCTTAGAGACAATACAACAGTAAATCCCTGTGCTCGCAGGTCCCCACGAGGAAGGGCAGGCCGACCTTTACCTCGGAGCTCCATGTGGGTGTCAAAAAGCAGGCGAGAAATGTGAACCTGGGAAGGCGTCCTTTGCCTGAGTTAGAATCTGACCGTGTTCTTTAGGCAATAAGCAAATATCTGTGAGAGGCAGGGGCGCGGGGCGGGAACGGGAGCGAGAACTGCGTGGGAAAAGTCCGTCCAGCGACTCCGGCCTAACGCGATCCACCGAGGCCGTAACTGGACACCCTGAAAATGAGATACACTTCTCAAAGGTTGGCGCTCTTATCTGTGAGATGAAGAATAATTTTAGTCTGCTCTCGGCGCACATGACAAAGAGGAAACCTTTCCAGAGGCATCACAGTGCAGCCACTCAGGGAGTTCAGTGAGTTGGGAGTGTGAGAATGCGTGAGATGGGGGGCTGGGGGGTGGGGAGGGGGGGAGGGGAGGGGAGCCAGCAAAGGTCAGGGACAGCCAGAAAACTGACGTGCTGCAGTGTCTCCTTTAGCAAAAAGAGGAGGACCCCCGGTGGAACTGACCATCAGGGCCGAGCTGCGAAAGTGCTAACTCAGAACTGGAGGTGCCGTTTTGCTGCGCGTTGGTTAGACTTTCGCGTGTAAATTCATAACAACTCATAACAAAAAGAACCTCCTGAAACTTATACGAGGCAGAGCCTGCCTAAGTGACCGTCCGCTCTTCTCCATAGTATGTTGACTGTCAAACGTAATAAAATCTCAAGTCACACAGAGAACCAGTTTTTGACACGGATTAGGCAGGATACCCCACATACAGGATTTTAGAAGCTTCTGTGCCGCTAGGTTTTTTACTCCCTGCTTTGCTTTTTTTTATATTTTGTCTCACAGTTTTTCCCATCCTTGGTTTCCTTCCTCTCCCTACTTTCCCCTGGCCTCGTGTCTTGTTTTCATTTAAAAAAAGATGGAAGTCGTCTCCAAAAGTTGTTTTAAATATAAAATTTCTGGCTTTCAGTGTTGAAGTGTATGGAAATTGTGGTTAAGGCAGATGGAAAGTAGTATGTTCTTGTGAGAGGGAAGAAAAAAGGGGAAAACTGGAAGCAGTTTAACATCTTCCTGGCCAATCTGAACTCAGACTGAGGCAATGGAGTTTTGGGTACAAATCAAAAACCGGAAGAACATTGAAAAGCCTATAAATTTCAGTCACTCTTTCATTCCCCACCTACCTCTGGCTCCTCTATTCGGTATCAGCCCTGAGAATATGCAGACTGGAGACACAGTGAGTCCATCCTTAGTGAGTCCTTTCAGTCTAGGACGGGAAGCAGCAAATCACTTTTCATGCCGGTGCTACCAATACCCAGATTCCTCATGATGAACATAAAGTCCTCTGAATCTCCAACTTCTAAGTATTGTTACTAATAAACCCTGAAGTACAGTGGGGCCTTGACTTACAAGTGTCCCGACTAACGAGTTTTTCGAGATATGAGCCGTCTCTCAGCCGATTTTTTGCTTTGAGTTGCGAGCTAAAATTCGGGTTACGAGCCACCTTCAGATACCCCACCGCTAGTTGGCTCAGCCAACGTCACAGTGAACGCCACAACATCAGCCCAGCATCACGTGTCTCACTCGCTCACTTTAATGATTTGACATACAAGTAATTTAAGTTACGAGCTCGGGTATGGAAGGAATTAAACTCGTAAGTCAAGGCCCCACTGTACTCCATCACGGCTGAATCAACACACGTCTATTTCAGGATGGCATACTGCGGAGGGCGTTTTCTGACGAAGGCGATGCATTCATGTTGTGGGTGGCTCTGGAGCCATCACACATGTAGGAATTGATAAAATCCCGCCTGCCCCGAGAGTATCGCTATGGCTAGATGCGAGCATCGTAGGCGGAAAACAAATGGGCCAACGGTCCACTCACCACAAGCACCAGGGTGGGCGATCAGCTGCCTGAGCAAGCAGACCTCTGTAGCTTCCTGGCAACCAGGTTGCCGTGATGGAGAATGAATAAGGCTCAGACAAATGCACGAGATCCCTCTCACTGGTTTCTAAATGGGAGGAGGGCTCAAACTCGAGATGCCATCTCAATATCTAAAAGGAAGATGCTCTAATCCTTGGGCTGCGGCAGGGGGTGGGGGTGGGGGGGAACCCTCCTTATTTACCCAACAAGCAGCAGAATGCAGAAGCAGCGGCTGCTCTGCCGGCTTCTGAGAAAGTGGAGATTCCGCTGAGTGCCCGCAACATTTCCCCTGGTTTCCTGGTCTCCTGGGCCCTGGAGATGTCACTGTCCACTAATGGGGTCCCACCAGCCCCACGGCTCTCCCTTCTGAGGGCAGAGTTTGGAGAGCACCTCCTTGTAGCATCGGATCCCCTCTTTGTCACAGCAGCAGGAAGCTTTGACATAGTTATGGAGTTAAATCTTTAAATAAAAGTAGGAATGATCCTATCAATAGGAAGTCAGTGGCCAACCTTATAGGGCAGTGGTTGGCAAACCACGGCTCGGGAGCCACACGAGGCTCTTTGGCCCCTTAAGTGTGGCTCTTCCACAAAATACCACATGCGGGCACGCACGTACAGTGAGATTGAAACTTCGTGGCCCATGCGCAGAAGTCAGTATTTTGTGGAAGAGCCACACTCAAGGGGCCAAAGAGCCGCGTGTGGCTCGCGAGCCTCAGATTGCCGAGCCGCAGTTTGCCGACCACTGTTAATATGCTACTGCTGGGTTTGGTTCCAGCGTTGTTTGTGGATGGTTTTCATGGGAGCTTTGAAGATAAAGTCCATAATGCTGATTTATATGTCAAATGTGGAGCCATCGACACAGAGACAATGCTTCCCGGTGGACATGTGTGTGGGGGGGGGGAGCCCAGGTGAAGGGGCACCCCACTATGCTTTCATGGAGCTGTCACGTTAAAGGAGGCCCGTGCAGCCGCTGCCAGGCTAAATGGCACTTCACAAAATTAAGCCAGAGCCCTGGCCAGTCCAGGAAAAACACAAGTCCTCGCGTAGTACTTATGAGGTTGCCTGAGGCTAAGGGCTAAGCGATGTTAAGTGTTATTGTTAAGCAATGTTAAGCCTTCTGCCTCGGAAGAAAAATGGCTTTATTTCTTTTCTCCTGGGGGTGTTGCTTTGGAAAGCAGAGCATGGTTGTAATACAGCCTCGTTAGCAAACACGGGCTTTTACCAGGGTCCGTGTTTTACTATCCTGTCCAGCCCCCAGTTTTTTATGGAAGTAAACAGCATGAAGAAAGCATCCCCTTATCCTTGCCTGACACAAGTTATTACTCACCTTGGGTGAGTGGGGAAGGGCTGTTTCCCAGGCTGCAATAACAGGCGAGCATTAATGTATGTATTTTTGCAAACAGCTTCTTTTTCATGGCAGCCTCCCAGCCCCTCTCAGATCTCCTGGCCCCATTCTGATTGCACAGGCTTCCTCCTGGCCAGTCCCTCGGCAGGGAACTCTACTCTCCCACCCCTAGCCTCCGTCATTCCCACCTGGCCCATCGCCGGCCCCACGGGACCCCATTATGCCTCCTCTGCAGATGGCTCAGTGCATCAGCCTGTGACACTGCACTTCTGGGCTTGTCATCGAGTGCTGAGCCCTAAGGAGTGAGCCAAAAGGCACCACATCTCTTCTGTGGTCCTACCCACGTGGGCGGTGAAAGGTTGCTGGAGAAACTCATAAAACTGTGTTCATGGACTTCACTACAAGACCCACATTACCCAGCCCCAGCTGGGCCCCTGCTGCCGGCCAGGGCCCTTTAGCCGTGCTGTTGACTCCCCTGACGGTCCCATAGTGGCTGCTCCCATTAACTCCTGTGGAGATGACCAAGGCCCCCGAGCCCAATCTCTAGAGATGACCTCACTTCCTTTTCTTTATGACCTTGAAATAGTCAACATTAGCTTCTCAACTGCTGCGTCCTGCACTGCAGATTCCCTGTGTCTTCATTAACACACAGGCCCTGAGCAGAGACGATGACGACAGGACTTGAAGTCAGGCCATAGTTACAGTCCCAGCCATCACTCTCACCTGTGTGACCTTGGCTCATGATCTAACTGCTCCAGGCTCAGTTTTTCCATCTGTGAACTGGGGATGACCTTAGGGCCTCTGTGTAGTGCTGGTGTGAGTGTTAAGTACAATAATATGAGCAGAACCCTCAGTGAAGAGCCTGCCTGCCATATTTTAAGGGCTTGCTTTAATATTGTTAGCTCTCTTTCATTTTATTTCTGGGGAAGATGTGTTCCTTTCCTTAAGGCGTCAAACCCATACAGCAGAGCTCATTTTCACTGGCTTCTCGGGGACCCTGTACCAACAGCTACCCCTCTTGCCTACATCTTCAAGCCCCTTGGCCATTGCTTTACTGCCCCTGCCTACTACTGTGCATGCAGAGGCTCAGCCACACAGTTTGCTGAGAATCCCACGGCGTGGAGAAGGAGAGAGCTAATAACTGTGCGAGGTATAACTTAGGCTGAAGGATTAGCCGACTCTGAGAAAGGACCAGTAGTCCAGATGGTCAGGGGCAAGAGGACATGTCAAACTGAGACGATCTGACATGCTGTGCTATGGACACGCTAGGAGACAGCACTTCTTTTAGATGAAAGTTCCTATAATGGGTACAGTATGTGGACTCAGGTCTAGGCAAGAGGTCATGGCCTGTCCAACAAGATTCAGTTCAGGCTTAGAATGTCCCCGGTGTGGAGACCATATCCAGTGCGAGTTAGCCAGGAGGGCCGAACGGGACGTGCTAGTTCCCAGGACACATATGGTGTGGGAGAAGCACTCTGTTTACTGGTGGGAGGAAGTGCTGAGACGCTGCTAAGATCCTCCTGTCGGCTCAGGACTGGGCAGCACCGACCATACTGCTCTAATGCCTCATAGCCACGCAGGGCTCGGGGGCAGACTCACCCCATGAACTTGATCCAGTCCATCAGAGAAAACGAAGACCCTCCCTCAACCTCCCTTTCTCCTTCATTCCCACGTTTCCTACTTTAGGGAAAAGTGGCCTATGCCTGTCGGCTCTATTTCCTCACCACCCACGGACACTCTATCTCTTGCCCCAGGCTTCTGCCTGCCAGTGATGCTTCCCACTGATCCCACCTCCAGCCCTTTCCTTTATGTAGACTCTTTCTGGGCAGCCTCCTCCATTCCTACAGATTCAGTTCTCATCACCATGACGTTGCAAAATGAACCCAGCTAACCTTCTGCCTCACTCTTCCTGTGGTCCCAGTTACAACTGTCTGCTTGGCCTATCCATCCCTTTCCTTCCAAGATACTTCAAAGCCCCCATGCAAAGTTGAGCCTCCCTCAGCTCCGCTTCATTTTAACTTCCATAATGTCTGTTGGCACCTTTCCTGTGTCACTGAAAATACCCTGAATTAGATTATGATTCTTCACTGTCCCTTCCACCCCATTGGATTATAAATCCCTGGAAGTAAGGATTGTCTTTTGTACCCATCAGTTTTTACACCCAGCACCAGGACCTAAACTAAGACCATGGACATAATACCAGTAGGTTTTTAATACATTGGTTTACAGATGAGGATAGATTTGTCTTTATATAAGTAAGTTATAGGAAAGAATTCCTCCCAAGCTTTCTTGACTATTTCAGGGCACTGTTTTTCAATATTAGTATTGATTTTTCATGAGGACATATTTTTTCCCCTAGGATCAATAAAAGTTTTAGTGCACCCTCATTATATACCAGGCACTGTTCTAAATGCTTTATATCTACTGACTGACCTTATGCTCACAGCAATGCTATGACTCAGTAGCAACCCTGTCATTGTCCCCATTTCATATGCAAGAACACGGACATAGGGAAAGGAAATAAAATTGCCCAAGTTCAACAGCTAGAAACAGCAGAGCTGGGATTTGAACCCAAGCAGTCCGGCTGCAGGTTTGTACATTTAACCTCTGAGACTAAGGTTATCCAGCTCTGAGTCAAATCCAAACTCTGCGATTATCACACTCCCTTCATTTCATACTCCTCCTCTGTCTTTCTCACTAAACTGTAAGTGCTTTTGAGGACAGGGGCTGTGTCTTATTCATCTTTGTATATGACACAGACATTACTAATATACAGGTTAGGTAATGCCTTTCCACCGTCTCTGTAATGCTGTCATAAAATCAATTCTTTCCCATTCCCTGGAGTCCTTCCCTTGAAATATGAACAGTTTAATGTGTAATTGCTAGATGAACATTAAGCAATATACTTTGCCTACCAAAAAGAGACTCCTGTTTTGTTAGAACACTCCCGAGAGATGAGAAAGCAGTATCTGCAAATTGGTGCTTTGGTTCTTTAAGATTAGGAATAATCTCTACCAGGAAGAAATAAAATGACGATAAATTTTCTGGTGGAAACCTTCATGACACCCCCCGGGGTGAGAGACGCTCTCTCCCAGACTGATGTGAGACGGAGGCCCGCGCAGGCTGTGTGGCTTCCCCTCCTGGCATCGTCGCTCTCACCCGTGTTACATAGTTACTTGAACTTCTGACGCAGCCTTAACTTGGCTGTATCATGAGAAGCGGCATCCCAGAACTGATTTCTGGTAGAAAGAGCAACTTTAGGAGGAGCAGACAGCGTATGCTTGCTGCCTAAGAACCTAAAATACACTAGCTTTCTAAGCGCGTTCCCAGTGTTGTGATATTGGGTGGGATGGTGTTCAGATCAGAGGAACGAGCCGTAAGAATGTGCTTCTGCTGTAACGTTTCAGTTGGTTCGTGTTGTCGGTTTCAGCTTTCTTCCCTACATATGCTCTTGCCCAGCCCCAGGAGGACTCCAGGCCCACGTGTGCAGCTGACTTTGAAGTTCGCAGCATGCACAGCACCTCCTCCTTGAGAACATCTTGTCTGGGTCCCCTCTGCGTCCTTGGTTGTCATTGCCTCGCTGCTCCAAGACACTCGCCCTCTCTCGCTCATCACATTCTTTTCTCCATTTAGCTTCCGCTCTGCTCATGGCTGTTGCGTTTCCCATGGCCAACTTGGCATTGTTTTTATGACACTTGCTAAGCAGGTGGCAGTGACATTCGAGTTCTGCAAAGATATCCACCAGTGCCCAGGCCTGGCCTTGGCTGAAGCGAACCTAGACAGTGATAAAATGGCTTCGATGAGAACTTGAGCAGTCAGCACACTGGGCGTCTGTGTGTGTGTCAGGTGTGGGCAGGGTTTGGCCATCTGGGCCCGGAGAAGCTGACAACGTCCCCACACTGCCTAATTGAGTGCTTCTCTCTGCCACAAGGCCAGTGTGACAAGTAAGGTGCTTTGTGCAAACATGCGGACCGCTCCTTGCAGTCAAGGCTGGATTTGAGGTCACTGCAGCTAAAAGTAGTCCTTGTCCCCACGTCTCCAGACAGGGGCCTGTCACCCTTCATCTGATACAGCGAATCGTGGCCAGTCTCTCTGATACCTTCCGGGTGGCACAACTTTATCTGAACGGCCCTTTCTTGCCGTGAAAAGCCACCTTTCAGAGCTCAGGGCTGCGGCTGCTGCTCTGACTTTGCAGGAATGTGAAGGCAGCTGAAGAGCTTGTCTAGATCGCATCTCCCGCATCGGCATGTGACAGAGTTTAATGCCTCTTGAAGTTCAATGACACTCTTCGCCCACCAGAGCCAGCTTCTCCTCCTTGTCCTCAGGCTCCCGTATTGGAAATCTCATCCCTGCTTCCCTGCCCTGTGGAGTCAGCTGCCTGCTGGACCGGCCTCTCTGACACCACCTCCCTCTTAATGCGGAGGACACGATGATGAATTAGCAGCGATTGAATTCTTTGTGAGATTAAGATGTCTCCATTGTCAACTCAAACTTCCTGAAAAATGCAAAAAGCCCTCGCGTGTAATAGTGCCTTCAGATGCCAAACAGCTGAGATCAGGGGGTTAATGCTGCTGCCATGTCGTTTTTATGTCACTTAGTTCCTCTGATAAAAGTCCATTTTAATAACACTTTTCATCATTTCCTCCTAGGCAATATATCCTTGATGCCAGTTAGAATATTTGATATTAATTATTCAATTGAAGGCCTCCATTATGAGTTTAGCTAGAATATTAGTGATTTAAAACATGTTAAGACCCATTACAGGACTGATGTCCCCAAAATAATTTTAACTGAACTTTGATAGACCACATATGTTAAATTCCACACATTCTTACTTTTCCCTCATTTTCCATAGAAAATTCTAAACTACTACATGTTTGCTTGTTAAGTACTCTTTTAGAGGCAGAGTGTGTGCCTGCTATTTTAAGAACGCCAGATCTGACACTACCTTGAACTTGAAACGTGTTACATTCGGTAGGCTGACTTCCATGCTTTCCCTCCTGCACACATTTCAGGAGCTTTAGCATTTATTTCCCACTTCTCCGGCCAAGAGGAAAGGCTGCTTTGTGCCTAGGCAACTGCTCAGATTTGAGGGTTGCTCTGCACCTAATTTCTCATGCTCTTTGGCTATTCTGGAAGTTTTCCTGGTGTATCCTCATCCTGCCCTTTCTGCCTCCAAAAGCTCGTACACGAGGGTCACTGCTGTGAGTTTCTGGACTGGGCTGCACTGTTTGCATGGTCCACCCTTCATGCTGCACCCACCTCCTCTGTCTCCATCTCCCCAGCCCTTTGTGCCTGTCCCATGACTCATATTCCTGGATTTGCTGTCCCCAGATTTGTCCTCAGGCCAACCAACTGCAGGCAGAGATGCTGAATAAACCGAATGCATTAACTCATGATATTCTCTGGTGTGTATGTGTTTATGAGGCTGGTGTTATATGATTATATAAAATGCCATTTCATCACTAAAACAGACAGGCATCTTGGATGAAAAGCAAGTGCATCCCCAAATGCGTGAACACATGATGTTATTCAACAAGAATATTTAAGAGTAAAATCACTGGGTGGAGTTTCCATTTTTATGAACCCAAATCTGCAGGTAGATGGTTTCAAAGATGTCATGTTTACTCCTAAACTGCCCAATTATACTTGAAGAGAAAATCAAGCTACGAACAATTAGGGCAACAGAAGTAAGAGGAGTATTGTAAATGCACTGAGTCCCTCCCATGGGCTAGGTATGTTACGTGCATCGCCTCATTGATCCTCACCCTCTAACTGCATAGCGGTCATTATGACGGCTGTCATTCACAAAAGAAAAATATCCATCCTCCAAGTGGCACCCAAACAAGAATTCAAACTCAGTTCTCTATGAGTTTTATTTCACTGTGTGCTGCCCTGAACACAGGCAGTTTAGGGAGAGGCTGGACTACATCAGCTTTTTCTCGAGAAGCATGAGTTCATGGGAAGAAAGACAGCTTAGACCATGTTAAAAACACATCTGTGTTCATTGTCTTTTAGAGCTCAAAGAACATGAAAAATGTTCCAACCTAGAGGTGGTGAAAAAGTAATAAATTACAATGAAGAGAACAGTAGGGAAGTCATGGAGGAAAAGAAAAATACTCTAGAAGTTTGCCATTTTTATTCTTATATCACTATGAGATGCTTTCCCTAAGTGAAAACAAGATGGCCACATTTTCCTCACGACTAAGAGGATGCACATGGCTCTGCCTAGGGCTTTGCAGGCATAACCGTTACACCCCCGTGTGCATGGCTCCGGGATGCACTGCACCTCATTTCTTTGAGGGTTGCACTCTGCACTATCCTTCCACAGAAACACTTGCAATGGGGCATGCAGGTAGCCACTAACACTTGTTTGGTATCTAATTATGCTCCAAGGACTCCGGTGGGTCCTTTAAATATGTCACCTCATTTCTAGTAACAATCCTGGGTATTATTGTCCCTATATTATGGATGAAGAAACTGAGGCTGAGAGCTGCAAAGTGTTATGGCCAAGACTGCACACAGAGTAATAAGGGGCACTTTGAATTCAGCCCAGCTCTTCCCAATCCGAAAACGTGCAGAATCCCCGTGAATCAGGTTGTCTTGTGCTAGGTTGGCTGTAATCAGGTAGAAGTACTCAGTGACCATCCTGTACTGCAGCAGCTCTCGCTGTGTCCACCCCCAACCCCTGCATGTGCACATACACACACACACACACACACACACACACATCTCTGCAATATGTAACTGCAGGACATTAAAATGCAAAAACCCTTAACAGGCATTCAAAATTACTAAGAACCACAGAGCTCCCCTGAACACATGTACTAGTAAACACCCACTTCCTTCCAGCCGAAAGATCTTTTAAATAGTGCTCTTTTTTAAAGACTGCCTCTTTGTTATGCTGGTGTTTAAAAAATATATAGCCGTCGGTTCCACTTCAGCAATTTTTGTAGCCAGGAAAGTATTGTTGCTCCGTTCACATATAGTCCTGGCAGATCCTCGGGGGACGTGGCTGGGATGTACGTGCCAGAAAACTGTGGAGGGATGGCTTTTATAGACTCTGTTGCTTCAAGTCCAGAGAAGAGAGCTTTGGCAGTCAGTGACCATGGAGGTGCCATATGAGCCCATCTGTGCCCTGGATTTCATGTGACACGGGCCCCATGACCTCCGTCCTTGTGCCAGGAAACACCTTGGTCCAGCTCCATTATTTCTCGCAAAGGCAAACATTTGTGGTACAAATGTGGGAAGGGGTGGTACAAATAGAACCACATCCAGAATGTGTTCCTGCCTATATTCCAAGTCTTCAATTAAGCCTGGATAGAAGTGGTTGGGGTTGGTCCCAACAGAGGGTTGTGCCGCTCCACAATTAGCAAGACTGACCCTCATGGCTGGACACGGAATGGCATGTTAAATAGGTGGGAACCTGGCAATTCCCGTTGGCCACTCTCCACCAACAATACGCTCTGGGGCATCATTAGCAGCCTTTGAACTTGGCCATTGCTTGAAAGTGAAGACGGGGCGTTGGCTGCTCAGATAAGGTCTCTGCCCACTAATTGCTTGCGTGTAGCCGAGGCAAATGCAGACCCGTTTTCAGAAATGATAGTGTCTGACAGCCTGGTTTGTGCAGGGTACTGGAAAGAGCTTAATTGTTGCAGCAGAGGCTTAAGATGGAAAATAAGCACGCCGAGCTATTTTGAGAAGGAACTCGCCACAGTGAACTTTTCCTGCTGGAAACAATCCTATAAAATCAGGATTAGAATTTGTGCTGGGTCACTTTCTACTGTTCTGTTGGTGCCTTTGACAATTTATACTGGATGGCAACACTGTACAATACCCTTTTACAGTTTTCTCCAACATCAGAATCAGGTCCCTATACAAGACAGAGCTTCTAGACGATGTTTTGTGTGAGTAATTTCCAGATGCATTAATGTGTAATGTAGCCACGACAAAGTGACGGCTGCCTTCTGCAGGTTACGTATAGACAGGTCACTTATGTTATCACCTTATCAATAGCTTGAATTCCTCAGTTTGTCCTTTTTCTGGTCAGTCCTTTCCTATCTGATTTTTTTTTTATTCAGGTCAGTCCTGAATGGTTCAGAGTAAATTGGGCAACTTTATTAGCCTGAACAGATGAGCTAGAAAAATCGCATATCTTTTCTACTTTCTTCATTCAGCAACTCTTCACTGACTGCCTACCAAGTTCAATATACTCTGTAGGCCTTGAGGATACAATAATAAGCCCACAAGACAAAGCTCTCTACTGTGGGTCTTATATGTAGTGGAAGGTATAGTCATTGTACAGTCACAAAGTAAACATAAAATTGCAACTGTGCCCATTATGAAAAAGGAGAGATATGTCATTCAAGAAAATATGGGAAATTGAACTAAATCAAGGCAGGGAGTGAGACTTGAGCTATGGTCTAATGGAGGTTAGAAAGAAGAAACAATTAATATTCCAAACAGAGAGCACAGGCACAGGCCCTGTGGTGGAGAGAGCCTGGTGAACGGGGAGACTGAGGGAAGGCTGTGTGGCTGGGACAGAGACCGCGAGAGTAGAGCGGGAGAGGTAGGTGGAAGGCAGGTCATGGGTGGTTAAGTGAAGGATGTTTATGTATATTCCAACACTAACTAGAAACCAGATGGCTTTTAAGCAGAATAATGTCATGGTCAGATTGTGTTTCAGTTATTTTTTCTAGCTGCAGGCTGGAGAATAGAGTGGAGGGAGGCTGGAGTGGGTGCCCACCAGTTCAGAGATCATTGCTGTCCTTCCTGTGAGAGATGTTGGTAGGGTGTACAAGGGTGGCGGTGATGATAGTAGAGATGGAAAGAGATGGTGGAGAGAACTGACAGTGATGATGGGTTGCATGTGGCGGTGTAGGGGATAAGGAAAGCCAGGTGTCAAGAATGAACGCACACACAACAGCTGGGTGGTGGTACCCTTCCCCAAGGAAGGCAATGCTGGCAGAGGACTAGGTTTGGAGAGAGGCTCGTGAGCATGGTTTGAGAGGTGTTAGATTTGAGGTGCCCTTCAGACTTCCAGAAGGAGCCCCAGAAATGTGGAATCTTTTACTCCAAAAGTTCAGAAAGAGGCAGATGATCAGGGCAAATCGCACAGGCCTGGCTGCCGGTCTGTGGTTGTGACATGTCTTCACTGCTTATGTGGACAGCAAAGTCTTATCTCTCACTGTCTGTGTAATTTCATTCTGTAAATTACATTTTTCTCATATAGGAAGAACTGGTGACTTAATGGCAGTCTGTGACTAAGCACAGCTCTGACCCCATGAAGCATAGGCATGAGGGTGAGAAGAAATCATTTGAGGAACTCTGTTGTGCTTAGAAAACAGAATATCCTTATTCTTCCAAAATATGCACTGAAATATCTAGGGATAAAGAGGCATATGTCTCCAAATTATTCTCAAATGGTTCAGGAAATAATAATAGGGATGTATACTAATATGTATATGTATGTCCATGTTGCATATGGAGAGAAGGAGGGGTTGGGAAGGGGAGAAAGTGGGGGGAGCGGTGAAAAGAATCAGTGATAAAGTAAATGGGGAAAACACAAGGATTTGGTGTACCTGGCTAAGGGACATATTGAGTTCCTTGTATTGTTGTGGCAATAGCACAACAACAAAAAACAAGGAACAGTGGAAGCTCCCATACTTTTCGAGTTCAAACTCAAAAGTAAAAAAAAAAAAAAAAATGCCCTCATTTTGGAGTCTTGGGCTAGGTTTGCCCCAAAAGCAGACCCTGGGATGAAGGCTTTGGAGCAAGTGATTTTATTTGGGAAGCATTCCCAGGAAGCACTGGAAGGGGAGCGAGGGGAGAAAGGCAAGAACGCCGAGATGGAGGGCATTGGTAAGCAGGTCACTGCTGCAGGCAGTGGATCAGTTCTGCTGGGGCCTCTGGACATGGTGCGGGTGGACTCACACCCTGCCCCTCGGAGGGGCGAGGATATTGCGCTGTGTGTCTTCCAAGTCCTATTCCTCATTGGCTGATAGTAGTTCCTAAGGGAGCCAGCTTCTGCCCACCCTGTGCACTGGTGAGAGGAAGCCCCAGCCATGAAGCACGGATACTTGGAGGAAGTCCTCTAGTAGACCGGAAGTGACGGCGAGATAGGGGTGAGGCACAGCAGCAAGCTCCACTAGCGAGTGTGCAGTCTCAGGGGGCAGGTGCATCAGTCCTGGTTGCCTTTGATGAGAGAAAATTAAGTAATTATTCAGTAGCCCCAGGCAGTCTTGACGCCTGCATTTTATTTTTGGAGGAATTCTGTGAATTGGTTGTCTTATGTGGTACTCAATGAACAACCATAGCATGGACAGAGCAGCCCAAGAACATCACCCCAGAAGAACGGAATTCTGGTTTCTCTTTGTTTCACTCAAATGTACAGTCCATCAGCATGCTGGAAAGTCTTTGACAAGTTCATTTTCTGCTGAGCCCATGCTCAGAATGTCACTGAAGTACAGTAGCACCTCTGGGAATACCCTGAGATTGTAGAAAGCCTCAGCAAATGAAAACTGGCACTAAGGTGCCTAACTCCTGCATGCAATGAATGACGGCAGTGCCGTGACTTAGGATCGTGCTGTAAACACATACCAGGTCAAGTTCTGCATGGATTTCAACATGACGCCTGTGCTCAAATTAAGAATAACAAAAATTTGCCCAAATGCAAGGATAGTCCTATAGCCCTGGTCATGCCACACCTGTGGCCTCTATAATCTCACCTTAGCGTTAGACTTCTTGCTAAGATACCAGTGTTAAATGTAGGAAACCTGTAAGACTGGATCAGTTATATCCAATTCTATAAAGATGCTTAAGCTCATCTTCCTGAAAACAGAAAGTACTTGTCATAAGACACGCAGGCAACAGGATAAATTCCTAATGTGTGATTATTTTAAAAGTTCTTGATATATATTGCCTGACCAATCTCTATAAAAGCTGTACCAACTTGCACCCTCACCAGCATTATCGATTTAATAGGTTAAAAATAACAATTATGACCACAAACCATTTTTTTTTTCAATCCTCACCTGAGAAGTGAGGATATTTTTTCCATTGATTTTTAGAGAGAATGAAAGAGAGAAAGGGAAGGGGGAGAGAGAGAGAAACATTGGTGTGAGAGAGACACTTCGATTGGATTGGTTGCCTCTTGCTGGTGCCACAACCAGGGACATGGATGGAATTTGCAACCAAGGTACATGCCTTTGACTGGAAATTGAACCAGAGACCCTTCAGTCCACTGCCCACTGAGCAAAACCAGCCAGGGTGATCACAAACTGTTTTAATTTGTAATTTCTTTACTCTTAGTAAGTTTGAACTTTTCTCATGTGTTTATTGGAATTTGCATTTTTTTCAGTCTGTTGTAATTTATCATTTGTATTCAACTTTTACTTCTTGACTTACTAGATCTCATCAGATAGTATTAAGAACATTAACGTCATATGTTAACATTACTTAACTTTAAATTTATAGTTAATAGGAATTGTCATTTTTATAGTTAAATCTTTGATCTTTTGCCTTATGGCTTATTCATCTGCTTTTTATACAAAACATTGTCTCCCATCATGAGGCCATGTATTTGCCCATATTTTCTTCTAGTTATTTATTATTTTATTTAGTTTTCATTTATTTGTTCTACTGTGGGAAATCTTTGAACACACATGTCATCCCGAGCAGCAATGTACTTTCACATTTCTGAAGGAAGGTGTGAGTGAGAGAGTTTTGTGACTCAGTAAGATTTACAGAATTAGAAGGATTGACTGTAAACTCTTAAAGGGGTCGTTCATAAAAATCCTCATATTATGATTTTTATGTGACTAGCAAGTGTTGGGTGTTTTTGTGTCATTTTTTTTTCAATAAGATGATAATGGATTCACAGAGAAGATTTAATTTATAAAATGTATGAGAAAATACCCAAACACTAACTTACTGTGCTGACGTACCTTCAGTATCAGAGTGGATGTGAGAGTTTTAGCGAGAAGCCTCGTTGTGGCCTCCTGCCTCTCAGTCCCACGCATCATAGTGTGCATGTGTCCTTCTGTTCCACACCCAGCCTCCCTGCCTGCTTCTAGAGAGGACAAAACCTCCCCAGCATATCAATCCCAGAAAGCAAGCTCCTGCCTCTGTGCCCTCACTCCCCTCCTCTCATCACATCCTCCAGTGCTGGCCGACTTGAGTGTCAGAGGCCACTCCTGTGTGATCACCAAGGCTGCCTTCCCTGCATTTGAAGCTAACATTCTGTTCCCACCCCCAGAAAGTAAAGAGGGAGGGGGAGCTCTCAAGAGTCTGAGTAGACAGCAACCTTTTTTGGAACAAAAAGTACTACATCAATCCCACTTTAAATTATAGCAGCATAAAACCACAGGGAACCCAAAGAAAGTACAATATTAACATTAAGCCATAGCCACCCTTGCCATAGATAACTTAGATAAATAATCCATTTTATGTATGTAGGGTATGGTACTATAGCTGTTCACGTGCCACTGGCAACAGATGATATTTAAAAAGAATAGAGACATTAGCTGCTGGTAGACGGCAAATGTATTTTACTCAGTCTTGTTCTTAAAAGCTGAATGTCCTCAAGTACTGATCAAGAGCTAAAAATTTAAGGGCTGCTATATCTTTGTCTCATAATATGGATTTGTGGCTTCATCTAGCCTTTTCTTGACCTTTTTGCCTAATGACGGAATATTAATAAGAGAAAGATGGTTTCATAAAACATCCTCTGAATATGAATTTTTTTTTTTTTTTACACAAGAGTAATTTCAAGTGGCTAAAGATTGAATGAGCTAACCTGGAACTAACAAACTGCTCACTGTCTCAGCCAAATTGGGCTAAATGCTGAAAGGCATTCCTTAAGATGTCAAGAAGGCAGAGGATCAAGCCATCAGGCCATGGAGTACAGCTGTCAGACCACCTTTTGCAGTCTCCAAGGGACCGACCAAAGAAAATTCAGCAGAGAAAATATTTCAAAGAATCAACAGGGAGAGTAAAGCAAAAATAACCAGATATCCCCGAAGACTCTCTTGGTATTATGAAGAAAGCTAGCATAGACTAACAGGGTTTGGCTTTTATCAACCCTACTAATAAAAGTCACTTGGCTCTTCGTTGAGAAGCACAGTTGGTACAATATGGAAAGGTTTTAAAGACCATTAATTTCTTGAAATGAAACAGCTGGCCTTATTGGCTATTAAATAATGAGCCAGATTCTCCCCAGTGCCTAAGTGTCTCTCTAGTAGTAAATTAGTCATTTAGGGAGGCACATTAAGTCTTGAAGAAGAGGAGAGTTTGACTTCGTACGCTTTATGTGTGGGAGGAAAGTGGTAGGGAATCTGGCTGAAGCTGAGCCCAGAAAAGATGGAGACAGGCTGGCATCTGATGGAAGGAAGTAAACCTGTCCTTGTGTTCATGTGACAGCTGAGAGGAGCGTAGGAAACTTGAGAAGTTGGATTGTGAGGGACATTTAATCTAGTGTTCTATCGTTGGATAAGATCATGATGGTAGCGAGAGTTGACACTTTGTTGATTGACTCATTCATCCATTCAGTAAACTTTTAGTTGGACAATCCTGTGTAGCTGTCACCGAGCTAGGCGTTGAGAAAATATTCCTTACTGAAACACCACCTTTGGCTTTACAGTCTAGGCTGGTGGCTTGGGTAAGGAGTGAAAGAGAGACAAATCAATAGAGATTGCAACACAGAATATCAAGTGCTAAACATTTTATATGCACACGTTGAATCTGAGGTGAGGAAGAGGCAAGACACGTATTTGTGGAGCACCTGATGCAGCATGCCAAGAAGTTTGACTACTCAATAGCTCTCAGCCACTGGAGGCGTTTAAAACCAGGGGATGGTTTGATCAGGTTCGCATTCTGGAAAAAGCCCCCTGATAATTCTATGGAGAATAAATTTTAAGGACGAGGCTAGAATCAGGAAAGACCATGGGAAGCTGTTGTTTAATTCCTGTGGAAAAGCCTTAGGCCTGACCTGAGCCTGTCACAGTGGGCAATGCCAGGAAGGGAAGAAAGGCGGGTACTGTTAAGAAGATTCACCTTGACATGTCTTGGTGGCTGGTTAGATGTGTGGTCCATGAGGGAAAAGGTAATACGAATAAGTCTGGAGTCCAGAGCTTGGGCAACTGGGTGGATGTAGGTGCCATTCTCTTTAGTAGGTGATGAAGGAGGGATGCAAGGTTTCATGGAAGAGCCTGAGAAACATGTTGGGATGGCACATAGAGAACTAGAGTCACCCATGTGAATCACCTAATGAGAGCTGAGAAGTTTACACCAAGAGAAAGCATGTCTACGAAGCTGCCTAATTCCAAAAGTACAAATTGAATCCCTAAACAGTATTTTGTTTTGCTTAGTTTGTCTGCAGAGGAGGGGATTTCAAAGATATAGATGTCTCCAAACTCAGACTATATTATTGCTCACTATTACCAGTATTCAGGTGATGGGAAAGTATCAAATGAGAAAAAAAATCATCTCTGAGAAAGACACCTTCTTTTTTCACCCAGCACATCCACAGTTAATAAAACATCAATATAACTATCAGGAAATTTATACTCTATGTAAGAAGTAGAAAATTGCACAGGTTGCAGACTAGGCAAATTAACAGTTCTTTCTCTGTCAGCACTTAAAATCTATACTGTGGTTTCTCTCTATAGTATGGGGTGAAATGTGCCAACAAATTGGCTTAGATGATGTAAGTATCTGAAAATATGGAAGAAATTATATATTGGGGGAGAAAGGAGAAATTCTCATACATTAGAAGGTGTTGACAACTTCACCACAGAATAGCAAAAATGTCCTTAAAGATAAAACACTTATTTCAGAATTTCAGAAACCACAGTTGCGATGTTATACTATGTGCACCAAAGTCATTTTTAGAAAGAAAATTCACATCAAAGTTTACTAAACCAGTAACCCTTGTGGCAACTGCATGATGAGAACCACATTCTTCAGGAATGTGAAAAGCATCAAATTAAAAGGGTGGAGAGTTCATGGGTTGCCTGGAGAGAACTTAGCAACGGCAGACAACAAACAGGACTAAACACATCACTCAATGTTTTTTGCAAGGCAAGGTGTCGTTGTGGTGCCAGTTGTGTTATGGTTCCAGGAAGAGGCTTCCAGGTGGATGGCCATGAACTATCCCCAAGTTCCATTTGAGTCTTGTCATTGTTAGTCACATGTTCCACTCCAGTAGACAGTTGCTCCTCTAGAATAATTCCAAAAACACCTATAGCAACAGTCATCTGTTCTTCTCAGAGAGACACACTAGTCATTCTGGGTAGTAAAGACCCCACTTTCCAGTATAGACTGGAATCAATATAGACTCATTGACTTAATGCTCTAACTTGGGGCCATGTCACATCAGTTTGACATATTTGCCTGAAACTTGAACAGGACACAAAACCTTTCCTGTCACAGTTACATTATTGAGTTTAAAAATGGGAATTCCTAGGCCAAGATGCATGTGATAATATCTTATTCTTTTCTATGTGGACAAGGAGAGGGAGCTAGAAGCCAGGGAAACATTGGGACCCGTAGGAGCTGTAAGTGGACAGAAGCCACTGAGGAGTAAAACCCAGAGATGGCATACCAGAGTTAGCATTTATAGACTTAAAAATAGAGCTGTGGCTTCATCTGTCCAAAAAGAAGGGCACATCTGTCTTTTGTCAGTGGCCCATATTATGGGAAAGGGAAAGCCACAGGCTGCCTCTTTAACTGTTCTCAGGCTCTAGCGAGAGCAAGGCATGCTCTACATCAGGATACATGTTTGAGTGGCCTATTTGCAAATGTCAGTCAAAGCCAAGAAAAATGATTCTTTGAAGAAAATGTTTTTCTGACTTTTAGGCTTGAGATGGGGCAAGGAAATAGGAAAATAATGTAAGGAGGTACTAATTCAGAGGATTTAACGTAAAGTGGGTGATAAGTAAATTTTTTAAGAACAAAGCCAACGTACATGGATTTTATATTTTAATCCCATTGGGGCCAAATTGCAGAAAGAAAGAAAGAAAGAAAGAAAGAAAGAAAGAAAGAAAGAAAGAAAGAAAGAAAGAAAGAAAGAAAGGAAGGAAGGAAGGAAGGAAGGAAGGAAGGAAGGAAGGAAGGAAGGAAGGAAGGGAAGGAAGAAAGAAAGAAAGAAAAAGAAAGAAAGAAAAATATGAAAGAGAACAAGGTAAAGCAAGTAACATATATTTGAATATTTGATGAGGCTAGCTTAAAGATAATGTTTGTGAAGGTTTTAGTTGTTGTTGTTGTTCCCCTGAGACCACAAGCACAATGAAAATTAATATTTCTTTTAGTAGGATCTTTACTATGTTAGCAGCATCTCCAAGTGCTCAGATTTTTCTATGCTGGGCAAATGTTTTAATGCAGTTGGTTTTGCAGGTACCCAGGTAACTTCCTGGGTATCTGACCTATCTTGTGGGTTGGTTCAGAGCCACTTTTGCCTTGAAAAAAAAAAATGATGATTACTTTATGGGCTCTTCTTTGGCATTTATTCCTAAACATTGATTAGAATAATTCTGATAGGAAACAGTCGGGCTGCAGGCAGACATATTACCTTTCAGCTTTGGTGGTACAAATTCAGGGGCCGTCTCACCGGATTGTTCTCCCTCAATGACCATGTGCTCACTATTTAGAGTTTCATTAGTACCATGTCATTCAAAGCAAGAGTTTCAACTTCCTTGTCAACTTGATAATCGTGTGCATTCAAAGAGCAAGATCTCCCCAAAGGCAAGACTCTTCTCTTGCATGAGTTTGTGACATCCAAAAAATTGGGACAGGCACATCTACAATCCTTTACTCACCCCGGCACCTGTGCAGAAAGCTGCAGTTCAGTTATTGGCAAAGGACATCAGCGGATGAAGATACGTCTACTATAAAACATAAGGCCTATACCCCCATGAGACAGACTGAATAATATAAACCAGAATCCCAGGAATGGAGGATAAAAGCAGAATCATAAGGAAAACAGTATGACATGGTGGTGTCAAATGGAGTGGCCCAGAGTCCCAGAGTCCACCTTTTAAGGGGGCCATGTTAACGCCCAGATTGTATTGTTATATAACAATTAAGTGATTTAACTTTGTAGTAAGTCCAAATCTGTATCATTTTGCATGGATTCTTGCATTGACAAAGCCTCTCAAATTATTATTTGGGGGAGCGTTTTTAGCTCATCTGCCCAACTAGGAAAGTATTAGCTTTTTGAAGGTAAGGACTATGTCTTGAACTTTGCTATATCCTCTGCAGTAGCAGCTAGATCATAGGTACATGATAAATACATGGTGTGGCAAACGTAGGTTTACGGTTCTTCATATGGAAATAAATACAATAATTAATAAATTATAATACAAGAATAAACTCTGTGTTTCTCATACTCGCAACTGTAAGCCTACATTTGCCCCACTTAATATTTGTGGCTTTGTATTTCAAATTGATTATAATGAGCTATGTTAAAATAATGTTTATCTGCTGTAAGTAACATGATCAACTAAATAAAATGTAAAACTGTAACATTTTTACAAATCTTGGTGTTCCACAAAACACTGAGATTTTTGAAGCTGTAAGAAAACATATTCTCTTCCTAGCATTCTAATCCTTTATTTTTGCAGGTCCTGAATTCTCTTTTCAAAACAGAAATGGAAGTGGTTATTCTTATATCCAGTTGTTCGGAAACTACATTGGGTGCGGGGGATGTGGCAGGGGAATGGAGAGGCAGAGGAAAAGTTGAAGTGACCCATGTAAAAAAGCTGGTGGCCCATAGCTTTTCCTGGTACCTCTTGTCCCCTCCCCTGAGAGCAAGTCTCCCTGGTAACCCGAGTACCTTCCATGAGCAGTTGGAGAATTCTAGAAACAAGTGGAAGGGGCAGAGTCCCGAAAGGGGTGTCCTGGTGCCATAGGGAAGGCAGCCATGGTTGGGAACCAGCACACACCAGAGGCTGCCAAGTTGTTGGGGACTTTGTGTGAATGGGTAACAGTTTTGCCTTCACTCCCCATCAGAGGTGGTACCTAGCCAGCACCACTTCAAACCAATTTCACCGATCACGTTTTATGGCGGAAAATTGGTTTACTGCGCTTATCCCCTTGTGGAGGCCAAACTTCCCCGGTTTAGGTCGGTGCCTTTGCTACAGGGGGGACAGCTAAGGAATGATTCCTTTTCCTTTAATTGAAATGACAGCAGATTCTTCCACAGATTAATTTCAAATTATCCATGTTTACATCCTTTCATCAAGATGATGACAACAGCACAGATAATTTTCTGCCCTGTTCTTCTGGGTTTTGGTTTTTGTGTGTGTTTTTAGACTATTAATAGCTGCTTGGCTCTTGTCACGTGTTACCTCATATAGCAGAAGTTTTACTCAACATAAAACTTAGACTGTTTACCAGTTGTATTCTTAATTATTTTTAACCTTGATTTGGTCTCATGATAAAATAAGTGGGGAATAAGATGTAAATTGTGGATTCCACTGAGATTCCTCCTGTGAACTTGAAGATGACGCTTTCGTAAAGAGATGTGTCCCCTAGATTATAGCTCACCCTGAAATAAAGCCCTTCTTACTGGGAGAAATTGTCCTTAAACTTGAGTACTTGCAAGATGTGCTCATCTGTGAACTTTTACCAATTAGAATTGGCTCCACACTTAACAGTCTTTAATAATGTCTGTTAAGCAGCATTTTAGCTCATTTTTATAACATAGTCGGGTTTGGTGATTTATCTTCAACATTAAACCTAATAAATTTAGATCTTCTTTTCAAGTAGGAGGCGCAGCATCTCTGAATCGCCCGTTTTATCAGAGCGCCCTGGAAGGCTCTGTCTCACTGTCACTCACGGCCATGGCCGTAATCGAACAGCCTGCGCCCATCTTTTCCTGGACGTCTGTAATAATGGGAAGGCCACTGTCGCAGAGGGCGTGCTGGTATTTGTTCCCGGCGGGGACTTCAGGTCCGCGGCCGGAGGGTGGGCTGAGAACATGCAGCAGTGACGTCCGTCTCAGATTTGGTACCCAAAGCTATGCTAATGCCTATGTTTTAATTATCCATAAATTCAAGGAATACATTTCGGTGTCTGAAAAAAGGGGACTTTAACTGTCTCACTCTACATGATCAGAGTTGGTGAAAGAATTAATCACAAAGAATGGGACTTTGAAGCGTAAATGGTTCTACTAATGATGGTCATGTAAGAAAGATTTAAAACCTTCCTATTTTTCAACCATTCCAGATAACTGCTTCATTTTTCATTTTTGAATCATGGGAAGGCAGAGGACAATAAAATCTCTTAGGGAAAAAAGTTACTCAGATGCAACAATAATTATAGTACACTTCTTTAGAATTATCATAAGTTCAACTCTATTCTATTTCATACTGAAAGTTACTTGTAAGTAACTGATTGCAATCTATATATATAAAAGGCTAATATGCTAAGTGTCCCTCCACGCGTCTGACCTGTCGCTATGACGTGCACTAACTACCGGGGGCAGACGCTCAATGCAGCAGCTGCCGAGCTACAGTGACTTGCAGCAGTGGTTCTTAGGTGATGCACCCCAAAACCAGAGAGGAGGGAGCCCAATTCCTCGCAGGGCTGCACGATTCCACCTTCGGCCATGGGTTATGTTGTTGCAGGGGCACTGTGAGCCCCAGATCTGGTTTACTGCACACTTCCATTTGCGTTCCACACCCTGTACGACAGCAACTTTGAAGAGTGCCCTCTCGCAAGCAGGGTCCCCTCAGGGGATGTCGGAGAGCTGGTTTTGGACAGGCCAAGGGACCCCGCCTGCTGGAGGGACCCCCGCTCACTCCGCAGATGTCAGGGAGGGACTGAAGGCGGTTGGCTCCAGGGCATGTCTGGCCCATGTCGCTCAGTCCTGCCCTGCCAGCCACCTTCTAATTAATTTCCTTTCAGTGTGCATGAATCCATGCACTGGGTCACTAGTCTGAGTATAAAATGCCTGGATACTTTTGGAAACATGTATGTTAAATTGAGAATATTGCAAGCATTTGCACAGGGTTGAGAATTAACTAATACTTTCTATTAAAGACACTTGAACCATCTAAAAATTTGATTTTCATAGAATAAAAAGATGGTTGGAAGAAGTCATAATTCCCTTTATCGGGCACATAAAAGTTATCTATGGTGAACTGGGCTTGGAGCTCATCTACAGCCTGGCTGTGTCCCGGTCCCCAGATGTGGAACCTGGTCCTGCTGTCTTCATTTCTGGTTGCCACTTGGAAACAACTAAAGATGAAGACATGGGTGAGGCTGCTCAAGTCCATCCCTCATACAGCCAGGCCCCAGGCTCAAACGAGCTGTGTCCTGGAACCTGGAGTGCATTTCTCATACAAAGGATGTTCTGTCCCGTGAGCAGGCTGCCAAGCTAGCAACTTCGAAACCTGCTTATCCCATTACACAACTGAGTGCTGTCCACATGAAAACCGTTTTTAAATATTGTTGCTCTGGGGCATTTGACACTTTCTCAGCTAACTCACAATGCCTTGCCTCCTGGGGTAGCTAGCACACTGGAGTCTGAGCACAAAAATGAGAAGTCACAGTCGAGAACAGGATGAAGAAACATTGCTTTGAAGAATACCATTACAGTGCTGGTAATTAAAGCAGAAACATATAAAATTGAATAAGAAGCCCTGTGTTGTCTATGTTAATAATTGCGCTTGAGAAAAAGCAGGTTCGATCAGAGAAAGATGAGGACGTAGCTGGAAGCTGTTGTTGAGGTTCTGAGAGAGGCAGCTGGCCCCTTTCCAGGTGGATGGCTTTGCTTCCTTTGGTATATTTTTTGTCCTAAAAAATTCTGTAGAGTAGTCTAGATTAGTGTCTTTTCCTCAAGTGTTTTTGGCAATGGAACAAAGAGCAAGTATAGCTACAAGAAACAAAGGCTGTTTTTCTTGAGGGGTCTGGGGAGGTGTGGGAGGGAGGAGGAAGAGGTAGGAGTCTATTAAAGAAAGTGGTGATGGTGTTGCCTCTGATGGAATGAACCGCGGTGTTTAGTATTGACACCCAGAGGAACACTGAGCATGCTCAGTTCTCTTGCTGACTGACGCAGGAGAAAACAAAAGAGAAGGCCGGAGGGAGAAATATTGTAGCCAGCCGTTTCTTGTGACAACTGGTGCAGGAGGCACAGACCCAGGACAGGTGGATTGTCGAACTGACTATTCTCAGAGTAGTCAGGAAAGGAATAAAAAGTGGGCCATTGTTTATAGGGGGCAGGGGGTGTGGGCCGTGAGTGTAGGTGTGAAATATATAACCTAACTGTATAAAAATATACTTGTTACATAAAAGTGTGCGTGATTGGCTGTTCTTGATTCGGAGAAAGGGCACTCTCCATGTTCTCCATGGACTCTTTCTGTGACGTGAAAGGTAGAGCATTACAACTGGCTTTGAGCCTTTGTTTAACCAATTCTCAGGTAATGCCTGTGTCATGAGCTTGAAGTCTACTGGGGGTGTTGGGGGAATCGGAGATATTCATATGAGATGGGTGCACTCGGAGAACTTCTCTGAGTGCCTAGCAATGATGACTGCAGGAATTAGGAGACATTAGGCAAAGAAGAAGTTAGTCCTCTCCCTCCTCCAAAGAACTATGTGACCATATGTGTATGTATATGTATACATACGTATGTACACACAAGTGTATATATATGCATACTATTCTGGGATGATTTGAAAATAAATATCATGATAAAAGTCATGATGATGGTGGGAGTGAGGAGGAGGACAGTAGCAACTGATATGCATTGATGGCTTGTTCTGTGCTAGGCACTGTTCTAAGTGTTTTACAGGCATTAACTCCATTTAATCCTCACCATAAGTGTGTCACCTCGGTACTATTGTTTCTCTACTTTATAGTGAAATTAAAATAACTTCTTGAATATCTTGCCAAATTTTAATTCAGTGATTACCATATGCAACCAAGATGAGTCATACTTTCTGTTAAAATTATCTTAAAGCCACAGTCTTCTGGAATAAAAACGGAGGTTTGCCATCGTCTTGCGTCCACTCCCTTTTCCTGCCCTCAGGGCCCCATTCTCACCTGCCCTTCAATGCTAGCTGCCCCTCTTCTAGCCCTGTCTACACACCTTGTGCCTGTCACTTCCAAACCTAGCCCAGCACGCCCCTCATACACCATAACACAGAGTTAGAGGCAGATTTTCAACATTCTCTTTACTTAACTGGCAATTCTTATTATGAAGAATCATGTTAACCGATGGCAACCCTAGGACACTAAATGGCATTTTTACATGTTTTTCTTTGAAATCTGATTTTGCAAATATTCAGGAAAGTGCTTAAAGGTAAGAAATTTCAGCAGAACCACAATGGGAAGCAATTCTTTGTTGACCTACACTTTCCAATATGGTAGCTCCTATCACATGATATTGTCAATCACTTAAAAAGTGACTGGCCCGAATGAGAATGTGCTTTAAATGTAAATTACACAATGGGCTTCAAGGATTTAGTATAACCACCTCTGAAAATGTGAAAAATCTCGTTCGTTACTTTTACATTGCTAACATGTTGAACAGATATTTTATATATATTAGATTAAATAATATAAATTATGTCTGGCCGGTGGTGCTCAATGGTTGAGCATTGACCTATGAACCAAGATTCACTGGTTCAGTTCCTGATCAGGGCACATGCCCAGGTTGTGGGCTCAATCCACAGTAGGGGGCATGCAGGAGGCAGCTGGTCAATGATTCTCTCATTATTGATGTTTCTATCCCTCTCCCTTCCTCTCTGAAACCAATGAAAACATATTTTATAATAAATAAATAAGTTGTTAAATTCAGTTTCACCTATTCCCTTTTGCTTTTTAATGTGGCTACTAGAACAATTGTAATGAAATCAGTGACTTTCGTTATTTTCTAAAATGAAGAGGCTGCACACACAGAGTGGTGGACGCGTCTGCGGCACCACCCTGGTTAAGGCAAGGGCTCGCGCTCAACCTGAGCCTTCTTTTTTGGAAAACACTCTCTTTTTGTTGCCCCTTAAATTGTGCATAATACCAGGCACACCTGGATTTCTGGATAATTGCACCCACAAGTGGCTACATGCAGGCACAATTAGGTGCTTGCAACTTGTTTGAAGGCACAGGTGTCTAATTGCGCCCACAAATGGCCATTTGGCAGGCACCGCTCGTTGTGCACACAGCTGATTATGGGCAGAAAATGGCAACAACCAAAAAGGAGGCCTGGCGAGCAGCGGCATGAAAACAGATCCCAGGTAACCCCGCCGCGTGGTGCGATCCCGCCTTCCTTTCGGCCTTCTCCGTGGAATGCCCACGTAGGTGTTTATGGCGAGAGGCATAGTTGGAATGCACAGGCTGAGAGATGAAAATGTGCGTGCCCCATTGCACACCGTGAATGCTGCCTTGGGCTTTTAAGTAAATTGGGGCTAACAAAACCCACATTGTCAACCTGAGTAGCCTTAAAGTGGATTCCGCCCTGCTGGGACCGCCTGTTTATAATGGCTAAAAATGATGGAGTGTGTGAGAATCCCCGGGGACCCTCTGGTAAATAGTCGTGTTTAAAGGGTTAATCCAACCTAATGAATCATTTAGTGGGGATGCCAAGGCCAGAGTGGTAGCCTCAGGAAGACTCCCCAGGCATTTATTGAAATGGGGGGGGGGCGGGGGCAGGTAGGGGGGAGCGAGGCCAGCCTCGAAGCCTGGAGCTGTCGGGCGGGTCAGCATCTGCAGGCGGGAGTAATTGATAGCCCAGCTCTCCTCACAGCTGCAACAACAAGGCTGGACATGGAAACACGCTTCCTTACACGGATTCCAGTGTCCACAAGAAAAGTGGGGAGACACCGGGGCCCTGCCTCTTCAGCCTTTAGTACGGGAAGTAAGAAGTCTGCATTCTCTCTCCCCTGGTATTTCAGGAGCGGCTCTGTACTAGGTATTCAGTAGTGTGGGGGTCTCTTGCAGAAAGCAAGCCTAATCAGCACTGTTGATCAGAAGTATCAACCTTCAGGCCATAGTAGATTTCAGTGCTCAAGTAAATCCACACCGTGTCTTCATCAGAAGCCCGTGTGGGTGAAACAGAGGGCCCGGCATTGGTTTCTGAGCTCAAGGAAGGCTCCTTGGACGAGGTGGGGAAATTCAAACTGCAGAAGCTGGACCCATTTTTTCTGGGACAAGAAAAGGGTTCTCTCCAAACGAGCGACTGCTTTCGTCGTGTGTGTTTATTTGCAATATAAGTGAGTTCATGATTTACCCGCCTTGACAAATCCTCTGTCTTGGATCTTCACGTCCCTTTGTGTCTGCTCTTTATTTACGACAATAGCTGCCTATTCTTGAATGGCAACGCTATTGTCATAAATCTCCACAAAGAGCCAATTCCCAGTTCAAGTTATTGCAGCAGAATACGGGGAAGACAGTTTAAAAACACACATTGATTGTCCTCTTTTATAACCTCCGTGACGGGCTCAGCTCTGAGCTTCTTCCATCTTGACTGGACTGCAGCTCACCCTCATGTCAACTTACTACAGTTCCTTTATGTGGAAGGCAATTCTCCATTATGCTTTTCTCTGTTGGTGCCTAATAGCCAAGGAGGGTTGATGAGAGATTACTGAAGAATTTTCTTCACCTACAGTATTTCAGCTCATATGATTCCTCTTTCTTTCTTTCTTTCTTTCTTTCTTTCTTTCTTTCTTCCTTTCTTTCTTTCTTCTTTTTAAAGGCACAGTGGAAAATATTCTGTTTCGTATTATTAACCTTTATACATAGACTGGAGATATTCATGAAAATATATTTTTTTAGGTGTTTGGTGTAAGCACAAACAATGATTTAGATTTTACAATTTTATAAACTTAAAGTCAAAATTTCCCTCTCCTTGCCTCCTTGCCTGTTACTTGCTGCCCAGTAACTGGAGACAGATTGGCGCTGGAGGGGACTAGCCTGGAGTGGGAGTTTTCTGTTGTTCGGAGGGATTTGCAGGTTTTCAGTGTGGGCCAGGTGTCCCTGCACTTGATTATTTTTTAAATGTTTTTCACAAGTTGTAAACGTTGACACCACATACATGGTGGAGATTTCCAGTTTCCCATTCTTCATGGAAGGAGCTAACAAGTGAAAAGCTGAACAGACTGAAAATCAGCAAGTGTTCTCGGTCCCATAGAGAGGTGAGAACGCAGCAAGCCGCTGTCCCCGAGACAGGAGAGCTGGTCTTGGGGTCACCCGAGCAGAGACTATGGCAGAACCCCTGTGGGAACCAGCTCTAGGGGAGGAGACCCTGCGTGTAGTCATGGATTGCTGGAGGCTCAGTGGGGACAACGCTGAGTTAAAGACTCTATCTAGGGCAGTGGTTCTCACCCTGTGGGTCGCGACCCCTTTAGCGGTTGAATGACCCTTTCGCAGGGGTCGCCTAAGACCATCCTGCATATCAGATATTTACATTATGATTCTTAACAGTAGCGACATTACAGTTATGAAGTAGCAACGAAAACAATTTTATGGTTGGGTCACAACATGAGGAACTGTATTTCAAGGGCCAGAAGGTTGAGAACCACTGCTCTAGGGGGACCCAGTCATGGGCGCTCCCACAGTCTTAGGACATTGACCTCCAGGAGCTCAAACAGATTCTCACAGAAAATACTGAGAAAATGCCCTTGAGCTTCCAGCACAGGAGAGAAAAGGGGCCATCTTGAACTTGAACTTGAACCAGAGCACTGTTCTTAGCAAGGCCTGCCCTCAGGGAACTAGCCAACCAGCCTAACCTGCTGGGGGCTTTATCAGGGCCTAAATGGCCTGGGGAAGGGAAACACCCACTCCAACTGGCTCTGGCCTTCCATACTGGAGAAGGAAGGACCAGACTCCAGCCCACTCTGCCATCTGTCCCCTCTGCGTGGGGAGAGAAAACTAGTGTGAACATTGTGTGGCTCGCATTTCAGAGGCACAGACTCCCTGAAAAAATGAGACCTGGTCACAGGACTGTGCAGTGCTTCGCCATCACGCCCCCCCCCCCCGCCCCCATGATCAAATGCCTATTTATAGCAGTTATTTACCCAGTACATTATGTCCACCTATCAAGAAAAAAACAAGAAAGCATATTAAAAGAAAACGATTGGAAAGATGGAGCAAACGTTAGAACCATACAAGGCAGGGATGTTGGAATTATCAGACCAGGAATTTAAAACAACTATGATAATATGCTAAGGGCTTCAGTGAATAAAGTAGAGAGCACACAAGAACAGATGGGCAATGTAAGCAGAGAGATGGAAATCCTAAATAAGAACCAAGTACACGGTGCCTGTTGTAAGGCGAAGCTCTTTGTCTGTTTCAAATGTCTGAGTACGATCTGTGTTGTAAATTTCTTAAGCCGTTCCTCCAAGAAGCCCAGAGCCGTGAGCTTCTACACCAACACATCTACTTCCATCCTGTGGTCTCAAGAAGAAAGTCCTACATTCACAACCACAGTTGACCAGAAGACTCACACTAGTATCTTGTGGGGTCTAGTCTACGGTGCTAATATAGAAATCAGAGGTCTCAAAGAGTCAGTGGTGGTTTTCAAATGAGCCGCTGCATCATGAAAAATCATAGAAGTCACTTGTCAAGAAGATGTTTATTCTTTCTAATTGTTTTCATTTCTTTATAAGCCACAATTATATCTGGGGTATAGATTTTGTTTTATTTAGTGTTTTCATGAAAAGGGTACTTCATTGAAAAGAATTCACAATCAGCACTAGAATAGATGCGACTTATATTTGGTGGTTGATATCCCACTGTCTATATTTAGTCCAATGTTCTGAATAATAATACTACAGCCATCAGAAATAGTTTATCCTCTTCTCTAAATTTCTGACATGTAAGAAATCCTTTAATTATTGGGAGCTCCTGGCACCTCGTTGTATTGGCATTGACTTTAATTTCTCTCTGTGGGTTTCTCCTTTTCTAATGTACTGTTGAGTGCCCCTGAACGACAGGGATACATTCTAGGCAATTAGGAATTTTGTCAGTGTGCGAACATCATAGAGTGCACTCACGGCAACCTAGACGGTGTAGCATACTGTACACCTAGGCTGTGTGGTATAGACTATGGCTCCCAGGCTACAGGCCTGTACAGCATGTTACCGTGCAAAACAACACAAGAGTCAGCCAAGCACAAGAAAAAATTATGTGGTCCAGAGAGGCAGTAACCAGATGTATGAGGCTGCTGCCAGCATCCTATTTTATAGCAAACGTTTTTTATATAAGAAAGAACACACTTTCTTTTCTATAGAAAGAACACACTCTGGAATTTTGATGAAAAGAATAGTTTAGTAAATGCATAAGCCATAGTCATGTATTACCATTATGAAGCATTCTGTACTATCCATAATTGTATGTGCTATACTTTTATAGGACAGGTAACACAGTAGGTTTGTTTACACCAACATTGTCACAGACACATGAACAATGCGTGTGCTACGGCATCGCAGTGGCTACAATGTCACTAGGTGACAGGAATTTTTCAGCTGCATTATAATTGTATGGGACCACTGGAGTATATGCGATCTGCCGTTGACCGAACTGTCGTTATTTGGTGCATGGCTGTAGAGAGAGCTGCTGAGGGAAACTTCTGTTTTAGATGAGCACTCCGGACTGGGCTATTCCTGTTGGGTTTTTGCTTTTCATTGATTTGGATTGTTAGAATCTTTTTCTGCCATAGACCCTAGCCAGGACAAATGTTGGGAAAACAAACAGAATTGCTAGTCTTTATCAAATGGGAAATATTTACTGTGCTACGTTTCTTTTCCCGATTTCTCTTCCTCTCTCTTTTCCAGCCTTCCATTTATAGCCAAGCTTTGCAAAGAGCAACAGACCCACTAGGAGTGGGATGAGAATGGAAGTGGACTTAAGAGATGGAAAGCAACGGCCATAGGCTCCTTAAGAAGCAGTGTCTTGTCTTGCCGCCACTGTATCCTCAGCCTTGCCTAGCACGTGGCACATAGTAGGCATTCAACTAAATTTTAAGGCAGAAAAAGAAAGGAAGGCAAAACCCAGGAAGGACTATGCGGCCAGCTGAGGAGGGAAAGTGCAGACATTTCATGGTGCAAGTGCAGGAAGGACAGTTTTCTACTTTCAGTCAGATGGGGTTTGAGTGGATCAGATGGGGTTTGGTTTGTATTAAATCAGATGGGGTTTGGTTTGTATTAAATTTTGTTGGTTTTCTAATTCAGTTGTGAGAATTCTTTCATTGAAAGCAATTTTTTTTGTTCTATTCTTTTTTAGTTATATTTCTGTCATTTGGAAAAAGGATTTCTGCATAAAGCATTTCTCAATGCACAATCGTTGAGATGACTTGGCATGTTTTTCAAAATTTCAGTTTTGAATAGTTTGTATATCTCTCCCAGAAAATTATTTCCAAAACTCAAATTTTTTATTTTTGTTATCCATCCAGACCTTAATTTTTTAGATGCATTCAGCATTTTTTTTCAAGCATTAGTGATTGGAGTTTTTCCAGACAAGTAATGCATTTTGTAAGTGTGGGACTTTCTTTTGTGTCTTCTGTGGGGCCAGGGCATGCTCAGGTTAAGAGCTGGTCAAGAAAAAGGAGAATGGGACAGAGTAAAAAGAGTCACCCATAGCCTTGATTCTGGTGGTGGCTCAGATGTGTACATGTGTAAAGCCTCGTGGAACTAAATACTTCCAATGGACACATTTCATGCATGTAAATTATACCTTAGTAAATTTTGAAGAAGAAGAAGGGAAAGGAGGAGGAGGAGGAGGAGGAGGAGGAGGAGGAGGAGGAGGAGGGGGAGGAGGGGAAGGAGGAGGAGGAGGAAGAGGAAGAGGAGGAGAGAGGAGAGGCCCATTTTTATCTGGGCTTTACTTCCAGGCCACGTCCTGGCAGAGCTTGAACGCTCCAGAAATCGTCAATCCCTTCATGGTCCCTGGTGAACTCCAGCTCCCTGAGAGCCCTGGATACCCTGGCTCATGCTCACTGCACTTTCAGACGTGCAGGGGAGAACCCAAGCAAGTCTGGCTGCCTTGTGCTGCTCCCGGAAAAACAGGTTTCCATGTTCTTAGGCCATGGAACAGTCTGTTTGCCATTCAAATAAACATCATAAGCCTCATTACTCCTTTTATGAAATCAGTGTGCTGCAGGATGAGGTTACAGTCTCATAAAAGGCAGGCTCTCCAGACCTCTTTCTCAAAGCAGCTCCAAACCCAGGCCCATCTCCAATGCGCTATGTGAACAGACACACAGGCAGAGATGAGGATAGTAGAGGCTGCATGTGTCTGTGGCTGGAAGGGAGAGGCGCAGGCTGAAAGAGACAGGAAGTCACTGGTGTCTTCTCTTTGATTTACGCCCTTGAGGTCTAAGCAGGCAGGAATTTTCTGGCAGGCTTTATATTTATGCAACTAATTACTACTTATTTGCAAACTCTCATTGTTGTCACCTGTTGGATAATTGCTAGAGGACCAGGGTGTGGAATTATTCACTTTTTTTGGAAATAGATTAACATAATTGCATATGTAGTTATGAAAGTTAGTTATTGGCACAGGCAGCTAGGCCTCAAGGAAGTTTCTCAAGGACTAAAAATCCATTGGGTACCCTCCCATGCTCCATGCCTCTTCTCTTTCCCCACCCACTGTCCTCTTATCTCAGTTCAAAGAGGGAATTATTCTTGGCCTTTTGCTTTTCGCCTTCTCCACCCTGGAGATGTTGGAACCTGGGCCAAGCTGTGGCAACGTGAGCTGCCTTGAAGCTCCTCTCTCCCCAGGTGGTTTCTAAAGTGGATGGCCATCTGTCCTTTCTGAGAATGTTATCCTCTGAAACCTGTGTTTATACCATCAGGTTTGCTGCTCCACACACTAATGATAGGTAAGCATAATTGGCCTCCCTCTACATTATTCACATAGTGAGGTATATCAAATACAGGGCAAAAATCTCCTGGCAAACATAACTGAAAAAAAGTCCCAGGGTAGACTTATCTTCAGGCTCAGCTCCCTAGCAACCATTAGGGGAAGCCATTAGGACTTGGCTCCCTTCTCACCATCTCTTGACCCTGGTATATTGGCCCCATTCTCGGGCGAACTCTCCTGCCCTGGGGTTGAGATGGGTGCCCACAGCACCAGGCCTTTCTCCTATCTTTTTAGCCACTTGAGCAAAAGAGGCCTTCTCTCATTTCAATGGGTCCAACAAAAGTCCTAGAATTATATCAGGCCGCTGTGATGGAGTTGTGTACTTAGGCATAAATAATCACTGTGCCTGGGAGGGGGGAGGAGAAAGGGGTGGAAGGTTCTGATGGGTAGGCCCGGGTCACATTCCACCTGTGGAGTCATGGGTAGAGTCACTTCAGCTGAACGACATGAACTGAGAGTGGAATCATTCCAACGTGGACTGAATCCCCAAAGAATAGTATAGTACACCTGGGAAAGATGGGGCAGATGCTAGGCAGAAAGAACAGCACCTTTCCTCTGCCCCAGCCCTGATGACAAGGCAAGAAGGAGAAAGATAGAATCATGGACGAAGGGGAAAGTGAAGATCTTATTGAACACTCATAAAAAGCAGAATGAGTGCCAAACCCTAAAAAATGATCTGTCAGACGAATGCTCCAAAACTGCTTTCTATTTCTGGGTCTGATTGTCATCTGACCCACAGGCTTCAAGAATGTTTCCTCCAGTAAATGCAATGCAGTGCTTGATTCGTCCAGATAGTTCCACATAAAAGAGAAAGACTAGAGATGGGGATAATATGTCTCTTTTGAGATCATGCGTCATGGTCTCTTGGCTGCTCCCCAACTTCCTATGGGTTTGGATGTATGCATCATGCTCCCTTCATAGCTACACACGCAGTTGTGTTTGTCTTTCTCTGAGAACGTGAACAATCCTCCAGTGATTCCTCCACAATTCCCAGGAGGTGGCATCACAGTGGACACACTAATAAATAGCAATTAGTCTTAAAGAATGTAACTGAGCTGCACCAAAAACAGAGTGTACATGTTAGTATATCTTGTACAGTTTTTTTATGAACATAGTCTATAAATATTGGGAAAGTGGTGATAACTTGCCTCATACCCATCTGGAGGAAGCAGACTTTTAGAATAGAAAAGGGCCTCTGGACATACTTGCATATTTGTAAGACTGAGAAAAGCAAGTAATACATTATGGAATCAGGAATAAGCAATAAAAGTTTGGAGCAGGAAGAAAAACAATAACAATAATGATAGCCAGTCTTTATCAAACACTTATCATGCCCAGGCAGCCACTGCGCTGAGTTACAGATGTTCTAATTTAACCCTCCTAACTACTCAGTGAGGCAGGTAAGCGTTACTCTCCCAATTTTACCGATGAGGAAACTGAGTCTATATTATAGAGGACAGCAGCTTTCCTAAGTCACGGGTCCATTCAATGGAAGCCAAGAACTGTTTGCGCCTAATTTCGCTGCTGTTTCATCTCACTTCTTAATGTTTGTAGTGGGGTCTGTACTGATGGTTAAGATTGCTGCTCTGCTCAAAGTTGGCTGAGACCTAAATACAGGCACACCCAGAAGTAGAAAAGGGGAGCAGGAGAGGCCCCCGCAAAAGCAGATAAGAGAAGAAATCTGATGTTGAGGTCTTCAGAGACAAAGAAGTCCATCCAGTTTGAACAAAAACCCAGGATCCCCACGGGCAGAGAGGAACACAGCTTCTTGTCAAAGACTAAAAACAAAGAGGTTCTATTAGCACCAGGAAGGTCCGGCAGCAAATGAAGACACCCAGCCTTAGGTATTAAGATTCAGGGCTAGGACTTCATTTCCTTGAAGGAGTTTAATGGGTAGGGCAGAAGCTCAGGCCTGGAGAAAGTGGAGAGGTAATGCTAATACTACCTTATAATAGAGGAAGGCTCTGTCAGTTACACAGTGCTTTTCCACACAATCTTCTCCCAACAACCCTATGAGTTTGGCATTATATTCCCCACATTTGAGTGAAGAAAGTGAACATGAAAATTTCTTACTCAAAGCCAGTGGCAAAGCCAGAACTTAAACCCAGGAGTTTTGACCCTAAGCCTAGGACTCCTGTTTACCATAGTGCAGCTGAGCCAACCATGACAACAGAAACTCATCAACTGGAGCTGGTGTCCGAGATGGGAGCGTGGTCACTAGGCAACAAGAATGATGCCAGTTGGTGGGGGAGAAAGGTCCGTGGCTGGAACTCAAATGAGAAGTTGTGTGTGTTTTCCTCAGTTGGCAAGTGTAAGTCCCACTCAGTTTAAAGAAAAGAGGACTCCTGTTCCCACCAGGGATCTAGCATTCATTTCATAAGTATGATTTCAAGTGCCTTCCATGTGCCAAGCACCGGGAAGTCAACAGTGAAGCAGTAACAGTCCTTCCATTGCGAAGCTCATAGTTGATTGAGGGACACATGAGGAAACAGACAATTAAAGACAGTGGTCAGCAGTTCCTCAGAGGCAGAGCTTTTCCCTAAGCAAGTATAACGTCTGCACTTCATGAAAGATTTTCCATGATCTTATATAATTTCACCATATAAATTTAAACCAATTATGACTTAATCTTCGAATGTTACTGACATTGCTCAGTAGGTTCATAAGAAGGGCATCTGACTCAGAAACAGGGACCAGGAAGAACTTTCTTGGCCTCTGAGCTTTTCTACCCAGTACCCTGCCGTTTTTCAACTGCCTCGTGTATAGGGTCATCATCTCTCACCATCCCCTTCTCTCCGCTTGCCCATCTCCAACTCTTCCTCCAACACTTTCTTACTGTTGAAGACTGTGTGGAAGGACTATTACTGCTTCACTGTTGACTTCCCTCATCCAAACCCTTACCTCGAGCAGGAATCCATGGCACTTAGCACTGAGCATATGTGCCCTGGCTTGTTTGGCATCGCCTTTTTTGTCTACCAGGCTAGGTGGTAAGTCTTTGGGGTAGGCATTGGGGTGCCTACCTTTTCATAAGTGCTTGATATTTCGGGGATCATTTAGCAGAGGCCCCAACCAAGGAGTGAGGTGGCCCTCTAGGCTAGGTCAACATTAGGAGTTGCATCCATCCAGATTTAAGCTACAGTACAGAGGAAAGATAAGAGGATTATTTTTAAGTAAGCATTTAGCAGCTTCTAAAAGCAGTTCTGATTATCTGTCCCCAACAAGTGAATGGTTCCCTGAAGCCATTTCTTTCTACTGGAAGCAGCACCCAGAGAAGAACAAGTGCATCTAACTGTAGTTATGTTCCCCATCTTGATTCTCTGTGTTATTATTTTTCTAAGTGGTGGGGATAAAAGGTAATTAACAGTTTAATCCATTTTTGTTGTTGTTGTTGCCACTGTTTTTAAACCTCAGCTCAGTGTGTTGCACGCTTACAAATGACTCTAAGATTGTTAAAACTCTGAGGAGTGTTTTTCAGCTTCTGGTTTTGCCAAATTGTACTTCACTAAACTTCACTTAATCAACTAAGTAGAGAATTCCCCGATGGGATGTTAGGGGAGGATAAGTATGTTGTAAATAAAACGATTAAGGGGCTAGTTCACACCTCATCAAATTGCTTAACCACCTGATAACAGTTAACTACATACATTCCTCATAAAATGCATGGGGCAGGAAGGCAAATTAGGATCCAGTTTTTCTGAAGTGGGACACACGTACTCTTGAACTGAGGTCTGGCATTACTCTGCCGTGGGCTGGATTAAACTTGCACAGTATCACCTTGTTGGTCAGGAAGGTATCTACATAATGCCTCTCAGTGGGGAGAGCAAGGTCAGATCCAGAAATCCCATTAGGGAAGGCAAGTTTCCCTTCATAATTGCAACCTTTGAGTCATGGGAGTAATATAAGATCTTAGGATCTTCTTACCCCACTTTTCCTCTAGTGCACTTTCACCCATACCATGGCCTTCTCTCTTATGAGAAGAAAAGCACATATTACTTTACAGATGGAGAAACCAAGGCACAGATAAGTAAAGAAGTCCAGCCTGGTGACCTGGCAGAGGTCAGGCTGAAACACAGCAGTGTGACCTGAGGTCCATGTGGACTAGAGCCTGTGTGGTTTCCTGGATTTGAAATCGTAACCCCCACCCCAGTGACTCATTAGGGCAACCTATTCATTTTCCAGGGTTGAAGATAAGGCCTGAGACAGTGAAATGACTTGTCTGAAACCCCCCAAGGACAGGGTCCCTTCTCCATTCTGCAGCTCTCCCTAACACAGAGCCATTTACAGAGACTTCATTTTTTAAGATGTAAAGGTGATCAGGGATAGTGGTAGAAATTTCAGTCATTTCCCAGGGCACGTTCCCTCTTCAAAGTGAGCGGTTTGGATAGCATGCATCTATACATAGAGGATGTAAGGATGTAAACGGAGTACAATGATGCAGAAATCTAGCGTGTGACATTTATTCCTATGGGGCAGGGGCTGCACCCCTAAGTGGCTATGGGGGCAGGTCAGGGCTGTCAGGAGAGAAGCAGGCAGAAGGACAACCTAAGGAGGGCTATGTCCCTGCCTCCAGGGGGTGGGGGAGGGCAGCTCCCACTGTTACCACCTTAAATGAAGGTAAGGCCTGCATTTAAAGGAAAACAAAAAAGCTGCATTTTTTTTATGTGAAAGCCTGAATGTCAGCAACTACCTGAAAGAAATGTTAAACACCACGTAAGCCTATACTGTGACTCTATGTGTGTATATCCAGAGGGGCCTACATGTTGCAAGCTCTGTTAGAGGATTTCCCGCACTGACACCCACTGATGTGGAGTGGGACGAATAGGTAGGGGTCATGGCTCTCGGTCATAAATTTTGAATTTGTTTACAGATTTGTTTACTTGCTCATTCTAGATCTTTGGACAATCACCTTAAACTCCATATAAAATATACAGTATTATTTTTTTTTAAGTGATTGTGGCTTCAAATTCAACAAGTATTGAAGAGTTTTGTGAAGTTGGTCTTTTTGTTTGTTTATTGCTGTTTCTTAGTCAGTTCTCATCACAACCCTGCAAGGGGAGGAAAGGCAGGAGTAATATCCCCATTTTACAGATGAGGTTACTGAGGCTCAGAAAGAGTTAGATCACCTGGATCATAAGTCCATGAAATGCCTTATTCAGTTCAAGCCCAGTCTAGTGCCTCTGAGCCTCACACTCCCCCCACTATGCAGAGGTGCACCCCAAGATCCCTCAAGACCGGAAACCCTAGAGCACCTTGAGGTCCTCAGGGAAGCCTAGGCTGCATCTCTCCTGAAGTTCAAGGGTATGCTGGCATGGGGCAAATGGTAAATACGTTTTATTTAGTAATTAGGGGCCCAGTGCACGAATTTGTGCACCTTGAAAGGAACTGTGGGGTGCAAGGCTGCAGTGGACCCAGGAGCAGGTCTCAGACCATCCTCCATGCCCAGCCGGGCCCCTCCCGCCATGGCCCCTGGTCCCTTGCCTGCTGGCAGCCCCTCTCCTGCTGCCACCACTCCCATGCACTGACAGAGCCAGCCCCACTCCCACCTGCTGATGTCTCAGAGTGATTGGAGCCAGTGCCAGCAGTGAGTGCAAGCTGCAGCTGCTGCCCCGATTGCCCCTCAAGAGCAGGGGGAGGTGGAGAAGTCCTCAGGGGTGATCAGGGCCAGCAGTCACCACTTGCATCCCCTGACAGTGCCAAGCAATCGGGGCCAGCACTGGGTGCTAGCAGCGGTTCTGGCAGTGGCTCCGGCGCTGGTAGCAGGTGCGAGCAGGGCCGGTGCCTGCAGCAGATGTGAGCACCAGGCAAGACTGTAGAACACAGGAGCAAAGAATTTTCAGTAACCACCAGAGGCTCACCCTTAGGACAGCGACCAGTGCCCCACCTTGGTCTGGTGCCCCTGCTCACCTGCTCCACCATCCCGCCGCGGCCGATGCCCACCATGTTCCATGCCTGCCCCCTGGTGGTCAGCACATGTCATAGCTACCGGTTGTTCAGTTGTTAGATTGTTCAGTTGTTCCGCTGTTCGGTCTATTTGCATATTAGGGTTTTATATAGAAAAATGGCTCCTTCATTTTAAATCACTTCAGCATTTACTTTTAATTAATCCCTTTAAATTAGATGCCTCCCACTTATAAATATTTGCTTTTCTATGATAAGCTTTTATTTAAATTATTAAAGCTTCAGCTACATTACTGATTTTAAGAATCAAGATTCCGCTGTGCTGATAATAGAATTCATGGATAAAATGGGAAAACCATCTCATTATTGGTACACATGCCAGCACCAAACATGACCGAGAACAAGGCAACACTCAGAAACAGAAGCGAGCGTGGCTGTGCAGTGCTCTCTGAATTGCTCAAGGAATAAGTCAATAAATCAGTGAATTAGAGAAAAAATGGAGGATGGAATAACATCTGAAGGAGCTCGCTCATAACAACAGCTTGTCTTGCTGCATCTTTTTTAAAAGCACTTATCAGTGGCTCCGGACCCACACATTCGTTTGCTAAAGGGAGTGGAGGTGGGGGCATAGGAGGGGGTGACTGTACAAGAACATTGGGGACAAAGAGAAGAAGAAGGAATGATGAGAGGCATTTCATAGTGCCAATCAGTTTGAGCTATAACAAGCCTTGATTTGCTAACTGCTCAATTTTACCAGCATCAAAGGCAAGATGGAACCCGGGGAGGCTGGGCTGACAGTCGGGCTATATTACAACAGAAAGAGAAAGGACAAAGAATGCTCTAATTTCCATAAAAGGAGATTGGAAAGTAACAGGTTTGTAATGATGTTAATAACCAGCCTTTACCAGCCGTGTAATGAGCAGCCACAGGATGAAGAGACCAAGGCAGGAACGGGCAGCTCAGTACCTAAGACGCTCTTAATAACTTTTATTATTTGTTGAAAATCACTTCCACAATATAGTTCAGTCACCTTGGTGCTATAACCCCATTTCATCGGCAGAGAATGAAAGCTGAATAGAATGTGATGGTTTTCAGAGTCCGTCCTGCTGATGCTGTCTCCAAAGGGTTCTGCCGAATAATGAGAGGGATTCTGGGTAGAAGGCTGAGTGGGGCCAGCAGCTGAGCCTTGTGTGCCCACCAGCACCAGCCTGGGCCTTTGGCACCTGCTCAGCACAGACAGGAGATGAGGTCCAGGAATTACTCTCCAGACTTTGGTGAACATTATCATGAGGTGCTTCAGTTCTACATCAAAAGCAATACAGAGCCCAGCTGGCATGGCTCCGTGGTTAAGCATCGACCTATGAACCAGGAGGTCACGGTTAGATTCCTGGTCAGGGCACATGCCTGAGTTGCGAGCTCGATCCCCAGTGTGGGATGTGCAGGAGGCAACCAATCAATGATTCTCCCTCATCATTTCTCTCTCTCCCTCTCCCTTCTTGTATTAGATGGTGGAAATGGAGACTGGACCCATTGTCTTGGCGCTGGGTATCAGGGAGGTTGTTAGAGTAGAGACCTCCAAAACACGCCCACCATGAGTGTGGCTGAAGCAGTTATCAACAGCCACTGTGCCTCCTTCGTGTGCCCCCTCCCATTGAGGGCGGGACCAGGAAGCTCATGCCACTATTGAGAGAAGGATGAGGAAGGTTCTTTCCACAGGAAACCTGCTTAGAGATGAAATCAAGTCAGTATCTGAGGTGCTGGCGTCAAAACCCTTCCCACCCAAAAGTCTGGAAACCCAGCACCCATTTTCACATTGGTCCCCGTCCATTTCTCTTTTGGCTCCCTTGTAAATTAAATACTAATACCAGCACACTCATTTCTTAAGGCAGCAAGTAAACCCAGAAGTTTATGAAGTATGTGATATCAACTTCACCTAGTCTTATAAGTTTAGGAGAAAAGGTTACCTGATGATAATAAAAAGGTTTATGGCAGATCTCATATTCATTTTTTTAAAATATATTTTATTCATTTTTTACAGAGAGGAAGGGAGAGGGATAGAGAGTTAGAAACATCGATGAGAGAGAAACATCGATCAGCTGCCTCCTGCACATCTCCTACTGGGGATGCGCCCGCAACCCAGGTACATGACCTTGACTGGAATTGAACCTGGGACCTTTCAGTCCGCAGGCCGACGCTCTATCCGCTGAGCCAAACCAGTTTGGGCAAGATCTCATATTCAGACACAAGCAAAAAACTTGCCGGTTGTCAGGATTTGCATTCGAGAGTATCATATCCCCCCCAAAAAAGAAAACGCTCACACAGTCCCCAAAAGATAACTGAGCTCCCCTGGCTTTACAAACTGCGCCACGTTTTCATTTGAGAGTAAGTGCAATGTGCTCAAAATTGCTTCCGAGTTGGTGGCCACGGGCTTGACGGTTACAGAATTCAACTGCCTTCAGCCTGGCGTTGTCGAATTGCTGTCCTGTGAAGCTGGCCCCCCCGCGCGGCCTGCCTGTCCGCTAGCCCTGGTCTGCTCTTGCCTGTCCAGTTGAAGAGGGATTGGAGGGCCGTATGGCCACGGCAGTGAAGGTGGACAGCCAAGAATATTTAAGAGAGCATTTTCTGGAACCCAGTTTCTGGCTGGAGTGGGGGTGACAGAGGGAGCCTAGATTGCTGGTTTGGCTCATGTGGAGTGTGTCATGCTGGTAGGGCAGCAGCTCTGGGGTGGGGTGGTGGTTTCATTTTGTTCCTGTGCGGTTTCAGGTGCTTGCAGAACCCCCGTGCGGAGCCATCCCCACAGGGAGGGCATTCACGTCGCTCTCCTGCTCCAGATCCTACTGCGTACACATCACATCCTGACTCCCCCACTTGCTGCCAACAGGCACATTGCGAGCAGGTGACAAGCAAGAGAGATCAGAGGCTGCATGGTCGAGCTTAGTGGCCGTGTGTGTGACCTCCCAGTCAGTTGGCCTGGGCTTGATTCTGGGCCCTGCTACTTCCTGAGTGACCTTGGTCACCTTGCTTCATCTCCCTGTCTTTCTCATCTGCACACCTGGGATGATCATAGTGCCTCTCTTGTACCGCTGTTGTGAGGACCAAGCATGGTACTGTGGAGAAAATGCTTAGGATGGAACTGGCTGCTGTGGGCCCTCGGGAAAGAGCCGCTGTGCGTGGCAACCGTCAAACCTTGGCAAGTCTAAGTCCAGCTTTAGAGGTTTGTGCCTGAGCACATCAGGTAGAGTAGCGGAACTCTTCCCAGCACGGCTATTTCTGCTTCTGAATTACAGAGAAAGAGAACTGCCGTGGTAGCGTGCACTCAGGTCTTAATGAAATTATGGTGTGAAAGCCCTTACACACACACACACACACACACACACACACACACAGGTGGGCATATATGTAAGACTCGTTCATTGCGGTGCTTTCCCTCCGTGAAGAGGGGTTCTGATGATCTAATACCATAGGTATTTATATCAAAATCCTCCAATTGCCCAGGCATAGAAATTAATGGCAGAGGAATGGGGGCAGGTAAAGATGTGGCCACTCTATGATATCTGAATACCTTTGAATAAGACATAGGCATATCTTACCCATCAATTGTATGTATTACTCTAAGAACAAATAAAGCCTAAATTCATCAGGGAAAAACAGCCCTCATGAACAGTGTGTTTTCTCCTAGAATGCCCTGTCTGCAGGCAGTGACCTGGGCAGGCAACTGTGCAGGGCTTCTAAGGAGCAGGCAAACCATCTTTAGAATTCAGGACCCTACGCTCTTGAACCTGTTGGTTCTCCAAGTGTGACCTTGAAGTTGAACTGTCATCTCTTGCATGACAATTCGATAAAATCTTCAGCGTTTAGAATTGACATTCCAGGACTAGTGGAGAGAGAGAGAGAGAGAGAGAGAGAGAGAGAGAGAGAGAGAGAGAGAGGATTTTAGTGGCCTAACAAGTTATGATGATTTGTTACTTTGGTTGCCATTCTCTTATTTTATTTTTTTTTAATTCTCACCCGAGGATATTTTTTCATTGATTTCCAGAGAAACTGGAAGAGAGAGTGAAAGACAGAGGGAAATATCCATGTGAGAGAAACACATCAATTGGTTGCCTCCTGCACACACCCCAGCCAGGGTCAGGGACGGGGAGGAGCCTGCAACTGAAGTATGTGCCTTTGACTGAAATCAAACCTGGGACCCTTGGGTCCACAGCCTGACACTCTATCCACTGGGCCAAACCCGATAGGGTGTTGCCATTCTCTTTAAATAAAGTATCTTCTGAGGTTAAAAAGACCATGGGATAAGTACATGCAGTATCACTCAATGGATTTCGGGGCTTTTGGGGGGCCACTCACGGCAGTTTGAGCTTTCTAAGATTCCTTCTCTCTCTATAGTCTCATGTTACCCCTTTTAGTTCCCCTCAGCACCCACTTTAAAAATCTCACTCCCCCTCATAAAGAAAATTATTTTAGCAGGACTATTTTAAGGGAATACCTCCCACTGTCTGATAGGATGAAACCTTCTTAAGGGCCATTTTCCAGGTAATATCTGCTAACCGGTTATCTAGGGTCTCATACTAATTACACATGAAGTCTGTTAATAATTGAATTCTTATTTGTGGTTACTGCTGTAAAACATGACAGAAGAAATTAAATGTGAGTGACCAAAATTCTAAAACTGTCTTAAACTGCCTCAGAAATGTCCTCTGAGCACTCGGTCACTCTCATCCCTCTTTCATTTTCTTTGCAAACATTTCCTCGGTGCTAACAAGGGCCAAAGGCATCTGCTGATAAATCTCTTCCCACTCCCGTTCTTAGCAAAGAGCGAGAGTCCGGTCCTCATAACACCCTGGGATATGTGAGTGATGAACGCGGCTTTTCTTTCTGAAATCATCTCTGCCACATAGGCCATCAAATGATCACTATATTTTACAATTCTGTAAAATCTGCAGAAATCATAGCTGTGCCGCGTACAGTGCGGAGGGCTCTGCTAATCCCGGCAGCCACAGTCACACCTGGTGGAGGAGGAATGCCTGTAACTGGAAATCTGACAGGGAAGGAATTTCCAAACAGACTGAAAGCATCTCTGGCCACATAGCGTGGGGGACTCACGCGCCTACAAGAATACTGTTTGTGCTGGTCTTTTTTCAGCTTTGCCACGTTTGTGGAAGAATCAGAGAGGAAGGCACCAACATCAGCTCCCCACTAAGAAACCTACACGTGGACTTTCTGCCAAGGGGTACAAGGACCTCTCTTATTACCAGCAGTTTTACATAATGTTACTTCCTTTCATTTGAACCTCAAATTTGGTCACAGTCAATTATTACCACAAAAGGAAATCCATACAGGCTACCTTTGTTTTGCAATGATTCACGTGGGTGGTATTTTACAGAAATTAAGAGCAACAGGATTCTGCCCTTTGGGAGTTTTTCCTCGTGGCTTTCACACTTTCTACTGTGTATCTTATTTTCACACCTGCTAAACTCCAGCTCGGCCCTAGATGTTTCTCCCCTGTCACTCTTCAACTTCCCCTGTCCTTCCTCCTAAAGAGAGCTCATTGGATGGATGAAGCGGCGGTTCTTAAACATAGGCCTGATACACATAGGTGAATCACGATCGGCTATTTATTGCAAAGATTTGTCACTTTTGATAATGTTTCCCCCACTCACTTGAATGTCCTTGTGTTTTTGTTTCGTTTTGTTGAGTGGGAGGGAAGGGCATTCCGTTCCAGCAGGAGGTAGAGAAGTTCACATAATCCTAGCCTCTGCCTCTGTTGTGGTTCATATGAAGGTCACCCATCATGTGTGTTCTGGTGGAGAAAAGGTGGGAAGCTCTGTGACAGAGGGGAACTGGCCATGACCTCTACCTCTGGAAGGTGTTTATCTATCCTCAAGCCCAGGTACTTGGAACTGTGGTGCTTGCACCTGGTTTTCACCTTTGACATTGTCTCCCTAAGACCTTTTATTTGAGACCATGGGTACTGTAGTTTTTAAACGTTTACAATAAGATGTTCCTCGATTGTTGTGTTCTGACAGTAATAAAGAAAATGTCTTTGCTAGACCATCATAGAAATAATCCTTAAATGATTCTTGAATCACCAATTAGTCATGTTAAACTTACTGGTAAGTCAAGGCAATTAAATCCGAGTCCAAGATTTACTAAGCACCTACTATGTTTCAAGTACCATGCAAGACAACAGAGATAAGACAGTATACTTTTGTTCTTGGCAAAGAAGACAAACATAATAATCTGTGCCCTGATCAAGTTTACAGTCATTCTGTGTTGGACACAATCCAGCTTTTTTTTTCAGCCCACTGCCCTCCCCCTCCATGTCTCCCTTTGGAAAAATTAGGGAGTAGTCTTACCTCAGCCATTGTAGTCGCTGGATCTCAATGAGAGTCCCCTTCCTCTTTTTATTCCTCCACCCAGCTACCCACTCCAGCCCCTAAACACACCAGACCCTCTGTGGTTATTGGAGATGTTAGTGGGTTTTCTCTTTATGTTAAACTCCCTTGAACACATTCACTAGACCTTTATGGAGCTCTTATGATGCGCAAAGGCCAGTGCCAAGCTCTGCGGTAGATACTAGATGTATGAGGCTCAGTTCCTTCCTTCAGGATGCTTGTGCTCAGGCCAGTAGATAAACTAGCCACAGGGAGGGGGAAGATGGTGAGGTGAGAATCATTGGCTGTAGTAAGTTCAGAAGAAAGAGGTGTTCTTTGCATTTGAGGGGGAAGAGGAGGTGAAATGCAAGGAGAAATGGGGCGATTCAAAATAGCTCATGCCCCTTCATCTATTCCAGTAAGTATAGTAAGTATGGCTATCTCGTCCCTCACTAAAATGCTTTTCCAGTGACTCAGTTCACCCAATACTGAGCCCTTTCCCAGTATAGGATTGTCTTACCAAATATGGGAGCATACCTTCCATCCTGCCATAAATTCAAGACTGTTGGTACCCAGGGGCTGGCTCTCTGACCCACGTAGCCTCTGAGATTCAGCCCCTTCTTTGTTTAATGAAAAGTAGTGACATACCAAAATGGCAAAAGGAGGAAAACCTCATATAAAGAAAGTGATCCTTATTGTTTCTTCACATGTCTGTATCATATAGCTTTCTCACATTTAGACTTAAAGGTCAACTTTCATTATTGCATGCATCTATGTGATTGACAACCGTATGTCTGAGATAGTTCCTGTGAGTTATCAGAGCAAAATCTGAATCCTTTTGGCCTCAACAATGAGCCTAAGCAAAACTAAAATAAAAAAGTAAATAGTGGAAATTTAAAAATATAGATATTTTCATGGCAACTTCTCCAAAGAATTGTATTATAAAGAAAGCAAACATAGGCTTGTTTCTCTTCCCTTAAGTAAATATGATTCCTGGGTGAGATTTTCAGTGGGAAATTGATTTTAAGGAAAACAATAACACCCAGAGATGAAACTCAGGAGGTCACATGGAAAATGAGGGGCCTGGAAGTTCTGATACATCTTCTGTTTGGACCCTTTTTTGCATCAGCATCTTCAGAGGAAGCTGCGGCTGAGTTCCTCAGAGTCGACTCAAAGCACTGGTCACTGGGATATGCATTTCTTAGGCCTTAGAATGGGTTGGTTTCTGTGCTTTCCTGCAAATACAAAATTTCACCCAAATAAAGACACGATGAAAAGGGAAACTCAAGATTAACAAGGCTAAAATTTCAGCTCCGTTTTCTTCTCTCCTTTTCCTTTCAAATTCCTTGTTAATGAGGAGGGCTTTTTTTTTTTTCTGTTTAAAAATCATTCACACATACACGTGCGTGCGTGCGTGCGTGCGTGTGTGTGTGTGTGTGTACATTATTCAGAAGCACTTCTCTGTTGTTCTGGAGAAAGTCTGTAGAAAATGCTTGCTTTTGAGCAAAAAGTTATTATCAACAACAGCCACTCCCCTCCCCCCAATAAAAAAAGACAAATCCTCCTAGCTCCCTTTGAACCTTAAACGGTGTTTTTATAGGCCAGTTCATTGTTTTCCTTCTCTCTGAAAAATGTAAAGCCATAACTGTTGTGATGAGTTCTACAGAGTAAGACGCTTTCCACGATTTCATTTCTTGACAAAGAACAGCTACCTTACTCGGTCTCTGCCACATGTGAGCACACTCCCAGGCATAGAGCCTCCATGTGAGCACACGCCCAGGCATAGAGCCTCCATGTGAGCACACGCCCAGGCATAGAGCCTCCACGTGAGCACGCGCCCAGGCATAGAGCCTCCACGTGAGCACGCTCCCAGGCATAGAGCCTCCACGTGAGCACGCTCCCAGGCATAGAGCCTCCATGTGAGCACGCACCCAGGCATAGAGCCTCCATGTGAGCATGCTCCCAGGCATAGAGCCTCCATGTGAGCACGCTCCCAGGCATAGAGCCTCCATGTGAGCATGCTCCCAGGCATAGAGCCTCCATGTGAGCACGCTCCCAGGCATAGAGCCTCCATGTGAGCACACGCCCAGGCATAGAGCCTCCATGTGAGCACGCTCCCAGGCATAGAGCCTCCATGTGAGCACGCTCCCAGGCATAGAGCCTCCATGTGAGCACGCGCCCAGGCATAGAGCCTCCATGTGAGCACGCGCCCAGGCATAGAGCCTCCATGTGAGCACGCGCCCAGGCATAGAGCCTCCATGTGAGCACGCTCCCAGGCATAGAGCCTCCATGTGAGCACGCGCCCAGGCATAGAGCCTCCATTGAGCACACTCCCAGGCATAGAGCCTCCATGTGAGCACACGCCCAGGCATAGAGCCTCCATGTGAGCACACGCCCAGGCATAGAGCCTGCGCTTGGAGGAACAGCATCTTGAGCTCTGCCCCTCTGCCCAGGGGGACCCCCCCCTTGCCCTGAGAGGTGGAGGAGCCGCAGGGGCGAGGTTGGGGAAAGAGATAGCCACTGTCCCCATGGGCACTGCCCTGGTGGCTCTCGGGGTGGCTTCTGCCCTGTCGCCACTTGGTCTGGGTTTTCTCTCCAAAAGTGAAAAAAAAGTAAAATTAAAAAACAAGGCGTGCCTGTCTTTTATAATGTTCTGTTTTAAGAGAGGAACCTCCAGGGAGAGAACAGGACCCTAAAAGTCCGAGGCCTGGAATTCCTCCTTTCTCTCTTTCCATTTTAAACAGGAAGCATCCAGGCTAAGAGGGCCCGCAGGGAGCGCCGGCTGTGTGTTCATTTTAAAGCAGATAATGTTGGTGTGTTGCAAATGTCAGTGATTTATCCCACGGGCTTAAAATGAGTGCAGCAAAACCACATGTTTCACTTCATGCGGAGAAAAGCTCCAGTAGATTCGGAGGGAAGGCACAGGTTAAGGATTTTTTTTTTTAAGTTTTTCAGAAATCTCCAACATGAACCCCAGGAAATAGAAATGAGCGCGGGGGCGGGGGGGGGGGGGGGGGCGGCGAGGGCCTTCAAAATATTTTATGATAAAAGATAAAATGAATGCTGGAAGTTTCCTAAATCAGAAATAAAATTCTCAGGGAGAGGGGAGAAATCCTGGTCCCTCATTTCCCCTGGCTGGGGTGACAGGCGCGATCGTGCCCGATTTGTCACGGGCGATTTAAAATAGAGGGAAGCGCACGGCACTGAATCATCGCCGTTGACGTTATAATAACTTGTACGTAAACAATTTAATTTTTTTATCTGAAAACTCTCACGGACTAAATTACCCCGTGCTCGAAGGCCTATCTGTCATTGTTATACATAGCCAAATTAAGACGCCAAGAAGTGGAGAGAGAATCCTATTGTTCATCTTTATAAATGTGCTCACGTGCTGCTTGGCACCTGCTCGAAGCCGGCACTGGTCAAGCCTGCATGGATCTGAGGGGCTTGCAGAGCTGGGTTCGCATCAGCCTGCAGATGACAGGGTGATCCTGACCCACATGACGGCGTTTGATTAGCCACAGACTCTGTTCTCACAGCGACGCCATTGCTTGCAAGGGTTCGACCAGCCTGTACGCTGATGTTGGAGAGCTTTTCATTCATTATGATTGTTGCTGTTTCCCTTTAAAAATATGTTAAAAGAGGGGGAGGGGGGAAAGCGAGGAGAATCTGGGGCGATGGTGGTGTACACGCCCACGGAAGGTTTGTGGGAGTTAAGAGCCGCAAACAGAAGGCATCTGTTTAGCCCCGGGCTGGGTAAGATGTGGTCATGTGTTTGGAGACGGGTTGCTTCTGGGATGGCAAGTGGATCAGAAGAAGCTGTTGTCTTAGCGGAGGATCCAGGCGGGGTCGCTTTCTGTTAGCGTTTGTTCTCGCCCCGGACCTCCTGGTTTGGCTTTTCCCGAGCTGCTACCGGCCTGGCGCTTCTCGGCTTTGCTGGCGGATGGCTTTCATCAAGGTTCCAGGGGAGCAGGTCCCAGCTCTGGGTTAGGACCTCTTCTAGGAATTGGAGAGAGGGGAGGGCACACTAATCCCCACCGGGAGGTGGCAGAAGACCCAAGAGGAAGACCAAGACGGTGGCCATGTGAAGAGCACTAAAGACCGAGGAGAGAAGCGAGGGTGAGCCATGGGAGCCCGAGGAACCTGGATGTTTCTGCCATCATACGTGGGACTGGCTTCAAGCGGGCAGAGAAGGAGAGGGTGGAATGTTCACAGCCTTAGAGAGCCCAGCTTTGCCTTGTTTAGGAAACTAGTTGGCCACTAGGATCAAGGCCAGCCTAAGAGGAGTTAAACAAGTAGAAGCATCTTTCTCTCTCATGTACCAATCTGAGTGTACGCAGTCCTGGCTGATCTGATGGCTCCGAGGTGTCAGAGAGCCAGGCTTCCTCAGCCCATGGCTTTCACCTTGTGGTCTGCAATGGCCACTCCAATGGCCACCAGGAAGGAGACAGGGAAGAGGAAGGTTCCCTCTCTTCTGTGTAAGGGCGCAGTCACTTCTGCACACCTCCCATTGCCACACCTACCTGTTCTCCTAAATGGTGGGGGAAGTTCTCAGCCTCGGGGTGGTGACAGTGGGGGGCTGGTACACAGGCTTGTCTAAAGCTTACATGCAAGGGGCTCTTCATTGCCGCTTGGCTTGTCGGGACCTCTATGGTGCACACGTGGGGAATGTGTCTTCAGCGGGGCAGCCGGCCAGGTAACTACTGACATGTGTCTGCTCTTCTCTTCCCAGGGGAGGACCCGCCGATCCCGCAGACTATCTGACAGCAGCACCCCGAGGGCTCTACAAGGAGAGGGAGCTCCCATACTACCCAGGGCCTCATCCCATGCATCCGCCCAAAGGGAGCTACCCCCGCCCCCCAGACCTGAGGGTTGCAGATCTCCGGTATCCCCAGTACTACCCACCCCCACCAGCCCCCCAGCACAAAGGACCCTTCCGCCAAGATGTCCCGCCCTCACCCCCTCAGCACCACAGAGTGCCAGCCTATCAGGAAATGGGCAGGCCAGGCCCCCGAGGGGGCAGCCCAGACCAGTACCCCTACCGGACCCAGGACCCCCGGCAGAAGAACCCCATGACTGCAGCCGTGTAGCCCACCACCACCAAGCCCAGCGCAGCCCAGAAAGGAAGACAGCTAACATCGCCCTTCCTCGAGGCCTTCTTCCTGTTAAGACTTGTCCTGCGTACAGATTAGGTTTTTTTATTGAGAATGTAACACCTGACTGCTAATTAGAGGGAAAAAGAAGAAACAGGAGTTTTTGGAGGGGAAATGTCGGGAGAAAGAGGAAGGATGGGCCATAAACACAATACTGCCTGATATTTGAAGCACGTTTAGAACGGTTAACGTCCATGAGTGGCATTTGAACAAGCAAATCACAAAGAAGATACCCTCAGCATTGGCAGTGTGGAGCAGCCGCTGCCCTGGATCATCTCCATTCAGAAGCTAAGCTCCAACCACTGTATTAAGTCGGAGTAGTGGCTGCAAACATGGGCGTCTTAAGTGAGTAGTTTTTCAATGAGAAAGGAAACAGCAAGCTTGACTTGTGATCTCCTTGGAACGTTTTCTACCCAGAGGAAGACTGCATCTCTTTACTTGTAGAATTTCTCAGGTTCCTGGTACCATTCATGTGGTATAAGTGTTTCACTTTTCCTCACTTTTGTATAAAAATAAGATGCGAATGCAGTATTAGTGTCCTGGGAGAATGTGCAAAGCTAGTCAGAACTTCCAGAAGGAATCTATACCAAGGACCACAGTGACCAGGTTGAAATTCCCGTGATCCTCACCTTTCTTCCTCCCATGTCCCCAGCACAATGGCATGGGGACATGTGGTTTCAGAGTCTGCTGCCTGTAATTATTAGAACTGGAGCCTCTGCTTTAAGCCTCCCATTGGAGGACTAGAATGTACTTGAGAAAAAGAGGGCCCATGGACTAGGCCACGGGGGAAGCAATGCCCTGGAGGTGCCAATTCTAGACCCAGTGCCAAACAATGCCATCTGGACCCCGGGGACAGGGTAGGCTGACTGTGGCCTTCGGAGATTGAGAACCAGCAGGTAGTGGATGGTGGTGGCTGACTCGTGTGTGTGTGTGCGTGTGTGATTAGCAGTATGGAGAATAAAAGATAAAAATGCTTTCTGGAAAATTTGATGGGTAAGGGAATAATAAAGGGGGGAAAAAAGAAAACAGAAGGGATGGGAAGGGAGAAGACACATAAAATGAGGTCATTCTGTATCTGCTGTATTTCATTCACAAAAGTCAGGACAAGACCAAGGCCAGGATGGCCAATTGGGAAATGAAGGTCTATGTTTTTGAAAAGCTGAACCCCACCTCCAAGACCCATCCCAATTGCTTTAGAGCTTTGCAGCTATTTTTCCATTTTTTTTTTCAATAGAACATCTAAAACTTACAACTTGACCCAAATGAGAATGCAAACAAAAGACTGAGCAACAGTCAAACCTGGAGCGGCAGACGTACTTTAGGCATTTTCACATTCCTTCTTTATTCCCTCCCCAAAATAAAAATGTCTTGAGTTCAATTTAGAGGTATTTCGGTTGATATATTAGAATATCTCTGACTGATAGGATTTAATAAATTATAGTATTATTGAATATATAGAGTATCCATATAGCCCAATTTAGTCTTATTTTTTTAATTTAAAATAGAGTTATGTTACCAAGAATGATGTGACTGCTGGTTTTAGATTTAAATGGTGTTACTTACTGGACTTTAAGAGGTATCGTTTTCTAAACTACAATTACTTATGGCCCTCTTGAGAATAGACTTCCAAGATTTTTTTTCCCTCTCTCATCTCTCTTAAGCCTTTAGATCCTTTGCAATTTGTGCAAAGAGGTTGAGGATCTCCAGCCCTGCTTACCTGGAGGGCAGGTGAGCTATAGGGCTTCCCTGCCCACATGCTGAATGCTGCCTTCCCCTCAATCTAAATAAACCTCCAAGAAGAAAGTGATAAGGTGATGATAATGCAACTTGATTTGAAGCATTGAAAATCAGCTCTTCAGTATGTCCCATAGTTTAACCAAATGTCTGTGGACTACTGGAGATAGACCAGCCAGAAGGCGGCTTCTGGACTAAGGCCAAGACTCACAAGAGGTCGCCCAAGGGAAGCAGCATGAAGAGAAATTTTCTGTGCATTGGAGGAGTGGTCCTTGTAGGAAGAAAGCCCATATTTTCACCCCGTTGCCGCCTTGTGAGCACAATACCCCCTGCAGGCAGGTAAGTTGCTCCAAGCATGGTTTTGTGTTGTGTACACAGTAAAACAGCTGCTAATCCTGAGAGGCAGCCAGTGATGTGAAGGTACTATTAAGGTGAACCACAAAATGATTATAGCAGTTTTCTCTTCTTGCCTGAAGCATAAAACATGCCCCGTTGACCCTGCCCGAAAGAACCCAACATTATGTGTACGACAGAGGTCCCGTCAAGCAAAGCAACAATTAAGAGCGGCTTGAATGTAAGGTTTATAAATGCCTTTGTACCAACCCTCACCACCCGAGGTTACAGAACTCTCCAGTATTTAAAGGAACAGGTTGTTTAAAGTATTTAGAAGACCAGGCTATAATCAGTAGGTACCCAGTAGCAGAAAATAGTTCCCAGTTTAGGGCCTTGGAGAAACTCAACCACGTGTCTCTTTGTATCTCAGAATGCTAATACCATCAAACACACACACACACACACACACACACACACACACACACACACACACAGCGCCCCCAGGAATGATGGCACAGGGAGCTGCAAATCCATCGACATACACCCACCTGACTCGTGATCTGACTGCTGGGTCATTTATGCCTTGAAAATGATGCTTTTGGCTTCAAGTCACTAGATATTTGAAAGGGCTCTGTTTTTGTCCCTTTTTACAGGAGTAGAGAGATGAAAGGGAGAAAACCACTGAAAAATTTTAGATGCAGGAGAATTTAGTCCTCTGCCAGGGAGAGAAACATAGTATTTCATTAGCCTGTTGTGTCATTGGCTGTGGTAGTATCACTCTTGGTACAATAATTGCTCCCCCACTATATCAAATCAGTAGATGAAAGGCAAGCTCAAAGGAACATTTACTTAAATCACAATTGAGTAACGAACAAAAATTGGAAAAAAATTACTGTGAAGCTCATTACTCTTGGATTTTTTGGTCTGTATGCATTAAACACCCACCCCACCCCACCCCGACCCCCCCCGCAGAGGACATCATGGAACAAAGATCCTATAATCAAGAGCATGGTGAGATCCACAGACCCACGGTCACAACTGCCTGATAGAAGAGATTTGAGACTTCACTGTAGCTTTATTTTCGCCACCAAACTCAATAAAAGTAAAACATGGCTCGTTATTTTTTCCAAAGATTCATGAACTGCTTGCAGTAAACCTATTTTTTGAAGGAAGTCTAGCTAGCAACTTTTGGAGTTGTCATGCCTAGGGTTCGTAGGTGTAGAGATCAAGCCCTCAAGAGCATTTATCCTCCTAACCTGTAACCACCACATGTATTTCCTTCGGAGGAACATCCTAGCATTTCAGGGGGGTAAAGAGATCTGGAGAATTCGGTGTGGAGAGGAATGTGTGTCTTTAAAATCCCCGTCAGCATTAAACTCTGAAATCCACAAAGAATGGCCTTCAAATTGGTGCAAATCGGGCGGACACCTACTGCTTTCTGAGTCCAAGCACAACAGAAAGTCCAGATTTAGTACAATTAGGAAGGAAGGAGTTGGGTTCAGAAACAGCCCGCAGAACTATTTCTCTACACTCCCAGTTCGCACTGACTTAGGTAGAAATGATGCCACAATGAGACCACAAAGAGGATTCTCCATAAGATACCCCTACAAAGTCACCTTTCCGATAAAAAGGAGAATAAAAGTTAGATATCTAAAGTAAGCCTAGACTCTCACACGCAGCTCCGACTTCTAAGTGAAACTCTTTCTCACTCCTGTCCTAAAATAGTAATAGAATCACTCACCGCCTGACTTACAAAGATGGGCTTAACTACCAAGCCGAGTGAGAGTGAACTAACCCCAGACTGTCCTGACTCAGCTCTTTGAGAGAGTTCTGTTCCATCTATGCTGACTGCAGTGCCGTTTACTACTGGAACATAAAAACAAAACCTGCTGTGGATGCAGTCACTTTTTCTAGTGTTTTCCTGTGCTTCTGTGATACCAAGTCTGTTCTGAATATAAAATATGTGAATCATATTTTGGCATATGAGGGTGGAGAATAAATTCTTTGCAGACTTTTTAAAACGAATCCATTTGTACCACGGAAAACATTTTGGATGTTGTTATAGATGAATATACAAAATTTTCTTGTTTTATTTTGCATTAAAATAAAGCTTTATTCAGTCAGTAAGATGTCAGAGTCTTGGTTTTCACCCACCACCAGTTTTAGGATCTGATGAATGAATGGGTTGGTCTGGTCCTGCTTACCCTTGAGCAGCAATGTCACAGGGCAGAAGACACAAGGAATAAAGTTCTGTCACATGCTGGGCTCCCCGAGAAACAGATGCTGAAATGAAGGTGAGTCAGCAGGATGTCTATTTGGGAGCACACTTGGGTTCAGTGTCTACAGGAGGCAGGGGAAGGAAGCTGGATGGGGCAGAGGGAGAAGCTGAACTGCAATGCACTCCAACTTGGGCCTCAGCCACAGGGAAATCTGGAGCTACGGTGGCCCTGTAGAGTTGTCCCAAGTGGGACAAGGGAGCTAGGCCTTTGTCCCACTGTGTTGGTCAGTGGATATGGGCCACCCCTGGAAGGAGGTGAGACCCAGGACCAGGTGAGGCAATCCCCAAAGAGGGCTGACAGCAGGAGGTCATCTTTGGGAGGTATTCACAGTGATTGGTAGAATAGTCGTCTATTGCTGAAATGGGGTCAGGGAGTACATCAAAGCATCCACGACAACACCCAACACTGTTGAACTCTCATGCTGGGCACACTCTTTCCTTGTCTACAGAAGCATGATTCTGAGTTGATTCTCCTTGAGACCATCCCTTTATTGGCTTATTCTCAGGCCTCCCCACACTCTCTCTTGCATGTTCATCTATAGCCTAGGTTTCCACTATGTCTCTAGACCTATTTGCTCACCATCGCCAACTCAGACATGTCTCCTGAGCACTTGGGTCTCCCCTTTCCTACTGGACATCCCCACCTGGACTTTCCACAGGCCCTTGAACTCAACATGCCCACACTGGAACGTAAGCTTATAAAGAAACCTGTGTCATATGACCCAATCCTGGCCATGGGCACCACCCTGTTCACAGTTACAAACCAGACCTGGAAATTATCCTCGCCTTCCATTTATAACTCTGCCCCTCCCCCCAGCCCCTCCCCTCTGATGTGATGCAAGGCCAGCAATTGCGTCCTGCAGCTCTGTCCAATGTGCCCATGCTTCCTGACACCCTACCACACTTGGCTCAGCCTCATCACCTCTCACTTAGCCTCTTCAGTGACCTTTATGTGGCTCCTCTCTCTGACTGTGCTTCCTTCTGACCCACCTCTATACTATACAGACCCACCGCATGCTTTGGTAAATAACATGTTATTGAAACACCAGCACTCCCATTCACTTATATATTGCCTAGAACTCTCTCACGCTACAACTTCAACCTCTGCTCGGCACTGCCGGAGGAATTTTTCTGACATGAAGACCTGACCATCTCTCTCTCCAGAGGCAGCACAGTCTTGTTGAAAGGACACCAGCTTTGAGAACAGGCAGACCTGGACCTAAAACAAGATTCCACTATTAATTAGTTGCATGACCTGGGGTAAAATACTTACCTCTCTAGGCTTCAGTTTCAGCATTTGTGAAATGGAACTATAGATCTTATGAAACTATTTTGAGAATGTATTCACGTCACAAAAATAGGAGTTCTGGAGGCAGTTTGAACCAGCTCCCAAGAACCTGCTGTCAATATCTCTTCCCACCCCCATGTTCAGTGATGTCACATCGGTAGCTTGAAAGAGACCATCCCTGTGTTGGAAGCATTTACAACACAGAAATTGGCATACTCTACAAATCAGGACTTCTCCCCTCTGGAGAGCCCAATTGTTAAACATTTACCAGCACACCACTGTATATAATCTCTCTCTCTCTCTCTCTCTCTCTCTCTCTCTCTCTCTCTCTCTCTCTCTCTATCTTTTCGACACACACACACTCACTCCTTTAAACCCTTCTGGATGTCCCTACTACTTTCAGCTTAAAGCCTAAAGTCCAAAGCCCTGATAAATCAGTCCACTGTTGACTCTCCCTCCTCATGTCTTGTTGCTCCTAGTTTTATATCTTGTGCTACTGTTATTTCAAATTACTTCTATTTCTTTGAACCAGGCATGCATTTCATAGCTCCACACCATTACAACACACAGTAAGCATACTAGTAGCTGCCCCTGCGCCAATGCCCTGTGGCCTGTGGCTCCACAATCATCCTGCAGGTCCCAGATAAAGTAGTTCTTTCCCCATGAAAGACCTAAAGGCAGAAATTGGAGCTGGCTCCCTTGTATCCATCCCACCCTCTCACAGCAAGAGTTACTATGGGCCAGAGGTGCTAAAGCTGGAGACCACACTTCCCAGAGTTCCTTGCAGCTTGAGTTCACCAGGCCCACATCTACCAATCAGCCAAACACCTTGAGAGAGGGAAGTGAGACTCAGGTGTGGCATCTGCTGGCAAACACAGTAGCCGAGGTGTTGGTTTTACTGCACAATGTCCAGTCTAACCTTCTGGGGACCCCAAGGCCGTGTGAGGGTCATGTTAGCATGGATCACAGCCGAGGCAAAGTGATTCTGTTGCCGATAGTTGCAGCACTGGCTTCTGAGGGCCTGACTTTCTGATCTCTGACGGATACCAACATCAGTGAGCCATATTGTTGTTCTGAGATTTATTCCTGGAAGCCCTGCCTAGAGCCTGCTCCTCCAGCCCTAAATTTTGCAAATGCCTTATTCACCACATTAAATCCCTCTCTGTTTAAATCAGCTAGAAGGGACTCAGTTATCTGCAACTGAACCCACCAAGACACCTTCCACAGCCCTCCTCCCGAGACCCACTTGGTAATTCCATCCCGTATGTTACCGAGATACTTTCTGCAGGTCCTTCATAAAACTTTTACTGCCTCGATTACAGTGATTAGTTTCCACGTCTGTGTGGCCTGCTACGGAGTATCGGATTTGCAACACATTGCCTGGCTCTGACTCTGTGCTCAAGACATATTTGCTGAATTCATTTGAATGAAGAAATGAGGTGTGAGGATTCTTTTTCTGAATTGCTGCACTGCTGACGTTCCATCTCACAGCTCAAACCATAAATCTCAAAGCCCTGTTGTTAAAGATCGCCTGGTATTATTCTCGAGGTGAATGGTGTTAGCTCACGTGGGCAGGCCAGATTTCAATTTAAAACATGAAGCAGGCTGGGAGCTTGTAAATGCAATGGGTAATGCATTATTTAGAGAGTAAAGAGAGACTTAAGCAGAGAGAAAATGTATTACTTACAACCTACTAAGATGGAAATACTTTTAGTGACAGATGATTACTATTATTATTGTATAATTCCTCGGATTTGAGGCCCGTGCTTTGCAATCACTCGCATTACTTGCTCCTTTCAACAGCTGTCGGCGGTGAGCCGATGGATGGCTCCCTGACTTTCCATAAGGAAACTGAGTCCTGCGGACGATGGTACTGAGATAAAGATTTAATGAACGCTATTTAGGCATATCCAGAGAAACCAGAGATGGTTTTGTAAGTGTCTTGACAATTGAGCTGTCTCTTCCAGCAGCCATGTTTATCCTCAGTAATCATTGTTTACACTCCATGCTGACTCTTTCATGATCCCAGCAAATGCTCGATTGTCATATAGTCTAAGAACACCAGGTTCATACTTATCTTACAGCTGAAGAAAATGAGGCATGAAGAAGCCAACCCGGTAATGCAGGGCCATCCAGGAGAAGAAAAGCCAAACTTCCTTTATTTAATATGTATGTTTGGAGAATCTGCTACGTTCCTGGAACACTGTGCTAGCTGCTGAGGGGGCTCTCTCCAGGTTGGGTGGGCAGCTCACACTAGAAGTGCTACCCTCGGCATGTGGACAGCGTGCATCATCCCCGTACCTGCCTCATCGTCACTGGACAGTCAGAGGTCACCTATCATGGTTAAGGGTGGCCATGCCCCCTGGAAGAGGTGGGGAGATGCTTTAGGTGTCAACATTTACCATTTCACTATCATGCCTTTGACTTGAACCTTCACCTGGCTGGTTGTCACTGACCCTCCCCACACAATACCAAATACCAAGGTTGGCTGCATAAAAAACCGTGTACTTGGACCCTAACAACCCTTGACTTTGTGTGTCTTCTGCCTAGTCCAGCTAAGAAGAAGTGCTAAAGTAAAATGAGATTCGGTGATAGCCCAACAGACACTTCCTGGCAGACACTGGTAAATGCTACCCAGGATCCCAAACATGGAAGAGCCTTGGATTCTGTCCTCAAACACTAGTGAGTCGAGTAGGAGTGACAAACAAGTAAAGAAAGAACCAAGACTCAGTGCTGAACGTGGTGAGTGCCTGGCGGCGGTGGACACTGGCCCGGAAGCCTGACTTTTGACTTCGGGCAGAGACAGGATCGGGGTCGGTCTTATGGAGGATGTGACATCTGAAACACGCTTCAGGAACGGGAAGAATGTAAGCAGGCCACACAAAGAAGGGTAAGGGCTTTCCAGAGAAAGAACAGAACACAAGCATCTGCACAGAGCACCTCCGAATACATATGACCCGGGGCGGAGGGGAGGACAGGATGTGTGATGGGAGAGGGAGGGTTGTGCTTAATAAGAATAACAGCTGATACTATTAAGTGCTTAGTAAGTGCCAGATACTGGCCTAAATATTTTTCATGATTTATCCCGTTGAATCCTCTAATAATGAGGAAACAGAGCTTTAAATGAACTAAGGAACTTGGCCTTGGAATTGCAGACCCAACAAGAATAAAAGTTACTTAGGGACTCCAGGGACTGAGGTACTTGGGAGAATCGCTCACACAGATGGGCATTTAAATAAAGCAAGCTGGCCCAGGTGAAAGCATTGTGTGGGTTGCACTAGAAAAATCCATCAAATCATGAGCCCTTACTAAAGAGGGGAGGCCTAATATTTACTGAGTGTACAGGCGCAATGCTAGTAGCTTCCCCCTGAATTTGCCTCATTTTCTCTTCACATCAGCTAAGGTGGGCATTATCCCCATTTTGCAGATGAGAAAACTGGGCTCTAAGAGAATAAGCACCAGCGGTAGCTATACAGTGGCAGCTCTGATCTGAGACCCAGCTCTGAGTCCACACTGCTGCTTACTTTATTGGAAGTAAATCTCAGTGCGATTTCTTTTAATTCTTCATCGCTTGTGCTGTGATTACTATTTAGAGTGAGGGCAATGTTGAAGAAAATTTAGAACGTGTAAATGCAGATTTTGACATTTTAGACTCAAGAAACGGGCAGCCTGTGTTACTTGAACCATATATTAAATTATAATCTATGTAGACAGCAGTTTTGAAAGGTATCCAAGCAAATAAGTTGTCCTTCTGGCTGAAGTCAGACAGGTAGATGAAACTTTGATGACTTAATTCCCCCAACTATTAAAGGTAGAAGCAGACCAGGCCCCTGAGTTGGAGAGAGGCTGCTGGAAAATTTATGAAGAGCAGTAAAGTGCAGGCCCATAATTTCAACAGGTTATCTTGCTTCTCTGCCTAATTGTTTTCCAAGGCTTCCCGGCTCAGAACCATTCAGCATTCTTATCGCCGGGGGGAATGCGCGTGCTCCCCGGGATACTGTGCAGCCTGCAGCCACCTCTGTCCTCCAGTCACGGCTGTGTTTGTGCTCAAAGGGCTATGGATGAGATTTAAGAGCTGCCCCAGCCCCACAACGCGTGGTCTTGCTGCTCTCTTCAGAGAGAATGGCGATGTCGCCCTTTGATTTATAGAGAGTGCAGCTTAAACCCAGCCCTGTGCTTTATTAAAGCAGCTTTTAGTCATATTATACCTCCCCAGTCCCAGCTCCCAAGAGCTCCACCACCTAGCAGTCAGAATCCCTTTGATAAGCAGCACTCGGTGATTAGAAAGTGGAGCCTTTGCCTTGTACCCTCGGCTGCCAGCCTGCCTCCTGACCCCCAGGTGGGGGCTGGGGGGGGGGGGGGGCGGGGCGGAGCCTGCTCTCCAGGTGGCCTTCCAATATCCGCTTTTCTCCTGACCCTCTCTTGACCTTCGCAGTGTGACAGGGTTGGCCTGGGGCTATGCCTCTTCACGGTGATTTTTTCCACCCAGGCCTGAAAGGGGAAGCCTCAGAGAGGGGGGTCACACTGCTCTGGGGCCACTTTCAGAGGCCGTGCTCTCTGGGCTGAGCTCTACAAAACCAAGCAACAGGATGCAGGCTCCCTGCAGAGAACACATAGAGTGATGGGCACATGGGAATCTGCAGGTGAGCTGACTGTCTCATAGGGGCTGCGTTCACGTGCGTGCGTGTGTGTGTGTGTGTGTGTGTGTGTGTGTGTGTGTGAAAGAGAGAGAGAGAGAGAGAGAGAGAGAGAGAGAGAGAGAGAGAGAAATCCAGCTTTGTCCCAGAACATGAAACGTTGCCTCTACTGATGGATCACCCCACTCCCCCAACACACAAACCAGGCCTGTGCCCGTAAGGCTGGGGGTGGGCAAGCTGGCGGGTTCTCGGCTGTAGGTGCCAGCAATCTCTGTTGAGAAGCAGTGAGGTCGTTCCGAGGGACCTGGCAGTAGGACACCTCCATCCTTCCCTGGAGGTGTGCCCAGCTCCCTCTGGGACTTTCGCTCCACGTTGCTGCTCTGCCCTGGGCTCCCGCCATCACCTTGCCTGAGCGAGCTCGTTGGAGTGGGGTGATACACAGTCATGTTGGGCCAAGGCTGAGGCACAGTGAATGGCAGAGGCACTCCCCTCCCTCCCCCAGGTCGCCAGGAGAGTCAGGCGCTGGGTGGGTGGGTGACGAGTGGCTCCTGCACTGACAAGCTGGGTGGCTCATTTAGGTTCTGACCACCTCTTATCCTCAGCCGCTGGTCTAACGTGGCCAGGTGCTAGCATGTCCCCAACACACCTCCACAATTTGCTGATCACTTGCTAACAGAGAGCAGGCCTCAGACTTCTGCAGGCTCGAGCTTGCATGGAAGACTTTTGCTTTGCTTTCATTGTATTAACTGTATAATTGTCTTCGGTTTAATACAAAATGATCCTGGCTTTTTTCTACTTATAGTAGTGAAGGAAGTTACCATTAAAAATAAAAATATTTAACCCTGGCCAGTGTCACTCAGTGGTTAGAGCATCAGCCCGTGCACTGAAGGGTCATGTGTTCAATTCCGGTCGAGGGCACATATCTGGGTTGCATGTTCCATCTTCAGTCCTGGTCTGGGTGCATACAGGAGGCAACCAATCAATGTGTCTTTCTCATATCGATGTCTCTCTCTCTCTCTCTCTCTCTCTCTCTCTCTCTCTCTCTCTTCCCTCCCCCCCACCCCACCCCCCCGCCCCTCCACTCTCTCTAAAAAATCAATGGGAAAAAAATATCCTTGGGTGAAGATTAACGAATACATATACATATATTTGTTATTTTAGTCACAGAATGGTAAAAAAAAATGAAGTTTAGAAACACTGCACTAAGCCAGTTGGAAGGTGCCCCAGGTTGCTGGGGCCGCCGAAGGTAGGATAACTTCTGGAGGATGCGCACTGTTTGGCTGAATCTTAGGACTCCAGGCTAAGCTACAGAGGAATGAAATGAGGTCAGGGCGTTCTGAGGCCGAGATTGTGCTGACCAGGTTGGTTTTCCCCAACAGGACCTCACTTGACCCCCAGCCTCTCCTTGCTCTTGGCTGGGTCTTTTTTTCTCTCACCTGCCCTGTCAGCAGCAATGACTGCAGGAGCACGTGGCTGATTCTCTTGCTAGAGCCAGAGACAAACCAGACTGCACCCTAGTATTAAAAGCACCAAGTAGAAGCTCTTCTTTTCCCTAAATTTTCTAAGTCCATCTTTATTACAGCAGGCCTCAATCTCTGCCTCTGTGGTTACATGGTGTCCGACCTGTGGGCCTTTGTATCCAAATTTTTCTCTTATAAAGATGCCAAATGTTGGATTAGGGCCCACGCCAATCCTTAATGATCTCATTTTAACTTGATTATATCTGCAAAGACCCTATTTCCAAATAAGGTTCCGTCCACAGATAGAGGAATTTAGGACTTGAACATGTTTTGGGGGGAGGTACAATTCAACCCAAAACACTACCCAATGTCCAGAGGCTCTCCCCACCTCCCACCATTCTCCCATCAAAATCTTTGCCCTGTGTGTGGCTAAGACTCACACACACTCAAGTACCAGTGACTGATTGTGCATATCCTGTTAGTGCCTTTCCATGTTTCATGTTCTCCCCTTCTTTACTGACAAGATCACCATTTTCTTGGGACTGGAGAAAAGTCCATGAGATAGGGATGATGTATTTCTGCCCATCCAGCGTCTTCATTATATGAAAACAAACCGACAAAAAACTTGCTTTCCCAGACTCTCCTTCCACATAGGGAAGGTTATGGGTCACTGTTCTGCCAATGAAAAGCGAGCAGAAGTAGCTAGAGATTTCTGGGAGGTGTTTGACTTCCTGATACAAATAGCAAACCTGCCTCCTTCTCCCTTGCTTGTCCCTTCTCTTTCCTGCCTGGGACTTAGCTGTGATAGCTAGAAGCCCAGCAGCCATTTTGTAACTATGAGGTGATGAGCATGAAAATATGACGTCAAAATCCAACATGCTAAGGATGGTGACTCAGGAATAATATTTAAAACTACAGGCCTGGTGCATGAAATTTGTGCATGGGGCCGGGGCGGGGTGGGGGGAGGGGGGGGTCTCCTCAGCCCAGCCTGCACCCTCTCCAATCCCTCAGGGGATGTCCAACTGCCAATTTAGACCTGATCCTGGGTATCAGGCCTAAACCGGCAGTCAGACATCCCTCTCACTGGCTCCTAATCACTCACCTGCCTGTCTGCCTGGTCACCCCTAAGTGCCCCCCCTGCTGTCTTGGTCACCCCCAACTGCCCCTTCCCTGCCAGCCTGGTTGCTCCTAACTTCCCCCCCTTGCTGGCCTAATTGCCCCTCATTCCCCCCTGCCAACCTAATCACCCCCAACTGCCCCCTCTACCAAACTGGTTACCCCCAACTGCACCACCCCCCCCCGCTGACCTGGTCACCCCCAACTGTCCCTCCTGCTGGCCTGGTCGCCCCTAATCCCCCCCCCCACCGCTGGCCTGTTTTGGCCCATGCAGCCTGCTGTTCAGTCATTTGGTCATCCCTCACTAACCCCCCTGCTGGCCTAGTCGTAGGCAGCCATCTTTGTGAGGGTGTGAGGGTTAATTTGCATATTACCTCTTTATTATACAGGATAGCCTACAGTTATTGAGCATTTACTATACACCAGGCATGCTTCTGGGTACATTCAATGTATTAACTCACTCCATCAACCCTATAGGCTGAGTATATTATCACCTTTATTTGCAGATGAAACATGTACAAACCCACACAATGGGCTGCAGGGCCCATGCTATTAACAGCTATAGCATTCTCCCTCGCAGAAATGACAGAGTCTGGAGGTTCTGATGACATCATTGAGCTGCTATATAGTTCCTTTTATTTTAAAATAAGAAACCAGCATTGGCTGGGCTTTATGTTACTTGCAGCTGATTGCATTGTAGGCTGACACGGATATCACCTCCTAGGGTCATCAAAGGGATTAAATGAGAAAATACATGTCTGTGGATGGAGAAAACAATGACAATCAGTTAATGTTCCCTGAAACAGAATTCTCAATAAAGGTTCTCAATAAACAATTAGTTTTAACGCTTACCCATTCAAAGAGTTAAAATCATTGGATCAATAATGTCGTAGGCAGAAGAAGGGCCTCCCAAGGACATCCCCACCCTAACCCCAGGAACCTGTGAGCATGTTATGGGACTCGGCAAAAGGGACTTTGCTGATGTGGTTAAGATGGGGAGATTATTTGGGATTCTCCAGGTGGGTTCAACCCAATCACATGAGATCTTAAAGCAGAGAACCTGAGGAAAGTTCTTCCGGAAGGCCAGGGTGGCCATGTGGGAAGGACTCGATCTGCTGCTGCTGCCCTGAAGTGTGAGTCTACATGCAAGGACTGGACAGAGGCCTCCAGGAGTGGACAGCCAGTGAGGAACCGGAGGTCTCAGTCCTATAACCTCACGGAATTGAATGCGGCCAACACCTGAGTGAGCAAGGACACGGATTCTGCCCCTGAGCCGACAGGAGGAACACAGCCTGCCAGCACCTAGATCTGGGCCTGGTAAGTCTCACAGTGGATTTCTGCTCTATGGGACTGTAAGATAAGTTTACATTATGCCACTGAGTTTGTGATCATTTGTTGTAGCAGCAATAGAAGACTAATACAAAACTAAGGGAATTGCAGGCAGCATCCAGAGGGTTAGCTTAAAGGCTCTAGAGAAAAAGCTGCCTGGCAGCTTCCCAGGCCAGTAAGAATGCTCCCCTGAAATGGAATCACCAAGACTCCGGGTATGAAGTTCTCCGGCCTGATGATGTGATTGACTTCGTTTTCGTGCAGCCTGGAGGGCTCCCCTGATATACAACTCGGGGGGTACCACTCCGATAACCGCTGGGGTGTATAATGTAGACAGTGCCCCCCAGAGGTGTGCGGTGCAATGGCCTGCTAGTGGGGGATCACAGCGAGAATGGGGGCCAGAGCTTAGTGGGCCAGGGATAAACAGGGCAATGTCTATGCGAGATGCCGTACAGCCAGCCGATCTGAAAAGCACTCGCTTGCAGTCCAGTGATGTTGGTATTTGATAATGAGTGCCAAATGCCACCTGGTAATGTCAAAAACTCCATTTCAAAAGAGAGCAGAAAGGGACGCTTTGGGATTGCCTCCTCTCTGCTCAGCCTGCGCAGCCAGGTGAGCGGGTCAGTGCCGGCCTGTGTGGCCCAGTGGCTCTCCGTCATGGCTAATGAGACACACACCTTGTTAGGAAGCCAGTCAGGTTGAAACCTGAAGGTTAACTTGAGGACAAAGTTGACTCTCAGGTTACCAGGGTCCGTATTTTGAAGAAAAATCAGGTGAATGAACTATTTAAGAGCTGGAGAAACACCTGTCCGTGTTCCCCTCCTTCCGGGGGAAGGGATAGCCTCCTAATTAGAGATTCAGAAATGCACGAGGGCCCACTCCCTGCAGGGTACAGATTACAGGGCTTTCTTGTCAAACATATTTACATCTGCTGACAAGGAACCAGCTCTGTAAAGATGTGAGAAATGGAAATGCTGCACCAATTTTCCAGAACAAAATCTGCCTCTGAAAAGGTGTAACTTCATGCAAAATATGCTTCATCATTTGAATAACAGAATAAGATATGCAAGGAAAATAAGACTGCTCAAAGCGAGTCTGGGCTCAGCGTACAGTGAGGACATGCGATGCGAGGGATCTTCCTTGTGCTATATTTAAAACGTTTTGTGAGGAAATAATGTGGTTTAGAAAGGGAGCTGAGATAATGCCAGAGATCTTGCGTTAGGGACTATCAGGCGGGTTTTTCTGTTCCTTATGGATTACTGGAGGTAATGGGGAGAGCTGCCACTAAAATTCATTAGATGGAAAGTAAACTGATATTGCAATTGATGACATTCTCCGGCATCATGGGCCCTGTGAGTGAGAAAGCTCTGGTCTGCCAAACTCTCTCTCTGGTCTCAGCGTCTCTCTGAGCAGTGCTCTTGCCGTTTAATCTGAGGGATTTTCCGTCGGAGTTAAATTTCTCTCCGGAGCCACACATCACACAGGGCATCCCATGAACTATCCTGAGATGCTTCTCCGCTTTTAGCAGCAGAATGCTGAGGTTGCAAGGAAATTCTTCTCTTCCGGGCATCAAGGTTGGAAAAATGACTTAAGGATGACAGGAAAAGGTTTTATGTGCCCGGTTACCAAAGCCTGAACCAGCAATTCATTCAGTTGAGAAATAGCCCCGGGAGCCTTTCGAGAGCTCACTGAAGAGCCCTCTGCCAGGCCTGTCGGCTTCCCAGCATTCAGAGCAGCATCGGTAGGCGAGGCCCTGCCCCTGCCTGCCTGGCCCACAGCCCTGTTCCTTCAAAGCCAGACCCCTCCGTGCCCGGTCTCCATGGATCAGAGCAGACAACAGGAAGTGCCCTGTTGTAGACTGAATGTTTGCGCCCCACCCCCCCACCCCACCCCCAAATTCACATGTGGCAGCTCTGACGCCCAGCCTGGTAGTATTGGAGGGAAGGCCTGTGGGAGGTAATTAGGTTCCATGAGGTCATGAAGGTAGGACCCTCATCATGGCATTAGTGTCCCTATAAGAAAAGGAAGACAGACCGGAGCTTGCTTGCTCCCACTGGCTCTCTCTGCCATGTGAGGACATGGCGAGAAGGCAGCCATCTGCCAGCCAGGAAGAGGGACCTCATCGGGAACCTAATCTGCCAGCACCTTGACCTTGGCTTCCAGCCTCACAACTGTGGGACATCGGTCTCTTTTCTGAGCCACCAGGCTGCGGCATTTTGTCATAGCAGCCGGAGCTGACCAAGACGCCCCCTCATCCACAGAATGCGGCAGTCATTTCTTCTTTGAGAAGTTACCCATCCGCAGTGACTTCTTTGAACACTCATGCTGTGGCCTTCTGCAGGATCTTATCAAACCTGCAGAGCGCAGTTTGGTTTAAAAAAAAAAATTGCATGGGTCAAATCTGTCTCCCGAGCCCAGAGCCGGCTCACAAAGAGGCATCGTCCCGCTTGGCGAGCTCCACACTAACCTGCTTTCCTCTTGGGAAAGCCATTTTCAAGCTGCCCCGAGAGAGACAGCCAACTCAGAGTGCCTCCCCAAACCTGGCTGCACCAAGAGCTGGGGGCAGGAACACGGAGCAGAAAGACTCCTTTCATTTCTCCCCGGGGCCTCCTGGCTCCCCCGCCCCCTCACCTCGTGGCTGGAGGGAATCACTTTAGAGGCACCCATGGGTGGGGAAAGGCTGCACTTCTCACTCACACAGGCCTGGGTTGGCATCTCTGTTCCACCACCAGTTAATTGTATGACCTCGAGTGGATTATCTAACCTCTGAGCGACACAGTGTCTGCATTTCTGAGGGGGTGGTCACAACTACTGCCTCACAGGATGGTGGAGACGATGAATAAGAAACGTGGGTAACCAGCACCTAGACCACTGCCCCTCCCTCCCGGCCTCTCTCAGAACGGGCCAGCAGCTCCCAGAGATGGAATGTCATCTCTGTATTAAGCCCTCACTCTCCCGCTGGCTGTATCTATGCGGGTCCAAGTTGGAGGCTGTTTTTCCAAGTTCATGGTAGACAGCATCCCCTGAGGAGGAACCTAATGTGCATGGTGGGGCTTTCATACGGGAACTACTTGTCCCCATCGATCTGGGGAGAAAGTGCATGAACCTATACTCTACCAAAGGGAACAAGAGTTGGTCAAACCAACTGACAACAACAACAACAAAACTCAGAAGCTCAGGTTTTTTTCTCTCTTCAGAACACACAAAGTCGAATAGGAGTGAATCATTCCTGCAAATTAGAGCTTAAAGGTAGAACTTTGCTTTCTCCCCAGTGAGGCTGTTGAGGAGAAGTTTGGGCCCTTGGTACCAACTTCATACTAGAAATGAACCTGATTTATAATCTATTCATAAGCCAGCTCCGAATCTCTTCCCCTCAGAACTTTCAGCAATAAAATAATAATAATAAAGCCAGGGAGGGAAGGGTGAAGCAATTCAACTTACTTCATTATCTTGGATTTTACACTTCTTGTTTGCTAGCTTGATAAGGGATGCTATAATCTTTTATGAGATCAACAGCCTTTTTTATTGCACTAGATGGTAGGGGAATTGCCCCCAAATTAATAAAAACCATATGCTGGATTTTGATTAGAGATCACTTTGGAATAATGATTGATCTGGCTTGGGAATGAGAATAAGCCACCCCCTCTCCCCTTCTCTTTTTTAATCATATGCCTTTCAGAGTCCCTCTGGCCTCCTTTCCTCCCCCACCCTTGCCTTTATCTGCAAAACCAGGGTAATGAAGAGGTCTTATAAATCTCTGGTGTATATATTTGTTACCAAAAATTGCAATGTAATTTGAGTTGTCCATCCATCCAATATCGACTCTATCACACTGGGAATAGTAATAACAGCATTTCATGGTTGTGTCTGAATCTGTTGGGACAACTGATATATGTGATGAGATTGGTCCTCTGAGCGTGTGATATGTGGCATTGGCAGGAACCCATGCCTCCAGCCTCTAGGGAAAGTGGGAAATTCTCCTGCATGAAGTACACACTTCCCTCATTAGCATAACCTATTCAAGCAATGGGAAGCCTCCCAACTCACTAGGAGGCCATACTCAATATTTGACAGTGCTCCTTTTCAACAAAATGAATAATTGAAACCTACCAACAGCCAAGATGGTCCATCTTTGAAAATACTTTCCTTTAGCCTAGCCGGTGTGGCTAGGGTTGATTGTCAACCTATGAGCCAGGAGGTCAGGTCATGGAATGGGTTGAAGGCTTAATCCCCAGTGTGGGGTGTGCAGGAGGCAGCTGGTCAAGGAGTCTCTCTCCTCATTAATGTTTCTATCTCTCTCTGCCTCTCCCTTATCTCTGAAATCAAGAAAAATATATTTTTAAAAAAAGAAAAAAAATACTTTTCTTCACTCCCTCCATTAGGGTTGCTCCAATGACAGAATGCTAAAATAAATAAATAAATAACTAGCTAAGAAACTTGTTAAAACTGTTGGATCCTCACCCTGTCTCTAAAGAAGCAGTTTCACTAGGTTTGGGGTTGGGCCCAGGGACCTGCATTTTTACCATGTACAGAAGGTAATTCTAATATAGATGTCTATAGACCACCCTGGAAGAACCATCGCCCTTACAGGGACCTTCAAAATATCCTAGAGTGTGAGTGGGGGTGTGCAAATTCCACAACTGTTTACAGATGTATGCTAGATAGTTGCATTGTGTTGAGTAAAAGTATGACTTATTGTCATCATTTGGAGGTTAAATGTGGCTGAAGGCGATGTGCACGGGTGTCAAAGTTGACAAGAACTGGACTATGATCGCTTTTTAACGTGTCAACCTGACCAGGCTACCGCCCCCACTTATTTAGTCAAACACCAATCCAGGTGCTGCTGTGCGGGGATTTGGCAAATCTAAAGTCCCTGTCAGCTGACCTGAAATTAAAGAGATTGTTCTGGCGGGCCTCATCAGCTGAAGGCCTTAAAAGCAGGCCGAGGCCATCGTTAGAAAAAGAAGAGATTCCTGCCTGTGGACAACAGCTCCCGCCAGGGCCCGTGGAGCTCTAGCTGGCTTGTATCTTCCCTTCCTGGCAGTCTGCTCTGTAGACTTTAGACTTGCTGAGTCATCCCCCATTCTGTAAGCCAGTCGCTTATACTAAATCTCTGTATATATCTATATCTAGATACATACGTATATACACACATTCACTTCACACATAAATATGCATACATGTATATTCCATATATCAAAATCAAAACATATATATATATATATATATATATATATATATATATATATATGACTTGTTGTCTGTCTACTACCTACCAACCTACCTACCTGTCAGCCCCTACTGACTTTGCTTATCTGGTTGTACCTGACTGATACAGCTCTTTACCTGGTCCATGTTATAGAAACTGAATTCAAAGTAGAATTACCATAATTAAATGACTTGTAAATAGACCCTCTGTGTCCCCTGCCCCTTTGCAGCTAATGTCATATTAATGTCTAACAGGAAAAATGAGAAATGTATCTTTTGTAGAAATGAAGACAAAAGGATATTCTGTCTTTACGTTTAAAGCAGTTTTTTTTTTTTTAAATGATTTTACAAGCCAACAGCTGGGAATTCAGTGATAAGTACTACAGAAATAACAATAGTGCCTTAGTTGTTGGTGGTGTGTGTGTGTGTGTGTGTGTGTGTGTGTGTGTGTGTGTTTGTTTATCACTCTCTCACTCAGGATTCCAAAGAGATTTACCCATTTTCTCTTAAAGTAACTCTGGAAATATCTCATGAGTGGGACTCAAACTCTCACTCCTGGCTTATACCTGATTTATAAAGGTAACTTTTAAAAAGAAAGGGAGGGAGGAAGAAAAATATATATATTTCCCTTTGTTCAGGGAAGCAATGTTGATAAAGAGATCACTTACAGACAATGGATTTTAAAGAGAAAAATCCAATAGCACATAATTAAAATGTATACTGGAGAAATGTATTTGCCTGAAGAGAAGTTTCCAATATGTAATAGAGTTTAAAAAAAAAAAAGTTGCCCAGCCAGCCGGTGTGGCTTAGTGGTTGAGCATCAACCCATGAACCAGGAGGTCACATTTTGGTTCCCAGTCTGGGCACATGCCCAGGTTGCAGGCTTGATCCCTGGTAGGGAGAGTGCAGGAGGCAGCTGATCAATGATTATCTCTCATCATTGATGTTTCTAACTCTCTCTCTCTCTCTCTTTCTCCCTTCCTCTCTCTGAAATCAATTTAAAAATATTTTTTAAAAAAATTAAAGAATCCACAGTTCTCACAAGCTCTCAAGGAAACTCTACTAGTAGGTCAGTCGATCCAGGGACAACACTTTGAGGACACTATGCTATGCATCACTCCTTGTTGAGAAGAAGTCTTTCTAAGGTTACAAAATGCCCAAGGTATCAAGCATGGGTATGTGAGGGGAAACCAAGTGCTACCTTGGCCTGCCCTCAAACCCATGTTTAACACTTCTGAACAAAACTTCTCCTCACTGCTGTGGCCTCAGGCCCAACCCTTCCTCACGTCCTCACCTCACATTTGTGCCCAGCACATTTGCTCTCCAAAGTGTGGTCCATGACCAGCAACACCCTTGCTACCCAGAGCTTGTTAGAAATGCAGAATCTCAGACCCCACTCCAGACCGACTGACTCAGAGCCTCCACTGAACGGGACTCAGAAGCACTGGACCAGAACCTACAGGCACCAGAACGGAATGGCCGGGCCCCAGTTAGAAACTTCCCAGGCAGCCCCTTCTCAGCATCTCCTGTGGGTCGGTTCTCAGAGGGCACATCTAACGCTGCTTGACCACCAGAAGGCAAGCCTGCAGGACCCTGTCCCTTGGTCTTGAATTTGGGAGCCAGGTCAAGGACATCCTTCCTGCATTTGTTGTCTTTGTCTCAGGCCAGCCAACTTCCTCCAAGGGCCTCCCTCCCCAGCCAGCCAGGGCCCCGGATCATAAGGACACTCTTCAGAGCATGGCCCTGTGACTAATCAAGAGGGAGGTTCAGACCATTCATTTCCTAAGCCCCCTCCTTCTGGAAAAACTCGGTTTAAGTCATCCTTATCTTCATCTTAGTAAATGTGACAGTGTGAGGGCAGAAACACAGGAAAAGACCAAGACAAAAAGAAAAAAACAACAACCAATACCACACACACACAGACTTCAGTCTCGGCAAAGCCGGATATTTCTTTTTCTTGCCTAGCAGGATATGACATCTCGGGCATACTTCTTTCCCTCCTATTGGGGCTCTTTTCTCTTTTCCTTTTTAAATAGACACATTTCAAATGTCAGTGGGTGATAGTGGGGCCAAATCAAATTGGATTCAGAAGACCAAATAGCTCAAGGATTTGATCTTTGCAGCTGCCTCTTCCAGGGGGGCCCCAGGAGGCTGGCCAGTGGGGGACAGCTCCCGAAGAGCTCAAGTGGGCATTTATTGTGCTAACTCGGGCTCCCTCGCCATTTAACCTTTATTTACAGACTTGAACCGAAGTGGTTACGGGCTTCAAAAGAAAGTACTCTTTCCCCTTCCTCCCTCTCTCCCCTTTCCCATCCCCAGAGGGGACAGGAAGAACAGGGAGGCAGAGGTTAAGTGAGGAGGGCAATAAAAGAAGAGCTTATCTGAAATCTGAGTGACCCATCCTGAGTGGCAGCTCTGTGGCCAGTCTTCTTTTTTTCCCACCTTCCTCCAAAAATCCCAAGAGAGAGGCTCAGCCAAAATGATCCCCACCTTTCCAAGCCAGCCAAGTGGAATTTAGATTCCAAGAATCTCTGCCCCCAGAGGGCCCAAGGCTAACCAGGTATCCTCTCTGAGGGGCTGAGTGTCTAGGGACGGCCCATATTTTAGCCAAGTAGTTCAGACTCACTTGCCTAATGCTTACTGAATCTTGTCATCATAGCAGCAAAGTAAAAATTATATCTACATGCCGTGTGGAGCCATAAATCCCGGGGCTGTATTCCCAGTCATTCCATATTTCAAGACAGAGAAGCTTATTTCTACAAGGCTGTTAATAACCAAAGCGACTGGACAAGTCAGGGAAAGTTTGTGTCTACCGTTGGCCCCCCTCGCAGATTCGTCCTGGAGACGGGAGAGCTTGTTTTCCTGGGATTCATAGCCAGCCTGGGGCTGGGCTCCATCAGCATGTCCATGCAAACAGAGGTGCCTCTCTCTTTTCTAGCAGAGCCTGGATGGCCCTCCTGTTTGAAAGCCACCCTGATGGCTAAGGAGCTTGGCGTGGAAACAAGAGGAAGGGTCGAGGAGAGGACAGCCAGGCTAGAGGGCTGAACGTGAGACCAGGATGGAGGGAGAGGTTCAAATTTGAGCGAAAGGCTGAGGCTTCTTGGGCTGAGGGGCGAGTAAGCCCAGGTGAGCCAGGACAGACCTCTGGACAGAAAGACATATCTGGTGTCATTCAAGCCAGCCTTCCCCAGATCCTGCCTGGAAACAAAGAGGGGCTGTCCCAAGCTGTCTCCCCCTCCCACCCCCTCCCACCCCCTCCCCCCCAGGGTTTCCCAATGCTCAAGTCTCCTGATGCTAATTAAAGAGAGGGCAAGAAAGAATGGAGACAAATAAGGAAATAAGGAAGGGAGGGAGGGAAAGAGAGGAGCAGAGGAGGAAAATAAAGAGAAAAAAATCTGTTTAACCTTGCATAACCTGTGTTTTCTAACTTTATTAGGCAACAAAATCACTCCCCCCAACCCCCATAGGATCTGTTATCATTACATGGCACTGTGTGAGGTTCCAAGGAACACACTTTGGAAAATCCTGCATCATATTAACATAATTTTTTCACATTTGTTCTAAAGTTAATAATGGAGTATATAGATTTTATTGTAAGGAGCGTGTACACACCTAGATGTCTACCTTTTTTAAAAAATGTATTTTATTCATTTTTTACAGAGAGGAAGGGAAAAGGAGAGTGAGAGGAAGTTAGAAACATCGATCAGCTGCCTCCTGCACACCCCCTACTGAAGATGTGCCCACAACCAAGGTACCTGCCCTTGACAGGAATCAAACCTGGGACCCTTCAGTCTACAGGCCTATGCTCTATCCACTGAGCCAAACCAGCTAGGACTAGATGTCTACCTTTAGGTTACTTAGCTCAAATTTTCACAACAGTGTGTTAAATTTTCCTATAACAACTACTCGATTAAATATCAACTGACCAGTTTACATTACAACGTGAAACACGTAATTTACATTCTGGTATAAAACACATTAATTGGCATTTCTGCATGCCCCATTTATTCTATGTAAGGCTATTTTTGAGGTTAATATTTAATTAAAGCCTTTGTATTAACCAGAGGCATTCATTTTTTAAATGTTTGCTTGGCCTGGGATATAGCCCTTAGCAGCTCTGGCCTAGATTCTCCCACTCTCAAGCTGTGTGGCCTTTGACAAATCCATCACCCTCTCTGGGCCTCCCTTCCTTCACTAGTAGGATGATCATTGAAACAGAGAATCTCTGAGGCCTGTTCAGCATCAACATTTATATTTTGAAACCCCTGTCATAGCAAACCTCGCTAGCCATTACTGACTCTCTAGGATCTAAATATTAGACTTGTAAAATGTGAACACATTTAATTTACTAAAAGCCTCTAATCAAGACCAAAACCTTTTACTTAAACAATTAGAAAACAATTAGCTAGAGAAATAAAAACAATTTTAATTTGCTAAATGGGCTTCCTCCTCCTAATAGATATGGACAAGACCCTGACTAATGCTTCTGACCACATGGAAACCACACGGGCATCGCCGAGTCTGTGGGCAGAGGCGTGGGCTGGCTCGATTTTCTATTAGGGAATTGAAAGGTACTCACATTAACCTCAGCCTCTTTGCAGGGATTCATGTTTAAACATACGCCCAGTGTTTGCAATGCTTAGTGCTTCCGAGCCATTGATCTCTCCTGACGCCTAAGCACAGAGGGACCTCGCACAAGCCAACGCCACGCACGCCTTCGTCATCGTGCCTCTCATACCGCCATGAATTTATGTGCCTCCCCTCAAACACACGTGAAATACCCCCCAAAAAAGCCTTTTTAATTAGTGAAATGTGAGAGCATCTGGCCCCCAATTCTAGTCTATTCCAGCTGGCAAATGGCTTGCTTTTACATGATGCACAAAGGGATCAATAGGCATACCTTTCATTTTCGCCATTACTCAATAGAAGTATAAAGAGTACATTGAATATACTCCTCTTTTTAATAGAAAGTAATTTTTCTTCCCATTTATAACACACACAAAAATGGAATAATCTCCATTTTAGATGTTCATTCAGGCTAGTTTCTCACCTTTTTTTTTTTTTTTGGTTCCCTTTTCCTTAGCCCCTTTGAAATACATATATTTTAATCTTGGGCAAGTCATTTCATCCCTCTGGGCCTTAATATTCCACTTATAAAGCAAAACAAAGATTTGCACCATCTCCATTTTAGAAGCCCTTTAAATTTGTATTTTACTTTTTCTTCTCTCAAAATGCACACATTTTCATCTTGGGCAAGTTTCTCGCCGCTCTGGGCCTTAGCGCTCTCTTTGATGAAATGAGGAGGGTGGATTCTCTGAGGTCCCTTCAAGCTCTTTATAATACAGTGTGATGGAGTCATTTCTCATGCAAACGTCGGGAGCTGGCGCACCTGCTTATTTATCTTTTTTCTCCCTTTTAATGACTTCTCTGCCTATCTCCAACTTTCCTTAAAATTTCCCTTCCTTTTTTCCTCCTCCCTGGCCTACATCACAGATTCAGTCCTAGTGGGGGCTAAGAGGTTTGACCTTGAATCCAGACCACCTGTATCTAAAGAGCAGCTCTCTATCTGACCTGGTGCATGACCTGGAGCAAATCTCTGAGGCCCTTTGAACCAGTGTCCATGTCCATAAAATGTAATAATAGGAGCATTACCTCACAGAGCTGTTGGGAGGCTTCTATGGCTCACTCACATAAAGTGGTTAGAGAGGTGTCTGGTTCAATCGATGTTGGCTTTTGTCATTCAGTTTGTCTGGACAGGACAGTTGGGTTGGCCATTGAAAAGTCAACTTACATGAGTAGAGGTTCCTGAGGAATTTTGGTAGAGAGGGGAGTTTTGAGGGAGCCTAGGGTGGGAGGGAAGGGGACCCTGGGGTGGGGAGGGCAGCCAAGTGTCCGTATTACAGCCCTCAGTCAACTCCATGGAGGTCGTGGAGCGAGAAGATGCACCAGCGATGGAAGGTGAAGACAAACACACACACACACACACACACACACACACACAGCTACTTTGGGGGTACACAGAGCTTGACCCAGAATGAGAGGAAGAGTCTTCCTGACACTTCTGTACAGAACACAAAATTGCGCTTGCACAGCGAGGCCCAAAGAGAACCCAACTGACTTGGACATCACAAGGATGGAACTTGAGGAGCACCCTGAGAGGGTACTGCCAGGACAGATACCAGCTTTCCCAGGGAGGACTCCAGCCCATGGGTGGCACTGAGAAACTATGCATGCAGGGACATCGTTGGGTGGGCAGAAGCTGTACATACAGGGGCCATGGGTGAGAGCGAGAGAGATATCCCTGGAGGTCTCTCTGACTCTCAGGGAGGGGGATTTTGCAAGGGCTGCAGTCCTCACCGTATAGGTAAAGGAGCGTGGGTCAGAAAACCTGGGTCACTAAATCCTGTGGCCCAAGGGTGTACTCACTTCCATGAGGCCTGGGGAATCTTGGGGGTAAGAAGTTTGCTGATCCCAACCTAGATGCACAGCAGCACATACACTGGTACTAACTTTAGCTTCACTATCTGAACCACAGCTCTCACCTATTCTGAACCAAGTATCAGGATACCTGATAGAAATGTCAGCTGGTCACTGACAGAGCCAGTTGACGAACGAAACTGCAGTCAAGTTAGCTTGCTAACATTTAACCCCCAAATTAATCCAATGTGACCTCCTGGGGGCAGACAGTGATGAACAACCTTGGTGGTCTTCTACAGAGAGAGCCCCCTCCTCTGGGTCACAAAAGAGCTGTTAGGGACGTTCCTATAGGCAGGCAAATCTGAGATGGGCCTGCCTGGGTCCTTCTTCCAAACTCACCAAATCAGAAGAAGGAGAGAGGACAGGAGTGTCACTCAAAACTGTCTCTACAGAGAAACACCAAAGGGGAGAGATGAGGTTCTCCCTCCTCAACCTCATCTGGGGCCGACAAACTCAAATGCTTATGGTGTGGGTATGAGAGACACACAAGCATGTATGGTCAAGAACAGCAGCAGGCGGGTGTAGGGTCTGGAAGAAGATGGGGTGGGGGTGGAGATCGTGCCTAGGGCACGGAAGCACCCATGCCCCTTTCAAAGACTAAATACAGCAGCCTCCATGGAGTTCCAGCCAATTGCAGGGCTAGTGCTGGAATTAGCATTGTTTTGGAACATCCTGTGGTTCAGATGATGAAGGCTACAGTTAGTACCAGCTTCTGTGCAGGGAAATTTCCTGATAGTTAAATGATGACACAGATTCAGCCTCACACAGCCCACCTGAGGGCTGCGGGGCTTGTGGCCTATTTTATAGAAACTGTATAATGGCTGGGGAGAGAAGGGTTTCAGGGATAATGGAAACCAAACCCAAAGGCATTTTTCCTCTCAGGGAAGGGCAGAGGAGAGAGAGGGAGAGCTCTTCAACAATAAGAGGAGGGGCCCAGGGCCCCGGAACCTGAACTGGAAGACAGGATCTTACAGGGCCTCCAAGGCCAGGGCATCTGAGAGATTGCTTTGTGGCCCCAAATGGGGGTAGGATAGCCCATGGTCCGTAAATATAGGAGGATGAAAAGGCTCCTATCTAGAAAAGAGGGAGTTTCTGCCAGAATCTGCCTTGTTCTACAAGCTCACACCCTCTACTGTCCTAAGTCCATTCACATGCCCAAGGAGAGGCGAGTGGAATGAGTCACCAGTCTGGGAGGACTGTCCTTCCGTCCTTGCTTCCCCTCTGCTCTCCTCCCTCACTAATTGTTTCCAGGGCTAGCGCTGGGGGGGAACTCTGTCCAAAGGCTTGCTCTGTTCCCCTCTCCGCCTCCTGAACAGGCCCCCCAGGCTGCCCTGTGTGGCTAGTGCCCATTCATCTGGAACTAGCTATTCACGGCCCCAGCTAAAGAGGCCTTTCATCCACTCATTAGCCCTCCACCAGGACCTCAATGGAGAAGAGACTTCAAAGTGCCACAGCCCAGCCTGATTGCCAGTCTGCCGCAGCTCCCCAGGGAGGGCAAGGTGGGCAGTGAGGAAAAGGAGCGGCCCTGTCCTCAGGTTCTACCTCTAGGGCGGAGTCATCCTCTGTGCAGAGGAACGCCCATCTGCTGCAAAAGTTCCTGCTCTTTTTGGACCCTTCCATTATTGTGTCTCCTGCAGAAACAAAGGCTTCAAAGGCCCACAGTTCTGAGCCCCCGTGCTCTGTTGAGGACCCCTGTTAACAGCACCAGCTGAAACGCTCTGTCTTGGAACTCCCAGTGGGCTCGGTCTTGAAACCGAGAGGCCCCTGGCACAGCTCCTGGATTTCTCCCTCTAATCCTCTTCCTCTATGATTTCATTCCTGATTAGAACCATATTCCTAAAAGATTGCAAATGAGGCTCTGAGCAGCAAGCAGAATGGCAAAGCGGCCATTTCCCCATCCTGATCTTGAGAGTCATGCTAAAGCCACCTGGTGCTTTTTCTTAAAATCTGGTTTTAAGTTGAGATTGGGATAAACTTGCATAGTTTACGGACCTTTCAACTTTTGTGGTGTGATCAGTCCTATCAGAGCCCAATAGGAACCAGCGTTTCTGCCTCCCGCCTCCTCACCATCTTGTTTTCCTGAGTGAGAGATGCTATCGCTGGACAGAAACCTCTGCCTAAACCAGTGATGGCGAACCTTTTGAGCTCGGCATGTCAGCATTTTGAAAAACCCTAACTTAACTCTGGTGCCGTGTCACATATAGAAATTTTTTTATCTTTGCAACCATAGTAAAACAAAGACTTATGTTTTTGATATTTATTTTATATATTTAAATGCCATTTAACAAAGAAAAATCAACCAAAAAAATGAGTTCGCATGTCACCTCTGACACACGTGTCATAGGTTCGCCATCACTGGCCTAGACCTTAGCCTGCATCTGCCTGGACCAAGAATTACTAGAATCTGGTGAAGCTTTGAGAATGACCCATACGAGCTGTCCACTGAATGACCTCAGGCCTGCTGGAATCTTAAACAACAGATTTCTGACCTGTTTGGCAAACTGAGACTTGAAGGTAGGTAGGTAATCACTAAAAGGAATTTACCAGTTGCCTCATGGCCAACCAGGGACTGCAACACAGACTCTTGCCTTATTCGGTGTATTTGTCCCCCACCACCTCCTCTCCACCACACCTCTCCCCTCTACCCTAAATCTAGCCCTTTCAATCTCTGCTTGGGAAAACCCACTGACCTTGAGCTGAATGAGTGTCTCTCCCTTGACCCACAACAGTGGCTACTTGCTTCTAATACAAACTAAGAAAACATCCCCAGTCCTATGGGGACTCAGCACTATTGCTCTCTGCCCATGTCATCACCCATTTCTGATTCTCTGTCAAAGACAACCATTCAATCCCCAGGAACCCAGCCAGGCCTAAAGCCAAGGGCGGGTCCCAGTGTCCCCACCTACTGCTATTGCCTCTTCCCTCACACCAGCTTGGATGATCTGACATGAGGGAACTCCAGAAGCAAGAGTAAGAACTCGGCCCTTAGCTCCAAGACTTAGATTGGCCCAGTGGGTGTGGCTCAGTGGTTGAGCACTGACCTATGAACCAAGAGGTCACAGTTCAATTCCTGGTAGTAGGGGGTGTGTAGGAGGCAGTTGATCAATGATTCTCTCTCAGCATTAATGTTTCTATCTTTCTTTCCCTCTCCTTTCCTCTCTGAAATCAATAAAAATATTTTTTCATAAAACTTACATTGACAACATCACCTTGTACATTTCATGAGCAGGCTTTAGGTCCCTTCCTGCTTCTCAGTGGAGTGTGTCCAAGAGTTTAAACATCATTTGATAAGTTTGGTGCTTAGACTATGAGTGGGTAGGGCTAGAGTCTATGTTCCTAAATAGCTGTGGGGATTGAGTGTTCAGCTCAGAGATGGGTCTGGGGAAACTCAAAATCACCAGATACACATTGCACAATGTTCTGATCATTTTATTCAAAGACTCATTTTATGGAAAAACAGTTCATTAACAGACATTGCAAGTTGAGAACGCAAAATGCTTCAATTATTTTTAAACTAGAACTTGAGATTTGAAAGGCATTTTCTTGTTTGAGGCAGGAAATTTAGGCAAAGTACTTGGACCTTCCCCACCACCACCACCACCACCACCAGTTCAGCCATTTTGCTTTGCCCCCAGGGACAGAAGTTTTGGAAACCTTGATAATCAGAATGATCATTTAAGTCTGTTCCAAACTCTTGCATTCAAAAGTACCTCCTCCCTGCCCTGACCGGTTTGGCTCAATGGATAGAGTGTTGGCCTGCGGACTCAAGGGTCCCAGGTTCAATTCTGGTCAAGGGCATGTACCTTGGTTGCAGGGATATCCCCAGTGGGGGTTGTGCAGGAGGCAGCTGATCAATGTTTCTCTCTCATCAATGTTTCTAGCCCCCTGTCCCTCTCCCTTACTCTCTGTAAAAAATCAATAAAATAAATATTTTTTTAAAAAAGTTCCTCCTCCCTGCTTTCCTGGGGCCCTCATTCATTCTAGAGGTGATAAAGGCATTACATTAGATAAAAACTACTTCTCCGCATGTTCATACTGTACCATCTAACCAAGGCCACCCTGAGGGACACTGGAAAAATGTAAATTTGAGGACACATGAAACCATCGGTGGAAAATGCTCAAGGGGGCAGGAACCAGGGGTTCTGCTGTTCAAGATCATCTGATACCATCTCAAAAGGAGCCACCACTTCCAGTTGTGTGACGTTGGGCACTAACTTAACCTTGGATGTGTCTCCGTCTCCTCATCTGTAAAATGGGAATGATGCTAATAGAATGGACCTCATGGGGTTGTTAGAAGAATTGAATGACTATTTATGAAGTGTTTAGAACAGTGCTGGCATACATCAAATTCTATAAAAGTGTTTTGTTTGTTTGTTTGTATTGATTTCAGAGAGGAAGGGAGAGGGAGAGAGAGAAACATCAATGATGAGAGAATCATTGATCAGCTGCCTCCTGCATGCCCCCCACTGGGGATCTGGCCGCAACCTGGGCATGTGCTTGACCTGGATGGGAATTGGAAATAGAACCTCAACCTCCTGGTTCATAGGTTGACACTCAACCACTGAGCCACATAAGCTGGGCTATAAAAGTATTTTGATAAATAAATAAGTTATATTTTGGACCTGCTCCTTACTCAAGTTATTTTAAAATTTTTAGTTCCAGCAAAAACCTTCCCTATCTTGCTGCCCCCACCAAAATTTTCATAGCAATTATTATGTGGATAAGTGGTAGGGCAAGGTTCTCACTCCCACTCACCAATTGGCATTTTTCCCTTCCTACCCATGGTAGGGTGGTGAATTTGCATAATAACTAATGTTAGCTATCCTAAGCAAGGCTGCCCACATTAGCAAGAGAAAGATGTGTTTGATTTCTAGACACTTGGGATAAGCTGAATAGAGGCTCCTAAAAGTGTCCACATCCAATCTCCAGAACCTGTGCCTATGTTACCTTAGATCAGTGGTTCTCAACCTTCCTAATGCCGCGACCCTTCAAGACAGTTCTTCATGTTGTGGTGACCCTCAATTTCATTGTTACAAATTGAACACAATTAAAGCATCGTGATTAATCACAAAAACAATACGTAATTATATGTGTGTTTTCTGATGGTCTTAGGCAACCCCTGTGAAAAGGTTGTTCGACCCCCAAAGGGGTCGCGACCCACAGGTTGAGAACTGCTGCCTTTGATGGCAGATGTGATTACATCAAGGAATTTGAGATGGAGAGACCATCCTGGTGGAACCCGGGTAATCACAAGGATCTTTAAAAGAGGGAGCAGGGGATCAGAAAGAGGAGAAGATGTTGCATTTCTGGCTTTGAAGATGGAGGAAGGAACCGCAAGCCAAGGGAGGTAGGCAGACTTTAGGAGCTGGGAACAGATTCTCCCCTGAAATGTCTAAAAGGAATAAACGTTCATTTAGACTTCTTACCTCCAGAACTGTAAGATAATATATTTGTGTTGCTTTAAGCCAGCAATATGATGCTACGTTGTTGTCATAACAACAGGAAAATAATACAATGCTCTGTACCAAAGACTTTCCCCAATGGAACCTGGAAAGTTCAGAGGTCTTGACCTTGCAGCAAGATGCCCACGGAGAACCATAGCACAAGTCGAGAAAAAAATCGCAAGAAGACTATTTTTTTAAAAGAAAGATTTGCATCATCTTCTGGACTCTGTTTCATGAGCAGCTAAGAATGAGATCACTTGCTGTCTGGTCACGAATTGTATCTGCAGGTGCTTCCAGACATAGCAGGAAATTTATTCCTTGGAGCATATTTGAAAAGTTTCCATTTTTTCCTTTGTGCCATGTCTAGCATTGTTTTTGTTGACTGTTACCCAAATCTTTTACTTACATTTTTACGTAGTTACATAATAGTACTGACAACTAACAGGCACTGTCCAAAGCGTTTCATCTGCACAATAACCTTTTGAAGTATATACTAGCATGATGCTCAGTCTACAGATGATGAAACTGAATCCCTGAAGGATAAGTCACTTACCAAAGTGACACAGCTAGGAAGAAGACGAGCCGGCCTTCAAACTCAGGTGGTGTGGCTCCAAAGTCCATGAGCCTAATTGCTATGCTATCTTGTCCCTTGTAACAGTGAACTTCCTAAGGGACGAAATGCAGTCTTACTCCTGTTTTTATCCCCCCCCCCACCACCACCCACCCCTCCATGCCTAGCACTTTTATTGAGCACCGGTTATTGCTAGGGCTATGGTAGCCACTTCCACCTATATCACTTCATGCAATCTCTACTATAACCTCAAGTGCCTTGCCCAAGGTCATACAGATATTAAAGTGGAGGAATCCCAACCCCATGCCCTTTCCAAACCACCATGCTGAATTACAGAAATGAGAGTGTGAAGTTGGAGCCAAAAGCCCCGACTTAAGCCTTAGCTCTTCCACTTTTTACCAACTGTGCAACTTGCACCAATCTCTTCCCTGTTTGGGCTTCTGTTACTTCACCTCTAAAATGGTGGTGACAAAACCTACCCTGTAATGACTTCTCCACTGGTAGATGGGGTTGGTGGCATACCACGATGGGGAGACAGAGCTGGCTTCCCCCAGCAGGTGTCTGAGGCTGACTATTGGAGCAGAGCTATGGGGGGTGGTGGGGGGGGGCACGCTACCTTCTCCCTAAGAAGCCCAGTCCAGTCCTCCTCCTTGATCTCTCTAAGAGCCACTAACCTATTGCAGGCACTGAAGATTACTTCCTTCCTGAGAGCAACATTGATCCTGCCCCAACTCCCCTCCCATTCATTAGGTGCCAACACCGTTCCCCCCTCCCTCCACCCCCACAACCAGGGTCTCGTAGACACAGGCATTGGCAGCAGCCTAGAGAACTTCACTGTCATGTGAGAACAGGGGCAGGTACCAAGGCTGTACCTGGCCCTTTCCTTCGCTGTGGTTCCAGACACCTATCCAGGCACTGAAGGAAATTTGAAGATCAAAGGGCTATGGGACCTTCTTGTTTGATGTGATAGAGAAAGTTCCAGTGCCTGGGAAATGGGGGTACCACCGGGTTCTACTGCTTCCCCACCCCAAGGATAAGGGCAACCGAAGCAGTCCAGAGCAACCTCTAGCCCCCACTCCAGGAAGCAGGAGTTTCTCAGTCACCTACCAAATTATATAAGACATATTTCAGGATTTTCCACTGTTTAGCTCTCTGGACCTTATAATATGAAAGCCTATGGCGTTTTTGGACATTTTATTTTCAAACAACTTTTCAGTTCTCATTAAATGGGAATGAAAATAGAACACTGCCTCTCCTACATCACGTCGATGACTCTCAGCTACTCACTGACTTCTCAAGGGCAGACTACACGCCCTGGGTTACAACTGCCTCAGCAGAGGCCATGCTGTCTGGCTCGGTGTCTCTCAGGGCTGGCTGCACCTGAGAGACCCTTGGGGGTACTTAGGAAAATAACAAAGACTAGCTCCCACCCTGACTAGTGAAGTCAGAATCTCTAAGGCCAGACATAGGTATTTTTAAAAGCCCCGCTCTGGTATGAATGAGATGCCAGGACTGGGAACTCTTGGTGTCTCGGGTAAGAGCCCAGCCTTTGGAGTCAGCTAGTGAGTATATATGACAATGGGCACGTCACTTGAGCATTCCTTGTCTCAATGCATTCATCTGTGGACCAATAAGTAGAGCAGCCCTCCCCCATTGCTTAATGTCATGGAGCATAGAGAAAAGTAAAATATTTGTCAAGCATTCCAGAGTAAACTAATAAGGGCAGGTGATTTCATCTTCAACCATCCGGGGGCTGAGGGGATCAGCACCTATGCACACGGTGTCCCTTTCAAGGCACACTGGTTGGGGGCTTTGTGGGAAGAGCAAGGGAGCAGGGAAAGTTACCAAGTCATCCCACCATAGATTATGAGAGGTAAAGGGGGCTCTTAGGAGAATGGTCTGTTCTAACTCCTTCATTTCATAGAGAAAACGGACCCTGTGGAGGTGGGGTGACTCACTCAAAGAGTGTGTCAGGTCAGTATCTGGGTTGCCTTTGGACAAAATCAAATACCTGTCCAGGAGGCGCTTACTCTCCCTTTGATCAGGTGCCTCTTGTCAGGGCAGCTCCCTCTATGCCCCTGGATGGCATCTGATGCATCAGCCCCACCCTCTTCCTGCAGCCCAGGAGGCTGGCCTGGAGGCAACTGGTTAAAAAGTGCGCATGCCTGTGCGGATGGCTAGCAAGCAAGTTCCTTTGCTCTGTTTCTTTTCCTTCTCCGTCAGGAACCCTGCAGGCAGTGACTGTGTGCAGAATTGAAGCCAGGAGTCGGGGACCAGAGGTACAATCAGGGAGCCACTCAAGACCAAGTCAACCGCTCAGCATGTTGAAGTCATTTGTCTGACTTGCGATTGCTTTCCCCCTTTAGGTTGATTTCAGTTGCGGCTGGTTGGGGTCTGGGGGGCTGTTTGGGTCCTGACACTTGAGCTGCTTCTGCACTGCTGATTTATACCAGACCCTTGATTCTGGAAACACTGGTTGCCCTGTCTACATGCAACTCCGAACTCCCTCCCTCACCAGCACCTCAGCTCCGTTTCCCCGTGCTGCACGGAGATGGAAAACCAGAACGTGCGATACAAAATGCGCTAGTGCCACAGAAAGGCCAGGAAGCCACCGGCGACACGGGTTGGAGAGTGGAAGCCAGGTGCACGCTCGGCAGCGTGGCTGCAGACCGTCATTAAAACAGATGTCACCCGCTCCTCCGCCATCCTGTGCGTCAGGGAGGCGCGGAGCTCCACAGTGAGAAACAATAGGCATTAATATCCATTGGAATGACAGCTGTTTATGACTCGCTTTGCTCGGGACACGTGTCCCCCCAGCAGAATGATTAGCGCTCCAGCAGAATCCGATATCCGTGGGTAATCAAAAGCGAATGGCAAATGGTTGGGACTAATGCGAAGCAGGGTCTGCATCAGCCTTTCTGGAAGTTCCCACCGAGAATAAATAATCAAGTGAGCTCATGGCAGTAGCCTCCCTCCTACTCAGAACACGGTGGGTTTGTTGAACGCATCCTGGGAAAACTTACCTGCCTCGCCGGGGTGTTATGAGGATTAATTAATGTGTGTGAAGGGCTTGGATTTGCACCGAAGAAATGTACCTTGTCGATGCAAATTATCCTCATTCTATAGTGCCTTTCGTCCCAGAATCTCCGAGTGCTTCCCTGACAATTAATTAAGCCTCGCTGCACCCCTGTGAGGGAGGAAAGCATCCTCCTGCCCTGGCTAATACAGCCGAGTTTCAACACCTGAGTCACCGGCTAATGTTCAAGTCGCCCTCCAGGAGGCAGAGAGGCCCCATTAGCGAGCATCCCTAAGTGCTTCATAATGCATGCGTTTCGAGCAATGCAGGCAAAGCACAGTGCCTGAGACCTATGGCCATAAGGACTTGTTTAATTTCGCTTGGCCCCTAATTGCCTGGGCTGCTTGTTTTATTTTCCTTTCTCCCCTGTAATGTAATAATGCGCTTGTCAGAAAAGAGCCCAATTAGCCACTGTAAGGAGTTAGTGTTCCGACTCCGCCTTCTAGTCTACGTCTGAGCTTCTGTAATTCCAGAAACAGGTTGCATCCCTCTGCCACCATGCACACCCCAAACTACGCTGGCTTACCTTTGGTAAACATTTTAATGGGGTTATTAGCAGGCTGGGCAGTTGGATGCCCTGTTCGCAACCTAGAAACTCCACGCTCGCCTAACATCTGAGCATCTCGAGCATGGATTGTAATTCTTTCTTCATTACAAGTGCAGTAATTCATAAGCAAAAATCTCTTGTCTTGGCTCCCTTTGAAAGGAACCTGGAGATCAAGTGAGCATGTGTCGCATTCCAGTGTGTGCTGGAGACAAATCGGCCCCGCAGAGTCCTCCCCAAATGCGTTTTGAAACTGAACTTCTTGGCATCGGTTCTGAGCAGGTTTTAAGACAGGAATTTCCTTAGGAGGCCAGCATTCTGGTCATCAAAACCTGGAAGGAAAATCATGATTTTCTAACTTTAATCCTATCTCAGGGTTTGAGTCACTGTGTGACCTCAAAAAACGTTCCCCAAGCTCACACAAAGCTTCCCATTTCTCCTGCGCTCATCCGGGAGCTGGGAGGCCCGGGGTCCTAGTTGGTCCTAGTTGGTCCTAGTTGGACTGACCACCTACCAGGCATGTTTCCCGGAACAAGCCACGAACCTCCCTGAGACCCCATTTCCTCATCCATGGAGTGGGAATCATAACAGCTGCCCGAGGACTTTTCATGTTGTTGGGTAGATGGGCTAAGATCACTTCTATGTAGGAGTGCTTGGTAAGCCATGAAAGCTACATGAGTGGAAGTGGCTTCTAATAGCAGGAGGCAGTCATCATAAGAACCCTGCAGCTATAGGAAGACAGAATTGTTCATGTCATAAGTCATACTGAGGTATGAGGTAGCCACTGTTAGGTGTAATCCATGCTAGGAAGCACTGGTAAGGGAAATTAAAGAGCTCTAAGACTTTGAAATTCTTAGGCCTTATCCGATGGATTGTAGCAGTTCTGGTTCTGTTGCTCTAGCTTCTTTCCCACTCCCCCACCCCGCACCCCACCTCAGTCTCCTAGTGTCCTAAGATTCCCCCACTCCCCCAACACTGTGGTCATGATGGGGCTTTCATGAGTGGCATGTCTTCCACATCCCCTGTGAGGGTGGGCACATGATCAGGTTGACACCATCCTCTGGCCTAAGAGATGGGCATCAACTGAACCATGGCCAGTTGGAGTCTTCTCAGTGATTGATGTTCAGATGCTGGGAGAGGGAAGTCCAATTTCCATTGATGTTGCTAAAGCTGGGAGGATGTGGGTTCCCTGACACTTGAACAAAGCCTGCTTATGAATGTCATCAATCAGGGACAAACCAAGGCAGGAGAGAGATGACTGATTATTTGGGGCATGGGTGCATTATGGGACAATGACTTAATGACTTGACATTCTTGTTTGGGTATCTGGATCTCGCTGTGTCTAGATCCCTGATTTCCTGAGTATATGAGCCAGTGAATCCCATTTTGCTTAAGCTAATTTGGGTTAAATACCTGTTCCTTGTCATGGTAAAAGGTTTGACTAATTCAGGCATGAACTTACCAATGAAGAATAGACAATACTAATCAGTTCACCAGTGGGAGAAGGTGAGCCACATAAGTTCAACATCCATGATTGGATGAAGCAGTTGCTCTGTGACTCTTTTCACAGTACCTATAAAGTAGATAGCAAAGATGATTTGAAATAACCCTGTTTTTTTAAAGAGAATGGAGTTGGCCTCCCCACAAGTAAGTTGGGCCTCATTATAAGTTTGGAGTCCATTCTCTCTGGCTGCTTCTTAAAATTTAATTCAGATGGTCAACAGCAAATAGTCTCCTGATATTCATTTCTCTGTTGGGGCTTCCCCCTCTCTTCTGCTCCTACCCCATCAGAAGTCTTCATTTTCATCTCATTGCTCTGCCGTCGGCATCATATTATTCTTAATAAGGTTAGATGCCATCCCGTAATTAAATTGAAAGCTCTTTGGGGAAAAGTTTGGAGCCCCTGAAACCTGAGCACACACACTGCCTGGTATATATGGGAGTTTGCCTTTACTAAAGTGGTATTGGCTGTGACATACTGCTCACTAGATTTCAGGGCAAAGCTAAGGCACAAAAGACTGAATTTCTTATTCTCAGATGAATCTGATTGGTTAGGCCAATCAAAACATTTATGAGAGAGAGAGAGAGAGAGAGAGAGAGAGAGAGAGAGAGAGAGAGAGAGAGAGTGTTCTAACTCACTTGTAGGATTTTTGTTGACTGGATTGGGATATGTTTATACTAGAGTTTATGGTCACAAGTTCCATCCCTTAGTTAGGTTCCAGATAGCCTTAGTTAAATCCTGACATGTGTGTGACTTTGGGTTAATTATTGCATCTCTGTGTCTCCTTCCCCTCTGTAAAAGGGGGCAAAAAAAATAAACCTATCCCATTACTGTGAAAATTGCATGGATTTGCGCCAGTAGATGAGTGAGAACATTGCCTGGATCATAGCAAACAATAAGTGTAAGCTAGTGTATGAAGAGTGAGACCTGGCCTGCGGTCTCATTCTCCTGGGACTCGCCAGTTCCTCTCTACTACACCAGGGGCACTTTCTAGTTGTTCTGATTGTTTTGCCTGTGAAATCAGGTGCCTGCTTCTCCACACTGGGTCACTGTCCTGCGGGGTCGGGCAGCAGGTGGCCTGTGTGGGAAAGGGGAAAGCCTTCGATGGCGTGTTCCCACCAGGGCAAGGCAGAGACGGCGTCCTGAGAAAGTTATGGAAGCCAATGAGGGAGACTGAGGAAGCCCATCAAGCTTTAGTGAAAAGTCATTTAATTCCGTTAAGAATCTCCTGTTTGTGCCTGTCTGTTTTTATCCAGCTTGTTACCCTCACAAACAATGATTTTTCCTTATCACATCCCAGTGGTAGGTCTTCACTCTATTCTGGGGCATAAACTTTTACTTTTCCCCGTTTCCCTCCTCACTCGCCCTCATCTGCTCTGCATTTGCGTCTCCGTGCTCGCGTGAGAAAGGCCGTGGTCCCCGCGTGTCAGACAGATGAAACCATCCTCCTGCGAAGGCAAGCTCCTCAGAGGCCTCCCACAAGGCACCTCCTGACCTGCGTGCGCTCTGATCACAGAGCTTTGAAATTTGTTCAACTTGCTAACAAGTCAGAGAGTCCTTGCCGAGCAGGATGAGTCAAACGGGGAACAGGAACAGATGGACAGGAGCCAGTTGTCATGCTTCAAGCGCGTTTCCCATGTCGGCATGCATCAGAGCCTGGCGGTGTGCGCTGCCTGCAAGTCACCCACATAGTATCAGACTGATTCACTTACTACCCAACGCCGTGTTTTGCCATTACATAGTCACAAATGCGCCCCCAAAGAGGCCACGCCAGCATGCAAAGCCACGGCAGGGCGCCAGCCAGACGTGCGCTCAGGTCCTCGCTAGAAAACTCCTTCCACTTTCCTACAGATCCTCAGTGGCCACTCTGATCTGTGACAGGGACATACCCTGGGACACCATTACCTCTTGACTTCTCTTCTGTTTACCCCGCCGGTGAGGGTGCGGGCTTGCCAGCCAAATGCTAGAGCTGCTGGCGGCATAGAAGTCGTCCCGCGTGTCTGCCACATGAGGATGGCTGGCCTGGTACTTTCGGATGCTCTGCTGCCCCCATGTCCTGGCTGCTCCCTCCCTTGGAAATCGCTGCTCTGAAAATAGAGCTCGGCCCAGCCAGCGCAGGCCTGGGGAGGACAGCCCCAAGGTCTCCCTGTTCAATCTCCCACAAGCTCTGGAAGCAAGTCGTCAGCCATCCACTTAGCCGGCCCTAAACACCTCCGCTGCCTCTACCGGGTGAGGGAAATTGCTTTCAGGGATATATGCATCTCAAGAAAGCTGGCTACAAAATGGATTTCTATGAAGAGAATTCCATTTTCTCTTGGCTCCCATTACAAAATTGGAAAATTTGTCACACTAAGGGGAAAATCCTCTCTGGAGACTCAAATGAACATTTGGGATGAAGAAGAAATTAATGTAAAGCCATAGCAATGGCACATGTCTCGTTGGAACGCGCCCGTGCCCGCTGGGAACCACCTAATGGTTCCCTTTTCCCTTGAATCACGTCCAGCCTTTTGTAGAAGTGTCGCAGCTCGTGAACCCTACACGCCCTCAGTCCTTTTCCCTCCTCGTCCAGGTTTATGAGACGTTTCCCCACGACCCAAGGTTCCTTTTCCATGTCCTTCACCTCTCAAAACTTGCCGCCGCTCACGCCTATTAGTCTGAATACGGCATTAGGTTGCAACATGGCATTCTATTCATCCATTCACTTATGGGTACCCCACGTTATTCCTATAAATAAGTTGATGAGGCTTACAGGGATAAAGATGGTAAAATTGTAGGTTTGCATTTTCGATGTAATCCTACTTGCCTGCCCTAATTAAGTCAATTTTGACATTTTAATGTCATAAATTATAGCCTTAAAATATAAATATTAATCTATTTGAGTTGAAAGAGTTTGACAGGTCATCTCGTCCTACCTCCCACCCAACACAGCTTCTACGACATCCTGTTTAGTGACATGAGAGAGATTCCTAATATTCCTGCCTGGGCTCTGTGGCAGATACTAAGCAACTGCCTAAACCCCTTCCCACGCAGTGGCCCATGAGAGGCCCATGTTTATGACATGAAGCTTGGTGAATTTCCCAGGGAGGGAAGAGAAGTTTGAGTCCCTCAGGGAAGACTGTGTCACAAGCAACCCAGGTCATTTCCTACTGCCTCTGTCTTATGATAGAATGTGTTCTCACAATAAGCAGTACCTGGGGCTTTTCTAGCTTCCCTGTCAGTTTTTCTCCTTATTAGGGTCCCCGGAAAAGCAAGAGTCTTTGCTCTCTGAACCCGAGTTCTACCGCCTCCGACACCCACTTCCAGATGAAGACTGCTCATCTCATTGTCACCCACACTCTGATTCAGTGGAATTTCCTGGACTCGGAGAATCTCCCTGTCCCAAACTTCCCCTTTACTGCGTCCGTTCCCCGGTTATTTCTGCTTTGAAGACTTGGTAATTATGAATAATGCACTTGGTCTTCCTCTTGGCCCCGCGGGGCGGGGGGAGAAGCGGGGAGTATGATAACTCTCCTTTGAGGCTGGGAAAATGTGGACAGTAACACTGACCTGACAGTTCAGCTGGTCAGCTGGTTGCCAGAGGTGTCTCCTGATCTCCCTACCCACTCTGTGGATGCCAGGGACACCTCTTTCTGGCAAGGACACCCCTACACATTGTACAGTGGGTGTGCATATTCCATGTCCACTAGATTATGCTGTTGTACCCCCAGGTCTCAGGGACTCGCAGAGCAAATGTCTGCATCTCGCTCAGGGCACACATCAACCTGGCTCACCTGCAGTCCGGGTCTGCTCTTGTGTCTTCTTCATGCTGGGATCCAGCTGACGGCCTGGGCTGGCACATGCCATTCTCACAGCAGAGGCCATGGACAATGGCCAAACCCCATGACGGCTCTCTGGGTGGCTGCCAACAGGTGACTTATGTCACTTCTACTCACATTCCAATGGCCAAAGCACATTATACAGCCAAGACTGATGTCAAAGGAGTGCAGCGAATGAAGTGAAGAATTACACAATCTGTTTCACCTGGTGACATGGAAGTCTAAGAAATGCTCCCACAGAGAAGCTAACTTATTTATTCCAACTATAAAGGATCATGAAATTTTACTGTTTAGATTGGAGTGTGTGTCAACGGGTGGGGGATCAGCTCACTGCGATTCTTCAACACGGAGTGTCCTTCACAGAATTTCTTTTCCCCTTGTTTTATTTTTTTTTTTATTGATTTTTTACAGGGAGGAAGGGAGAGGGATAGAGAGTTAGAAACATCGATCAGCTGCCTCCTGCACACCCCCCACCCGGGATGTGCCTGCAACCAAGGTACATGCCCTTGGCCGGAATCGAACCTGGGACCATTCAGTCCGCAGGCCGACGCTCTATCCACTGAGCCAAGCCGGTTAGGGCTCTTTTCCCCTTTTTATGCCACACTCTTCACTCTTTACCTCCCTCCTCAGCCCTCACACACACAGCGCCTGGGTCTTCTTTACTCTCCTGAATTCCCAGCCTCCCCTTCTCTCCCAGGCTGTAGTCCTCCCCAAGCCTTGGCTTGTACCTGGCACACTCTTACAGGTACGAGGCACAGATGTTCTTGCCTGGTCCTATTTCCTGGGTGAGGTAAGAGGAAAGCCTCAAGTCCTTATGGTAAAAGAAGAAAAGAAATACATAGTGTGAGCTTGACTTTGGGAGTCAGCATGCTGTCATTCATTCTCTCTCTCTCTCTCTCTCTCTCTCTCTCTCTCTCTCTCTCCCCCCCCCCCCCTCTATTTCTTTAGTTATGGCCATATTTTAAATAAATCAGATGCCTCATACTACAAGAGTTTATCTCCTGCCCATGGCTTTCCCTGAGTTTATAGATGAGTTCATCTCCTACCAATGGCTTTCCCTGAGTTTACAGATGAGACTCGCATTCTCCCTGCCAGCAAAGCTTTTGTACTTTTTTGGGCTGAGAGGATATCTGTCCCCTTCACAACCTTTGGTTACAGGCAAATTACTTTTCTGTCAACTTATCCTTGAGAGACATACTCGATGCTCGCACTTTTAACATTTCTAAGTGTGTGTGCATGTGTGTGTTCCATTCTTTGTTTTTTTTCTGTTCATTTGTTTTCAGTGGTGAGTGAAATCAGTCCTGCCACTCCACCAAAAGGGAGCCCGCTGCAGGGTGCCCCCCCATCTGTGGGACCATGTCACCCCCACCCACCACATTGTCTCGTCTCTGCCGGAGACACCACTGTTCCTTGATATTCTGCAGGACCCCCTCCTGCCCAGGTGCAGGTACAGATGAGCATTTTCAAAGTCCTGCATCCACGTGTACTCCTCCCAGCATCTCGCTACCCCCATCATTGGCCCGTGACCTCACACCATCGCTTAAGCTCCCACATATTTCAGGGAAACAGCCCGACATGGTAGCTACACACACCGACACTTCTAAATCGTCTCCAAAACAACACGCAGACGACAGGACTTTACGTTTGCCAAATTGTCTTTCTATCATCACTTAAAGGACTGCAGCCTGAACTCTCTTTGCACCCTCCAGTCTGTGACTCCCAGCATCCTCCAGTGGAGAGGGACCTTGAGACCAGCCCAGATCACTCAGGTATGCAGTTGCCTTGGTTTCCATCCAGAAAGGCCATGACCTTTGACCCTCGTGGTGTTTGCATTCCACCCTTGTGCCTAATCCCACTGCTTTGGGACAAAGGGTGCTAACCTATCAATTGCCAGGCTCTTTCTTGTCAAGTGTGACCATTTGAAATCATGTAAAGCTAACCCACCTCCTGAAAAAAACACACATTGAGAGAGGGTTGCTGATAAAAATGGCCAGGGAGCTCCCGCTTCATAGACCCGGGAATCTTGGGGGGGATCCCAGTCTATTCCAACCCCCGCATTTTATAGAGGAAGAAACAGAACCCTAGATTGTTGAGTATAACTTGCCTGCAAGGCTGGTAATGACAGAAGGAGACTTCTTATCTCTCACAGCAACACTCTTTCTGCTTCCCCATGCCCTTGGGCGAAGCACAGCAATTTTTTCAGCAACAACAAACCAACAAGAAGATATGTGAGATATTTCTGTTTCTGAGACTGTTACATGACAAGTAATGGCAACTTGTCCCCATGTAGATAGGAGTGAGTTTATTTAACTCAGTTTCCATTGGAACGAGTAGAAATAGTCCTGTCTGCTTGTTCCTGGAGCTAACACACCAGCACTAGACAAGTCATCACTGGGGAAGGGGGGTATCCCCCTAGCCCTGCAAGGCGTGCCTTCGCCTTTCCCTCTCTTGCTCACACACCATCTAACTCAGATGCTCTCACGGATCTGCTGAAGGAGGATAGAGCTATCTCTTTGTGTGGTCCCAACCCGCTCCCCGGGAGCAATTAGGTGCTTAGGAAATGCTATTGTAGGGTGACATGTTTTTACTACAATGGTGATAACTGTTTTTTTTTAAACATCAACATCTTGGTGACAGAGCTCAGTTTGGCCAGCTGATGCTGATTTGTGGTATGTTGCAAGATTTCTTTTGGAATCTCGTACTAAGTTCTTTGGTAGGCGTGTGAGTAAACAGACCATGTGGAGAGAGCTGGGGAGAGCTGGGGTTTGGAGTCCAAACATTGCCCTGTGGTGAAAGTTCAGAACTCAGTGTCAGAAGTTTAGAGTTTAATTTCCTGCTCAGCCAACAACTCTTTGGTGATACATAAACTGACATCCCGGTGCCCGTAGGAGAAAGACTGTCTCCAGGACTCTGGCGCAGGGAGGTCTGCTTATTGTGCAATTAGCAGAAGGTAAAGGGTGTCCTCTGAAACATTTAGTGAGGGCCCCAGGCCTGTCACTCCTTCCACTGACTGCATGTTGTTCCCTCCTCTTTAAACAGTCCTTCCACAACCACATTTTAGGAGAGTCTGAGGATTTTTTTTATTATTAAATCATAAATATCGCAGCAGCATTTGTTCAAGTTGACGTTTTAAAATAGTTTAAAAAAAATAAATAGTTTTCAGTGGATCTGGGGTTTCTATGAACACATTAGCCTTGAACAGAAAAAAAATCAAAATACAAAAAGCTATCGTAACAATATTTCTGATGGAATTGCCCTGGTGAGCATTTTAAAAATAGCAGCAGAAAAGGCCTTGATTTCCTCCCATCACAATGTTGCAAAAGAGCCTAAATACAGCTTTGCATTTGTTTAACTGAAAGCTGCCATTTTGGTGACGGTTGGGTGTCATGTCTCAAAATGATGAGTGCGTTAACTTCAGCTCCCAGAAAAAAATTATGAGTCTTAGCATATTTTCACCAGCGTGTCATTGTCAAAATGATTCTATGAGATATCCTGCAAGAAGAAAATCCACAAAGACTGGAATTACTTAGAGAAATTCATGGATGTGTATGCATTTGATATGACTTATATTTGGCAAAGAAAAAAAAATTTTTTTAAAGAAAGAAAAATGAATATATTGAATTTCTCTGACTGGGGAAATCATTAGTAAAGGCAGCGATAATAACAATAACAATATAAATAGCCCATAAAATGACGCAAAAGCCTTTCACGATTTTTACACATTTCACTACATTACTAAGCAGTAGTTTCAGAACTAATTCTTAGCAAATATTCATTGGTTAGTTCCAGATCAACCTGAACTTACTGGGCTGATCAACTCTGAGATCCTTATTTGCTTTAAAAATATGGACTTCCTCAAAACAGAGCCCCCTTTTGGGTTATTTATAATAGACTTTGATTCACAAAACTGTTGCCCTAACCGGTTTGGCTCAGTGGATAGAGCGTCGGCCTACGGACTGAAAGGTCCAAGGTTTGATTCCGGCCAAGGGCATGTACCTTGGTTGCAGGCACATCCCCAGTAGGAGGTGTGCAGGAGGCAGCTGATCGATGTTTCTAACTCTCTATCCCTCTCCCTTCCTCTCTGTGAAAAATCAATAAAATATATTTAAAAACAAAACAAAACACCTGTGATTTCCTATGTTAAAGCTCGAGAGCACATTTTTGCGTGAACCAAGGTGCCCCATAACAAAAACGCACCTGTGGCCATTGTGTTGGCCCCACTGGGCAAGCAGTTGCAATGTGACTGGGATGCCAGAGAGCTGATGTTTCTTCTTGGTTCCTATATGTGGTCTGCTCTGCTTTGGGGAAGGTAGGAGGGGGTGGATACAGAAGGTTGGGCGTAGCAATCCTAACTCTGAGTCTATTTGCCTGGCCATGAATTCTCTGGCAATTAAGGAAATGGACTTGAAAATTAACTCATGGGCATGTGCGTTAGGCCCTGAGCAGGGTCCATTGACTCTTGCCTTTCTTAAGGATGATGTTTCATTGATTCCTCAATGATATGGCCTCAGTCTGGTACCCCCATCCCAATGGAAGTCAACAAGCGTTCCAGGCAGGAAAGGATGGAGGACTTGGGTCATCTATTTCTAATCAAATGCATAATTTAAAAGAATTATTCTGAGACTGAGAAGCCTACTTCTAAGCCATAACTAAGGAAAGAAATCTTTGTTAAAGTCAGATTACTGCTGCTTTGAAAAAGGTGACCTAACAAATGAAAACTCACAGGGCCAGCTTTAAAAAGACAGAATTATCTGGATCCCCAAGGACAAGAAATAGAAAAATTTTCCCGCTAATGCTTCCTTTTCTAAAACATTCTAAAGGTTTATTGAATTACTGTTATAAGCGTGAAGAAGGCAGTTTGCCCTACTTGAGAGAACATGTTAAGCTCTTTCATTCTCTATTTTTTTTTTAAATATATTTTATTGATTTTTTACAGAGAGGAAGGGAGAGAGATAGAGAGTTAGAAACATTGATGAGAGAGAAACATCGACCAGCTGCCTCCTGCACACCTCCCACTGGGGATGTGCCCGCAACCCAGGTACATGCCCTTGACCAGAATCGAACCCGGGACCCCTCAGTCCGCAGGCCGACGCTCTATCCACTGAGCCAAACCGGTCTCGGCTATATTTTTATAAATTCTGAGAAAATTTTAAGAATTCTAAGGAAAGTCAGTTCCTAGCATCACAAGGGCAATATAATTTTAAATTTGGTGTGTAAGGTTAGCGTTTGGGAAAACATAATACACTAGAAGCCCGTTGCAGGAATATTCCTGCACAAATAGGGCTTCCTCGGACCAATCTTGCCACCAAGCCCCGCCATGTGCAGGGCCAAACATGAGGGTCCCGGCTGGGGGCGGAGCTTAAGCAGCTTGTTCAGGGCGGGGCTTAGGCAGCTTGTTCGTGCCAACAAGCCCTACCACGCCACATAGGGCCGCACACGGGGGTCCTGGCTGGGGGCGGGGCTTAGGCGGCACACGGGGGCCCAGATGGCGGCTCGAGCTGGCCCGCCCTGCCTGCAGTATGCAAATTAGCCGCCAACTTTGTTGATGGTTAATTTGCATATCACGCTGTTTAGCCCATGGGAGGCATAGCGAAGGTACGGTCAATTACCGTGTTTGTCTATTATTAGATAGGATCGTTTCGATACTTTGGTAAGTTATTTGGCAATTTATTTAGGTGGCTCAATTTATTTTAAGACTTAATGCATAAATATCATGTCTCCATTAATTTAAAAAAAAACATTTATCGAACACCAATAATGTGCCAGAAGCTGGGTTAAACAGTAGGATTTTCTGATAAGCAATGCTACTATTTATTCAATAATAAGTAAAATCAAGCAAGAACCATGCTCGATTGGGCCCCATCTATAAAAGTTTAATAGAATCATAGACTCTGAGAGCCTACAAATATTGAAGCTCATCTGATCCACTGCAACCCACAGAACTATATTCTATATATGATCCAGAATATTTCTGTGTGTTTATGTGTATATAAAATACATATACATAAATGAAAACAAATTTCATAAAATAATATACATTCATTTTATTCTGATCTACTGCATTTTTTAAAAATATAGATCACAAAATTCTAAGTTGATTTAATAACCTACTAATGGATCTCCAATTGGTGGTTGAAAAACACCAATGCAGCACAAACCCTTATCTTAAAGATGAGAGATTGCGCCTGAGCTAGTTTACTTACTCAGCAGAGCCTTAGCTAATGGGAGGGCTAACCCAGATTCCCTATCTCCTGGTTTACTGATCTCTATCACATTATCTTATTTTGTTTTCTTCTTAAGAACTCACGATCACCATCTGAAATGATCCTGCTCATTGTTGACTTGGGTGTTATCTATCTCCCCCACTAGGAAGGAAGTAAATCTTGAGAACAGCCGTTTTTACTCATGTGGGCACTCTTACTCCACCCATGCTGAGCGTGGCACCTACCAGGTGCTCAACAAATGTTTTTTGAATCAATGAGGACTCTAAATGGGCCCTGCTTTATAACCAGTGTAGATTCACCTGAATCGTTTGGTAAGGCCATCGTTTTGGAATAACAATGTGCCTTTTAGGAGTGAGGAAACAGAATCCAAAAGAGATGAAAAGATTTGACACAAGGCACACAGCGTCAATGAAAAAGCTAGAACCAGAACCTTGGTCTCCTGACCTTGGTTGAGGGCCCTGAGTTCCCTCTGATATGTCTGTCATCTTACATTGTTCACCTAATGATTAATGTTATTAGGCTGACTTAGCCCAGAACACTCTTCACCCCTACAGAGAAACGACTTGTCTATTTTCTAAAGGCTGGAGGACCCCAGGGTTCAGGCAGCCACAGTCCATGTGATGCAGTCAGTCTGCTATGGCAACAGGGAGGGACACTTCCAGATGTGTTGAAAGGGCAAAAATTACACTCACTTCTAAATGATGATCAAGTCAAATGGGAGTTGTTTTCTCATCCGAGATCCTAGACAAATTCTAACAAACATGCTTTGTCATTTAACTCTAGGGGACTTGTTTACAGGGAAGCAAATTGCTTCTGGTCAGAGAGGTTTTTGTGTGGCCAAGTTTCCAGTATGACTTTTAAAACTTCTTAGAAACTAAATTCCGGGACTCTGAGTCAAAGAAAAAGAGAATGAGAAAGAGGGAGAGAGGACTGAAGAGAACCTTTGACTTTGAGCTACAGGGAAAACCCCAAATTCTGCAAAAATGGCCATTGTTTGAAAGAGCTCTTGTTGCAACTTACCCCAATTCCCCAAAACTCCAGGGCCCCCTTGAGACAGCCCAGCTGCATCTGATACAGGGTTTAGGGGTACCCTACAGCCAGTGCACCTCAACCTTTGTTTAATAACCCTACCCATCCTGGGTCTCCTGTAAATCACATGAGTCTAACCTCAATGGGTGACTGAGAACATGTACCTTTGAGCCTGAAGTGAGAATTTCCACTGGATTTTGATGAATGACCTTGGGTACCGAGTTTGGGTCAGCCTGAGCGTACTCCATCTTCTGAAACAGATTTAGCAACTAATACATACAGGGTGCCCAGGCACTCCATGTTTCATCTAGTTACCTAAGCCCATGGTCGGCAAACTGTGACTCGCGAGCCACATGCGGCTCTTTGGCCCCTTGCGTGTGGCTCTTACTAAGTCTTAGGAGTACCCTAATTAAGTTAATAACAATGTACCTACCTATATAGTTTAAGTTTAAAAAATTTGGCTCTCAAAAGAAATTTCAATCGTTGTACTGTTGACATTTGGCTCTGTTGACTAATGAGTTTGCCGACCACTGCCTTAGACCATGGTCTCCTCAAGTGTTTGCTATCTTTTTTAAAGTTGGGGAGGGGACGTTTGGAAGAGAAAGAGAAAAGATGAACGAACTACCACTGATCATATTAATCGTGCCCTAGAAGCAGTTTTCCTTGTCCTATTATCCAAGCGTAAATGTTGCCCCCACGTTCCATTCACAATGCCAAATGTCAGGGTACAGAACTCCCGTGAGGGCTTGTTTCTGCCTAATGTACCCAGGGGGGTGGGAAGCCTAGAAAACATGAAAGCAGTGGCTCTCAGCTTTAATGAAGTTAACCCGCTGAAACCGGGGGAGGTTCGCCTGAACTACACCTGAAAGCACTTTGATTATGGCATCAGCTTCAAAAGAAGCCCGCTCCCTCCTTTCTGAGCTCTGCTGCATTGAGAAATAGAATTGCACCTTTATATTCAGGCTAATTTCGCCGCCTTGCTGAGGGCTGAAAGCATTCGTAAGCATGCTGAGGCTGTAAGGGAGGGGGGCTGCTCCTCTCCATCCCCACCCCTCACACCAAGTCCAAATGGATCTAGGACACTCTAAACCCTTCCGTTTGGGCCAGGTCCTCAGAACGTCAAGTCCAGCACGATACACTTGGGCCAGGTCCTCAGAACGTCAAGTCCAGCACGATACACGCCTTCCAGTTCAGAAAAAAGATAACCTCTCACTCTCTGCCAACACTGAGCCCATTGGGGTTCTACAGGTTTGCCTAAGACAAAACAAAAAGCAAAAGCATCTCTGGCCTTCCTTCTGTAAATCCCCCCCTTTCTTAACAGATGCACCTCCTTTCGCTTTTTGATATTAGTATTTCATTCTCTGTTTCCTCTTATTTTGTACTGCTTTGCATTTGTTTACTTCTGCTTTCTCTTTCATTTTTCCTTTTTTTCCCCTGATCTTTGTCCCAGCATTCTTTTGATTTCCTGTCGCTTCTCACCCTCTTGGATTTTAGTTCTGCATTTTCTCCTGCTGTTTCCTTTTCTGGTCCCAGCTGCCCCCTAATGGTTTTCAAGATCATTACCGCTTCAGGCACTGAGGAGAGAGAAGGAGGGAGGGAGGGAGGGAGGGCTGGAGAAAGGGAGCTGGGGAAAACATAAAATGTATGTTTGCTTTTAACTTGGACATAGATCGTTTTGATATCTCTGGGAGGGCACCCCAATCCTGCCTCAATGGAGAAGTGACCTGGAGAGGTGAACTGGGAAACTGGAGGACAGGGTGGGAGGGAAGCGTAAGTCTTCACTGAATACCTTTTATGTGTTTTTTAATTCTTTTAAACAATGTCCATATACCACTTATTCTCCCTCTTTTTTAATTTTAAAAAGAAATAGAATCCACGTCTGGAGTTGCAGAAGGAAACTGCCTCCACACATGGTTTCGTGATCCCCGCGGGAAGCAAGCATCCTCCTGAGCCCTCCCAGTCAGGGCTCTCGTCCAGATCCTGCCGGCTGATTGGCAGCTCAGTAGACTGCGGAGGAGTGCATATGAAGGGGGAGTGTGGGAACTAATGACTATGGTAGGTGTGAATTAACCCACCCTGGAGTCTCCTCAATAGCAAAAGGTCAGCTCCCTGACTCTCGCCTTTCCATCACGACTTTCATGCTCAAATTAGCATCTATTGCCATCATAATGTAACAATCACTTGACATGTCGATGTCTAATTAAGGTACCATAAGTCACAAGTTACAAATTTGAAAATAGCAATAGCCACACACAAAAAAAGCCCCTTATTCCCTTATAAATCTGTGGGGCTTGCTGGGTAGGTACGCATGCGAACGAAAGAAAAGCAATGGGCACTCGTGATAGAAGATTTAAGTTTCCAAGAACACTGATCTATGAGAGAAAACTGCTTTAGTGAGAGAATGGGAATGTTCCATTCAAAATAAGATATCGCTGAATAGTAAATAATTCCAGACCGTCATTCTAAAATTTCCAATCATATCTCCTATAAATGCTGTGAGATTACAAATAAGTTCTTGGCCTTTGTGTCTGATTGTGAAGTGGAATACGTAAAAAATTTTGAGGGACTGGGAAAATTTGTCTGAAAATATCTCCTCTAAAAGCTCCGCCAAGTTGCCTGCCATACGTTTTGAGAAAAGACACCCAATATAAATACTATGATAATGGAACATCCCATCCAGCCCCACCAGTGCATTTACATACATGATTATTAATTTCAATTACTTAGGGTAGCTGTGAAATTAGGACTACATCCAGTTTCAAATTTATGAATGAGGATGGCGTCAGAAAAGAGCCCAGCCAAAACACAAACCTGAAAAGGATCAGTAGTCATTCAAACCAACCTCTTCCTTCTGTGGGTGAGAAAGCTGGTCCCAAATTGGTTAAGAGACTTTTTCAAGGACACCCAAGGGCAGTGGAGACCTCAGGTCCGTCTGCCCTGACCTCAGGTTTCGGCCACCCCAACCTGCTTCTCTCTGGTGAGGACTGAGGCAGAGGTCAAGAGCCTGGGAGCACTGTGGAGTCCCTGATTCCTGGTGAGCGCTCCGGAAAGTCATCCAAGAGCGCATAGAGGGGGCACAGGATGATGGACAATGGTATGAGCCAGCCCTTCTCTTCCGCACCAAATAGACACCAAACATTTTCAAATGATGCTTCTGCTGATATTGGCGCTCATTCTTTGGTGAACAGATGAGGTAGCCTCAGGTGCTCATAAGGGTCTGAATTTCTCTGGGCTTCGATGGGGAATGTCATACTCTGGTCTAGTGAATATCGAAAGCTGAGTTGCCCAATATGGTAGCTGTTAAACACATGTGGAATCTGTATATTTCTGAGAGGCTAGGAAGTTGTATTTAATAAAATGATAGTCAGTGGCTCAGTCAGACCAGGCACATCTCAAATGCCCAGTAGCCATTTAAGAATGCCAATCTCTCCAACAGGACAGGGAGCTGCACTGCTGCTCTCAGTGGAGGCATTGACTAGGTCCTTCATGAAGCACCAATACCTCAAATGCATAAAAATTAGTGTAGCAGCAGGAGATGAGCTTCATGCTTACGACAAGCAGAGCAGAGAGAGCAACATGACTTTCCTTTGCAAGGATTCCAGGAATGTTTGAATGAATTTTGCACATTTCACTCCTTTTCCCCCCCTTATTTTCATTCATAAGGTTCCCTCCTACCTGATCCAGTGTCTGTGTCTGAGAAAGAGATGAGACACACACAGTTTAGAGTACAGGAGATTTCAATACTTTATGGAAATCTGTAAGAATTCTGGGAACCCACCAAAGGTAATATCAGATAGAAACTGCCAGGCAGTGTTCAAATGTGTTGAAAAGAAAGAAAAACGTTGATTGTTTAAAGGGTGAGGAAGGAAACCCCTATTGACCAGAAACCTGGACTTTAGCTTCAAACAAAAGAATACAAAATGAGGAGCTTTTACATTTTAACCGAAGTTTTTGCCTCTGAGACAGATGCGGCTAAATATTAACTAAAGCCGTGTAGTAAATTACAGATTAAGATGCAATTAGGCCTCAGACCTGCCCCTTTCAGGGTGAGAGCTTGTCGATGTCAGGGCTGAGATAAGGGGAAGCACCCTGTGACAGGTGCCATCTATTGTGGAAGCACGAAGCTTCTGGAGCTTTCAAATCCTGTGTTCCCAGGAGGCAAGACCCAAATGTCTTACTCGCTCACGCACCTCCTGCACAGTCATGCTTCCATGAGCATCTAATGAGTACATTGTGATGAACGCAGATGGAGAGCCGTACCTGAAACAGACCTCTAGTAACAACCAGTGGTTGAATGGGTTGGTGGTGAAAGGGCTGGATCCAGCTCCGTAAACCCCGTCAGCGGGCACCTTGAACTTGTTCCTGCAACCCTCCCACCCTGGAGCCGAGCTTTTCCTATATTCAAATCGGTTCTTTGCTGTTGCTGCTAAATAAAGGTCATGAGGTAGAGCTGGTAACCTCCCCCCTCACCCCCCCGCCCCCCGCCACCCTCCTGCCGGCATTTTAAGGGCCATGTTTTTGGTGGCTTTTCTCAGAATCTTGACATATGTGCCCCCCATTTGAAAAGTGCCTGGAGAGGAGATGTGGAAAAAAACAGGGATCCAGGTGTCCTTCAGTGAAAGTGCCAACATCGAAGGCTGTGTGTAAATAAAATACCCCCAGGACAGAGGCTGCCCATTGCTTGGCCTATTAAGCATCGCCTAAAATGTGCATTAAGATTCAGATCTGTAGACCACCCCAGATCCAAGAAACCCAACCTGCATTGGTAACACTCACCCTAGGTCAGCGATTCTCAACCTGTTTCATCTCATGACACACATAAGCTAATTGGGAAAATTCTGTGGCACACAAAATTTTTTTTTTTTGCCAGTCTGCCAAAAAGAAAATAGGTATAATTTTGATTCATTCACACCATACGGCTACTGTTGTGTTAGCTGCTGTTATTTATTTTCTTTTTTCTTTTTTGACAATTTAAGGGGAAAGAGGTCAGTGCCCCTGACTAGAGAGTCAGGTATTGCATGTTTTAAACATTCGTGCAGCACCCTTGTTGAACATCGTTGCCCTTGGTGATTCGGATGAGCTCTCTTGGTTTGGGACTGCCCCGCTGGGAACGCCTGGGTTTCCACTGGGTGCGGCCAGGTTACAGCTTCCCTCAGCATCATTCACAAATCTTTTATGTTTCCCATATCCCTTCCTGTCAAAGGAATGGAATGTAGGGTGAGATTACCTATTATTATTTCACAATTAAGGATAATGATGTAAAACGTCCGAGGTGAGTCAGGGATGCTTCCAGAAATCTCAGCCTCTAGTCGGTTCGGTATTTATGTTCACAAGCCCATTGTTTCTGTTGACGCAACCAGCCTTTTAGTAGGCAAGCATCTCCATGGGTCAGGGACGTAAATTCACAAAATAATGAAAAGGAAAAGGACGGTGCCTGGATCCTCACCCCTGCACCTCTGGTGGTAACCGAACCAACTGCAGCCAAACCCCTGAGATTCCAGTCTAGACAAAAGCTGGGGCTTGGCAGGTCTGAGCCAGCCCCAGTCTGGAGAATTCCCCTAAAGGTTCATTTTCCATTGGGCACATGTGGGATTTGTGTTTAGTTCCCAAGAGTCCTTGGAAGTCCTAGATTAAAGCAATTTTCCGTCCTCCCTGGGCCCGTGGAGTCTTGTTCAGAGAGGGCTGGAGGGGAACTGGTCTCACTCTGCCTCTCGCCTGGTCTGATAAAGGGCTTTGAGCTTCTAGAAATAAAAGCACCAACAGAAGTGCTACCACAGGTAGTTATGACCATTATTTATTGAGTGCTGCCCCCTAGAGGATTAAAAAAATGGAGTCCTGAGGGCTCTGAACCAGACTCACCAGTCTCACCAGACCTCTATCCCACTTCAGGATATCAGGCCTTCCCCTCAACCCCAGGCCCCAAGCTCAGAAGTCAGAGTTGTCATTCTCATGGTTTCCCAATGGGCTTCAGCTTAGTACTGTTTTCTCTCTGTCCTCTTTCCCCTGGCCCTGCCCCTAAGCTCTGGCTACAAGGTTCTCAGAAACAGGATTCTTCCAGGCTGGACACTTGCGAGAATGGTCTGGCCAGCCTGGTAAGTGGTCAGGGGAGGTGATACTAAATGACCCTCTAGGCACTGTCACTGTAGATAGTGCTATTTGTCCCTAGGTTAGCATCTTGGCCATAGTAGAAGCGGGGGGGGGGGGGGGGGGGTCTCTGCTGAAGATTCAAACTCCACACTGCCTCTTTACTCCATTGAATATCGGGGAGTGGCCGTCTTTCTTTATAACTGACATTTAAACAGGGGATAAAGTAAACCTGGAGTTTTTAATATTGTGGATGTGCTCTCCAGCCAAGGAAGGAAGGAGGGAAAGAAAGGAAGAAGGGGAGGGGGGTGAAAGGTAGTCCCCCCTGGAGGTATGCTTGCTGGGAGGAATCACCAGGCCTCTGCTAAATGCCCTTTCAGACCCGGCATCTAAGATCCACAGTGCGATAGGCAGCCTGTGGATTCACACAGCACCTTCCAACCCCTCCACGGCTTGGCTCCACTATTTGCAAATCACTTCTGATTCAATTTTGTTTTGGTTATCTCCGTGTAAATAACAGTTAAGTGGGAGTCACAGATTTTTCAAACACTAAAAGTGATAAACAAAGCTAATGGCAAATCCAGATAAGGAGGAAAACCACCCAGAAGAATCCACAAGTACAAGCAAAGAAATAAATGAGATAGTCAGATGTGTGTGTTTCTTGTTACCAAAACTTTATTTTTCTTCATCTGCAGAGTGGCAGGAAAGTACATGCGGGGTGTTATTTAGACTGTTCCTGTTGGAGTCTGTATGATAGTGGAGTAATAGGTGCCCGTGAAACAAGACCGTTTAGAATCCACAAAGCCATCCTCAGAAACAAAGATACAAGCGTTTCCCCAACTGTTAGCTTGTAGCTCCCTCTAAACAGTTCTCATACCTTTTTTTTTTTCACCCCAAACTGTGGCCACATTTCCAAGGGGAGAAATGTGTATGTATATTAAGTAGAAACCTTCATGTACCTGTACATGTTGGGGGGGGGGGGGGGGAGAGGTTGGGGGAATCCAGTTCAATGGCCTGAACAAATTCTTTGAAGTCTTTCCTCTTCTGGTAGTTTCAAGTTTAGGGGCGTAGAGAAAAGTGAATCATCACCCAGAGTGAAGAGGAGTGTGTTTGGGACATAACAAAGGATCTCAGTAGTAAACGCAGGGTGTTTGGGATTTTATTCAGCCGGGCCTGTGCGTGTGTGTCGCCGCCACGCACGGCTGCCTGTTCAAACGCATGGCTGAGCTGCCGCCTCGCTCCCTACTCCAAACACCGTGCGCCACCAACGCCATTGCGCGTGGCATTGTGTTGGGTTCTACGTGTGTGGCATCGCGGTGAGGGAATTGGGGGGAACCAGGATTTCCCCCGTTTCCCGCGGAGTCTCCCTCGGGCGGCATCGACACGGCCAAGGACAGCACGCCCTGGAGGTGCCCGGGGGCGCTCCTTCTCCGGGGCATTGCGCACGGGCGGCTCGGCGCAGCCTGAAGCGGAGGAGCCCGGGGTGGGCGGGAGGTGCCGGGTGGGAGAGGGGCGGCGGGGTGGGAGCTGCCTTAACTTTGATCCGGCCGCGGCCCGGGGGAAGCCGCCGCCGCCGCCCCGCCCGAGCTGGGTGCCGCGGCGCTCGCCTCTGCGCCGCGCGTTTCCGCGGCTGCCTCTTTAATCAGGAACACAGAAGGGGCGGGCCCTGAGTCGGCGCGTAATCGGATAGCTGTGCCGCGGCTCTGACATCCACATGCTGCTCTGCCTGAAAAGGCAGGGGGGAGCCCGAGGGGAAGCAGAGATCGCGAGCGAGGCAGCAGCCCGCAGCCCGCCCCCAGCACATCTTCAGACGCGCAGACACTCGGCGAGGCGCTGGGCGAGGTGGAGGTGAAGGCGGGCGCGAGCGAACTCGGAGAGGGGCTCGCTCGCTCCCAGGCGATCCGAGCCGCCTCCGCCGCACCGCCAGCAGCTCCGGCAACGGCACCGGCACCGGCAGCTTCCTTCCTCAGACTCCCCTCGTGAGGCTGGCCGAGCGGGTGTAGCCGTTGGGGGAGGATCCCGCTAGGGGAGCCCGGCAAGGGCTGGAGCCGGGCGGCCGCCTCCCACCCGGGCTGTCCGGCGGTGGGTGCCTCCGCCCTCTCGTGGGTCCCGGGTGCCGGGGGATGTGTGTCCGTTTACGCCTCTGAGATCACACAGCTGCCTGGGGCCGTGTGATGCCTAAGGCAAGTCTTGGCTTTTATTTTTATTATAATTTTTTTTTTTTACGCTTGGCTTTCGGGAAATATTCGTGATGTTGTAGGATAAAGGAATTGATACTTTGAGGAACTGGAGAGGACATAGATCCGTTTTGTGTTTAAGAGAAGAGAACAGTCCCCTCTTCCCGGCTTGCTCCCTCTTGGCTGTTTTCAAGAGCGACCGACCCTCCTCCCGGTGAGGTGGGGATCCAGCAAGGATAAAGGTGAAGACGGGCCGCCGGGGCCCAGGAGGGAGACGCTGACCATTAGAATCCTCTGCAGAAGACACTGTGAGGAAGACCACAAGAGCGAGAAAAAACACAAAGACTTACAATTATACCAGAACCCACACATCCAGCCCTGGAGAGAGCCTCTTTCTCCAAAATGGATATGTTTCCTCTCACCTGGGTTTTCTTAGCTCTCTACTTTTCAGGACGCGGAGTGAGAGGCCAACCAGGTAAGCCCCTGAAAGTTTTTTTTTTTTCTATTCATCTCAACATACTTTCCCTTTAAAAGTAACTGCTAAGGCAGGGAGGGGGGCACAAGGAATGGCATAGAAGGAGGCATCCTTAATACTGAATAATTTAAAGAGCCATCCCAGTCGGCCCTCCCTACCTTACACCACCATCACCACCACCACCACCACCACTGCTAAAACCCAACTTCATTCTCCTGCGAGGAGTGTGTGTGTGTGTGTGTGTGTGTGTGTGTGTGTGTGTTGAAACATAGACAGAATTTGGCGGTGTTCAGATGTCACATATGGACTGAATCAAAGGTTTAAAAATACTACAAAGCCTTTCTGCATTACAGTTTTTGGGATTTTTTTTCCCTTTCTTGAAGCAGAGCACATCTCCCTGGAGTTCCTTCAACCTAGCCAGCGGAATATAAATCATGTGCATTCCCTCCACGGAGCTGCGTTGAGCAATGTTAACTGAAGGGCTTGGGAAAGGCAAGAATCTAGTTGTTTCCCAGTGCTGTGGGTTCTTTGCAGAATGTGCGGATCCGCCTCAAAATCGCAGGGCTCGGCCGATGGGGCTTTCCGCAGAGCCAGGGGCTTGGGGCTGGGTGCTGCTGGCCCAGCCAGGTGGTCCATCCACCCTGCTCTCCTTCCTGCATCCACGTGTTATCTGGGAAAGTAAATCCTGTTCTTTTAAAAAATATTATTAGATAAAAAACAAACTGCGTGGCCCTCCAAGGTCTCTCTTGTGAAGTGGTTAGAAACTTTTGAGTGGAATTTGTTCTCAAAACCACTGCCAAAAAGGGTGTGTAGACTGAGTGCAGAGATAAGCACCCGAAGGCCCCGAATGTCTGGGGCCAGTGTGTGTGTGGAGGAGGGTTTGGTAAGGGGTCAAGGGGTACACTCCCTGAACAGGGATCTCTGGAGTCAGGGAATATGGTGGGTCTTGTTCTTCCTCCCTCACACCACTCTCCAGGGTGAGCCTCTCTCCCCTCTGAGAACAGTGTCTGGGATCTGACTGAACTCTTGGAGCTGCTACAGGTGATTGAGAATGAGGAAACCATCTATGGGGAAAGAGGAAAAAGAGAAAGGAGGAAAAGCCTTCCTGGGGTGCCCTCACCCAGCGGCACTTCCAAGGCTCTGGCTGCAGTACCCGGCTCACCTCTGGCAGGCTCCTGGGCACCTCCTCCCATCACCAGGGCTGGTGGGGCCAGCGTGGGGCCTGCTTTGACGGATGGGGAAGTTGGTTATCGCCTCCTAACACATGCACACGCCCCCCTTTAAGCTCGGCTGTTTATTTGAGGGGGAAGAAGATTCGGCATTGCCCTTCCTATCCAAACCCTCATGTTTGCTGCGCCTGCTCTGCCATGACTGATCTCAGGGCAGCTGCAAACCCTATCAAAGAGATGAGTGCAGGTCCCACTTGGGGAGGTCTCCTGTGCCTCCCCATTCCTTCTTGCCTTGCTTCCAAATTCCCAGTTTGATGTGAAATGAAATTACCTCCCACAGACCTGAAGGCTGCATAAATTATGTATGTTTGTGTGATTCGCTGTGTGTGTGTGTGTGTGTGTGTGTGTGTGTGTGCACGCTCCCGCGCGCGGTGAGGATGCCCACGGTATATTGTGTATTCCGGCACGGTCGCTGGTAGACCCCGGTGTGCGAGTGCGCGGACACTGGTGCGCACCCCGGCACACACTCACACGCGCGCGCACACACACAACTTCAGATTCTGTGTGCTGTGCAGAGCGGGAGGGGTCGTGAAGACTCAGGGGCCATCTTCTACCCCAGATGTTCGCACAAATGTCCCCTCCTCCCCCCGCCCGGCGCCGTGTGGATGGAGTGTGTACGTGTGTGCGACAGAGGACGGGACCCACTCCCGCTCCGCCACCTGCCTCCGCGCTCTCCGCAGCGCGCCCCCTCCCCGGCCCCTCGCCGCCCTGCGTCATTTCTAGAGAAGCCGGAGGCGCAGAGCGCGGGCAGGTCGCCCTCTCGGGGGGACGCGGAGCTGCTCAGGATTTCCGTCCGAGCGCCCACCGGCACCCTGGCAGCTGGCGGCGGTGGCAAAGGGCGAGGCCCAGCTAGACCTCTGACTCACCCGGTGCGCGCCGGCCTGGAGGGGACGGGACAGCGGCGGCGGCGGGAACCCATTCCGAGGAGTCGGGGGTGGGGGGGCGTCGGGGGGGGGGGGGAAGGAGGGCGGAAGGTGAAAGCGGGAGGGCGATTGAGCAAATAACCCCTCGGCGGCGTGCAGCCTCGGCGCCCCCACTTCTCCGCACGCCGCTGGGCCGATCCCAGCACCGCCGCCTCTCGGCCTCCCTTCCGCTCGCGCTTGGGGCTCAGGACCGCTCGGCGGGCCCTCCCCGAGCGCCCCCTCTGCCTCGCGCGTCCCAGGTGCTGCATTACCCCCTCTCACCCCTCATCCCCCACCCCCACCCCATCCCTGGAGGGCCGGGCCGGCGGGGCAGGGGGATCCGAGCTGGGTGGCGGGACGCCGGGGTGGGCTTTCCGAGCCGAGGGCGGAGGCGGACAGGAGCCAGCTGGATGGAGCCGCGGGGCTGCGCGCCGCCTGCACCGCCTCTGGCCGCGCTGCGCGCCGAGCGCTCGCCGGGCGCCGAGACAGGTGAAGAGCACGCGGCGCGGGCGCCCACGTGGTGGGGACGCCGTGGCCCCCAGCGCCCCCCACCCCCAGCGCCATCTCTCACGACGCATCGATTTGTTTGGGCTACGCAGCAGAAACAGAGCCCAGCGATCCATAAACATTCTATTAGGCAAAAATATCCCCAGTGAAAGCAAAACCGAGGCTCAAGCCTGGGCAAAGTTGGCCGACTCCAACTCCCCCAGCCTTGCCCCTCCTCCTCCCGACTGAGGACAGCGCCGGGAGAAGCTCGCGGCTTTTCCTCCACCCTGTCCAGTGCCAGAAAGTCTCGGCTGCCGCTCCCTGCTCGGGAGAAACCTCTGCAGGGCTGCGAGCCTCCCTCCCCTCCCCGCCGCCGCCGCGCTCTTTGCTTTTCCACGTGAGAAAAGGAAATAGTCACGGCCGATGCTTCATTTCCACTGATTGATTTCTTTTTAATATCAACACAAGTTAATGGAGGCGCGGCGAGCTGTGATGCAGCGGCTGCCCCCACCCTGCGCCTGGGGCTGACTGCACCGCAGCTTTCCCCACCAGGTCTAGGGCTGGGGCGCGGGGCTGCTTGGAGAGGGGGGCGGGGGGGGGGCGCACAGGCCCGCAGAGCTAACGCCCTAGGGCTGGCGAGGGACGGTGGTGGGAAGAACCTGGTGACCCCTGGGAATCAGGGAGTGCTGCGGGAGTGGGGATCAGCTTTCCAGGGCACGCTCAGGGAATCCGGCTCCTCCGTGTCGCAGCTTCTGCGGCTCCGGCTGATCTGTCTGGAAGGAGAGGGAATGCGCGCTCTGGTTTCTTGGCGTGTGCTCACTGCTTTGCCTCCCCCGCCCTCCCTCCCTTCCTTCCTTTCGGTTTCAGACAGAGAGGAGAGCCCCCTGGCGCTAGCCATTCGCTGTCAGCGCCTTGCCACGAAACTCCCCTTTGCTAGAGTTAATCGTGGTCCGCAGGGGACTAGGTTACGCTCAGGAAATCATTCAGGCCCTGACAATGGGTTTCTTCAGATGGTGGCAACTCCCAGCCCCAGGGTCCACAGCGCTTCGGGCCAAAAGAACCCACACCCTCTCATCTCCAAACACCCGCCTCCGCCCGGAGAGCTTTGATCGCGCTGGGGTTTTACTGCCACGGACACGGGCGGACGCGGTCAATTCAACCTTCTGTCTGAAATGATCAGATAAGAGGTGTAAATTGGCGGTGGGAGACAGGCCTGGGGTCAAACTAGTCCTGAAAGAGACGCACTGAGGGGCTGGCTAGGCTCAGGATAAGGGTCCGAGGAGGATTTCTCTTTTAGCCTGTCTCTCTCCAAATGCGGGATAATTATGAGCAAGCATAATAACGTGCAACAAAACGATACACTCCTAGATTCTACACAGACAGTCTGCTCTAGGCTCCGGGGACTGGTCTCATGCCCGCATTCCATGGGTGCCCAGTAAACTTTACCCCATAAACTGCCGCTGGAGGTAGTGAAACTGCGGCCTCTCGCCAACAGAGCACACAGTGCAAAGCAGTGGGAACAGCACGGGGGGTGGGGGTGGGGGTGGGGGCGCCTCGGCAAGCTCCTTCTTGTCCAAGATGTGCCGGCAGAATTGTGACTGCCCAGGCAGCACCGCAGGTTTGACTTTCTGGGGCGTCCGTCCATTAGGCCGCAGAGCTCCCTGCTGACAACATGGAAGGTTGGAAGGCTGCAGGGACCGGAACCCCAGGCTATGAAACAGGACTCCTGCTGTCTACCAAGTGGTGTCTACCAATGAAAGGCCAGTTTCTACCTGCATTGAGTTGAGAGGCATGAATGCAAGTAACAGTCAGGGAAGGGCCTGGGGTGGAGCGGGGGTCATGGGGAGAGGCACCTTGGACTAGATGATTTCTGAGTAACCTGCCTGGTGTTTTCACGCAGCTGCTCATGGAAGCAACCAAGGCAATGAGCTGACTTTGGGTAACCCAAGTGTGGGACAATTCTGGGCTGACAGAATTCAGAGCTAGATTCATTGGTAAAGAGTTTTCAGAACGTATTCTGTGAAAGTCCAGTTTGGGAAGACGTTAGGAAATAGAGATGTGACTTTCCTTTCCTAAAAAGATGGAGCAGAAGCGTAATACCATCTTGACTTCTTACACTGACGGGACAGGATGCGAAAGGTGACGTCTGGGAAGTCGTTTTTAATGTCATTAACATACTTGATGTATGGGATCATCTGTCCATCATTTGCCATTGGACGCCGTGAAGGCACCCTCCTGGAGTAGCAGAGATGTGTTTGATCCCAAAAGTTAGTCTTTGTTCTGTTCCTTCCAGGGAAGGAACTCTAAAAAAAAATTTTTTTAACCCATTCCGGGATGCTACTGTGGCAGCTCGGCCTAGAGAGCCTACGGCACTTTTCACAGCCTTATCTGCCACGATAAGAAGTGATTGAGGGGCCTAATGGTTTCCTCACCGAACAGGATTCAGTGGGGTTGGATTCCTGGATACTGTGGCCTTGTAGTGTGGCTGGCCCTCCAGGAGAAGGCATCTTCTAAAGGTTTAGGAAGCTGTCAAGTTTAGATAAGGCTGAGCTCTGATCCTATGGGACCTTGGTTGTATTAATAAGGAGAAATTAATTTTTAACCACTGGGAAGGTTGCCAAATTATGTGACCTTTGGCAGACCAGCTGTGCTATAAAAATAAATCCCCCATTTCTGAAAACGCTGCTCCTATCCAGTAGAACAATAACAACCTGGCATTTAGCACAGATGAGCAGCAGGGTTGAGAAGAAAGGAGAAAGGGGGGCGGGGGGGGGGGGCGTTGCCAAGAAAAAACCTTCCAATGTTGTAAGGCATAGTTTCAGGCCTGAGCATCCTACCTACCCCCCTGCCCCCCCCCCCCAAACACATGCTCTGGTTTTCAGTACACAGGAAAGAGGGCCAGGGGGACCAGGAGCGGGGTGCCTGTGGGAGCAGGGAGTGGAGAAGGTGTTAAATGCTTCCAGCCCTCTCACACCCCAGCCTGAACACATCTCGCATTGTCCACACGGGCAGACTGCTGGCACAGGAAGAGAAAAAGGAGTTTCCATCAGGCAAAATGTTTGTCTTCCCTAATGCCGCTAAATGAGCTTGTCACCTAGAAGTTTGGGGAAGACCTTCATTGGGCTTTCCAGCTTCTGAAGCTTTGGAGCCAGACAGCCTGGTTTTAAAACCCAGCCGCGCCCTGCGATCCAGAATACTGAATCTCCCGTGCCTCAGTTTCCCTCTGTGCCTCCGTTTCCTGGTCTGTCAGATGAGTTTGAGAATGATATAGCCCACCTCATAGGTATTATTACCTGCCTATTCGGAAATCATGTCATCTTTAAAACAGCCTCAGTGGAGTTTACTGTATCACAGAAAGCACAGTATAAACATTGTGGTCAATTTACATTATTTTGTGAGCTTTTTAATAAGTAAATAATTATTCCTTCCCAGTTCTTACTCCACTAACCTTTTACCTGTGTTTTATAAGCATGGGAATTATCTCTCCACACTCTGTCCTTTAGAGACAGGTATTCCCTGCTTGGTTCTCATCTTAGATATCCTTCTCCTCTTTGCTTCTTTTTTCTCCACGTTCAGTGTTCTCACCTCTACTGATTTTTTTAAAAATCTCTCCTCTTTTCCTTTTCCTCTCTTCTGTGCTTCATCAGGAGAATGTGCTCAGCAGGGATCCCAGTGCTGAAGTTACCTTCCCTCCCCCCGAATGTGTAATAACTTCTACTGTGGCATCAAGGCCCTTCAGCAGCTGAACTCAAAAAAGTCATCATAAAGACAAAATAGCTTTTACCCAGCAAGACTCTTAATAATCCCATTTCCCTCTGGGTCTTCATAAAAGAGTCATGATCTAATCCAGAAGGAAAGGGCGGGGCCTGGGACACACAAAAGGAAAGCTCTCCCCGTGGTGTGCAGTGGACGGGGCTGCAGGCCAGCTTAATGCAATGTCCAGTGTGACCCTCCAGAGATCCTGTGATAGCCAGTGATCTGGCCAGTCTTTCAGAGAAAAAGATAAAGGGAATTGCAAATTATCGGACTGAGTGGTAATAATAATTGTTGTGATAAAAAGGGAAAATAAAACAGATGTGCCCCAAAGGCATGTTGGGGGCCAGGGGAAGAAAGATGGGTAGAGAGAAATGAACTAAAACCCAGCAAGAGCCAATCCATTCCCAGCACAGGTTTAGTGATGAAGTAATAGTTTGCATCTTTCTGGTGCTACTGACAACAAATATCTAGAACTTGCCTTTGGGAGGGTGGGGGGCTGGAGTGAGGGGGCAAGAAAACATTCCAATAAATTATTTTTACTATTATTAGAATTAAAATAGAAGTGTCATTTGAGCGTCTTCATTATTATCTGAGGTTACAAGTGTCATTTGAACGTCCTCATTATTATCTGAGGTTCGGGTGTCTTCAGATACATGGTTCACAGTAACTCTACCTTGACTTATGACTAGGTGCTGGTATCCCAAACAAATCATTTAAACACCCAGTTCACCACTAAATTTACCATTAGTATCAGCTGGGGGCTGGGTAGGACTCGTTGGAACTGGAGAAGCACAACAATTTGTGATTAGGCTTTCTTAGCATTTGTGGCACCTACTGATACCTTTGGTGTTGCTTTAGGCAACGAGCAATTTATTAATTTGTCAAACCTCATTGACACTGACTCTTGGGAAAAGCTCTGGGTTTGATCCTATAAAGTTCTCCAAAGATGAGTCAGAATGGAGCCACTCATACCCTCGAGTTGAAGTGGTCCATCAGAAGGGATAAGGCTGTTCCGAGCTCTCACATACCTTGGAACAGCGACTGCCAACCACTGTGCTACAAGAATGTGTAAAACATGCAATACCTGCCTATTTAGTCAGGAGCACTGACCACTTTCCCTTAGATCAGTGGTTCTCAACCTTCCTAATGCCGCGACCCTTTCATACAGTTCCTCGTGTTGTGGTGACCCCCAATTTCATTGTTACAAATTGAACATAATTAAAGCATAGTGATCAATCACAAAAACAATATGTAATTATATATGTGTTTTCCTATGGTCTTAGGCGACCCCTGTGAAAGGGTCGTTCAACCTCCAAAGGGGTCGCGACCCACAGGTTGAGAACCACTGCCTTAGATTGTCAAATAATAAAATGACAACAGCCAATGCAATAGCCATCAGTGTGCATGAATCAAAATTAAACTTTTTTATTTGTCAGGTCGGCAAAAACATAATATGGTTTAGTAATTAGCTTACGTGCTCCATGAGATAAAAAGGGTTGAAACTCACTGCCTTAGAAGATACTGAAGAGCTTCGGAGTCCCAGGTTTGGGTGGCCAGGGATGGGGGAGGGTGCACTGAGCCTGATTGAGGGCATAGATGGGATTTAGGACTGGGAAAGGCATAAGGGAAGGGGGAGCTGGGAATGGAGAATTGGACGCTGGGTTTGTTGGAGGTGACACTCAGAAGCTTCAGTGTGGAGGGAAATGATTGCAAACAAGGTTGGAAATAGTAGCTCGGGCTAAATGCAAGGCCCAAATTGCTAGGCCAAGGGGTTTAGATTTCATTTACTAACCAATGGGGAGCCATAGATGTTTCAACATAAGCCCTCAGTTAATCAAAATAAATGAAGAAAACTATTATATTACTTTTTTTTCTCCCTCCTTGGGTTTTTGGAGGGACCTCAAAATTATTCTTCTTCTATTTCCTTCCCCAAATGCCTGTTGAAATGGTCAGGAATTGTAATCCCAGATCTCTCATCAATGGCATCAAAATTACATTTGCAATGAAGGCTGGAAAAGAGTGGACATAAATATAAACTAATGCTATTATACCGGCTGCCCTATTGGAATTGCATTTGTTTATGATATAAGATGACAAATAACAAGGTTACCACAGGTGGCACGATTCGAGGCCAGGGAGGTAATCACATCAAACTTACATTTTAATGATTAAACAGGGCTTCATTTTTAGAATCCAGATTGAGGGGAAGAGACTTTCCAAAGCTCTATTTCCAGACCCAATTTCCAGTTGTCCCCATGGGGAACCTTTGGAGTTGTTCTAGAAGAGGGGGTGTTCCCCCCCTTCCCTTCTCCTCTTTCCATGCAGGCTTCCTCTCCCCCTCCCTAACCCCCTCCCCCTTGCCTGGCCGAAGATTCTTTCATTCCGATTTTGAACTTTATCACTGCAAAAGTTCACAGGGGTTTCCATTTGCCGTGCCTTCAGGAGTGCATCACTCACTGCCACTGCCCCATAAATTGAATAGATTGCGTCCCTTCCCCGTTGCCTTAGGAAGTGGTCAAACAGCCGCATTCCTGGGCTGATGGATTGGCTCATTTCTTCCCCGCTTAAGCCAAGATACAGATTTTATGAGACTGTCTTGAGACAGGCTAACGGCGCTTTGAATAAAACAAAACCCAGCCTCAGCTCACAGAAAAGGAAAACTCTTAAAAAGCAGCTCGTCCAGGGTAAGCGAGCAAAATTTGGTTAAGACCCTGAGCAGAGAGAGGACTTCGGTGATGGCGGCGAGGGATTTTAAGAAACACTCTTTGGTCTTTTTTATGCATCACTGTTGCTGACAGGCTCACACACAGAACTGCGTATCCATAATATTTATAAATATGCAGCCGCAGACCCAGTTAAGAAAGGAAACTCACGTCAGTAGAGCTAATGTGATTAAAAGAGACATTTGAACTCTCCATAATGCAAGACAGACGAGTTCTTCTGAAGAATCCTGGAGTTTTGTTTGAGGCTCACCTGGAGCAGATAAAACAGGAGCAACACGTTGAGTAACTAATCTGCTTATCTGGGAGGGGAGAGAACCTTTACATTTTGGTTCCTCTCTGGGCTATAGGATCTTTCCCCCGCCTCATTGTACAGGCTTTGAATTTGAGAACTGGAACTGAACTTTAGACTCCCTGCCCTCATTTTATAGAGGAGAAAAACGAAGGCTCCGAGTGGTCGACTAACTTACCCAAGGTCACACAGCTTGCGAGTGGTAAGACCATACAAGACTTCTTGCTGGCTAAGCGGCAAGGTGGCCACGTTCTCTTGTTAAGTAGGAGAAAGCCTCATCGCCTTGCTACTGGTAAGTCAATGAAACAATGCTGTGCAAATAGGAACAGGACGGGATTATGCTGTCGGTAAAGGATGAATTATAAAGTGTCATTTTAATGGAAATGGGACCGAGTACTTTTCTCCATTAAGTGTCCCCAGGTGTGGAGAATAGAGGTAGAAGTAGGTGTACTCTCGCCTTACTCTCTTTTCCGTGGCATTTAAAATAGCAAGGGCACAGAGCTCTGGCTCTGTGGGTTTTAAACCCTGTTCCAGGAAGGCCTGATGTTCTTAACGGAGATGAGGGAGGGACTTCGAGGCCTGGACAGGACTCCGATTCTGCCACCTTCTGTTCCCACGCCTAAGAGGGGCTCCGCTTTCAGCTGCTCTGCACGTTGGAGCTCAGGGTAGAGTTTTGTTCAAGGAAAGAACAAACAAACACTTCTAACAAGAATTCTGAAAACTACGCACCTAATTCAGTCCACTCATTGCATCACAGTTTAGGAAGCTGAGATCGAGGCAGGTCACTGAGTTAGGAATCCAGGTGCCACGTCTTCTCGGTAATATCAGTACCCCCTCCCCTTCCCAGTAACCTGGTCCCCTTACCCTAGACCAGTGGTTCTCAACCTTCCTAATGCCGCGACCCTTTCATACAGTTCTTCATGTTGTGGTGACCCCCAATTTCATTGTTACAAATTGAACATAATTAAAGCATAGTGATTAATCACAAAAACAGTATGTAGTTATATATGTGTTTTCCGATGGTCTTAGGCAACCCCTGTGGAAGGGTCATTTGACCTCCAAAGGGGTCGCAACCCACAGGTTGAGAACCACTGCCCTAGACCCTCCATCAGTAACACCCTGACTCTCCAATCCCACATCCAGCCAGCCCTAAATTCCCCTGTTTTTTGCCAAGGACTTTTCCCCTCAGTTCAGCTAAATCAAGGGACCTGATTGTTATTATGGGACTGTCAGCAGGTGGTTGCCTAGTGTCACTTGGTGTCACCCCCTTGTGATTCTGATCATTTAAAAGTCTCACTATCCTCAGGCTTCAGTGTTGAACAACTATTGTCAAGTTCAGGCTCTACAGTGATCCTTTAAAACAGCTCCAGTTGAGTTCCCTTAGCAGGCAGACCAGATTTTTAAAAAGATCTTCTTTTAGTCCTTCTTACTAAAAATCTGCTCTTACTAGGAACCAATGAGTTGCCTGAAACTGGGTTCTGTGGGAGGGTGAGTCCCCTCTGAAGCTGGCAGAGCACCTGAGAATTGTAGGTGGACCGGTACAACATTTCTTCACCTGACCCATGGCCTGGTAACCCCAGGGCAGCACGATGGTGCTTAGGCCATCAGCAAAGCAAGGGTATGGGAGGGAGGCAGGGAGGGAGGGGAGAAAAATGTCAGAAATAATCTGACATTTTATATCAAATAAGAACCCTAAGTAGTCCTTATGGGGGGATGGGGGGTGTCAGACCTTTGGGACTCCAGAACATAGTATTCTCTGTATTTCAACTTACTTTTAAAAATTAAATTTATTGGGGCAACATTGGTAAATAACATGAGTTTCAGGTGTACAGTTCTATAATACATCATTTGTATATTGCACTGTGTGCCCACCACCCAAAGTCTAGTCTCCTTGTGTCACCCTGTATTTGATCCTCTTTACCCTCTTCATCCTCCCGTACCCCTCTTCCCCCCCCCCCCCCCCCCCGCCAATCTCCATACTGTTGCCTAGCCCTAGAGCTATCACTTTAATGCTTTTATCCTTGGGCCCCTGAGGACCTGGCCCATCTCAGTTGCAGGAGAAAACTTCTCTGAGCAGATCAGACCTGGGTTTGCCTGCTCCCCTTTTGGAAATGTGCCCCAGGTAAAAAGGTAGTTACAAAAGCAAGGGAGAAAGAAATCCCTGGTCAACTCACCAAACAGACTCAGTAGCTCAGATTTTAGCAGGTCAGCTTCTCTTCTGCGTATGCATACTGGCCTAGAGGCATTTGCCTTGAGTTCACCTTTCTTTCGGCTGGACTGGATGGACTGGACTCCTGGAGAGAGCCAGTGTGCTGTTCCACTTGGACCCAGGAAAGGCCTCTGGGGGCGTGGATAGTGTTGCTCTTCCGAAGCAAACCTGGGTCGTTCCTCTTGGGAGTGTGTTTGCATTTTAGAAATGGAGGGTCCTCAAACCTGGGCATGAAAGATCAATTATCGAAAGGAGGCATGGATGGATTCAGTGTGTCTTCTGTACAATTTTTACTGATAGATTTCAAGAATTCAGTTTTGTCCAAGGAACACAGAAATGAAAACTCTAGTATTTAACTTGATGGACCTGTCTGTGCAAATGATGTCTGATCTTGTGTGAGAAGGCATGAAAGTTTGTACCGGACTAAAGTGTTAATTTCATGTATCTATATATATATATTTCAGAAAGGAAGGACGAGGGACAGAGGGATTGAAACATCAATGATGAGAATCGTTGATCGGCTGCCTCCTACACACCCCTACTGGGGACCAAGCCCGCAACCCAGGCATGTGCTCTTGACTGGAATTGAACCCGGGACCCTTCAGTCCCCAAGCTGATGCTCTATCCACTGAGCCAAACCAGCAAGGCCCAAAGTGTTAATTTCTAAAGTGTATGTGTGCCTGATGTATGTTTGGTATCCAAGTGTGTGTTTCTCAGTGTGAGTGCCATCCAGACAAGAATGTGAGCTTGTGCCCGGCTGGTGTTGCTCAGTGGTTGAGCATCGACCCATGAACCAAGAGGTCCCCGGTTCGATTCCTGGTTAGGGCACACGCCTGGGTTGTGGGTTCAATCCCCAGTAGGGGGCGTTCAGGAGGCAGCCAACTCTCTGTCATCCATGTTTCTATCTCTCTATCCCTCACCCTTTCTCTCTCTCTAAAATCAATAAAAACATTAAAAAAATAAACACACATTTAAAAAAAAGAATGCGGGTTTATAAATGTTTGGATATTGGAACGGCTAACCACACACAAGCAAAGCAGATGTTTCAATGAGTTCTCAAATATTTTAATGAGTGCCTCGATTTTCCTGATAAAGAGAGGACAGAAAACAAAAAAGAGTTACTCCTTTTCCTTTGAGTGAAATAAGTTTTTACCAGGAGAACAGGCAGGCAGGCAGCTACGGGACATACACACATAGTTTAACTTTTTTCTTCAGTGGGGAAGTGATGACTCCTGGTGTGGCTCAGAAATGAAACCTTCCTATGAGGAAGTTTCCTGTCTTTCCTGATGATCACGTGTGCCTGCTCTGATTACTCAAAGCACAAACTGGGCGCCGTGGGGGCATTGAGGAAGTCAAGTTCTTCTTTCCATAGAAAAGTCCGTAGGCAATTTCCTCTCCTCCGAGCTGTAAGACGGCTGGTGATCTAAGTCCCCTCCCCCCTCCCCGCCTTCTCAGAGGGCCACTCGTGGTCCTATTTCACATGCGTAAGCCAGGACCAAAGGGCCCCAATCTGACTCGCTACAAGAGGTTAGGTGCCCAGCTTGGGTGAGTGGTGTGGGCACCTGGCCAGCCTTCGGGGACTGGCTGCAGAGGAAGCGGTGGCACCAGGCCCGGCTGCAGCCTCCCCTTCATCTGGGCAGGAGGGCTGGGCCCATTGTCCTTCTGGCCTCGGGAGGGTGCAGGGTCATGAGTTAGAGCAGTGGTTCTCAACCGTCTGGCCCTTTAAATACAGTTCCTCATGTTGTGACCCAACCATGAAATTATTTTCGTTGCTACTTCATAACTGTCATGTTGCTACTGTTCTGAATCGTAATGTAAATATCTGATATGCAGGATGGTCTTAGGTGACCCCTGTGAAAGGGTCGTTCGACCGCCAAAGGGGTCGCGACCCACAGGTTGAGAACCGCTGAGTTAGAGGCTGATGTGGTCTCTGCTGGCCGGAGGAAACGGCCTGCTTTTGTTTTCTACCCAGTAGGAAATGGAACCTGAATCCATTTGGTTCTGGGCAGGGCAACGGGGCACAGTTTGAGCTCTTGGAGGCGCTGATGCCTAAAGGCCACTTGTGTGGATTTGTGTGTCCCCCACCACCACTGTGCCCATCTTTTATGCATTTAAAGCCCGCCCGCCCCGTAATCTAAAGCAGAGTTCTGGGAGACAGTAATGCCAACAGGCGCGGGGAATAGGGAAGTGCACCTGTAGAGTTAAAAAATGCATGACCCTCTTCCTCAAAGAGTGAACGCAGGAGAGAGACCCGTCCTGGAGGGCGGCTGCTGAGCCCTAATGCATAATTCACGGGCCCACGCTGCTCCGTGCAGATGGCGATATTAAATCGTGATTGATGCTAAGAGCGGCACGGCTCTCAGGAAGGTCTCCCGGAGGCTTCTGGATGTTTCCAGGTCTCTTGTGTCTGCTTGTCCTCTCTTCTCAGGTCGTCTTAAGCGAAACCCCCCATTGCCCAGGAACCCCTCCTGGGGATGGAAGATCTTCACTCCCAAATATGTGAGGTTCTTCAAATGTCATCACCCACCTTTTCTGCCTCTGAAGATGGCCCCTTCCCTCCTGGCACAGGTGCATCTGTTCCCTCCAGCCGGGCACTGTGGGGAGGGCGGGGGATGCTCCGCCAGGCTCCCCCAGCCCCTGCCAGAGGGCTGCTGACCGGGACAAAGCAGCAGCACACTCTGCTGGTGGCGCCCAGGCAGGAGGGACAGTGGGCAGAAAGCTCGGGCAAAGCCAGCCGTCCACTCAGCACAAAGCGCTCTTTGTCGAGACTCTGAGGTCAGAGGCGGTGGAGTCTCCTATGCAGATTTTCCACTCCGTGCATAATGAAATCATAAATCAAATTTGTGGTGGATGTGGAATTAAGTGTTTGGGAGTTTTGCTTTTGCTTTCTTTCAAAAAAAAAAAAAAAAAAAGGCTGAAATCACCCTCCAGGGCCTGATCTGGCCCAAAGCTGAAAACGCGTCTTCCGCATCACATGTAATTGTTACCAGGCTTGTGGGTCGGCACCACAAAACCGCTCTTGTCAGTTCCCGGAGCCGTTACTTCTGGCGGCCTGGCCTGGGCTGGGCTGGGAGGCCCGAGAGCATGAAGGATTTATGAGGTAAAGATAGAGGAGAGGCTGAGCGAGCGCAGAAGAAGATGGGCCACGGCCAGGAGACAGGAAAAGGCAGGGAGGCATGTTAACTTTGCAGCTTTCTTGTTCTTTTTTAATCCCAGAGCACGTGATCGGGAACATTGGCGACCACTTTCTGAAATATTTTCATTGGGGAGCGTGTGTGTGCGTGTGCGTGCGTGTGTGTGTGTGTGTGTGTGTGTGTGAGTGTGCGTGCTCAGCCGGGTGATGAGGGGGGAGATGGGCTGAAATAACCTCTTCCACTGAATGAGTAAGTAGGTTAGCTTCCTGGACTGCCATAAAAGGTCTGTAAAACCCTTTCAGGCCACTGGTAGAGGAGAGAAACAAGGAGAGGAGAAGAAAAAAAAATGCTGGAGCATATTTGAAGTTCCTTGGGTTGTTTGCCTTCTCTTTCAGACCCACCCTGTGGCGGTCGTTTGAATTCCAAAGATGCTGGCTACATCACCTCGCCAGGTTACCCCCAGGACTACCCGTCCCACCAGAACTGCGAGTGGATTGTTTACGCGCCCGAACCCAACCAGAAGATTGTCCTCAACTTCAACCCGCACTTTGAAATCGAGAAGCATGACTGCAAGTAAGCACCCTCCTGCCCACTGTGCATCCTTGAGACACCCTCCCTTCATCCCTCCCTCCAGCCCCGGCTCCGACCGCAGCGCCACCTAATGGCCACACTCGAAACACTGGGTCTGCTAAACACCTGGCCTGCTAAACAGTGCCAGACCTGGGTCCCAGGGCAACCCAAGATGGCATTCTCTTTCAGGGGGAAATAAAGGACAGTTGGTCCCAGAGTATGGAGGAAAGAGCCTTCTTGAGTGAATGTGTAAGGAATAGCATCCTATCTTCAAAAGCTGGCAGTGGGGGGAGTTCCCTGTGGGGGCGTGGTGGGAGGTGAACTACAAAACAGCAGCTCTTGACTTTGGGACTTGCCTCCCCCTTGGAGATCTCCCCGTTTCCACTGCTACAACCACACGTAGGAACCCCACCGGCTTCCTTGGTAAAATAGTAGCCCAGTCCCACGTGGAGACTCCCTCTGCACCCAGCCGTGGACACTCGGGCTGTTGTGGTGGCAAGTGGCAGCTGGTTTCCTTGCAGTTAAACATCAGAGTCTCCACAGGTAGATCTAAGATGTGCATTGCTTCTTGGTGTCTGTGCTGCCCAGGTTAGAGTCTCAAGGCTGGATTTATCTAATAAGCACTCTCCTAATTGCTTTGTAAATATCAGCCCACTCCTCTCTCACAAGGGCCCTGGGAAAGGGGGGTCCTTTCCACCTCCATGTGGCCAATGAGAACAGCCAAAGCCCAGGGAACCTAAGTCAGTCACCCGCAGTGACTCGGCTGGTCTCACCACCTCGGTCCTGTCACTGTGGAGATGCGTGGCTCAGGAGACACCACGTGGACATGTAGACATCTGGGAGTGCTTCAGAAATGCCATGTTAACACGGAGGCCCTATAAATCAAGGTGGGGGAGCAGACATCACTGTCATGTCCAGAATGTGAATACAGTGCTTCCTCCTTGAAACAAAAGGGAAAGTTTTCTGTGCAGAAGGTCATGTCTGGCTCCAGAGAAGGGCCTACAAGGTGCCCCTGCTCCAGTGGATGTCCAGTGCCCCCTTATGGTTGATAAATAGTCTGAGCCTTTCTTGTGACCAAGGCAATGCTAGTGATGAGAAATTCATCAAGGGCCAGCTGATGGGAAAGGTGCAGGACTCGGACCTGGACCAGCCAGCGCTTACTCATAGATTCAGGACCCTCTGTAACCAGGCAGAACACAGAACCCTCTGTAACCAGGCAGAACCCTCTGGAAACACTGTAAGATAGAGCCCACTAGATGGTACAAAGCACATTCACATTCTTGGCATGACAATGCTGCCTGCTCCTGCACCTTGATTTATAGGGCCCTCGTGTTAACATGGCTTTCACTGTGAGCCCGTGCATCAATGTCATCGCTACCCTCCGAGGACTGCTTTTCACCTACGCAATGGTTTTCCCCTAACAAGAGTTAGTCTTTGTTGCGAATCCCAGGGTTTCCTGGATAGAAGCCTCATGTGACAAAGAATCATAAGGCCAAGCTTCTAATCGCAGATCGTCTCTTGACTCATTGAAGGACACAGGGTAGCTGCCCAGTTCCTCTTTGTCTAAGTTCAGTGCACACCCTTGGACACGCTTGCACAGAGTCGCAAGGCTGCCCATTCCCTGCCAGTGAACCTCACCAAGAATTTCTGTGAGAAGGGCTTCTTTATGAGGTGTTTTTGCTCTTGGAGCCTCTGGCCGGGCTGCAGGAGGTTGGCACGGACCGAATCGTAATGCACCGAGAAGCTTGGGTCTGAGCTCAGAGAAATTTGACTAAGCACCTCTCTCCACTGAGGGCCAAATTCTGTTATGCTTATGCCAGCAAACCTCCCAGGGAAATTGCTAAGAGGTCATCCTATGTATATTCATAGCGGCAGAGGGAGAAGGCACGGCTTTGGGAGGAAACATTCAGGAGCTGGTGAGCATGGCTTTAAACACGTTCGGAAGTGTGAAAGGCCAGGAAGACACGCTCCCGCCCTGTTTGGGGCTGCAGGGAGCCCCTTCCCCTTCCAAGACCCAGCTCCGGGGATGGGAGAACTCGGATTGCTGCAGCCCTCGGGGAAGAGGGCAGAGTCCTTTCACGCTGAGCTGGAGCAGGCGCGGGACAGGTTATCCTCCAGCTTATCATCTTCACTAAGTAGCTTCCTGTTTGCCTTCCCAACTCCCCCATTCTATGCTGCTGGCTGGAACCGGAAAGGTCAGGAGGGTCAGAGAAAACCCTTTCTGGGGTCTCTCTCCCCCAGTGCCAAATTGTCAGAAAGGGTCTGTTGGGGTCAAGCCCCTGCTTCTTAACCTCGTCCTTCATTTCTCCCCCCTCCCCCGTGTCCCTTCCACTCCCCATGTCTCTCTCACCCTGATGAATTTTTGTATTTAGAGAGACACATCCGGTCCTCTCAACCTCTCGCTCTGCACGGTATTTTTGACATTCTTCCCCGGCCATTTGCATTCAGAATCGATGGGCTTCTCCCCCGCCGCCCTGGCTCACTTGCGAAAGGAACAGTTAATCTAATGGAAGTCCCGGAAGTTCTGCCCGGTGCCTCCTCATTTCCCCCTCTCATTTCTGTTCCGAGGGGGCTCCTGGGTTTGGAGAGCACGTACCAGCATAGGAGCTTAGCCTCCTTTCTCCTCTGATTCCGGGGCCTGTTTCCAAGTGGATGCGGCTCTGGCAGCCCAGCGGGCGGTGCTTACCAAGAGGAACTGCCTGCACCATCCTTCTGATGAGAACGCAGCAGTTAACCCCTCCGCCAAAGGGGGGATGAGTAAGGAAGTCAGAAAAGCAGCCAGCTCCCCCCCCCCCCCCCCCCCAGTGCTCCTCCTGCACTTCTTCCTCTGTGCGGGATGGTCTGCAAAGACTGCCCCGTGACCCGGAAATGGGCCCCGATGGAGAGGCCTGGCCTGGCCAGGCAGTTGGCCCTTTGTGCCTTGAAATCAGCCCAAAGGGCTAGGCCAGCAAGTTCCAACCTCTCCAGCTCCTGGCACACACAGACTAATCACTAAACGTCGTCAGCCATCCAAAAAGTGTATTTTTTTGCCGATCTGACCCAAAAATATCGATAGAGTTTTGATTCATTCACACTGGATGGCTATTGTGCTGGCTGCAGTCATTGTTTTATTTGACAGCCGAAGGGGAAAGAGCGGTGCCCTGACTAAATAGTCAGGTATGGCATGTTTGAGAAATCCTGGTGGCAGCCCTGGCTGGTGCGGCACAGTTGGTTGGAGAGTCAACCCATACACCAAGATATTGAGGTTGCCATTCCCGGGTCAGGGCACCTGACCCAGGTTTCGGGTTCGATCCCAGTCGGAGTGCATGTGGAGGACAACCAAGCAGTGTTTCTCCCCCACATTGCTGTTTCTCCCCCCCGCCCCCCCCCCCCCACTTCCTCCCTCTCTCTCCTCCTTCTCTCTAAGATCAGTAAGAAATAAAATCCTTGCAGCACACCAATTGAAAATCACTGGTCTAGGCGATGACTGACTAAACTCCAGACAGAGACCTTTCCCCCTAACCTTTGCTGTGAATTCTGTTCCGTCTGCTTGGAAACTTTCACTCACAGCCCCATCGCCTGGCCGTTCTCAGGAATCCAGGCCCCCAGCACCCAAAGGCTGCTCTGGGGCCTAGTTACCGGCTGTGGGCAGCAACCAGAGGCCTTGTTGCCCGGCCAGGTTGGTGTGGCCCAGGGACAAAAGGGCAGGACTCGGGGCCACCTGAGCAAACAGGGAGAAGCCACTTCTATGGTGGGGAGAGGCCACTGCCGGCTGCCTTTCACCTGAGTCATCAGCCAACAGGCTGCACGCAAGGGTTTTAGAAACATACGCAACAAGACTGAATCTCCACTTCTGAAATCTAAAATCTGTGCCTTTGGAAAACACCCACTGCATATGAGACACGGCTGATTCATGAGTCCTTCCCACAGAGGCAGGGACAGCAGCCCAGCCCAGCCCAGCCCATTATACCACCCAATTATACCAAATTCGAGAGCCTGCGTTCTTTTAAGAATTGGTCATTTCCAGATGGGTATGGGGAGAAAAGCGTGTTTTACAAAGTGCAAAAACCGCTAAGAAGACTTGACAGAACAGTCCTTCGGCCAAGAACCCACACAGAAGCCTGCACTAACGACTTTACACGTGTGTGCAGCGCGGCAGTATCTGATTCACCTTGGGGGGCGTTGCAGAATAGCGCTCCATCCAAGTGAAATCTCCAGCTACTGAGACATGCCCCCTCCGAGTTCCAGTTCTTTCTACAAAGGTTAGCTGATAAAGGGCCTTCTGGAACCTGGGCCACACTTCCCTGTCTTCCGAAACAAAACAAAACCTAAGGCGAGTCAACTCCCCCCCCCCCGTAAACGTCCCTTTTTGTGACAGGCTGGCTGTGTAATGTCATATTCGGAGTTTTTGTTCACCTTTGAAAACTTCCCAGGCCTCAGCTTCCACCTCTGCAAAACTGTGATGAGGATGATGATGATGATAACTACCTGTTATTGTAGATGCACAATACATTGGCAGCTGTGTTAGCATCTTTGGGCTTGGTCACAGGGACGTTTGGGACTTTTCTATCGTTGCTCTTACTCTTACTTCCTGTTCTGAGTAACCTGTCTCCTGGAGCCTTCTTCTGACCTGTTTTGGCCCTTTCATACTGGGTATGGACTTTGCTTTAGGAGGTCTTGCTGTCTCTTGCAGCGATTTTCAAGCGGTGGGCCGCACCAATATTTAAAATATGTAATACCTGACTAGTCAGGGTCACTGACCTCTTTTCCCTTAGACCAGTGGTTCTCAACCTTCCTAATGCTGCGGCCCTTTAATACAGTTCCTCATGTGGTGGTGACCCCCAACCATAAAATTATTTTCGTTGCTACTTCATAACTAATTTTGCTACTGTTATGAATCATCATGTAAATATCTGATATGCAGGATGTATTTTCATTGTTACAAATTGAACATAATGAAAGCATAGTGATTAATCACAAAAACAATATGTAATTATATATGTGTTTTCCGATGGTCTTAGGCGACCCCTGTGAAAGGGTCGTTTGACCCCCAAAGGGGTCACGCGACCCACAGGTTGGGAACCGCTGCCTTTGACTGCCAAATAAAAAAATGACAGCAGCGAACACAACAACAGTCTTCTGGTGTGAATGAATCAAAATGATACCTATTTTTTTTGTCAAATCAGCAAAAAATATATATTTTTTGGTGTGCCACAGAATTTTAGTAATTAATTTATGTGATGAGATCAAAAAGGTTGAAAACCCCTGCTTTCTTGGGAAGTTTTGGTCCTTAGGTCTAAGCTTTGCCCCAAGCCAGTGCAACCCAGGCCTGCTCGTCCGCTTGCTCCAGACAGCCAAGCTCACAGCAGAGTGAGGAAGGGAACACGGTCTAGGCATCAGTGCGTGGAGTCCTTGGCATTGAGCTGCTCATGATCTTTCCCTCTGAAACCATCCCTCGCCCCTTCCCCCATGTTCTGGATATTAGAGGTTTGGGATATTTGGCCTCTAGCCCAGTGTCCTGGATAAACAAGATGTTCCTGTGTTGATTTACAGCCAGAGGAGCCCTCATCCACAAATCCAAAATGTCTCTTTCTCCCAAAGTAGGGAGTGATATCCTAGAAAGGTAGCAGTTGATAAATTGACTACAGTAAACAGAGGAAACAGACTAGACCTCAATAAACTGGCCCCTCCCCACCATTGATTTCCTGTGCTCAGTAAACACCCTTGATTTCACACAACCAAATACAACCTGAAGGCTGCATGAGACCCTGTGAGCGCCCAGTGCTCACACTCCTCCCCCTCCCCCTACGGTGTCCCGCTGCACGCTCCCCTCTGCCTCCCCCCAGTTTGCTGGATTCCTCCAGGGCTCTCTTATGGACCCCGACTCTGAACTCAGAGCTTTGCATATCACCTTGACTTGCTCATGTGCCTTTGGTTCATGTGTGGCCACCTGGTGTCCTGAGCATGTAAGTTCTCTAAGGACATGGACCATACAGTTCCTGTCTCTATCCCTGGGGCACCCAGTCCTGGAGAAGGCTAAGTAGGTGGGTGCAGGTGGTTGGTGGTGTCGGTGATATTTTACATTTGAGATGCCAGGACATGAGTCAGCATGGCACGTGCCTGCATTGGAAGGCTGACAGAGCTGTCTTCTGTGCCTGTCCATCTTGTGATATGACAGGGTGACAGCAGGAGGATCAGACACAGGCTGTGGATGTCTCTAAGCTCTCGAGGACTTGGTCTCTCACCCACAAAATGTCAATAGACTGTTATGCATTCATCCCAAAATGCTTAAGAACCTAGTATGTGCCAAGCATGACCATAGCATCGGGAACGCAGTGATGACCACATTGCACTCTTTGCCCTCATGGAGCTTAGAGTCTGGGAGGAGGAAGCAAGTGAAAACACACGGTAACTGATGGTAAAGCTGCCACATGTGGAGCAGCTCCAAAGCACTCCACAGACAGCATCTCGTTGATTCTTGCAACAAAACCTGGGAGGTCAGCCCTCGCCGTTTGGCTCAGTAGATAGAGTGTCGGCTGCAGATGGAAGGGTTGTCCCAGGTTCGATTCCAGCCAAGGGTACATGCCCAGGTTGCTGGCTCGACCCTAGGGGGCGTACAGGAGGCAGCCCATCAATGATTCTCTCTCATCATTGATATTTCTCTCTCTTCCTCTCTGAAATCAATAAAAATATATTAAAAACGAAACAAAAAAACCTGGGAGATCATTGCTACTCTTTCCATTGTGTAGATCAGGGGTCCTCAAACTTTTTAAACAGGGGGCCAGTTCACTGTCCCTCAGACCGTTGGAGGGCTGGACTATAACTTTTAAAAAAACTATGAACAAATTCCTATGCACACTGCACATATCTTATTTTGAAATAAAAAACAAAATGGGAACAAATACAATATTTGTATTTGCATGTGGCCCGCGGGCCGTAGTATAAGGACCCCTGGTGTAGATGGAGAAATGGGCTCAGAGAAGCGAAGCAACTGACCCATGTGGCAGAGAAGGGTTTTAAGCTGGAATACCCTACTTTGCAACCTGTGTTCTTTACTCGTATGCTCCACTGCCTCCCCCTACACCATGCATTCTGACTGGGGACATGATATGGACATGTTATGTGAGCCCAGAGCACTGAGATCAGGTCTAGGCTGGGGAGATCAGGGGAGACTCCCTGGAGGAGGTGAGGTCCATATCGATCCTGAAGAAGTTAGCCAGGCAAAGGGAGTGTGTGCATGGCTGGTGGTCCAGGTAGAGAGCAACATGTCAAAGATAAGAAGGGGGGAGAATTTAATAACTACAGAAACCACAAAAATTGAAAAGCCATCCTTGTGACTTGATGATACAATCCCTCTTCTTGGTAAAGAGGTGCCTGAGTGTTGTTATTTAATCTTACTTCCTGGCCAGGCAACTTCCACCATCTCAGAGACGGGCTGTGGTCAGGAAGCAGGAAAGACTAAGATTATAGAGGTCCTGGTCAGGGTCTCTGGGTCTCATCCCCTATGTCCAGGAACCCCCGTTTAAGGCCTGAAAGTGGGGTTGCCTGGGAAAGTCCAGGTAACACTTTGGATTAGGCTGGGCTTGTCGGTTTCCTCCTACACAGGACCGCCTCTGTCTCCTTCCCGTATGAATAGGTAGGTGGTAGGAGGCCACATGTCCGACTGGAGGTGTGGCTTCAGCTGGTATCCACCTGGGATTCTAGAAACCAGAGCGGAGTGAGAGTTCTCTGTGGTTCGCCTCAGGAGAGACCCTCAGGTGATTGCTCCGGGCATCGTTCCAGATTGACTGCCTGCTCGGCCACAGAAATATTCTGATTCCCCCGAGGAGCCAATGAGCAGCACGACTTCTCTGTATTGCAAAAACCCTGCTAATCACAGAAACAGATCCCCCTCCAGGTATGTGGTGCAATAAACAGGCACAGCCCTGCTGACTCAAGCTCAGCTGGCTGCTGACCCCACGCTCTCCAACCCTGACCAAGGACCCCACCCAGCACCGAGCTCGCCGCAGGAGTGAGAAAAGGCGCCGCAGGAGTGAGAAAAGGCACCGCAGATTGTCCTTCCCCCCCTACAAAGGTTAAAGGGCAGTTGGGTCCCACCGCTATTTGGGGCAGTTTGTTTTTAAACAGGCGATGTTGCAATCGCACCTTTTCAAGTGCAAGCTTCACTGTGGACGTCCTTCCTAACGATGCTCTTTATCTTCCGATTGAGAAAAATCACTTGAGGTTTTCTAATACACAATCCCACTTGTTCTGGCTGGCAGCCCGGGCACCTCCTCTGAACCCAGAGGTCCCAGAAGGCATGCATCTCACCCCACGTAACTCCGTGTAATTCTCCCATCTAATTACACCGGTGAGAGTGTCTGCAGACATTCAGTGGGAGCTCTGGGTGGAGGGGATGAAGAGGAAAAGGAAATAGACTCAGTAAAAAATGGGATCTTTCTAAAAAAGGGATTTGTGTGTTTTCCTGTAGTCATGAGTCCTACTTACGGGGGAAAAAATATATTTTTTTCTTTTGTTTTGTCCTTTTTAATGGCAAGGGGGCTTGAAATCTTTGAGTTAAGAGAAACTCTACAGATAATTTAATTCCATGCTTCTGCTTCTGCTTCTGCCTGGATAAATCATCTCGGGAAAAATATATCAGCTGCCCTTGTCCTTCCTTCTAGAAAAGAGCCTCCGTAATTGTCCTTCGTTAGGAGGCCTAGTGCTTCGACTCCTCTCAGGTGATTGCAGAGCAGACGGAGAAAAAGCCCTAAAAATGTTAGCTGGTCGAAATAAAACTTGAAAGAAAAAAAAAAAAGAAGAAGAAAATGAATTGAGTTAGGCCTAGGTTTAGAGGGCAGTAAAGCTTGAGCAAGGAAAATCCACATGATTTTTGATGCTGGTTTTTTTTTTTCTTTCTAGCCTTACAGCCAAGCACCTTGGCAGTCTAATGGTGTATATGTGTTTGTCTGCTCTGCCTCCACTGTATGTTTGTAGGTGGTTGGAGGGACTGTCAGTTAGACAAGAACAGCAAACATTGATTGCACTCTCTACAGGCATCAGACGCTACTACACCGAGAACTTTCCATTATTTTACTTCAAGAGCCAGCCTATGGGTCTGGTACTACTGCTCTTCCCATTTAACAGATGGGGCTACTGAGGCCCTGAGAGGCTGCACAGATCGTAATGGTAGGACTGGGGTGTGAAGCCCGCCACCCAGAGCTGCCTTCGTACACCTGTGCCCGTGTACCTGGAGCTGTCATCTGCCATCCCAAAGCTTAGCTATTCGGGGCCTCTCTGATTTCCTTAGCCCTTCTTGACAAGTCTTTTCCTTTTCTCTTTTTTATTCCTTTTCTTTGCCTCTTCCTGCCATGTGGTCACCTCCGGATGCCAGCAGGGCAGTCAAGGAGAGAGAGATCTTTCTGTCGTTAAAGACAAGCCGGGGGCCTGGCTCTCAGTCAATAATCTCTGTCTGCCCCGTCATCCACCTCCTGCTCCCCTGTCTCCAGCCCCCCTCACCGCCCTCTTCAAATTCCCTGCCATCCTCTGCCCCCCACCTCCCACCCCCCCACTCTCCATCTAGAATCTGGAGATGTGCGGGCTCCTAATAGAGTGTCAGCAGAAGTAATTGATTCCTCACACAGAGAGAATTCTCCTGCCTTCAGTGTCAGCGGAGCCGAACCAGAGTGTTGGAGGGTGAGCGAGACGTGTAAACAGTCCGTGGCTGAGCTGTCAGGGCGAAGCCAGGCGCACCGGCGTGAGCGAGATGGGAAACGGTGGAACAAATCATTGTTTTATTGGAAGGGAAAGGGTAAATAATACCTCAGCCCAGGAATGGGCAGTGCGAACGAGATGGTTGAGTGCTGGGAGCTGGAGGAATCCTGATGTGAGTTTCCATGGAAGAGTTTTTCTTTGTCTCAAGGCAGGAGGCTTCCTCCCCGCCCCACCCCCTTCGCCCATTATCATCATTATTATCATTAAAATAATTACCGTAACAATTACAGTTGATGAGGCCTCAGGTTTATAGAGCACCTTTCATCTGAAAGTTCAAAGTGATTTGTCGATGTGTCATCCCTTTGAGAGTGGTAGGAGGGTAAGAGTATTCTTATTTTTTTCTTATCTGCTGGGAAACTGAGAGGCAGGCAGACACAGGATCTAGACCAGGGGTGGGCAAACTTTTTGACTCGAGGGCCACAATGGGTTCTTAAACTGGACCGGAGGGCCGGAACAAAAGCATGGATGGAGTGTCTGTGTGAACTAATATAAATTCAAAGTAAACATCATTACATAAAAGGGCACGGTCTTTTTTTTTTTTTTTTTTTTTTAGTTTTATTCATTTCAAACGGGCCGGATCCGGCCCACGGGCCGTAGTTTGCCCAAGGCTGCTCTAGACCAAGCCTCAGGGCAGGCTGCTGGGCTAAGTGTTGGCGTACTGACTCCTCTTGAGCAGGGGGGCGGTCTCTACTGCCCATCAGGACCCTGAACTCCTGTGACCGGCCAGCCAGCCAGCAGTTCTGTTCACAAAGCTAACAGCACCCTGTGGCTGTGGGATAAAGAAAGGCCCTCCAAGGCCTGTCTCACACGGGTCCCATCCTGCGAGGAGACTTCCTGCAATCCGGTTCCCTTTCTTGTAGAAGCTGGTGTCCTTTCTGGACATATTTCCTCCTGGTCTTATGGAGCCTCCAGCCAGGAGCATCCAACATTCAGAACATTCGCTGCTTCCACCCAGTTCTCTCTTTCCTCTCCCACTCCCCCCAATGTTCTTACTGAGAGAAGAGGAAGGAAGAGGGATAGAGAGAGAGAAACATCAATGAGAGAGAGAGAAGCATGGATCGCCCACCTCCTGCAGGCCCCTACTGGGGACTGCGTCCGCAACCCCGGCATGTGCTCCAACCGGGAATCGCACTGGGACCTCAACCATTGAGCCACACTGTCTGGGTCCCACCCAGTTTTTTCATTGGCAGAGGCGAGTGCTTTAGCATGCACTGGGTGGACAGGGCTGCTTCTGCTCCCAGCTCAGCCAGGTGCCTGCAGAACGCGGCCATGGAAGAAACCGCAGTGATCGAGTGGCTGTGTGCGAGGCGGAAGCGGTTCCAGCTGGCTGGCCACTGAGTGCTGTATTCAGAATATCCACCCTGGCGTGGCAGCAGCCCTTCCTGCTGGACATCACAGCGGGACCGTCACTTCCACACCCCGCCCATGGTGCCTTTGCACCGTCATGACAACGTTGCCCCTGAAGCCAGGAGAGGCTCTGAGCTCTGTAACCTGAGCTCCGAGTGAATGAAATGCAAGGACAGGGCCCAGCACACCTGCCACCTACTCCCAAATTGTCCCCTGCTTGGCTTTCTGCACGGCACATCTTTCAGACCTAAGTGCCATATTTCCCATGCTTTGTCAGGGAGCCTGGATGCCAGCAATGGCGGAAAGAAACAAGACTGGGAGCCTAAAGCCCGGGGAAACCATCAAGGACTTCTCCGATGCCCTGGTGGATTCCCTCAGGCCCCGCACACCGCGTTCCCGCAGGCTCCCACTTCTCAGACAGATGGGCAGGTTCTGATTCGCTCTTGCAATTAGACCCTCTGGGAGGAGGGGTAGTGAGCGCCTGTCCTGGAGGGAACCATTCACCCGGCCAAGTACAGGGGGCTGCCAGCACCCCAGGCCAGATGAAGCGCTCCGATTTCCCCTCTTTGGATACCAATCACTTTCTGCTCCTTCCGTTCTCCCCCAGGGGCACAGAGCCATGATCCCTGTTCCCATTTATGAGGTCAGGTAAACTGAGGCAGGTGAGCTTGATTGACCCAGGCCAGCTGGGGCAGTGTAGGGAGTCTCTGGCCCTGCTGGGTTTCACCTTTGAGTTGAGCGCCAGCTTGCTGGTGAATGAACATCAACTGTGGGCTGTTCTGACCTGCTTACCGCTCTGGTGTCATCGCAGAGGACTGGCCAGGGGCTGGGCAGGCTACCGGCAGAGGGCGAGGACTTTCTAGCCGTGCACAGCAGACAGAAAAAAGAGAGAGCCAGCAGCCACCTTGCAAACGTTCTCCCCCAAAGCCTCAAACCTCCCATTGGCACCAGCTGCCTAGGGAACCGTTTCTTATGTAAGCAAACACGTCCTGCCTGCAGCCTCCGGAGGGCCTGCTGGTCCAGGAGCGGAGCAGGTCTATGGCCACGTGGCCTCAGGAATGTCGTGCTGGGGAGCCAGGTCAGTGGGGGAAGCGGCCAGAGGGTCAGGGGAGCGTGGGGGAGGCTTTGTTGTGTGCCCTCAGTTCCCTGCAAGTTCATCGGCAGTGACACTTATCGGACACCCTGCCTGGAGCGGCCTCCTTCCTCGCGTTGTGAGGCGTTCTTGGCAGCGTGCTCGTCAGGAGCAATGAGGTCGCCGGGGCCCTCTCCATCATCCCGGGGCCTCTGCGGAAAAACAACCCGCAATTATAAATAGATGTTATCTGTCGTTTCCATATTCTTGCCTTCAAGGTTTTTTGGAATAATTCCTTCAATTTGTTTTGGGTTATTCTCTTTGCACACTTCCTTTGCTGGGGGGTCAGATTTCCTCCCTCTCGCGCCGTGGTGACCCTGGCTGGGGGAGGGGGGGACGGGCGGGCACTGTGAAAACGCTCAAAATATCGGAGATGTGTGGTGGGGAGAAATGAGGGAAGAAAATGGAACTGCGAACGGCCACTATTATAACAGCAACTGGCACCAGTGCAAACCTACAAACAAACGTAGAGTCTTGGCACTGTCTGAGCCCTTGGAGTTAGATAACAAATGATAATCATAAGTTAGAAAATTAATAATAGTAATAATAATAATAGCAGCAGGAGCAATTAACAACTGACATCAATTTATTGAGCACCTACTACGGGCTAGGCACTGTGCCGAGCTGTCAATGTGCGTTAACTCTCCAGATTGAGGGAAGCTGAGTGCTTGCTTTCTGAACCCAGCAAACGGGGGAACGGGTGGTTTTGAACCCAGCCTTGCAGGCTGGTTCCAGAGCCTGGGCCCAGAACAGGAGGTTGAGATGAAATCTCAGAAACTCAAGTGGCTGAAGCACCGTTGACGGATTTATTCAGGAGGAGGAATTTAAGAAACCACCCTCCCAGCACCTAAGTTGTGGGGCATTGAGACTCCAGCTTTATGATTTTTCATTTCATCATCACATGTTTGGTTTCCAAAGCATTGTGTATACGTAACTCTGTGCCCCCCAAGTCCATCATCCTGCTGTGTAAAACACGGGTAATAATAAAACAGTCAGTGTCTCCCAGGCTTGTTGTAAGGCATCTAGCATTGTGTTGGGCGTGTATATATCTTTGCACGCCTTCCAACAATTGGGGGGGTGGGGGGCTGTTATTATTCCCATTGTATAGATGACAAAACTGAGACTCAGGCAAAATAAATGCATTGCCTGCAGTCCTGTCTCTAATGGGAGCCAGAAACTAGATGGGTTTGTCTGTTGTAGGCATTGGGTGATAAAGGCACCAGGTGTCTGACGAGTGGAGTCAGACCAGACCTGGGTTCAGCAACCTTGGTGCTTGGGCTCTGGCTAGGAAAGAATTCAGAGCCAAGACCCAAACTGTCAGAGAACATTTATTCGGTAAATCACAGAGGTAGAAGACATGGGCTTAGGAAACAACGAGTTACACTAAGGAGGTAAAGGAAGGAGCTCTTGGAGCTTGGGAGTGAGGAAGCTAATGGTAACATGCCTGGGGCAAGGGGGAAGGGGGGGGAAGCGGAGAGGGGAGGGGAAGGCAGAAGCCTGGCATGCTCCTGGGAGGGAGAGTGCACTGGGTCCTCTGTCCTAAGGGTTTTAAGGGCGGAGATTTGGGGGGAGGTCCCAGAGGAAGATCTTAGTAGAATATTCAGTACTCTTCCAGGTGTGTCCATTCAAGGTCCCTTGGTCTCGGATGGATTGGCCGGCACCAGGGCAGGGGTCATTATTCAATGCAGCTGGTCCTGATATCAGCTGTGGCTGCTTTTGTTGCTTTTCTGGGCCTGGAGCTGAAATACGGCTGAGGCCTAGATGTTACCTCTAGGGAGGAAAGGTCAGGGGGTCCAAATTGCAGGACCAGCGATATGCTGGGCAGAGAGGTCACCCTGGGGCGAGGTCCCACCTACAATGATTGTCCATTGCTAGGCACCTAGGGCTTTCCACCCTGCTGACCTCCGGTGCCTGGCCCGTGGTCCTTGCTCTGTCTAGCTGCCTACCACACGTCTACAGAGCCCATGTGCACACAGCTTTATGGACAGATATGTTTCCATGAAGGAGTAATTTAAGAATTTCTTTTGTCACAGATCCCTTTTCTATGAAAATGTGCATATACACAAACACAAAATTTCTGCATATGTTTATAGGGGTTCCCAACCTACGGAAACTCATCCGTGGACCCCACTGAAAATCCATGGGCTTCAGATTATGTGCTCTAGATCATACTTCAAGAGCTTATAAATACACAGGATACTATCTGCTCACTCGATGGGCCATATGTTCACATACGGGTGTGTATGTGCATATAAAAATACTTCACTTTCAAAGATTAATATGTCATCCCATCTGAACACTTACATGCTAGATTTCTACTGGGTTCAGTCTTGAAACCATGAATTGGAAAGCTGCTTGCTCACTGCCTCCATTGGTGATTTGTCTATTAATTTTGGCAAGTCCTATAGGCTTTGTTTAAACAAAACAGCTAAATAAAAAGAGCAAGATTCTGTTAAGTCTCTAACTGAGACCAAGCTGTTTCTTTACCCCTGGTGCCTCCTAATATTCTTGTGCTTTAGCAATCTGGCATTCCCTCTGCTCTCAGATATTCATTCAACAGCAAGGCAAAAGCGGGGGGGGGGGGGGGGGGAAGGGGGGGCGGGAGCAAGGTCTGTGCCCTGGAGTGAGGCTGCCTGGGTTCAAAGCCTGCCTCTGACCTTTCCTTGTCACGTGACTTTGGGCAGGTCACTTAACCTCTCTGAGCCTCAGTGTCAGCATCTGCAAATGGATGGTGATTGGAACAGGGCATGGTGTGTCTATTAAATGAGTCCAAATGAAATAGTACCTAAACGCAGGGCCCCGCCCACAGTAAGTGCTCAGTAAATGGGAGCTCTTCCCGTCTCATGGGCGGGACCAATGAAAGGGAGACAGTAGAGGAAAGGAGATGTGCTTCCTTTAAAAACCCCGCCTGCTGGCAAGCTGGTTTCTTCCTAAAGGCGGGATGTCCCTACTGACCTGGAAGCCAGCGCCTGGCTTGGGGCCGGCGGCAACCAGAGACTGCACACTGTGCAGACCTGCCCCACAGCCTCTGCGTCGCGGCAGCTGCTTCTTTGTGAAGTTGTACAGAACAGTTTCCTCCTCTTTTCCCTGCAGGATACACACACACACACACACACACACACACACACACACACACACACATACACATTAGAGGCCCGGTGCACAAAATTCATGCACAGGGGAGGGTGGGTCCCTCAGCCTGGCCTGCACCCTCTTACAATCTGGGACCCCTCAAGGGATGTCTGAATCCCTGTGGGATCGGACCTAAACTAACTGCTCACCTGCCTGCCTGCCTGATAGCCCCTAACTGCTTGCCTGCCTGCCTGATCACCCCTAACCACTCACCTGCCTGCCTGATCGCCCCTAACCCTCTGCCTTGGCTCCCACCTGCCATGGAGGCCCTCATGGCTTCATCTGGAAGGTTGTCCGGAATGGGGTCCGGAAGGTCATTTGTCTGTCCGGTCTAAATAGCATATTACGCTTTTATTATTATAGATATATTTCAGAGAGGGAGAGAGAGAGAGAGATAGAAACATCAATGATGAGAGAGAATCATTGATTAGCTGCCTCCTGCACGCTCCCTACTGGGGATCAAGCCCACAACCTGGGCATATGCCCTGACCAGGAATCAAACTGTGACCTCCTGGTTCATAGGCTGATGTTCAATCACTGAGCGACACAGGCCAGGCTTCCCTGCAGGATTTAACGTCAGGTTGAATAAGACAGTGCTGGTAGGTGTCTCTGAGCTTCCTGGAAGAGAGGCACTCCAGGAGGTGACAAATCCTCTGGTCTGGATAATCTACTCATGAAATATGGAACTTTGAAAGTGTGAGAAAACCTCAAATCACTTTGACAGCATTTTAATTATAGCTGATTTGTTTGCCGCTAATAGTGAACGTGCTGTCAGCATGATTTGAGATGTTTCTTCCACTCAAAATGTTGTATTTCGTGTTTTTGAGTCACAAGGCAGCATTCTGGTTCCCAGATACCACCAGAATAGCTCAGGGATTGTGTTGAACACAAAGGAAAGAGGGTAAGATGGACCAAACGTACTAAATTCCTCGGAAGGTGTCATCACAGAGTTCATTCTTCCAAACACGGAGCGCCACCCTCAAGCCCCTCATTTATTCACTCAACAGTAGGTTAGGGAGCCCTCCTGTGCGCAATGCACCAAACGGGTATTACAAACGCAGCAGCAAAAAGGCAAGGCCCTTGCCCTCCGGGTGCCAACTGCCTGGTGCAGGACACAGATTCTAAACAAACAAACAACTATATTGACAAGACCTTTCCCACTCCCACCGCATTCTGGGCAGATAGGCCCCTCTCCTCTCCTGCAGCAATGATAGCTGTGCAGGCAATAAGAGGGTGGAGAGGTAGAGAATAAGGGCCTGTCCTCTGAAACAGGGTGGTCAGGGCTGGCTTCCCGGAAGAGGTGACTTTTGCATTTCGAAGGATGAGAAGGTACCTGCCAATAGAGAAAGCTAATGGTATTGCAGGCAGAGGGAAAAACAAGTGCAAAGGCCCCAAGGCTGGAACAAGCATGCCATGTACCAAGTGTGATGTCTTAAACGTTTGATGATACAAGCAGCGTGAAAGCGGAGGCATTGCCTGGGAAGCAAAGGTTATGGCTTCAGGACTTGTGCCGATGTGTAGACCTTAGTCCCAGAGGATGGGCACAGCATTTTCCCTCGGAGCCCCCAGATACTCACTGTGATATAGAAATCCCCTCACAAAGGTAGACTCCGGAAGGGGCTGGACGTCATCCTGCTACCCAGCCTTTGGTGGCCTGACAGGAAGTGTCCCGCGTGGACAGGGTCATGGAGACTAGAGAGCCTTCCTCATGTTGCCCAAGTGAGGTGAGGAAGAGACGAGACTGTTGCTTTTCCATGTCTCCCCCGTGGACTCTTAAATTAATTCCACTGCCATCCTGGCCGGTTTGGCTCCTGGATAGAGTGTCTGCCTGTAGACTGCAGGTTCCTGGGTTCAATTCGGTCAAGGGTGTGTACCTCAGTTGTAGGTGCAATCCCTGGCCCCGGTTGGGGCGCCTGTGGGAGGCAACCAATCAATGTCTCTCTCTCACATCAATGTTTCTCTCTCTGTGTCTCTCTCCCTCCTTTCCACTCTCTAAAAATCAATGGAAAAATATCTTTTGGTAAGGATTAACAAAAAAAATTAATTCCACGGTCAAGATTCCTATGCCCCTACTGGACTGTTTGCGGGGTTAAACCCCACGCTTGTACCCAGATTCCTTCACCAAACAAACGCTGGATCCTAGATGCTGGACGCTGAGTCATATATATTCCAAGGCCACAGACATCCCCAGCTTCTGTGAGCTTCTTCACACGAACCTGACAACACGAAATTTCTGAGATTTACTCCAGCTGTGGCAAATCCCTAATAAAAAATTTCCCCAAATGAGTCAGTCCCCCAGGAGGCAACTGAGACATTCCGTGTGATGTCAGCGTGTCATTTGGAGTGGGTCTTGTCTACAAAGAGCCCAGCCACGGCCCTGGTGGCTGACTGGGGCTTGTCCACAGGGCAGAACCTGGACCCTGGAGGGAGTGAGAGTCTCCCACACAGTACAATGCTAGGTAGCTTTCCTCGCAAGCAAACCTGATGGGAAAGGCCAGCTTTTCCACGAAGTTCGAGTCAGGGCTGATTATTTGCTTCACAAAAGGATTCTGCAGAGGGCTCCTTTAAATAACCAGCTCAGAGAGAAAACGTATAATGCGATGGAGTGACAGGAAAACTTTTTCCAAAAGCGCATCTCTTCATCTGTGTGCATGGAGGGATGTAAGGATGTGTTTGCAGCTGTCAGTGTTACACAGGAAGGTTTGGGGCCGTATACCCATTGGGGACATCGAGGCCAGCAGGTAGCTGTGGCATTTGTTGGGCAGCCCTGCTTCACCCCTGATTCTGCTGATCCCCTCAATTGATCCAGGGGTGATCAGGCAACCAGATAAAACCCTCCGCCTTCTGACGGTGGATGTCAGGGCCTCTCTTTGTCCTTCCTGGAGAAAGTGGCGCCACAGCCACTAGAGCTACCTGCTGGACTTCACAGAAATATTTGTACATATTTCTTGAGTGTGGGCCCTGTCTCTGGCTCTATGGCAGATGCCCCCACAGGCTGTGTCTTAGTCAGTCCTCACAGGGAATCTGTGAGATGGATGGTGATGGTGACGATGATGGTGATATTTATTTTTTATCTGCTAAATTGTGAAAGCTGGCTTATGTTTTCCAGCTCTTCTACTTTGAAAACCCCTCTTAATGGAAGTAGTTTTATTTTATATCTTTGTGGCTTATTAGAGAAATGTAGGCTTATTAGAGAAATGTAGACTCATTGTAAACAATTCAGATACAGAGGTCCTCAAACTATGGCCCGCGGGCCACATGCAGCCGGCCGAAAACATTTATCCGGCCCTCCGGGTGCATTGGCCGCCACTGTGTGCATAGGAATTTGTTCATAGTTTTTTTTTTTAACTATAGTCCGGCCCTCCAACGGTGTGAGGGACAGTGAACTGGCCCCCTGTTTACAAAGTTTGAGGACCCCTGATAGAAGAGAACAAAGAAGAAAGTAAAAATTATCCCACCACTCATCTGTCTCCCCACTGTTAATATTTTAGTATGCACTGTTTTGGACTTTTTGTCTGCATGTTTGTGCAAAATATATATATGTAAACATGCACATATATGTTTTAAAACATGCTTGTAAAAATACCTATGTTTTCGACTTAACAAAGACTCTTCCATAAACAAAAGCATATAGGCAGGCCTGCAGAACTATCTACTAGAGCAGCAGGGTATTCCATTTTATCATATTCCCACACGGATGGACCTGTGCATGCGGGCATTCCGACACGATGCTGTTATAAACAGAGCATCTTTCCCCTTCTTATGTGCTGCTGCTGATATGTCCACCCACACAGATTTCATATACATCTTTGCACAGTTGTCTGGTTATTTTCTCAGGAAAAATTCCCAGCCGTGGGATTGCTGGAGTAAAGGGTATGTACATATTACCTTTTATCACATTTTTGCCAAGATGCCCTCCAAAATGTGTGAACAGATGTGCCTTCCTGCTTCTACTGCCCTGTCCTTCCTCGCTCTGTCTCTCAGGGAAAGTCGCTCCCGCTCCAGCCTCGGCCTCTTCACCTCTGAAATGGGCGTGAGGACAGCAGGTCACAGTTAGCGTTTATTAAGCACCTACTGACTGCCAGGCTGTGTAGTGACACTGTGTATGGGTCATGTTGGCCATTGAAATCTCACAGCAACCCTAGGAGAAAGGTTCTGCTGTCCCTATTTTAGTTTTATTTTCCCTGTTTCTGAGGCTCAGGGGGTTAAGTGACTTGCCTGAGGGCACCCCGTTAATTAGGTTGAGTTGTGTCACTTCTGGGATGTGGGGAGGGCTCTTTCTCCAGGAGCCACGCTTTTGCTAGCCCAGGTGGCCAGGTAATGTCTGCTTAAGGCAGCGGTTCTCAACCTGTGGGTCGCCAACCTGTGGGGGGGTTGAACAACCCTTTCACAGGGGTCGCCTAAGACCATCGGAAAACACATACCAATGGTTCTCAACCTGTGGGTCACGACCCCTTTGGGGTTTGAATGACCCTTTCACAGGGGTCGCCTAAGACCATCGGAAAACATATATAATTACATATTGTTTTTGTGATTAATCACGATGCTTTAATTATATTCAATTTGTCACAATGAAAATGCATCCTGCATATCAGATATTTACATGACGATTCATAACAGTAGCAACATTACAGTTATGAAGTAGCAACGAAGATAATTTTATGGTTGGGGGTCACCACAACACGAGGAACTGTATTAGAGGGTCACGGCATTAGGAAGGTTGAGAACCACTGGTTTAAGGAGTCCCCGTGGCTTCTCCACCACCGAGCGTGCTGGCGGGCATCCCCATTACTCACTGGGTGTGGCTGGCCCGCAGCACTTACCTCGTGTGGAAATAGTAAGGAGGGATTTTCCAGAAGGTTTGGGGAATTTCCTCTGAGAATCAACTGTCTTTTCACTGTTGTTTCAGAGGAGAGGAAGCATGTTTTCAAAGTTAGCACCATCTCCCGCAGTGAAATCACAGGCCTACACAATTCGCACCGCCACGGCCTTCCCTGGCTGTGGCCGTCTCTCCACAGCTCCTGGCGAAACCCTGCCACCTTCCCCAGACTCTAACCGCTTCTGTGAGTCTTTTCACTGCGGGATTCCAGGGCTCTGGGATCAGGGAATGAACGAATCCTGGACCGCACCTCCCACTTCCTTCTCGGGCCTATTGGTTTGGAAGTAGCCCAGCAACCTGAGCCACCTGAATATGCGAGCAACCGGAAATGCGGCTCTCAGGGGCTGGAGTGGGGCCTCGGGGCCACTCTGCCTCAAAGAAGCCACTTCTGCAGGCAGCCTGCTCCCACAGATCCTGGGTGTGTGCCAGGCACCACCCAGGGAGGGTAGCCTTTGCAGACCCTCTTTTTCTATTTTTTAAATAAATTTTTATTGACTTTTAGAGAGAGAGGAAGGGAGAGGGATCCGGGGTTCGAGCCCACGACACCAGCATGTGCCCTGCCTGGGAATCAAACCTCTTAGTTCCTGAGTCAACGCTCAACCACTGAGCCACACTGGCCAGGCCAGACCCTCTTTTTAATGGAAAGAGATTTCTCCCGTGTTGGTTTAGCACAGTGGTTCTCAACCTTCTGGCCCTTTAAATACAGTTCCTCATGTTGTGACCCAACCATAAAATTATTTCCGTTGCTACTTCATAACTGTCATGTTGCTACTGTTCTGAATCGTAATGTAAATATCTGATATGCAGGATGGTCTTAGGCGACCCCTGTGAAAGGGTCGTTCGACTGCCAAAGGGGTCGCGACCCACAGGTTGAGAACTGCTGGTTTAGCAGGTTGATGCCAAGTAAATACACAGGGATGGAGAGGGAGTTGATGGTTTTCGGTAAATAATGGTGGGAAGGGAGCTGGTAGGGAAATGTCCCACCTCAGCATTGGGACCCCAGAGGAGGAACCCAGTCAGGGCACAGTGACAATCCCCAGAGCACACAGCAAGGCCGAAGGCGTGTGTCTGTGCAGAGAAAGCGTCGCAGGCTGTGAGCCGTCCCACAGCCCAGCCAATGTCTGCTTAAGGCAGCGGTTCTCAACCTGTGGGTTGAGGGGTCTTTCCCCGCCGGGCAGTTGGATTGTTTGACATGAGCGCAGGCCTTGGTGGAGTAGGGAGGGCGGCCCCCCTGCCTCCTGCTGAGGCTAGGAGTTATGTGCTCAGAGATGCTGGTCCCTGGGGACTCACCCCCTGCATTGGGAGAAAGGTTTTTATTGCCTTATCTAACGTGATGCTGATTCCTTTTAAAACTATGTTGTTGGCCAGACGATGCTGATGTGAACTTTGCAGAGTCATCTCAGGGAGGGAGGTGGCCCATGTCTGGGGAGTCTGTGTCATGAATAAGTAAAGAGAAGAGAAGAGGGAGGACCCAGGAGAAAACCTAAAGGTGGGGGAGGGAGCAGGAAAATGAAAATATCTCTGAAATAGCCCCAGTGCGCCTGGCTCGGTGCCTAGCACCGTGCATATGATTTTTTCATTCCATCTCTCTCCCAACCCCCTGAGGTGGGTATTTTTATCCCCATCTTCCAGATGAAGAAATGGATGCTCAAATGGGTTAAGCAACTTGCAGTGACACAGAGCTAAGAGGCAACAACCAAGATGCAGAAAGATCATAATGGAAATAAAAATGGTTCTACAGAAGGAAGAAAAAAATGAAAAAAAAAAGTTTTTTTGAGATATTTGATAGACTGATGCTACTGCTCGTATGTGGGCAAGAGATAAGGCCTTAAAATCTAGCCATTGGCCAAGGTGCCCATTCTCTGTGGCTTTAGTAAAGCAATGCAACTCCCCCTGTGTGTGTTTGATACTCTGCAAGCAAACATAGTGACTTTGCTTGAGCAATCCAAAACATCTAAGTGTCTAGAAATGAATGGAGAGAGCGCACATGTGCTGGAATGAGACAAGGGGTCCTTCTCATCACCTTAAAGAGGTCTTTTCTCACCTGTGCCCCTTCGCGCCTCCTCACCTAGGTATGACTTCATCGAGATCCGGGATGGGGACAGTGAGTCTGCAGACCTCCTGGGGAAGCACTGCGGCAACATCGCTCCGCCCACCATCATCTCCTCGGGCTCCGTGCTCTACATCAAGTTCACCTCAGACTACGCCCGGCAGGGTGCCGGCTTCTCCCTGCGCTACGAGATCTTCAAGACAGGTCAGTGCGGTCCTGGGTGGAAAGCCGGGACCTGGGCCTCTAAGAGAAGATGGGGCGCCACCCTCTGTGTCAGGCTGTGGGGCACTGCCTACGGGAACTGTGTCAGAGTCGTGGGCTCATAGGCAGGTTGAGGGAGGGAAGAGAGGTTCAGGTGCACCGGGAGACAGACCAAGACGGAAAGCCAGTTATGTCATCATCCAACTGGCGAGGGCGATGTGCTGGGTGAGGCCCGATGAGAAGGGGCACCAATTAAATAGAAAACCACTGTTGGGGCGAATCTGATTCTTGTGTTTTTTAAAATCACGATACTCTTCATGGGAAAAAGCGAAACTCGTTTGACCTTCCTCCTAATTACTTCACGGTTTAATGTTGCCTTTATTTGGAATTACACGGAGCAGGAGGACATAATCTTTGTATTGTGTGGAGTCTCTAAAGATCTCAGTGTGGCCTATGCCCTCCCACTGGGGTCAGACAGCAGCTTTGAAATTCAGTTATGGCTCCTAGAAATTCCCCTCGCTGATCCACTTTACCACTTCTACCCATCGAACCCCACTTCCTAAATGCCAACGAAGCTGACCTCGAAAAAGCAATAATAAAAAAAAGAGGCAGAGAACGTGCACATCAAGCAGACTGCTCGCTTTCGACTAGCTCCCCCTCAGATTGTTGAGAGCATGGACCAGTGCTTAGGCCCATACCTGGGTAGAGCCAACTTTCATTCACAAGATGCTGGTTCAGCATCCCCATTTCTGCTCTCCCCGCAGCGTGCCCTGCCCTCCGATATGTGAGCTCATGATCTTGAGGCCGAGTGAAGTTCATCCCCCAATTCTCCCGTCCCTCGGCCTCTCTGCCACCTAAGAGGCTCCCGCCCCATCGAAGGAGCATGTTCCCGTCACCAGCCTAAGTTTTGCAGCTCGTGGATGGAGCTGGTGAAAGGGGAGGCCTTGTCATCGAGAGGCCCAAGTCCGGCGCCTGTTGAGTTCAGTGTGAGGGGAGCTATTCATCTATATTTTCTTTTCCACTAAACAGTTCTTGAAAGGAAGTGGTAGCTGCTGAAAGCACTTTTTATATCCACTCTGTCTAAATATTTGTTAAATTTGTCTGCCTGAGAACAGGAACGTAGAGTCTGACGAAGGGGTGGGGCCGAGGGAACTGTGTCAAGCCGGAGTGGGAGCCTGGACTCTCGCAGGCACAAGTCCCGAGAAGGTCCATCTGCTGTGGGTCACCACCCGCCTGACTCCACGAGGTCACGGGGACTGACAGTCCGTGTCCAGTGGCTCCAGGCTGGTGGGCAGCTCCTGAATTGCTTGACCCACAGTTCCCGAGTCCTGTGCAAGCTCAGATCACTGATGAAACGCTCATTGTGGCATTTCTGCTGGGAGCAGTGGGGTGAGAGGGCCGACCAGGGAATCAAAGAGTGTTCGCCCTCCTCTCGCGAGGGAGACAGGTGTGCCGACCCTCAGCGCATCCCAGAGGCACAGTGGACATTGTTGGATGGATGAATGTAAATGGAAGGAAGAACTATAATCTGAGGCTCTGTAAGCGCTCAGGAAAGGTGTGACTGACACGCTGTGGTTGTAGAAATGAGGGCTCCATCGGGTGGCTTGGCAAGCGGAGAATCTGGGAAGTCTATTCGATAGCAGGGTCCCCAGGGCTCAGCTGTCACTCAGCTCCACTGTGCTGGCCGCAGGAGGGAAACAGCTTCAAGCAAGGTCTCCAGGGAGCTGGCCATGGGGCCGTCGCGACAAAATGAGCGGGACCGTTCAAGCTCACCTCTGTGTCATGTCTCCTGACTCAGCAGTTCACAGCGACACTGCCACATTCTCCAGAAAGCCACAGAAAAGTGGATGTTAACGCTATTCAGTTTAAGGGGACGATGTTAAAAGTTAAAAACAGCCGAACCGGTTTGGCTCAGTGGATAGAGCGTCGGCCTGCGGACTGAAGGGTCCCAGGTTTGATTCCAGTCAAGGGCATGTACCTGGGTTGCGGGCACATCCCCAGTAGGGGGCGTGCAGAAGGCAGCTGATCGATCTCTCATCGATGTTTCTAACTCTCTGTCCCTCTCCCTTCTTCTCTACAAAAAATCAATAAAATATTTTTTAAAAAGTTAAAAACACAGGAGGGTATTATACTCAGCATTGCTGTTTTGAGGACAGGCTGAGGTAGGATCTTTGCACGAGGCAGCGAGTCTGCATACTTCTTAGGAACAGGAGTGCCAGCCGAGAGAGGTGTCTCGGGCGTGGAGACGTGGGCAGCCCGCTTTCAGGACCGCCGTTGTCTGTACGGGAGGAAGGATGTGACTACAGTGGGAGGTATCCCCGCCCACAACGGCCACGCATCTGGGAAATGTAAGAAAGAAGACGAGAGCCCAGTGGTTTCTCGAAGCCACTGCAGCCCGCCATCATGTCCATTCCAAAGAGCAGCTCTGTGCATGAACGGCCGCTCGGTATCAAGCACATACATGTGTGGGGGTGCAAACGCCAACATTCTTCCAGGCGCCGTGCCCCGCACCCACCGCTGGAGTCTCGAGAGAAAACACACCATTTACATCATCTGCAGAAGATGAAAGAAGCGCATGCACGTTCTAGAGAAATCTAAACACACACAGCTATGTTTGCTGGTCAGATTCATAGGGAAAGAAGCGGGAACCGTAAACACAGACACACATACCCACCCAGAGGGCTCTGAAAGCCTTTGCCAGCACATCGCCTGTCGAGACGGCTGCGAAAGGAGACTGACAGACGCACACCCACCACTTGGGTGCAGGCAGGGGCCATGTGGCTGGAGTGGGAGGCGCATGTCTGCCCTGAACGAGGTGGCTTATAAAGGAGTCTGTACATTACCAGACTCTCCACATGTAAAGGGGCAAACCAAAACAACTCGTAAACTCCAAGGCTCCCCAGTCCCCAAATCCTGGGCAGAACAGAGAAAGGAATTTTAAAATAACTTCAAATACAGCACTGGAGACTTAAATCGCTGGAAAATGTGGGGGGTTTTGTTTGTTTTTCTGGTGCTCCTTGGACCAGCGTTCAAGATCAAGTTTTCTTTCCTGGTGCTGGGGGACGTTTTGGGAACTGAAATCTCTGGGGACACTCACAGGCAGCGAAAACCTGGAGGGCCCCCTCCCCCCACTCCCCGAACTGAGGAACTGGATTCACCTTCTGCCTTCAGGCCAAGCTCAGCTCAGGCCACATGTTGTGAATAGCTTTGTGCGTACAGATTCTTCTTCCGCTTGCCGGGTGACTGTAAAATTTACAGTGGGGAACCACGGAGTAGGCATTTTTCATAGCGGAATCCTTTGGTCTGAAACCATGCCCTGCAGCTGAAACCCCCCGGCTCCCGGGGACAGTCTCCGCACCGAGGGAACTTGAGTATCTGTGGACGGAGATATTTTTCTGTCACCTCGAACCCTGTAACACATCACAGAAAAGGGACCTTGGGTTAGGTAGTTATCTGCAAGGCTCAGCTTTTGTGTCAGGGATCGTCACCCTGTTCTGAGATCTCTTCTCCACATTTGATTCTCAGCTGCGCCCGCTCTCCAACACTGTGACCGCGGTTTAAATAACGAGATGGCACTCTAACGGACAAAGTCACGATGATAATGGATAAGTTTGATTTTTCCTGCATAAAAAGGATAAAACTGTGTACCTACCTCATTCCAAATAAAGCAGGGGATATACCCATGTATAGACACATGTCAGAGATAGATACACACTTTTTTCTTTTTTTTTTAAAGAACATCAGATTGAAAAATTCTGTGCCGTCAAATGCCGTGGAACCTGGAGGCCGTGGGGTCTTTAGAAGCTCACATTCTCCCGGCCTCCCTTAGGCTTACTGGGTGTCCTTTATGGAAGCCTCTCCCACTGTGGGGAGGAACCAAAGAAAGATTCCACTATGAATTCCCCACTCCCGGGGATGGGGACTCCCTTCGCCTTGGAAGGGAGAGATGGAAGAGCCACCTCTGGAATGAAGGTCCATGCCCCTCCCAGCTCTGGATGTGTGCTGTGAAGAAAAGCTCTTTCCTCTGGCTGAGTGGCCCGCATGAAGCAGGCCGCACAACGCTAACCTTCTCAAAGGTCCCTTCGGCCCCAAGTTCTGCCAGCTGGCTTGGCCTCGCCAAACTGCCTCATCTGGCCATTGAGGAGGCCTGGGAGCTGAGGGCTAGATGGTAACCAAAGCCAGGAACTTGCTAGGAAACTGGGGTGCCATCCAGCTCCCCCTGCTGGCCCTGGCTGCCCATTGGGCTGCCCTGCCCCGGAATGATGGGGTGCAGAGCTGCTGAGATGTGGCCCACAGAGAGCACCCCCCTCCCCCCAACAAATCCGGAAGAGGCTGGCTCTCGCCCGTCCCAGGGTCCGGGCCCAGCTGCCAAAGCTCAGTGCTGGAGATGTTGGAATTTTCTGCCTGATGCCACCACCCCCTGCTCATCTGCATGATACCTCTTCCAAGTCAGACTTTGCTGCTTTCCAGACAGTCATCATCAATAAAGAGACTCACGGAGGGGCCTCTGCAGGAGCTGCGGATAAAGACATCGCCCTAGGCCGAGATCCGAATATTGACATCGCATAGTTGCATTTCTCTGGGCTCCCAGGGGACACTTCCTGCCAGTAAACACCTGCTTTATTGAGGATTTGGGTGTGTTTTTTCTTCATGCTTTGAGGGCCTATTTATCCTCCTCATAAATCCTGCTTCTTTTTTTTTTTTAATTTATTTTAAAATCAGAACGTCGTGAAACCCATTCTACTTGTCCGGCAGTACCCACGCGGCATTAACTTGTCTCAGAGGGTGCCCTGCGCATGTCACGTCCAGCGGGCTGGGCTGCATGTCCTGGGCCGTCTCTGGGCCTCCCCTGGCAGAGGGAGGCTGGGTCACAGTGCTCGAGGGTTCTGTGAATGTGACTCCACCTAGAGGCTTTAGGGGTAGGGTGGCTGTAGTCCTGTCACAGCTCCCGCCGCCCGCCAAGCCCGCCCCGGGGTGCAGTGTGTGCCACATGTAATAAGGACGCCTCCCTGAGTCCCGAGAAAGCAGACACGAGCGCTTAGCAGCACAGCAAAGGCCACCCCACAGAACGGGGCCAGAAGCCTCCCCAGTGGCAGCACAGGGCCGCATTTTTTGAGACTTGCTTGCCGAGCGGCCTTTCACAGCCCCAGCGCCCCGCTGTGATCCACCGGCTACAAACGTCGATTGTTCATTGTCTGGCCGCTACAGAGCAGCTCGTTTTAATATAGTCATGACATGAATGAGACCCGAGCTCCCCTTTGCCCCTCCCCTGGGGCACCTTGGATCTTGGAGGGAGAAGGGGGCACTCGGTTGGCGCTGGTACAATAGGGGCTGTGTTGAGGTCAGCGATAAATAAGGGGTAACATTGTTTGCCCTGCTGGCAATCAGCAAGCCTTCCTTAAGGATTGAAATAACTTACATTTCTGGAGCAAGCAGCTGAGTAATTGAGAAAGAAGTCTCTGTTCCTCTTTTCAAGAGAATCTCTCTCTCTCTCTCTCTCTCTCTCTCTCTCTCTCTCTCTCTCCACACACACACTCCACCCCCCCCCAATTCCTCAATTACTATTCTTACTCTTACATGCAGAGCAAACCATCTCGCCTCCTTAATTTCTCTCTTAAAGAGGGTCCCGCTCACGGGCTTGACACGTTAATGGGAAGAGTATGTTGCTTCAAGGGCCACTCCAGTGGAAACAAACACCCAGGAGCAGGATTTAGGGCCAGGCATTTAAGTAACTCATGCAACAGAGGCAGCTCAGACAGGCGTCTTCTCCTCCTTTCTAATGCTACGGTCCCCTTTGACATACAGGCTCCGAAGATTGTTCGAAAAACTTCACAAGCCCCAACGGGACCATCGAGTCCCCCGGGTTCCCCGAGAAGTACCCACACAACTTGGACTGCACCTTCACCATCCTGGCCAAGCCCAAAATGGAGATCGTCCTGCAATTTCTGACCTTTGACCTGGAGCACGACCCCTTGCAGGTGGGAGAGGGAGACTGCAAGTACGACTGGCTGGACATCTGGGACGGCATCCCGCATGGTGAGTGCTGTCGCTGCCACCAGGCGCTGCTCAGGAGCCTCTCCTGAGCCTGCTAATGGCTTTAGGAACCGCAAAAAGAGAGAGCGAGACTTCATACCTCCTTCGGGTTTGTATCTGACCCACCGTGACTGTCTTGTCCTATCCTACACCAAGGTGGTTTCAGAGATTGCAGAAGGGCAATCCTTTCTTGGGGACACTGGTTTGGAGAAGGATAGGAGGAGACGGAGTAGACACTGGGGTGAGGATGAGAAAAGCTATCGGCCATGCTCTTTTCTCCTTCATGCTGTCAGGATTCCATAGAAAACGACTCAGTGGCTACCCTCTGTGCCCAGATAGGACTCCCAAGCCGGATTGATGAGGTGTAAATCCCGCTCTGCTTAATAGTGGCTCTGCAGCCTTGCACAAGCTGCTAACCTATCTGTCGTATCGGTATAAAGAAGCTGCTGTTGTCATCATTATTATTACTATAATTCCATTATTATTAATTTAGTCATAGATGTCAAAAGGGCACAGCACCCAGGCCAAGAGGAACCAGGAACCTGTACTTCTCGGCAGGAGACCAGCATAAGGCCTGGGAATAGTCTGTATCAGCGAGGAAACTGCCTTTCGCTTTGGTAGTCATTCTCAGTGTTCTGCCCCATAACGGAGACTCGACAGCTAAGCAGTTTCATTTCCTGAGAAAAATACAAGATTTAGTCATAAAACTTGGATTGGAGCTCTGTTATTTCCTTGCTGTCTGAACAATGAAAAGTCACGTGACCTCTGGGAGCCTTGATCCTTTCTTCTGTAGAGCAGGCGTTATAATGGTACCTCTCCTGCCCATCTCCCAGGGCTGTGAGAGCAGAATGGGCGGGTCAGTGAAGGGGCCCTTTACGGTGCAGGCGAGATATTAGACATCGTTCTTAAAACATATCTTTGGTTGTTCTTTTACGCCAAGGCATACAGAGTGAGGCCCCATTGAATGACTTGCGTTTGTGGGGAAGGAGGACATACTGAACATGGAGTTTGACATTTCCGTATCTGTTGCCCTCTCTTTGTTCTGCATATCCAGTGGGTCCCCTGATCGGCAAGTACTGCGGGACCAAGACACCCTCTGAACTACGTTCGTCAACAGGAATCCTCTCTCTGACCTTTCACACGGACATGGCGGTGGCCAAGGATGGCTTCTCTGCCCGCTACTACCTGGTCCACCAAGAACCGCTAGAGAGTGAGTTGGCCGGTTGGGAACGTCTGTCCTGTCCCTTCCTCAGAGGAGGGAGGGCGTGCTAACCTCCCCAAGACCAGGGGCCTGGCGGGCATTCTGCAGAACTTGCATTGGCATCTGAGTTCAGAGAATGGGAGCCGCGTCCTCTTGTTAGGCAAAGATGAATGAAAACAGAACACATGTCCATCCGGGTGCTTGTTTCTTTAAAGGAAACAAATAGTATGTGTACCAAGAATCAGTTATTCCCAGGGAAAGTTACGGGAGCATCTCAAGTTTTCTCATCTATAAATAAAAGGGAGGTTAGTTAGGATATCTATATAACATTCCCCCTGTGCTAACATTGAGTCTGGGACCTTTTTCTTCCTCTCCAAGCCTCGGTGACCATTGTCAGAAGCAGCCATTTTAAATCTCTCTCTCTATATTTTGACGTTAAACATCTCCGGCCCCGGGTAGAGCTTATCCCACACTTCCCTTCACACTTCCAGGACCCGCAGCCTTCTGAGCTCCCGCTATGTGCCAGGCACTGTACAACATGCAGCTCTGAGCCCAGTGCTGTGGACTTGCTATCTGGGCCTTCAGTCTCCTGCCCTGAGCTCCATCTTCATATCCGCTCCTCCTGAGATGTGCTTCAACTGCGCTCCCGTTTCCCGTTAGAAACCCAGATGATAACCTAAGGACTGGAGGAGCACTTGAAGGACGGTTAGAGCAGGGGAAGTCCGCCATGATTGTAGACACATACCCCATGCTTACCTACAGGCACTGCGGCCTGGCCTGCTGCAAAGTCGATGGGTTTTATTCTGGGATTTTTTTTTTTTTTCTTCAAAGGGCTCATGAATATTGAGTGACAAGAAAGTAATATTGCAGATTGCACCAAAGTCTGCCAATGGCCAGAGCCGTCGTAAAACTAAATAGGTCTGAAACCTGAAAAGCTTGCTGGTCCTTATCAGACACATGCACTCACAAATATTGACCAGTGTCTGCAGTATCCATGGGAAGGGCAGCAATTGAACTGATGGCACAAGGTCAGAGGAAGGGACTTCGGGGTCCATCTGCCCAGACAGGTGGTTCGGGGGAAGGGAGAGTGACATGCACATGCTTACAGAGAGGTCTCCTGAAGACAGGTACCTGTTGCTTTGTAATGTCTGTCTTCTGTGCTAGAACTCATGAGACACTGGAGTGAAAGAAAGGAAGAAGCAAAAGATGCCTTCTGGGTGTTTATTAATGAAGCAGGCTTCCCACGATGTATCAGCCCACCCAAATTGCCACAGTCTATCACACATGTACCTGTATTTCAGTCATGGTGCATCTGGCGTCTGTGAGCATCTGTAGCCCGCAGCACTAACAGTTCTTGTGCTTTGGATTGTATTTTTAATTTGTGTGATGATTCTTATTTATCCACAGCCTGATTTCTTTTAGGTCCAATTTAGTTTCTTTCAGACCCAGAGGGGTTGTCAAGCTCTAGGACTTGGTGTAGTTTTTGTTTTTGTGTGGTTTTTTTAAACATGGGAGTGTATAATTAGGTCTTTAAGATGAGAGAGTGCCTGCAAGGACTTGTCCCAAGAAGGGAGGTGTGTTTTGCGAGTCCCAAGGGTATGAGATTGAGATACCTAACTCTGTGCTTGACCATCTCCGCTCCCCAGACTTTCAGTGCAATGTCCCTCTGGGAATGGAGTCTGGCAGGATTGCTAACGAGCAGATCAGTGCCTCCTCTACCTACTCTGACGGGAGGTGGAGACCTCAGCAAAGCCGGCTCCACGGTGATGACAACGGCTGGACACCCAACTTGGATTCCAACAAGGAGTATCTCCAGGTACTTGCTCAGCTATCAGAGGGTGTGCAGGGTGTGTGTGTATTGGTGGGCAAGGGGGGTGGCTCCTCATCTAGAGTGGACAGAGGGCACAAAGAAAATAAACACAGTATCCTTCAGAACACCATTCACTCATCCATCCATCCGAACAGACACATGTTCCGGCATGAATAGGCTGTGCAGGCACCGTGCTGAGTGCTGGGCTAAATGACGAGTAAGATGGACACTGCCCTGCTCCTGTGAAGCTTACCAGGCCTTGGGGACGCTGTTTGGCCGAGATGCTGTTTGCCCTGTCGCTATAGACATCCAAGGAACCGTCTATGAGCAGTTCCAGGTCTTCCTCATCCTTGGCACAGGGAGGCATCAGAAATGTGATGGGGGGAGGGGGTGGTGGGCATCTTTCTAAGGTCACGCTTGTGAGTCGCTAGCTGAGCAGGGCAGCTTCCCATGATCCTTGCTGTTCGGAGGAGCCCTGCCAGGCAGGGTTTGCACATAGCTCTCAGAAGAGCACCTGGGGAATGTCAACACCAGGAATGGCACTCCGATTGCCTGGCTGCTCTGCAGCATCTTCTCGGACTAGTTTGCTTCCCTTCCGAATAAGACTTGCCGTCACGTTAAGTAATCCTCCCTTGCATGACAGACGTGTCCAGTTCTCATCCCCAGGGAAGAGCAAGCTGCTAGTTCCCTGCTTGAGCAAGGCCCTGTGACTCACAGCAGGCAGCCGTGTGACCCGTTGACAAGCCTGTCTTCGCTCGGGTGCCACACGGTGACTTCTGCTCTGAGAAGGACATGGCAGAGCACACAATGGGGAAGGGAGAAAGACCACTGAGAAACTTTCAGGGAGGCACTCCCAGCACAACCCGAAGGCCATTTGTCACTGTCTGCCCTCCAAAAACCTTCCTCATCCTGCAAAGCTTCCAGAAACTGCTCCCTTATAATGGGCATCCCATTGATCATACCTTGAGTTGTGGTCCTTAATCACATACTTTCTCTTACTGCCAACCACCTGTTTATCATGCACCGATACCGCACTGGCTGCTTCTGTTGAATGCTTTCTAGTGCTGAGCGCATGTGAAGTAGCCAGTAAAGGCTTGCTGGGTCAAATTTTACCAGTGTGTGCTGGCTAAATTTTGATCACTTGGAGATGACCATTAAGAATCGCTGGGGCCCTAGCTGGTTTGGCTCAGTGGGTACAGCATCGGCCCGTGGACTGAAGGTTCGATTCTGGTCAAGTGCACATACCTCGGTTGCAGGCTCAGTCCCCAGCCCAGGTTGGGACATGTGAGGGAGGCAACCAATCAATGCGTCTCTCTTACAGCGACGTTTCTCTCTCTGTCTCTCCCGTCCCTTCCAAAATCAATGAAAAAATATCCTCGGGTGGGGACTAACAAACAAACAAAACGAAAAGAAACGCTGTGGCCAGCAAAAGAATGACATCCAGCGATTTCCAAATGGGTTTGGTGTTGTAGGAGGGGAGGTGCCTCGAAATGTTGGCCATCCTCCTCATGGAGCAAAGGTCAGGTCTTGGTGCACAAGCCTAATTGCTTGGGCAGACTCTACCTGCCCTTTGACCCCTGACTGACCTGAGCAACTAAATACACAATGGAGTGAGGGACGGAGGGGAGGGGAGACAGACCTGAGCTGAGATTTTGCAACTCGGGCATCGTAAGTGAATTGGATTGAATTGCACTGAATTGGAGTGGATTGGATTGGATTTAGCCATTGTTCCTTTAAAGCAGAATCTGCTTTGGCTATCCAAGGCAGGCTGCTGTTTAGTAAGAAGGGGTCATGCTTCTAGACATTCAACGATTCCCGTAAGATTAAACTTAATACTGTCCATTCAGATTTGCAAAAAGAGAGAGAAATAATCGTTACGATTTCAAAGGTGTCCTATTTAGTGTCAAATAAGTTGAGTTTCACTGTCTAGTGCAGTGATGGCGAACCTTTTGAGCTCGGCGTGTCAGCATTTTTAAAAACCCTAACTTTAACTCTGGTGCCGTGTCACATATAGAAATTTTTTGATATTTGCAACCATAGTAGAACAAAGACTTATATTTTTGATATCTATTTTATATATTTAAATGCCATTTAACAAAGAGAAATCGACCAAAAAAATGAGTTCGCGTGTCACCTCTGACACGCATGTCATAGGTTTGCCATCACTGGTCTAGTGCAATTGCAAATTGGCCCTTAATCACTGATACGTCTGAGTGATCACAGACACAGGTTGTGAGCTGCGTATGACCATTGTGTCCTTCGAAGAAAAAGCAAGACGCTGCCCCCGTCACGTCCCCGCCTCTCTTCCTCAGGTGGACCTGCGCTTTCTCACCGTGCTCACGGCCATTGCAACGCAGGGGGCGATTTCCAGGGAAACCCAGAATGGCTATTATGTCAAATCCTACAAGCTGGAAGTCAGTACTAATGGTGAAGACTGGATGGTGTACCGGCATGGCAAAAACCACAAGGTAAACCCGTTTCCCCACCTCACGGGCATGCTGGGACGGACGGATCAGGACAGGCGGGGAGAGAGGAGCTTCCACGCCAGCTCCACGCGGGGAAGGAGTCTTGTTCAGTGCAGCTCAAATAACTGATAGAGACACGGGAGATGCTGGCCCGGAAAATACTCTTCCTTATGCTAAAGTGATTGGAAAATACCATTTCTCCAACAACCTGGCTGCTGGTGCATCCTGCAGAGCAGAGAGAGAGAGAGAGAGAGAGAGAGAGAGAGAGAGAGAGCTTGCAGAGTGCTCTCTGACTGCAAATGAAGGAGAAAATCTGTTCCCAGTCCTGGTCTCCCCACACAGGATTCATTGAGCATTTATGGCCGGAGTCCCTTCCACATGCTGGGTTAACAATCACAAAACCACAGGAACCGGCAGTTCAGGAGTTACCGAGGTCTGGCAATGAAAGGGCACAAATCCTGAGAGGGATCACAATGTCCCAAAGAAGAAAGGGGACAATAAATAGCGAGGAGAAATCCATGTGTCGGAATGGCATCTGAACAGGCAGCCCTGCTTGGCACAGAGCAGTGAATATTCTCTCTCTCTCTCTCTCTCTCTCTCTCTCTCTCTCTCTCTCTCTCGGCTGGGCCTTCAGCATCAAGGGCTCACAGAGGTGTGGCCGGGCGGGTGATGTGGGGCTTTTGTTGGACATACGGACGGATGTCTGGCGCTCAGAGTTCTGAAGACACGTGGCATTCTGGCGCTGGCATTGTGGCTGTGCGCTCCGGGCCTGGGGCCTTACTGGCTGGTGGGCTCACCTGGGTTGGGGAGCTCTGGTATCACTGACTGGCCCAAGGCCCGGAAAGAGCATGCTCACCCTTCTCTGGAGGGGACTGGGGACAGAGGGAAAGGGGTCCCCTCTCTAGGGCTATTGTTCCACCAGAGCCCTGGTCCTTCGAGTTGTGAAGGGTCGAATGGGACACAGACCTAGAGAAGCCAAAAGCCTTTCCCAGCAGCGCCCTCCGCCGGTCACTGACCCCAGGCAGCTGGCTCTTGCCGTGCAGCTGGAAACCTTGGGCCCAGAAAACCCTGACTATAATGTTGGTGGCACCGTTTCACTCGGGAAATGTGAGATTTTAAAAGAGTGGATTTTTTTTTACATCAAAATTGCCATAGTAACATGGCACCATTCATCTGAAAACCGTGGCTTCTCAATATTACTAGGCATCAATGCACACAGACACAGGAATTCCCCACTTCACAGATAAAGGGGGCGCGCGAAAGACGCCCTCGCCCTGACACGTGGGGCCAGGTCTGGTTTCTCACTGACTTCGTCTGTTGCGGAAAGAGTTGTCAAATATCCCTTGGAAATGGCCAGCCTGGGTGGGCACTGGGGGTTGGGAGTGCTGTGCACCGAGTCTCCCTCCCACCCCACTCATTTTCATGCCTTCTTTCTCTACCCACCCTTTTCAGTAAGAAACTGGTAGAACCCAGGGCTTCGCCAGGTAGATGAGGGCCGGCAGCTGGGTAGCGGTGTGTCGGGGGGAGGGGGGGGGAGGGGGGACGAGGAGGCTCACCTGACCGCCGCCCTGTCCAGGCTCAGTGACTAAGCAGCGCGGGCCGGAGGGATCCTGTAGCATAAGCTGATTTTAAGAGCATGCAGATGGACTGGATGCTATTTAAAACACCATTTGTAGGGACTCTGCTTTTGGAAATACCTTAGCGCTGCACATTTTGATAGAATGCTGTCCTCCCTGGCTTTACCCCCGGTATTCGTGCTGCAGGGGAGATGTTCCTGCGAATTGAATTTTGCTTTCTGGGCGCCTTTAGAATCATTCTCCTCAACTTTTTCATATTGGATCTCCCCCTCTCTCTGTCTCTCCTCCTCCTCCTCCTCCTCCTCCTCCTCCTCCTCCTCCTCCTCCTCCTCCTCCTCTCCCTCCTCCTCTACCTACCCTTGGCTAAAATTTCCCCCCAGTAGCCAAGGGATAATTTGTTTTTGTTTTGTTATTGTCTGTTTTTTAGTGAGTCAGTCCTGCCCACATAAAGGCACTGGGGCAGAGGAGTAGCATGTCTGCTCCTGAGAAACATCCTCTTGGTACCTACAAGGAGGCGGGAGGATGCAAAGCCTGCCAATTGCACATTGCCCCCTCCCTCACGCCCCCTCGCCCCTGAGGTGTGGCAGGCGACAGGGGAGACCTGCTGGGCCCTCCCTCCACGGGTGATCTCCCTGCTCCTTCATTAGCAGATCCACCTCCCAGACGGCGGTATTTAACGTGCAGATTCCATACCGTTCAGGAGCCTCACGGCTCGCTGGGCTGTGCGGGGTGAAATCGCTGAGGGGACCATGCCAAATAGATTTGTCAAGTCTGCTGCAGTCTGATTTGATGCCACGACAGGGAGGCGGGGTGAGGAGGGGACTTGGGGGCAGTGGAGGGAGCGGCTTCGTCTATGCCGGGCGCTACCACTGAGCCTTTCTTTGTAGCTGCTGGATGGTGGGCGCCGTGCCAAGCTCACTGTGCTAAGTAGTAGCTGGAAAGCCAGATTCAGACAGCAGGACCTGTGAGCAAAGCGTCGCCGAGATGGAGGCGGCAGCCGGCTCTGCTCTGTGGGCAGGGGGAGGGCTCGCAGAGGCAGACCAGTGCACCGGGTGTGAAGGGGGAGGCGGGGTGGTGTTTGGGGCAGAAATGTGGGAACCTGATTTTATCCCCTGCACACCAATACAATGGACCAAAGACCAGGGACTTGGGGAAACTGGAGAAAAACAAGATTAATGAGCCTCAAGGTGATGGGGGATGGCTGTGCTATTTCCTTGCAAAACACTGTTTAAAAATTAGACCCAGGCTGGGCTAAGGCGAGGACTGGGCCTGTGGGGGAAGGAAGTGAGGAAAACTCAAGGACTCTTTTCCGGCCTCCCCCAGCCCAGAGCAGCCTCTTCTTCGTCGCTTTCCATCCAACAGGTAGTGGTGAGGTTGCCTGAGAGAAAGGCATGATACTGTAGCCGTGGGTAGGGCGAGCATCCCCCTTCAATACGTGGCACGGTTATGCAGGCCATATGCACAGCACATTCCCCAGTCCTTCTCCGTCCCACATGCCATAAACATGGAACCTATGATTTTCCTACAGGGCGGGTCCTCCTCATGCACATTTATGGCGTAACCACAAGGCTGGGAGCTCGGCCGCCTGCTGGAGCCCATACCCAGCCCATGTGCTCCCTTAGATTACACAAATTGCTTCCCATAGATTTCCTCAGAAACCACAAGCAGAAAACGGCTGCTTTTGGTTTCCCCAGCTGTATTAATAACACCCCAAACATAGGCAGAGTGTTGTAAATACAACAGTGGACGGTTCGCGGGTGTGTCTATAATTACAGGCGCAGTGGTGCACACATACAGCCAGGGAGAGGCGTGGAGAGAGAGGGAGGCGCTGGAAGGCAGGAGGCCTTGGCCGAGCTCCTGCTCACCTTGGAGATGCCGGTTCAGGGTCTGCACTGGAGGGAATGAGGCCAGGACCGGTGTCCCGACAGGGGGACAGAGGCCGTTGCCCGTATATGTCTAAGCAAAAGCCCCGGCCTCCAGGCCTCCCTTATTCGGTAAATGTGGGCAACTCCCCTGTTGACATGGCTCTGGGTACCTTCCTCTTGGTCACAGTGCTGCTGGGCTATTCTGATGTATTTCGAAGAAGTTCTAGCTAAAAGAGAAAGCCAAGGGGGTTAAATAGATCCTGATGACCACACTGAGGATGGAAGGGTGAGACTGGGATGAGGAAAGGTTTGGGTCCGAGAGTGTTTAGAATGGCCCCCTGGTGAGTGGCAGAAACGCCCTCCCTACACTTGACATATTAATGTAATGATGACCTCCAAGGGGCTCTGAGAACCCTCAGGCACCGACTTACTCACTTCAGAACTTAACAGGGTTTCAAAGACTGTGGACCTGAAATGCTGAGACGAGTCATTTGCCCCCTGAGACTTGGGGAACCCGGCAGTCCCTGCCGAAGGCACCTGGTCACTGGGCTCTGATCCCCGGCAGGTGTTCTCACAGTCTGGCCCATGCCTTGCTCACCGTCTTGCATGCAGAGGGAACTTCGTCTAGAGGTCAGGAGGGGTGCCTTTTCCTGGAGAGCCTGGTAGGGAGATCTGAAGGCAGGTCGCGTCTGGACTGCGTGGCTCGGAGGGCCAGGCTCGGCGCTGCAGAGTTTGGGCCCCGTCCTAGAAGCCTGAGGATGTAGAGTAGAAAGAAGTTGCTTTGCGTTTGATTTGGCCACATCCCTCGAAAACAAACAAACACCCCTACTTCAAAAATCCTCTGTCCTAGATTTGTTTTCTAAATTAAACCAAATCACTTGGAAAGCCGTTGGGGAATTTGAAAACCTCTGCGAAACGATCAGAGACTGGGGAGGGGAGTGGTGTTGGGAAACCAGACTCCCCAAATCAGTCGGCTCACAGGTGGGACCACATGGTGACCTTGATGCGCCAGGTGACCTTGCAGATCTCCCTGAGCAGCTCTGTGCCTCAGTGTTTCCATCCGCCCAGATGGAATGGTGCCCCGGCTACTGCTGGCCCAGCACCTTGGGATCCGCAGATGGAAGGCTCTCTGCCGACATAATTAATGTATTAGACCTACAAAGCTCTTCGTGAGCAGAAGCAAGTTATCCATTTAAAAAGTAACAAGGCCCCATGGGATATTTATCTGCCTCTTTTAAAATCCGAGATCTGGGCGGGGCCTGAGAAGCCATCCAGACCTCTCCCTGCATCCGATGGGGCCTGAGATGGTAACCCGCTTAGCCTCACTCTCCTCTTAGGGTGCAATCAATTCCTCCAATTAATAACTTTGAATTCTCCAAAAACACCTTTTTGCTAAACCTCCTAGTGGATGACTGGCTTCCCCTTATCCTTTCAGTGTTGTAATTGTGTTTGTTGTGTATAAGATTAGGGCAGTGACTCAAACCGTCAGCCAGCCATGGCATCAGCCTTCAGAGTCACGGCTCTGATTGCGTCGTCTCACCAGGGCTATGTGTATTCAGAAGAGGGCTGGTGCCCTTTCCAAATTCAAGTCCCCCCGTGTCTCTGCCCCCCTCAATGACAACAGAGAAGAATCCAGGGCCCTGGGTAATTAAGTTTGTCCCTTATCCGTTCGCCCTGGGATGAGCTCAGACCTTTAGCCTCTCTACTTAGGAAGCTCAAGGGAAAATTTCATTATACATAAGCTTGGAACCTTTTCTCTCTCCGGCTCCCATGGCTGGCTTCACCCAGCTCCCACGGGTGCGGAATTGTCTCCGGGAGCTGAGACCAGCCACCCTGGCTCTTTCAGCCCTGATGCTAAATTCCCCACATTTCCCAGGCCACTGCTGTGCACAGGGCCAGAGGGACAGAGCACCTAAGCAAGGGGTGTGGACGGGCGTCATCATTTTGCTTGGGGGCCCTGACCCTGGGGTTTCTAATGAGCACCAGAGCCAACACCTCATCTGGTGCATTGTGGGGTTCTTTGCTCTCGCCGTTTTCCTGCTCCCGTTTGCTGAGATCCCCCTGGAAGAGAAATGAAGGAGTCAGATAGGCTCAGGGCCTCCCTCCCTGTACCCTTTGCTTTCTCGTCTGCCCACCTGCAAGTTTAAAAAAGTGGCAATGCCCGGCTGGCGTGCTCAGTGGTTGAGCGTCAGCCTAGGAACCAGGAGGTCAGTGTTCGATTCCCTGTCAGGGCATATGCCTGGGTTTCGGGCTCGCTCCCCAGTGTGGGGTGTGCAGGAGGCAGCCGATCAGTGATTCTCTCTCATCATTGATGTTTCTCTCTCTCCCTCTCCCTTCCTCTCTGGAGTCAATAGAAATACTTTAAAACGTGGCAAGGCCTGTTTTAGGAGGTTTTCCGTGTGGAGGGCCCTTCGCAGTTAGAAGGTCAGTTTCTCCCCCGCTTTGCAGGAGGATGTTGGCCATGGCCTCCGGCCCTGCATGGCTCTGATGCTCCCTCTCCCCCACCCCATCTCCTCCGGCCCCAAATCCCTGAGCGGCCCTCCACTCCTCTCCTCCTGATGCTTTCCTGGCTCAAATCCTGAAACCCTAATCCTGTTAGTATGTATGTTCCAGGGCTCAGCGTCTCCATGGGGGTAACATAATCCTGCAGTAAATCTAGCAGCCCCACCAGGCACACACAGATGGGGATGCACATATTCTCCCCACCGCCCCCCCACCCCCAGGCAGGACACCCCCCCACCCCCCCGGCGGCCCCGCCCCACACCCCGTGGCACGCTCCTGCCTCTCTGTCTCCTCCTTCACATCAGCAAAACCGCTTGATGACAAAAACAGCCCTCAAGTGAAGGAGGAGGAGACAGGAGGGCATCGTGGTCATAGTGAGCATCTGGTGGCGAGGGAGCGTCGTCGCCCCACCCCCACCCTTACCTTCACTGACGTCCCTTCTGACTCTGCATCTGGCTGGGTTCCCACATCCACTAGAATGAAAGCAGCTTAAACCAAATTTTATCGTCTTTAAGGAAGAGTTTTAAGAGAGAAATGTCAGGACCGTGATTTACAAAAAAAAAAAAAAAGGGCGGGGGGCGAAATGTCCATTACTTAACATCATTTTCCCTGAGTGCAACAGCCCCCCTGCCCCCCACGCACGCACACACACACTGCCCCTTGCCTGTTTGGTGCAACAAATTAATTAAACAGGATGGCATTCATTAATTAACAATGCAGTTATTTATTTTTTTAAATATATATTTATTGATTTCAGAGAGGAAGGGAGAGGGAGAGAGAGAGAGAAACATCAATGATGTGAGAGAATCATTGATCAGCTGCCTCCTGCACGCCCCACACTGGGGATTGAGCCCACAACCTGGGCATATGTCCCAACTGGGAATGGAACCATGATCTCCTGGTTCGTAAGTCAACACTCAACCACTGAACCACGTCGGCCGGGCTAACAATTTATTTTTACACAGGGATTCGATAGCTGGTTTTAGAGGAAGTGCAGGGGGAGGGGGTGGAGAGCGAAGACGGGCCCCGGGCTGAGGATGCGTCGGTACAGTTGTTTCTGAGACGAATTTTTAACAGGAGCTACTCCTGGTTTCCCCCGTTTCTGCCCTTCATTCCCACCTCCCCTCTTGCCGCCTGCCTCGTCCTCCTCCTCCTTCGGTGTCTGTGCCAAGTAGATTGAAAAGGAGAAGTTTGGGCGCAATGAAACATTTATTAGTGGAGAGGAGTATTTTTTATTTTGTTAAAGAAAAAAGTGGAAGAATGTCTCCTGCACACTTTCTACCTCAGGGCCCCAGCGCTGTGCTGGCTTTGAAAAATTCCCTGCTTTCTCTGCAGTCCCTGGAGCGGGCTGCATTCAGATATTTACAGCAAAGTAGAAACAAACTGTAGGTCGCACCACAGGTAATGAAGAGACAGGCGTGTGCAGACTGAATCCCGAAGCCCTGTGCGAAGGGGAGGCCGTGGCCATACCCAGAGCCTGCATCTTCCGCCAGGGCCTGCTCGCTGAGCCAGGGGAACAGCCAGGTAACACCGTGAGCCTTCACCCCAAGGCCTTGGTGGACGGGGCATCTCTACCGTCCTGGGCACCTGGATGTTGATGGCAGACACTAATGGCTGTAAGACAGGGACTGCGGCCCTAGCCAGTTTGGCTCAGTGGATGGCACGTCAGCCTGCAGACTGAAGGGTCCCGGGTTAGATTCCAAACAAGGGCACATGTCTGGGTTGTGGGCTCAATCCCCAGTAGGGGGCATGCAGGAGACACCAATCAATGATTCTCTCTCATCATTGATGTTTCTATCTCTCTCTCCTTCTCCCTTCCTCTCTGAAATCAATAAAAATATATTTTAAAAAAGAAAAAAAAAGGGACTGAGGCCGGCAGGAAATCCCCAGCCCAGAGGCCTCCAAGGTAGGCAGGCGAAAACACTCACTGTTCTCAGCCAGAGTCACTGCATAGAGTGGCGCTTTCTGGGGCAATATTTCTATATAGATAATGCCCTTTATTTTACATAGTATCACAGTTCATGCCTGTGAGCTCTCAGGCATGGTCAAACATGTTGATTTTCTTTTCCTGGTTTGGACGGGGCACAGTATAGATAATAATACAACTGGGGTGTTGGATAGCAGCCAGCGTAATTGGCACGTGCCCCCTCCCCCAGAGGTGCAAATCAGAAAATCCACGAGGTGCTGCTGGTTTCAGATTCTCTCTCACGGAAAATAAACCAAAGGTCTCGAGAATCAATTGGAAAGTGTTGGATTATGTTCAGCATTCAGCGAAGCACCAAATGGATTATCCAAACCACTTTGTGCCCTGAATTGTTTTTCAGACTTGCTTTCACAGAGATACATTTGAAGAAATCTTTATGCTCAACAGAGCTTTTATAGCTATATCCTATATAGATTTGTTTGTTTTTTTCTATTCCCACTTCTTCAGGAAGTGAGGGTCACCTTGAGCCTATTTCTGGTTTTCCTTTGGGTAGTAAGGCAACCATACCAGCATTTTTCTTTTAAAATTGACAAAAGTGTGTACCATCTGTGACATCCAGCTTTTAAAGCAGATGTTATCGTTTGATCATCGCATTGGATACAGGCCTCGCTGGGTGTACCGCACGCTGACAACCCACAGAGCTTCCTCAGCCTTGGGGACATCTCACTGCGAAGTGATGGTTTGAAAATTTCTGGCCTCGAGGTTCCACTTGGGAGTCGATGGCTTTCAGAACTGGAACTCTTCCGATTTAACAAAGACCCGCTTGCTACTTGTGACGCAGCTTCCACTCTGACATCTGCCCTGGGTGTAGTGCAGGCAATGGAGCCGGCAGGAGGGCTGGTAGTCTTAGCAGCATCTATCTGCAAGCCTGTTAGAGACTTCATTTTCCTGAAGGAGAAACCAAGGTATCTAAGGTTTATTGATTTGCCTATAGTGATTCAGTGAGTCGGCAGGGAATAGGGAATAAAACCAATTTCCTGGCAGCATTTCCGGTGCACACAACTCCTTACCTTGCAATGCCTAGACTGGAAGCCAAGAATCCATCTCAGAGAATTTGATCAGAAAACAGATGACGGGTGATTCGGAAACCACAGAAGCATTGAGAAAGTCATAAAGATGTATAATATATGATCGCATTTACCAGCTATAAATAGGGAGAGGCAGGGAAAAAAATAGAGACCTTGTAAATCCATTGGGTCAGGAGGAAGAGAAAGTGCTTAATATGTCATTAAAAATGGATTTTCATAAATGGCACTTGGATAGCTTTGGGCAAAAGACAATATGTAAGGAGCAAGGTGTGGTTATTTATTACTCTTCGTTATTAATAATTCCAACTGTTATTGAACCAAAACATCAACGAGGTGGACTCTCCCTGTGAGTGGGGTGCTCACCACGTGTGTTCTGGCATCTCTGTAAGTGTATGAAAACCCACAGCACTTGTCCACAAAAGCTCTGAGCTCCAGGGAACACAGGGTAACTGGTGCCCTGTTATAAAGTGGACACTCCCAAGGCAGTGCTGGATAGGAAAACTCTTGTGAAGGAAGCCAGAAAGGGCAAGAATCGGGGGCCAGAAAGGACCTTACAAATCAACTCACACAGTCCCCTCATTTAATAGAGGAGGACGTTGGGGCCCACACTTTTGAGCTAATTAGCAGTAGAATCTGTCTCCTGAATCCCAGTTCAGTGGTGGTTGGGTGTTTTGGGATTTCCCCCCCTACTATGCCACATTCAGAGTGGACAGTATATGAATAGTTTCATAAACTAATATGGTATTCCTTTAGCAAAGGGTCCAAATTGCAGGGGGCAAATATAAGCACAAGGTCAAGAGCAAACAAAAATCCAATAAGGGACTGGGCTCAGAAATGTGAAGGGTCATTTGAGGCCACGTGGGAAGAGCCTCATTTGGTCCCGGGGAGGGAGACGCTGAGCAAATGGAGCGGCAGAGGGACGTTCAATGTGAGCAGCCAGGGTGATGGCCTGGGGCAGGTAAACCAAGCGTGTGCCTCCCTCTGGCTGATGTCACTGTGGGCAGAGACCTGGCGGTGCTCCCTCCAAGCCTGTGAGCACATGCATCATGGGAAAACCAACCTTCTCCCGGGACATGCACACACGCGAGTGCACACACACGCAGCCACACTCACGCACACACCAGCCTCCCAAAGGCAGTCCAGAGACACAACCATTCCTGAGGGGGAGGAAAGAAAGGTTCCTTGGTATTATCTGCCCAAGCTGAGCAATGACGGGGTCAGATATTCAGAACATATGCAACATGTTGTGTTTCTAAACAGGACCAGCGTGTGGGTACCGTGGATTGCAGCTGGCTTAAAGTTTGAATCCACTCCACACCCCAATTATGCATTCACATGGCCATCAAGCCCCTCCCCTCCAACTCTGTAGCATCTCCTGACGGAGGCCACACACAGTCATTGTCACCGCCCTCAGGGAGCTGGCCAGTGGAGGCCCCCACTGCCCACAGCACCCACCGAAATCAGCAGAGTGCTGCCCTCGCTTCTCCTTGCCAAACAACACAAAGGCAACCAGCCTCTGCCGCCTGCGAAGCCTAGGAAAACTGATAGATCTTCCCCAAATGCCGTCTCTTCACCTGTCCCTTTCCTCAGAGTCATGGAGCCCCCTATCAGCACCCAGGAGGCCAAGGAAAGGGCCTGGGGAGGCCAGACCTTCCTGGGCCCTATTCCCTCCTTCCTGCCATCCCTCTCTGAGATGAAGAGCCTCGGCCTCTCTCTCCACCTCTCTCTGAACTTCTCCCAGCTGCCCGGCTCTCCCCTCTTTCCGTGGGTTTCCCTGGCCCTTCTTTGTCTCTTCTCCCCCCTCTTTATCCTCAGGCACGAAGCATCAAGCAGCCAGAGCGAACCTGGGCTATGTGAGTGTCCAGCAGTCCTGCCTCTGGGCTTCCTGTGACCCGCAAGGCAGTTGAGGGGGAGACTAGCCACCTTAGGACCAGGACGGAGGGAGATTCCCAGGAGTCCGTGGGCTCAGCACCCAGAACAAGAGATTTAAACAGAATGTGTTGGACTGGTGAAACCTTTCTTCCTCTCCTTTCCTCTGTTTGTCTTAAGCAAGCCACTTCTCATTTGGTTGCAGAAGGTGTGACGTCTCTTAGCCCTTCACCCTCGCCAGCAGAGGGGGGCTGTGTATTAAGTGGCTCTCACCTTGGACCTGAGCAAGCAGGAAATACGGCGGGGTCCAGGCTGCCTGACGGCAGGGCTCCTACCTACACTTCCAGGCTGTTCATTGGCTCTGAGCTTCTGGCCGCTCCAGAGCATTCTCAGTTGAGATTATAAACACACTGGTAGCAGCCGCTCCGCCTCAGCGAATCCGCGCTTGGAGACCTTCAGGCTCCAGGACTCCTGGCCACCAACATAAATACCGCGCATGTGTCCAAAGAGATGCGAGTCCACCTAAGAGACCGCGGCCTAAAAACGTGACAAGGCCTTCGGGTCCAGGCAGACCTCTCTGAGCCTCAGTTTCCTCGTCAGTAAAGTGGGACTAGTAATACCTGGCCCCGGGGTGTTGTGGGCGTAATTGTCTTTACAGAGTGTCTGGCTCGAAGGTGTTCATATTCAGATGTACCAGTGTCCCGGCCTGTCAGTGACCCCCTGGCACGGCCCAGCTATCAGGAGCTGAAGCATCTATCCCCAACCCCCACCCAGGAGAAATTGCTCGCTGCTGCAGAGTCGGCTGTGAGTGGATTTGCACTCACATGGTTGTGACAGCCGTGACAGGCATGATTTAAAAGTGGTGGTTGGTTAGTTGGCCTTTCCCTCCACCCTTATCCAGGAAACCGAGAGGAACTCGCATAGACTTGCCCCAGCTATTCTGTTTTCTGTGGAGCGCACACCCACAAAGCCTCAGGTCCATATGGCCGCTATTGATTCGGGCCATCTGCTAGGCCAGGACTCGCTCCCACCATGTTGGGTTAGAAGCTCTTCCAAAAAGCCTTTCCTCCCATCAGAGGCGCCTTGGTCAGATGGGGACAGGGATGGATTTCATTACAGGGCGGGGACCACAGTGAGAGGAAGCCGGGGCAGGGCTCCGAGGGGACCGTCTGCAACCCTGACCCCACAACAAAGGCCAGGAGAACCCAGAACATGCTGATTGACACAGGGGCTCGGGGCTAGACGGGGCCCTCCACCCTTTCACCCGTTCGTTCTTGGCACAAGGAGGCCTCTAAGTAACTAAGGAAAACAGCAGATTATCATTAAACACCCTGCAAATAGCGCCAGACGCCTGCAACACGAGGAAAGGGGAGAGTCAAGTTCAAGCTAGCGGGTGAGGTCCGGTGGCCCTAAAAGAGGACATTTCTGCTCCATTTTTAAAGGAAATCCCACTCTTTCCCCTCTCCCTCGGCTTCTGACATGTTTTCCTTTTCCAGGCGCCTTCCTCGGCTCGCTCTCAGCCCAGGGGCAACATTGTCTTTGCCTCCCAAAGTGTGTGCGAAGACCCCTGACTGTTTTCAAGTCAGAGCTCTGTGGGGCATTAACGTTGTTCTTCATGGCGCTGCTCAAAAAGCCCCCAACCACAAGCCCACTGATTATTTGTAAACCGGAGGGGAATAACGTTCAACAGAACTTTCCCACCCCCTTCGAGGGCTGCGCGCGGGGCCTCGCTGCACGTGGGGATGTGACTCACGTGGTTCCGCGTCCTCTGTCACAGGTGTTCCAGGGCAACAGCGACCCCACGGAGGTGGTTTTGAACAGGCTGCACACGCCGCTGCTCACGAGGTTCGTCAGGGTCCGCCCTCAGACCTGGCACGCGGGCATCGCCCTCCGGCTGGAGCTCTTCGGCTGCCGGGTCACAGGTGAGGTGGCGCCCCGGGGAGGTTGGGAGCGGATTGTGTCCTGGCTCTGCTATCTCTCGGCCCATGATTGCACCACGTGACCTTCCGAGAAGGAGTGGGCTCGGGGACTCAGATCCTAGCAGCCCCCCTCTCTTCATTCAGGGGGTGTTTATTAAACATCTACTGTCTCCACTAGCTAACATCTATTGAATGCTGAGGCGCCAGGCTCCATGCCAAGCACTTGGGTGTGTTATCTTCCATAACCTTCAGAAGTGCTCTCCATTTCACAGATGAGGAGACAAGACTTGGAGATTTAGGTCCCCCCCCCCCCCCCCAGCACTATGCGGTAGAGCCAGGATTTGAAACGAGGCAGTTTGAAAGAGCCTGGCTCTCAAATAACATTTTCTGGTCCTAGCTGGTTTGGCTCAGTGGATAGAGCAGTGGCCTGCGGACCAAAGGGTCCCAGGTTGGATTCCGGTCAAGGGCACACACCTTGGTTACAGGCCCCTCCACGGCCCCGGCGCTGGTCAGGGCTTGTACAGGAGGCAACCAATTGATGTGTTTCTTCCACATCAATGTTTCTCTCTGTCTTTCTCTTCCACTCTCTTTAAAAATCAATGGAAAAATGTGAGGATTAACAAAAAACAAACAAACAAACAAAACAAACAACACTTTCTGCTGCCTCAACTGGGGGCCAAGAGCTATGCAAGGCATTATGGATACAGGGATGAGCACAACAGACCCAGCTCGGAGGGGACAGCTAGACAAGTTGGGGAGACATAGTTATAAGCCAACAAATGCACAAATAAAGGTAAATAAAACCATGATAAAGAACACTGTAGGGGACCTGCCCCAGTCTTGGAGGTCAGGGAGGAGGACTTCCTTGAGGAAGTGGTGGCTGAGCTGAGGGCAACGGGCAAACAGGCCTCCCATCCAAGTACTAGCCAGGTCCAACCCTGCCCAACTTCCGAGACCAGACAAGATGGGGTTCAGGGTGGTAAACCACACAGGCCTTACAGACTAGAGGGAAAGGCCACAGGGAGTGGTCACCGTTTGCTCAATGGCACAGGGGCCAGAGGGACCAAGAGAGAAAGTGAGAGGGCGGGCAGGGAATGTGGGCCGAGACCCCAGGGGTACAATGTGGAGGATGGATTAGATCAGTGGTTCTCAACCTTCCTAATGCCGTGACCCTTTCATACAGTTCCTCATGTTGTGGTGACCCCCAACCAAAAAATTATTTTCGTTGCTACTTCATAACTGTAATGTTGCTACTGTTATGAATCGTCATGTAAATATCTGATATGCAGGATGCATTTTCATTGTGACAAATTGAACATAATTAAAGCATAGTGATTAATCACAAAAACAATATGTAATTATATATGTGTTCTCCGATGGTCTTAGGCGATCCCTGTAAAAGGGTCATTTGACCCCCAAAGGGGTCGCGACCCACAGGTTGAGAACCGTTGCCTAAGGGGAGTGTGCATCCTAACCACCTAGGGGATGGTTTTCTGTCCCTTCACTTTGCACAAGGCGCCCAGCGAGGACTCAGTGAAAACTCATTTTCTGGAAAATTGAAAAGAGAGAACCAGTGGATTTGAAGAGTTGGGACCACCTGGAGGGTCTGTAATTCAGTGTCCAGGCACCTAAAGCGCACTGACAGAGGGCCCGCCTTCTCCACGCGCTCATGTGCTCCAGAAATATTTACCGAAGGCCTGCTGTGTGCAGGCCCCATGCTGGGAGCTGGGGCCTGAGAAGTGAGCTAAGCAGATGGGGCCTCTGACATCAGGGAGCTTTCGGGCTAGTGGGCAAGATAGGTAATTAGCAAAGACAAGTGCTGGACCATTCAGAACGAAGATGGGTGTCTGGAGAAAAAGAACAGGAGCTCCGAGCAAGAGTGACTAGAAGGACTTCATTAACTTGGTTGAAAGTTTGGGACAGCCTTTCCGAGGCTGTGACCTGTACCTTTAGGGGGTGAGGAAAGGTTAGCCCGGTGGTGACAGAGGGGAAGAGCCTTTGGGGCAGCAGGAGCTGGTGTCACCAACAAAGATCTGAGAGTCCTTGGCGAACAGCGCTAGATGCTTCGGCACGTCAGGCTCTGGGCTGTGAGCTTTCGTACAGTAACTAATGGAACCCTCGCAGCAACCCTCAAGAGGTGAGCACTGCTGTTAGTCCTCCTTTAGACCTGGGGAAACTGAGGCATGGGGCAATCCAGTCATTTGTCTGAGGTCATGCAGCTAGTTAGTGGCGGAGCAAACATGAACCCCGGCAGCCTGGCTCCCAGTCTTGGATCTCGGCACTATTCTACCTTGGAGTGCAAAGAAATCAGTGCTGACTTAAAGTGTTCGATACCAGTGGGTTTTTTTTACAGCTCCCTACTAATACGGTGTCCCCAGTGACTGTGGTGTCAGCCCTGACCTCCTGCCTCTTCCTCCCCTCCCCACAGACGCCCCCTGCTCCAACATGCTGGGCATGCTCTCGGGCCTCATCACGGACGCGCAGATCTCCGCCTCCTCCACCCGCGAGTACCTCTGGAGCCCCAGCGCCGCCCGCCTGGTCAGCAGCCGCTCGGGCTGGTTCCCCCGGATCCCTCAGGCCCAGCCGGGTGAGGAGTGGCTGCAGGTGGACCTGGGAGCGCCCAAGACGGTCAAAGGCGTCATCGTCCAGGGGGCGCGAGGAGGAGACAGCATCACTGCGGTGGAGGCCAGGGCGTTTGTGCGCAAGTTCAAAGTCTCTTACAGCCTGAACGGCAAGGACTGGGAATACATCCAGGACCCCAGGACCCAGCAGCCAAAGGTAGGGGTGCCTGGAGGGCTCTAACCTTAAGTCGGGGGTGCTGGTTTCCCATCCAGTGATCACCAAATCCCTACAATCCAGTATGAGGAATACTCATTAAGAGATTACTTTGTGCCAGGCACTGTGCTAACTGCCTTATTTTAATCCTTATTATTATTATTTCAATCCTTCCAACAGGTTTAGAAGGTAGACCCTTTGTCACTCCCATTTTAGCGATGACACACTGAGGCTCGAGGGTACGCCCAGGGCCCCACAAGGTCCCTGTGGTAGTTCCACGGTTCAGACCCCTTCGTGAGGCTGCCTCCAGAGCCCAAACGCCTTACGGTCAAGTTCGACGCCTTTTGTATGCTCTCCCAGATAAAGTTTCCTTCCAATTGGCCAGACATCCAAAGGCGATGTGGTTTTTGGAGGCTAAACTGTAGAAACGGGGACTTTACTTCCAAAAACAACTGTGCTTTCCTGAGTGTGGCCGCCCTCCTTTGTAGCTCCCGAGTCTGGACTGTTAGATCTTTCCCGCCTGGTACTGCGGCCGGGCGAGGCAGGGAGGACAGCCCCTGCCGTCAGGGGCGTGAAGGCCGGCCTTCCAGGCCCGGAGCAGCCCCAGGAGGGGGAAGACATCGTTTCTCTTCTCCAGGTCAATTTCCCGGCTAGCCAGGCCTTCCCAACCTCATGTCTAAGTTTCCCCTGGTTTTCCTCCGAAGAGCAGAGCCCCTAACCAGGAAGGGGTAGCCCATGTCCCTACTCAGCCCCTTTACTAAGCAAGTGTGCTCATTCTTGACACTGAGGCAAGGGCTGGGCTGGAGGTTTGCAATACTGATGTCAGCTCCCAGCTCGCCATTCCAGGGGCTGGAAAGGCTCAGGGCTCGGTTACGGGAACCTTTGGTGGGTGGAGAAGTTGGATCCTGGTTCTTCTTAACCACTGGGGGGGTGGGGGGGGGGGGCGCGGTGCTGGGAAAAGAGAGGGTCTTTGCCAGGGGCAGAGCCCGCCCTCCCCGGGACAGCACCCCTTTGGGAGCTGTGGACACAGACACCCTGCAGCATTCCCCATGCTGATCACCAAGCCCCTGACTGTCCCCACCCCACCTTCCCCTAAGCCAGTGGCTCCCAGGTGTGCTCTGGGTCGCCACCCCCCCCCTCCCCCCGACTTCAACCGGGGCGGCCCCTCTGTCCTCCGTTTTATGTACTGGGGCTCTAGGCAAGTTTTCTTTTGATAGAATTGCCTCCACTAAGCAAAGGCTTGGGGAACAGTCTCTGACTATCAGTGTGTGACCAGCTGTTGCGAAGGTCACTTTCCCTTCTGCCTCTCCGTGAACTTGGACCATCAGTCAACTGGGACTTTCTACATCTAGACTTTCAAGCATTAGAAAAAGGACTAGGTTAGAACGTCTGATTCCTAATAAACTGAAAAGTTCGGAACAGGCAAGGCAGCCTGAGCTCCCTTCTCTTCTCTCTGGGGCTAAGTCCAGCGTGAGACTCATTCGGAGCCGAGTTCTTTTCTGAGGGCTCAGTTCAGTCCCAGGATAGAAGGCGGGACCAGGCAATGACACTCAGACCTGCTCCCCCTTCCTTCCCATGGTCTGGGCCTCTCACCATCTTCCGAATGAATACGAACCTTGGCCTGAGAATGGAGCTCCCAGAGACCGTCATGTCCAGCCACCACGAGGCAGCTAGAACGCTGCCTTCTGTTGGTTGCGAAGGGTGGGAAGGAGAAGGGGGAGGAAAGGGAAGACGGGATGATGGAGGAGGGGTCCCCCATAAGAAGGGCTAAGCAGCCTGTCTCCCCTGCAGCTGTTTGAAGGGAACATGCACTACGACACCCCTGACATCCGAAGGTTCGACCCCGTCCCTGCGCAGTACGTGCGGGTGTACCCCGAGAGGTGGTCGCCAGCGGGAATCGGGATGCGGCTGGAGGTGCTTGGCTGTGACTGGACAGGTAAGACCCTGGCTCCTCAGGATGCCCTGGGCGGGGGGCGGGGGGGAGGTGGGGGTCAGACCATGACGTGGATGGGGCAGAGGGGCCACCCCTCCCTAGCTGAATCCCTCTCCACCGAAATGCTGCGCCCTGCTCACCCTGGGCCCTGCCATGTTCTCCTGCCTCAGACCATGGGCGCTCAGCCTCTGGTCTTGGGGGTTTCTCAAGGGAGGTACTTTGTCATGTTTAAAGGATCGTTTCAGCTCTCCAGCCCGAGTCTCTCAAAAACAAATCACAACCACACACCACACACCCAAATTCAATTAGATCCTGACTCTTCAGGCCAGGGAGCTTGGCTGTTGATTTAGGGAAGGGAGAGAAAAAACAACCCCTCATGATAATCAAGTAATCGGTTTATGCATGAATCTGGCCTCCAGATGTCAGCGGCTATGAGACTTCGTTTTCATTTCGAAGCCACATCTGTAAAAGGCATTCATTTGCTCAGGAGGGACCCGGTTGCTGGGACCTCTTCCCAGTGTGTGGCAGGAGATGGCTCATTCCCGCCCTCGCCAGGCAGCCGGTCCTGGGAGCGCCTCTTAATTCTCCTTCACAAGGAGGGGGCCCCTGAGCATGCCCACCCTTTGCTGGGAAGCGCCCTGCTCTTCTGAGTCAGCCCCACCTGTCCCCTAGGCACCAGCCCTCCTCCCCCCACAGACCCCCGGAGCGCACTCACTGCTGCCAAAGAGCTGGGGCGGCCAGAGCCCCAGGCCAGCAGGAGCGAGCGGCAGGCGGGCTGAGCCCCCGGCCCCCTCCACCAGGGCCCAGGTATCTCCATTCTCCTGCCTGCGCTGTGCCTGTCACCAGCAGGGGATCGTGGAGGATTGATAAGGGCATGTCGGAGGAGTGCTCTCGGCTCCCAGGGAGAAAAGTGCACAGAGGAGGGGGCCCATGGCGGCACGCAGGTGGGAATCGGGCCCAGACCGGCCTCCCTCCCCCTCGGAGTGCAGGCAGTCCTCATGAGCACATCTAGTGGGGAGACACTTACTCCCCATTAGGTAGGACTAGGGCCAGGTCTCCGAGGAATGTGGGTCACCTGCCCATTTGAGGCGCTGAAAACGGCGGCTTCTAGCCCAGTGGCTTTCAAGTGGTTTTAACCACATTCCACAAGTTAAAATAAATTTATAAAACTACCCACCAGATTTACAAGTGCATGCACGCACACGCACACACACACACACACACACATACACACACATAAGCACACACGTGTGTGCCTATGGGGAACAGTGTGCCACTGAGTGCCTAGACCAGGGGTCCTCAAACTTTTCAAACAGGGGGCCAGTTCACTGTCCCTCAGACCGCTGGAGGGCCGGACTATAGTTTAAAAAAAAAAAAACAACTATGAACAAGTTCCTATGCACACTGCACATATCTTATTTTGAAGTAAACAAAACAAAACAGGAACAAATACAATATTTGTATTTGCATGTGGCCCACGGGCCGTAGTTTGAGGACCCCTGGCCTAGACTCTGGCCACAGATTGCCAAGTGTAAGTCAGACACGTTACTTAGCCCTCAACATCTCAGGTATCTTAGCTGAAAAACGGGGGTGATCGTGGTATAGCTACACCCCCTAGGGTTATTATGAGGATTCCACAAAATAATGGATGTCAAGTACCTAGACTGCTGCCTGGCATCTAATAAACCTGTTAGGATAAGTAAGTATGACTGAGACAAAAGGTTCCCAAAGCAGTGCTCATCCTCACCACGTGCGTGCGCGCTGACGTGTTATCGCTGCTATGTTTAAAATGCTGGTCACGACCCATTAAATTGATTCCACAACCTACTAATGCATGTGACATACAGTTTGGGGGGAAAATCACAAGTCAAAGCCAGCGCCTCTTTCACAGATAAAGAAACTGAGTCCCAGAGAGAGGAAGCCAGCGGCAGAGGTCGCTCAGCCCGCTGGGGGCTTGCTCACACTTCCGTCCTGTCCACGGGCCCCTGGGCCGGGCCTCTCCCGGCTGGCCCTGCTCTCTGACCGGCCGGACAGTGGCAAATGGCTTTTTCCACGTATTGCACCCCGACCCCAACCTGGCCCAAATGACACTGGTGACGGTCAGCAACAGGTTTCTCATTTCAAAGTCCTGCCCGGCCATTCCTCGGAACAGCAGAGTTGGGGCTCATTACCCTCTGCCCGGCCTCCCTCCCTTTGAAGTCTCGGACATCTGGTTTCAATTGCAGTTTAACAGGCACTTGCCTCGGAGCGCCCAGTACAAACACTGTGGACACAGAGGCTGCTGCTGTTTCCTCGCTGTCAGCCACACGCCCTGCCCTCTGTGGCCTCCCCGGCCCGCTGTGCCCCTGCACTTAGCCTCATCGCCACCGATCCGCTGACCCATCTTGCTACCTCGCATTTCCAGAAACTGCTCTGCCAGGGCACGTGGCTCTCTGGCTTGTCACGTGCACACCCGTTTGTGCGACTCATCCTTGGTTCATGCCTTCCATTCCTACCCCAGAAGGATCCCAGGGAGAAGGATGGGCCGGGCCGGGTCCCTGCCGCTAAGTAATGTGACAGGGCTGCTTCACCTGTTAGTCGATGTGTGTTTCCAATGATTACTTCTTGCCTTGCTGCCTGGAGTTTGCTGTACAATTGAGTTTGAGATTCCGTGACACAGTGACAAATTCGAACTTACAAATTGGGACGCTTCGAGGGTATTTGCTGTTGACTGTGAGCAAGAGGCAGACACGGCGAAGGGAAGTCTGAGAGGTTAGGTGCGTAGTCCTTAATAGCAGAAAGATGGGAAATCGACCGTGAAAAAGCGTTTCAGCGTATTTAGCGGGTTCCTTCAGCTCCTGGCTTTATTAAACGGTATCCTGAAGGGGACCTGACAGAGACGCCTGATCACACACAATGGCGCCAAGGAGCAGGTACAGAAATGGGAGGAACCACGCCTGGGCGGACTCGGGGAGTTTCGTGGGAGCACAGCTCTGGGACGGAGACCCCGCCCCACGACACATGGGTTTGAACACCAGTCGCCAGCACTCCTTTTTGCTCCACCAAGGGCCTGACTCACGGTTTAATTCATTTCACAAACGGTTGCTGAATGAATGACTGGGGTGAGCAAATAAACAAGTGAATGGAGAGGTGAATGAATCACCAGGTCAGAACTGACTGCCTGCAGCCAGGTTGGGCCCAGCCCGCTTTTGTTGCATTCTAGTTATTATAATATTTTGAATAAGTTGCCAACATGGATAAGTCTGGAGGTTTTCCATGGGGATTCTTGGATTTGGGGGCGGGGGGATTTCTTTTTTTTTGTAAGATCTGGCCACACTTGGCCACCTCCCCGCTCTTCCTCACCCCCATCCCTCAGGGCCTCAATCAGCTGGAGCCAGTCCTGGTGGCCCCCTAAATCAGGCAGGCAAGGTCCCCTGCGCCACCTTCTGTCCCATCCTTGACTCTCCCCAACCCCCAGCCTGCCTGGCAGCAGCTATTGAATTTAGGAAGCTTTTGACTCTGCCACGCCTTATTGTTTATTACATGGTCTCCTGAAGGGGCCTCACAAAGACGCCTAGTCACACACATGGCGCCAAGGAGCAGGTTCAGCTTCTGAAGGCTCAGCCCCACACGATTCCCACCAAGGGTAGTCTGAGTCCCTTCGAATCCGCAGTCCTTTCCGTTGCTTTTGTGCAAACGTGAACAGCAGTGTTGGGATCACACCCTCCAGGCACCGGCTTTGCTTACGGCTTTGGTGACTGTGCCGCCCAGGTGGGGTGAGCTTTGGTTCCCAAAGTTCTGTATTCACGCAAAAGCAGGGGTGAGGCTGGAAGGCATGTCGGCTGCCACCCAAGGGGAGGGGCACAGGTAGGTGCTAGGTTTCCTCTGAACCGAAGCTCAGGTCGTTCAGCAAGACGCATGCAAACTGGTTTTGATGAGCGTCATTCATTTTGTGTGTTTGCTCACCCACACTTCTGTCTTAACGGACCACCCGGAGTGTGGCTTAGCCCCGCCTCCAGGTCAGCGTCGCCCACATTCATTCTTGTCTCGTGTGGCCCTGTCTCGCGTGGCCTTCATGCCGGCCTCAGGGCCTCTGCGGGGCAGGAAGGCCTTAGCAGGGGCTTGTATCGGGGCCTCTGTCCGGCCTGTTTCTGCAGCTTGAGCCCATTTTCGTTCAGCTCGGACAACGCCCCGACATCATTGCCGGCACACGGGGGTGGCTCAGGGTGCCTGTGTCCCGCCTTTCTTCTCCTTCTCTGAGGGCCCACACTCAGACAGGAAACCTGGTGTGGGGCCTCTCCCTCCTGCTGCGTTTCAGTGCTGGCTGCTGTGTGCGGCATTCACGCCCCTTCCTTTGCCTTCACGCAGATGCCAAGCCCACCGTGGAGACACTGGGTCCCACCGTGAGGAGCGAAGAGACCACCACCCCGTATCCCATTGACGAGGAGGCCACGGAGTGCGGGGAGAACTGCAGCTTTGAGGACGGTGAGGGTCGGGGTCAGCGTCGCATTCATCCGGGATGGCAGGGGTGCTGACCAGTGGGGATGGAGGCTGACCTGTGACTGGGCAAGGACCTGGGGGTCGCTGGGTCAGAGGTCAGGGAAGTGCAGGCACTCAGGGGCTTGGGGCAATGGCCATTTCCAACCAATCAGTGTTGGAACCACCTGTGCAGCCCTATGGGCACAAACTCAGTGATCATCAGCTGAGATAAGGGTCCATTTTTAAAAATATATATATATTTTTATTGATTTCAGAGAGGAAGGGAGGGAGAGACAGAGAGAGAAACATCAGTGCTGAGAGAGAATCATTGATCAGCTGCCTCCTGCAAGCCCCACTAGGGATCAAGCACGCAACCCGGGCATGTGCCCTGACCGGGAATCGAACTGTGACCTTCTGGTTCATAGTCAGTGTTCAACCACTGAGCCACCACAGCCGGGCATAAAGGTCCGTTTAAAGAGGACTCCTCCTCCGAGAAGTCCTTTTCTCTAGCCTTCACTTCACGTGGTTAGAATCCACATCTGTGATCCTTGTTCCTGCTAAGCCGTGTCTTCACAATACAGTCAGGTGAAAGTCTGGAGGTGGCACGGTTCAGGGAGCCCCATAGTCAAGGTTAACTCAGCAGTTAACCATTCCTTAATTGCATTTCCCTGTCTCTCGCCACCATTGATTGCGAAAGTGTCATAGTTATGACTCCATGGGATCGCGCGTCCTCCGTGGGGTGTGAGTGCAGGTCAGTGACAAAAGCGGACGTGTCAAAAGGCACCTCAGTTCCTCCCAGTCACAGGGCCCCTCCTCCTCACGCGGGAAATCTGGACTCCTCTCATCCCGTCTCCTAAACATACCCACGTTTGATGGAAACAACTGGCAGAGACCAAAAGTGCGACAGGTTTTATATCATACTGCTAAGGAGCGGAGTCTGAGGACATTCCTAACAAACCACAAATTTTGGAACACCTGGCATTTTTGGCTGGAAGTGCATGCTTGACAGCCTCCATTTACAGTAAATTACTGACCATTATTAAATGTTCATTAAACAAAATGAGGGAAAATTGGTGAAGAGACTTGGGAAGTGATGGAGACATAAGAGACGCAACGCCGATTCCGTAGGTGGACGGTGGAGTCTGCCGGACCCGCACACTCGGCGGCCTGACAGTCGGAGGGACTGCGCTGATGGAGTGGCCAACTCAAAAAAAAAAAAAAAAAAAAGGCTGCGAAGAAGAATGGGAGGGAAGCCAAAAATAAATGCTGAAGTTGTGTGACTGAAAAATGATAATTTAATGCATATGCTTTTAGGAATGTGCTTTTGTGCATTGTGTGGATGGAGGGACACTGTTGGTCGGGGTGAGTGGAATACAGAATCCTGACATTTTAATGAACTTGTTTTTGTTTTATCAAGAGGGGAAGGAGACTTGGAGAATCTTCCAAGACATGTTTAAGATAGTTTGAGGGCCAGAAGTAGAATGCATAGGGAGCGAATATATGGTGTCGGGTTAGCAGGGTTGTCTGGGCGGAGGGAGGGGGCAGGGCTTCTATCTTAATGGCAGCCCAAAGGAAAATGTAAGGGTTCTGCAAACGTTCAGAAGTTTCATATAATTTTCCTGTTGGTAGCGGTTTGTTTCCTTTGAGGTTTCTTTGGTGGTTCCTCCCTTCCCTCTTCTTTTGCACAAGATCCCTTTGTGGAATTTGGTTCCCGAGATACAGTATGCATGTAAACATGAGAGGAGAGGAATTACGGTATATTGAATTACTCCATATTTTTTGAACGGAAAAATAGAAATTCAGAAATGGCCGGGAGAAGGGGATGGTGAGGGCTAAGAGCTGACTTTTCCAAGCCACAGGTTGATGCTGTAATAGATTCCATGTGTTTCTTCTCTACTTGAGCTGACTTTGGCCCACGGTGGGCAAACATTCCACGTTCCCTCTTGGGAAGGAGAGGCATGAGCAGGGCCCGGTAGCGCCCGGTGGCCCTCTGCGCGGAGGCCAGCCCTGCCCTCGCCCCCAGAGGCGTGCCCTCCTCCCCTCCGTGGTGGGAGCCATCTGTTTCCAGCCTGTTACTCACTTCAGACCTCCTAACCCACGTCTGAGGCCTTCCGCGGAAATTCCTCCCTGGGAACCCTGAGAAGGGAAGTGGAAAGGCCAGGGACCCCACTTCCTCTCTGCTGCCAGCACTGGCCACACCTTCCTGCCGTCTCCACAGGCCCTTCTGGCAAGCGCATGCGTCCATATTTGTCCCATTTCCTCTTTTCGCCCACCGCCACCCACCCCTGCTTCATCACCCATGTAGCACCAGCTCAGTCTTGGTTTTTAGAGCCGAGTGGACCCTCAAAACGACGCCTCGGGTTCAGGCTTCTAGCTCAGGCCCGAGAACAACTGAGCAGCCAGGGCAAACCATGGGTGGCCGCTTCCAGGACTCCCAGGAGGATGCACCCTCTGCTGACCTTGGACCCAGCCTTCTGTGCAATCCCTTTTCCTCCGGGTCAGCGCCGAGTGGGCGGCCGGCTGGTCCGGTTCCCTCACTTTGCCCTAACATGCCACCTGGCAGCGCCTCCCCCGGGATGTGGAAATGGCCCGGTCTTCTGAAACGAGAGACCTACCGCAGGAGGGGAAGGGGCGCAAACAAGCCGGCCTTGTCCCGGTGTCCACTTTCTCCTCCCTGGCCTGCATTCCCTCCCGCCTGTCTGGATGCTACCGGGCTGCCCATCACTCCCGAGAGCCAGGTGGGCAGGGGCCAGCCTTCCACCGAGGCCTGGGAGCATTCTTCTCTGGCGTGTAGGGAGCAGCGATTTTCACATTGGTCGCTCTCCGAGGTGGACAGAGAGGCCAGGGAGAGCCGAAGCCACTCGGTGGCCCCCTTTGTGATCGCTCACAATGGGAACCGCGGGCAGACTTGGCTTCCGTGCCTGGGAAGGATGAGACCAAAGGCTGACCCGAAAGCCAGCGACCGCCAAGAGGAGTGACATGAATGAGCGAAAAGGAGCCTTCTTTCTCTGCTCTGCACTCAGGCCTTGCCAGCCATTGAAATGGCACCACGGTGGCTGTTCTCTGAACCCATTTCACTGGCGTTCCTTTGGGTTATTTTTTTTTCTCTCTCTCTTCTTTTAGACAAAGATTTGCAGCTCCCTTCAGGATTCAACTGCAACTTCGACTTCCCCGAGGAGGCCTGCGGCTGGATCTACGACCACGCCAAGTGGCTCCGGACCACCTGGGCCAGCAGCACCAGCCCCAACGACCACACGTTCCCAGGTAAGCCGGCTGCGAGTGCAGAGAGGAGAGCGTTCATGCTCGCCTTCCCCACGCTCTCCGCTCAGACCCTCGGGCAGGCTTCCTAACTTCCCAGCACAGAGCAACCCTCTGCCCTTTGCCCGCAAACCACCACGGTCTTCGCTCACGACGTCACCCCACAGAATAGCGGGTTGGTGGTTCCTGCCCTCGCCTGTGATTACAGGACGGCCCGGGAGCTGGGCGGGAGGGAGAGAGGCCAAGATAAAAGAAGAGGAAGGAAGGAAGGGCCGTGGGGAGGTCTAGGAGATGCCATGAGTCAATGTCCCCTTGTTCCCGGCCGGTCCTCGCTGCCAGCATCACAGAGCCTCTTGTCAGGCTGGGTATTGTTCCTAAAGTGGCCCGTCAGGAAGCCGCGGGCCGAGAGTCGGCCTTACCTTCTCGCAGGGTGGCACGGCTTCTGCGGCGAGCCCCGTCGAGGGCCTGAATGCCGCCATGCCCATCGGTGTCTAGGAGAGCCGCCTGGCGCTGTCCTGCAGGGTCCGAGTCCGAAAGCCTCTGGCCCCTGGACGTGAGGCGTTGCCTGGGCCCTTTCAGTGATGGCGAACCTATGACACTCATTTTTTTGGTTGATTTTTCTTTGTTAAATAGCATTTAAATATGTAAAATAAATATCAAAAATATAAGTCTTTGTTTTACTATGGTTGCAAATATCAAAAAATTTCTATAGGTGACACGGCACCAGAGTTAAGTTAGGATTTTTCCAAATGCTGACACGCCGAGCTCAAAAGGTTCGCCATCACTGGAATAGACAGAAGCAGGTCATCTGCCATGTCCGGGGCTGCACGCGGCTACAGGGGTGTTCTGGTAGATGCTTCCAAGCAGCTCTCCGAGGATGAAAAGGCCTGCTCTGCGCTGAGGGCCACCTTCAGGGTTGCAGTTCCTCCTGCTGTAGCTGAACTCAAGCCACCAGCCATCAGTGGGCGGGGGGGGGGGGGGGGGGACAGCACCCCGTAGTTTCCCCCTCAGGCAGATGTGATACATGCAAATAACCTTGGGAGCATAGGTACCGGTAAATCATATTAAAATAATTAGGAAGTGTTGAGTTTTAAGGAATTTATTATCTTGAATTTGTAATCTCATTTATTTACTTGTAAACTTTCTATCATTTAATTTTTAATAGTGCTTGCGTTTAACAACCGTCTTGCAAAATCCCAGATAATTTAACAACAGGTCGTCACAAACACTGGGCATTCGCTTTCAAATTCCCACACCCCTGGCCTGGGCTGTCGGTCCCCCCACCCCTGCGCCACCCCCTCCACCTCACCCCCCCCCAGCATTCAAGAGGAAAGGGGTTCACTCTGGAAATTAGCAGATTAAATGTTGCCTGGCTAGAGAATAAAGGGAGAAGGGACCGCCCCTTCTGCAGGGTCCCCCGGAGCCGCCCCCTGCCCCTCACTGCAAGAACTGGCAGTGTCCCCTGTCCCCAGGGGAGGCAGTAGGACAGACGCCGGGAGGGCGCTGCGGCCGCCTCCCGACACGGCCTGCACTTGCTTTCCCAGAGGGTCACAGCGTCTGCTCTAGAGAAAAACATTTTCATATTTCAAGTGTTTATCTCTTCAGCGTTCGAGTGCTCGGAGAGATTAATATCTGAGGATCGGCGCGGCCGCGGGCAACGAGAGAGCACTTACCCTGTCCCAGCCTTAATCACCCTCCTCCTCTCCTTCACTGCAATAATGTTTAATTAATATAATGAGCCTCCTGCACGCGGGAAAAAAAACTTATTTTTATAACCCAGCCTGGATTTTTCATTTTATTTCCTCTCCTTTGAGACTTGGCCCAATTAATTGGTTGTTCTCCTAACCCCCACTTTTTATCTTAAAGATTTGTAGGGTATGTGTCTGAGTGTGTGTGTGTGTGTGTGTATGCCTCGTGTTTACATGTGTGTATTTGTGGGCACATGTGTGTATGTTTCTTTCTCAAGGTGTTTGTTTTGTGTATGTGTGTACGTGCATATATCATGTGTTTTTCTGTATAGATGTAGATGTATGGATAAATATGTATATGCCTGTGTTTTGTGCATGAATCTCTGTGCCTGTGTCTATAGATCTGTGTGTGTGGTTGTGGTTTAGAGGCACGCATGTGTGCGTAAGAGGGGAGCTTGGCAGAGGCAGTTTGAATAAAGGGATGTGGCTGACACATCATGGAGACCTTTCCTGGCTCTTACCCAGCATTCATCTTCAGGTCCTGTCGAATAATTCAGCCTCTTCCCTTGCACTCTTCTGAGCAAATGTTCTCTAAGAATGTCTGAGGCCTCCCCAGGCCAGGCTGCAAGGCCACCAATTAGCAAGGGACACTTCAGGGAGAGCTTCAGTGACTCCCTTTGACCCTGGCCTTTACCCCTGCCCATTGCTTGCTCATTTCTGCCTCCCCCTGGCCCAGCCCTTGCCCCGTCCCTGAGTGCCCTGGTTACTGGTTGGGAATTCTAGTCCTTATCCTCACTGGGCCGATGCATTGCAGCCTGCGGTTGGTAGGGCTCTTTGGAGCAAGCTCGCAAAGCGGGCAGAATTCCAACCTGTGGCTGGCTGGATGGGGACGAAAGGAAAATTAGGGCCATAAGGAACTACTCGATCTAGTGGTGTTTTTCCCCTAAGATATTGAGAAAGAAAATAATTATTTTCCTCCTCCAGAGGTAGCCCTGAAGTTTGGAAAAGTGGCACTTGTAACTTGCCTCCAGAAAACAGAATCATAATATTGTCTTCAGAGCCCTTCCTCCTGCCCGCTGATGACTTACAAAAGCATGTGCTGTATTTCCCATGTTCCTTCTCCTGGCAAAACTGGGTCTCAGGCTTTAAGTAGGAGAGGAGAGAAAGCCCTTTCTGTTCAGGGTGGTCCTTCCTTTCTTCTTCTTCTCCTTCAAAAAAAAAAAGAAGGGCCCCCGAGGGGAGCAGTTGGGAGAGAGGAAACAGCTGTGCTTGGTTAGGGGCAGGGCAAATGCTAATGGGATCAGAGTGGCCAGACCTTCCAAGTCAGACCTGAAAGTGGCTGTGTCCCCCACAGGTCACCACTGCACAGAGAGGAGCCCACCCCGCTCTTAAGAGAAGTGCGCCATATGTTTTATCCCCTCATTCGCTGGGTAAACACAAGTAATTTCATTTAAGAAAGGAGGTGTCTCCGTCGAGTCGGGAGAAAAAAGAAGGCAGGAAAGAAAATAGCCATGTTGAAATCGCATACACAGGCCATTTGGTTAGAAGTGTCTGTGGAAACGACTTACATTCCTTAGATATTTTCTGATTTAGTTCTTTTCTCATGTTTTGTTTTGTGTGTTTTTGCTTGTTTTGTTTTTTTTTCTTTTCCTTTTAAGTAAGCAATTAGTTCTGTTCTTTTGGCCAGCGCTGGTGGTTGCTTAAGGCTGACAGGACACCCACTGGTTCCATTCCACTGTTTTTGTTTTTCAAGATAGTCTTTCAAGCCGCTTGGAATTTCTTTTTTTAGCTCTTTGCTTGTGCTCAGAAGCCCGGAGTGTGTTCACACCCGTCCCTGGGAAGCCTGTCCCTGGGGACCCTGTTCCCAATTCACTGACCCCTGCTGGTTACAGAGGAGCCCGTCCCATGGTCGCCCGAAGCCACTCTGCCTTTTCTCTGTAGCTACGAGAACACAGAAAGTGTCCCCTAGTGGGGGTTTTGAGGAAGATCAGATTGAGGTCTTTAGAGAACAAGGCCAAAAAGTCCTTGAGATGGCCCTTTGTCAACAGGGCAGCCACTAGCCACGTGTGGCTATTTTAATTTAATTAAAATGAAATACCGCTAAAACTCTGGGTCCTTCTTCACCCAGCCATGGTTCAGGGGCACGAGAGCCATGCTGCCTGGGACAGTGCAGGTATAGGGCCTGCTCGTCATCACGCTGCCCTGGCGACCGCTGCTCCAGCGCCATCAGGCGTTGACCTGAGGGTGACCTCTGGGACCCTCGCTGCTGCTGCTGTTGCTCCTTGGTTTGGTGCAAAGCAAGAAGCAAGTGATGAGGGGGATGTGCCATCCATATTATCGCTTGATGGGAGTGGTCCGTGGCTGGTATCTGGCTCATTGTTTCGTTTTACCTCCGTGTGCAACCTTCATACAGTAAGCAAGTAACATAGCATTGGATAGGGTAGGGGCTATTTCATTCAATCAGAAAGAGCATCCTAAATCAATCCTAAGCCATACCCATAACAGGAAGAATACTGATTGTTTTTGTTGTTATTATTATTGTTGTCAGGAATGAGACAAACAAACTGGAGGCACAGGTACGATGCCAGGTTAGCTTCAGTCCCCGCAGGTGTGTGTGGTCTCCCTCGGGTGTGTGCTCTTGCACACGCTTGTTGACCTCGTGAAGGGTGGGTACAGTGTGACTTCATTTCAGTAAGTTCAAATCGTGGACGTGATATAAAGGAAACGGGCAAAGCCTACATGGAATGGTATGCCAGTAGGAAAGGACAGCGTTGGTTGGCTTACATTCATGTTTATTGGATTGAGAGAACAGAACCTTTCCTCTGGGTTCAAAAACAATCTCAAGTGAGAGCGAATCAGGGATACCATGTTCAGCAATGTTTGAATTTTACACCTGGTGGCTATCCCACCAAAAGCACGTGGTAGCCATGGGCTGGTGGTGCAGACCGGGCCATTGAGTGAACTCCATTAGAATGGAAGACCAAAACCGTGGGACACGCACGAGAGGATGAAGTGTGGGCCAGGATGGTGGGCGATGGGTGCAGAGAAATCAAAGGAAATAACTGATGCATGAACTGGCTTGTGATGGGCATGATCTTTGTCAGAAAACTACTGGTGACTCCATGAATTAAAAAGCAACTCTCTGAGCTCGAAGGACCTTCCCCAGAGATGGGGCCAACGGCAGCAGACACGGGATTGGCTTTCGCTTGACTTGCCCTGAGAAAGAGGCTGCTGTGGCTTGGCTGCGGCTCTGCAGCCACTGCAGATACTGAGACAGGAACTTCTCAGGCTTAAATCATGACAGTTAATTAAAGACCAGGAACAGCTTGGCTAAAAGAAAGCCAATATTCAAGCAATAACTTCAACTGGAAAAAGAAGCATAGAGGTCCTTCATTAAGGAGGTGGAAACACTTCTTCGGCTTTGCGGAAAAGACAGCAATAGAGAGAAGCAATTGCTCCTTTTTTTTTTTTAAGGCATCATTGCTTGAGTCCCCAGCAGTGTGTGAATAAATAACACAGGGGTGGGGTGATAGCAAGACCGCCTCCATTGCAAAACCTTCCTGAACGCTGACATACCAAAACAGCTTCAGGGAGGCTCCTGCAAGGACCGGGCCTGACATCCCAGACTGCCCACAAAACGGTCAGCTGTAAACCTTGAGACCATCCCGCTGAGTTCATCCAGCGTCAGTGTTTCCTGTCGATGGTTGTTAATCTGAGGACCTCAGCGAGACAGGTTGACCTTGGGAGGCCAGCCGAGGGGCTGACTCATGTTTTAAGCATGACCTGTACAAAGCGCCTGCGTCTTCTGCAGCACTAAATATTCCTTCAGATGGTGGCTCTGGCAGGAGGGCGCAAAGCTAGCCAGGAGAGGCACGCACTGGACAGATGGCGTGCTTGGCTTTGTGATCACCAGGAGGACCCGCCTGGTGGTTTATTTCAGGGTTTGGTGAGGTGGGGACGCCGTGGTTCCGTGGCTGCTGGGCCAGATGCTGTCACGTGCTCACAAAGCACTCGCGCAGCTGAAGCCAGATGTGGCCGTAAATCGCCAGGTGAGGTATCAGGAGGCCCTTGTAGAGGCGGCCGCAGGTTAAGACGCCTGAGGACCCTGTCCTCTGCGCTTCCTCCCTGCCCTTTCGAACTCCCGTTGTTCATTCCCACGTGGGGGTTTTCCCTGCGTCGAGGGCAACAGCAGATGCTTGGAGTCAGGGGCCCTCCGCAAACGCCTCCCAAGCGTGTCAGGTCTGGGAGAAGAGGGATTGTATCTCAGGGACATTATTTCTTCATTCTCTTTCAACAACTGAACCTATTTCCTTCCCGTTGTCTTTCTGTGGGAAGCTATCCATTGCCGGCATCACTGCCACCAGGTCGGAGAACAAGAAGACAGCCGCCAGTCACAGGTGGTTCTCAGCTAGTTCATTGTCAGCAATTCAAAGGGCTCATCCTTAAAGTCCAAGGAAATCACTAAGGTAGCCCCCCCCCCCACCCCCACGTCATGCCATGCCAACACTTTGCTCTATCTGGTCACAGCAGCCAGTGTGTGCCTAGCAGTCCCTCTGTGTTTGGGAACAGACTTCACTTTCACACGTGTGCCTCAGTGTAGCACTGACGTGGGCGCCCTGACTTAAAGGAACAGAGACACTTCGCTTAGAGAAGAGTCAGTGGAGACCCACCCTGTACCTGAAGGCCTGCAAAGTGGATGTTTAAAGGAACAAGGGTTGTGTTTCCTGAGGAAGCAAAGACTAAGGGTCTCCCGTTCTTCACGAGTGACGGTGTTTCTAAGTCAGAAGACAGACCTTGGGCTGTGCTCCCTCAGGGATGGAAGGAGGACATGCGTCTAAAGTGACAGCAGGAAAATGTAAAGCTGAATTTAAGAAGCTCCTGACAGTTAGGGTTGCGACCCAGGAAGCACATTGTCCACATGGCCTGTGGGAACTCCTTCCCTGGGAAGCTTAAAGCAAAGGGTGGACAGCTGTTCTGGATGTTTCGGCCTCGTCCCTCTGGACAGCAGGGCTGGCCTGCTGTAAGCCGTCTCATGAGGCCCCCTCGAGTTCCAGGATCATGTGTTACTTTATTTCATCTAGCACAGGTTCACACACAGATACGTGGTACATCGTGCATGATGCACAATCGGGGGCTGCCCAGTTTTGGGGATTAGGATGATGGATCTGGGAACTGTCTTATTCCTAAAAACGTTTTTACTGTCCTCAGGCCAAACCATCCTTCCCTTTGAGTCTTGGATTGGTCTTCCCAAGTTATTGGTGCTCTTCCAACCATTTTTCTTTCTAAAAAAAAAACCAAAAAGGCAAGCATAGGAGGCAGTGTTGATAGCCATAGTAGTCTTGATAAAAGGCCATAATTTATATTGAGCTCTTACCATGTCCCTGTTCCTGTGCAAAGCATTGTGCACGGCTTGTTCCAGTTCCTCCTCACAACCCTAGGCAGTAATGATGTTGTTGCACCCATTTTACAGATGGGAAGGCTGAGGCTTTAGCAGATGAGTGAGGATTAGGCTAGGGTTCCAGCCCAGGTGCGAGGCCATGCTCAGGTGATTTTACTCAGACTGATCAGGGCTCATAGCTTACTTCTATCACTCTGTAGCTGGGGTCTGAGGCACACCACTTCAGTTCTCTGAGCCTCGCTTTCTTTTGTTGGTAAAAATGAAGAAAATGATCCTTATTTTGCAGGGAGGATTCCATAAGATAGGCAGATGAAGCCTCCAGTGTAATAGCTGACATATAGTAGGTGCTCAGTTAACATCCGCTCCCTTCCCCCTGCTTCTCCTCTCCCCCTCCCCGGATTTTCCTGGTCTCGGCCATTCCTGCATGATGTCCTGGTTCTAATCAGGTCTCTCAGTGACAGGCAGGCAGGGACATTCTGCAGCCCAGCATCCCTCTGACTGATGTCTACTGCTAATTCCCTAAATTTACATATCATCTTTCTCCCCTCGAGCTCATAGCACTTAACAGACAAGTGGGGCACAAACGATTTAACTCAGTGAAATTCAGAGGCCTGCTTGTCTCGAGATTCTTCAAACTAGTGGATTAGCTCAGATGTCAGCACTGAATTATGATCCCTCAGCTGCTCGTGCTTAGCACGCCACCAGCATTAACTCCCTGGTCTTCCAGGGGCCCTTTAAATCATGCATAGCGACTATCATCTTATTGTGAGGGGGCGGGGTGGGGGGGCGGGTAGGAAGGGGTTGAGCTCGGGCGGGGGGAGAAGCAGTCTGTGAAACCTTTGGCCTCATTGTGCCGAAGTTTTAGCAACAGGGTGAGTAAGTGCAACAGACCCAGATAACACCCAGCCAGCCCTGCTCTTTACACCTCCTCGCACATTTTACTTCCTAAATCCTACCCATTATGCCAGGATTCCCCGGCCGCTTAATGTAAATTCACACAAGTGACAGTATCTCTGCCAAGCAATTTTCAGGCGGCAAGGGGGTCTTATTTGTGAAACTGTGAAGGAGGAAGGCTGAATAATAAGTCTCAGAAAGCTGGCTGCCTTTGTATCAGGTGGAAACAGTCAGGGCTTGGAAAGGACTGCAGCGGGGGGAGCCTTTGGGGGGTTCTAACCTGTGGCTCCGGGGCTGGGACGTCCACAGGTCCCCCTGCTCTTGTTAGTTCACCTCACTTTTGAAAAGGGCTGTTGTCCCGGGTGGGGGCAGGGGGTGGGCAGGGTGGAGGTATGGTGAAGATATTTCATGAGTCTGAGGGATTGCCAGAGGCTAGCTGATTCTCCCTCTGTTCTTAGTTCCAATACATAGCCTCCTATCATTCCTCGCCCATGTGTGTGTCATTCAGTCATTCATGGGAACAACATTTATTTTTAATAGTGGCGTAGACATGTCACTATCTAGGGGCCGGTGAGAAGAAGCCCTGTTAAGCCTTATGTGTGTGATACCAGGACCTGTTTATCTAACGGGGAAGATAATAAAATCACACAAGAAACAGTTAAATTTTAGTATAAGTATAGCAGCCGGTGTTTATGTGCTGAAATGCATGGGGGGGAAAAATGGCCTCCAGTCTTTTTACACACAAGGTACAACGAGTAGTACGGTCTGTAAATGCTCGAGTTGTTCAGAGGAGGGAGGTATTAATGTTGAAACGTGCCAGGAGGGTTAGGAGAAAGACTAGCCTGACAGGTGGGCTCTGCGGATTGGTCAGGGAGGGAGGCGATTCAGGGAAGAGGAGGAAGGGGACCAGGCCCAGTGGGAAGCGCCTTGCATAGGGTGTGACTGACTGCCTGGCTTGGGGCAGGGTCCCTGGTGCTGTGTGAAGGTGGGAACACCTTCCGGCTCTATACTTAGCGGCCTCTCTGCCTTGGACAAGTCCCCTGAACCTTTCTGAGCCTCGGTTTTTTCATCCTGTGCAAAGTAAGATGAAGCAAACCGAGCTCACACGCATGTGGCAAGGATTAAATGGAACAGCGCATACAAACATGCTTTGTAACCTGTACAGCATTATGCAGATGCGACATAATTATTATCATTAACAGCGGCGGTAATGAGATCTGATGGGAGAAGCATAGGTTAGCAGCGCACTGCGTGTCTGGCTGTGGCACGGGTGTCTCCTCCCTCCACAGATCACCGTCATCAACAATCTCGGCTGCAGGCAGCTGCCTGGGTCTCTGTGCCGACTTTGGCCTTGGAGAGGTCTCGTGGTGTGGGGTGTTAGACAGACATGGCTTTCCCTGGTTAGGAGACACAAAGTGGAATCCCAACTATGCATTCTAAGCGGCTCTCTTTTGATTCAGGGCGGGGGGGGCTTCTAGAGCCATAATCCGGAGGCTCTACCCAGAGGGGCTTAGAGAAGAGACGCGAGGTGACTGGAGGAGGGGAGGCAGGGGCTGTTTCTGATGGTGGGACTGTCGCAGGCTCAGCTCTCACGAGAAACATGATGTCAGCAGGAGTAACAAAACCAGTGGTTTCTGAGCTCTGAAGTCCTGGCCTGTCCTTCCCCAACAAGCCCCAGGTGCTCACAGACCCTGCTGAGAAAGTCCGTGCACGTCTCCCATTAGCAGGACCCCGAGGTGGCTGACGTGCGGGGTGCGTGCAGCAAGGATCCCTGCCCTCCTGCGGAAGTGACCAGCCTGAGCGGTTTCAGGGCCAGCAGGAGCCAGTGAGGGTTCTCCTCAGGGGCCACCTCGCTTTCTGTACGCGTGGCCAGAGCCCCCTCCCCCCGCACGAGCCGGATTTGCAGGTGCAGGCCCCACACCTGTGTCTGCAGGGCCTGAGGTCTGCAAAGGGGGAGAGGCACTAGGTGTTTCACATCGTGTCTGATGTATTTGAAAACTCATCAGCTAAAAGGCCCGTCCTCTGAACATTTGGATGGGAGAAACCTTAACTTTCCAACATGTGTCTGTCCTCTACTAAACACATAGCCTTCGTCCGTGATGATGGGAGCAGTGTCGGCCTAGTAGTGTGTGCGAAAGGCCAAGTTCAGGCCTCCCCAGGCCGGGCAGGGAAGGGGGTGGAGCCCGAGAATCACCCCCACTCAGCCATCATCCCCTGTTCTCTCAAAACTGACACTAGGCTTCTGATTTACGGTCGCCCAGGCACCGTCGAGTAACGCTGGCGGAGACAGAAGGTTTTAAATGTTTTGCATTTGGACAGTGCCCAGCCAAGATGACAAAGGCTCGGAGCATGCACCACCTGGCCAGCGCCAGGCTCTAGTCCAGAGCCACCTCACCCCCTTGCAGCGCGGCGCAGTAGACTGGGTTGGCCCCTTGGGTAAGCCAGTGATGAAGGAGATGCGGGTCTGGCCTCTTAGGGTCTAGAGCAGCCGTGGGCAAACTACGGCCCGCGGGCCGGATCCGGCCCGTTTGAAATGAATAAAACTAAAAAAAAAAAAAAAAATACCGTACCCTTTTATGTAATGATGTTTACTTTGAATTTATATTAGTTCACACAAACACTCCATCCATGCTTTTGTTCCGGCCCTCCGGTCCAGTTTAAGAACCCATTGTGGCCCTCGAGTCAAAAAGTTTGCCCACCCCTGGTCTAGAGAGAGAAGACAAGTAGACACAACCAGCCGAGACATCGGGCCAGCCCTGCCAGGTGCCCTCCGTAAAAGTGGCTCAAAGACAGTGATGCCCAGGAATAGGCAGGAGGGACTGGCTAGAGACAGAAAGACTCAAGGGCCTCAAGAGAGCCCAGTATCTGAATCAAGGCTCTGAAGGAGCCATAGGAAGGGAGGTGGGGCCTGCAGAGCCAGGACTTGAAAAAACAAGACACTCCAACTCGGGCCCCAGCTGTTCGCGGGAGGGGCAGCAGCTGCAAGCGGGTGTCTTTCCCAGGCGTTTACCAGGAACCCCTGTTTGGTTTGTTCCCCCCCAGATGACAGGAACTTCTTGCGGCTGCAGAGCGACGGGCGGAGAGAGGGCCAGTACGCGCGGCTCATCAGCCCGCCCGTGCACCTGCCCCAAAGCCCTGTGTGCATGGAGTTCCAGTACCAGGCCACGGGCGGCCGCGGGGTGGCGCTGCAGGTGGTGCGTGAAGCCAGCCAGGAGAGCAAGCTCCTCTGGGTCATCCGCGAGGACCAGGGCAGCGAGTGGAAGCACGGGCGCATCATCTTGCCCAGCTACGACATGGAGTATCAGGTGGGGTGGTGGCGGGAGCCGGTGCGGGCCTCCGCGGGTGTCCTTGTGATCTGTATTTCAATATTTCAAAGGGCTGTCTGCGCCCATTCATCATCAGGGAACGTGGTTAAGCTGCTGTTTTCATTGTGTTTCTCACGTTGCCATGGCAACTAAATGACACTCTTATTTGTTATTCAGAGTGTGCCTATCTCTACACCCAGACTTGGTTCTTTGTTCCTCCTTTTGCCTTTTATATTGCTGAAATCTTCTCCAGCAAATGTTTCTTCTCTCCATTTTAGTTTAGATTGCTATCCGGTAGGCTGACAAAGGGACACACAAGCCAGGGAAATAAACACAAACAAACCCTCCACGCCCAGGGAAGAGGCCTGTGGAGCCGCTCAGACTCCGGGGTGGAGGGGTGGGGGGGCGGGGGGCGAGGGGAGCAATCCCAGGCCTGTCCCAGCCCCGGTGCGAGCACAGGAAGGGGACGGGTTGCTGTGTGTGCTTCCTGGCCAGCAGACCAGAGAGACCCGGCTCTAAACTAAACGAGTGGTTTCTCTCCCCGAGGCTCCAGGAGTTGAGTTCCATTATCTCAGCCCCACAGAGCGAGAGACTGAGGCACAGATGGGTGTGCGCAGCTGTGGCTGAAGCTTGGGTAGAGGTGACACACTGTGGAAGAGGTGACTAAGAACCAGCCAAAGCATTAACCTGCTCCTCCCCAGACGAGAAGCAGCAACAGATGGCTGGTGAGGCAGCCAACTGCTCGCTTCGCTTGCCAGAGGACATGTGCTAGTGTGCGGAGAGAACCTGGGGAGGGGGAGGGGTGGGGGAGGCCAGGGAGCAGAGGGGCGCCTGTGTGTTGTAAGGGGTCCCGAGTTCCTCCCCACCCCAACCACATTCCCGCTGATAAACATCAATGCAATGTATTGTCAGTAGCTGTGTGCATTTTTGTCTCACCTGTGAGATTCTCAAAGGGGCTTGTCTATTAGGTTTTGTAGCTATCCTTGTGCCTGGCACACAGTAGGTGTGCAGTAAACTATTTCCCTGCTAGTTGTCATAATGGAGCCATAAGACAGTGTTACCCCCAAGGCAATCCAAACCTGTACACTGTATATTTCTCACCTTACCCCCACCTGCTCAGGTCTCCTGAGTTTCCAAATACCTCTGGGTTGGGCCTTATGAGGAAGGAACCTCAAAAATGCTAGGGAACATTTCACCCTTCTTTAAACATACTCTGAACGTGTTTCTTTTCATCAGTACATTCGAGTTACTAGACAACAGTGTCCATCACCTTGTAATACATATTTTAATCCCTTCCAAGATGCATTTGACTTGAACCAATAACGGAAAGCTGGGAATCCTGGCACTGGGTGGCCCAGGGAGCTCAGCTAACCGTGCCTCTGTTCTTCTGGCTTCCAGATTGTGTTCGAGGGCGTCATCGGAAAAGGACGTTCCGGAGAAATCGCCATCGATGACATCCGGATAAGCACCGACGTCCCGCTGGAGAACTGCATGGGTACGTGGCGATCCGTCTCTTTGCAGCTCTTCCAAACGGGACGCCGAGAGCTGGGATAGACGAGAGGAGGCAGCACGCCATCTCAGACACAGTTGCTCCCCTGTGGGTGAGGCAGCGGCAGCCTGTGCTGGAGGGGAGGTGTGCGTGTAGCTGTGTCTTAGGAAGGGGTGTCTGATGAGGGGACGCCTTCGAGCCCCGTTCCCATTGAGAAATAGACATGCGCTGAGTATATGGAGATTGGGGGGTGCCGGGACCCCATCATCAGACTCCCGCTTTCAGCAAAGAAAATGCTGGAGGACGAGAACAGCTGCCAGTCAGAATTACATGCTGGAGGGGTTTGATGGATTTAATGGGAGCCTTCAGTGGTGAGCAAAAATAGTACCTGTGCCATACCAGAGTGATAGCATAATTACCCAGCAGTTCTTCTGCATGAATGAATTGCAGGGCAAACTATGGCATGTGAAGTAACATTTTAGATTTTGCTTTGAAGCGAATGCCTCTAATGGCCAAGCTCCCAGAATTATCATAAGATGAAGCACGACACACCAGGTGGCCAGTATGGGAAGGGACCATGACAGTCCCCTTAAGCAGAAGCACAGCGCAGCCAGCCCACCTCCCATATGCACCCCAGGGCACCCTGGTCATCTTCCTTCAGCCGCAGACGTTCCTAAAAGCCAGAGGGAATCCCGAGAAGGAAGGGAACCCGCCTTCAGCCAGCAGGGTGACTGTAGTAACTCGCCAAGTGCTTTTCTTGGCACGTGGGTCCCGGGCGTGTGCGCGTGATGATGTCAGGAGCACCTGGGACCCCTAGTCCCTTCAGGCAGCTCTCAGGCCCGGGCATCTCAGAGTCAGCCAGACTCTGAGAAAGTAATCAGCGGTAAGTGGCTGATTACAATGCTTCTGGGACCCGTTACTCCATAAAGGGCTTTTTGTTCCAAAGCAACCTTGCGAAGCTCTCCCCACCCACCCGGCCCCCATGATGATGGTGGGTGAGACAGTCTGGGGCATGCGGAGGACGTGGGACACTCTCCAAGGGGCATTATAAACAAACTCAGTCCGTGGAAGTCACCTATGCCATGCCCTGTGTTCGCCCGATTCTTTCTTCCCCTGATCTAACTCAAAATGTTTTCTGTTTGTTTTTTCCAGAACCCATCTCAGCTTTTGCAGGTGAGAATTTTAAAGGTAAAAAAAAAATTTTTTTTTTTGCATGCCTTTTCCTCCCCTCATGTGATGTGAATTGGATGGAGAGAATAAACCTCCAAGTGTAACGAGTCTCCTAAGAGAACATAGACGCCACCCTTTCCCGCCGCTAGATGGCACCAGCAACGCCTGGAGAAGCTGGGAAAGGGGGATTGAGATCCTCCCTGTCTCCTGTTTAATTAAAGTTTAGAAACCTCTAATAGAGACAAATAGGTTACAGATAAGCCTTTCAGCCTCGCATTGTCCGACGGGGAGCAATGAGGCAGAAAATGCGTGAGTGGTGAGAAAGGAGAAACTGTGAGCAGACTGAACAGCAACAAAAAAAAAATGGGGAGTGAATTAACAGTGAAATGATGTGGCAATGATTTATTTTAGCCTGAAGACAGGTTCTTCCCAGTCCCAACTCCAGGGTACCCAGGCAGCGGTCTCAATTAACCTCCGGCTAGCGACAGGGGCAGGCAGTGTGATCGGGAGGACAGTTCAAGGAGGGACTATCCATCCTAAAGAGGAGAAGCTGCAGAATTCAGGAGCTGGCGTCTAATGAGGGGAATTGGAGGCACATTCGATGGCTGGGATTTGAGCACTTAGAGGACTGGAACACAGAAACGGACATTTTCTTCCTAATAAAGTACATAAGAGCGGGTCAAAGAGAGAAGAATTTGGGATGTTTGCCTCATGGGGGCGGTGAGGGGGCTCCATGCTGGGGCGATTGGCCATGCATGAGACAGCCGCATTCTCATTCTTTACGCCTGGGCTTTTATAACGCGGCGGATCTCACATGTGGGGCTCTTGGCAATCCAGTTGGCTGGCGCTGCTGAAGTGCCCACCCAGGTCCCAGTGCTGAGCATTTAGAAGCCACTGGAAGCGCTCCAGTTCATGGGCCTGGTGTAGAAGCACCCTCAGAGGCCCTCACCCGCACCGAGGGACGGGTTTCTCAGAACCTGCTCTGTGCAGACAGCCATGAGGGTGCTGGGCCCTGTTTGTACTGGCTGGGCCTCACCCCGTAGGTGACAGCACTTCAGAGATAAGGGAAGTCAGTTTTCTATCTGAGTCTAGACTCATTATCTTCACTTCCATTAATCTGTCCAGCTCGTGGCTGCAAAGAGATGAATTCCCGGTTTGTCACCTAGATGTGCTCTCTGGCTCGAAATCAGCTCGCCGAATTTGCCACTCACCCCCCACAGCCTAAGACAGGAAGGGGTGGGGGGGAGCCGAACAGGGAAGGACAGGCCCACACATACTGTCTTCTCTTTCTTTCTCACCTTCGTTCCCCGCTGAGCCCCATCCCCACCCCCATTGCACATTTTGAAGTTATTAAGAGCATTCCCATGCCTGCATTGGTGCTTTTTGGATGTGAGATGTATGTTCATGCGAATCTAAGTGTGGGGAGGAATTCACTCGCGATGGGCGTGGGTACCGTTGAATTCAAGGTCTAACCTTCAGGACCCAAGGTAAATTGGTGCTGGCGTGTGGAACCTGCTTCTGTTGTTTCCCTGGACTCTCGTGGGTGGTTGAGACTGGAAGCTCCCAGGGAGGCTGGGCAAAGGCATCCAGCCGCTGCCGGGGACAGTGCTCTGCGCGCACGCGCAGGCCGGGTCTGTGACGGACAGGCCCATGGCCGTGGCGGAGTGGTTGGCTTCCGAAGGAGAATAAACAAACCAGGCACATGTGGGCTCCTTGAGGCTGTGTTTACCAGGGAGCTTCACCGTCCCGTCGTGTTCCCTTGTAAAAAAAAAAAAATATATATATATATATATATATATATATATATATATATATATGAAATCTCGTCAGAGCCATGCCACTCATTTAGCCAAAATAAACACAGACCTTAGTGACTTGAAGGTAAGCATTTCCAGAGCTCCCGACGGGCTGGTTTAGGGGTTGAGCAAAGGCAGACACGGGTGGCATGGGTTGGCCCCTGGCTGCTGTCTTGGGAGATAAAGAGCATCCTTGGAGGGAAGAAACCAAGTCTCGGGGAGCAGAGACTCTATTCCTCTGGCCGAGAGCAGGCCCAGAATGGAGAATGGGTAGTGACAGTCCCATGGACAAGTTGGACACGGAGCTCCGAACTGGTAGCCAGTGAACCCAGGGCCAGAGCCTTCTTTGGGGCTGAGGCCCAGGGGACCTCAGTATGCAACTCTGGATTCTAGCAAAGCTTTCCCTTTGGGAGTGGAGAGAGGGCCGTTTGCCCCGTGGAACCTAGCGACCAGCATTCAGCTCCTCTCCTGGTCCAGGCAGGGCAGACCTGGTGGGGGCACGGTGCCTGGGGATGAAACCAACCTTTCCACCGAGAGAGAGAAACCGGGTTTGGGCAGGCAGGATACGGAAAGTGGATGCTAAAGCACCGCTAACAGCAGGCATTTACATTGTCAGTAGGTGTTCTCGAATGTGACTTGTTCTTCTTTTCCATTATAAATTAACCATGAGACGGCAGCATTCTCATTCCTTCCAGGGGAGACCAACGTACTGGGTAAATCTTGAAGGACATGCAGTAAAAGTGGCCTCTGGACTGGGGCTTCTTAGCTACTCTTGATCTTTCCTATTTTGAAGTCTGTTTTCATTTTCCGCCTCTTACTCGTTTCTTGCCACGAAACATGTTCTTTTTCTATAAGTCGCCCAGTGCTTCCTGGTTAGTGTGTACCCCGTCATTGTGCTGCAGGGGGTGAGTCAGTAATGAGGAGGGACACGCCATGGGGAGAGAGAAACGTGTGGGGAAGGGACAAGGAGAGAGAAGGAACAAGCCGACTTGTCACGTGGTTTTCAGAAAGACTTTTTTTGCTGTTGTTATGAGTCACGTTTTAAACAATGTAGCTGGGTGTGCGCTATTTTTTTCTCTTCTCTCCTGTTTTAAGCGCTGGCTATAAACATACTACCGTCGTGTATCTTTTTCTAGAATTTGAGCTTTAACAAATGAAAATCTGTGTGTAAAGAAGAAGGGGGGGGGCGGAAGGGGTGTAATTAAGGTGATGGATTGTTTCCTCTTCACCAATCCTTTCTTTTTTCAATAAAAGAAATAATAAAGAAGCCAGTAAAAATATATAAAGCCCATAATCAGCGTTCCGTGGTTGGTGGCCAGGTGGCTATTCTTAGCAGCTCACAGTGGAGGCGGGAGTCGGGGTTCACATTGGAGGCTGTGGGCTTTGAAGACCCCGGGGCCTGGGTCTGGTGCCCTCCCCGAGAGAGGCCCATGGCACTCCCAGGCTGGGTGCCCTTGTGCGCGGTGGTTGTTGGGGAAAGAATGTCACCACTGACGGATGCTAAAAGGAGCGTCAGTGTCTCCTGTTAATGACAGCGAATGTGGGTTGCATGTCTCAGACCAGGTCTGAGGGTCCTGGGGCCCATCTCTTGGGTTTCACCTTCTAGAAGTCCTCACCGTTTTCACCCGGAATAACCAGCAGAAAGTGAACATTGGGGCATCTCTCGTGGGCAGGGAGGGGAGCAGTCAGGGGAGAGAGCCATGTGGGGTAGAGACAGAGCCGGCGGGGGTTCGACTCTGTGCGTCAGGTTTTAAGGCCCCTCTCTCCCTTCCCATCCCCACTCTCCTTTCCCGTTGGCTGCCTCCCAGAGGCCTTGCCCACTGGCAGCAGGGCCCCCATCCCAGGGCACAGGACCTGGGGCTGGCCTCAACGTCCCGCTCTCCTTGGCTTCTTTCCTCCCACTGTTCTCTCTCTCTCTCTCTCTCTCTCTCTCTCTCTCTCTCTCTCTGCTGGGAGCACTTGTGAGACGCAGGGAGGGTTAAATGGTGTTCATGCACGTAATCCTCCGATGAAAGGCAGAGACATGTTCCTAAGCCCTGCCAGGGCTACAGATAGGCAGCTGTGCTGTATGGCTCCTTCCCGGCTCCCCCACCCTCCAGCTCCGGCTGCCAGATGCAGCCTAGGTGTGGCTGAGCCAGGGAGCCTGCAGATCAGATGTGTGCTGCCGCGCCTGCCCGAGAGGACACTGAGGCATTCCCTGTGAGGGTCGCTTGTGCACGTCACCTCTCCTGGCACAAGGCTGGCGCATCCCCTCCTGCAGGTTCACTTTCCATCTGAGCAGGGGCCAGCGGCCGACTCTCTCAGGGGAGGAGAACATTCTTTCGTGGACTCTTCCTCCAAGTACAGAAAGGACACGCCGTGGTTGCCAGACAGTCACATATGTGCCTCCGAAGGGATAGGAAGTGCCGGAGACTTCAGCCGGCCAACCACAGACCTGAATTGAGAGGCATTGCACTTAGTTATATTTTTTTGATGCAACTAATACAACTTTTATTCAAACAACTCTAGTATAGGGTACAGTTCAGGTGGTTTTGTTAAAAGAGGGAAGGAGTCCTAGCTGGTTTGGCTCAGTGGATAGAGTGTCAGCCTGCGGACTGAAGGGTCCTGGGTTCAATTCCGGTCAAGGGCACATGCCCGGGTTGCGGGCTCGATTCCCAGTGGCGGGTGTGCAGGAGGCAGCCAATGAATGATTCTCTCTCATCATTGATGTTTCTGTCTCTCCCTCTTCCTTCCTCTCTCTCTAAAAATCAATAAAAATATTTTTTAAAAAGAGGGAAGGAAACAAAAACATTTTTAGCACTTTACATCTTTATGCAAATTTTGCAGGTTTTTTTTTTTTAATCTACATTCACCCATTAAGCATGGAATCCCCTGGGTTTAACTCTTTAAGCAAAATTAGAACAGCAACATAGAAGGTTCTTTTTCTATAAGTCCATATCCTATGTAAAAAAAAAAAAAAAAACAAAAACCATTTTCGATAGACGGGGGTCTGCATGGTGCCTGCCAGCTCAGCACAAACCCTCTGCTGACCCTCCACGCCCTGCTCAAGAGGCAATGCAAAGAGCCATTTCTCAGGGATGTTTCATACTCCTTCATTCTTTTTCCAAACACACCACATTCTTCCCCTATCTTCTGTAAACTTTTCTAGAGGAGCCAACTTTTTTTTTTTTTTTGGCTTGTTTCATCTCCCAAATTAAGTAAGCCTTTTATCTGAAATGCCCCTTCACCAACACTTTATTTTCAACCTATCCAAAAAGGACCGCCCAGACAGGCCGGCCCAAACAGTTCTTGCTTGCATCCAGCCTTGTTTTCCATTCTGAGACGATTCACCGTTGTTGTCTTTCAAAACATTGCTTTAGGAAACCTGGGCTCCCCGGGTCCGGGAGGACGGCCGTAACCTTCGCTGTGACTCCGGGAGGACCTGCCTGGCGGGGACGGTCCTCAGGGAGGGAGGGGCCGCGTCCTGTCCAAGAACAGGGTCTGCACACTCTCTGTGCAGGGCCAGGCGGTGACTGTGGGGCTCTATGAGACTGGCGAGTGCTCAGCCCCGCCCCATAACTCAGAGAGCCAGGAGCAGTGTGGGCACGCATGCGGGGACCATGTCCTACATGTGCATCTCAACATCAGGGCTGGACCAGTGCCACCAGCACGCACTTCGGTCCTGGCCCTGCCTCTGACCCGTGGCATCTCTAGGGTTTCGCTGTGTTGCTCTGCCCTCCTCCTCCCCTTTCCTCCAGGGAAAAACAGGAGGAAATCATTTACGCTCTCAGATGCTCAGGTCTCCTACCTGAGAGTCTTGAGAAGTCACCAGGACAATTCACAGGAAGCCCATAGCCCAGGGCCCACCACACACGAGATGCCCACGCAGCGTAGGGGCTGTTCCGGCCACTTCCCCAGTTACATGTTAACCTATCTGCAGGCAGGAAGGGCCGGAGCGCCGCGCCCTATGTAACCACTCTCCTCGCTTTCCCCCCACGCATGGCTTCTTTGCATTTATTGTTTCTTCAGATTCAAATGCTGTGCGTTCATGTCGCCCTCTCTCCCGGCGGCTCAGAGCCTGTACCGATGAAGGCCCGATCAGCCTGGCAAATACACTTGCAATTACGGCCCCTTTAAATATGTTTCTCATTATCTCACAGAAGGAGACAGCTCTGTGGAGAATAGGGGTGGGGGGGAGAGAGATTAATAAAAAATAGTTCAGGCATTGATTTTCCCATTGGGGAAAAAGACGCACGTGAGTAAGCGGTACAAGTGGGAGCTACCAACGGGGGCGTTCAGGTCAGCACCGGCCGGCTCTAGGCCAGGCTGAAGCCGTACCTGCGCTCTTTCCTCCCACGTTGGGGACCAAGCCCAGGCGCCTTCATTGTAAAGCCCAGCCACTCACCAGCCTTGGCACCTGGCGCAGGTACAGTCCGCCTGCAGGGGGCACCTTTATTGCAATTGTACGTAGAGGCACTGTACGAGCTCGCAGACTCTCCAGCACTTCTTAAGAATGACTGTGAGGCGAAGTGCCGGCCATTACCACGTTCCAGGGCATCTGAATGTTAGTCCAGAGTACATTCCCCCATCCATGCATCCCTCCACCGCTCTGATGCCTGTTGGATTGCTGCTGTTGTCTGGGAAGGCGCTCTAACCCTATTGACCTATTACCTTCCTTTCCTGGCAAACCGCAGCCTCATCAGCATAGCGCCCTGAAGGCTGCCACAGAGCCGGACTCCAACCCAGCCATCCACCCGCCTGGGGGCGTTGAGTCCCTTTAGCTGGAGAAAGTTCTGAACACCTCTGGCCCCCAACTGCAGGTCACCCCAAGATTGCCTGTGGGAGATGAGGGAAGGGTTATGAGGTGTATCTTCTCCTTTCTAACTCCCTTAACATTAAAAGCACAAAGGCATGTAGCATGTGTCCTCATTTCTCCAAACCAGTGTTTAAGGAAAATGTTTTAAGTAGGCAATTCAATGTCCCCCACATGGCTTTGGTCACCCACAGTTCCCACATGTTGATCCTTTGGGGGAGGGGAGTCTTACTTGCAAAAGGAAGGGGGTCTTAGACCCAAAGTAGTGTTTGTCTTCCTGAGCAGAGAACGCGAGGCCAGGGTCCATCACTGATTCTGACTGGATAATCCATGTATTGTAATTCTACCTTCCTCCAGGGGGCGCCCTAGATCCGCCCCTGTGTGCCTGACCGTCTCTATCATAAGAAACATTTCAGGCGTAGCAGGAAGGCCACATCCTTCCTCAGCCCCAGCACTCTGAGCCGTGGGTGGTGCATTTAACGTTGAAAACCAGGATCTTGGCGGGAGGAAAGCAAAACCTTTGAACTGAAACTAGATCAGTGATTCTCAACCTTGGCTGCACATTAGAATCACCTGGGAGTCTTTTTAAAATCCTGATTTCTGGGCCTCATCCTCCGGAAATTCTGTTTCTTTGTTACCAAGGAGGATGAGGCCCAGAAATCAGGATTTTAAAAAGACTCCCAGGTGGTTCTAATGTGCAGCCAAGGCTGAGAACCACTGGACTAGATGGTGATGGAGGGAATGTGGGCAGCTGTGACCGTTTTCCGCTGGACAAAAATGTGTACTCCTGCCATTGTGGTCTGGTCAGGTGCTCCCCATGGGGAGCTAATCCCTGCAGATGTATCGCCTTCCTTTCCTCTCACAGGTGAGCTGCCACCTCATTAGATAACAGCCCTCACTGTGCAGCAAAATCGAAATCAGAGGCAAACCCAAGGACGCCCTTTGGGCGCTGAGGAACTTGGGGCCGTCCCTGCACACTTTGTTGTTTCTCGTGCATTCTCCCGAGCCCACAGGAAAATCCAGCGGCAGGATGGTTGCCAGGCAGCGGAAACTCTGGTGTCCTGAATAATGAGTTGATACCAGTCCGGTGTGGCTCTTTTCAGCGCCTTGCTTTCCTTTGCTGTTTCTATGCATAATTTTTAATATGGTCAAGGGGGGGGGGCACTTTCTCAGCTACAGTGATGAGACTATTAAAAGATAAAGTGGCGAGAAAAGCAGACCAGGTGATGATGAAGATGACAGCATAGGCAGGGGCACGGAGAGGGCATCCTGGGATTCTGGGACCCTTTCCACCCCCGGGGCTGTGGACGCGGCTGCCAGGGCATGTGCCGTGTGATGCATCCTTGTCAAAGCTCCTCCAGTACTGTGGCACTTGTGATAGCCTGAAAGGCATCGGCGAGCCCTGCACCTTAGCCAAAGGGATCCTAGGACCAGAGGGAGCAACGGTGAAGATCTGGGAAGGTGGGCAGGCTCTGAAATTTTGTCCAAGAAAAATGTTCTCATTTTTCTGCCACTCTGAGCAGACATCAGAAGGTCTGACCCGCCCCTGGGCGATCCCCCAATCAAAGAGAGGAGCTCTGGTGTTTGGGCTGCAGGCGTGGGCGAACACGGACTCAGAAGTAGAAGTCCTTGCTCTGTTCAGTCTTTTAATCACAAGCATTTACTGGGTGCCTTCTCTGCACATACCCGGGGGGGGGGGGGGACCAAGATGAGCGCTCATTCTTCTCCTGCTTGAGCAGCTCTGGGTCCCACGGGGGAGGCCTGAAGCGACAATTAAGCTCTGTGTCCTGAGCAGAGAAACACCCACAGAGTAGGACCAGCAAGGTATGGAGAAGGCCCCAGCATGGCCACGGCCCCCCACTGGGTAGCCCATGGATAGAGAAGATACCTCCTTCTAACCACCGGCATCTGATGTAAGCAGCGAGGGAGGAATTTTCAGAGGTTAAGCATATATCATTTTTCAGAAGTAAAGATCATGTCTGGTTTTGGCAAGCTCAGAAGCTCCTAGTCCCATCCCGGGCCAGCTTCTCATCTGATGTAAATCTCTGGGAGAAACACGTTGTAGTGCTGTTTTGCATCAAGTGGGACTCCAGCCAGTCATTCCCCAGAGTTACCCTGGACTTAAATCTACTACATCATCTCCATGGCAACCAGAGGCCGGCCAGCAAATGTGGTTGCCTTCTAAATCCTCTGCTAGCTTCCCTTCCCTCCCCTGTCTTCTTCGTGATTAAGAATGATCTCCCTCCCTTTGCCCTCACCCACTCTCGCTCTCACACACCCACTATCATTTTGTGGCCACATTTTTTGTTGCAACATCCTTCCAATCAGATTTTAAAATCCTCTGTATAGTTTTTTTAAAAAAAATGAATCGTTAGTCATTGCTTGACAGTGGTAATTGACCTGTTTAGACAAGACCAGGCTGATTTCAGTGGGCCTGGAAGCCTTGGCAATCCAAAGTGGAATTTACCTTCAAGTCTAGCCAGCCTAATTAATACATTGTTTGAAAATGCTAGCCAGCCAGACCAAATACTGTATTTCCACCCATTCAGGGAACCAGCCTTACGGAATCCCAGAAGTCATTTCAATATCATTTGTGTGTGTGTGTGTGTGTGTGTGTGTGTGTAAATTATACCGCTTCTCTGTATTATAGTGTAATTGTGATATAACAGAAAGAAGAGAAGAGCTTTCTAATCGTACAGATCTTGGTTGAATGCCATACTTACTACCTACTTGCTGCATAACCACTATTGGTGTAACCTCCCTGGGCCTCTATTTCCTCATCTGTAAAATGGGTGTGACAGTACCTACCTCGAAGGTTGTGAATAGAAGTACTTGTTATGAACTAGATACTTGGCGTCATCTTATTCCCCTGTTCCCTTCCCTATCCACTCCAAAGCATGTGTGTGTTTCCTTTTTTTAAAAATTAATTTTTTTATTAGTCTGCATGCTCTCAGCCTAGCAACACTCTTCTGTGTCTCTCCACCAGGGGGCACCCTCCTACCAGGGACCGAGCCCACAGTGGACACGGTGCCCGTGCAGCCCATCCCAGCCTACTGGTATTACGTTATGGCCGCCGGGGGTGCCGTGCTGGTGCTGGTCTCCGTCGCGCTGGCCCTGGTGCTCCACTACCACCGGTTCCGCTATGCGGCCAAGAAGACCGATCACTCCATCACCTACAAAACCTCCCACTACACCAACGGGGCCCCTCTGGCGGTGGAGCCCACCCTAACCATTAAGCTAGAGCAAGACCGCCCCTCGCACTGCTGAGGCCGAAGCAAGGACAGCACCCAAAACAAACAAGAAAAACTGCAAACACGTTGCCTCGATTTTGCACTTTTTCCTCCTCGCCTAGTCTCTGTGTGAACCCTCAGACATCTCTCTCTTGGGGCCCAAACCCTGTGCACTCTTACCCATCCTGACCATTATTCTTCAGTTCTGCTTTTGTTTTTGTTTTTTGGTCCTTTTGTTGATTCCAATCCAACCAACCAGCCGACCCCAACTCTAATGTTGCATCTTGGACTGGAGAAGAGATACACCCCTAAGCACTTCACAGCTCAAGGCTCAGCTGGTTTTCTTCCAGAGGCCGGTTCCCTGACGTCCCCTTGCCTTACCCCCTCCCCCCTCCTGGTGGACCGGAGGGGAGCCCTGGATCTGTGTCTGTACATAGTATACATTCTGCGCGTGTGAGTAGCTCTGTGTGTGTGTGTGTGGGTGTGAGAGAGACCGGTTCATTGTCGGGGTGGGGAGTTGGGGGGAGTGTGTGGGTGTGTTCAGAGAGGGCCCCCTTTAACTATTGTGTTACTTCTCCGGGGGGGTACATTTTATGAGAAAATAATATACTGTCCTAGTTTTGTTTACTTGGAGAAGAGGTTGAAGCTTTTTGTTGCCTTATCTAGCTCTGGCTGGCTTTCTGTTGGCTACCATTGTCATCTCCGGGTACCTAAAAACCTAGAGGCCACATGGACCGAAATGTGGCCCCTCCCATCCCCATCCCAAAACCCCATTCCCCGCCCCCCTGCCCCGAGAGGAAGGTTCCCTGTGCACTCAGATGTGACCCCCTGTCATGTCTCCTGGTGTCTTTGAAGTAACAAGACAACAGCCATTGGGTGCGAGCGGAACCACCTCTGCTTCCAGCCCTGAAGCAGATCTGTCTCATGTTGCCTTACAAAGAGAAGCTCATAATGAATGTTTAGCTGTTATCAGTTAAGTCCAATCTTGGAGTAAGTCATAGAGAATGACGGACCTGAGACTGATGTAGGGAAAGCAGTAGCTTGTTGAGAGCAGGAGGAGGTGGGGGAGAGAAGGCAGAAGAAGGAGGGACTGAAATGTTCTCTTTAAGTCGTCTCACCCGAGAGGAACCCTTGTGCCCAACCTTAAGGGGAGTTGAGTAAGGTGGTTATGAACCATATCCCTTGGTATTCTATCGGCCACTGTAATAGCGTTTGTAAAATATGGGGGAAAGGGATCATTTGCTTTCTTTCATGGTGTTGATGTGTGCCTGAGCCTATAGCCACTAATATATAAGGCTGTCCACCTGACTTATTTTAATATGATGAGAGAATAAAGAGTAATCATTTTTTAAACGTACCAATGTGCTACCCCTTAAAGCATGTGTAGCATCTGGCAAGTCCACCATCCTAGGCTGGCCTGGCATTTCCAGATGTTGCCTCATGGTCAGGAGAAGGTATAATGAAGATAAATCCATCGCTGCCCATTTGTCCTCTAAGCAACAGGGAAAGGGATGTTGGAGGTAAACGGCCTAATGATAGTGTGTACAAAGGATAGATTCAATAATGAAGTCAATTTCATTGATAGAAAGTGCATATTTTAACGAGATTCACAGTGTACTGGGGCTCCGCCTTGGGGGTGTTTATTTCTCACCTTCCTGCTAGGAATCCCCTGGGGAAGTATGACATTCTCTCCAAAGAAGGTTGCCTGGGCTCAAAGCTTCAGGGATCTTCTGAGAACAAAATACTAATGATAGATTTTTATTTTTATTTTCGGCTGCTTGGGAGAGACTTTTCGACATTCTTTCAGGATATCCACAGCACTCCCTCTAGCACACGCTCACTTTCGCATCTGGTTTGTTTCATCCTTCTGAAAGAATGGTGCTCTCCCACTCTTATTCTATTTCAAAGAGCGACTCTGTCTCAACCACAGCAGCCCTGCCAAGAAAAGGAAAGATGAAAGGCTAGAGTAGGAGCCACCTTGAGATTTCAAGAAGAATCCTAGCCCAGCTGAAGATTGCAGAGAGAAGCAGGGAGAGGGAGGAGGGGCAGGAGCCCAGGATACCCTGTGATGACTTGCATGCCAGACACTAAGGGCTTTTATCGCAGGTGTCCACATCCAGTCTGCATTTGGGGCCAGGCATTCCCTGGAAATGATTGGCATCCCTGTTGGAGCCCCCTGGAGCTGTGTCAGGAAATTACACCTGGAAAATCCAGCCAGTGTAGCAACTGTCAGAGTTACCATATACCCTTGAGGATTTCCCTTCTTTAAAAGAAGACATCATTATGTACACGCCATAGTTGAGGATATGAGGCTGCCCAAATCTTTGTGAATCCCATGATGCACTTCAGCTGGGGTTGTCATTCCATCCTCTCTCTCTCTCTCTCTCTCTCTCTCTCTCTCTCTCTCGCTCTCTTCCCCCCCCCCCCCCAGCAACTTTCATAGTATTACCCAGGTACTATGCTAAAAGGGCAGCTCTTCTACAAAATCATGCCTTGCAGCTTTAAAAAGCAAAATTCTGTATTTCATAGAGGGAGGGAGGGTCGCTCTCGCCTAAGAAAAATAGATTGGACAGGTGACTGCATGCGTGCATGTGTTTAGAGTTGCTTCAAAGAAGACAAAGAGGTAATAGCAACTAAGAAAATATAAATGAATGAATGAATGAATGAAGGTCTAGCTCGGGCTGCTAAAGTTTTTGCCTTAGTAGAGGTTTCATATCAACAGACCCAGGAAGGAAGCCCTGATCTCCGGGTGAAAATCCCTTCCTTGACATTGTGCTGCCAATTGCTATCCCCTAATTGCTGGCAAAGGCAGAAAAAAAAATCGTATCATTGCCATTAACCAAACAGGATGCTTAAAATAAAGTAAAATTGCCCTTTCTGTTATCCCACAATTTAGGGATTAAAGCCACATTAGGATAGGAAATTAAGTCATGTTTCTGAGGTTGATACCCCATCTTGAAAAGGACCCTGTCTTGAAAATGAAACTAGCAGGCAAGCAAACACCTAAATAATCGAAAATTACCAAAGAACAACAAGAAAACAAAACAACAAGAAAACGTAAACATTTTAACTTCCTGTTCTGATCCCCTCTCCCTATAGCTGTGACAACTCTTGCATTGCTCAGTTGCCTGTGTGTCAAAATCACTTGTGGACATTGGAAACTATTTGAAAATGTATTGTTGTGGAATGTAATAAAATGATAATATTTTTTATACAAACATCTGAGTTTTTTTTCTTCCCTTTTGCCTGTGAGAACAAAGTGGAAATGTAGGCTTTGAACAAATGGATGTTTTCAGAGCCTACAGGTTGTCTGTCTTCTGAGCTGCAGGGCATCGTTGTGGGCAGTGGGTGGGTTTGCTCCTTGGGGCTGAACACCAGCTTCCCTTCCTTTTAGTTTTATTACTGCTTGTTAGGAATTTATCCAATGTGTGCAGCTGAGCCAACTTTTATGATTGGTGTGGGATTTTGCAAAAGTTGCTAAGTGCTAAATTGCTCGATGTGATTTCCACAAAATTTCTCTTGATGGAAAACGCCTGGAGACTGGACTGTACTTTTAAAGGGTCCCGCGGGTAATGGGACCAGGGAGGCTGAAAGGTGTGCTCGACTCTACGGAAACAGATAACTTCCTTTGGAGAAGAGGCGGTGTCTTGGGCCTCGCCTACCTAATTATTACTTCCAGAGCAAGGGGGAGCTCCCATTTCGCAGACAAAACTTTCGCAGACAAAACGGGAACTTGTAGCATGTTCAAGGCTCAGAGATATTCCTGACTTCATTTTAGAGCAAGTCGTGAAGATAATGATAAATTACTGTGATCCTGAACTCTTATGAAAGGAACAGCTTCTGAAAGGAACATTCCTTTAAAACTTTGAGGAGAGAGATTGGAGGAACTTATTCCAAAAGCCATGTCTTGTTGACAGGCAATTCTCTTTGGTTCTCCTCTTTGGGTTGTCAGTGATTAGTTATATAAAACTAGATGCCCGATGCACGAGATTCATGCATTGGGGTGGGAGGGTCCTTCAGCCCAGCCTGTACCTTCTCGAAATCTGCGATATCGGGCCTAAACCAGCAGTTGGACATCCCCTTCGCAATCTGGGACCGCTGGCCCCTAACTGCTCGCCTGCCTGCCTGATCGCCCCTAACTGCTCACCTGCCTGCCTGATCACCCCTAACCACTCTGCCTGCCTCCCTGATCTCCCCTAACTGCTCGCTGGGGGGCTGCCGGCTGGGGTGAGAGGCCGTGGTCTTTCTGGTCTCTGGTCGCTGGGCTTTTATTATATAGGATATTTCTATCACGGTGGGATTTAGGAGGAAAAAAAAATCTAGGAATTGCAACCTCTCCATTATTGAATGTTTCTAGAATGTGGTCAAGAAGAGGTTGTGGAAGGATTTTCCCACCACCCCCTATTGGTGGAACATTTCATCAACCCAGGAGCCTTCCTCAGGGGTCTGAGAACCATGATTCAAGGTCTTAAAGGGACATATCCAAGAGGCCCAATTTCCGCCCGAGTCCTCCTTTTTCCCTCTCTCCACCTAGGTCCAGGGAAAGGTGCTCTTACAGCTATAAAACCTCCCAGTGGTGCTCAGAGGCAACGGGCTTCTGGTTGTCAGGTCTCAGAGCAGCTCTGACAGTACAGATGGCTCCACAGATGTCCCCGTCCATCCCGGGCGGGGAGCAGAGGAGACTGTCCATGGCGAGAGCCTCGTTTGCTCCTCTAATGACAAGCATGATTGCCCATTTTGTCTGAGTAACATTTGGCTTTCCTTTCTAAAGCCATTTGTTCCCATTAGTAAAGTATTTCTTTCAGGCAAAGACCCAGGCTCGGTCACCATTTTCCTGAGCTGGCCTGAGACCAGATTTGCCAGACTAAATTAAATGAGCCATCGTGTATGCTCCATTAGCACTGCTGTTTTTGGAGCCCCCTTGGAGATTTCCATCCTGCGCTTCCCGCCTTGGTTCTAGCCCCACAGCTCATTCTCGAGGACCTTTCTCTGCCCCAAAAGGAGAGAAAGGCTGTTAGGACTCTGATCTTAGGTGTCCACACAGCACTATAATGTGGTATTTCAGACTGCGCTCAAGCATAAATGTTGCAGAAATCGTGTTTCCATGGATCATAAATACCAGATGTCAAGGCCCCGCATGGCCTGTTTGGGCTCCTACCTGGCCCTTTATGATGGTTTAAATGTGTGTTCTTGCTGTGGAAGCAAGACCTGCCCTCCTGCCCATGTAACCAAAGCCCCGCCGGTCTGCTGTGGCCCATTTACTGCCCCTCCTCCCTGACTCTGCGGTGGTTTTGCACCAACATCATGGCCTGTCTGTAATTCCGTGGTTCTCAACCTGTGGGTCGCGACCCCTTTGGCGGTCAAACGACCCTTTCACAGGGGTCGCCTAAGACCATCCTGCATATCAGATATTTACATTACGATTCGTAACAGTAGCAACATTACAGTTAGGAAGTAGCAACGAAAATAATTTTATGGTTGGGTCACAACGTGAGGAACTGTATTTAAAGGGCCAGACGGTTGAGAACCACTGCTAATCTGTTGATGGAGAGGGCTTCATTGTTGAGCTTTGATGTGTCTGTGTGGTGGGCTGCACACCTGAGCCAGTCTGCAGGCCTGTCCACGCGGCTCGTTTTCTCTCTAATTGTGCATGTCGCTGGGCTTCTCACAGCTGTAGTTTGCCTTTCATCCACTTTAGTGACGGCCCAAAGAAAACACACAACAAATCCAACCATCGAACATGGAGGGAAGGGGACGCCAGCTGATGGCCTTACAGTCGGCAGGGAGAGGCATCGCCTTATATAAATAAATTAAAAGCTGGGAAGGTGTAGGGATTAATGAAGCCTGACAGCTGCGCACACTGGGGTGCATCTAGAGGTTAGATAGAAGCAGAAGCCTGCACCCTCAGAAGGCGTCAGGCCACAGGCCTCGGCCGGAGCACATTTGTACTAACTGTGGGGAGCTCTGCTTGGCCCCAGACCTAAGCAGTGAAGAGAGGCGAGGTTTGGGGGATCGCCAAAGAGCAAAATCCCTTTCAGCATGGAATGCTGTTTTCGGAGAATAGGTTACCTCAGGCAAACCAGCAAAAACCATTCTTGTCCCAAGGCCAGTGGGTGGGCAGGAAACCCAGAATCCTTCTCCTCTCTTCTGGGGAAAGTAATATTTCTTGGGGGGGTTGTTTTATTTCAGTCACTGACCTTCAAGAGTTCAAAAAACCTTCGTGCCCAATTCTGTGGTTTGGTTTGGTTGGGATTTGTTTTTGTTCTGCATAAATGGTATCAGCATTTGTTCTCTTTGTTGGACAACTTAGTTGTTTTCACTTGACAAAGTCTCCAGGTTTCATCAGTTCACATGGACAAATGTACCCCGCCCTTGAGCTGCTGGAGAGCATTCCGTATCATGTGAAGCGCCATAGTTTATTAAGTGCTCCCCTCCTGATAAGCATTCAGGTTGTGTCCAGTTTTCTTCTTGTTTAGTTTTTACTGTTATAAGCAATATTGCAGTGATCATCCTTAAAGTCACCTCTGTGCACGTGTTTGTCGCCGATAGCATGCCTGGGTCCCATGGTGTGCCTGATTGCATTTTCATACACACTTCAGATGGCTGCGGGTTTCCTTTTAAAAGGACCTGTCCCCCTTTGAGAGGGCAACAAGGTCGTGGACATCGGAGAGCACCCCAGGTCACACTTGCACAAGCCGCATACTCTCTGTGACAGTCTCCCTTTCTCTAAAGTGGGCGGAGTGCTTACAAGAGAAGACTTTGGGTAGCTTTAGCCAAAGGGAATGTTAATCCCAGCGACTTTTCTAAAAACACTTCCAATATGCAGAGAAGGTGGGCCTGGCTGTACGTGGCAGCTCACCGGAGCCGAGGCAACTGTGGCCCACGAGTTAATTCCATCCCTGGGTTCAGCAGGCAGAGCTCTGTTCTTCATGATTAATGAGTTCCACTTGGTTTCCTCAAAGAGTGGCTGTGCTGTGCCTTGCTGTTATTTATTTATGTTTTCTACTAAAAAATTCATGTAAAGCCATCCTTTAAGGTCAGTGCACAGTACTGTGCTGCAGACTGAAATGTTCCAGCCGCCACAAGTAGGTCTACATGCCACCCCAGATTCTCCAGTCCTTGGGCTGAGCGGCGGTGTCCAGCTTCCTTCAGAGGAGGTTCGGGCTGGTGTGACCTGAGGAAAGACAGCAGGCGACGAGGCTGTTTTCTAGCAGGAGGTGCATGTGTGCAGGCCAAGCCACTAGCCCCAAAGGGCTCCAGGCAGGAGTGGCAAATGGGAGAGAAAACAAGGGACCTGTTAGTTCCAAACACAATTTCTTCCAAGAGCACTACCCTGGTTCTGCCGAGCACTAAGACAAAGGGGACTCTGAGTCTGAGCATAAAGGGTCGTTTCTACGGCCGTATATGGGCTGTGTGGGCCCAAAACCCAGGACTGCTGGTTCTGGGATCTGGGGCTTGGGTAGATTCTCTGGATGTCTCAGGGGGGAGAGCAGCATAAGCTCCAGGGGTGGGTGAGCTAGAGACGTCACCATGCACACAAGCCTTGTGTTGCCTTCTGTGTATACTTGTGCAAAACTGAACCCTTTTAGCATCATTAACTAACATACCCACAAGCAAAGGCTCTGATCCGGAGCGGGAACGACAGTATGCCGCATCTTGGCCTTCGACCACAGCAATTTTTCTTGGCAGCAGGACTCATTAGCAGGACGCGTGGACTAGAGTTCTCTGTGCCTTGTTAGAGAGCAGCCAGCTCTGGTAATGATGCGAGTGCAGGGAAAGCTTTGAGCCGGAGGTGGCCTTGACCAGAGTCTTGTTCTCAGCCGGCCTGCTGGTTTGAGACTCTATTTGAGCACAGACTGTTAAAGAACTGTTTTGTCCCTCAGCAATTCCCCACTGCCACCAAGGAACTGGGAAAGGGGATGTAAAGACCTCAGGGGCCCATGTCAGCTTCCTCACTGTTTCTCTAGGACAGTCCTGACAGCTGGTAGTGAAGGAGGAAGACAGTCATTAGGACCTCGATGGGCGTGAGATGGGAGCATCAAAGGAGGCCTGGGGTGCCTCATAGGCCTTGGCCAAATGCAGACCAAGAATGTGAGCTCAATAGTAGTGTCATGAGAAGCCCTGGGCCCCCACACCATAATCGCCATCTGCTTCGCACCTCCTGAGAGGGCCGTCGCCCCCTCCTCTTTCCCCAAGGAGGCCTGTCTCCACCTCTGCCTTTGCACCAGGTGTTCATCTCCAGCCTGCACCCTCCTCCCTCTTGGTGGCACCCGTCCCTCTCCTGTGACATCCTCACACTTGCCCTGCCCGCCTCACCAAAACCTTCTCCCATAAAAGCATGGATCAGATTCCTTCACACAAAGGCTTAATTGCTTAGTTCCTCCAACTGGTTGCATTCTCCGAGGAGACCAAACCTAGAGCCAGAGGAATTATTCTATTATTCGCTTATTACACAATTGCATTGTTCGCCGGCAAGCTTCTGTGCAAATCACCTCTTGAATAGGTAAAGGTGTTCCACCTCTTGAATAGGTAAAGGTGTTCCACCTTTCTGGAACACCTACCATCTTATCTCAGAATCATTCATTCATTCTTGTGATCAGAAGAGCTGCCCAGTTCCTCAGTATAAACAGCTCTCTCGGTGAGATGCATGTGTAAGAGACTTTTTTTCAAGCACCTATGGAATCATATGGAGCAATCTGTAAGAAGACCTCCTTTCTGTATTCTTACAGAAATGGAGAATGTCGGATTTTTCAAAGACCTAGAGTAAGGAAGAGGCTCCAGAATTGCCCTCCGTCCACATGGCTGGGCTTTCCCAGCCCACACAGCTGTGACACCCATCTTTATAGCTAACCATTTCTCTGACTGCGCTTTTCTTATTTCCACGCCATTGTTGGGGCTTGATGGAGCCATTCCGGCCTCAGCTGCTCATCTTCCTCCACACTTGAAAGCAGTATTAGGTCCTTTTACAGCCTTCTCATTGCAGTTGCTATTTCCAATCCTTTTTAGTGTTTCCTCCTAGTTATTCAACTAAAAATAATAAAAAATAATGGCTAAATTCAGGTCCAGACTCTTCCAATATCTCAAACCAAGGCCCCTTTTCTTTCCCAGCTTGAAACCATTTGAAAACTCCAAAAAACATTTCTTTTCCATGATTTTCATTAGATTTGGCTCTAGCCTACAAGATAATAACCCAGGATGAAGGACCTTCTGGGGGTGTTTCTAAACTCAAGCCAAACCCAGCAAGGGGCGAATGGCTCACAAGTAGCCTGACTCTGGAGCAGCTTTGGCAAAGTTTAGATTAACATCTGAACCTTTGGCTTCTTGTAGCAGCTGGGGATGAGCAAACCAAATTAGGGAAATTGAGTACATAGCGGGGAGGGGGGTACACCTTTAGCCAGTGCTAAATTAAACACTTTGGAGGGCCAAGAAATATCTCCTAGTCCTTCATTATTTCCCATTTATTTTGGTCTGAGTGCTGTATCTCCTGTTGGGATCAAAACAGAGTGTCCGAGAGAATTTTTTAAGGCTACTCCCCCATCTAAACAGTCCAGTGATTTAGCTGGCTCAGGGGGGTTGGGAACTTGGAATCAAATTCAACAAGAGCTCGAAGTGGCCAAGAGCTTATCCCAAACAAATCATAGGCCCAAAACAAGGTGTTGACAGTGTGGCTTGCTCTCAGTTTTACTGCTGATTGGTTCAACGATTTATTGCATTTTTCTACCCTCCTTCCTCAATTTCTTCCTCTTTAACATAGAAGCGATGACACTTGGTACCTGTGAAAATGAATGGTTTCAGTGATTTTTCGGTGTGGAAGAGCCTCTTGGATCCTTGCTTTAAAGCTGCTTGCAGTTTGGTGGGTTAAGTGGAGGGGTTACGGCTGGCGTCCTGGGACATTTTATCAGCCCTGCTTCAGTCCAGGCGGAGGCCTGGAAGTTGGGGCACACTTACCCACATCGTCAGTTCCCAGATTGCCAGTTGGCAGGACGGGTTCCGAAGCCTAATGAGCAAGTATTGCAAACATAGAAGCTCCTGGCTCCCACTTGTGGTCCTCTCTCTCCACGCACACCTTACACCTTAAGATCGATGCCTTCGGGAAGCAGCCACTTAAGGACAGATTGGGTGAAGGTGGGGGCAGAGCAGCGTGCAGCCATGGAGCCCTTTTCTGTAGAAGCCGCCTCATCTCCTTCAGCCAGCAGCCCTGTTCAGAAAGCATGCAGCACAAGGGCCCTCAGAGCTCTCTTATTTTCTGTCCAGAAAGACGATAGAGTTGAGCAGGGAAGGTCCGTGGTTACTCTACAGAGGAGCAGACAGAGTTTCAGGGAGGTCAATGCCTTGTCCAGGCACTTACACCTGGGGCAGTAGCAGAACTCAGGCATGAAGCAGGCCATCTGGCCCAGCCTGTGTGACTCAGTGGTTGAGTGTCAACCTATGAACCAGGAGGTCACGGTTCAATTCCTGGTCAGGGCATATGCCCTGGTTTCAAGCTCGATCCCCAGTAGGGGGCGTGCAGGAGGCAACTGATCAATGGTTCTCTCATCATTGATGTTTCTATCTCTCTCTCCCTCTCCTTTCCTCTCTGAAATCAAAAAAATAGTTTTTAAAAAGAAGCAGGTAGTCTGTTCCCAGGCTGCCCCCAGTCTACTGCTCCTCCATATTCCCTTCAGGTACAGAGTGGATGGCCCTTGGGTGTCTCTGCTACACATTCTGGATGTCAAGTCTGTCCTAGGCTTCAACCAAGCCTCTCAGTCCACTGCTCAGAGTAGGCATGGAAGGGACTCTCTAGAGCAGTGGTCGCCAACTGGCGGTCTGTGGACCACTGGTGGCCCATGAGGTCTGAAAGGTTGGCAACCACTGCTCTAGAGAACCTGTGTATGTCAGTGTCCTGAAATGATCTGTGCACAAGTGACCCGGGGATGGACTGTCTTACATCATTTATATAAAAGTAGCCAGTGGTTTGGCTATTAACTCTCTTAGCAACCCTATGAAGCTCCCTGTACCACACAGAAAGTACACAGAACAATGTCAACACCAGTACACTCATAGTAGACCACAGCAGAGCAGAAGTGGTGAAAGTGAAGGTCACAGTTTTTCTATAGCAGAAAAAGAAACTAACCCCAAGGATCTTAATTTAAGGAGAAAAAAAAAGAAAGAAAATGAGGAAGAAAAGAAAGGGGGGTGGGGGGAGAAAGGACTGTGAGAGAAAGCATTCTTGTTTGAGGCCTAAGTCACGCTCAGTGGGGAATTTCCCGGTGCAGGTTGGAGTGTCTGGGGTGTTTCCTCTGCACAGCATGTGTGGTCTTACGCCACCAGGCAGTGTTCCAGACCCCTTGGGGTAAACATCTCTTAGACTAGGTTTGGTTCTTAACTAGGTATGGCTGTTCACCCTTCGTGCCATAGTATTGAGATCTACTGATAAGGACACTGGAGAATATTTGACTTTTCTAGGGGGGAGAGGGTTCCTGAAACAGTCCAGTGGATGTTTAATGACTCTTGCTCTGAAAAATCAGGAAAATGGGAGATAGATGAGACCTTGAGTCACTCATCACTGTGTACCTAACCCACCTCTCAGTGATGCTAAAGGAAGAACTCCTGGGGAAGCAAGAGGACTTTCAGTCTGAGGTTCAAGGTCCATATAAAAATGGCCATGTTTTGTTGGATTGCGTTTTTGTTCATTTGTGTGTTTTTTTAAGAAGGCTCACTTGATTGCTCCAACTCTACTAAAATCCCTTCCAGTCACCATGAGCCCTGCTCTCTCTCACTGTTCTGTTCTGCAGCAGTGGGTGCGGGGAGAGGGGACAGACCTGGCTCTCAGGTAGGGAAGTACAGGGTGGAGGATTTGTGGGGGGCAAGGCAATCTCTTTTAATTCCCCAAAGAGAATCTGATAATGAATTTGAGCCCAAAACCAAGAACTCAGTGTATGAGTAAAAAGCTTCAGGTGCCATGTTTGAAACCACTCCTACAACCTCCAGCCCCCATTTTGCAGCTTAATTCTGAAGCGTCCTCCTCCCCACTCCCGGGTTTCTTTCCTGGCCCTGGCCCAGCCTCCTTTGCCCAATCCCCACCCTGTGCTCCAGCAGCAATAGGAGTCCCCTCCACAATGCCCCCCTTTCTCGTACACTATTTTGTTGGGGTTGAGTCTTTGCTTCCCAACCTGTCAGGGCCTTGATTACAGACACCTGGTCCCATACATCTTCATTTCCCAAAGTCCTCAATATGGTTCCTGGGCACCTACTAAACCCCTTCATAAGTGATGGCTGGTTGATTGGTTAGTTAGCCAGTCAATGAAGAACAATTTAAATCAGCCTTCCCTCTTTGAGTAACGCCTATCAGAGAAAATGTGAAGCCCTAAATTTCAGATTGCCACATCTTCTCGTTCATGAGAGATCTTCATTAGTTCCCATCAAGGTGGTGAACCATTGATGCAGGTAAACCACGGGAGGGCGTGTATCCAGGCGACTAGGATCCAAGACCTTTATTTCTGTTAGGATGGGGTAATAATGATGTGGGGGCAATTGTAGTGTCCTGCCCACACCCAGAGAACTTGAGAGCAGACCAGGGGAGGAGGGCTCTCCTCTGGCCCTAATACAGTACTGAGCGTCAGAGTTCAGACTTTGCGGTCGGATTGGCCTGAGATTGAACCCCTACAGGGGCCCAAAAGGAAATAGGGTCATGTAAGCACAAAGGTTGAAAGTGTAAGTCATGTGGGTGGTAAGATCCATCCCTGACCTGTGTTCTCCTAAATGTGTGGCCCATTCTGCTCTTTCTCATCCATCTGACCCTCATAACCACTCCCTACAGCAGAGTCCTGGCAGGTTCTCTTCAAGTTGTTCCTCGTTTAAAAAAAAAAAAAAAAAATTAAAAACAAAATTCCAGGTCCCTAGACCCCATGTTTTTTGGTTTTTTTGTTTTTGTGTTTTTTGTTTTTGTGGGTGGGTTGTTTTTTGTGTTTTGTTTTGTTTTTTGTTGGTTTTTTTTTGCTATCTGCCTCACTTCTCAAGCTAGGTCTCCTTCCCAGGGAAGTGCTGCCTCCATTCTCTGCCTTGAGCTCCTCGCTCATTACTTCTCCCTCCTCCAAACCCTTGCCTTTTCTTTGCTAGAACTACAGGAACCTGGTGGAACCACACTCCTTGCTGCCAACAGGCTGAGGTTTACCTACTAGGCTCAACCGAAAAGGAAGGTGGCCTGTGAAGGTCAAAGAGGATTTTGAGAAAGAAAGCTCTTAATCAACCACAGACATCAAGAATATTAGCAAAGGGACTAGAGAAAATTGCTATCAAATTAAATTGCTTTTGTACAAATGTTCCCTATATTTGGGTTCTCCCCAGTGTGCCATTCTTTCTTCAAGGCTTGGTGAACAGATGCATGTTTGAAAACGTTGATTAACTTATCCTCTTTTCAACCCCTTCCCACTCCCCCAAACTGCTGGAAGCGGTCAAAAGCCAAGTCAAGCCTCTAATGTGTTCTTCACCCAGAGTAGCCTTTAATTCTCCAGGTGCAGAACTATCAGCCACATCTAGGCAATCAATTTCACAGACCAATCTCATTGGTCCAATTTCTTAGAAATGGATCGATTCTTAGGAGTTCATCTCATCCAGTCCTCTAGCTCCAGAGACAAGAAGCTGTTATCTCCTGGGACAAAATGTCCTCATAGTTATCACCACCCTCTTACCCTTTTTTAAGATCCAGGCAACATTCACCCCTTTCCAGACTATCATCAGTAGTGTCCTCAGAGTTCTTCTTTGCGGGTGTGAGATGGAGCAAGATGACTAGCCTCTAAGAACTCATTGCATCCTTTGTGAAGACCAAGTACCTAAAAGCAAGAACAGGATTTGGCCCAAAACTCACAGATAGGAGCCCCACAATGTTTGTTCTAGGCTCTTTCATAGTCTCATCCAATGTTCTGCGTCTTTTAACCGTGAAGCTATTAAGACCTCTGAGCATCAAAACTATTAATGGTTGGAAATGTGATGGCTTTCTCCCTTTCTCCCATGTTTGTTTTATTTTTCATAAGGTTAAAAAAAATCTCCAGGCTGACTTTCACAAGTTTGATTTGATCCCCATGACAGACACCACCTGCCTCTTGTTGATTCGTGTCCACGTCTTCCTTCCAGGGAAACAGTCTGCATTGTAGAGGCCTGGAGAATAATGCAGGGGGTGGGCACCGAGGTGGGGAGGCTGGCACAGCCTGCAGGTGCCAGTTGCTGTGCTCTAATCATGCCAGGAGCAGGCAGGATTTATGGAGGATTGGTGCCAGTGGCATCGATCCTTTCAAGTGGGGTCTTGGCACATTGTTTTGTGCATCTCTTCTGGGCCACCAAGGGGATGAGAATGTGCTTTAGCACTTTTGCCAGGAATGAGGTTGTAACATGACTACAACTAGCACCTCCAGGAAAAGTCTGAATTTTATGTGTGGCCGTGATGGATGGATCTTCAGTTCAGGTCATGGTCAAGTCGACCTTCCCTGAGATGTTGTGCTGATCAAGGAGAAGTTCAGGCTGGTCTGAAGCTCTTTTATTCCTTTTGTTTGATACTTTAGCTGTTTAGGATTTGGGTTTTGTGGTAAGCCTTGATTTCTGCATATCATTTTATAGTGCTGACTTCAAGGTTGTCCACCTGACTTTGGGCTGAATAAAACTCTCAAAGGGCCACATGCCTTCACTTGGTGCCATTTTGCTGACAGCAGGAACAAGCATAATTAACTTGTGAGATTGGAAGAAGTGATAAGACACTGTTCTTCACCACATATTTGATTCTCTTTTTTAATGATTTTCCGTTTTAGACATGTAATTTTATTGGCTCTGATTTCTATAAGATGGACAGCATAGTGAATAGAGAAACCTGTATTATCCCCTTCCCCAAAATATTATCATAAAAGAAGAAAAAGATAGTGATAATACTAGAGAAAATTCAGAGTAAATTAACTCAGCTGTATTCAAGACTGGGCTAGTCAGATTGGATGCCCATGTTTGATCTATTCTAAACTGAAGGAAGCCAATAGAAAAATAGGCGGGAAAGGAAAGATGGGAGATATTAGCACAGATATGTGAAGGTGAATAGGCATGACATTCTTTCCAATTCTACGTCTACACTGAAGCATATAATGATGAAACGTGACTTCCTTAAATTTCCATACATTTATTTGAAATCCAGAGGAGAAAGGCTCTTGTACTTTGTGTCCACTTAGATGCATCATCATATAAGGAGGGTCAGCATGTTATACTAGATGAACAACAGTCATGACCACTGAGGATGGACATGCAGTGTCGTTGAAGTTGCCTCAGAACTCAGACCTATATTGCTAATGAATAACCATCATTGTAAAGACACAAGTAAGGATTTACTTGGCACTAAAGACCTTTCCTATTGTTTCTGTTCTTCTGGTTACTGGAAGTAAAGACAGATCCTTTGAGGGAAAAGGCTCCATTAATATGCCTGTTACATGATCTAGAAGCAGATGGGATGCTTGAGCTGCCAACATACCGAAGAGTCATTCTCAGAAAGGTCTAGTCTCTGCCTTGTAGCCATGGTGATAGAACTGGTTATAGCTTGATTTGTTTGTTTCCTTTTTCATTATAGTGGACATCCCAGAAGTACATGGGAGAGAGGGCTACGAAGATGAAATTGTTGGTGAGTATTACTATGATTTAGCAGATAATCATGAAATTCAAGTTTGGTTATAAAGATGTACTGAAGAGGGCCAGAAACCACCAATTGCTCTGTCAAGGTCAAATTTAGTGTTTAGAAAGTGTATCGAGTCCCTTCTGCCTAATCTGAAACAGGTCCCCTACTTCGGGCAACTTTCAACATTGATGGACTTCAAATCTGGAGAAACCCTTGAGAAGTGAAGGCCAGGGCCCTCTACAGGAGTCACTGCTTGAACCCATTAACCTCCTTCCAAAAAGTGCCTGAGTGAATGAGCGTCACCGTGCATACCCTCCCAGGCCCGCTGTGGTTGCCAGTTCCCTGGCGTGTAGCGACCTTTTCTCACACTCTCCAAGTCTCCAACTTGGGGCTCACTGCAAGATCCATGTTTCCTTCTCACACTGCCCATCTCGTGTTTTCATTTTATTTCAAGCTCTGTTTTCCCACTTCAAACACATACTCAAGAGGCTGAAGCGAGAATCCCGACTAAAGGGCCCCTGGGCAAACATGTAGATGTCGTTTCTTCCCTGGGCTCAGAGCAGCACAGGTCTGTCCGGGCTTCTCTGAGTGCCAGAGTTGATCTCCAAGAGGGATCACGAAGGTTCCCCTCGGAGAACAGCTCTGAGACCAAGATTGATGCATTTAAGAAGAGCAGTTTATAGAGCAGCTGCTTTCCACCCGACCTTAATCAAACACTTCAAGTGTAGTTATAGAAACAGAGTGACTAATCCAAACAGCACCTTGTTAACTGAACGCAGGCTCTGCCTGCAAACCCAGCCTAACGCTCCTTTTATGGGCAAAGCGGCGCAACTGGCCTCCGCGGAGAGGCTGCAGTGGATCAAGCAAGGAGCACTGACGGGGAGGAGGAGGGCAGGAGGGTGCAGGAAGCCTGCGGGGCCCGGTGCAACTGCTTGCTGACTCCGGGACCCTGTGTGAGTTACCTAGTCACCTAATTCCTTAAAACCTCGGTTTCATCCTCTCTATATATATATCACCCTGCTTTCTTCATGGAATTGTCAGGAAATCCCACAAAATAAGCCATGGGTATCGTCATGCCTTGGCCACACTGGGTGGTTTAAACAACAGAAATGTATTTCTCCTCATTCTGGAGACTGGAAGTCCAAGATCAAGGTGTCAACAGTGTGGCTTCCTTCTGAGGGTTGTAAGGGGAAATCTGGTACAAGCCTTTCTCTTTGTCTTGTCGATGGCCATGCCTGTATCCACATGGCCATCTGCCATCTCTGGCTGTCTCAAGTTTCCCCTTTTTATAAGAACACCAGTCACACTGAGTTAGGGCCCACCCTATTTCAGCTTGATTACCTCTGTAAAGCTCCTATCTCCAAATAAGGTCACACTCTGAGGTTCTGGGATTTAAGACTTCAACATATGAGTCTGGGGAAGGGACATAATTCAACCCATTAGTAAGGTAAGACGGATGTCAAGTGAAGTCTGGTGGCTTGAAAAACATCTGCTGCTCGGATGGCCAGGAATGCTATGCAGAAACTCTTGCTGTGAGAATAGCCTCAGCCTGTCCTTCGATTTAACTTGAACCCCTTGGAAGTAAGGGATGAGGAGGAGAAGGAGGAAGGGTGCCCAAACACAGGGCCATCCCTGGGGCTCCGAAGGCACCCTGTTATAATATATATTTACTTAGCATTAGTGAAACTATTTAAGTCTCAAATACTTAAGACTATACTCACTATGTGCTGGGCACTAACCACTTTATCAATATTCATGTAGTTCACCTAGCAACCAAGTGAGGTAGAGTTTATTAATATCTCCATTTTACAGATGAGAGAACTGAGGCAAAGCGAGGTTAAATAACTTTCCCAAAGTTACACAGCGAGGCTGTGGCAGGGCTGGGCTTTGAAGCCAAGCAGTGTTAAGTCCCAGCTTCCAACCCACGCTCTGAAGAACCTCTGGGAGGCTCAGGTATTTCGCCCCGCAAGAAGCATTGCCTGCCATCTGTCCTGTGCTTTCTGTCCTAGATGAGTACGAAGTGGACTGGAGCAACGCTTCTTCCTCGACCTCAGGGTCCAGCACCCCTTCGGCCGACAAAGAGAAGAGCTGGCTCTACACGCTGGATCCCATCCTCATCACCATCATCGCCATGAGCTCGCTGGGCGTCCTCCTGGGGGCCACATGCGCCGGGCTGCTGCTCTACTGCACCTGCTCCTACTCGGGCCTGAGCTCCCGCAGCTGCACCACGCTCGAGAACTACAACTTCGAGCTCTACGACGGCCTCAAGCACAAGGTCAAGATGAACCACCAGAAGTGCTGCTCCGAGGCATGACGGATTGCACCCAAATCGCATCTGACGTTTCATTCCAGCGAGAGGGGCTAGTGAAGATTACAATTTTTCTCCCCTTTGGAAACTGAATGCCATAATCTCGATCAAACTGATCCAGAATTACCGAAGGTGTGGGCAGGACAGGCGGGCAAGTGGAGGGAGGAGGGAGATGCAGCCTCCTTGCGGGGGAGGGGTGTCACGACCCACCTAGCACCGCGGGGGGGCGAGTCATTGCTGGGACAAAGACGGGAGCTCATCTCTTTGGGGTCACAGTTCTCTTTCGTTTGTGAGTTTGTTATTATTATTAATTATTATTATATTTTATTTCTTTGGTCTGTGAGCAACTCGAAGGGCAGAAGAGAATGACTTTTCTAGCATAGAAGCAGAGGGGGTTGTTATTCTCTGCTTTCTGTTTCTAATCAACACTTGAAAAGCAAAGGGTCTTTTCACACTTTCCACCTTTAGGGGAAAACACTCACAATACAAGCCGTGCAGCTTATCCCGTCTCCTGATCTTCTCCTGACTTACGGGATCTGCGGTGGCGAAGGCCCTGCCGCCGACCCTGCGCGCTGCCGTGCCCAGTCCTAGCATTTACATGGGATGTCGTTGCCTTTAGCTTTTTTTATCCAGGGGAAAATTGCCATTTTAGGGTCAGCACGAACAGTTCTTTCCTACATGCGATTTAAAACAAACCAGAGAGGAAACTTCACACGTCAAAATCCGCGGAAGCACCTCCATGTGAGACGTGGACGAGCCTTAAGGAGCTTTGTGAATCGGAGCCATTCGGACCAGGACTTATGGCTGTGGGGCTCCTTGCGGGGCCTCTGGGGGTGGTTCTGCTTCCCGCCCCCCTCCTTGTTCTCCTAAGACATGGACACATGCACACACATTCATGCACACACCCCCACATTTGTCTCTAAGCCCCAGGAAAGACCTCGTTTGATAGTCTCAAAGGTGGGGTGGGGAGACACAGGCTGTTTTCTCTGTCAGTGCCAGGTGCCTGGTGCCCACCGGGTGGGAAGGGGGCAGTGGAGGGGGGAAAAAGTCCAGCCCCTGATGGTGTGATGGCAAAGGCTGAGCAGACCGTACAGAGAATCTTGATGAGTCAGCCTCTCCAGGAGTAAACATTGATCTCTCCTTGGGGTTACGGCCACCACCTCCACCTTTCAGGAGAGGGGGCCAGGAGGTCAGGGTGTCTCGCCGGAAGTCTGCAAGCACTGTGAACCAAAACGCTGGCAACCCTGTCTGAACCCCAGAGAGACCGATGTTCTCTCACACACATACATGCACCAATTTATGTGTTTTTTTTATTAAGTGCCTTGAAAAAGTGAAGAAAAATGTATTTTCCCTCTATGTCAAAATCAGTGACTATCATACAAGTTAAGGCATTCCTCCTTCCCTAACCCCAGAGGCTCCCCACCCAGCTCCCCCACCTCACCGCTGACCTACTAATGGAATGAGCCCGCTGCCCAAGTGGTCGTCATTGCCCAGATGACTCTCAACTGCTCCAGAAGGGGCCGCATCAGGAATGGATGAACCTGTGCGAAGGATAGGATTGTCCGCGTCAAGATCCAAATCTGATTTTGTAGTGATGCCTAAGGTTTACCTGTGTGCTGGTTGAAACTCTACCAGCGTGCCCAGCCTATCGCATAAACTGTCCGACCATTTTTGCTGCTATGGTCACCCCAATCTCATGTGTCTTGTGCCCAGGTGAAAGGGGGAGGGTGAATGGGGCTGGCAGTTTCCTGTGTTAACTCATGGAAATGCTGGTTCACATGGGAAAGTCACCATGTTTTGTGTGCAGAGAGGGAGACTCATGCCAACAGCTATTTATTCCTACGTGTGTGTGTCTGTGCCGCCTTTGAGTTCTCTGTATCTACTGTGTATGTGAATGGTCACGTGGGACTCAGTGGTGTTGTTGTGACTTTGACTCTGACCGAGGGCCTGAGTTAACTGCTGATCTCAGCACTCGCTGGCACCGTGGTAGTTAGAGGTGAAAAGTAAAGCCGTCAAGCCCGAGGGCTTAGCTTTAGGCCCACCCTGAGCTGGGCGTAGAGCAGAAGCAAGTGTTTAAGTAGCCTACCCTCCTCTTCGCCTTCCCGTGTAGCTCCGTGTTCAGGAAGCTAGCAAGTCCTGGGGATTTCCAGGAGCAGCCTACCGAAAAAGAGAAGTTCAGATGTCTTCTCTGGGGGTCTGGCTGTCTCATGCCCAATGGACCGTGTTACAGCTCCCCAAAGACCAGCCCTGTCTCCAGCCTGCAGTTCACCTCTAAGTTACGTACAACTCAGCCTGCATCCCTCTGTATCCATGTTCTCCGTGAAGCCCCAGGCGGGCCCTGAATGCTGAACGAAAGCAGGCTCCCCAGGGCTGCGTGTAGATACCTCACCAATGCTGGAGGCTGGTCTCTGGCGAGACAGAAAGATAGTGGGCCCCGATTATAACTTGGCCAGAGGGCACCCTGGTGCATTTGTCGTCTCCATCGGCAGGTGGGCTGGCTGACCCGTCTCCTTAAGTCATTCCCTTTGGGAAACCCAACTCACAGTATTGATCTCCTTTTTTGCCTTGTACTGACTGACACATTACCTCCACGCTCTCCCGGACTAGACGGGCCACAGGGCCAAGGTTGCTTTCTCTCTTAGGTGGGAATGAGGAGTTGACAGGGATGAGGGTCCAAGGAATGAGCATGAATGGCAAGAAAACAAGGGGAGAAGTTAAGCCATCACACAGGTTAACTTTTCCAGGGTTTGCAGTTAAAGGTATTCAACCATTTGCTGGCTGAGCCAGATCACGGGAACTTGAGAGCTTTTACTGTGATTCTTCAATGTAAAAATTAAACAAACAACAATGTCAAACTGTGTTTATATGATTTGTATAAAGCCTTTTTAAGATTACTATTTAAATAAACATTATACCAGAGATATTTTGTTGAGTGTTTTTTACTGGAGACAAAGAGACTTGGGGTGACCAAATCATCCCAGCTTGCCCAAGACATTCCTAAAAGTCCCGTGTCCCCAAAATCCCTCCACCTCAGCAAACCAGGATGCTTGGTCACTCTCCTGGAACAATGTTTCTCAACATTTTCATGGGGAATTAATAGGGTGATTGGTTGGCTTTTTATAAAATAAAAATATGATGGAGATGGGTAATGGGCTACCTGTCCAATAGGGTTATTTTAACTCAAAGGCTTGCCTGGTCGATTTCCAAGACTGTGATCCCTACAAACAGACCTCTCAACGGTAGACCAGGAAAGGCCTCGCTATGCAGGTGATAGTTAAGCTGAAACCGGAAGGGATGAGGAGTCAGCTAAGCAAAGTGCCTGGGAAAAGCTTTCACGTGGAAGGAACAGCATACAGAGAGGCTGCTGTGGGGACGTCTGCTGTGCTCCTGGGAACACAGAGACGGGGACCAAATAAGCTCCTGCAAGGCACAGGGAGAAGGCTCTGTTTGATCTGCATCACTCCCTGGCCTTCCTTAATGTATGCAGAGAACAGCTCCCCACTTCCCATCCCTGTTCCTCACTGGCCCAGAAGGTCACCAGAGTCAGATTTCTGCAACTTCCCTCTCTGCCCTCGCTGTGATCTTTGTAATATCACGCGTCTCCTGAGATCCCTGCTTCTATTGTATTCCTGACCCTCGCAACAATAACAGAGGGTAAAATGAAAAGCAAATCCTACTTTCCTTTAGTTGAGCTTTGGGGTATTTTTAAAGCCCTAGTAAACTAATAATATCTCCTGGTCTCTAGCCCGCTAGTGTTTACATAAGATCTCTCTCTCTCTCTCTTTTTTTTTTTCCTTCCTTATCTGTATCCTTCTGGAAATGTTTATTCAATGCTCAGGGGAGGCAGTGAAATGAAGTTGAAATAGGCCCATCCTTGAGGGAAACAGGGCCCATCTGGAAGCCACGGTGCCTTTGCCCCCGCAACGCTGGTGGCGGTGGTAGAGCCCGGGAGGGGAGCGTGAAGAGGCAATGGAAAGATGAGTGTGTTCCCTTTCTCCCAAGCTTCAGCCTCTAACCCCAGGCTGAGCTAAATAAAACTCCTGGGGAAAATATTTCCCCCGGGGGATAGGGTGTGAGATGAGGGGGTGATGATCAAAATATGAAATGCTACCTACCTCGGAGCTCCCTCTGTCCACCTCTGGGCTTCACAGAAACTTTTTTTTTTTAATGGTGTGTGTGTGCCTTTGAGCACTACACATTTGTACAATTTTTTAAATCCTCATCGGAGGATATGTTTTACACTGATTTCTAGGGAGAGTGGAAGGGAGTGGTAGGGGGAGAGAGAGAGAGTGAGAGAGAGAGAAACATCAATTGGTTGCCTCTCCCACATGCCCCCTACCCGGGCCAGGAATCGAACCTGCAACCCAGGCATGTGCCCTTGACTGGGAATAGAACCCATGACCTTTCAGTGCTCGAGCCAGTGTTCCAACTACTGAGCCACACCCGCCAGGACCGTCATGGCACCTTTAATGCCCGTTCCCATCAGCAAAACAGGAAGGTTTCTAAGAAGGGTAAGGACTGAGGCAGAGGCTCGCTTGCCCTTGAATTCCCATCTCTCAGGATTCCCAAGCCCCAAAGCCAGCTCCCTACCGGCAAAGGCTGGTCCTCCTCAGCCCTTCGTTTTCTCGGCGACCTTGAGAGGAGCTCGTGGAGGAAGGACGTGCCTGAACACCAGGGTGAGGGACCACTAGGGAGCCCTGAGCCAAGGCATTCTTGCAGCCTGTCCAGCGAGTGACGCCTGATCCTCTCTCCCCTGCCTGCAAACCCCATAGGACAGCTGCGCGCAGGCCCGCTGTTGGTGCTGTGAGAGAAAGACCTTCAGCTGCTCTAGCCTGTCCTCAGCACTCCACCTGCCCGCTGGCTCCAGGTGAGCGGGGCCCTCTCTCCGCAGAGGAGCCAGCCTGAGCAGGCCCACACAGATGTAGAGCCCCGACCTGAGGGCCAGCCCTTGTACACACAGAGGCACCCAGCACAGCCCTGCTCCAGCAGAGAAGTACAGCCCGAGCCAGGGACTTGGGTGCTCGGTTCTGGGTTCCTCACCATAACAGCAGGCCCAAGAGCTGTGGTCAGGTATGAACCTTCCTCTAGCCCAATTCAAACGACCTCAAGAGCCTGCCCCCCTTCCCCCCCGCTCCCAAACCCTGCTCCCTCCACCCCAGGCCTCTGGGAATCAGTAGCAGAGCCAGGTTGCCGCGGCTTGGAGCACAGCTCTGCTAATAAATCTCCATCCTGCAGCCCAGACTGCCTCCGCTGGGACCTGAGCACCGCTTCCTGAGTGCCCGCTGGCTGCCCGGCTGCACTGCCAAGCCCCACACATAACCACCCTGTGGGCTTGACTCCAGAGCCAGGCAGGCGGCCTTTCTGGACCGGCTTTCTCTCTTCCCTGTTTTTCTCCTCGGGCCCCCTCATCTCACCTCTTCTTGAGCAGTTACATTTCTATTCCCAGCCAACTGCTTTTAAATCTTGTGGAAGTTCAAAGAAAGCTTGTGAGGGTTTTGAAACCCACCAATGCTCCTTTGCCCTTGAACTTGGACATGCTGAGGAGGTGGGAGAGCGCTAGTCCCAGAGTTTGGGGGAACCAGGATTCTCGGTTCTGCCTCTTGTTCTATGACCTTGGGAAGGTCGTGCACATCTTGGCTTTCCCACCTCTAAAGTGGGCATTGGGCTAAATTAATTTTGAGCCCTGAGCTCGGCCAGCCCAGCTGATGCAGTAGTTCTGCTTGGTTGTCTGAATCTGTGTCAGACACTCAGGGGGGTAAAGCTCCCGGTCCCGAGTTCTCTCGGGCTCCCTGCTGCAGAGAAGCCAGGAGCACACCCTTGGGCTTGATTCTATGGGGGAACTGGCCCAAATCCAAGCTCTCTCTCAGCACTCATAGCTATTTACATAGATATTGATGTGCTTATTTGTCTATCTCCTACTAGCTCTTTTTTTTATTATTATTATTATTAGTTAAGGAATTACAAATGTGTCCTCATCCCCCCCCTTTAACCCCCAACCTCCCCCCCACACACAAACTCGTGCTCCCATCCCCCCGTTGTCCATGTCCATTGGTTTGGCTTATATACATGTATACAAGTCCTTCTGTTGATCTCTTCCCCTTACCCCCGCCCTCCCCTACTTTCCTTCTAGGGATTGATAGCCTGATCGCTGTTTCTCAGTCTTTGGGTCTGTCCTTTTTCATCAGTCTATGTTGTTCTCTATAATCCACAAATGAGTGAGATCATGTGGTAATTATCTTTCTCTGACTGGCTTATTTCACTTAGCATAATGCTCTCCAGTTCCATCCATGCTGTTGCAAAAGGCAGGAGTTCCTTTTTTTTTACCGCAGCATAGTATTCCATTGTGTATATGTACCACAGTTTTCTAATCCACTCATCTGCTGATGGGCACTTAGGCTGTTTCCAAATCTTAGCTATGGTGAATTGTGCTGCTATGAACATAGGGGTGCATATATCCTTTCTAATTGGCGTTTCTGGTTTCTTGGGATATATTCCTAGGAGTGGGATCACAGGGTCAAATGGGAGTTCCATTTTTAGTCTTCTGAGGTAGCTCCATACTGTTCTCCACAGTGGCTGCACCAGTCTGCATTCCCACCAGCAGTGCAGAAGGGTTCCTTTTTCTCCACATCCTCTCCAACACTTGTTGTTTGTTGATTTGTTGATGATAGCCATTCTGACAGGTGTGAGATGATAACGCATTGTCGTTTTGATTTGCATCTCTCGTATAATTAGTGACTTTGAGCAGGTTTTCATATGTCTTTCTGCCTTCTGTATGTCCTCTTTCGAAAAGTGTCTATCTAGGTCCGTTGCCCATTTTTTTATTGGATTGTTTATCTTCCTTTTGTTAAGTTTCATGAGATCCCTGTATATGTTGGAAATTAAACCCTTATCGGTGGTATCATTGGTAAATATGTTCTCCCATGTAGTGGGTCTTCTTGTTGTTTTTTTGATGGTTTCCTTTGCTGTGCAAAAGCTTTTTATTTTGATGTAGTCCCATTTGTTTATTTTCTCTTTAGTTTCCACTGCCCTAGGAGCATTATCAGAGAAGAAATTTCTTCGGCATATGTTTGCGATTTCGCTGCCTGTGGATTCCTCTAGTATTTTTATGGTTTCCCGTCTTACGTTTAAATCTTTTATCCATTTTGAGTTTATTTTTGTGTATGGTGTGAGTTGGTGATCTAGTTTCATCCTTTTGCATGTATCTGTCCAATTTTCCCAACACCATTTATTGAAAAGACTGCCTTGACTCCATTGTATGCTCTTGCCTCCTTTGTCGAATATTAATTGGGCATAGTGGATTGGGTCAATTTCTGGGGTCTCTATTCTATTCCATTGATCTATATGTCTGTTCTTGTGCCAGTACCAAGCTGTTTTAAGAACAGTGGCTTTGTAATACAGTTTGATATCTGGTATTGAGATCCCACCTACTTTGTGTTTTCTCAGGATTGCTGCAGCTATTCGGGGTCTTTTTTTATTCCAGATGAATTTTTGGAACGTTTGTTCTAGATTTGTGAAATATGCCATTGGTAATTTAATGGGGATTGCATTGAATCTATAAATTGCTTTGGGTAGTATGGACATTTTGATGATGTTGATTCTACCAATCCATGAACACGGTATATTCTTCCATCTGTTTATGTCTTCCTCTATCTCTTTTTTCAGTGTCCTGTAGTTTTCAGCATATAAGTCTTTTACCTCCTTAGTTAAGTTTATTCCTAGGTATTTTAATTTTTTTGGTGCAATGGTAAATGGGATTGCTTCTGTAGTTTCACTTTCTGTAAGTTCACTATTGGTGTAAAGAAATGCCATGGATTTCTTAGCATTAATTTTGTATCCTGCTACATTGCCGAATTCATTTATTAAGTCTAATAATTTTTTGATGGAGTCTTTAGGGTTCTGTATGTACAGTATCATGTCATCTGCAAATAAGGACAGTTTTACTTCTTCTTTTCCAATCTGGATGCCTTTTATTTCTTCTTCGTGTCTGATCGCAATGGCTAGTACTTCCAGTACTATGTTGAACAGGAGTGGTGAGAGGGGGCATCCCTGTCTTGTTCCTGTTTTTAGGGGGAATGGTTTTAGTTTTTGCCCATTGATTATGATGTTGGCTGTGGGTTTGTCATATATGGCTTTTATTATGTTGAGGTATGATCCCTCAATTCCTATCTTGCTGAGAGTTTTTATCAAGAAAGGGTGTTGGATTTTGTCAAATGCTTTTTCCGCATCAATTGATATGACTATGTGGTTTTTTTCTCTCAATTTGTTTATGTGATGTATCACGTTTATTGATTTGCGGATATTGTACCATCCTTGCATCCCTGGGATAAATCCTACTTGGTCATGGTGTATGATCTTTTTGATGTACTGCTGGATCCGATTTGCTAGGATTTTGTTGAGGATTTTGGCATCTATGTTCATGAGGGATATTGGCCTATAATTCTCTTTCATTGTATTGTCTTTATCTGGTTTTGGGATTAGGGTGATGTTGGCTTCATAGAATGAGCTGGGAAGTGTTCCTTCCTCTTGGATCTTTCGACATAGTCTGAGGAGGATAGGTTTTAGGTCTTCCTTAAATGTTTGGTAAAACTCCCCTGTGAAGCCATCTGGCCCCGGGCTTTTGTTTGCTGGAAGCTTTTTGATTACTGCTTCGATTTCCTCCATAGTTATTGGCCTATTGAGATTTTTAGATTCTTCCTGGTTAAGTTTTGGAAGGTTGTATTTATCTAGGAATATGTCCATTTCCTCCAGGTTGTCTAGTGTGTTGGAGTAGAGTTGTTCATAGTATTTTCTAACAATCCTTTGTATTTCTATGGGGTCTGTTGTTATTTCTCCTCTTTCATTTCTGATTTTGTTTATTTGGGTCCTCTCTCTTTGTTTCTTGGTGAGCCTGGCTAGAGGTGTATCAATCTTGTTTATCCTTTCAAAGAACCAGCTCTTGGTTTTGTTGATCTTTTGTATTGTTTTTTTGGTCTCTATGTCGTTTATCTCCACTCTGATCTTTGTTATTTCCTTCCTTCTGCTTACAGTGGGCTTTTTTTGTTGCTCTCTTTCTAATTCTTCGAGTTGTAGAGTTAGGTCATTTATTCTCATTGTTTCTTGTTTCTTGCAGTAGGCTTGTAGAGCTATGAACTTCCCTCTCAAGACTGCTTTTGCTGTGTCCCATAGGTTTTGGATTGTTGTGTTTTCATTGTCATTCGTTGCCATGATGTTTTTTATTTCTTCTTTGATCTCACTGGTGACCCAGTCGTTGTTTAATAGCATGCTATTTAGTCTCCATGTGTTTGATTTTTTTGGATTATTTTTGTTGTAGTTGATTTCCAGTTTTATGCCTTTGTGGTCTGAGAAGATACTTGATATGATTTCAATTTTCTTGAATTTGAAGAGACTTTGTCTGTGACCCAATATATGGTCTATCTTTGAAGATGACAAATGTGCACCTGAGGAGAATGTATATTCTGTGGCTTTGGGGTGAAATGTTCTGAAGATGTCAATTAATTCCATCTGATCTAGTGAGTCATTTAGGATTGATGTTTCTTTGCTGAGTTTCTGTTTAGAGGATTTGTCCAGTGGCGATAATGGGGTGTTAAGGTCCCCTACTATGATTGTATTGCTGTCAATCTCTCCCTTGATCTTCTCCAGAAGCTTTCTTACGTATTTGGGTGCTCCTATATTGGGTGCATATATATTTACCAGAGTTATTTCTTCTTGTTGGACTGCTCCCTTTAGTATTATGAAGTGGCCTTCTTGATCTCTTTTTATGTCCTTCACTTTGAGATCTAATTTGTCAGATATAAGTATTGCTACCCCGGCTTTTTTTTCACTTCCATTGGCCTGAAAAACCTTTTTCCATCCCTTCACCATCAGTCTGTGTGCGTCTTTTTTTCTGAGGTGGGTTTCCTGTAGACAGCAGATATATGGGTCATGTTTTCTTATCCACTCATTTACCCTATGCCTTTTGACTGGGGAATTTAATCCATTTACATTTAAAGTTATTATTGATAGAAACTTGTTAGTCGCCATTTTTGTTCTTTACCGCTGTGTTCCTTCTTTGTTTCCTGTTTTTTCTATTTACAGCAGACCCTTTAGCATTTCTTGCATTGCTGGTTTGGTTGTAATAAACTCCCGTAGACCATTTTTGTCTGTGAAGCTCCTGATTTGACCCTCAATTTTGATTGATAGCCTCGCTGGGTATAGTATTCTTGGATTCAGACCCTTCCTTTGCATGACTTTGTATATTTCATTCCATTCCCTTCTTGCCTGATGTGTTTCTGTTGAGAAATCGGTCGCTAGTCTGATGGGGGATCCTTTGTAGGTAACTTTCTGTCTCTCTCTGGCTGCTTTTAAGATTCTTGCTTTGTCGTTGGTGTTTGCCAATTTAATTATTATGTGCCTTGGTGTCGGTCTTTTCGGGTTCATTTTGTTTGGGACTCTGTGAGCTTCTTGGATTTGTGTGAGTTTTTTCCTCCCTATATCAGGGAAATTTTCTGTTACTATTTTTTCAAACAGGTTTTCTATTCCTTGCTCAGTTTCCTCTCCTTCTGGCACCCCTATTATTCGGATGTTGTTTCGTTTAGCATTGTCCCAGAGTTCTCTTAGGCTCTCTTCCTGCTTTTTAATTTTTTTTTCTAGAAGCTGTTCTGTTTGGGTATTTTTTTCTACCTTGTCTTCTAGCTCGCTGATACGGTCCTCTGCTTCTTCTAGTCTACTGTTGATGCTTTCTATTGAGTTCTTTATGGCAGTGATGTCGTTTTTCATTTCTTCTTGGTTTCTCTTCATTTCCTCTTGGTTCTTCTTCATTTCCTCTTGGTTCCTACACATATTGTTGAATTGGTCTTCCATTCTTTTCATCCACCTTATGACCATTACTCTGAATTCTTTCTCTGACAGGTTGCTTGCCTCCATTGCCTCTATTTCGTTTACTTCCTTTTCTGATGATGCCTGTTTTTCTTTCATATTTGGGTTGGTTCTTTGTTTCACCATGATTTCTCTTCTCAAGGTGTTTGGTTATGTAGATCTCTCTCTGTTGCGCTTTCTGTGAGAAGAAGCAGTGCTCGTCTGAGTTCACGCAGTCACGCTGCTTGAGATCCCTTGTTTCCAGGTTAGTAGCTGGTCTCTGGATGCCGGCAACAATCACCCAAGATGGCGCAGTCTCCGCTGCTTAGCTGGCGCACCAGGAGAGGCTTCAGCCGCAGTCTCCAACCGTCCTTTTTTTTCCCTGGGGGGTTCTCAGTCTTTCCTAGCTGCAGACAATCTCTCAGCTGAAAATCCTCTACCTATTCGGGCTGAATGTTACCCGTTTCAGCTGCTCACCCTTATCTGCTCCAGGACAAGGCACAGGACACGTCCGCTTATACCTCCGCCATTTTTCCTCCCGAAAAATAAGATCCTCCTACTAGCTCTTGAGGGAAGAATGTATGCATGATTTCATTCATATCCTCAATATATTTTACATTAAATGCCTACTATGTGCCTTGCTAGATACTAGGGAGCAATAGGTGTAACAGATGTGGTCCCTGCCTTCAGAGAGCTTACAATCTAGAGAGAAGAGACTTTGGTGAGTCCAATAACTGCACAACTCTGTCATAACCATCATGGCAGGAGCTATAAAGTGAAGAGTAGAGAGCTGTGAGTGTGGGAGCGGATTGGGCAAGCCACCACTGAGCATCATGTCGAATGGAGCTGAAACCTCAGGGTGAGTCAGATGACTGGGACAGGCAGGAGGGAAAGCATATGCAAGGGCAGCACATGCAAGGATTGGAGGTAGAGGGAAACCTGGCAGCAGCAAAAGTGGGGGTTAAGGACAAGCACCTCATTCACTATTGTATAGGAGCCCCCAATGCATAACTGGCATTTACTGGGCAAGCACATAAACATTTGTTGAATGAATGAATGATATCTAAATTCCCCTTCCTGATAGTATTAAGCTGCCTGATAGTATTTAGTTTGTACAAACTAAAAGGTAAGAGTTTTAGTTCTTCCTAATCACTACCTGTGCTTCCCTGTAGCGGAACATGTGGAAATCTCCTAGAGTCTGAACTGAGAAAGTATGCCCACAAGTTCCAACATGGAGATGGGTATTATTCGTTTCTGTGTAAAATTATAATTTTATGATAAACTAGAGGCCCAGTGCACGAAATCTGTGCACAGAAGGGGGGTGGGTCTCTCAGCCCAGCCTGCACCCACTTGCAATCTGGGACCTACCAGGAGGTGTCTGACTGCCAGTTTAGGCCCGATCACATGGACATCCCTCTCGCAATCTGGGACTGCTGGCTCCTAATTGCTTGCCTGCCTGCCTGATTTTGCTCCTAAAACTCAAGCTTCTTATTTTTTTATTTTTAATATTTATTTTTCTTCTTTATTTTTATTTTAAAATTCAAGCTTCTTGAGAACATGAGGCATTTAATATTATTCCATATTCCTTACAGAGAGCTAAGCATGGTAAACACAGCAAATACTTAATACTTATGGGCTTCTATACAAACACTTTCCAACCAGGCATGTTTTAATAGGCAGTCTCCAAAACTTGAACTGGAAAGCCTAAAAGTAAAGTGCTCAGATTTCAGGCATCGGGTGCTATTAGCAGGATTTCTATCCCAATTAAACTCTAATTCTGAGCTCTCAACAGTAGGCAAACTGCCTTTCACTATCTCCAAAGTTGTGTGTGTGTGTGTGTGTGTGTGTGTGATTGCAAAATAGAGATTTATTTATTAAGAATTATTTAGTGCTTTCATAAAAATTACCAGCTGTTCCTCACTGGGTTTTTAACACACATGAGTTTTTTGGGAGTCCCTCTATTCACCCCAACACTTTCAAAATACAGCTCTTGAAGGGTCCCAGGTTTGATTCTGGTCAAGGGCACATGCCTGGGTTGCAGGCTCAATCCCCAGTGGGAGGCGTGCAGGAGGCAGTTAATCAATGATTCTCTCTCATCATTGGTATTTCTATCTCTCTCTCCCTCTTCTTTCCTCTCTGAAATCAATAAAAATATATTTTTAAAAATACAACTCTTGTTAGTGCCAGGAGGGACAGTTAAGGCAGCGAGGTGTTTCCTTGGGTCTCAGCATCTGGAGGGCTTGTGGTCTCCCCTCTGAGAGAATACACATGTAGGTAGTTTCTTAGGTGGTGTAGGCTGTCCCTAAAGAAAATACTTATGCAGAAGAATGCAAATTCAGTCATCTGTGGTCAGTTACTCATACCTGACAGCTTTAAAATAAAGTCCCCTTGGTCAAGGTCATCAAAGGCTTGCTGGTTGTTTTCAACTATAAAAAACTGTCTGGAAAAAGAAAGAAGGAAAGAGCGGGGTCTATAATGACAGCACTGTGACGCTGGGCTGTGCAACCACAGGAGAGCACAAAGCAGTCTGCTTTTAAAAAAATCCTGTATAATTTCAAATCAGACTCCTCATGGTCTGTACACAACCCGAAACATCACTGCACAGATCCTCATTTTTAAAATGAGGTGTATGACAGGGCTTCCCCAGGGTCACGCACCACGTGGGGGGACAGGGATAGAAAACCCTAGGACTTGACTTATTAGCAACATTAACTGATTTTTATCACACTGAAATGAAGGCAGTCAGTCTGTGCTGCCATGAAATTAAAAGGTGATTGAGAAGTAGAGTGGTTATTTATTGCTCTGTTAGGATAGACCCCAAAAATGACTTTTCAGAAACCAGGGCTGTCCCCTGCAACCCCAGCCAGACTCTGGACTGCTCTGGGGGACGCAGGCCAAGGCGGCCTGCCAGCTTGCTTCGCAGTGATTCTGGCTTGTCTGTTTCTGGGAGTGCCGGCCACTGGGCATGCCTACACCTTGTAGTTGAGCTCGGTGCTCATCTTGGTGTACATCTCCTAGATGACGTCAATGGTGGCCGTGTAGTTGACCAGTAACCGGCGGACCTTCTTCAGGCGCTCCCCCTCCATCACGTTCTGGCCCTTAGAGAGTGCTTTCAGGAAGTCAGACTTGTAGAGCGCAGCATACAGCGCTGCCTGGAAGATCTTCTGCATGATCCAGCTGTGGTACTTCTTGAGCGACATCCCGTAGGCCTCGGTGGCGTTGACACGCATGAGGTTGGGGTGGCTCTCATCCCACTCCCCATCGCAGATGCTCCACAGGAAGACCTAGATGAAGTGGAAGCCCTTTTTCAGCCACATCAGCACCAGTGTGGCCCCCACGTTGGACCACTCTGCTCCATACATTTCCTTCTCTGCCTCCAGGATGTTCTGCAGGGTCCGGAACTTGGCCGGGTGGGTGTTGTACACGGCTTTGATTTTCGTGATGTTACCACTTACGTCTGCCTTGATGGGCATAAACACTGGGGACCCGAGGCAATCGAAGAAGGGCGGCAGGCCCTGACCAGTTTGGCTCAGTGGATAGAGCGTCAGCCTGCGGACTCAAGGGTCCCGGGTTCAGTTCTGGTCAAGGGCATGTACCTTGGTTGCAGGCACATCCCCAGTGGGGAGTGTGCAGGAGGCAGCTGATCGATGTTTCTCTCTCATCAATGTTTCTAACACTCTATCCCTCTCCCTGCCTCTCTGTAAAAAAATCAATAAACTATATTTTAAAAAATAAATTAATAAATAAAAATTTTAAAATTAATTAATTAATTAATTTACAAAAAGAAGGGCAGCAGGTGGATCATTGCCTTCAGGAAGGGCCCTGTGTCAATCTGCTTGTCCACAGGCAGCAGCTTCAGCAGGTGCTCAGCCAACAGCGCCATTTCAGGGTTGAGACTGGCAGTGATGCCGTTTTCTAATCAGATCTTTCTCTTCCTTCCCCAGCACACTCCAAACCTACTCTGGACAGATCACCCCAACCCCACAGATCCTTAAGACCTTCCCCCCCTATTTCTTTGATTTTCCCCCATCAAACTCGCAACCTATCATGTTGCCTAGGAGTGCCCCTAACCGCTCCCTAGAAGGTGGGGCCAGCTCAGCCAGGGGCCATGGTGGTTCTGGTCTAACATTCATTATGGTTGTGACGCCATTATGGTCACTGGCTATATATATATATATATATATATATCCTATCTAATAATAGACAAACATGGTAATTAACCATACCTCTGACACGCTTCCCATTGGCTAATCAGGGTGATATGCAAATTAACTGCCAACCAAGATGGCGGCCAGCAGCCAGGCAGTGAAGTGAACAGGAGGCTTGCTTGCTCCAGTGATGGAGGAAGCCAACGTTCCCTGCCTGCCGCTGCTGACCTCTGAGCTGCACGCTAAGAAACAATGTTGCAAGTATAGAAGCTAAACAAGCCCCATGCTTTCAGCCAGCCAGCCAAGCTGGAGTTGCAACAGAGTTTCAATTATAGAACCCAAACAAACCAGATACCTGATTTCAGCAGCCAAGGTCTCAGAGCTGGAGCTGAGCCTCAGAGCTAAAGCCAGCTCTCAGTTCCAGTGACAGCCATAGAAGGTAAATAAATCCCAGAATTAAAAAAAAAGAAAAAAAGGAGAGGCTGGGAGCTTCAGTCACCCGCCAGCCTGAAAACGGCCCTCAGCCCCTCACCCAGACTGGCCAGGCACCCCAGTGGGGACCCCCACCCTGAAGGGAGTGTGACCAGCTGCAAACAGCCATCATCCCCTCATCCAGCCTGGCCAGGCACCCAAGCGGTACCCCCATCTTGATCCAGGACACCCTTCAGGGCAAACCAGCTGGCCCCCACCTGTGTACCAGGCCTCTATCCTATATAGTAAAAGGGCAATATGCCTCCCAGCACCGGGATCAGCGGAGCCGCGAGGCCTCCTGGCACCAGGATCAGCGGAGCCTCCCAGCACCGGGATCAGCGGAGCAGCGAGGCCTCACTGCCCCGGTGTCAAGCATGAGGCCTCCCAGCACTGGGATCAGTGGAGCCATGAGGCCTCCTGGCCCCTGGAGCAGCGTGACAGGGGGCAGCGCCCAAACCCCCTGATTGCCCTGCGTCTCTGTGTGTGACAGGGGGCAGGGCCACAACCTCCCTATCGGCCCTGCTCTGTTCATGACAGGGGAAGGTGCCCCAACCCCCTGATCCGCCCTGCTCTGTGTATGACAGGGGGCAGTGCTCCAACTCCCCTATCAGCCCTGCTCTGTGTGTGACAGGGGGCAGCACCCCAACCCTCTGATTGGCCCTGCTCTGTGCGTGACGGGGGTGGCGCCGCAACCTCCCCATCAACCCTGCCTTGAGTGTGACAGGGAGTGGCGCCCCAACCCCCCAATCAGCCCTACCCTGAGCATGACTGGGGGTGGCATCGCAACCTCCTGATCCACCCTGCTCTGAGCCCGACCAGGGACTGCACCTAGGGATTGGGCCTGCCCTCTGCCACCCGGGAGCAGGCCTAAGCCAGCAGGTCGTTATCTCCCAAGGGGTCCCAGACTGTGAGAGGGCACAAGTGGGACTGAGGGACACCAACCCCCTGCCAGTGCACAAATTTTTGTGCACCGGGCCTCTAGTATGTATATGTATGTATATATATATAGAGAGAGAGACTAGAAGCCCAGTGCATGAAATTCATGCACAGTAAGGGGCGGGGAGGCCTCAGCCCAGCCTGCACCCTCTCCAATCTGGGACCCCTTAGGGGTTGTCCAACTGCCAGGTTAAGCCTGATCCAAGGTATCGGGCCTAAACCAGCAGTCAGACATTGCTCTCACAATCCAGGACCACTGGCTCCTAACCGCTCACCTGCCTGCCTGCCTGATCCCCCTAACTGCCCCCCCCCCCACCACCAGCCTGATCACCCCTAACTGCCTCTGCCTGCTGGCCTGATAGCCCCTAACTGCCCCCCCTGCCAACCTGGTCACCCCTCACTGCCCTCCCCTCTGCCAGCCTGGTCACCCCTCATCCCCCCCTGCCAACCTGGTCACCCCTTACTGCCCCCCCCCCGCCAGCCTGGTTGCCCCACGTAGCCTGCTGTTTCGTCATTTGGTCACCCCTCACTGTCCTCTCCCCCCACTCCCCCACCAGCCTGGTCACCCCATGCAGCCTGCTGTTTGGTCATTGCGTGAGAGCATCCCAACCAATTTGCATATTACCCTTTTATTAGTATAGATGATATATAATAATTTAGATCAAATATATTCAGATCTAAAAGCTGATGAAAAGTTGAGGGTTGCTGGAATTAACAAATAAAAATATCCCATGCAGCCACTGTGGAAAAAGTTCTGGAAATTGATAGTGGTAATGGTTGCACAGCATTGTGAAAGAACTTAGATCCACTGAATTGTACACTTAAAAATGGTTAAAATGGTAAATTTTATGTTATGTATATTTTACCACAATTTTAAAAAGCATTTTGATAGAAAAAAATATTAAGCATTTTTTTCTTAAAAATATAGTCCTGTGTAATACTTAGGACATACCTAAACTTAAAGTTTATTTATTGTTTATCTGAAATTGTATCCTGCATTTTATCTGGCAACCTTAAATTAAGGACTTTCTCTTAATCTTAGGACCTTCCCAGGATTCAAGAACCATCCTTTTAAAGCCAAAAATCAGTGTTTGTTGTCTGATAAGAATGAGTATACAAGACAGACGCAGAAAATCAGGGGGTGCCTCTCTAATTATAGACTCAACCCTAGACAGAAACCACACCGCGATCCCTCAGCCCTCGCTCCCTCTATCAGTGAAGAGGTAAAGATTAGAAATCTTGGTTGGGTTTCCCATCTGTTGTTTAATCATCACGATCCACAAATGCAGTAAAAGCTGGTTATAAACCCCTTCTTACAATTGACCACGTGGCTAGAATTACAGTTGCAGATGGCGACACTCATGCGTGTGACTCAGACGATAGCCTCGTCGCCCGCCATCAAGGCATCTTCACACCAGAGTTGGTAAGAACCCATGGGGTGCCCAGATGCCTAATTGCACCACCATGTGCACCCATGTCTTCTCCATGAAAGAAACTGCCTGCACAGCTCATCGTACAGCAAGAAACAACAGGTGCACAAGGCAAAGGCCACTGTGGAACCATTTGGACCAAGGAACATGGCTCCATGTAACAAGAGCGCCCGCAGACTTGGCATGCCTGTGTCCATCTGCCTGCGCGATGGGCCTGGACTTGGACCACAGCCGAGGAGTCTGTAGCTGCCGTTCCAGGTGGTCCCACCTACTCCTTCTCTCAACCGAGACGAAAGGCAGCTGGGGAGGGCTTCTCGAGAAGAGATGGGTCTTGTCCAATTCATTTTTACTGGGTGCTGACAAGTCACAGCGAAAGTCTGGAAATGAGGAGCACAGCAAAAACACACAGGTCACAATGCGCTGGTGAATGATTACCAGAGGAGAAATTCATTACCGGCGCGCTCAGCTCCCATCACATAAGGAAGCGTTACATTAACAAGATGGAAGGTCTCTGCGGTCCCCTCCCCTGCACAGCCCCCACTGCCACCGCCTGCCACCCCTGTATTTCAATTTGTGTTGCATGGTGGGAGCAAAAGCCCAAAGGCGGTGGGAGAGGGGAGTTAATTCAACTATACTCATCAGAAAGAGGGTCACGGTGGCAGCCAGCACCCACTGAAGCAGACGCGACCTGCCTGCCACCTGAAACGCTTTCTGCCCAGCTTGCATCAGCCATGGCCCCTGGAGTCCAGCACCTACCGATGGCATTGAACCAGGGCGAGTCTCTCTAAGCCACCTGTCATTTGCCTTCCATCCTGGGTGTGCGTGTTTCCCTGTAGTTGTGTGTGGCCCTCATCCCTGTCAGTCCCCAGGTTAACCTTGGACTTCTAACCTTTCCTGACATCGACACAGACGTGAAGGTAGGAGGTGCCAGCAGAGCACCAGTGCTGGAGACTTCAGAGCCACTAGGATGAGTCACACAGGCTGGATTTGGACCTGCTTTGGACCAAACCCTGGGGGGCTAGGAACAGAAAGTCTCATTTTGTGGTGGCCAGGAGGATGGTATAGACCAGTGGTCGGCAAACTCATTAGTCAACAGAGCCAAATATCAACAGTACAACGACTGAAATTTCTTTTGAGAGCCAAATTTTTTAAACTTAAACTATATAAGTAGGTACATTGGTATTAACTTAATTAGGGTACACCTAAGGCTTAGGAAGAGCCACACTCAAGGAGCCAAAGAGCCGCATGTGGCTCGAGAGCCGCAGTTTGCCAACCACGGGTATAGACCAAGTGGGCTTCAGGCCCGTGCTATTTAGTGTGACATGCAGCCATGGTCTCATTCCTCTTTATAATCTCTCTTCTCCAATTACCACTCCCCACATTAAAGAATCACAGGCCACAAATGGGAGGTTAGCAGAGTCAACAGGACGCAGTCAGATGGGTCAATAGTTCTTCCCTTAATGAGATTCCCGCTCCTTCAAGCTGCCATGCACGTGCAGAGGGGCCGGCCAGCCGAATCTGCTTTTAAAGTCAGGTGCACAGCCAGGCCCAGGGCAGGAGGGCTCTGCCCGGAAGGGGCTCTGCACAGGTGCCTTCCCCTGGAAACCGGAAAGCTCGGTACTTTGGCCTCGCCCTTGAGCCCAGCGTCTCACCACTGAGAGGCTGTGGTCCACTTCCTGTTGCAAATGTCAGCCTAAAGTGGATGAGCAAACCCCAGCTCGATGGAAGCCAATAGGGTGTTAAATGTGAAACCTCCCAGCAGCCGGCTGGGCTGAGAGCTGCCGTTGCATTATGCAGCTTTCTCTGGGCTTGGGGAAGAGAGGGCGGCTCCCGCAGAAGCACACCATGGAGACGTGCCCTCGGCTTCCCAGCACTGGGAAAACCTTCAAAACTGCGATTTGTCTAAGCCCCATCCATCTTTAATGTCAGTGTCTACATTTTCTCCTCTCCTTTTTCAAAGCAGCCAAAAAAGAAAATGTCATTGCGTTTGGGGCCGATTCAAAAGCCGGGCTTAGGCGGCTGCTCTGTTCCGGCTCCCAGCCCCGGCGTTTTTATCTCCCGTGGAGTCTTCAGGGGCTGCCCCTCCACCACCCCATCCCCGTGTTCATTGGCATCTTAATGTCTCCTCTCTGCCGTACGGTCCTCACTTGCCTTCTTCTAAAGCAAGAGTGGGGAATGTCCAGCCCCCGGGCCATATAAGGCCTGGGAAATCATTTGGTCTGGCCCTGCCAAGGCATTAGGGGTGAGTTAATTAAATGTTGGACCAAACAGAGCAGGCTAATTTTTAAGTTGATAATTTTGTATGGCCCCGAATGTTGTTATAAATGCCCAAATGGCCATTGGCAGAAAAATGGTTCCCCACCCCTTCTCTAAAGCATCGGTCTTAGAAACTCACAAAGCTCAGCCCCTGCTAAGAAGACATACGGTGGATTTTCACTCGAGGGAAGAGAGGTTGCCAGATGCGGCTGTCATGACCCCCAGGGGTTGAACAGCTGATGCAAGGTAATGTCTCTTGTGCTGCCTTTAGAAACCATATCCCCCAAATTTGCCCAAAACACATGGTATCTCCCCAAGCCACGGCAGGTTGGCTGGGAATGGTGTGTGACCTCCTCTTCTCTGGACACCTTAAAACGACCTTTGAAGCCATGAGGGGCAAGTGGCAGTTCAGATGAAGGTGACAGTCAGAATGCATCCCTGCCGGCCCCTGGCCCACCCAGGAGTGGGGAGCGGATGCGCTGACTGATACCTGGAGGGAGGCTGTCGGCCAGGTGAACACAGCGGGAGATAAGGGGCTCGGCCAGGGTCAGACCCGCCCTGACACGCACAGCGTACATCACTTCCCATAAAGATTCTCAGCGGCTCGATGGAGAAGGGCGAGTAGGTAATAGAAAAACAAGGGGGAGGTGGGGTCACCGCGGTGAGGCCCCAGCTCTGCGACGGACCAGGTGGTAGCCTCGGCCGTGGATGGTCAGGCACAGAACTCCTCCTAGAACTCCTGGCATCTCTCCTCCACCCAGCGAGGTACAGCCCTTTCCTGGGTTAAAATATAATCCGGGTTGAAAAATATATACATAATCCTGGCTGAGCTGGAGAGTGTGTGATTTATGTCTCAATAGCGCTGTTTTATGTATTCCAACCGGCAGCCCATGACGGCTGCACTGGGAATCCTCCTCCCCCACCCCCACCCTCTGCAGGAAGACGGAGGAGATCATTGTTGTCAGTCTGGTCCTGTCCTTGCCCACTGTGGTGACTGCGCGGAAGGCTTAGCATTTGGATGAGAAAGATTTCTCCCATTCCAGAAAGCCCCTGGCCGCCCTTCGGCAGCTCCCAGCCACTTTGCCGACGCCAATGGGATCAGCTCCGGCCAAACCCATTTTAGAGAACGTCTTTCAGCGTGTTTTAACTAGACATTTAAAAAATAATAACCTTGTTGTTTTGTCCAGGGGACACAGATTCATAAGTTGGAAATAATAAACGGATTAGTGATTAATTAATTGCTGGCAGGTGTGGGGAGAAGCCATCTCTTGGCTTCTTAGCATTTTTTCCCTTTTCTCTTAAGATCGTTTTTTCTTATTTTAATTAATTTTTTGCCACCCCAGCACTTCTCTTATCAAATAGTCAAATAAACTAAACAAACAGAGTACACTGAGACCAGGCTACTCAATACGGTGTTTAATTGGAACCGGAGCCTTGCTGTCTCCCGGCGGAGTCTCAGGTACCTGGAAGCTCTCCCTGGCAGTGGGAATGGACGCCAAGCTCTCGCTCCCAGCTTCTAGTTAATCTTCCTTGCAGGTGCCAAGGGCATGGCTTGATTGAAAGAAGGAGCATGGAGCCATCGAGTGGTTTGTGGTTTCTCCTGCCTGGTAAGGAGCAGAGGCAGTAACACAACAAGGCTGAGGACGTCCTCCCATCCACCTGCTGCACTGGTCGCGTCCGTGTCTACACTGCACGCACACACGCCAGCGGGTGCACCGTCCAGTCGCTGGGCCAGCCAAGGCCGAGTGGCAGCCACGTGCCTCCGGCTGCCAGCACCTCTGGGCTTGGCTGGAGGGCTGCCATCTCGGTCGCCATGTATTTACAGCGGAGCAAGTCAGTCTAACCCAACAATCCATATCCATGTCCTCACGCCGTGGCCAGAGGAGAGGTGACAGGCAGAGCATGTGCTCATGGACAAGCCCCCCCAGCACCAGCCTCTCAGGGAATATGGGCTTCGTGTGAAGCTCTGTCCTTTGCAAGGTCGGAGCAGCCATGGTACAGTGCACCGTGCAGTGCCATGCAGGCCTGTCCCTGATTGAGTGAGGGGTCGGCTCTAACGCTGAGAGGGGGCTTCGGGGACATACGTCTGTAATGAAGTTAGAGCTACTGGCTGCTTCAAAATGAGTTATGGGCTTTAGGACCTTGGGAGATCCCGGAGGAGGGAGGACCTAGGCTATCTTCTCAGACGCACATAAACTGTTGTGCCACGACCATAGATTTATCCAGAAATGATGATTGGTGGGACTACAGAAGCAATGGAAGGGGAGGTTTAAAAGTGGGTCTCTGGTGGCCACTATGACCTTCAGCCCAAAGTATTTGTCTCCACACGGAGGCAAAGACAAAATTAGTTTGCCCTGTGACTGATGGAGCCCTGGTGGTTCCTTGCCAAGCATTTCAGTAGCGGGGAGCTGAAAGGTGAAGCAGGGTGGGGTGGCAGAAATGAGCCACGGGGAGTGGGGACATTGCGAGTCAGGAAGCAACGAGAGTTGCTTCTAAAACCAGGCAGGCAAAAGGAGGGATTCAACTAGAAGGAGGATTTTCTGCTGCTTCTCTCTCCATCTTCTCTTCTCTCTCCCAAGTTTGGAAGCTTTGAAGGACTAGAAAATTGGGACAGGGATCCCTAAGGGGGCTCCTAAAGTAGCCATGTATATAGATTTTTAAATCCTCAAAGATAAACTATGGAGCAGCTGTAAAAAGTATAATGAGAAAGTTCTTTTTGTATATACTAGAGGCCTGGTGCACGAAATTCATGCACTCGGGGGTGGTGAGCCCCTCAGCCCAGCCTGCACCCTCTCGCAGTCTGGGAGCCCTCAGGGGATGTCTGATTGATTTAGGTCCTCAAGGAGTTGGACATCCTTAGTGCTGCCGCGGTGATGGGAGAGGCTCCCACCACCACCACTGCGCTCAGCAGCCATGAGCCTGGCTTCTGGCTGAGCAGCGCTCCCCCTGTGGTCAGTGTACATCATTGCGGCTGGTCGTTCTGCCATTTGGTCAATTTGCATATTAGCCTTTTATTATATAGGATATGGAAAGATCTTTAAGATGTAGAGCTAAGCAAAAAAGCCAAGTGAAGAGCCGTGTCTGGCATGCATGACAAGCTGTGTAAGTTGTGGGGTCTAGTACAGAATAAAATTGATTGGGGGCAGGGGGCAAAGTTATTAAGAATTTCACAACAGCCCTAATCGGTTTGGCTCATGTGGATAGAGTGTCAGCCTGAGGACTGAAGGGTCCCAGGTTCGATTCCGGTCAAGGGCATGTACCTTGGTTGCAGGCATATCCCCAGTAGGGGGTGTACAGGAGGCAGTTGATCAATGTTTCTCTCTCATCGATGTTTCTAACTACCCCTCTCCCCTCCTCTCTGTAAAAAAATCAATAAAATATATTTAAAAAAAAAAAAAAGAATTTCACAACAGCAATGGCAGAGCATTAAGACCAGTGCAGGGCCCTCCTGTACATGGGTCCTGTGTGACTGTACTTCCACACCCATAAAGCCAGTCCGGCTAGTTTGCTGCCATGCCATAAACCTAAAATGTTAAATAGGAAATAAATAGTCAGGTTTACCTATTTGGGGTGGGGTGAGAACTAAGAGGAAGGAGGCGGGGAGGAAGAAGAATAGCCACTATACACCTATTTATATTTTTTAATGTTTGAGCCATGTGGGTGAGTTACCTAATTTAAAAAAATAAAATAATTAAGAAAAAATTCTCAGAGTTCTAGAAAACCCCATGTTGACCCTAAGCAATATGTGGGCTCCCATTCCCACTTCTCAGTGGCTACATGTCACCACATGGAGGTCCTGGGGGCGGGGAGGAGCTCAGAGAACAGACTGTAATGACTAATGCCACAAATGTCCTCTTTCTTACACTCACTCGCTCACCACTAGACTTATATTTCCAGGAAGCCCAATGAAACTGAAAATGTCATCTTGCTGTGATCTCTGGAAGGTTCTCCTCCACCTCTGGGTTTTGCCAGGTTTCTGGCACAGGGGCCAGTGCCTACTTTCATGGCTGCTCTGTAGGTTAATAAGTGCTACACTTGTGAACAAGGGGATTCCAAATCTTATTACATGTGTAGGTTGGGTGAATGTATCTGTAATAACAGTAATAATCAGTCATAACAAGAAGTTTCAAGTTTAACTACAAAGACACATTCATGTGTCGGAGGCGGGGGCGGGGGGGGGGGGGGGGCGTACATCCCGGAGAAATGGGAGCAGAACATAAGATGCTCCTAATGACAAATACTCATAACAACTTGCATCTATTGGGTATCTACAATGTGCTAGCTGAACTATTCACTTGATCCCCATGATTCCCGCAAGGTAGGTTCTACTATTTTTCTCATTCTAGAGATAAGGAACCTAAAGTCCAAAGAGGAAAAGTAACTTTCCAGACATTATCCTGTGAGTAAAGGATGAAGCCAGATTGGAGCAAAGACATCCTGGCTTCAAAACTCATGCTCTGAACCATTAACCACAGAGGAGGGAGGTCCCAATTTTGGTGTAAACAATCTACATAATATCGAACTAAAATGTAATCATCTCAGCTGTTCCACTCAACAGAATCTTCTTCTATCCAGAACACAATAGGGCTCATTGGGAAGTCAAGGCTGCCTACTATTTTTCAGGTAGATGTGGCTATGAATTCTTTTATTCCACCAAGTCAGGTGAATGCTGGGGTCACCATTGTCTGAAGCCAATATTAAGTTCAGTCTGGCCCCACACCCTCTTTCCTTGAAAACATTTCTTAAATCTGACAACTTTACAACTCTTGTGGACAACTCTCTCAAGACTTACCCCAAGCTTCCACATAATGTAAGAGGTTGAGGCAGTTGAGAAAGTGATGAGGAATGACTTCCAAGAGTAAAAGTAAATCAACAAAATAATTCAGTCACAGAAGGTCAAGATCAGTGGCAGATGGTGGCATTGCTTACCTGAGGAAAAGAAGACTCCAGGACTCAATTCAAACTGGCTGTAGAAATGCTATGAAGGTTGAACCAAACCCCATTGTTCCCTTGGGAAATTTCCCCCTTCTGAATTGCCTAAGACACTAGGCACAAGTATCTATGTAAGAGAACTGTATGTATATTTGTACCATCTATATTGTCTTGCATTTATCCCCTACTAAACTGTGGTGACTCTGATGGAAAAGCCAATCTCAGATATATTTTTCTTTCCCAGCACTTAAAATATGACACAGCACAAGATAGGTCCTTGGTATATGTTTATTGCAATAATGAATGAATGAATGAATGACTCATGAGTCAATTGATTACTGTCATAATCCTTAATGGCCATGTTATACAAGTAATATCTCATTATGACAATCTAACCCCTCCCTGCAGACACCCCATGAAATATTCAAATGTTTCTTATTCTATTGACACTTTGAGATAATTGCTAGAACTCTATTCCCAGTAGGCAGAGACTGGAGATGAAAAAGAACCAATATCCAATTTCCTTGGCAAGAATTTGAAAGTGAAAACAAAATGTCTTGAACACAGTTAAAGAGGAACATTTTGCAGATCCGCTTAACATATTGCCCTTGAATGCCTAAATGTATTTGTGTGATGCCATCAAGTAACTACTCAATAAATGCTTTAAAGCTAGTTTGGCTTGTTCAAATTTAAAACATTAGGAAAGAGAAAAGAGGTTCGGCTGATTTTTTATAAATTCAATACCCAAAGTAGTATGGAAAGAAATAAAGACAGCTGGGGTTTATGTAGCTGCTAATCGAGTTGAATAATCATCCATCTAAGCAAAAATAATTCCTCTGCCACATCTGGAGGAGGCAGTTGTAGCGGGGAGTGGCTTGGTTGTCAAAAGGACATTTTCCTTATTGGAAAAAATTTTTAATTTTTGCAAACTGCCATGCAGGCTTATGCCTTTTATTGTATTTTATTTTATTTTCTGACTCAGACTGATGATACACCAGGAAGCCAGAAGGTGGCTTGGGGGCATTTATGAGACTAATAAAGCCAGGCTTTCTTGGGAAAAAGACTAGCTGACCTTGGCCAAGTGATGAGACAGAACAAGGAGGTCAAAGCACCGCAGTTGCCCTAACTCAGTGGTCAGCAAACTGCGGCTCTCGAGCCACATGTGGCTCTGTGGCCCCTTGAGTGTGGCTCTTCCATAAAATACCACGTGCGCGCGCGCACGTACAGTGCGATTGAAACTTCGTGGCCCATGCTCAGAAGTCGGTATTTTGTGGAAGAGCCACACTCAAGGAGCCAAAGAGCCACGTGTGGCTCGCGAGCCGCAGTTTGCCGACCACTGCCATAACTGGTTTGGCTCAGTGGATAGAGCGTCGGCCTGCGGACTGTAGGGTCCCAGGTTCGATTCTAGTCAAGGGTATGTACCTTGGTTGCGGGCACATCCCCAGTAGGGGATGTGCAGGAGGCAGCTGATCGATGTTTCTCTCTCATTGGCGTTTCTAACTCTCTATCCTTCTCCCTTCCTCTCTGTAAAAAATCAAATAAAATATATTTTTTTAAAAAAGTACCACAGGTTTCCAGTGAAAACTACAGAATGAGAAAGTCTGAAAGTAGTTTGTGAGGAGAGACCAAGGGGTAGGTCTAACATGCTAGGAGTAATTGAAAATCAGGACGTTCTGCTTAAAGGATAAAAAGGAAAAGTAGAATTATGGGTAAACAATGATCTATAATAACCAAAGCCTAGTGAGACAAAGCACTCAACCTGAATATTGATTTTTGTACAGTAGGTCTTTGTATGTTTTTCTAAGTTAGGTATCGCTTTCTATACTGTCCTTACAACTTCGAGTTATATTTAGATTTTATGATTTTCATTTCTCTTTTTCTCAAAATGAGTGATCCTCAACATTCATCTGCATCAGAATCACCGAAGAGTCTAATTAGGTGGATGTAGGGTTGTGGCTCAGGAATCTGTTTTAACAAGGGGAAGGTAATAGATCCTGGGTAATTTGATGCAAGAAATTCACATCTCACTCTTGAGAAGCTACTCTTATGATTTATGTACCAGGTAATGTCCTGGATCCGTGCAGCTGGAGCAAGGAATTACCACCAGATGGAAATTTATCAAAATTACAGGCATAATGAGAAGGAGACCTCTGAGAGGTCAGAGGGTAGCAATTTTGTCATGTAAATGTGATGTTGTCAAATAACTACTCCATAAATGTTTCAAACCTTCCTTGGTTTATTCAAGTTTAAAACATTAAGTGAATGAAAAGAGGTTTGAATAATTTTTACAAATTCAATACCAAAAATATTGGGGGGGATTGGGGAAGCAGTGTATTTGTATAATGGCTAATTTATTGCAAAGTTTCAGAGTCCAGGGCCCATGGACACAGGACTCAGGAGGGAGGTTGAAGAGCTACAGAAACCTGTTTTACCTATTTTTCATGAACTATTAGCAAACTTCAAACTAATTTGTTGACGGATGCCTGCATTAAGAAGTCACTGTTTGGTTGCAAATCTCCGTTTTGCCCAATTCACTTACCTCTCCAGGTAAGGCATGTCCGCGTCTGCCTCACCAGTTCAAAGCATGTTCTTCTGATTTAATTGCAAGCCCTCCCTCAATTAGAGGACCTGGGAAGCAAATGGAATTGAATGAAAAGGAACCCTAGGAACCCTGCACTGGACCCCCTCCCACATACGCACACGCATCCTTACCTCTCTCTCTCTCTCTCTCTCTCTCTCTCTCTCTCTCTCTCTCTCTCCCATATGAGAGATCCATGTAGCAGTGTGGCCCGTATACCAGGAACCTTTGTGACATTCCTGTGCTAACACAGGTCAGTAGAAAACTAGGAAGAATGGCTTCTAACCTGGGTTCTGCAGAAGAAGATCTACATATGAAATAACCCGTCAAGGCACTCACTCACTTAGAGAAGTAATGCAAGCCGAGATATCCTAAGACATATCCTTTCTTAGAGACATTCAGCCCTCTCCAAGGTCCCAACCTCAGTTTCCCAAGGAGTGCAAGCTTTGGGCAATGCAACTTCCTCCAGTGGGGATGTGTTTGACTCAGAAAGTCAGTCCTCATACCCTTCTCTCATCTCCCCATTCTTCAGTAACAACAGATGGCACAGGCATCAGACCCTTGCAGGAAGCCGATGCCCTATGGCACCCTGTGAGAATGCACGGAGCATTTGGCTTCAGACGCTAATTTGCATGACCAACAGCAAATTTCTTTTGCTATCTAGGCATCATTTTCCTCCTCTATTAAAGGGGCATTTCTACCTTCTGGGTTTGTGAGAATCAGAAATAATGTATTCCAAACGCCTGGGACATAATAGGTGTTCAATAAATGGTAGTTATTATTTTATACATGAGCCTTAGGCTAATGTATGTGTGAACATTTAGTTATTAATTAGAAGGTAAATGAAAGCTGGCTGGAGGGAATTGCATTTGACCTTTAGCAAATTATTTCATTTAGATGTGCTGATGCAAAACTATCACATCTTATGAAGGAAGATGAAAATAAATCTGGCCGATGAAAGATATTTTAATAAATACTCAATCTCCCTCCGACATCCGCTCAGTGTATGGCCACCTCACTGTAATCTGTATGCGGCTCCAGTGGCTTTTGTGCCTGTCCCTCTGTTGTCACAGTCAATCACTGACTGATTCGGGGCCAGATTCACTCAAACGGCCTTTCTCAGCACCTGCATCTAGAGCCTGCTCCAAGAAAGGAACTCTCATGCTTTTCCCTCCAAATGAACTTGCCACCAAACAAGCTCGGGTGTCCTGGGTGAGTAGAATCTCTCTAACTCCTTCCGAGGCTGAGACCAGCTCGGCTGGGGTGATGTGATGCGGGAGCCTGATATGCCTGCCCTTCCAGGTGCCCATTTTATTGACAGGCAACGAGAACCTGCCACCGTCCACGTAAAGCCCCTCATGGCGGCCCCACGGTGAGATTCAGTTTGCCGGCAGAACCATGGCCTCCTACAGAGAAACCAGCACTCCTGTTGCAGCTGATGAGGGAAAGGGAGAAAGAGAACATGACCAGGGTTGGCTGCAGACCGGAAAGAGAAGAGACATGTAGACGTCTCATATCCTTGTCTTGGAAATTGGCGGACAGAAGAATGGGGAAAGAAGGAAAGAGGGCTAAGAGTGAGGATCGGTGAAGGCATTTCTGGGGTGGAGAGCAATGCACCAAAGAAGAATAGGCTGCAAGAGAATAAGAGGGATTTTTTTTTTTTTAAAGAGGCTACGGTTGCCATTCTTCACAGAAGAATCAGGGATAGACCTGACTGGCAGGCTTAGGGCAGAAAGGAGCTAAGACTACCAAGCTTAAAAACAAATAAAACTAGAAAAGAAAATAGAGGAGCCTGCGAGAGGAAATCTATTGCTGATATTACCCTATTGGAAAAGATTGCAGATCCCACGACTAAAAAGAGAAAAGAGATTTGTGTCTTTAACGTGCGATTCTCTCCCAATGAATCACACACGTGGGTAAATGGTGCGCCCAGGGGCCTCCTCAGGAGTTTCTCTGCCTCTCAGCCTACCTGGGAGGAGGATGGATTAGAAAGTCCAACCCAAGAACTTTGCAAAAGGGCTGTGATTAGCTTCAGAAGGCTCCCACTGTGCAAGCAGCCAAAGTAATAAGCTCACACGTTGTGACTGATTACACCCATTACCATTCCTGCATATTTCTGCCTTCTAATGCCCACAGAGGAGTGCGAAGGAGAGTTAGGCAAACATCTTTGGGACTGGTTTATTAAGCTAATATACCAGGCATTGCCCATTTTGCATCCCGAGAAGCCATCCAGCCCTTTGAACTTAGCATTTTCATTAGAAATCGTCTATTTTAAATAATGATACAGCAAATCTTCGCAGTGCTTTTTATCCAAGGATTTTAAAACACATTGCTATTACTGCTGATTCTCAGCGTTTGGTAGCTAGCATTACATTAATTTTCTAGATGGTTAAACTAAAGCATCTAACGGTGAAGTGCAACATCAGCAGCCAAGGTAGGAAAGGAGTTTAGAGTCCTCTGAGTCCAGCTCTTACCATTTATCTACATAACTATGCTTATGGGTACATGCTAATATCTAGATGCACAATTATGAGCTAGGAGCAAGTGACGACTTTACAAATGGCTGTCCAGGTGCAGAGACATCTGTCATGTTGGTGGCTGCCTGACATCTTTTAGCTATGCGTCTAATGCATCTCCCTTGCACCTGCAATACAGACATGTGGCCTGGACTCTGCCAATCAGATGCACTGGTGGGAGCAGCAAGCCTAGTTCCAGATGCAGAAGTTGCAGCAGAGCAAATTCTAGTGTCAAGTTCCTGGTGGGGGCAGCAGGGCCCCCCATCAGACCAGTGTGACAGCACAGTTGTGGCGTGCCGCTAACAGCTGAGTCTCTAGCCTGGTTCTTGGCCCTCTCGATGCCCGCATGAGCTCCTCTATTCCCTTTTAACAAGCTCCTTCTCTGCACAATCAGCAGGACTCAGCTGCTGCCGCGTGCAGGTAAAAATCCTGGCAGGTATTGCTCCATTGTCCATGAAAGACAGAGGTTCACAGACTTCCTTTTGTACTTTATGATAGGTTGATTAACTGATTATCAATTCATTTTCAAAATTCAATGTCAGTTTACTCAATTGGCATGTAGTATTTAAAAATGTGTCATTTTTATTGAGCACTGGCTAAGTACAAAACTGCAATTATTGGAAGTATTTTCTAATTGCCTACTATGTGCTATATATCACCCTGAGGGCTGTGGGTGTGAGAAAAAATAAGCAAAAACAGACAGAGCCTGTATCCCCACCCCCTCCAAGAGCTGACAGTCTACAGGGAAAGGCAGACAGCAATTGAAGAACCGCACTCAGAACTGTGAAATTGCCACCATGATAAGTGATGTGAAGGGCAGAGAAAGCATTCCCACAGGAAAAATATGTTCGCATGAAATATGCCTTTGAAAAGAGCACCCTACAGTCCATTGGAAAATGAACTTGAGGGAAGTCAAAATAGATGCAGACATATCAGTTACAAGGCAATTTTGATAATTCGGGAGGGAGTTGATGGTAGCTTAGACTAGAGTGATAGAGACAAAAAGATTCAAGAGGTATTTAGGAGGTCAAATCAAGAGGGCTTGACAATGAATTGGATATGAGGAAAGGGCAGAGGGTCATAGATGACTTCCAGCTTCCTGACTTGAGCCACTGAACAGATAGTAGTGTCGCTCCCTGGGAGCAGATGAGATTTCGTAGGGACATCACAGTCTCACATGTGTTAAATGGGGTCTCTTTGAGGCATCCATGAGGCCTGGAGCTCAAGATAGAAGCCTGGGCTGGAGGCATGAAGTAGTTCCTGTGTAGTTGAAATCATTGTGGGATGGGATGTCTTAGGGAAGAATCTGGCCTGAGAATAATAGAGGACCTTGGACCTGTTCTTAGGGAGTGTAAAGTATAGGTCTAAAAACCCAGGGAGCCACCCAGCAGTGGTTACCAAAAAGGTAGTGAGAGTCTGCCTATAAAATATCAACAAGGTGAAATGCTTTCAACCAAGAAACATGTCTTGATTCTCTTGGTACAACCTCCTCTACAACAGAGATCCCACTCAGGGGCCTGGCCAGTCTAATCAGTCAATGTGCCAAGCAGGAGCTGTGGCACAGAGCAGAGCCAGGTCCTGTCCCAAGGGGTCAAGTGATTCAAAGCCCAGGCGAGTCATCCCCAGACACAGTACCCGAATCCATGTCCCTCTATTAAATGCCCCACCATCTGAAATAACTACTGTGGTTTACATTAACCTAATGGACCTTGACTGAAACGGCATTTAACCGAGATTTCTAGAGTCGGAACCAGTTCTCTGCTTCTGACTTGGAAACAGTCTTCAAGTACTATTAATTCCTTTTCCTATTAAGATCCTCTATTTTTCTCTTTCCAAATAACATTGATACCCCAAAAGACTTTCTTTTACTCCAAACACTTTACCTACCTTTACTACTGTCCCTAAATCCATTTTTAAATGTCTAACACTCTAACCACCCCAAAATTCCCTCCATTATGCAAATTCATACCCGCACCACTGGTATTATGTGGTGTAAGAATAACTAGCAGAGGAACAAAGGCTGACCACTTTCTAGCACTGTAACACAGATGAGGTCAGGAACCAGGGAGGTGGGCCAGCTGAGGCGAAGGGACAGTTTTTGGAAGTCAGTGGCAGGAGTGAAGACAGCAGAGTTCACTGCTGTAATCATGAAGATGACCTAGGGCAGAAAAAAAGAAAGTAAAAAAAACTAGAAAACAATGGAAGGCACTGGCTCCCAGTGTTTTTGGTTTGTTTTTGCCGCCCAGCACCAGTATATATGCCTGCAGGTCTGGAAAATATTTTCCATTTATATACAATCAGATTATTTTTTTCCTTCTCAGTATTCCGCTGCAGAAATACATTCCATGTACTAATAATAACTGTCAGTTATTGATTACATCTAATGTGTAGTTGAAGTGGATTTGTTTCTTAGTTTAGTATTACAACACACACACACACACACACACACACACACACACACACAATCAAATTCTTCCTCCCTCCTTTCCAACTCCTCCAAGACCGAACTGTAATCATTAAACAGAGACCTGGACCAAAGCAGAGCATCAGTGCACATGTGTAGTTAAGCAACTATTGGGTGTTTAGTGCACAGCAGGTGAGCCAGCCACACACTTTGCCTCCTGTTGCAGCTTCCAGTGTTGCAGCAAACATCCTTCGGGAGCCATTACATAGCACCTGAAACAAGATCGCTGTTGGTATTTTCTGCAGAATCTTGGTTGGTGTAAGAGCTTGTCCCCAAAACTCCCTCTCTGTTGACATTTGGCAGGACCTCTGTCAACACAAATTACATCAGCCAACATTTGCAGAGTGTCTGGCACTTAGTAAATACTCAATACTTGTTTTTTAAAAAGAAAGAAAAGAAAATTAAAAGGAGCCATGTGTGATCTGAGTGAATATGATAAAACACTTAGTGCAAACACACAGTAAGTGCAATATAAATATTAGCTGTTAGTATTATTATCTAGAGTCACTGTTGCTTCGTATTCATACTCTAGGAACCAAGAAAGGCCTCTCTTACTCCACCTCTCCTATTTAAATACTGTCACACCTTTCAGGCAATGTAAGCCACACCTCTCTCTCACACGCAATTAGAGAACACTGTCTCTTGTTGGGCGTATAAGCAGCAGACAAACAACTTCAGAGGGCAATCTGGACACAGCTTTCAAAATTACAAACACAAATGCCTGTCAATCCAGCACGTCATACTGGAGAATTTATCCTGCAGATTAACTCTCACCTATGAGCTATGCAACAGGTATAAGGCATTTCATTGCAGATGTTTGAAAGGAGAAAATGAAAACAAACCCAGTGTCCATCGATAGGGAGCCCATCAAATAAACCTCGATACCGTGTTGAATTTGAATACTATACAGCAATGAATAAATTTTATATGAGGAAGCTGTCTGGGTACTTTAACAATAAGATCTCCAAGATATATTGCTAAGCTTTGAAAAACATAAGGCACAGAAAAACAGTGTGAGAGGCTTTTCAAATTTTGCATACAAGTGGCAGGAGATGAGGATAGGTACTTGCATTTGTTTTACATTAAGAAACTCTGGAAGAGCCCTAGCTGGTTTGGCTCAGTGGATAGAACATCGACCTGCAGACTGAAGGGTCCCAGGTTCGATTCTGGTCAAGGGCACATGCCCAGGTTGTGGGCTCAATCCCCACTGGGGAGCGTGCAGGAGGCAGCCGATCAGTGATTCTCTCTTATCATTGATGTTTCTGTCTCTCTCTCCCTCTTCCTTCCTCTCTGAAATTAATAAAAATATATGTTTTTAAAAAAAGAAAAGAAACTCTGGAAGAATATGGAGGAAACTAAGAGGAATGATTGCCAAGGCAAGAAACAGAGAATCAGGCAGATGAAGGAGGGAAGGCAAGGACTGAAAACATCTATAATAATAAAAGTATAATATGCTAATTAGACCGGATGTCCTTCTGGACGAAGCCAGGGCTGCGAGGGAAGTCTGGGTCCCAGGTGCTAAAGGGAAGCTGGTGCCAGCAGCTGGGGAAAGCAAAGCCTACTCTTTCATGAATTTCGTGCATTGGGCCTCTAGTTTTACTATGAAACTTGTAATTGTGTACTCAAGGTAGGGAGATAGAGAGATAGACCCACCTTTCTTTCACATTAAAAGAAAACCTGGTCTTATGACCATCTAAGGAGCACATTCACCCGCCCATGTTCTAGAGGTGAAGTCGGTACCCTGGCAATTCAGCATCTTGTACATCTGTTCCCTAGCCTTCAGGCTAATCCCCAACCCACTGTGGGAGGACACAACCTTTGACGTGGGTAACTGCCTAGGAAGTTGGACACCTGTATTGGCTTGCTCAATGAACAAATGGGTATGGACCTGTTCTTACATCTATGTATTCTTTTTGAGACATGATAATATAAATTAAGAAAAATCCTTTGGGTCACAGACTCGATATTATAACTCTTCATTTCTTTGCTTTCATTGGTTTAAATTCAGGCTTTTAATGTGATTTGCAAATAGTTTTGTGTGATAGGATATTAGAGGTCAGAGAACTTTTCAATCCATCTAAAGGTGCCTAAACACTGCAACAAAAATCCATTAAACTTAGAAAGTACAAATAGTTAATCCTTTGCATGGGGAAAATAAATAATTCACCTCCAGGCTCACCTTCCATAAATTAGTTGGCAAAGTGCCGTTATCAGATGCCAACATTGATAGGAAAGTAAAGCAACTGTATTAAACTTTGACAAATTTTTTACTGATTTTAGAGAGAGGAAGAGAGAGAGAGATGGAAAGAGAGAGGGAGGGAGAAAGGGAGAGAAAAAGAGAGAGAGAGAGAGAGCTACCAGCTGTCTCCTACATGCTCCCTGACCAGGAATCAAACCTGAGACCCTTTAGTGAATGGGACAACACTCCAACCAACTGAGCCACACCGGCCAGGGCTAAACTGACATGTTTTTAAAAGGGAGTGGGAAAAGTGGGGACGAACCGTTTGTTTTTTTCCATGTAATTCTCTAAACAGACTACATAATGGATGAGGTGGAGAGGAACTAAGACCCACAGAGAAGAGCCTAGCACCTGGGCTCAAGCTGAGTTGGAGGAGGAAGAAGAGGCTCAGGGAGAGAATAACACAAGACTTGCTCTGCAGCACGAAAGGGCCAGAAGGGAAAGACGGGCTCCCACATCGCCTGGGCTGGGGAGCCTCGGGAAGGCCATGAAAGCAGCTTAACCGTGAAGAGGACCGAGTCAGGAAGCAAGGCCGGGTCAAGCCAGCCGCCTCCACACCGTGGACCCCTTAAGCAAGACGCTTAAAAACTCAGGTAACGAACATTTACCTGGGGTTTGCTCTGTGCCAGGCCCTGTTCTAAGTGCTTCAGATATCAGCTCCTTACATCCTCACAACACGCCCTGTGGTGGGTTCTGGTGAGGAGACGGCGGTGCAGAATGAGTAAGAAACGTGCCTGGTTTCATTCAGCTGTGGATGCAGACGCCCAGGGACGCTTCCCCTGGTCACCACCTTCACGGAGGGGCTGCCACCGCCACCTTTTGTTCTGTTCTGGGCCCTAAGAAAGCTGCACGTGCGAAGGAAGAGAAGACAATAGCCAGAGACATGCTGCCAACTGAGCTGAAAGGTGAACAGAGTGAGCGCTTCAGACAAATACAGGTCTCCCCGCTTTCCCGAAGCTCACATAGCACCGCTTGGCTTTTACCAAAGACCCACATTATACTACCTTTTTTTACTAATCATAAGAAATCCAAAGAGTATTTTCACTTTTACAACAACAACAAAAAGATAACTCCCCCACCACTACCCCCACCACCACCACCACAAAAAAAAAAAAAAAATGGTGGGTTCAGCATCTGTTTTGCAGCGACACCCACGGAGCGAGCGTGTGGCTGCTTTCAGCATGTGTTGGTGCTCCTTCCGGTTATATGCGCTATTTGGAATGGCGGGAGGCAGGTTACTTTTGGGTCTGGAGCACTCGAGGATGTTTCCATCTACCTCAGTAGCAACCGCTTCTTCACTTGGCGCCATTTCAGTTTACGAAAGATTGGGCCCGCTCTGCTTTCAGATTGCGGGGGGACCCTGAACCCGCAAATGTCGAAAGCCTGGACTTCTCTCAAGTCGGGCCTGGGGAAACCAGACTTGCTGGATGTGGCCTGTCTCACTGTCCCATGCATGCTTGCTCCCTAGACTTTACCATCAGCCGAATACATTTAAGACTAAATAGCAATGTCATCGAAGTGATTTGGACACACTTTCTCCTCCTTCACTCCATCTCCTTCGCCAGCCTCTCCCTCATTGCAGCCGCCCTGAGCGGAGGGCGGACGGCAAAGCTGGGCGATGATGCTGTTCACACCTCCGAAACCGAAATGAGTTCAAGCAGCGTCCTTCCGAAGTCCTCACGGTGCCACGCTGGGCGGGCAGGCGCTCTCTTTCTCCGCAATGACCTCGTCTTCTCCCCTGAAATTTCAAGCCCGTTTCCATTTCCACCTCTCTCTCGACTGGGGGCTTTATTATCTTAAGGTGAGAAAAGTTTCCTCCGCAGAATTCTGCCTGGGAGAAAAACCAGAGTGATTTAAGCGGTGCCATGTGCGAAGGAGATGGAGGCGCGTCCCCAGCTGATACATCAGAGAGGAAAATGTAAGCTCAGATGTATTTGTCAGGGAAGGTTGGATATCTGTTCAGCCAACCCTCTTTTTTTCTTTTTTCCCCCTCTCAGATACTATTTTAATGAAAAGCCACAAGTCCTCAGCTTTGAAGGAAAATGTCAATCCCTATCAAACCCCAAAGAATTGTTGGAGTTGATGGAAATCTAAATTTATCCGTTCGTTTCCCCACGTCCCCCTCCTCTGGCTCCAACCAGCCCCCTCCTCCTCCAGCTCACCCCGGAGTTCAGGAAGGAGCTGCAAATCAACACCTGGGGGACATCCCATCAGACAATGGGAAGGTCTACAGAAAGGTTAAAGCAGAAAGGAAGCGAAATTTATAGACTTAGCATTAAAATCTTAAAGGACCTCAGGAAAGGCAATGAATCTGATGTTGGGAAAGGCAGGGGCTGTCAGAGGCCAGGCGAGAAGGCCTGACAAGGGCCATAAATCTAATGGTAGGAGCAAAAAGAAAATAGGCACCTTTTCAGGCTAAGGCAGCGTGATGAAAAGATTCCAACTTGGACTTGAAAGGGAAGCGAGGCCACAGAGGCCTGTGGGGAAGAATTGGGTTGGGGACTGCAACGAACAAGCGAAAAGAGCAGCAGATTGTGGGGGTGGAAAGGGGAGCGAGCTGGGGTGACAAAGGCCAACAACAAACACACTAGCAACACACGTTGGCCATGGGGGGGGGGGGGGGGACGACTTTGAAACAGATTCCCAAAGAAAGGAAACAGAAAAGACGCGGTTGCTCCTTGCTGTGGCGTATCTGAGATGGAAGGCACAGGAACCGTGTAAGCAACCAGAGTGCAGGAGGAATGCCAAGCAGCCCGGGGCAAAGAAAGGCTGTGAACTGGGAGGGGAGGTTGAGGAGGGGGAGCTTGAGAAAGGCAGCAGCAGCCAATGGTCAGAACACAAGCCAGGAACTCCCAGGAGCTGTCTTCCACGTTCATTCACTCAGTTCTGTGCATTTCTGGTTTGGGGTGTTTGTTTCTCTCAATTATGTTCTCTGGGGCACAAGTGAAATACGTGGAAACACTAATTAAAATACATAAAACCATTGCAACTCAAAATAACATACCGTGAATTATTATTAAAACGCCAAGTACACGTGGCCTTCCCCTCGGATTGGGACAGATCCGATTGGAAAAGCAGTTTGGCACCATTTCGATTGTCAGGGCTCCTGCCAGTTTCACCCATGTCCTAAGTGAGGCATTGCTTCTGCCTCAGTTTCCCCCAGTGGACAGAAATTGGCAAATTTTTTTCACAGCTGTAGGAAAGAATTAATTGAATTAGTATCTTCATGGTATATCTTAAACCTTTGCGGTTAAGTTTAATTATTAATGTGATGAAAACAGCATGTACATACACATATATACCTATATACATCCACTCGCATATGAAATGCAACTTCTTCAGTGTTCTGAAATGTGAAAATCAATATACCTCCTCCATGTCTTGCATTTCTCTCCATTCCATTTGCTTTCTACACTTCACATTGCTTCTCTTTTTCCTACTTGCTTTTTCCCTCTTGCCAAATTCCTGTCCACTTTTCATTCCTAGCTTGCATCTCTCTCTTTTCTGCCATTTTGACTCTCCTCAGTTTCTCACTTCTCCGATTTGCCTTGGGAACTGGAATGCATCTCATATGCAATGTTATTCCATAGGTGAGTACATATGGTCATTAATATTCATTAGTTTCCTTAATCTCCAGTAAAAATAGAAAAGAAAAAAAAACCCTGCTACCTTTTCATGTGTCAGACTGGTTGATCAGCAGACTGTACGTTTGAAGTCTAAAACTCTCCTTCTAAAAATGAAAAAGAGCTCTCAGTCTATAGAGAACCTGGAGGTCGGAACGCTCTGGGATGGTTGATAATTGCCTTGGACCAACCCAGGAGAGGGGTAATCAACAAAGCTGAGAAGTGATCTAAGGGGAGACAGTGAAAGCCTCAAAGTGATAAGCATAATTATAACCTTCGCAGGTGAATTCACCTAAGTGTATCTTGCAAAGAGGGTGATCATCTTTTCACATCCTAGACTCACCAGCAGATCAAAGAGATTTCTGCAAAAAAGTTAAGAATCTTAGACTCTAGAACCTAAGAAATGCCCTTAAGTGTTTTCTGTGGCCTATAAAACATCAAGGTAGATCAGAAAAAAGCTGGCTACTGTTACTCAGACAGCATGTGTTATCTTAAACCACAAAGAGAAGCCAAAAGTGTCTGTGTGAAAGGTAAAAGGTGTGTAGAGTACAAAAATAAATTAAATTAAATAAAAAGATGGAAACGTAAGCACCACATCAGATGCAAGGAAATTCTCATACTTAGGACCTCCCATAAGAAATATATATACTTTTTCCCCCATTAATTCAATGGATCCATAAATAAATGAACTTAATCTGACTTCTAACTAACTCGCTTGGTGAAAAGCTAGTGGACTAGAAGTTTATTTGCAGAGCTGGAGTCTTTCAGCAACTCAATAACCGGCTTCCTGTTTGACTTTGGACAAGTTATTTAACTACTTGATATCTAAAGTTACTCATCTGTAACATGAGTAAAACAATATGAGAGCCCTGTTATTTTTGGCTCTTGGGCTGCTCCCAACTTTGAATGTGTAACGGAATCTCATAGAGAATTTCACGGAATTAATGCAAAGGGCCCGGGTTGAATGTTGACTTCAGGGTATTATCGTTACAGAGAAGCTGTTAATAGCCCCGGCACCCTTACCTATTCTCCTGAGCCATCACTCTCTTCTGCCTGGTCTGTCCTCTCTGTGTTTAAGAACACATGCATCCCTCTGCTCCTAGAAGGCCGTCTCTCTGTCCACCACCCAGTAGAGCCCCTACTACATCTTTCCTCTCAAACACATAGGAAATTTTGTTGACTTTGACTTGTCTCTTCTTCCTCCCTTCTTAACACCTTGTAATCTGGTTTCTGTCCATCACCCTATATGGTTTTGGGTCAAACTTAATATTTTCCCTATAGCCCTGGTGCCGGGGTCCAACCCCAGCGGGTCCAGGGGTCCCCATAGGTGTGGACTGAGTCGGCGAAGAAGGAATGACACAGAGGCAGCCTTCGGGTGATCATCATAGCCAGGTTCCTCTAGCCAGGATCTCCAGCCAAGTTCTGTCTAGGATCTCCAGAGAGGTTCTGCTTAGGATCTCCAGCCAGGTTCTGTGTCCATGTTCTCTTGCTAGGTTCTCCAGCCAGGTTCTGTAGCCATGTTCCCTCGCTAGGTTCTTCAGCCAGGTTCTGTCCAGGTTCTCCAGCCAGGTTCAGTCACCAGGTTCTAGTCAGGTTCTCTTGCCAATTTCTATAGTCAGGTTAAGTCCAGAATCTTTTGCCATGTTCTCTCGCTAGGTTCTGTCTCTAGGTTCTGAGGCCAGTTTCTGTCCAGGATCTTTTGCCATGTTCTCTCCAGCGAAGTTCTTCTGTCTCTAGAGAACGTTCTGTGTAGGTTCTGTGCCTAGGTTCTGTCTCTCTTCTGTCTCTTGCTGTCTTGTTACATCTGTATTTATACCAGTTGATTCCAATCCTATCAATCTCTATTCCAAAGGTTAGGGCGTTTCTTATCTCCATTCCAGGGAGTAAAGATTATGTAGCTTAAGCATGATTATTCGTAGTTAAAGTGATTAATTACCCGCCTGGCACTTAGTTAAGGGATTTTATTCCCTCCCTAACTTCAGGGGAAGATCCCTACTTGGGGAAACAACCTTTCTCAGAGAGGCGACCTTGGTTAAAACACATAGTGCCAAGAAGGTGAGCAAACATATTAAGAACAGTATGCCATATATGCCAGGTCCTTTGAAACAGCAAGGATGGACCGGCTCCCAGCACCCTGGCTGGTTTTGCTCAGTGGATAGAGTGTCAGCCTATGGACCAGAGGGTTCCAGGTTCGATTCTCATCAAGGGAACATACATTGGTTGCCGGCTCCTCCCCAGCCAAGGTCCTGGTTGGGGCTCATGCAGGAGGTCAATGGATGTGTCTCTCTCACATCGATGTTTCTCTCTGTCTTCCCCTATCTCCTAAAAAATAAATGGAAAAATATCGTCCAGTGAGGATTAAAAAAAAATTCCCCTATACACAAATCCTTTTACAAATGTGTGTCCTTCTCATCACTTTCTCTAGTGTTGTGAGAGTTTATGTCTAAACCTCAAAGATGTATCCACATAGTATATCACCTGCAGCCTTTTGAATAACTCCTTGACAGATTCTTACTTATTTTCCTGTCCAATAACCATTCCTTCTCATTCTTCTCCATAAAGCATTTCCAATAAGTGGTTTCTCTAATGATGTGTTTTCCTATCAACTGTATGTATGACCTCCAGCACAAATTCTGTCCAAGATATATGTGTCAGTTATCCATTGTCACAATAAAATGGCATAACAAACCACCTTAAAACTTCATGGATTAAAGCACTCACCAATTTTTATTGCTTGTGAGTGTATGAAATGCACTGGGGAGTTTTATGATGTGGGCCTGACTTGATTGATCTCAGCTGGCTGTGTTTATGCATCTGCCATTTTCCCAGTCAGTCTATCACAACACTTTGGCATAAATGTCCTGCCAGCATCTAAGGCCAAGCAAAGAGAAAGCTAGCCATTTCTGTTGGCCTTGTTGGCAGTACTATCTACATTTCAAGATACTAAGTTTCCTAAGCTTAGAACTTTAGAACCATCAGCCTACTTCAAAATTTCAGCAGTACCTGAATCTTTTTCCTCCGTATCACATACTGCCTAGGCTCTTGAAATTACTCCCTTACAAACCTCCACATTTCTAGGGACCCATCACTTTCTACAAGTCATTTTGAATGGAGCCCTAAATTCCCCTTCTCTGAGTGTCACTTCGATTCTCTTGGCTTTTTAAAAATCTCTGCTCCTGATCATGTCCCTACACAAACAAATACATACATACATACATATACATACAGGTTGGTGTACCCCATCTTAAACATTAAAAGTGGAAGAGAATTAATAGCAGAATTTTTTTTAGATGGAAAAGAAAGGGAAAAACAAAATTAAATGACGTAATAGTTGAAATCCAGTTTATCTATTTCTTTTCATTGAGCCAAATCCTGGAAAACTCTGAAAATGACATATTAACATCTTCAATCTTTTCACTCATGTTGTATATGCATCTCTGACTACTTATAATAAACATACATAATTGTTGGAAAATTTATGAATCCTGATTTTCTTGATATAGCTACCAACAAAATTAATCATCTCTCCTCAAGCAAGATAGTTTTCCCTATGTTAAATTCATTGGAGCCCATGAGTAAAATAAAATGTACGTAGATTTTCAAAAGTAGGTTTGAAAATTACAAAAAGATCCAAACTCAGTCAATAATTTGTAGAACTAAAACCTATAGTTGATGTACGATGTCCTATTTTGGGGCTAAAAATTGAACCATTTTTAATGAATTTGCCATTTATGCTCAACCTTTGCTTGCTGTTCTGCCAAAAACATCCTATCTCGTCTTAAGCCCATTTCCAGCGGGCAAAGGCTTGGTCCCTACCACTCTTCTCTTCGCCAAGCTTCCCCACATGGATTGGCACATGTTGGAACTTAAGTACTTACTCTTTATGGTGGTATGGGACCCATTTCAAATGGATTACCCCTTTGTCAGTGGACTTCACAAAAGCACACATTTATAATGGAAAACTACAGTCTTTCGAACATCTGGAATAAATGCTAAGACTCTGAACACTTTTCCCTGGAGATTTCAGAGTTTGGGTTTGTATGAGTAGTTTGTATGAGTTAGTTACAGCTATTGTTCTTGAAAAACCAATGTCTGGTGCCTTTTCTTTGAATTCGTTTAGATTCATAGCCTTAAACTAACTTAAATCCATTAACAGTTGCCTTTGTTCCTTTTTTTTTTAGAACTTTGGTTCCCTTTACACTTTTCTCATCTTTTAGAGCCTCAACGTCCAGGCCTTGGGGCCAAAAATGATGATCCTTAAAGAGAGGACCCCTCATTCCACTGATTTTGTTTAGTCTAAGGCTCGCCCTCTGCCCTTTCTGTTTTCCATGGCTCAGCCACTATTAACCACGAACACTGCTTCCATCTATATACTTTCAGGTATCCAGTGCCCAGTCTTGGGGGACCACTTGATCCTCTTATGTTTTTTTCAATTACTAAATCTGGTCATTAATTCCTAGTTTCCCCACCCCTATCTTCAGACCAGAGAATCTTATTAACTAAACAAGATGGTAGAACGAGGGTAGAGAGGGCTAAAATTCCCAGAGTGTTTTCCTTTTCAGTCTCCCCATTTGCAAGGGACTGTTCCTTATAAGGTGACTTCAGCCCATATTTTAGAAATCTCCCTCTGACAGAGTTCACCTAAGCTCTCTCCTCTTCTCTTTCCCACAAACTCTTGAAGCCCTAAAATGTCTCTTTTCAATCCATACAGACAAGCAGTTCCACTTACTACTTTGATTCAATGCCAAGTTACTTTTCTGAAACGCTTTCAGTCTGCATTATAAGCCAACACTCCCACGAGAGCTGGCCTGCTTCCTTCCCACACTGATGGTGTGAGAGGGGGAAAAACACCCCACACATCAAAGAACAGTCCCTCTCGGGTCTGTGATTGGTTGAGAGACAATGCAGGGTGTGGTTCTGGGTTAGCTGTTTAGCTCTTCTACCCATCCTCTTTAACCTACAAAATGGAATAAATGATGAAGAGGAAAATTAAGCAAATCAAACAAGATGAATTAAATGAGCTTGTCTTTTCACATGCTAATCTGCATGGTGATGGGGAGCAATTTCAAATCAAGATGTGAACAGTAGCCAAAACTATTAGTAGGTTGGGAAATGGGGTGCATCGAGGGTCAGATTTATAAAACAACACTCTTTCGCCAAACCTCTGAAATTCTAAACAAAAACAACACTCAGACGCATTGAAAAGACCAACCCAAGCATCTGGTTTCCTTAGCTGGTGCACATAGCAGGAGAAATGTTGGCAGAACATTTGATTACCATAAAAGAGAGAGCTCTGCAGAAACCACATTAGAGTAAACTCAACCAAAACAAAGTAAAATGTTTGAACTGTTTTTAAATAGATTATGGTAGAGACTTGCAACAGGGTCTAGCCTGGAATCATGAGAAATGCAAATGAACTAGCTCAGAAGCAAGCTGCCTTCCCCTGTGATGTGACCCTGTGCTGCCCAGATTTGGGGGTAAAGTAAATACCTGTCATCTACAGAACTGCTCAGAGGCACGTCACATTCACATGATGGCTGGTGTGAGCCAGGCATGTTAACCATTTCCAGAGAAGTGGCGAGCCAGCCTGATGCTGAAGTGTGCCTGCAGAATCCCCCGAACCGCTAGCTCCGCCCCGCTACTCCTTCCAGGGAAGAACTGCTCGGAGCAGCTGGTTTTGATCATTTCATCCATGGCAAAGGCTGTGAGAAACACATTTATTTTAGTAACACACAGCAACATATATACATTTACACATATATATTTGCACATGCTCTTTCTCTGGGTTGTATATATGTCTATTGTCGAGGGTTGGCAATGACCTTCCATCAGTCTTTCAGAGTGTCCTCTTATGAGCTGTCAACAAAACCTTCCCTAATTTGGGTTCTTGGCAGCTGAATCCAACCGCCATTGGAAACCAAACTGCTGGGCTTTGGAAAGCCAGCCCATCCATCTGGGCAGCCCATTTTCTAAGGGACTCTGACCTCCCCTAGAGACCCTCCCCTCTCAGCCCCTCTTAGCATTATTGTGCTAAAAGAGACTGTTTTGAAAATACATGAGTGGTTCTCATCACACTCTCCAGATCCTGTCTAGAGTGGGAGCAAAGACGCAATGATTTGTGAGCTTGGAGATTCAATGAATCAGGAAAATTTCCCCCAAACTAATGTTAATGAAAAGAATAGAGGGAAAGTATGAAATGAGGTTGACAAGATGACTGGGAGTCTTGGTTGTAGTTCTGCTTTGCTGTCATGGGAACGAGCTCTCAGTAACAAGCTTGCTGAGACTGAGTTATTTTCATGAGGGCACTTTAAGTGAGCTGCTCCCTCTCCCCAGAGAGCCAGCCTGCCTCCTGCCAGGGAGCCAGCACCACCCCCGCTACTTCTGCTGCCCAGTGCCTGGGGTTGAAAAATGTGAGTCAGCTATGGGAGACCAGAGTCAGGCAGCCTTCTATTTATTTATTTAACTACTCTGTTGGCCTGGGTGCAAACACACAGTTTTCCATGTCCATGATCTGCTAACTGGGCATCCGTGCCTGCCCAGCCTTGGTCCATGCTTAGAGGTCCTAGACACTGGCCCTGGCTATTTCATTTCAAATACGCCCTGGATGCCAAGAAGCGCCAGGAAAAACACTTGAAAGCAGCATTCTCCGTCTTTAGCATGCATAATGATCATCTGGTAAGCTTGATAAAAGCACACATGGTCAGGCCCACCCCGGAAGACTCTGATTCAGTAAGTCTGGGGTGAGATTTGGGAATCTGCACTTCTAAAAAGAAGTTGTATTTTTGACTACCGTGTCATGCTGATGCTGTTGGTCTCCAGATTACACTTTGAGTAAGGCACTGGCTTTGAGAGTTGCTTTCTCTTCAATCAAGTCAACAATGAATGTTAATTGGAAATGAATTTCCCCAAGTAAGAAGAATCTGTGGTCCTTCAGGCGTAGATGTTTATCCCTCTTGCTCCCTGCTGATCTATTCCAACTCATCCTTCAATGCCTGCTTTGAGTTCCTCTGAAGCCTCAACCAGATCTTCCAACCTACACTAACCTCTCTCTTATCTGAACTTCTATGGTACTTCAACACAGGGTTGCCTACTTTTGTTCTTTTTAAAAAATATATATTTCTTTACTGATTTCAGAGAGGAAGGGAGAGGGAGAAAGAGATAGAAACATCAATGATGAGAGAGATACACTGATTGGCTGACTCCTGAACGCCCCCTACTGGGGATCAAACCCACAACCTGGGCATGTGCCCTGACCAGGAATTAAACCGCGACCTCCTGGTTCATAGGTTGATGCTCAAAGGCTAAGCCACAATGGCTGGGAGCCTACTTTTGTTCTTAATTGTTCACTAATTGTTCCTTGCATGTGAATTTTGCCATGGATCTAAACTCTAATGCAATTGGACAAAGGCTCTCTAAACACTCTCTACTCTGCAAGGAGTAGACACAGAATGTTCTTTAAAGTGAATTTCAAAGATCAAAGCAGAACTGAATTAGTGAGCCTCTCAATGTAAGCACAGGTACCATTGGAGAGCTGTGATCATAAAGGAGTCATCAGATCCATCCATCACCATGTCGTTTTGGCCGTAGTTCTAAACTTTTTGTTTGAAGTGGCTGGCACAAGATAAAGAGAGACTCAGCTGTGTGCAACAATAAATGACTTAACTTTTCTGGTATTTTCCTAGACATGAATTAGTTCAAATTGTACCCAAGATGTTCCCAGCTTGGATGTTGCTGCATGAAACAGATTTTAAAAGTAATATGGACTGAATGTGGTATGGCAATGTGAGGCATGCCAAAGGCCCTCTCTCCAGGTGAATACAATTTAACTACTGAAAATTATAAAAGAACAACCTTTTAAAGTCTTTGAAATTTTTCCTAAGGACATGCATCAAATGGATAAGCATTTATTTAAGAAAATTTACTAAATCTTAATATAAGATAATATATATGGTGGGGCAAAAGTAGGTCCATAGTTATTCATAGGGAAAATAATACAATAATTAATAAATAAAAATATAAGAATGAACTCTGTGTACTGCATACTCGCAACTATAAATCTACTTTTGCCCCACCCTCTATATCTTTTACGCCCTAGAACAACCACTAACAAAATTATTCAAAAAACTTGTAGTTAAAAATAATTAAAGTAATTAAAATGTTACTTTAGAAAATATTCAATTAATGCAAAAGCAAGCAGCAAAGAAGGAACAGAGGAAGAAAAAGATGTGTGATTATAGGGGGGAAAACATAATGTTAAACATAAATCTAACCATATCTATAGAGACACTATGAATAGGCAAAAGGCAGAGAATTTTTTTTTTAAGTGAGATTGTCAGACTGGAAAAAAAACAGATTCAACTATATTGTGTCAACTATATGGTTTACCTAGCTAGGAGTTAGGCTGTGTATATTGTTTGCTATAAAATCTAAAATTTTCTTTAGTGTCCTGGTTTTTATTCCCCTTCTGTCTTTGGGTTTTTCTGTATACTCCTTATTAAATAGAGTCTGAGCCTTGCAGTTCTTTCACCTATAATCCAATATTATCACACAGGAGCCTGATTGATATAGAGGTGGTGTATAGGAAAGCATTTTATAGCCCTATGATTAGTGAGTCTGTGCCCCGGTCTGTGATCTTCACAAGAGCATCTCAGATTACCCCCACCCCCATAGGGGACATGCAGTCTAGTGGGCTGGAGTTAGCCATTGCCCTTTCCCAACATCGAGGGCTAGAGGGAGTTGAGCTTTTCCTCCTTTCCCAGGTTTGCTAGACTCTGGGGGAGAGGAAGGCAGAATGTTTCTTTGGTCCTGGCTGGGTGGCTCAGTTGGTTGGAGCATCATACACCAAAAAGGTTGTGAGTTTGATCCCCAATTGGGGCACTTACGGGAGGCAACCAATCAAACATATTCTCAGGTGAAGATTTAAAAAAATAAAAAGTTTCTTTGTAAGGCAGTCTTTTGTTAGGGAGAAAAGAATAGAATGCTCTGAGCATATTTCAAAATGGTTAATCCCCCACCTTACCTCTCCACACAGCCCCATCCCAGCTAGAAGCACAAGGAGAAGCTCCAATATTCACCTTGAGAAACTAGTAAGGTTCCTATCAGTAAAACTCATAAAAGTGTGGGAATCTCCCTATGATGGGGTCCTCAGAGTGTTTAACTCTTAACCTAGTCCACACAACGCCCACAGAAATTCATCAAACAGTTTAGCTTTTCCTACCAGCACTGGCTCCAGTGGCTAACTTTTGCTCCAGGGCTGCTTCTGCTGGTTGCTGCCTCTCTCTCCAGGTTTGGGAGGCAGTGGTTTCCCCTATGACTTCAATTCTCTAATGGATGTAAGAGGAGTTGTTGGTTTCAGTTTGTTCAGCTTGTTTGCTTTTGTGAGGTTGTCACTAATGACTTCCAAGCTCTTTACATGTCAGACCAGAAGATCCTATATAATAAAAGGGTAATATGCAAATTGACCCTAACAGTGGAAGGACTGGAATGACCAGTCGCTATGATGCACACTGACCACCAGGGGGAAGACGCTCAATGCAGGAGCCTCCCCCTGGTGGTCAGTGCGCTTCCATAGGGGGAGCACCACTCCGCCAGAAGCCAGCTCACGGCTGACCAGCACAGCAGTGGTGGCGGGAGCCTCTCCCACCTCCAAGGCAGCACTAAGGATGTCCAACTAACAGCTTAGGCCCGCTCCCTGGTGGACATCCCCCAAGGCCTCCTGGGCTGCCAGAGGGATGTCTGACTGCCAGCTTAGGCCCGATCCCCCAGGGAACACCAGGCCTCTAGTAAGAAAATAAAACTGTCCACAAAGGAAAGCCCAGCCTAGATGGCTTTACTGGTGAATTCTACCAAACATTTAAATAATTAATACAATTCTTTTTATATATATATATATATATATATATATATATATATATATATATATTTATTGATTAAGATATTACATATGTGTACCCTCTACCTCCCCCCTCCCCCCCGCTCATCCCCTCACCCCCCCGTTGTCCGTGTTCATTGGTTAGGCCTATATGCTTGCATATAAGTCCTTTGGTTGATCCTTCCCCCTTGCCCCCACCCTCCCCTACCTTCCCTCCAAAGCCCGACAGACCAATCAAAGCCTCTCCGTCTCTGGATCAGTCCTTGTTCATCAGTTTATGTTGTTCATTATATTCCACAAATAAGTGAGATCTTGTGGTATTTATCCGCTCTCCAGTTCCATCAATGCTGTGGCAAATGGTAAGAGTTCCTTTTTCTTCTTCCTCTTCTTAAAGAATACCTTTCAGCATTTCATATAATGCTGGTTTGGTGGTGATGAACTCCTTTAGCTTTTTCTTATCTGTGAAGCTCTTTATCTGACCTTCCATTCTGAATGATAGCTTTGCTGGATAAAGTAATCTTGGTTGCAGGTTCTTGCTATTCATCTCTTTGAATATTTCTTGCCACTCTCTTCTGGCCTGCATGGTTTCTGTTGAGAAATCAACTGACAGTCGGATGGGTACTCCCTTGTAGGTAACTGACTGTCTTTCTCTTGCTGCTTTTAAGATTCTCTCTTTATCTTTTGCTCTTGGCATTTTAATTATGATGTGTCTTGGTGTGGTCCTCTTTGGATTCCTTTTGTTTGGGGTTCTCTGCGCTTCCTGGACTTGTAAGTCCATTTCTTTCACCAGGTGGGGGAAGTTTTCTGTCATTATTTCTTCAAAAAGGTTTTCAATATCTTGCCCTCTCTCTCCTTCTGGTACCCCTATAATTCTGATGTTGGTACGCTTGAAGTTGTCCCAGAGGTTCCTTACACTATCTTCATATTTTTGGAATCTCTTTTCTTTTTTCTTTTTCGGTTGGGTATTTTTTGTTTCTTTGTATTTCAAATCTTTGACTTGATTCTTGGGATCCTCTTGTCTTCTGTTGGATCTCTGTAAATTATTCTTTATTTCAGTCAGTGTATGCTTAATTTCTAGTTGGTCCTTTTTCATGTCCTCCATGGTCTCACTATACTCCTTGAGGGATTCATTAAATTTATCGGCCGTTTCCATAAAATTCTTGACAAACCTTATAAACGTGGCCTTGAACTCTATATCCAGTCGTCTGGCCTCCTCCGTTTCTGCCAATTGTCACCTGTTTCTTTGTCTCCGCATTTTGGCTGCTTCCCTGTGTTGATAGAGTGGCCTGCACGCCAGGTGTCCTGTAGGGCCCAGTGGCTCAGCCTCCCCAGTTACCTGGGGTGGACACTCTTGGTGCACTCTTGGTGCCTTGGTTGATGTAGGATCACTGGGAGGAATTGACCTCCAGGCCAATTGGCTGTGGGAAGCAGCTGTGTCTGAAGTGGGAGAATGGTCCCCCTCTGACCACTGGGTACAGTGGCTCCTGGATCTAAGGAGGTGCTAATTCAGCCCCTGCCTGAGGCCACACAGCCGGAGCCACGAAGAGGCTCAGCTGTGAAGCAATGCAAGCCGCTGGGGGGCCTTGGGCCTTCTCTTGGAAGTTCCAGGTCTGCTTGGCTGGGCTGTAGTTAGGTACATTGACATGCAAAAGCCTCTGCTGCAGCCTGTGTGGGGCGGGGTCTCAGGGAGTCAAAAGGGTGGAGAAAGAAGCTATGGCTGATTCTCCACGCCCGGAGTCGCGAGTCTCAGTGTCCCGGTAACGGCTGCAAGCACCTCTGAGGGAAATCCGCCCTCAAGTTCGCCCGCTGCCGCCTGACAGACCAGCCTCTCCCCGTATGAGTCCTGGGTCCCCAGAGACTTCCCAGAACTGGAGTTCAGAGCAGTCGGGAGCTTGTGATTCAAAAAAACAGCTGCGTCCTCAGGTGCCACCCCCTTTCCGCGCGCGCGAGCCGCCGCCGTACCTCTGCACTCAGCCTCCGCAGCTCCTCTGGCTCTCAGCGTGCTTTTCTTTTCTTCTAGTTGTAGAAATTACACTCAGCCAGCCTTCCTGTTGTTCTGGACGATGTTTGCTCCGTCCTTTGTGGTATTTTTCAATTGTTGTGGGAGGCGACTATTTCCCGGTGTTTATCTATGCCGCCATCTTAGTTTCTAATTAATACAATTCTTCACAAACTCTTCCAAAATATATCAAAGTAGGGAACCCTTTCCAACTCATTCTATGAGGCCAGTATTAACCTGATATCAAAATCAGACAAAAATATCACACAAAAAATAAAACTACAAACCAATATCCCTTATAATTATAGATGCGAAATTCCTCACCAAATCCAGCAACATATAAAAATAATTATATACCATGACCAACTGGAATTTAACATTTGAAAGTCAGTCAATGTGATATACCATATTAATAGAATAAAAAACAAAATCCACACAATCATCTCAATAGATGCAGAAAAATCATTTTACAAAACCCAAGAGCCTTTCATGCTAAAAAACACACAGCAAATTAGGACTAGAAGGGAACTTCTGCAACCTGATGAAAGTATTTATGAACAACTACAACTAACATCATACTCAGTGATAAAAGATTGAATGCTTTTCCATTAGGATTAGGAACAAAACAAGAATATCCGATCTTGCCATGACTATTCAACAACAGACTGGAGGTTCTAGCTAAGCAATTAGGGCTGACATTAAAGGGATTAAAGGCATCCAGGTTGGAATGGAAGAAGTAAAACTCTAATTACAGCTGGTATGGTCTTGTATATTGAAAAGCCCAAAGAATCCATTTAAAACTATTCGGACTAATAACAAGTTCAGCAAGGTTGCCGAATAGAAGATGCTGACAGCCGAAGTGGTTATGGGTATTAGGATCCACTGCAGTAGTAGGAAGTATAACTTAGAAGTAGGTTGTTGCTAAGCCTTCTGAGTTCAGGAAAGGAAAGATCTATTATGAGATGGAAATGATTTTAAACCAATCTGAAGAAAAAGGGTGCGCCCAAGGTTGAATAATAAACATTGATTAAATATGCAGCCACACAGATGGTGCCTCTTAAAAATCTCTAAAATGATAGCACATGGCTGAAGCTCTTATGGTTTTGATGAATCTAGTCCTTATGATTATATAGCTGAACTTGGCACAATTCTGACACGTAGTTCCTCTGGCAAGCTTTCCATTTCGTCCTAGTATACACACAAAACTGACTTCTAAAGGAAGGACCAGGGAGATAGAACAGTCCAATCTATGCCTTAAATAAAATAGGGGGCGCGGGAGACTGGAAGGGGGGGAAGGGCTGCAAATACAAGAGTTTTTAAGGATATTCTTTTGCAATGTTTCCGGTATGTAATCCACAGGCCAAAGCAGGCTCATCTTTACCTGCTTTCCACTGAAAACATTGCTTCTCAGGCCCAGTCCTAAAGCCCTTTCCAAGGCGGCTGAATTGTAGTCTGGCTTCTATGACCTTAGCATCTGTAACCTTTATCATATGGGTGTAAGGTTTCCAGGAGAGTTTTTAAAATTAATATTTTATTTTAAAAATACCATAGGTCCTTATATAGTCTACTACTGAGCAACTCTTTGGGACTTTTCCACAGTTCAGCATTTTACACATATTAAATTCCCTTTGCAAATAGAGGCCAGATTCCATCTTGTTGTTGTTTTTTTTGTTTTTGTTTTTTGTAGCTTTGATGGAAACTCTGCAGAGTAGATGTAAAAGAAAATGAAAAATAATACCAGTTTGATTATTGAGAATGTGACTTTGCAATCCCTGATGCAAGAGAACTTTCCTCATCTTCCAGGGCCGGATTCAAAGAAGCCTCCAGTGCTGGGGCCAGAGCCACAGAAGTGGCCTGCAGGTTGTGGTCATGAAGAGATGGGAGAGAAGGCATAAGAAGCAGAGAGGGTGCTGGTAGAAGAGAGACAGTGCCCTCTCCAGGCCAGGAAGGCCAGGAAGACAGACAAAAGCCCTCAGACTCACCCATCACCTGCAGGGGTGTCTGTGAGAAAGGGCGGCTGGTGTTCCGGTTGTTCAGTTCTTAGCCCAGGTGGCAAGGACTAAGGACAGAAGGCCAGAAAGTGCCGGCTTCCAGAGGAACTGAAGATGGATCTACTTCTACCTGCAGGCCCAGCAAGGAGGCCATGGAGTGTAGAGACTCACTGCAGGCTCAGCCAACACCTCAGAGGCCGGGGCCAGACTGCGGAGACCTCAGGGGAGTGTGGCACCGGGCTACCAGCTGCTGAAAAATGTGGTCCAGGCTCACAACGCTCAGCAGCTGCCAAGTTTCCTTCAACAGGCCCCGGGGGAGGGAGGGGAAGGGGGAGGTTGCTGGGGTTCCCACTTTTCCATACCAAACTCTAGGTCCAGCAGCTGTGCCATGTAATGACCTCCTGAGAGAAAACAAGCAAGCTCCTGGCTGGCAGTCGGGTAGGAAGAGCCTTTGGCCTCCCCTTCAGGCCTACTTCTCTCCACGGGAAGAGCACAGGGAAGGGAGGGTGCACAAGAAAGCCAGCTGCAGCTTCACCACCTCTCCCAGCCGCTGGGGCCATCAACACACCCGGTGCGGGGAGGGCACACAGAGCGCTGGATGGAATCTGAGGTTGAAGTTGAAATTGCAAAATGAGTGAGAGTAAATGCCAACAACCAGAATGAGAGTGCTCTACTAAGTGTGAGTGAGTGAAAAATTATGGAATCCCGCTGAGAAGTCGCTGCCCCGGCTGGAATGCCAGGACTCGTGGTTGGCAGAGCGTGGTTGGGATTTATTGGGAAGACAAAGACTTGCTTTTATTCACTGGAAAGATGAAACCTCCAATACAAGCTCTAATGCACCTCCATTCTCACCTGTTGTTCCAAGAGTCAAGACTTCAAGGGTAGTGATTGGGTGTAGAGAGAGCTCTGGAACCAGTGAGAAGCAGGTGTGAGACCTGCTTACTAGCTGTGTGGCCTTGGGTAAGTCCAACTCCTCTGTGCCTCAGTTTCCTTATTTGTAAGTGAGAATGTTACACAGTTCTTGTTAAGATTAACTAAGAGAACTATGTAAAGTATATATCCCTAACCCACTCACTTCCCTCCTGTGTCCACTCCACAGTCCAGGCCACCCTTAGTCTCACAAAGACAACAGCAATAGATTACAAAGGGGTCTCCTTGCTATCACTGTTTTTTATCTGCTTCGTGGTAGAGGACCTATAACATAATTCACCATTGTAACCATGGTTAAGTGTACAATTTAGTGCATTCACAATGTTATGCATCCATCCCCACTCTCTGGTTCCAGAACAGTTTCATCACCTCAAAAGGAAACCTTATATCCATTAAGCAGTCGCGCTCATCCTCCCTTCCCCAAGTCCCAGGCTGCCCCAATCTGATTTCTGTCTATAGAGTTACCTATTCTGGGCATTTCATGTAAATGAAATCGTACAATATGTGACCCTTTGTTTAGCTAATGTCTTCGTGGTTCATCCACGTTGCCACAAGTATTGGTACTTCACTCATTGCTTTTACTCTTGCCCCCTATTGATTTTCACAAAGATGCCAAAGAAATCTTTTAAAAACATAGTATTCTCTTGTTTAAAACTTCTCAGCGCCTGTTCTTTGTACTTAGGACAAAGCACAAAATTTTTTAACATGACCTTCGGCAGTGGTTCTCAATCTTCTGGCCCTTTAAATACAGTTCCTCATGTTGTGCATAAAATTATTTTCATTGCTACTTCATAACTGTAACATTGCTACTGTTATGAATCATAATGTAAATATCTGATATGCAGGATGGTCTTAGGCGACCCCTGTGAAAGGGTCGTTCGACCGCACAGGTTGAGAACCGCTGCTCGAAGGGCTAGATCACCGGCCTTTGCCTATTGCTTCACCACCATCTCGCTCCACATCTCTTCCTCGCTCTCTTTTTCCAGTTGCATTGACCTTCTCAGTGACCTTGAAGCTTTTTCCTGTGCACATTTCACTGCCTGAGATGCTCTTCCCTCCCCTCTTTGCCTTCCTCAGAGAAACCTTCCCTGGCCCCTCAATCTAAATTACGTTGCCCCATATTCTCTCAACACACCTGGTATGTCGCTTTATCGCACACATCGCAATTTGTGATTAAGCAGTTAAGTGCTCATCTGTTTAAAATATACCTCTTCCCTGATAGACTGTAAGCTCCATGAAGTCAGGGGACAAATTTCTTTCCTTTACTGGTGTTAGCTCAGAGTCTAGCACCATGCTTACCATCGGATAGTTGCTCAAAAGCCGTTGGTGACTGAGGAATAAATGCGTGCATTTTCCAGAGCAGAAAGGGTGGGAAGCAGTAACTCAGCCGCTACTGCTATTAGCCTAATCTCCAATTGCTCAGATGGGCCTAAGCATTCATTTACCCTTATCATCACCATTATCATCAACAGTGACTTCCTGCTGACCTAATGCTGGCTGCAGTGTAGCAGCCTCAGAAAAAACACACTTTCTGGGTAATTCCATTTCTCCGCCTACAATTTTCACCCCAGGCAGCTTGAAGCTGGAGACTAGCAGCTGCCCCGCAGAGAATGACTGCAGGGCAGCCAAGAGACCGCGAGGCCGGTTCCTGGCGTCTGTCCTTTTGCTGCCTAAGTCACCTTTAGAGCCACGGTTCTGCAATTCCCCACTCACAACACACTTCATTGGACAAAGACACATCCCAGCAGCACCTGCTCACTGTCCTGAAAAAAACACACACACACAGAATTCAGGAGAAGAATGGCCCTGCCTTAACTGAGGCACCAAGCGAGGACCAACATGAGTAATGACTAATTCACGCCAGCAACAAAGGCTTAACATTAGCATTCCCCCCGCAGGAGAGCAGCCTGGGGACCACCAGGGAACCTGGACCACACTCCAAGAGCATCTCTCCAGGAGGACTGGGGAATTTCCGGCTAACTTCTCTGACTCTATTATTGTGGTCCCAGATGAGACCCAACCCAGTTAAGTTAGAATCTTTTTTAACCAAGAGCAGAACCCACCGCGCTCTGGGCAGCTCACCCCTCTGCACTGCCACCCACCCTCCTGCCTTTGTGCCTCCGTCAGCTGGCACCATCTGCCTCCCATTCTGATGGTGTTCCCCATGTGCACATGTCTTGGTCTGGGCGCATCTGGAGCTAACCATCGAGGTCCATTAATTCCAGTGCTCCAGGGCTTAAAAACAATCAGAGGCCACAAGTGGGCTTTAAAAATAATAAGAGACCACAAATAGAGCTCTTCGCATTCTTCTCCCTGGCTCATCCCTGCAAAGGAGTCCCAAGTCCCATAGAACATTGGGTAATACATTCAGCTAGTCCAGTGGTCAGCAAACTGCGGCTTGCGAGCCACATGCAGCTCTTTGGCCCCTTGAGTATGGCTCTTCCACAAAATACCAACTTCTGAGCATGGGCCATGAAGTTTCAATCGCACTGTACGTGCCTACCCGCACGTGGTATTTTGTGGAAGAGCCACACTCAAGGGGCCACAGAGCCGCATGTGGCTCGCCAGCTGCAGTTTGCCGACCACTGAGCTAGTCCATCAGCAAGTATTTGCTGAACATTACCGAGTGCCAGACACTGGGGTTGGGGACCAAGGATACAATGGTAAACAAGACAAATATGGTCTTTGTCCTGATGGATTTTACAGTCTAGTTGGGAATAAATCACTATATGACTTAGTAACTGTATGACGATAGAGATGAAGGATCCTTGATAGCTAATAGGAGGAACTGACCATTCATCAAGATTTGGGGAGGGAAATCAGAGAAGGCTGCCTGGCTATATTAAATAAATATAGCTCTAGCTGGGTGACTCAGTTGGTTGGAGTGTCATCCCATACACCAAAAAGGTTGTGGGTTAGATTCCCAGTCAGGACACATACCTAGGTTGTAGGTTCGATCCCTGGTCGGGGCATGTACAGGAGACAGCCAATCGATGTCTTTTTCTCTTTTTCTCTCCTTTCCTCTCTCTCTCAAAATCAATAAAAACATATCCTTGGCCAAGGATTAAAAACAAAAATAATGAATATAGTTGGATGGATGGCCATGCATGGATCAATGAAGGATTATGAATACTATAATTACATGAACCTATGGTGAGAGAAAGAAGGACATGTAATTTCTTTTGAAAGGAAATGCTCTTGAAGTCACATCATCACTTTAACTTACCTCCCATTGATTCAAACAGAGTCCCCTGGCCACATCTAATTGCAAAGAAGGTGGGGAATGTCTTTAGCTGGGCAGGCCATGTTGTCTGGATGAACTTCAAGGTACCCAAGGGAGAGAAAGACAAGGCCTACTGCAGAAAATAAATAGGCTCTGGCCCAGGTGAGGACTGCAAAAACAAGAGTGCCGGAAGCCGGTCCATCCTTGCTGCTTGACACAGTCGCTGCAGGAAAGAAACATCTGCACAGCATATGTTTCAAGGGACCTGGCGTATATAGCATACTGTTCTTAATATGTTTGCTCCCCTTAGCGCTGTGTGTTTTAACCAAGGTCACCTCTCCGAGAAAGGTTGTTTCCCCAGGTAGGAATTTTTCCCTGAAGTCAGGGAGGGGATGCTTCTCCTAGAAAGGTTGTTTCCCCAGGTAGGAATTTTTCCCTGAAGTCAGGGAGGGGATGAAACTCCTTAACTAAGTGCCAGGCGGGTAGTTAATCACTACAAACAATCATGCTTAAGCTACATAATCTTTACTCCCTGGAATGGAGATAAGAAACGCCCTAACCTTTGTAATAGAAATTGACAGGATTAAAATCAACTGGGATAAATACGGATGTAACAAGACAATAAACAGCAGAACCTCTCTGGAGATCCAGACCAGAACTTGGCTGGAGATCCTGGCTGGAGATCCTGGCTGGAGATCCTGGCTAGGCTGCTGATCAACTGAACGCTGTCTCCGTGTCATTCCTTCTTCACCGACTCCATCTACGCCTCTGGGAACCCCTGGACCCGCTGGGGTTGGACCCCGGCACAAGAGATTTATCAGGCAGGTTGAAAATAAATTAGTAAGCTCTATAATAAACACAGATGTCAAAAAGCACTCCATACACCCATGTATGAAATCAAGAGGTCGGTGGGCTAGTGTAGAGGATATTTGTTTTGAAGTCTCCCCTAAGACACCTTCCTAAAGGCACCAAAATTCTTTTGGGACAATCATTTCCTCCCCGTTGGATATGGTCTCACAGGACTGTGATCAGGACCATTTTTTCCCTAGCGGTGGTACTAGCGAGAATCCAACTGGATGTCTTAACTTAGGTCTCCCAAAAGTAGGCCATGAAGCATTTGGGAGGAAGCATTTTATTTGGAAGGTGATTCCCAGGAAGCAATGTGAAGAAGAGGATGGAGAGAGAAAAGGAGGAAAGTATAGACTCGTGGCCACATGACTGCTGTGGGAAACTGAGGCTCCATCCCATTGGGACCCTCTGAGGGACTGTGTGGGACACCCCTCAGGTTGTCTCCCCCCGGGGAGCAGAAGTTGGGGTATTTATACATCAGCTCCTGTTCCTCGCTATTGAGGATCACTTTTGGGGAGTGGAGTCCCCAGCACTTCTGGCTGCCTGGCTGTAGGCTGAACAAAACCCAGGGGTAGAGAATGCTCTGAGGCAGGAAAAGACGGGAAGCCCAGAGAGAGCATGTAGGCAACTGACTTTAGGTGACCTCCAAGGGAACATGGTTGGTGCAAAGAGAGCATCTGTTCCATAGCCAAGGTAAGCCCCGTGAATGCTCGCTCCCAGAGACTGAAAGAGTGGCGGCCCATCACTGCCCTGCCCAGACTGCTCCTACCACAGACCCTCCTTAGGTGGCCCCTTCTAGAGATGCCTTGGTTCCTCTAGTGCAGTGGTCGGCAAGCTGCGGCTCGAGAGCCACATGCGGTTCTTTGGCCCCTTGAGTGTGGCTCTTCCACAAAATACCACGTGCGGGCACACACATACAGTGCAGTTGAAACTTCGTGGCCCATGCTCAGAAGTTGGTATTTTGTGGAAGAGCCACACTCAAGGGGCCAAAGAGCCACATGTGACTCGCGAGCCGCAGTTTACTGACCACTGCTCTAGTGCATTTCCAGGTCTGGTTCTCCAGGTCCTCTGCCATTTCTGGAAGCTTCCAGAATCCTTCCAAAACTTCCAATAAACCTTTGGTAATGTTTCTGTCCTTTGTAACCAGGAAGCATCACTGGTGTACACCTAGAGAGTTGGTACACCTGAAGACTTCATACTCCTGGACACCTGGTACACCTGAGATCTCGGCCTCTGATCTGGGCCTTTAAGAATGTAAGTCATCTCTCTGCGCTTCGGTTTCCTCATCTATAAAATGAAAGGATGAAAATAGAACTATTTCCAAGTTTCCACTCAGTGATAAGATTCTATGATTTGATTTAAGCCAAACTGATAGTCAAACGAGAGAAACTACGAGACTCATTCCTATAGTCAGACTCCCAAACTCCACTCTCGGCTGGTGTTATCACCTCCTGTAAATGGTAATGGGCTCCAGGATCTTGCAGGTTGACTCTGTCCTAAAACCAGAAAAATGACAACAAAGGTCAGCTCCCAGATTTTACCCCTGGCCTACTCAGAAACTGACCAAAAGAGACCGCTTCAGGAGAGTAACACAAGTGTTTTGCTTTTATGCAAAGGAATTCTGGGTAGAGATAAAGCCAGGCTGCCCACAGAATTCCTATGAGGCCGAATTCCCAGAGCATACGTCATTGGATTTCTCTTTCTCACTCCCATCACTGCTGCTCTGGAAGGAGGAACTATGGGGCACAGAGAGAGTGACAGCCATAGTCCATTGTTCTCCTACCTGGATCCCATGAGCAAATGCCCGAGTTGGAAAAGGGATGAAGCTGTGGTCTGTTATCACCGCCCAGCTAATGATACGGTGAACAAATGTAGCAATGTTGCGGAAAACCAGGAGATTCAGGACTCTGGCTCCCAGTGAAGTTATGATGATTTCCCAAGACAGTCAGGGTGGAGCAGAGATGCGGCTGATAAAACGCATGGTATGGATTGAACAGCATGAAGACAGCAACTGACTGCAGCTGTCTGCGCGATTTGGCAGCCGCAACTCTTCAGACAAATCTAAACAAATCACCCTCCCTGTCTTCCTGATGCCTCTGGAAAAGCCCCATAATGACGGCTCCGCGCTGGCCTCCGAGGCAGGGGTGAGGAAAATGTGCGGATTCCACAACTTCAGGGCTCTCCTAGGGCTCCTGCTCAGTGTAGCAGCTGCCACCCTTCCATGGATTTGGCTGTTTTCTGCAAAATCCAACCTTTCATTAACTATTCATATGTTTGCAGGCCTTCCCACTGTGCCCATAGCTAGCATCCCCCCCACACCCAGCCTTATGGAAACCCAGCACCCAACAGGTAGCCCCAGCTGGGAGAAGCTGAGATTTGCCCTCTGCCCGCCTAGCCATGCCTTTCCAACTCCATTTCCAAGACTAAGTGGGTCCATGCATGTGGCCATCACCTGGGGGCACATCTCCAACCCTGAGTCCTGGCAGCGGCCTTACCCCATCTCTCCTGCAGATGCCAGGCTGGCTGGAGCTCTGCTTGGCAGCCACAGTCATCTCGTTAGACACGTTTCACTGGGAGGGAAGGGATGGATCTGCCCTTCCCAGTCTAGAACATGATGTGGAATGGGGTGGGGTGGGGTGGGAAAGAAATCCTGCCCATTGAAATCCCCTCCCCTTACACAAATGGAAGACTGACAACACCTGCTCTTTTTGCATGGGCTGCATTTTGGTGAAGTAGCCCTGGAAAGGCAGGTTCCAAAAAAAGTGTGACTGGCCACCAGCAGAGGCAGCTGGGCCCCTGCAGAGAAAGTTGTGGCCTGCCAGTATGCCATGGCTTAGGGACACTGGGGAGAGAACAAATCCTGGCCCTCACAGGAACTGCCCCTCCGCTAAGCGAGCTTGGGAAGGGCGGTGAGAGGCTCTGACAGCAGCCAAAACAGCCCAAGTGGCCTGGACAGGACAGGGGCTCCTCCAGGAAGTCAGCTCCCCCAGGGGAAAATGTGAGGGGGGGTGGGGAGAAAGGAGGAAGAGAGGGAGGGGTAAGGGAGGGAGAGAGGTTGAGAATGAGAGAGAGAGAGAATAGAGCTTCTCTATGTGGTGATTATAAGTGAACATAATCACAGAAGAAACACCTGAGCGCCTAGTTTGCTGCCATGTACACAGCAGGTGCTCAATAAAAACTTGCTGGTGATGGAGTTAAATGTGACTTCCTAGACACAGCCTGCTCTACTGTAAGTGAGATAAATATCTGTTGAATTGAATTGAATTGAAATAGGCAGCAGGTTAGTGGTGTAATTTGAAGAGCAATGAAAACAAATGGTTCCCGGCCTTCAAATCTCTCCTACTGGAGCTGCCAGAGTGCTGGAAATTTCCAGAGTCTTCTTCTGGTTAATGGAGTCATGAAAACCTTGTTGAAAAAGCAAACATTACCTGGGAGCGATAGCCCATGGAGCGCCTATGATCTCTCATTCATCCAGGATGGCACGCTGAATCCAACCCAGGAGGCAGTGCTGGCGGATTCACAGGAGCTGCTGGAGTTCTGTCCTGAGAAGCTTCCGGGGCCACAGCTGCTCAGCAGGAGGCAGGCCCGTGGGCAGTCCCTGACATCTGCATGGTGTGGGAAAGGTTGATATGAAGTGTGCCAGGTGTTTGTCATCCCTGCCTCTTAGTCTGAATTCTTTGAACATAATAGCCCCACCAAAGTTCAGGCTCCTAAGGAAAGGAAAGCTGGGGTGGACATTGACAAGTTAGAAAAGGTCCAGAGCATGAGCCACTGGTGGACATGGGCCACTGATGGGCATGACCATGATGGGCATAGGCCACTGATGGGCATAGGCCACTGATGGGCATAACCACTGATGGGCATAGACCACTGATGGGCATAGACCACTAATGGGCATAGGCCACTGATGGGCATAACCACTGATGGGCATAGACCACTGATGGGCATAACCACTGATGGGCATAACCACTGATGGACATAGACCACTGATGGGCATAACCACTAATGGACATAGGCCACTGATGGGCATAACCACTGATGGGCATAGACCACTGATGGGCATAACCACTGATGGACATAACCACTGGTGGGCATAACCACTGATGGCATAGACCACTGATGGGCATAGACCACTGGTGGGCATAGGCCACTGATGGGCATAGGCCACTGATGGGCATAGACCACTAGTGGGCATAGGCCACTGATGGGAATAGGCCACTGATGGGCATAGACCACTGGTGGGCATAACCACTGGTGGGCATAACCACTGATGGGTATAGACCACTGATGGGCATAGACCACTGGTGGGCATAGACCACTGATGGGCATAGACCACTGATGGGCATAGGCCACTGATGGGCATCGACCACTGGTGGGCATAGACCACTGATGGGCATAGGCCACTGATGGGCATAGGCCACTGATGGGCATAGACCACTGGTGGGCATAGGCCACTGATGGGCATAGACCACTGATGGGCATAGACCACGATGGGCAGTGCGAGCCATGTGAGTTGGGGGTAGGAGACTGAGGAAAGGTATCTGAAATCTAACCTCACCTCTTTCAATCCTGCCTGAGTGGCTGCTCACTACAGGCTCTCCTGTCTAGAGGAGGACTACAGCTTTCCTCTCCCGTTACAGGAACGTGTCTGGCCCTTGTCAAACTTTCCCATCAAGTACCCCCAACAGCAGAGGAGAGCGGATGGGTCATTCTCTGGGCACCCAGGGATAGTGCTAACAGCCTGCCAAAAGCAAAATATGTCTTTGAAGTCTCCATTTTAACTTGAGAATTCATGTAAAGTGTACGTTCTATCGTACAATGTTTGCTTTCATGTCGAAATATTTAACTTACTTATCTGGCTCTATTATAGTACTGTTATCTGCTGTCACAGATCAAGCCCAAACCCTGGGTGATTTAACATTTAGAAATGCACTTTTCACTCACATGAAGTTCATGTGGGTGTGGCTGGGGGCTGGACAGCCTGACCCTGGGTCTTGTGACTCTACTTCCCTTCAGGACCCCTAAGTCTTCTCCATTCAGCTTCAGGTTGGGAGAGAGACTGCCTCTGCACTGCTTGAGCCCAGAATTGACAGCTACTCTCCCCATGTTCCATGAGCAAGGATTCAGCACATGGCCCCACTTAAATGCAAACAGAGCTGGGAAACACAGTCCCTAATTACCCAGCAACAACTCAGGGTAACTAGTATGTCTTTACGTTATTACTTAATGTCTTAAATTCTCCATCTCCAAAAATCAGGGAGAAAGGTTAATCTCCCAGAAAGATGTGCTTAGTTTTATCCCACATCTTGATTCATCCCAAGTACATTGCCGCATATTCCCAGAAGGGTGTTTACCCCCATTTAAGAAACACGTAAGTAGTCCATTTCAGTAAGTTTCCATTTCCATTTGTAGCCACAATGAAAACCAATTGGAATGGACTATCCTATTTTACCTCCTCTTCTCTCGGCTCCCTCTTTCTCTTCCTCTCAATCCAGTTAGGTACCATCAGGATTTTGAAAGTGGGCCCAAAGCCATATTGAATATTACCAGGAAATGGCTGGCTGGCTGGCTACCAAGAGGCCTTCCAAAGTGGCATTATCTTAATGAATTTTTCACGGTCCAAGGTCTGGCCAGAAGACTTACAGGTCCAAAAACTCAATCTTGTTAGTGTTCCAGAATTTGTCTGACTCAGGGTAAGGGGTTGACTTATGTGAACTAAACTCACAAAATACCAAGCTTCTCACCAAAATATCATACCTCCATTGGCAACAGGATGTGTGTCAGAAAGAGCAGATATTCACACTCTTCTCCCCAGCACTGTTCTCCCTGAAGAAAATCTACCCAGGAAATAAATTACAACCAGAAAGCTCCCTAGTGAGTCTGGAATCGGAGCAAGGGCAGTTGAGTTAGACGCCTTGAAAGCTTAATGGCTTCAGGCGGCCAGAATCTTTGGACCAGCCTTTCAGGGCTGCCTCTGGTCTGTCCTCTGTCTGAGTTCTATGCATACCAACTGCCTTTCTGATGGACATTCTCTCTTTAGGCACATCCACACCATCAGTGGGGTTACCGTCACAGCCATCCTCCGACACACACTGTCTTTGGGGTGCACTGTGTACGGCTGGCCTCATCCATTGAGTTAATTTTACAGTGTAGCTCTCTGAGCTTGGGAGAGGAGTAAAGGGGAAAAGGGTTGGGGTTCACTCATCACACCCACACCAGCTGATGTTTTCCTGCAATAGAATTTAAGAATTTATTTGGAACACAGAGATATTGGATATTTGTAGATCTTTGGTAAAAAACAAAATGCTTCTCTTCTCTTCTGCAGATACTGAGGCAGACACAGCAAGATGCTTGCTGGATTCCCAGTCAAGGTTATAACCCAGAGCAGCTGGCAACAAACACACACTGAAAGATGAATCCCAATCAAAGCCAAGAAGGGTTGCCAAGTTCAGTGCCAGGGGAGCGTGCCGAGCTTCCGTTGCTCTGGGTGAGGATGAGACTGGATAAGACAGGGGAAGATCACTAGTTGTGGTGCAAGAACCCAGCCTGAAAGCAAATGACAAGGAAGGTCCAAGTGAAACGGAGCAAGGTGGAGGCTTGAAAACCACGAGGGCATCCAGAGGCGCCTTCTTAACTGGGATTGGCCAGTTTAAAGCGTAGGACAGGGCCCAGACACCAGGCAGTCTGGGAAAGAAATCTTTGACTGGATCTGCAACATCCACAGGCAATCTGAGAGGGTGAAGAAGAAAGAGACTCAAGCACGGCGACCATGAAGGGCAGTCTTGCAGCCACTGCCCTCTCATCTAACCAGAATGTACAAAAGGGAACTGCTTTGCAGTTTCAGCACTGACAGTAATTGGCAGCTTGACTCCTGCGACTCACTACACCTCTCTGAGCCTTTCTAAAACTCAGCTTATCTTTCCTGTTAGCTGCATGGTGATCCTGAGCCTGCAAAGATAACGCGGCCTTCTAACCACACATTTATTAATATCCTATGCAGAAAAGATTATCTGCTGGGAAAAGTGGGGTTTTTTGCCTTTTTAACTTATAACATACATACATAAAAGTGTGCAAAAAGCCCTCGAACCAGCTCCCTGATTATTATACATGACACTTATCAGCATCTCAAAGCTTTCCTGTGTCCCTTCCCTGTCACTGCCTACCCCAAAAGCCACCAACATCCTAAGCTTCAAACAGGATGGTAGATTAGTTTCCCCTGATTTAAAACTTTATGTAAATGGAATCACATAGTATGTACTCTTTGGGGTCTGTCATCTTTTCACTCAGTTATTTGTGAGACATATTTGCATGTAGCTATGGCTGATTATTTTCTTCTAGCTGACAGTGTTCCCCTCTATGAACATGCCCAGTGTATTTGCCTATCGTATTATCCATGGACTTTCCAGTTGTTTTCTATTGCAGTGTTATGAAGAATGCCACTATGAAAATTCTTATTCATGTTCTTGGGTGCACATTTGTAAGCATTTCTATATTTTCTATCTGTTGCTGTGTAACCAGTTCGCACAGACTTCAAACAACACACATTACCCCACAGTGCCCATGGGTGAGCAGTCCTAACACAGCTGAGCTGGGTCCTCTGCTTCAGGGTCTCTCAGAAACTGCCATCAAGGTGTCAGCCAGGGCGGGGTCTCACCTGAAGTCTCAGCTGGGGAAGGATTTGCTTCCAAACTCCCACGGTGTTGGCCGAATTCAGTTTCCAGAAGACTGTTGGGCTGAGGGCCTCAGTTCCTACCTGGCTGTTGGCCAAAGGGCCCTTTTAGTTACGTATCATGTAGGCCTCTCCAACATCAAAGCATGGAAGCCAAGAAGGCAATAAGGGAAGTTACAATAGTATGTAACGTAATCATGGAAGTCACAGCCCATCAGAGTTATATTCTATTGGTTAGAAGAAGGTCACAGGTCCCACCCATGCTCAGGGGGAGGAGAAGTGGGGATTGCCATGAATTCCAGGAAGTAGGGGTCATTGGGGACCATCGTCATGTCTGCCTAGAACAATTTCTGTTGGGATTTTAACTTGGAATGGAATTATCTGGTCACAGGTCCCAACTTTAGTTAGGGAAATCCACTAGTTTGCCAATTATGCCAATTGAGCGTTTGTGAGATTGTGTTTTACCCAGGATTCCTTCTGATGTGAGTTATCAAATTGTTTCTGACCAAATTTAAAAAATGGCTCTGTGCACCATGAGAGGTGATACATTTAGGAGTGTGCCTTACTCCCTGACTGAGTTGAGAGGCAGACTCCTGAAGTCCCTGCCTCGGTACTCACCCCTTTCTCTATTATCCTTAAAGGCAACAAGTCCCTGTCAGTGCCAACTCCACCAGCACCTTCAGTATTAGTGGTCACCACGCCGTGGGATGAGGGGCCTGAAGAAAGAGTGTCACCCACTTATTTACTAGGTCCTACCAGTCTTAAAGGGGCTCTGAATCCCAGTAGCATAAAAGCTTCTAGTGTCATTCCTCTCTTCCATGGCAAAGCATACTGTAGACATCCCATAACTGATCGGAATACAGTAGGAGTAAAAACATTTCCAGGCATCTTCCCCCAAGAGGTGCCCTCTAGATCTCGCTATTTCAAATGGAGCACAAGCCCAGAAAGATAAGAATTTGCAGGCTAATGCAATGGGCCAAGAGCATTTTTTAGGATTTACATGAGTATAATTGATATTTCTGGCCACACGTGTCTAGCAGAGTAGACTGCTAAAAGCCATTAAATAACGGTAAGAACAGTACTGGGGTGGTAATATGAGAGAGCCTGAATTGGAAAAACTTCAAAATATTTCCGAAGACGTCTCCAGGGACAATTGACTTGAGTAGATTCTGCAGGAAATACCCTCCTGCGGACACCTGTGAAATGTTGAGGCTAATGGGGGCTTCTGAGGCTGATTGTGGAGGAGGCTGGGGGTTGCTGATTTTCTTCCACTGAATTCCATCTCCTTTGCTGCTTTCATTTCATTGGGGCTGTTAGTGTATCAGATGTAGAGAGTATTAAATGAAAGCATGCTTTTGTGTGGAAGTCATTACAGTGGACACCTGTTCACTGTTGAGTTTAATTGGACTACAGCTGGTACTGATTGTGTGTGAAGGGGGGCTGCTCCTCTCGCCTGAGGAGAAGTTCACTGTCAGTGGTAACAGTGGGGAAGTCAGTGCTATGAAGTTCAACCCCACGTTGCACAGTCAAGTACTCTACGTCCTGTATGCCTAGTTGCCTCCGAGGTGCGCAACAGTAAATTTAGCCCGACAAGGGGAAAAAGATGCCTGCATCTTTGGTCTACTTTATTAAATGAGCTCAGTTTCACACATGGAAGATTGAGGAAATATGGGGGAGATGATTGATATAAATTTAGCCTAATTATTTTCAAAAGAAATGACAAGTTTGCTCAGAATGATATTTTTAGTGGTATTAGCTGTTCACCTACGTTCAGATGAGAGGCATTGATACACATATAAATAGGAAGCCAATAATGTAGCTCAGGGGTTGGCAGATAGTGGCAAATCAAGATTACATTCCTGATTGAAGCACAGAAAAAGACGATGCCTGTAGACATATAGAATTATAACAATAAAAAGCTCAAGTCGTTGACTTAAAAAGAACAACTCTCATATTTCAGTAATTTGGACATAATTCATATTATTTATTCATTTAATATCAAAACACATGGAAATAATGAAATATTGACTCTACTTTATAAAGATCCTTGCTTCATGTTAATATTATTACCTTCTATGATTCTGAGGATAACCCTTGTGTCCCACTGATGACAAAGAAACCAGAAAGCATCCATGAAGCATATCTGCTGATACTTGGTTTAGGCTGTTCACCTTGGCTCATCCCTCTTTGTGGGGGGCAATAAGCACTGGGGGGCACGGCCCACCTCTGGGGGAGGCAAGACAGACGAGCTCCTGAGAGGAATGAATCAGATAGTAGTTGTACCTAAAAACTATTCCAGGACTTCATTTTTATTGTTTCAATATTTGCACAAGCCCTTTGCCCACAGGGTAAGAACGTATGTGGCCCTTTTCCTTGCTGGGAATGAGTTCATGTCACCACCCTCAGCCCAGAAGGGAAATTGAGGCTGAGAGTTTCCCTAGAGCCAATAGCAGACCAAGATGTAAAATACAGGCTGGCCTCTCCTACGTCAAGTTCAATAGCCCCTCCACAACCACAACAGCCTTGGTCTTAGAGACTCAGCTGCCCCTGAACTGCGTGGGACTCACCCAAGCGGGAATCCAGCTCCACTGGGCCATTTTCTAGGTCAGTCACTCCACCCCTGAGGAGGAACAAATGAAAATCTTTACAAAAAATCCTTTGTCAACTGTGAAAAGCCTTACAGCTACAGAGACATTTATGACTCAAGGGGCAGTTTTTCAGTCCAACTGAAAACAGATTTTTCTGCATGAGAAACTATGTTCTTGTGAAAGGCAACAGGGAGAGGTTTAAGGGAAGGAAGTGTTTGCTCTCTCTGCTCTCTTTTTGATTATTTACGATTAATGATTCCTTTCCAGCAGACACTCAATCCAGCACGGCTGCTGATCACAGGTGTTCTTCCCATTGTTTTCATTCTCCACTTTTGAACCAGACATTACAGTAGTGATCTTTGAGGAAACATACATGCATACACATGCACACACATGCATGCACATGCATGCGCATGTGTGAACACATGCATGCACACGCTGGCGTGTACATGTGTGCATACACGTGTACACGTGCAGACACATTCACACACATGCAGATATACAGAGGCACATCCCCTATTCCCCAGCACAGATGGTGAGCAGTTTGAGTTCATGTAAATGAGGTCACAGATACTTCCTCGTAGGCTTGCAGGGTCTTTCTATTGTTACACTATTCCCACCAGCACCCTAAGTAGTTAGAAAGCAGAAGATGCCCTTGATCAGATGGTGTGAGCAGATCACAGTGTTCAGAAGAAAGGCCCTGGAGAATTGTTTTCCTGGAGACCTCACACCTTCACCGCTGTGCTCAGCCAGATGTCACTTGTATCCAAAGAGTATGGCTGATGCTGGGTCTATTTGGCCCTTACATGAATAACACCACGGGGTCGGGCCAAAAAAAAAAAAAAAAAGATTGATGTTCATTTTCATGAACTAAGAAATAAAGCCACCCAGGGAGCATTTCCCAACTGAACTCAAACTGTACCACGTGTGGTGACTCAGGCTTCCTGAGAACAAATGCTGGCCTGCCTGCTGCTGGGAGTGATCCGGGAGCCGCTTGCTGTGAGCCTCGAAGGACACTGGTATCTAACAAGAGTAATGCGGCGAGGCCCTGCCTGCTTTTGGTTTGGGGGACCAGCCTGCACCACCTCAAGGGCACTTCCAATAGGAAAATAAATACAAATTTGAGTCAACCCGTGGGCCCAGGGCCATCACACAACGGCAGCACCTCAGAAATGCCTAAAGAATCTTGGCCGCGTGCATCCGGCCAATTCAGAAGCCACAGAAGAGGCCCGGGCTGGGCACTAGCAAAGACACCAAGTCTCCAGGTTGGTATACCCTTTAGGGGTCAGCCCTGTCTGTAGAAAGCTAAGCGCACCTCACTTTTGACCACTGGGGGATTTCCTGGGCCCACACGCTTGACACTTGCAGGTTTATGTCACCTCGGTGCCAGAGCCACAGCCTGCAGTGAGCCCTGCCCTCCTGCCTGGCGGCATGCCACGCCGTCCCACACAGCTGGTCCAAGCCCTCTTCCCGGATCACTCCGCCAAGCCTGGCCATCTCCCTAATTTGGCAGAGCAGCCGGGTCTTTCCCAGCCCGGGCCGCCTCTCTCTGCCTCCCCACCGCCAGCCTGGCAGAACTGCCCGCCAGGCGGGCTCGCCGCCCTGCACGCCCTGTTAGGTTGCACACCGAGACTGGGTGGGCACCGCCTCCCGCGGCTCCCTCCCGGAGCAGAGTCACATGTTCCTCCTCCCTGGCGCTGCTTGGCTTCGCTCAACTAATTCGAAACAGTGATCTCGAGACCAGAAAATGCTCTAATCCTGCCCTGTGGCCCAAGCTGCTCCACCCGTAGGAGGGACTGATCAGCTGCAGCAGAAAATTATCTACTTGGCTTGCTCATTAGTCACGGCCAGGGCAGGGCTCCTGGCTTTGTCCGTGTCCTGCAGGAGGTGGCATTCTGGCAAGGAGACCTACCCAGTTCTGTCGTCTTCCAGCTCCAGCAGATCCGTCAAGCCAGCCTCCTGCTCCCCATCCTGGGTCCCTCACGTTTCTGTCAGAGCAGAAGGGTACTTTTACTCATTCCGTTAGATCAGTGCCACTCACGGTGCAACACGCACCAGGGAATTTATCAAAAATGCAGCTCTCTGGGCTCTGGATCTAGAGGTTCCGATTCAGTAGTCTGGGGTGAGCCCCAGGAATCTGCACTTTTAATAAATACCTGCCCCAGGTGACTCCAGCGTGATGACTTAGGACCCTATCTTGAGAAACCACATCAGGAATTTGAAGTGCCCTGAGGCCAAGGATCTTGCTCGCCCCCAGTCCCCAGCTCTGATGCAGTGTTTGCACATGGAGGACTCAGCAAACACCTGTGCTGGAGGAGTGACCGAGCAATGGCAGCAAGAGACGCATCAGGTTCTCCAAGGGCTGTGAGCATGGGGCCTATCGCTCTGGAATAATCTGGAAGCATGTAGATGGAACAGCAGAGTTTACACCCTTTAACTTGGCTCTTCCTTTTGGGAGGAGTATACATAAAACATATGACAGAAAGGGTTAGAAAAATTATAATTTACGTGGGAGGAAACTTGGGTTCTCCCTGGCATAAGGCCATGGAAGGCTGGCTAGGTTGCCCCTGATGTTTTCTCATGAAAGAGTCCTACCTGGGCGCCGAAATGCAAGCGTGTGAGCCAGGTGCACGTGAAATGATGCAAAATGAATGAAGCAGACCCCACACAGTCTGTTCCCACAGACAAAGCTCCAACGTACACGTGGAAGGTTGTGAGTGGTTAGCGGCTGATGTTCATTTGGTTCTTTTTATGTGCAAAACCGCACAAATTCATGTGAACTAAATAAAAGCAAATGAGCCTGCTGCCACGTGGCTGGCCTGAGCTCCCGGTGAGCATGAAAATGATGGCAAGAGGCAGAAAGCTGGGCGCAGAGTAAAACCATCTGAGACACGCATTGGTCTTGACAGACAGAGGAAATCGCTCCCAGATGCCTAGGCATGGCCGCCTCCAGGTTCCTCCCTGAAGCTCCCTGCACAGGGTCTAGGCGGGGTTGAGGTCCCCACCCTCCTCTCCTGCCATAGATCCTCTCCATCACCCAGGTCCCCTTGGGCTGGCCCCAAGGGGACAATACACAGCCTCTGTCCACAAGAGGAGCTCCTGCCACCAGCCCTCCCCACGTGGCCCTTCCAAGAACATACAACAGAAGGCACGTTGCTGGCCTGAAGAGAACCAAAGAAGCTCAGTGGTTGTGTATTGACCTATTTACCAGGAGGTCACAGTTCAATTACCAGTCAGGGCATATGCCCAGGTTTCAGGCTCGATCCCCAGTAGAGGTCATGCAGGAGGCAGCTGATCAATGATTCTCTCATCACTAATGTTTCTATCTCTCCCTCCCTCTCCCTTCCTCTCTGAAATCAATAATAACATTTTTTTAAAATAAAGGACCAAAGAAAAGTATATTCACCGGGACATTTTCTTCCCTGAGCAGTTACACCCCCCGTGTTTCAGACATTCTCTCTCCCAGCACCTCCATTTTGGCCATTCTTCCCCCTGGGCCTGTGGCTTAAACAGGGGGACATTGCCAGAGGTAAGTTGTCAGAAGGTTGCCTTGCAGCTGCCCCCAGAGAAAGGCTGGCTGAGTAGCTGTATTTGAGGGAGTGAAGCTGGAAGAGCAAAGAGAAAGTGGTTTCTGAAACACCAAGCAGCCAGATCAGACCAAACAGCATTAGCAGTAGCATCGTTCCCCAAAGCCAAAGGAAGACGGAGCCAAAGAAACAGCACGTTTAAGCACCTGGCTCTGGCGCGAAGCCTTAGAAAACAAACACAAAGTGTAACACCATCTCACGCTGCTGACTGCACTAGGGCAGTCGGCCGGGAATAAAGCTCCAGGCTCTCTTATAAAATGAACAGAGAGCCCGGCCGGCGTGGCTCAGTGGTTGAGCATCGACCTTAGAACCAGGAGGGCACGTTTCGATTCCCCTTCAGGGCATATATGCCCAGGTTTTGGGCTTGATCCCCAGTGTGGAGCGTGCAGGAGGCAGCCCCAGTGTGGGGCGTGCAGGAGGCGGCCCATCAATGATTCTCTCTCATCATCAATGTTTCTATCTCTCTCTCCCTCTCCCTTCCTCTCTGAAATCAATACAAATATATTTTAAAAAATAAAATGAGGAGAGGGTTTAATTTTTTAACATTATCCCATGGGTCTCACAGTGATTCTTTTAACCTGTCTGGAGCAGGACACTGAGGCAATACATTCATAAGTGATGGACACAGGGACTTCGCATGTGGGCGCAAGGACCACTGCAGCAGCTGGAAAGAGAAAGGCAGAGGGTGCTGTCACTCACATTGGGCCACCAGCCTCCGCTTACCTCACCCTGGGAGGAAACGTGTGGAATTGTTTAGGGGATACAGACCCCAAACATTCTTTAATGGAAAGGCTGTTCTGCCCAACAAAATCGCACTCAACTTTTGAATGTCCCACCAGATAATCATATAGGAGAAAAGCTATTTATAATTTATCTGAGCCTGAACCTTAATTTGGATGTACATATAACACCAAGCATTTTTTGGCTTAGTCCCAATATTCACTGAATTCTGTAAATGCACAAGGTTGGGAAGATTGTGTTCTTTTGTTTTTTATTGTGATGAGATTCACATAAATGGCATGGATGGACCTGGAGAGCATCATACTGAGTGAAATAAGCCAGTCAGAGAAAGATAACTATCACATGATCTCACTCATATGTGAAATCTAGTGAACCAAATAAACTGATGTTCAAAAATAGACCCAGGACCTAGCCAGTTTGGCTCAGTGGATAGAGTGTCGGCCTGCGGACTGAAAGGTGCCGGGTTCAGTTCCAGTCAAGGGCACATGCCCAGGTTGCAGGCTCAATCCCCAGTAGGGGGCGTGCAGGAGGCAGCCAGTCAATGATTCTCTCTCATCATTGATGTTTCCATCTCTCTCTCCCTCTCCCTTCCTCTCTGAAATCAATAAAAAATATTTTTTTTAAAAAAAATTAGACCCAGAATCGTCAACCTCAGAGGGAAGGCAGAGGAGGGTGGGAAGGAGGAGGGTAAGAGATCAACTAAAGGACTTGTATGCATGCATATAAGCATAACCAATGGACACAGACAGTAGAGGGGTGAGGGCATGTGCTGGGGGGTTGGGAGCGGCTGGGGAGAGGCCAATGGGGGGAAAAGGAGACATATGTAATACTTTCAACAATAAAGAATTTAAATTTTTTTAAAAGAAAGAAAATACGAGATTTGAAAATTAACAGCAAAATTATTTGAAAATTTTCAATTATCAACCCCAATATATTATACATGGAGATGATTATTTTAGACTACATCAGTGAAAATCATGGTTTTTTCTTTATATAGAGATACATTGTATTTTTCTGAACCTAACTTCCACTTTTCAGATACTTGAGATGGTCAGGTTTATTTCTCAACTTTGTTAGACAACATTTCCCAGTAATTCAATCAAACACTGATTGAGGTGTTGTGAGGGTATTTTGCAGATGTGATTAAAGTCCATACTTGCGATTAAAAAAAAAATAGACCCAGAGACACAGAATCATGAACAGACTGTTGAACCTCAGAGGGAAGGCAGGGGAGGGTGGGTGGGAAGAGATCAACCAATGATCTTGTATGCATATATGCATAACCATGGATACGGACAATGGGGTAGTGGGGGCCTGGAGGAGACAGGGGGATGGGAGTGGGCTGGAAGAGGTTAATGGGGGGAAAAGGAGGACCAAGGTGATACTTTCAACAATAAAGATTTTTTTCAAAAAATGTTAGACATTTTTAAAAATTCACATAAATGAATTAACCACCATAAAGTATACAATCTAATGCACGAAAGGCACAAAAGTATGTTCACCTTGTGTGCAACCATCACCCCTATCTAGTTCCAAAACATTTCACCACACAGAAAGAAAACATTGGACTCATCAAGCAGCCACTTCCTACCCTCACCCTCATCCCCCGCCACACACACATTGGCAACCACCAATCTGTTTTCCATCTCTATAAATTTATGAATTTACCTGTTCTGGATGGTTGCCTCATATCAGTGGAATCATTCAACATGTAACCTTTTCTGACTGGTTCCCTTCACTTTGGATAATGTTTTCAAGGTTCATCCATATTGTAGCAACAATCAGTACCTCATTCCTTTTTATGGCTGATGTTCCATTGTATAGTTATTCCATATTTTGCTTACCTACTCATTCATTGATAGATAGATCGTTTCTACCCACTCTTTGCCTATTATAATTAGTGCTGTTACAAACATTCGTGTATAGGTATTTAGTTGAACACCTGTTTTCAATTTGGGGGCTTCTATACCTAGGAGAGGGTTTGCTGGGTCACTTGGTAATTCTATGTTTAGCTTTTTGAAGCATGTATACTTTGTTTTATATGAAACTCTACCAAAAGTTGCTCATCATTTTAGAAAGTCATCCTGCTGATGGCCCTGCCTAGATCAGTCTGCATTGTGGATATTGCTTTCATGATGATTGACATGTAGGTGTCATCATCTGACTACCTTAGTTATTATATCCAAGCATTTACACATTGGAAAACGTTATTTTATTAAAAGATTCTTTTTCTTGTATAGTATAGCCATGTCATATATTATTTTAAATGATTTATTTTGGTAAGTTATATTACCTTTGCAGATGAAAATAAGCAGCATTGTAAGTATTTTTTAAAGGAGGAGTTAAGTCTGATGGAGTTGAGAATCACCAGGAAAGTCTTTGTTGAGCTGCTATAACCATAACCCAGGTGGCTTATAAACAGCAACCATTTCTCACAATTCTGGGGGCTGGGAAGTCCAAGGTCAAGACACCAGCTGATTCAGTGTCCAGTGAGACCCCACAACCAGGTTCATAGACAGCTGCCTTCCCTCTGCGCCTTCACACAGTAGAGGGGGAAGGGAGCTCTCGGGTCTCTTTTATAGGATCACCAATCCCACTCCTGCAGGCTCTACCCTCATGACCTCATCACTTCCCAACGTCCTCACCTCCAAATGCCGTCACACTGGGGGCTAGGTTCCAACCTAGGAATGTGGGGAGGACACACACACTCGGTCGATAGCATAAAGGGTGTTGAACAGCATGCCAGCACTTTGCATCTCTCTCAAGAACAAGATGACATTGATATTGGAAGTGCTGGCCCGGCAGAGTGTTTACACATTTTGTCTAACAAATCCCTGTGGTTCCCAAACCTACAGCCCAAAGTTACAGGCGTGGTGGCCTCAACACAGTTAACTACTAAGTTAACTTTCAGGCTGTTAACTTATGCTGATTACAGTCAGGGTGAGGGTGTTGGGCAATATAGAGGGGGACATAAGATTGCTTCTACTCAGATGGGGGTGGGATGGGAGGAAATATTGACAAAGTGCCTCTTCCTAGAAGTTGCTCTCTTCCCCCAAAGCCTAGATAATAACTCCCTCCTAGCTCACGGTACAGAGAGAGAAGCCAGGCACAAATAGTAAAGCAGCGGAGCATTTTGAAAGGGGCAGCCTCCTTAAATTTCAGCTGCAGATCTGCACGGCAGTAAATTAGGAACAGGGGAAGACGGAGCCATAAAATAGTTGATAAAAACACTCTACTTAAAATATCACCCTACTCACTAAACTCATGAAAGTGCTTGCCTCTGGGATGTGGGGGAGGAAAATTTGATCAAAAGACACTTCAACTTTCTCTGTAATGTTTTATTTCTTTTATTTTAAAAATTCTTTCAGAAAATAGGTAAGCATATTGATATTGGCAAACCCTGGGAGATGAGAATACCGATGTTGGTTATACCCTCTTTGTGAAGTCTACTATATTTCCTTAAAATCAAATATATATATATATATATATATATATATATATATATGCACATATACATACATATGCACATATATACATATATAAAATCTTAAAGCAATTCAAGGTAAACACTGAGCAAACTCAGTAGTTTGTATAAACCCTAAATGTGACAGAGCTAGTGAGGGTCACAGGAAAGTGGGCCACACGGGAACAGGACAGCAAAAGGAGAGGAAAGCGGGAGCAGATCAGAGCAGAGACCTTCCCCATGACCTCTTCTGCAGTTTGGAGAAAGGTTTCAACAGTTCACCCTTCTTACAAGATAATGGGAATGAATATCAGAAGTCATACGCAATAGTAATTTTGTTTGTTGTGTTTATAGACATTGAAATTATTGCTTTGGATTCTGTAGCTAGGTGGTTAGATCATCTCAATTAATCTTTTATGTTCTCTGATGGCATCCTGAGCTAAAAGAACATTGCCAGGCATTGCTTAAGATAAATCTGAGGCCAGGTGGGACCCCACTGGCATTTCAGCTAAGAGTCTGGTGCCTAAGAGAACCAACCAGTACGACGCCTGTGGTGGACCAAAGATGACCACAGATTCTTTGCTTCTCCTCCCATCAAAAAGGTGAAGTGTGTTTCCCATCCCTTAGAACCTAAGATGGCTATGACATAGTTGGCCAACAGAGTTCGAGAACTTCTAAGGCTAGGTCCTGGAAGCCATGCAGCCCCACCACGATTCTTAGAACACTCGATCTGGGAGAAGCCAACCGTCAGGTAAGTCTGACTGATCTGAGACTGCCATCCTGTGAGGCAGCCCAGCTACATGTAAAGATGCCATTTGGCAAGAGAGATATGACCAAGCCGTCCAAGCTGCTCCAGCCATTCTACCCCAGGCACCAGAAATGGAAATGAAGGAGCCACCTTGGATATTCCTGCCCTTGAAAATGTGACATGGAGAAAACCAAGAAGCCCAATTGACAACCAAAACCACAGCCTTGCATATATGGCTTCAGTTAAACTGTCCCACATCTCCATCCATTGGAGCCACCCAGTCATCATAAAACAAAGACGAGCTGTTCCTATGGAGTCCCATGGAATTTCTGACCCACAAAATCCTGAGCAGGATAAACGTTGCCTAACGCCTCTCTGTTTTAGTGTTGTTTGTGATTCAGAAATTGATAACCAAAACACTAGCCTCAAGATCTGATGGCTGACTCAATTTATACGTATTATCTACCCTGCCCCGACACAAAAATAGACGTTTTCTTGACTTGCAAATGATTTACATACTTTTGCTGTTTATTGTATCTTGTCTCATTGCTTTCATTTTGTTTTGTATATGTCTGAAGAAAAGGCCAAAGTGTATTCCAAGGACAGGTGTTCCTTGGGGTGGGAGGAGGGCAGGAAAACTCCATGTTTTCAAACAAGGAAAAGGCGGGAAGTGCCGATAAATCAAAATTGAATAGGTGTTGTCGCTCTTAGGAGATTTCTCAAAGCTATTAGCATGAAAACACACGTGTGAATCTCCAGGAAGAAAGCAGAAGCCAAGCATTCCCCCAAGTCTATCAGATCGTAAATAAGGGTTTGGGGTTCCATGCACCATGCAAGGTTAGTTGTGTGTTTTTTTAAGTATATTTTATTGATTTTTTACAGAGAGGAAGGGAGAGGGATAGAGAGTTAGAAACATCAATGAGAGAGAAACATCGATCAGCTGCCTCCTGCACACTCCCTACTAGGTATGTGCCCGCAACCAAGGTATATGCCCTTGACCGGAATCGAACCTGGGACCCTTGAGTCCACAGGCCGACGCTCTATCCACTGAGCCAAACCGGTCAGGGCAAGGTTAGTTTTTTACTGAACGATACCCCTTGGACAGAGCGTCTGAGCCGTTGTCCATTTGGGGGTTGCTGTCTTGGTTACCACTCTTCATGGGCAGATGCATGCACTTTGCCCTGGAAGTACGGCGCACAGGAGTGTGCTCTGGGCGATGCACACTTAACACAAATCTTTTGGAAAGAAAGCCAAAAGGCAATGCAGAGATGACATTCAATGGGTGCACATGGGCAAGGCTTTATCTGTGACCCACCCCCCATCTCTTCTGATTGGGTCAGTGTCATTGTCACACTGATGGTTAAATGTTTTTACCAACACCCCTGGGATTTTAAAGATTGGGATGGGAAAGAAACCAATGATGGCAGAAATGATCATGCAGCCCATCCTGCCATTGCTAAAATAATTAATAATAATAATAATAATAATAATAATAATTTGCCTTTGATTTGGGGAAGCACACGCATGGGATTGTTCCCCAGCTTCCTCACTTGACCCCTAACAGAATTGTCCCTTTCATGCCACCAAATGAGCTTCGTGATTGGTCATGCTCATTTCAGCTGGCCAAGTGCCCAAGCAGTGCCTGAGGCTGGTCTAAGTGTTTCTTCCACCAGTTGGAGCTGTCAAATCCGCTCATTTTCCTAGGTTAGCATGGCAATTCACTCGCCTTCGGAAGAGACATTTCCTGAGGGCCAAGGCTCGCGTGCTCCGCAGAATGGAATCCAAGTCGGGCTTAGCCCTGGACGCAGGCGGGAATTCAGAGAAGCAACTGCAACCCCTCCCCACTGGGACCCCTCTCGCTCTCATTGTTTATTCCCACTGACAAGGGGCTGGCTGCCCATGCTTTCCCAGGTTCCCCATCCCCAGGTTTTGGATAACGGCAAGAAACCACCTTGCCCTAATCATTGACTTTACAATTTGCGGACTTTCATATAATTTGGGCTTTTTGTCATGGTTCATTCTAGGCCCATAGTCTACATCCCACCCTCTCCCTGTTATAGGACTCAGGATACTGGGTTGTGATGATCCACCTACATGCTTGTAGGTTCCTGTGGGCTGTTGTGACACCAGAAACCCTCCTTTTATCCCAATGTCCCCTGTAACTAGCGGAGTGCCACCAGTTGGCTGCCTCATCCTGGACATCTCGTCTCCGTTTCAGGCAGAAAGAAGGAGAAAAGAGAAAAGATGACGGGAAAAAAACTGTATGTGGTACACCCCCTTTTAACAGGAAGAAAACAGATCAGTTATAAAAATCCACCAAGTAGGCTCTCCTTTTAGCTCGTGGCCCACGGCAGTCACTCAGTCATTCATCCCACCTTGAGGAAGACAGACTGAGCGGGAACGGGGTGGTTTCTAACTGGACACATGGCTGCCCTGAACAGAAAGGGGCTCCTTAGTAAGCACGGGCAGAGCAGATGTTGGATCAGCAACCACTGTGTCTGACGTTGACTGAAATGAAAAGCCCAGGCCTGTTTCTATTCATAAAAATAAATACATTTTTAGAAGGATGTGTTGGGACATTTTTATCCACAGTAAAGATATGACTTAATTGTATTTTACTTAAGATTCTACTGAGAAAATCTCATATGCCTCTGGCCAGTGGAAATATCTGATGGGGCGGGGGAGTGGTGTATAAGGGGGGAGGGGGAGGCTTTCTTTTTAAATAAATCACTCAGCTGTCAGAAATTGAGTACAGCCCCTCCTTGTTAGGGCTCCTTCATGAATCACAAGACCACATCCCCTTCCATGTATTTGCCTGTGTTGGGTTGCAAATTAACTTTTAAAAGACATTTTTCTCCCAGGAAAATTTATAGAGTCCTCCTCCCCCACCACCACCACCCGGGATAATGAACTGCTGTCATCCCAGGAGGGCTTAATGACAGTGTTCAATGTGTGTGTGGACAGCCGAGGCTCGCTTCAGAATTGTCTCTGAATGGACTTCAAGATGTTTTGACTATTATTTGTTACAAAGAGACTCACTATTAATTGCATATTGTCATAGCCCTTAGTCCAACGTAACTGTTAGCCCAACAAAGCAGGAGAAGGCGATGGGGACACGGCCTACTCTTTTCCACCGGTAAGTGGTTTCTCCGAGTCCCTCTCAGCTCAAGTCCCCGCCTTAAGTTGTCTTGGAGAAAATCAAGGGAAGGCTCCATTCTTCTCTGTGAGTGGCTGCAGTTCTTTTCCTGCCAGGAGTGAGGACCACTCTCCGTCGTGGTCCCGGGACCATTGGGAGATGCTGGAGCAGCATCCTCCACAGGTTCATGGAGGACACCGGGCACACCGACCTCAGGGCTTCAGGAGCCCACGTAGCCCTGATGATCATGGTGCTTCATGCCCTTCCTGGCACGTCCCCATACTCCTTCCAGCCCTCTGCATAATCGGATGCTGGGGGAAATATGTGGTTTAGGGGGAGACTGGTGGGCAAGGGTGTTAGGAAAAGGAGAAGTAAAAGTATGGTGAAAATTTTTAAATTCTTCATTGGAGGGACATTAATTATGACTTAACTCTGAGAAGAAAGCAACAGTATCATCACTGTGCTAGGTTCAGGAGCCTACTCCATCTTGGACAAATTCAGGGAGTTGAACCAACTGTACCCCTCATCCATTCCCTATACCCCAGGTATTGCTCTTTTGAAAACACAGATCCAATCACATCTTTCCCCTCCTTATTCACCTCCAAAGAGTCCCTTTGCTAGAGAAAGCCCACATGGCTCCACCTAGAGTGCACCTTCTTACACAGGAGGGTCCAGCCGACTCTTCCAGACCAGTCTCCTCCCATCCCTCCCACAGCCACGCTGGAGCCACAATAGACAACTCACTGCTCCCAAGGCCAGTGCATTTCAAACCTTAGTTCATGCTGTTCCCACTCCTAGAACACTTTTCTCCCTTCCTGCCTGATAAATTCTTGTTATCCTTCAGGACCAAATTTAAATGTCGCCTCCTTTGTACTGTCCCAAGCCCTCTGACAGAATTCATCTTACCTCCTCTGGGCTCTGTGCACTTTACTCATACTCAACTGTTGCAGGAATCATATTGTATCATTATCGTGTTCCTATCTCCTCTGTTAGTTGTAAGGTGACCTTCTCAGTGGGAGTTGTGTCTTATTGACTAGTATTGTTCTAGCAACTAGTACAAGTAGAAGGAGAAGTAGAATATGTTAGGGGATAGGAGGGAAAATGGGCAGATGGATGAATAGGTACATGGATGGATGAGTAATTTGTATTACATTAGGTATATTGAGTGATTAAAAAGGATTCCACAAGCCTATGAACTAAAAGAAATCTGTAAACAAAGAAGCATTGAGCTAAGACTCAGGTGATCCCAGTCCTAGGAGCTTTATAAGGCCCCATTGTCCCTATCTAATAAATAAGGATGGCATTTCTTGCTCTAATGTCCTCTGAGTCGGTGACAGTCTAAGCTATCCAGTTGACCTTTCTGCAGAAATAGAAATGTTCTAATATTTGTTCTGCTAATAGAGTAGCATTATTCACATGCCACCATTGTGTACTTGAACTGTGACTGTGCAACAGAAGAACTAAATTTGTCATTTTATTTAATTTTAATTTTAGATTTAAATAGCTACATGTGACTAGTAGCTACCATGTTGGACAATATTAGCATAAACCATTATGCACAACCCTATGTTATTCCTCAGTGTGATTCTACTTAATACCTTGAGAGACATTGCTATGCAGGGTCCAAAATGAACAGATTCTTATTGTCCAGGTGATAAAGTCACCTATGTTGTATGAAGTGAGTGGTGGTCTACTCTTCCTCCTTCCTCAACTAACCATAACTCCTCCACTGACCTTGGCCAAGCCCATCATACCTACCTGGTCTGAATTCACCCAGTTAGTATGATGGGGCTCATCCCAGAGATGCCCAAACAAGAGATATAATGCATCTCAAAGTATGACCTGATATGTCTCCAATCCCCTTACCCTGGTCCTCAAAGTTGTCACCCCACTGAGGGCAGGAATGATGTCTTGTTCATCACCACATCTCTGATAACATTGAGAATCATGCCTAGCACTTAGAAAGTGCTCATTAACATTTGCTGAATTACTTCACCAGGATTGTTCATGGGAAGAACATTCTAGTATTAGACTTGCACTCTCATGAGCAACAATTTCATTGCCAAAAGCCTATCTGCCCATCCAACGTGGTCAATCATAAAGCCTCACTCAACATTCAAAAACAGGCAAGTCTTAAATGCCTGCCATGTGCCTAATCCTAGGCCTTTGGCCATTTACTCAGGAGGATACAGAATGCCTAAGACGAAGTCCCTCCCTTCAAAGAATTCATAGTTTAGTAGGAAACAGAGAAACACACAATCAATTCTAACTCTAGAAGCCATTTACTCCAATAGAAGTGCATGTAAAAAGGTGTACAATAGCTTTTTATTTTGAAAGTCTTCGTTCTCATGACAAGAAAAAGAACACCTCTGTAACTATGTATGGTGATGAATGTTAACTAGGCTTATTCTGGTGATCATTTCACAATGTATACAAATATTAAATCATTGTGTTGTATACCTGAAACTAATATATTATTATATGTTGATTATACCTCAATTTTTTAAAAAAAATCTCTGGATTGTAGGTCATGGTGGACATGAGGTCGCACCACCCAGACCCTCCTTCAATGAAGGACTTGTGACCCCAGCACTTTTAAGTGCTGTTAGCGGACAGCCTCCAAATGCCAATTCCTTCTGATTGTCCTCATCCAATGACTGGACAGTGCCGGAATATAAAGGCCTGGCCATCTACCAATTCCAGATAACCATGAAGAGCCATTTTAGCTTCAGAGATCACCAAGAGTTCATCTAAGGCTGTCCTTGGATGTGCATTGAGGCTTAATTTCTCCCTTTGTACAGCTCTGCTTCATTTTTTTCCCTTCCCAAGGGTCCTCCTTATAAACCTCCTACGTGCTGAACTTCACCTGAATCTGCTTCAGGGAACCCAACCTGCAACAATTAGCAGCCTAAGTGGTAAGAGAAAGCAGGAGGATAGAGAGGAGATTTGGAGCTGCATCACTTCCCATCGGGCTAGCAAAGAGATCCCACTGCCCACTGGTAGGAGCTGGAGCACTGCTGGCCCCTGACACAACACAGCAGTCCAGTCCAGTTGTACAAACAGCCACCTGTGGTATATGGGGATGAATACGGGGAAGGGGATGCATTAGCTGTTGCACTGTATCAGATGTTGAGACCTATGGTGGCAATAGTCATTATAAGACCAATGTTGGCCATTGTTAAGCTTCACTGATACTCTGAAAAAAATATAAGAAAAAGCTAAGAGGATTAATCCCAACCGAAAGCTAGGTATGAAAGCCAGAAGTCTTCCTCGGCAGCATACACAGAGGTGCTCATCTCCTGCAGTGTGAGGGCAGAGGACACTGAAGACCAAAACCAGAACCAAATTGTCAGAATAGCTGAGCCCAAAATTTAAACTCCTGTAAACCAAGACTGACAGCAGGAAAGGCCATTACAGAACTAAGCTCACTGATAACAATGAGATGAAAGGACTCCCAAATATAGGGGCAAGATGGCAGTGCATAGCCATTAGGAGTAGTTGCCATAATGAGTGGCAAGACTGGAGCGGGGTGGAGAGACAGGGTTGACCTGCATAGAGTCAACCAACATGAGGTACCTAGGGGCAAAATTGATAGGCAGCCAGCAAGGGTACTACTCAATTTGTACCAACTAAGGAAATCACACATGATCAGGAGGCTGGGGGTGGGGGTACTCCAATGTCACAATCCCTTGACTATTTTTATGCCCCGAGCCCAATGACTAAAGAAGAGGCCCATCACCAGGTAAAAGAACCCTGCAATATCACAGCAAGAATTCACACTATTTTGTAGTTCTACAAAAGGATCTTTGACCATTTGTTCAGGTAACAAAAGAACTGGGGAGAGGGAGGGTACCCAAACATTCTGAAGACACAGGATACAAGTTGACATTGTTACATTTGGGGATCTATAGGAGCTAGAGCTAGACACTAAAAGGAATCCTGGCCAAAGTCTAGAGTTTGTAGACCCACCTGGTGGTCATTACCTCGGCCAGCGAATGTATATCAGAGCAGACATTCTTACTAGTAGTGGTTCCCTCACCCCTACATTGCGTCTTTGGACTGTAGGCTAACAGCTATAATCATGTGAAAACTTCCACCTGCCATCTCCCAGGCAACATAATAAACAATGAAATCATACCCAAGGTGGTATGCTAAAATATAGGGCCGCTCTCAAAGATCTAAAACTGCACGTCCAATTGGTAGCCCTAAGCCCATGTGGGAATATGAGAACTTGAAATATTGTTAGTGCAGCTGAGGAACTGAATTTTTTATTTTATTTCATTGTAATTAATAAAATTTAAAAACATACTTAAGTCACTTATTGAAAGACTTTGAAATATGTTTGGAACAAGTTGAGTAGGTGAGTGTACTTTTCTAATTGTAAAGTTTAAGAAACTTAAGTAGAGACCAAGTATTTCCGATAAAATTTTAGCATCTGAGTTGGAATATACTGTAAGTATAAAATACACTTAGTACCCCCCAAAAAAGAAACCATAAAATATTTCATTAGTTGCCTTTTATGCTTATTGTATATTAAAATATTACTAATAGATTGAGTTAAATAAAATATTTTGCTACAATCAATTTCACTGCTTTTCACTTTTTTAATGTGGCTGTTCAACATTTTCAATTATACATGTGGCTCACATGATTTATACAGTAGAGAGTCTAAAGGATGCAGAAGCTGTGGTTCCCATCCCATCTCTGTTTCCTATAGCAGTCTGGCCCCTGCACAGACCAGACTGATTTGAGAATAACCATAGACTACCTCAAACTCAACGGGTGGAGAACCCAAGGGTAGCCATCCTGACAGGTGTCATTTCTTCCCCAGAGCAGATCAATGGAGTCTTAGGTTCATGGTATGTGGCACTGATTTGATAAATGTGTTCTTTCCCAACCCTCCCAGAAAACAGGCTGGGGGGCAGGTCACACTCACATGGAATGGACAACAGAACACATTTACAGTTTTGCTTCAATGGGCTCGAACCTGGGTTCATATTCCACGTCTTTTTCCCCAACCCCCATGACTTGGCAAATTAACCTCCCCAAGCCTTACATTTTTTTCCCACATGAAAAGTTAGATGAATTATGTCTACCTCATAGGGTTGCTGTGAGGTCCAACATGAGCTAATACACACAGTGTCTGGCACAAAGTAGGCAATCAGTAGATAGCGGTCTCTCTTCCACTCAGTGGCCAGAAGAGAAAACCCTTGGGTGATAAGGCTCCGGGGGACCTAAGTTCGGGTAAGAGGACATTGCCTCCATTGTACTGTGATCTTACCGTGTAAGTTTTACCGCATAAATCAGCGGACCAGGTATGTAATTGCTCAGTGCAGGGAGGGCCCGTGCTCAGTCTACTAGTGGCACTCAACCCTGGTTGCACTTGAGTTGCATAATAGAATTACCTTGGAGCGTTTTTAAAAGACACCAATGATCAGGCCCCAATCACAGGGGTTCTGGCTTCATTTAAACTGTAAAACTTATACTGGATTCAGTTATTGGAAACCTTTTTAATTAAATTTATTGGGGGGACATTGGTTAATGTTACATAAGTTTCGAGCATACAATTCTATGACACATCACCTGTAATATTTGCATTGTGTGCTCATCACCCAGAGTCCAGTCTCCTTCTGTCACCATTTATTTGGGCCCCTTTATCCTCTTTATCCTCCCCTCACCCCAAAATTCTTAAAGATGTTCAGAACAACTGGTCTGGGGTAATACTCATGTATTTTAAGTTCTCCCAGGAGATACTAAAATGCAACCAGGGGCTCAGCCGGCTGTAGATCAGTAGTTGAGCATTGACCCAGGAACCAAGAGATCACCGGTTTGATTCCCGGTCAGGGCATATGTCCAGGTTGGGGACTCGATCCCCAGCAGGGGGCGTGCAGGAGGTAGCCAATCAATGATTCTCTCTCATCATTGATGTTTCTATCTCTCTCTCTCCCTCTCCCTTCCTCTCTGAAATTAATAAATATATATATATAAAATGCACCCAGGGTTTAGAGCAACTTTTCTGCCTGGTCATCTGCCCTCGGCCTTGGGTAGGTGATCTCCCCTCCTGGCTGCCTTCCTAAATTAAACCTGAGTGCTCATCAGCCTCAGATAAAGATTAATGAGATCAGGGCAGCTGGTATGTCTGAGATCCTTGACAGGGGAGAGGGGCTCCAAGATCTAATTAGGGCCATTGCCATTATTAGCACTTCAAGTGTAAAGGGAGGAGTTAGAAGAGGGAGGCAGATCCCTTTGCCCCGGCTCCCCTCCCCACCTCCTGCATGTGTTATTCCGAGTGTGTGTGGGTCTGAGGCCTGAGGGAGATCCTGGGGCAGGGTAGCATAGAGGCCAGCCCAGCCCGCCCAGCCGCCCAGCCGCCCAGGTGTAGGCTGGGGTCTGGTGCTGGTTGCTATTGAACACAGCAACCCCAGTGTCAGCGTATTCGCAGCACGTTTCAAGATTGGGTCAGGAGGCCAGGAGCTGATGATGGATTTTTTATTTATTTATATATTTATTTTGCTTACTGGCAAATTGGAGATTTGTAGGGTTCTCAAGCCGCTGGAAAAGCGTCAGGTTACAGAGAACAGGCACGAATGGGCCAAGGAAGAAAATCGATACTGATTGTCATATTCCATGTACTCATCCCTCCTGAGTTCCCCGTCCCGTGGTTAAGGGACCAAGGGAAGAGGCACAAGGTGTTTGTCATTGGCCTGCTGCCTGGGATGTTGGCCAGGGGCCACCTCCTGAGCAGCAAATCAACTTTGCATCTTGTATTCATGGCTGAGCTTGGTTATCACAGCTGCCTGGCACCCAAACCACTGTGGCCACTCACTCCTAAAGCCCCTGGTGACACTGTCACTGCCAAGTCCCCCTTCCTGAGCCCACAGAGAGAAGCAAAGTCTGCAAAGGCTGGGACCAGCCTCACACTGTTGGCTTATGGGTACCATATGTTGCCTCCCACTTTGGACAAGTGGTTAAGTAACGTGACTTCTCATCTCTATGTATTTTCCGGGAAAATGCTATCAATTCTCACTATGATCAGAAAAATCTTAGCACTGGAAGGGCCTGAGAGGTGAACTAGTCCACCTCCCATTTAACGCGCTTCGGCCCACGCTTTCCCCAGCAAGGCCTCACTTCTCGCTGGTCTCCTGTGATGCGGAACTCACCTGGGACAGGTACCCCGTGACCAGCCAATGCCCATCCCCAAACTGCCTCAAAGAAGAGACGTCAGAATATAGTGCCCCAAACTGCTCTCCCTCCTGGGAGAGTGAACGGGCCCGCTCGCTTGCCTGGTCCACGGGGGCAGGAGGCACCGTGGTGACGCAGAGCCAGTCCCATCAGCCAGGGCACTGGCTCCTGGAGCCGCTGACACCCTCACACCTTTCGGCCGCCCGGAAAGGCGCCCTGAAGAGCAGCACAGACGGGCTTTGTTTCCTTCTTTTGCTTGGCACTTCATTTTCCTCTTTTTTTTTTTTTTCTTTTTACTATTTCAAATCCTTTTCTTCTCCACCCACTTGGCAGCCACTACCAGTCCAAGAGCATTGAAGCTGCCGCGGCCCCCTGAGCCCACCCTCTGCCTGCTGGGCATCTCCTCTGCGCCCTGAGAGGACACTGCCGCCTCCCGCTAAAAGACACCCACTTCCTAAGATGAGTGTGAAGAGCAGGAGGGTCGGGGTGACTCGCGTCTGGGCTACTATGCTAAGCCTACCACTTACAGTGGTGGGCCCTTGGGCAGACACTTCTCTGCATCTCCGTTTTCTTATCTGCAAAATGAAGTCAACACTGATCTTCCAACAGAGGGGAAATGAAAGAAAATGTTTGTATAGAAAGCAATACAATATACCATGTTAACAAATCTAAGGAGAAAAAGTATATCATCACCCAAATAAAGGCAGAAAAGTATTTAGATAAAATTTAACACCCATTCATGATAAGAATCACAGAGACAAGGTAAAAATAGAAGTGGACTTTTTTAACTGACAAAAAGTATGTACAAAAAAATCTACCATAAACTTCATGCTCAACATTGAATTAGGCCCTGGCTGCCTCTGCTCAATGGTTAAAGCGTCAGTCTGCAGACCAAAGGGTTGCAGGTTGGATTCCCAGGGAAGGACAGGGACCTCAGTTGCAGGTTCCCCAGCCTCAATCAGGGTGCAAGAGGGAGGCAACCAATCAGTGTATCTCTCTTTAATGTTTCTCTCTCTTTCTCTCTTCCTCCTTCTCTCCCTTCCACTCTCTCTGGAAATCAAAGGGAAAAATATCCTCAGGTGAGGATTTAAAAAAGAAACATTGTATTATGAGTCCTAGCCAAAGCACTACGGCAAGAAAAAAATAAACAATACTAAAGTGGGAAAGGAAGAAATTAAACTGCCATTCTTTGCAGTTAATAAAGTTGACTACATAAAAACCCTAAAAGATTTTATACATATATTATTAAAATGTATTGATAAACATTATTTAATTTTTAAAATTATTAAAACAAGAAAATTTAGCAAGATTGCTGGAGACACAAATCAAAATGCAAACATCATTGTGTTTCTAAATACTATGAACAAAGAAAAAAAATTTTAAATACCATTTAAAATAGAAGCAAATATATAAAATATTTAGAAATAGATATAGGTGTTCTGAGCCTCATCCTGGGCCTGTTCACGGCCCCTCCCATCTTGTTCTGCAGCAGCCGGTCAGGAAGAGCTCAGCCTGGCCCCTAACTCCACTCGCACACACTCTGCTTTGTAATTGGGGCCAAGGACTGTGCTTGGGAAGGGGCCCCAGAGGAGAATCACATTCACCATGTGTTGTTTCTGCTGCCTGGCTCCATTTGCCCGTCATTCAGCTCTGTCCCTCTCTTTAGGCTAATGTTATCTGAGTCCAACAGAAGACACAGGCCTGGCCTGGCACGTTCTAGGCAGGAGGGTGGCCAACAAGCTGTTGAATGAGGGCATGAGTTGGGGGGATAGGGGGTAAAGTGGGGGATAAGGACACGTATGTAATAACCTAATCAATAAAAAATTAAAACAAAAAAAAAAGAATCAAACCCCCAATGAAACTGAGTTCAGGTTGAAAAAATAAAAAAGAATATGAGTCCGGACGTCAGTATGAGATCATTTCTGTCTTTGTCTTTTACTGCCTCTGTGACTTAAGGCCATTTATATATATAAGGAGAATAAGGGTACCCATACGAAATAATGGAAACAATACCTGGGAGTGCTTGGTACCCCGCAAATGTTCAATAAAGGTTAAGAGAGAGGATGGGCCCCCGAGACTGAAGATGGAGCAGAGATTACTTAGAAATGGATGCGATCTTATAATCTAGAAATCAAAACTGAAGCAAGGAGATACTGTTTTTTGTCTACCTGCCATTGACAAAGACTAACACATGTCTAATGCCTGGTATTGGCGAGAATGTGGGGGAAGAGGCCCTATTCACACAATGAGAGCAGGAGTGAAAGTTGACGCAACCTTTTTGGAGCAAAGTATGTCAACTCCTATCAATCACCTTAAACGTGTATGTACCCTTTTACTTGCCTAAGGCAATAATTATGAACCTGTGTCAGCACATACACCCAAGTATGCTCACTGCAACATGGTAAATAATTAGCAAATCTGGGGGAGGGGAGGGGCGGTACCTTTAAATATCCAACAAAGGAAATGAAAGCAATGAGGTAGAATGCTCTGCATCAGTGATCCTTGTAGTGGCAGGACATACTTAACGCCATGAGAAAATGCTCACAGTGTATTGTAAAATTCTGAGCTGGTTTCAGAACAGAGGGAAAATTTTAACATCCTCCATGAAAAGGATGCTGCAGATAACACTAAAACATCATGAGCAGCAGTCTCTGGTCAGTGGGAATAGCACTGCAGTCAGCCCTTGGTTAATAAATTTGATTTACATATTTTGAAACAGGCCTCCAAAAAACTTATGCCATTTTTCACAACTGCTGGGCAACTTTTAAGAATAATGAAGAGGTCCTAGCTGGTTTGGCTCAGTGGACAGAGCGTTGGCCTGGGTACTGAAGAGTCCCGGGTTCGATTCCAGTCAAGGGCACATGCCCAGGTTGCAGGCTTGATCCCCAGTAGGAGGCATGTAGGAGGCTGTCGATCAGTGTTTCTCTCTCATCACTGATGTTTCTATCTCTCTCTCCCTCTCCCTTCCTCTCTGAAATCAATAAAAATGTACAACTTTAAAAAGAAGAAGGAGGAGGAGGAGGAGGAGGAGGAGGAGGAGGAGGAGGAGGAGGAGGAGGAGGAGGAGAGGGGAAAGGCTAGGAATCCCTGACTGAGCATCAGCGCTGGGTGCAGCTCCGGCCCCGCCTTCCTTCCCTGCCCCGACAGACCCCAGGCCGTCCAGGAGAAAGGTCTCCTCTTTGTGAAGACAGAGCCAGGGGGAGGTTTATGCAACCACTCTTGAAAATGCCTATAAAAAGATTTTTTTTTTCAGATGTGATTGTACTGCAATCCAAGAAAACGTTATTTTTGGAAACAACCGGAATGGAACAAAACAAAACACAGAAATGTTGAGTGTAGGGACAGAAACAAAGGGGTTTCCATCTTCGTTCCCCTGGGCTCCTCTCTCCCCGTCTACAGTGTGCTCCAGGAAGGGAATGATTTTTTAAACCTTAGAAAATGCCATGGGTGGGACAAAAGCGACTTGTTTCGAGGGGCAGCCCTGCGCCAGAGACTCCGCTCCAAGAGCCCAGGTCTGCTGCCTCAGTGTGAGCAGAAGGGACTGAAGGCTTTTGTTATGTTAATAGCCCCGAGCTTAATGCCTTCTTGCTGCACTCACTGTTTTGGAGAAATAAATTAAAGGTGTTAAGCTGGGAAGACTAGCAATTTATTTCCTTCTTTGTGCTTTTCTGTATTTTCCAAATTTTCTACAATGGATATGAATTACTTGTGTAACCAGGTTATTATTATTATTTTTAAGAGACGTGGGAGGTGACAGCTACAGCTGCCTCCATGGAATCATTTCAAGGGCCCAGGAGTCGCTCTGACTCCTGCAGTTGCCTGAAATACTTTTAATTGAGAATAGAGACTTTGACTTCAATGAGCTAATGCTTACCTGTAAGTCCTGGGCCAAAGATGGGGGAGGATGTGTCTGTTTTCATCATGGTGTGACCATCTAACGTCTTCCTGGGCCGTGTCCTGCAAAGGGGGCTTTTTCCGCCTCCTTTCCTGACTCCCACCCCGACCCCGGGGCAATCCTCTGCACCAGCCACGTGGACTGATCCCGCTGGCCCCCATTTCTAGGTCACTGACAGAAAATTAGCTCCAGCGACTGGTCCTGGGCTGGGCAGGGCGATCTTGCACTCAACACAAATGACCTCTGTCTTAGCTCCCACAGCGGCGTCCTGGTCAGCCCGCCTGGTTCCAGTCTGCATTCTCCCACAGCCTCGGGAAGGAATGGGAGCCTCAGGCCCACCTGGGTGAGGAACCTCCTGGACACTGATGGCCACAAAAATGACCCCAAATCTTCCTTGGGGCGCTCAGTGTTGCCGCTTCCTAGCCCTGTGATCCTCAGGGGAGATGCGATCGCACCTCCATGGGAGGGAGCCGCAGGCGAAGGATGGGTCAGTGGCTGGACCTAAGACCAAGTCGGGAAATCAGGATTTGCTGCCTGACACGGATCTGGACTCCAGGTGTGCAAAATACTTCAGAACCAAGCTTTCCCTTACTTTGCTCCAATCTGAAGGGGCCCCCAGGCCCCCCAAACCAGCCTCACTCCCCAGGTCTAAGCACCGGCCTGGCCTCCTGGGAGACTATGAAAGCAGCCAACTAGACAGGTCTGGAAGCCACCAAGACCACATCAAATCCCAGCTGCACCCCTCCTCCTCCTCCAGGTCACCTTGGCCGAGTTCTTCACCCTCGGGGAACCTCAAGACCTCACCGGTCATGCGAGGACCACGGGAGACACACAGCCACACCTCTAGCTCGCTACCTGATAGCTATGATTTGTGAATTATTTCGCCAACATGTGTTTACAGCCCTTCCTATAAAGGAGTCACAGGCCAAGAACCTAATGACTACTGGTTACATTTCTCATCCGTTTGCTCCTCAGGCCCCACCGAGCCGCAGAAGAGTAAGCATAAAAATGACGAGCAACCAGGACCCCATGCAAGGGAGACAACAATCCTGGTTTTGTGAATAAAGGAATACAAAAAGATCGGTTTTTCTACTTTTAAAATGTTAGACGCACACCTACACCTTTGTTAAATACACAAATAAGAATAAGTATGTGTCACTCTTTTAGAATAGACCCTTAAGGATGAGAGCGTGGGGAGGGGGGGTGGGCGGAAGCAGGGTAGAAATCCACAGAAGAAGGGAGAGGCACCTAGAACAAAGACGTGGAGCCAGAGATGGGATGGGGCTCATGGGGAAGACAGGGGCATCCCAGAGACACCCAAGGAAAAGCTGTGGTGGGTGGTGGGAGCCACTGATGGAGAGAAGGGGCTCTGAGAAGGAAGTGAATGAAAAAGAACAATGGCTGGTCTGGCCAGTTCCCCGTGGTGGTCAGGATGCCCCTCTCTGGCCAGCCACTCAGGAACCCCGCGCGGGTCCTTCCTGATGGAGAAACAGCGCCATCTCGTGGGTCCTTTAGTTACTGGCGCGGAAGCTCCAGTCCTGTTGCCTTTTCACTGCGACGGATACCCCTTCCTTTTCAGCAATTAAGAGGCATCATATGAAGCGTTTAGAAAACTTGGTGAGGATCAAACACAATTCAAGCAAGGCCTGGCGACTTCCCTCACCAACATCATTCAGCTCCTGCAAGTATCTTACCCCATTTCCCAACATGCCCGACTTCGGGGCGCTCACTACAATAGGAGGGTTCCCTACAGTCACCCCAACCTCACACCTCTCAGAGGGCAGGGGCAGGGGAGCTGGCAGAGCTTGAAGGAAACTGGGGACGGAGATGGGCCAGGACTGAACTTGGCTTAGGATTAAAGGTGTTAGTCTTGGGCAGAAAGGAGTTGGGGTACCAGCTGGATTCATGCCCAAAGACGGGGTTCTCCTCAAGGATGGGGTGGGATTCAGACCTACTGATTCCTCCAGGGCTTCTGGGGCTGCTGAAAGTCATCCTAAGCTTCTTCCTTCTTTGCAGCTTTATGTAAAATCCTCAAATTTTGGAAACAGACTAAAGGGCTGATGGGAAGTGAACTGGTCAGATAAAGAGCCATGTCATCGATCAGTGGAATGGAAGGAGCCATTAAAAATGATGCTGTACCTCTGGGAATTCGTCCAAAGAAACCCTAAACACTAATCCAAAAGAATATACATTCGTTTCAGAGTTGTTTACAATAGCCAAGATTTGGAGGCAGCTCGTGTGCCCATCAGTAGATGAGGGGGTAAAAGCAGCTGTGGGACATTTATACCATGGAATTCTACTCAGCCATGAAAAGAGAAGAAAATTGTACCCTTAGTAACAGCCTGGATGGACCTGGAAAGCATTGTGCTAAGTGAAATAAGCCAGTCAGAGAAAGACAGATACCATATGATTTCACTCAGACGTGGACTCTAATGAACAAAATGAACTAGCAAGCAAAATAGAGACAGACTCAGAGAGCAGGTCTACCACTGGGGGTGGGGGCTGATGGGGTGGAGGTATTGAGCAAAAAAGAAAGAGTGAAAGAACTCATGGGCATGCACAACAGTGTGGTGACTGCCAGGGTGGGGGAGGGTAAAAGGGGGATAAATGGTGATGGACAATACAGTGTACAGACGATGTGCTGTAGAGTTGTGCACCTGAAACCTGTATCATTTTGTTACCAATGTCACCCTAATAAATTTAACAAAAAGGGGGAACGATGCTGTATCGAGTTGTTTGCTCCTCATCTCTGCACTGTTCTGTGTGTGTATGTTTTATTTCCATTAAAATGATTACACTTTTAAACGATGCCATAGAATATTTAATGGCCTGGGCAAATACTCTCAAGGCAATGTTAAATTGTAAAGGGACAGATCTGCACGGTGTTATAACTTGACTGTTGCTAAGTGAGATCTTAAACTTCCTCACTACAAAAAAAGAAATGGTAATTTTGTGATGTGATGGAGGCAATCATTTTGCGATATATGAACATATCAAATCAATACATTGTACACCTTACACTTACACAATAGTATGTGCCAATCATACCTCACTGAAGATGGAAAACACACACATGCATAGGCCATTTGGTGTGGACTCCTCTTCCTCAACTCCACCTTCACTTGCACTATCAGGTCATATTCTATGTGCCCTTGGAACCATGCCAAATCCTTTCTGGAATAAACTGGAGGATTCATAAATAAGGAAAATAGTGTTTGCAGTAGATTTCCCCACTCCAAAATTTATATATGCACATGGAGAGAAAGAGAGAGGGATACAGGGCAATCAGAGGCCTCGCGGCTACCTCTAGCTAAGGATTGCTCATCATCTTTATTTTATTTATAATGCTGAATAGGTATTGCTTCTTAAATCAGAAAAACAGTAAAACAATTTTTAAAGAAAATGAGTTTCTGCACTATCCCCACCGTCTCCCCTCAACCATCATTTCCACTGCATGTCTCACAGGCCAGGCGGGCCAGGCACACCCTCTTAAATCAAATTGGAGACATCCTGTGAAGAGCGGCTAGTAGGGAGAAAGTACCGCCTTCCATAGCGTCCAGTGCCGGCATGGAGAGACTCCCGGGAGGGGGATGCAGCTCAGGCCCGCGGGGAGGGAGCACGGGAAGCTGTTGCGGATGGTGTGGTCACACCAATGGGCTGCTCCGTGCAGTGTGCTGGTGCTAAGCCGGCCCGAGTCAGGGCCCCGCACATGCATCTCCACTGCGTCGTTTACTGAGGTGCGATTTGGAGTGAGTGGCTCCTTCTGAAAAGCTGCACCGTATGAAATTGCTGTTTTTGTGGGTCAAAAACGGACAAATAGCCCTGGCCCGTTGCTCAGTGGTTAGAGCGCCCGCCCACAGACTGAAGGGTCACAGGTTTGATTCCCAGTCAAGGGCACATACCTCAGTTGTAGGTTCGATCCCTGGCCCAGTCAGGGCACAAGCAAGAGGCAACTAGTTGACGTGTGTCTCTCACATCGATGTTTCTCTCCCTCAATCTCTCAATCTCTCTCTCTGTCTCTCTCTCTCAAAAAAAAAAAAAAAAATCAATGGAAAAAATATCCTCATGTGAAGATTTAAAAAAACATAGGCAAATACCGGCCCTTTCTCATGGGTCAACTCCATGGAAAGAACTTCACACAGTGCCAGCGCGTAGCCAGGGTTCCTTCATCCTCAGAAAGTTTACCCCACTTCACAGATGAGGTCGTAAGGGTGGAACGGGGGCAGGGGATGGAGGGGGCACAGGAAGGTGCAGGGGGCTGGGAGGGACGCTGGGGAGGACCCGGGTGAGAAGCCTCAGAAGAAGGCTCTGGAGACCCAGCGACATGCCAACGGCTGGTCCCACCTCTCCCTCGTCATTTTAAAGCCACCTCCCTCCCCCACACACATATACAGCGGGTCCTCCTGACCACATTAAAGTCACTTCCATGTGACAGAAGTCTGCCCCCCGCCCCCAGCCCTGCATCATAGGGGAGCCCTGAGCCCTCCCTCCAGCATCTCCCGGGCATGGGTTTGCTGCTGCCGCCGAGGTAGCAGTAGACGCTTCCCCTGACCCTGGGGAGGTGCAGAGGCTGTGAGTTAAGCCGCCTGGTTGCCCTGCTCCCCTCGGTCCTAATTAGCTCAGTTGCTAGAAGTTCCATTGCACTGGGTGCCCAGAGACCCACGTCTGAGGGGTGGGAGCCGGTGGAGGCAATGTTGGGTGGTGGGGAGGGAGAGAGCCGCGCTGGCCAGCCTGTTCGGGCCTTTCGTGGGGAGTAACACGAAGCTGGGTGATTTGGGGGATCAGACTCCAACTCAACTTTTTATTTCAAACGAAAGGTCTGCCCTGCTCCAGCCAGAGCTGCCAATGCCCCGGCAGTCCCTTTGGTAAGGGCTTTGGGTTTTCTCGGTGCCATCTTTCACACTCAGCCCTCAGGGGGCGCACACAGCCATGGGTTGGGGCTCCCTGAGAAGGGAGACGGGAGTGGGGGGGCAGGAGGAGGAGTGAGGGTGTCATGGGCTCTTTCATCCTTGGATCAGTTACCCCAAGAATAACACCTACAATTCACGTTCGAAAGGTCGACATGTCTTGTTTCACTGAATGCTCCACACAGCCCTGTACTTAGCGTTTTAAGAGGACACCTGGGCTCAGAAAAGCCGAGGGTCATGCCCAAGTTCACCTGGGAAGTATGTGAGAGCCAGAAGCCAAACCCACATCCACTGAATCAACATTTCATTCTCTTTCCAAATTGCCAGAAACCTGAAGGAAAATAACTGTTTTAGAATGGAGATTCCCAAACAAGGGGGCCAGAAACCAAATTGCGGCAAGGAAAACTGCCAAGTTATGGCAAAGGCTCAATCCTGCTTAGTTATGGCAAGAAATGCTGCCAATTTATGGCAAGGAACCTGCTAATTCTGATGGGACATCCAGCACGGATCACAGAGACCAAGTATGACTGACCTGCCGAATCATCCTTTCATTCATCAATCCAACTGCTGTGTCCCACTATTTTCCAAACGCCTGTAGATGTTATAATGACTAAGACACAACTCATTAAATTGTTGCTTGCTATTGCTGCTTTGTTGCTGTAGTAACAAGCAACCCCCAGATTTCAGTGGCTTACAACAGCCAACATGTACTTCTTGCTCAGCTCACATACATGGAGGCTGCAGGTCGGTGGAGGCTGGGCTCTGCGATGCTCTGTGTGTCTCCTCCTTCTGGGACGCGGCTGGAGGAGCGGCCCCTGACTGACCTGCTGCAGGAGACCCGGCCAAGCCCTGCAGCCACATCAGGGCCTGCGGCCTGTCGGGCCCAACCGTGGATTGTGGACGCCCACATCACCTACGGGGGGGCGGGGGAGGGGGCATAGGAAGGGCAGGGGTATGTGAGCCTCTTAGGAGAGGGAACCAATAATCATGAACAATAATGCAGCCTCCCACCTTGTGGATTTTCTCAACCAGCAAATACTACAGACAGAAGTAGGCTGAGGCAGGCCTCAGAGTCAAAAAAATGTGGAGTCAACTTCTACAACATTCCCCTTCCGGAGCTCCATGGTAATCCTTACAGGACCCGGGGAGGAAGGCAGGGTCTCCCGGATGGAATGCAATACTTCAATACTGGATGTAAGGCTCTAAGGTCCAAGTTAAGTTGCCCCGTTTGCATCTGCCCTCGAGGAGCCTCTGCAATGGGGTCAGATGCTGTGGGTCCCTGGGAGATGCCGTTCACCGGCCTCCCCAGAAGGATGGCCCCAAGTGACCTCTGTCGGTCAACTCGGAGCAAAAGTCTCCTGGAACTGGACAGAACCTTGGGAATTGGAGCATTTGAGAACTCCTGGCATCAGCAGGCTGTGTGCAATGTGAGACACAAAGAGGAGTAAGAAACAGCGCCCATCCTCAGAGCTTGCCCTGGGGTAGAGTCCGCCTTCCTGCCTCCGTGGATGAGCAACATGAAGGCTCCAAGTTTCCAGGGCTTGTCCAGGGTTACACACCAAGCCGTTGACCTCACAGGGGCTAGAAAGCAGGTGTCTTCACTCCCCATCTCTTTTCCCAGATGCATCCTCGATTAATGTGCTTTCTCAGATTCCTTCGTTTCGGTTTCCTTCCCTGCCACAGGCAGCGTGGGGCCCACCGCTGGAGAGCCAGAGGGAAGCTGTAGGAAGAACAGCGCACACCCAGAACGCAGGTGTCAGCTGTCCGTAACCCCGAGGCATCAAACAGGGGAAGAGAGTCCAGGATTTTTTTTAACTATGTAAATGATGAAAGCCGTCTTTCGCTGCATCCTTTCCATCAGAACTCATGCGCATTTGCGGCTTTGATTAATGAGGATGCATCCAAGAATGATATTCATGTTACCCAATAAAGACACCATGGGGTGTTCCGGCTCGGTGTTGGCAACTTGCTCAGTATTCAAGCTGGGCTTTTTTTTTTTTTCCCTCCCCCTTCTATCTTATCAACCAGGTACAAAAGGCTGTTGTTTTAATGAGAAAATCTCTTCCTTCGTGTACTGTTCTAAACTCAGTGGGTTCTCTTTGCAGCCAGGTGAGAAAAAGTTGCAATTTCAATGCAGAGAGCCCTTCTGAATGCCGGCAGCCTGGGAGGTATAATGAACAAGCTTCGGTCTTGGATGGGTTCCCAGACCCACAACGCGAGAACGCCGTGATGTCTAAACAGAAGTCCCTGGCTTTCTTTCAGTCCCTCGTCTTATTAGGTTTGACGCTTCTTTATTATGTTTTGTTCTGCGGCTCTAAATCCCCCTCTGCAGCATAATGCTGCAAACATGGGGTCTGCACGCCCAAGAGCATTGTCCCTCGGTCGCCATGGTAACCCACGCGCATCCACCAAGCTCTCCTCCCACTGCAATAGCAAGTGCGCCGGCTCTGAGCTCGCACCTTGCCCGCGCCCAGCCCAGACAGTGACTATCCCCACGGGGGGGGGGGGGGGGGGCGGGGGGGGTTCTGTTTATGAGCAAGAGCTGGCAAGAGCCAAAGGGGCCGGTGCAACTGTGCTGTATCGACTTTATTAAAATACCCGGGATACACATCAATTTCTATTTATTGTTGTTTCACCTGGGCCGAGAGGGGAGCTGGCGGCACTTGACAAATGGGCCGCAAGGCTGTCGGGTTGCACTCGGGCGTTGGTGGGTGAGAGATGCCGAAATGTGGTTTCATAAGAGCGTAATAAGGCTTTGTACTTTCCCCGCACCTTTCATCAGTGCATCTCAGCGCTCCCTCATTAGCCCAGCTGCCCCCGGGAAGGAGGTAGGTGGTGAGTGGGTCCCCCTCACATGGCCAGCCCCAGGCGAGGGGAGGCCTCCAGCTGGTTGCCTAAACATAAACAGGACGCGGATCCGCACGCAGGCCGTTGGAGCACGGCTCTCATCGTGCAATTTTCCAGCAACCGTGCCCATCATTTGCATTTTTAATTCCACTCATTAAACGTACGGCTTCTGTTTGGGGAGGCTTGTCGCCACACATCTCAACCGTCTGAATGCCTGTGGCTGGCCCCTTTTATGCAGTCGCCAAGCATCCTGGTAGAAGGCTGAGGAAAAGAGTCGCTTGGTCCCACTGTCAAATAGCAGGTGACCCACCTAGCAAGATGGCACGGGGAAGGGCTACCTCTCTAGAAACACAAAGCTCAGTAAGTGCTAAAAGTCCCCATGCCCGGGACTGAGAAAAATCCCGTAAGTCATCTGAAGACTTCCTCCCTGCCCCAACTGCATCTCCATTAGGGTTAAAAGTGAGTGGGGCATTGGAGTGTGTCTAAATTCAACACCTCCACTTAATTGAGCCTCAGAGAGATTTTTCAATTAACTCCAAGCCCCACAGCTAGTTGGTGGCCGAGGGGATCCCAGAGCCCAACTAGCCCATCCACATGGATCACCCTCCCTCCCCGTCTACATTAACTGGGCACATAAGAAACTCACGTGGAAAGATCTGTGTGCTGCCCTTGAATATTAGCAAGATGAGCTCCATGCAAACAGGGGTTGTGTCTGTTTTGTTCCCAGCCGTATCCCAGAGAAAAGAGCTGAGTATATAATGAGCGCTCTGTAAATTTTTGTTGATGGTCAGATATCTGCACTGATCCTACTCAACATAGTTGGGGGGAAAGAGCAATAGGCCAGGAATAGGACAATCCTTCTGTGAGATGAAGACACCCTCTCTTTGCTGGATTCGTGGGGCTCATGCCCTTGCCATGCCCTTTGCCTAAGCACATTTCCCCCATTTAGGGTTCCGCTCAAATGTTACCTCCCCAGAGAGGCCTTCCTTGACCTGCATGTTTATTGTTCACCTCCCTCATCCTACTCATCCCTTTTTATTTCATCTTATTCCCATTTTATTTTCATTATAAATATTCGCAGCAGCCCTGCTCATTTTACAACTCTCTCCCCAAATGATGATCTAAGCTCCATGAGATCAAGACTTTTGGTCTGTCTTGTTCACTGCACTTTTCCTGGGACCCGGGCCAGTGCCGGACACATGGGAGATGCTCAATCAATATTTGCTGAAGTAATAACCTAGAACAAAAATGTAATGAAAGGGAAAGTGCTAAAAAGATCGTAAAAACAGAAGTATTTGTTTCAAGACTAGAAATGTTTAGTATTATTGTATGACCCATATTTATCAATATTGGCCACAAAGTGGAGCTTCATAAATCCTCTTTGGACTTGAACAAATGCCCAGAGTGGATATGTGTGTACAAAACACACTCATACAACGTATCATTATCTTCCCGGCTCCCCGAGATCCCACAGTTGGTGTTCTCAGTGTTTGTTTTGGCCTCTGGGGCTTTATTAATGTAATTACAGACACAAGTCACCAGTCGGAGGGATAATTGGGTGGCTAGAATGATCTAGATAGAACTAATCACAAAGGTAGGGCAGGGCCAGAGTCACCCAAGAAATCGAGTTGTCCAACTGATGCATTTCACAGATGTGGACACTGAAGCCCTGGCCAGTAGGGGGCCTGCCCTAAGCCACCGCATGGCTAATCTGTGGAGAGAGCAGAGGGTGTCGAAGGGACAAGTCTGCACCTATTACATAAATGAAGGTTCAGTTGAAGGAATGTAAATTAAAGTGGCTTCAGCTAAACACACGGTCAAGGCGATCTTTCCCCCCTTTGAGCTGTAAGAATGAGAAGCTAAAGGAAAACCATCCTCATCGGAGATGTGTCACACAGTGTCTTCCAAAAGGAACCCAGGTACAGAAGCAAGCATCGCCCTAAACGGCCCTGCACACGCTCAGAACCCTTCCCACTCCTCACACAGAGAGCCACCCTACAGCAGTCCTTCACTGGCGTTCTTTCTTCACGTAAACAAACCAACCAAAATCAGAAAAAGGAAGCGTCCATGGGCCAATCAGAAGAACACTGCCGGATTCTCTTGGACTTGGAGGCAAAAACCAATACACAACCCAGACAATTATGACACATTGGCCCTCTATTAAAGGCATCCCCTGCCATTGCAAAAACGTCGCATATCTCAGCCACCCCACCCTGTGCAAGGCCCATTCCCCCAGGGCCTCCATCTGCACCTGCTTTTCTCTCCTTGCCTTGGGTGCATAAACTCTCAGGGCACCTGGATTTCTCTCCTTGCCCTGGGCATGTAACCTCTCGGGGCACCTGCTCACATCCACCTCCAGACCCTGGTCTCCCCACCCTCCCTGGAGGGAGTGAATTCTGTGCCCACCACTGTACTGCCGGTTGCCATCTGAGTTGCTAAGGAACAGCGTGATGCACCTGCAGCCTCTGAGATGCGGGGTGAGGAGAGCCCTTCCTGACCTCATGCCAAGAGACGGTGTGTCACCCCATTGCTGTCTATACCCACCACTCCACCGAGGGGCAAGCTGACAGGTTTCCCAAATGTAGCTGCCCGTTTCTGAACGTTCCCGACAAGTGCAATCCCCCCGGGCCTGCCAGGGCGGAGTTCAACTGCTTCGAACGTGCGCTGCCATCGCGGGCTCTACCGCTCAGAAGGCACTCAGCTGGCGACCCTCATTTACCATTGAACCGATACCTTGGAATCCAGCCTTCTACCTGTTCTGTTGTGTTTCCATTGCTTGACATTTTTGAAAACACAGCATTAGTCCTACAAGACTGATTAACTCCTCCTGGCGTTCTGAGCACCCACAATGCCTCGAACCCAGTGGCTGCCACTGTGACTAACGGGGTATGGGCTGAGCAGAGCGCTCTCCCCAGCATGACAGCGCCTGATCGCCCGGAGGCTCAGGTGTCTCTCCCTGCTGTTACACCCTCGGTCTCTCTAGGATGGAGAGACCACATCCTATTTGTCTCTGTCCCTGTCCCCGGAGCAGTGCCCAGTACAGAAGGGCATCTCCTTGTGGAGTAACATATCCAGTCTCACTTTCTCTTGTGCTTTTGTAAAACACACAAAACCTGAACTTGACCGTCTTCATTAGTCTAAAGGGTGCCATTGGGTGCCGTTTGGTGGCATCAGGCACATGCACAGCGCTGTGCAGTCACACTCCTTAACTTTAAAACCTGCACAAAATCACTCTAAGTCGGTTAACAGCTTTTCCTACGAAATAAACAAACACAAAGATAAAATACGGAGCCTGACTTAAAGGGATCTAGACAGCAAAGTAGCACTATTGTGTCCCACTAAATACAGTGGCGATGGCCTCTTAGCTCTTCTGTGACCGTGCCCGGCGCTGAGAACATACTCATTAAGCAGATGTTCTGACGCTCCGGACACTGGGAACAGAGGATGAAAGATGCGCCGTTGCTGCAAGGTGCACAGAGGCCAGAGGAGAGATGTGCGCTGACTCCCAGTCCCCACATTGTCAGGCCAACGTCACGCAGGCAGGGAGAGTGGTCAGTTTTTCCCCCTGTTGTATCCTCAGTACTTCAAGCAGTGCCTGGCTCATGCTAGGCATTTTAGCAATATTGGCTGAATGAATAAGCCTTGAAAATCTTGGTGAAGATGTTGGGAAAGCTTCACAGTAGACGTTGAATAGCCCCAGCCGGTTGGGCTCAGTGGATAGAGTGGTTTAATTCTGGTCAAGGGCACGTACCTTGGTTGCAGGCTCCTCCCCAGCCTAGGCCATGGTCAGGGCCCATGCAGGAAGCAACCATCAATGTGTTTCTCTCACATTGATGTTTCATTCTGACTTTCTCTCTCTCTTCTACTCTCCCTAAAAATCAATACAAAAATATCCTTGGGTGAGGATTAAAAAAAAAAAAAACACTGAATTGAGCTTAGTCTTGAAGGAATTATTTCCGGAAGTAGGGGTACAAACATTCCGAGGGTCTCCTGGGAATGCCTGGGACCAGCCGGCCGTGTGATTGGATGCTGGGGGAGGATGGGTAAGTTGAGGCTGGATCATGAAAGGACTTGCATGCCATGTGGAGGAATCTAGAGTTTCAATTTTTATCTTGTAAATGAAGAATTTTGAGCAAGATGTTTGTATTTTGGAAAAGTCACTGAAGGGTAGCTCAGATAAGCAGCCCTTATCAAAGCTTGCTGTGCCCACCCTCCCCCACCCCCCCAACACACACACACACACACACACACACACACACGCATCCGAGGGCTTTAGCCTGACATCTGCCGCAATACTGTTCCCACCCTCTGCAGCGTCCCTGCTGAGAAATGCTGCTGACCTTTGCACCCAGCCTTCCCGCTCCGGCGCCTCCTCCCTGAGCACGGCTCCTCTTGAGTTATTGGAACGGACCCTAAAATGAACAAGGAACAAGAGAGCCAGTGGGAAAGCGAGACACAGAGGGGAGAAACCAACAATACAGGGTGAGCTGGTGAACAAGTTATGGGGCGGGGGGGGGGGGGAGGCAGGTGGGGGTGACTCTGACGAGCTGTGTAGAGTGCACCCCTGAATTGTCCCGGGAGGCCAAGGAGCTGGAGTCTTTAGGCACCAACTCCTAACACCTCTGGCAAAGAATCGTGCTGGGGCCATTACATTCCAGGCACCGGGGTCTACGCTGAGCTCCCGCTGCCGGAGCCAGAGCCCGCAGGCAGGGAAGGAGATTGGCATGAGCAGCAGGGAGTGGTTCCTGAGCCCAGAGATGGCCTCAGTGGCTGAAGGAGAACTCGGAGGTGGGCCAAGGGGATAAGCTCAGCAGCACCCTCTATACCCCCTGCCCCACTGGGGATTCATTTCCTTTTAAAAAGCTGCGGCACAGAGGACACCGTGTGCTCACAGACACCTCTTCTCGGCCCACAGGAAGGCTGTGCCGCAGGCTCCCCGGCGGTAAGCAGCCTCACTCCCAGGTACGTTGGGAAGGAGTGCCACCGCTCTGAGCTCTGCCCAGGAGGATCTGCACAGAAGTGGCATGAGGCGCATCCAGGCCTGGCCCTTAAATCCCCCCACTATGTGACCCTCCCATTCTCTTTCCCTTCAGTGACTTACTTGAAGGCCATGTGTTGAGAATGGCATGCTATGGCTATTAAATTCACAGGTGTTAAGTGGAGCACAGGGGGCCAAGTGGTAAGCTGAGTGCAACACAGACCACAGAGAAATGGAGACGTTAATTACTCCCAGGTCCTGGAGGAAGTTCAGAACACATCCCTCCCTCCCCCCGGCCTGGAAGGGTGCAGAGAGAGGGAGGACCTGGGGCACACGTCTTCATTAGGGTCTGTGAGGAGAGTTCTCAGGGTTCCCAGGCTGGGAATTGGTCAATCCAAACTAAAGGAGTGGGGGAATGGGAGCATAAGGCATACAGGTGCTGGAAAAGCCAGATCAGAAACTTATATTTGCATGTGGCTCTGCAGGCAGCAGTCTAAGGCATGGGCTTGCATGAGGGGGCCAGTGTCCAGATAAGGCCCATGCAGGCAGATTGGCCAAACAAACTGGATGCTGAGTCAGGAACACCACAGAATAGCTAGCGAAACAGTCAACATGGCAGAAACACAGCTAGAAAGAGTGTTTATCCCTGAGTCCCTGCATGGAGGAGCCCACCAAGGAGAGCCATTCAGATCACACCAGGCTCTAGCAGGAATGAGAAATAGAGAGTTGAAGGAAGCCCCTAGGTTTGGAAGCTTATTTGTCACTGCTGTAGAACCTAGCCTATACTGACTCTATAGGATATAGTTGGGGTCTGCTAAGACTCTCTGCATGTCCTGGCAATATGTCCCCTTTCCCCTCCTCTCTTCATAACGTACAAAGAATTAAGTTTCAAGGAACAAGTATGCTTAACCGAGTGATATTCTTGCCGTTTTCAATGAACTCATGAAGCCCAGTTGGTGTCGTAGGCTTGATGGCATCTCTCAAGGCCCCGTCCACTGTAAGACATCTGTTTTGGCAGGAGGGTTCAGCTGCCCACCTCCTCCCTCCACTTAACAGATCTAGAGAAACCACCAATTATTGCTCGACTGCCTTGCGCGGAGCAGCCTGGGGGTCAGGGGATGCCATCCTGCAGGGCCATTGACAATGATTATGTAATTAACACCGCCATGATGTATAACGGCATGTAATGGTTTCCATAGACAGAGACCTTTTCGTCCTGAGCTATTCTTCAAAGCAAGATGGTTTCTTGTTCTACCTGCGCCCTTTGGAACATTGCTGGTGGCTTTTCTGGTACATCGTTCAGCCCTTTCTTTGAAACCCATGAGTCTGGGACATTTTTGAACTAGGTTTGGTGGCCCTGCATCCCCTTTGCCATTTTTAAAGGCATCAGTTTACACAAATGCTCCGTTGGCTCCTCCCAAAGTCAACACTTAGATTTATTGACTGAGAGGGACGTAACGGGCCAAAATGTCACCCAGCTCAATATTTGCCTGGAGACAATAAATCTCAGCACCGACCCAAACCGAAAGTCGATGGCTCTGTATTGTTACATACTCTCTTTTGGCAAGAGCAATCAATCGGGTATGGATTTTGAAATAATTTCGTTTTGATTGGAGTGTGGGACTAGCTTGACAGGGCAGGCCGGGAACAAAGGGTGGGAAGTCGGAGAGGAACAGTTGCTCCTTGTAATCCCATAGTCAGATGTGGCGCTGTGAGCAGCACTTAAAAAAAAAAAAAAGAAAAAGGACCCTGTCATCTCTCCAGCCTGCAGAAGGGCTGCTTTCTGGGGTGATGTCATCATAATGGCAGGGCGTGTTAAGGCCCCTGCGAATCCCCACCGGGCATTTGTCCTGCATGAGAATCAATTACACAAAAGATAAACGGTGCATTAGACGTGTCTTTTGGCGTATATTTCACTTCTGATATATGTTGTTCTGCTGAGCAACAAGCGATTTAGATAAAACTCAAGGTCATGTTTGGACCAGAGAGATGTTTTTCATTAGCCAGAGAGTGACCATCCTGATAACAGACACAGCAGCTTGTGGCAAATTATAAAACTCCGCCTCCTCAGCGGCAGCCCGAGCAGCCTACCTGGCCCGCCGGGATCCAGGCAAAGGCCCCGGATGCTCACAGAAAGCCACATCGGCATCCCAAACGAGGGAGAGGGATGTCTTTGCCGTGACCTCCCGACGACAGCCCCTCTGAGTCCACTAGGCGATTATGGCTGTGAACTGTAGTTACCCTTCAAGGATGGACCCTGGAGAGAGATTCTCCCGGCTAAACCGTTTGTCAATCACAAATCTAAACACCAGCCGAGTTCTGATGTTTTCCCCTTCAGAGCCTGTGGTCGGTGTTATCAGTTGATTTCCTATCTCAGCCAAGCCTCTTGCTTTTCCTGAGATTTCACAACTCCACGTGTAAAAGGGGAGTTCGTGCCTTTCTCGGGTCACCTTGGTGTCCATGCCATTGTCACTGGGTCCTCAGACCTATTGCACTGCGGCTTTTGTCCTGCCCATCACCACCTCCAGCAGGTGCTGCCACAGCCCGGTCTGAGCAGCGACCTCATCCTTATGTCATTCAACCCAGTGCCTGCAACAGGCTCCAACTTCGGGCCCTGTCCTCCCTGGACCCCCTCGCAGCCACGGAGTCCTGTGGGCTTCATGTCTTTATTCTAGTGCTTTTAGGGCACTCAGTTGCCTTCCCTGTGAATAACTGTCTTCCGTGTTTTCATAAATAAAATTCAAGTCTTTTCTCAGAGTCTTAACACTAAGACGCCTCCCCCACCACCCCCCACCCCCGCTAACCACTCCAGGCTGAGGTGTCTTCCCTGATCTTGCACCACCCACGGTGGCTACAGGCAGCCCACATCACAGTCCCCTGGGTGTCATCTCTGGAGCCTTAAACAGTAAGCACTGTGAGACACCATTTCCATCTTGTGCATCATTTTATTCCCAATTACAGGCATGGCTCTTGGCAAATAGCATGCACTCAGCAAGGATTTTAGGAATAAATGAAAAAGTCTTACAACCTAAAATGTCTGTGCCCCCCTTGTTTTCCTCCCAGGGCCTATTACATGTGGACTAGGGACTTCAGATTGGCTTCCCTTTTCTCCATTTCTCAGAGTGTGAGCAACAGAGACTCAGCAAAAAGTCAGGGCACTTCCGGGGCCCAGAGGCTCGGGCCTGAGCACTGTCTCTGGAGTATGCAGGGTGTGAATGTGGGCTCGCCGAATAGAAGGGAACGGGCCGTAAAGACCACTGGTTCCAGGCTGGCAACACGCATGCCTGCTAGTGAATTTTCCCTTCTCTCCATGGAGAACGTGGACCTGACCAAGGAGAACAGTGAGCTCAGCAAGAAGGGAGGCTGATCCTCTCCACATTAGGACTCCTGGTTATTTCTCTGTTCCTTGCTTTCACCCATGTGTACCCAGCCGATGTCCTAACCCTAGGTTATTTGTAATAGCTTTGTTGAGTTATAGCTGACATATAATATTTCATATATTTGAAGTGTACAATTTTATACATAATACACACACACACACACACACATACAAAACCATCATCACAATCAAGACAACAAACATATTCATCATCATCCCCAAGTTTCCTCGTGCCGTGTTAGCCCTCCCCCTTCCCAGCTTCTCCATCTCTCAGGCAACCACTGTTACTGCAGGTGAGTTTACAGTTTCTAGACTTTTGAATAAATGAAACACTACTGTATGTACTCATGTTGACTGATTTCTTTCACTCGGCATATTTATTTTGAACTGCATCTATGCCATTTTATGCACTAATAGTTTACTTAAGGCAAAGATTTTTATGAAGCTATTCTGAAAGCTTGGGGCATCCTGAAAATAGGAAACAATTGGGTTCTTGGGCTACCTTTTAGCATAGACCAGGGGTGGGCAAACTTTTTTACTTGAGGGCCACAATGGGTTCTTAAACTGGACCGGAGGCCCGGAACAAAAGCATGGATGGAGTGTTTGTGTGAACTAATATAAATTCAAAGTAAACATCATTACATAAAAGGGTACGGTCTTTTTTTTGAATAGTTTTATTCATTTCAAACGGGCCCGATCTGGCCCGCGGGCCGTAGTTTGCCCACGCCTGGCATAGACTGTCTAGATCTGTTCTGGAATTAGCAATCCTGATATCAGCAAAAAACCGGCAATAAGGAAAGACTCTGAGCAGGAAAGAGGCAAATGACGAGTGGCGATAGCTAGGAGAGCAGAGAGGAGCTGGAAGTGCCCCCTGAATTCCCTCCGTCTGGAACTCTCCCCGCAGTGCCTCCCGGGGATCCACTGCCACCAACTCATCCTAACCTTTTTCTGATCGTATCTTCACTTCCCTCTTCTTCCAAATCTCCCACCTCCGCCATAAATAGAACCCTTTGTTTTCCTCACCTACCGTGAGCCGAGCAAAGGAAAGAGTGAAATTACCTCCCACTCACACCTCTCACGGGACAACCCACTGATTCCATGTTTAGAATATGGAATCCGCTGTGATGAATGTTTCCTTTTCAAATTCCCATGAAAGGAGGCACCAGAGCCTGGCTCCATCCGCTTTCCCTACCACAGCTCAGAGAGGTCAACCCAACCAGGGAACGCTGCCCATTGGTCAAAAATCGAGCTGATGCCACTATGCTGTCCGGGTAGCCAAGGACTGGTGTCTTTTCAAGGGGAAGGCCCTCTTGAGTCTGCTTCTATAATGACAGGCCCGCACAGGTACACGTCACTGTTTTAACAACCCAGCTCTGGGCGCAAGCACCACATCACCTTGGAGGCTGCTGTTTTTCCAGCCTTGAGCCTTTCAGCCTAGAATAGCTTGCTCTCTGGGCCCCAGCTGTCTTCCCCGAACCGTTCAATGTGTAAATCCCTCCCTCCTGACTCCAGCGTGTGCCGGCGCCTAAATCCCGGAAGATTGACTGCGGTGAGAATTCCAACCCTCCACAAGCTGCGTGAGAGACACTGGGCTTGCTGTTTGCCTGGTAGAGTGTCCGTTTCTCCTGCGTGTCTGCTCCAGGCCTGCTGGCATAACTGACCTAGTTAACGGGCATTCTTTAATGCATTGAATAGCACAGATTCCCAAGCTATGGTTGAAGTCTAGGCAAAATGATTCCCTTGTAGATAGAGAAGGCGCCACTCCAATTACTGTAAAACCTGGTATTGGGCCTGCCAGGCCCAGAGCAATACCTCATCCCGACTGGTGGTGAGTGTCGGGCCATTCCTTCACCCGACACTTCACAGAGGAGGACTCTTTTCCCTCCCACTCCTCCAAGCAGCCCGAGCCAAGAATGTGCTCATGCTGACTAGTGGGAGGTTTAATTACCTGTGACTTAATTGGTGGTACCGAAGCTGTGCACAGCTGCAAATATTTCGAGGAGCCTCAAGGACTCTTCTCTACCAGGTCCTGACCTGTCGTACCTGCTTGGTCTACTGTGTCCCTCAAGGCCTCCTTCCATGAAAACATCCTGGGGTTTTCTTCACTGCTCCTTTTGCTACACAAACTCCCGTACCTGGATTGTCTGCCTGCTCCCCACCTCACTGGCTTGGCCTCCAGAAAAACCTGTCCATCCTCAAAGTCTAGCTCTGAATGCCCCTTATCCTTAATGTTTCCATAAATCCTCCCGCCAACGTGAGTTATGTCCCTTTCGTCTTACAGCACTTAGCTCAGCCCATAGATATGGAAGTTGTCTGATTCTGCCTTGATGGTAGATGGAGCAGCCTGAATAGCCATCGCTGGATGGCTGACATTGTAGAGGACTTCTGGGCAGGTTCTGGCCTTTCACAGGGATCAGTGCACTTAATCCTCAAAGAGCTGTCTAAGTCCCAAAGAAGCCATTGAACTTGTCTAAGATCACAGAGCTAGTAAGTCACAGATTTGAACCTCAGGCAGTCTGACCCTTGCACTTAACCAATGTACTGGACTATAAGCTCTTAAGAAGAACAAACCTACAATCCTCGCAATACATCTTCCCTATTAGTAACAGCCACATACACAACAAACACACAAAATCTACCTGTTGTTTATATTTAGTTTATATTTTATTTATATTTCTATCTAGGTAGATGGATATAGACATAGCTCACATAAATAAAACAAATGAATAGAACACATATTCATTTCCCATGGCTGCTGTAATAAATCGCCACACGCTTGGTGGCTTAAAACAACAGAAATGTATTCTCTTACAGTTCTGGTGGCCAGAAGTCTAAAATCATCACTGAGCCAAAACCAAGGGGTTTGGCAGGGCCACACTCCCTCTGGGGGCTCCGTTCTTTGCCACTTCCAGCTTCCGGTGGCCCCTGGCAGTCCTTGGTTTGTGGCCACGTCACTGCAATCTCTGCCTCCATGGTTACATTGCCTTCCCCCCTTCTGTTTGCCTCTCTCATCTAAGGACGCTTGTGATTGCACCCACATAACCCAGGGTGTCACCACCTCAAGATCCTTCACTTAATCATATCTGCAAAGACCCTTTTCCCAAAAACACTGACATTTACAGGTTCCAGGGATGAGAACCAGCTATCTTTGGGAGCCATTGTTCAGCCAACTATAACACCTAACCTTGGTTCTTGTTCCTAAATTGCAGGTATCCGCTAGTAACTGATCTTACAAATTAACATGGTCCAAGCGGTAAAATTAGACTTTGTAGGAACCACCTCCTCAGTCCCTGAAAAGACTAAAAAGCACTAAACACAACCAGAATTTCACAGATGGCTTTCTTTAGGGGAAACGGGGTTCGGGTGATGCAAAGTATATTCTTCAATAGGAAAAAAGCAGCAGAGCCCATTCTCCTCAACAAACATGGTGGAGGTCCCATTCTTATGGCTGAATCGACAAAAGGCTCTTCATAGGCTACAATTTTGTGTGACACACACTTCAGAGACACTCCTGCTGCCAAGATGAGCCGTGGATGTGGCTTGTTCCTACCCTGGGGTCCTGGACATTCTTTCCCACGTATCTCGAGGTTGCTGGTGCTAACAGCAGGGACAGTGGATCACCCTCCAGCAACCAGCCAGCTCCGGCCATCAGGGGCCCAGGGAGTCTCTGGCACAGAGCCTGAAACGCTTCAAGGTTCTGCGATAGAAACCCCAGACAGCTGTTGTCGAGGGGTTACCTAGGCATCTAGCCAGGGCCAATATGAAACCACACCCTTACGTGGTGCCCCCAGGACTCTGGCAACTTCGATGCGTGAGTCTTTGTTCACGAACCCTCCATTAGGAAAACACGTTCGCGTGAAGATATTCACACGCGGAGAATGCCCAGTAGGCCTTCGGTCAACATGATTTTATGGTTTGTTTAAAAATGGTTCAGCAGCTATTGAGCTCTCCCCTCCTGGGCTGCATCCCTGCCTGGATGTAAGTCATGCATGCACTCGCTCCCTCCTCTAAAACTTTGACACACACACACACACACACACACACACACACCATGTAGGCTGATTGCTCCATTACAGGCAGGAAACATCATGATTTTCCACCTCTGTTGAACGTTAAGAATTCAGTCCCAACCACGAACGTGAGCTCACCAGCCTCCAGGGACAGGCTTGGTCCCTTGTGGGGACCTGAGCGCTCTCTGCCCTGAGATGCAGCCAAGGGAGGATTTTGGGGGGAGGGGAGGTTAGGGGCAGTGGGGAGTCCTTTCTGAATCATTCCCTATTTCAAACGGCTCAATAAAGTTGATAGAATGAGAAAGCTTTCTTTTCTTGGTGAGAGTTCCACCTACTCCTTTTTCTTTCTGCTGGGCTGGCACTGACTTGCCAGCCAGGTTGTTAACCACGTGCATTACTCACAGTCCAGGAAGCGTAAGTAAATGCAGCCAGAGCAGGCGCCCCGTGCCCCCCACCCCCACGCTCCCGCAGGACCGTCCGGGTCAGGCAGGAAGTCCCCTCCCGCAGCGGCTGCCAGCTGGAGGGCCATTTTGACCGGGAGCCAAGCCCAGCTTCTCTACCAATGTCACTCTTGGGGGAGGCTCAGCAGCCGTGAGCCCTCTCCTGGGACGCTGCCGTCCAACTGTTACACAGACATGGATTTGCCTGACAAGCCTGAAGCAGCCCAGGGTATTTCTCCCAAATCCTTTATCTCTGCGTCCCAAGGAGGTCTCGGTTAGGATAGAGCTATATTTCATACCATTCCGCCTGTTGGCAGCTCTCTCCTTCTCCAACATGTGATTTGGAATAACAGTATGTAAGGAACTGGAGTCAACACAATAAGGAAATTCAATTTCAGCGTGAACAAGAGAGAAAGCAGACAGTTACACAGTCCACCCTGTTGAAACTTGCAAATTCAGGGAGGCCAGCTTTTTAGCGTTTGATTCATAGCACAAACCTCCCATAGCTGAGCAGATCGTGAGAACGAAGGTAATGTCCTCAGCAGCTTAACAATATGATCTGAAACTCAGAATTCTATTCTTTGACATTGTTTACCTCACTCCCTGAAACTGGGGGAAATAGGGGGCCTCGTCCACCTCTTGGAGAACCTGAAAGTCTTTCGTTCCTTCGTGGTCACATCTATTCATCGCGGACATAAAGGAGCCTTCCGTTTCACGGAGAGGGGAGGAGGGCAGGCAATATTCCTGCAGGGACTCACAGGAACGAGGAGAAAGGAGAGACATGGGAGAGCAACGGGAGGAATCAGAAGAAGGAAGATCCCAAGTCACAGGGAAGCTACTGACTAAATGCATTGGTCTTTGTTAGCCAATTCTTCTCACCCTGGGTTTTTGTGCATTTATACGGAGAACACACCTTTTTAAGTCCAGCAGACAGACAGACCTGGTTTTCCATGATCCAGTGGTATAAAGAGGATGCAGAACAGAAAGATCTGCCCCTCTGAGAAAAAACCACCCCCCTTGATGCCCGATGACCCCCTACACACACACACACACACACACACACACACACACACACACACACACACGCCCCGCCATCACCAATTGACTTCTGTGTGTTGAGAATGGCCTTCTCCCAGGCATAATACACACTCCTCCTGGGAGAGGTCTTCCATCAAACCCCTGGCGCATGAGCATGCATGATATTTCAGATTTCCGACCAAGGAGAAACCAAGAAGATGAAGGCCGTGAGGTGGGCTGAGGGGACAGGAGTGAGGTCAGGAGCCGGCGCCCCTGGCCTGGGTGGGAGCTTTTCCCAAGTGTGGGCATCGGCCCAGGACGCAGTGCAGCGAGCGAGGCTGGCAGAGTAGGAGGTGCTGTTTGGGTGGGGAGAGGTACCCCTTCCTCCTGGCAGACTCAGCCCACAGCAGGGCACACGGCGTGGTGATCAGTCTCTGCTTTTCTCCTCAGTCAGGCCTCCTCCAGGTTTAGGTTCTGTCTTTCAGACGTGGCCTCTGATTTCTTGCCTCTAATTTTTTCTCTCTCTGCAACCAGTAACCTTTCTTCCAAGTGGAGAGCATGCCTGTGAGCAACCAGGCAGACTCGAGTCCGGGTAATAAGCCCTGGTACGGTAAGAGTAGCCCCTGCCATTCAACCAGGACCTAATGTTACAGACCAAATAGGCTTAAATAGAGCCAACCTGGTCAGCCAGAGGCTCCCTCTGGCCTGGCTTCACACTTCATGGCCAAAAGGATAAGCCCCCAGGCCAAGGAGGACAAATGTAAGCAGCTTACTGAGATGCCTGCTAACCATGACAACCACAGACTGGGAGAAGGGACCAGAAGTGTCTTATTCGTTCTCCATTGTCAGTAGGTGTGACCTGGTAAATACTTTCTGCTGATCAAAGCCAAGGAAATTGAACCTCAGATCATCATTGCTGTGCTTGGAAATGTTGTTCATGTATAAGAAAGCCTAGGGGCCCTGACCAGTTTGGCTCAGCGGATAGAGCGTCGGTCTGCGGACTCAAGGGTCCCAGGTTCGATTCTGGTCAAGGGCATGTACCTTGGTTGCAGGCATGTCCCCAGTGGGGAGTGTGCAGGAGGCAGCTGATCGATGTTTCTCTCTCGTCGATGTCTCTAACTCTCTATCCCTCTCCCTTCCTCTCCATAAAAAATCAATAAAATATTAAAAAAAAAAAAGCCTAGGAAAATCCTTACAGATTTAAACAAGTTTCTCTCAACGCTCAGCTCAGTTGCTAACTAAAGAAGCAGATCACTGGAATGACCCACGTATTTCCTCTCCAAGTTGTGGTCTGGTATTTTATTTCCCTCTTGCACATCATTAAATGAATACCCCAAATTTTTATTATATTGTTTAAATAGTTCTAAGGATATATTTTCCAGTAGAGTAAATGCATACTTTAAATATGTTTTTATCATAATCTCAGAGCTGAGGATTTAGCTCCAATTTGTGGAAAATGTCTCCCATATAATCTATTTGGAAAACAAAGATTGGAAAAGCCTATCAAACCAATTACCGAGTCAAACTTACTTGAAGTCAGGAGAAGTCTAATGTTAACTTGTGAACTTAGACAAGTGTGCAGAAACAAGTGCTCATGTGAAAACTTCATTTGTTCTGTATTCTAATTCTAAAATGGGTGGGTGGATGGATGCGAGTATTGTCATAACTTTGTCCCCTGGATGAATTAAGGTGTTATCTCCTTTAATATTTTTTTTTTGTTGTGGCAAAATCACATTACATAACTTTTACCATTTTAACCATTTCTATGTAGACAGTTCAGTAGTGCTAACTACATAATATTGTTATGCAACAGATCTCTAGAAATGTTTCATCTTGCAGAACTGAAACTCGGTAACACTGAATAACAGCTCCTCACTTCTCCTCCCCTCTTCCCTCACCCCAGCCTCTGACAACCATAATTTCCCTTTCTGTACCTATAAGTTTGGCTGCTTTAGATAGCTCAGGTAAGTGGAATCATCCAGTGCTTGTCTCTTTGTGGCTGGCTTATTTCACTTAGTCCTCTATCTTCACCGTTTATCCATGCTGTAGCATGTGACGGGATTTTCTTCCTTTTTAAGGATCAGTAACATTCCTTTGCGTGTACTTACCCCATTTTCTTTATCCATCCTTCCACTGATGGACATTTGTGTTGCTTCCCCCTCTTGGCAATTGTAAATAATGTTGCAGTGAACATGAGTAGGCAACTGTTTCTTCAATTTTTTTTTCATTTTTTCTTTTTCCTTTTTTATTGAATTAGTTGGGGCAATACTGGTTCACAAATTTCAGATGCACAATTCTACAACACATCATCTGTACACTGTACTGTGTGTTCACCACCCCTCTTCAATATTTCTTAAGGAAGCTCTTTTTTGCATTGGTCTCATGGGATCTCACCCCAATGGCGATGCATTATTAAACTGTCTCTTTTAAGGGTGCCCTGGGTGTATACTCTGCCCCAAGAAGTACACCATAGTAAAATCCAAGATGGGCGTGAGGAATTCTTCTCTTTCGTAATGTGGAAATGGGTGATTAGGAAAAGAGAGTCAGGAATAACCTGGCAAACCACAGACAGACACTGGACAGTCAGTTAGCACAGAGCACCTGTGGAAATTGAGGTTCAGAAATCTATTTCTCAGATACAGAGGCAGAGCTGCCTTGAACAGACTGTCAAACTGCAGCGGGAAGGCCGGGGGGGGGGGGGCAGGGAATGGGGGTAAAGAGATCAACTAAAGGACTTGTATGCATGCATATAAGCATAACCAATGGACATAAGACACTGGGGGATAGGGGAGGCCAGGGGATTGTCAAGGGCGGGGGAAAAAGGAGACATATGTAATACCCTTTGTAAGACTTTAAGCAATAAAACAATTTTTTAAAAAAAGAAAGAAATCTATTTCTCAGAGCTTTCCACGCCCCCGGATAGTTTCCACACACTCCCAGAGGCGTACATACCCCGGTTGAAAGATATGTCCACCAGCTTATCACTCCACACAGCCCCTGGTACCAAGCACAAACCCCACCGATGTTCGATTTTAGTGTTATCTATTCCCTGGGAATGCACTACGACATTTATGCCTACACTCTCATTCCACTCCCCCCGCCCCCACACACACACACACTCACTCACACACTCACACACACACACACACTCACACACACACACACTCACACACACACACACTCACACACACACACACACTCACACACTCACACACACACACAAAGTAAGAAGACTAGCACGTGGTCAGGCAACAGGTGCAATGAAAAATTAAAATCGACCGAGCCGAAGGAAAGGAATGCATTTTAAGCCCCAGCAGGGAAGGTGCTCCGTCCCTGCTCCCTGCACGCCTTATTAATGATGATGACCGTTTAGTCATGGCCCCTGGGGGTGGGGGAACATCTTGTTCCCATTCATTAGGTCACAATAACTTTTTTGTTCGCCCAAAGTGCTTGGGATAAGGTTCAGTGCATAATGTCACTAGCAACACTGCTAATTGAAATCCCATCTGAAGCATTGCACCTACACAATGGAGACCCGCCAAACAGTTCCAGGCCTTTCGGAATGTCTTCTCCCTGCTCCGGGCCTGAGCTCCGCTACCTCATTCACCATCACGCCCATTTTCTGAAAGGTTTCGACTACTCAGCCATTGAGTGGCACGGCGACCCAAGGTTTGCAGTGGAAAATTAAATGTTTGTTGAATGACTGCACAAAGCATGCATGAGTGAGTAGATGAGGAAACAAATGCCTAAAGAAGGTAAGGCCACAAAGGGCTTGATTCCCAGGCGCCAAAGGAAGTCAGAATGAGAATAGCCCTCGAGTGCTTTAATCTTTCTTGTTAAGCACAGCCACGACTTGGTCGACACTAATTAAGTCCTCAACAATAGCTAATGGACTGTTTAATGAAACTAACCAAGCTTACATCCTGACCTCAGAAAAGGTCAAGTGATTCAATGACCAGCTCCACAGCCAGGTAGGAAAGTCCTTCCTGAGAGCCTTCCCTTAGATGTCCAGAGGGGGCCTCTCTGTCTCACAGCGCCCTCTAGCCCAGTGATGGCGAACCTTTTGAGCTCGGCGTGTCAGCATTTTGAAAAACCCTAACTTAACTTTGGTGCCGTGTCACCTATAGAAATTTTTTGATATTTGCAACCATAGTAAAACAAAGACTTATATTTTTGATATTTATTTTATATATTTAAGTGCCATTTAACAGAGAAAAATCAACCCAAAAAATGAGTTCGCGTGTCACCTCTGACACGCGTGTCATAGGTTCGCCATCACTGCTCTAGCCTCCAGGCTTGGCAATCACTTGGATTCATGGCTTTCCCACCCTGGGGATAGACCTGCAAATCCATTCTCAGCGGTTTTCAATCTGTGGGTCGCGACCCCTTTGGGGGTCGAACAACCCTTCCACGGGGTCACCTAAGACCATCGGAAAACACATATATAATTACATGTTGTTTTTGTGATTAATCACTATGCTTTAATTATGTTCAATTTGTAACAATGAAAATACATCCTGCATATCAGATATTTACATTATGATTCATAACAGTAGCAAAATTACAGTTATGAAGTAGCAACGAAAATAATTTTATGGTTGGGGGTCACCACAACATGAGGAGCTGTATGAAAGGGCCGCGGCATTAGGAAGGTTGAGAACCACTGCTCTGGGGAATCTGATCTGCCCAGCCTTCACTGAGGGTCCCATCACTCTTCCAGCTTCCTTCTCTCTGCCCAAAGCAACACCCAATAAAAGCCCCACATTCTGACCTCTCGACACGATGATTCACTGGCTTTGACAATCACATTCTTCAAAATAAAGAGATACTGAGCTGACCAATGAGAAATAAACATGGCAGCACGTCTATGAATTGTAGGGGACCACAGTTCTCTTAGAGAGAAGGTGTTGTCTCTGCCGCTTCTCTCCTGGGTGTGAAAATACATCATTTATTGCCTTTATCTTGGGATCCAACCTAAGCAAGCAAGTCGCTTTGCAGTCAGCCAGATTTCAGCAGACTTTGAAAGGTTGATTGGGCCTGGAGATTGCACGAGTTTAGTTATTTTGTAGCACTTGGGCCTGTCAGGAAAACATTTTCTCAAGCCCCGGTACTTCACCTCCACTCGCATAATAACTTCGAAATGTATTATCGCTGAGAAACTCCGTTCTCTCTGCCAACAAGTCCCCCGAGGGAGGCTCTCGCAGGAGAAAAGAAGTTTTCACAGTCACTTCGTGAGAGAAACTCACTCAGCCACTGGACCTAATCAAGTTTTCCGAGACACGGCCCACGGCTGACACCCAGGGCTACCCTCTGTACACTGGCGCCTTTTCTTCCCCTTCTCTTTAAGAAGAAGTGGCGAAAAACCTACCCTCTTTCTTCCACAGCAACACATAGCAGGCCAGAACGAGCGACGACAATTGCAGGAGTGCTAATAGACACGCTAGCCTGTAAGTAAAGAGACTTACTGGGGCCAGAGGACTCATTAACAGGTCAGCCGGATAATGCATGAACGCAGGAGGGAATGTGTGTTTAAAAACCTCGGCTGACTGTGTTTGCAGGCTACTGCGGACTTCACAGCCGCTCCGATGGCCCCAAGGAAAAGCATCAGCATGGGGGTGGCCCCGGTTCCAGCCCCAATGAATGCCTCCTTTTCTCCCCCGTGAATCAAGGGAGACATATTAGAGCAGTGGTTCTCAACCTTGGCTGACATTAGAATCACCTGGGAATCCTTTTAAAATCCTGATTTCTGGGCCTCATCCTCTGGGAATTCTGTTTCTTTGTTACTAATATTGTGGCCCCACCCCATAACAAAGAAACAGCATTTCCAGAGGATGAGGCCCAGAAATCAGAATTGTACAAAGATTCCCAGGTGATTCTAATGTGCAGCCGAGGTTGAGAACCACTGCCTTAGAGCAAGGCCCTTTCAGAGGCCTGGGACCTCCTTCTTGGTGGTTTGGTGAACAGCAGGTCCAGAAGCGTATCGGCCGCTTGGTAGTCTAGTCTAAGAGACACGGAAGGTGATGGTCTTGCCTTCTCAGGGGAAAGAGGCCCGATGTCCCCTTCTCTGTGTGTCTCTGTCTCCGGTGTGGGAGGTTGAATCGGTGGCATGCCTATCGGTTCACCTGGCATCCTTACAAACAGAAACTTCTGGGAGTTGCAGGTTTGCCCACTGGCTTTCAATTTTCTTAACGGAAATTCAGGGACATCTAGAACCCGCCAATGTCTTCTAAATTGGCTCAGAAATATGACCTATGGGGTTGTTTTAGTGTTGTGCGTTCCATTAAAACACCTGGGTGCCCACCCCATATTTCAATGAAAGCAGTTAGGGCAGTGGTTGTCAACCTTCTGGCCCTTTAAATACAGTTCCTCATGTTGTGACCCAACCATAAATGATTTTCATTGCTACTTCATAACTGTAATGTCGCTACTGTTATGAATCGTAATGTAAATGTCTGATATGCAGGATGGTCTTAGGCGACCCCTGTGAAGGGGTCGTTTGACCGCCAAAGGGGTCGCGACCCACAGGTTGAGAACCGCTGAGTTAGGGCTTTGCCGTGAGCCTGGGAATCAGGGATGTCACGTTCTCGGGGATGATCTGAGCACAGTGGTGAAGGAGGACGCTGGCAGGTCTCGGGTAAACTGGGACCTCTATCCAACCAGCAGTGAAACCTGGCCATGTGACTTGAACTCACGGAGAAATGGACGACTTTCCAGAGGCTCTAGAACAGTGGTTCTCAACCTTCCTAATGCCACCACCCTTTCATACAGTTCCTCATGTTGTGGTGACCCCCAATTTCATTGTTACAAATTGAACATAATTAAAGCATAGTGATTAATCACAAAAACAATATATAATTACATATGTGTTTTCCAATGGTCTTAGGCAACCCCTGTGAAAGGGTCGTTCGGCCCCCAAAGGGGTCGCGACCCACAGGTTGGCGACCCACAGGTTGAGAACCGCTGCTCTAGGGGCTGACCCATTTCCTTACCTTTTCCAGTTCCACAGGCCGCCCACATTCTTTGGCTTCTGGCCGCTTCCTCCACCTGCGAAGCCAGCAGCATAGCACCTTCCAGTCCTCTCTTACCCTGAACTTCAGCCTCCCTCTCTCGCACTCAGAGGGTCTTTGTGGTTACCTGGGCCCATCTGGATAACTGCAGCTAATCTCCCTACAGGAAGGTCAGCTGATCTGCAACCTTAATTCCCCGTTGCCAGGCAACCTAAAGTACTCACAGGTTCTTGGGATTAGGACACGGACATCCTTGAGGGGCCTTTATCTTAGCCGGGTTTGAGAGGTGACAGATATAAGGAGCGTGAATATGGAATGGAGACTCTCCGACCTGCCTTCCACCTAACAGAGTCCATTTCCCCGGGAGTTCAGCTCACATGCCAGGTTTCGCTTCTGGTTGGCTAGAGGCCCCAGTTTACCTGAGCCAAGCGTCTCCCGTGGGGAAAGGTAGCTTCCTAAGACCTTCTTTCCCCACATGCCTTCACAGGGCTTACAACTCCCAAGGCTCCTCTGCCAAAACCCAGCAGTCAGGGTGTCTCAGGGGCGTGAGGCATGGCGGAGATGCCCAGGGGATGTTATTGCACCGCGGCCCAGGGTGTTTTCCCTCAGTAAACTGGCAATGGCCGCCGGCCCCGGGGGCTGGTGAGGACCGGGTGCGATGTTGTGTGAGGGGTGGTGCCGCTGTCAGCCTCTGTCTGGGGGGGAGGAGGGAGCAAACAGAGTTGAGAGAAGAACACGCAGGTAGCGTCACTGCTCTTCCTTCGTCTGTGAAATGCAGGGCCCACTGAGTCCCAAGCACACCATCACCTGTTCCTTCGGACATTACCTCACTTCATCCTCACAACCACCGTTTTCTAGGAGGCGGAATGAGGCTGGGGGAGGTCATGTGATGTGTCAGGATGGCAAGGAAAGTAAGGGGCAGAGTTGGGATTCCTGGCTCTCTCCCCTTGAATAACATCAGCCCAGCCCTAGCCAGTTTGGCTCAGTGGATAGAGGGTCGGCCTGCGGACTGAAGGGTCCCGGGTTCGATTCTGGTCAAGGGCACATGCCCGGGTTGCGGGCTTGATCCCCAGTAGGGGGCGTACAGAAGGCAGCTGACCAATGATTCTCTCTCATCATTGATGTTTCTCTCTCTCTCTCCCTCTCCCTTTCTCTCTGAAATCAATACAAATATCTTTTAAAAAATAATAATAATAACATCAGCCAGTCCCTGAGAAGTGAGCAGACATCTCTGTGGGTCTGCCTATTGCTGCCATTTAGATACCAAGTACACACTGAGGAGTGCCCTTGCAGCCTGGCAAGCTCTCTGCTCAGCGTGGTACATGCATTATCACATTTGATACTCACACCCGCCCAATGAATTAACATCAACCCCACACTGCAGAGGAAGAACTTGACTTCAGGGAAGGTAAGCAGGCATCCCAAGGTCACACAGCCATTTAAATTGACTCCCCAGATTCGAACCCAGGTCAGTTTAATTGCAAGTAACTAGATCATCTGGGGTAACGATAAAAGGAACATGCCCCGTAGGTTGGTTCTGGCTCGATTCACTGCAATGTAGCAGGTAAAAGATAAAGGGAAGCGCTTCTAAAGAAAGAGACAATATAGCAGAAGACCCTGAGTCTAGGGGAAAATTCAGGCAAGAGACTCAAAAGGGTATGCTAATTAGGGATGAGCCAGTAGTTGTTCAGAGGAATTCAACTTATTTAATTTTTTTAAAGGAAGAAAAAATAAAAAAGAGAGAGAGGAGAAGTTGAGATTTTTTTGGTTTTGTTTTTGAAGAGCAAAAACCAGGGGCTGCTCTCACCCCACACAGCATCCATCATAGGACGCTGCAGATTTTCTAAAACCACCAGCGGTGCATGTGTATGGAATTGTTCCTTCAAGGACAGCGGCTGAAACTCTGTTGCATGAGGCTCCTCTAACTGCTGGACAGAGATGAGGAAAGAGACTGCCTGGCGGGAGAGGAGACCAGATGACCCAAGAGCGCTGAGCCCTTCCGGCCTCGTGTCTCGAGTCCAGCACACAGCAGCATGGAGGAGAAGCATCTGACACCACAGTTGCACACGGAGGAGCCTGAGCGGCCACAGACCCAGTGGACTGGGCATCTCTATATGCATCCCTGGCATCGCACCAGCCCAGCAGGCCCAGCGGATGGGGGCCTGGTGAGACAGCACAGGCTTCTGCCTGGCACAGCCAAGCCCACCCTGGCCACCAGGTGGCTCAGAGCCCTCCCCTTGGCAGGCTGCCCAAGCTGATGGATTACATTCTGTCAGGATATTGATCCTGGTGAACTGGGGACCCTGGGCTGTGATTAAAAGAACCTGAGCATAAAGCAAAGTCCTGAACTATAGACGAGACTGTGCCCTTGAGAGACATTGCCAGAATTTCAGCTCCAACCCGTTCTAGTGGGAGGTGCTGAGAGCTTAGGCTTCTAAGAGGCAGAGCAAGAGGAGGTTCTCCATAACAAGAATGTGCCAACCTCAGCCAGGAGGTCCCATCGGTTGTCCTACAAACACCGAATCCTTGTGCCTCTGCCCACCAGCCCTTCCCCACGATGACCTTGCATCACATCCCTTAAGCAAGAACAACCAGCCCCCACATAGCCAAGCATCCAAGATGGGCCCGTGGTCATCATGCAGCTCCTATCACACAGACTCCCAGCACCTCTTCCCTCTTGAGCTCATGGCTCAATAGAAGAGGCACCTGCAGGTCTGGGTCTCTCCAGGTTCAACGTCTCCACGGAGCTAATGACCCTCCCTTCCCCTTCCTGGGCTCTCTTTTCCTACCAAACTCGCCAGCTAACCATGTTGGGTGTCCTGGAGCCAGGCAGTCTGGGCTGTTTAAAGTAAGGGGAGGTGCTTGCTCATGTCCTTTGAGACCTGAGGCTGATGCATGAGAAACAGAAGGGCCCCCAGTGGCTTCCAGACATGAAGCAGACTTGAGCGGAGGTCAGCAGGAGAGCAGGTACCAGGATGTGGCTCTTCACCAGGATCTGGAAACCTGAACACAAGCCACACCAACGGCTGCTGCATCTGTGATGGTTTTCAAGATGTGTTCCCACTGAGGGCAGCTGCGTGTCTGATTCATCTTCCTGTCCCCACGCCAGGCGGGCAGCCCACCTAACAACAAGGTGCTTCCATAGGCCGTGCATCTCACAGTTGGCAGGGTCCTTCCCCTTCACTCAGTTGTTCCATCAGCCAACACCCGCTGAGCACCTCGCGTGTGCCAGGCACTGCGCTGGGCAAAGGAATGAAGGACATCAGAGCCCCTGCCCTATGGAGCTCCCGTGCTGGGAGGAAGAAAAATCAGGACACAGCGTGATGGGCACAATGACAGCAGAGGCACGGAGGGAGGCCAGTTGAGGAAGCTTCTTGGTGGCAGTGACTCAGAGCCCAGTCACGAGGACCAGCTGTGGTTCTAGAGAAGCTAGACAGTGAGGAGAGCTCAGCTCACAGAAACCTCAACGGGATCCGCAGCAGAGGAATGGCTCGATCACATCCACCTGAGAGTCTCTCGCTGCAGTTGGGGAGGGGAGGGGTGGAAGTGAGGCAGGGAGTGAGCAGGCCGGAGGCCGGAGGGGCAGGTGGGGTGGGGGTCAGCTGCACCCTGTGGCTGTGGGAAGGTGGAGAAGGGACACAGATGGGGAGACAGGAAAATCAACAGCTCTCAGTGACCCATGGCCGTGGGAGTGAAGGAGAAGGAGGCCAGGATGACCCCCAGGGGTCTGCCTTAGGAGCCGGGTAGAAAATGGTCTTATTTGTGAGGTAGGAAACTCGGGAGGAGGGTGAGGAGGTGAGAGAAGAAAGTGGACATCGACTCAGGTTGGGGCGCGCATAACGCCCTCGGGAGATCTGTGCAGAAACCTGCAGCTGGCCTGCGGCTGACCCCTGGCTGGCCTCCGGCTCTGAGCCCTGGCTGGGCTGGCTGTGGAGGTGGGGATCGGGAAACCTATGCAGCGGTTCTCAACCTGTGGGTCGCGACCCCTTTGGCAGTCGAATGACCCTTTCACAGGGGTTGCCTAAGCCTGCATATCAGACATTTAAATTATGAATCATAACAGTAACAACATTACAGTTATGAAGTAGCAACGAAAATAACTTTATGGTTGGGTCACAACATGAGGAACTGTATTTAAAGGGCCAGAAGGTTGAGAACCACTGCAGAGCAAGCTGAATTCTGGTGGGCAAGGTTGCCTAGGGAAAGCACCAGGATTGCTTATAGTGGTTCTCAGCCTTCCTAATGCCGCGACCCTTTAATACAGTTCATGTTGTGGTGACCCCCAACGACAAAATTATTTCCGTTGCTACTTCATAACTGTAATTTTGCTACTGTTATGAATCGTCATGTAAATATCTGATATGCTATATGTGTTTTCCGATGGTCGTGACTCACAGGTTGAGAACCGCTGCCACAACCAAAGAATAAACAGGTACGGATAGAACCCAAGAGACACAAATATTTAAGAATCTTATTAAAAGGACACTTTGTAGCCTTGGCCGGTTTGGCTCAGTGGCTAGAGCGTCAGCCTGTGGACTGAAGGGTCCTGGGTCCGATTCCAGTCAAGGGCACATGCCCAGGTTGCGGGCTCAATCCCCAGTGGAGGGCATGCAGGAGGTAGCCGATCGACGATTCTCTCTCAGCATTGATGTTTCTCTCTCTCTCACCCTCTCTCTTCCTCTCTGAAATCAATAAAAACATATATATATATACACATATATATAGACATTTTGTAAAAACCCGAGAAAGAGAAGAGAAATGAGGAGAGTTATGTCAATTATATCTCAATTTTTTAAATTTTAAGAAAATAAAAGAGAAAATCAGGAGAGGGTGGTGCGGTGAAAACACAGGCAGGCATGGGGGTGATTTGCTCTTCCCAGCGGCGGCGGCGGCATTCCCATTTTACAGAGGAGGGAAATGAGGCCCAGAGAGGCAGGGAGGGGCAGCTGCCTGCCCACGATTCTGCGTTTTGACAAGAAGCTCCAATCCAAGACGTCAAGGGCCGGCCCAGCTCATGCCTCCTCCCCCACCGCTGCCTCCACGGAGCCGGCTGCTAGCTAGGCTTGGTCATTCATTCATTCATTCACTCACTCACTCATCCAGAAAAACTGCAGCTGCTCCTCGTGGCCGCGTGGAGCCACTGGGGGTGGGGGGAGTGTCCCGCACCAATACGTTGATAAACTAAGTGAAGGGGGCATCCTCAGGTGTGCAGGCGAGACCCGCACCGGTTTAAATGCTGCGGGCAGCTCCGAGCCCTGCCCTCCCCAGTCCTGCAGGGCCCCTGCCCGGTCTCCACGGGTGGGAGTCTGAGAAAAAGGGGTGGACGCCCGATAGCCTCTGAGACACCCAGACACGGAGTGCAGGGCTCGCGGTGTGGGTGGAGGGGTCGGGCTGGGCGCTTTCCCGAGCCCCAGGGTGCCAGGCTCCGCGGCGGCTTCCCGGAGCTGGCGGCCTCCCTCCCGTGTGCGAGCCTGCAGCGCCCCCTGGTGCTCGGCCCCGGCATAAACGCCTTCCCGCGAGCGCAGCTGGCGGGGGTTTGGTGGATGGTGTTTGTGCTGGAGAGACGCTGGCGCATTCGCAAACCCTTGTTCCCTCAACTCCGCAGCCCCGTGCGGCCAGTTCAGATGATCTTAAAGGTTTTCCTCACACCCGAGCACGTCCCCCGGGAATGCGGATGACACCGAGCAAAAGAACGATGACAGGGATCGGCACAGCCCTTACAGCCGTTCTCAACCTGTGGGGGTCGAACGACCCTTTCACAGGGGTCGCCTAAGACCATCGGAAAACACATATATAACTACATATTGTTTTTGTGATGAATCACTATGCTTCAATTATGTTCAATTTGTAACAGTGAAATTGGGGGTCACCACAACATGAGGAACTGTATTAAAGGGTCGCGGCATTAGGAAGGTTGAGAACCGCTGCGTACGAGGATGAGGCAGGTACTCAGCCTCCAGAGAAACCAGGAGTTTCAGGAAGAGCTAGACGAAGAACACACACGGAGAAAAACTGAACCTGGAAACTCATTAATCCCAGCCCCTGCATGATGAATCTGCGGAACAAAATTCTTTTCCCGTGGGAGAGAAGGAAAAAAGGAGAAGGGAGAGGAAAGGAAAGAAAAAAATGTGCCCGTGAGAGGTTTTTTTTTAAGGGAGATAACAATATGGGGAAGGAAAATGCAGGGGCCTTCGCAGACATGGGCAGGAGGCCCCGCGCTCGCCGATCCACTTGCTGTGGGAATGATGGAATTTCCCTCCGCACCCGGCTTAAGAGTAAATCAGTCCTGAAATGTACCAGAGAAACCAACAAACAAAACATTCTCTTCCCCGCATCTCTCACGCAAAGTGTCCCAAAGAGGCCCTGCAGAATGGAATTGAGCCGAGTTCTGCAATGAGCAGGCATAGGAACGCTCTCTCCAGAAGCAATCAATCCAAGGTGATTCATGCAATCAGCCGGTCCAAGGTGTAAATCCCTCGGGGCGCATGAGGTATGCGGCTGGCCCGGCTGCCTATTTTCTGGGGGCTGTGAATGAGTGCATTTCTCCCTCCTTCCCCGGCTCCAGTGCTTTTAGCAATTGGCACCGTGGCAGGATTTATACCACGGTTCTTGTAAATTGTGCCTTCTCTCTCTCCTTTTCAAAGGTTTCTTTCAATAAAATGCAGATGGGATTGTTGGAGAGCTAGCTGCGTTTCATGTGTTTATAGGTTACTTCTGCTCGGCTGCTTATGCAGGTGCGTGTCTCCAGGCCTCTTTGTTTTTTATTTTCTCTGCCTATTAGGGAAATGGAAACATATGGATCCCTTGTTTGGACCCAGCGGACCTTAGAGAACGGCATCCCTGTTGCTTTCCTCACACATCTTCCTGGAATCACGTGGCTCTGAATTGGCCTCCTAATCCCCATTGGAAAAGCCACAATACAAGGAAATTCAATAAAATGTATATGCGGTCCGAATGCCAAAGCACTTACAAAAATAGGCAGGAATGCGGTCATTGGTACAGTGTCTTAGCTGGCGTCGGTGATGAGTCACAAGGTGGGTAAAGAAGCAGGCATTCAAACGGCCGGCGGGAGCCTGTGTCGGGCGAGCGGGGGTCTTAAAGTCCAGGGGGGAAGGACAATAGTTCTCGAGCACAAAGAAGCCGCACTGGGATCTGAACCTCCAACCTGAACATGCCCGGGTTGGAGAGCAGTTCAAGGCAGAGATCCCATGGTCCTTGGAATCAGAGGAGGAATGTCCCCAGAAGCCAGTGCCAAAGCCCTGCTGTGGGCAATGCTCCCACGTGACGGTGTTCGCTGTAAAGAAATCACCCTTTACCGAAGGCTGCGTGGGTTTTACCAAAGCACCCCACGGCGCTCCTGTAGGAAGGGGCGGTCACTGTCCGCCCTCCCAGCAGAGCGCGTGTGAAGGCTGATCGGAACACCAAGTGTCTCCATCGCTCAGAATTCCAGAAACAGAACATCCCTGGGGCGAAGGTCGTCGTGCCGCGGTCCTTCTTCCATGCCAGTCCGAGGCAGCTCAGGAAGGGGGGCAGCGCCCAGCATCCTTGCGGTTCACATCTCGACCCAGAAGCAAATGCATCCTCGCGAGGTATCGCACTTGCGGCGTCGTGCAGCTGGGCCCCTAAAACGAGTTGCTGAGATTCAGACCAAAATGTGGCCGGAATCCATGTGCTTCCCGCAGCCCTTTGGGAACACAGCCCAAGCGGCCGCTTAAGGGAAGGCACACTGTGGAGTCCTGGCAACCAGGGCCTCTGACCGTCTTCCCGACACCCATGGGCGGGGGGGGGGCTGCTCTTCTGGGTGCTCAGATGCCACCGGCTGGGACTTTCCAACCCTCGCAAGCCCTTGCCCTGCTAGGAGACAGGCAGCTGGAGGAAGGATGTGGCGGGAGGCTCCCCCTGGTGGAGAACCCTTGCGTGTAATGAATGGTATTGGCCCTGGAGCCTTTTGCGGAGAACAGAGTGCAAGCAGAAAGAGGAACCCTGGTGAGGGTCCGCTTGGAAAACTCTGACAGTAACGAACCCTCATGACTTAGACTTGTTTCCCCCTGCAAACCCATGAGTCCGATCCTGTTCCAGCTCATTCTCCAAGGAGAGTGACACAAGGACCAGCGGTAGGATCCCCGAATCCCAGCTCTGCCTTCACCGTGAAGCCTCAGGCAGGTTGCGAGCCATCGTAAGCCTCAGTTTCCCAACCTGCCAAGTGAGAAATGTGGACAGGGTGGTTTCTAACGTCATTGCCAGCCTTACCCTTCTAGGACTCCACGTATTAAGTGTTAAGTTTAACTGGAAGATGTGCGGTCCATACCGTGCAAATGTAACGCTGGTGACCTAGGGGCTTCCCCGCAGGGCAAGACTGGTCCCTCCACCCTTGCGTGGACTCCTCTTCTGACCCAGCCCTCGCTCAAGAGATGGCTGGAGGAAAAGAGAGCTGCCCCTGCGTTTTGTTATGGAAGCGCTCCTCCCTTGGTTTCCTGCTGCCAGTGGGAAGGTGTAATAAATACTAATTAAAATGACCTGATGCAGCATTTTTCCTCCTGACAAATAGCTCGCCCCCCCCCACCCTTTACATAAACAAATTAGACAAATCATATGAGGATAAATGGAGCTGGAAAGAGTGAAAGAGCCGGAGTTACATCATGCACAGAGTTTATGCCACCGTTATGCTGTGAGCCTGGGATTGCATCTATTGCAAATGTAATTACCTCAGTCACCTCCCACCCCCAGGGGCAGGGACCCTTAAGATCTACTCAGCTTCTAGTGCGTGGCTGGTGCTCCATAAATGACAAATGCAATTATAATAATTAATAATTCATATATTAATAATGAAACCCCTTCTTCTCCATGCTCAGTAATTGCCCGCCAACACGCCACGCAGACACAGGAGCAGGGCTGCCCGGCGCCCGGGAATTTCTCCGAACTTCCATGGAGCTGTGTCTAAGGTCACCTTGAAGAGGCAGTCACAGCTACCGTTAGTCTAACAAAATGGCTGGCTTACGGGCCCCGTTCCCTTCTCTCTCCCTCCCTTGCAAGCACTTGGATCTGCCTTCGAGGGTCAGCCCTGAGGAGGTAAATGCTATACTGCTGTGTGGGACCCTCGCTGCCCTTCCCAGGGGCCCAGCAGTCCTGACACCTCGCTCATCCCAGAACCTCCCTCCTTAGCCCAAAACTGCAAAGAGCTCAAGCAACTGGCATATCCATTCGGACCCTCCCCAGGCAGCCTTGAAGCGTGCAGGGCCGTCTACCTGAGGTGAATTACTGAACTCGGTTAGGCAAATCCTTAGCCCATACTGAACAGATTGCTCACTGAGGAGGCACCCCCGAAATCCCAAGCTCAAGCAGGTTCTTAACATCCTAGCGAGCCTTCCCAGAAGAGGACTGACGTTGATCTCTTTATCTCATCTGTGTTTTCTTTTGTCTGGCATTCTTTGATTTTCACAGCGCAAGTGATTCTGTATTTGATCAGAACTCACTCAAGTTGTCTAATGAATTTCAATTGCCAGTTTATTTAGTTTTGCAACTGGCCTTTCCTTTCTGGACACTCCAAGGGTTTTCCCCAAAATGAGATTAAAACATCGTTCCTAACCCCCACCCACCCCCACCTCACCCTACCTCCCACCCTAACCTCCCCACCCCATCTGGTGGCTCCTCCCCCAGATCTTCCCGGTGTCTGTAATGATGAGGCCATGGTCAGCAGGAAGCAGAGAGGCTGACATCATCAGCCAGCAATCTGACCCTTCTGGAGCCCAGAATGACTGGCCTTTTGTTACGCAGAAAACCCACCCTACACCCCAACCTGAGGAACCTTTACACTGGCCGTCCTGCTTCCTTCAAATGGCTTTCTCACGTTGTTTCCTTAGCTTTACTTGTTTTCAGGCTCCAAGGAAAACCAACTAAAATATAGCTTCTGGTTTCACCTTCCGAGGATAAGGTATATATGAAACTAACCTTCGGATTTCGTTTTCTGGGTGTTGATCGGATCACATTCATCAGGATAATGTTTAGTTGGAGAGCTCTGGGGAGCATACCATTGGCACTGACCCACCCCAAAGAGCTGCCGGCGGTGAGACCGCGTTCCCAGTTCCCACATCGGCCTCACTTCTGTCTGCCGTCCTCCAGGCGGACGTGCACTGTGTGTGTGACTGGTACACTCATGCTCATAAGGGGCTGAGAATCAAACCCTTTGAATATCGGATTTTCTTTTTCTCCTGCTCCTGGTTCAGAACCAACATCAAATGTATCTGTCTCTGTTAACACTCTCCTTCTGATTCACTAAAAACATTTTTACCTTCAGTTGAGATTTTCGTTTCACTGAATTCAAGAGTTCTCATTAAACAAACATATTGCTCACTTATCTATAAATCCATCCGTAAGAGAAGCCCACTATAGCAAACTCATCATCTTTCCCTTTAAATCTGTTCCTCCTCTCATATTCTTGACTAACTCGAGGACACCACTATTCCCCTAGTCCAGTGGTCGGCAAACTGCGGCTCGGCAAACCGCGGCTCGCGAGGCACCTGCGGCTCTTTGGCCCCTTCAGTGTGGCTCTTCCACAAAATACCGGCTCTTCCACAAAATACCGACTTCTGCGCACGAGCCACGAAGTTCCAATTGCACTGTACGTGCGCGCCTGCACGTGGTATTTTGTGGCAGAGCCACACTGAAGGGGCCAAAGAGCCGCACGTGGCTAGCGAGGCGCGGTTTGCCGACCACGGCCCTAGTCCAAGGATGGGCAAACTCTTTCCGGACAAGGCCAGATAATAAATATTTTAGGTCTTTGGGCTATACAGTCTTTGTCACAACTACTGAATGAATTCCACTGTCATAATGGGAAAGCAACTACAGATAACACATAAAGGAATGTGTGTGACAGTGCTACCAGGGAATCAAATTCCTGCAGCACTCGTGGGAGTGGGGTCCTTACCACATCTTTAGAAAATGGACTAAGATTCACACAGGAGAATGAATACGTTCTATTGGTGTGGATTACATTTCTCCGGTTCCAGAATCCCAGTCCCTTAACCCAGTCCTGAAAGGGGGCAGCTGAGGTTCCAATGAAGCCAGAAGCCAGGCCAGGGTCCAGGGCTTCTGTTCCATGCTCCAGCAGGTCCAGTTCAGCATCAAGCTAATTAAAGCCCATAGTCCACTGTGTGGGTCCCACATGAGCCACGTGGAGTGTCCCCTGAAATAGGAGTCATAGGAGCACAGGCGAGCAGGAGAGCTAAGAGGGCAAAAGCCCTCCCTTGTCCAGGAGTTTAAATATTCCAGGTTCACACCCTTGCAGTGGCCACGCCTCTTCTGGCCACTGACTCACTTCCAGGTGTGACTGACAGGTGAGCACCTTCCCACTCACTCAGACCTTACTGGGCATGCGCCTAAACTGCCTTTGTCCAGTCCCTTCCCCCAGCAATCAGCAGGTACAGAGTTGGAGAGTGTTCACTACAGCTTCCTGGCAAAGCTGAATAAATCTCATGCCTATACTATCTAGTCTTCCCTTTACTCCTTTCCTGATAAATAATAACCAGGTTATTATAATGGTATCAGCAGTGTTCCAATAAAACTTTATTTACAAAAACAGGTGGCTGCCTAGAATTGTCCCTAGAGTCATAATTTGTCAGCCCTTTCAACCCAAAACCTGGAAATTACCTTGTTTCCTTCTCTCTTTACTCCATAAATCTGCCGGGATTCTTGTGCCAGCATCTAGAAGGGTTCAGCAATCTGGAGAAGAGCTGTGTGTAACTTAATAAAGAGTCCAGAGATGAAACATAATTTTGAAAGACATTATAGGGAGTCAGAGAAGCCTAGCTAAAGAAACTAAGATCTCTTGTCTCAGGACCCCTTCTATTTATTAACACAAATTGTCCTAAGGCAAGTTGGAGATATACACTTCAAAGGGTAGGGTTAGGTACAGAATCCATTGTCAGATTGGAAGAATTTGCCTACGGCTGTTCAGGTGTTTGGCCAGTAGGAGGCAATAACATGTAGATTAAGATGCCCTTAGCTGTCTGGCAGCAAGCAATCATCCTTTTCAGGTTTGGGGAAATGCCCTCAGTCATTCCCAACAGGTGACAACATATGTGACTCAGCCCTTGTTGAGTCCCCAAGTTCCATCAACCTTTTGATGAAACTCTTGCAATTATGACATGCTGGAATTGGCTTCCGGCATAAATCCAAGTAGGTAGATAAACCTGCCAGTCTTACCTCCTAAATATTACTGAAATCCACACTTCTTCACCATCTTTCAGTTTACTTCACTTTTAAAAAATTGCAACCAAAATGTATAGAAGATGCAAGAAAGACAAGCACGCCAACTGATGATCAAAGAAAATTGCTCATGCATCAAAAGATTGGAGAACAAATTTATGCTTACTGTATTTCATCAATCTAAGGTACCATTGATTTTAGGATGTGCATTATTTTATGCATACCACTAAGAAAGAAAAAATAGAGCCAAAACTATCATCAGAGCTTTTTTATCACATAGAATTTTTATTTTATTCTTCTTGCACAAATTATGTTAGATGTAGAAGGCATTGCCTACCAGTCGTGTGCATACATTAAATATACCTGTATATGCAAAATACATTGGTTAATGTATTCCTAAAACTTCTTGATATTCAGAGTCCCGCTCACATCACTTGCCTTCTAGAGTCAGGGAAGTCTGTATCTTTCAACTCAATACTTTTCCCATGCCATGGGGGTGACGGTGACGCAGAATTTCTTAAAAGAATGCTCCACAATTGTTTCCAAAAATTCTCCCCAGCCCCTGACATCCACTCAGCAAGTTTCAATGCCCTGACTTTTTTTTATCTTACTAGAAGATGTCAAAGGAATATTTGTCAACATAGCCAAGACCTGCTTTTCTTCCTCAAAGTCCTTACATGTTTTTTTGGCTTAAAACACCGGGGACTGCAGCTGTCCAGCCATGCCACCAGGAAAGCAAACACCTGTGATCCTGCTGGCCATGGCAACTGCGTCTTGAATTTTGCCTGGCAGACAGTGCGATCATAAAGCAGTCCCGATGTCAGAAGTGTTCATGTGAAAAAAATGTGCATCTTAGCACCCCTGAAAGAGGGTACATGTTTTCAGTTACAACACATGCTTATGGCATGTATATAACGTTTTTAGGATTCCCCCACTTCAACCAGCTTTTTGATCCATGACCAGTCATTGTTACCTATTAATTAACAAGAGCACCTCTGTTGCCCAGGCCGACAGAAACTAGACAAGACCAGGCCCCATGGGAGGCGGTGCGCAGTTTAAGTGCCTCTCTTCACATGAACTTGACACTCTCAGTTAGACTGTCTCACTGGCACTACCTTTGGCAATTAAAAAAAAAAAAAAGAAGAAGAAGAAGTTTTTTCCCCCCAAACTCCTCCCAACGGGCTTGAACAATTCTTACCCCCTCACCCCCCTTAGCTTGAAAAGACTCAGCCATGGTAGCTGAATAAGCATTAAGGTTCTTCGGCCAAATTCTTCCAGATTAGACCTCAAACGAGTGAAGTCTTGCAGGACCCACAGGATGCAAAAGGAATGAGCCAAGTTTCACAGGAAAGGCCCTCTGACCCTGAGAGGGGGCACGTCCTGCTGGACTCAGCCCGGGAGGGAAGCATTCAGGCTGACACGGGACAGCTCCACGTCAGAGACTGGGGCTGCCTCCCACTTCCTCCTGGAATGAGTGGCAAGTTCAGCTATTGATTACAGAGGCAATGCCACTTATATCAGAGCTAGAAGGGGCCTCAGAGAGCCAACTCCCTAGAAAGACTGCAGGAAGGTGGAGAAAAATGGATTTGCCTGTGGGACCAGCTTGGTCCAGGAAACAGTGTCCAGGTGATTTTTTCTTTAATTGATGTTAGATTGAGAGAGAGAGAGAGAGAGAGAGAGAGAGAGAGAGAGATCAGTTGCCTCCAGCACAGGCCCCTCACCATGGATCAAACCCACCGCCCTTCTACCCTTCGGTGTACGGGATGACGCTCCAACCAACTGAGCCACCTGGCCAGGGCCAGAGTGCCCAGATTCTTAACCCACCATCTCTCCCCACACCCGGGGACCTTGGTAGCAATACCCTAAATCCTTCAGACAGATGCTACCCCATAAGACAACTCTTTTCATTATTAAAATAAAATGCTACCCACCTCGAACTCTAGAATGGGAAATCATCTTTAATTCCTTTTGAAATGGGAGTGAGCCTGGTGCTGCCAAAGATTTGGTAAAACCTCTTCTTTTAAGCTGAAAATGGCGCTCATGAAAACATTTTTTCAAAACACTACTGCTTGGTTTTCTTTGTTTCTAATATCCGCTGCTGCGGTTTTTGAAGGAACAGCGGCCTAGCCCGAGGGGGGAGCCCAGGATGAAGCAACAGAGCTTCCGACCCCAGCCCTCAGCTCCTGATGAGACCCGCCAGTTAAGCATGAGCCCAGGCTCCCTTCCTCTGCAGGCGCGGATGGAATCCTGAGCTGCAGGGCTGTGGGGAGCCCGGAGACTTGCCGGTAGGTGCAAAGTGGTGGGGGCACCAGAGGGAAGAGGGAGGGGGAGGGGGCGGCCTTTGCTCTGTCTTACCTCAGCTGTAAATTTCCCGGGCTCTACGACCATGAGAATTGATTTATTTTTCATTTAATACAGATTTACTCTGTGAAGCTTTGAACACTCACTGACTCAGAATGGCAGGTTTTCCGTTTAGCAAAGCAAACGCTCAATAACTCTGATTGGATATGAAATTTGTTAATCCGCACTTCCCGTGTTTGGAGATAACCATATTTTCTGCTGCCCCATTTGACAGATCTCCAACCTCTAGCATTTCACTGTTCATCTGAAATGATAAGCGATCAAGGCTCATAACCTATTTTCTTTCCAGATGAGACTGACATTTTTTTTTAAATCACATTCTTAATATCGCCCAAAGTATCCTGGGGGATCTAATCAGATCTCTTATGCTAACTAGGGAGACACTCCTGCCCCCAAGCCCTCAAGAAAAGATCTTAAGGTAGCAGAAATTAAATTGCCACATCTAATGGATTCCCTGTGTGACTAAACCATTGTATTATTTCTCATGTTTGAGGAGATACACCAATTTCACAGGCAGGGCCACTCCGGCCTAGAGACTCCTGCTTTAACAGCTGTTGCCTCGCGTGCCCCCCCTCTCCCCCGCTGTGTCTAAGGTCAGGTTCATCAATGATGGAATCCAGCAGTTCTTACTCTAGTGGGCTGAACGCATAAAAGGTTTTTCTGTTGACATTAATCTGATGCTTCCAGGAGAGCCCTCCCCACCCTGTCCCAGAGACACGCTGCCTCCTTTCCCTGATAGGAGGGGTGGGGGGAGGGGGATCGGGATTAAGATGGGGCAGATGAAAGGGCTTTTTTCACCTGAGAGTCTGAAGAGCATAGGCGGGTCCGGGTCAACCAGCTGCACCAGACAGGCCTGCCCCTCATGGCTCCCAGCCTTCACCTTTATTCTCAGCTATTTGCTGCTGCTTCGTCCCCATTTCTTATGCAAACTCCACAGAGAAAACTAAATTAACCATCTTCAATCTTTTTTGGGAAAGAGTGGCATAAACAAAGAATTCAACAAAGAATAATAATAAATTGCTAGCCATCCCTTTTTCTTTTCTGGTTTTCGCACATTGATCATTTGAAACCTTGGGAGCAAAATCTAAATTAGCCCTCAAGGCTGTGGGCACAATGCATAGTTCTTTATCCTCAATTCCACTTACCACACTTTATATGGTTTAAATTACATGTATATAAAATTTACATTAGGTATAATTATATCTATTCAAAATTATCCTATATAATAAAAGGGTAATATGCAAATTGACCCTAACAACAGAACAACTGGGAATGACTGGTCACTATGACACACATTGACCACCAGGGGGCAGACACTCAATGCAGGAGCTGCCCCCTGGTGGTCAGTGCACTCCCACAGGGGGAGCTCTGCTCAGCCACAAGCCAGGCTGACGGCTGCCAGTACAGCAGTGGTGGCGGGAGACTTTCCCTCCTCCTCAGCAGCGCTAAGGATGTCTGACTGCAGTTTAGGCCTGCTCCCGCTGGCAAGTGGACATCTCTTGACAGCTCCCAGGCTGCCAGAGAGATGTCTGACTGCCATCTTAGGCCCAATCCCCCAGGGAGCGGGCCTGAGCCAGCAGGTGGACATCCCCCGAGGGGTCCCAGACTGCGAGAGGGCACAGACCGGGCTGAGGAACCCCCCGAGTGCACAAATTTTTGTGCACCGGGCCTCTAGTATATTATAATTTAATATGTAATATATTAAAATATATAGTTTATATATTAAATGTATATTTCTAAACAAGAATGTATACATCTTCTTGTTTAGAATTTATCATTTAAAATCTATACTAATAAAAGGGTAATATACTAATTAGACCAGACATCTTCCGGACGTCCTTCTGAATGTCCTTCCAGACAAAGCCATGGTGGCGGAGCTGAGGCAGAGGTGGTTAGGGGCAATCAGGCTGACAGGGGAGAGCAGTTAGGGGTGGTCAGGATGGCAGGGGAGAGCAATTAGGGGCATCAGGCAGGCAGGCAGAGGGGTTAGGGTTGATCAGGCAGGTAGGCAGGTGAGCGGTTAGGAGCCAGTGGTCCCGGATTGGGAGAGGGATGTCCAACTGCCAGTTTAGGCACAGGGATCTGGCCTAAACCAGCAGTCGGACATCCCCCGAGGGGTCCTGAATTGGAGAGGGTGCAGGCCGGGACCCACCGCCCCACCCCACTCCCGTGCACGAATTTCATGCACCAGGCCTCTAGTATAATGAATAATGAAACAAATATAATTATTGTATAGTTCCATAATAGTACACATTCATATACCTAATCTGAATAGTACAATGTGGAATTTTATTTTTTAATCTGGGTTATAAATACGATTCATATATTTTTTAGTTCTATAGTGGACCTCTTTACCTGAACTCAGACTGGGGCCTTATCTTCTCTTTCCTTTTCATGAATCCTACACCTAGTGAACACTGAAAATAATATGAAGCCTGGAGTTTAAAGTTAGCTTTCCAGGAAGTCCTTCGCCCCAATATTAATTTTAGTTATGTTTACATAGAAGCTTTACTGCCCCCCAACCCCGCCCTCCAAAAAAAAAAAGTATATCTATTTATTGGAGAAAGAAACCAGAAAGCACTGTGACTACGTCTCCCTCTCCCTTTTCCTATCAGGTTGTCATTTGACATGGGCAAAGGAAAGGACAAGCTAGTTCTGAATGGCAGCAGCTTAGGAGGCTAATTCCACCAGCAGTGAGCGGGATCGTGGGAAGGCAGGAGCCCATCCTCTGAGCAGGGGCCCTGGCCTGTGTGCACCCTCAGCCCAGCGCCCACGCACAAGGAGAGGGCACCAGTGAAGAAGCTGGAAGGAGAAGGGAAGCAAGAACGTCCAAACCTTCCTACACGCACCCATAAAAAGGAGTGGAGGGGCAGCAGGAAATGCGGAAAGAGCTCCGGACTCAGTGAAGTTGCCTCGGACCTCAGCTCCACTCTCCCACGGCACAGATGTCCTACTATTGCCTGTCCTAGTTGGCCCGGACTGCCGTAACAAAATGCCACCAGGTGACGTAGACAGCAGACATGTGTTTTCTCCCGTTCTGGAGGCCGGGAGTCCAGGGTCAGGGTGCTGGTGTGGTTGGTTGCTGGGGAGAGCTCTCTTCCTGGGTTGTAGGTGGTTGCCTTCTCTGTGTCCTCATGTGGCCTCTCCATGGTGTGTGGAAGGGGAGGGAGAACAGGCAAGAGGGAAAGGGGAAGAGAGAGAGAAGGGCTTGGTATTTTTTCTTAAAAGGGCAGGAATTCCATTAGACCAGGGTCCCACCCTGATGACCTCATCTAACCTTAATTATCTCCCAAATGCTCTGTCTCCAAAGTTCATCACATTAGGGACTAGGGCTTCAACATATGAGTTTGAGGGGGGGACAGCAACGTTCAGTTTCTTACAGGACTACGCACCATAAGACAGCCAACCACAGAGCCTCAGCACCACGCAACAAGTGTTTCTTTCTCACACATCTGTGAGATGCGCTGACTTCATCTGGACTCCCTTACGTATCTGGGGTCCCGCTGGGATTGGCTGATCTAGACTGGATCTCTGGGCACACTCTGTGGCCACACCTCTCCTCCACAGCCTGGCCTGGCCGTGTGCTCATGGTGGCAGCTGAGGAGCAAGAGAGAGAACAAGCCTTTTCCATCACCTTGTTATGTCACAGTTGTTACCACACATTGGCCAAAGCCAGATGACATGGCTGAGCCCGGAGGCAGCTTGGAGGGCACTGTTAAGTTACACTCCTTGTGGGGTGCAGAGACGGGGGAAGACCTGGGGCCACCTTTCAATTTCCCACAGCCCCTCGATAGTTGTTCAGATTCCCTTACTTCTACTTTTTAACTGAATTTATCAGGGTAACATATAAAATTATATAGGTGCCAGGTGTACAATTCTAGGATCCATCATCTGTCTAGTATATTGTATTGTGTGTCCACCAAGTACCTTACTTCTCTGCATGCGTTTCCATTTCCCTTCTGAGGGGACCAGAACATGTAGGACCCTTTCCGTTCTGTTATTCCATGATGTTCATCTCAATGTAATATTTCAGGTGTAATTTCATCCTACTGAAGATGAGAGAGTGAAACAGTAGTTTAAGCAATATTTTGACACATTGTGGGGGCGGAGGGATGATGAGTTTAGGTTGATAGTGCTCAAATCCAAACTCGTTGAAAGAGTTGGCCAGAAAGCTCTACTTCGTGGGCTGTGTCTGTCTCCTTGGCCACCCCTTGCAAAGCTTTGTTCCCCCAGGAGAACTGGGGGGGGGGGGGGGCTGGCTTAGGCAAAGGGCAGTATCCAGTGGGGCCTATTCATAGCAAACTCCAAGTTGTGTGAGAAAGATAGCACCACGTCCTGAAAAGTTACAAGGTGCAGGGAAAGAAAAAGACAAAAGAGGTATTGTACAGACATCCCAACGAATTAAAAAAAAAAAAAAAACTAGATGGAGATTGAAACAGAAAATCTAGGCCTGTGAGCTTTCGATTGTCAGGATAATTGAGAACAGTCAATTTCCTAAGTGATAATGAACTAATGTCGAAGAAATGTCTTTTTTCAGCACTGGAAACAGGTTGTACCAAAATACCCAATTTAGGAAGATCCCAGAGAGAGGGTTCTCCGTGTGAGTTCTGGGAGTGAAAACCAGGCAGACTGCAGAGCAGGCACCCGAAGGCCTCTGGTGTCTGCGGTCCCCTCCCCGAGGGAGGTGGGAGCCCACAGCCTGTCCAGTTGTCACTACCAGCCGCCCTTTCTGCAGGGGAGGCTGGGATCAGCCCAGAAGGGACCCGGTGGCATAGGGAAGGCCAGCCCTCGTCCAGAGCAGCTGAAGGTGTGCAGCTCTGTACCTGCCTGCTCCTTGTCCGGTCTCATGAGGTGTGGCTCCCCTGAGGCAGCCGGCAGAGGACCTATGACCTCCTCTCCATCTGCAAACAGAGCCGTTCAGGTCAGCCCGCTGTTTGGAGCAGACACCCTGTCTACCCTGCATCCTCCCTGCTTCCCCCCAGGTCAGGCGCTGTGTGAGCCACAGACTCACGCTGTGAGCACCAGCTCCCCCAACTCAGACCAACCAGCTAGGGGTGCTCACAGGGCAGAAGCCCGGCCAAAGAGAAGGGGGTGGGGAGTAATAAAGATGGGTTGTGACCAGCGGGCAGTTTGGGGCTGTCTGGGAGGGATTGGGTGCCCTGCCGAGTCCTGGTCCCCGAGGCAAGGCGGGTGATCCTCGCCCATTCCCGCCAGCTCTGTCAGGAGAGGCACAGGGCCCTGCGTGGACGAGGACCTCCACCCTCAGCCCATGGAGTGACAGAGGTGCCGTGAGCAGAGCTGCCACCGTCACTAACACTGAGTGACTGGGGAGTTCCTCCGACCTCATAGCCGTGGCTGTGACCGCCGTGCACAGGGCTTGGGAGGAGGACGGCGAGAGACTCGAGGAGGCCCAGGGCTAGGAGGAAAGCAGCCGCTGTGAAATCCTTTCCCCTCCAACTAGGACACGAAGGGAAACTTCCAGTAAGTCATCAGCTGACACGCAGTTGGTCCCACACCTGGGTTTCTGAGCACAACGATGAGGAAATGAGGGTTCGGTCCAGAAAGAAGGAAATAAAGCTGCTTGGTGTTTTGTCCAATCTGTGCCATTTTCATCATCTATTTGTAAACACGGGAAATTTTTTAGTAAACACAGATTTTTTTTTTTTTTAAGATGGAATTTAAGGGGAAAAAGAAAAAAAAAAGGAATTTCAAGAACAACCTTCAACCGAATCAGAAAATCACCCAAGCCTACGGAAAGACACAAACACAGAAAGGAAACAAAATAGGACATGAAACCCTGGCCGGGGAGTTCAGTTGGTTAGAGCATCATCCAAGGTTGTGGGTTCCATCTTCAGTCAGGGCACATACAAGAAGCAACCAATGAATGCATAAATACGTGGAACAACAAATCAATGTTTCTCTCTCTCTCTCTCTCTCTCTCTCTCTCTCTCTCTCTCCCTCTCTTTCTCTCTCTCTCTCTCTCTCTCTCTCTCTCTCTCTCTCTCTCACACACACACACACACACACACATGCACACACACAAATCAATAAATATTTTTTAAAATAGGACATGAGAGATGCAGGGGCCGCCCTCGCTCAGAATGTCATGTCTGCCCTTCCTCCCACTCTGCGTCTTCCCCCTTCTGCCTCTGCCTCTCAGCTCTCACTCAGTACTTTCTATCTGTAGATGGACATTGAACAGAATTCTACAAAATAGGCTACTTTTATACTAAAAGGAATTCAATAAAAGTGAGATACATAAAGCCAGCTCTTATAGATTTTTATTATGATTCTTTTCAGCCAGGCTTTAAAAAATGCTCTCAAATTGAGAGAAGTCTAACCAATGTTTCTTGCAGGAGGAGACAAGATGTCAAAAGAAAGCCAGCATGTTTATCACGCACGTCCTAGCCAAATACAAAGCCCCGCCTGTCACAGGCACCAAGTTCAAGCTCCTCCCTCCTCATTCCCACGCGCTTTGGGACAACTTTTTTACGTTGCTCTTCTTGACGATCTCAGGTACCAAGGGGTGGTCCCCACAAATTGCATTTTTCTATGAATCTTTCATGAAAGCACTTTCTCCCCCCATACACAGTGGTGAGCTGATGTTCATAGAGATTGATGAGGGGCCCTGGGTATCAGACAGATGGCAATTGCGACAATAAATAATTGTAATGCTTTTCACTCCCTTGACCTCAACAAACCCAGGGTCTCAAAACACAGCAGACACTTAGAATTATTGAGAAGGAAGAGCCCTCGGAGAAGGGTATCTCATTCATTCTCCTGTTCTCAGCCCAGATCTCAGACTAACCAGACTGTGTCCTCGGCAGGGGGCCCCTGACCACATGGAAACTGGTATTCCTGGGGAAGCAAGTGCAGCCCTGAATTCGGGGAATCGAAGCCTCCAGACCCACGGGCAGCAATCACAACAAGCTCCAGGGCCCTCCTACAAGACGGAGATGCTAAAGAGCGACTGGTGGCCAAGGGCTGGTCGGGGGGCGCCGCAGGCAGCCATGGGCCCTCAGAGGAGCGGATGCCGCGGACTCAGCCACGACGCAAACCGCACTGCCACAGACCCGTCTGCCATGGAGAGCTTGGCCACCCTGTCCGTTCCTAACACACACATGCACAATGACATGCTTCTTGGAACCCAAGCCAGGGCATCCCCCGTGTGGACCCCCCTCCATGGGCTGTTGATCAGATGCTAAGAAGATCCAGGGCATGAGATGGCAGATGCCACCCACCTCGCCTTCCCCTCCCCTGCCAGGACAGAGCACACAAGGACGGGCAGTGGCTGCTATTTGCAGCTGCGCGTGGAGACACATTCTAGTTCCCAATCTTGCTGCTGGGCCCAGGACTGAGCAAGTGAAGAGAGTGACGCTTGCCTTCAGTTGCCCTCGTCCTTTCATTCCCACCCCCAAGAACCAGTCTGGGGTGAAAGCCTGGCAAACAAGTTGTAAACATGCCAATATCTCATGTTTCCACACTGCACAGGGTTCAAGGCCGCCTTCCTCGTCATGGGTTCCGTGATCCGAAGTCGCCAGCCCCACTGCTCAGGGGTCCGCCCTGTTTCTGTCCTGGGATCTCTCCCTTCCCTCCGGGGCCCCATCCCTCCTGAATCTTAGGTGTATCTTAATTCTCATCCCCTTTGAAAAAGACAATGTTGTCTTTGATTAGAAAAGCAGAAATATTCTGCGCCCATAAAATCCTATTATAATAAAAGGCTAATATGCAAATCGACCAAAGTGCAAAATGACTGGTCGCTATGACGTGCACTGACCACCAAGGGGCAGATGCTCAACACAGGAGCTGCCCCCTGGTGGTCAGTGCAATCCCACAGGGGGAGCCCCACTCAGCCAGAAGCCGGGCTCACCGCTGGTGAGCGCAGTGGCAGTGGCAGTGGCGGGAGCCTCTCCCACCCACCTCGGCGGCAGCGCTAAGGATGTCTGGCTGCCAGCTTAGGGGAGCAGGCCTCAGCCATCAGTCGGACACCCCTTGAGGGCTCCCAGACTGTGAGAGGGCACAGGCCGGGCTGAGGGGACCGCCCCCCAGTGCACAGATCTCGTGAACTGGGCCTCTAGTCTGTAATAATGTCCTTGTTCCTAAGATCCAGATTAAAAAGAGAGAACTGTTTGGCTCGTTGTTGTTCACAATGTCCAAAGTGAGCAGCCTGAAGGGAAGGCGTTTGAAAATTGGACACATCCACTAATTTACTTTTCCCCAACTTTACAAAATGTGGTGGTTGTGCTATCAGAAAATTGTCCTTGAGACAAGAAATGCCAGCAAGTAAACAGCGACAGCTGACATCATTAAGAAAACATGAAGCACTTTTTATGAGGGTCCTGTTTATGGCTCAGTTATCTTGTCCTAAGTATCAACATCGTCAGCAATAAATCCAAGCGTCGTTAAGACAGGATGGAGTCTGATGCCCAGAGGAATCCGAAAAGACCAGTCCTCACAGGCACACGTCCACAGCCACTCACAGCGGCATGAAACATCAAGGCTCATAGCACGAGCGCGCTCTGCCATCTGGTGGCCAAAAGGGAAATGACGCCGAGTGCTCTGCCGAGACGGAAAATAGATGTCGCCCGCATAACAGTCATCGTGAGCAGAACGGTTTTCTCAAGGCCACCACCAGTAAGCAGTGAAAGTTAGATCCTAAAAGAATAATAGTACTATTATTCAAAGACTCTCTTTCTGTGAGCCTCACAAGTATGAACGAAAGCCTCTTAAATTGCTTGCTTAGATGTGCCTAGTTACCAAACCAATGTCTAGGAAAGCAGCCATTATTAAGTCAGCAAACCCCTTTGGTCGTATGCATCCACTGACCATCCATCGGGCCAGGAACGTCTCTGTCGGTGGTCCGGTGAAAATACGCGGCTCATTTTGGTGATACAACGACAGAAGGGCAAGGGGGCCTGGGACAGGCTGAGAGCCTCTGTGAATGTATTTAGATGGTTTGGGTCGTCATGATCACTTCCCACAGGCTGGTCTGTGAAACACCAGTCCCAGAGACAACTGAAAAAAAACCAGTCACAGTCCTCACCGGTTTGGCTCAGCGGCTAGAGCCTCGGCCTGTGGACTGAAGGGTCCCAGGTTCGATTCCAGTTAAGGGCACATGCCAGGTTGTGGGCTTGATCCCCAGTAGGCAGCCAATCCATAATTCTCTCTCATCATGGTTGTTTCTATCTCTCCCTCTCCCTCTCCCTTCCTATCTGAAAAGAATGTGAGCCTAAGCTCTTCCGATCGAGAGTGAGGGACAGATCACATGCATCAGGAAGCATCAGGCATAAATTCAAGCGAACTGCCTGCTCAGCGTGCGTGCAAAAAAAAAAAAAAGCAGTCACAGAACTGGGAGGACTGACACCACCCTCCCCTCCTTTTCTCTAGCACCCCTTCATCACTCCTCCTTGGAAACCCACAATGTCTTGCAACGTATACAAGCTCAGAGCTGACCTGCAGCGAAGTCCTTTAACACTGCTTAACTCAGAACCTACTAAGCTTTTTTGGCTTCTGAATAGGGGTTTGTTAGTTAGTTAGGATTGGTCCTTGGGTCTTTTTTATAAATTGACTAGAGGCCCGGTGCATGAATTTGTGCACGGGTGGGATCCCTCAGCCTGGTCAGTAATCTGGGCCAATCAGGCTGCGGGGGGTTGGCTGTGGGAGCACACTGACCACCAGGGGGCAGCTCCTGCATTGAGCATCTGCCCCCTGGTGGTCAGTGCTCATCATAGCGACAGGTCGTAGCAGTCACTTAGCCTTTTATGTATACAGATGTTATTTTCACTATAACCCAGAGAATTTGAGGAACAATAGTCTAAGTGCAGGCTCCGCTCTGCTGCTAACAGCCATAATATGGAAAGTCACCTAAGCTCTGTGTACCTTCTTTTCCTCAGACGTAAACCAAGAGCAAAAAAGAGGGAGAGAAAAATACATTATTTCAGCCATCGCTTAGCTCTGCCATAGTTTCCCCACACACAATCAACTTTCAACGGTCTACAGTATGGATTATGTAAGGCCAGGCATCCGTGACACCCTCAAAATAGCCAGCTGACAACACGCCTTCATATCCTTCCCCTCCCCACACCCAGTAGGCTGAGAAGGAATAGTAAAGGTGTATTAATGTATAAGAAAACAAGAATAGAAGAGGGAATAGCCAGAGATTTGCAATTTCAAAAAAAAAAAATGAGAAATTGGGAAATAGCAACTGGCTTAACAAAATGGACAAAGTCATTTTGCAGTAGATTGTACTGCCCAAAGATGGCCACTTCCTCCCATCCTATATGTTCTTTTTCTTTAATTTCATTAATTGGAGCAACATTGGTTAATAAAATTATATAGGTTTCAGGCGAACATTTCTATAATGCATCATCTATATATTGCATTGTGTGTTCACCACCCAAAGTCAAGTCTCCTTCTGCCACCATATATCTGACCCCCTTTACCCTTTACCTCCCTTCCACCCCCCTTCCCCTCTGGTAACCACCATACTGTTCTCTGTATCCATGAGTTTTTGTCTGTTTCTCATTTGTTGCTTTCAGTTTATATCCCACATGTGAGTGAAACCTTGTGGTTCTTATTCTTCTTACCACCCTTCCATCAAGAAGTGTGGTCTGGCCTTGATGACTTCCCGGTAACGAAAGTCTTGAAGCTCTGCCTTGGTCTCTTGGAAAGCTCACTCTCAGAACATTCCTTCTTGGCCCTCAGCCGCCATGCTGTGAGGGAGCCGAAGCCACACGAGGTGTTTGTGTGCAGGGGCTCTGCTCCACCAGCCCGGCTGAGCCCCGCCTTTGAGGCAGGCCAGCCTGGAGCAGACAGGGGAGTAAAGAAGCCTTAAACGGAGAAGGTTTCCATGGCAAGTCTATCTAAACCGACACTTTCCTCCTGCTTTGTTTTATTCATAGCCATAACGTAATTCATTTGTCTAGTCTAATCTTCATAAGGTCAGGGGACTTTATCTTATTAATGACTATATCCCCAAGATCTAGAACAGGGGTCCTCAAACTTTTAAAACAGGGGGCCAGTTCACTGTCCCTCAGACCGTTGGAGGGCCGGACCATAGTTTTAAAAAAAAAAAACTATGAACAAATTCCTATGCACACTGCACATATCTTATTTTGAAGTAAAAAAACAAAACGGGAACAAATACAATATTTGTATTTGCATGTGGCCCGCAGGCCGTAGTTTGAGGGCCCCTGATCTAGAACAATACCTGGCATATAAAAGACACTCAATAAATATTTCATGAATAAGTAAATTAATAGAACAGTCAGAAAAAAAGAAAAGAGGAAAAATGAAACCAGTGCAATAAACAGAATAAAACTTCAAGGAGGTACTAATTAATATCTTCAGAGAGGTGTATAGCATCCACATAAAAAGAATTGGAAGTAGCTTCTGCACAGCAAAAGAAACCATCAACAAAACGACAAGAAAGCCCATTGCATGGGAGAACATATTCGCCAATGTTATCACCAATAAGGGTTTAATCTCCAACATTTACAGGGAACGCATACAACTTAACAAAAGGAAGATAAACAACCCAATCAAAAAAATGGGCAACAGACCTAAATAGATACTTTTCGAAAGAGGACATACGGAAGGCCAAGAGACATATGAAAACATGCTCAAAGTCACTAATCATCCGAGAGATGCAAATCAAAACGACAATGAGGTACCATCTCACACCTGTCAAAATGGCTATCATCAACAAATCAACCAATGCCAAGTGCTGGAAAGGATGCGAAGAAAAAGGAACCCTCGTGCATTGCTGATGGGAATGCAGACTGGTGCAGCCACTGTGGAGAACAGTATGGAGTTTCCTCAAAAAACTACAAATGGAACTCCCATTTGACCCAGTTACCCCACTTCTAGAAATATATCCCAATAAACTAGAAACACCAATCAGGAAGGCTATATGCACCCCTATATTCATAGCAGCACAATTTACCATAGCTAAGATTTAGAAACAGCCTAAGTGCCCATCAGCAGATGAGAGGATTAAAAAACTTTGGCACATCTACACAATGGAATAGTATGCTGCTGTAAAAAGGAAGGAACTCCGACCATTTGCAATAGCATGGTGGACCTGAAGAGCATTACACTAAGCGAAATAAGTCAGTCAGAGAAAGATAAATATCACATGATCTCACTCATTTATGGAATATAGTGAACAACATAAACTGATGAACAAAAACAGATCCACAGACAGAGAAGCATCAATCAGATATATCAAACCTCAGAGGGAAGGTAGGGGAGGGTGGGGGTAAGGGAGGGAGATCAACCAAAGGACTTATATGCTTGTATATAAGCCTAACCAATGGACACAGACACCAGGGCCAGTGAGGGCATGAGTGGTGGGGGAGTGGGCAAGGGAGGCATGAGGACACATATGTAATTCCTTAATCCATAAAGAAAAAAAAGTAAAAGAAATTTAAAAAGAATTGGAAGCTATTGTGGGAGTGGGACAGAAAACAATAAATAGAGAATAAGAGAGAGCTTTCACAAAGTAAAAATATGGTAGTCGAAATGAAAAATTCAATAGAAGGCTTATCTGGTAAAGCTAACAAGATCTTCCAGGAAGCTGAACCAAAATAAAGTGAGATGAAAAATGGAGATGGGGGGATGAGGGGCACAACCGAGGAGGAATCACATCTAATACACGTTCCAGAAAATAAGCAGAGAAAATGGAACGTGGCTGAACAGCAAAGGGAAACCACAGCAAGTCGTGCATGCGCGAAGCAAAACAGAGACCAGCCCCCAACCTGCAGCAGGTCACAGAGGGTGGGGGCTCCCGGGTCACATGCGACTGATGGATTGTGGGATTTGCTTGAGCATTTGGAAAAACCTTCATAAAGATTGTTGGAAAAACTTGGTTGGGAAGGTCTGCTGTATTTAGGGGGGAAAAACATATTTTGTATAGTATTTTATATTTTGTATAGATTCATAGAAACCTACAAAAATAGAAAATTAAGATACTTATTAGCTCCAGAAAAAGCAACATCAAGTAGGATTTAACCTGGCAGTAAAGAGACATGACCATTATTTAAGGCCCATTGGTGATATCACCGTGGTGGGACGATGGGAAAGAGAAAGGCAGACAGGAGCTGAGTAAGGGAGCGAAATGTGCAACTACCAGGATGCCAAGCGATCCTGTCCAAATTAGTCATGAATAGCTAACAACATAAGCGTACTTCTCAGAACTGAGGAGCAGATGCAGAAGACAGCAGCCGTAGAATTCTAAATGGGGCCTCCAGGAAACAGAGCGGAGAGGAGAGTGAAGTGGAGTAGGAAGGTAATGTTTGCCTTTAAGAGCCCTTTGATATTCATTGATTTTTCCACGAGGTGCACATATGTCTTTGGTTTTAGAAAATAATAAAATAATAATAAATGTAAAAAGAAAAGGAAATAGGCCGGAATGAGAAGGTGTGGTGGCAGTCTTCGATGGTGAGATCCTGGGCATTGTTTTGCCTTCTTTCTCCTTTTTCATATTTTCCAAATTTTCTGGAATAAGAATGTAATAAGTTTGTCATGAAAAAGCTTCAATAAACATTTTTTTTAAAAAAAAAACATACTTACAACTATTTATGTCAAAGTGATGGTCTCAAGCTGTTGAAATGAATAAAAATGACTTGAGGGGGCCCTGGCCAGTGTTGCTCAATGGTTAGAGTGTTGGCCTGGGCGCCGGAGGGTCCCAGATTCTATTCCTGGTCAAGGGCGTGTACTTGGGTTGTGGGTTTCTCTCTTTCTCTCTCCCTCCCCGGGGGAAGGCCACAGAGGGCTTCCCACAGCCAGAAGTGGCTGGACCTTCAGGTTCTTCATAACCCTACAGGGGTGGTTGCCTGGAGCAATTTTGTCCTCCTCCACACCCACCTTCACCCCTGCACCCCACTGCCACTCCCACCTCACCCCACCCCCAGGGACATTTAACAATGTTTAGAGACATTTCTGTTTGTTAGAGCTGGGCACTAGGGAGTGTTATGCCCCTGGCACCTAGTGGGTAGAAACCAGGGAGGCTGCTAAAAATCCTACAGCACACAGGACAGCTTCCCCCCATACACACACTCCAATAAAGTATTACCTGACCCAAAATGTTAATGGTGCCCGTACCTACAAACTACACTCCAGAGCCTGTGATCCAACCATTCGACTGAGATCAAAAGATTAGCTGTCCTCTTCTTTTCCCACAATAAAGTGCTATTATCTCTAAATACTCGGCTTGATAGAACGTGTTGCAAGCCTCTTGCAGAATTTGGGACCGACCATTTATAGACAGGTGCATCGGCAAGAACACCAGTCACCCCTTCCCCAATAAGATCAAAACACACGCTGTTGCCACCTCTCCGTAGCAGGCACAGATGTCATGTCATAAAAGATGCTTCGCACGATATGCTTTTTTTTTTTCAAGTCTTTCCCCTGGGGAAGCTGGAGGTGGTAAAAAATAAAACCTGAATACAAAGCTAGTGGGGAAAACAATTTAATGAGTGATGCCCAATGCTAAAAATAAAGCAAGAGGTGTTAGCTTCCTGGTGTGGGAGAGAGTATAAGAGGCTGTGAGGCAAGTTCAAAATACCAGCCTGACATTGTTGGGATGAATAACGGATGGTGTGTACAATGGTGACATCACACCAGAAAGAAAAGACCCGGCGATGCGCTGGGGGAAGGCGTCCTGCTCGGTTTTATTCCTGGGCAGGTCTGGGCGAGGCCAGCAGAGGCGGAGACGACAGCCATTGGGAAGAGAGTGTGCTGCTCAGTGCTCTCAGGAGGAAGTGGTGCGCACGCCACACCGGCCACGTGGGGAAGCGCCAGGGCCACCTAGGGCGCAGAGGGCCGTGGGCAAGGGCCAGTATTTCCATTTCCATGGGAAGGAATGTGAGGCAGGGTGAGCAGGCTAAGCAGGTGTGGGATTGGCTAGCTGGCAGAGTCTGGGCAGACTCAGGACATAGGTGTCCCTAGGTGTCCGGGCCTGGCCCCAGGGTGATTAGGGCAAGTGGATAGTCGTCCAGAGTGTGAGAGCCCAGTATAGGAGGTGGTGTGGTTGGGGCTCTGGATTGGCTGGTTTGCATTTGAAAAACATGCTAGACCAGCGGTTCTCAACCTGTGGGTCGCGACCCCTTTGGGGGTCAAACGACCCTTTCACAGGGGTCGCCTAAGACCATCGGAAAACACATATATAATTACATATTGTTTTGTGATTAATCACTATGCTTTAATTATGTTCAATTTGTAACAATGAAAATACCTCCTGCATATTAGATATTTACATTATGATTCATAACAGTAGCAAAATTACAGTTATGAAGTAGCAATGAAAATAATTTATGGTTGGGGGTCACCACAACATGAGGAGCTGTATTAAAGGGTCGCGGCATTAGGAAGGTTGAGAACCACTGCTCTAGACAATGAGCTGTTTACTATCTCTAGGAACTGGCTAACCCTGAGAGGGTTAGCAAGGCCCCAGATGACAAAGCATCAGAATCCAGAAAATAAAACTCATGATTAATACACAAAAAAGTGTCAGATGAGTAACGAAATACGTGAACTAGTAAACGAGTAAACTCATTCTTGCTGAGTGTGAGGGAATCCATGAGAAGGAGCTACGCATCCAAGAAAAGCGAATGGAGCCTGACAGAGCAGTGTTTTATTCAAATAGCTGGGTCATATGATGGGTGAACAAAACCAACATACACTCAAAGCCCCTCAGTAGACGATTGGATAAACAAAATGTGCCATACCCACAGAATGGAATACTATCTCTATATCTAAAAGGTTAATATGCAAAGTGCCCCCTCAGGAGTTCAACCAGGAGTTTGATCGCTCGCTATGACATGTGGTGACCACCAGGGGGCAGCACAGAACATGGCAGGCAACCAGCAGTGACGGCAGGGTGCTGAGGAGTGAGGGAAGAAGGAGGCAAGGAGGTGGGGAGGCGGGGAATCTGATCACTGGGCAGGCCTAGGGACCCTACCTGTGCACAAACGCCATGCTCTGGGCCTCTAGTTAACTAATAAAAAGGAATGAAGGACTGATCCAGGCTACACCACAGAGGCACCTTGAAAACAGCATGTTATATGAAAGAAGCCAGACACAAAGGGTCACAGCTGTACGATTCCATTTACAGAAAATGTCTAGAATCAGCAAATCTATAGAGACGGAAAGTAAATTGGTGGTTGCCAGGGGCTGAAGGGAAGGGGAGAGGGGGAGTGGTGGCTGATGGGTACAAAGTTTCTTTAGGGGGCAATGAAATGTTCAACTAGGTAATGGTGGTGGTTGGACAAGTCTATAGAATGTACTAAAAGAAATAATTGAGCTATATATTTATTGATTTCAGAGAGGAAGGGCGAGGGAGAGAGAGATAGAAACATCAATGAGAAAAAATCATTGATCAGCTGTCTCCTGCACGCCCCCTACTGGGGATTGTGCCCACAGTCCGGGCATGTGCCCTTGACTGGAATTGAACCTCCTCCACTCAGCCCTGCGTGCACACGTGTGTGTGTGTGTGTGTGTGTGCGTGTGTGCATGGGAGGGAGGATGTGGGATGTGCCCGACTCTAAACATGCCGAGCGCAGGTGAGAGCAGGTGAAGGATGAAGGAAGTCCCTTGACTGGGATTGAGCCTGCAATCGAGGTACGTGCCCTTGACCGGAATCGAACCCCGAACCTTTCAGTCTACAGGCTGACGCTCCATCCACTGAGCCAAACCAACTAGGGCTGAGCTATATACTTTAAAAGGGTGAACTTTATGGTACTGAATTACATCTCAATGGACCTGTTATAAAAAAGCAAATAACAACAACAAAAACCCAGGCTGTGCAAGGGCCCCCAAAGACACAGGGCGAGGAACTTGTAGAGTGACTGGACAAAGGCAGGGGTCAGGGCGGGCAGGGTTAGGCCTGCCCCCCACATACCTTCCACACTGTCTGGCTCTGGTAATTGTATTCCACCCAAAGCTATTTATTACTTTGAGACCCGAAGGCTTTGATGGTCCAGAGCCTCCTATTAACATGCAAATACTCCTGGGTGAGTTCTAAACTAGCACTCTCTCCTCACAGTGAGAGAAAAACTTGCAGAAGCTGCTGACCATCTGAGTTCAAATGAGTTCTGCAGGCATTGAAAACCGCTGTGACACTCCTCCGCTCAGCCCTGCGTGCACACGTGTGTGTGTGTGTGTGGTGTGTGTGTGTGTGTGCACGTGCGCGTGTGCATGGGAGGGAGGATGTGGGCTGTGCCCGACTTTAACAGGCCGAGCGCAGGTGAGAGCAGGTGGAGGATGAAGGAAGTCCCACCCGGACAGAGGGAGAGGACGTGGAGGAGGAGCACAGTGAACAAGGGCTTCTCAGGGAGACCCCGGAGGTGAAGGTAGAGGGTGCAGAGACGCTTGCACACCCCGCGCTGACATCCCAGCCTCTCTGCACCACAGGGCACTCCCTGAGCAGGCACCCGCACGAGGATGGAAGTGGGGTAGAGATTGGAAAGCACCTCAAGTAGGTACACAATAGGGCAGGACAGGGTGTGAGATAAGTCAGCAGGCCCAGCATCGCAAGCCAGAGGTATGGCAGTGCCAGGCAGCCTCCCACGGGTAGAGGAGGGCACTGAGGACAGGCCTGGGCCATGAGCGGCTCGAGTCCCCCTGCCCCCCCACCCCCACCCCACCCGCTCAGGTAACTGACTGACTGTGGTTCGGTTCTGCACAAAATGGACACAAATGACGGGAATACTTGGACAGCCCTCACCTGTGGGTGATCAATGGATTGCCATTCCTGCCCAGTGTCAATAAACGTTACTGAGGGTTGTAGGGGAGGAAAAATAACTTTCCCTCTACCTGTCTAGGTTCTTGGCTGAGACCACCCCCAACTCCTTAGAAAAAGGCAGATTGACAAGAGAAAAACAAACAGAAGTTTAATAACATGTAGGCCTCCTGTGTGCATGGGAGAGACTCAGTAGTAACTCCCCAGAGGGCCCAAGCCATCGCCTTATTACCAGCTCCAGCTAAAGGCAAAAGCAGATGCTGGGACAAGGGGGAGGCCAGTTATGGGAGGAACCAGGAAAAGCACAGCAGACAAGGGTAGGGTCTGTGATGTGGATTGAAGGCTGTGCCTTCTCCATGGAAGGGTCCTAGACTGTTGGGCATCCTCCTCTTGCAGGTAGAGAATGTGAGACGCCCTTCCCCACAAAGGGAGCTTTCCCTTGTGCATGGAAACTTCTCTTACAAAAGGGTAACTTCCACTCCGTTTTCAGAGCTTTTCCTGTGTCTGCTGTTTCTTTTTTTTTTTTAACATTACTTTTTTTTTTAAATATATTTTATTGATTTTTTACAGAGAGGAAGGGAGAGAGATAGAGAGTTAGAAACGTCGATGAGAGAGAAACATCAATCAGCTGCCTCCTGCACATCTCCTACTGGGGATGTGCCCGCAACCCAGGTACATGCCCTTGACCAGAATCGAACCTGGGACCTTTCAGTCCACAAGCCGACGCTCTATCCACTGAGCTAAACCGGTTTTGGCTCTGCTGTTTCTTTAAAATAACCCTATGTATGCCAAAGAGACACATTTTAGGGTGGCAGAGTCTGCTCCCCGCCAGGGTCTGCCTGCCACAGGCTCTGAGCGCCTGGAGAGATTGGGACGTGGGCCCTGAACAGAGCGGGGAGATAGTTACATCCACGGTGGAAAGAAAGCAGAGGAACCTCCTCCTCTGGTCCCTGCCAGAGAGACATTCTCCTTTTACACTCAGGGGGGCAGCCTGAATTCAGAGCAGCAGGCTGGGGACTGGGGCATACGCAGTGTCACCGCCTCCTCCTTTGTGAGCAGCTGGTTTCCGACAGGCCTGGAGAGACGGCCTGCGAGAGGGGGAGAAGGAAGGCCTGTCCAGAAGCTGCTGTTTGGAGAAAGAGGAAAGCCATCCTGCACCCGTGGCTCTCCACCTTGAGTCAGCCCAGAATCACCTGTAGCAGATCGCTGGGCCCCATCCCCCCCCACACACACACACACTTTTTCCTTACACTTCAACTTTAATGTTTCTCTTTCAGACACATCTACCATCCAAGTATAAGGCAGAAACGCAGCCAGTCAGGTGAAAATGATCTTTTGGCACCTGCCACTTGCCAGTGTGTGAACTGCTCCTCTTTGAAGAGCATTTGAACAAAAGCTGCACTCATTTTTGGACAGCAAGGTGGAATTAGAGAAGATGGATGTGCAGATTTCTCTGAACAAAGGTCTAAGAAGTGAAGCAAAGAGAGAGCTGCTGTTCTGTATCAAACTGCCTGGGAAAGACATAGTCATCTACTGATTTCATTATTAGAGATTTTCCCACTTCCTTCCACCACTCAGTGTGCGATGGCTCAAACGTAGAAAAACGCAGTATCTGGATCCTATGAGCAGGTCCTATGACCAGAGGTGGGAAGGACGCCCTTCCTTTGGGTATGGAATGCAACGTCTTAGTGAATTGCAGAGAACAGCGGGGACGCTCTTGAGAATGCCACTTCACACCCAACACAGAATGCAGTTTGGTTGACTGTACCTCATCCTTGTTTAGAGAGGGGAAGACAAAAGGACTTGGGCTCCAGCCTTTGCTATGAATACCTCATCCATTCTTTCCCCTAGTCTCTGTCTATTGGGCTCCTAGGATGTGCCCGGCATTGTGAAAGCAATGAGTTAGAAAGCCACATTTAACCAGCTCAGCAATCGCCAACAAGTACTTTTCTTCATGCACTAGTTTCTCGAGTAGTAAGATACAAATAGAAAATTGAATTTCCTAAGGAATTCAGCTCCATTTAACAAACATCTACCCAGACCTTCGTTTGGCGCCAGACAGTGTGGTCAGGGACAGAAGCCTAGAGCCCAAGAAGGGGATGGTGTCTATGAGGAGCTAGCTGGGACCCCTGCCTTGGAGAAATGGAAATAAGCCAGGAAAGGCTCCCATGTAAATGCCTGAGATCAGTGCTCCTCAGAGGCGTGGACTGCAAGTGAAGAAGGGACTTGGTCTGAGTGCTGAGAGAGAGCAGGAAAAGTCCCCAAGAAAATGACAGGGACCCTTTATGCTGGGCCGTGCAGGAAAGATGACTTCCCTGGTAAAGAACTGAGGAAGGCCCTGGTCAGTGTTGCTCAGTGGTTAGAGCACCGGCCCAGGCACGAAAGGGTCAAGGGCATGTACTTGGGTTGTAGGTTCGATCCCAGGCAGGAGGCAACCAATCGCTGTGTCTCTCTCGCATTGATGTTTTTCTCTCTCTCCTCCCCCGCTTCCTTCCACTCTCCCTAAAAAATCAATGGAAAAAAATATCCTTGCGTGAGGATTAACAAAATAAATAAAAAATGCTTTTAAAAAAATAAAAAGAAATAAGACAGGACAGTCCTACCCCCAGCTGGTGAGAAAGGCCCACACCAAGGCTGTGCTCCCCAATAACGCGGCTTCTATCTCCTGGCCTTCCCATCCTCTACCCAGGAACACAGAAATGCAGTTCAGAAGGGAGTCAGAAACAGCTGGGCTCCAAGAGAAATTCGGATAAGTCAATACTTGGAAATTAATAGTGACATGGGTCAGGGGAGGTGACAAAGAGCATGCCATCTACAGGGGACAGCCACTATCCAGCTCAGCCCAACTGCTGCTACTCGGGAAAGTTGGAGCAGCAGGGTTTGGGGATCTTTCAGAGAAGCTAAATATACACATGTTACAGGGGAGCCGAACAGGCCGCACCAAAATGTGCCTCTTCGGCATGTGAGTTATTTTGAGCTGAAGGCAATCAAGACCCAGCAGACTCAAGAAAAACTTTTACCTCTCCCTTCTTTGCCTAAAAGAATTTAGAAGGCGATAGCTTCTTATCTGAAAAACTTGCCTGTATGGCAGGGCAAACATCTAATTACCCCACATCTGCTCTTCAATGTTCGTCTTGTCCTTGAATGACTCTGCCCACCTTGAAGGCCCAGGCCCCTATCCCATTCCTTAGCCCAGGATGGCCTCTAAGCCTCAATTGCCTGACTGCCCTTGAGTATCATATCTTTGGGGCTCCCATACATAAGACATCAAATTTGTTTTTCTTCTGTTAATCTAGCCTACATCAAATTTAATTATTAGATCGGCCAAGGAAACCTAGAAGGGAAGAAGAGAACATTTTCCACCTCTATAAATACACACACACACACACACACACACACACTATCCTATATAATAAAAGGGTAATATGCAAATTGACCCTAACAGCAGAACAACTGGGAATGACAGGTCACTATGACACACACTGACCACCAGGGGCAGATGCTCAATGCAGGAGCTGCCCTTGGTGGTCAGTGTGCTCCCACAGAGGGACCTCTGCTCAGCCACAAGCCAGGCTGATGGCTGCCAGTACAGCGGTGGTGGTGGGAGCCTCTCCTGCCTCCTCAGCAGCATTAAAGATGTCCTACTGCAGCTTAGGCCTGCTCCCTGCTGGCAAGTGGACATCCCCCCAAGGGCTTCCGGGCTGCCAGAGGGATGTCTGACTGCCAGCTTAGGCCTGATCCTCTGGGAAGCGGGCCTAAGCCAGCAGGTGGTCATCCTCTGAGGGGTCCCAGACTGCAAGAGGGCACAGGCCGGGCTGAAGGACCCCTCGAATGCACAAATTTTTGTGCACCAGGCCTCTAATATATATATATATATATATCTCCTCACCCAAGGATATTTTTCCATTGATTTTTAGAGAGAGTGGAAGGGAGGGGGAGAGACAGAGAGAAACATCAATGTGAGAGAGACACCTTGATTATAAATTTTTTCTCTTAATGTTAAATATCCTTAGCACATTATCACATTATGCAGGGCGAATAAAAGGCATCTGTGTCTGCGGGCCAAATTCAGACCCACAGGCCACCTTGGGATATGTCAAGGGGAAGCTGAGGTTCTGAGAGGGCAAGTAACTTGCAGAGGCCACAACTAGTAAGTGCATAGACTGGGGTTCAAATCTTGGGCTATTGGACCCCAGAGTCAAGCTTGTGGAAGGGCTAGGTGAAGAAGGGGAAATCATCCCAGGTGTGGAGCTGGGAGTTGTGGAGGGAAGAGGAAAGAAGCTGGGAAGGCACCAACAAGGAAAGGAGTTGGTAATCTTGGTGCCTGACAGTCTAGCAGAAGAATATTTCAGATGCACTCACATGGGAAGGGCGCCCAGAGGAAGTGGCAAGATTGAAACTACTACATCTTTGCTATTGGAAGAGACCAGTAAGTGACCAGGAAAAGGAATACTTGGAAATCATCAGCTGTGGGTACTAAATTCCAGGGGGCCAGGACTCAAGAATGGCTTCAAATATTAAAATGAAACTGTTTTACCAGTGAAAGAAAAACACCAATCTGACCAAAATAAACCTAAAAAAACAAACAAACAAAAAAAAACCCCTGAATCCTGGACCTCCACTCCCAGCCCTTCCTTCAAGCCACAATTTATTTCCATTAATAATTAAAACAACATCCCCCAGGCATATTCATGACCCACAGTCTAGCTCTGCCCTGTGGGGTTCCACAGTGAACATTTGCATGTGTCAGAGTAAGAGCATGTCCCTCGACCTCTCCATTCTCCAGAGAGAACCCAGGGCCTTGCAAAGGTGAGACCACAAACACCTGCACACCTCCACTGTGTGTGTGTGTGCGCATGTGTGTGCACGCGCATGTGTGCGCGTGCGAACTGATGGGTTTATGATGCTGGCAGTGAAGCAAGGTTGGGGAGGAGAGAAAAGTATTGAGAAGAAAGTAGAACAGATATTTAGATCTAATGTTCTCTTCCAGTTACTTCCCTTTTGCTAAAGCCATTCCCAGTCAACTACAGAATGACGCAGTGATTCTGGGATTACACCCGAAGAGGACATTTTGATGGAAAAGGTGTATCCTTTTCGGGAATGAGGGGAAAGCCACCTACTTAGATGCCTGGCATAGAGCCATGAGGGCTGAAGACCCGGCAGGGTGTGCCTTGTGGGTGAGAATGAAAGCCGGTCCTTACCAAGCCTTCGCCTCGGTGCTGCACTGGGCACCCTTAGTGACTTCGGTGGAAATGAGGCTCTGAGGGGCTCTTGGGGGAAGAGTCACAAAAGCCACAAAGCAACTCTCTTCGCCGCAGACGGATAAAGCTCAGGTGTAGGGGCAGCCTCGGCTGACTCGTGGGAAATAGGAGAATCGATCTTCAGCATTTGTGAAAGGCGAGGCCTAAAGGTCTTCAAAGGCTCCACAGGCAATGCCTACCCTCTCTCCCAGGTCCCTCTGGTCTACAGATGGTCGGCTCCAAGGACTCCGCAGGCTGCCGTGTGAAGTAAAGAAGCAGCAACCCTCCCTCAGAGCAGCTCTGGGGGGAGGGGGAGCAGGAATGGTGCTCTGGACCACAGGGCAAAATAAAGCCAGGATGGTGGGTGGCCCGCTCCCCCGGGCTTTCCCACCCAGCCCAGGCCACCGTATCGAGTTCTCCCCTACGATTTCAAAGGGGTGTCCTTTCCTCCCACTTTTGTGATTTTTTTTCTACTTGATACCTACTTTTAAAGCTCCCCCCGGCCCCCAACAATACACGCCCAGGTCCAAAAGTTCATTCAGTTCTCTTTCAAAATGCCTCCATGGCACACCTGGTTGAGTTCCTGACACAGGTGCCGGGCAGGCTCCAGGCGTGGGAAGGGAAAGCGCCGACTTCCCACCAGAGAAGGACAGGATGTCCGAGGGCCGGGAACTGGTCCCTCATGCACCGCTAGTCCCATCAGCCCATGCGGGAGCCTGGCCCAGTGCAGACTTGATCCACCCGGAGTCACTGGAGGCTGGGCATCACTAACCTTGCTTTTTCTCTTCTCTTTCTGCCTTTTGGCTTGAAAGAGAGAAACACTCATGAAAAGTTCTATCAAAAAACAACGGGGCCGAAACCGGTTTGGCTCAGTGGATAGAGCGTCGGCCTGCGGACTGAAAGGTCCCAGGTTCGGTTCCGGTCAGGGGCATGTACCTGGGTTGCGGGCATATCCCCAGTGGGGGATGTGCAGGAGGCAGCTGATCGATGTTTCTCTCTCATCGATGTTTCTAACTCTCTATCTCTCTCTCCCTTCCTCTCTGTAAAAAATCAATAAGATATATTTAAAAAAAAAAAAAAAAAAAAAAAAAAACAACGGGAAGGCAGCTCGGCCGGTGTGGCTCAGTGGTTGAGTGTCACACAAGCACCAAAAGGTCTCCGGTTTGATTCCCGGCCAGGGCACATGCCCAGGTTTCAGGCTTGATCCCTAGCAGGGGCGTGGACTGGTGTTTCTCTCTCGCTCTCCCTCTCCCTTCCTCCCTTTCTAACATCAATTGAAACATTTTTTTTTTTTAATGAAGAGCAGAACAAGACACTTTTTTCTAACCAAGAAAAGAGCTCACACAGATATATAGGCATGAAGTGGGTGCTTATATCCTTCAAACATGCATTTCTACATGGAGGAAGGAGAGGACTGGCCCCCCTCCCTGCTCTGCTCTCTGCCCTGTGAGTGTACAAGGAGAAGGTGGTCGCCTACAGGAGGGCCTTCCCCAGAACTGAGACTCGACCATGCTGGCACCCTGAAGAGAAATTTATCTTCTAAAGAAGGTGAGGGTGGGAGATATGGCGCTAATATTCGCATTTCATTTCCAGCCTGAGACCTCACTGGGCGTGAACAAGGCTGGGTCTGCTACTCACGCCTCCATCACATCTCTGCTTCCCATTACATGTGTATTTATTTTCTTTATGAAAACCATAATTTCTTTCACAGCAAACTACCCATGTTTAGTTCTCCCTCAGGTCTCTTCATTCTTTTTTATAAATATTGAAAAATATCTTTATCAGAAAAGTTGATTAGATTTGTGTATTGAAGGAAACAAATCTGTTTTCCAAGTGTAAAATGAAGCATCCTATGAAATGAGTTATTTGGAAAAAACAGGATTATCAAATCTAGATCTGAGGGACATATCTTCTCCTGCAGCTTACTTCCAAGAAAGATATGAAATATGCAATGACATCATGCTAGCTGAACATTTCTCTGGAAAATATTTTCATGTTCTGAAAGAATTTTGACAAACAGCCTTTCAAAGGTAAACTTGAACCACATTAGATATATGTCAGAAACAATTAAACATCCACAATTTCATGACTAAATCTAATACAAGAGAATGAGGAAAGTGCCATTACTTTTCTACTTAGTTATTTTAAAATCCTTCTCAAATTGCACACTTAAATGGGTGAATTTTAGGGCATGTAAATTACATCCCAGTGTTATGAACTAAATATCTAATTCCAAAGTTTACATGTTGAAATCCTACCCCTCAATTCAGTAATAGGATTAGATGAGGCCAGGAGGGTGGGGTCCTTACCAATGGGATTAGTGCCCTAATGGAGGAAGGAGAGGGCTGGCCCCCCTCCCTGCTCTCTGCTCTCTGCCCTGTGAGTGTACAAGAGGAAGGTAGTTGCCTACAGGAGGGCCTTCCACAGAACTGAGACTCGACCATGCTGGCACCCTGATCTCGAACCTCTAGCCTCCAGAACTGTGAGAAAATCTTTTGATTAGAAACCATCCAACCTATGGTGCTCTGCTGAATGGGCTAAAACGCTCAATAAAGCTGTTATAGATTCTACTTGTGTCATTTACTCATGACTATTTTCAAAACACTAATCCATAATTTATAGGTGGGAGATCTTACTGAGGTTTCCTGAAGCTGAATGACTTTTCTGACTTATCCAGAGAAGGGCAGAAACCAGGCCACAATGAAAAGCTGAACATGCTCTTCTTGGCTCAATCCCCTAGCTCACAAGACGTGGGTATAAAAGGGCCCAATCCATGCCCAGGGTTTTCAGCTCTCCAAGATGGGAAGATAACTGAACCAAGGCCACAGAAGTTTGTAGAAAAGGAGCCAGAAACTAAAGTCCATGGTCCCCACGGCTTCTTTCCCCATGGTAAGTTAACCATTAACCTGAGGCCAAACAAGGACTTTGTCTTTTTCTCTGATGCTCCCTCTTCTACTGTGACACAGCAGCTCCTCCCACCCCACCTCCTAGCCCACCCTGTTAACAATCAGACAACACCCCCCCCCCGCGCCCCCCCTTCCCCAATCCAGCTCAATCCAAACAGTGCCTATGGGGAGAAAAACAATAAACCAGCACTGAGAGCAACGTGATGAAAGCCTTCTACTCCTGGTCCACCACAGCAGCAGGCAGAGGCCTGCTGAATGCATTCCTGGAAGCAGATGATCCACCAAACCCACTGGGAACCCTCTAAGAGGCTTCTCAAACTTGAACTCCCACCCAGAACTCTTTAGGTCTGGGTGGGCTAGTGCAGGAACCACACTTGAAGTAGCAAGGTTTTAGGACAGCACTCGCTGTTCAATAGATATGTAAGGCAAGGCAGAAATGAAAGATACACATACTTTTAAGTTTGCTGGTGGCTATATTAAAAAAGTCAAAAGGAACTTTTGTAAAGGAATGTGAATAATACATTCTTATTTAACCCAATAGTTCAAACGATCATTTGAGCCTTGGCCAGTGTGGCCCAGTTAGTCGGAGCATCATCCTGTACACTGAAAGGTCGCCGGTTCAATTCCAGGTCAGCACACACCCAGGTTGCAGGTTTGATCCCTGGTCATGGCATGTATGGGAGGCAACTGATCAATGTCTCTCTCTCTCTCTCTCTCTCTCTCTCTCTCTCTCTCTCTCTTCTCTCCCTAAAATCAATAAAAACATATCCTAGGGTAAGGATTTTTTAAAAAGGACTGACTGCTTCAATCATATGTTCTACAGCTTCCAGGTGCCCTGCTCCAATTACTACATGCAGGTCATCTTTTGACCAAGGAACTCCAAGCAGCTCACAAACAGTCGTTCTCATAACACTCTTCCAGGGAATAAAATCATATCAATATGTAACTCATGTAAGATTTTATTTACAAGGTGTTTTACATTATTTTTTTCATACTAGGTATTTGGATCTGGTATCTATTTTACACTTATGCACATCTCAGTTCCAACCAGCCATGTTTCAAGGGCTTGGCGGCCCCATGTGACCAGTAGTTGCTGATCAAGCCAGCCCAGCTCTAGCGGCCTCCCCAGGTGGCTCTGAAATGCCCAGCCAGGCACAGCACAAGCAACAACACTAAGAGGAGTTATTCTCCTTCTAATTTGTTCTTTCTTGTAAAAATATTTTCATTGATTTCAGAAAGGAAGGGAGATATAGAAACATCAATGATGAGAGAGAATCATTGATCGACTGGCTGCCTCCTGCACGCCTCACACTGGGGACTGAGCCTGCAACCCGGGCATGTGCCCTGACAGGGAACGGAATCGGGACCTCCTGGATCATACATAGGTCGATGCTCAATCACTGAGCCACACCGGCCGGGCATACTCTGTTCTTTCCTAGTGAGAGGTCTGCTAAGAGGCCATGGGGACTCAGAAAAGGAGAAATAAATGTCTTGTACTTTAAGGTCTACTCATCGGCAGGGAGGGGCATGCATCCAATAGAGGAAGAAGGGCATTTGCAATTGGGAGCCTGACAGGGAGTCTAGCAAGCACACTGGGAAGTTAGGGGGTCATGCCGAGTCCATGGGTAGCAGGCAGAGCATGGAAGAGGCCCCAGAGCCGCTGCTTGCCATGCCTCACCTCTGACCCCTCAACTCCTCACCCCTCAATACCATCCCCCAGCCAGTGCTGCGTGGGTCCCTGCCCCACACCCTTATATCATAGCCAAACCCATCACTCCGGTGGCTTGAATTTAGAATAAAAAATGAAGTTAAAGATGGAAAGAAAGAAATTAAATTTAAAAAAAAAGAAGAAAGTGAGACAAGTGGGACATGAGAGTACCTCAAAAAGAAAAAAAACCTCTTTTAAATACTTAACCTCTATTTTCTTCCTCACTTCCTCACTCTGAGTTCCCAGACTACACAAGAGAAGATACATTTTGGAGATAGTTTTCCTGCCTCAGCTGAAGACAGGAGGAGACTGGGAGCCACAACATGAAGCCGGCATGATTGGGTCACTCCTGGCTCTTCGACACGGACGTCATAGAACTGTAGGGCTGAGACTACAAACACCCTTCAAGGCAGGAATCCTTTCAGAAACAAAGACAGCAATCAAGCCACACCAGCCAGGCATTTCAAGATTTCCTTGAACTCTTCCAGAGAGTTCACTACTTCAGTAAGACATCTTTTTCCATGTTTAAGAAACATCACAGAGTTGAACTTATTTCTGTGAAGTTGAAATTTACCTTCGTTCAAAGTCCATCCACTCATCCAAGTCCTCTTTTCCAGAACTACATGAAATACAGGCCATCCCTGTTCTTTAAATAACTGAAGAGAGCTGTCCGGCATGGCTGTCCCAGAACTCTTCCCGTTTAAATCTGCCAACACCTGTACATCAATTAGAGACTAATATAGAGGGTATTATAATTGTCCAGAAAGAGGAGTACTTATATAAATTATAGCACATCCATGCAATAGGTTATTATGCACCCATTGAAAAAATGATGGACATGTAGATTTATTGACATTGAAAGATTTTTACCATATGTTAAATAAATAAAAGCAGGCTAGAAAAAAAAAACCCTATGTATATAATAGGATCCCCTTTTTCAAAAATATGTAAGTATAGATATCTAGTGAAAAAAAGTCTACAATGTACACTAAAATGTCACAGAGGTTATTTATGGATGAAAGCATTAATAATATTTTAGCATTTTTGCTTAATTGCATTTTCTAATGCTTTTATAAGGACATGTTGTGCTAGTATAATACAGTTAAATAATGGTTTACCTAAATAAATCATTACCAGTCTTCATAGTAGATAAAGTCCAATGAATCATTCATTCAATGAGTAAGTGCCTGCTATATGCCAGGCACTGTTCTAGGTGTTGGGGTACAGTTGTGAGTAGGCAATGGTCCTACAGCATCTCCTCACAAGCCTCTCATGTTCAGAGGCAATCACAGGGCCTAAGTGGAGACATGCCCAGATTACCAGGGTGCCAGGAGAGAGCCATTCCCTTACACACGGTGGGCTTAAAGAGTCTCTTGGGAAAGATTATGAAAGAGAGAGGGGAATGACATGCAGAAATCAGTAAAAACAGCCAAAAAGGCTCTAATCAGTAAGCGGAATCACTGATTAGGAAACTGAATCACTGATTTTAGCAAAGGAAAGGAGTCACACAAGCAATATTGGTTCATCAAGGTGGGATCTACCATGGACCAGTAGCTAATGGAAAACCCATGGGCACAACTTAATGGGAGAGTCCAGAGCATCCCCAAAGCATGGATCTCCAAATGCTGCGTTAGGTCAGCAAAACCAAAACCAGAAGGATTTCAGCTTTTCAGAACAAAGAATATTTAAAATCTAACAAACAAAACAACCAAATACTCTGAGAAAACTGTTATGTTACTTGAATATGCATTTGGGGAGTTTCTGCACGATGGTGGCACAGGTAAGTGTAATACGCTAATTCTCCCACAACCATGTCAAAACTACCACTAAATACAGAACAGCCATCATTCAGAACCGCCTGATTTCTAGCCAAACAGAGGTCCTACAACTAAGGATACAAAAAAGAAACCACACCAAGACTGGTAAGAGGGGTGAGATGCAAAATGGGCTGGTCCCACACCCATGTTTGGTAGATAAAAATTGAGAGGGATTTCTAGGCTGTAGAGGTTCCCCTTGAGGAGTGAGGGGTCCCAGCCCCTCACCAGGCCACCCAGCCCAGGGTTCCAGTGTCAGGAAGAAACGACCCCATAACACCTGGCTGTAAAAACCAGCAGGGATTGAGGCTGAGGGAGACAGAGAGCAGTTGGAGTCCTAGGCGTTCCTCTTCAATATATAGATATTAGAGGCCCGGTGCATGGATTGGGGTCCCTCGGCCTGGCCTGCGCCCTCTCGCAATCCAGGACCCCTCAGGGGATGTCGGACTGCTGGTTTCAGCCCAATTCCTGTAGGCCAGGCTGAGGGACCTCACCAGTGCACGAATCCATGCACCGGGCCTCTAGTATGCATATAAGATCTTTGATTAATCTCTTCCCACCCTCTCCCCACCCCCTTCCCTCTGAGATTTATCAGTCTGTTTCATGTTTCCATGCCTGTGCATTGAGCATCTGCCCCCTGATGGTCATCATAGCTACCGGTTGAACAAATGGTCAAATGGTCACTTAGGCTTTTATATATATAGGTTATTGCTTTCAGAGAGGAAAGAAGAAAGATAAAAAAAATCAATAATGAGAATCATTGATCACCTGCCTCCTGCACACCCCCCACTGGGGATTGAGCCCACAACCGGGGCATGTGCCCTGACAGGAAATTCAAACTGTGACCTATTAGTTCATAGGTCCATGCTCAACCACTGAGCCATGCCAGCAAGGCCTAGCTATTCCTCTTGAAGGGCCTGCACATGAACTTACTCGGACTCACTCCCTCTGAGCTAACAGGGAATCAAACCGGCAACCTTTTGGTGCATGACAGGACACTCAACCAACTGACCCACACCAGCCAGGGTTCCTAAGCACTTCTTCAAAACACAGTACTGCTTCTAGTAAACTACTAATTTTTAAACCGCTACACGTTTTGGTTTACCAAAACAAACAAAAAATTGCACCAGTAAGAAATTGTTCAAAGCAAAACTGAGACTTTTAGAATTCTACTGTTCTGAGAATTAGCTAATTAATTTAATTAGCATAATTAATAGTTAAACTTTTAAAAATCACATATTTTTTCTCTCTACTGGATTAGTTCAATGGCATCAAAGAAAAGTTTACATTCTCAGTAATTTAAGCATTATTTTATCAGAACTTTAAGAATATGTGATTTTAATGTTCACTGCATTTTCTAGTAAGGTTTTTATTTAGTCTTAGACCCAAACTACTTCCTAAAGGAGAGCATCTCCAACTTAGTAATTTATGTCAACAAGAAAATATGACTAATTAACATAAATCAGATTTACTGCCAACTTTCAGGAATACATTTATTTTGTCAAGTAGCCTGTTAAACAGGACTATGATAAGAGAAACAAATGATAATAATACAAATAAACTAGATTCCTCAAGTTTCTCATTATTTTCAGAGAGTAATGTTGTAACCATGAACAGAAAAACACGTTATGCTTTCAATACCAAAATTCAAATACAATTTTGGCACTGCTACTCCACCAGTACTTAGAATGTAAGTAAAACAAAAAAGGCACTGGATACACATTCTTAATAATTATTATTCTGCACATATGTTGAGTGAGACAAGACATGGATAAATGAAATGCTGACAAGTCAGCATATGCTGTGACAAATGAGTGTTGTCGCAAGATCACCAATTTTGGATATCAAGATATATTTGAAGGTTCCTTGTCTTCCCCCTACCCAAAAAATCAGATATATTATTTGGCTTCTCCTAGCATTATAAGGGGCAATAACTTATTAAGGTTCTGCTATATGCACTGGGCCATCCTCTCAAGCAAGGATTTTAAAGACAGGTCCTTATCCCATTGTGGCTTGGTTTTCTTGAGGAGGTACAGGACATAGAAAGATAAATCAAAGTCAGGGAAGAATATTCTGCATCCAAGTAGTGTTACAAACAATGAGTGCTGCCAAGGACAAGTGACTAAGGATTTCTCTGGAGAGGGAGTCTTCTTGAGGATAGGCTGGCTGGACGGCAGGCTTGAAAGAAGATATGGTGACAGGAGATTTGACCTTGAATGGTGGGCACGCAATGCAATATACTGATCTTGTAACATAGAAACCCACACCTGAAATGTGTATGTTCATGTTGACCAACGTCACACGAGTAAATTTAATAAGTAAATAAATGTAGAAAGGAAGGAAGGGAGGGAGGGAGGGAGGGAGGGAGGAAGGAAGGAAAGAAGGAAGAAAGGTAGTTCTTAGATAAGCAAAGGTCTTCACAGTACACGGAAGAAAGGAAGGAAGGAAGGAAGGAAGGAAGGAAGGAAGGAAGGAAGGAAGGAAGGAAGGAAGGAAGGAAAGTAGGTAGTTCTTAGTTAAGCAAAAGGTCTTCACAGTACACACCATCACAGGTCCAGACAGGATTATGCATGTCTGCACAGAAGTATGCAGAGGGCAGGTAAATTTGTCTGGAAGAGAGGGACTATGAAGGAAAGAACTTGTGCTGTTGATCATGATCAGACAATGATATTTAGTTCAAACAGGTTGTAAGAGCCTTGAAAACCAAACTGTGTTGGGACCTTCCAATGGGGGAATGGAAGGAAATTGGAGATTCAGATTCAAAATTGTAAATGACTCTTGTCTAGTTTGAGAGTGTTTTGGGAAGATTTGTGGGGCAGAAGAGAATGTACAGCATTGATCTGAGGGAGGAGAGATTATAAGCAGGGACACTAGTCATGAAATGCTGGGAGACCGGGAGAAGTCAAGGTGACTAAAGATTCCAGTGGCTGAGTGAATGTGTGAACAAATAAACAAGGACAAAAGCTCCAAGAACTGGTTTAAAATGAAAGATGAGAAGTGTGGACTTTGATCAACTGAATGTACAGTCACCGTCAAAGATGATAGTAGAGGAAGCAGCAGCAGATGGAGACCCAAGTCTGAGAGCTATCAGAGCAGCAGACATAGGCATGGAGTTCTCCTCCTGGGAGGTCCATGGTTGAACCATGGCAGTGTAAGGGTCCTCCATGGGAGCTCAAGTACAGAGTCAGAACAACAGAGAAGGCTGAAGAATTAGTTTGAGACAGGTTCAAATTGAGAGAGAAGAAAGTTGAATTGGAACAAAGAATGGAGAAAAGACATAACCAAAGAATTAAGTGGAGAAAGAGGACAATGCAATGTCTTCGATGCTGACTGACTCAGAGGTTAAAGAGAATGACAGCAAAGTCACCACTGGCCTTGGGAAGAATAGCTTCAGGAAAATAACAAGGTGAAAGCTGAATTGCAATGGCTTAAAGAGTAATAGTGGAAAGAGCAAGTACAATGTTTAACAATATAAAAACAACAACAAAAACCAAACAGCAATTGAAAGGAGAAGAGAGGGGAAATTTTAGTCTTAAAGAATCATCCCTGGTACAGAAGGTAAGTACTGTGGGGCCCCATATTTGGCCTCGATGGACTGTGGAGGTAGTACATGGTCTGGCTCTTTAAATTCGACTTCTACTTTTCTGTTTAGGTGACATGCACATCTTTTAACAAAGAACACTCACACCCTGGCTGCTGTGGCTGTTGGCTGGAGCATTGTCCCACTCACCCAAGGGTCCTGGGTTCAATTACCTGTGTGGTGTGTGCAGGAGCAGAAACCAATCAATGTTTCTCTTCTCTCCCTCTCCCTCTAAAGCAATAAACAGATAAAATACAATAAAAATTAAAAGTAAACATGCCTGGATTAAAGACCAAGGAAAACAAGTCCAAATGCCCACAAAAATAAAAGTAGTGAATCTTTACAAATGTATTGTGTGATTAGATTACTGATTTTTCTTTGAAAATTGTGTCCTAGCCTTACCACTACATCCTTCAGCAACAAAAATTGCACAGGAAATGAAAAGTTCTATCTACATATTTTTTTAAAGTAACAATTCAATTCTAAGGAGACACAGGCGGGTGGGGAACCTTTTCTCTGCCAAGGGCTATTTGGATATTTATAACATTATTTGGGGGACATCCAAAATTATCAACTTAAAATTAGCCTGCTATATTTGGCCAAACATTTAATTAATTCACCCCTAATGCCGTGGCAGGGCCAGACCAAATGATTACGTGGGGCGGATGTTTCCTGCCCCTGCCTTAAAGGAAAAGTTTGGTTATACAGCATGAAATTGTTCTTATACTTGTGACGCTATGAAAATGGAGAGAAGGGGTTTTTGATTAAATGAAATAGACATTGCTTTGTAAAACCTCCACCATAGCATTTAACAATTTCAAATGCAACTTCTGGTTGGATTTCAAGGTTGGATAGACAGCAAAGTCACCTTAGATAGCGTTTAATTGATCCACAGCTGTTACAAATATTAATCATTGTCAGTCTAACCATTGAGAACCATAAATATATTTCCCTAGAGTTCTTGATAAAATATAAGATATAAGGAAAAATTTACCCTATTTAAATAACAAAGTGGGGAGAAACACCGACCCTGGGTTAGAACCTTCCATCAATATTCAGGCAAAGGAAAGTATACAAAATACAAGGATACTTCACAGCAAGATTTATTAATACATCCAAAAGAAAGAAAGAAAAATCATTTTGTCACACTATATACAGATAATACATACAATGTTTTATACACATATTACATCAGTTTTTACACAAGAAAAATATACATAAAAATGTAAACTTTTGTATACAAAAACCCTTAAACAAATTAAACAAGGACCAGATAACAAAAGGAGACCAATCCATTATTATTTCATCAAATTTTTAAAACAGTAATACAGTACATTCATTGAGAGATATATGGAAAATGTGAACCATCTCTTCTTGTTTAAAGGGAAATTACAAACCAAAAGCCCATCCCCTCCCAAAGTGTGGTCTCTCCCAGTAACATCACACCCAATGCCTTTCCTTCAGAACTGGGGGGCTCGCACCAAACCTGCCAATCTCCTCATCTCGCTCTACAGTCTGTGCAGAACCCGGTGGCTCCTAGCTTTTGTGCATATAACTAAGCTTCCAGCCACTATGATCACAAATGCAGAGAAGATTCTGTTTGTAAGTTCCCTTTAAGCAACTCTCCTTTTTGTAAATATTTTTAATGTATGGACTATTAAACATACTTGTGTGCCAAGGTGACTGAGAACACTGAAAAACATAGGCTTCGAGGATCGCTAGTCCTTGCTACCGTGCAGTTACATTAAGAGATTTTAAAACTGTGCAACTTGTCATTTATTGGTTTCAAACAAGCCACCTCACCTTTGATTTCCCACTGCAACTTGGTTTCAACTTACACTTTCAGTACTCTAGTTAGTACCATGCAATCGCCAAGAGGCTTTTTGTTAAAGGCTGTTTCTGATATCAAGTTCCAGCTAAGCTGCTCTGAAGTCACTCGCCCCCAACCTCTCTATTTTAGTTCTCAGGGGTACTCTTACTCCACTGTTTTTCGTAACATCTTACATTTAGATTGTCCGCCTACATTCCTCTCTGTAACACCTTAAAACCTAATCAGCTGCCAACTCATCACAAAATAAAATATTTAACAGTTCTTCTTAATACTATTTCATTAGGTGTGTCAAATTGATAAGCTAATGAAAAATACTTGAAGCTGTGGGGAATAAGAATTAAACCTATGTCAAGTGCATGCAGACTTGGGAGTTCTTTTTTTTGGGGGGGGGGGGAGGGGGTAAAGGGAAGACCTTTAACTAAATAAATGCAAAACATGCTTAAGACAGCTTCATGAGAGTGCCGCCTTCCCTCAGAGTTGACTTTTGAACAAGGCAGAATAACAATTAGGGGATATAGTTCCCTGCAGCAAGAGTAGTTAACTTCCCCCAGGCAAAATGATCTGGACGATCATTATTTATTAATGAAAGGAAGAGGCAAATTGGTGAATTAAGTTGATCTAGGAGATGGTGGATGACATACACTAATGGAAATATTAGGACTGCTTTATAACTGAAATAAACAGGCTGGTTTGTGGTACATCAGAGAGCGGAAAAACACACACGGTCCCTCAAGTGAATTTCCAGCTCTCCTCCTGTGAGACAGATGGCATTTTAAAAATGACAGCCTCCCTTTCGATTAAAAAAATAAAATAAAAAAAGGAAAAGGAAGATAAATAAATAATGTGTGGATATCTTTAGATGAGAATTTTAAATGTTCTTTAAATAACTTTTGATAATGTATTTTAAATCATTACATACAACTGCCATTGCAGTGACAATATTCCAGTAGGGGCAGCATTTTGCTAAATGTAAAAGATTGCCATTTAAAACTCATACATATACATGTGTATATACAGTATATCAACACTATTTATATACATATATATCTAGAGAGCAACATTTCATTGCCTTGGAATATCTATATATCCACTCCCACAATATACACTAAAGACATACTGTGTGAGTATATAGGAAAGTATATGTACACATGCTCCAACATGTATAAATATACTTTTGTCTGTGTGTGCATAAGAGCTTGAAAGGCACAATATATAGGGATGCAAGTTTTCTAGAGAGCTGCAGCAAAGTTAAAACAATGCCACCGATGTGAGACAAGTCAAAAGGAAATATAGCAGAATGCATTCCACAAGAATTCATCAAAACAGTTTCATCATGAGTAAAATGAGTTGGTTATAGAATTCAAGAGGCTAACATGTGAGTCTGTGCGCTTTCCATTAAAATTAAAATGGTAAATTTTTTATCAAAGTCAATTTAATGTTAAATGACAATAAAGGAGGAAATGAACCTAGCACTAATATCAATCATAAAATCAAATTCTTTTTTCAATTTAAGTAAAATGTTCCAAAATTATCTAGGTAAAATTTTTCAGTTTTGTTTGAATGCTGATTTTTGTCTGTGTGTTTCTGAAACAAAGATGAACACCTGGTTCTCAAAATTACTATAGAAAATATTCCCAAAACGTGTACCTTCTGGGAAATTTCAGAGATAAAAATCTTTAAAAGAAACAACCAAGACGTTAATGTAATACACGTAAGACAATGCTTCTGAAAGGACACAGTAAAGGAGGAAAAGCACAATGAAGTGTTGTAAATGTGGAAAGGTGGGCTGAGAAGATGAAGAACAGTGGAACTGGTAAGAACGGCTCTAAAAGAAGTTCAGTTATAATCACCATAAACGAGACTATAATCCAAAGGACTTCCTCCGTCTTAGTCTGCTCTGATGATGGACTCGACTGTCACCTCCTCCCGCTTACAGCAGAATCCAGAATTTTCCATAGATGTATAATCTTGCTTAACAAAGGCTGTTTCTCTATTATACACACACATTTTTAGGGAAACATATGTATATAGCTTTATCTATACACACACATATACATACGTGTATATATAGATTTATACAAATGTATAAATAAACATAATACTTCTCAATCTTTCCATTGACAAGGCAAGTTCACATTCAGCAAAGTGCCGCCACATTCCATATACACATCTCTATACAGATATACACAAAGGGTCGATTTTCACCCTTCAATTAGGGGGACTTTACTCTAGGGAATCCCATTAATCAGTAACTGAAGGGAGAAATGGCACCAATACAAACTCCCTTCTTTCAGTTGCATGCATATGTACAAGAAATATGCAGGTTTCTTTAAATCCATAAAGCAAGAGTGAATGGAACTGGGAGATGCTGCAAAAATACCACTGTAAAAAGAACATATAAAGCTTTCGGTCTTGACTATATATAAGAAGAACAAGGCTTCAAACAGAACTACAAATTCAGGTGTACTTTCAGAAGCTGTTTTGACATATTTCAAAGTACATGATTTTTTAATATTAAAAATAAATGTGGCTGGAGCATTTAATAACAACTCTAGTTTTGACTACTTTAGACCACCAGATAATTCAGTAATGAATGTATAACAGCAAAATGGCAAACCTCAAAATATAGGAATGTTTAATTCCATATGGATCAAGTCAAGGGTAGCATATTTCCCCTACAGCCAAAATATAGGTGGAGGAGGGCAGGCTAACTTCATAAATAATAGCACAAGTAAGCAATTTTTTTCTTCATTTTTGAAAATAACTGAAATCATCTGTTTTGAAATATACACGGTGAAATGATCCCACCAATTCATTAAACAAAGCAGCCCCTTGAAAAATTGGCATTTTTTTTTTATCAAAGGCCTATAATTTTCTTAACTTCACCAAGAAAAGATGATCAACAATATTTTCTAACTCAGTATATAAAGAAATCGTAAAAAAAATAATAATAATAAAATAAATAAAATAAAATAAAAAAGAAGAAGAAGGCGGCTCAATTGATCTCTGGTCCCAGCACCCCAACGGATAAACACAGCCCTGTCGTCTCTCTCCTATCTTTATGCTCAGAAGCCAGAGGCTGGTCTTAGAACCTGCTGTTTCTCATGTCACTTTAAAAACATAGCATAATATAAGTTAAAACATTAGAATAAAATGCACATGATATCAGAGTTAGCCTTTTAACATAACATGATGAACAATTTGGTATATTTATACAACAGAGACACTGAGAAAGCAATTCCAATACCCTCAACTAAATGAATCATATTTCTATAATACATTGTTACCTTTCTCTATTTTTACTGAAGCTCACACTCATCTCTCTCACACGTGCCCCCAATGGATATTTTTGCATGTGTGTAAAAACAGACATATACATGCACACAAGTAATTTAATTCTATTTTAAAGTCACAGTGGGAATTCCTTAGTGAGGAGGGATAAAAAGGTTCCTGAATAAGACACTGAGAACATCTAGATTTATTTTCTCTATTTTATTTCCCAACTTACAAAATCAACTGTAAATTAAAGAATAAATCCATAGGAAATAAAGGAGGTCTTAAAAACTTCGTTTACAAATTCCAGCTACAGTAGTTGGGAATTTTACTTGATCTATGTATTTCTATTTACCCTGTAACTAAGCTTCTAGCCATCTTAAGTGTAAACCACAGATCACTGACTGAAGAAACATGATTCTCAACAGTTCTATGAGCGTAATTAATGGTCTAAAGGTGTTCTACATTTTGAGGCCCCAGGATATCCTTTTATTTTATATATCTGCAAGGTAGCAAAGGACAGCTATACACCTTGACACAGCGGAGATCCAGTGTAAAAAGGTGCTTCACTAGTTTGTTTTATATAAAAAAAAAAAAAAAAAAAGCTCTTATATAATTTTTTAGCTATTAAACACATAGGCAACATAACTCATTACACTCAATACAGCTTTAGTATAAAACTTATAATTTATGAGGTGATGTTAATAGCATAAATTAATATACCTTTTCTCTTAAAATCTACAATAAGTATTCTGAAAGCTCATCGGGGAAGGAGATTTTTAAATAAAAGTTTTAAAGCTGTGCATGATGGGAAAAGATTCTGTATGCTGAAGCTGAGATGAGAGGCTGAAGGAGAAAGGAAAAGTCCTATGCAAGACACTGTGGGCTATGAAACCAAATGTTTTCTCTTTCTTGCACTCTCTTCAATGATGAGTCACCTTTAGTTTTTTGAAAACTATTTTCTTATTTTAAAATCTGCCCTAATTTCCACAAGGAATCCCTGAGACATACTCAACACTGTACAGTGAAAAAGAACTATCACTGTTGAGAGGAACTGATTCAACCCTTGCAAGCAGATGAAGACAACGCCTATCACTTCCACACTCATCTGCTGGAGCCTATGGGATCTCAAGGAGGTGAAGTCACTTCAGGGCCAATCAGTCTATCCCCAACTAAAAGCAATGGTGTGGCATTCCGCTGCACTGGAGCCTTCTGCACTGCATGTTGAAAAATTTTCCAAGGGGAACTTTGGGTGCATACAGAGCTTACGTCAGTGGTCCCCAGCTTAAAAAAATAAACAAACAAAAACAAAACAAGTGAAAGATGAGGGTCCTGTTACTCTTAGGCCAGGATCAGCATCAGTACAGACCGTGTGTGTACGCGTGCGTGTGTGCGTGTGTGCGTGTGTGTGTGTGCGTGTGTGTGTACACTGCAGGACTGGGGTGGGCTGAGCAAGCAGGCAGAAAGGGAAAGGAAGGAAGGCTGTGCTGTGCTGCCCTACAGAGGTCACTAAGGGTGAGACAGGTTTTCTCTTACAAAACTAAACTCCAGGTCACCAAAAACTCTGCCATTGAAAGGAGCCGAACATTCCCAGGACCCAGGGATGTAGGTAAAGAAAGTCACGCCAAAGTGGCTCGCCCGCTCTGACTCCACATTCCCTTTGATTAGCTCTGTGCCCCAGTGCAGAGAGGAAAGCTAACAAACAGTAAGAGCTGGAGTGGAAGGAGAATTTTTGCCATTTGGAAATAAGGCTCTAAATCTGACCACAATCTTAGCATTAATGATACTGGTTATTAGGAGAAATGTAGTCATTCATTTATATTTTATGTTTTCTTTCCCAACTCGCTGGTCAGGGGAAAATGAATATGTTCTTCACTGGTATTTTATTATGAATCTTTTGAATGATAGTGTTTAAAATGTCAATCTCCTAAACGTGGATTCAGGATCCCTCCCCAATATACGGGGAAACTTGTAAAGTTCAAGATATTAGGAAGTCATTAAATTGTTTTACCTTTCTGTAGAATGCCAGTGAAGATTAAATTATTTTCATTGTATTGAGAGAGTGAAAAAAATCTATGTTCTATCATATATATATTCCCATCCCCCACCCCAAGAAACATACATTTTTGTCAGGAAAAAATCCTTGGCACAACGTAGGCATTGGTGATGAAAGAGATAGAAATGAAGACGGTTTGGGAGGGCTTACATTTTCTTTCTGAAATTCTCAACAGGGAGTTCTGCTGACCATTTAGAAGACCATTAAACATTAAACTACTCTATATGTGCCAGGCTAAAAACAGAATTTAATTGAATGTTAAAAGACGTTTAAAAAGAAAGAGGATGAAGAAAATGCAAACTAAACACCTAAAAGTTTTTGAATGAATTTCAAACCTATTAAATAGTTTAGTGTTATTAATAGCATTATCTTTCTACAATTCTAATCCACAACCTTTTGAACTAGCCTGGAGCAAGGGTGATGCCTCACAAAGACGTTGCTGATGAAGCTATCAACAATCACCACCCACAATGCACTGCACAGGAGGGACTGCAGGCAAGTGGGCGAACTGACCGCATGGGACCCCCTGCGCATGCTCAAGCTCTAGTGCCAATTGGTGAAAACTGAAAGGAACAGGTCAACAGAAATATAAATTCTTTCACATAAGAAGAGAACTGTACCGATAGGGTATTTGTGTGTATCACAGATAACCTTTCTTTCCAAATCGAAGAACTATCTTTGCTTCTCTGGGCTGTGATCACGGATTGAGAATGCTAAGAAAATACTTTAGTGTTAGTCACAGAAAAATGGGATTTCTAACTTGCAGTTGAGAGATTGGGCTTATTTAAGAAATGATTCTTGAATAATTATGTGGCAAAGATAAAGTATTAGCTTTCTTTAGCCTGAAGCCACTCAAGATGTAACTACAATTTGAAGGGCGGAATTCCAACTTTACTTCCATACTTACTATTTGCTTCTCATTAAATTACAGTCTTCTCGTGGAGGGACACTGGACTCACCACACTGCCCACCAGCATGACATTGCTCAGGAAGTCATTTGCAAAGAGTCATCTCTCACATGGCAGGTTATCAGAGAAAATAATCCTCCACAGTATAAGCTATGTGACGAGAATTAGAAAATTTTTTCATTGCATAGTCCGTCACTTGGTGGGTCAAGTGTAATTGCTATTAACTATTATGAATTGTTTACTAGATATATAACCTACCCAGCTGTGCAAATTGCTAAGTATTTTTAATAGAGAGAAAAATCAATGTCTTAAGCACTTTAATTAAAATAATATTAACAATTATGTAGAGAGAGTAAAGGAGAGAAAACACATCTTTTCTTCGGACACTAGATCACAGCCAATGAGTATCATACATTAGAATGGAATCCTGGTTTTCAGAACACAGAATGTATCTATTAACTGCAGCAACTCTGTAAATAAAATCACATTAACACAATCTAACTGGCCTTTATAAATGGTCCCGAAGAACTGCAGAAACAGAGTGAACTGAACCTTCTTTGCCACTCCTTCTCGAGTTTAACACCAGAATAAAAGCTAGCTTCCACCTAATTAGGACCTTAAATAAAATTTGTTTTTGATTCCAGTATTGCCTTATTATATATAGCATAAGTGCTACTTCAAAAGACACTAATTTTCATATTTCTGGAGTAAAAGACACTTCATTCCTTTCTTTACATATTAATAGCAAGCCTACTACTAATAGACTAGAATTGCTCCATTAGCTACCAGAAAAACATAACGGATATCTCTGGGTTCCCAGATGTTCTTCTCTCTTCCAAAAGGGGACTCAAGAAACAGCAAGAGAAAAGCAAACCACAAGCCCAGGTATTTGTTTTGAAGTAGATGAAATGAGAGGAAAAATTTGTTTGTTTTTGACTAATTCCTCACGCCTACACTGGGTACTTTCTACGTGTCCTTTCTTCAGCTATCACCGTGGGCATCTAAACAAAAATGAATTTTCTCCAAGTTTTTGGTGTGAAGCTGTAACTGGCAACATTCCTGATCATTTCCTGCCTCCTTCCAGGAAGCAGAAAAGGGCTTTTAAATGCACATAAAACAGAAAATTGCAAACAATAAAATGTGCAACTTACTGCAAACTCAGTTTTGATAACTGAAGAATTTTAAGCAGCTACCACGAGGGACAAATAGCCAGGAAAGTTCCAATGGACTCCCCGTGACTTTCCCTTTGCTGTCAGAGAAGGGCTGATAAGAACACAAGCTGCTCCCTGCAACCTTTCATTAGCACACAATGCAGACTAAGCCCAGTCGCTGGGAAGGGACAGTTATTGTAATGGGGTGTGAGAACAGTTCAGCAAACTAAATGACACTTTTGAGTAGAGGTAACTACTCATAATCATTTCATTACAGTACATTAACATAAAAAAGTTTACTCACATAGGTCCACAGGTGAGACATAGTCAAATGATCTGTTCTCACCATTCAGAATAGAAATTTATGGTGATACCGAATATAACTGCTTTGTGACATAATTTATAATTTAGAAATTTCTCAATCTGCAAAAAAGGCAAAGCTATTAAAAATAAATCTTCTAATCAATTATCATGATTTTAAAAAGAAACTAAATATATTACAAATGTATTTTTGGCCCATAAAAAGAAACTTCAATAAATATAAAATAGGGCATATAATGATTTCTTACAGTCATGTGACTTCCCCTCCGTAATCTCAGTCACATGGCACCTGCATAATGCCTGCTGATCACCATCATTCCTTTAAAAGGCAGAGAAAGAAAAGCTTTCAAAAGAAGGGACTGGTTACAAGTAGCATGGCATAAAGAGAATACATATTGGAAGTAGGAAAATACATCCCAATCTTTACCTTTTGAAAAGAAATTAAGATCAAATATTCCCTGACAAATGAAGCATTATATCACATCATTAATAGATATGCTCTCTCTACTCATCTTTTAAAATATATATATGTTAAATTAGACTAGACTCAGGTATAAATAGCCAATGGTACCTCAGGGGACAGTAAAACGTCTCAGCAAAAGCAGAGGACAGATGCCTTTAAAACCTAGTTCTGCCCTTGGGGGTAGGGGCGAGGGCAGGGGAGAAGGCAGGTAAAAAGAAAACTCACATAGTCATTTCATAGTCACCAATTTACTAACCTACCCAATATGATTTTTAAGTGTGAAATCCTGGTACTTGCAGACAACTTCCCAAAACTTAAACCTAAGCACTTAAATTATTTTAAAAGTACCAAAGAGTGGGTAAAATTTATGTCTCATTTCCATAATCTGCTTTGAAACTTTAAAATGTGTATCCTTCAGATATTACATATCACTTCACCACTGGTACACTGATTCTACAAGTGTCTTCAACATTTTACAAACCTTACCAAAGAATCACTACTGTAAACATGAAAAATTCAAAAGCAAAAGACGGACCAAGAAGTTTACAGATGCCATCTTCCCACATCTACCTGACCTACCCCGCTTTCCACATCGAAATATCTCCTTTAATTACATCTTGCGAATGCGTCGGGGCAGAGGGACCTAGGAACAAATGCATGTCCAACACGGCGACATGACCAGCAGACAGTCTCTCAGCAACCCGGCAGCATCAGGCGAGCGTCTCACCCCTTCCCACGGCACCGATGGGAATTCAGCTTTGGGTTTCGGGCTAACTTAGCAGAAAGGGTTGTGCCATTCACGTGACCAGACCACCACCCTCTCTATTGAGGGAACTTCGTTAACTCAGTGGGAGAGAATGACCAACATGAGTAGGGGTGTGAGGTGTGGGGAAGAAGTCAGAGTCTTATATGCTCATTAGGAACAAAAGAGAACAACAATAGGACAGCTGCTCCGGCCCTGCACAGAAACACACGTGTGGGCGCACACATACACACAGGCAGTCCAAAGACTACTCTTTTTCTTTTTAATTAAATGTGATCACGATTAGGAATGGAATCCTGGCCTCACTGGTTTTTAGCAGTTGCTGTTAAGTCAGAGTCTTGATCGGCCTCCACACACCATTTGCTATTACGTCTTACACACGGGGACTCGATGAATGGGACCATTCTATCTAGAACCACCTATGTAAAGACCTGGTAATAAAATGGAAAGCATTGATCTGAATACTAGGAAATAGTAAAGGGCACTGGTAATCTGAGGTATCTTCCACTTCTAGGACTTGCTGCTGAGTCAATTCTATCCAGTCACTGTGCTGAGCCACTAAGGGAACCACGGGGGGAGTGAACCTGCCAGGAGGGAATGAGCACCAGTGCGAAGGAGCACGCGTGAACACTGCAGCACGGTCCACCGCAGGGGAACTTGTCTAACCGGAAAAGGGAGTTCCCCCCGCCCCCACCTGTTATTTTTTAAATCTTCTTTAGGAAAAGGGGAAGGGGTGATAAAAGAGGAAACAAAGATAGAAAACACCAGGCTCCCCACCTGCCTGCAGACACACAGACACGCTCAGTTAGGGGAGGTAAAAGGAGAAGATGCATTATTGGTACTTGTAGCTGTGGCACCTGTTACTGTGAAGCCTGTAGGAGGCGCTATAGAGCTGTGGCTGGGCTGCAGGTCCTTGGGAATGCCACTGTGAGAACTCAGCTGGTGGCCGAAGGCTGCGCTGAACTGAGGGAGCTGCTGCTTGGGAGAGGTGGAGGCCATTAGCTCAGCGGAGGGCCCCATGCCACTGAAGCTGGTCTGCGGCAGCCCCGGAAGCACGCTGGAGCTGCTGGGGGTCGCGGTGGCGAAGGCAGGCTGTGTGGTCTCTGAGTTCGAAGTGGTGGGTGGCGTGGACAGGGAAGTGGAAAGAAGATGTCCATCTGCGTCGAGAAGGTTGCTAAATGGAGAGTGATCCCCAAGGTTGACAGGGAGATTGCCCCAGTGAGTTCTGGGGTTCACGACTCCTCCAAGTGGCACCTCAAGTTGGGTTGGGAGCAAGTGCTGTGCCATGATGGGCATCTCTGCTGAAAAGGTAGCTGCCATATTATCACCAGAGAAAGATGTTGTGTGGGGAGAGGTGATATGGTCACTGTAGGGAGACGGCACGTGCTCACTGTCATAATGGCTTCCGTGGGGCGAGGAGTGTGAATGATCACTGCTGTATTGCTGTCGTGAGGTGATTAGGTCATCTGCCTTGCTCAGCAGCTGGGCAGGGTGTGGCCTCTGGGAGGCATGGCTGCCATCGTGAAGTCCATGAAACTGTCCTGGGAAGGCTCTCTCCCCAAGTGCACTCTGGCTGATCAGAGTGGCAGAAGTAAGGCCAACGCTGGCTGGGGCAGAGAACTGCCCCTGGATCTGCCCTGCCAGGGGTGTAGGTGGGTTAGACAAGGTAGCAGAGCGGAGCAGGTTCTCATCCAGCTCTAGACTAGAAAAATTATCATGGACTATGCGCCCATTCAACAGCTCCCCCAGGTCCGTGTTCACTTCTCGGCTCAAGGACTGAATTCCTGGTGCTCCAGTACCTGCGGCGAACACCCCTATTCCTCTATCCGACAACTCCTGGCCTGGCACACCGTCTGACTGGGTGAGCACCCCAATGGTACTCAGGCACTCGAGAGAAGTTACAGCCTGCAAGGCCCGTTCAAGCTCCTCGGCCTCTTCGGTCGTTGGGAGGAGGTCTCCATTCTTTCCTAAGCAAACAAAAGTCATGGTGCATCAGCAGAGCTTTCACAGGTCCCACATTTCAAACACCATCCATCTGAAGTATCCCTGACAGTGGCTCTCCAAGAGAGGCCCTGCTGGGAAGAGAAATTTGCAAGGACTAGGCTAGAAGGAAAAATGAAATTTCAAACTCTCCTGGGGCTGGTAGCGCGCCTTCAGTTTATTTATAAATAAACCCTCTTATCAGAGTGTTAGGAAGGAGCTCTGCTGTGGACTCCTCCTGCTGGAGGGGCAGCCGTGCAAGCCCAGGACGTAGAAACTCCCTGCGAGGGCTAGCACAGCACTGGGCACTCGACTCACTTCACAAGCTATCTTATAAGGCTTCCGCACTGCTTTCTACTACTTCCCTCTCATTCTTCATTCTTTTTCCATTTGTAACTAATGTTTGTAATATGGAAGCTGATGGGCCTACCCTGATTTTATTACCAATATTTTTTAAAAATCTATGGTTAGAAGCTTGATTAATTCACCACAAAAATATCCAGCTTTTAATAGTGAAAGAAACAGTCGAAGTGTAAAAGATTCCCCATGAAAACACCAGATAATTGGTGGGATTAAGCCAGTGGTTCTCAAGCTTCTGGCCCTTTAAATACAGTTCCTCATGTTGTGACTCAACCACAAAATTATTTTTGTTGCTACTTCATAACTGTAATGTCGCTACTGTGATGAATCGTAATGTAAATATCTGATATGCAGGGTGGTCTTAGGCGACCACTGTGAAAGTGTCGTTCAACCGCTAAAGGGGTCGCAACCCACAGGTTGAGAACCACTGGATTAAGCAAACTGCTTTGGAAAAGTATATTTCAACTAAAGTACAGGGTAGAGTATTAAAATCAGAACAAGAACTAAATGCCTTCAATAAACTCAAGTTTGAAATGTCTTTGCTCAAAAGTAAACTCAAGTCTGGCCAGTGTGGCTCAGTGGTTGAGTGTATGAACCAGGTTACAGTTCAGTTCCTGGTCAGGGCACATGCCTGTGTTGCAGGGTCAATCCCCAGCAGGGAGGGGAGGGGGAGGGGGGCAGGCAAGTGGCATCCGATCAATGATTCTCTTTCATCATTGATGTTTCTATCTCTCTCTCCCCCGCCCTTCCACTCTCTGAAATCAATAAAAACATATTTAAAACAAATTAACTCGAGTAAAATTACTTCATTTTAAAGGAGTGAAGTTTTAACATGTCTATTGAACTATCCACCTACTAAGTCTATATGAGGTTGAACAAATTGCATAATCCTTACTTTCTGAAAAGGAGAAACTGGCTTATGCAGCTTCATATTCTCTATCTACAGTGGAAGGCATTCTATGTGAGAATGAATATTTCAAACACATCTCAAAAAACTATTTCCCTTTTTACGAACTCATTTTTTAAAATATATTTTTTATTGATTTTAGAGAAGAAGGGAGAGGGGGAGAGAGATAGAAACATTAATGATGAGAGAGAATCATTGATCGGCTGCCTCCTGCACGCCCCCTACTGGGAATCAAGCCTGCAACCCAGGCATGGGCCCTTGACCGGAATCGAATCTGGGACCCTTCAGTGCACAGGCTGACGCTCTATCCCCTGAGCCAAACCAGCTAGGGCTAAAACTCACTTTTCTTGACTAACAATATTGACAATACCTTCAAAAAAATCAAAATCCTGTAAGTCATCAGGCAGCCGTGGCAGGACGTCCGAGAAGTCCTCCTGGTTCAATTCCAAGTCGTGTGGAATGTCAGTGATCTCATTGGCAATGTCATCCGGCAACTCATCAGCACTCAGCTCTGGCGTGGACGGGCTCCTGGGGAAGAGGACAAGGTTGCCCCACCACTCCCCTTGACCTTCACACCATGCCCCCCAGACAGGGTCCTCAAGCAAGAAATCGGGAAAACCTAACTCAAAATGCCTCCTTTCTACTTTAAAAGAAGGAAATTTGAAAGCAAACAGACCTCACCACATATAGTCACATATTTCTACAACCTTTACTCATGTATTGAGACAACCATTTCAAAATAATATTTTTTACTTCAAATTATAATAAATTACAGTTTGGTATATCAAGTGTGTCAATACTTTTTATAGGATTTCAAGTCTGGTCAATATAATAATATTTAAAAGTGAAATAAACAGATAAAACTAAAATGCTTAGCTGAAACAGAAGCCTCATTCATATGGTCAAATGCTTACCCCTGCCAAAACTAATAATGCATCAAATTTCTGATGGAATACTTCTGCTGGGACAGATATGGAATTTCTGTAGAACAGAAAAGTCTAAGAGTAGACAATTAAATCCTCAGTTTCAACATCTGCTCTCTTTGTTTTAAACAAAAGCTTTATTTCAGATATATCCCAATCAGATATTTGGTAAAAGTTGTGCTGAAAACTAAAAAGTTTAGGCTGATGCACCAAATGGTGTATTGTAGCCTAGCTCCAGCACTAGAGAAGTGAATGAACCGAGGTGTCCTGAGAACAATCAGAACCCGTGAACTCGGGCACGTCACTGACCGGATCTGAGAGGCCTCCACTGGCAGTGAGACGCTGGTGGGCATGCTGAGGTTCCCTTGGGGTACTGCAGGGGGAATGGGCTTTTGGGGTCGACGAGGTCCACGCCTTCGCTTCTTCTTGTGTTTTTTGGTAAGTGCAGGAGGCTTGGTTTTTTTCCTGGGTTTCCTCTGCTGCTGGTGCTGAACTTTCCGGGAGCTATCTCCTCTCAAGAAATTATCCTTTGAAATGAATAAAGGGGTATTTTTAAACTGAGATTATTTGGGGAAAATCTAACAGCTACCTAAAAAAAAATACTTATATCTTTTAATATTTTACATAATGCCTAAATACACTAAATACCTAAAATTACGTATAATAAACAAATGAATTAAAAACCCCATTTTTTATATAATGCAAATCAATTCAATATATACATATCATTCTCCCACATTTAAAGACATTGTGATGGGTGCTGTAGCATAAAATATTTTAAAATTTAATTTGCAGTTTCAAAGGACTTACTCTGTCATGGCAAAAACATGAATACATACATAAATACAGTAGAGAAAATTGGGTAATAGTGACATAAACACCTCTGGGAAAACGAAAGAAAAATCAATTACTTTTAGTTTTGTGGGATTAAAAGACAAGTAAAATTTTTAAGTCCTTGGGGTTGAGGGGAAGACCTTTCTAGGCTAAAGAAAATAGCAGAAACCAGTCAAAAAGAACAGTAAATAATTGTGTTTGACTGGTACTTGGGGCATAATGGAGGATGAAGTACAGAAGTAAGCTATAAAGAAGTTTGATACCAGATCATGTATGACTTTGAATACCCTACTAAAGATTTTAAACTTATTTTATAGGCAAAGGGGAATGATTTTTGATGAGAGGAGTAGCACACATGTGCAAACACACATGGTCACAGCTTTCTGTATCGTCACTGTTTGAATTAACGTAAATGCACTACTGGTTTTACATGTAGAGGAAAAACTATTGTGTATGCAGAAAAACACAAAGAGCATCAGGGTATAAATTATTATTAGTGAAGCAAAAACATTCAGTATTGAAGAACTGACCACAATGCCTTTTTTGCAAAGCAAAATCCCAATGAAAAGGGAAAACAACCACCAAGGAGAGGAAGCTGGATCACAGCTGATGTAAGTAGAAAATACTACCTTCCACAGGTCAAATAATCCAGCTGAAAGCAAGAACGATACAGAATCCATGTCTAACAAACCGTAAGTGTAAGAAATGCACTGTGTAGAACCTTTTCTTCCTTGGTGGTACATACAAAAAGTGGTTTTTACAACCACTGTCACCTTCGATTGGATGAGTTCAGCAATAACACAACTAAATAAATAAACAAAGAATAGACAATAGTATTGAAAGAATAGTAACTGCGTTGGCCGGTGTGGCTCAGTTGGTTGAGCAGCATCCCGAGCACCAAAAGATCACTGGCTCTGTTCTCAATCAGGGACCCCTGAAACTGTAGCGTGCTTACAGTGGGCAAGAACTGTTCCCTCAGCATTGTAGTACATATGCTTTAACAATACCTTGCACAGAGCAGAAGAACTCATTAAGTGTCTGATGGGTGAAAACAATAAAAGTGCATGTATTTGAAATGATTGCATAATCAGATAGGTCACTAATTCAGACTCATCTTTCCTCTAAACTATTCTTAATTAATTAAGACTTATAACACTACCATTAACAAAAATAATGATTGTTCAATACAAACACAGCAAGGTTTGGCTTTTGGCCAAAATTTTAACAAATAGCCAAAACATTCAGAGAACTGTATCTAAAACAACAAAAACCTAGAGAAATAAGGCAAAAAGAAGCATGGGAAATCTGCTAGGTATAAGAAAATATAACTTAAGGAGAAGAGAGGTATAGCATAGGAATATATAGTAAATAAAATACCCATATTTAAGAAACTGCTAAAACATTGTTGCTGTTTATAAAGGAGAGTATGAAACTAATTCAATGAGTCAAGACCAGTAATTTTTTTTTAGTAAAATAGAACAGCCTAGCAAATATCAGGTACTAAAAGTATTGTTTCATAAAACTTATTTCTGTGATTCATATACATAGTTTGTACTAAGTCACAAAATACTTCCTTTTATGGAAAGCTATCAAAAGTTTGAAAGCCTCTGCTGCAGAAAATAAAATCTGGACTTACCATTTTTTTGGCATGTTCTTCACACAGGGGTGTCTGGTGTGTGATGTCAAAAACAGGCACAGAGCACTGCTGTCCATCTGCAAACTTGGCCGTGCAGCTTGAGAAGAGCTGCTGAGAGCGGTTCAAGAGGATGTCTGGGGTTTTTTAAGTTAGGAATCAAACACATTGCAACTCTACTTAACTTTTCAATTTTTATGTAAAATTTTCTTCTTTCCTCACTTGTGCTTAGTAAGTATAAATTTTATTATTTATAAAAGCTGAAGAACCAACCCAACTCCTGAGATGGGAAAACAATGGTAGTTTTATCATTATTTATCAGGAGATACGCCTGAAGGAGTCTATTTTGCAACGGGCACCTAAATACTCGTCTCCTTTATGGTCATTCTGATTTCTGTTATTGGGGAAGCAAGGTCATTTCCTTCTTAGCATGCAACCTCCCAGAAGTTCCACTATAATGGTTAAAAATAACAATACTCTCTTATAAGGAAAATTTCCTCAAATATGATACTCACCATGAAGAATAAAAACATCTGAAACTAATACAAAATATTTAATATATACTGTTATTGAAAAAATAAAGAATACAACATAATTAGTTAGCTATAGATATAATTCTAAAAAAAATCTCATCTACCCAAATTTGGATTTTTCACCTCATATTTCCAACACTAAACTCAAACTTACAACTTAAGAAAAACTCCTTTTAAATCAAAACTATACTACTAAATTGGAACATCAGCTCTATAGCACCAACATTTTTTTTAAATTTTTTAAAAAACATATTTTATTGATTTTTTACAGAGAGGAGGGGAGAGGGATATAGGGTTAGAAACATCCATCAGTTGCCTCTGCACACCCCACACAGGGGATGTGCCTGCAACCAAGGTACATGCCCTTGACTGGAATCAAACCTGGGACCCTTCAGTCCACAGGCTGATTGTCTATCCACTGAGCCAAACCAGTCAGGGCCAACATTTTTTTTTTTTTAAATATATATTTTATTGATTTTTTACAGAGAGGAAGGGAGAGAGACAGAGAGCCAGAAACATCGATGAGAGAGAAACATCGATCAGCTGCCTCTTGCACATCTCCCACTGGGGATGTGCCCGCAACCCAGGTACATGCCCTTGACCGGAATCGAACCTGGGACCCTTCAGTCCGCAGGCCGACGCTCTATCCACTGAGCCAAACCGGTTTCGGCCAGGGCCAACATTTTTAAGAATCCATACTTTTAGCCACTAACTACATTTCCCTGAAATTTAGTTTATATCTATTAAGAAAGTATCTTATTTCCCTTATGCTTTTATAGTTAAGACTCTTCATAAGCCTTTACTGCACAGAAACTGCTGCTAAAAAAGTTGTGAAAATACAACCCCAAGAATAGAAAGGAGGGCAAAAGTCAGGTAGTACATTAAGTAACTGTTACCATATAAATTTTTTAAGTGCTACTCTTTTTAAATGTTTAATAAAAGTGAGAGCAATAAGATTTCATAACCAGCCTGAAGCCCTTACTGTAAGTTTTCTTCAAGTATTTTCTGTCTGAAGGTATTTTCTTTCTTAGTGATGTTTACATTTTATTCATTTCAAATCAGCGCTGTACTCAGTACAATTAGCAAACTAAAACCACAGCAAAAGGCACACTGTAAAACTGTATGTTTCTTAGAAGATTAAAAAGAGTTTCTTAATAATATGATTTGATTTTTCCATCAATCAATGTTACAGCTACTTGCTGCAAATTATCTAGAACCATTGGAAGGATTGAAATTCTGTTAACAAAATTTAATCAAGTGACAGCCACTGGAAGAACCCGCTAGTTGCTGTCAATTTTGCTTATTGCAATGTGATTCTAGAATGAACAACTGCAATGATATAAGCAGAAAAAATTACCCGGAGGACATCATGGAAATTAGAAGTCATATAAAAATTATTTTAAATATTAAATAGAGATGTTTACAAAAGTCATTCACTTGGCTTAAGAAAAACTCAGCCCTAGCCAGTTTGGCTCAGTGGATAGAGCATCGGCCTTCAGACTGAAGAGTCCCAGGTTCCGTTCTGGTCAAGGGCACATGCCCGGGTTGCAGGCTCGATCCCCAGGAGGAGCTGATCAATGATTCCCTCTCATCACTGATGTTTGTATCTCTCTCTCCTTCTCCCTTCCTCTCTGAAATCAATAATATATTTAAAAGAAAAAGAATGAAACACTCAGCCCTGAATGAGTCAAGACTTGAATGCACACTCAATTTAGTTTGTAGGATACGTTGGAAACAATGTCTGGTGAATGGAAGGGCCTTGTTAGTGCACTGTTCACCCTTCACCATGCCACTGCATGCTGCTGGTTCCACCTCCCTCAACTTGGTCCGGCTTATGCTAAGGAAGGGAAAAAAAATTAATTTTTAAAAAATGCTTTAAGAATGCAGGACAATTTTTCAACACTATGTTACTATAAAGTAATACCAACATTTTACCTCTTTACATTCACTAAATAAATGTAAACATGGGTTACAATGACCAGTTCCACAGTTTCCCTAATCTACTAACAAAAGAAAAAATCAGTTTTAACTATGCCTATCTGTTTTCTTCTTATTAAAGTGATATTTTGATTCCTTTTACTTCACAAAGAAGATTGTAGAGAAAAGTGATGAAGAACATGAGACTAGATGAATCAGACCTGGTTCTGAAAATCATCTCTCCCTCTTACTAGCTGTGTGACTGTGGCAAGTTACTTAGCCTTACATAAGTCTCAACTGCCTCACCTGTAAAGTAGAGATAAGAAAAGATAACACATCTAAAATACCATCAAATACAGTATGATACCTAATAAGCAGTCAAGCCTACTATCTGAAGACAACCACTACTAAAATTTAGATATAAATTCCTAAAATGTTACATACTATATATATTCAAGGTTATCTGATAATGTAATAACTAAAAAGTGTGAAATAATACTCAATACAGAACGAAGCCTTCTAAATGTGAAAATTATTTAGCTAGTTAAATAAGATGTTTTTATCAATAAAATATTATATAAACATTATAAATCATATTTTCAAAACAATCTAAGGACATTGGGGAATGGCTATATTTTTAAGGGAGAAAAATGGACACATAACTCTTAAGACAATATAGATCTAATTTTGCTTAATTACATACATAAAAATGAAAAAATGTAAAGACAGACATTCATATTATGAAACCATTAAGTCATGTTTTAAAGTAAAAAGGAGGTCATAATTCAGTGTTAAGTGGAAAAAAAGCAAAGAATAAAATACATATAGCATGATCTCAATTTTGCTTTTTAATACAAATAATACATGGCTCACTGGAGATTCACACACACACACACACAGAGAGAGAGAGAGAGAGAGAGAGAGAGAGAGAGAGAGAGAGACTAGAAGGAAATAGAATAAAAATGTTCATAGTGCTCGTTCTGTTTTGTGAATGATGATATTATTATTTATGGAGATTCCCCGCTTAAAAATATTTACTTTATTTTTAAATATATTTTTACTGATTTCAGAGAGGAAGGGAGAGGGAGAGAGATAGAAACATCAATGATGAGAGAGAATCATTGACTGGTTGCCTCCTTTATGGCCACTACTGGGGATTGAGCCCACAAACCAGATATGCGCCCTGACCTGGAATCTAAATGGTGACCCCTTGGTTCATGGATTGACACTCAACCACCTGAGTCACACTGGCCAGGCACTGCCCTTTTTATATATTTTTCACAGTAACACAAGTATCTGCACTATAAACAGTGACTCCCCCCGCCAAGACATCCAGTGTTAATAAAATATTTAAACATACAATGTAGATATTAACAGAAACACATTTCAAATAAAAAATTTTTTAAAATAAAAAATGTAAAATGCCACTTTCATAGTAAAAACTATGAATATTACTTTTAAATGACATACAAAATTTCTAGGCATTGTATTTTTTTTAAAGATAGGTAACATTCTCTTATGCTTTACTGAATAAATTCTAATCAAACTCTAGAAAAATACAGTAATGCTTTAATTTTTTTTTAATTCTCACAGGAGAGCATGCTTAGAGAGAGGAAGGGGGAGAGAGAGACAGAAAGAGACAGACAGGCATCAAAGTGAGAGAGACATCGATCAGCTCCCTTCTGGTCTGTGCCCTGACAGGGTTCGATTGAACCTACAACCCCCAGCTGGGCAGTAATGCTTTAATTTTAATGTCGGCTCATGCAGTATTATTTTGCCATCCATGTAGAACCATATTTGAGCAACAAAACCAAAATACAATGCATAAATATTTCAGACTTAAGTGCCCACAGCCCATCGTGTCCAGCTATCTTCTCACAAAGTACAAAAAAGAGAGGACAGGTTCCTTAGAAGTGGGCGCTGCGCACGGCTCTGACCTGGTTCGGTGGCACGCAGCTCTCTGCAGTTCTTGGATTAGCTGGCCAGCGCACTCTGGTTCTCGACTGGCCGCCTGCAGCAAGGCTTTCCTAAACGTGTGCCGGCATTTCTTTTGACGGGATTCTGCCCGCTCCAGGCGGCAGAGGTGCTTATATTTCTGCTGAAAGTAAGTGCAAAGTTGGGTCACCCTGGAGCTCCTACTCTCCGTGTCATCGTCATCTGACCTGGAAGGTGCAAAGAGAGAAGTGAAAACCTGATTACCTGTGAGGCTCCTTTTAGAAAAGGGAAACGCGGGGAGGAAGGATAGCTGGATGCACAGGGTTAAAATTTGTGCCATGTGAACACATACTTAACAAAATTAGTGGAAGAGAATTCCAGCAGAGCTGAAAATAAGCACAATATTTCAACAATAAGGCAGGCAACAGAGGCAACCCAATGCTTTAAGCTTAACCTTCTCAGCATATCAGAATTAAACAGTGCTCTGGGTCTTCTAAACTCTTAGGAAGAATATATTACTTACCTTTACTTAATAAAAAGTCTCAGTAAGTGGCATGACAGCTATGAGGAAACAGCATAATTTCGTAAGATAGGTCATACCAGAAATAGAGCCGTGAATTCTAACAGCACATTATCAAAGAGCTGCCCCTTTAGACACACTGGCTTTTCTTGCTAAACACACAAAAAAATTTATTGTAGGGATTACAATCATTCTACAGAATTTTTTTTAACCACAGGAGATATCCTACACATTTCATACACCAGGTTTTCTTCTGTCTTTATGCTAATGTCACTGATTGGGAGCACTCCATTGAAAAGGATGCTAAGGGCACATCCAGACTCCATGAGAAAGAGTGGTCAGTCGGCAATGTCCACTACCCACCAGGTTAGAAAGGGCACCTTTCTATCTCACTTTTTACTGTTAGAAATAAGGCACACTAGGCTTGGAAATGGACCATGTTAATTATTTTCTCTTCAATTGTAACATAAATAAATAGCACCCATGTGACCCTACAAACAAAATGCTATCTTACTCATCTTCTGTAAATCATTGCTTGGTTTCTCTTCTCGAGCGGCATCCCTCCCTTTTCCTTCAGAATAGCCCATTAACAGGCTGTCGGCCAAATTCCATTTAGTGTATGTCCTAAGAAACATGTTCCCTTCAGTGTACACTCTCTACAGGTATACCAATTGAAGGCTTTTACTTCAACCTTTTCATTTATTCAGCATTCAACAGTTACTGTATGTCTACTACGCTAAGTACCATAGAGGAGAAACAAAACATTGTGGAGTTTGCAATGTAATTTAGATAAGATAAATGCATCCCAAAGTTAAACAATTCAAGAGGATAGACTCAGTACCTGAAACTGTGGGGCAGTCAGGCCAATGATTCAAACATCTGACCTCAAATTTGAAAAGTCTAACTGCTCTTTAAAATGTCAGATTCCCAAGACCTTCCTCAGACCAAAACCAGAGTTTCCATGGGATGGGGCCCAGGAATCTTTATTATGAACTAGAGGCCCGATGCATGAAAATTCATGCACTGGAGGGGGATCCCTCAGCCCAGCCTGCCCCCCCTCACAGTCTGGGAGCCCTCAGGAGCAGGAGGTGACCCAGCGATCAGGGGAAGGCAATGCCCCCATCACACCTCTGCTGCTGCCACTGCCAGCAGCACAAGCCTCGGCCAGCCCTGGTTACCTGAGCCTCGGGCGGCCCTGGCGGGTGGGGGGCTGAGGAGACTGGGGGACTCTGGAAGCAGGCGCGTGGCAGGGCTGAGGGGACTGCCCTGCCATCTTTGAGGGCGGGGCAGTCAATTAGCATATTCCCTCCTTATTGGCTGTGGGTGCCACCATCTTTGAGGGCGGGGCAGTCAATTAGCATATTCCCTCCTTATTGGCTGTGGGCGTCACCATCTTTTGCAATGGTGTGAGGGTCAATTAGCATATCCCTCTTTATTAGATAGACTAGAGGCCCGGTGCACAAAAATTTGTGCACTCAGGGGGGTCCCTCAGCCCGGCCTGTGCCCTCTCGCAGTTTGGGACCCCTTGGGAGATAACGACCTGCTGGCTTAGGCCTGCTCCTGGGTGGCAGAGGGCAGGCCCAATCCCTAGGTGCAGCCCCTGGTCGGGCTCAGAGCAGGACCGATTGGGGAGTTGGGGCGCCACCCCCTGTCATGCACAGAGCAGGGCGATCAGGAGGTTGTGATTCCACCCTCAGTCACGCTCAGGGTAGGGCCGATTGGGGGGTTGGGGCACTGTCCCCTGTCACACTCAAGGCAGGGTCGATGGGGAGGTTGCGGCGCCACCCCCTGTCATGCACAGAGCAGGGCCAATCAGGAGGTTGGGGCACTGCCCCCTGTCACTCACAGAGCAGGGCCCATCAGGAGGTTGGGGAGCCACCCTCTATCACCCACAGAGCAGGGCCGAGCAGGGTGTTGGGGCGCCGCCACTCTCACACTCAGGGCAGGGCCGATGGGGAGGTTATGGCTCTACCCCGTCACACACAGAGCACGGCCCGTGGTGAGGGGGGTTGGGGTGCCGCACCCTGTCACACACAGAGCCACAGGGCAATCAGGGGGTTGGGGAGCTCCCCCCTATCAGGCACAGAGCAGGGCTGATCAGGGGGTTGGGGCGACTTCCCCTGTCACGAACAGAGTAGGGTGGATAGGGAGGTGGTGGCCCCGCCCCCTGTCACACACAGAGCCACAGGGTGATCAGGGGGTTTGGGCGCTGCCCCGTCATGCTGATCCCGGTGCTGGGAGGCATATTACCCTTTTACTATATAGCATAGAGGCCTGGTGCACGGGTAGGGGCCGGCTGGTTTGCCCTGAAGGGTGTCCTGGATCAGGGTGGGGGTCCCCACTGGGGTGCCTGTCCAACCTGGGTGAGGGGATGATGGCTGCTTGCAGCTGGTCACACATCCTTCAGGATGGGGGTCCCCACTGGGGTGCCTGGCCAGCCTGGGTGAGGGGATGATGGCTGTTTGCAGCTGGTCACACACCCTTCAGGGTGGGGGTCCCCAATGGGGTGCCTGGCCAGTCTGGGTGAGGGGCTGACGGCTGTTTTCAGGCTGGCGGGTGACTGAAGCTCCCAACAGCTCCTTTTTTCTTTTTTCTTTTTTTTATTCTGGGCCAGCTTTAGCTTTGAGGCTTGGCTCCAGCTCTTAGGCCTCCGCTGCTGAAAGTAGGTTTCTGGGGTTTTGTTTAGCTTCTATATTTGTTACATAGTTGCTTAGAGTTGCAGCTCAGAGGCCTGCAGCGGCAGGCGGGGAACGTTGGAGTCCTCCATCACTGAAGCAAGCAAGCCTCATGTTAGTTTCAAGCTGCCGGCCGCCATCTTAGCCGGCACTTAATTTGCATATCGCCTTGATTAGCCAATGGGAACGGTAGCGGTCGTACGCCAATTACCATGTTTCTCTTTTATTAGATAGGATTGTTGCCCCAAGTCCCACAGCAAGTGTCAATTTGGGAGTTGTATCAGAGCCCTAAGGGCTGTATCATTAATGCTAAGTCACAACAGTAAGTAACATAAGAGAGGCATAGATAAAGTGCTATTAGTGTTCACTAGAAGGTTTGCTGGATAAAAGAAAGGCTTTGCAGAGGAGATGACAACAGAACCGAAGCTTGAAGAAAAGGCAGAATTTGAAGATAAGACACAAAAGGTACCTCACAAGGATAAAACAATATAGGCCAAGATACAGAGATGGACAGGATGGAGAACAGCAAGTAGCTTGGTTTGGCTAAAGTGTGGGGTTTGTAGGAGAGTGATGGTAGGTAAGGTAAACTTTCTACACCTGAAGACGAGATTAAAGAGTTGAACCTTTTATTCCAAGGCAGTGAAGAACCATGTAGATTTTTAAGAAAATAGGTCACAGTAAGAGCTGTGCATGAGCAGGATTACACCATCAGCAGATGTGAGTGGAGGAACAGACAGAAGAAGAGAACAGTGAGGAAATTGTTATAAAACTCCAGGTAAGAGATAACAGGGAGCCACACCATAGTGGCAACAGCAGAACTGGAGAGGATGAGGTGTAACAACGGGGCAAGGGAAATGGAAGGGACAATAATCACTCAGCAGTTTCCACCAGCAACGACCAGGGAACAGGAGCAAGAGCAGATTTGGGGCAAAAAATAAATTCCGTTTCAGACCCAGCGAATTTCAAGTAGAGCTGAGAGGTATGAGAGGGAGCGGTGGCAAAACCGTTGGAAATGATAAACTGGAGCGCACTTAGGGATGAGATACAGATTTCAGAGTCAACAACTAACAATTGAAAGGCATGGGAGTGACTAAAGTAAAAAGCCAGAGATAACAGAATGAAATAGACATATAAGGGCCATTATCATCAAAGAATTAACTCAATTTGGTGACTGGATATGAAGGATAAGAAAGTCACCAAGGACTCAGTGACTTTGAATCTGTATAACTAGAAGGATGGATGTGCCATTAATAGAAAAAGAAAAGAGAGGAGAAACAGCAAGTCCTAGAGGAAGTAAAGCCAGTGGGTAAGCACTTGCCAAAACTGCTGTTTGAAAAGACTATTACTGCAGGGAGGACTGGCCTAGATCAGTGGTTCTCAGGTGATGGCGGAAAGATGCATCGGCTGCCACATCTTCACAGAAGTGTTCAGAGCTTACTCATAATTCCCACATGACCAGAGTAGGTCCACAGATCATCCCTAAAATGGTCCTAAACTAGAAAATCTCCAACTTGCTTCCCACTTCTAAGATGCTATGACATTAATATCACACACTTGGGTTTGCTAATGAAGAGTAGCAAACTGGGAAGGGAAGGGCCAGTTCCCATCATTTACCAGCAGTGGAAAGGCCTGGCACCTAGAGGATTCTCAAGGTATGCTACTTTCCTTCCTTCAAGGAAATGAGAGATATAGCTGGCTGGCTTGCCTATCCCTGAGGTTAAAAGGATGAAAAGAAATGACATATGTAAGATCACAATGTAAGTACAGGCATTACAATTATTTAAATGCTAATAACTCCAAATACAGAGCAGTAAATTCCAAACCTGGTTTCCTAAGACTTCCAGCTTACCTATAATCTCAAGGCATGGCATGAAATTCCTCAAGTAAAATTCTTTTTACTTTACTTTTTAAAAACAACAAAAGAGCAAAAAGGTAACATCTGATAAAAATAGGGGAGTCAAAAAAAGGCACTACATATTGAGGAAAATAATGAGTTTAATTTTAGAAATACTGAATTAGGGTATGGCAGAATATTTAATAAGAAATATCTGATCAGGAGTTCTAACTCAAAAGAAAGGTCAGACCTGAGAAAAAAATCTGGGAGTTGTTCACATACAGGTAACAGTTGAAACAAAAAAAGGAGTAAAAGACTTACGGCAATATGGCAACTGAGATATTCTAAGGGACCCAAAGCAACTACATACAGGATAAGATAGGCTTATGGATGCATTTTTGGTCTCAAAGGAAATAGACTAAATCTCTTTCTGAACTGCCTGGTCAAAAAACAAACCTGAAGACAGCAATAGAAACTTTCTAAAATGAAACAGAGAGAGGAAAAAATACTGGGGGAGAATGAGCAGGACATCAGTAAGTTAGAGATAATTTCCAGCAGCCTAAAATATGTGTAACTAGAGTTTCTCAAATAGAAGGGGGAAGAAAAATAATTGAAGAAAACTTGGCCAAAATTTTTCCAAATCTGATAAGACTTCTAAAACTACAGATCCAAAAGCTCAGTTGTACTTCTATCTGAAAGAATTGCTAATGGTAAGGAAACAGTTTTGAATGACATCTAAAATGGAACATCAGGAGAGGGAGAAGAAACATGGCATTTTCCAATAGTGTGTAGGCGATAGGGAGGGCAAGGACAAATAAGTGGGAAATAAGTCCCAGGGCTGCAAAGGGATGCCTCAGACTCTAGGTTAAGGACACTGACCATTAATAAACCTAACGAACTCTTTTTGCTCTAATTCCATGCCCAAGTAAGCGTCTGATTGCATTTTGCTTCTTATGTAGTTCTGCTTAGAGAACATCTGTACTACTTACAGATTATATGTCTCACTGTAAACTGGTTATTTTGGTTTAGACGTCAGTGTCTAGTGAATCAGTTCCCTAAGCTTCATCTCCTCTGGGTGTACTTACAAATCACATTTTGAAGTCTATATGTATGTCCACTCAATGAAACTGCAAAATTCTACGAGTTGACCTGAGGCAGATAGCTGCTTTCCTCTCCATCTCACTGAATATCTAGTCAAACCACAGTACTCTTCAAAAAAAATAATTAGCTGAGCTTGTGAGTTATCCTTTGGCCCTATAAATAAGGATGTATCTCAGTACCATCACACTGCACCAGGTGAATTCCTCTGACTCTAAGGCAGTCCCCTAGAAAACAACAGCACTGGCTTCCTCACTATCACTGAAGGAGCTGTGCATTAATCTACAGCTTCCCAGTAAGGTAGATACCAAGAACCTTTCATGAGATTATCTTGAAAAACATGTTGGCACATTAGAAATATTCAGTGCATTAAATATTAAAGAATAGGTAAATCTTGCAGAAGACAGAGGTGACGTCAAAAACACTATTTCCAGCCTTGCCAGTGTTGCTCAGTGGTTGAGCATTGACTCAGGAACCAAGAAGTCACTGGTTAGATTCCCAGTAAAGGCACATGCCTGGGTTGCAGGCTTGATCCCTAGTAAGGGGTGTGCAGGAGGCAGCTGATTGAGGTTTTTCTCTCAATGTTTCTATCTCTCCCTCTCAAAATAAATAAATAAATAAATAAATAAATAAATAAATAAATAAATAAATAAAAACTTTCTTTTTTTAAAGCACTATTTCCAGATACTATGGGGATAGGGCCAACAAAGATAAGGAGAACTCAAAGAATGGGACTTCCAAGTAGCCTTGGGTTGGGACCACAGGCAAGTTCCTTAACCTAGCTGGGTCCTGATTTCCTCTTCTGTAAAATGAGGAAATGGGCTCAGATAAATCACTAAGGTCCCTTTCAATTCAAAATTCTATTACAATTATTTCCCTCAGTGATAACTGGGAAAGGTACAGAAACAAGTTAACTAAGAAAACTTAAGAGTAACTTTCCTCAAACAATATAGTATATTTCTCTCCAGGTAGAATCTATTTTCTCTCTCTTACAATAAAACTAAATCCAGTAAGTTTTTCAAAAATTGCACACATAGGAAAGAATCCATTGGCTACAGTGGTCACTGAAGAATAAAAACGAAAAGGAAGACTTACGTGTGTCTTTCATATCTGAGGGTTTCTCGGATGGACCATGCAACCTGATATGGCGAGGCCTGCTCCGAGTCCTCCAGTTCCTCTCCACTCTCTTCAGACCAGTCCAACCCTGGACAGGAAAGATTATTGCAAGTGAGAAAAAATTTACTTTTATTTAAAATTTAGATAAAAAGAAACCTGAAATATGTGACCTAACATCAATAGCAAGTGCTACCACAGTCTGAATAAGTGCCTCCTGGTGAGTGTCATCGCTACCTGACAAAGACAGTAATAATGAATGTATGACATACATTCAGGCCTAAAATAATGACGTTATTGCAAAAAGGCTATAGTCCAAGGATGGACTTTTTTTGTTTTTGTGCCCCCCCCCCCCAATTTGTTTACATTCAATATTATTTTGTATTAGTTTCAGGTGTATAGCATAGCGGTTAGATAATCATATACTTTACAAAGTGTTTCCTTCAGTATTTCCTGTACCCACATGACACCATACATTATTATTAATTATTAGCTATCTTCCCTATGCTGTATTTATATCCCTGTGACTATTCTGTAACTAACAAATTGGATTTCTTAATTCCTTCACTCAGTCCCCCAACACCCTCCCCTCTGCCTACCATCAGTCTCTTGTCTGTGTTTATGAGTCTGTTTCAATTTTGTTCTTTAGATTCCACCTATAAGTGAAATCATATGGTATTTGTCTTTCTCTGGCTGACTTATTTCACTTAGCATAATAACCTCTAAGTCTACCCATACTGTTAGATTTCATTATTTTTTACGGATGAACTTCTTTTATCAGACATTTCACAAATGGAGCAGAAACAACACAAGCAAAGAAAGTTCAAGTAAAAAAAAAGGGTAGACTTTCATAAGTATCAAAATATTATTCACCTAAAATGTCAGAAAAGCAAAACATATTCAAAACGGTGAGAAAAGAAGTTCAGGCAAGAAAAAAGTCAGAAGGTGCCAGTGAAGTCACTCTGACATCAACAAGGACCCTAGAAAGAATTGTCAAAAGTAAAGACATTCCATCCCCTTCCCAACACGAGTGGAGGAAAGGATTCATCGAGCAGGCAGGGCCATTCCCTGGCTCCTGCCTTCCATAGGAAGAGGAAAGAGCAGGGTGGCTTGGGTTTCTTTGAATTTTTTAAACAACAGCTGCCCCATTTAGTGTTCTATTTTGAAAAACAAATTTATAGGGAAAAGTACAGAAATATAGTATGAACAATGCTTACTTATTTTGTTAAATGCTATTGTTTTTAATGATTGGATAATTGTTAGCTTCCAACAGAAAGGTTTTACCTGTTTAAAAGTTGTATAAATACTGACAATGATGAGCCTAAAATATGCCAGCATGTGAGACTACATTACTTTAATATACTCATGCTGCTGTTAGACTTTAATTAGATAACCAGTATTCTACATCTTCCTTCTTGAGACTGTCAAAAATCATTAAAGTTATATTTAAAAGGACTTCACAGATTTCTTCCATAATTTAAATCTTTTTTTAAAATTGATTTAGAGAGAGAAAGGTGAAGGGAGAAGAGAGAGAGAAAAACATAGATTGGCTGCCTCCTGCACACCCACTACTGGGGTTTGAGCGTGCAACCCAGGAATATGCCTTGACCAGGAATTGAATCATCAATCCTTAGGTGCATAGGACCACACTCAGTCAACTGAGCCACACCAGTCAGGGCTTCTTACATAATTTAAATAAGTTTACATGTGATAAGTAGAGAAATTAAGATAAAGTTAACGGAAATGCAAACTTTAAATCAGTGGTTCTCATCAACCTTCCAAATGCCGCGACCCTTTAATACAGTTCCTCATGTTGTGGTGACCCCCAGCCATAAAATTATTTCCGTTGCTACTTCATAACTGTAATTTTGCTACTGTTATGAATTGTAATGTAAATATCTGATATGCAGGATATATTTGCATTGTTACAAATTGAACATAATTAAAGCATAGTGATTAATCACAAAAACAATATGTAATTATATATGTGTTTTCCGATGGTCTTAGGCGACCCCTGTGAAAGGGTCGTTCGACCCTCAAAGGGGTCGTGACCCACAGGTTGAGAACCGCTGCTTTAAACGCTTAAAATTAAAGAACACATTGCCACTGGCATAAGAAACCTCAAATCTAGGTTCAAGATTTCAGGTCATTTTCAAAAGTAAGTTACTTTCTCTCAACTAAAATAATTAGTAATTTGTTTTGTTTTCTTAAAGTAAAAATCAAGTGATCACAACAGCATCAGCCTCAGGATGTTGAATGGTGCATTCTTTCTTTCAAACACAAAGTGACATTTAGGCATCTTTGAAAAATTAGAACAGGGGTTATCTGTAGAAGTTATAATAATTTCTACCAAGACACCTATACTTTCTCTGAAAATGTCACAATCTAAATCATAAGAACATAAAATATAAGTGTTTCTCCTATTATAATAACAACTGTCCAATAAAGCAAACCTTTAATCTTGGCTTCATTATCACTAGTTTAATGTAACTTACTGAGATAACCAGCCCAGCCAGGAGTTCTAAAGCCAATTGCAAGACTGCATTTTTAAAAAATATATTTTATTGATTTTTTTACAGAGAGGAAGGTAGAGGGACAGAGAGCCAGAAACATCGATGAGCGAGAAACATCTATCAGCTGCCTCCCGCACACCTCCTACTGGGGATGTGCCCACAACCAAGGTACATGCCTTGACTGGAATCGAACCTGGGACCTTCCAGTCTGCAGACCGACGCTCTATCCACTGAGCCAAACCAGCCAGGGCAAGACTGCATTTTCAAAAAGTATTTTTTGCTGACATTAATGCAGATAATGTTTGGTCGTAACAGTGCATTACAATTTCTGGTTTCTCCAAAATAATCTTTGTTTTGAAAACTTGGGCTCCTAATATGTTTGAGTTAAAAAAGAAAAAGACAATGCTTTTCTGCAAGTTTTATTCCATTCAACATGATAGAAATCATCCCTCAACATGACATTCAAAATCAAAAGCTAAAAAATTATCAGCATCCAGAAGTAAGAGTAAAAACTCTAGTAGATGATATAGGTAAGTGACAGAATAAGAGGCAAAAATTCAGCGGGGAAAAGTTAGATCTCTGCCTCAAAACTAACACCTCATGAGTTCCAAATAGATGACTAAAATCCCTTATACTAAACCCTAATATGCAAATCGACCAACCAGTGGTCAGTTGCTATGATGTGCACTGATCACCAGGGGACAGACGTTCAATGCAGTTCCTGCGTTGAGCGTCTGCCCCCACCCCCCAGAGGCAAACCCCCCCATCACTCTGCCTGACTGCCCCACAGATGGCCCTGATCGCTGGCCAGGCCTAGGGACCCTACCCTATATATTGGGAACAGTCTCTTAGATTTAAAAATTAAAACCTGGCAAGGCTATTCTAACATTGAAAAAGCAGGATGATGCAGTGATGACCTGCATGGACTCTGACTTGCACATTTTGTGGTCAACCCTGGTTTTGACACTTAGAACTGTGTGACAAAGCCAATTAACTTCTCTCTGCTTCAGTTTTTCCACCCATAAGATGGGGAAAATGGTACTACTGCCTCAGAAGGATCATGTTATGTACTACTTTTTATAATCAGGGCAAAAAAATGTAGCTGCCCATACAACAGCAAGATGCCTTTCACCTATATGAAAAGTATGGTCACTGGTGCATGCAGCGTCCTGGATTGCAAGAGGATGTCCAACTGCCGGTTTAGGCCCGACATCCCCCAAAGGGTCCTGGATTGCGAGAGACTGCAGGCCGGGCTGAGGGATGGCCACCCCTCTCCCACCCCACCCCTGTGTACCGGGCCTCTAGAGCAGTGGTTCTCAACCTTCTGGCCCTTTAAATACAGTTCCTCATGTTGTGACCCAACCAAAAAATTATTTTCGTTGCTACTTCATTAACTGTAATGTTGCTACTATTATGAATCATAATGTAAATATCTGATATGCAGGATGGTCTTAGGCGACCCCTGTGAAAGGGTCGTTCGACTGCCAAAGGGGTCGCGACCCACAGGTTGAGAACCACTGCTCTAGAGTAAATAATAAAAGGACTAAAAAATATATATATATAGGTGAAATACTGATGGGATGAAGAGCACCCAAAGATTGGCGGGAGGGGAGGGGAGGAACGGGGGGGGAGGGGGGGACGGGGACACGACGACTGACTAAAAAGGAAGAAATCCTTAAAAAAAGAGAATACATTAAAAATTTTAACTTGTCCTTTTTATCTGCCTCCGCGGCCGCCATGGCTCCCGTGAAAAAGCTCGTGGCGAAGGGGAGCAAAAAAAAGAGAAGCAGGTTCTGAAGCTCCCCTTGACTGCACCACCCAGAAGATAAAACTATGGACGCTGCCAACTTTGAGCAGTTTCTTCAGGAGAGAATCAAAGTGAATGGAAAAGCTGGGAATCTGGACAGGGGGGTTGTAACCACTGAAAGAAGCAAGATGTCCAAGGTGCCTTTTTCCAAAAGGTATTTGAAATATCTCACCAAAATATATTTGAAGAATACTCTACGTGCCTGGTTGTGTGTAGTTGCTAACAGCTAAGAGTTACGAATTGCGTTACTTCCAGATAAACCAGGATGAAGAGGAGGAGGAAGATGAGGATTAAAACTAATTTATCTGGCACATTTTGTATGAGTTCTTGAATAAAACTTAGGAACCAAAAAAAAAAAATTTAACTTTTCCATTCTAAAATCATAATAGATATTTAAAAGCAAATAACAAATGGGAGGGAGGAGAAGTATTGTAACAAACACGAAGTATGCATAAACAGCTCTTACTAATAAAGAAACCCAGAAACACATCATTAAAAATGAATGAAAAATTGAAAAGGCGAAATAAGAAATACAAATGTCCAAAAAAACACATATGGACAAATATTCACAATATTAATAATCTAAAATAACAGTTCTCACTCAAAGTGTGGTCCAAAGATTCCCAGGGGTCCCTGACACTCACAAGGGAGTTCCTTAAGTCAACCCTGTCTTTAAAATAAAACTAAGAAATTACTTGTCTTTTTCACTGTGTTGACAGTTACACTGATGATACAACAACTATGATGGGTAAAACTGCTGGCATAAGTCAAAGCAGTGGCTACAAACTGTACTAGAAGTCAGTATATGTTTCACACCAGGACTTACAGTTAAATAAAAGCAATAAAGTTTTAAGGATGTTCTTGATAAAGCACTTGTTTATTAAAAATTGTTTATTTCATTAAATCTCAATTCCTTAGTATATGTCAGTGATGGCAAACCTATGACACTCATTTTTTGGTTGATTTTTCTTTGTTAAATGGCATTTAAATATATAAAATAAATATCAAAAATATAAGTCTTTGTTTTACTATGGTTGCAAATATCAAAAAAATTCTATATGTGACACGGCACCAGAGTTAAGTTAGGGTTTTTCAAAATGCTGACACGCCGAGCTCAAAAGGTTCACCATCACTGATGTATGTCTTTATAACATTCTGTGTGACTAAATGTGAAGTATATATAAAGCACCTCTGTTGCATACAAAAAAAGTATGATGGCTGTCTTGAGGAAAAGTACTTGCATGACTGTTTTAACTGTGACCTAAACTTGCTTCCCCTCCCCCCCCTTCAATACCATTTTTATTTGAAAGAGTAATGACAATGGACATTATTTGTTGCCAATATCTTTCAAAGTTTTACCTGAGAGCTTGATTTTTTTTGTTGTTGAAAATTTGAATTCATCACTGAGAGCAGAGGTCCTCAAACTTTTTAAACTGGGGGCCAGTTCACTGTCCCTCAGACATTCCACACGTGTGCACTGCGGGCCCAGGACGAGTCGGCTGCTAAGCAGGACAGGCAGCGGTGGCAAAAACACCCGGTGGGCCGGATAAATGTTTTCGGCGGCCACATGTGGCCCGCGGGCCGTAGTTTGAGGACCCCTGACTGAGAGTATGACAACTTCCTAACAGACTTTTCTGATGAAATTGGTGGTAATTTTAAATCTATAAAAATAAAAGGATAAAATGCTATTTAGACCAGATGTCCTTCCAGATGAAGCTGGGGCTGCGAGGGAAGCCCGGGTCCTGCGTGCCAGAGGGAAGCTGGTGCCAGCAGCCAGGGGAAGGAAGGCCTACTTTTGCACAGATTTTGTGCATCAGGCCTCTAGTCTTTACATAATGAGCTGGGTAGAGCATGGTACCCATATCCAAGGTTTTGGATTCAATCCCTAGTCAGAGCACAACAAGAATCAACCAATGGGTGCTCGGATAAGTGGAGCAACAAATCAATATTTTTCTCTCTTCCCCTCCCTCTCTCTCTCTCTTAAATCAATCAATAAATAAAAAATATATATTTTTAAAATGATCCATTCAAGTACAAGGAAAATCAATGGATTTTAATGTAACGGTATGTAAAATTCCTTGATCTGATAGCAGATTCCACATTATAACTACTTTTAAAGAAATTAACACTTACCAAGTTTTGGTGTAGAATCAAATAAGAATATGCACAATTATTTGGGGGAAAAAAAAAAAGCTATTAAAGTATTCCTCCCTTTTCCAAATGTGTAAGGACACATTTTCATCTACTAACCAAAACTGCATATAACGACAGACTAAATACAGAAGGAAATATGAGAATCTGTCTTCTAGTAGATCAGATAGTCGGATTTGTAAAACAATGCTGCTCCTTCACATGATATTTGTTTTGGAAACCATACTTATTTTTCATAAAAAGAACATGTTAACATGTGGTGAGTTTATTTTTAAATGAGTTATTTTTAAACTTCTGTATCAACTTCTAATTCAGTAAATATCAATAGATATAACTCACACAAAACTCTGTGTTGTCCGCAATAATCTTTAAGAGGATAAAGGGATCCTAAGGCCCAACATTTGAGAAACACTGATCTAAGTTATGCAAATTAAAGTAAAATTTCTATAAAAATTGCAAACATAAAATAATTATAATAGTATTAATAATATTATCTAATACCCATGCCTATAAAGATATAGAGAAGGTGTCATTCTCATTCACTGCCAAATGGGTAAACTGACAAAATAATTCTGAAGGAAAATTTGGCAGCACCTATCACAAACCTCTTTAAGAATGCAAAAGCTTGGAATCAGCAATTCTGCTTCTAGGAACTTATTTAAAGGAAAAATTAAAGATATGACTAATTGTTTTACTGCAAGGCTATACAGCTACAACAATTTATAATGGATGTTACTTACATTAGAAAAGGTATTCAGCTGTGACAAATTATGTTGTGTATGAAAAATTACTAATTGGTAATACATTACCAAAATTTTTAAAAATTACAAAACTGTGCATATAGCAGGAACTCAATTTAATGATATTTGGGGCATTTTATTATTTTTGTTTATATATTTTAAGTTTTGTTTGTTTTTTTAATGAACAAAAGTCATACATGGTTTAGTAATAGGAGAAACAACTCCCAGCTACTTAAAAACACACCCTGTCCACTCCATCTGCTTGTGGCAGCCAATGTTAACAGCTCAGCAGTGTATATCCACTCGCACTTGACCTATACTCACACCTAATAGGCAAACATCTATCCATATACTCAAGCAACAGATATACTGATGTCCCTTGTTTATTTATTTTTACAAAAATAAGATACTATACAAATGCCTCTTGATTTTTTTCTACTTGTTAATACATATCATGGGCACAGCCAGGTAAAAATATAGATTTCATTCATTCTTTCTATGAGCTGCATAATACTTCAAAAACATAGATGCATCATAATTTACCCAAGGTTTCCTATTGGTTATAAAGATTGTTTGCAGATTTTTAATATGACAAGCAATGCTGTAATAAACGTCTTTGAACACAGATCCCTACATTCTGATTACTGTGATCCATAAGACAGAATCCCTAAAGCGAGTTTGCTGGCTGTGCATATGACTTTGATTTAGCAAATACTGTAATACTACTTACCAACAATGTCTGAGATCCCATATCCTCATCAACACTGGGTATAATTTTTGCCAATCTGATGAGAATTCATTATTACTTTAATTTGCATTTCCTGCCTGCTTTGGGGTTTGAGATTTATTTGTTTATTGAGCACTTATATTTCTTCTTCCTCTATACCCATCCTTTCCCCATTTTTCTATTGCTGTCATCTCATGCAAATAATTTTTCCGCCGGTCAGAATCACAGCTCATACCACATTCAAAAATAAATTCCAAATGAGTTAAAGATTTAAATGATCAAAAATAATCAAACTATTAATATAAAATATAGAATATCTTTATAAACTTGGGATCAAAGAGATTTTCTTAAGCATAAACACTAATTGCTTTGGGAATTTTTTCAAGTTCTCTTTTAAACTGTTGGCAGATATTAACAATGCTCTCATTATTCCAAAGTCCTACGATAACACACGTAGAGAACTTCACTGGACACACAGGTACTGAGACCACAGAGGCATGCAATCAAACACAACTGCCTTTTACTACTGCTGCTGCTGCTGCTGCTGCCACAACTACTATTACAAGCTATGACTGGGATTCTAAACTCCCAACTCCTTTCTCTGTATCCTGTTCACCAAGTATTACCCTCTCCAGCAGCATATTTCCTTGACGGTGGTCTACCTAAATACAGAATCTTCCACGGGACACTCTATCCAAATGTTCTTCTCCCCCATCACGTATGTGGTAGTTATAAAAATAAAGCCTCATGCAAAAGTGCCCATTTTGTTGTCTTACACATATATGATACGTAACAGGTAACTCACCCAAATGGGGAAACAGATCAGTGTCCAACTGATGCTTCTGAGTGCACAGTTTCACCAGTCTCTGCAGTCGACTTATACAAGAGAAGTGTGGAGAGAAGGCTGTGGCTTTCATAAGGACCCGGTCAGTCCTGGGCGGGTCCACGACAGGAGCCCTACTGGATGGCAGGAGGGGCAGAGGCCTCTTGTGAGACCACTGCCTCGCTTGTGCTATAGTGTGTGTGGTGGGGGCCACTCCCTGCAGTGGTAGGCTGGTGTTCGGAGGCTGAGGTGACTTGCAGACTAAGCCCTGCGGTGGCGCTGGAGGTTTGACAGGCGCGGGTAAAGGTGACAGGCTGGAGTGCTGCTGCGGAGGCTGCTGCTGGGAAGGTGCAGGAGGGGGACTAAAGTGCTCTTGCCGAACTTTTAAAATCTCTGTCTCTCTCTGGCGCTGACGATTCTGGGCCAACTTGCTCTGCAACTTCTTTCTCACAGTTGCCCCTTTCTTTAGGTCATCATCTTCCTCGTTGAAAGCGAACGGGTCTTCCAACTCGGTTTCCAGGTAGTGGAGAGGGACCCTTGCCCCCGGTGGAGAGAGGGACATGCCGTCCAGTCCGTTGGGCATCTTCAAGGCCAACGTGGGCACCGCCAGGCTAAAGGCCATGGTATCCATCTGGTGCCTGCCCTTTACCTCATCTATAGGATCATTCTTTTTCTTCCTCTCTTTTTTCGGGATAAAGCCAAGTACCTGCAAGTGGCTGTTGCAGTACCTTTAAAAACAGAAACATACATGGGAAAATGTTCATGATATATATTAAGAAAAGCAAAATATAAAACTACATTTTATAAAATATGAATCCTAATATGTTAAAAATGCTTGATTAGAGTAACTCTTGACATTGATGAATTTCATACATGCAACTTCCACTCCTCTGAAGCAATCCTCAAAGTCTGGCAATTTTGCTGAAGCGAATATGTGACTGTACACATGCAGAGGCCGCCAGACAGAAGTCACTCAAATACTGAGTGGCCCAGCTATTGCTTCTCAGACCGCTTTCTTATCCTTTATTCATAGCAAACAGAGTAACTCATAAGAGTCACTTAAAATTCTCTTACGGAGAAAAAAATATGTGTTCTAAAGCCATTCAAGTATTAGAAATTCATAAAGATCTTATGGGCCCCAGCCCATAAGTTGGTTAGAGAGTCCTCCTGATACTCCAAGGTTTCGGGTTTGATCCCTGGTCAGGGCACATACATGAATCAGCCAATGAAAGCATAAGTAAGTGGAACAACAAATTTCTCTCTCTCAAATAAATCAATTTTTTCAACAAATTTCTGTCTCTCAAATTAACAAATCAATTTTTTAAAAAAGATCTTATGATGTAATCCTTAAGAATGTCAAGTGTCCACTGTATGTTCTACACACACAGAGAACAGATTCATAAAGCTGGCCAGCAAGAGGAAGGGCTTCAGGGATAACTGTAGTAACTGTAGACACTTCCCAATCTCTCTATATAAAAGCCTAATATGCAAATTGTCTCCTCAGGAGTTCACGCTTCCCAATCTACACTAATAAAAGAGAAAAATGGTAATTGGTGTACGACGATACCCTTTTCATTGGCTAATCAGGGCTATATACAAATTAACTGCCAACTAAGATTGGCAGTTAACTGCCAACTAAGATTGGCAGTTAACTGCCAACTATGATTGGCAGTTAACTGCCAACAAGATGGCGGTTAATTTGCATATGTAGGCACAATGCAGGGAGGCGAAAGGGAAAGCAGGAAGAAGCCCCCTGCCACTGACAGTGATCGGAAACCCAGTGGGGAGCTAAGAGCTGATGATGGGAGAATCAGGCGCCTTTGCTGCCCTGGCCAGTGATAGCAGGAAGTAGGGGTGGAGCCAGGGATGGGAGCTAGACACGGTCGAAGCTGGCAGTCCCGGGAGCTAGGGGTCCCTTGCCTGGGCCTAAAGCGAAGCCCACGATCGCGGGGCCGCTGCAGCTGCGGGTCCCTGCTGCCCGAGCCGGACGCCTCAGCCAGAGGCGTTAGGCCTAGGCAGGGGCAGAGCCTGCAACTGCGGGGAGCTGGGGGTCCCCTGCCCAGGCCTGACACCTCTGCCGGAGGCCTCAGGCCTGGTCAAGGGGCCGATCTGGTGATTGGTGATCGGAGGGTGATAAGGGTCAACTCCTCTGGCCGAGGCATCAGGCCTGGGCGGGGGGCTGAGCCGGGGATTGGGGGGATATGATGGTCCCCTTGCCCAGGCCTGAAGCCTGGGTCAGAGACGTCAGGCTTGGGCGGGGGGTGGAGCAAGCGATCAGAGGGAGATGGGGGTCCCCTGCCCAGGCATGATTCCTGGGCCAGAGGCTTCAGGCCTGGGTGGGGGCCAGAGCCAGTGATCGGGGGGAGATGGGGGTCCCCTGTCCAAGCCTGACACCTCTGGCGGAGGCGTCAGGCCTGGGCAAGGGGCTGATCGGGTGATCAGAGGGTGATGGGGGTCTACGCCTCTGGCCGAGGCATCAGGCCTGGGCAAGGGGCAGAGCCAGCAATCGGAGGGGTCTGGGGGTCCCCTGCCCAGGCCTGATGCCTGGGCCAGAGGCATCAGGCCTGGGCTGGGGGCAGAAGCAGTGATGGGGGAAATGAGGGTCCCCTGCCCAGGCCTGGCACCTCTGTCAGAGGCGTCAGGCCTGGGCAAGGGGCCGATCCTGCGATTGGAGGGTGATGGGGGTCAACGCCTGAGGGCTCCCAGTATGTGAGAGGGGGCAGGCTGGGCTGAGGGACACTCCCCCCCACACACACCCAGTGCACGAATTTCGTGCACCGGGCCCCTAGTCTCTCTATATAAAAGCCTAATATGCAAATTGTCTCCTCAGGAGTTCGACTGAGAGACTGTGAGTTCACTCGCTCACTATGACATGCACTGACCACCAGGTGATGGTGTGGAACGAAGGAAGGCCCCAATCATCCCTGGTCACCAGCCAGGCCTAGGGACCTTTCCTGTGCATGAATTTCATGCACTAGGCCTCTAGTATAGAATAAAGGTTTTGTTGTTTTCAACTCACTTTCAAATTGACAAATGGATTAGTTTTTTTAGTGAAGAAAAATAGATGGGTTGTTTTTTTAATTTACAAATCAGACTTTCCTGGTCATTGACATGTGGGCAGCCTGAACTGGTAAATGAGGCCACTATGTGCTTCATCATGTAACACAGCAGAGGCTGATGCATGAACAGTACTCCCTCAGCCTCGCTCTGCACGCACTGCAGCCACACTGGCGGCACTATCACAACAGTCAGAACTCCTAAACCTCCACCTCTTCACACCGAGAACAGCTTACTAGCATTTAAAATAAGTGTGCAAACGTGAATTTCTAGTCTAAAAGAATTAGTAACTGCTAATGGGGTTCTGGGGGGAAGAAAATGTAAAATTAGACTGTGGTGACCACAGTTGCACAACCCAGTGAATATACTAAAAAATACTGAGTTATATACTTTAAATGGGTAAACATATGGGATGTGAATTTTATCTTAAACTGTTTTAGAAAATAAACATATAGATGACGAGTTTTCCTGGCTAATATATACATACTAGTAAAATAGATATACACACACATACACACACACACACACACACACACACACACACACATATATATATATATATATATATATTATAGCAAACTTAAATTTAAAATATTATATAAAATAACCAACTTAATATAACCATGATCTCTGAAAAAAAGGGTACAATAATGAGCCCTAGCTTAGAAAATGATTTTTACCTTTTAATTATACCATTACTTCTACTGAGCATATAACACTATTCTATTTCAAAGAGCTGGAACTCATAAGTTAGCATTTATAATGCACACCAGATAAGCTAGACACTGATATCAAGAAGCTTCCTCTAGCTGACCACCAACCAGATAATTTTGTCCATTAAAAATCCTTGAGCACTGGCTGGATTGGTTCAGTGGATAGAGCATCAGCCTGCTGACTGAAAGGTTCGGCGTTCGATTCCGGTCAAGGGCACATACCTCGACTGCAGGCTCAATCCCCAGCCCCTGCTGGGGTATGTGTGGGAGGCAACTAATAGATATGTCTCTCTCACATTGATATTTCTGTCTCTCCTCCCTTCCACTCTCTCTAAAAATATCAATGGGAAAAAAATCCTTAAATTTTATTTTCCTCTAAAACAATATATAAACCATCTCAAATACCTAGGTGCCCAAGTAGTAATTGCATCAATAATAATGAAAGTACATTTTCAAAATATTAATCTTTTCTACAGTAGTATAGTTAGAACTATCAATATTTATACACTGGTCAAGATATTATTACATAAATTCAGCTTGGAATTCTTGAGGTAACATAAGAATATTACCTGTGTTAAAGTCTACTTTAATTCTATTTTCAAACAACCCTACAAACAAAAATACCAATACCCAAAAAATTATAGCCCTGACCAGTTTTTCTCAGTGGTTAGAGCATTGGCCTATGGATTGAAGGGTCATTGGTTTGATTCCTGGTCAAGGGCACGTACCTGGGTTGCAGATTCAATTCCTGGCCCTAGTGGAGGCAAGTACAAGTGTGGGAGGTAACCAATCAATGTCTCTCTCCCTTTCTCCACTTCCCTCCACTCTCTCTAAAAAAAAATCAATGGAAAAAATATCCTTGGGTAAATATATATATATATTCATATTCATATGTTCTTGGACCAACTTTGAAAAAAGAAGTAGCTTCTCTTGACATAGCAACACAAAAATCCTTTCCCTTATCTTGTTCTAAAAAAAGGAAATTTCTTAGTATATAAAGGTGAAGGCATATGCTTCACAGAATACTTTGGACAAATTCGAAGTGACTCACTTTACTACTTGCTGTAAGCTATAACACTTGCTTCAGCTGAATTTTAAAAAAAATCGAAGGTTAACAATCACAACTGTGAAAAATGGAATTTAAGACAAAATTATAGAAATGTATTTATAATGGAGCTCGAAGTAAAAAATTAATCCAAGTTCTTGCATTCTTTAAGTTTAAAAAGGGCAGGGGTAAGAAATTATCATTTTTAGTCTGCGAAAACCAAATGGACAGATATGTTTACCCTAATACAGTGGTCCCTTTCTCACCTGAGATTAAAATTTTATTCCTTGCCTCACTAAGCAGCTGTTTCTAACTTTCGGGTATTGTAATTTGACGCCTTAAGTGCTCATTAGAAATTCTAACAGAGTATTCCCAAATCACCACATTATACTATACTCATTTTGGTGGGATCTCTATCAACACAAATTATTTATTTCACCCTAAAAGGGTAAAAATTGCTCACTCTGAATATAAAATACATATTCCTTTTCAACCCTTTTATGCAGGTGACATCTGCTTATGTATGGAACAAGGATGAACTTTTTACCTCTAAAAGAAAAGTAAAAAGTTCAAAGTTTCTACCTAAAGATAACAAATATTTGAAACTTTCTTATAAAATAAACATGCACCCCTCATTGTAATAACCTACAATGATGAATACTGTTTCTGTAGAACTGAAGAAAAAGAGATCATATGTGAAATCTAGTGTGAATTTTCCTAAAAATATGAAAGGTGAATAACCAGCATAAGACTTCTTTAAAACACCTTCCTGTATTATTATTTTTAATTCAGCAAAGCATAAATTCATAATTCTAGTGATAACAGCCACTCATACTATGAAAATACAGTTTCCAATTTATAGTAAACATACTCTATATGGAATTCTTTTTAACCAAAAAGAAGTCTGATAAAAAGTACATCTGAAAAAAAAAAAAGTACATCTGAGTGATTCAAGTAATCATTCTTTTGAATAACTCTTTTTCAATAAATACTTACCCTTTTCTACCTTTCAAGCACAGATTTTAAAGTTCCAAAATTACTATCATTACTTACAACACCTAAGTAGTTCCTATAATTTTTCTCATTTAGGCAGATGACAAGTCAGAAACACTTTATAAGGCTGCAAACTAAATACATCAGTACTAAGACTTTAAGCAACAGTTTCATAATCCTAGCAAGTCTATTAAGTCAATATAAAAAGAAAATACTGAAACATACTTTTCAAATGATTCCCCAAATTTACTATTCCCTTTTTTTAAATTACCAATCTCTCATCTTTAGAAGCATTTCAAAGTTTAATTAGAATACTCCAGGAAAGCATCCTTTACATTCACTGTATCAAAAGAAAAAAGGACAAGAAAAAGAAAAATCCCAGCCTAACTAAATCAAAGGTTGAGTCCCATTACCAGCTCTTACCTACGATCCTCTGATTTGGGGATGGGGTTGGTGCAGCGTTGGCTGTTATACTTGGCCACATATTCACATTGCTTGAAGGGGGCAGTCTTGTCCTCCAGAACGTGTCTGATACAGAAAGCGTAGCCGTTGAGTCGCCGCTGCTTGCACAGTTTGGGGCTATATGAGCACAAGGGCTTATTGTCAACCTCAGAGAAGTGTATATGTTTCCCTTCATACATCACGTGACTCTATTCCTTGTGAACATCAGCTAAAAGACCACCACAAAAAAAGAAACCCAAATGATAAATCAGAGAGTGTAAGGGAGATTTAAGTTGAGAATTTCACTGAGCGACTTCTGGCCCCATAGCCATACCTGATTTTAAATCTTCTGCACCATAGCAATGTTAAGAGAACCCCAAGGATACCACACTTTGGAATGCTGCAGAATCAAGATGAAGCAGATTGTCTATAAAAATATCAAAAGGCCTAGTTAACAAAAGTGGAATAAGCGAAGTTTCCTCACCTCAGAAGTAAAATACTATATCACCCTTCTAATGGGATGGATTCTTCATTGTAATCCAACATCCCAATACTGAATTAAAGTAATAAGAGGCATAAAATATTAAGTTACCTTACCCCTCCAAACTGAACTAAATAACTTCTCCTCTGGTTAAGTTTTGGAAATACCTCAAAACAGGTAGGGGTTTTCCACCAAACAAACGCCATAAAGTCTTTTCATCTCATTACTGCTGCTTACAGGCTATACCTATTTTCAGAACCCGAATCTCTTTACAATGCCGATGGACCACAAACTTCCCTCAGAAAGTCTATATTTTTTGATAGGTTGACAAGTGTTTGGCAATTTGTAACAAATGTTTTTATGAAATTTAAAAAAGAGCAAATTCCTGTTTTTAAAAAAGTAATTTTCCCTCTAATCTTCCCCCTCATTTAGCCCATCTAAACTATAAACTTCTTGAGCCCAAAGACTAGTCACCCAACCACACTTCCGCCACTCAGTTCAGTTCTTGGTACTACATGGCACTCCCAATTAAAATAAATAGAATAATAATCATGGTTTATGAGTCTTTGGAGGTTTAGGAAGAAATGGAAGAAAGGACACAATACTCATACCTCTCTAAACACAAAGTTCCAGCAGTAGAATTTATATATTACTAGAGGCCTGGTGCATGAAATTCGTGCACTGGGGGTTGGGGGTCCCTTAGCCCAGCCTGTTCCCTCTCGCAGTTGGGGAGCCCTCAGGGTATGTCCGACTGATGACCCCTGGGGAGTGGGCCTAAGCCGTCAGTCAAACATCCTTAGTGCTGCTCTGGAGGTGGGAGAGGCTCCCACCACCACCACTGCACTCGCCAGCTGTGAGCCTGGCTTCTGGCTGAGCGGCACTCCCCTTGTGGGAGCGCACTGACCACCAGGGGGCAGCTCCTGCATTGAGCGTCTGCCCCCTGGTGGTCAGTGCACGTCATAGCGACCGGTCGTTCTGTGGTTCGATTTGCTTACTAGCCTTTTATTATATAGGATAAGACCACATAGTCTACAATGAAATTGAATCAACTAATCTGTCAAGTATGATTGCAGTGGGCTGATGTGGTCTAACACCCTTCCTCTACACTCTGAAAGTCACCCACATAGCTGATAGAGCAGCTTAGATACCAGCTACAGAAAGCCTCAAAAAATACTCTCTCCTTTACTAAACTCATTATGAAATTCCTTATACGAGTGACTGGCAAGACACACAAATGCTTCAGGAGTCGGAAGATATATTTGCTCAAGTTCAGAATCTGGACTTACTTTGTTATCCTGAACAAGTCATTTAACCTCAGTTTTCTCATCTGTAAAATAGGGATAATAACAGTAGCTATGTTATCATCAAGCTGCTCCAAGGATCAAATGATAGAGCATGCAACACACCAAGTACTGTGCCTCATACATGTTAAACAATGAACAAATGAAAATTACAGATTTTGAGAGAGAAGGGAGAGAGAAAAAGATCAAGAGCAAAACATAATCAGCTGCCTCCCCCACACCCCCTATCAGGGATCTAGCCCACAACCTGAGCATGTGCCCCAACTGGGTACTGAACCGGCAACCTTACGGTGTACTGCATGACAACCAAACTGAACCACACCGCCAAGGTAATAATGTTGACTTTTAACATGATTTCCTATTATGTAAAGAAAGTTATCAATTAATTCCTATTTTAGTAAGTTGTCCTATTTTTTAAAAAACCTCAGAATTAATGATTAATGTTACCAAATTCTTTTTCAGCTTCTGGGAAAGATGATCATTTTTCTCTTTCATACTTTAAAAAATATGGTGTTTATTATTTTCTGACACTGAACTCTTCTTACAGTCCTGGGATGAAAGCAACTTGGTCATTATGTATTATTATCTTAATGTGTTGTTGAATTATACTTGTTAATATTTAATATTTCTGTAGTAGGAGAAAGATCTAAATTTTCTGTTTGTGTGCTTTGCCAGAATTTGGTATCAATAAATATTTCAAAAAATAACTTAGAAAATCTTTCTCTTTTTCTATGTTCTTGAGCAAGTTAAAAAGTACTGCGGTTATGATGTTCCTTAGAACTGCTGGGCTTAGTACTGCTTTTTCATAGTGAATCAGGTTTTCACATTTATTCCCATACACTTTAGCAATATGACCTCTTACATTTAATTTCCTAAATATATATGATTTTTTCTCATATTCAGTGTATTCATTAATTCGCATATGTGATATTTGTGATTTCTCCCTTTGTTCATGACTGGTTTTTTCCCCCAGTATCCTCTAAAATAAAAACACAAAGAATTCAACTCTCTTGGAGTTATTAGTATCTCCATGTATGTTTTCTAATTCATCAATTGCTGCTTTTATCTTTGATAATACGTTCTCTTATTGATTTTTAGAAAGAGAGAAAGGGAGGAGGGAGAGAAAAACATCGATGTTTGAGCGAACTATCGATCAGCTGCCTCCTGCACACCCCCTACCAGGGATCAAGCTGCAACCTGGGCATGGAATCAATCTGGCAACCTTCTGGTGCGTGGGATGACACCCAACCAAGCCACAATGGCCAGAGCTGATAAACTTTCTGTTTGCTTTTCATTTATTATTTTTTTGTAACTTCTTTGGGCTGAAATATTCTATTCTATTTCTTGCTTAGTAATTTATGAATCTTCCGGAGTACTGCTTTAGCCATATCCCAAAGGTACTATTACACAGAATTTTGAATATCAGCAGTTTTTAGTTGATTTGGATTTGATATTTTAATTTCTCCTTTGACCCAAGAGTTATTTAGTTTTAGACGGTAGAGTTTTATGTTTTCCTTGTTTCAGTTGTAGAGAAGAATAAGGAACATACCTGCATATATTTGGGTTTGTTTTTTTTTGTTTGACTGAGGTTGTCTTTGGAGCCTCATAAGGATTCTTGAAGAAGCACATTCATTGTACCCAGGGTATGTTGTCTGTTATACCATATATCATGGTATTAACATCCACTATATTATTACACATTTTGTCTGGTTGCTCTATCAAGAGCTCAAAGAGATCAGTCAAAACCCCCTACTATGAACTGATTTGTCTGTTTCTCTGTATATTCTTTGTTTTATAAATTTTAAAGCTGTATTATCCTACCTAATAAAAGAGAAACATGGTAATTAGCGTACGACCGCTACCCTTCCCATTGGCTAATCAGGGCGATATGCAAATTAACTGCCAGCCAAGATGGCGGCCGGCAGCCAGGCAGCTGGAAGCTAATATGAGGCTTGCTTCCTTCAGTGACGGAGGAAACCAACGTTCCCCGCCTGCCACTGCCAGCCTCTGAGCTGCAACTCTAAGCAACTATGTTACAAATATAGAAGCTAAACAAAACCCCAGAAACCTGCTTTAGTCGCTGGGCTTCAGCCAGGAGGATCGCAACATTGTTTCAAATACAGAAGGTAAACAAAGACCAGAAACCTGCTTTCAGCAGCAGAGGCCTAAGAGCTGGAGCCTCAGAGCTAAAGCTGGCCCAGAATAAAAAAAGAAAAGAAAAAAAGGCGCGGTTGGGAGCTTCAGTCACCCCCAGCCTGAAAACAGCCCTCAGCCCCTCACCCAGGCTGGCCAGGCACCCCAGTGGGGACCCCCACCCTGAAGGGTGTGTGACCAGCTGCACACAGCCATCATCCCCTCACCCAGGCTGGACAGGCACCCCAGTGGGGACCCCCACCCTGATCCAGGACATCCTTCAGGGCAAACCAGCCGGCCCCCACCCGTGCACCAGGCCTCTATGCTATATAGTAAAAGGGTAATATGCCTCCCAGCACTGGGATCCGCGGAGCCGCGAGGCCTCCCGGCACCGGGATCAGTGTGACAGGGGGTGGGGCCACAACCTCCCTATCCGCCCTGCTCTGTTCATGACAGGGGAAGGCGCCCCAACCTCCTGATCAGCCCTGCTCTGTGCCTGACAGGGGGAGCTCCCCAACCCCCTGATCGCCCTGCGGCTCTGTGTGTGACAGGCTGTGGTGCCCCAACCCCCTGATCGGCACTGCTCTGTGACAGGGTGCGGCACCCCAACCCCCCCCCCCCCACGGGCCCTGCTCTGTGTGTAACGGGGTAGAGCCATAACCTCCCCATCAGCCCTGCCCTGAGTGTGAGAGTGGCGGCGCCCCAACCCCGATCAGCCCTGCTCTGTGGGTGATAGAGGGCGACGTCCCAACCACCCCCCACGGGCCCTGCTCTGTGTGACAGGGGGCGGTGCCCCAACTCCCCTATTGGCCCTGCTCTGTGAGTGACAGGGGGCAGCGACCCAACCCGATTGGCCCTGCTCTGTGCGTGACAGGGTACGGAGCCCCAACACCCCTATGGGCCCTGCTCTGTGCATGACTGGGGGTGGCGCCGCAAACTCCCCATCGACCCTGCCTTGAGTGTGACAGGGGGCGGTACTCCAACTCCCCAATCGGCCCTGCTCTGAGCCCGACCAGGGGCTGCACCTAGGGATTGGGCCTGCCCTCTGCCACCCGGGAGCAGGCCTAAGCTAGCAGGTCGTTATCTCCCAAGGGGTCCCAGACTGGGAGAGGGCACAGGCCAGGCTGAGGGACCCTCCCTTCCCCCCAAGTGCACAAATTTTTGTGCACCGGGCCTCTAGTTTGATATATAAAATTCATAACCACTAGATTATCATTCTTTATCATTAGGAAATGCAACTCAAGTGATGAATTTTGTCTTAAATTCAACCTTGTCTGACAAAAATATTTGAACTCTCATTTTTGTTGTTGTTTCAATTTGCCAGTTAAGTATTTACCCATCCTTCTACTCCAAAGTTTGGTGAGGCACTGTTTTTAAATCATGGGTCAGAAAACTCTGGCTTACAGGACAAATCTGACCCAATGACTATTTTTTTAAATAAAGTTTTAGTGGAACACTATCCTGTTAATTAATTTACATGTTGTCTATAGCTGCTTTCATGCTATAACAGTAGAACTGAACAGTTGCAACAGAGATTGTATGACTGAAAAGCTTAAACTATGTACTAAAATATTATCTGCTGGTCCCATTTAGATGACATCTCTTAATTGGTTTGACTTTTTTGCTCTAATATGAGTGTCATTTTCTTTTAATAAATGGGTTTATCCAATTTATAATTTTATATTTATTTATTTTGAAAATATTTCATCTTAATTTTATTATTTTACTAGAGACCCAGTGCACGAAATTGTGCACAGGTAAGGTCCGTAGGCCTGGCCAGTGATCAGGGCCAATCGGGGCCTTCCTTCATTCCACGCTGCCCCCTGGTGGTCAGCACACATCACAGCGAGCGGTCAAACTCCCAGTTGGTCAAACTCCCGAGGGGACAATTTGCATATTAGCCTTTTATCATGCAAGCATTTTTTGCATTGCTTTTAGCTCTTGATTCTTTTCATTACATGTTTCATTATATAGCCTATTTTCTTGGAAGATTTAGTCTGTGTCCTTAAGATAACATTTTTTTACTGCACACTAAGAAAATTAGTCTACTTAGCATTATCATGATTGACCTCATATTATGAGAAAAATTTCCTAAACCACACATCCCAAAGCAGTATTTTTTCCTTGTATTATGATTTCTACATTGCCATAGTTTATAACTTTTTTTCTTTTTTTCAATATATCCTTTATTGATTTCAGAGATGAAGAAAGAGGGAGAGATAGAAAGAAACCTCAATGATGAGAGAGAATCACTGATCAGCTGCCTCCTGCACACCCCAACTGGGGATCAAGCTTGAAAGCCAAACCCACAACCTGGGCATGTGCCCTGACCAGGAATCAAACCATGACCTCCTGGTTCATAGGTTCATGCTCAACCACTGAGCAACACCAGCCAGGAAGTTTATAACATTTTAATGCTGGTTCTACATTTAAATTTATTCCATGCTACTCACTAATCCATTTAATTTTTAATTCATCTCTGATTCAATGGTTTAAACATAGTCAACTCTCTTCTCTAGCTCCCCTTCCACTCCACCCCCACCCCCACCCAAAGCTGATTTATGGAATCTCAGCCATGGTTTTTTGTCTGGAAATATACGTCAATTAAACAATATACTTAAACTATAGCTTACCTGGACATAAAATTCTGGGGTCAGATACTTTTTTGTCTACGAAATTTGTATATTTTTTTCCATATCTTCTAGAATGAAAATGCCTAAGGCCAGCCTCTTTATTTTATACAGGGCTTGATTCCCTCCCCACCCCACCCCCCATTTTGACCTAATAATGTCTTTATATTTAAGGACTAGAAACTACTTTAGAGGCCAGCCAGCATGGCTCAGGGGTTGAGTGTTGACCTATGAACCAGAAGGTCACAGTTCCATTCCAGTCAGGGCACATGCCTGAGGTGGGGACTTGATCTCCAATAGGGGGCGTGCAGGAGGCAGCCAATCAATGATTCGCTCTCATCATTGATGTTTCTAGCTCTCTCTCCCTTTCCCTTTCTCTAAATTAAATGAAAACATATTTTAAAATGTATTTTTAAAACAAAAATATATATAAGAATGTATTAAAATCTGCCAAGTCAATGTCCTTCTAATGCTAAGAATTCAGTAATCTATCCAATTGCCCCTTTTCAGTATTTGCCACTAGGTGGGAAAGGAAGCGCCGCTAATCATCCCCATGCCATTACAAAAAGGTGTTTAATTTCAACCTCTTATAAACAACTCCTCTGCCATCTTAATATTTTTACATCTGTGATTAATTTTTCTTCCCATGTGTTTCATTTTTAATGTTTTTAATTTCTTTTAATTTTTTCTCTGATTTTTAATGTTTTAAAGTCCTACTAAAAGCCAACTTTATACCATTCTTTGCATCTTACTTTTGAACAATCATCTGGTTTCTCTATTTTCAAATCCCTCTTTTAAAAGCTCAACTTAATCTTTATACTTAAACTTTCAATTCCCTTATGAACTCACTCACTTTAAATACCATAAAACGAAAGAATGTTTGGGGAAAATGGCCCTCTGCTTGGAAATCTAACTTTTCTAAGTGAGTATTATTTAATATCAAAATCACTTTGTCTATAAACTGGAAACAACTATTCCTCTAATAGGTTTTTCCTTTTTTAATTAAAGAAGACATTATGACAAAATCAGTAAGGCAGCTCTCAGGAAAAAGAGCCTACATTTTTTTCATTCTTTATATCCAGCCTCCCACAACTCAAGTTCTTTACCATTACTCCACCAAAGGTGAAGTTCACATGGCCTTCACTCTTTGACACTCCTTGTAAAATATAAAGAGAGGAGAAACATTATAAATGATCTTAATCAAATGTCTTATAGACCCTAATATTTAAATACTACCATATCTCTAATCCAGAAAGAAATGCTATAGCTAAGCTCTACCTTTTAACACATGCTAACTATCTTAAGAGGAGGGAAAAATATCCTAACCAGACAACTATAAGTAGATATTTTCTCCAACCATGGAAATAATTTGCTTAGAATATAACAGATTTATGCTCCCTTAAGGAGAAGAATGCAGATAATTAAGCACTTTAGAGTGGCAGCAGAATAGAAACCCTTATTAAATTATTATCAAAAGCAAAAACAACTATATTGAGAATAGTCTCACAGAAAGAATACCTCCATGTTAAACATACCCTAATGTTTAACTGGTGCGTGTACATTTGCATATGAGTATGGAAATGTTACCAAAATTCAAGAGTAGAAAATATGGTTAGGTGTTAAATATTAAAAACAAACAAACAAACTAAAAAACCCACAATCCTCCTTGATATTATATGCTGAGTTTAACTGGAAAATGAAACAATTCATTTCTATAATTTCTTTCATCTTGCAAATACAGAGACATTAGCAGGGGACAAAAGTAAGAAATGTAAGCTTATAACAAAAGCACCTATAGCCCTTTCAGTCTTCCAACAGCAACCATAAACCAATTTGACAAAAAATATGAACATTACTCTCTTTGGGACTGCTGCTGCACCACCTCCATGTGGGATCTCTATACGTCATGACTGTTCTTTTTGAGTCTCGGGTTTCAGAAGCATGTTCATTTCACCGCCACAGCATTTTTCCCTAATTGCCATCTGTAATTTTATATTCTACCCCCTTTTAACAGCCTAGACCTCCAACACACCTTACAATTTTCTTAATCCAGCATGTACCTAAATTCTCAGAATGTTAGGTTTTTTTTTAATATATTTAATAGAAATGAATAGTTACTTACCCCAGAGTCACTTTCAAGTCTTTAAAAAAGCTTCCCTACCTCCCACATTTTAAGCTTTTTATAAAGACTTTTAATTCAACTTTATAGAGCAAAAAATGTAATAAAATACTAAACAGATAAGTATATTAATTTTTTTAAAAAACTAACATCCCACATACTAATGTGAAAAGCAGTAAAATTAGAAATAATGAAAATCAGCTGATGGGAAGAAAAACATCCTATCACCCAAAAATATGAACAATATTCAGTATAAAGTTCAAACTAAATATTTTTAAATAAATCAAATAAATGCTTATTGAACGTCTATTATATGCCAAACTGCACTGGACAAATAAGTTTGCATTATGAACTTGAATTTAAATGGCCTTTACAAGTAGTTGAGTTCCTTACCTGATTTATCAGAAAGGTAAAGGAGAGTTTTTGCAGATGTTGAGAGCACTTATTGGCTCTAGTGGGTATCAGAGATGGCACTCAGTTCTGGGTCTCCTAATTACTAGGTCTATGACTTTGGGCAAGTAATTTAGGTTTCAGTTTTCTCATATGTAAAGCGTGATTACAATAGTCATTGAGTTGTTTAGAATTAAATTAGGCATTTCATGAACCATACTTAGCATGGTACCAAGAACACAGTAATCACTTAATGTTAACTATTAGAAGCTGTAAACAGTAGTTTATTAGTATTATCATTTTAATCTACAATCTGCAGAGCTAAAATGCCTTCTCCAGCTGCTAGTGGTTTTCTGAATGGTACAGTGTAACTCTCCATTAAGTCAGGCCCTCCCACCCTTTCGGGGCTATGCTAACAGAATCCACTGAGAATTCTTCCCTATAATCCATATTAAAAATCTAATACTAAAAATAATGTCTATCTTCTATACAGCATCTATATACTGTTGTTCTTGTGATGGAAATAACTAGTAGAGCAGTGCTTGACTTGGCTACAGCATTATTAGTTCCAGTAAATAAATCATCCTTTACAACAAATGCCTTCTGAGTTCCTGTCCATGCCAGTCACTCTCAATTATTATGGAAACCCTATATTGCAGGACAAGAAGAAAAAAGTTGTAGCTATAATCCTCAAAGTTCTCTTGTTCTACGAATCTGAAACGAATGGCCTCTTTGTTGCTACACTCCACATACACAGTTCCATCCTCTCACTTGACCTCTCTGTAGCATCTGACTCTGCTGACCACTTTCTCTTTCTTGAAAATCTTTCTGGCTGCTCAGTCAGTGACTTAGTTTCTCTGGCCCCCACACTCAAGCGTCAATGTTCCCCAAGATCCTCTCTGCCTTGTTTTGTATAGGGATGCAGGATGAAATACCTTACATGGGCCACCAGGGTGGGCCAGGGGCAGACGGTGGCAAACTTTGCTCATCTCCGGGGACGGACTCAAACCAGTTCCAGTAAACTGATGCAATAAAAAGTAAAAAAAAATAAAAAGCAGACCCAGAGTTTCTAGATCTTCCAATTTCCAAAAGAAGATAAAATTCCAAATAGTCCCACAAAATATTCTAATCGTTTTCATGTCAGCAGCTCATTAAAGCCGTTCAAAGACAAGATGTACTGTGGTAGGCAGTTAGACAGACCTGATGCAGAGCAAGGACCGTGGCCATGTCACCAGGGTGGACAGCCCTGGGTGCCTAGCAAAGGACAAACTGTAGGGTGGGACCTTGCCCTCAGGGTGACCTTTCCTCCCCCTAGCAAATTGCTGGTCATGCGGTTTGGACCCCTGACCTTTCCTCCCTATTAAAGATAACATTTAGGCCTCAGTTGTATTTCAGCTCCAGGCCCAGAAAAGCAACAAAACCAGCCATAGCTGATATCAGGACCAGCTGCACTGACTGACCCCCTGCCCAGGTGCCGTGGAGACCACATCCCTGAAAGGACACACCTGGAAAGCTGCTGAATATTCTATTGAGATCTCCTCCTGGGACTTCCCCTAAAATCTCCACCCTTAAGCTCCAAGGGCTCTTCCTTTACCTCTATAACTTGTTTCCTAAGCCCATTTCTTCTAGGAATCACTTTTTCTACATCTGTGATGTCTTGGCTTTTTGTTGCTAAGAACTCGAGTACCAAGGTTGCTGAACCCAGGTCCAGTCTGACCCGATAGGGCAACACCCTGTGCCATTCCTGCCACCTACAACAGTATTACCTTGAGAAATTTATTTTATAAATCTGTCCCCTCATCCATGAAATGGCAGTGATAAAGTCACACACAAACACACAAGAAGTGTGAGTCAAGACACTTGTACAAGCTTTCATTTTCATTTCTATTCTACATCTACCAAGGTTAGGTTATTATCCCAGATTTCAAACCAAATGTACAAAACTGTTAATGCGAATAAATGCATTTTTCTGGACAGGAGTCCGTAAAGTTCGTCAGATTTTCAAAAAAGACTATGAACCACTGACTAAGCCAAATTTTTCTACTTCTACCCTCCAGCTGTTATCTATAGGAGGATGATTCCCAAATCTACATCCGGTTCAACCCAGGCAGCCACTTTACCTTGGTAACCTCGCCACTTCTCTCCATCTCTGGCGCCATTGCCACCGCCATAGTTCAAACCTTCAATCTCTTCTCAGCAGCACTGGATCTAATTCCAGTTTTGCCCTCATTTATTCCACCCTTTGTACAACTCAAATTCTCTAAAACGCGAATAACTTATTAAGCCAAAGGCTTCAAGGTCTGCTTATAATTGTAAAAGGAATTCAAACATCCACTCCTTAGGACCCAGCCAGGCTGACTTCTCCCTCTTGCACTATTTATTGCTCTTCCTACAATTTGCAACACAGGATACTTTCGTGTCCTCCGGCATTTATTCATACCTTCAGGTCCCACCCTCAGAAGTGCCTTCCTAAAACTTCCCATTTGCTTAGCACAGAAACACCCCTGGAAAGTCCTTACTTTAAGGGTTGCCCCAGGGCAGCCAGAATAAATAGCTTTCCTGCCTCCAGGCCTCCGGGAGAACCTATCCCTTATCATCCACGGTTGTATAAGTCAGCGGTTTTTCCTTCTCCACTAGACTAAAAACTCCTCAAGGGCAGAGAGTGTGTCTTTGTATTACAGGGCCCACTGTTACAGTTAAATGAATGAAACAGCGGGGCTCCAACAACCCCTACCACCACCTCAACACCCCCCCTCCCAAGGTGAGGTCACACACACCCAGAGGGCAGGCAGATAGATAACTGCAAGAGTTTTGGAGGAAGAGCTGGAAGTAAAAGTAAACCCACCTTTTTGGCAACTCTTAGAATTCAAAAGCAGACTACGCTAACATCAAGCTGCGGAAAGTTTCTATGAATATACTGCTAATTTTCTCCTGGCACAAAAATATTTATTTGCCCCATGAAGGTAATGATAACATTCCATTTGCACTCAATACGCACTAGTATTATTAGCATATATACTGAATCAAGAACTCATTCAGACTGAAAAAAAAAAATCACATGGAAAGTATTGAAACTCTTTAGAGGAAAACGCTAGCTAAAGGTCCTGCACCAGGCACCACTCGAAGGGCTTTCTGTGCAATTCCTCATTTAATCATCACAGCAACCCTATGAAGAAGGTATTACCATCACCTTCTCTCACAGATGAAAAAACTGAGAATGAGATTAAGTAATTTGTCCAAATCACAAAGGTAGGATTCAAGGCCAGTTTAACTCCAGAGCCCAAGCTTTAACCAACAAAAAACTACACAACACTGTTAAATGGAAAATCCTAAGATTATGTTTATGTTGTATGCACACACAATCACACAAAACACAACATGTTAACAATGGTTATCTCCTGGGGTAAATCTGAGTGGAATGAATATGAGAATTTATTACTTTTAGCCAGAAAAAAAGCAAACAAGTAAGAGAAACTGTTTTTAGATGGCGCTAACAGAAAGGTAAGGTGGGCTCAGGAATTAATATTTAAAGAGCACCAGCTAAGAGCCAAGCACATGGGCTATCTCATCTAATCCTTACCTCAAAAAAAGGTATTTCTATTTTACAGATGAACAAACCCAACCACTGGAAGCGCTGCGATGAGAACCCAAAGCCCAGTCCAAATTTCTGTCTGACTGTAGGATGTCATGCTACAAATAAAAATGAACTGAAGAAAAATTTTTTGAACTGAAGAGCTGTCTTAAAAACCATCAGAACCTCGTAGCCTGGCATCTTTAGTGCCACGAGGGAAAAGAGAGGCTATAGATTTTAATTTGAAGTTTTAGTGCAGAGTATCTTTACACGTGTCTCAAAATAGCCAGAAGTATTGTCTAAAATCAGCATTACAGTCAGAGCTCTGGGACAAACAGAGTTACATTAGCATAAATTAAATGGGCTTGGATGTGACTCCATTGTATATGCAGTGGAGTATCTGCTTTTGGGGACAATTTGCTGCTTCCAACCCATTCTCACCTACCTACCTATTGCTTACAAGTTTCTAAGTGTGTGTGTGTGGGGGGGGGGGGGGGGGAGCTGGGCTACAAGACCAAGGGACTGTGGATTGTATCCAGAAATAAATGGCCTCTCAATATCCATAACTATTGTTCCCAACCTGGATAGTGAGAGCTGCTCACCCTGGGGGAACATTTCAGATAAGAATGAATGGATCAGCATTTTTTTTTTTTTAATGACTTGTTTAATTCTGGGTGCTCTGACTTACAAGTTTTAAAATCCATCAAAATCAAAATTTCATTTCTCTAAGAACAGCAGTGACATGATTTGCGGAGAAAAATAGTTGGGGGTGTGGTGTTCAAATTTCCTTCTACAATCTTCCAGAGGAAAGAAACATTGATCCTTTCGGATTTATAAATCAAAATAAATATTTATTTTTGGAAATATTTAAGAGTAAAAAAGTAACTCACCTTAGCAATTTAAAATTAATTCCGTATTTGCCCTGAAGTCTCTTATTCGTTTCAAATAAAATGTAGCTTTTGAAAATAAACCCCACCATTTCTTCAGGAATAAAGTAGTCCTTGAGGAAATTTAAGAAATTAACATATTTTGGAACAGGGTAGAAAAAGTACAAAACTTTTGGGATTTGTCCATATAGTTTTTTAAAGCTTAGGAATGTGAAGTTAAACCTATATCTTTCAAATATTGGATTATGAGGCAAAGGGGCTTTTTTTTAAACCTTAAAATGTTGTGCTAAGAGACTCATTGAGTGATTTCTTCCAACCAATATGCTCTGAAAAGGCCAAACTACAACAGAAGTAACCATTTTGGGTACACAAGTACATAAAAACGTCCAAGTCAATAAGCAATTTCAATTAATCAATAAAGTTAAACAACCATTAAATGTAATTTGCATGTCTTGTACGCAATCCATATCATCTCGAATATCACGCCTTTCTTAAGAACAATGCTAAATGGCTGGATGTGTATCGCTGTGGAAAAAACAGAAGTAGTTTTATTCTAGGCAGACAAAAGGAAAGGACACGGTAGGACTCACAGGAGGAGCCTCACACTTCCATCCGGACAGAAGTCCGCCTGCCCAGGTCCTGGGCCATCCATCCCCTGCTCTGCGCGGCCCCTTCTCCCGGGTACCAGTGCTCTGGGGGCGGGTGGTCAGAAGGTGGCACACCCCTGCCAGCCAACTCCAGCCCGACACCCGGCAGGACGCACACGCGCACCCACCCACCCAGCATCCTGCCCTGGGTCCACCACAAAGGGCAGGAGGTGGGGATGGGGGGTGGGGGGAGGGAGGCACAAACGAAAAGAGGAAAAAGCACCTCTCCCCACCTGCCCATCCCGGAGGCGGGCCGCGGGGGGCAGGGGGCATTAGCATCCCAACTTCCATACCAAAGAACCCCCAGAAGGCGGCTAAGTGCGGCACAGGAAGCATCCCATCCCTGAAAGCCAGGACATCTAGATCTGGGAATGTAAGTTTTCAACTAAAAGACAAACAAGCAAACAACAACAACTAAACCCTTTCAAAGCCCAGGGCACCAAAATACAGCTAACACTGAACCCGTTTAAACGGAAAGAAAGAGGAGAAAGCCCGGTGTCGGCGAGGCTGCGTTCCCCGAGGGCGCTCCCGCAGACCCCTGTGAGCTGCAGCGATCGCAAATGCCCGTAAAACCCCCACTTTCCTATCGCTGGGGTGGGACAGGAGGGGTCCCCTGAATGCAAACAGTTCTCCGAATAAACCCCCTGCGGATCCCCGCGCCGGGTTGCAGAGGTGCCCTGCCCACCTCCCCTACCTCCCCGTTTCTCCTGCTCCCACGCGTGCTGACAACCAGCCCCCCCACCCCCCCCCCCGGCTGTTCACGTGTTCGGCTCCCCGGACAGTGACCACACAGGACGGGAAACTCCCACCTCCGGGGGCGGCGGCAGAAACCCAGCCCGGCTCCTCGACGGGGTCCTCGCCGCCCACGCCCTCCCGCGGGGCCGCAGACCCGAAGGAATCCGGGGTGCAAGGGGGTGTGTGTGCGGGGGGGGGACTGCCAGATCGCCAAGTACCCGCCCGGGTGTCCGGGGTCCCGCCCGCGCCCACAGCAAGCCCACCTGAACTCACCGCCTCCCGCCCCGGCGCCCCGGCCCCGGCGCTCACGACGGAGCCGGGAAAATCCTCGGGAAACTTTTCCGAACGGGGCGGCGAGGCCCTCACGCGCCGGGCGCCGGGGCTGGGCTGGAGGCGGCCGCCCGGCGGGGCGCGCGGGGCGCGGGGTGGGGCGCGGGGCGCAGTACCTTCGCCGACGGGAACTGGCCCAGAGTTTCCAAATCGCCGCGAGCTCTCCCCGCTCCCGCGGGGGTCGCGAGCGCTAGCGCCAGGGCTCCCCGCGAGGAGGGCCGCCCCCCATTCGGGCCTAAAAGGAAACTTTCCGGGCCGCGGCTGCACCTGACTCCTCGCCGCCCCGCCACCCCACCCCACGCCCGCCAGGCCGCCCGCCCCGCCCCGCCAGGCCGCGGGCGCGGAGGAGGGGGCCGAGCACACCGCGCGCTCCCCGGGTGGGGGCGGGGGCGGGGGCGCCGGCGGGGGGCCGGGGGAGGGGGGCGCCGCTCCCCACTCCTAGGCCCCGGCGCCCCGTCCCGGCCGCCCGGGCCTAGCCGCCCACGGGGGGCTCCGGCCGGCGCCGGTCCCGGCCCCACAGCGCCGCCGTCCCGCCCGGAGGCCGCGGGGACCCGCCGGGGCGCGGGGAGCCCGGGTGCGGGGCAGGGCGCGGTCGCCGCGGGGCCCGCCGGCCCGAGGCCTAGCCGGCACCCCCGCCCCGCACCCCACCCCGGCCCGCAGGCCGCGCCGCTCGCTCCGCTCCGGCCCCGCGGGACCCGGTCGCCCCCCGCCGTCCCCGCCCGCGGGCACCCCCCCAGACCCCCCGGCCCCCTGCCCCGCCGCCCCGGCGCCGGCCCGCCTCACCCTTTCATTCTCCGTCCCGGGCCCGGCGCGGGCCGGCCAAGCCCCGGCCTCACGTACGCGCGCTCGCCGCCCGCCCTGCCCGCGCGGCCCAGCCCGCCGCCCTACGGGAGCCCGGGGATGTGGGCCGGGCCTGGGGCCGCCTCTGCTTACCTTTCAGCTGCTTTTTTCCCCCCTCCTTCCCCCCCGTTTCCTCGGCCCGGCTGACGGATGCGAGTGCGAGGCGCTGGCGATGGACGCGGAAGCTCGGCGGCGCTGCTGCCGCTCCCCCCTGGGCTCCGGCGCGAGCCTGTCCCTGTCAGGCGAGAGGGGCGAGGATCATATTTTTATTTTGGAAACTGAAAAGTGCTCCCGGGGCCGGCGATCATGAAGGGGAAATCCCTGAATGTCCTCTCCAGCCAGGAGGCAGGGCTGCCGGCTGCGCTACGAGAGGCGGCAGCCTCCTACAGCACCACTATCGGCACCGCGAGGACATAGCACCAGACCGCGCTCCCGGCCCCCGAAACGACAACTTTCCTACCATCTTGGCGGCCGGGGAAGGGGGGCCGGGGGGACGAGCGCACCCGCGCCCGAGAGAGCACCGATTCCGACTTCTCATCTCGGGGGGAAGGCGCCCCCCGGCCGTCCACGCCGGCGCCCGCGGGCAGAGCGGGCCCGCGACGGGGGGGAGCTGCTGCTCGAGAGACGCGCTCCTGGGCACCCGGGGGGCAGTGCGCCTGCATCTTCTGGTGGAGAGAGATCTTGACAGGACCCCGGGTTCCCGGTGGTGATTGTGTTCTGTTTTCCGTGTCGGTGACGGTGGTAGGTTACATTTTTTTATTTTTATTTTATTTTTTTCAGGCTCATCATGGTTTGTTTGTTTTTTTCTTCCCCTCCGTTACAGATCTAAGGTCAGTGTCTGGTGGTCCGTCGATACATGGGTACTTCAAGGGACTTCGAGGCCACTTGGTCTCTATTTGTCAGTCTGTGTATTTATATGTTTTTATGGAGAGAGTTGTTTCTCTGTGTGATAGGGAAAACGTTGTGTTGTCTATCGCTCCCTCCAAAACTGGGATTGCCAAAAGGCGATTGATTGCAAAGGGGTGTCTTTTGTCTCCTTTCCCCAAAGCCACGTAAGTAAAACCTGACGGGCGGTCCAGGAAGGCAGGATCCAGATGTGCAAACCCCACGTGCGCACCAAGGCAGAGATCACCAGCGGTCAGGTGCAGCTGTGGTGTAAGTGACCACGTCCCTGGAAACCTCCTTCTGTTATGGTCTTGCCAGGAAGAAAGGTTACTGTAAAACTGGAAATAGATTCTGATGACCAGCTTTGGGTTTTAAGTAGAATGACTTATGAAGAATTCATTATCGCTAGGCATTTAAAAAAAAATTTTAATTTATTTAGATTTTTTTTTTTTTTTTTTTTGGTAAGGCGTAAATCTTGGGTGCATGACACATGTTGCTGTCCGCTTTCTGTTGTGTCACAGAAGCGAGCGGTGTCTTTTTGTTGGAGTTGAAATGTCTGCTCAGGACGTCCAGTGTGCTGCCGGGCTGTATAAATTACTTTTAATGTGTTTCGGTGGATGGTGGATGTCATCCATCTTTTTTTTAATTAGCAAAGCTTAGATGAATAGCATCCGAGTTCCCGGGAGCCGAGGTCTAGCTAGCGCAGTGGTGAGAGAGGAAGGTGATGCCCACTTGCAACACTTCCCATAGAACTCTGACGGGGGAGAGTGAATTGCAGAGATACTTTCCTATGTTTGTGAGAAAAAGGAGAATCTTAGAAAATAACCAGAGGATCATTTTGTTTGTTCTACAGGTCATGGGGAGTCTTATACTTATTTTTCTGACACATGTTGGCTAACCTAATGGGAATTGATTTGTACTCTGACTGCCTTGAATCTCTTGCATTTTAAATTTATTACAGTGCATTAAGAAATAACTGATGACTCCACTTCAACCTGTTTATGTTTTGAGCTCACAAATTTAGAATTTTAAAGTAAGTTCAAGTAATGCATGTATTGTGGTATTTTCATGTTGACCCCCATCTTTATCATCTAAGTTTTCCCCCCTAATGCCAGTGTAGCTGAATAGTTGAGGTGTTCTTTTGTGGGTTTTTTTTCTTTCTCTGGTAAGAAAATCTAAAGTAATTAAAATTAACTGAGTTTTATCATCTTGGAAACTTGGGTTGTGAAGTTCTGTTCAACTTACAAATCTTTTAAGCATTTGGAGATCAAACACATTTGTCATAACAAGGAAATTACTTCTCCTAATGTAGAACTCTAAGGGTCTTGAAAAACGTGTTTTGAACAACTTGTTCCTTGAACATGACGTGACTTTATAGATAATGCTTTGAATTTTTTTAGGAAATTAACATGTGTTTGTGCTGGCTGCACCCATTTATGCAATCTATCTAGTGACCAATAAACTTGTTTATATGATGTGTATCGGGGATAGGGATATTGTGCATAATCTTAGCGTTTCAATGTCTTTCTCTTTATAAAGCTTGACTTGTACATGGTTGTAGTCCATAATGTTTATCCACCATCTGAGCTAAGTAGCCAAGACTTAAGGAATTATAACCCAATCGAGAAAGAAATCCCACTTCATTTGCAATACTAGAGGACTGATGCAGGAAATTCGTGCAAGGGGCTCAGCCCTCCTAGCAGCTCCAGCTGCTGCAGGCCCCTCCTCCCCACACTGGTCAGAAGGTCGTTCATCTACTGGTCTAATTAGCATATTAGCTCTTTATTATATAGGATTGGTGAATTTGATTGGTCAGTGTATATTTCAGTTGGTAATTGAACTCATTGCAGGTACGATGTCTCTGTAATTCCTAGAAGCTGCAGGTGCTAACAAAACTACTGACATAATTGAGCTTAAGTAATCCTATTTGCCCAATAAAATTCCCAGTACTCAAATTTGGCTAACGTTATTGAGGAGCTAATGCATCTTGGTAACCTCACTGGGCACTTTTATGCATGTGCTCTCATTTGATTCCCCCAAGAGTATTATTTTTTCTTTCTTTCCTCCTCCTTTCTCTTTCTCCTTTTAAACACAGTTGAGATAACTGTCTTCACTTTCAAGTAGTGTAGACCTACTTGGCTCTAAAGCTTTCCAGTAAGATTTCAAAACTTCCTCCCGCTCTAGGCTCTCCAAGGTGCCTGGAAATGCTAAATTCCTGCCGTGTGTTCTTTGCCAAGAACAAACTGAGCACCCAGCAGCTGGAACCCTCTTCGTTCGTTAGTCCCAACCAGTGGCCTATTTCATCTTGAAGTCTAATATCTAAGTCTATCCATTGTTTTGAGGATGCAAAAAAAAAATGTATTTTTCAATTGAAATGCACTGTCTTTATGGCAAATGTTTACTGACACATCACCAAGTGTTTAAAAAAGACACTGACAGCAGACATGGTTGTACAAATTCAGTGGGGGTTTTGCTTGTCTTTTGGAGGACTAGGGTTGTAAATATAAACCTTCGCTAGTTATACAAATGCTTTTTCTGACATTTCTAAAGGCAGACTCAAAAGTCATGCAAAGAATCCCTCGCTAGTGTAAAAAAAATCCCAACGAGGTAAAAAAGTTAGAAGTGAAATGTGTGTAGAAGCTAAAGTTTTTAAAAACCACACTGCTATGATGGCCATAGACAATTTTTTTTCACTTTAAGTATTTCTGCTTTGGAAACATTTGCTGGTAATGTTTCTATCTAAAACAAAGATTTTGGTTTTATTGTGGTTACTGTGCCCTGCAAGGAAATGCTTCTGAGACAAGCGTATTTGGCAGATATCCACATCATAGCTTCAGATTATTTAAGTGTGAATTTTCTGTAATATGGATTCAACTATAGTCAAAACACACATGATCGGGTAATCCCCCAAGTTCTAACATGGGGCAGGCACTAAAACCTGGGGACTATTACCTGATGCCAAGTTAGAAACCAAGAAAGTCTTTTATTTTTAAATCCCCACATGGGCCAAAAGATACCCCTAGGTACCAGATGGTCACGGGCAGCAGCAGGGGCAAGACATGTCCCTGGTGCCATTTCACTGCCTTCTCCTCCTGGTGCAGGCAGAGAAGGTGATGTCATAGCCTAGGCCAGTGGTTGGCAAACTGCGGCTCGCGAGCCATGTGCGGCTCTTTGGCCCCTTGAGTGTGGCTCTTGCACAAAATATCGACTTCTGCACCTGGGCCACGAAGTTTCAATCGCACTGTACATATGCGCCCGCACGTGGTATTCTGTGGAAGAACCACACTCAGGGTGCCAAAGAGCCTCATGTGGCTCGCGAGTCGCAGTTTGCCAACCACTGGGAAGGCTATGAGCATTCTTGGGCCACTCTTCTGACTCCTGATCGTCGGCTACGGAAAACAACTTTCCACCTGAAGTCATGTTTTAAGTAATGATTAGTGGAAAGAAACACCCCGAAGCAGTATTAAAGATTGGATCTGGGTAGAATTATAAGTGATAGCTTTTTCCATAATTTATAATGAAAAAATCTGTGTCCCAAGAGGTGGTTAGCTAACACATTGTAGTAAGAAGAGAAATCCATAGAGCCCCAGAATAATAGGCAGAGTGCAACATAAAGGTGACAGCATTCATTTCTGTCACATTCCTGGTGAAGCAAGCTTTTATAGGTCCTCCGGGAACTTAGCCACTATTTCCATGGGAAAATAAATTCCAGTTTCCAAACAACTAATTTACTGGAACACAGCCCATTAATAAGTTTGGACTTCCTGTACTATAACGTATTTGCCATATATTCATTACAGACTTCCAGAAGTCAATAGTAAGGTTGGGAAAAGAAGAAAATCTTCTCATTCAATCAAAATAAGGAGTAACTATTAACACAATTCAAACAGTTTGATTTAAATTCAGGTAAGGAAAATTATCAGATATAAAATGGGGAGGCCAGTTATAGTACACCAGGAAGGAGAAAAAGACCTCAGTCAGTAACTAAAAATTGTATTATTTACCTTAATTGAATACATTGGTGTTTCTATTTTATGCATATCTGGTTGCTATATTATGTTACAGTTGGTATTTGCATTTTGTTTAATCTTTTTAAAAAATATATTTTTATTAATTTCAGAGAAGAGGGAAGAGAGAGAGAGATAGAAACATCAGTGATGAGAGAGAATCATTAATTGGCTGCCTCCTGCACACCCCCTACTGGGGATGGAGCCCACAACCTCGGCCTTTGTCCTGACTGGGAATTGAACCGTGACCTCCTGGTTCATAGGTCGATGCTCAACCACTGAGCAACACTGGCCAGGCTGTTTTATTCTTAAGAAAAACCAGAAGGAAATGAGGAGACTGAAGTAGATAAGAATCTATTAAAAATTACCCACCCTTGTCCATTAGGCTGATGCTGTTTCTTACCCACTCAACAAGCCCTGGCCATTCTTGTCTATCATGATGCCCCAGCTTTCAGCTGGGCCAACTAAATCCCACCCTGCTTTGATGCCTTGCTCAAAATCTTGTCCCTGAAGTGTTCTGATGCCAACCTGATTCTAGTGACCTTATTCTTACTCTAATACCTCGCGTTGTTTTGTGGGGCCGGGGCATTGCTTCCCTGTGTTCCTCTTATGCAGAGAGGCACAGTGGTTAAGAGCTCCATCTCCAGTCAAGGCCATCTGGTTTAGAAACTTGGCTCCACCATTTTTCTTGGTACCATGACCCTGGGCCAGCTACTTAACCTCTTAGTTTCCTCATTTGTAAAAACAGGAATAATAATAGTACAGATCTCATTGTGTTGTTGTGAGGATTAAACAGCATAGTGCATCTAAGGCACAAGGCAGGATCTCCAGCTGCTCTCTTTGGTTGACTGCCAGTGAATACCTTACAGGCAGTATGGCTCAAGGTCAGGGAGTATTGTTTTGTTTTGTTTTTAAACAGTACCAAGACAGTGAACTAAGTATTAGTCACAAGTTGAATTCAACATAGAAAAAGGTGAAAGAAGACTATGATTATGGCATAACAAATATTTTCATTAAAACAGAAACAGGCTACTGAGTTTCCCCCCAGATATTTTTTAATATCCAGATAATTGAAAATCTGCAACAAAGAATTTTAAGTGTAGCTGCTAAGCTTTTGATATCCTGATTCAGATTCAATCACAGTCTTAAAAAATATAAAGTGAAGGTACAGGAAGAGTATATACAGAACACACAACAGGAGAATATTGGGACCAGTTAAGGCCTCCTTCATTGGCCATTCTAAAGAAGGAAATGCATTTAAATTTCAATATGAGGTATTGAAGAAGGCTTTTTTTGACTAGGCATATAAAGAGTTATCAAAAATCTCCAAAAAGAGTTGTCCCACAAAGGGAATAGTAGATTACTGACATGTGTAATACTTCCAACTAACATTATAGGACAGGTACTAGTTTATTGTTTTAAAATGCAGTGTCAGGCAGTAAACAAAGTGTGGGGCGTAAATCAGGAAACCACGTGTATATCTCAGAGCTAATATTTATTTACTAGCTGTACAGACGGGCAAGTTCCCCAGCCTTCTCAAACCTCATTGCCCCCGTTCTTAATACAATTGCTTGAATAAGATGATTTGTAGGACCATATGTAGTATAATATCTGATATATAACAGTCACTCCATAACTGTCAATTTCTATTTCTGTCTTCACTGAATTCAAAGAATGCTTTTGATCAAAGTAGGACTTTAATTAGAAAACTGAAAAGGGCCTTGCTATAGGATCAATTATTAAAGTATTGAAGAACAAATATCAAATTAATTAGAAATCTACCTACATATTTACTATTTTCTTGCATGATTTATGTGATATTTCTCTTTTTGATTAAAGTTATTGGTGCTCTTGAGTACATGAAAACGTAACTTTTTTTTTTTTTTAAATATATTTTATTGATTTTTTACAGAGAGGAAGGGAGAGAGATAGAGAGTTAGAAACATCGATGAAAGAGAAACATCGATCAGCTGCCTCCTGCACATCTCCCACTGGGGATATGCCCGCAACCCAGGTACATGCCTTTGACCAGAATCGAACCCGGGACCTTTCAGTCCGCAGGCCGACGCTCTATCCACTGAGCCAAACCGGTTTTGGCAAAAAAACGTAACTTTTAAAAATACAATCGAACTACATATTTTCACAGTAAGAACAGGCTCAGCTAACAAAACCACAAGCATTTATTCACTGACATGTGTGCCAGACTGCTAGGCATTTCCCTAGCACTTGGCTCTAACAAAATGATTACAGGTGTCTTCTTATCCAGGGTACTTGGTGATACAATAGCAAAAGACCTTACCTGAACTCTGTGGCATAGTGTGTTTGAAACAGGGAACTTAAGAAATCAGTTTAGCAGCTTATGACCTAGTAAAAAGAACAGGGCCCTGGCCAGGTAGTCAGTTGGTTGGCGCATAGTCCCAGCAGCCAAGGTTGCAGGTTTGATCCCTGGCCAGAGCGCATACAAGAATCCACCATTGGATGCATAAATAAGTGGAACGACAAATCAGTGTTTCCCTCAAATCAATCAATAAAAAATTTAAAAGAATAGAATGATGTAGAATAGAAAATATCCAAAGTTGTGGTCAAAGCATTATTTCATGAAACAGCTCTTCCCAGTTCCGTATGTGTATATGTCTATTTTGGTGGGTTGGGACAAAAAATGTGAATACTTCACTATATGTTATACGGCTGAAATTTGTAGCTTCTTGTGGTGGTTAAGTAGTCAATAAGACATTCCCTGTCCTCATTGGATTTCCAGTGTAGGCATAAGATAAAGGTCTGAACTGGCCTGGCTGATGACCATAAAAATGATGGGGGGAGAGAGGAACTTGAGAGCATTGGGCTTAAAAATATTGTTTCCTTTTTTTCTTTTCTTTTTTTTTAACTGCTGGCCAAACTAAACATGTCTGTAGCAGATTTGTTGGCTGCTGAGAACATGTGACACTGGATAGGTTATCTCATCAAAATGCAGCTTGTCCATGCAATTGAGCTTGCCAAATCTCAGAGACACGAAGGAGCCATTGTGTGGTCAAAAGAATGAAAGAAAACATAGGACTTCTCTGCTTGGAAAAATAAAATCAACAGGGTTGTGATTAAAGTCAACTAAGGAAGTGGATCAGATGAACATGAATTAAATTGACCTGTAAGTCAAAGATAACTTGAATCTCAAGTGAGGTATTTAAGATTAAAAGAAAGTATTTTTTCACACAACAAGTTCTGACCATATAGAACTTAATTCAAAGACAGAATTATGTTGCAAAGTTGAAAATAGGAGACTCGGCCCAAAGTGGCTAGCCTTCTCTCAGTGAAGTATTTCTTGAGTGCTCCCTGGGCACAGTATTGAGTTAGGCTCTGTGGGGTAGGGAAGTAAAAATATATACATATAATACACAGTTGTGCACAGGGAGCTTACCATCTAGTTCAGCGGTTCTCAACCTGTGGGTCGCGACCCCTTTGGCGGTCAAATGACCCTTTCACAGGGGTCGCCTAAGACCATCCTGCATATCAGATATTTACATTACAATTCATAACAGTAGCAAAATTAAAGTTATGAAGTAGCAACGAAAATAATTTTATGGTTGGGGATCACCACAACATGAGGAACTGTATTAAAGGGTCGCAGCATTAGGAAGGTTGAGAACCACTGATCTAGTTGCAAAGATAAATAACATCAGGAAGCCCTTGAAGAACAAGCAAGGGATCATAGTAGGGAAAAGAAGGGCAGAGAGAGGGAAGGTTGCTGTGGGTTGGAGGAGACCAAGGCCCCAACTTGTTAAGCGAATGACTATGGGTTGCTCTCAGAGCTCTGAGTTTCTTTTGCTCCTAAAAACCAGTGAGAGTGCTTGTGTACATTCAAGAAAATGCATGACAATCTCTAGTATAGTCTTGGCACATAGGAGATACTATGTCAGTATTTGTTGAATCTAAATGGGGAGGACTTTTATTTATCTGGGTAGAGGATATACCATAAGGTAAAGCAGGAGTAAGCATGCCTTCTCTACAGTACAACAGGGGTTGTTTGTTGAGAAATGGTAGGAACTAAGGAAGTAGGGTAAGAACCAATTAAGAGGACTTTGAAAGCCAAGCCTAAAAGTTCAAACAGATGCCGAAACCGGTTTGGCTCAGTGGATAGAGCGTCGGCCTGCGGACTGAGGGGTCCCGGGTTCGATTCCGGTCGAGGGCATGTACCTGGGTTGCGGGCACATCCCCTGCAGGAGGCAGCTGGTCGATGTTTCTCTCTCATCGATGTTTCTAACTCTCTATCTCTCTGCCTTCCTCTCTGTAAAAAATCAATAAAATATATTAAAAAAAAAAGTTCAAACAGATATAACAGCAATAAAGAACCATTATTTGTACTTAAGCAAAAAGGATCTTCTGCTATTTAATTATTCAAAAAGCATCCTCTCCTATTTAATTATCCCCCCCCCATTTTGTTGGACATGATCAATTATACCATCAGCTCTTCAAGGTAACTTGGCAGCTGTTAATTGACTTAACATTGTTCCCTGAGTTTTGCTGTCATTGTAGATGGTTCTAGAACATAGAACAAAAGATGTGCAGGAATAGCTTTCATAGTACAAGTTCTTTCAGTTAAAGAGGTGGGGGGAGGGAGAATCAATATTGACCAACTGGGAAGAACTAAATAAGTATTTAAATAGTCATCAATCATTTCTGTTTTCTCAGAGATTACTACAATGGTGTTTTATATATTTAAATGTTTAAATGTATAAAGCAAGAGCAATTAAGTAATTTAATACCAACAGAATTTCTACTTTAAATGGGGAAAGAATGGACCATCTCGGTTTGTGGTAAGCTACACAGATGCTTCCTGTTGCTCTGTCCAGAATGATGTTAACATTAACCTCAAAGGAGGCCGTTATGCCAGCCTTGAGCTGGATGGCAAGCGCTGTGTTTCTCTATGGTACAAGGAGGGAAGAATTGTTACCCAAATGTACGAGTAGCAAGTCAGAGTATTTCATACAATAATCACTGATGATGTGATCTATTATTATCCAATCCCTATGGTATGTGTCTATTTCTCTGAAATGAAGCTAAGAAAAAAATTATAGTGAAAGAGACTTAGGATACCACTAGAGGCCGGGTGCACGAATTCGTGCACAGGTGGGATCACTCGTGGTGGCCTGCGATGATTGGGCCCCAGCTTGTGCCCCCAGGTTCGCAGCCCCAGCTCATGCCCCAGCCTTGCAGCCCCGCAGCCCTGCCTGGCACCCCGCTGTGGCCTGGCACTGCCCGCTCACCTGCTCAACCATCCTGCTGTGGTCCTGCTCTCGTCAGGGCCCATCGGGGCCAGCAGTGCCTCCACTGCCTCCCGCTGCCAGCGCCACATTGCGGATGCCTGTCATGTTCCACACCGCCCCCTGGTGATCAGCACATGTCGTAGCAAGCAGTTGAACTCCTGGTCAAATGACCACCTGAGGGGACAGTTTGCATATTAGGCTTTTATTATATAGGATTCTTAGCTCATGTAAATCCAGGCAGGCCCTTTATCCTTTTTACCTAATGGAAGGGAGTTTGTCTTGTCTGAATCAATCTGTTCAAATAGTGTGTTACTGAGTTCGTTTTTGCTTCTATCTTGACTTCGGTTCAGAAAACTTCTGAAATGTTTATTCTTTCAAGCTGTTGATTTTGTATATTTATAGTTTCACATGCTAACTCCTTAATCCTATATAATAAAAGCCTAATATGCAAATTGTCCCCTCAACCAAGAGTTCGACTAGGAGTTTGACCAGGGCATGGGGCTGGCCGGCCAACCACCCACAACCTCTCCCCCACCGACCCTGCCCCCAATTGGTCCCCCCAACCCCGATCTGGGGCAGAGCCGGCCAACTTCCCTCATCCTCTCCCCTCAGCTGGCCTGGACTGATTGGCCCTGATTGGGGCAGGCTGACCGGACCCCACCCATGCACGAATTCATGCACCGGGCCTCTAGTTTTAAATAAAAGTAAAAAGCAAACAGCTGCACTGGCTGGGTGGTTCAGTTGGTTGAAGCATCATCCTGTACACTGGAAAGTTTCAGGTTTTATTCCCAGTCAGGGCACATACCTGGGTTTCGGATTCCATCTGCGATCAGGGTGCGTACCAAAGGCAAACAATCCATGTTTCTCTCTCACACTGATCTTTCTCTCTCCCTTCCCTCTCTCTAAAAATCAATAAAACACATCCTCGAATGAGGATTTTTTTTAAAAAATGCAAACATCAAAGCAACAACCACAAAAAGTTCCCACAATGTAGTAAATTGTCCAAATTTTCATTTTTGGATTGCATCCATCAATAGTATTTATTTTCATTAATTTATACTATTGCATCAAAATGCTTACAATTGTGAAGCAACCAAGTCTTCTAAAATACTCCACCTCTTCCAAAATTAAGCTATCTTAAAGGGGAAAAAAATTGGAATTAAAAGAAAAACAGTAAGCAGCATAACTTACTACTTCAGCAAAGACTCTTAAAACACATTACATACTTTTCGTGTTACCTAACAATTGGAAAAACAAGTTCTAGCAAGTGAATTGCTCAAGATTACATAGACGAGCCCAATTTTAGAGAGAAGTAACTTGAGGTGTGTTTTGTTGTAATTTTTGTTCTTGTTAACTCAACTACAGACTCGGGTTTCACCAGCTTACCACTAATGTCCCTTTTCTGCTCCAGGCACTGTCTTTCCTATCTTTATGACCTCCATCCCTTTGAAGAGTTCTGGTCCGTTATTTTATAGACTGTCTCTCAATTCAGATTTGGCTGATAATCTTCTCATGATTAGGTGAGGTACTGTATTTTTGGCAAGGAAATTTTAGATGTGATGTGTCCTTTTCAGAGCACCCTATCAGGGGGGACGTGATGTAGATGTGTTATGATGAGTTGAGTAGTTTTCTACTTCTGCCGTAACAAACCACTACAGACCCGGCACCATAAATACCCACTTACAGTTTCTGGAGGTGTGAAGTCCAGGCAAAGTATGGCTGGGCTCTCTTCAGGGTCTCACAAGGCCAAAATCAAGGTGTCTGACGGCTGCACCTTACCTGGTCTTCCTCTCCCCAGCTCGTTCAGGTTGTTGGCAAAGTGCAGTTTCTTGGTTATAAGACTGAACAGTTTTGCTGGGTGCAGCTGGAGATCACTCTCAGTTCCTAGAGCCACTCTCCAGGTCAGGGGTCCTCAAACTTTTTTTTTTTTTTTTAAATATATTTTATTGATTTTTTACAGAGAGGAAGGGAGAGAGACAGAGAGTTAGAAACATCGATGAGAGAGACATCGATCAGCTGCCTCCTGCACATCTCCCACCGGGGATGTGCCCGCAACCCAGGTACATGCCCTTGACCGGAATCGAACCCGGGACCCTTCAGTCCGCAAGCCGACGCTCTATCCACTGAGCCAAACCGGTTTCGGCGGTCCTCAAACTTTTTAAACAGGGGGCCAGTTCACTGTCCCTCAGACCGTTGGAGGGCCTGAGTATAGTTTAAAAAAAAACTGAACAAATTCCTATGCACACTGCACATATCTTATTTTAAAGTGAAAAAACAAAATGGGAACAAATACAATATTTGTATTTGCATGTGGCCCGCGGGCCATAGTTTGAGGACCCCTGCTCCAGGTCTTGCCCTGTGGCCCCTTCATCTCCAAGGGCAGCAGGAGAATTGCCCTCCTGTATGATCCCTCTCACAGTTTTAATCTCTGACTTCTAGACCCAGATTTTAAAAGGCTCATACGATTAGGTCAGCCCAAACCAGTTATCTTTCTCAAAGTCAGCTGTGTCACCTAATGTACCTAATCACAGGCTTGAAATCAATCATGCTCACTGATTATGAAAGGCACATATAGCAAAGGTGGGGACAAAAGGGGGAGGGAGCAGTCATCATGGAGCTCTGCCTTCCACACTAGTGATACTAACCTGATTGATTAAGCTGGTGTCTTCTGGGTTTACCCTCAGTAAAGTTGTGATTTTCCATTTATAATTTTAAAATATATCGGGGCAGAGTCCTGGCTGGTGTGTCTCAGTTGGTTGGAGCATTATTCTGTCCACCAAAAGGTGGCAGGTTCGATTCCCAGTCAGGGCATGTACCCAGGTTTTGGGTTTGATCCCCAGTTGGGGTCCAAGACAAACAGTCAATGTTTCTCTCTCATATATTTTTCTCTCTCTCCTTCCCTCTCTCCCTTTTCCTTCCTTTCTCAAAAAAAAACAAACAAAAAACAGTACATATATGGAGAGATACATATGTGGAGATAATTTGAACTATGCAAATGTTCTATTTCTCCTCAAACTTTCACTTACTAATTTTAACTTTCATCAATGGAACTGTCCACTGTCCACTTATTTATTGTTTGATTAATTCATTGCAAACTCATAGGTATACAGTATATTTTATTTGGGAAGTTACAATCCAATGCTATCATTAGCTCTGGCCAGTGTGAGTTCTTTCAGGTTAGCTTCTGTGCCCTTTTGACATGCCCCATCCTTTTTGAGCACTTCACTTTCTGACATCATAAGATGCTCTAGATTCATTCTTGTGTTGTTTGTTTTCAGAGGTATAAGGTTCATGCTTTCTGTTCCTTAGGTTAAATTGTACTTCCCCAGTTGAGCTCATGCTGCTTTTTGTGTGTTTACGTGATTTACAAACCCAGCCCTTGGATTTATTTCCCTTTTCCTATTCCTCAAATCTTTTCCTTCCCGTTGGTTTCCATTATTGTTGTGGCACCTGAGCTCTCTTTAATCTGCCTCTAAGTATAGTTCTTCCCAAGTACCCTTTCCCCCCCCCTTTTTTTTTGTTCTTGCATGCATTCTTTGACCATCTCAGCAGTTCCATCATGTTGAACCTCCCTCACTCTTGTGCTCCAGGTGCCATCCTCATGCCTGGACATTAATGACCTGTGAGTACACTACATGCCTTTTCCCAAACTGAACTGTTGTAGGTGGTGGAACAGCACTGGGTGTTAGAATTAGGACAAATGGTCTGGGTGGAAGGAAAAAGTTTTCGTTCTTAAAAATTCCAAGTCAAAGGACGGGAGAAAAATGAAACATTAGTTTGGAGGGTTGTAGCCAAATATTTAAGAAAAGTAGATAAATTCAGGATCCAGTTCAATGTATAGGTGAAAAGTAAAACTTTGAAGACAATTAATTAGAGTCTAATATTCACAATTGTGTATTATAGAGTCTATTGAAACACAATTACCCCCCTAAAATCACCCTCAAGTTTTATTAAAGAGCCAAATTAAGGTCAATTTATTTGCTGTATTAAGTCCAGTTTCAGTTTGGCCTGGTTATTTGCATTGCTCTAGAGCAGTGGTTCTCAACCTTGGCTGCACCTTAGAATCACCTGGAAATCTTTTTAAAGTCCTGATTTCTGGGCCTCATCCTCCGGAAATTCTGTTTCTTTGTTACTAATGTTGTGGCCCCACCCCATAACAAAGAAACAGATTTTCCAGAGGATGAGGCCCAGAAATCAGGATTTTAAAAAGATTCCCAGGTGATTCTAATGTACAGCCAAGGTTGAGAACCACTGCTCTAGAGTCATTTGTATTTTTTCCTGACCCAAACCCAAACTAAATCACTTTTCCAAGGATAACTCATTTTAATCCCAGAAAACTAGAAGTAAATTTCAGTTTGTATTGGCTACAAATTCGTGTCTCTGTAGGTTAGGTACAGATTAATGAATGTATTCATTTCTACTTGTTGTCCTACAAAGTACCACAAATTTAGTGGCCTAAAATACAAATTTATTATCTTATAGTTCTGCAGATAAGTCTGAAATGGGTTTTGCTGGGCAAATAATTAAGGTATCAGCAGGTCTGCTTTCCTACTGGAGGCTCCAGGGCATAATCTGTTTCTAGTATTTTCCAGCTTTTAGAAGTTACCTGCCTTTTTGACTCATGATCCCTTCCTACTCTCTTTAAAGCAAGCAGCTAATTTCCTCTGACTCTTGTCCTGACTCGGTCTTATTAGAATCTTCCTGATTACATTGTACCACACAGATAATCCAGAATAATCTCATTATCTCAAGATCATTAACTTAATTGTGTCCACAAAATCCTTTTGCCATGTGAAGTAACATATTCACAGGTTCAAGGGATTAGGACATGGACATGTTTCGGGGCCATTATTCTACCTACCATGTGAATATATTTGGAAATATTCCTTTAATAGTGGGTCTCTTTACTTTTTCTTAGCCCAGTAAGTCACTTTTTAAAAAATTGCAATCTATTTGCACATTTGTCTAAATCCTTCATAAAAGTAAATGTCAGTAATCATGTCTTAGTAGAACATTGATTTTGATTGTCCTCCAGAAACAGTGAAAAACTTCTGTTGATCCATCTGTCTGTCCTCCTCCTTCATTTTGTTTGTCACCAACAGCACATATTTTACAGGATCATGCCCAGTTGTAAAAGCAATGATTGTAATTTCCCATGATGCATTACTTTGCTGTCCAAACAGCTCAGTTTATATAACCTGTATTCACTTTGCTGGTTGGGAATTACATTGCCAAAGCCAATATATATAAAATGTTCTTTCTCTTGGCTATAATTGTACATGTACTTTTTATTCATTTATTTATTGAGCAAATGTTTATTGAGTATCTGTGCAAGACACTGCAATAGGTAGTGGTGACCAGTAAGATATATAATAAGTCATGATTCAAAATATGGGAATATTGCTTTTAGTAGCTTAACTTCAGGGAGTAATTCAAGTATCTAATATTAAATACTTTCTGTCTGGGAGGCTGTTTCTAAAACCAAGGTCTCCCCATTCTTACTACTTTTAGCTAACTAGAAATAAAATTGGGATGTAAAGTATTAAAAGCTAATGCTTTCTATTCTAGTACTAACCTACAGATTGGTTGCATCGTAAATAATGGGCTTCTAAGTCTGTATTTTCACTCTTTCTTTTTGAAGGATGAAATAACAACACAAATTAAGCAGTTACTACATGCCCAGTGCTTTACATAAGTTAATTTACTCTACTAGGGATCCAGTGCACAAATTCGTGCACCTTGAAAGGAACCATGGGCCACGAGGCTGCAGTGGCACAGGGGTGGATCTCAGCCCATCCTCTGCGCCCCTGCCCAGTCCCTTCTGCAGTGGCCCCCAGTCCGCTCTCTGCCAGCAGCCCCGCTCCCACTGCTGCCACTCCTACGTGCTGACGGTGCCAGCCCCACTTGCACCCACTGACAGTGCGGAGCAATTGGGGCCGGCACCATCAGCGGGTGCAAGTGGGGCCGGCACCGTCAGCGGGTGCGAGCGGCAGCTGCTGCCCCGATTGCCCCACAGGAGCAGGGGGAAGCAGAGAAGCCCTCAGGGGCGATCAGGGCCGGCAGCCTCCGCTCGCACCCGCTGATGGTGCCGAGTGATCGGGACTGGCGCCGGGTGCCAGCAGTGGGTGGGAGCAGCGGCTCTGGCACTGGCTGCAGGTGCAAGCACGGCTGGCGCTGGCAGTGGGTGCGAGCAGCGGCTCCGGCACCAGCAGGGCCAGTACCGGCAGCAGATGCGAGCACCAGGTGAGACTGCAGTGCACAGGAACAGAGAATTTTCAGTAACCACCAGAGGCTCGCCCCAATGACAGCGACTGGCGCCCCGCCTTGGTCTGGCGCCCCCGCTCACCTGCTCCACCATACTGCTGTGCCTAACACCTGCCATGTTCCGCGCACACCCCTTGGTGGTCAGAGCATGTCATAGCAATTGGTTGTTTGGGTTGTTCCACTGTTAGGTCTATTTGCATATTAGCCTTTTATTATATAGGATGAGGAAGGTGTTACTATCATCATCATCCCCATTTCAATAGGTAACAGTAATAGAGATGATATAGTTGGTAATTGGTAGTTAGGATTTAAGTCTGGAGAACTGATTCCAGAGTTTTCTCCCTTAACACACAAATCAGTGTGTACAATGTCACACAGTGTTGACACTCAGTAAATAGTGTGGGATATAATGATTGCCCCAAATTTTTCCCAACTTTGGAATATAGCTGAAAAACTACAGTCTCAATGGATTGATACATACAGTGAACTGAACTTTTACAAACAGCTTAAATACTGCACAGATTAGTAAATAAAAGTCCTTTTTAAAAAAATTCTCACCCAAGGATAAGTTTTTATTGATTTTCTTTTTTAAAGAGAGGAAGAGAGATAGTGAGAAACATCCATTGGTTGCCTTCCGTATGCACCTTAATTGGAGATCAAACCTGCAACCTAGGTATGTGCCATGACAGGGAATTGAACCTGCCACCATGTGGTGTACAGGACAACAATCCAACCATCTGAGCCATCTAGCCACGGTTCAAAGTCCTTTTGATTGCACATAACAATAACTAGAGCCCAAGACATTGCAGTCTCAAGTTCACCACTGCCATTGTTGAAATCATCTCTTTAATTTTGATGGCACAACTTGGCGAATGTAGCTCTCAGCAAAATTACTCAGAACAAGGTTGAACTATTTTACTTGTATCTGTTTTGCCATGGACAATTATTTTCTCATAATTGAAGACTGCTGTCAATTTAGGTATTTGCTATGATTTGAAAGTTTGTGTCCTGTCAAAATTCATACATTGAAGTCCTAATGTCCAATGTGATTGTATTAAGAGGTAGGATCTCTGGGAGATGCTTAAGTCATGAGGCTGGAGCTGTCATGAATGGGATTAGTATTTTTATGAAAGAGATCCTAGAGATCCCTGGTCCTTCCACCAAGTGAAGACACACAAAAAGATGGCCGTCTACAATCCAGAAGAGGGCCTTCACCAGAACTGGACTATGCTGGCACCACGAGCTTGAAATCCCATAACTGTGAAAATAGAATTTTTTAAAAAAAGGATTTTTATTTACTAATCTGTGCAGTATTTAGGCTGTTTGTAAAAGTTCTGTTCACTGTATGTATAAATTTTTGCAGTTTATAAGCCACCTGGCATTTTGTTATAGCAGCCCAAACAGACTAAAACGGTATTATTTTTCCAGTTCTTAGAAAAATCCTGGAAGGAAACTCTTGGGTAAATAAATTTAGGCTGCCTGGTGACAGATTCTTGAAAATACATTTACTCATAACTAATCACAAAAAATGTTTTTTATGTTTGCTTTATTTGTACATTTGAGTGCTTACATGTTTCATTCATGTAAATGAGTAAGTTGCCTGGCTGGTGTTGCTCCGTGAACCAGGAGGTCAGGGTTTGATTCCCGGTCCAGGCACATGCTTGGGTTGTGGGCTCAATCCACAGTAGGGGGCATGCAGGAGGCAGCCAGTTGATGATTCACTCTCATCTTTGATGCTTCCATCTCTCCCTCTCCCTTCCTCTCTGAAATCAATAAAAAAAATATTTTAAAAAAAGGAAAAGTAACTTTTTCTATTCTAGGACACTCAAGTCTAAGTTATTTTCATGTTGAAGTTCGTAGATATTTCCCAACTCAGTTTAAAAAGTTTATGAATCTAGATAAGTTAGAGGAAAAATGAATTCAATTTATGTCCACATTTGTACAAGTCTGAAATATGGCCGTCAACAAGAAGGAGCATTATTCAAGGTAATTGAAAGTTGGGGATAAAATAGAAATGTGATTGATATAGTCCAATAAAATATAAGTATATTCAAAATAAGTTTATATTATAATTTGAAAGTAAGTTTTGTCAGCACACATGACTACATGTGACTAATTTCTACTGAATTGTTTCATCACTTCGAAATTATTTTCATAAATAAGGCTGTTTATCAATAGCTTTAAAGAAATAGGAGATAATGTCCTGAATGACCAATAAATTATATAGGATTTGGCAAAAGTTGGTTTGCAGTTATGAGTATGGGAAACAGTTAATAAAACTATTATAATAATCATAACCTGCATGACTTTTTCTATATGAACTGTAAACCTACTTTTGCCAAGTCCCTATAGTATTAGAAAAGGTTTTCTAGTCAATAAATATATTATTTTTCTACATTTCTGTATTTTCCAAATTTATAGGGAAACAGTTACTCAACATTTGACAAACTAAATAACCTTACATTCTTTGCTCTGGATGATTTAGTTACTAACTTGTCTGAGATCAAATTTTAAGACCTTTATACTGTGATATAAACATAGTTCTAAAGATGATACACTAGTAAATATCCTATCTAATAAAAGAGAAACATGGTAATTAGCTGTACATCCGCTACCCTTCCCATTGGCTAATTAGGGTGATATGCAAATTAACTGCCAGCCAAGATGGCGGTAGGCAGCCAGGCAGCTTGAAGCTAACATGATGCTTGCTTGCTTCAGTGATGGAGGACTCCAACGTTCCCCGCCTGCCGCTGTGGGCCTCTGAGCTTGCAGTTTGAAACATTGTTACAAATATAGAAGCTAAACAAAACCCCAGAAACCTGCTTACAGCCAGCTGGGATCTCAGAGCTGGAGTTGATACAGTGTTTCGATTATAGAACCAAAACAAACCAGATACCTGCTTTCAGCAGCTGAGCCTCAGAGCTAAAGCTGGCCCAGAAGAAAAAAAGGAGCAGTTGGGAGCTTCAGTCACCCGCCAGCCTGAAAACAGCCCTCAGCCCCTCACCCAGGCTGGCCAGGTACCCCAGTGGGGACCCCCACCCTGAAGGGGGTGTGACCAGCTGCAAACAGCCATCATCCCCTCACCCAGGCTGGACAGGCACCCCAGTGGGGACCCCCACCCTGATCCAGGACACCCTTCAGGGCAAACCAGCCGGCCCCCACCCATGCACCAGGCCTCTATTCTATATAGTAAAAGGGTAATATGCCTCCCAGCACCGGGATCAACGTGACAGGGGGCAGCGCCCAAATCCCGATCGCCCTGCGGCTCTGTGTGTGACAGGGTTTGGCGCCCCCCCCTCCCCCCATGGGCCCTGCTCTGTGTGTGACAGGGTAGAGCCATAACCTCCCCATTGGCCCTGCCCTGAGTGTGAGAGTGGCGGCACCCGAACCCCCTGATCGGCCCTGCTCTGTGGGTGATAGAGGGCGGTGCCCCAACTCCCCTATCGGCCCTGCTCTGTGCGTGACAGGGGGCAGCACCCCAACCCCCTGATTGGCCTTGGTCTGTGCGTGACGGGGTACGGAGCCCCAACCCCCCTGATGGGCCCTGCTCTGTGCGTGACAGGGCAGCGCCCCAACCCCCTGATTGGCCCTGCTCTGTGTGTGACGGGGGGTGGCGCCGCAACCTCCCCATTGACCCTGCCTTGAGTGTGACGGGGCGGTGCCCCAACCCCCCAATCGGCCCTACCCTGAGCGTGACTGAGGGTGGCATCACAACCTCCCGATCGACCTGCTCTGTGCATGACAGGGGGCGGCACCCCAACTCCCCAGCCAGCCCTGCTCTGATCCCGACCAGGGGCTGCACCTAGGGATTGGGCCTGCCCTCTGCCACCCGGGAACAGGCCTAAGCCAGCCGGTCATTATCTCCCAAGGGGTCCCAGACTGTGAGAAGGCACAGGCCAGGCTGAGGGACCGCCCCTCCCCCCCGAGTGCACAAATTTTTGTGCACCAGGCCTCTAGTCCTATATAATAAAAGGCTAATATGCAAATAGACCGAACGGCAGAACAACTGGTCACTATGATGTGCACTGACCACCAGGGGGCATGCGCCAATCATGGCGGGCATTGGCAGCAGGCGGAAGAGCACAGAACATGGCGGGCTCACAGTTCCTTTCTAGTTGCATGAATTCGTGCACTGGGCCCCTAGTATAAATAATAAATATGTAGGGATAAGACAAAGTGCTAAAAATTATTTTCCTTTTTTCAGAGAGGACAATAGTCTTAGCTTTGTAAAATTAATGATTGGCCTTGAAAACTTTGTTCATTAATTTATTCATAAAATATTTACTATAATGAGCCTACCTGCTGAAAGTGCACTAAGATTAGAGAGAGAGGGAAAGAGAGAAACATTGATGTGAGAAACACTGATTGGTTGCCTCCTATACACACCCCAACTGGGAATCAAACCTACAACCTGTTTATGTGCCCTGACCAGTAATTGAACCTACAACCTTTTGGTGCATGGAGTAACACTCAACCACTGTGCCACACCAGGCAGGGCCATGTAAGTGTTCTTAATGATACATATGAACAATGTATACATTCATATTTGTGCCTATCAAGCCACTGGTGGTAAATAAAGTAGATAGTATTTAAAATCTGTACTTTGCTGATGAAAAAAACACAATTATTTAAATCAATCACTGGACTATCATGACCCAGGTCCCTTTTGCATCCAGTTTACCTGTCTACTCCTAATCAAATAACAAATGATATGAGGAAAGGACACTTAGATAATTATTCATCTGGTAAAGGACTAAGATGGCTTTCTAGTCGTTTTGCTAGTAACATTTTAAATACGTCAAAATATAGTTTGTTGCCTCTGATAAAATGCTACCTCCTCAAAACAAATGATAAATTAGAAGAAACTTTTCTGTCCCAAGAAAAATGTGCTGCTCTCTGACCCTACAATGTCATTTCAAGGAATTTGTCCTTACAGATATACTTAGAAAAATATGCAAATATTTATGTATGAAAGGGCGAGGACTACGCCCTCCATCTTACCCTGGATCCTCCATTTTTGGGCAGCCATGTGCTCGGCAAGGCTTCTTCCCAGAAGCCCAAGCCTCTGCTAGCCACACCCAGGATTTCTTTAAACTAACCAATGACAATCAAGGGACGTGCGCGCCATAGATATGACCACATCCTGTGTAACAAGACCTGACTTGCACCTGGCCAATCAGCAGGGCCCACAGTCATCTGTCCTCCCCTCACTCCAACCCCCCTATTAAACCCCTTTTTTCCCACGGGGCTGGCACTCTCGTCTCGCCGCTGTGTCGGTAGAGGCTGGGAGCCAGACCCGGGTTTGTAATAATAAAGACTCTCTGCTTTTGCATCGGACTCGGCTGGCTCCTTGTTGGTCTTTTGGGGATCCTGAAATCTGGTCATAACACTGTATAAGGATATTTATTATTGCATTATCTGTAAGAGTAAAAAAAATCTAGAGAAACCCTAAATATCCCATCAATAGGGAAGCGGTATAGCATAGTGGTTAAGAATTGCCTGGATTAAAATCCCATCTCCACAGTTCACTAGATGTTTGATTATGGACAAATTATCTCACTGTGCTTTTAGCTACCCATCTGTAAAGAGTTAAAAACAGGGTCTACTTCATTGGCTTGTGATAGTATTTTGAACAGTGCCTAATCCATTGTATATGTTCAATACATTTTGGTTATCATTATTTTTTAGGGGGATTAGGACACATTTTGGTAGAGGCACACAATAGAATACTAGGCAACTATTTTAAAAAGAGGGCTCTATGTACTCTACTTAACCAGATGCTACCTCAGTTTGTCTCTCTCCAATGCCCAAGAAAAAACTTAGCTAGAGAGGAGCTAAATTTAAATTTAAATACACACACACTGGAGCTCTGGAGCAACATAAACTGTGAGGAGAGAAAAGAGTAGCCAATACTTTTGATGTATGTTTGGTGGTGGGTTCAGGAGAGAAAAGGGACCAGGGAAAGAATTATGAGCCTGATAGGAAATTGAGATCTGGCATCTTTTTGGTCACTAACTGCATAGATATGCCTTACTACACCAGAAACTCTAGCAGAGACTAATTTCTCCACCGCTTATTGTATGCAATCATGCTGAGTCAGAGGGTGAGTCAGCCCTGCTCTCTGGGAGGGAAAAGGAATGACCTCTTCCTGGGCAGCCAGGCCAATTTAGGAAAATTCCTTGCCCAGTGCCCTAATCAGTAGGTTGGTGCCTGAGAAAAATTAACTTATTCCCAGGGTGAGCAGTTGGCTTGCTCTACTCAACCTTGAGGATCAGGCCTAATTCCAGTTAATATCAGAATGTTCAAATTTAAGAGCATGTTGGGCACTGCCAAGGGAGAATAGAATAGGCACAGCCCTCAATTTGTAGCCTTAATTGTAAAGCGTTAAGGAAAATAACAGGTCACTGTATTGGAAGCATAGAAGCTCCTAATAGTCTTTTTGGTGGCTCGCTTAGCAGAAAGTTTTCTGCCCCCTTTAGGGTGGTTTTTCATTTTCCTTCTGAAAATTGCTTTTCTTGCATAGGGACTTAAAGAATTAAACCACAAAACATGAACAGAAGAAACAATTCCAATAAAAAAGATCACAGTGGAATAAGATATGGACTCTCAAGACTCAAATATATTATTAAAAATGATTAGGTATCTTTTCTGGCAATCAATAGATTTCTACAGGGTAGCACACTTTCCTAAAATCACTCCCTTTCAAGTTACTTGTCCTAATATTCTAGATTTGGATGAAAATAACTCGTTTTATCAAAGGGCAATATATTTTATAAACTGAGTCACAATGAAGGAGAGATGCAGAATGAGATGACAATGACAAACTTGAACCTGTTGAGAATGTACCTTATGTATACATGGGAATGATGTGAAAGGAAAATGACAGAACATTAGAGGCAAACCATAGAGATATAGAGCGGAAGGAGTAAGGAACACATCCCATCAAAAGGAACAAAAGGTTTGAAGACAGACACACACAGGTGGCTAGTGAAATGTAGGATAAACAAGGAGAGGTCATAGGTCAGAGTATGGCTACACACAGGAGTTTTGCGAATAATTCTAATTTCCCAAGGGAATGCTATTGCCCAGGGATACACCTCCTCACTCTCTCCGGGTTTGCAAGTGCAAAACAAGACCCATCCCATGAAAGGGTGTGACTGTTTGGTTCTTTCTACTAAGCAAACAGTAAACATCCACTTCATGCTTTATGGGAATTGAAGTTTGGGTTTTGGGAACTACAGGGAGGCATCTATTCTATTATTAACTTTACACCTGCCACACTACACCTCAGATAAAAACCTGGTTGCGCCCTAGCCAGTTTGACTCAGTGGACAGAGCATGGGCCTGCAGACGTAAGGTTCCCGGATTTGATTCCGGTCAAGGGCATGTACTTCGGTTGCAGGTTCCTGGTCAGGGCACATGCAGGAGGCAACCAATTGATGTGTTTCTCTCACACTAATATTTCTGCCTATCTTTCCCTCTCTTCCACTCTCTCTGAAAATCAATGAAAAAATATCCTTGGGTGAGGGTTAAAAAAATAATAAAAATAAAAAAACCTGGTTGTTTCCAGTCTTAGAAGAAAAAAAAAAAGGCAAAAAAATGTTGGCCTTTATTCTTCTTGGCAGGGGAAGTTGAGGTTAATGGAATTTAGTCATGCTTTACTGCTCCTTTTAGACTTCCAAAGTTATCCCAGGATTTCCCAGCAGCAAAGTAGATGCTTCTGTTCTAGAACAATGGGCCAAGGTCACCTTACCCCTAGGAACATGAGGAAAACCCGAGTCTTGGAAGAATGTAAAGACCTCAGTAGGTTCAGTTTCCTGTCCTACTTTGATCTTGTGGCTTATCACAATCTTTTTTTAATTTAGAAAATAATTTATATTAATAATGTATAGTACACTCTGGCAGGGAGGTTATTTGTCCTGCTGAAGATGGTAAATCCTGTAAAGTGGAAGTGGAATAGAAGACATTGGGCTCCACTACTGTAATCAAACTGATACTAAATGTGTTACATGAAGACTACTTCATTTGGACCTGGTATGTAACCCACCTACAACAACCTAAGATGGATAATCTATAAGCAACCTAACAAAGACTAAGTTAATTTTCTCCTATATATAGCCTTAATACCATGAAGAGCATTTCAGTTCCAATGTGCCAAGGTTCTTGAACTATATTTAGAAGCTTAAAGAATTTGAGACAAAGTAAAGGGCCTCAAAGCATGTTTTTGTTTGTTGTTTTAAGAGAGCGGAAAGGAGAGAAACATCAATTTGTTGTTCCACTTACTTATGCATTCATTGGTTCATTTTTGTATTAGCCCTGACTGGGGATTGAATCCATAAGCTTGGTGTATTGGACGATGGTCTAACTGAACTACCTAGCCAGGGCCTAGCTCTATCTATATATGATAGGGGAGTTACCAACTCTATATTGGATATAAAAGCAAGAGAGTTGGGTTATGTGGTAAGTAAATCACAAAATAGTTATAGATTAACTATTAATTTCATTTTATAATTATGGTCTATTTTTTTTCTCTGTATCTTCCTCTTCATTACTGCAGTACATATCACACAGGGCCTCTGGCAGGAAGTAATTGTCCCCCGATATCTACCCTTGTAGTGGTTTAATTCTTTGACCCTCTTCCCATCAAAAGATGGGATGTGTGTTTCCTCCCCTTGAATATGGGTGGGCTCTGACCCATAAAGTACAGAGGAAGTGATGCTATTTATGTAACTTCTGAGGTTCAGTCATAAGAAGCCTTTAGCATTCTCCTAGGTCTCTAGGAATCTCTTGTTCCTGAAGCCCTAAACCACCCTGTCAGTACAACTATCCTGAGGTCACGAGTAAATGCTCTAGAAGATAATCCCATCTGAACCTGTCTTCCCAACATTCTGCCCAGGAGCCAAACATGGGAGTGAAGATGCTATCTGGAGACTGAGTCCTCCACCCACAGTTGCTCCAGTCCTCAGCTATTACTCATCCCCAAACATCTCTGCTGTGCTTTCTGTATTTTGAACCCAGGGAACCTCATGAATATAAGACGACGGTTGTTGTTTTACACCACTAAGTTTTGGGGTGGTTTGTTACACAGCAAAAGATAACTAAAACCCCTTTAGAATCTCTGTGTGTTTAGGTAGATGGCTGGATAGTTAGAGGCTGTATTTCCTAACCTCCTCTCGTGCAGGGGAATGTGGTTATAAGTCTTGCCTGTGGGATGTGAGTGGAAATGATGCAATAAAGTCAATAAAACATTAAATGGCACACTTCCTCTCCCTCTTCCACTCCTTTCGGCTGAGACGGTGATAACTGGAGCAGCTACCTGGGATCCACAGACATTGCGTTTGGCTGTCACAGATTAGCTTCCCCAGGCAGCGGACTCAGCAGAGTTTAGAGTTCAGAATATTTAAAAGGAGTTTCCCAGGGATCAACACCTAAAGGGAGGGGAAGAAAGCAGGAGTGGCAAAGTTAAAAGCTGGATTGCAATGCAGATCCAGTGACAGCCTCAGCCAACCCCCCAGAGAGCTCAGGAGCTAAAACAGCCCTTCAGAATTGTCCCCCATTGGGTCTAAATGGCCTTTATACTCCCACATGTATCAGTCATTGGATATGGGTCATCCTGTCCTATGCTTTTGTTAAGTTATAACATATTAGTTGTCTATTTGTGAATAACTAACCCAAAACACAGTGGCTAAACCCAACATTTATCATCTTACAGTGTCTGTGTGTAAAGAATTCAGAAATGTACAGGGTTGCAGTTAAGCTGTTGGCTGAGGCTTCAGTCATCTCAACTCAACTGGGGACCAAAGGACTCAGTTCACTCACTTGGTTGCTGACAGGGCTCTTCCTTACCATGGCCTTCCTCCTCAGGCTGCCTAAGTGTTCTCACAACATGCAGTTGGTGATCTGGGAGGAGAGAATCAGAGAGTCCAAGACAGAAGCCACAGTCAGACCAGCCTGCACTCAAGGAGAGGGGTTACATAAGGATGGAATCCCAGCCGCCAGGGGCACGGGGGCAGGCTCAGAGGCTGCCTACCACACAGCACACACACAATTTTGTATCCTGCCTTTTTCAGTTTTCATCAACTTAAATGTTTTGCTACATGTTCTTCATTAAAAAAATGTTTTTAAAAATTATGAAAGCAACATTTAATCCCCCCCACTGCTGAAAGCAATATTCTTGTAAAAAATTTCAAATGTGTAAATGATACATCTGTAAAACTTTTTTTTTATGCTTTCCTATTAGTTGAAGAACCCAGAGGTATCCACAATTAAGTTTTATTAATCTGCTGAGAAACTTTACATATATATACACACAGTACTGTGCATTTAGTACTGTGCATTTAAAGTTCTTAATATATCTTGGAGCTTTTTTCATATCACCATGTAAAGATCTGGTTCATTCTTTTTTTGGGGGGGGGGGTCATTCTTTTTAACATTGGAATATTTCATTTCATGATTATATTAAAAATATGTTAAGCAGTCTCCTATTGATAGACATTTAAATTTTTTGTTCATCTAGCAAAAAGATGTAAATGTACATTCTTACCCATGTGTCTTTGCAAACTCATGCTGATATAACTTTAGGATTAATTCCTGGGAAGTAGAATTCTTGGGTCTAAGAAATGCACATTTAAAATTCTTTTTAAAATATATTTTATTGATTTTTTACAGAGAGGAGGGGAGAGGGATAGAGAGTTAGAAACATCGATTAAAGAGAAACATCGATCAGCTGCCTCCTGCACACTCCCTACTAGGGATGTGCCTGCAACTAAGGTATATGCCTTTGACCAGAATCAAACCTGGGACCCTTTAGTCCGCAGGTCGACGCCCTATCCACTGAGCCAAACCAGTTAGGGCTGCACATTTAAAATTTTGATGGATATACAGTGTATGACTGTGTGTGTCTCTAAATAATGGCTAACACTGAGTATCAGTAAATTTAAAAATTTTGTCAGGTCTAGCCATGGCCAACACTGAATTATGTACATACCTGTATTAGACTGTTATGACATTAGTGTAACTGATGTTTACATACCTTTTATTACAGGGTTAGCTCCTTGAGGCACAAACTTAACTGCATTTCTTTTTGTAGTCCTAGTACTTACTATCAAACTTGCCACACAGTAGATACTCTGCAAATGTTTAATAAATGTCAGAGTTGAATTTAAGGCTTTGAGAAATCACAAAACCACAAAACCTGCCTCCAATTTGACCCTTATTCTCTCTGGCCTTCATTTTCACAATTACAAAATGCATGTATAAGACTAGATTTTTCTAGTCCTTTTTAGATCCAACATTATATGCTTCTGAGAAGTAAATTAATGTTATCTTCTGATCTCTTTACATACCAATTTAAAATTAAATATTACAGTCTAATCCTAGACCATACATTTGCCATATTTTTCTTTTTGCTTTTGGGTTTTATTGCCATATTTTTCAATACCAATGTATTGCTTTTCCGTTTAAGTTATTTTGACAAATCAGTCATAGGTAGGTCTCTATCTTTAATCTTCAAAATTTTTCAGTGGTATAAAACCACAAGAAAACACATTAAACAATGAGTATTTGGTTCTGAGATCCTTGTTTTCTTAAAATATGGACCCTAAGTATAGTCACAGTTTTCTAACATTTTTGTCTCTTGGGCTAAATTAAATAAGCAAACTGATAAGAGTACTATGCAATTGTTAAGATAGTTTGAAATACTGGTTATTAAAAATTATTAGGGAATTATCAGCTATCTTCATATTTTTATAAAATGTCACTATATATGTATATACACAATTTTTTGTTCCAACAGATCCTTATATCTTTTTCATGTCTACTTGTTTCCAAAAGTTGTCAATCACAAACATAAGGTCTAGCCATGCTAAAAGAAGCCTTATAAAGTGACCTAAAAAATAGTGTCATATTTATGTATAGCATTAACTTCTGCATGAATCATAATTTTTAGCCACACCATTGGTAATGGGTGACTTTGCTAATGACATTTTAACAGTAGTCATGAATGACAATGTTAACATTTACATATTAACTTTAGTTCCTCTGTCCTTGGGAGCCTGACTAGTGGTGGGGTAATTTGTTTGGGTAGCAGTAAGGCTGACAGTTTATATCAACCAAAGCTTTACGTTGGCAAAAGAATCCACGCATCCACTTCCATGCAAATCAACAGCTCTAACTCCCCTTCACTGCCTTTCCTATCACGAGCACACAGTCTCCCCTCTTCTGACAGCACCATTTTATGCTTTGCTCTTTTTTAAGGGTTAGAATCCAACAAACAGTAAGTTTTACAATGACTGGTAAAAATTCCATCCATTATTAAAAATAAGCAGAATTCTGTACAATTAATTTTCACAACCCTGGGTGAGATACTGTAGTAGCAGTATTTCACTGACTGGGTTGACCTTGACCAAGTTACTTAATTACTCTGAGCTTTAGTGAAGAAATGTTTTTCTTTTAAAAGATACAATCTGGAGCTTACATTAGACATGACTTTCCCTTACAATCAATGGAATTGAGTTTATATCAGAACAGCAGAAAGGAATAATCAGGAAAGCAGAAAGGGATAATAAAACAAAAGGATTCTGAACGTGAATTTTGAAAAAAATTTAATATAGCTTTAGATTACCTCCAAGATTAGCTGTAAAATTTTTCCTTTGTGTTTTGACAATTAAAAATTATGAAAGCTATTAGTTTATTTTCTATTACTGGAAATTTATCTGACTTAATACTATACATGGTACTAATATAATGAATATGAAACATCAATGAAGACCTACATTATAGATCTCTTCAGACCTCCCTCATTCCCGGTGGGTGTATGTACGTGTAATCTATTATCCAAAGAAAAATGTCACATAACCACCATGACATTATATAAACAGGTACAAGAGAATACAGAAAAATGTGTTGCCCATTAAGCTGCTCAATACCAATTCTTAGAATATGCATCAATGGCAGGGAATTATGTGTAGCAGTTAAGAACAATACATTTTGAAGTCAGACCTCAGCTTGAGTCTGACTTTTTTGTTGTGGCCTTGAGCAAGCTACCTAATATTACCTGGGCTTCAGTTTCTTCACCTGTAAAATGAGATACTACTATCTTATAGGGTCAGAGCAAGGACAAAACAAGATAATACATGTAAGCTTAGTGGTTACTTCGCACACAGAACAAGTTGAATAACCATTAGCTATCGTTATTATAATTTTCCAGGATACATACAGTATATGATTATGTATTTTTTCTATGTACCCACCCTGACAGAATGCTTAAATCTTTATTTTAACAATAAAAAAGGGGGTCCTGCCCTCGCCAGTGTGCTCAGTGGTTAGAGTGTCAGCCTGCACACTGAAGGGTTACGAGTTTGATTCTCGGTCAAGGGCACAAACCTGGGTTACAAGTTCTCGATTCTGGCCCCAGGTGGGGCTTGTGCAAAGGCAACCAATTGATGTGTCTCGCTTACATCAATATTTCTCCCTCCCTTCCTCCCTCCCTCCCTTCCTCCCTCCTTCTCTCCCACTCTCTCTAAAAATAAATGGAAAAAACAGGTGAGGATTAACAAAAAAACAAAACAAATTAAAAAAGGGGTCCTAATGGAAGCTTTGCTTCTTTAACCCATTTACAAACATAAATGACCTATAAAGATAAACAAAAATTCATATTTTAAGGATTTTCTTTGTATTCATCACAAAGACTATTAATGCTTTTACATGAAAAAGCATGTGTACATGTTTATTAAACTATTTAATGTTTACACACAATACATAAACATTCTTGGAAGCTCCAAGTTCTTTGATGATTGCAATATTGTTTTCAAATAAGCATGATAGAACCTTAAATATTACATCATTCAGATTATTTTTTAAAGAGAGAAACCTCTAAGAGATCACTCCAACATAGTTGTCCATTAAGTATCTGTAGCAAAACTGGTAGATGTTTCAGCATATGGATGGTTCCTCTACTGCCTGGGCACCCTCTGTGACAGCTTTAACACATTTGGCCATGGTCTGTGAGGCTCTGCTAATTGAATCTGAAAGAGATTTTAAAAAGTTGGACTTTGATAATACAACTTTAAAAAAGCACATAGTAAAATGTAGGAAGCTGATATAGGGTTAAGCCTCGGACTGGACCCCAGCAGTAAAACTCTGTTTCACATATTCAGGAACAACAAAAAAAAGGCTATATAAAATTATGCAACTATGTGTAAATTTTGTGAGATCAACCAACAAATTCAGAGAATAAGCCCCTTATTAGCTAAATGCTTTTAATAAGTATTCCTAGGTATGATTAAATAATTACATATAGCAAACAATGTGCCAGTATGCAACAATTAAACATATTATAGAAAAGCATTAAAGACTCTGGAAAAATATGTGAATATATACTGTAATTGGAAAAAAGGTCACACAACAATGTGTATTAAAACGCATTCAACTGTACACTTTATGGGTAAATTTCATGACCTATGAATTACATTTCAACAGCTATAAAAAGCAAACAAAAACCCCATAGTAACTGAATAATCTGTTTTTGTTAGAATAATATATGTATATATCCCCGAGTGATTGGCCAAAATGTTAAAAATAAATATAGTTATTTCTGAGTAGTGGGGTCATAGTGAGTTTTTCTTGCTATTTTTAGCTTAGGCATATATTCTACAATGAATACAACTTTTATAACATTACTAAACATCCTATTAAAAATAATCTTAGATATAAATTGTACCAAAAAAATTAAAATATACTCCTACCTGCTTTTAGATATAAAAAAATGTTTAAATCATCTATCAAGTACCTCATAACCTAGATGTTATATCAAGTGTTGTAAGATGTGCAGTAAACAAGTTTCAGTTAGTCTGCATTCCTTAAAAACATTCCTAACCCCTTCCATCAGAAGCACCATTTAACACGTTTCACCACTGAAGTATTTTGATTCTTCTACTGTAATTCTCAGGAAAACTTTCACAGAAAAACTCTCCCTAAATTGCTACACAGTGATACTAAATACAACAGTAAAATTTTATATTTAAAATCTGTTAACTTTTCCTGCATTTTCAAACTCTGCTTACATTTTAGAAAAGGGAATTACAGTAAAATCAGAAAATATGAATTATACCAGTTCTGATGTTTTAAGATCTTCAAAAATTAAAAATATTAAATACAAACAGGTTGTAATCACAATGCTGAATTATTCCTTACCACCTTTCATACTTGTCAGTCATGTTGACAACTGCATACCTGTCATATAGAAGTCTTTTATTGTTAGCTGAGGTGGAACAAGAGGATCAGCAAGTAGTTGCTGGTTCACTAGCTGCAAAAGAGGAGTAAGAGATCAATAATAGTATTAAAAAGTACTACTGTTACACTGAAGGATACACTATTATGAAAACTGCATATAAGTAAGTTTTTACCTTGGAGAGCTCACTTGCTTGCTGGAAATAATTAGCTCCTTCAACATCATCATATCGAACAAGATTAGGAGAGACTTCTTCCAATCTGTTCCTTACTTGATCCAGAGTATCATATGGAAGAGTTATGCCTGCTATCTATAAACATATCAGGACCCAAAAATTGACAAAAAGCTTTAATACTTAAAATTTTCAAATACTATATGGGTGGGCAAAAGTAGGTTCACAACTGTTTATATGAAAAATACAATAATGAATAAATAATAATCTCTCTCTATATATAAGGCTAATATGCAAAGTGTCCCCTCGGGAGTTTGACTGGGAGTTCTATTGCTCACTATGACGTGTGCTGACCACCAGGGGGCGGCATGGAACAAAGGAAGGCCTCACAGGCAGCTGAAAGGCCCCAATCAGCCCTGATCTCCGGCCAAGCCTAGAGACCCTACCCGTTCACGAATTTCATGCCCCGGGCCTAGAATAAATGCTGTGTTGCACATACAACTGTAAACCTATTTTTGCTCATCCCTGTATGTAACTGCGACTATGGTGAAATACACAGTACTACTGAAAATCTACTGGTGTCCATTAGTGTGTATATTAAGGAAGGGGGTAAGAGGGGAACACAATTGTAAAAAACACTGGTAATCCATAAATAGCTGTCAGTACACTAGTAATTTATCTTTAGAAAATAGACTGATTATGAAATAAATGACTGAAGAGATAATGCTATGCTAAAGGTGACTGACTGCTTGTTATTGATTATATACAGCTTATAAACAACTACATTATTTTAAATCTCATGATTCTTTTTCTAGTAAAAAGAGTTAAAAGAAATATAAGACAAGTCAAAAATTAAAATACCAATTTCAAATTTCCATTTTTTAAACACATTTTCCCTGTAGAGATAATTCAAATCATCTTTGCATTACAGACTTGGGTCTTCCTTGACTTTGAAAACCATTCTGACAAACTAACATGTCAAGCAACCAAGAATAAATACCTCCGAGAGGGCTCTTAAAATTTTCCAGTCTTCTCTCGCCAAGCCAGGAGGGGTCACTGCTACTTTAGTCTGCTGAGCTCGGCCCTCAGTATTGACATAAGTAGCAGACTTCTCTGTGTAAGCTGCGCCTGGGAGAATAACATCAGCTATAGGAGCTCCAACATCACCGTGATGTCCTGTGAAAAGATGGATAATGGCAAACAACATTTTAAAAAACTGATTAGGTACTATTACATAAACATAGTAAACATTTTTAAAATTATAAAAGTGTTTAAAAAATAAAAACAATACAATACTGAAACACTGGAATAAAGATTAAAACCAACCTTGCCCACAATTCAACTTCCTTCCCCAAAAAAATTACTGTTAAAGTACTTGATATGTATCTTTCCAGATTATTGTTTGCAAATACACAAATATGTATCTCATACACATATATAGTGACAACTAGGTATATTATTTCTCTTGATGATTATAAAGTGAAAATGCTCATATGAATGTTAGTGAAATTTGGTAAAGTAGACTGAAATGGTGGAGAAACAAAAAGTGTACAACAAGAATAAGACAGTAGTAACACTGAAAAGGGTATATACAGAGAATTATAAAAAATAGTATAATGAATCACTAATAGTTTAACAAACTGTTGGGGGAGGAAGAAATTAAATGAAGAATTATAGCACAACATATAAACTTTTTCATTTGTGTACATGCTTGTATATGCATAGGAAAATGTATGAAGCATGCATATCAAAACCACAATCACCCTGGCCGGGTAGCTCAGTTGGTTGGAGCGTCATTCCCATATGCCAAGGTTGTGGGTTTGAGCCTGGTCAGGGCACATACAAGAATCAGCCAATGAATGCATAAATAAGTAGAGCAGCAAATCTCTCTCTCAAAATAATAAAAATTAAAAAATAAATTACTTAACAAACAACAACAAACCACAATCAATAATTATCTCTGGATAGAACTATAGAATTTGAGTTTATGCATTTCAGTTTAACTTTATCAAACTAAAGATACAAACTACTTCCATGAAAAGCCTATTGTAAATTTATGGTGTTTATGTGTAAAATGAAGTGGAAAATTATGTAATACTTTTCTCTGTAAAATATCGAGAAAACTCTGGACTCTATTTATTCCAGGGAAATTTGATTTCATTTCATACAATGAATGAGAGTTCAAGAAAATGAGTCAAATATTAAAGAAAAAGCCCAAGGAGCACTATTAAATATGATGCATTAAAGTCCTGTAATACAGGACTCATGATTTTTAACGTTTTTACATGGTTTCTTTGAAAAGCTGAATTTTAATGTTATATAACATCTCATTGTATAAATAAACCAGAATTTAACCATTCCTATTATTAGGAGCATTTAGGTTTAATTCTCTTATTAAATCACATCAAGTAATAATTCTTAATAGCAGTACCAACTATCTATACTAATAGAGGAATATGCAAATTTTCCAGGACGCCTTCACGTAACAACCAATCAGGACGGGGATAGGGGCAGGGGCAGGGGCACGGCGGAGAGCTCTCAGCAGCCTGTGCCGGGGTTCTGAAGGGTGTGGAGAGGAAGGGAGAGCAGATAGGCAGTTAGGGGGATCAGGCCAGGAGGGGAGAGCAGTTAGGGGGATCAGGCTGACAGGGGTGAGCAGTTAGGGCCATCAGGCTGGCAGAGGAGCAGTTAGGGGCAATAGGCAAGCAAGCAGGTGAGCAGTCAGGAGCCAGTGGTTCTGGATTGCAAGAGGGATCCAGGATTGGAGAGGGTGCAGGCTGGGCTGAGGGACACCCCCCACCCACCTCCCCGTGCACAAATTTTGTGCACCGGGCCTCTTAACAAATAAAACCTTTAACTTGGTTTTAAAAATATTGGGAGGGTGTGTGGGGGAAACTCCTGAATGGAGAATATTCAATCCACTGAATATACTGCCATACAGTTTCTACAATACACAGCGTGCTATTCTCTTCCGTTTCTGGTGTCACAGATGCTACTTACCTTGATAAATAATGAAACAATCCTTTGGCAAATCCTGTCGAGTGATACAACCTCCATCTGCTCCGAGGAGAAATAACACTTTGGGAGGGTTCTTTCGAATTGCTTCCACCCCAGGCTTATACCCAAGGTCTAAAGCAGCTACTTGGCTTGCAATCCTGTAGAATTAGGAATTTTTAGCATAAGTACCATGTTTCACTATAAAAAATTAAATGAGTCCTGGCCGGTGTGGCTCAGTTGGTAGGAGCATTGTTCCATACACCGAAAGGTCAGAGGTCAAGGCTTCCATTCCTAGGTTGCCGTTTCTATCCTCAGCTGGTCAGGGTGTTAATGGAAGACAACTGATCGATATTTCTTTCTCACATTGATGCTTTGCACTCTCTCTCCCCCTTCCTCTCTCTCTGAAAATCAATGAAAATATCCTCGGGTTTAAAAAAATATTTAATGTGATACCTAAACCATCCCTCACCTTTTTTATCCATTTAAAACAGATGTCAAAAGCAGAAACAATAATCTTTTACTTTTAAGAATGGCTAAAAAACAAACAAACAAACAAGATGTCTAGGACACTGTGTTTCTTCCTTAGCTAATATTTAATGAAATAATTTTGGAAGCTTTCTGCCAATTGCAATTGTTTTAAGTTGATTCTTATTCAATACAGTTAAGCCATAAAACACATGATAAGCCGAACACAGTAAATTAGAGAAAAATGGGTGAATTTGAAAGCCAAAAGGGATAAATTTAAACACACTCATAAAACTGTAATTCAGAGAAAACATAATGAATACAATGGTGTATGTCTCTATGGAATTTTTTTCTGTGAACATATATAACTCTTATAAGCAGAAAATAATCTTTTAAAAAAGATAGATGTTTATCTCTCACATTGATGTTTCCCTTTCTCCCTCTCCCAATTCTCTCTCTCTCCAATCTATGGAAACATATTCTCTGGTGAGGATTAAAAAAAATTCATAGCTGAATCCTTTGCAGAAACTGACCAACTGATCCTAAAATTCATAAGGACTGCAAAAGACCCAGAATAGCCAAACCTATCTTAAAAATGCAAGTTGTGCCCAGCCAGTGTGGCTCAGTGGTTGAGTGTTGACCTATGACCCAGGAGGTCACAGTTTGATTACTGATCAGGACACATGCCCAGGTGTGGGCTCAAACCCCAGTGTGAAGTATGGAGGCAGTCAATCAATGATTCTCTCTAATCATTGATGTTTCTCTCTCTCTCTTCCTCTCTGAAATCAATAAAAATATATTCTTTAAATTATTTCTAATAACAGGAAGAAATTTTTATTTGGTAATAAGAATCAAAATGAGGACACAAAATTGTATGCATAGTATGATTTCAACTATATTATTTTACACGGAAAATAAAAGACCAGACAAGAGTGACCAAAATAGCAATAGTAATTATCTACAGATAGTGGAATAAAGAAAACTTTTATTTCATACACTTTTTTCTCTTTCGAAACTGTCTTAAACTTGCATTGTTAATATACTCACCAAAAAACTTCAGATATATTCTCAGTAAGTTAGCTCACATTTTCATCATTTAATCAAAGACATTGCAATTTTTGAAACAAGTTTTACTGATTCAGATTTTCAAGATTTCTCAGCACTTAACTGAAAATTTGGGTATTTTAAAATACTTTTTATTATCTTGGGTTTTTCTCACAAAGAAAATAAAGGTTTCTATTTCATACCAGCTAAGATAATGTTGTTCAATATTAAGTTGTTTGTAAATCTAAATGTGACAATGTAACACCCTTATACACAAAATTACTTGAATTTTATATTATGTAAAACAATACTCAACATACCTATGTAGGATATTCATAACTTTCCAATCACCAGCAACACCACTGCTCATCCGAATCTTTTGAGCAATGCTGGAAACAGCTGCAAGAATCGCTGCCCCATCATTTCTTTGGAGCGCAGAACTACCTAAAACCACCATAGGTTTTTTAGCTTCCTTTAAGACCTATTAAAAAAAAATTTTGTAACTTTTATGAAAAACACATGAAAACTAAACTTAACCAAATTTGAATCTACAATATGTTGTCCCCAAGTTTAGTCAACATACATATAGCCACAATTAATCACATTGCCAATGCTATGTGAAATGATTAAACAAGTACCACGAGATAAAACAGATTTTCTAAAAGTAAGCATTGGGAATCAAAATCCAACCCAAACAACTTTAGTCAGGAAGACTGAGTCAGAGGAACTGGGGAATGTTCCCGACTGAGATTCCGATGGTACTGTGTAACAGGAGAAACCATGCTAAGGTATCATGTCTACTGTCTTCTGTCTACTCACCAGGTCCCAGACAGGGAGGAGGTGGTAGGGAAAGCAATGATCCCTAGATCCCAATGCAGTTTGCTTTCAAACATAGCAACTTCCTGAATGCCAAAGACTAAGGGGGGAGTGCATGCCAAGCGCAAAGGAAACTCCATCTTTGGTAGAAGATGGAAAAAATTAGAAGTAAAGCTGTAGACTACAGAGCTCACTCTCCTGCTCATCCATCCCCGTTTCATTCTTCAACAGACAGCTAGCCCTAACCAAAGAATCAGCATGAGAATTATGCCTAGATACTACAAGAGGAGGATATTGCAAGAGGAATTTCCCAAGGAAATGTGAAGAGTTCGGAGAAAGTTTCAATAGCTCAAAAAATGAAAAACACACTTTTATCGCACTTTAAAAAATAAGATTTCAGCCTGGCCTGTGGTGTGTGGCTCAGTGGTTGAGCATCGACTGGCCCATGCACCAAGAGGTCACTGGTTCCATTCTCAGTCAGGGTACATGCCCTGGTTTCTGGATCAATCCTCAGCGGAGACCATGCAGAAAGCAGTCAATCAATGTTGATGTTTCTCTCTCATCAATGTTTCTATCTCTCCCTTTCCCTTCATATCCCCCCTCCCCCCCCCAAAAAAATCAGTAAAAACAAACAAAAAAAGAGTTCAAATAAGTGACATAATAGAGGGTATAATACAATAGATTTTCATATCAGAACTAAGGAGAGAACTGGAAGAGAAATTAGATATGAACACCATTCCAGAAACAATAAAAAACAAAATAAAACATGACTGTAAATACAGGAACAAGAAAGGCTATAAAAAATTATATAAAACAAACTGAAAAAGAACAAAAGAACTAAGGAAAAAATGGCAGAAAAGATAGAAAAGGAGATCCAATATCTGCATGGTTAAGAGTTCTTGATGAAGAAAAGAGAATTGCCCGGCTGGTGTGGCAGGCTTGATTCCCAGTAAGGGGCATGCAGAGGCATCTGATCAATAATTCTCTCTCATCATTGATGTTTCTTTTTTTTTAAAAAAGTGTGTATATATATACAAATATATATATATTTTTTAATTGATTTCAAAGAGGAAGGGAGAGGGAGAAAGAGATCTACACTAATAAAAGACAAAGATGCTAATTGACCATACCTTTGCTACACTCATCAAGCCAATCAGAAGAGTATGCAAATTAACCCAGCAAAGATGGCCGTTAAATTTGCATACTGCAGGCAGATCCCGCTGCGCTGCCCTGCGCAGGCGGCAGCGCGATCCCCAGCAACTGTCAGCCCCAGCACAGGATCCGGGCCTGCCGTGTGCGACCAGGGAAGACGGGGCAGGCACCACGGGACTGGGCGTACCATCTGCCACCAGGGGAGCGGGTCTAAGCCAGCAGGTGGTTATCTCCCAAGGGGTCCCAGACTGTGAGAGAGCACAGGTTGGGCTGAGAGAGACCCCCTCCACTGCCAGTGCACAAATTTTTGTGCACTGGACTTCTAGTAGAAACATAAATGACAAGAAAGAATCATTGATTGGCTGCCTCCTGCACACCCGCTACTGGGGATCGAGCCCACAACCCCGGCATGTGTCCTTGACTGGAATAGAACCCGAGACCCTTCAGTCTTCAGGCCAACACTCTATCCACTGAGCTAAATTAGCAGCTAGGGCTCATCATTGATGTTCCTATCACTTTCTTTCCCTTCCTCTCTGAAATCAATAAAAAAATATATATTTTTAAAAGGCACACGTTTAAAAAAAGAGAGAGAAAATAACTAATCCTACATAATAAAAGCCAGAGACCGAATGGCGGAACGACCAGAATGACTGGTCGACCAGTTGCTATGACGTGCACTGACCACCAGGGGAAGACACTCAACGCCGGAGCTGACCCTGGTTGTCAGTGCACTATCACAGTGGGAACACTGCTTGGCTGACCAGGACGAGCAGCTGCTCCCACAGTGGGCCAATCCCTGCAGGCCACGCCCCCCCCCACCAGTGCACAAATTTTGTGCACTAGGCCTCTAGTTATATAATGGAAAACATACATTGAAATCTATTTATAGAAGCAAATTTTCCTGAAGAACACTGAATCATCTCCTGGGGCATGAGGCTGAGAACTAGAGATAAAAGAGGACTACTTAATATTTTTTAGTATTTTTGATCATTGTAATCATGGTAATGTTTTTCCTCTTTAAACAAGTAGGTCTTGGCTGCTTTGACCCTTTGACCCGACTGTCTTCTTATTTACATTTGAGGCTATAAATGAAGCAATCATCTTGGAACCATGAGAGGAGGCTCACACAAACACGAGTGAGCAAATGCAGCGAGGATAGCAAAGCAAGAAGGCAGGCCCCTTCCTTGATGATATCTTGGGAAACCTGTATCATCTGTCAAACTACCTACCTCTAGAACCATTATGAGAAATAAAAACCCCTCCCACTTTTAAAATAATCACACACACACACACACACACAAATTCTAACATAAAGAGAACCTTGAGTCTTCAGACTGAAAGGCACACCTCCTCAGATAAAAAGTGATAGAGAACCACCATTAAGACACTTTCTGGTGAAATTCTTAACTTTCAAGAAAAAAGTATCTAGACAGGGAAAAAAAAAAATAGGACAGGGCTGGGAGAAAAGAGCTGATATCAGACTTCTCCACAGTAACAAGAATGTTTATGAAGTTTAGAGAAGAAAAAAAGTGTGACCCTAGAACTTTCTATCTGCTAAGGCTCTCTTCAGGAATACTAGACATTCTCAAGCAAGCAAGAACTGAAGGGATAGTGCACCTATGAGACACTCTTTAAAAAATAAGAAATGAACAACTATAATCTACAGACAGCAAGGAAATGAATATTTATGAAGAATCCAGTAATGAAAAAGGTCATGTAAAAGAAGTGGTGAAATTTCTTTTAGGAATAATAACTTGCAATAAAGACTTCATTGCCCTAGCCAGTTTGCTCAGTAGTTAGAGCATCAGCCTGCAGACCATGGGTTTGATTCCTGGTCAAGGGCACATACCTCCAGTCAGGGCGCATGTGGGAGGCAACCAGTCAATGTAGCTCTCTTACATGGAAGTTTCTCTCTCTCCCCCCTCCCCCTTTCCCTTCCAATTTCTCTCTCTAAAGATCAATGGAAAGGTATCTTAGGGTAGCCCTAACCGGTTTGGCTCAGTGGATAGAGGGTCGGCCTGCGGACTGAAAGGTCCCAGGTTCGATTCCGGTCAAGGGCATGTACCTTGGTTGCAGGCACATCCCCAGTCGGGGGTGTGCAGGAGGCAGCTGATCGTTGTTTCTCTCTCATCGATGTTTCTAACTCTCCCTTCCTCTCTGTAAAAATCAATAAAATGTATTTAAAAAAAAAAAAAAGATATCTTAGGGTAAAGATTAAAACAAAAAAAGAATAAGAAAAAATTCATTGAAGGTTAAGGTTTAATCCTTTCAGTTTCACTTCAATGTCTTTTCTGATAATTTTAAATAAAATTAAACTCCAGTAAATAAAAACAGCACGTATGGTATCACTTCATTTTTGTTTGCCTGTTATTCATCTATTTTGCTCTATATATGAACAGAGAGATGACTGTAATGTACTAGGGGCCTGGTGCACGAGATTCGTGCACTGGGTGTGTGTGTGTGTGGGGGGGGGGGGGGTCCCCTCAACCCAGCCTGCCCCCTCTCACATACTGGGAGCCCTCAGGCGTTGACCCCCATCACCCTCCAATCGCAGGATCGGCCCCTTGCCCAGGCCTGACGCCTCTGACAGAGGCATCAGGCCTGGGCAGGGGACCCTCATTTCCCCACATCACTGGTTCTGCCCCCAGACCCCTCCGATTGCTGGCTCTGCCCCTTGCCCAGGCCTGATGCCTCGGCTAGAGGCGTAGACCCCCACACCCTCCGATCACCTGATCGGCCCCTTGCCCAGGCCTAACGCCTCCGCCAGAGGTGTCAGGCTTGGACAGGGGACCCCCATCTCCCCCCGATCACTGGCTCTGGCCCCTGCCCAGGCCTGAGGCCTCTGGCCCAGGAATCATGCCTGGGCAGGGGACCCCCATCTCCCTCTGATCGCTTGCTCCACCCCCCGCCCAAGCCTGACGCCTCTGACCCAGGCTTCAGGCCTGGGCAAGGGGACCATCATATCCCCCAATCCCCGGATCCCCCCCCCACCCAGGCCTGATGCCTCGGCCAGAGGAGTTGACCCTCATCACCCTCCAATCACCAATCACCGGATCGGCCCCTTGACCAGGCCTGAGGCCTCCAGCAGAGGTGTCAGCCCTGGGCAGGGGACCCCCAGCTCCCCGCGGTTGCAGGCTCCGCCCCTGCCCAGGCCTAACACCTCTGGCCTAGGCGTCCGGCCCGGGCAACGGGGACCCGCAGCTGCAGCGGCCCCGCGATCATGGGCTTCGCTTTAGGCCCAGGCAAGGGACCCCTAGCTCCCGGGACTGCCAGCTTCGACCGTGCCCAGCTCCCATCCCTGGCTCCACCCCTACTTCCTGCTATCACTGGCCAAGGCCGAAAAGGCACTTGATTCTCCGATCATGGCTGGGGGGCAGGGCAAAGGCGGCCCCAGGCCGCCTTTGCCCTGCCCCCCAGCTCTTAGGTCCCCCCTGGGTTTCTGATCACTGTCAGTGGCAGGGGGCTTCTTCCTGCTTTCCCTTTCTCCTCCCTGCATTGTGCCTACATATGCAAATTAGCCGCCATCTTGTTGGCAGTTAACTGCCAATCTTAGTTGGCAGTTAATTTGCATATAGCCCTGATTAGCTAATGAAAAGGGTATCGCCGTACGCCAATTACCATTTTTCTCTTTTATTAGTGTAGATTACCAATACTTGTTTGGGGTGGTAGGATTTTGAATTTTTTACTTTCTTCCATGATCTTGTCTATATTGCTGTAATTTTTAACAGTAATCACATAATATTACAAAAACAAGAAATTTTAACAATACTTAAAAGTCAGTAAGTGTAAATACATATAATTTGAGAGTACCTGGCTGAATGGATGGGTACCTGAAGCAATGTCTTGAAGAATTTTGGGAGAATCTCCCAGATGGTCATATCTGTAAGTGAGATCCACTTGGCTGCCTATAAGGGCCACTTTTAAGTCATTATGAAGCCAGCTGAAATAAAAACAGCAAAGTTTTTAGAGCTAAATTACTGAGCTATTGGTCTCATTAATGCTAGTGTTACATGTTATTTATATTACAAAATGTTGAAAGCACAAAAACACCAGCAGAACATTTAACCTTAACAGATACAATTTATTGTGTACCTTTCAAAATAAAGTGTTGTAAAAATACACACAAAGGTAGTCAATTAATTTTCTGTGTAAGAATGCTAACTGTATAACCCAGCTATAAACAAAGACTAATTTTAGAATAAATGATCCGTAGTTTTGTTTTTGCCATATTTACACAACAGAATTATCTCCTAATTATCCACTAAAGCCATTTAAATATAGTTCATGAAAGCCCTGCCGGGTGGCATCATCTGGTATACCTAAAAGGTTGCATGTTCAATTCCCAGTCAGGGCATATACCTAGGTTGCCGGTTTGATCCCCAGTTGTGACACATATGGGAGGCAACCAATCCATGTTTCTCTCTCACACCACTATTTCTCTCTCACTCTCTCTTCCTTTCTCTCTCTAAAAATCAATAAACATATCCTTGAGTGAGGATTACTATATATATATATATGTATATGTATTTCATGAAAACAAACTACCTCATTCATATTTACTCTCTCTGACATGAAAGTATGGATCCAGTTCCTCCAAAAATAGTTATAAACACGGTGAACACATATTTTGATTTGTCTGAGACAGTGCTGGCTGAAACCTGTTATCCTGGAGTAATTAACACCTCCCCATTTCACTCTCAACAGTGTCCCAGTTTAGAAAATAAATTATATGATTGACCTATCCACAGATCTCTAAGATACAAAAAGATGGAGAGGCATTCTACAAAATAACTGCCCTGTGTTCTTCAAAAAAATGCCCCAAAAAAGGGACTGAGGAGTCATGACACTAATTACAATGTGTGACTCTAGACTAGATTCTGGCAGGAAAAAAATTACTCTAAAACAATTATGGGAAAATTGGTAAAATCTGAACATAAACTGTGGAATAAATAATACTGTATCAATACTAAATACTTCATTATTTAAGAGAATGTATGTCTTGTTCTTAGGAAACCCACATAGAAGTATTTAGGAGTAAAAGGGCATCATGTTTAACTTTCAAATAATTCAGAAAATTACATTCACACATATCTACATGGAACAAGAATAATAAAACAAACACGACAAAATGTTAACATTGGTTAATCTGGGTGAACAGTATTACAAAACAGTGTATACAAAGATCATTTCAAGCATCTTAAATTATTTAAAAATAAGACAAATAAAAGATCACTGGGAGGAGACCCCGGGGGGTAGACCTGTTAGAAACTATCCTCCAATAGTATTTTGAAGTTTCGCTCCTACTAATACTTAGAAGTCAGCTAAAATAATAATTTTTCATATATAAAACAAATTATCACATAAATATATTTAAAACCTGAATACTATTACTAACCTCTTTCGAATTCTAGCATTAAATAGTGGTGCCTCAAAACGTGGATTTGTACCAACCAGAAGGACAACATCTGCCTCTTCCACACCAGCAATTGTAGTATTAAGAAGATAATTGGATCGCAAATCTGTGCTAGAAATACAAAATTAAAAATACAAGTTTACTTTAAAACTAACATACACTGACAATCCATGGAATATCTTCGTGTCAACAAACCCATGGCAATCCCAGACAAAACATTTTTATGAAGTATTCCTAAATTACATCAAAGTTTCAGAAACTTATTTATAATTGGATTCTGCAATACCTCCTGATTTAATGCTGGTCTATATGTGAAAATAAATTGGTGGGCATGTTAGAGAATCCAAGTTGTCTCATTTCAGTCATAGATACTACAGATGTGTTGACTTATACACAGGAAGGAAAGGAGGAAGGTAGGGAAGGAGGTGAAGAGGGAAGGCAGGAATGAAGGAAGGAAACCTAGATCCTAGCTTTATAATTCTCACCCAGCTCCTGCAGTGGGAAAGACCTCTTCAGTGCATAGGGTGTCAGAGTCCACTCTATTAAGCAAATCTTTGAGAGCTACTAGGGCTTCAGCATCCACCAAGCCACCTGCAATTGCTGCCACGTCTTTGCCTTGAAAACTCTGCAACTGGAAATGAACGCAAAAGGTATCACTAAGGAGTTTTCATTCAGCAAAGACCACAATGAACAGTTCAGAGAACAAAATAATCATTTTCAATTGTAACTAAAAAATAAAATTAAAAAAAAAATCATTTTCAAGTAGAAAAAAAGCGACAAACTTCTAATAAAAAGTTTCACACCAATGATTAATTAATCTGTGAGACGCAGAGGTATATGTGCGGCCAACCCTAGTAACACCAGCTTGGAAGGAAGCTGTTTGTTTTAAATTAGGAACAAAAGGGCCTCAAAATGAGGTCTGGAGGATGAAGACTAGGAGTTACAGTTAAATACAACTTTTTCTCAAGTATCTGTCATTCCCTCAAGCCCTGCATGTTGAAAGGCATTCCCTTTATTTTTGCTTTGGCAAACTAGTATTCATTCTTCTTAAATTTTGCCTAAGGAGTCACCTTATCCAGGAAGGCAGCCTTGATATGCTAGCCCTGGTTAGGCACCACTCATATATCACTTATATGTCACATATCATTTCCTGCACAACTACCCATAGCAGCATATGATAATTGCCTAATTAGGTATCTTTCTTTCCCTACAAGACTGTGAGAGATGTGTCAGTGATTTCTATATCCCTGCATCTAGCATTACATCTGGCATACAGTTCTCAATGTTTGTTAATAACCTTTGCAAAGGGAAAGAAGTGAAGAAATATATATCTCTTCTTCACTACAAAGATGTCACTGAAAAATCACAAATACTATTTATTTTATATGTCCATGTTTTACCATTCCAGCTACACGAGAGAGTGCATCCTCCCAGGAGGTATAGGTTAAAAGCCCTTTTTCATTTCTGACCATCGGCTCGGTAAGTCTTTGACGTTTTAGCCCATCATAGGCAAATCTAGATTAAACAGAAATTACACCATTTGTGGAATCTTGATAAAGAGGCAACTATAATTTCCAAATTTAAAATCTAAAAAAAATGTTAAATTCATTATCAAGTAAGTTAATAAATACCTGACAAGTAATTATTCTAGGTTTTCTTAGAGGTAAACTAATAAATATTTTACAAATATCAGGTAAAAACTAAAACACTACCTATAAAGCTTGAATTCTTATAACTTATTTTCAGCTACCTGAATAATCTTAAAATTACACAAACAATATGACAGCTGAAAAAGCTAAATCATTTTTATTTATAAAACTTGAGTGCCTCTAGATATTTTATCAAAAAATTATGTTGCATAAACTCTAACTGATATTTTGCTTATTTTCTCCAATAAACAAACTGACATATCTTCATCTACTTCAATTTCTCCATTTAGAACAGTGGTTCTCAACTTTCTGGCCCTTTAAATACAGTTCCTCATGTTGTGACCCAACCATAAAATTATTTTCGTTGCTACTTCATAACTGTAATGTTGCTACTGTTATAAATCGTAATGTAAATATCTGATATGCAGGATGGTCTTAGGCGACCCCTGTGAAAGGGTCGTTCGACCACCAAAGGGGCTGCGATCCACAGGTTGAGAACCGCTGGTTTAGAAAGAAAAAAGATGTATCTCAAAGTTAATATGAAAACCAGTGACATATCTAAAACTATTGTTAGTTTTGTCCAATTCTCTATATTAATAGTACAGAATTTAATAGCCTATATTCATTAATTAATTTGCAACTATACAAAAGATAGTTCTTTAAAATTATTATAAAATTTCCTTTAAATCAATTGCAAAAGGAGAGCAGTATGGCATATACCTGGTTTTATCAGAGATCCACTCTTCATTAATGTCCTCATGCATTCTTGGCAAAATCCTCATCACCTCTCCAGTTCTTGTGCTTACCACAATATTACTTCCAACTGCATCCATTACATCAATGGATTCTGTCTTTCTGAGAAAATACATACATATATTTGCTATGTTGATTTTATGAATAAGAATAAAGTTTTTGCTATCTGGTTTACCCCAAACAAAAAACTGTCTAATTACTTTCCTTTATGAATTTCTAAAAATAATGGAAGTCAGAGAAAATGCTTTAAAAATTTTTTAAAAACCCTCATATTTGAACACATCACATAAATTCCTAATGCAAAAATGAAGACTTTAAAATTGTTCTGATATAGAAGTCAACTGGAAGGGCTCTAAATGGGCAAATCTGAAACAATTTGAGTATCAAAATAACTAACAAAAAGGGAGAGATTTCTGGCTTGGTTATTTAAGAGCTTGACAATTCCTTCCCCCCAAAAAACAAAAATAAAATTGAACAAAATTAAAAACAACCAATTCAACACTCTGGAACTCTACCGAAGGGAAACTCATAGAAACTCTTATGCCTGGGAAAACAGCTTAACTTTAAGAACAGTGGAAATCAGCGGTATTCTGGGTTAGGGCAGTTCTTAGCCTTCCTCCCACCACCTTGAACTAGAGGTTTTGCCAGGATAGGGCAGGCTGTGAAGACGGGAGCCTCTGTCCTGCAGATGAACAATCACTCAATATGGAGCAATGAGGAAAGTTGCCTGGGGAAGTGATATCATGGAGATCCTTGAGTGAGGAGAGCCAAACATACTAGAGGCTGTAGGCATAGTTGGGGCAAGCACTCCTAGCAAAGGCTGTTCATATATGTGCAGCTGAGACCAGAGAGGGCCCCAAGCTATTCACACTCCTAGATGACACTGAGATTCAAAGTATCCAGTGGAAACACATTGGGCCAACTAGAAAACAGCCTGAACTTTGAATGTGCTCCTCTATTCACACACAGATCTACTGGCTGAGTATGGAAGCCTTATTGGCTGAGGAGAAGGGAACAAACTCTCTAATTAAACATCTGTTTTGTACTGTTCTCCACCCCCCAATCCTTTTGCACACATAAATACAATGTTTGATACCTGGAATTTTAAGAAACTCCATAAACTCTGGTGGAAGTTTAAAAGTGGAGGGGAATTTGATTATATGTTTCTAAAACCTTAATAATATTCAAATTCGTTGTACTACCAACTCCATTTCTTGGTTTAATCAGAAGAACCAGAGATATACAAGAAAATTTATGAATGTTTATCATAGATTTGTAATTATAAAAAATAGAAACAAAATGTCTAATCATAGGAATTGGTTAAAGTACAATATATTCACATAGTTAAAAACTTAATATACAATGAAAACAGACCATAAATTTTAAATTTGCAGTTGCATTCTATCCTACAATCTATAACTATTTATTTTCCAGCAAAAGGATTTTATTTGCCCAGCTGGCATGGCTCAGTGGTTGAACGTCAACCAATGAACCAGGAGGTCATGGTTTGATTCCCAGTCAGGGCATATGCCTGGGTTGTGGGCTCGATCCCCAATGGGGGGTGTGCTGGAGGCAGTTAATCAGATTCTCTCTCATCACTGATATTTATATCTCCCTCTCCCATCCTCTCTGAAATCAATATAAGATGATTTTACTTAATGCAAACAAATAATAACTTAGCAGATCAAAGCACTTAGGACTCAGAAATAAACTTCTTTATAAAGTTTTTAATAGTAGCAAAGGGCAGAAATTATCTAAAAAATACAATGATGAGTACCTTGTTTCCCAAGGCCGGGCAGTGAAGGCATAGGGCTTAGAGGTCAGGGCGCCTACAGGACAGATATCAATGATATTCCCAGACAGTTCAGACATAAACATCTTTTCAATGTATGTGCCAACTTGCATATCATTTCCTCTGCCTGTTGTTCCCAAATCATCTACTCCTGCAATCTCACTTGCAAACCTGCAAGACAAAAATATACCATAAAATCGTCAAATCCAGCAAAGTTAATCTCCTTTCCTACTATCATTTTCAAGCACTAAAAAAGATGTGAGTATATTTTCAATGGTGAGCATACTCCCTAGATAAAAAGTAATTCTATAGCTCAGCCGATGTGGCTCAATGGTTGACTATCGACCTGTAAACCAGGAAGTCACAGTTCAATTCCTGGTCAGGGCACATGCCTGGGTTGCAAGCTCAATCCCCAGTTCATGCAGAAGGCAAGTGATCAATGATTTTCTCTCATCACTGAGGTTTCTATATCTGACCTCTCCCTTCCTCTCAGAAATCAATAAAAAAATATTTTTTTTAAAAAACAAAAATTCAATGTTTGCATTTGAGGCATAGCACACATACATAAAATTGCACAAATTACATGTATCTAGCTCAGCAAATTACCACAGAGTTAATGCTTATAGATTTGGTTTTTAAATCCAACTGACATTGATATTAACCAAAAGTGACCAACTTACTCATTTTATTGGCTGATGCAAAAAAAAAAACACGTTAAAAACATTCCTCTTCTCCCACCAAATGAAAGTGTTGTTATTCCACCAAATTTTATGAATATTAAATAAGTATACAAATGATATTCCAGAAAGGGGGGGTGGGGAATTACCTGATGCAGCGAGTACACTGTATACATCTAGTCATAATGGTCTTTACCAACGGCCCAATATTCTTGTCCTCCACAGCACGTTTCCCCTCTAAAAACCGGCTCCTATCACTTCCAAACATCATGGACTGGTCCTTAAATAGATCACAAGAGAGTTAATCTAATGCTGGTAATAAAATTAAAACTTGAGACTACCAAATAGATTCATAAGATTACCCTACATACCTGCAGATCACATTCGCCTCCCTGATCACAAATAGGGCAGTCCAATGGGTGATTTGCTAATAAGAACTCCATCACACCTTCCCTGTATGGAAAATTAATATATAAAATGGTTTTCATATACTATTTAAATAACCTTCACAGATGTATGCTATCATATAGTATTAATTTTAGTTATTATCAGAAATGTCAATGTAACTATTATCCAAGTAGTATTAAAAACAACCTAAAAAATGCTTACAGAAGCCTAGAATAAAGTATCATTAGAGAATCTAAAAAATTGTGACTTATAACAACACAAAATTACCGGAAGCTGCTGAACTGTCCTCAAAAAATATTCATATTAATTGAAACAAAAACAAACACACAAATGCAAAGCAAATCAGGACCAGTAAAGTAATATATCACTGCAATAATCTCAGTCCAATAATTTTCTGGTCTAAGAAAAGTTACTAAGCCAAGTAACAGTAAGTACCTGGCTTTCTTAGATTTCTCTGAGTTTGTCAAGATATTCCAACCTTTCATTACTGGCATGGCACAAGCAGCTACAACCTGAAATTTCAATAGAAACATCGGTAAGTATTTGTATTTATTTGTAATTATAAGTAACCCAACATATAAAAACATTATACTTCTGAAAATAAGCAAAAAAGAGAGTATTTTTGAAGACTGAATTTTTTAACTTTCATATTCATAATATGATAATCTGACACTTTACATTTCTTTTAGAAACAAATAAGACATCCTAGATCTTAATTTTATTCTACCAATGCGATTTTCTATAAGGGTCTGAAACAGAACATCACAAAGCTGCTTTTTGATTAGCAGGCACTACTGAATTAAAACTGCATAGGCCAAAATGAAATTAAACTCAAAGTGAACCTCTTCGCTGCTACCCTTTTCTCTACTGAAAACGGCACAGCATAAGCACTTCCGATGCACTGCTTAGCAACGCCACATCCCAGCTGTGTGTCATATAGCCATTTGGAAATACTGACAGCTGTAAAAAGACACCTTTAATTTCTGAATTTGTTAGAATTTTATAGCCCTTGTGTTTACAAAGCACTTTCATCAATGTGTTTCCACTTTTGAAGAGAATCAATCATCCACAAAATTAATTTATAGAAAGAAGTAAACAGGGCTAGATTCTCCACTATAATAGTGATTCTAAATACAGTTTGCTGTGAGATTTAAAGTTTTCTACCTTCCACAGCATGGAGTGGAATTTTAGGTATCAAGTACCTTAGGAGCTTTCTCAATTTCAACAAGGCACATCCTGCAGTTTCCAGCAACTGACAGCCTTTCATGGTAACAGAATCGAGGGATCTGCATGCCAACCTTCTCACAAGCCTAGAAGACAACAAGTAAAAAAGCTTTGCATTAGAATAACCTGACCTCATTCTAGTTGTGCCTAAAACACGGGAGGGAGGGTGAGGCCATCCTCCTACCTATCTTATTAGTCCTATTTACAAATATCTGTATTTTCATTCATTCTTTCTTCATCCTCGAAGAGATTTCCTTTCTTTGCTCTTGATTCCAACCTCAGTCTGCTCTGAAGCTGCCTCTTTAAGGATCCACAGCCATGTCTACACTGTACATGGAAGAAACTAAATGAAGCAGCTTCAGACTGAAGGCTTGATTCCCCATTTCTATTCTGAACCACTGTTCACGACTCCCATTCAAACTCTAGCCCAGTGGTTTCATACATGGACATCTTCTTTGCCTCCTCCTTTAGATCAGAGACTCCACTTCACACAGCCTCGCTGGCTATGACCTGGTTCTAGCTTTGACTCCAAATAGCCAACCCAGGACTGACACCCCCACTGTGACTGAAGCTCTTCCCAGTTCCTGTTTGCCTAGTAAGAGGGATTAGTTCTATCTACCAATTAGCACTCTTCCTTCTCTGAGCCTACAATAAGTATATTCAGATTTCCTCTAGAGTTAGCCCTCACTCTAAAGCAGTGGTTCTCAACCTTCCTAATGCCGCGACCCTTTAAAACAGTTCATGTTGTGGTGACCCCCAATTTCACTGTTACAAATTGAACATAATTAAAGTATAGTGATTAATCACAAAAATATGTAATTATATATGTGTTTTCCGATGGTCTTAGGTGACCCCTGTGAAAGGGTTGTTTGAACCCCAAAGGGGTCGCGACCCACAGGTTGAGAACCGCTGCTCTAAAGCAATGTTCAATGTTTTAACTACCTAGCAAAATGTATAGTCTTCCTACTTGCTAGATGCAGTAAATGATATTATCGCAGCCTTTGTAATATCTCACATTCTTCAGCTGCAGCCCAGAGTTCTCTCTTCTCCAAGCTTTAGACTTAAAAAGGCATTTATGCAAGTGTATGCTCCAAAGAGTTAAAATTCAACCTATTTCTGTCCCCTACTAATTCACCCCAAATAAGCCAACAAAGAATCCACAAAAATCCCTCTGCTCTTCATCATTCCTAAAGGCCTATCTACCTCTCACTCTCCTTTAACTCTATCTTGTTTTCATTCCCATTGCTACCATCTATTTTAGGCCTTTTCATTTCCTGCTCCACTAATGCAAGACACTCTTTCCTTATCTCTCAGTCCAGTCTTGTTTTTCTCACAAGCCATCATCCTACTGTCACTGACATATTGCTCAATAGCCACAAAAACTCCTGATGGGTGAAACTACAAGCTCTTTAACATGGCTTATATCTTCTTTCATGACTGGACCTTCCCTACAGAATAACTTGATTTCCTGTTATCTCATCTTCTACATATACCCTATGTTCCATCAATGCAAACCTTGTCTATATCCTTTCAAATCTCCTCAGGAAGCACCCGACATGCTCCTCACATCTCTTTCTACCACCTCCTATACCTGCCAAAATACTCTGCACTGTACCTTGAACATATTTTTGTTATGTATTTATTGTTTACATGTCTATACCTGGCAGACAGTCCAGAAATGGTGGCTAAAATGAATACATAGCATTTGGCTCTGTTAGAACTTGCAGATGCAACAATGCATCCCTTCTGCATGAACAATTTTCTTAGTTCTGGAGAAATTTGGAGAAACTAAATATTCAAGAATGTATTGGCCTTCACTTACCTGTTTTGTAGGTTATATTCCTAGAAATATACTGAAAATAGAAAGGTTACATGAAAGTCAAAACATCAAGCAGGCTCACAACAAACAGAGGTTACTTTCCCCCCAAACTTACCTATATTAACTAATAATTTTAAGTAACTTCAAATTTCTTAATGAGCATTTATTTGGAAGGCAGAAGTGAAACAAAAGAATTGCCATCGTTCACTAAGAAAGTGAGAATCAGCCCTGGCTGGGAAGCTCAGTTAGTTAGTGTCGATCTGATATGCCAAGGTTTCAGGTTCGATCCCCAGTCAGGGCACGTAAAAGAAATGAATGCATAAGTAAGTGGAACAACATAAATGACAGCTCACTTTGGAAGATTTCAAAGATGTCAAATTACTTATTTTCATGTACCTATAGTGCTTTTATGAGTATTTATCAAGGAATCTTAAAAATTTTAGAGATAAATAAACAGTATAAAGAAATAAACTGGTATTTTTCTAAAAAGCAGAACATACACAAAAGTAGAGAATTAGGACATATGCCTACTTGGAGGACAGTAGTTCCCGGTTCCACCATGACAGACTGGCCGTCAACAAATACTTCAATTAAGTTGCTTGCTGCTGTGGCTGTTGTTCGAACTGACCATCAAAAATATTGAAGTGAAAAACAGATTAATATGGTTGAATTCATTATAGCAGAGGATAACGGATTACTTAACTCTAACATACAAGCCTAAAATTTCCATAGATTCAAACTTTTAAATTAGTGTATTACCAAAAAAGCTTTTTAATCTTGAATACCAAACAGAATATAGTTGTCTACTTTTAATAGCAATTTAAGTTAAAATTTTTTATACCACTAAAAATATGTTCACGGGAAGACCACTTTTCAAAAGCAGAATGACTGTTTCTTTTCATTTGCAGCAATGATGGGCAGTTCCAGTTACTTTATGTTCCACGATGATTTCTATAAACTGTTTAAGGTAAAGTTACAATTCCCAAACTATCCTACTTGACTTGGGTCATTTGCTTCTATTTTTATTCCAAACAAATTAAGAGTTTAGGGTCTTGCAATAAACATTCCACAGATCTATGAATTTATAAAAATAGAAAGTTGAGTACAAACAAATGCAAATTAAAAAAAAAACTCACCATATTCTTTAGGAGACTTAGAAAGGCCTATTAAGGCCCTTCTCACAGGTATCCTTAACATATTGCTAAGAATGAAACAAAGAAGAGTTATATTATTGTAGGAAGAACCCTAATTATAAACTTTTTGGTAATATTTTATGATTTTAAAACATTCCACATACATTATTTCTTTGAACACTGACAAATCCTGTTATTTTCCCTCAAATTCTATAGATGAGAGTATTCAGTCTCAAAGAGATTACTGACTTATACCATGTCAAGGAGCTGAGAAGCAGCAGCTGGTATGTAAATTTGGGCCTTCTAATTCTATGTAAAGGGCAGATTTGTTGTTTTTAACTATTAACAAATTATCACACTTAAGATACTATTATACAGTAAAACAAATTTCAAGAATAACAGCTTATCATTAATATCTATGTAAAGTAAAACGTACCTTTCTACCTTCATTTCCTAACAATATGCCTTCTAATATTCTTAGCAATTGCATACTAAATGCTCCTGAGATATTCTGAGCTAGCTCACAAGCCCAACCCTTTTAAGTGCCTGGAGTGCCATTTTTTGTGCTGAGTAGTACATTGAACTTACAGATTTGCAATTATCTGTTCTACTCCCACTGCATTATGAACTTATCTTCAATGCCTACCCCCAAGGCTGACACAGTAGGATCTAAAACACTGGTTCTCAACCAGGAAGAATTTTGCTTCCCAGAGAACATTTGGCAATGCCTGGACACACTGCTGTCACAACTGGGGACGGCTACAGGCATTGAGGGGCAAGGCCAGGGCACGCTAAACATCCTGCAATGCACAGGGCAGTCCCCCTAAGAGTTACCCCAAGTGTCGAGTGCTGCAAGTTGAAAAACCCTGCTCTAAAAGGTTTGCTGAATTACTGAAATACATAGAAGTGGATTATGTAAACAACGATTAAAGGCATATACATGAGCAAAGAGAAAAGTTAGCTGAACTTTTAGAGGTTTTGGTCCATTCACTTGATCAGATGGGCTAAGCATCCAAAATACAATTTTTCACTTTGGAATTTTTAAAAATGCAAGTTATGTGATCAGAATATATCAACATAAAGAATTTCAAAGGTAAAGAGAGTGGAAAATAATGTACAGAGCATCCCAAAAAATGTATACACACTTTGAATATAATTTTAAAGGCAGTTTACTAAGATACATTTCATTTTCATTTAACAGCTTCTTGCTGTTCAAGCGTGTAGACGTATTTTGGGGCACCCTGTGTACCTAGTATACCTAAGTCTTAAGCATCAAGCTTCACACGCCTGTTACAGATGATATATACCAGGGAATTTCAGTACGTCAGATCTCAATAATTCATAAAATTCACCAGTTCTGAACCTGTGATACTGGATTTGCAGACAGTATCAGGTCTGTCGCCTACAAGCGAGTGGCTTTTGGTGCATGAGTTTCTGCTGATCTAAAGAGCAGAAAACAGTGCTTCCGAGGCTGTGCTACAGGTTGGAGCCGAATAAATGCCAGTTCAAGCGGAAGTGCATTTAGGCAGGATTGGCCACTTAGGAGCGGTTTTTTTTTTTTTTTTTTTTTTAATTAAATCTTTATTGTTCAGATTATTACATTTGTTCCTCTTTTTTTTCCCCCATAACTCCCCTCCTCCCAGTTCCCACCCCACCCTCCGCCCTCACTCCCCACCCACTGTCCTCATCCATAGGTGCACGATTTTTGTCCAGTCTCTTCCTGCATCTCCCACACCCCTTTCCCCCCCAAGAATAGTCAGTCCATTCCCTTTCTATGTCCCTGATTCTATTATAATCAACAGTTCATTCTGTTCATCAGATTATTTATTCACTTGATTCTTAGATTCACTTGTTGATAGATGCATATTTGTTGTTCATAATTTGTATCTTTACCTTTTTCTTCCTCTTACTCTTCTTAAAGGATACCTTTTAGCAGTTCATATAATCCTGGTTTGGTAGTGGTGATGAACTCCTTTAGCTTTTCCTTATCTGTGAAGCACTTTATCTGACCTTCAATTCTGAATGATAGCTTTGCTGGATAAAGTAATCTTGGTTGTAGGTTCTTGGTATTCATCACTTTGAATATTTCTTGCCACTCCCTTCTGGCCTGCAAAGTTTCTGTTGAGAAATCAGCTGACAGTCGTATGGGTATTCCCTTGTAGGTAACTGAGTTTCTTTCTCTTGCTGTTTTTAAGATTCTCTCTTTGTCTTTTGCTCTTGGCATTTTAATTATGATGTGTCTTGGTGTGGTCCTCTTTGGATTCCTTTTGTTTGGGGTTCTCCGCGCTTCTTGGACCTGTAAGTCCATTTCTTTCACCAGGTGGGGGAAGTTTTCTGTCATTATTTCTTCAAATAGGTTTTCAATATCTTGCTCTCTCTCATCTTCTGGCACCCCTATAATTCTGATGTTGGTTCGCTTGAAGCTGTCCCAGAGGCTCCTTACACTATCCTCGCATTTTTGGATTCTTTTTTCATTTTGCTTTTCCGGTTGGGTGTTTTTTGCTTCCTCGCATTTCAAATCATTGACTTGATTCTTGCGAGGAGCGGTTTTTAAAAGTGCTCTTTCGTGCTCCTGCTCACACTCTCGGCGCACACTGCACACACATCTTTATTCCACCCAGTAAACTGCAGGCTACCCCCAACCTCAGTACCGACTACATTGCAGGCTCCTGCACAAGAAACAATGCCCTTTGGTCACTTCCTTCTTCTAAAGACTTAACTCCAGGTCCCTGGGGTTAAAAAACCATCAAATAGGGCTAATCACCCACTTCCAGGATGAGTAGCATCTGTCCCATTAAAACCTACGGATGTCGAGGTAAACCTGAATTGGCTGAATTCGAGTAATGACAGATTCAAAAATCACACAGCAACGACGCACACACACACTGGGGGGCGGGGGGGAGGAGAACATTAAACAAAAAAAAGTCTTGATGTGGAGTCATCAGAACCAGTTCACTACACTGTCCACACTGTACTCTCACAGTGGTTCCCAACCTTCCTATTGCCGCGACCCGTGGATACAGTTCCTCGTGTTGTGGTGACCCCCAACCATAAAATTATTTTTGTTGCTACTTCATCACTGTAATGTTGCTACTGTTATGCATCGTCATGTCAATATCTGATATGCAGGGTGTGTTTTTCGCTTCGGAGCAGGGCTGTGTCCGACCCACCACCTTGCAGTCAGGCTCGGGAGCCCAAGACCTGCCAACAGGGCGGCTTTGCTGCTCGCAGCGCGACCTTGGGCTCTAACTTTTCATGTCTTCTCCTCCAGCTTCCCCACCGGCGAAAGGACCAAAAAGCGCTACCCAACGCGCACAATGGACAAAACCAAAAACAAACCAACAGTCAGACGCGCGGACGGTTGCTAAGGCAATACGGTACGCACTGGACCGGCGAAGTACTGACTGGGGACAAAGTGCTCCGTCCGTAGGCTCAAGTCCCTTGACCCAAGTCCCCGTCCAGGGAACAAAACGGCCTCCCCTCCAGAAAGGGGCACGTCCTGCATTGCCCCTGCGGAGCGAAGGTCACCCTAAGCCTGCGTTCGGGCCAGTGCTCCCCAGGGCCTGCTTCCTTCCTGCTCCGGCAGACCGGAGACCAGGGCCGGCAGACCTCCCCGGCCGGCCCTTGGGGGCTCCCGGGAAGGCGGGGTGGGACGCAGTGCCCAGTCAAGGACAAGGGGGAAATGAGTCTCCTGGGCCAAAGCAAAGTTTTCTCAAGAAATAACTTCCTGAGGCCATGGCACCTCAACCTTCGCACCCAAACACGTCCTCACCTTCTATCTGGAGTCGCCGAGGGCACTCGGCAGAACTGTCTGCACCGCACCGACCCCCTTAGACGCCCGGTTGCTTATTCAATATGGCAGCCTCGGCGACCTCCGTCAGCCGAGCCTGGAGAACGGGAAGCCAGGAGGGACTAGAAACCTCAGCTGCGCCAATTTACCCCCCCCCCCCCCGCTCAGGTTCAGTTCGGCAATTTCCGTCAATTTGACAGACAGGCGGGAGGAGGGCGTGGCTTGCCAGGTGGAGGCGGGGATTGGAGGCCCGGACCTGCAGTTCCGCCGGAAGTGCCCGGGAGGCTGAGGCCGACCCTCTTCGGTCATCTCCGGTGCTTCAAGGGGCGGTTCCTGTGATCTTCAGGGAGGGGGGGCGCGCCGAGGGACTCATTTAAGAAATGCCCTTTCTATTAGTTTATATCCCAACACAAAGAAAGACCCCCGGAAAATCTGTGGGCCGTTCAAGCCAGAGCCCCGGTTTTTATGTTGAGGAACGAGAAGGTTAACGTACTTTGACCTTTAACCTTGGCGGCGGAGGGAAACGCCTCCGTCTCTATATAAGGAGTTTTCCGGCTTTTGGCGGCCCTTTTTCCCCTCTTAGCGCTCGCTGGCCGTAGCCCGCGTCCCGCTTCCCTCTGCTGCCGCCCAGCTCCCGGGTCAGCCGACGCCATGGGCTTTGGAGACCTCAGAAGCCCGTCGGGCCTCCAGGTGCTCAACAACTACCTGGCGGACAAGAGCTACATCGAGGGGTGAGCGGAGCGCGGGGCGGGCCGGGTGCGCCGGGGACCACGTGGCGCGGCCTCCCCACGCCGGGGACAGGCAGCCGGGCCGCGGCCCTCCTCGGGGAGGGGCTCAGGGGGAAGAGGGTCCAAAAGCTGCTTTTATATTTTTTTATTTCCTAGCCCTTGCTGGATGTCACCCAGCTTTTTCCGCGTCTTTGCTCAGTGAATGTAAGCCCGTCGGTCTGTCATAAAGACCGCAGCCTCTGAGGTCTAGCAAGTGTCAGGCATCGCCCAGGCTCCCCAGAACAGGTGGTTCCTTCCCTTAAGGAGCCCGTTTGCCTACAACTCGGACGCCGCCCGGGCGGCCCGGTGCCGGGGGAGATGCCCCCGATGAGCTGACGGGCCGGCGCCTGTCCCGCCGCGGCCGGGCCCGGGAGCTGTGTGTCATGCCCTCTGCCCTCGCAGGTACGTGCCGTCCCAGGCAGACGTGGCCGTGTTCGAAGCCGTGTCCGGCCCGCCGCCCGCCGACCTGTGCCATGCGCTGCGCTGGTACAATCACATCAAGTCCTACGAGAAGGAGAAGGCCAGGTAAAGCCGCCTGTGTGCGCCTGGAGCGTTAGGTGTTCACGGGGCGGGGCGGACCCCGGCGCCTGGCCTTACGCTGGGGCGTGGCCAGCTCACTTCCTCGGTGACTTTAGGAAGAGGCTGCAGCCCTGCGTGCGCCTGGGTAGCCCGTGGACGCAGCAGTTCAGCTTCTCCCCACGCTGCCCTGCCCAGGTGCCCCCGGGGGGCGGGGGACCCTCTCTGGGGCGAGAGGGTGGCTCCTGGGGTCGGGCCTGGGCCATTCTTGTGAATTCTCCTCCCGTTCTCCCTTCCTGTCTGAATTCAGGAGGTTACATCCGAACCTCCGCCGGCCAGGGTGGAAGTTTGGGGACGTGGGCTCCAGTGTGAACTGAGCACACTTAATGGAACCTCAAAACAGAAACACTTGTCCTGAGAGCGGAAACCAGCGGTTCTCAACCTGTGGGTCGCGGCCCCCTTGGGGGTCGAACGACCCTTTCACAGGGGTCGCCTGAGACCATCGGAAAACACATATAATTACATATTGTTTTCGTGATGAGTCACTATGCTTTCATTATGTCCCATTTGTAACAATGAAAATACATCCTGCATGTCAGATATTTACATGATGATTCTTAACAGTAGCAACATTACAGTTATGAAGTAGCAACGAAAATTATTTTGTGGTTGGGGGTCATCACAACACGAGGAGCTGTATGAAAGGGTCGGGGCATGAGGAAGGTGGAGAACCGCTGGGTAAACGCTGGTGAGTATGGCATGTGCGGCCTCACACGCGACCAGTGTCTGTTGGGAGAGGAGTTAGAGCTCAGGAAGCACTTAGCCTGGGAGCGTTCAGTGGGTCCTGCTGGTAAATAAGGATGAGAGCAAGGCCTCCTGTGTTTTCTGAAAAAAGAACTTGTATCCCCCATATAGTTACACTTAATTATTATTATTATTATGTTAAGCCTGCCTGGAGTGAAGAAAGCTTTGGGCAAGTACGGCCCTGCTAACGTGGAAGACACCACGGGAAGCGGAGCTGCCGACAGCAAAGACGACGACGACGACATTGACCTCTTCGGGTCTGACGACGAGGAGGTATGATGCGCGGAAGCACAGGCTCGGTAGCCTCCTTGCCTGGATTTGAATCCTGGCTTCACTGTGTCGCCGGCTTTTAACAAAATTCTCGCTGGTTACGTGATGAATAAAATCAAATCACCATCTTTCGGCTGAACGTAAGCTCATGATGGATTTGCTTTTTTTCTGATAAAGCTGGTATTTGTTGTGATGGCCTCCCTATCTCTAACCTGAGGAACAACCAACTTTGTGAAATCTATTAAATTTTTTCTTTACAGGAAAGCGAAGAAGCAAAGAGGCTAAGAGAAGAACGCCTTGCACAGTATGAATCAAAGAAAGCCAAAAGTAGGTCGTTTTATAATTGTTTGTCTTCATTTCATAATAGTATGAATACACTTCTTCAAAGATTAATCCCCAAAGTAATTTCCTCGTTTACTGACTATAAGTCAGTATTTCAGAACTTTCTGTAGAACTTCCACAGCTACTGGTCTGCAGCTGTTCTCATGGTGGCAGTTGTGGCATTCCTCTGTGGGAAAGAAATTGTGACACGATTAAACACCTCTTTCTTAGCAAAACAGAAAGGGGGCATGTGTGTGACAAACAGATGTATCCCACAGTTTTGTGTGGCTAAGGAGATGATTTTGAAAATCAAGACTTATTATGGTCCAGCCGGCGTGGCTCCGTGGTTGAGCATTGACCTATGAACCAGGAGGTCATGATTTGATTCCCAGTCAGGACACATGCCCAGGTTGCAGGCTCAATCCCCAGTTTGGGACGTGCAGGAGGCAGCCGATCAATGGTTCTCTCTCATTAAGGATGTTTCTACCTCTCTCTCCCTCTCCCTTCCTCTCTGAAATAAATAAAAATATATTTAAAAAAGAGATTTGTGTCTGGACTAGGGTAAAAAAGACATAATTAATGCTGTTTCTTTTTTTTTTTAGAACCTGCACTTGTTGCCAAGTCTTCCATCTTATTAGATGTGAAACCTTGGGATGATGAGACAGACATGGCAAAACTAGAGGAGTGTGTCAGGAGCATTCAGGCAGACGGCCTGGTCTGGGGCTCTTGTGAGTTCAGCCTTTCTTAATTGAAATTGGCATCAGAAATTTACATAATTTCAACCTTTGCCGACGAACAGAACTTCTCTAAGATTTTTCTTAATGTTCTTTTCAGCTAAACTGGTTCCAGTGGGGTACGGAATTAAAAAGCTTCAAATACAGTGTGTAGTGGAAGACGATAAAGTTGGAACAGACATGCTGGAGGAGCAGATCACTGCTTTTGAGGACTATGTGCAGTCCATGGACGTGGCTGCTTTCAACAAGATCTAAAGTCCATCCTGAATCCGTGCCCTTAAATAAAAGCTTGAAAGAGAACCCTTGGTCTTGACTCTAATAGGAGGGTGGTACGGTTGTCCCTTATGAGGCTGGGGTGCTGAGCCCCCATGCCGCCGGAAGTTTGTGTTTAACTTGGTTCTTTTTTCTTTTTCATTTTTATATGTATATATATATGATTTTAGAGAAACATCAACATGAAAGAGAAACATTGATCAGCTGCCCCACACTCTGATGGGATGGATCCCACGATCCAGGTATGTGGCCTGACCTGGAATCAAACAATGCTCAACTCACTAAGTCACACTGGCCAGGGCTAATGTTCTTCATACTTAAGTTCCTAGTATTCCTAGGGGATTGGTCCCAGGGCTCCCTTGGATACTTAAGTTCCTTATGAAATGGTGTAAGACAAGGCATGCTTTTGGCCTCCTGTATCCACAGATGCAAAACCCAGAGGAACAGAAGACTTTTAGATTCTGCATGTAAGTAGACCCACACAGTTCAAGCTCATGTTTACGGTTCACTATATTCATTCCATTTTGAGAAATTCAGTGACTATAATTCATAATATAAATTTGGATCAGCATTAGTCCAAAAAAAGAGAGAAACTACCTGTTACATACACTATATAGGTAGGTGTTGCGTAGATTTTTATAAACTGATTTAAATGGACCTAATTTCAGTATAATTTCTGTACTCATTAGTGATGGCTTAAATTTTCATATTTGATTTATTTTTAAGAGAAATCGGGAGCTAAAAATTTCAGTTGTGGAAATTTTGGGTTAAGAAATTAGCCCCAGCCAGGTCGGCGTGGCTCGGTTCAGCTATGACAAATGAACCAGGAGGTCCTGGTTTGATAATCGTCAGGGTACATGCCCAGGTTGCAGGCTTAATCCCCAGATGGGCATGCAGGAGGCAGCCAATGAATGATTTTCTCTCATCATTAATCTCCCTTCCTCTCTGAATTAAATATTAAAAAAAAAAAAAAATTAGCCCCAGCCCTAGCCAATTTGGCCCGGTGAGAACGTCGGCCCTTGTCTAGAGTCTGATTCTGGTCAAGGGCACGAACCTCAGTTACAGGATAGATCCCCTTACCTCCAGGGTGAGTTCATTGAATCGATGTTTCTCTCTGTCTCTCCCCAGACTTGTTCAAAAGTCTGGCTTGGGGGTTGCGGTGGGTAGTGACTAAGGACGTTTATTTTTTGGAAATCTGAGTGAACCTATTGGGCTAGGACTTCATACGCAGGTTAGTGCTGCAGGGAATGTACTGAGATGAAGGCATTATGTTAGGTGATTGTCCAATTCTGGTAACAGTTAACATCTTGGTTAATTTGGGATGTATGTAACATTTGATTTTTTTTTTTTTACAGTTTTTGAAAGTAGAGCTTGGAATTGCTGCTCTCTAAAGTCTGTAGACCAGTGGTTCTCAACCTTGGCTGCACATTAGAATCACCTGGAAATCTTTTTAAAATCCTGATTTCTGGGCCTCATCCTCCGGAAATTCTGTTTCTTTGTTACTAATGTTGTGGCCCCACCCCATAACAAAGAAACAGATTTTCCGGAGGATGAGGCCCAGAAATCAGGATTTTAAAAAGATTCCCAGGTGATTCTAATGTGCAGCCAAGGTTGAGAACCACTGTAGACCAAAGAGATTAAATTATTTGAAGTCAAAAGTTTCCTAGCAGACCCAGACAATGCTGTTCTTTTCCTCCCTCTCAATCTGGTTTTATGTGTGACTAACATGAGTATGGAAAATCGTTTAAGTTCTAGAGAAAAATTAATTGGCCATGTACATACTGATGATTGAAATCATCTTCACTAAGCAATTAAGTCCAACAGACCCACTCTAAAATCACGGGGCAGGCAAGGGGACGGGAAGAGATTACCCAAAGAAACCATGGACACAGTGAAGGCTTGGGGGGAGTAGAGGAGGGGATTAATGGGAGCGGAAGGGGACATCTGTAATACTTTAAACAATAAAGATAAGAAGCTGAAGCCTAGATTGTATTCTCTTTTCACCCTTCCATTTTTTTTGCCCCAGTCCTTTTCCCTGCCTGCCTCCAGTGCTCAAGAGTGAACTGCTTGTACCATTTTCTGGGGAATCTGATCATACCTGAGACGGTATTTGGGCTGGAGAATGGCCCTGGGGTTTAGTTTAGCTTAATCGTGTGCTCTGTTCTGCAGGTGTGGTGAGAGGTGCCTTTAATGCAATTGCACAGAGCCCCAGGCTCCTGGGGGACCCCTGGGGAGCCCGTTGGAGTTAGAACTGATGGAGAAGTGGGAGGGAGGATCATTTGGGGTCTATTTGGCACCTTTGGTGATGGGATTAGGAATCTATTTGGTGTAAGGAACTTCAACTTCCTTGCACATCTCCCTTCATCTAAGTTGGCAAAACCGCACCCTGGTTAAATCCACTTTGCTGTCTCCTGCATACGTGCACTCGTACAGCTGAACTTGGGGAAGCACAGCCACGTCCGCCACCGGAATCCTCTCAATTCGTGAATTAAATTCCAAGTGGGCTTCAGTGCTGCCGGGGATCAGACCACCTCACGTTTCCTGAGGCTTTGTCTTCAAACCTCCTCCACAGGCACCCTGAGTTTCCCCACAGATCAGCTCTTGCCTAGTCAATATTCGCACCCCTTTACCCAAGACAACCACTGGGTGAAGACAGACACATACTTCTGCGTGCTCTGTGAGTGGAATCAGCCAGTATGCACTCGAGTCGGCTTCTTTTGTTCAACATAATGAACCTAATCCATAGTCCTGTATGTGTTAATAGTTTATTACTTTTTCTGTCTGAGTAAGTAGTTCCTGTGTGACCATGTCACATGTATGTAACTTGCCTGTTAATGGACATTCAGATTATTTCCAATTGGGGGATTATGTTTGTATAGATTTAAAAAAATAAAATAACTGGACACATTTTCAGGTTGTCAGTATCATGAGAGCCAGCAGAGGGCAGTCTTTCATTTTCTGGAGACACATCCTATGGATCCTGGAAATGCTGCTATGGAGATATGTATTAGTAACTAGTGAATAGCAGCTAAAAAACAATTTAGTCATTGACATATTCAGGGGATTGGTACTAAATAGCTTGACCAAAACATTAAGTTTTAACAAATAGTAATGATAAACTAATGATCGAAAATTTGGTTAAAAGTAAAAGGAATTTAAAAATTTAGAATAGTGAGTTGAAGCCACAGCTGTCTTGTAAATCTTAAAAAGATAACAGATGAAATGTGACCAAAATCTGACTCCACAGCCTTGAATGAGAAATATATTTAATAGTATCTTTTAATTTCATATTTTACAAAATAGATAATACATTATCATAGTTCAAAATTCAAGAGGTTATATATGAAATTGCCCATCTTCTAGGCCTCCCATTCACTTCCATAAAAGCAACCAACATTACCAGGTTCTTAGGTCTTTCCAGTGCTAGGCGAGGCAAACTCGTTTGGACTAACTGCAGCATACAACCCAAACCGTGTGTACTTTGCATTTTGTCCATAGAAATAGGTATCTTGGAGTTCATCTGTATCTTGGATATTCATGTCAGTACATAAAAATCATCTCCATTTTTAAGTTACATAACCCATTGTTTCATATCTTATGTAACCAGGCTATTTATTAGATTTTTAAATTGCTTTCAATTTTTTTGATATTTATGAGCAATGCTCACATTTGCATGTGAGCCAGGATACTGAATGAACTGTTTTTGAACCCATTATTTCAGTGGGCCTAAGTATATGTAGACAAAGAGATTTTTTTTTCCTGTTTGTCTTTGGAGTGGAAGACAGGAAAAATTAGAGGTCACCTCTTTTTGCATGCCCCATAGGTGATTACAATAACAAGTCGTGTTATTGTTATCAGCATCCCCAGTGCAGGGCTGGGTACAGTGTGGGAGGGCATTAAACATGATTCACTCAGCATCACTGTTAAGCTGCTATAAAAATACAAAGAATTGAAGAAAATTACTATGGGGAGGTGGTTCAAACACATAACAATTTTAAAAAGTATAAAAGTCATTTTGTGATTAAGCAAGCAATCCAAAAGTTCAGAAAGTCAGGGAAAGCTAGAATTAAGAAAACATTTTTAGAGAAATTGGGGCTTAAACTGGATAGACTTTGATCAGTTTGTGAAAAAAGAGAAAGAATGTTCGAGAGAGAGTGAATGTTCCAGGAGGGTGTGAAAGGCAGAATGATAGATAGACATCTGGGAGGCAATTCAACCAGTTTGGCTGTGTTTTGCAGTGTGTGGAATTATATAGGGTGGGGCCAGGTTGTAGAGGCATTTGTATTAGACGCTGGCTCATTCACGGGGAGCCAGAGAATGACAAAATAAAGGCAGAGCTTTGATCCGGACATGGTGTGGATGGAAGCAGATACATAAGAGGACTGTTATAATCCTAACGTAAATGGGAATGACTGCATGTGGCATATATACTCAGTGAAATATTCTAGCTTAATAGAATTACTTTTAAAAATAATGGACACTATAGCAACATGGAAAATGCTGGATTTTTCATTGACTATTTTTATCAAAGATAAGCTTATAGACAAAGATCCAAATACAAAAAGAATTGCATTTGTGTTTTGAGACATATGTATAATCTCCCCTCGCACGCCACCCCCCCCCCGCCCCCGCAAAAAAAAAAAAAAAAAAAAAAAGACAAATACAATTTGGCAATGGCAATTATTGTCCTTAGGATAAAAAGGTTAAACAAAATACACGCCTCATATACATTGTCTAATTTGAACTTCATAATAACCCGAGGAGATAAACAAGGCAGACACTGTTATCACCATTTATAGATTAGAGGGAGTACTGAAAGACGACTTGCCTGATTACTCATCTAGTGAGAGGTCTTCAGAGTCCACTAATGTGTTGGTAATAGAATGGGGACAGTTCCTCATCCCTGCTTTTATACAATTTAATCCCATTTCATCAGTGTAACCCTTGCTTCGTACCCTCAGGGAGAGTGAGAAGGTTTCACTTAAGGGTAAACTTAAATTGGAAATGGAGACTGGTAAACAGACATCCTCTCATTGCATGCCCTGTGTGATAATAGTTGCATTCAGGAAATATCCCAAATGAGTCTATCGTTTGGAATTTCATTGGCCTGAATAGTTTTCAGGAAAGTAAAAATCAAAGGAAGTGTCCATAGACTTATAAATATTCATTGCCCATATGTAAGCATAGTGAAGAACTATGGATTGCTCTTCACGCCTGACATCAATTCCGAATCTCCCATCTTCACTTTGTCCCTATAAAATGGGACTATTGTCTTTTCTGAACACAGCCCCGTGTTTTCCAATCTCTGCACATTTGCTCTTGCTGTGCCATCCATCTAAAATAGCCTCTTTCCTCACCGCACTTTGTCAAATGGTAGTCATTTTTCAAAATGCACTTCAACTACCTCTTGCAAGAGGTCTTCTTTAAAAAAAATTCTGTTCCTTCCTGCCCCTTGCAGCCTCCCAGCACATTATTCTTTTGCAGTACTTATAAACTGTCTTGTTTTAAAGTTGTCTGTGTAGTTGCCTGATTCTTCCTATGAAATTTTGATGTTCATTCAAGAGGAGAGGAGGAAGGGATCTAACATTTCCTAAGCAAGTTCCAATGTCAGAACATGCCAGGAATCTCACTAAGGATAATACTAGCTAATCTAGCTAATTTTTATCGGGAATTTATAGGGCTAAGTACCACTTTAAGTGCTTTTAGGTGAAGCCCTGTAAATACCTGCATCAACTCATTTAATTTTCCCAATAGCCTTATGTGGCAGATACTATTGTTATACCCATTTCACAGATAAGGAAAACTCAGGTCTAGAAATATGAATTACTTTAGCCAAGCTCCCAGTGCTAGGATGTGTTGGAGCCATAATCCAAATCTAGATATTCAGCCTCCGGAGGCCTTGGGACTTGCCCTAGAGCTATTCCTAAGAGTTTCCTATCACTGAGGAGGCAGGTCTGTCTCAATAAGTCTGTGCTCAAGTCCCTGAGCTTCCTGGGATTCTTTACCCTCCTGCCAACTAGGCACTGAGCTCCCTCGCTTCCTCTCCAAATTGCTGCAATGCCTGTCCAGCCTCCCACTTCTGTCTTTTTAGTCATTCATCCTACTCTTGGCTATTAGACCCCTAGTAAGCCTCATTGACCAGATTCCAACCACCAGGGAGGAGGTTTGGAGTACCCAGTCCTCGGTCTAAGTGTGGGTCCTTCTATTTTCCTCCTTGGATCTTCCCTCAGACTGAGAATAAAAAATTATTCTGCTGGAAAGTACCTGTACTGGTTATTGCTTTCTCCTAGTGAGTCCCAATCAACATTCCCACTGGCAGCTATTTTAAAAGCTACTAAACAGGGGAATTCTTAGCCTGGGGCCTAAGGCCTCCCTGATATTTTATTTAAAAGCATTTTTCTGTAGAAAGAACCCATAACTTTCATTAGATTCTTAAATGAATTCCTCTAAGACCTTTGTAAACCTTCCTTAAAGCATTTTTCTTTTTGGAAGCTCCACTCCTCACATCAAATATTGAAACATATTGAAATCCATGTTAAATATATTTTTAGATAATTATTAAATACTTCCTTTGACCAAGTGACATGAAGGTATATTTTATAGACATGTAATTAAGTATTTGTTTTTACTTTTTCAGTCTTCTTGTTGTATTCTAGATCCAATAATGTTTTTTAAGATCTCAAATATCGTCATAGGCCCTTGCAGAGCTCACAAGCCTGCAACACTGTACCCATTGAACCAAATTCGATAAATGGCTCTGCGTGGGCTCCTAACCCACTAAGGTTAGAAAGCACCGCCTTGAAATGTAACTTCCAGAATACCACCTGCTCCATTGATTTCCTTCTGCTCTTGGCTGCTTAATCCCTTTCCTACTCCTCAACTTTCTTTCTCCCATATCCTTGAGTCTCCATTTGCTCAAAAAAGGATGAGACTAATAATTTTTTTTTTTCTTGGATCCTCCAGCTTCTCTCCTGATCCTGGGAACCCAGGACCTGTCCCTCAAGGGTCAAAGGGAACCCAGAGTGGAAAATCTCAAACCCTGGTGGTGGAGGGGTCAAGGGTAAAGGCTGCACAAAGAGCCTTTCTCTCCCGGCCTTTCCTTAATCTACACTGCATAGGGCAGAAACCATGAATTTGGGAATGATAAGTTGAGGACAGGCTGAGCTATGCCACACATTTTGGTGGGATAATTTCCAAAGCCAGACCTAATTGTTCCATGGGGCTAACAATAAAGAACACAGCCAATAAATGACCTGATATTAGCATTTCCAAAACGAAGAGATGAAATAAAAAAGGATGTGAAGGGGGATAAGGACACGTAAGTAATACCTTAATAAAGAGTTTAAAAGGGTGTTAAATCAAGAAATAACATAGCCCCCCTAATAACTTTCAAAATAAAATTGAGAAATTATATATAATTAAGCATATTTTTAAATTTGCAGTGAATAGCAGAATTTATACTCATAAAAGATGAGGATGTCAGCAGGGACAAAAGATAGGAGCAGAATCTTTAGGGAACCTCAAAGGCAAGGACATAGAATTCCAATGTTTCTTTACCTAGATGCCATTTCTTTTCCTGGCTCTCCTATGGCCCTTATTACTATCTGCCTTGTTCTGTGATTGTTTTTATGCAACTTAAATCTCACTCTCTAAACTGTATGGTACTTGGCATTCTCAATGTCTATATACCATGGTTCTGGTATCTCTTCAATACCCACCGATTTGCTAAAGGAATAAATGAAAACAGGGCAGAATATTATTACAGTCTATAAGGCAACAGATTTTCATCTGACTTAAAGGTTGCTTTATTGGTGCCTATATAAAGATCATTATAGAAATAAAAGGCTTATATCTGCTTTAACCAATAAAATAATAGTACAAGGGAAGTGATACTGTGTTTGTGCAGGGCACAGCTTTTAGGAAGACTGGAAATGTCCACCTTGGTTTCTCAGAGCTCTAAATTGCCATTTAAGAAGTCTGGCTACCCTGAGGTGCCATGTGGGAGCAGCTGTGTGAAGAAGGGAGAGGGAGAAAAGAGAGGCGAGAGTGGGGGTAGGAGGGGAGAGAGGTTGAAGGGAGGGCAGGGATGGGGAGAGAAGAGGGAAGGGAAGAGAGCTGCTCAGCCAGCCTCCAGCTGTTGGAAACCTCAGCCATTTGGGTATTCCCAGTCCAGCTGAGGCTCCAGACACTGTGAAGCAGAGAGGACCCTCTCTTCTGTGCTTTGTTTGAATTCCTGGCTCTGAATTGTGAGATGTAATACTACTAAATTGTTGTTTAAAGCAACTAGATTTGGGGGCAGTTTACGAAGCATTAATAACCAACTGGCTGGGTGGGGAGGGGACATCTGTAATACTTTCAACAATAAAGATAATTTATTAATAACCAACTGGAAGAATGTTTTAAACTACTATAACCAACTATTAGTTTCATTCATAAATGTATATACAAAGGTTACATGAAATAAAGAAGTACACGTTGCATTTTAAGAATTTGTCTAATAGGTTAAATTAAAGTGAACTTAAGCAAATTTAATTTTCCATTTTTCAAATGAGTTGATCACACATTTAATATTAAGATTTAGGACTTAGAGAAAGTTATTAAGATTTTTAAAATAATAACTGATCTCGCCTCCACAGTGGTCATTAATCCACTATGGTATAATTAGCAAGAATGACACATAATATAAGTGGCAGGCGAAAAAAAAATGGAGATCTTTCCTTCATTTTATATCCACACAAAAACGTGATGCTAACAAACTGACCAAAAACAACAACAAAAAGCTATGGTCAGCTCTGTATCTTGGAACCAAACAATCTGAAAGCATCTGTCAGGGGACCCACACGAAGCCTTATGCTGATTTGTGGGAGAGAAGGATTTCACTGAGCTGTTTCCTGGAGACCCGACTTCTTGGTTTCAGAGCTCCTAAGCTGCTCGCCCACCGTGCCAGAGCAGCTGACTTCCCACAGCGTGTACTTTAGTATCTCAGCAACCGAGGCTCGAAAGCGCGCTTGGAACTTCTTACTAATTAGAACATAAAGGATGGGATTCAAGCAGCTATTGAGGAATGCCAAAGCGGTGGAGAGGGGGAGGCCAGCTCGCAGCACCTGCTGGTAGTAGCCACCGTGGTGTATCGCGAGCTCCCAAATGTTAAACATGTGATAAGGAGTCCAGCAAATCAAAAAGGCCAGGACCAAAGCTAGGATGGTCAAGGAATACCTATTAGAGACCAGGATGCTTTGCCTCTTCACCTTTAAGATGAGACACAAATAGCAAATGCTCATTGTAAGTAAAGGGGTAAGGTACCCATTCACAAATTTCACCCAGGTCAGAACATGGTGCCTCTTCAAAGCGAGGTCAGAATCATGCTCGTGGAAATTGTGGTAGCAAACAATGTGGTCATTCACCTCCATAGTCTCCCGGAAGTATAGGGAAGGACCACCGATTAGAGAAGCCGAAAGCCACACGAGCACAGTAACAATCTGGGAGTTCCTTAGCGTTCGGTGCCGATGAGCTACAACAGGATGGACCAACTGGATGTAGCGGTCCAGGCTGATCACTGTCAGGAAAAAAACACTGGCAAACATGTTCAACTGGGCGATGAAGGAATTGGCCTTGCACAACCAGAGGCCAAAGGGCCAGTGGAAATTCATGGCCACATAGGAGATATAGAGGGGCAGGAAGAGAAGAAAAATGAAATCCGCCACAGCCAGATTGAGGAACCAGAAAGTGGTGACTGTCTTCTTCCACTTGAAACCCGTGAACCAAATGACAGTGGCATTTCCTGGAATGCCCAAAACAAATGCTAAACAGTACAACACCAGGGAGACCCAGTGAGCAACTTCCAGGGGGGCTTTCTCTTCCAAAGGAGACTCTGGGGAGGAATAGTCCAAGGAATAGGAGTAGTTCTCAAGTTCTTCAAATGTTTCCTCTAGATCTTCCATCACCTCGAGAAGTGGAGAATGAGGAAATCAATAGCAGCAAATTAAAACACACACACACAAAAACAATTTTTAAAAGAACAAGACATGTTCAGTGAATAGGAACATAAGGATAAAAATATTTCATCTATGAACTGGAGAGAGTGTATTTCTTAGCAGCATTTGTGATTATACTCTAGATGTCCAAGTGTTGGTGGGCCTCAGCTTCACTCTGATTATTCTCAAAGCTGTGAGAGTTCGTTTTTTTATAAAGTATTCAGTAAGGGCTAAGTTAAAATGACTGTACAGGTGCAAATCCTCTGTTCATAATGCTTTGCAGGGCTGACATTCAAGACATTTATTAGGTTACTAGAGGCCCGGTGCATGAAATTCATGCACTGGGGGACAGGGGGTCCTTCAGCCTGGCCTGTGCCCTCCCGCAGTCTGGGAACCCCATGATTGATCGCCCCACAGAGGGAGGCCCCGCCCACCACCGCCACCTGGGTAGCCTGGGCCTCCCTCTGCAGGGCAATGGTGGCCCCCCTTCCCCCCCCCCCGCCCCCCGACCAATCACATCGCGCCTGCCTTAGCAGCAGCAGTCAGTGCTTAGTTGCCGTGGTGCCTGCAGCGGTGGTAGTCAGTGCTGGATCGCCGCGGTGCCGAGACCCAGGACTGACTTCCGCTGCACGCACAGCCTGGCATTCAGTCATCCGTTTGGTCGTTTTGGACGTTACAGACCCTGGCTCTTTATATATTAGGATTCCTAGGCATGTATTATTTATGGAAGATGCAAAAAAAAAAAAAAATCCCCACCAAAAACTAGGTTAATACTTATGTGGTGATGACTTCAAAATCCCTGTTAGTAACATGACTTCTTAAGTTCTAGACAGAGTTTCAACTGCTTTCTCAACCCATCCATCCGGATGCATAAACAAGCACTAGAGACTTTTAACCACTATGTTGCACCCATGGATCTTATGTTTGTGGACGCAAACATGTTCATCAGTATCATATCAATATGGAAAGCTTTTCAACCAAAAGGAGTCTTTTGGAGTAAACTTGTCTCTGGACATTTAATTTCTCCATTAGTTGCCTATAGAGTACAATTAAGCTTTACTAAATTTTTATTTTACTAAAATTCCTTTGTTTTGAATGAATTTCAATTAATTCCTTTCTACCTTTACAACAAAGATTTGATTTATTAATTGGTCTTATTTTGTTTCTTTTTGTCCATACCAAATTTTATCTATTGTAATTTTGCCCAAAGTAAAGGTGTTTTGTTTTTGTTTTGTCCTTGCAAGGCCCATTTTCCTGGGTTGAGACTTAAATGTCAATATTCCAATCAAAACAAAGTTTACTGGGTACAATTTTAGCATTATCCATTTTATTTTGTGTTATTTCTATTAGTATTCAAAATCAAATAGAAAAACAATTAATAGTTGTATTCATTTCATGGAGCTACCATCATTAATGAGGCAAATATGTAAGATTATAACGGGGTTAGAAATGAAAAGTGAAAACATCTTGTGTTGCTTGCTCACTGGCATCTCACTCTCAATGACTAACTCTGGATTCATCATCCTACCTAAAATCATTCGAGGAACTTAGCAGGGCATAATTAAAAAACTAATGCAATTCGTTAGCGTCTTCCCAAACCAAGACCCAGCCAACTTCTCTTTTATTTCTTAATATTCAGCTCACATGCCACCTTTTCTTGGGAACATTTCTGATAGTAGCTTCCCCCCCGATAATTATAACTTTTACTACAAATAATAGTCAATGTTATTGTGAATTTACTAAGCACCAGGCAAAAAAAATTTGATCATCCAAAGACTCTTATACAGTAGGTAAGTACTATTATTATTTGTGTTTATGAGAAGGGATGCTGAAGCTAGGAGAAGCACAGTGACTTGCCCAGGATCATGCAACCTATAATTGGAGCATCGGCATCTAAACTCAGATCTGTTGAACCCAGCGCCCAAGCTCTTAACCACTACAACATTCCCTTCCCTGTCATCCTATTCTTAACATATTTGATACACTATTATCATTTACTTAACTTTAATTTTTGCCCTACCAAACTGTGAACCCCTTGGAAACAATGTCATCTGTATACCCCCACAGTGCCTAATAAAAGTCTTCACATATCACAGGTGCTTAACATGTGCTTAAGACATAATTGGCTCTCTATAAATCCTGTTTAGAACCAATGGAATTTTCAAGACTCGGGTTAGAGTTTGTGAGTTCACCTCACAACGTTGCTGCCAGAATCTCTCTGGCTGTGACCCACAGCTCTGTCCCCAGGATCTCAGCTGTTCCTTAACATTAAGTTCTTTTCTTCACGTGTCCTACCTACTCCCGTGAGCAAGACTTGGCTTCTTTCTTGCTGCCCTATTCTTTCAGGCCTGAGGTCTTACTCCACTCTCCCTGCTCCTTCTGCTGGCTGGCCCTCTCCAGTGTCAAATCATTTCTAGCCAGTCTCCACCTACATGTCCTGTTTTTCTGCCTGTATATTAGGACACCCTTACCTTCCTGGTGCTTAGGACCTGTATTTAGGCTATTAGCAATTCTATACCAAATGGCCCGGGTGGTGGACTAAATCACCTTATCAAACCCCAAGCACTGAGTAGAAGAAACCTCATTCCCCAAGCATGGACAAGCCCGTGGGAAACCCCTAATTGCACACAACCACTATTCTCACCATAAGCCAGGAGCCTCCCACCTCCAATGTCATTACTGACCCAAATGATCACAGAGTCTGATGAAGGACACCACCACCCCTCTTCACAATTCTCTTGGGGTGAGGCAGTACCTTGAGGATGAGGGATCTATCTGAACAGAATCTCTTCAAATAGAAAACTGCACGAGAAAGGTTCTTAATCTTCCGGAAGGCAGAGATGCTGACTAGGTGCCAAGCCCAGTTTAGGCGAGGGGAAAGGTCTTCAAGAGGAGCTGGAGGCTGCCCAGCTGAATTGTTCATGGGAAATATAAGCTTGGCGCTCCCCCACGACTTAGAGCAGATGTTTTTGTGTGGAGGTGATGCTAAAGGTAGGGATGAGATGGAGAAAAGTGCAAAGTAAGGCAGAATTTAACACCTGTCCCACCCAGGTGAGGGAGCTAGTCATGTGGATATTTTCAGGCAAGTTTTCAAGGCAGAGGAAACAGCCAGTGCATTTCAGGAACACTCTTTTTTAACCAATGAGACAGAATATGGGAGTTTTTGCAATTGACTATGGTTGGCTGGTATGTCGCCTGGTTTATAAGAAAAGGAGGGGCAGACTTTGAGTTGTGATGATACTGGAGCTATCCTGTGTTGGCAGAGTTAAGGTCCTCTGCCCTTTATTTCATTATCTAAATGCCCCAGGAGCAGGTGGTGGCTGTAATGGGCGCAGTAGTCCAGATCCGGAGATAATGGGGTTTGGGTGAACCGAAGAGCAGTGGACTTGCTTTCAGCGAGCGGCAGATTCTCAGTTCTAGCCAACTGTTTCCATGTGGAAAATGAGCACTTAGTGTTGCCAGAGTTTTTGAAGACTCGCTGAATATTTATATTTTTAATGTGAAAAGTTTCCAAATTCTAAATTACTGTTTTAAACAAAATAGCTATGGGCCACATTCAGTCCAGCTGCAAGTTTGTGACCCTTGGGGCAGGCAAATTTGTAAGTTTTGAGCTTTGTAAAGGGGAAATCTACACATTAAAACAGAAGTAGCCCCACCGAGTAGCTCAGTTGGTTAGAGTGTCACTCTGATACACCAAGGTTACAGTTCGATGCCCAGTCAGGGCACAGAAGAATCAATCAGTGATTGCATAAATAAATGTGACAGCAAATCAATGTTTCTCTCTCTCTCTCTCTCTCTCTCTCTCTCTCTCTCTCTCTCTCTCTCATAAAGATATCCTCTGGTGTCCTGACTGGTTTGGCTCAGTGGATAGAGCATCAGCCTGCGGATTGAAGGGTCCCAGGCTCAATTCCAGTCAAGGGCATGTACCTTGGATGCAGGCACATCCCCAGTGGAGGGTGTGCAGGAGGCAACTGGTCGATGTTTCTCTCTCATCGATGTTTCTAACTCTCTATCGCTCTCCCTTCCTCTCTGTAAAAAATCAATAAAATATATTTTAAAAAAATAATATCCTCTGGTGATTAAAAAAGTAACACAATACATATGAGAATGCAAATGGTGTGAAAATGCAATCTCAAAATAATATCTGCAACCTCAAAGTAAAAATATGATCTACAAAAGAACTTACCACCTTGTGCATTCCTGCCAATTTAAATTTAAGGCCTAAACTTAAAGAGATTTGTTTTCAAACTTTAAAAAATTGATATTTTGCTGTATCATTAATCATGTCATGTTATACTTACCTGTTCATTCTTGGTGAGATAAGAAAGGGCAAAAAGAGGTACAGAAAGAAAATATAGGGGAAATCTACTCAGTTTAACCATGTGGCACATGCATATGTGTTTTGGAGAAGTGATGGGGGGATGGGAGTGCAGACTCAGGTGAAACTGGGGGGATTTCTGGGCAATGGAAAGGAGCCTTGTTGGGTAGTAACTGGAAGGAGGATGGATAGCAGCCAAAGTAGGTAGGTCTTTAAATGCAGACTCGAAGGAAACACTGTCATTTATTTATTTAAGATATTTACTTAAAATATGTTTTTAAAAGATTTTAGAAAGAGAGGGAGAGGAATAGAGAGAGAGAGAGATCAATTAGCTGCTTCCTGCATGCCGCCTTTGGGGATTGAGCCTGCAATCCGGGCATAGGTCCTAACCGGGAATTGAACCTGCAAACTCTTGGCTCATTGGTCAACATTCAACCACTGACCCACACCGGCTAGGCCCATTGTCATTTATTAAACAGTCAAACCGTGTTGGCTGGCAGTGACTTTCCATTGAGATATTGTATGATTTTATCAATTTGGAAGCACTTGGAGAAACACAGTAACAATGCCAGGATGCAGTTTTTAGACTTGACTAAAAAGAGAAAATAGCTACTGTATTTGTCTTAAACCATATGTGCTGCTGAAAGGCAAATAAATAATTCTGACGGAAATAAAGACTAATAAAGGTCTACATGATCATAAAATCTTTTGAGTGGCCACTTCAGTAAGTGGCAGGCTGCAATGTGGACATGAATATATGCAGATCCGCCCAAGACTGTTAGGAATGTGTAAGACATGCTTGGGGTGGAGCAAAGTTCAGAGAAGCATCCCTGAAATCTGTAGTTTTGGCTTCCAAAGAATGTGAAGAGGCATATTTACTGCAGGGATTCGGCTGCAGTGAGGACCCAAGTTTTCACTTTCCTGGGCAGCATTTACCCAGATGCTCAAGTGGCAAATGTCTCGTTCTGGAGCACAGAATTGCTTATTGAATTAAACAAATTGGTTTCGGATCCATTCCGGTTTACTGGATGGTAAAGCTGAAACTCTTTTCTGAGTAAATAGATTTCAGTGCAAGAGTTCTGGCAGAAAGTGTAGTGATAAATAGTGTAAGAAATCCAGATGACTTGGGGAAAGGACATCTGGTAGAAATGTGTATCATTAAACTTTTCAATGTGGTTTTAAACGAGGCTTGGCTTTAGAGGGAGGCATTTTGTTTATCTACCTTGACGAACACAAAGATGCCTTCTGGCAGAACATTTGGTGAGTGCAGAGAGGTTTAATTTAGTTCCATAATGTTGCGTCAGATAGGTTTCCAGGGACCATTGCTAAAATGTATACCTAACAGAATCTTAAGAAAACTTAGGCTTTAATCTACTTTGAACAGAGAAGGATGCAATGTGATTGACCTTTGGGTATGTGGATTGCCTGTGTAAGGTTCCCCCCAGACACACTGGAAAAAAAAAAAAAAAAAAACTCAAGAGCTGAATGTGTTTCCTGTGAAAACCATAAGGGTCCTTGAGGGAACATGTATTTTGCTTCTGATTGATGACAGGAATGAGTTGAATGAATCAGTGGACATGAGAGAGAAACTCTCTGGTGAAAACCACAGATCCATGACCCAGAAAACATATGTGGTAAGCAAACTTAATTTCTCAAGGGCTGTCTTCTTAGGGAAGAGACAGTTTTTGAAAAGTGTGTGTGTGTGTGTGTGTGTGTGTGTGTGTGTGTGTGTGTATATATATATATATATATATATATATATATATGGCATAAGGATTATTTTTGAGGCATTGTTCAGTGTTTTCCACTAGCTATCAAATATAAACTGTATACCACACTCCAGATTGCACTCAGTATGTTTGGCACCAGTAGAATGTTTGGCGGTCCTCTGGGTGAACAATCTCAGCTTGGAAGGTGTTGAGGCATAGCAGTGTTTTATAAAGATGCCAAGGGAAGCCAAGGAGGTTTAAATGGAAACTGGAGGTTGGGTGTGATACTGACAGCTATTGCTGGTTCGTAAGAGGTAGAGAACAGTGATTACAGATTGTACCCTCTAACCCCAACCCAAGGCATAGCCTATTCTTTAATAGAGGAGTATGTTGCCTAACTGTAGCTCCCATGTCCTTTAGTGCTTAATGTCAGACATTAAAACAAATGACAATATTCCTGGGCATATTAGGATGAATGGAAACTTTTTGGTTTGGCTGGAAAAGAGACAACAAGAAAGGGGAGTGTTCTGGTAATGAATCCTTTGAATATCATGCTTCAGCATTTGGATTTTACTCCATTGCCAGTTGGGAGCAAATAAAAAGGTTTGTAGGAAGGAGTGACATCATCAATCTTTGTTTTTGTAAATATCATCTGGTGGCAGTTTGGGAGGATGTTGTCACAACTGAAGTCAAAGATGGAAGGGCCCTAGGCAGTGAGAGTGAGAATGGAAATGAGGGATATTTGAGAGACATTCACTTAGGACATTAACAGAAGTTTTCAGGAAGCTTAGCTGAACGAAGTAGATCCTACACAATAACTTCTTTATTGGGTTGGCATTGAAAATCAACCTCAAATAGAAAAGCTAATTAATTTTAGACATACAATTGTCTTATTCACTTTTAAAGGCAGCGAGGTTGGGAGTTTTTCCTTTACGAACAAAAAGTGAGAACAACTGAATCCAGTGGAAATGAAATGATACCTATTTTCACTCTACTGGGATCAAGGTCTTTTCATAAAAGGCACTTGAAGGCTGACCATGCTTCACTTGGACAGTTTAAGAAGACACAGCACGTATTTGAAGGGTCCACGCCTAGTTAAGCTCCAGCTGTACTAATGCTCCACCCAGCTGTTAGTGTCCCCACTTGTACAATTGGGGTGACTGTTGATTGCTGGGAGAAAACAGAGTGAATGATTAACCTTGGGCCAGGGAGAAACTTTTAGGCTTTATTCCTTTTCAAGGCTGTAAGATAATAAACACAGGTATACTTTAAATATCAGGGAAGAAAGTGGTGTATGGACTCTGGAATCAGAATGCTTGCCTTCAAATCCCAGTCTTCTGCTCTTCCTGGCTGTGGAATCTTAGACAAACCACTTACTACCTCAAAATCTCTGTTTCCTAAAAATAGTAATAGTACTATTACTACTGTAATATGGGAATAGTAGTAGTACGAAGTCATAGAGTTACTGTGATGATCACATAAGGAAATCCTCAAAAAGTGGTGGTCAGCTCAATAATTGCAGCTACCGCCCTAGTTGGTATGGCTCAGTTGGTTAAGCATTGTCCCATGCACTGAGAGGTCATGGGTTCTCACGGGTTCGGTTCCCAGTCAGGGCACAGGCTGGTTTGATCCCCAGAAGGGGTGTGCAGGAGGCAGCTAATTGATGTTTCTCTCAGATTGATGTTTCTCTTCCTCTCTCCTCCTCCCTCTCTCTAAAATCAATTTAAAAAAATATGCCTGCCTTCTGAAGGTGTTTGAGTTGGGGGACCCCTGTGCCAAGCCCCCAAATGCCATTATTATTCCCATATCTGGCCAAGGCTGGTGAGAAAATAGAATACTGCATTATATTTCTCTTACTTCTCTCTTTTATTTATTCTCCTCCCCCCCACCCCCCACCCCAGAAATCTACAGCATCTTCCTATTTTTAAAAAATCTATTTTTTATTGATTTCAGAGAGGAAAGGAGAGGGAGAGACATCAATGATGAGAAAGAATCATTAATTGGCTGCCTTCTGCATGCTCTCCACTGGGGATCAAGCCCACAACCCAGGCATGTCCCCTTAGACTGGAATTGAACCGGGACCCTTCAGTCCACAGGCTGATGCTCTATCCACTGAGCCAAACTGGCTAGGACTACTTCTCTCTTTTAAAAGAGCAATTTACTCACCTTTGAAGGATATAGTCTAACCTTGTCCAGGTAGTTCAGTTGGTTGGAGCGTTGTCCCAATACACCAAGGTTGCGGGTTCAATCCTAGGTCAGGGCACATACAAGAATCAACCAATGAATGCATAAATAAGTGAAACAACAAATTCATCTCTCTCTCTCTCTCTCAAATCAAGAAATGAAATAGTAATTTCATCTTTAAAAAAAATAAAGGATATAATCTAGGTCATTATCTCACTCCTCTCCAAAGTCTGGGGAAGAACCACCATCATTGACGATATATTTCAAAGCCTTGCTTATCGCAACAAGAAACCCCCAAATCAGTATTTCCTTGAAAAAGGATTTCTATGTGATGGGTAATTTTTTAGCAGGAGGAACGTGGGCACTGAATTTGAAAACCTTGATGGCACAGGACTTCTGGAACTTTATTTTTATGGGGAATGACTTGATAGCTACTGGAGATCTCAATTTATATTTTTGATCTTTTCATTCCAACAATCAAAATTAAAGAGTTAATCCTTTTCAATGGCCTCTGGGCAGTGTTATGACTCCTAAAGAACTGACTTTGGAAGCAGCAGACACAACAGGGTCCCTAACAGTTCACAAAACATCTCATAGAAAGATACCACCGTGGCTTAACCATTGTTTTAAAAGTTGACCATGACTATGTTTGTGTAAGTCTAGAATCCTTACCATGACCTGAAATCTCTGCAGTCAGAGCTATGCTTCAGAAAAGTCAGGGGTACAGAGTGGGAATTTGTGCCTCTGTCACAATATACCTTTGTTTTCTATTTCATCATGACTTGGCACTAAAGATGTTTTGGTTCTCAATCACACGTTGTCAGTGACATTTACAGAAGTCTCGGGGCAAGGTATTTCCTTTCTTAAAGAGAAGGCTCTTGTTCTAAAGGAAAAGGAACAATAGTCAAGGAACTTACAGATCATATTGAAGTTATAGGCACCTCACAAAACAATACTGTTCATCACTCAAAGAAGTAGTAAGTGAACTTGGTGAGGGGGCAGATGGGAAACTTGTTTTGATAGCAACAGTCATGTTTATTCAACAGGACAGCAAAAAAAAAAAAAGTGGAGGGAGGCGGGAAAAGCAACATTTCTAAAACTTCCTCCCATTCATACAAGATTGTGCCTGAAAATATCGTTGCCTTTTTTCTCCCCTCGGAGGAGATAGGAGCGAGTACAGGATGAAATGTAGAAGTGAAAAATAAAGTTAAACCAAGTTGAAAGGTAATAATCAAACAATTGGGCCCCAGAATTATCACTGTGATAGTTTAGAAGACAGACATCATTAACACTTTTAGTTATTTTATGGTAATGAAAACAAAAGGAGCCACCTCAGACCTCCACTTTGTCGTGGTCAGTCTATATTTGGACTAGCTTGTTGAGGTCTGCAAAACCGATTTGGAGAAGACCACTGGAAAACTAAAGCAGTGAAAAAGACAGGAGTGAAGAGACTGCAGGAACTTGAGATGATGGCTTTGTTGGAATGGTTAAAGAAATCAGTGGCCGAAACCGGTTTGGCTCAGTGGATAGAGCGTCGGCCTGTGGACTGAGGGGTCCCGGGTTCGATTCCGGTCAAGGGCATGTACCTTGGTTGCGGGCACATCCCCAGTGGGAGGTGTGCAGGAGGCAGCTGATCGATGTTTCTCTCTCATCGATGTTTCTAACTCTCTATCTCTCTCCCTTCCTCTCTGTAAAAAAATCAATAAAATATATATATATATAAAAAAAAGAAATCAGTGAAAAAGGAAGACTTAAGGAGTCTGACAGCCATTTTCAGACACTTGAAGATAAGGAAAAAGTAAGGTGTTTATTCTGTGTTTTTCCAGTGTTGGAGCTAGGGCCAAAAATGTTGGCCTAATACCCAGGAAAATGTTGGCTTATTAGAAGCAAGAACTGATCAAATTAGAGAATGTTAAAAACCTACAGCACAACAAACCAAACAGACAGATTGCATTGCGTGGGCTCTATGGGGGTTCAGGCACTGAATGGTTGCTGAATGGGGATCCTACAGAAGGCAGTGATGCATGTGTGAACGGGACCTTTAACGTCATCCTTTAGGGACAAGAATCTGTGACAACAGATATTATTTTTGAGTCCTTATTCTCTACTGATTAGAAAACTGAAGGTGAGGAAAATTAAAGAACTTGCAAAGGCCACTTGGTTGGCAAGTTGACATGGTTAGAATTCTTATCCAAATTTCTAAACGCTCAGGTTCTTAACTGCTGTAAGCACCCAAAGCACAGAAATCCTCTCTGATGCTGATGTAGAGAATACTTCTACTGTGTGTTTCCCCCTAGAGCTGTCCCTGTGGCTTAATGAAGAAAAACCTGAAACAAAAACAATGAACCCCTCTTCCCTGCAAATGAGGGTGGCTAGATAGGAGAGAGCTGAGAATGGTCTCGGAAAGAGAAAGCTGCTCGGTTCTTCCTTTGCCTCTTCCTCACCACTCCTCACCTCCAGGCCTAGGGGAGCCAGCGTTTGAGAACAGCTTTGGACGTTGTGCTCCTGTCACACCTGTGTCAGAGGCCCACACTCACCCGAATCTCTGCTACCCCTGGGGCTGGCTCTGACTCTCCTGCTAAAGTCACGGCAAAATGCGGGAAAGTGAAGAACCACACTGCCAGGCCAGGAACCTGAGCCAGCCTCCATCTTGCCCACAGCAGCTGGATGCTGAAGCTGTTCAGGCGCACGCATAGCCTTTACTGCCCCACAGCAGGTTAAACCCCAAGCCTCCTTTTGGTCTCCCGTGATGAACTCGACTGGACATGAGCCTACAGGCCTGCATTTGCCCAAGCACCTCTCCTTTCCTCCCGGAGCCCACTGTGGCTTCTTGGCCTTCGAAGGGCAAGGGTAGTTTCAAATAGTGTATATCCAGGTCCCTGGCTTAACCCTTCAGGCACAGGACACGGATGAGACTGAAGCAAATAAAAGAAGTGAAAGAAAACTTGTAACTCAGTTTCTAGTTTCGGTCAAAGCCCTCCAATCAAACCCCACTGTGAGGCCTTCAGGACTCTGGGTTCATTATGGGGAAGGTGCCCTTTAGTGGTTGGCATGACCCACTGTCACAGCTTGAGATTTCCCCCATGCTCTTCAGTGTCAGTTTCTTATTAAAATAAAATAAACGAGCCCTGGCCAGGTAGCCCCATTGGTTAGAGCATCGTCCCAATGCGCCAAGGTTGTGGGTTCAATCCCAGGTCAGGGCACATACAGGAGGCACCAAAAGTGCATAAATGGGTGGAACAACAAATCGATGCTCCTCTCTCTCTCTCTCTCTCTCTCTCTCTCTCTCTCTCTCCTTTTCTCTCTCTCAAATCAATAAATAAAAATTTAAGGACAAAACAAAATGAGCTATTTTATCTCAGGATACTACTGTGGGCAGTTTGTGGCCCATCTCTGAAAATCTGAACACCTCACTCTATACATTCAGGAATTCCTTTACAATTTTCCCAGCTGTGGGAATATTTTCTTCTTAGTTTCCCCCTTGGTCCACCCAAAAGTTCAGATCGCATGACATAGGACCAAGATTAGGGTGAGGCAAGTGAGGTTGGGTCATGCAAATAGTCTAATCCTGACTTCATTGAAGATTTTGATCTATTGTTCAGCATGGATTTCTTTTGCATTAAGTGAGATTACTAAGCGTTTGGGCACCTGTGAAAATTTTGCCTTGATCACCTCACCCTAGTTCTCCACCTGCCATAACACTTGACCCATTTAAGTCCACGGGTACTAGGTAGCCTGGTATGGTGAGAGCTTGTTTGGAGGTTCTAGCAGGGGAGCACAGCTACTCGTATACTCCTGACTGAAGACCGGTCCTCTCCTGGGAGGGGGGGGAAGAAGGTCGTTCTCTTCTACCGAGTGCGAAGCTTTGGGAGGGACGCACATGGATCGGTGAGGGAGGAGGGGGCACCCGCCTAGCCAGCCAGATCAGCCTAATCAACCCTGGAGATCAATGGGGTGACAGATGTCGCAGCCAGATCGCCCTCACATTCTAGCCTGGTGTGTTGAAAGGACATGGGACCTCAGGAGAGATGGTTCTAAGTTTTAGCTCTGAGTGTCATTAGCTGCATGACTTTGGATGAGTCACCTTCCCACGTGGGACCCCAGGTGCCTCATCTGGAAAAGACAGATTGACGTGCAGTTTTGCATTTATGAGAAGCTCAAGTGTGACAGGTCAATGTATTCTAGCTCTTTTACTACTCTCTGTGCCTCCGAGTAGCACTAAATCCAGTACTTTGCACAGAGTGGGCATTCAAAAAATGTCTTCTAGTAGTATTATTACTTTTTGCACATTGGACCCAAAATATGGACCAAGGTCCAAAACAAAAGGCCTACACAGATTAAAAACATTCTGCAAATGAAAACAAAACCTCCCCAAACAAGAATATTGTCCCTCCCTCATTCCTCCCTGAGAAAGGAATGAATTTTAGGTCATTGCTCTATCTAATTCATTTAAGTATGGCTGCTCCCCGCGCCCCCCCCCCCCCCCGCCCCCCGAATATATTCAATTCAAATACTTCAGGTTATGAGCGAACCGGACTTGTGTAATCACTCAGTCCTCTGGGACTTCTTTTCATTTAAAGATACCAGTACCACCCTAATGAGTCACATTTCATAAAATGTAACATCTGTGAGAAAAGGTTATAAACATGCAGCAGTGCCCAAAAAACAGCTGTAGAGCTGCAGAGGCAACAGGATCTCCACTTCTTAACTAGCTCTTCTTACTGAAGTCTGCGTAACTAGAAAGCAGGGGGAGAGAACATTTGTGCATATAGCTCAAACCCCTTTTATTTTCTCCTCTTCCTTTCTTGATATCAAAGAAAGGGAGGGAGGGAGGAAGAGAGTAAGGGGAGGGAGAAAGACAAGGAAGAAGGAAGGGGGGGAGCAAAAGATACTGGTTCCATGGTGAAACACATGACTGTATTTTAAGAGCTCTTTTCTTTATACTGGAAGCTCATTTTCACTTTTGCCATCTTTTCCATTTACTTACCCTCTGACCAGAGGTAAAAATTCAAGGAAAGAACCACTTCTGAGACCCCTTAACTATATTATTTTGCAAATTGGTTCTGGGCACAGTACGTTTGCAGTAAATAATGTTAATTTATTTAATATCTCTGTTTCATATTTGATACCATGCAACCTTGTCTCAGAAATGGAGGTCTGGTACTTGAGGAAAAGAAAAGTGACTTCTAAAGGTCACTAAAGTACGGTGGTTTATAAGAAAGAATGGATGTACGCATGTGTCTGTACTGTCCCGATGGTCCCAGTATTTTGAATAAGTCAAAGCCAAGGGTTTCTCCAAGGTATTCAAGTCCAAGAAAGTAATCAGAAAATATCTTGGCACCTGTACAAGTAATACAATATTCCTTCACTGAAGCACAGTTGCAAGCAGTTTCGTTCCTGATAGGACACTTGGAAGGAACTCAGTGACAATCCACTTGATACAATAAAATTTCTTTTTAAAAATTCTACTTTTAAAGTTCCTATAGCTTTTCTGCTTTTCACAGAGTTTTCTCTAACAAGGCAAAGTCAGACAAACCATTTTGATCTAAAGTCTGATTCCCCGAAACGGTGTTCAATAACTTCTGACTAGTTATTAAAAAGCAAAAAAGCTTGGCAATTCTAAGCTCATCTTTAAAACCACCTAAGAAGAGTCAGATTAATAGTAAACACAGACATCTTGAATTGAAGACACTTTAGTTTAGCTTGCTTTCAAGATAATGTTTTGAAGGTTCTGAAAAGAGAAATTCACAATAGCCAGTCTAAGACTTCTAAAAAAAATCCAATTTTCCCGTACTGACCTGGAGAATGGGATGGGAAGGCAGTGTCCAGAGGATTCTTCAGAAATTACCTGTCTTCGGCCACTTCAAAAGTCACTTGTTAAGCAACACTTGCACTGAACTCTATGCCAGTTACAGTACTAAGCACATCATCTTCTCCGACAGGTTTTCCTAGCTGATGATATGCTTAAGCAACAGTTACAGGCCCTGAATTATTTTGCTAAAATGGATTTGGTAGGCCTATATTAAAGAGATCCGTAATAAGGACTAATGGCTTATTCAGTGCCTTTTAACCATCCATGCATGAGAAGGAAGTCAATGTGATTTGCCCGGGAAGCATGCCAATCAACTGCCTTCACTTGCATTTCCATGGGATGTACACTACTAGTCATGGAAGGCAAAGATTAGTGTCTTTGGTGACCTGTTCTGCCATAAGACATGCTAAATTTCTGCCCAAATACAAGCTTTCTCCTTGACCATGAATGAGTTCAATGTGAGTCAAGAAAGAGATGTGACAGCTTAAATCATAATCATAATCAAAAGTAAATTTAGCCCCGGCTGGTTTTTCTTGGCCCGAGGATCGAAGGGTGGAGGGTTTGATTCCTGGTTAAGGGCAGGTACCCTGGGTGCAGGTTCGATCCCCAACCCAGTCAGGGTGCATATGAGAGGCAATCAATCAATCGATGTGTTTCTCACTTGAATGCTTCTCTCTCTCTCCCCCTCCTCCCTCCATTCCACTCTCTCTAAAAATCAATGGGAAAAATATCCTCAGGTGAGGATTTAAAGAAAAAAGTAAAGTTTCCTTGAGCTTTTTAATAGAAATGGGGGAGTATTTCTCCAACTCTACTGGAACTGGTAAGACTGCACCTGGGGGTATTGTATTCTTTTCTGGGAATTATAATGTGAGAGGAACAATGATAAACTGGAGCATGTCCAGAAGAGAGGGAACATGATGGAGAGAAAACTTTAAACTATGTCATGTGGTGAGCATTGAATGAACTGGTGGAAGCTATTTATCTTGGAAAAGAAAGGGCAGGGTCACTTCTTCAAATGTTTCAAGGGCTAGCATAGAGAAGAGGGTTTTATCTGCCAGAGTGTAAAACTAAAGAAACCTTTAGCTCAATATAAGGCAAAACTTTCTAAAGATTATAGTCGTTTTAAATGGGCATTTATTCATTTAATAAATATTTACTGAGCACCTACTACGTGTTCTAGGCCCTAGAGATACAGTAGTGAATAGCAGTGGAAAGAACCCATAGAATTTTCATTCTCAGACAAAACTGTGTCAGCTAATGGCACATTTCTTATAACTGGAGATGTTTAAAGAGGCAACTAGAAATTGAGGATTTTGTAACAGGAAATGAGGAATTAAACATGACTGGACTTGATGATGTCTAAAGTTCTGCCAACCCTGAAATTATGTTGTGGTTACTCTAATGTTATAGTGATAAAGTTTGATGGCTCTCCTGGCTATTGGTCAGGATGTACAGTTCTATTATGTGGCTTAGCCAGTCCTCTATCAATCAATGCATATACACAGTGATGCCTCTGCTAAGTTTCTTAGAGAGATTGGGTGGCAAAGAGGGTAAAGAGAGGACACTAGAAAATTTCTTCCATATGTAATGAACAGAGAAGGAAAACAATTTTCCTCATGTCCAATATTTAGCCCCAAAGAGCTGGTTGCCATTTCTGTTACTGTTATTCTTTTTCTTTTCTCTGTAATTCTTTTTTTAAAAATTTTATTTACTGATTTCTAGAAAGACAGAGGAAGAGAGAGAGAGAGAGCGAGAAAGCGAGAGAGCGAGAGAGAGAAACATCAATTTGTTGTTACACCTATTTATACATTCACTGGTTACTTCTTGCATGTGCCCTGACTGGTGGTCAACCCTTCAACCTTGGTACATTGGGATGATGCTCCAACCAACTGAGCCACCTGGCCAGGGTTGCTTTTATTCTTTTTCTTCAACTTGCCATTATTAGTTGGGGAATGTGAGTTCTCTCTTTGAAAGAGGGTGGACTCAGCATAGCTAAAGATCATAGATTCAGAGTCTGTTTAACTGGATGAGATGTTGGAGATACATGAGAAAACAGAAAGGCAGCAAACACTTTAAAAGACCTGAATACTAAAGATAGAAGCACTAATAACAACTGTTATTTTAGGCAGAATATCTACTTTGGAACAGCAAACTTTTATACAGAATGAAGTAGAACTTTTAGAAATTGCAAAGTTAATATTGAAATTTAATTTAATGGATGTACAAAATAGTAGCTTAGACCCAGATGAAGAGAGAATGTATGCCGTGCCAGCACAGCCAAGGGTTCAGTGAGCCTGAGGAAGGGTGGTGACGGATTAAAGAAAAGATGGACAAACAGAATATAGCTGGGGCTCGGTGGATCTCCTGTGCCTGGATGAGGCCACAGAGAAGGTTCCAGCTAGCAAGCTGAGGCTTTATTTTATAGTTAGAGAAAAACAAGGTAGTGGTCAACATAGTTATGATGTTCTTGTGAGTTTCACTTGTTTTGGCAGCACTTGCTGCACCTCCCACAGCCCATTAGTTACCTAGGAAGGAACTAGGGGGCAGCCATAAGGTCAAGCTTAATTATGCTAAGAGGGCTCTGCCCTCTAAGCTGGGACTTGTTTATGACTCTGCCACAGGTCAGTCTGAGGCTTAACTCCAGAGCCGCTCCCTACAAGAATGTAAACTAGAAGATTTATCTGAAGAAGTTACCCAAAGTGTAACACAGAGAGACAATGATATAGAAAATATGAAAGAAAGAAAAAGCTAAAAATTGAGGAGTAGAAAATAAGAAAGTCTAACATATCAAATCAAATCAAAACTTCAAAAGGGGATAAAGCCTTGGTTACCAGGTGGTTAAAATGAGTCCACAATCAGAAGTTGGGCCTCTAGTTATAAAACAATGCCCATAATATTCCTGATCAAGACAGAGGATGATTGATTTGGGTTTCATTCAATCTGGTAATTCTCAGATGTGTCAAAATGTCCTCTGGAGTTCAGAAGGGCACACTTATGTCTCAATAGCACCCAGAGGCTTGGTCACATCTTTGGACTGGGAAGAACGGTCATCTTGAAAACAGGGTCTCTCTGATTTGCACCTAAATATGGAGCAACTAACACCATAAGCGAATAAAATTGGAAGACAGAACTCATCTTAGAATGAAATCATGACCATGATTATGAGACCTTGTGCAGAATTATGAAATGCTTGTAAATGTCTCATATTGATCATGTTTCTATTATTGACTCTTCCCTAATGATTTATAGTAAAGTCCTTAAGATAAAAATAAATATTTGTGGAGCAAAGAATATGGAAGTTGGACACTAGCTTGTTTGGCTAAGTGGATAGATAGAGTGTCAACCTGTGGACTGAAGGGTCCCGGGTTCAATTCTGGTCAAGGGCATATACCTTAGTTGCAGGTTCCCAGCCCTGGTCAGGCCGTGCAGCAGGCAACCAATCGATTTGTCTCTCTCACGTCGGTGTTTCTCTCTGTCTCTCCCTCTCCCTTTCACTCTCTCTAAAAATCAATGGAAAAAATATCCTGAGGTAAGGATTAAAAAAGAAAAAAAAGAATATGGAAGTCGGAGAGATTTGTGACCAGAGAAGTGGGTAGGAGAGTCAGCTTCTGAGAGACAGGGAAGGGTCTTGAGTACCTGGGTCCCCTCCAGGATAAGAAGACAATGGAAGCTGGTTGAAGCCTGTTCTGACTGCATAGAAAGAGACAAGTGGGATCCTCCAACTAAACAGCCACTGCAGTCTGCACAACTCTGCTCCTTACTATATTCAGGTATCAAATGAGCGTACAGGTAGATCCTTCCTAAAGACTAGGATAGGAAAGTAGTAGCTCAAAAGCTGGGTGGAGTTACATTTCTTACAATATGGTTATTAGATATTCTCTAAAATCTCTAATAGCAGTGGAAAAGAGGTGAAAATCATCTTTTTAAATGTATACCTGACCTAGCAAGAAAGGAAGTAAAATCCTTAATGGCCTGAACTGAAATGGGAGCAAGAATCCAGAGAAATATCAAAGCCGTTGGCTGTCCTATGGCCCATGTGGCCTTTCCTTTATTGTTACCACCATGTAAAGTGCAGAAGGTAAAATGTTGGACCTGGAAATTTCCTGAAATGCTTCGAACCAATAACTCTCCAAGTGTTTGGTGAAGGGCTCATGTGCATGTTAGGGTCCCAATTTCAACTCGGCCTTAGCCATCACTTTCTACTTGCACAGAGTCACAAGTTATCCAGAGATGAGAGGTTAGGGCCTTTTCGGGTCTTAGCAATGCACAGAGTCCTGGACGTGAGCACACCCCTATACATGAATGTGGCCTTTTTGATTCCAGGGTATATGTCAGAGCTTTTCAAAGCCCCTCTGTATGTCTCATTCTCCAATTTCTCTTTCAAAGCTTTTGGTTAGTTTAATGCCTTGCCCCAACTGGTATCCGTCACCTCAGGCAGCTGCAAAGTTAAGTAATTGCCTGTAATTATTTTTGACAAATGCTTATGGCTAAAAAGCTTTTCACACTGGTTAAGCTCTGAGTTAGGTCAAATATAGACAGCTTGCAAGTGAGGTTTTTTAGGGAGCCACCAGACAGGTCATATAATAATTCTCTGGAAATGAAGCTTTGATGGAGCTCTAGCTCCTTTCTGTTGTTTTCAGTGGCTGCCAGGCTGCTGGTTGTCACCTAGAATGCAGGCTGTTAGTTTTAACGAATATCCCAAAGCAGCCCGGCCAGCATGGCTCAGTGCTTGACTGCTGACCTATGAACCAGGAGGTCACGGTTCGATTCCCGGTCAGGGCACATGCCTGGGTTGCAGGCTTGAACCCCATAGTGGGGCATGCAGGAGGCCCCACATCTCTCATCACTGATGTTTCTATCTCTCTCTATTTCCTCTCTGAAATATATATATATATATATATTTCCTCCCTCCCTTCCTTCCTTCCTTCCTTCCTTCCTTCCTTCCTTCCTTCCTTCCTTCCTTCCTTCTCTCGCTTTTTAAATTAACACTCCTCAATTGTTGCTAGCCTGTGGGTAATTTCCAGAGTTCTAAAAAAGCTGATTCTGATTGTTTTGCCAGTTTCTTGTTGCTTTTGTGGAGGAAAGAATTTTTTGAGGTCCTTACTTTGCTATTTTCACTAATGTCACCTCAATAGGGAGTTTGAATAGGCATACTTGATGCATCTGGAAACCACTCGGCCCAAATAGCATGGTGCTTTTTTATTTTTAAATATTTTTATTGATTTCAGAGGGGAAGGGAGAGGGAAAGAGAGATAAAAACATCAATGATGAGAGAGAATCATTGATCGGCTTGCCTCCTGCATGCCCCACACTGAGGACCAAGCATGTGCCCTTGACCAGAATCGAACCTGGGACCCTTCAGTCTGCAGGCCAATGCTCTATCCACTGAGACAGACCTCCTAGGGCAGCATGGTATTCTTTAAAAAAATTAGGCTTATGAAATTTAAGAAGAGGAATAGTTAAACTCCTGTGGAAAATGTACATTGTTCTACCACTTCCTTCTCCTTCCTAAACTTGCTTTAAGTCTAGAGACTATAAAAATGAATGAATGAATGAACGAATGAATGCATGGGCCAATAAATCAACTGCATTTGTGGCTCACTAAAACGTCCAGTACAGGGATTTGCAGAGAAAGGGCACTCAAGGAATGGTGCTGAATCAAAATAGACTGGCTCAAAACAGGCAAAAATTTTTTCTTCTCTATTATATCTTATCCTGCTCATAACATTAAATCTCCAGTTTTATATTTATCCCATATAAAATTGTGTAATCTTTTATCATGAATGCTTCCCACTTAATTTTTATGGGGTATATCTTAGTTTGGGTAGAAAATGAGTCGTGTCATATAGTTTTAACAGTAAATTTTTTCCATACAAGAAAGGAACAAAGGAACCAGGAGGGACAGAAGAAAGGAGGAAGGGAAGAAGATATTCTTGCCAGTTGTCAAGGTGTTGGCCACTGGCAAATTGCAAAAGTATTTTGACTAATATGCAGCAGAGATATAATTATTTTCCATCAGAAAACTCTTAACTAGCTCAATTGAAGGACAGTAGTTAAAGAAGCCTATTTGGAAAGGATCCAAAAAGATTGTTGTGTCTTTCTTAATTTGTTATAATGAATGAGTCATAATATTTTAAGAGGATTAAAGCTGCTTATAATGAGAGTGCTACATTTAAAGGACTAAGGAAGCTTTAGGAACAATATAATATGATTGTAATACAATATAATATGATGGGCTAAGATAACGTGATTCTTCCATTTCTTGTTCTTACAAGCAAATTACAAAACAAAATACTAAGTGGCTTTTAATTTTGTTTCATTCTTTGTCAGAAGATGTGACGATGAAATAGAACCTGGTTACACACACACACACACACACACACACACACACACACACACTGAGTTAACTCAATTTTATGCCATAAATTGTTATAATAAATCATTTTATATCCTTACTTCTCTAATGATTCTATTTAATTAATAATGAATATAAAAGTAGGACTTCAATTAGTACTCCAGCAAACACAGCCCACATCTTTTAAAATTGGTTTATCTTCATTAAGTACTTAACATCATCTAAGAAAAGGCAAATGGTATTTTTCTCAGTTCTTATGACATCGTCGTATGACTTTCCAATTTGGAAAACACTCGGAAAAGTAGGAAGGGTCTTCAAGACATAAGGCCTGGTCTCTTTAGAAAATCTTTGTCACAGAAAAACAAATAGAGGGGTTATTCCGGATTAAAAGAGAAAAGATACAAAAACGGAATGTAATATGTAACCACTGATCAGGGGTGGGCAAACTTTTTGACTCGAGGGCCACAATGGGTTCTTAAACTGGACCGGAGGGCCGGAACAAAAGCATGGATGGAGTGTTTGTGTGAACTAATATAAATTCAAAGTAAACATCATTACATAAACGGGTACGGTCTTTTTTTCTTTTTTTTTAGTTTTATTCATTTCAAACAGGCCGGATCCGGCCCGCGGGCCGTAGTTTGCCCACGGCTGGATTAGACACTAATTTTTAAAAGCTATGAAAGATATTTTGAGAATAATTGTGGAAATTTGATATGAGTTGGATATAGTTAAGAACATATTTTTCAGCCCTAGCCAGGTGGCTCTGTTGGTTGGAGTGCTGTCCCCTACACCAAAAGGTTGCAGGTTTGATTCCTGGTCAGGGCACATACCTATGTTGCAGGTTCAATCACAGTCAGGGAGCATACAGGAGGCAACTGATCGATAAGTTTCTCTCTCACATCAATGTTTCTCTCTCTCTTTCTCTCTCACATCAATGTTTCTCTCTCTCTAAGAAAAAATGTATTTTTCAGCTCTGGCTAGGTAGCTCAGTTAAGAGTCTGATCTCTGGTTGTACATACAAGAAGAAAGCAATGAGTGGGACAAGAAAATTGGTGTTTCTCCCTTCCTCTCTCTCTGTTTCTCCCTTCCTCTCTCTCTGTTTCTCCCTTCCTCTCTCTCTGTTTCTCCCTTCCTCTCTCTCTGTTTCTCCCTTCCTCTCTCTCTCTTTCTCTCCCTCTCTCCCTCCCTCTCTCAAAAATCACTAAACAAAAAAATGTTTAAGTATTTTCTTAGGAGTGTTAATGATATTGTTTTGTAGAACATTCTTTTTTGGGAAGTGCATGCTGAAGTTTTTAGGGCTGGGTCTACAACTTGCTTTCAAAAGATTCAGAAAAAATATACATATCATAGTTGTCAAGCTGGGAATGTATAACCTGATTTTTATCATGAAATGTGGTGAATAGCAATATATTTCCTCCTTCAAGGAAAAACTTACTGCCCTAGGCCCTGGGAGAGCAGTCAAGAGCAGCCTCCAGCTAGCAGCTCTCATGGGACTGCTGCTACTACATATAGTGCCCCACCTTTGTCCAAGGTCATGCCCTTCAATGATTATTGAAATGGAAGTGCAAAGGCTCGGCCATTTTGGCCCAATGGGAGACAATTCTGAAGGGTCAATTTTAGCTTTAGAATTGGCTATGGCTGTCAATCCTACCCTGCAGCTCAATTTCTCCCCCTGCCCAGTTGTCCCCCACCCACCCACCTTCCTTTCACACATAGATATAGACCCTAAGGGCACAATCTAATAAATATTTGACCATTAAACTCTGTCCCAGAGTCTTCTAGGATAACTCAACCTGTCACACGGATGGACATCAAATAACCTCCAAATGAAGAATTTGTTTTTTAAAGTTTTGTTTCCCTAAAAAATGCCAATGTCACAAAGAAAGGCTGGGGAAATGTTCCATATTAAAATAAACTAAAGAGGCATGACAACTAAATGCAACATATGATGCTGGGCTGCATCCTGTACTGGAGACAAATTGAATGCCCAAAGAGCATTATTGGATCAGTTGACAAAATTGGAATATGGATTGTAGTTTAGATAAAAAATATTGAATCAATTTTAAATTTCCTGTAATTGATAAGTGTACAGTGGTTATGTAAAAGAATGTCCCTGTTTTCACAAATGGACACTGAAATATATAGGGGAAAGGAGCGTGATATTTTCAACTTCCTCTGAAATGGTCTGAGAAACTACATACAGAGAGAATATAAAAAAGCAAATGGGGCAAAATTTTAACAATTGGTGAGTCTAAGTAGAGGGGATATGAGAGAATTCTTTGTATTTTACTTGCAACTTTTCTGTCATCTTGAAATTATTTTCAAATAAGAAATATATATTTATATATTACATATAAAGAATTACAGATTAACCAGATATAGCAAAATATTAACAACTGATCTAGATGATAGGGATATGGTTGTTCTCTGCACTATTCTTTCAACTTCTATGAATGTTTGAATTTGTTCACAAGAAAAGTTGTGTGTGTGGGGGTTGGGGAATAGGGGCCAGGATGTTTGTTATGCAAGACTATACCTTCTGGAGCACTATGTCTTTATTTCAAGTTGCTGCCCCATGTTTAATGGTTACTCTGTCTGTGATTAACTGAGAGAACATAGATTAGCATATCAATTAGACTCTTAAAGTTTTCCCCTCTGTAAAGTAGCCCTCTTTTAAGTCATTAGTTATTTACTTCCTCATTATAAGAAACTCAATTAGATGTACAGTGTAAACTCTTAAGTGCCAAAACTTTCTCTCTTTTTTATTTTCTGCTGTATCCTTAGTTGCTAGAACAATTCCTAAGCCATGGAATGTGCTCAATAAATATCTATTAAAACAACAAGTGAGAAAATAAAATAAATAACACGTGAGAAAGAGCTGAAATAAATATGATTTGGGTATAAGTTAATAATTTTACCTACTAAACATCAACGCCTACCATTAAGACCAAAATTAAATTTGATTTGACTTTTTGCTTGCTCTCTCTTTCTTACCGCAAATTGGGAGAATATGAATTCTAGAATTATTTTAGCAATCAAGTTGTTAATTTGGATGGACCTGAGCCAGGAAGTAGTTGGAGATAGCACTGCTGGGCTCCAGGAGGGAGCGGCAGAGAGCTTTTGAATGCTAGCCCTTCAGGGCCCTTAGGTAGAGTGACCTTGAGGAAAGAAGTGCAACTGCAGCTGAGGGCCTGGGAGGGGAGGTCTCACCACACAGGACCAAGCTAACTTGAAACCAGGAGAACCCAGGCTCTACCACACTTGAAGAAAAGAGATCGTAAGGCTATATGAACCCATGTGTCAGAAAGCATCGCGTAATTTATTAGCCACGTGTCAATACTCACTCAAGGGGCCTGGAAATGAGTCCAGCTGCAGGAGACGATGAGCCAGGAGTCAGAATGCAGAAATCAGAATTGGAGCAAGAACCGAGAGGAACCTAAATAGATGTGGAAATAGGGTGCATTAGTTTTGACCTAATAATGGATGTGTGTGTTAACCATAAAACAGCAGCCTTCCCAGGATCGTGACCTCCTGGCAAACACTGGGGGCTTGCTGATGGTGCTGGTGGCTGACAGGTCTCAGTCCTAATGGTAAGTGTCATCCTAAGACACACTCTGCTGTCATTTCAGGCCATCCTTTATATTCTACCTTTCCACTCATTACTTCCACTTCCAGCTCAGAATCAGAGGAAGCTGAACAAAGCATAGCCAAGAGGCCTTCAATTTTTTAAATATATATTTATTCATTTCAGAGAGGAAGAGGGAGAGATAGAAATATTAATGATGAGAGAGCTGCCTCCTGCATGCCCCCGCCCTCACCAACACACACACACACACACACACACACACACACACACACACACACTGGGGGATTGAGCCTGCAACCTGAGCATGTGCCCTAGACAGGAATCAAACCCAGAACCTTCAGGCCAATGCTTTATCCACTGAGCCAAACCGGCCAGGGCATGAGGCCTTCAATTTTTCATGTTTATCCTCTTGTCTGGCCCTCGCCTCATTTTTTTTTTTAAAAAAATATTTTTATTGATTTCAGACAGAAAGAGAGGGAGATAGAAACACCAATGAGAGAGAAACATTGATCAGCTGCCTCCTGCACACCCCACACTGGGGATTGAGCCCACAACCTGGACATGTGCCCTTGACCAGAATCGAACCCGGGACCCTTCAGTCTGCCTGCTGAAGCCCTATCCACTGAGCCAAACCGGCTAGGGCTCACCTCATTTTCAAATCTAGAGAGCTGCTTGCTCCCTAGGCAACTGTTATTTAAAATAATTTGTTTAGATTTATAATTAGCTATTTTGCATGGAATAATAACAATTATCTCTTTAACTAACACACCCAGCAAACATCTGAAGTGTTTTTAAGGTGGCATCTTAAACTGCTTAAAAAGGACCACATTGCCCAACTTTTGGACACATTGTAGTGAAACATTAGAACTAAAATCAGTACCGTGGTCTTACACTGTAAGACATGATTTATGATATGCAGGTGCTCTGAGAAATATGATTAATGGTTGGGTTTTATTTCAGATATTTTCCCCATTTATAGTGAGAGTACTATATAATGTTTCTCCATTTTCTTCTTAGAATTATTTCATTAATACTCAGCTGTTGGCCTGTACTAAGGTTTGGCCTATAAGAGAACTTTATTACAGATGTTACTAGTGTGGCCAATAGCTAAGTTGACGGGTGCGGAGTAGTATTATTCCAAAAGTTAGTACAGTAAAGCAGAAGCAGTTAAACATTAGCTTCCATGGATTCATCTAAAAGTATGCAATAAGAAATTCTGGAAAGGAGCTAGTTTTACTTCCATTATGAAATTTGTGAGTTTTGGTTTAGTATTTTTTTTATACTGAATTACATATGCAGAACGATAACTGTTTTTCCAGTATATTTAGGGTCTGTCAGTAAACATGGTAAAAGGCTTCACAATGTGCAAAAAGCTCCCTGGACACCCTAGCTGGGGTGCCTTTTCAGGTTCTCTCTGCCTGTCGTTGTCTCTGAGGTATTTTATAGTTGTATGAGTTGATATTTCTGCAAATGATCTTTGTCCACAGAAATACAAATGAATTGTATCTAGTAGAACGCAATTGATTATTGCCTTGTGAGTACTGGCCAGTTTTGCAACTGTTTATAAACTCACTTCAACATTCTTGATGGCCTATATATGTGTGATACTTTGAATGCTCCTTTTAATCCATGTAATATTTTTACTGATTCTCTCATTTACTAATGAGTTAATTAAAACCTGTGAAACGTATTAATTTCATATTTGTATGAGTCATGATTTACCTGTTTAAAATTATCTTTTGTCACTGGGGAAAAAACTGAGGACCCATAAGCAAGATTAATGTGGTTGTTTTGCATAGTTAGAATATTTAACACAGCACTCAAATATATTCAGCTTTCCTTCTCTCTCTCTCTCTCTCTCTCTCTCTCTCTCTCTCTCTCTCTCCCTCTCTCCAGTTAGACTGAGGCCACTTTAATCCCTGCTGCAGCTTTTCAAACAGAGGAAGGGAGCTAAACCAATGTTCCAGCCAGCACCAAACAACAAAATAATTGGTTAGATGTGCTGCTTTGCCTGAGTGCAATCTGAGAACACAGAATGCCTCCCTGGCCTGAGGATACTATCTGCCTCAGCACCGTGGGATAAAGAGAATTCACAGCCGCCCCAAAGAACGTGCAGTTATATCTAATCTGTGACCGTCCTGGCCTCATCTCTCCCTCGGGGTATCTAAATATTTCCAGGGTGTTTATGTAGACTTGAGGCTTATTTCTACATAGCTCTCTGCAGTCGGTCTTCTTTCTCTTCTGCCGCCTGGTCTCTGCAGTTGTTCGGCCTCCCTCTCTCCCCCCAGTCCCTTCTCACCAAAGTGTTTGGATGTGAGCGATCACAAGCATTTCCGGGCAGTGTTTTACAGCAGTTAGGAGCGAGGGCCCTGCAGTCACACAGACCTTGCTTTCTAATTGCAGTGCCATTTTTTTCACCTGTGTGGCCTCGGGAAATGAGTTAAAAGCTCCAAGCGTCAATTTCTCCATCTGTAAAATAGGGATAATACTATCTACTTTATTGGGCAGCTGCGAGGATGAAATGAGGCAATTAAGTGAAGCTCCCGGCTTGATGCAGTCATCTGTTACGACTGCAATTTCCATCTCTGTCTCCTAGTTCCTGTTTGACTTCTATTTGTAGTGTTCTTCTACTTCCCATTTTCTTCTTACTTGTAGGTTCACAGCTTTCCCCTCCATCCGACATAGATACTACCGGGTTTCAGGTGCCCAAAATAAGGCACCTTGGCCTGGTAAGTATTTTACGCTGACGGAATCTGAGAAAACAGTGGGTCAAGAGAGGCCTTTTGGATTTCCCCTGAAGCAGGTCATAAAACCCGCATGTGAGAGGTGCCTCTCCCATAGCCAGAGGAAAGGAGTGTCCTATCTCAGAAGCCGGAGGGACCAGGAATCTGAAAAAACAGGCCTTGCTACATTTCCCCCACCCCCCGCCCTCCCCCCATACTACCCTCAGCTCATAACCCTTTGGTCCCACCACATTTTTCCATGACTCTCCACTTTTCATCAAACACTCATGAAAACACTCACCTTTAACCGTTTCTTCGGGCCTTCATTATAAAGCCTTCTTTTGGAAGGCTCTCAGGTCATTTACCACTAATATTAATTGTGTATGCTTTTCTGTCTTTTATATAAAAATTAATATAAACTTTATATAGAATTATATTTGTCTTACGTAATTTGTATGCATTTAATTGTTTATAGTTAATATAAATAAACATTAAATCTGTTAATTTGTCTTTTGTTACAGGAGCTCTGGCTGAGAATTCAGAAGGAAAGGAGGAAAAGATGTTCAATAAATCAAAGGCAGGGATCACATGTACTGCATCGTTTTTAAAAAATGTATTTTATTGACTTTTTAGAGGAAGGGAGAGGGATAGAGAGTTAGAAACATCGATGAGAGAGAAACATCGATCAGCTGCCTCCTGCACACCCCCTACTGGGGATGTAACCGCAACTCAGGCAAATGCCCTTGACCGGAATCCAACCCGGGACCCTTCAGTCCATAGGCCGACGCTCTATCCACTGAGCCAAAGTGGTTAGGGCCTTTTAAAAATTATTATTACAATCGATTTAGTTTTTTCATCAATGATCTGGGGAGAAAATCCATCAGCAAACCATTGACAGTGCTTGGCTCAGACTAAGGCCTGAAGAAGTGTGAGATGCTGTTGCTGTTACCTCACTTTATCAGTCTTTTTGTTAGGGTGGATTGTGAAATAACTCACATAACTAACATATGACTGTTGAAAGGTAGCAAATTCTTGGGTTTCTAGCTAATTTAATGACCAATGGCTCTAGTCAGAGAGTTCGTTTGATGATATTATTTGTGATTACTTCAGATAACATTTTGGATTTATGTTTCATCCTAAGAGAAAACATCAGCTGAAAAGACACCAATGTGAGCAGCAAACTAGTGGTTTCCTGCTGTTACGGTAAAGCTGAACTGTGCTCATTGCTTCCTGTCCAAACGTAGGACATTCTGATCCTGTGATAATGTTCTACTAAAGGAGTTTATTTGTTTTTGCATCAAATGATTTGTGTTGATGAGTTCATTTCTTGTGAGGAAGATCAGTACAACATGGCTGGGCTCCTTGCTGTAATCTCCCTGCCGGCTAACCCAGCTAGCCAGAGAACACATCAATTGTCTGCCTTAGCAAGAAAAACATCAGCTCTTCCAAAAAATTTTTCCGTTGGGGCATTCTCTTAAATTTGATAAATAAATTATTTACCGATGGCTTGAGAAAAACATAAAAAGAGGAAAATGGTCATTTTTAAAGAAATCACTGAACGGCAGCCAGAGGTTTCAAGCAGGTTCCATTTGCCATGGCTAGAAAAGAGCTGATTTGTTTTAAACCAAACTTCTGTTTATTTCAGGTTGAAACAAATGACTGAATGTCTCTAAAATATCCCAATGTAAAATTAAAATGGAGAAATACTCTCTACAATCGTTTTTCCCCCTTTCTGTATTCTGGGAGATGTAATCCATTTCTGAGAAAATCCGAAAATACCACTTTCATAGAGTGGTGCATTATAACCTCTCAGACAAGCAATTTCATGTGTGTGCTGACATACCCCTTCCCCATGCAGTCTCTCAAACCAAAAGGCAAACAATAGAGAAATGCCATATTTATACATGAAATATCGTTCCAGAGCTAGGCATCCCTCCCTGACAAGGTAGGAAGAGCTTAGCCATTTTACTACATTTCCCCCATCTTCTTGGTCAGAGCATGTAAGCAACTGTAATTAAGTATATGTTTTGTGTGTTGATTATGTAAAATCATTCCAGAGGCGACTGGTTTTATTTTGAATAGAGTTAATGAAATGAAAGCTCGTAGGAGGGAGAATGACAATCAAGCAGAAGAGTCTTGTTTAATATTATCTTTGCACCTGGGCAACATAATGCGTAATTTATATCAACTTAGTATTTTCCATAAGGTAACCAAACAACTGATTTGACTAAGCTTTAATTTTCTGAATTTGCTAGTGGTTTTGGAATTAAGGAGAAAATCACCAACAATTCTAAAGGGTAAGCTGTGTTTTTACATGTTACTTTCCTAACCTCCACAAGCCTATCCCACATTTTAAATCTGGATCCCTATTACTCTTCACTTATAATTTTTAGTTATATACTTAAATGCTTATTTGCTAAATGTCTCTCCCCCACTGATCCCATTGTAATGAGCTAGTTATTAATAAAAGGAAAGGAGCAACAGGAAGGCCAGACATGATAGGCATGTCATTTGGGCAGTTCCACCAGGAAGCTGCAATTTCACACTCCCAGGAGATCCTGGCCCATTTCCAGCAGATCATGGGAGGATGGGGGAGAAGGGATCCAACAACGGGAAGATAAACACATGCCCAGTAAAGTTGGGGTGACACAGGAAAGGCACTTGCTTGCAAATCACACCTGGGGTCAGGGATGGTTGGCCAGAATGGGTGTAGCCACTGCAAGTGCTCAAACATTTGGGAATACAGAATCCCCTAAACAAAGAAGTTGGGCTCTTGTTGCACTTTACTCTTGGTTGGTGGGGTCCTTTTGCTCCTGCTTCTTTGCATTCACTCCTATGGCCCATAGCCCTGGGGACCCCACATGCAATGGACTAATGGACTACAAATGGGAACCACAGGCTAAGCTAGCCTGGTGCTGGACTGGACCTGGGTCCAACATGGAAAGGAAACCCTGGATATTAGCTCTGATTTTAGCTCTACTGAAGCCCTAGCTACATTTCTTTTATGACTGGACTAAGGGAAATGGGACTTGGAAACCGGGGGCATAATTCCATGAAATAAAGCTTTCTACCATATCTCATCCTCCCGTGGGGGCCTCCAGAAATGCTTATCCAACAGTACCCCAATTACCCCACTTCCACATGCAACCAGGGAAGATGAGCCCCTCTTATGTCCAGTAACACCACCAGGCTGCAGTTTAGCTTACTTCTATACTCCAGAGCCTACCACAGTTTCTGGCAAAGAGCGGACCTCAATAATATCCACTGACTGGTGGAAAGACAGTACAGTGGGTTTTGATAAAAGGCATTCATGCTGATGGGCATCTCAACAATAACCAATATTTCATTTTGTCTGAGAAGGCAAAGGTGAGTTTGAGAAGTTCGTAATTATCATCAACTCCATTCATTCCTGTGCTCAGAGCCTCTTCTTATGAAAGGTGTTAAAAGAATGCTGATTACCTAGGAAAGCTCGTCTCACTCCTGAGAGGTGTTAAATTTGTTCAGCCACTTCATTAGACCAGGATTTTTGATTGACAGGGAAAATGATGGAGAATTTTCTTCAAATTGCTATTAAGGGCAAACTAGTTTCCTGTAAACCACATGGCTGTCTAATCACGTATTGCTTATAATTAAAACCAGTTCACCTATCTACGTTAAAAAGGAAGCAAATACCAAGCACACCTAATTACATAATATCATTTAACACATTATGGTAACTCCTAACATTTCCTGAGGACTTGTTAAGTGTCTAAGCAACTTTACATGCATTTTTCACAGTTAATTCTCAAAACAATCCTGTGAGGTACTATTATTTACTATTATATTTCTATTAGGGTAAGAGTGGTTGGGCAATTAGCAAAAGTGGTAAAGTCCAGACATGGCTTCTGGGGCTGTCTGACTTCAAACACTTCTTTCTTAACCCTTGTTCACAACCTCTCTGTTAATGTGTTTATCTCCCTTGCTAAACTGTGAAAGCCTCAAAGGCAGGGGCTATGTTTCACTCACCCTCACATCTCAACTACAGAGTAGAGTACAGGAAATGCTATAGATGCTCAATAAAATTGTAGTGCATGAAGGAGGAAGTGCTTTCTCAGTATCAAAACTATATGCTTGCTATAGTTTAATGTCAAATATAGTTAATTATACAATGTGTACAAACAAAATACACATATCAAACAAATATTTATATAATAAAACAATTATATATGAACATATCTCACTACTTTTATTAAATTGGTAATCTATGTTTTATGTTAAAGCATAAGAAATTCTCATTCTATTAGGTCAAAAATGGTGAAGGTCAAATAATATCCGTTTTATATGGTACAAGCTAGTGAAAAAAAAAATTTATGTCAACTCTTAGTGGTATAATTAGGCAGGATGTTCAACTACCAGATTTTTCCTACTCAAATAGAGGTATGTCATTATAAACCACCAAAGAAAACTTCCTTGTGAGAATTAAAGATGTCATATCTATAAGAACTTTCTTCCAGGTCCAATGGCCTAACTTTATATATGAATTATTTTCCATGTATTTATCACAGTGAGGATAATTTGGTCCTATGAAAATTCAACCTCACACATATTAGCCTTGGCTTGGATTCTGTTTTTCAGGCTGACAAGTTGCATACACCTCCTTTCAAAGTCCTTCTCCATGATGCCCTCCCTCCCCCAACCCCACCCCCTCCCGCCCCGCCCCGTTAAAAAAATATATGTTCAGTAAAAAGTATTTCTGGAGCCTCTAGGACAGTGGTTCTCAACCTTCCTAATGCTGCGACCCTTTAATACAGTTCCTCATGTTGTGGTGACGCCCAATTTCATTGTTACAAATTGAACATAATTAAATCATAGTGATTAATCACAAAAACAATATGCAATTATATATGTGTTTTCCGATGGTCTTAGGCGACCCCCAAAGGGGTCTTGACCCACAGGTTGAGAACCGCTGCTCTAGGAGGTGAAGGTGAACTATAAGTTTGCTCCTCTTGGGCACCAAGACCATACGGGGTATGCCAGAGAACTGGCCACTTGCCTTGAAGCTGGGTAGAACTTTGGGATGAAGTGAGGATAGTGGGCTGGAGAACTCTCTTACTATGATTTTCTTTGTTATGGAAGACCCAAAATAAAGGGCTGTTTTTGCCCTGATGTTTTAGGGAAAGCAATGGTTTACATTTGCACTTGCATGCTGTTCTCACACCCTCTCTCCTAGCAGAGGTCAAAGGCTGTTCTGGGCTCCTCAGGCCAGAAGGACTTCTCCTGGGTACACCCTATCGTTTGCTCAGTCAAGTCCAGATCTTTTCATCTCACTTGCCTTCTGATGGGACACCAACACCCACCTCTCTCACTGTCTCACCTCCTCCAGGAACTGTTAACTTGCACACTTCTGTCCTCCCTTTTCTGAACTCCATATCCTGTAGGAAATGCACGCTCTTAAATCTTTTTAGTGTAATAGCTCAATTCCGTCCTCCACACAGCACAACTCTAAGCTCACGTAGGGCAAGAATCTCCCGTTAAAGCCCTCACTTCGTCTTCCACCACACTGGCTGAGGGTTCAGTCAATATTTGCCTGACTGAATGTGACACATAGAGATGGCTTCTCTTAGTTAATGAGAAACAACCTCTCCTCCCTCCAAACATGGAAAAGAACAGACTTCCAAACAAGGAACCACATATCCCAGCGTCCCTCTTCCTTTGCTTAAGCATGGAGGTGAACACAGATATTTGTAAAACAGAACAAATCGAAATGTCACCCATACAAAAGCTCTAATATGCCTTATTTATTTGATTGCAGGAACCCCTTTACCACAAACCAAGTCTTTAGGTGCATTCGTCCTGCAGCAAATCGCTGGGCGAATGCAGGGTTTCTCACGCGCAGGTTTACATGGGCCAGTGGATTGTGTTTGCTGAACAAGGGGCCACTGTGACCAAGGCTGGATGTTGGCTCCTCCCGGGGTCAGCTTGCTTCACACAAGAAACCCTTCCACAGGCAAAGCCAGGCCTCATTTAACCCCTGCCCTTCCACCCTCAAATTAACCATTGACCAATAATATTCTCTTGCCTGAAAGGAAGACTGCATAATTTCCAGTAAAATGTGGTGCCCGAATCATGTGCCGTTTGCTCCTACTGCACCATTTTCTTTAACAATGAAGAGATTTTTTTTTTTCAGTAGCAGTGGCATAATCAGAGCATACTATGATAATTGGATATAAAAAATAAAGTCTGAATAAAAGTGTATCTCACTAAACATGCATTAGGTACCCACTGTATTTGCTAAGTACCCATTCTGTATTTCACACTGAGCAATGACTTAATAAGCAGCGATTAAAAAGGTGGTAGGGGGGATGAAAAGCTGGGAGAAACCTAACCTATTGGATTTCTTTTAGAGGAAAGGAAACCAGGGTCCCAAGAATTTGTTCTTTCTTGAGGCATGAAACAAGTTAGAGACAGAGTTGAATCAGAGCTCTGGAGACAGATAAACTCAAAACAGCAACTCTAAAATATTGTGCAACCTAGATTTGAGACATAGTTGGAAACTGTCCAGTATCAAAGAATGTGATGTTAGTAATCTTCATTTAAGTAGTCTGTATTTTTAACCTTTAAAATTTTTATACTATCAGCTTTTATTGTTGTCTTGGCTTTTATTAATTTCATTAGAAGTTTTATTTGAGGTAGAAACCTTTACTAAAGTTAACATCACCAAAGAAACCAGGTGAATTAGAACTGGAGTCCAGACCAGATTGAAAGATTTAACTTTATGTGGTATACATGAAAACTGAGACCTGAAGAAAAATAATAGAAATTTTTAATATTAGAAAGTTTCTAATTTATAAAAGTAATGGACTATTAGAGAAAGTTTGGAGGAGGGGGGGATGTATCACCTGAAGGGGTCCAGCATATACCACTGTGGCACTAAAATTATTTTGAGCAGAAAGCATTTGAGGTCCCAGAGGAACTCAACGGTCATAAATCTCTTTCCTGGGAGTAACCAGGGAAGAAGATTGGCTCTGATCACAAGAGATAAGGCATACCTCACCTAAACAGACATGTCACAAAAACTTGTCCACCTATTCCCCTAAGGATTCATCTAACTTTCATTAAAAAGTCAGAGCTCAGGAGTTGTGTTTCCCCATAAATACTCTTTCTCCCCCTCCCCTTTTCTTTTTAAGAAGTCACTTGTATTCCTGGAAGTGCCTTTTCCCCCTTTCTTTTCTGCTATTAAGATGGTTTATAAGCCCCAAATTCTAACCCTCCCATTATAGTCACATTTTTCTATGAACTCATCTATGTACATTAATAAAACTATGCACCCCTATGTTCATAGCAGCACATTTTACAATAGCTAAGATTTGGAAACAGACTGAGTGCCCATCAGCGGATGAGTGGATTAAAAATCTTTGGCACATTTACACAATGGAATACTATGCTGCTATAAAAAAGAAGGAACTTTTACTATTTGAAACAGCATGGATGGAACTGGAGAGCATTATGCTAAGCGAAATAAGCCAGTCGGAGAAAGATAAAATATGACATGGTCTCACTCATATGTGGCATATAATGATGAATATAATTTGATGAACAAGATTAGATCCAGAGACAAACGGCAGGGGAGGGGGGGGGGGTCAGTTGGGGAAAAAGGAGACTTATGTAAAACTTTAGACAAAAAAAATAAAATAAATAAAAATATAAAACCATGGGATTAAATTTGTGTTTTCTCTTACGAATCTGTCTTTTGTCAGTTTAATTCACAGGACCTCAGCAACTGCACCTAAGAGGATAGAGGGAAAGTTTTCCTTCCTGACACAACATTAGTCCAACACAACTATTTTCAATTTTGCTTATTTCCTACAGTTGTTTCAACTGTGTTTACTTTTTACATCATTATAATCATTGTTAACATTACAATATAAGCACCCATCCACAATGCCACATAACCCTTCAAATTATGATTTCCTAATGACTGCAACATACTTCCTTGAGATTATACATAAAAAGTTCCTTAACTAGCCTTCTACTGTTGGATATTTAGGTTGCTTCTAATTTTTTAAAGTTATAAACAACTCCCAGTGCTGTGGCCTTTGAAAAGGGAATGTTGGGTTAAATATATATCTCAGGAAAATGGCAATTAGCGGTAAAGTAACAAAGGAAATGTAGGACATTCTTTTATAAACTAAATACGTCTCAGATAAACTCATAAAGAAAGGCCACGGAAAAAACAAAAACCATTTTGTGTCTGGAAGATGTGCAAACATGACAAGAATTATCCAGTAAAAGGCATTACTTGGACGAGGTAATTTGAAACCCAGAAAAAGGTCCCTTGGCCATTGTTCCCACAAAACAAACAAAAAATTATAATAGTGGATTAATTTAGCAACAAGTTTATGGAAGATTGGGTGAATGAGTTTGTTTTAAGCGAAAAGGGCCAATTTAAGAGTTATTGCTGATGAAAGTTCCATTATCAAACCTTCATTTGGTTTTCATTAGCTTTCATTTGAAGAAAATGATAAACCATTAGACAGAAAGCAATTGCTGCTCGCAGTTATCTGACCACCATAGGAACAATCGAGTTAGCCGAACCTTTCCCCCCAGCTACTTCTCTGCATTTAGCCATTAGTCCTCCATTAGGAGGGCCCAGGTACCAGCCATTCGAACAGGCAATCGATTAGGAGATTTCAAGTAGCAACAACAACAAAAAGTTTGTTGTGAAGAACCACAAGCTATTCATCTCTGAAAAGAGAGGGGGAAACACACACACAGCCAAACTACATTACAGCTCAATTTAGAACTTTTTCTTACCTTGTGATCTAAGGAGGGAAAATCAATTTTCATCTCAGAGCCCCATTTTCTCCTATTAGATTTCTCTACAGTGGGCTTTCCAGAAATGATGCTTGATTATTTCTGAGTCACAACTACTTAAAATCCACATTTATGAACCATTTCCTAGGTAAAAGCTGAGGAAATTACAGCAAGTTCTCTGTGCCCTTATGTTCTCTCTCTTTCAGGAGTTTAGATCTAATCAGCAGCTGTAGCAATGCCTGTTATGATCTTCCCTCAACACTTTTATCAGGACCAAGAATATGAACCTTCATCTAAAGTGTTTCATAAACTATCAGGCGTCCCTTTTTCGTCCTTTCTTTTCTTTTCTTTCTTTTTTTTTATTTTATTTTTATTGCCAGCTGGTAGTTAATCCAAATACTGCTTTAGACATACATTGTCTGCAGGAATCCTCATCTGGTCAGCTGCAAATGCATCCCTTGAAAAACAAACAAGAAGCACTTACCAGTTAATTTTCTGAAAGCAGAGGAGCTATTGTGATGCCTGGGTGTGACCTCCCTGCTGCAGACTGGAACGCAGGGTGGTTGTCAGAACTGCTACGTGGTGCACTCTTTCCCTGCTTCCTCCTTTGGCTTTTATCTGGCTGTTTGAAATGACACTGGAGAGGAGAATGATGCTGGGTTTCCTCTGAATGTGGCTCTTCCCTTCCTCCTCCACCCTCCATAAAAATTCACCCTGCTTTCCTGGAGGAAAGTAAGCAAGGAGCATACTGCCCCAATTAATTCTTTTGCTCGGCCTGTGTGTGTGTGTGTGTGTGTGTGTGTGTGTGTGTAACTGAGATTTGTTTTTTGAATGGAAATCATCGCCATTGGCTGCAGTGCCGCAGGCTGAGGAACTAGGGGTGGGGGAGGCACCCATGCCTCCTTTGTTTGGGTGGGCTTGAGCCTAGGAAAAGTCAAATTAAATCTCATTTCAACAATGGAATGAAAAGAACCTTAGACATGTCAAAGGAGAGCTCTTCAAATGCCCTGGGTTTCAGTGTATTTCTCAGAGGGAAGAAAATTGGAATCACATTGTCAGTTAGGCGAGCATTTTAGCTGTGTGTGGTTTGTGTGTGGGGTGTGTGTGTGTGTGTGTGTGTGTGTGTGTGTGTGTTTTACTGAGGCAGGTTGAGAGACAGCTTGCCAGGCTCTGAGGAAATTAAAGGTTGGATTTTTATCTCTCATCTCCCTCGTGGGCCTGGCAGATACGGGCTGTCTGTGTATCTGAAACAGGACTCATAATTCAGAAATTCTCAGGGCGAGCTTGGGGGGTGGGGGCGGGGGGTGAAGGTGAGCAGGCCTTGATGTGGTTAGCTTCCCTCTGCAGGGCTAACGTGATTATTTGGGGAAGGTCTAACATCAGCTTGACCATGTGATATTGGAAATCGAATGTTATTAGGTCCTGAAACATGGGTGGGCCACCTAATTGGACATGGTTTGAGGAGCACACGGCTTTGTGTCTGACTGCTGTGCGAGGCTGCCGGGAGCACCGGGTGCCACCCCAAGTGTGCCTCTTTGGCATGAGGCTTATTTTGAGCTGATTATTTTTGAAGAGACTGCAGACCCGGAAGAAGCTTGGAAAGCAGGCAGGAGTTACCCTTTTGTGAGGGGAAATCTACATTTATAAGAGACATTTACATTAGAAAGGGGGCCTGTATCAGGAAGAGAGCTACTACTGGAGATCATTTTTTCATCCCAGAGGCTTATCTGCCTGTCAGGGCAACCTTTGTTTCCCAAACATTTCCTCTTCTCACCTTCCTGTGAATTGCCTTCCCCTCCTTTAAATCCCAGACCCCTATCCCTTTCCTTAGCTCAGGATCCTATATAATCCTCAATCTTCTGGCCACCATTTGAGGCTGGTATCTTTGTGGGTCTCCTGAATGCACGTAATTAAAGTTGTTTTGTGTTTGTCCCCTCCCTCCTGTTCGTGTCTTTTTACACGGGGTCTTAGCCACGAACAATGAAAGGTAGAGGGAAAATGCTCTTTCCTTCCCTCCAAGACCAAGTCTAGAAAATTTAAAGCAGGATCCTCTGAGTAGTGGGTAAGGGTGGAGTGGGAGCAAATGGGAATAACCCTGGGGGATGCTTTCTCAAACTACAAATTTCCCCCTGCCTATGAGGATGTGCTCCCTCACATTTTCCCTCGGGTCCCAATCCCTTGATTCCACAGAAGTAACCACCAGTAATAATCCTGGCCTGTCTCTTTTCAGTATGACCCCAGCACAGATGTGCTGGTTGAAGGAGTAGCAAGTAGTAGAGCACTCTGCTGGTGACTCCTGCTTAGGCACCAGCTCCCACTGCTTTGCTTCAGCAATGTTAGTATTTACTACTAGTTAGATGCTACCTTCTGTAGCCACACAAAAGCACAATTTCACCCACAAAAGACATTTTTGAGAAGAATTTTAAGTGTTGGTTACTTTACACGGTTTCGAGTTTATTTTTTGGTGGTAGAACGGCAAGCATTGAGGAGCAGAGGATAGAGAAGGATGAGAAATGACATTTGGCAAACAGTTACTAGGTGCCAAGCATAGTTTAAGCACAGTACACACCGAAACTCAGGAGAGTGTACACATTTTTATGTTTCGCTACCACCTAAAACAATAGAGTTGAAACATATGATAACTTACCTTTAAAATTGGTCCAAAATGCCCTAACCGGTTTGGCTCAGTGGATAGAGCGTCGGCCTGCAGACTGAAGGGTCCCAGGTTCGATTCCGGTCAAGGGCATGTACCTTGGTTGCGGGCACATCCCTAGTAGGGGGTGTGCAGGAGGCAGCTGATCAATGTTTCTCTCTCATTGATGTTTCTAACTCTCTGTCCCCCTCCCTTCCTCTCTGTAAAAACAAAAATCAATAAAAATAAACAAACAAATAAAAAAAATAAAAAATAAAAATTGGTCCAAAAAACTCAGGAACAGTAAATCAAATGTCTCAGCTGTACATTTGAGGAGCTCCCTTAAGATGTATATATATATATATATATATATATATATATATATATTCCTTACAGTTGGTCCATTATTCAAAAATAGTTGAAGCTGAAGTGCCACCCTTCATGCAGTGAGTGCAGTGGACATCAGCCAGGCTGTTGGGTGGTGCATTGGTTAAGCTGGTGAGTCAGTTCATTGGAGATCTAGTAAGATGGCCTCTACTGCCTGTTGCAGAGTTGGAGTTCAGGCCCAGGCACTGACTCTACACACCTCATTTATAGCACATAGAGATGCTATTCAGGGAACAAGATAACAAAAAGGGGTCCTGGGTGATCTTGTGCTCTGGTGCAGTGGGTGTGCCCCGAGGGGTCCAGTAAAGGAGATTACTCTGACATTTCAAATGTGATGTTATCTTGGATACAAAAAAAGGCAATAGACAGGCTCCCTTAAGGTAGAGATTGACCTTTGTCAAGGTCTGGGATGAGACTTGATTATTGCCATAACTCACTTTTAGTTAAAAATTATGTTCAGCTTGGCTGGTGTGGCTCAGAGGTTGAGCATTGACTTATAAACCAGGTAGTTATGGTTTGATTCCTGATTAGGGGTTGTGGGGTCAATGACCTCCAGTAGGAGGCATACAGGAGGCAGACAATCAATGATTCTCTCTTATCATTGATGTTTCTATCTCTCTCCTTCTCCCTTCCTCTCTGAAATCAATTTTTAAAAAAGATACAGTATCTGTATAATAATAATAATAATAATAATAATAATAATAATAATAATAATAATAGTGTTCAGATGCTCCTGTGTGGTTGGTTACTTTCAGTCTCTGCATTTGTGTGGCCCACCATACTGGCTTCCCCTGAACTTGTCAGATTTAGTATGTGGCCCCTTTTCATCCCCACTGCCCCGTTTTGGTCATAAATCAATCCAAAGGATGCATTAACATCTGACCCTCTTGATTGGATAATGTGGTCCCACAGTACCAGGAAGGCTTATTCTTGGGAAGTTTCTCTCCCCCCCCCCCCCTCCCCACCTGCCCCCTGCCTTCATTAGTTGTTTGTTCCTTCCATTGTTTCACCATTTCCCCAAACAGGTCCAAAATTTTAATAAAAAACGATCCTACCCATTTCCCTTCCTGTCCACCTCATCCCTCCCACACCCAAATGATATGCCAGTAATAGCCCAAAAGTACACACTTGCTATGTTGCAGAAATGCAGTTAACTCTATTGGGAAGGAGATGCTCGCTGAAGATCTATAGCAAGCATGTCAAATTGTGGCCCGCGGGCTGCATGCGGCCCAGCCAATATACGGTATATAAGAAACGTTTTGATAAAAATTCCATAACTTAATTTTTACAATATTCTGTTATACATAATTATTTTTTTATATACATAATTATTAATAACGAACTACAATGTTCACTAATAACTGATTACTATAATCCTGTTGCATTCATTTCCCTTACACCAGCGGTTCTCAACCTGTGGGTCGCGACCCCTTTGGGGGTCGAACGACCCTTTCACAGGGGTCGCCTAAAACCATTGGAAAACACATATATAATTACATATTGTTTTGTGATTAATCACTATGCTTTAATTATGTTCAATTTGTAACTATGAAATTGGGGGTCACCACAACATGAGGAACTGTATTAAAGGGTCGCAGCATTAGGAAGGTTGAGAACCACTGCCTTGCACGCTTTACACACAGTTACGCACAGGCGCACCATTTCTCTCCACTAATACTAGCAGCGAATATTTTAGTAGCCAATTGCCACATCATTAGTCTTGGACTGACTTGTTTGGTGTGCGCAACAGAAAATATTTCACTTTCAGAGAACAAGAAAAATAGGTTTATTTGCGTTACGCTTATTAATTTGTGCAGTTGTTCAGTGTCTGATAAGTTAATGTTCAAGAAAAATATTAATGTTTATTAAAATGTTCCATTATTTTATGTTAACGATGACTCATTTATTTCAGCCCTTTGTATTCAGCATGTGTCTATCGAAATAAACCTACGTTTCTATGAAAATTGAAGCTTTTGTTTGTTTGCGGCCCACATAAACTTAAACCTTCTTTATTTGGCCTGGGTTAGCCTTTGAGTTTGACTTGCTTGATCAACAGTGTCTTCATGCTCTCCCACACATCTATTCTGCAAGTTGTGTTCCTCATAGAAGGCCCTTTGCTTTTCTCAGCAAAGCACAGAATGGTTTGCCTTGAAACATACCTCCCCCACCCCTGGGATTGGTGTGCAAACTGTACAGCATGGAAAGGCTTTAAAGCACAGGGCCTGCTGTAGGGCACAGAAACTATACAGGCTTTTTAAAGGACATCTTCTCAAGCCACCTCTTTGTGTCAAGTAGAACTCCCTTCTCCTCCCCACTTGAAACCCACAGTCAGATGTGACAGGGGCAGGTACTCAGGAGAATTAATTCTTGTCACATCCTCTGAGGGGTAGGAACGCCACATCAACCTTTCCCCGTAGAAGGATATGACAACCTAGGGGCACCTGACATTGGCTTCCTTTGCAGGGCCGAGGCCAGTGATGGCGAACCTTTTGAGCTCGGCGTGTCAGCATTTTGAAAAACCCTAACTTAACTCTGGTGCCGTGTCACATATAGAAATTTTTTGATATTTGCAACCATAGTAAAACAAAGACTTCTATTTTTGATATTTATTTTATATATTTAAATGCCATTTAATAAAGAAAAATCAACCATAAAAATGAGTTCATGTGTCAGAGGTGACATAGGTTCGCCATCACTGGCCTAGGTCAACCTCCTTAGAGTTTTTCCATTTTGTCAGGAACATGAGTTCTCCAGTGGAGCCAGTCTCTGCAGTAATCTGCTCCACTCCAAACCCTGGGGAAAGCCTCCTGGCTGTAATGACACTTCTTTTTTCTTCTTTGATTTGCTCTCCTCTCCCTTAGCTTCAGAATCAGGTGATTGTGTGTGCGTGTGCGTGTGTGTGTGTGTGTGTGTGTGTGAGTGCGCGCGTGCGCGCGCGCCCTCATGCACTTCTGATTTATCTGTCTCATGTGTGGTTTTCTGTGACTGTAGAAACTCAGCAATAAGGTCAGGGAATTCAGGTTGCATTCCTGGAAGTCTTAGTGTCATCATTTGTCTTGCTGAAATGGTGGACCACTGGGATGGGGTAAGAGCATAACCTTAGAGGGAAAAGTCAAACCTGTCTGTTGTCTTTTTGCATCTAAGATAACAGACCTTTGAAATGTCAGAGTAATCTCATTTCCCAGAATCTCAGGGCACACCCACTGCACCAGAGCGTGAGATCACACACAACCCCTCACTGTCACCTTGCTCCCCGAATACCACCTCCCTGTGCTGTGCATTATTACCTACTCTGTACCCACCATGTAAAATAAGTACGTGTCTCTTTGTGTCACTTTCTGTCCAGTCCTAGAGATCCTACCCTTTGCTTTCTCCTGCCCCTTTAATCTACGGAGGAGACAGAAGGGAACTAGGTAGACAGGGACGAGTCATGGGGAGAGGAAGTAGAACCCAGGAACCAACTGGGGAGAGTTACTAAGGCAACCCAGCTGGGCAGGGAAAGAAGGGCACACAGGAGACATAAACTTTAAAATGTCTGGATGTTGCTAAGACAAGCAGCTTACGGAGATAACTAATCACAAGGCAGTGAGGCGTATAACCAATCCCAAGAATGTTACTAAGGCAAAATTCTTAGAAAGAAAGAACCAATCAGGAGCTAGCAAGGCATGTGTCTGCCCCTAGACAAAAAAGTGCGCTCATGCGCTCTCTCTCTCTCTCTCTCTCTCTCTCTCTCTCTCTCTCCCCCCCCCCCGCCTCCCCCCCCTCCCCCCCCAATCCAGGCTGCAACATAAAATGTAAGAAAGCTCTGGACACGGATCTGCTTTGGGAATCCCAGCTGCACCTTTTCCAGGACTGGCTTCCCTCAATAAACTTTGCTTTTGCTAACTGTTTTTGTCTACATATTCATTCATCGATTTTGTGAGACAAAGAACTCAGACCTAAACCCCACATTTTGGTTTCACTGCCACCAATGGACTTCGTGTAACCCTCCTTAGGTCTCCTCTTTTTATTCTAATGTATAAAATAAGCTGCAAAACTGACATTCTCTGATGCATTTTCTCAATCCACTGAGAATCTGCCTCTGAGGTTTGGATGTGTCTTGCGTCAACATATTTATTTTTGTTAATGGTCATTTCTAATCCTTTTGTTGTTTGTCCAAAAAAGAAAAAAAAAAATCATCCCAGAACATAACCACTGGAAAAGAGATAGTATACAAATGGGCAGTTTTTAAATAAAAGAGACCGATTTGTGAAAAGTAGAAACACTTCCCTGCTTTCCATGTGTTTCCTCTTGTCATGCAAGGAGGTGACTGTCTCCTTGCTTACGTGCCTTTCTCAGGCCTGATTCTTCGGGGTAAGCGCAGGGATGGAGATTAGACTTTGGAGCTTTGATTGGGTTGAACAGCGAGGCTGGACCCAAGCAAAGCTTTTCCTCGGCACTGAAACAGGACGCCCAAGCGCAGACTCCGTGGCCCTGGGAGGTCACATGGAGGAGCCATGCCAACCTGGCCATCAAGGGCAGCATTCATGCCTTTTAAACCAGAGACTTCTTAAAGGCCGCTGAGGACAAAGCCTTTTGCACATTCTCGCTTTTAATTCTGTATGGCCCCTGCAGGAACGGAGCCGTGAGGATGCTGAGTAAATACGCTAGGGGATTTAGCTCCACATCTTTTTAATTAAGATACACAAAGCTCTAATTACCTGCAGAAATGTCGGGAACAGCTTCTATTGTTATCTCTAATTTGAATAAACCTTCCCTTTTAATATGCCAAATGCCAAATCAAATGAGGTCCAAATAGGAGGATTTAGCCTGGTTTTCTTAACTAAATCTCAGATGCTCAAGGCCCGGAAGCTTTTGGAAGGCAAAGAAAACACTCACCTCTGGAAAGGTGCCTGTGGCGGCAGCCGCCGGGAGGGTCGTGGGCAGAAGCCTGGAGCTCTGTTCTCTGAATCTTGGTGGTTACTAATTTCTCTGGGAGAACTGGTTGCGGCTACCCTGAGTCTTGGAAAAATTGTTCCTCTTTTTGTAACCAAGGGAGGCCAATAATCTCTTAATTTACTGCCCTAGAAAAAGAAATGCAGTTTGCCAGTGGTTAAATAAATCTGGTGTGTATCACTTAGTCGACAGGCATCTGGGTGACACCACCCTTGCCCTGACTCAAGAGAAAGGATTGCTCTGGGAGTTCAGGCCGCTCCCAACTATTTACTCTAATTATGCTACTTTTCTTGTTAAACTGCACATTATGGTTATGATGTAAGTGTATCTGGATCTTCCTAAAATGTCACATTTTGGGCTAGAAAAAGGTTTGGAGAAGAAAGCGCATTTGCTTGACTTCTTTAACTGGTTCAAGCACGGCTTGCATTTTTCATTAGGAAAGTGGTTGCCTGGGGCATCCTGCAGCTGCTGATGTGTTCTGTTTGTGCTGTGCAGTGTTTTTTAGTGTTTGAATTAATTTCCATCATTTGAAAATCAGGAGATCCAGATTATCAGCTCCTGAAAAAAAAACACAAAACACGGCCAGATCTGGTAACCACAGGCCTGCCTCCCACAAGGAGACGGCTGGAGGAGGCCGAGTACTGGCGGCTCCCCGTGCTGCCGGACCACCTCTGGACCACCTCTGGCAGGCGTGACCTCCAGTGCCTCACCTCCCTCCCCTGCCCCCGTCACTCACCCACAACATCCATCTGGACCCTCCCGGACCCTGCACCTTCAACCCTGTGTCCCTTTTTAATCATTTTCCTGTTGAGTTTTTTTCAATTTAGGAAAATTGAGCACACAGAAAGCTAAGTCATCAAGCACTCATTTTTAATGCATAAGGAATTTTATGTTTGCTCATTTAAAAAATATGAATCCCCTAGTAAAATCTGAATGCATTATACAATATGAGGAAATTGACAAAACCAACTTAACCAGCTTAACTGTGGAACAGCAGTGTGCCAGTGCAGGTGCCATGGGCAGCGGTCTGCCCACTGCCAGCAATAAAGGAGTGCCCCGCCTGCAAGGAATTTAAAAACAGTAATAAAAAGCAGGGCCCTTCTGCTTTTATGTGTCAACAATTCTAAACAAGGTCAGTGATGAAATACTCCTCCCCTCCAAAAGTCTTCTGTTGGCTGGTGCTTCAGCTGATTAGAGTATTGTCCTCATACACCAAGGTTGTGGGTTCGATCCCTAGTCAAGGCACATACAGTGGGGCCTTGACTTTCGAGTTTAATTCATCCCGACACCGAGCTCGTTAAGGAGCTCGTTAAGTCAAATTACTCTATCAACTCAATGCAAAAAATTAGCCGAGAGACAGCTGGTATCTCAAAAAACTCGTTAGTCAGGACACTCGTAAGTCAAGGCCCCACTGTATAGTAATCAACCAATGAATGCATAAATAAGTGGAACAACACGTTGATGTTTCTCTCTCTAATATACATACATATATATATATATATATATATATATATATATATATATATATATATATTTGTTGTTGTTGTTGTTGTTTTTGGCTTAAATTCTAAAAATATTGCTGTGCCTGGCTGGTGTCACTCAGTGATTGAGTGTCGAATTATCCACCAGGAGGTCAAGATTTGATTCCCAGTCAGGGCCTGTGCTCTGGCTGCCGGCTTGATCCCCATTGTGGGGCATGGAAGAGGCAACCGCCAATGGATGATTCTCTCATCATTGGTGTTTCTCTCTCTCTCTCTCTCCCTCCCTCCCTCTTCCTTCCTCTTGAAATCAATAAAAATATATTTTAAAAAAGAATAAGATAAAAATATTGCCATGATAATGATGCATTTTAATCATATAATTATATATGTAAATTTTATTTTTAATAGGCAATGTGGATTACATAAATGTTAATTCCTTATTCTTATTTTAATGTTTTAATAAACAATATTTTTAAATAAACAATGTGTTTTACATGGAAGGTCACTGAAAAAAAAACCTGCCATTTATAGAGCCACCCCCATGCCTCATATGGACTCAGTTAATCTTTCTTTTGAGATTAAGTTGGTAATGGCTCCAAGTTATTGGTGCAGTTTGTGTTGCCCTACATTTAAATGATACATTTGAAAAACAGACTGATAGCACGATCATGGTAGAGATGAAAACACAGAACTGGCCCTAGCCAGTTTTGCTCAATGGTTAGAGTATCACCCTATGGACTGAAGGGTTGAGGGTTTAATTCCAGTCAAGGGCATGTACTTTGGTTGCAGGCTCAACCCCTGGCCTGTGTGGGAGGCAACCAGTCGATGTTTCTCTCTCTGTCTCTCCCTCTCCTTTCCATTCTCTTTAAAAAAATCAATGGAAAAAAATATCCTTGGACCCTAGCCAGTTTGGTTCAGTGGATAGAGCTTTGGCCTGTGGACCAAAGGATCCTGGGTTCGATTCCGGCCAAGGGTACCTACCTTGGTTGCAGGCTCCTCCCCGGCCTGGGCCCTGGTCATGGCTCGTGCAGGAGGCAACCAATTGATGTGTTTCTCTCACATCGATGTTTCTCTGTCTTTCCCTCTCTCTTCCACAGTCCCTAAAAAATCAATGGAAAAATAAGTAAATAAATAAAAATAAAATAAAAAAGAATGTTTAAAGTATATATATATATATATATATATATATATATATATATTTCTCAGGTGAGGATTAACAAAACACACACCCACACACAAAACAAACAAAAGAAACGAACTTAAGGTCTTTCAGCCTCTTTATACTTAAAATGTAAAATGGTGAAACCAAGGGGGAGCTGCAAGGTGTACTGTCCTTGGTTTGGCAAATGTACATTTAGTCCACAAACTTTTAAAAACTGAATGTGGATAATATTTTAAAAAATTAAACTTCATTTAAAAATTGTTTTACAATGAAAGACGAATTCAAGAAGTAAAAGCATTGTAGCAACGATGTGTTCTAAGAGTTGCCTAGGCGCATTGTATATTCTACAGACATATCCGTTTTAATGAAAATTCAGTTATTGATTTCTGATGTAGAAGGGGAAAAGGATCTCTTCCCCCATCCATCTAAGCAGGAGCCCTATAACAAAAATACAGATGAACAAGGGAGTAGCATACAAATTTAGTTAATGTACATTTTACATGACACAGGAGCCTTCCTAAAGAAATGAAGACCCGAGGAAAGAGTTAAACCTGAGTGTCGCTATGCTAGGTTTGATGGTGTGTGGCAAGTCATGAAAAACTGTGATAGGACAAAAAAGGGGTTGAGCTCAGGATAGTAAACTGGGGGAAACAGGAAGGCCAGTTCATTCAAATTCCTCTGGGTGTCTTGGAGATAAAGATGGTCCTTGCCTCGGCATAGGTAGGGCGCCTCTCACACGACAGCAAGGCATCTGCTTCAGGAGAAGGCCAGCAGGGTCCGCCTGCACCTGCTGCTTCTCAGATTCCTTCGGCTTAAAATACTCAATATGCCAAGGTGCCATATTTTGGGGTAGTGTGTCTTGAGCCCTGTCCCTGGACACTTATATTTGCATAAAATATTATATCAGACTGCAAACAAGGGATCTACAGTCTAATTGTTTGATATAAAAATTGTTGAAAAAATAGTTGTTCATGTTCCTCTTTCTGGGCTATATTATTTAGTTCTTTTTCATTTTGTTTCCTGGTGTAATTATATAGACAAAGGCTCAGTCAATTAAAAAAAAAAGCTCACCAACCGCATTTCTTTTTGTTTCATTTCATGACAGTACTGAAAATAATTGGGTCACATTAAGGAGGGGAGATACTAAAAGTTGATCTGTTCCACAGGTCAATCAATATACAGGTGTACCACTGCCAGGGCACACAGGGACCATCAAGGTAATGTAGGGGAAGAAAAACTTTCTCTCCACCTTCTTAGATTCTGTTGCTGGGACCTGTGAATTCAACTGGAAAAGGGTAAACAGGAGGAAAGGTTTATTTCTCATATACACAGCAATTTCACAAAAAAGAAGTTAAAATCCAAAGAAGCAGTTAGGCCTGGAAGCTTACAAACAATGTTGACAAAGGACAATAAATCGTGGAGAAGTGACTAGACAAAAGAAAGTGGCGGTTGTGCTTCTAGGGGTGATATATTGTGGGAAGCAAACAACTAGGAAATGTATGGCACATACAAATTTTTAGTAGGTGATATGGTTGCAAGAGAAATCAGTGGGTCCCCTTTCTCTGACATCAGTGGGAATGGGGTGGCTCTTGGGATATCGTGAGAAAATGAGTTTTCTAAGACTCGCTTGGGAGAGTGAATGGTTTCTATTGGCGTGGAATTACATGGATTTCTTGGGTTGTAAAGTCCCATGCCTCTTAACCCCGTCCTGCAAAAAGTGTAGCGGGGGCTCCAGTAGAGCTAAGAGGAGGGCCAGGGTCCGCAGTGCCTGTGCCGTGGTGGAACTGAATCCAGTACAACATTAGCTAATCACAGCCCATTCGGCCATTGTGTTGCGTCCACATGGCCATGAGCCACGTGAGCTCAGGGGAGTGCGCCCCCTGCAACAGGAATCAGGTAGGAGCAGCAAGAAAGAGAGAGGTTCCTTTGTTCAAGAGGCATCTTAGATCTTTGTAGTGGTCACACCTATTCTGGCCAATGACTCGCCCCCAGATGTGACTGACAAGTAAGCACCTTCCCACATCACGCAGACCTTACTGGACATGCGTCTATTGTCCAGTCCCATCTCACAGCGATTTGTGGGGGACAGACTTGGAGAATTTTTTTTTTTTTAATATATTGTATTGATTTTTTTTACAGAGAGGAAGGGAGAGGGATAGAGAGTTAGAAACATCCATGAGAGAGAAACATCGATCAGCTGCCTCTTGCACACCCCCTACTGGGGATATGCCCGCAACCAAGGTACATGCCCTTGACCGGAATCGAACCTGGGACCCTTCAGTCCACAGGCTGAGGCTCTATCCTAGGGGTGGGCAAACTTTTTGACTCAAGGGCCACAATGGGTTCTTAAACTGGACCGGAGGGCCGGAACAAAAGCATGGATGGAGTGTTTGTGTGAACTAATATAAATTCAAAGTAAACATCATTACATAAAAGGGTACAGTCTTTTTTTTTTAGTTTTATTCATTTCAAACGGGCCGGATCCGGCCCGTGGGCCGTAGTTTGCACACGGCTGCTCTATCCACTGAGCCAAACCGGTTGAGCTTGGAGAATGTTAACTGCAGCTTTCCGGCAAAGCTGTATAAATGGCCTACTATTTAGTCTTCCCTTTATTTCTTTCCTGTTATTTAGTAACCAGGTTGTTATTACAGTTCCACTGTGGTCTGAATGTGTGTGTTCCTTCCTAATTCCTATGTTATATCCTAACCCCCAGAAAGGAGGGCAGAGAGTTCCTCCTATGTCTGCCTTTTCTTTAAATTACCTTCAGCTCAAAATAATCCTTATGCCAAATACGCATCTTTTGGGTGGCACATTCTGATTCCCTTGAGTAAACCTCCTGAACTCAGCAAGATATGTTTATGTCCACTGGGCTTCTTCTGCTGGGTCGGAGCCCTCTGTACTGAATTCTTAAAATTTTTTCTTTCTTTTTTCTAAATTGTGATAAAAACAACAACAATCACATGTAAAATTTATCACGTTCACCATTTTTAAGTATATAGTTGAGTAGTTCAATATTTATATTGTCATAAAATAGATTTCCAGAACTTTTTAATCTTCTAAATGTGCAAACTTACACCCATTAAACAAGAACTCCCACTCTTGCACCGAATTTTTAAAAGGAATGTCAACTGGCAGGTTAGTGGAGGGAGGACACTAAGCTAAGTATCCAGCATGGAGAAGGGCAGCGCGAGGAGTAAGGGGACCAACTGCACGGTGGGTAGAAAGGACAGTACCAGCTGGGCCTGACAGGGACAGCCCGACTTGCCAGGATGGCACAAGTCCAGGTGGAGTTCCTGCAGAGGCTAGAGAGGGGCCCAGGCCACTATTTTTACCAGTCCTTAAAGACGCTTGGCATCCTAGCACTGAAACTCTCTGTGGAATGAGGCGTCAGCTGTTTGTTTAGGCTTTGTTGCTCCCAAGTCAATGTCATGCCATCATATCTTCCACCCACACATTCACAGTAACTTTAAAATAACTTTTTTTCCAATTAAAAATATGATTTTGTTCCTAGAATATTCAGAAAATACCAAAGGGCATAAGATGAGAATTAAAATCACCCCGAACTCGGCCATATTGAGCAACCAAATCCTTTGGCTTTTTGGCATATTTCTATATTTTAAGAATATCTGTGCGAGATTCAGTTGTAGTCGCAATTTCGTAACTTGCCTGTTTTGCTTAAACCATGAGCAATTTTCCATGTCATTATATATTATTCAAAAACATGTTTTTAATGACTGCATAAAATCACAATCTCCAGCTGTTCTTTGAGGCATTTTAAGAAGCAGCAACCTTATTGCTATCCTAGAACACAAAAGTGCAGTGCGGTCACACCTGTTTTCAAAAACAATTCCTGGAACATCTTCTACAGAAATAAAGCATTATCATACTGGATCCCAAAGATAAGCACATTTTTAAGAAATGTTAAAGTGAAATATAAAACCCTAGCACAGGCTGCCATTTAGGCAAATAGAACAAGAACGTGGCATTATCTGTCAACAAACAACTTAGAAAGCTTTTCCATAAAATTAAGTAATGATATGATGTGTTATCCACTACATTTGTAGCAGCATAATTACAATAATGAGACATATTTAAAATAATGAGACTCTGTATTTTAAAAATGTCAAGTCATGCCAAGCATGCTATTTGGTGTTGCTCAGCTATTAAGCCATTTTATATTTTCCATTTCCATTTTATGAGGCCCAGGAAGCAAAGTGAGGAGAAATGTTTGTTGCATGATAAACATATTGAAATGGGGAAACGAAAGCTTCCCTTGCATCCTCCAGATCAGTTAGCAACAGAGTTGCGAGTTTATAGCTTCGGTTATAGTCCACCAGCCCTCTCCAAGGGACACAAATTTATGGCATTTTAAGGCATAATAAAAAAAGCATACTTAATATTTTATTTTCTTTCCTGTAATTTCAGCTATCAAAACATTGTAATAAATGTCACACTTGGAAATTTACCTGAAACACACACACACACACACACACACACACACACACACACACACCACCCAAGTCATTATGGTACCAGTGCTCAAAAGGTTGATAAATGCAAACAACAGAAAATGGAAATGGCGCTGAAGAAATTTCTCATTGGGAGGGAAAGCAGAGTCAGACCCATTAGCATCGCACTTGCACATACGGTAAAGGGCCCAGGCCTGAGAAAGGCTCTGACCACACATCTTTCCAGGAGTCGTCTTCCCTCTCTAGATCAGAGACCCGCAATGTTGTGACTAGTCAGTTGTTTCAGAAGGGAAATCACACATTCTGACGGCAAAGTCTTGGCTTTAGGAGAACCGGGACTCGGATTCCAGCGGCTCCCCCACTGATTTTCTGAACGACTTTAAATACATTTCTGAAATGCTCCAAGCCCAGGTTTTCTTATCTGGAGAATGGGGATAATAATTTTTTTTAAAATATATTTTATTGATTTTTTACAGAGAGGAAGAGAAAGGGATAGAGAGTTAGAAACATCAATGAGAGAGAAACATCAGTTAGCCGCCTCCTGCACACTCCCCACTGGGGATGTGCCCGCAACCAAGGTACATGCCCTTGACTGGAATCGAACCCGGGACCCTTCAGTCCGCAGGCCGATGCTCTATCCACTGAGCCAAACCGGTCAGGGCTGGGGATAATAATTTTACCTACAGCATAGTGTTGTTGTGAGGTATCAGGAAGACAGTATAAAAACAAAAAGAAAACAGACAGTATATGTAAAGCACATAAAGAGTGAGGTCTCAATCAATAATTACGTTATGATTACTTGCATGGTTCACCCAGGTGCTTTCCAGTTGTCCTATCTATTAATGAAGAACTCGTGTTGCTATTGTCATGATTAGCTAGTTAATATTCATAAAGGGAAGAGAGCAAAGGGAACTCAGACGTTGTAAGCATGGTCATCTGGGAAGCCTCACCGGGAAGCTACAGCCTCACACAGTATTGCTCCTCCAAGGGGATTAGCACCCTCCCTTCCCCCATCTGGTGCTGGATTGTTGGGGGAGAAGAGGGAGATTGGCACATGCACAGTAAGTAGAAGTCAGGGTGGTGCAGGGGAGGTGCTTGCCTGTCAGCCTAGCCTGGGGAACAATGGATTCGCTAGGCGGTGGACCCCATCAGAAACCTTGGGAGGTTAATTGGTCAGTTTGAAGAAGCGCCTGGTTAAAATCCCCAGACAAAGAGATCCCTCTCTTACTCTCTTTTGCTCTGTGGCCCACACTCGCCCCTGTGTTTGCGCATCCACATGGCCTTACGGCCACATGGCTCACGGCCATGTAGACTCCACCTGCACGATGCTGCTCGGGGCTGGACTGAACTTTAATATGGAGCAGAAGCTATGGGCAGTGGCCTTTACTCTGGCCCTGCTGAAGACAAGATTGGAATTCTCAGGGGTTTATTATCTCCACACTAGTAAACATTCCTCATCTTACCATGTGAGTCTCAGGAAATTCTTTTCCTCATGACATTGCAAGAACTTCACTTCCACCAACCACAGTATTACCTTTTCACTTTGCCGCAGGGACAGCAATTGCCTCCTTAGAATCTACTCCTTTCTTCTTTCACATCATCAGAACCACACTTCAAGGAAAGCTGGCTGTGCCTGGGTGGTATGCCTTGGAGGGTGACATGACAAGAAATTTCAGCAGCTCTTTTGGAACTACATGGAGAAGTTACAAAACAGAATCCTAGTGACCTCAGCCTTAAAATCCTTGTCACTGAAGTAATGTCAACAACCTTCTACCTCTAATTTACTGTTTCTTTTTTTTTTTAAATCCTTGCCTGAGGATATGTTGTTATTGATTTGAAAGAGAAAGGAAGGAGAGCGAAACATCGATCGGTTGCCTCCCGTATGTGCCCCCACCAGGTATGGAACCTATAACCTAGGCATGTGCCCTGATGGGGAATTGAACCTGCAACCTTTTGGTGCACAGGACAATGCTCTCACCAACTGAGCAACCCAGCCAGGGTCCTCTAACATACTGTTTCTTGAGAGAGATAGGCCTTTCTGTGTTTAGATTGCTATTACTTTGAGTCTGTTGTTATCGTATGTTGCCCAACCAAATTATAGCTCACATACACCACACCATATTAACATCCTTGAAAAATAATGACAACTTCATTATTCAATGTATAATTATAATACTGTCTCATTATGTGTGGCAACCTGGGTAAATTTATTTTGAAACAAACAAAAAAACTGACTGAGAATCTACCTCACAGTGTTGCTATGAGGATGGAATGAAAAGAGAGAAAGCACATATCAAACTTGCCTAATACAGTCCCCAGCATGTAATGATTTTTTGCTTTACAATGACTAACATTATGAGACTATCACAAAGAGAATCAAGCTGGAGAAAGCCTTGTCTTGTCCTTGGAGTCGAAACCAGGGACAATCATTTTTATAGCTTACCATTGACATTTCTGTATTATTATTTTCCTAAACTCACTGATGAATGCATTACTCAGGAGGATGTCAGCTCAAAAGTGCTTGAGAAGGCAAGGCACAAAGGAAAGTCAATAAACCTCACGAAACTGGAAGCACAAAAGGAGTGGCCTTCAACTCAAAGAGAGAATGGCAGGCAACAATTTGCAATCTCCCGATGTTGTGTTTCTGGGATATGAAAGAACTCTAAGTTCCAAGTTCAATGTGCAGGTGAAATGTACTAGTACACTCAGAAAAATGCAGCTGGACCTGGTCGGTCTGGCTCAGTGGATAGAGCATCCACCTGCAGACTAAAGGGTCCCAGGTTCCATTCCGGTCAAGGGCACATGCCCAGGTGGCAGGTTCGATCCCCAGTGGGGGGCGTGCAGGAGACAGCCGATCAATGATTCTCTCTCATCATTAATGTTTCTATCTCTCCTTCTCCCTTCTTCTCTGAAATCAATAAAAATATATTAAAACAAAAAAGAAGAAGAAAAAGTGCAGCTGTCCCTAATCCTGAGAGCTCAACTCATGATTTCCTGACTCGCTACTCTTATTTGCAGGCGATAAACCAATATACCACAACCTGGAATAGGAATGAACTCAGTGGCTCTATGTGAAGTTTTTAAGTGATGGAAACATCTATAAGGAACTTCATCCCAACCTGTGGTGATCCATGTGACAAATGGGTGGCTCTGAAACTGTCACATGGACAGTCATTGCCAAATGTCCTGAGTGAAGTCACAATTCACATGCTGAGGATAATTTTTTTTATTGGCTTAGTCTGTTTTAGCATCACACTGCTTTTAATTAAGCTGTAAAAGAGCAATAAAATGTCAGGGACAGCTCTCAGGCAACGTATGTTTATCTCATCTTAAATTTATTCTCACTGGATTTAAGGGAGAGGCTAATCTCAAAATTGTTGGCAGTATCTTGCGACATCTTACTGTACATCTACAGTGTCCAAAACGATGTGCAAAACACATAAAAGATAAGATGACTGCTTTCCCAGTATTCCTCCCTGCTTATCCAAACTATGACTTAATTTAAACGGAAGAAAACATTTTTCTATGGCAGCCATTTATAAATGTCCTACATATATAGTGTAGAATTGGTAACTACATTCTAAAATTATAAATCATTTTATGACATGAAAAAATAAGCTAACTAGATTTTATGATATATATAAGAGACACACCTAAATCAAACAAATTATGGTACCCCCATATAATGGAGTCTTCTGCAGATGAAAAAGGAATAAACATTATATCTATATACTGATGTGGAGTGTTCAACAAGATATATTTTAGTAAAAAAAATTTGGGTCCAGCACCCTAGCTGGTTTGGCTCAGTGGATAGAGCATTGGCCCATGGACTGAGGGGCCCTGGGTTCAGTTCTGATCAAGGGCATGCACTTCGGTTGTAGGCTTATTCCTGGTCCAGTCAGGGTATGTGTGGGAGGCAGCCAATCGATGTTTCTCTCTCACATGGATGTTTCTCTCTACATTCATGTTTCTCTCTGTGTGTGTCTCCCCCTCCCTTCCATTCTCTCTAAAAATCAATGGAAAAATATCCACAGGCAAGGATTAACAAAGTATGTGTGTGTGTATATATATGTATATATATACACATACTTTGTTAATATATATATACTAGAGGCCTGTTGCACGAAGAGATTCGTACAGTAGGCCTTTCCTTCCCCTGGCTTCCGGCACTGGTTTTCCTCCAGCACCCGGGACCTGGGCCTTCGCTCCAGACGGACTTCAGTCTTCGGGTTCCCAACGGAGCCTTCAGGCTCCGCCATCTTTGTTGGGTTAATTTGCATACTCTCCTGATTGGCTGGTGAGCATAGCGGAGGGACAGTTAATTTACATGTTTGTCTATTATTAGGTAAGATACCCAGAGGTGTTATAGTATACTACCTTTTGAGGGGATGTGTGTATGTACGTTTGTATATGTTGACAAAGATTTTTTGCTCGACCAAACTTTGCTCATGCTCCCCTGAGCCCTCTCCTCAACAAGGACGTTTCCTTGCGGAATCTAGTTTTAGCAAGAATCCTGCTAAGTCATTTAGAAGAATTCCCCATAGTGATCACTAGCTGATAAATTTGCTAAAGCGGCAAGCTCTTCCCCAACCACTCAAGAAATCCAAGCAGTTTCCTTGGGACTATGCCACTCGGTCCCACCCGGTCCCTTAGACCCCTCGTGGGTTTATGTACCCTCCCTTGACAAAGAGACCTTCTTTGGGCTAACACCTCAGGAAATCATAAGAGAACTGCATGGTCCAATAACAGCTTCAGACTCAGGAAGAGCTGGATTTGGGGGGAAAAGCTGGAAGTTTAATCCGGGTAGATGGACTCTGGAAACACCAGGATGGCTGCTTGGTGGCTCCTATGCCTCTCTCTCCAGTCATTGTGTATGGTTTCCATGACGCCCCATGGAAAGGATGAATTGAGGGAAATATTAGACAAGTGGAGGCTTGGACCCTTCCCATGGAGGATGGGGGGCTCTAGCTAAACTGACTTTTTGCTAATATCAGATTTTTGTGGATGTGCATAGATGGGCCTAGATCAGGTTCAGAAGCCTGACTAAAGTGGTCAAAGACTCTTTGTCGGTAACCATATTTGTTTCATTTTATTTTTATAAATGTTATGTATACGGTTGCAATGTTTTTGATATATTTTTATTTACTTATTTTTTTTAAATTATTTTATTTTATTTTATTGATTTTTTACAGAGAGGAAGGGAGAGAGATAGAGAGTTAGAAACATCGATGAGAGAGGAACATCGGTCAGCTGCCTCCTACATACCCCCTACTGGGGATGTGCCCGCAACCCAGGTACATGCCCTTGACCGGAATCGAACCCGGGACCCTTCAGTCCGCAAGCCGACGCTCTATCCACCGAGCCAAACCGGTTTCGGCTATTTACTTATTTTTTTATGTTAAATATATTTATATTGATTTCAGAGAGGAAGGGAGAGGGAGAGACAGATAGAAACATCAATGATGAGAGGAGTCCCGCAGGCTGATGCTCTATCCACTGAGCCAAACCAGCTAGGGCAACCATATTTGTTTTAAATATTTAAAAGAACACAGTACAATCAAGTGAAGAGAAAATAAGGGGAAGACAAATTCTCCTCTACTCTCTTTGGCTCCCCAGCTGGGCCTAAAATGTAAACTGATATAATCGTGACAGATTAACACGGGAAAAGCATACAATTTTATTAAATGTTTACATGTTCACGGGAGCCTTCACAAGAGAATGAAGATTCAAAGAAGTGACCAGAGCAGGAAGCTACTGTACCTTTAGACAAAGTAACAAGAAATTTGTGAAAAATTGGCAAAGCCTCAGAGGGGTTTGGATTCCGGGTAGTAATGATGAAATAACTAGGAAGATAAGGGTTAGTTTAACAAGGTTTTTCTGGACAGATTTCGAGGCTCCAAATTTCTTGTCTCTGGTGATAAGGCTGTCTTGCCTCCTCCTGCCATGGGGAAGGCACTTTGCACATGGGAGGTTTATCTTTTGCTTTTTGGACAGAGGGTCAGAGTGTCCTTCTTGTCCCAGCTGTTTCTTACATGCCTTTAATCTAAGTAATCAACATGTCAAAGTGGCATATTTTGGGGTGGCATACTCTGGTTTCCTTCAAGAAGAATCCTTAAGAATTGAAAACAAACTGAAGCTAAAGAACCTAACTACTACATATCAAGTTGGTAGCATATCCATACAAGGAAAAAAAAGTACTTCAAAAGACTTTAAAATACAATATTTTGCCTGCACATCCCCGTGGGATGTAATTTAAGGAAAAAGAGCTGCAAAGAAGTTTTAAATTGCAGTTGATAGTTACTGTTAGTAGAGATATTGGTACAGCCTCACATACAGAATATTCTTTCTTAAAATAAATTGAACTGAACCTAATCACATCTCTAGAGCTATCATTTTAAAGGAAATGTTAGAAGATGGAGAAAATTTAGATGACATTATGAAAAAGCAATCAGCCACATTCAAAATGTGGAACATTCTAAAAGATAAATGATTCTCCAACAAATATATGGTGTGGGAAGAAAGAGTTAAAGAGAGGTAGTATAAAATAAGAGATTTAAAGGATAAGATAAGCAAATAAATGTGTCGACTTTATTTGAATCCTGACTTCCTTTGTGACAATCAGATAAATTTTAATATGCATTGGGTAGTAGATGAGACAAGTGAAGAAATCATTAATTTTATCAGGTATGGCAATGGAAAGGTGGTCATGCTAAAAAAAAAATATATTAGCTAACAATGCATCCAGAAATATTTATGGATTCCATCATATGACATATGGGTTTTTAAAATACTCTAGTGTCTTCGCCTGGCTGGTGTGGCTAAATGGATTGAGCATCGTCCCATCCACCAAGAGGTCGCTGGTTTGATTCCCAATCAGGTTTTGGGCCCATTCCCCAGTGGGGGTTATGTGAGAGGCAGCTAATCCATGTTTCTTGCTCATCAATGTTTCTATCTCTCCCTCTCTCTCTCTCCTTTTTCCCTTCCTCTCTCTCTCAAATCAACATAAACATATATTTTTTTAAAATATATTTTATTGATTTTTTACAGAGAGGAAGGGAGAGAGATAGAGAGTTAGAAACATCGATGAGAGAGAAACATCGATCAGCTGCCTCCTGCACATCCCCCACTGGGGAAGTGCCCACAACCCAGGTACATGCCCTTGACTGGAATCGAACCCGGGACCTTTCAGTCCGCAGGCCGACGCTCTATCCACTGAGCCAAACCGGTTTCGGCAACATAAACATATTTTTAAAAAAATACTCTAGTGTCCTAACACTAAACAAACAGATTAAAAGAAGAGTATGGCCATTAGATGGAAATGCTTCAGAGATGACTAGTAGAGCAGAATGGGAAAAGTGTTTTTGGTTTAAGCAAAAGGAAGTCATTAGCAACCTTAAGAAGAGGTAGACCAAATAATTTTTTTTTAAAAAAATATATTTTTATTGATTCCAGAGAGGAGGGAGAGGGAGATAGAAATATCAATGATGAGAAAGAATCCTTCCCTAACCAGGAATTGAACCGTCACCTCTGGTTCATAGGAGAGCTAGACAGAATGATTTGGTGTTTAGAGAGGGAGGGGTTTGCGAGTGGACAGTGAGATTTTAGTTTTAAAGGGCTGGAGAAATACTAGTAGAAATAATAATAATAGCAATGTAATAGTAATAGTAACTAGAAGGGTTTGAGAAATGTTGGTTTGCTGACTTTTTTCTTTTTTTTAATGTGGTGATTCTGCATCGCTGGCGGATTTGGCTCAGTGGATAGAGCATCGACCTGCAGACTAAAGGGTCCCAGGTTCAATTCCAGTCACGGCCACATGCCCAGGTTGTGAGCTTGGTCCCCAATGGGGGGCGTGCAGGAGGCAGCCGATCAATGATTCTCTCTCATCATTGATGTTTCTGTCTCTCTGTCCCTCTCCCTTCCTCTCTGAAATCAATAAAAATAAATTAAAATAAATAAATAAATAAAGGTGGTGATTCTGTAGGGAGGTAAATGAGATTCCTCTTTCTTTTACTTTCTTTCACAGTTCAGGCCATAACAGCATGCTCTCTCTTTTCCTCTGACTGAAAGGCAATCCAGAGAGTGCATGCTCCTTCCCCTGGGTCCTGGAGTGAGGAAACTTGGAGCAAAGCTTCCAGCCATAGTATAATGGCTGTACAGTGAAAGCAAGAATAAACCCTTGTTGTTTTAAGCCACTGACATTTTGGGGTTGTTTGTTATTATAGTATACTTCAGCCCATCTGACTTAAGGATACATTTTTAAAAAGTATTTTTTTTATTTATCATCTTCCCTCCCTCCCCCCATTTCCCTACCCCCTCTCCTTTGGCAACCATCAGCTTGTTCTCTGTATGTATAGGTCTGTTTCTGTTTTGCTTTCATTCATTTGGTTTGTTTTTTATTCCACATGTAAGTGAAATCAAATGGTATTTGTCTTTCTCTATCTGACTTATTTCACTTAACAAATATCCTCTATATCCATCCATGTTGTTCCAAATGGCAAGATTTCATTCTTTTTTATTGCTGAGTAATATTCCATTTGTGTGTATGTGTGTGTGTGTGTGTGTGTGTGTGTGTGTGTGTTAACATAAGAGATGTTTAAACCTGTAGAGAATTTTTGTGAGTTTTATTTGAACCAAACTGATGACAATTGCTGGGAAGCAAAATCTCAACAGATTGAGAAAATGCTCCAGAGAATGGTAGTTTTGCACCTTAATTTATGTATTACGATCAAAAGAGGTGAAAGTGGATTACATGATATCCATTGGTGAAACATTAGGGAGGTGGGAGGAAGCAAAGTGGAGAAATCTCTGGGATTGGATAAAAAGTAAAAGAAATGGAAACATACTTCTTCTACATAGGTGGGTACAGGATAATTAACAGTTAACAATGAACAGGATTGCAATAACAATGAGAGGTTTTGTGGTCTCTCCTCTGGTGTGGTGAGAGGTCTGGAAAAAAAGAAAATGACCCTGACATTCCAAAGGTGTGTTACCATAGATGCAAAAAAGACAACATACAGGCTCAGTTCAGGTAAAGGCTGACTTTTGTCAGGGAAGATGTCGGCCTAGGATATGACCCCACACCATGACTCATTTTTAGTTAGGAAGTTTTCATTTCAGATCATCCTTTGTGGTTACTTTAGGTCTTTGAGTTTGTAAGGCTGCCACTCAGGCCTCCCCTGAGCTTGTCAGGTTTAGTATGGGGCCCCTTTTTTGATATATGTATATATTCATGTCTTCGTTATATATTCATCTATGGCTGACACCTAGGTCCATATCTTTTTTTTTTATTATTGCTTAAAGTATTACAAAGAGTATTACATATGTCTCCTTTTATTTTTTTCCACCCTTGACAATCCCCTGGCCTCCCCTACCCCCCAGTGTCTTATGTCCATTGGTTATGCTTATATGCATGCATACAAGTCCTTCGGCTGATCTCTTACCCACCCCCCTCCTGCCCTCCCACCCTCCCTGGCCTTCCTGCTGCAGTTTGCTAGGTCCATATCTTGACTATTGTAAATAATGCTGCAATAAACATAGGGGTGCACATATCTTTTTGCATGAGTGTTTTTTTTTTTCCTTTGGATAAATACTCAGAAGGGGAATTGCTGGGTCATATAACAACGTTTTAATTTTTTGAGGAATTTCCACATTGTTTTCCATAGTGGCTGTACCAATTTAAAATTCCACCAGTAGTGCATGAGTGTTACCTTTTCTCCATTTTGCCCATCCTTGTTATTTGTTGATTTTTTTTATGACAGCCAAGAGATACTTTTTAATATAATGAAATATAAAGGATGTGTAACGAATTCTGATAGTAGCTTCCACTCAGCGAGACATTGATGATAACACCTTCCCAATGTGACTAAGGGAGAAATACGTCATCAGCGTGACTTCTATATCTGTGTCCCACAGTTTTCTGTGTCTCCTGTGGCAGGAAGGGTTGAAAGTAATTGCTGACTTTTGTTTGCTAACTCCAGGAATAGCTGCATTTGTTCAGTACCTGCACCTCTGTTCTTCTGTGTTTTCAGAGAAAGCTTTTTTTTAAAAAAGTATTTTTATTGACTTCAGCGAGGAAGAGATAGAAACATCAATGCGTAGAGAATCATTGATTGGATGCCTCCTGCACAGCCCCCCACAGAGGATCTTGCCCACAACCCAGGCATGTTTCCTGACCAGGAATCAAACTGGTGACCTCTTGCTTCATAGGTTCAATGTTCAACCACTGAGCCAAGCCAGCTGGGCTCAGAGAAGGCTTTTTGTGTATCTTTTCACAGGAATAGAAGCAATTGCAGGGTGAGGCACTCCAACCTTTAGGAAGTCTGTGGAGAACGTGGTAAGCGTTCAAACAACATGATTAAATAAAATAAAATGGTTGGAAAATCCGACCAGATCCAGGCCTGAAAACTCTGAGAACCCAGCATGATGGAATATGAGGAACTGCTTCCGCATCTTCAGGCAATTCCTGGAATTTGTTACCTGCCTTAATCTTGAAACCATCATTGAGGCACTGCCGTGGTAACTTAGCAACTCTCCTTCTTTTTTTTTTTTTTTTTTTTGTCTGTGGAGCCCCACTGAGCAGGAATGTGATTAATTTGCCTAAGGCATCAAATCCTAGCTAATGCTTCGGAGGACCAGGCTTTGTCTTAGAAATATTTTCCAGTGGATAGAAAAACAGCTCTTTCTGGCTCACTGCAGGGTCTGTCCCTCAGCGTGCTGATGAAACTGCTGATAGAGCGGTTTGTTTCAGCGAGGCAGCACTGGCTAGCTGCTGTGAAGCCTGAACCCATTTACCCTTCAGGCAGGTTTGCTAATGTAGCCAGGTTCCCTCCTCAGCAGCCTCAGTTGGGTTCATCCAGGATTCAGACTTGCCGTAGCAAGATCTGGAAGGCTGATGGGTGACAAGGGATTGGTCTCTTTTGCATAAGGAGCCTCATGGAAAAGAAATCATCTTAAGGGAAGAAAAAGTTGAAATCCACTTCCTTTGATTTGGTTCAAAGACAGTGAGAGGGTTAAGGAGTGGGGGGCGGGGGATGCTGAGGACAGCACGGTGGCTGTCTGTCACTCGGATTGCCTGCTGCCTGGCTGAGTCCTGGGAGAAGGAAAAGGAGCTGTGATAAACAAGTGAAAATGGAAAAAGCTATTCCCCTTATAACCTGAGAAGGGCTAGACCTTCCTCTGAAGCCTCATCAGAGAGCACACGGCTCTTCCCTGTCCTGTGGCTGTTCCCATGGTCACCTCTGGCTCCTGCTCCCCTTGCGCTCTGCCCTCTGCCCCCTGCCCCCCTCCACTCGCTTCTCCACGGACCCAGATTTGGAACTCAGAGACTTTCTCATGATTCTTTCTCTGGTCTTTTTCCAAAGATGCCCTTATGTAAGGTGTTTATATATGTGGCAGATTTGACTGAATGATCAGAGCCCAGAAATTATATCACATCAACATATTGCTTAACTCCCCCCCCCTCCCCAGCCCCCAAGAGAGCTTTTTCCCACCTCGCTGCAGACAAACCTGCCCACTCTGAGGCCGCCTGCCACTTGGGTGGCGAGCAATCAAGCACGCTGACACTCCTCACCCAGAGGCCTCACATGGTCACTGCCTAATGGCTTTGTCAGGCAGCGGGGAGCCTCCTCAGGCCCAGGGCTAATGCACCACTGCCACCCTCAACTGATGCGACTTAGGCAGAGAGATAAGCACCCCAGCTTTCCAATCCTGCAGTGAAACGCTGGGGGCATGTTCCTCACGGGGTCCACCTGTAATCCCCTCATTAACATATCTTTCCCAGGCTTTGGTCTCTCCCCTGTGACTCACTTTATTCACTCCTATACGTTAGCTTCCTTCCGGGTAACACCTTCCAAACAGCCTGCTTGCACCCACGCCCCTCCTCAGGGGCTGCGTTTTGGGAAAATCTAAACCAAGACCAGTCTCTATCCCCTGCCTTGCCACCAACTTAAATTCTCTACTCTCTCTTCGTTCTTCAGGCCTTTCTTCTTATAGCTGACATCTCATTAATATCTCTGCTGAAACAATGGACCATCTACTTTTCAATACACAGGCTAGCAACACAGAGGAGCTGTGTCTTTAACATTCCAGTCTTCTTCTCCGCCCCCCCCCCCCTTCAACCAGCATCTGTATGTAAAAGAGGCAGTGAGGACCCTCTGGGTCTAGGCAACCATTATTCTACTTTCTGTTGCTATGGGCTTGGCTTTAAAATACATATTCTACATAGAAGTGAGATCATACAGTATTTGTTCTCTGTCTGACTTATTTCACTTAGAATAATGCCCTTAAGGTCCATCCATGCTGTTACAAATGACAGAATTTATGGCTGAATTGTTTTCCACATTTTTTTTTTTATCCAGAAAGCAAAATCTCAATGGATTGAAATAATGCTCCAGAGAAAGGAAGTTTTGCACCTTATTTTATACATTACAGTGAAAAGAGAAGACATAAGTGGGTTACATGAAATCCATTGGTGATAGATTAGGGAGGAGGGAGAAAGCAAGGGAGGGGGAACCTTTGGGATTGGATAAAGAGTGAAATGATAGACACATATTTATTTTACATAGGTGAGTATAGGATAGTTAATAGTCAACAGTTAACTCACTAACAATGAGGGGACTTGTGGCCTCTGCAGAGTAGTGTCTGGAAAAAGAAATTTACTTTGACATTCCAAAGGTATGTTATCGTAGATGCAGAAGGACAACAAACAGGCTTAGTTAAGGTGAAAATTGACCTTTATCAGGGAATATTTCTGGCGTAGGACATGACTACCAACTGTAAACTGCTTTTAGTTAAAAAGTTTTGATTTCAGACCATCCTTTGTGGTTATTTTAAGTCTCTGAGTTTGAAAGGCAGCTTCCCAGGTTGCCTCCCCCAACTTGTCAGGTTTAGTATGTGGCTCCTTTTGTGTCCACACATGTTTTGGCTGTTGTGAATAATGCTGCCATGAACATGCAGACAGATACAGATAACTCTTCAAGAGAATGATTTCATAGCCTACATATTTAGATCCAGAAGTGGGGTTACTGGATCATACAGTAGCTCTATTTTGCATTTTTTAAAGATATATTTTCATTGATTTTTCTACAGAGAGGAAGGGAGAAGCATAGAAAGTTAGAAACATCAATGAGTGAGAAATATTGATCAGCTGCCTCCTGCACAACCCCTACTGGGGATGTGCCTGCAACCAAGGTACATGCCCTTGACCGGAATCAAACCTGGGACCCTTCAGTCTGCAGGCCGATGCTCTATCCACTGAGCCAAACCAGTTAGCGCTATTTTGCATTTTTTGAGGAACCTCTATACCAGTGGTTCTCAACCTGTGGGTCACGACCCCTTTGGGAGTCGAATGACCCTTTCACAGGGGTTGCCTAAGACCATCAGAAAACACATATCTAATTACGTAGTGTTTTGTGATTAATCACTATGCTTTAATTATGTTCAATTTGTAACAATGAAATTGGGGGGCACCACAACATGAGGAACTGTATTAAAGGGTCGCGGCATTAGGAAGGTTGAGAGCCACTGCTCTATACTGTTTTCTGTAGTGGTTGTATTAATTTACATTCTTACCAACAGTGCACTCCTGGTACACTTCCCTTCTCAATACATCCTCACTGACACTTATGTCTCCTCTCTCTCTCTCTCTCTCTCTCTCTCTCTCTCTCTCTCTCTCTCTCTCTCTCAGAAAAGCAAGTAAGAATTTACTGACGGGAGCAAAAGCACACTTATATCTTGTCTTTTTTATAACAGCTCTTCTCATAGGGGTGAGGTGTACCTAAATGTGGTTTTGATTTGCTTTCCCTGAGGATTAGTGATATTGGACATCTTTTCATATGTCTGTTGGCTATTTGTGTCTTCTTTGGAAAAATGACTATTTGGAACCTCTGTCCATTTTTAAATTGGATTATTTGGGGGTTTTTTGCACTTCAGTTGTATAAGTTCCTTATATATTTTGGATATAAATTCATTATCTAATATATGCTTTGCAAATATTTTCTCCTATTCAGTGGGTTGCCTTTTCATTCTGTTGATTTCTTCTTTGCTGTGCAGAAGGTTTCAGTTTGATATAGTCCCACTTGTTCATTTTTTAAAATTTGTTGCTTGTGCTTTTATTATCATATCCAAAAAATTGTTGCCAAGTCCAATGTCAAAGAACTTTCCCCCCATTTTCCTTCAGGAGTTTTGGTTTCAGGTCTTACATTTCAAGTCTTTAATCCATTTTGAGTTAATTTTTACAAATGGTGTTAAGATAGGAGTGCAATTTTATTCTTTTGCATGTGAACATCCAGTTTTCCCAGCACCATTTATTGAAAAAACTATCTTTTCCCCATTCAGTGTTCTTGGCTTCCTTATCAAATATTAGTCAATGATATGTGTCTAGGTTTATTTCAGGGCTGTCTTCAGACTCTTGCTGCTCTCTTGGCTTGTGGCTTGTGCTTGGCTCTCTTACATTCGTCCCGATGGCCTGTGACCATGCAGACTCCACACTCTATGTCCTAATGGAGTGAGTGGAAAACACAAGCTAAGCTAGCCTGATGCTGGACTGGACTCGGCTCCAACATGGAAAGGAAATTCTGGACACTGGCTCTGATTTTAGCTTTGCTCAACCCCCAGCTACACTTCTTCTATGACTAAGTATGGGACTTTGGAAATCCAGGGGTAATTCCACAGAAATAAGGCGTTCTATTATATCTCTTCCTCCCATTAGCGCTTCTGGAAATTCTTATTCCAGCAGGATCCCAAGAATCCCACTTCCACAAGCAACTGGGGGCGATGAGTCCCTTTCCTGTCCTGTAACATTTTGATTACTACAGCTTTGTGGTATAGTTTGAAATCAGGAAGTATGGTGCCTCCAGCTTTGTTTTTCTTTCTCAATATTGTTTTGGCTCTTCCTGTTTGTTTTGCTTAGTTTTTGTGGTTCCATACAAATTTTTTAAAAATATTTTCTATTGATCTTTCACAGAGAAGAAGGGAGAGAGCTAGAGAGTTAGAAACATCCATGAGAGAGAAACATCTATCAGCTGCTTCACGCCCCCCCCCCCCCCCCCCCCCCCGCACTGGGGATGTGCCCACAACCAAGGTACATGCCCTTGACCAGAATCAAACCTGGGACTCTTCAGTCCACAGGCCGACGCTCTAGCCACTGAGCCAAACCTGTCAGGGATCCATACAAATTTTAAGATTTTTTTTTTAATATTCTTTGAAAAATGACATTGGAATTTTGGTAGGAATTGCATTGAATCTATAAATGACTTTGGGTATTATGGGCATTTTAACAATATTACTTCTCATCCACGAACATGGGATATCTTTCCACTTATGTTCATCTTCCTCAATTTCTTTCATTCATATCTCACTATTTTCAGTGTACAGATCTTTCATCTCCTAGGTTAAATTTATTTGTGTTTTATTATTATTTTTTTATTCTGTGTAATGGAATTGTTTTCTTTTTTTCATTCAGAAACAAAACTGTACCCTGCCGTTTTACTTAATTTGTTGATTAGTTCTTACAGTGTTTTGGTGGTACTTTAGGGGTTTTTTTTATATATAAGATCATATATGTCATCTGTAAACAAAGTCAATTTTATGTCTTCCTTTCTTTTTGCCTAATTGCTCTGGTTAGGACTTCCAGTACTGTGTTGAATAGGACAAAGCTCATCATCTCTGCTTCTTTCTCCATTAGGATCAATTTTCTCCCAGGAGCCTCTTCATTGACTCATGCTTACATTTTTTGGCAAGAAGTACCCTATGGTTTTCCAGATGTGCACAGGCATGTATGAATCAGGCCAGAAGTGCACTGATGAGTCTCAGAAGGTAGTTTCTGCTGTGTTAGTAAAGCATCTAGCCTTCAAAATTGACGACAACCACAAGTCCTGAACTTGACCTCCTTAATTGAGATACACAAAGTAGGGCAGTTTCAAAGACATTTACACCTGGATTTGGACTCCAACTCTACTGATTATCTGTTTACAATTTTATTGATTTTTGTTGTTGTTGTTGTTGTTGCTCTAATTCTTATTTCTTTTTTCTGCTTACTTTGGATTTAGTTTGTACCTTTTTTCTAATTTCCTAAGGTGGAAACTCAGATTGCTGATTTCAGATCTTTCTCTTTTTTCTAATATATGCATTCAATAGTATAAATTTCCCTCTAAAAATTGCTCTTACTGCATTCCTCACATTTTGGTAAGTTGTGTTTTCATTCTCACTTAGTTAAAAATATTTTTAAATTTCTCTTGAGATTTCTTCTTTGACCCATGTGTTATTTAGTAATGCGGCTCTCTCTCTCTCTCTTTCTCTCTTTTTCTCATTCTCTCCCCTTTCCTTTCCTTTCCTTTCCTTTCCTTTCCTTTCCTTTCCTTTCCTTTCCTTTCCTTTCCTTCCCTTCCCTTTCCTTTCCTTTCCTTTCCTTTTTTTTCCTTTCCTTTCCTTTCCTTTCCTTTCCTTTCCTTTCCTTTCCTTTCCTTTCCTTTCCTTTTCTCTTTCTTTCTTTCTTTCTTTCTTTCTTTCTTTCTTTCTTTCTTTCCTTCTTTCTTTTGAGATACTATTTATTTCCCATCAACCTTATTTCCATTTTCTGTTTAAGAGTCTGTAGAAGAATAGCTTCATACCACTCAGTGGTTGTTCCTACTCCTTCAGTGGCCTGTGTGGTGGGGGCTGCAGGCCGGTCTTCTGTGGCAGGCTGAGCTCCAGGCTTCAGTGGGAAACTGCTGAACAGGCACAGAGGGCACCTGAGCCTCCAGACAAGTCTGCAACGTTGGACTGAGCAGCAGTGAACTTGGGAGGTGGAGCAGTCCATTCACCTTGAAATTTCTCTTTGGCCACAGCCATTTTTTTTTTTTTATTTTTTTTAGCAGTGGCCTGCTTGTCCTTTTTAGTCTCTACAGGATATCTGTGGAAATAGAGATCCGGCGTGACCTCCTGCAGAGAGATGGTGCCAAGCATGCACAGAACTTCCCTGACCAGTGTCCGTCACATTAGCGTCACCGAGTCCTTTGTTGTACCTGATGGCAATGGCCACACAGTGTAGAGGAGGGTGTGTGTCACACCGCGCACTGGTCGGTGGGTTAACATAAGACACCTCAGTGAAAGGCTGGCCTTCAACCCTGGGATCAATAACCACCAGAAGTTGTGGCTTCCAGAGGCTGTTCTAGACTGGTCAGCAAAGATTCCAGTAGTAAAGTGCCAGCAAAAGAAGTGGCTCCAAAGGCAGCAGCAAACTTCAGCACAGCCTGTTGGCCATTATCCCTGAAGCATATGACACTGACACCAGACAGTATTTCAATGGCATGAAATGTCAGGAGAAGCTTCTCTCAGGGCCTCTTCAGATTTATGGTGAAGATGCCATCACTTTTCCTTCTGTAGATGCATGTTCCGTTTGGAAGACCAGGTTGGTGCCACCTAAGTGGGACCTTTCCTGCTGCAAGGAATTGGAGGACATCCTCCTCCTTCATCTGTGGAACATCAAAGACTCCAAACACGGTGGAAGTTCCCCTTTATATTATGATAGGAACACACAACAACCCCACGTGGACACCACTCTGGGTAGCACAGAAAGGCTACATGTGTATAACTGTAATTTTTCCAGCTATCTTTCTGTTATTGATTTCTAGTTCAATTCCACTGTGATCTGAGAGCGGACATCAAATGATTTCTATTTTTAAAAATTTGTAAAGGTGTGTTTCACAGCCCAGAATGTGTTCTCTCTTGGTCAGAACTCCATGTGAGCTGGAGGAGAATGTGTATGCTGCTGTGGCTGGATGAAGCAGTCTATCGACGTCAGTTACATCCAGTTGATAGATGGTGTTGTTGAGTTCAATTATGTCTCTATTGATTTTCTGCCTGCTGGATCTGTCCATTTGTGATAGAGGGGTGTTGAAGTCTACACTTATGATAGTGGATTCATCTGTTTCTCCTTGCAGTTCTATTAGTTTTTGCTTCACATAGTTTGACAGTCTGTTATTATGTGCATACATGTTAAGGATTGTTATGTCTTCTTGGAGAATTGACCCCTAATGCCATTCTTTATTCCTGATACATTTTCTTGCAGTGAAGTCTGCCCTGTCTAAAATAAATATAGTTATACTTGTTTTCTTTTGATTAGTGTTAGCTGGTATATTTTCATCATCCATTCGCTTTTTATTTTGTTTTATCTTTATATTGAGGTATAATTGACACCCATTATATTAGTTTCAGGTGTACAACATGATTCCATATTTGTATATATTACAGAATGATCACCACAATAAGTCTCATTATCGTCCATCACCATATGTAGTAACAGAATTTGGTTCCTCGTGATGAGAACTTTTAAGATCTACTCTCAGCAATTTTCAAGTATGCAACACGATATTGTTAACTATAGTTGTCATGCTGTACATCACATCTTCATGACTTACTTATTTTGTAACTAGAAGTTTGTACCTTGTGACTCCCTTCACCAATTTTGCCCTCTCCTTCCTCTGGCAACCACTAATTGATTCTCTGTATCTCTGAGTGTGTGTGTGTGTGTGTGTGTGTGTGTGTGTGTGTGTGTGTTTTAAAGATCCCACATATAAGAGAGATCAGATAGTATTTTTTTCTCTATCTGACTCATTTCACTGAGCATGATTCTCTCTAGATCCATCATGTCGTCACAAATGGCAAGATTCCATCTCTTTTTATGACTGAATAGTATTCCATTGTGTATATACCAGTATACATCACATTTTCTTTATCTATTCATCTGTTGGTGGACTCGTAGGCTGTTTCCATATCTTGGCTATTATAAATAATGCTGCAGTGAACATGGGGGTGCATATCTTTTTTTTTTTGAGTTAGTGCTTTTGTTTTCTTTGGATAACTACCTAGAAGTGGAATTGCTAGATCACACAGCAGCTCTATTTTTAATTTCTTGAGGAAACCCTTATACTGTTTTCCATAGTGGCAGCACCAATTTGCATTTCCACCAACAGTGCACAAGGGCTCTTTTTTCTTTACATTCTCACCGCTGCTTGCTGTTTCTGGTCTTTTTGGTAATAACCATTTTAACATGTGTGAAATGATTTTTTTATTGTGTTTTTGATTTGCCTTTCTTTGATGATTAGTGATGTCGAGCATCTTTTCATGTATCTGTTGGTCATTTGTATGTCTTCTTGGGAAGAATGTTCATTTAGTGCTCTGCCCATTTTTAACTTGGATTGTTTGTTTTGCTATTGAGTTAAGTTATTTATGTATTTTGGATATTAACTCCTTATTAGATATATAATTTGCAAATATTTTCAAAATGTCTTTTCATTTTGATAATGGTTTTTCTTTGCTGTGCAGAAATTTTTTGGTTTGCTTAGTGCCACTTGTTTATTTTGCCTTTGTTTTTGGTGTAAAATCTAAAAAATCCCTGCCAAGACCAATGTCAAAAAGTTTACCATATATATTTTTTTCTAGGAGTTTCATGTCTTATTCAAGTCATTAATACATTTTGAGCTAATTTCATATATGTTGCATGATAGTAGTTTAGTTTCATTCTTTTGCATGTGGCTGTAACAGTTCTTCCAACACCATTTACTGAAGAGACTATCCTTTTCCTATTGTAGATTCTTGGCTCTTTTCTTGTCAATTAATTGACCATATAAGCATGGATTTATTTCTTGGTTCTCTATTCTGCTCCACTGTTATGTGTCTGTTTGTATGCCATTATCATATTTGCTTGATTACTATAGCTTTGTGATATAGTTTGAAATCAGGGAGTGTGATGACTCTAACTTTTCTTGTAGTTCCATACACATTTTAGGATTATTTGCTCTATTTCTAAGGGAAAAAAACCAAACCATTGGAATTTTGATAGGAATTGAATGTGTAGATTGTTTTGGTAGTTAATATTAATTCTTTCCATCCATGAGCATGGTATACTAGTATACTTTCATTTATTTGTGCCTTCTTTAATTTTTTTTTTTACCAATGTCTTAGAGTTGTCAGTGTACAGGTTTTTCACTTTGTTAAATTTTTCCCTAGGTATTCTATTCTTTTTGGTGCAATTGTACATGGAATTGTTTTCTTAATTTCTCTTTCAGATATTTTATTTTTAATGTATAGAAATACAACAGATTTCTGTATATTGATTTTGTATCCTGAATCTTTACTGAATTCATGTATTAACTGTAACATTTTTTTGGTAGAGTTTTTTAGGGTTTTCAATATGTAACATCATGTCATCTGTAAATGGTGACATTTTTACTTCTTCCATTCCAATTTGGAAGCCTTTCCATCCAGTCACTCGTAATATATACCTGTCTTTATATTTAAAGTGAGTTTCTTGAGCTTCTGGGCTGGTGAACACCTGGGGATTTGGGGATTGTGGTGCGCCTAGAGAAGGCTTGGAAGCTTCTTACTACCCTTCCCCCATACCTAACTCTATGCAACAATTCCATCTGACCGTTCTTGAGTTATATCCTTTTATAATTAACTGGTGATCTAGTTGGCTATCAGAGAAACATGGAACAAGAAGATGCAGTAGAAACAGTCAAAACTAGGGAGAATAAGTCATCTGTCATCCTGACAAGATCTTTCCATGTCTTCATGATCAGTAACATTGACCTTGACATTGATGATTCCTTAAACCTATTGGTGAAAACTGCACTTAATTTGCCTTGCTTTAGTCTGATAATAGTGGTGACTAGAGTGTACTGTGACAGAGACCCTAGATCCTGACATGAGCTATAGAAACTCATGGGACTACATGTGGTGCACAAATAGGAGGTTGGAGTGGAAGGACTATTACTTGTCAATCAGGTTTCCCTTTGATTTTTGTAAATGGGGAGGACAGTTCTTGGTCCAGTAAAACTATGCAGGTTACATGTAAATATTTTTGTAAGCAAAGTTTATTTCCAAATAAACTTTCCAAAGTTTATTTTTTATTTCTTTAAAATGTTCGAATTTGATTTTTCAAAATCTGATGACGCTAAGTGTTTGTCATCCATTTCTTAAGTAAGTGGTCTCTAGCAGATCTGTTTCAAATGCAAGTACAGAAACCGAATGAAAAGTTTGCTTAAGTCACTGAGTCTGGTGTTTTTCATTTTCTCTGGGCTGACCATTTAAATTGACAAACCAGCAGGAGATAGGAAAAAATACTTATGTGTTCCATTTTAGGATAAGTACACAAAAATTTTCTCAAAAATTATTGTATGATTGCATAGTAGAATAGCAAAATTTGCCAATATGCTATTCTATGTGCATCCCTAAGTAAGTTACTGGGGTAGAGAAGAAGCCATTTACATTAGTGCAAGGTAAATAGAAAGTCTAGCCGAAACCGGTTTGGCTCAGTGGATAGAGCATCAGACTGCGGACTGAAAGGCCCCAGGTTCGATTCCGGTCAAGGGCATGTACCTGGGTTGCGCGCACATCCCCAGTGGGAGATGTGCAGGAGGCAGCTGATCGATGTTTCTCTCTCATCGATGTTTCTGACTCTCTATCTCTCTCCTTTCCTCTCTGTTAAAAATCAATAAAATATATTTAAAAAAAAAAAAAGAAAGTCTAAATGAATGGAAGTACTATTATTCTTCATCAAATTCAATGTTATTCAGGTGCAAATACAGGAAATGCATGTTTAATAACAAAAGATAGTTTAAAGTAACAAAAAATATGATCACTAAAAACTGCAGACACTGACCTGCTGTTAAGAATGCTAACTTGAAAATAAAATAAATATGGTACATAGCTTTCCCATTTCCCCATCTACTGCTAAAACAGATACTGACTTGGGCCCAAGGTTCTTGTCTAATTGCAAATAATTTTGAGAACACTGAAAATTTGTTATGCAAATAATTATGCACACATACACTCTGTGGATGTAAATGGGTCAAGTGTAAGAAATACATTTTGGTCCCAGAATTAGCACCACATCAGAGGTGTTGTGCATGTACCCGAGGGAGGCCAGGGAGCTCTTGCTGAAGGTTCTGCTGTCACTGGTGCACTGCACTGACCCCTCCTGAAGCTCCTGACTTGGCAGGGCCCATCTCCTTAAGATACTCAAGAGTGACAGCAGTCCCTCAATGGAACTTCATGCCCACTTGAATGGATCCATTAGTTCTATACCATGAAGATATTAAAAGCTAAGAAACCAGGTCTTAACATTCATGATCTGATGACTATGATTGATAGTCATATCCCTGCCATATTCCTCTTAGTAAACCGTCCACCACTCCCTTTGAAGAATAGCAGCCAAGTAGCATGGACTTCATCACCAATAACTTACGGTGGCTTCCCTGTAAATATGTCTTAAATTTAAAAAAATGTAAATTTCTTAAAGTTCCATGTATCACATACCACTTATAAAGTCTTACTATTAAAAAAATAATAATTTGATTAAAAAAAAATTAAGTGTGGAAACATGGCCTCCGAATAGGGGTTCAAGCTAGTCTAAGCAGCCATACGCTGCTTGAGAGGTGATTCACGTTTGCTATTTTGAGGAGTCAAGTTGAAATTAAGTGATCCTTGATAGTTGTTGGAAAGTGAGGTGAAAGTATTCTACTTGATAATATCTTACAGAAATTCCAACAAATATGAGAATGTGCCAGAAAAGAACTTTAGAAGAATGTTTCCAGATGTTTCAGATTATTTATCAGCCTACTACCAGCCCTGAAGATATTCTAATGGTCACAAAAGATGTCATTAAAGAATTTGCAGCCGGAACCGGTTTGGCTCAGTGGATAGAGCGTCGGCCTGCGGACTGAAGGGTCCCGGGTTCGATTCTGGTCAAGGGCATGTACCTGGGTTGCGGGCACATCCCCAGTGGGAGGTGTGCAGGGGCAGCTGATTGATGTTTCTCTCTCATCGATGTTTCTAGCTCTCTATCTCTCTCCCTTCTTCTCTGTAAAAAAAAAAAAAAAAAAAAAAAGAATTTGCCGATGATGGTGTCAAGTACCTGGAACTAAGGGGTACATCCAGATCTGAAAATGCTACAGGAATAACTAAAAGGACTTATGTGGAATCTGTACTTGAAAGTATGAAACAGCCTAAAGAAGAAAACTTAGACATTGAAGTTAGGTATTTGATATCAATTGACAGAAGAGGTGGCCCTTCAGTGGCTAAGGAGACTAGTAAATTTTCTGAAGAATTCTTCCTTTCTACTGAAGTTACAGTTTTTGGCCTTGCCCTCAGTGGAGACCCTACAGCTGGGCAAGCAAAGATTTCTTGGAAATTCTTTTAGAAGAAGGCAGCGGCGGGGCGAGGGGTGGGGGTAGGGGGAGAATCAGTTCTGAAGTTGGCCTTGCATCTTCCAGAGATTCCAACCCCCTCAAAAGAAACACAAATAGTCCTGGATCTGCTTCCCAACAGATCGAGCATGGGACGTTTCTCCACTCCTCTGAGGGGGAAGGGGGTGGGGTGGGGTTCCTGGATCTGCTGGACTTTATGAGGAAATACCAGATACTGCTGGAACTCTGTTTGACCTCAAGTATCGAAAGTCAGACAGTTCCTTCTTATCACTAGCATCGTTTCGGATTCCTACAGCATTGCTCATCCTCCTGTGAACTGTACCGATGATAGGGGTGTTTTTTTGCTATAGACCTTTCCCAAGAGTACTAGCTGGCAGTTGAAAACTTAATTGGACCCAATCTCAGGTATGGGATCTGTCTTGTGAATCCATCAACTACATCTTTGCTTCTGAAAGCACCAGGTCTGAACTGAACTCCAAAGTGTGGCACTTTTAAAGCTGGAACAAGGTGAATTGCTTCTGAATGTGTTGCAACCAAAATCTTCCAGCCATATTCCTCTTAGTAAACCATCTACCGCTCCCTTAGAAAAACAGCAGCCAAGTAGCGTGGGCTCCATCGCCAATACCTTACTCACGGTGACTGCTCAGTAAATATTTCTTAAATTGGAAAAAAAAGAGAAATATTTTTATTTTTCAAAGTTCCATGCATCACATACCACTGATAAAATTTTGCCAACTAGTAAAATAAAGAGGACCTCTTGATAATTTGAGTTTTAAAAAATTGAGCTGTGGAAACATGGCCTCAGCACAGGGGTTCAGCTCGTCTAACCAGCCATACACTGCTTGAGAGGTGGTCCACATTTGCTATTTTGAGGAGTTATGTTGAAACTAAGTGGTTCTAGAAGTTGTTGGAAAGTGAGGTGAAAGTTTTCCACTTGATGATATCTTACAGATACGCCAACAAATATGACAATGTGCCAGATTTCGCATTGTAAGAAGATGTCCGAAGGGATAGTTACTGCAAAGCCATATGCCAAATAGACCCTGGAGACACTGCAGTTTTACAGGTGATGTTCATATGAGATCAAAAAGTAGTTTTTCCTTTTCTGAAATCTAGGCCTGTTTATTATAATTGCATTGGTAACAGCAAGCAAAAGAAGCAACATTGAGCTCAGACTGGGCTCTAGGGGTTAATCCCTATAGAATCAGAGAAGGGATTCAAGTTTCTGTCCTGAACATCCTAAAACATTGGTTTCAGAGCCACAGTGTAACTATTTATGTTGGTTATTCATGCTCTTTGGGGGGAATTATGCCCAAGACAACCCTAAACAAACAAGAAGTGATTTAAAGAGTATGCTAGTTAACAGACTCTTATAGTAAATTACTACAGATGGTGACTATTGAAGCGTATAAATAGTAACAACCAGTTGGCCTTCCCTGAGCACCTGCTTTGGAGTGGGAGAGGCTACACTTTGCACACAGAGGGACACTAACTGTTTAGTGGGCTAATTATGCACTTACCCGAGTAACGCATGGCTCGTAGGAGCAAATTGTGCATCTGAAAAAAATGCAGCAAAAATATTAAAGAATAGGCATTAATTTTTACTTCATATTTGATGAATCAAACCATTTTCTTCATTTTCTATGGCGTTTTATAGTAGAGTTAGTGAAAGACTTTAAGTATTAAGTTATTACCGACACTCATGAAACAGTCCAATAAAATATAATGTCAATATATGACAAATTAAAATTAAATAATATTTCCAACATATCTGACAGAAATTTATATGTCTGATGTTGCACTCTTATAGGAATCAGAGATAATGGATGGTTTTATTCAACATGCACAGAATATGTATTTTTTGTATCATAAATCTATTTAAATAAAACAAGTTTTAAATGTTTACATATTTATGTATTCCATACTTGTTACTTTGAGAAAGCAAAATAGCATTCCTGATCAAGGTACATTATTTTTTAACTGCAGAACTGAGTGAGTTTTTCTTTTTCTTTTTTAAAAAAATATATTTTTATTGATTTCAGAGAGGAAGGAAGAGAGAGAGAGAGATAGAAACATCATTGATGAGAGAGAATCATTGATTGGCTGCCTCTGGCAGGGTCCACATTGGGGAATCGAGCCCGCAACCCAGGCATGTGCCCTTAACTGGAATTGAACCTGGGACCTTTTAGTCTGCAGGCCGACACTCTATTCACTGAGCCAAACCAGCTAGGGCCTGAGTGAGTTTATCTTGGGCGGGATAGCATCCTCACAGTCTTAAATCACTAGAGAGACTGTATTTTTGAGTAATGCCGATTGAACTATAAAGAAAAAACACTCCTCATAATTAAAAATTTCCTGAAAGTTAATGTTTTGCCTACCCAAATGAAGGTATTGTGGATCCCATGTCAAACCATTGAATATATTGTATACAGTCGGTATACTACATATCAGGGGTCCTCAAACTACGGCCCGCGCGCCACATGCAAATACAAATATTGTATTTGTTCCCATTTTGTTTTTTTACTTCAAAATAATATATGTGCAGTGTGCATAGAAATTTGTTCATAGTTTTTTTTAAACTATAGTCCGGCCCTCCAACGGTCTGAGGGACAGTGAATTGGCCCCTGTTTAAAAAGTTTGAGGACCCCTGCTACGTATAATGGTATATATCATGTGGAAGGCATAGTCAGATTATAGTTCTGTGTACTGTTCTCGTAACAGATCTTTTAAATAAAGACTTCTCTTTTTATTGACTTTAAACATTTCTTTAAAAGTGAGTTTCTCGTAGATAGTATACATTTGGGTCTTGATTTTTTATCTACTCTGACAATCTCTGTCTTAAAATGGTGTATTTAAACCATTGATATTCAAAGTGATTATTAATGTAATGAATTAATATCTACCATATTTATTACTGTTTTTATTTTATTATGTCACTATTATTTGTTCCTATGTTTGTCTTCCACTCTTTTCCTTCCTTTTTGTGGTTTTAATTGAGCTTTTTATATGTTTCCATTTCCTTCCATTCTTGGCATACTTTTTTACTATTAAAATTTTAATTAATTGTTTAATTAATTATTTTTAGATCTTTTGGTGAAAAGTTTATTGATTATATTAGTTCTTTCCTAGAACATCCTAATAATAGACAAGCATGGTAATTGACCATACCTTCACTACACCTCCCATTGGCCAATCAGTAAGATATGCAAATTAACCACCAACAAAGATGGCGGTTAATTTGCATACATAGGGGCAGAGCGAAGACCGAAGGCAGCTCTGGCCGGAGCGAAAGCCTGGGTCCCAGGTGCTGGAGGAGAACCGGTGCAGGCAGCCAGGGGAAGGGAAGGCCTATTGCACGAATCTTTTCATGCAACAGGCCTCTAGTTTAGATATAAGCAAGAAAACCCACCAGCCACCAAATTCACAGTAGAAACTAGTTTACTAAGCTGGGAAGGAAGGGGGAAGAGTTAAAATGATCACATATTTTAGAATAAGAATGTCAAATAATTATATAAAATTTTCGTTCATGCAGGTGATTATTTAAATACCTATGACTGGGTTTTTATTCATTCATAAAGTATTTAGGGTCTATTACTAGTATGTGCAGACACACATTTCTATTCCTAATGAGGCCTATAAAGACAGATACTCTTGCAAATTTAACGTGTAATTTAATATCTTAAAAAAATTTTGGCCCTGGCCAGGTATCTCAGTTGGTTTGGATTTCCAGTGGGGCACATGCAGGAACCAAACAATGATTGAATAAATGAGTAGAACAACAAATCTCTCTCTGTCTCTCTCTCAGTAAGCTATTAAACTTTTAAAAAAATTTAATGATTGTCCTAAACTTTGCAATACACACAACTAATGCAAGTGTACTTTCCAATAACAATAACTCTATACAAGTTATAATAGCAAAATAATCCTACTTGCATCCTCTTGTCCCTTGTATCATTGCTGTCATTCATTTCACTTAGACATATGCATACACAGGCATTTATACAAACATAAAATAAATATACACAAGCATGCATAGTTGAATACATTGTTGAGATTAACATTTTAAACGAACTGTTAGTTCAATTAAAAATAAAAAAAAGTAAAAGTTTTTATTTTACCTTCCCTTATTCCTTTGATGCTCTTCCTTTCTTTGAGTTTCTGACCTCTCTATTATTATTATTATTATTTCCTGTAAAAAACATCTTTTCACAATTCTCACAGGCAGGTCTACTGGCAATGAATTTGCTCAATTTTCTTAAAGAGTGTATTTCTCTGTGAATGGGATGCCCTAGATACCCCTGGGGAGGGGTGCACACTGTGACAGCAGCAAGGCCTGCTCCCCGGAGGAGGGAGCCTACCCACTACCACAGCCATTGTCCGGCACACTTGGAGTGTTCCGGCAAAGCTCTCACCCACCCTCCGGCAGAGGTCATTTGATTCGGAAAAGCTCAGAGAGAAAGGGGAAAGTGGGTTATTAAGTGCTCATGGGTGTTATTAACAAACTATAGAAACGAACGCTGAAAGGATAGTCTTTTCATGGGGGTTATTAAGTGCCCTGACAGGAGATGGAACCCTCAGCCTTGGTTTATTTGGAAGATGCTCTATATAAGCAGCTGAGGGACCCGGCCAGGTCTTCCCTACCAGGCCACTCTTTTGTGATGCAGAGTCTTTGCTTCCTTATGCTTTTTAGTCAGGCTTGTTCCCTAACCTTCTCCTAGGCTCATCTGTGTAATTCCTTGTAAAATACAGTTAATATATATATATATATATATATATATATATATATATATATATATTATACAGTTTAAAAATATAGTTTATGCAGTTTAAAATACAGTTTAAAAATATATATATATATATTTCAGAGAGGAAAGGAGAGGGCGAGAGAGATATAGAAACATAAATGATGAGAGAGAATCATTGATCTGCTGCCTCCTGCACGCCTCACACTGGGGATCGAGCCCGCAACCACAGGCATTTACCCCCACCGGGAATCAAACCGATGACCTCCTGGTTCATACCTCAGCACTCAACTACTGAGCCATGCTGACCAGGCATAAAATCCAGTTTTAGGTAGAAAGTCAATTGCATCAGAACCTCCATACTGAACCACAGGTGGACCTTGGCATAGTACCAGGTGTACCCTAGAACCACAGAACAGCACCACACCCCAGATGAACTCGGCCTTGTACTTGAGAGCCACTCAACACTAACGCAGAGGCACTTCCCTAACTGCAGTTGATCGGCTTCCTGCGCTTGCAGCTCAGAATGCAGGGGAACCTCAGCACTTACTGGCAGGTCTTACTGCGCCACTCTTTTTTTAAAAAAAAAAAAATCTTTATTGTTCAGATTATTACAGTTGTTCCCCCTTCTTCCCCCAATATGCGCCACTCTTTTGTGATGAAGATCCTTTGCTTCATTATACTTTCCTGTCGGGTTTGCTCCCTAACCTTCTCCTGGGCTCATCTGGGCACTTGCTTGTAAAATCCAGTTTTAGCAAGAACTCTAAGTCAGTTTCATGAGAACTGTCCCCCCCACCAGCGCTCCCCATCAGATCACCCCAAATATCAGATCGGGACCCTCCCCTTTCACCGTCCTCCAGGGGATATTTGATCAACCTGTCGCGTCTTCAGAGGGACTCGCGTTAGTTTGTTGGGCCAGAACACCCTTTCCCTGTGCGCACCTCCATGCACAGCATCCGACAGAGCACCGTTCTTTGGCTGCCTCTAGTGGTGCCATGGTCGGTACTGCAGCATGTGCCCTGGTACTGTGCCCGCAGATGCACCCCAAGGCAGGGGTACCTCGACCCCTTACTTCCAGGTCTTACTGCGTCACCCTTCAGAGACCAAGATTCTTTGCTTTGTTGTACTTTTTCAGTCGGGCTTACTCCCTAACCTCTAAGGCTGATCTGTGCATTTCCTTGTAAAATCCAGTTTTAGCAAGAATCATGCTAAGTCCGTTTCACCAGAACCTCCATACTGAACCACAGGCCCACCTTGGCGCCTACTGCGTGAACCCTGGAGCGGTACCGCGGGTGTACCCCAGCGCTGTGCCTCCCATGTGCCTCGGCTTTCTGCTGCAGGTGACTGCCAGCACTGAGTGGTCATGCCTCGGGACCTTAGGGCAGTTCTACCTCAGCCCCTGGCCCACGCACTTCGGCGCTTGCGACCGGTCTTCCCGTGGCACTCATGGGTAAGGAAGATTCTTTGCTTCCTTACACTTTTGGGTATGGTTCTCTCCCTAACCTCCTAGGCTCATCTGCTAAGTCAGGTTCACCAGAACCTGCCTGCCTGCCTCCATATGCAATCTCCCTGGATATCTGATCAGGACCCTCACCTTTCACCACCCCCCGGAGGATATCTGATGACCCTAGAGCATCTTCAGAGGCATTCATGTTAGTTTTGTTGAGCCAGAACCAGAACCCCTTTTCCCTGTGTGCACCTCCACACACAGCATCCCATGTAGCACTGTCCTTTGGCTGCCCCTTGTGGTGCCACAGCTGGTTCTGCAGCATGTGCCTTGGCACTGTACCCGCAGATGTGCACCAAGGAAGGTGCACCTGGACACTTACTTTCGAAGATTTTTTTTTGCCTCATTATACTTTTTAGCCAGGCTTGCTCCCTAACCTTCTCCTAGACGGATCTGTAAAATCCAGTTTTAGCAAGAATTCTGCTAAGTCAGTTTCATCAGAACACCCCACCCTCACCCCGCCTGTCCTCCATGTCTGATGACCCTGAATATCCTATTGGATCTCATCCTTCACGATCACCCCATTTATATTTGATCACCCTGTCCCGCCTTCAGCAAGAACTATGTTAGGTTTGTGTAGCCAGGATCCCCCCTGACCCCTGATGTTTTCTCTTAGTAATTTCTATCCATTGTCCCACACCCTCTCCTTGGCTGGATAGTCTCAGCTGCTTGTGCTGTGTTGGAAGTTGAGCCCAGCCTCTCCCCTGCTGTGAAGTCTTCATTGCAGAGGTCCCTGTACCTATGCTATGGTCCTGAATAAAACCTGTCTTCCCATCTTTAATAAGTGTCATTGAACATCTTTTTCTTTAACAGTGGCACTGCGAGGCAGCACATCTCAACACACAGTTGGCAAAGAACTTCACCCTTTGCAAGTCTGCATTCACAGCATCCTTCGCCGGACCATTCTTCAGCTGCTTCTGGTAGTGCTACCGTCAGCACAGCAGCATGCACCTCAGTGACGGAGGGCAGATGTACCTTGGCCTGTACCAGTGCATAACACTCAGCATCCTGCTAGGAGACCTTAACTGGCATTCTTCTATGACGAAGCGTCTTTGCTTCATCATACTGCAGTCAACTCTTGTACCTTCTCCTGAACTCCTCTGTGAATTTCCTTATCAAATCTAGTTTTAACGCCCTTGCAGGGTAACTCAACTAACGAGAGTATTGTGGGTTCGATCTCCTCTACGGGGCACATACAAGAAGCAACCAATGAATATGTAAATAAGTGGAACAACAAATGCTATTTCTCTCTCTTTCTAAAAATCAAGAAATAAAAGATATTTTTAAGAATCTAGTTCAGCGGTGGGCAAACTTTTTGACTCGAGGGCCACAATGGGTTCTTAAACTGGACCGGAGGGCCGGAACAAAAGCATGGATGGAGTGTTTGTGTGAACTAATATAAATTCAAAGTAAACATCATTACATAAAAGGGTACGGTCTTTTTGCTTTTTAGTTTTATTCATTTCAAGCGGGCTGGATCCGGCCCGTGGGCCATAGTTTGCCCACGGCTGATCTAGTTTCAGTCCTTGCTGGTGTGGCTCAGTTGGTTGGGCATCACCCCATGCACTGAATGGTCACTGGTTGGATTCCTGGTTGGGGGAGTTCCAGGTTCAGTCCCTGGTGGGGAGCATTCAGGAGGCAGCCGATGGATGGATCCATGTTTGTTTGTCTCTCACTGATGTTTTTCTTTCTCTGTCTCTTCCTTGCTCTCCAGAATAAATAAAAACATATATTTTTTAAAAATCTAGTTTTCATAAGAACGCAGCTAAGCCAGTTTTCCCCAAACCCCACAACCTCCATTTTTGCTGGGCTTGGCACTCCTTTTTCTAAAAAAAAATTTTTCTTAAAAAATTGACTTCAGAGAGGAAGGGAGAGGGAGAAAGAAACATCAATGATGAGAGAGAATCACTGATTGGCTGCCACACTGGGGATCTAGTGGCAACCTGGGCATGTGCCCTGGCCAGGAATCGAACCCTGACCTCCTAGTTCATAGGTCGAAGCTCAACCACGGAGCTACACTGGCCAGGCACTGGGCTTGGAACTCTTGACTGGCACTCTCAAGCACTGAATAATCCCCTTCTTGCCATCCTAACATGCATCATTGCATGCTGCGCCCCTGTGCGGTGGCACTGTACTGTGTCCCAGGACCTCAACTTCACACATTGTTTGCGGGTAGTTTTTATCGCGTGCTAACAGGTGGCGTGGGCCATTTTTGCAGTTGAATAGATTGATTACCGTTATACCTGGAAGTACATACATAATTCACCATTGTATGTGTTAGAGACCCAAATTTTGTCCTTTGGAATTCGTATATCTGCATGTTAGCATCCCTTTAGAGCAGCCGTGGGCAAACTACAGCCCGCGGGCTGGATCCGGCCCGCTTGAAATGAATAAAACTAAAAAAAAAAAAAAAAAAAGAGACCGTACCCTTTTATGTAATGATGTTTACTTTGAATTTATATGAGTTCACACAAACACTCCATCCATGCTTTTGTTCCGGCCCTCCGGTCCAGTTTAAGAACCCATTGTGGCCCTCGAGTCAAAAAGTTTGCCCACCCCTGCTTTAGAGCAATAAAAAAGTATAAAAATAAACGTATTTATACGTTACCCGCATTCTACCGCTAGTCTATAAAAAACGTATTAATACGTGTCCCGCGCTCTACTACCAGTCAACGTAAAACGTAAAACGTATAAATACGTTTCCCGCATACAATGTGTTCATAAACTGCACCGCAGGCAGCATCCTGCGCACGGCACAGGGCATGGCTCTGCAGGGAGTGGTGCTCTGCTCAGCCTCTTCCAGGCAGGGGAAGAGGGCTCAACTCAAAGAGCTCCCCCATAGAGTGTCCTTCCCACCTGGGGTGGTCCACTGGGCCGCAGTGCCAGTGGTTTTACAAACATGCCCTGGACTCGTTTTAAGCAGAAAGAGTAAGCTGCCCAGACACAGAAAGAGTGGCCGTGAAGGAAGATGTTTGCATTATACTCTCCGTCTCATAGAAACAGGAGGCCTGGCAGGCCACACAGGGCTCCTGGGAAAGTGGCCTGGAGGGTCAGCAGGCGGAGAGGAAGAGGGGAATTTATGGAGTTTTTCTCAGGAAGGAATAAACAGAGCAAGCAAGGCAAAGAAGAGGCGCAAACTTCTGATCGAGCCCTTTCTTCTAGGCCAACCAGTTAGTTGGCATATCACTGTTTTAGTCGTTTCTTCATGGTTCTTTGTATTTCTCTGGTAAGAATGGTAATGTGTCCTCTTTCATTTCTGATTTTATTATTTGAGCCTTCCCCTTTTTTGGTCTTGCTTATTCGAAAGAAAGGGTTTCAACATCGTTTATCTTTTTTTTAAAAAGGCAACTTTTATTTGGTTGATTGTAGGGAGTGGCTATAGGGTTAAGCCTGGGACTGACCTGTTGACAAAGTCACAAACAAGTTCCAGCTTAGAGGGCACAGACCTTTTAGCATAATTAGGCTTAACCTTATGATGCTCCTTAGATCCTGTCTGGGAAGCTAATGGGCTGAGGGAGATGCAGCAAGTGCTGCCAAAACAAGTGAAACTCACAAGAACATTGTAACTATGGTGACCACTACCTTGTTTACCTCTGGCTATAAAATAAAGGCTCAGCTGGCTGGCTGGGTCTCTCCCTGTGGCCTCAGCCAGGCACAGGAAGATCCACCTGACCCAGCTTATTCTCTCTGTCTATCTTTTCTATGTTCTTCGCCGCCCCCCATTCAGGCTCACGGAACCCTTGGCTGTGCTGGCCCGGCACAGTTGGTCTTTCCTATTGGCTTTCTACTCTTTATGTCATTGATTTCTGCTCTAGTTCCTTTCTTCTGCTAACTTTTAGCTTAGTGTGTTATTGTTTCGAGTGCTCCTTAAGGTTAATTATCGTTAGGTTACTTGAGATATTTTAGTATTCTGAATGGAGTGCTTGTCATTATAAACGTCCCTCTTGGATCTGCTCTTGGTGCATCTCATAAGCTTTCTTATGCTTGTGTTTTTCTTTTTGTTTGTGTCAAGATACTTTTGTCGTTTTTCTTCTCATTGGGTCCAGAGCTGTCGTTTAATTTACACATGTTGGGAATTTTCCAGTTTTTCTTCTGCTGGTAATTTCTGTTTTCACACCATGGTGGACAGGAAAGGTACTTCTGTGTCACTTCAGCCTGCCTTCCAGCCACTCCGCTGGAAGCACTCTATTTACAAGCGGCTCTCCGCGTGGCAGCTCAGGGTGCGCTCAGCCTCAGAGCTCCTGAGTTGTAGGAGGGAAATCAGGCAATTCCCAATAGACACAACACAGTAGCCATCAGGCAGCTTGTGTGACCAAAAGCAGTGGTTCCCTTTAGGCAATGGCTGCTCTGTTCGGTCCAGTGGTGAGCCAAAGCAGTCTAAGAATGTATCAGCCCCTGATGTGATCTCCTGGGCTGGTGGTGCCAGTTGTTCTAAAGACATGCCTTGATTTGGCTCAGTGGATAGAGAACAGCCTGCGGACAGAAGGGTCCCGGGTTCGATTCTGGTCAAGGACATGTATCTTGGTTGCGGGCTCCTCTCCAGTCTGGGCCTGATGAGGGCTAGTGCAGGAGGCCACCAATCGATGTGTTTCTCTGTCTTTCCCTCTCTCTTTCACTCTCTAAAAATCAATGGAGAAATATCCTCGGGGAGGATTAAAAAAAAAGAAAAAAAGACATGCCCTGGATTTGTTTTAGCATAACCAGGGGGACACACAGACACCTAAATGATTGTGATGAAGGAAGGCGTTTTGTATACATTTCACAGTCCCCTAGACGCAGGAGGAATGGCATGCCACGCAGGACAACTAGGACAACCAGGGGATGCAAGGTCCAAGGTCAGCCGGCAGGGAGGAAGGAAGAAGGGAAATGGGCTGCGGGAGGATTTATGGGGTTTTTCTCAAGAAGGAACGTGCAAACCAGAGCAAGGCTGGCGTGTAAACTTATGGCCAAATAGTTTAAATAGTTTTGGTGGACTCTGACCCATATATGGCAATATCTCTGAAGTCTACTTGCAGAGAGCCTGAAGATCACTTAGAAAATCCTGAACGTCAGAATCTCATGCCATGGCAGCTGATTGCTGCTTTTCCCAGAAGGAGCCATGGCTCAGAGCCAGCGTAGGGACTCTTAGAGGTTTTCTTTCCTTCATTCTCTGTATTTGCTTCCTCCCCACATTGTATAAAACAATAGGTAACATTAAATGTACCATTTCAAGTATTTAGAAGTGTATAGTTACTGTTAAGCATTTCTGCAATGTTGTTCAACAGATCTCTAGAACATTTTTCTCTTGCATTCCTGATATTCTGTAAGTAGTAAAACACGAATATTGTCTCCTACCTCCCCAGACCTTGGTGATATCCATTCTACTATTCTTTTTTTTTTTTAATTTGACTACTTTACATATTTATATGAGTGGGATCATACGTATTTGTCTTTATTGTGGCTGGTGTATTTTGCTTAGCATAATGTTCTCAATGTCTATTTATTAGGTAGCATGTGACAGAATTTTTAAAGGAACAAAATATTTTTAAGGATTTTACAGAGAGAGGAATGGAGAGAGAGAAATGCCGATTTGTTGTTCCACTTATTTATGCATTCATTGGTTGATTCTTGTATCTGCCCTGATTGGGATCAAACCTGCAACCTTGGTGTATCTGGATGGTGCTCTAACCAACTGAGCTACCTGGCCAGGGCAACAGGATTTTTTCTAAAGACTGCATAATGTGCCATTGTATGTGTATACCCCATTTTCTCTCTTCTTGGACCCATGCATGGTTATTTGGGTTGGTTCTCTTTCTTGGATATGATGAATAATGTTTTGATGAACTTTGGGGTCCAGATATCTCTTTGAGATTCTAATTTGAGTAGTTTTGGATAAACACTCAGAAGTAGCATGGCTGGACCATATGTTATTCTCTCTTTTTATATTTTTGAGGAATCTCCATACTGGTTTCTATCATGGGTACAGTATTTTACATTCACATGAAGTGTTCTTATATTCCAACTTTCTTTTTCCAGCAACAATTGTTATTTTCTGTTTTGTTTTGTTTTTTGTTTGTTTGTTTTTTTTAAATAGTGGTCATCTTGATACATGTGAGATGATATATCATTGTTGAGCAACTTTTCATGTATTAGTTGGCCATTTATAAAGAAATGTCTATTCAAACCTCTGCCCAGATTCTAATGGGGTTATTTGCTTTGTTTCCTTAAATATACTGGGTAAGACACCTTTTACTGAGTTCTATGATTTTCAGTTATTTTCTCCCATTGTGCAAGTTGCCTTCGATGAGTTTTCTTTCATGTGTGGAAGTCTTAAAGTTTGGCCATTTGCCTGTTATTTCAAAAATTTACAAGGACAATGTCTTTTGTGTATTTCTTGCACAGTAAATATAATAATTGAATCCACATTGACTATTGACTATTGTAACAGGTTCCTATTGCTGTTTAACAAATTGGCACAAACCTAATGGCTTAACCCAGTGATGGCGAACCTATGACACGCGTGTCAGAGGTGACACGCGAACTCATTTTTGGTTGATTTTTCTTTGTTAAATGGCATTTAAATATATAAAATAAATATCAAAAATATAATTCTTTGTTTTACTACGGTTGCAAAGATCAAAAAATTTCTATATGTGACACGGCACCAGAGTTAAGTTAGGGTTTTTCAAAATGCTGACACGCCGCGCTCAAAAGGTTTGCCATCACTGGCTTAACCTAAACCCACTTATTAGTCCACAGGGCTGTAGTCAGGATTGCCCATGCCGTATTCTGAGCTGAGCCCAGTCTCTCCCTCCCTCTAAAATCCCAATTGTGGAGGCCCCTACACCTACTGTATGGACCTGAACAAAGCCTGTCTTACCATCTTAACAAGTGTCAATAAATACGTTTTCTTTATGTCGTTACGGTACCCCCTATGGCACTGCTGCCCTGTACCTCAGCCCATCACCTGGCACCATGCTTGGCTCCAGACTTAGCATGGACTGGGACCTACAAAACACTGAGTCTTGGCTCCCTAGGTGGGGAGCTACAGGCAGCACTGTATTTCGGCGCCACATACCGAGGCACTCTTCAGTGGCAAGTATTCTTCGGTTTGCCATACTTGATTCAGGCTGCTGAACCTTCTCCTCGACTCATATGTGCACTTCTTTGTGAAATCCAGTTTTTGCAGGAATCCCGCAAAGTCATTTCCCTCAGAACCCCCACCTTCCATATCTGATCACTCTGGATATCTAATCAGGACCTTCACCCTTTACCATTCCCAGCTGATATGTAATCGTTCTCCCCCAGCTTCCGCAAGATTCCTGTTAGGCTCCTTTAGCCAGAACCCCCATTATCCTGATGTTTTCTCTTAGTTGTTTTCATCCATTTCACCTGCTTACCTATGGGGTATACCTTGGAGATATTGTGGGTTTGGTCTAGACCTGTGGTCGGCAAACCGCGGCTCGCGAGCCACATGCGGCTCTTTGGCCCCTTGAGTATGGCTCTTCCACAAAATACCATGTGCGGGAGCGGACATACAGGGCGATTGAAACTTTGTGGCCCATTCGCAGAAGTCGGTATTTTGTGGAAGAGCCACACTCAAGGGGCCAAAGAGCCGCATGTGGCTCGCGAGCCGCGGTTTGTCGAGCCACAGTTTGCCTACCACAGGTCTAGACCACCTCAATAAATCAAGTATTGCTGTAAGCGAGTCTTCATCTCTTTGCTGGTGGAGGATCTTAACTTCAAGTTGCAAAAAAGGTGAAGGGGCCTAAGAAGTACAAACTGCTAGTTATAAAATAAATAGGTCCCAAAGAGGTGTTTTACAGCATAAGGAATAGAGCCAATAATATCAGAGTAACTGTGCATAGCTACAGATGGTTACTAGACTTCCTGTGGTCGTCACTTCGTAAGGTAAATCAACAAATCATCACTCTGTTATAAATCTGAAACTAAGATGATGTTGCATATCAACTACACTTAAAAAATAAATTTAAAAACTCCACACCCTCTGTTGAAAGAAATGAAGCTCAAGTGCAATAAAACAAGGTATGCCTGTGTATTTCCACCTGTTTGCGGCGTATTCAGCGTTGAGCTTCACCTCTCCCCTATACCTACACTATAGTCCAGAATAAATGCGTTATAGCACCCTGTAACAACTGGCATTGAATATTCTTTTTCTTTCACAGCGGCACTGCCAGGCATCCTCAACGCAGCACCACAGGTGGCAGGGTAGGTCACCACCAGGCAACATCCCAGGCCGCAGCATCCTCTGCCTGTCCTTTAGCTGCTCCTGGTGTTACCAGGGGCAGTACTGTCCCTGTGCGCTCTACCAAGGATGTACCTCCATATCAAGTGCAGGTGGACCTTTGCCCTTTTCCAGGTGCACTCTGGTGCCAGACCGCGGCTGTCCCCCAGCACAGTCACAGGGTGTGCGCAGGCACGCTATGGTGGATACACCTCATGCACCTTGAAACCTTACCATGGGCACTTACTTCCACGTCTTAATGTGGCACTCCTTTTTTTATTAAATTTTATTTGCCGATTTTCAGAGACAGAAACATTGATTTGGCCATTTATTTATGCACCCATTGGTTGCTTCTTTTATTTATTTTAAAAGATAACGTGTTTTTTTAAAATCCTCACTTTAGCAAATGTTTTTATTGATTTTAAAAAGGAGGGAAGGCCCTAGCCAGTTTGGCTCAGTGGATAGAGCGTCAGCCTGCAGACCGAAGGGTCCCAGGTTCGATTCCAGTCAAGGGCACATGCCTGGGTTGCAGGCTCGGTCCAACAAGCAGGAGGCAGCCAATCGGTGATTCCCTCTCATCATTGATGTTTCTATCTCTCTCTTCTTCTCCCTTCCTCTCTGAAATCAATACAAATATATTTTTTTTAAAAAAGGAGGGAAGGAGAAAGACACTTTTATCTTTTGCCTCTTGTATGTTTCCCGACCAGATTGAACTCACAACTCTTCAGTCCTCCTGGAAGACTCTCCAAGAAAGTGAGCCACACTGGCCAGAGCCATTGGCTGCTTCTTGTATGTGCCCTGACAGGAGATGGGACCTGCCCTCTTGGCTTATCTGGGTGACGCTCTAACCAAAGGAGGTACCTGACCAGGTCTCACCTACAGCGACACTCTTTTGTGACGCAGAGTCTTTGCTTTGTCATACTTTTTAGGCAGCCTCGCTCCCTTTCGCTTAGGCTCACCTGTGCACTTCCTGGTAAAATGCAGTTTTAGCAAGGACTCTAAGGCATTATCACCAGAACCTCCACACTGATCCACCGTAGACAGTACCTGGCACAGTACTGGTGTTTGCTGGAACCCTACCGCGGGTGCACAACAGCGCCATACCGCAGGCGGACACAGCACGGTACTGCAGACCCACTCACTGTACCGCGACGCACCTCGGCTCTATGCCCTGGACGCACTGGGGCAGGAAGCTGCGCCAGTTCATCAGCGCCTTGGGGCATGAAGCAGCTCCGCATGGTACCGCGGCGAACCTGGCACTTCTAGGTCGTTCCGCGGCTTTTGTGACGCAGAGTGTTTTGCTTCGTTATACTTTTAGTCAGCCTGCTCCCTACCCTTCTCCTAGGCTGCCCTGTGCACTTCATCATAAATTCTACTTTCAGAAGGAACTCTGCAAAGTCATTTTCACCAGAAACGTCATACTGAACCACGGGTGGACCTTGGCTCCGTACCTGGTGTTCCCTAGAACCGTACAGCCTACCGCGGGTGGGCAGCAGCGCCGTACCGCGGTGGACATGGCACTGTCCTTCAGACCCACTCACTGCGCCGCAGATACACGTCAGCTCCATGTGGTGGACGCAGTGGGGCACGTGACTGCGGTCGGTCGTCAGCGCCTTGGGGCAGGTGCCCCTCTGCACGGTAACGGTACCGCGGCTGAGCCTGGCGCTTCCCGGTGGTACCGCGGCCGAACCCGGCACTTCCCGGTGGTACCGCGGCACTTTGTGTGGAAGAGCCTTTGCTTCCTTATACTGTCTAGTCAGGCTCGCTTCTTAAACGCCAGCGCTCCTCTGTGCACTGCCTTGTAATATGCAGTTTTAGCCAGAACTCTAAGTCCACTTCACCAGAACCTCCATACTGAACCACGGCTGGACTTTGGTTCTGTACCTGGTGTTCGCTAGAACCGTACACCTGTACTGCTGGTGCACCCAGCACTGTACTCCGCATCGGCACTGTACGTCAGACCATGCAGCACCGTACCGCAGAGGCACCTCTGCACTGTCGGTGGTGGCTCTGGCGCCCCTAACTGTGCTAGTTCGGCAGCGCCTTGGGGCGGATGCACCTCGCACGGTACCGCGGGTGAACCGTGCGCTGCCGGGACTGACCGCGGCTCTCTTTGTGACGCAGCATCTTTGCTGCCTCGTACTTTTTTAGTCAGACTGCTCCCTAAGCTTCTCTGAGGCTCCTCTGTGCACTTCCTTGTAAAATGCACGTCCAGAAAGAACGCTTTTGGTCATTTCACCAGAAACATCATACTGGACCACGGGTGAACCATGCTCCGTACCTGGTGTTCGCTAGAACCGTACAGCAGCGCCGTACCGCGGTGGACACAGCACTGTCCTTCAGACCCACTCACTGCGCCACAGATACACGTCAGCTACGTACGGTGGACACAGTGGGGCACGTGACTGCGGTAGTTCGTCAGCGCCTTGGGGCGGGTGCACCTCTCATGGAAACGGTACCGTGGCCGATCCCGGCGCTTCCCGGTGGTACCGCGGCCGAGCCCGGCATTCCCGGTGGTACCGCGGCCGAGCCCGGCCCTTCCCGGTGGTACCGCGGACGAACCCGGCGCTTCCCGGTGGTACCGCGGCACTTTGTGGAAGAGCCTTTGCTTCCTTATACTGTTTAGTCAGGCTCGCTTCTTAAACGCCAGCACTCCTCTGTGCACTGCCTTGTAATATGCAGTTTTAGCCAGAACCCTAAGTCATTTTCATCAGAACCTCCATACTGAACCACCGATGGACTTCGGTTCAGTACCTGGTGTTCGCTAGAACCGTACACCTGTACCGCGGTGTACACAGTGTGGTACCGTGGATGCACTGGGCAGTGCACTTCAGACCCACTCCCTGTACCGCAGACGCACCTCTGCGCTGTAGGGGACGGCACCGGGAGGCCGGTAACTGCGCTAGTTCGGCAGCGCCTTGGGGCAGATGCACCTCGCACGGTACCGCGGGTGAACCCGGCGAGCTGGGACTGACCGCGGCTCTCTTTGTGGCGCAGCGTCTTTGCTGCCTCGTACTTTTGTAGTCATGCTGCTCCCTAAGCTTCTCCTAGGCTCCTCTGTGCACTTCCTTGTAAAATGCACGTCCAGAAAGAACGCTTTTGGTAATTTCCACCAGAAACGTCATACTGGACCACGGGTGGACCATGCTCCGTACCTGGTGTTCCCTAGAACCGTACAGCCACACCGCGGGTGGACAGCAGTGCCGTACCGCGGTGGACACGGCACTGTCCTTCAGACCCACTCACTGCGCCGCAGATACACGTCAGCTCCATACGGTGGACGGTGGACGCAGTGGGGCACGTGACTGCGGTAGTTCGTCAGCGCCTTGGGGCGGGTGCACCTCGCATGGAAACGGTACCGCGGCCGAGCCCGGCGCTTCCCGGTGGTACCGCGGCTGAGCCCGGCGCTTCCCGGTGGTACCGCGGCCGAGCCCGGCGATTCCCGGTGGTACCGCGGCCGAGCCCGGCGCTTCCCGGTGGTACCGCGGCTGAGCCCGGCGCTTCCCCGTGGTACCGCGGCTGAGCCCGGCGCTTCCCCGTGGTACCGCGGCTGAGCCCGGCGCTTCCCCGTGGTACCGCGGCTGAGCCCGGCGCTTCCCGGTGGTACCGCGGCTGAGCCCGGCGCTTCCCGGTGGTACCGCGGCTGAGCCCGGCGCTTCCCCGTGGTACCGCGGCTGAGCCCGGCGCTTCCCCGTGGTACCGCGGCTGAGCCCGGCGCTTCCCCGTGGTACCGCGGCTGAGCCCGGCGCTTCCCGGTGGTACCGCGGCTGAGCCCGGCGCTTCCCGGTGGTACCGCGGCTGAGCCCGGCGCTTCCCCGTGGTACCGCGGCTGAGCCCGGCGCTTCCCGGTGGTACCACGGCTGAGCCCGGCGCTTCCTGGTGGTACCGCGGCACTTTGTGCGGAAGAGCCTTTGCTTCCTTATACTGTTTAGTCAGGCTCGCTTCTTAAACGCCAGCGCTCCTCTGTACCCTTCCTTGTAATACGCAGTTTTAGCCAGAACTCTAAGTCCATTTCACCAGAACCTCCATACGGAACCACGGCTGGACTTTGGTTCAGTACCTGGTGTTCGCTAGAACCGTACACCTGTACGGCGGTGTACACAGTGTGGTACTGCGGGAGCACTCGGCACTGCACTTCAGACCCACTCCCTTTTCCGCAGACGCACCTCTGCGCTGTAGGGGGCGGCACCAGGCCCGTAACTGCGCTAGTTCAGCCGCAACTTGGGGCGGATGCTCCCCACAGGGTACCGCGGGTGAAACCTGCGATGCCAGCACTGACCGCGGCTCTCGTTTGTGAAGCAGTGTTTTGATTCGTTACACTTTTAGTCAGGCTGCTCCCTAACCTTCTCTGAGGCTCCTCTGTGCATTTCCTTGTAAAATGCATGTCCAGAAAGAACGCTTTTGGTCATTTTCACCAGAAACATCATACTGGACCATGGGTGGACCTTGCTTCGTACCCGGTGTTCGCTAGAACCGTACAACCTACTGCGGGCGGACAACAGCGCCATACCGTGCTGTACCGCGGTGCACACAGCACTGTACTTCAGACCCACTCCCTGCACCGCAGACGCACCTCAGCCTATGCCGTGGACGACCTGGGGCATGTGACTATGGTAGTTCGTCAGCGCCTTGGGGCGGATGCTGCTCCGCACGGTACCGCGGACGAACCCGGCGCTCCAGGGTGGTACCGCGGCACTTTTGTGTGGAAGAGTCTTTGCTTCATTATACTGTTTAGTCAGGCTCGCTTCTTAAACGCCAGCGCTCCTACCGCGGGTGGACAGCGCCGTACCATGGCGTACCGCGGGTGGACACAGCACGGTACTGCAGACCCACTCACTGTACCACAGACGCACCTCGGCTCTATGCCCTGGACGCACTGGGGCAGGGAGTGGCGCCAGTTCATCAGCGCCTTGGGGCGGAAGCCGCTCTGTGTGGTACTGCGGCGAACCTGGCACTTCTAGGTCGTTCCGCGGCTCTCTTTTGTGACGCAGAGTGTTTTGCTTCGTTATACTTTTAGTCAGCCTGCTCTCTACCCTTCTCCTAGGCTGCCCTGTGCACTTCCTCATAAATTCTACTTTCAGAAGGAACTCTGCAAAGTCATTTTCACCAGAAACGTCATACTGGACCACGGGTGGACCTTGGCTCCGTACCTGGTGTTCCCTAGAACCGTACAGCCACACCGCGGGTGGACAGCAGCGCCGTACCGCGGTGGACACAGCACTGTCCTTCAGACCCACTCACTGCGCCGCAGATACACGTCAGCTCCATGTGGTGGACGCAGTGGGGCACGTGACTGCGGTCGGTCGTCAGCGCCTTGGGGCGGGTGCACCTCGCACGGTAACGGTACCGGGGCCGAACCCGGCGCTTCCCGGTGGTACCGTGGCCGAACCCGGCGCTTCCCGGTGGTACCGTGGCCGAGCCCGGCGCTTCCCGGTGGTACCGCGGCACTTTGTGTGGAAGAGCCTTTGCTTCCTTATACTGTCTAGTCAGGCTCGCTTCTTAAACGCCAGCGCTCCTCTGTGCCCTTGTAATATGCAGTTTTAGCCAGAACTCTAAGTCCATTTCACCAGAACCTCCATACTGAACCACGGCTGGACTTTGGTTCTGTACCTGGTGTTCGCTAGAACCGTACACCTGTACTGCTGGTGCACCCAGCACTGTACTCCGCATCGGCACTGTACGTCAGACCATGCAGCACCGTACCGCAGAGGCACCCTGCACTGTCGGTGGTGGCTCTGGCGCCCCTAACTGTGCTAGTTCGGCAGCGCCTTGGGGCGGATGCACCTCGCACGGTACCGCGGGTGAACCGTGCGCTGCCGGGACTGACCGCGCCTCTCTTTGTGACGCAGCATCTTTGCTGCCTCGTACTTTTTTAGTCAGACTGCTTTCTAAGCTTCTCTTAGGCTCCTCTGTGCATTTCCTTGTAAAATGCATGTCCAGAAAGAACGCTTTTGGTCATTTTCACCAGAAACATCATACTGGACCACGGGTGAACCATGCTCCGTACCTGGTGTTCGCTAGAACCGTACAACAGCGCCGTACCGCGGTGGACACAGCACTGTCCTTCAGACCCACTCACTGCGCCGCAGATACACGTCAGCTCCGTACGGTGGACACAGTGGAGCACGTGACTGCGGTAGTTCGTCAGCGCCTTGGGGCGGGTGCACCTCTCATGGAAACGGTACCACGGCCCATCCCGGCGCTTCCCGGTGGTACCGCGGCCGAGCCCGGCGCTTCCCGGTGGTACCGCGGCCGAGCCCGGCGCTTCCCCGTGGTACCGCGGCCGAGCCCGGCGCTTCCCGGTGGTACCGCGGCCGAGCCCGGCGCTTCCCCATGGTACCGCGGCCGAGCCCGGCGCTTCCCCGTGGTACCGTGGCTGAGCCCGGCGCTTCCCCGTGGTACCGTGGCTGAGCCCGGCGCTTCCCCGTGGTACCGCGGCTGAGCCCGGCGCTTCCCCGTGGTACCGTGGCTGAGCCCGGCGCTTCCCGGTGGTACCGCGGCTGAGCCCGGCGCTTCTCCGTGGTACCGTGGCTGAGCCCGGCGCTTCCCCGTGGTACCGCGGCTGAGCCCGGCGCTTCCCCGTGGTACCGCGGCTGAGCCCGGCGCTTCCGGGTGGTACCGCGGCACTTTGTGCGGAAGAGCCTTTGCTTCCTTATACTGTTTAGTCAGGCTCGCTTCTTAAAAGCCAGCGCTCCTCTGTGCCCTTCCTTGTAATACGCAGTTTTAGCCAGAACTCTAAGTCCATTTCACCAGAACCTCCATACGGAACCACGGCTGGACTTTGGTTCAGTACCTGGTGTTCGCTAGAAACGTACACCTGTACGGCGGTGTACACAGTGGGGTACCGCGGGAGCACTCGGCACTGCACTTCAGACCCACTCCCTGTTCCGCAGACGCACCTCTGCGCTGTAGGGGGCGGCACCGGGCCCGTAACTGCGCTAGTTCAGCCGCAACTTGGGGCGGATGCTCCCCACAGGGTACCGCGGGTGAACCCTGCGATGCCAGCACTGACCGTGGCTCTCGTTTGTGACGCAGAGTGTTTTGATTCGTTACACTTTTAGTCAGGCTGCTCCCTAACCTTCTCTGAGGCTCCTCTGTGCATTTCCTTGTAAAATGCATGTCCAGAAAGAACGCTTTTGGTCATTTTCACCAGAAACATCATACTTGACCATGGGTGGACCTTGCTTCGTACCCGGTGTTCGCTAGAACCGTACAACCTACTGCGGGCGGACAACAGCGCCATACCGTGCTGTACCGCGGTGCACACAGCACTGTACTTCAGACCCACTCCCTGCACCGCAGACGCACCTCAGCCTATGCCGTGGACGACCTGGGGCATGTGACTATGGTAGTTCGTCAGCGCCTTGGGGCGGATGCTGCTCCGCACGGTACCGCGGACGAACCCGGCGCTCCAGGGTGGTACCGCGGCACTTTTGTGTGGAAGAGTCTTTGCTTCATTATACTGTTTAGTCAGGCTCGCTTCTTAAACGCCAGCGCTCCTACCGCGGGTGGACAGCGCCGTACCATGGCGTACCGCGGGTGGACACAGCACGGTACTGCAGACCCACTCACTGTACCACAGACGCACCTCGGCTCTATGCCCTGGACGCACTGGGGCAGGGAGTGGCGCCAGTTCATCAGCGCCAGTTCATCAGCGCCTTGGGGCGGAAGCCGCTCTGTGTGGTACTGCGGCAAACCTGGGACTTCTAGGTCGTTCCGCGGCTCTCTTTTGTGACGCAGAGTGTTTTGCTTCGTTATACTTTTAGTCAGCCTGCTCTCTACCCTTCTCCTAGGCTGTCCTGTGCACTTCCTCATAAATTCTACTTTCAGAAGGAGCTCTGCTAAGTCATTTTCACCAGAAACGTCATACTGGACCACGGGTGGACCTTGGCTCCGTACCTGGTGTTCCCTAGAACCGTACAGCCACACCGCGGGTGGACAGCAGCGCCGTACCGCGGTGGACACAGCACTGTCCTTCAGACCCACTCACTGCGCCGCAGATACACGTCAGCTCCTTACGGTGGACACAGTGGGGCACGTGACTGCGGTCGGTCGTCAGCGCCTTGGGGCGGTGCACCTCGCATGGAAACGGTACCGCGGCCGATCCTGGCGCTTCTCGGTGGTACCGCGGCCGAGCCGGGCGCTTCCCGGTGGTACCGCGGCCGAGCCGGGCGCTTCCCGGTGGTACCGCGGCCGAGCCCGGCGCTTCCCGGTGGTACCGCGGCACTTTGTGTGGAAGAGCCTTTGCTTCCTTATACTGTTTAGTCAGGCTCGCTTCTTAAACGCCAGTGCTCCTCTGTGCACTGCCTTGTAATATGCAGTTTTAGCCAGAACCCTAAGTCATTTTCATCAGAACCTCCACGGCTGGACTTTGGTTCTGTACCTGGTGTTCGCTAGAAACGTACACCTGTACCGCGGGTGGAACACAGCACTGTACTGTGGGTGCACTCGGCACTGCACTTCAGACCCACTCCCTGTACCGCAGACGCACCTCTGCGCTGTAGGGGACGGTCCCGGGGGGGCCGGTAACTGCGCTAGTTCGGCAGCGCCTTGGGGCGGATGCACCTCGCACGGTACCGCGGGTGAACCCGGCGAGCTGGGACTGACCGCGGCTCTCTTTGTGGCGCAGCGTCTTTGCTGCCTCGTACTTTTGTAGTCATGCTGCTCCCTAAGCTTCTCCTAGGCTCCTCTGTGCACTTCCTTGTAAAATGCACGTCCAGAAAGAACGCTTCTGGTAATTTCCACCAGAAACGTCTTACTGGACCACGGGTGGACCATGCTCCATACCCGGTGTTCCCTAGAACCGTACAGCCACACCGCGGGTGGACAGCAGCGCCGTACCGCGGTGGACACGGCACTGTCCTTCAGACCCACTCACTGCGCCGCAGATACACGTCAGCTCCATACGGTGGACGCAGTGGGGCACGTGACGGCGGTAGTTCGTCAGCGCCTTGGGGCGGGTGCACCTCGCATGGAAACGGTACCGCGGCCGAACCCGGCCCTTCCCGGTGGTACCGCGGCCGAGCCCGGCGCTTCCCCGTGGTACCGCGGCCGAGCCCGGCGCTTCCCCGTGGTTCCGCGGCCGAGCCCGGCGCTTCCCCGTGGTACCGCGGCCGAGCCCGGCGCTTCCCGGTGGTACCGCGGCCGAGCCCGGCGCTTCCCCGTGGTACCGCGGCCGAGCCCGGCGCTTCCCGGTGGTACCGCGGCCGAGCCCTGCGCTTCCCGGTGGTACCGCGGCCGAGCCCGGCGCTTCCCGGTGGTACCGCGGCCGAGCCCGGCGCTTCCCGGTGGTACCGCGGCTGAGCCCGGCGCTTCCCGGTGGTACCGCGGCACTTTGTGTGGAAGAGCCTTTGCTTCCTTATACTGTTTAGTCAGGCTCGCTTCTTAAACGCCAGTGCGCCTCTGTTCCCTTGTAATATGCAGTTTTATCCAGAACTCTAAGTCCATTTCACCAGAACCTCCATACTGAACCATGGCCGGACTTTGGTTCTGTACCTGTTGTTCGCTAGAACCGTACACCTGTACCGCGGTGTACACAGTGTGGTACTGCGGGTGCACTCGGCACTGCACTTCAGACCCACTCCCTGTTCCGCAGAACTGCGCTAATTCAGCCGCAATTTGGGGAGGATGCACCTCGCAAGGTATCGCCGGTGAACCCGGCGCTGCCGGGACTGACCGCGGCTCTCTTTTGTGACGCAGCATCTTTGCTGCCTCGTATTTTTGTAGTCAGGCAGCTCTCTAAGCTTCTCTTAGGCTCCTCTGTGCACTTCCTTGTAAAATGCGCGTCCAGAAAGAACGCTTTTGGTCATTTTCACCAGAAACGTCATACTGGACCACGGGTGGACCTTGCTTCGTACCCGGTGTTCGCTAGAACCGTACAAACTACTGCGGGTGGCCGCTGCGTCGTACCGTGGTGTACGGTGCCGTACCGCGGGTGGACTATAGCGCCCGTGCACTGTACTCCGCATCGGCACTGTACGTCAGACCATGCAGCACTGTACCGCAGTGTAGGGGGCGGCACCGGGGCCGTAACTGCGCTAGTTCGGCAGCGCCTTCTAGCGGGTGCACCTCGCCAGGTACCGTACTCGCCGGAGTAGGAACACCCGGTGTTCGCTGGACTGTACCGCGGGTGTACTGGACACTGTACTTCAGGCCCACTCCACGCCACCGCAGGTGCATGTCTGCACTGTCCGGTGGACGCGCTTGGCCACGTAACTGTGGTAGTTCGTCACCGCCATGGGGTGGATGCTCCTCGCACGGTACCGCGGCTGAGCCCGGTTTTCTGACCCGGCGCTGCCAGGTTGTACCGCGGCTCTCCTCTGAGGAAGTGTCTTTGCTTCCTTACACTTTTTAGTCCAGCTTCTCCCTAACCGTCTCCTAGGTTCCTCTGTGCACTTTCTTGTAAGATGCAGTTTCAGCCAGAACTCTTGGGTCATTTTTACCAGAACCTCCATACGGAACCACGTGGTACCTGGTGTAACCGCAGTGCGGGTGCACTCGTCAAGGTACTTCAGACCCACTCCCTGTACCGCAGACGCACCTCTGCGCTGTAGGGGGCGGCACCGGGGCCCGTAACTGCGCTAGTTCGGCAGCGCCTTGGGGCGGATGCACCTCGCACGGTACCGCGGGTGAACCGGCGCTGCCAGGACTGACCGCGGCTCTCTTTTGTGACGCAGAGTGTTTTGATTCGTTATACTTTTATTTATTTTTTATTTTTTAAAATATATCTTATTGATTTTTTTTACAGAAAGGAAGGGCGAAGGACAGAGAGTTAGAAACTTCGATCAGCTGCCTCTTGCACACTCTCTACTGTGGATGTGCCCGCAACTTCAAGGTACATGCCCCTGGCCGGAATCGAACCCAGGACCCTTGAGTCTGCAGACCGATGCTCTATCCACTGAGCCAAACCGGTTAGGGCAGATTCGTTATAGTCGGGCTGCTCCCTAAGCTTCTCCTAGGCTCCTCTGTGCACTTCCTGGTAAAATGCACGTCCAGAAAGAACACTCCTGAGTCATTTCCACCAGAAACGTCATACAGGACCACTGTGGACCTTGGCTCAGTACGCAGTGTTCACTAGAACCGTACAAACTACCGCGGGTGGACAGCAGCGCCGTACCGCGGTGGACACGGCACTGTCCTTCAGACCCACTCACTGCGCCGCAGATACACGTCAGCTCCGTACGGTGGACGCAGTGGGGCACGTAACTGCAGTAGTTCGTCAGCACCTTGGGGCGGGTGCACCTTGCACGGTAACGGTACCGCGGCTGAGCCTGGCGCTTCCCGGTGGTACCGCGGCCGAGCCCGGCGCTTCCCGGTGGTACCACGGCTGAGCCCGGCGCTTCCCGGTGGTACCGCGGCCGAGCCCGGCGCTTCCCGGTGCTACCGCGGCACTTTGTGAGGAAGAGCCTTTGCTTCCTTATACTGTTTAGTCAGGCTCGCTTCTTAAACACCAGCGCTCCTCTGTGCCCTTCCTTGTAAGATGGTTTCAGCCAGAACTCTTAAGTCATTTTTACCAGAACCTCCATACGGAACCACGTGGTACCTGGTGTATCCTAGAACCGTACAACCGCACCGCGGGTGGACCACAGTGCGATACCGCGGGAGCACTTGGCATGGTACTTCAGACCCACTCCCTGTACCGCAGACGCACCTCTGCGCTGTAGGGGGCGGCACCAGGCCCGTAACTGCGCTAGTTCAGCAGCAACTTGGGGCGGATGCACCTCACACGGTACCGCGGGTGCACCCGGCGCTGCCAGCACTGACCGCGGCTCTCTTTGGGACGCAGAGTGTTTTGATTCCTCATACTTTTAGTCAGGCTGCTCCCTAAGCTTCTCTAAGGCTCCTCTGTGCACTTCCTTGTAAAATGCACGTCCAGAAAGAACGCTTTTGGTCATTTTCACCAGAAACATCATACTGGACCACGGGTGGACCTTGCTTCGTACCCAGTGTTTGCTAGAACCGTACAACGTACCGCGGGTGGACAACTGTGCCATATCCTGTTGTACTGCGGTGCACACAGCATTGTACTTCAGACCCACTCACTGTACCGCAGACGCACCTCTGAACTGTAGGTGGCGGAACCGGGTCCTGTAACTGCGCTAGTTCGGCAGCGCCTTGGGGCCGATGCACCTCGCACGGTACCGCGGGTGAACCCGGCGCTGCCAGCACTGACCGCGGCTCTCTTTGGGACGCAGCATCTTTGCTGCCTCGTACTTTTTTAGGCTGTTCCCTAACCTTCTCTTAGGCTCCTCTGTGCATTTCCTTGTAAAATGCACGTCCAGAAAGAACGCTTTTGGTCATTTTCACCAGAAACGTCATACTGGACCACGGGTGGACCTTGGCTCCGTACCCGGTGTTCCCTAGAACCGTACAGCCACACCGCGGGTGGACAGCAGCGCCGTACCGCGGTGGACACGGCACTGTCCTTCAGACCCACTCACTGCGCCGCAGATACTCGTCAGCTCCATACGGTGGACGCAGTGGGGCACGTGACTGCGGTAGCTGGTCAGCATCTTGGGGCGGGTGCACCTTGCACGGTAACGGTACCATGGCCGAACCCGGCGCTTCCTGGTGCTACCGCGGCACTTTGTGTGGAAGAGCCTTTGCTTCTTTATACTGTTTAGTCAGGCTCGCTTCTTAAACGCCAGCACTCCTCTGTGCACTTTCTTGTAAAATGCAGTGTTAGCCACAACTCTAAGTCATTTTCACCAGAACCTCCATACGGAACCACGGTGGGCCTTGGCACAGTACCTGGTGTTCGCTAGAACCGTACACCTGTACTGCGGTGTACACAGTGTGGTACCGCGGGTGCACTCGGCACTGTAGGTCAGACCATGCAGCACTGTACCACAGGCGCACCTCTGCACTGTAGGGGGCGGCACCGGGGCCGTAACTGCGCTAGTTCGGCAGCAACTGGCGGCGGGCAGATGCACCTCGCACGGTACCGCGGGTGAACCCGGCGCTGCTGGGACCGACCGCGGCTCTCTTTTGTGACGCAGCGTCTTTGCTGCCTCTTACGTTTTTAGTCAGACTGCTCCCTAAGCTTCTCCTAGGCTCCTCTGTGCATTTCCTTGTAAAATGCACGTCCAGAAAGAACGCTTTTGGTCATTTTCACCAGAAACGTCATACTGGACCACGGGTGAACCATGTATCCGGTGTTCGCGAGAACCCTACACACTACCGCGGGTGGCCACTGCGCCATACCGTGCTGTACCGCGGGTGCACCCGGCACTGTACTCCGCATTGGCACTGTACTTCAGACCATGCAGCACTGTACCGCAGACGCACCTCTGCACTGTTGGGGGCGGCACTGGGGCCCGTAACTGCGCTGGTTCCGCAGCGCCTTGGGCGGACGCACCTCGCCCGGTACCGCGGTGAACCCGGCGCTGCCAGCACTGACCGGGGCTCTCTTTGTGACGCAGCGTCTTTGCTTCCCTGTACTTTTCAGTCAGGCTGCTCCCTAAGCTTCTCCTACTCCAGTGATGGCGAACCTCTGACACGCGTGTCAGAGGTGACACGCAAACTCATTTTTTGGGTTGATTTTTCTTTGTTAAATGGCATTTAAGTATATAAAATAAATATCAGAAATAGAAGTCTTTGTTTTACTATGGTTGCAAATAACAAAAAATTTCTATATGTGACAGGGCACCAGAATTAAGTTAGGGTTTTTCAAAATGCTGACACGCCGAGCTCAAAAGGTTCGCCATCACCGGCCTAGGCTCCTCCGTGCACTTCCTGGTAAAATGCACGTCCAGAAAGAACGCTCCTGAGTCATTTTCAGCAGAAACGTCATACAGGACCACGGGTGCACCTTGCTCCAACCCGGTGTTTGCTGGAACCGTACAACCTACCGCGGACACAGCACTGTACTTCAGACCCACTCCCTGCACCGCAGGCGCACCTCAGCCTATGCCGCGGACGACCTGGGGCACGTGACTACGGTAGTTCGTCAGCGCCTTGGGGGCTGGTGCCGCTCCGCGTGGTACTGCGGGTGAACCCGCACTTCCCGGTGGTACCGCCCCACTTTTGTGTGGAAGAGTCTTTGCTTCGTTATACTTTTTTAGTCAGGCTCGCTTCTTAACCGCCAAGGCTCCTCTATGCACTTTCTTGTAAAATGCAGTTTTAGCCAGAACTCTAAGTCATTTTCACCGGAACCTCCAAACCGAACCACGGTGGGCCTTGGCACAGCACCTGGTGTTCGCTAGAACCGTACAACCTACCGCGGGTGGACAACAGCGCGGTACCTCGGGTGCACTCGGCACTGTACTCAGACCACGCAACGCTTGGCTCTATGCGGTGGATGCACTGGGGCACGTAACTGCGGTAGATGGTCAGCACCTTGGGGTGGATGCACCTCGCACGGTACAGCAAGCAAACCCGACGCTTCGAACTTGGTGCTTCGAACCCGGTGACCCCGGGTCTTCCCGCGGCTCTCTTTTGTGTGTGAAGTGTTTGCTTGTTATATTTTTTTTTTTTCTGAGAACACAATCGATCCACATTTTAAGACTAACTTTAATCTCAAAAATCCCATATCCATTCACCCATTTCTTTTGTGCTGATTTCACTTAAACTTAAAAATATATGGTTTGTCAAAGACTGGAAATAAATATTTACCATGCCTGTTACATGTAACACACAGAAACACCTTTTGACAGGAATTCATTGACTTTTCCCATGACATTTTAAAAAAATTATAAATACAGGTATCAAAACAATCCTGAACATACATATTTTTAAAATATATTTTTATTTATTTCAGAGAGAGAGAGAGAGAGAGAGAGAGAGAGAGAGAGAGAGAGAGAAACATCAATGATGAGAGGGAATCATTGATTGGCTGTCTCCTGCACACCCACTCCTGGGGATCAAGCCTGCAACCTGGGCATGTGCACTTAACCAGAATTAAACCCAGGACCCTTCCGTCCACAGGCCGATGCTCCATCCACTGAACCAAACCGGCTAGGGCCTGAACACATTTTTGATAGTATTGGGAGTCAGCACCTACACCGCTTCAAACATTAAGACAATTTGAGACAATATTCATTGTACCCACTACTTCAGACAATTTAAATTGAAGCTTTTTCGCTAAGCAAGATGGATAAAGCATTCCATTTCTCTTTTTCCTTCTTGAGACTTTTCTTTTTTAGTAAAAATCACCATAATTTCATCTTGTAAATCTGAATTCTGTTTTGAATACTCCAGCTTTATGTGTAAATGACCGTGCCTTAAAACAAATTGTGCTACCTTTTTTTTCTCCTGTTACCTGAGAACATACTGTGAATACAAATATTAAACATATTCTTACACACGTCTGGGTTTTGTTTACCAGCTGGCATTCTTTCACTTAATGGGTGGCTATTTTGCATTGTAATGTTTAATCAAGACATTAACATGAGCAGGAGATTGTTGGTTTAAGACAAGTTTGAGATCCACTAAAATTAATTGTTGTTTGCTTGTCCTCCTGGCGGCCGTGAAAGCATCCCATTACCTTTGGACATCATTAGATCTCTGAGTTCCTGAAGTCCAACTTCGAATGCTCTGTGAATTTTGCCGTTTTGCCGATACTGGTGTGCTCTGTGCCTCTACCATTCCACTGGAATTATTTATTCCATGCATGTTAATTTTGGTTACAAATCTAACCGACGGAGGAGCTTCTGGGTATTTAGGTCCACATTCTACTTTCAGGCTATATAGGCCGTTTTCATAATTTGTCCTTGGTGGTCCAATAATCATACCTATGCACCTTGAAAGTGTCATATCTTCATCGTCTTCAAGGCCCTAGCGTACTAATCGCCCACTCCTTTTTGTCCTTCCTCAAGTTCTTCCAACAAGCAAACATGAGGAGGAACTTTATAACTCCTGTGGGGCCCACCATCTTCTTCTGCACCTCTGCTTTGTTATACTCTGTAGTCCGGCTCGCTCCCTAACCTTCTCTGAGGCTCCTCTGTGCACTGCCTTGTAATATGCAGTTTTAGCCAGAACCCTAAGTCATTTTCACCAGAACCTCCATATGGAACCACAGCTGGACCTTGGCACAGTGCCTGGTGTTCGCTAGAACCGTACACCTGTACCTGGGGGGTGGGAGAGACACAGCATGTACTTCAGCCTCCCTCACTGTATCACGGATGCACATCAGCTCTACAAGGTGGACACATTTGTGCATGTAACTGCGGAAGTTCATTAGGGGCTGGTGCTCTAGTGGGCAACCCGGTGCTTCGAACCCAGCGCTTCCAGGTCCTACTGGTGGCACTCTCTTTTCAGAAAGATTCTTTGCTTCATTATACTTAAAAAAATATATTTTTTAAAAAATTGATTTCAGAGGGGAAGAGAGAGCGAGAGAGATAGAAACATCAACGAAACAACCTACCGAGGGTGTACTACAGCGCCGTACCCCCATATACACAGCATTGGCGGTATACTTCTCACAATGCAGCACTGTACTGCACACACACAGAGGCACTGTAGGTGGTAGCTCGTCAGCGCCTTGGGGCGCATTCGCCTCCCACGATAAGATACCGCAGGCGAACCTGGTGCCTCAAACCCGGCGCTTGGAACCTAATGCTTCTGGGTTTTACTGCAGCACTCTGTGAAGAGTGTTTGCTTCATTTAACTTTTTTTAGGTAGGCTCGATCCCTGACATGCTCCTATGCCAGTGATGGTGAACCTATGAACTCATTTTTTTGGTTGATTTTTCTTTGTTAAATGGCATTTAAATATATAAAATAAATATCAAAAATAGAAGTCTTTGTTTTACTATGGCTGCAAATATCAAAAAATTTCTATATGTGACACGGCACCAGAGTTAAGTTAGGGTTTTTCAAAATGCTGGCACTCCGAGCTCCAAAGGTTCGCCATCACTGTCCTATGCCAAGCATGTCAAACTCATGTCAAACTCTCATTCAGCCCACAATGAATATTTTTTGTGGCCCAGCCAATATAACAGTATGTAAGAAACCTTTTAATAAAAATTTCGTTAACTTAATTTTTACAACATCCTGTTATACATAATTATTAGTAATGAACTACAACATTCACTAATGACTGATTATTATAATCGTGTTGCGTACATTTCCCTTATGCGCCTTACGCACAGGCGCACCATTTCTCTCCACCAATACTAGCAGCGAATATGTTAGCAGCCGATTGCCACGTCATTAGTCTTGGACTGACTTGTTTGGTGTGCGCAACAGGAAATATTTCGTGTCCAGAGAACAAAAAAATATAGGTTTATTTGCGTTATGCTTATTAATTTGTGCAGTTATTCAGTGTCTGGTAAGTTAATGTTCAAGAAAAAATAATATTTATTAAAATGTTCTATTATTTTATGTTAGCGATGACTCATTTATTTCAGCCCTTTGTATTCAGCATGTGTCTATCGAGATAAACCTGCGTTTCTATGAAAATTGAAGCGTTTGTTTTTCTGCGGCCCACAGAAACTTAAACCTTGTTTATTTGGCCCGTGTTAGCCTCTGAGTCTGACATGCTTGTCCTACGTGCATCTGTAAAATGCAGTTTTAGCAAGAACTCTAAATCGTTTTCACCAGAACCTCCACACTAAACCGCAGGCGGACCTGGGCTCCGTAGCTGGTGTTTGGGGGTGTACAGCAGGGGTACCTCTGATGTGCGCGGCGGCATTGTACTTCAGACCCACACAACACTGTGCCGCAGACACACGTCAGCTCTGCCTGGTGGACGCACTTAGCCTGGAACTGCGGTATCTGGTGAGCATCTCAGGCGGAAGCGCCCTAGCCCTTCCCCGTGTTGCCGGGCACTCTTTGGTGAGGAAGACTCTTTGCGTTCTTACACGTTTTCGTCAGGCTGGCTCCCTGGCCTCCTGGGCTTCTCTGTGCTCTGCCCGGTGAAACCCAGTTTTAGCAAGAACTCGCCTGTCACTCTCACCAGAACCTCCCTGCCCGCCTCCCTGTCTGATCGCTCTGCGTATCTATCTGATCAGGATCCTGATCCTTCATCATTTCCCAGGTGATATTTGATTGCCCTGTCCCATCCTCAGCAAGGATTGTGTTAGGTTTGTTTAAGCAGCACTTCCCTTTTCCCTGATGTCATTTTCCATCCATTGCCCCCATGCTCCTCCTTGGCTGTGTATTCTCACCCCCTCATGCTGTGTTTGGGATGGAGCCCAGTCTCTCCTCCACTGTGAAATCACAAGGGCAGGGGTCCCAATACCTGTGCTACGGTCGGCCTTACCATCTTCAGTACGTGTCATTGGATATTTTTCTCTCTAACAGTGGCACTACGGGGCAGCACAGCTCAGCACCTTAGTTGGCACGAACCCCACCTTCCTGTGCAACTCTATCCATAGCTTCCTGCACAGCAGCGTCCTGTGGCTGCCACTAGTGATGCCATTGGTGCTGCTGCCGTTTTTACCTTGGTCTTGTACCACAGATGTGCCTTGGCACTGTACCTTTCAGACTTTCCAGGGCACTTTCTGTGAATTCTTCACTTCAACGTACTTGGTTTAGGCTCCCAAATCATCTTCTCCGAGGCTTCTGTGACATCTTCCTTGTAAAGTGTCGTTTTAACAAGAGCCCTGCTGAGCCAGTTTCATCCATCTCTCTCTCTCTCTCTCTCTCTCTCTCTCTCTCTCTCTCTCTCTCTCTCTCTCTCTCACACACACACACACACACACACACACCCCATCCTTTTCTGCATCACTTGGCACACTGCTCCCAGCACTCTTCCAGGCAGCTCTAGGACAACGTTACTTTTGGAGCGCCCCCAGTTCAGGCTAAAAACACAGGGGAATGTAGCAGCCATCATGCAACATGTATGCGCATAACCAGAGGTGCCCCTAGGCGGTGGCAGCTGTTGTTGGGTCCAGCTGGTGTATCACCCCCATGGCTGGCAGTGTCCTGCTTGCTGTGCCAAATGCTCTGAAAGGTGCTCCGGACTTCCGCGCAGAAATAGAAAGACACAAAAGTAATTGCCACGAAGGAAGATGGTTTTTACTGTAACGAAATCATTCAGAACAGAGAGCCCAGCAGGCTATGCGGGGCCACCACAAAAGTGTCCTGCAAGATTAGCTGAGACAGAGAGAGATGCAGATGTGGGGGGGGGGGTGCGGGGCGGGGGAGGGAGGGGCGGGGGACGGGATCCCTTATGGGGGTTTGTTTAAACAGGAAGGAGAGAAGCAAATAAACATGTGTATGAGCTTTGCCTGGAGAGTTTGAATAGTTTTGGTGAGCTCTGGGGTATAACATTGGTCAGCGGCTGTGTAAAACCTTGTCATGGAGAGAGTAAGGATCTTGGAGGAATCTTGGATCTTAGGACCCATCTATGGCACCTAATTGCTGCAGTAGATCAAAGTTCATGACACAAACCCTTCCAGGTTCCCATTCCCCTCATTCTCTGTCCATTATTTCTTTCCAATACAGCATTTTGTTGTGTAAAAGATAGATAATACTAAACCTACCACCTTAGCCATTTTTAAGTGCATAGCTTATGAGTGTTAACTATACTCGTTCTCACTAGATCTCTAAAACGTTTTGATCCTGCAATCCAGAGACTGTATAGCCAATTTATGCTAATAACACTTCTCTACTTCCCCAACATTTGGTAATCTTCATTCTACATTTCTTTCCATGATTTTGACTACTTTAGGTACTTACTCCGTGCAGTGATTTTCTTTCTTATGACTTTGCATATTTCTTTTAGCATAGGTCCTTGATGCTCATTCATGCAGTAGCCATGACAGGATTTTTCTTAGGGCTGCATAATGTTCCTTCATATGTAAATACCCTATTTTCTCTCTCTATTTCTCTCTCAGCTGTTGTAATGAACATGGGGTCCAAATATTCCTTTGAGATAAACTTTGAATGGTTTTGGATAAATACCCGAAGTGGGGTTGGTAGAGAATATATAACCTCTCTTTTTGATATTTTTGAAGAACCTCTATACAGTTTTTTAATAACGGCTGCACTGTCTTACCTTCTCACCAACAGTGCACTTGGGGTTCAACTTCTCCATTTCCCTTGCAACACTGTTGTTTTCTGCTATTTTGATGGCTGGCATCCTGATGCATGTGAGGTGATATTTCATTGTGGTTTCGACATATATATTTCCCTGATGATTTGTGGTGATGAGCATCTCTTCATATGCTTGCTGGCTGTTTGTATATTTTCCTTGGAGACATGTCTATTCAATCACTGTTTCCCTTTTCAACTGGGTTATTTGTTTTGTTGTTCATTTGTATAAGCTTCTTAAATGTGCTGGGTAGGAAACCCCTTATAATTTACAATTATTTTCATCCATCCCACAGGTTGCCTTTTACTCTGTAGTTTTCTTGGACTTGGGGAAGTTTTAAAGTTTGAAGTCATCCCACTTTTCTGTTTTTCAAACAATTTTAAGAACGATGTGTTTGTGAATTTCTTGTGTAATGAATATAATTGCGTTCACACTGATTGCTGTAATAGTTTTCTACGGCTAGGTAACAAATTACCACAAACTTAGGGGCTTAAATGAAAGCCATTTATTAGTTCTTAGTTCTGTAATCAGAACTGCTCCTGCTGCATTTGGCGCTGAGCCCAGTCTCTCCCCAACTCTAAAATCCTAATAGCAGAGGTTCCTACACCTGTTGCGATGGCCCTGAGTAAAGCCCATCTTACCATTTTAACAAGTACCATTGAATAGCTTTTTCTCTTTACAGTGGCAGTGTACAGACACTTCCTGCCTCTTTTTGGGCAGCGCCTTACCTCTGCATTGCATGGGGCACCAGGAGCACCATCAAATGCAGCCCCATAGGGTACCCAGCACTCACGGGACAAGGATTCTTTGCGTCACTGTCCTGTGGTCAAGGTTCAGGACCTTCTTCTGGGCGCATTTGTGTACTTCCTTGTTAAACCCAGTTTTAGCACCAGCGCTGCTAAATCCATTTTCACCAGAGTCCCCCAGCTTCTGGGATATCAGATCAGAAACCTCCCCCAAACTAATCACCGTGGACTGCCTCGGCAAGAATGCTGTTGGCTTGGTAAGTTGGAGCCCGCCTTCTCCCTCATGCTTCCTCGTGGTCATTTTTTCATGCCCACCCTGCTCCTTGGCTATACATTCCCACTGGACCTTATTGTGTTAGGAATTAGGCGCAGTGTCTCTCCCACTAGGAAGGACTGCTTGGAGTTGTGCCTATACCTATTGCTGTGGTCCTGAATAACACTGTCCGGCCATCTTAAGCGTTATGTCACTCTGCCACACCTTGCAGCGCAGCGCAGCGCGCTCGTGCACAGTCGTGGGTCCTGAACCCTATATGCCGGGTCACACAGCCCCCACCGTGCAAGTCGCAGTTTGGGCTCCTCCTAGCACCCTGCGGGGCTCACCCTCAGGGCTCGCTCTTCAGCGCTGCCCTCTTCCACGCATCAGGAGGAGGACTCAGGTGGAGGAGCTCCCTCCTTTAGTCTGGGAAGTCATGGCAACATCCGACAAACACACACACACACACACACACACACACACACACACACACACACACACACCAAACCAAAAACCAAAGCCCAAAAGCCAAAAAGCAAGAAACAATGCAATACTCATCAGGAAGTTTTTGTACCGCAGCCAGCAGTGCTGCTTAGGTGTGTGGTCTCTGGTGGGTCCCGCTGGAGAGCCCAAGAGGTCTCAGGCCTATCTTAGCCATCTGGGGTGGTCTGCTGCGCTCCACTTCGCCCGTGGTTGTGTACACATGCCCTGGACTTGGTTTAAGCAGAAAGAGTAAGCTATACAGACACAAATATGATTGCTATGAAGGAAGAAGTTTGTATGATACTGTGTCCTGGAAACAGGAGGCCAAGCCGGACACACAGGGTCCCCCGGGAAGTGGCCTGCAACATCAACAGGCAGAGGGGAGAGGGGGACTGGGAGCAGGAGCCTGGTGGAGTTTTTCTCCGGAAGGAATGTGCAAAGCAAAGAAGAGGTACAGACTCGTGACTTATCCATGTCTTTCTAGGTTATCGGGTTTGTTGGCGTATAATTGTGTTAGTGGTCTCTAACGGTTCTTTGCATTTCTCTTGTAAATTGTAATGTGTCCTTTTTCATTTCTGATTTTATTATTTGAGTCCTCCCTCTTTTTGTCTTGGTTGTCTAACTAAAGGGTTTCAATTTTGTTCATCTTTTCACAAAGGCAACTCTTACTTTGATTTTTTTTCTATTGTCTTTCCAGTCTTTATTTCATGGACTTCTGCTCTAATCTGTATTATTTCTATTATTTCTTCCTGCTGCTACTTTTGGCTTAGTGTGTTGTTCTCTCTACATTTTTCCTTGAGGTTAAAGTTAGGCTGAGTTTTTTTTTTTTTTTTTTTACTTTTACTATATTGTTTTTCCGTTATAAACATCCCTTCTAGAACGGCTTTTCCTGCATCGTGCAAACTTTGACTTTTTTCCCCCATTTTTGTTTGTATCAGGATACCTTGTAATTTCTTTTATGAGTTCCTCTTTGACTCATTAGTTCTTTCAAAGCTGTGGTTTAATTTCCACACATGATTAATTTTTCAAGTTTTGTTTCACTAGTAATTTCTGTCTTCACACCATTGTGGTCCGAAGAGATAGTTGTATGAATCAAGCCTTGATATGCAGTCTACTTTCCAGTCACTCCATCTCCTCCTGCTGCAGTGGCATCATGCTTGGCATGGCAAGTGGCCCTCCACAGCTCAGAGGGCACTCAGCTCCTGAACTCTCCAATTGTAGGCGGGAAATCATGGCAATACCTGAGAAAACAACAACAATACAGCCAGAAAGCAGCCAGGGTGACCACAACCAGCAGTGGCCCCTCTGATGGTGAGCCCAACCATCTAAGTACATACAAATCCTGTCCTCTGGTGCAAAGCTATTCTGCTCGCTGCTCCAATTGCTCTAAAAAACGTACCCTAGACTTGTTTTTCGCAGATAAAGTAAGACACACAGACACAAAAATGATTGCCAGGGGGAAAATATTTTTGTTATATTCATGGTTTCCTGGAAACAGCAGGTCAGTCCGGGAAGGCTCCTGGAGAAGCGGGAAGGAATGGGCTAAGCAAGGTGAGCAAAGGGTACGTACGTGCACACGATAACTGGACAGTTTGAATAGTTTCTGCAGACTGCGCTGGAGATTGGATCTCTAGTTGTCTGGTATCTGGCCCTGTAATGAAGGGCTAGGGCCAAAGGTCTGATAAACGGAGCTGAGAGGGCAGTTTGGACTCAGGGACTGGTTCACTTGCACATCAAAGCTTTGCTGGAAGGCACATTGTCTCCTTATGTCTGGGAATTAGTTAACCCTGGGAAGAGGGGACCCCTGGGTCCTTGGGCTTCAAATTTCAGAGCATCAGGAATACATAAAATAAGAAAATATAGGTGATACAATTGACCTTGTGATACTGAGGCATCTTGTAGAGGCTTTTCTGGTAAGGATGGGAGATACTTCAGCCATGAAATAATTCTATACTGTTGCAAGTCAACCAGTGAAGACATTTGGAAGTTTAATAGGGGGCAAAGATCAAGAATATATATAGTTCTCATATTAATGACTTCACTGTATGGAAAGGCAATAATAATACTTTTTTAAAAAAAGTTAAAACTCCGGAGGACATAAGCTTTGAAATGACTTTTGAATTAAAGGAAGGAACAAGGGTGAGGTAAGTAACATTGTCAGTCCTAATTATCACCAGAAGTTAAAAATACTATCTTTAAGGGCTACAGGTTGTGGTTTTACTAGCAAGAAAAAAAGAAAGGAAAAAAAATTAAAAATGGGTAGGTAGAAACAAGAGGGGAAGGAAAGAAAAAAGAGAAAGGAGTAGGATATGGTAAGAGTTGGTAAAGAATTGTGTATTGGAAATCAACTATGTCAAACCATGTCCCAGCTATGCCACTGTATGGAGTTGTATTACAGGTTTATCTACAGTATGTAAAAGTGGAAAGGAGCTGAAACCGGTTTGGCTCAGTGGATAGAGCGTCGGCCTGCGGACTGAAGGGTCCCAGGTTCGGTTCCGGTCAAGGGCATGTGCCTGGGTTGCGGGCACATCCCCAGTGGGAGATGTGCAGGAGGCAGCTGATCGATGTTTCTCGCTCTTCGATGTTTCTAACTCTCTATCTCTCTCCCTTCCTCTCTGTAAAAAATCAATAAAAATGTATTAAAAAAAAGTGGAAAGGAATTGGTTTTGACTACATGGAAGGAAGAATAGGATGGGAAAACTATAACGGATAAGTTAAATCTCATTCATGTGCATATTTTATTTATTTATTTAATCCTCACCCGAAGATATGCTCCTTCTATTGATTTTCAGAGAGGTGAGAAAGGGAGGGTGGGGGGGGGGGAGAGAGAGAGAGAGAGAGAGAGAGAGAGAGAGAGAGAGAGAGAGAGAAGAGAGAAACTGTCTATGGGATGCCTCTTGCACACGCCCTGACTGGAGAGCGAACCTGCAACCAAGGCACATGCCCCAACTAGGAATTAAATCTGCAACCACCTGGTGCACAGGATGATACTCCACCCCACAGAGCCCCCAAGCCAGGGCTCATTGTGCATCATTTTAAATTGACGTGTGGGAAATACTGTTAGAATTGTAGTCGCCTGCTCCATTGCCATGCCTTTGCCCACATTTACTCCTGACAAATAGAAGCAACCACGAAAAACATTGTCTTGAGCTCTGGTGGGTCATCTCTAGGTTTAGTTAAAAATAGGCTTATAGTGCTAGTTAGTGATTCTCTGACTGCACACATTACACATTACATTCTTATCTGATGGATAAGGATTTAACCCATTCACACAATCTCCTCCTGCACTCAAGCCTGTCCCCACATTTACGCTGCCATCCTCCATTTGTCCACCATATAAGTCTGTAGTTTCTAAGCTATGTGTTTCTTCTTGTTCTAATGATCAGTAAGATGAAGACATTACATTATCATCCTTCCCTCTCCTTTTGGATAAAATTTTTGTCAAGGATGGAGGTCACCTTACAGGGAGGAATCAAGGACAAGACATAATGGATGGAGATATTTTGTGACCCTCCTAATTAATTTTAAAGTCATGATTTGGATGTGGAATGTGAGTCCTTTTCCTTTAAAAATGACATTATACTCTTTAAAGAGTTGAAATGCCACGCCAGTGGGTGAAAGCTTCATAGTGATTTCACCTGACTATGAATAGGTAGATGTGTACAGTAATATAATGTTTGAGGTAAATAATCCAATCTCTTACCAGATGGAATCTAAATATATATTTTTTAATTTATTTATTTTTTATGATTCGGGATTAGGACCTAACCCTAGCCAGATAGCTCACTTGCCCCCAGTCAGGGCATATACAAGAACCAACCAATGAATGCATAAATAAGTGAAACAACAGATTGATGTCTCTCTCTCTCTATCTCTCTCTCTAAAACAAATAAATAAAAATAAAAAACTAAAGAAAAAAAGAAATGGGACCTAGGTTTTCCCTATAGCATTTTCCTTGAAGACATTAGCCTAATGTTAGCTTAAACAGCTTATAAAATATAGGAATTATTGGAATTTTTATGACTTGTGAACATAAAAAAGCAGTTTTCATTCTGATGAAGAAAGGAGAATGTGAAATAACACATACGTAGGATAACTTTTTTTCTCTATGGGGGAGGGACTGAAATGCATATAAAATCAACCTAGGATCCTTTAAATAAATGTTTGCTGAATGAATGGGTTGTGATCTATAATGGGATAACAAAGGATTGAGGGGAAATATTAACTTTTAGAGCTCAACTTTATAGATAATTAAGCTCTGCTAAAAAGTCCCCACGGCCACTGGACAGAAATCTGGCCTGGAAAGATTGCGCATCTGACGCACGATGGCACTTCCTCCACCTTTATGATAATGTCATGTTGGGATAAAAAAAATGCTGCCACGTAGCCCTAGCCGGTTTGGCTCAGTGGACGGAGTGTTGGCCTCTGGATTGAAGGGTCAGGGTTTCAACCCTGGTCAAGGGTATGTACTGTGGTTGCAGGATCCCCAGCCCTGGTCCCGCACACACATGGAAGTTTCTGTCTGTCTCACCCTCTCCCTTCCACGCTCTATAAAATAAGTGGAAAAATCTCCTCGAGTGAGGATTAACAACAATAAAAAAAATTTGCTGGCAAGTAAACTAAAATGTAATGATTTCTTGTCATTTAGTAGTTGTATTTCAACCTTAGTGAAAGAACTCTTTCATACTTAGAAATAGATTATTATGTATCAACCTGGTGCATGCAGAAAAGGAGAAACATAAAACTGGCTGCGGTGTTGCAAGAACTTCACCTTTTTCTAAATCACTTTTTGGTTCAGTTGTTGAACGGCTGTGGTTTTCCATGCTGTACTGTCTCCTGTGCCACCAAACGGGCTTAAAAGTGCTTCGCTATTGAATCCAGGGATTCTCCCCACGCAGCCGATGCTATTCAGAAAGTTTTCTTGCTGGCATGTTCTTGATCTAACCAGAAGAGGTTAATGGATTCTTTTCAGGTTACATTCAGGATTCATTTTCCTTCTTTAATGATTTTTTTTTTTTACTAAAACGTAGAGGGATTGCAATTGACTAACCATACCATTAGGAATAATAACTCATATATTTCACTTTTTGGGAGTGTGTGTGTGTATGTATGTGTGTGTGTGTGTTAGGCTTATTAAATGTTCGGCTATAGGTTTCCAAAATGCATTAAGAACTAATGTACTTGGTGCGTAACTCAGGGGTCTAATAGCTTTTAGCCGGTCCCATATCTCTCTTTGCTAATTGCTGGAGGAATCTTTTCGGTCCTAGGGAAATCTGCCCTTTTTTCCTAGGAAAAATCCTCTTCAAGTCTGAGAGACTCCTATACCTGTTAATCCACTCCTTCTAGGGTTGTGAGTTTTAAAAAACAATGCACTTAATTCAGTTGAAATAAGGGCAGTGTGAACAGCTAGCCGTATCCAAGTGTCTATCTGTGGCGGCAACGGCAGCCGCGTTAATACAGCCCCCCCTGACCAATGTTAAGAGCCCAGTTTGTAAAACGCATCCTGTTTTCAGTGTAAAAAATGTGTCTTAGCATCTGTGAAATACATTATGTCATGGGGACTGGGTTAATGTATAATGAGTTTTCTTTCATCAATTCCAAGGTTGAAATGTGAAAAGACCTTGCCTTAAAAAAAAAAAAATCAGTGCTTTTGTTTGTGTCTTAAAAAAATCTGAAGGGGGTGATAAACCGAACAGTTGCGATAGCCGGTTTAAAATGGGAGAAAGATATAGCAGGAGAGGCAGGAGCTGAAAAATACACAAAGAATGTAAACTAGGAATGCAAAAGCAATGGGCAAGTTAAAAAAAAGGGGGGGGAGACAAATCCACATGCTTATCAAAAAACATGTAATGATAATTATTGCAATAACCGAAGAGCAAAGTAGCACATCTATGATTTAATTTAATTTTTTTTTTTTTACATAAGACATAAGCTCTCCCAACAAGTCTTTCTCCATTTTAGGTATGATTATTTTCCTTGTCACAGGTTATAATACATTCAGTAGCGTGATGAATTCAGGTTTGTGTCCCTCATTACACTAAGCTGTTTTTGCACAAGGCTGCATTCGCAGTGGGTAGTACAGAATCTCACTGAATAACTGAGTGGGTTTTGGTTAATATTCGTAACCCTTTCGTGTGCAGTACAGGTCTTTGAATACCTAACCTCCCCAAGCCTAGGGTTTTTTTTCGTTTGTGAAAAGGTACAGTAGGATTCATCCTAAGATCCTATAAAGGCTTGCCCTGCGGATGAAATGCAAGAATCCCATCTAAACCTTAAGCCCAGTGTCTAGCACCAATCAAGCGCCCGTTGAACAGCTGCTTTTGTTAGATGCAGCTCACTGCGGTAAACACACCGGAACAGCGCAAATCGCCAGCCCCTCGGAGCCCCATTTTCTTTTCTGCAGCTCCTGTGTGTTGCTCGGAATTGGCAAGCGTTTTCTAGCTGGCCCCTCCGAGAGTAACCACCTCGGTGTCTATCTCGCGCCTTCCCTGCGCTCTGAGCCTGGTCATTTTGTTTGGAACAGGTTTGATTTCACAAGCTCGGAGCGGGGCCCTGACCCTGGAGGAAGTGTTCGCTTTAAAAGATGTAGGGAGGGGAGTGTTGGGGGCGGGAGGAGGGGGCTCAGGCGCCCGGAGGGGGGGTGGGCTGGAGGCGGTCCGCTGAGCCTGCGTCAGAAGGGGCCTTGTTTTCGCACCTTCCTTGACGTCAAACCTCATTCGGGGCTGCAACGCAGCGTTGCCCCTGGAGGACGACGTGGGCTGAGTCGTGACTGGGGGCTCAGGTCCTGCCAGTGACGCTCTCATTCCGCTTCTCCTCTCGCAGCGGCGGGAGAGGCGGGCGGCTCCTATATCTGGCTCCGCGGGCTGCGGGCTGCGGGCTGCAGGCTCGGCGGCCGCGGCGCTCTGGACGGCTCCGGGTCCGGGCACTCGCCATGGATCCGGAATAGGACGGCAGCGCACCCACCGGTCCTCGGTCTCCTCCGGGGCCCGGAAGAATCCGGCGGCTTCCACGGAGGTGAGAACCGGCGGGGACGGAGGGGCGGGCGCGGGCGGGCTGGCCGAGTCGGCGCGCAGCCCGGGCGACGCCCGCGGGCTCTGTGCGCGCGGCCGGGGGTGGGGCCTGCTTGCCTCGCGCCCTGGGCGCCTTCTTCCTCCCGAGGGACCCACGGACCGCTTGCCCGGCTCCCGCACTCGCCTCGCAGGTCCTCGGCTTCCCTCCTCCCCAGTGCCTTTCTGCGCCTCGGGCGCGAGCGGGGCCGGCGTCTCCGGGCGGGGATCGCGGTGGCGGGGATCGCGGTGGCGGGGATCGCGGTGGCTGGGGCGCGGGCTGGAGGTGGGGCGCGGGCTGCCTTGTGTTTCCGTCGGGTTCCGTGATCGGAGGGGTCCGCGGACGAGCCTTGCGCGGGGGCCGGGAGAGGGGCGGCCGCCGAGGTCGGAGTTGAGGCTTTGTACCCGCGGGAACTCGCACGGGCACCTGTGGGACCGCGGTCGGTCCGGAGCCACCTGTCTACGAATCCCCTTCCCCGTGTGCCCTGCGCTGTGTCCAGCTGCCCCCAGACTTCGGTCTTTGCCAGCTTCCCGCGATTAGAATTTATTCTGGAAACGTTAGTTTTTTTTGTTAACGATCATTTTACTATCGCCGTGCAACAGTTGTGTAAATCTGGTCAAATTACGCCGTCGTCATTACGCGCGGCTAAAGGCCCTTTCCAGCTCCTAACATTATCCGACGCGGTGATTCTGGTAGCGCGTGGAAGAAATGCGTAACGAGATACTGGCTTTCAAGGAACAAAACGTTTTTTTTACCCCCAGAATAGAGGTATATATATATATTTACAATATATATTAGATATTAGATATCTATTAGCAAATAGATATTATCAGGGGGAAAAAAAAAACCACACTGAAAAAACCCATAGCAAGCTCATCTTTAAGAGAGTCACTGTTAATTGAGGTTTCGTTAATTATAGTAATTTGTTACATATTTGGGGTACTAATGTCATCTGCTTTTTCTACTTAATACATTGAAGATGTTCTGTATATAGATGCGTAAACATCCCTCCACTGCCTTATCAGCGCGCACTGATTTGGACCCAAAGCGTGAAAGGCAGTGATTTTTTCCCCCTGCACCTTGGCCAACAACCGTCAGCCTTAGTAAAGACACTCGTTAAATACTTGAAAAGCATCACTATAATGGCCAAGATATTGGATGGCAATAGACTGAATTAAGGGTCACAACCATCTTTTATAAAATAGTGTTTGTTCTGCTTAATAATGTAAGGCAGTGTTTTTTTCTTACAAATTGTAGTTTTCAATCCATTCATTGGTAAATTGTGAAATTAATTTGGTGAGTCATAATGAGCACTTAAAAAAAAAAAGGGAAACAAAATAGCATAGAAAAGACCAGAATGCATTACATTACGCATCGTGAAGGTATTGTTTTCGCAAAACTGTCTGCGTGTGTGTGCGCGCGCGCGCCTTCGCCTTCGTGCATGTGTGCCTGCTGGGCTGTGATATACAATGTATTGCTTTCCTGTGCCACGATATTTAATTTTGAAAGTCACTAATCCAAGGTACTGTCAGCGCTCATCTCAGAATGGGAGCAGTGATGCAATTATGCTAAATATTAGTTTTACTCTTTTCTTTGGAATATGTGACAGTGTTTATTGAGGCAAATTAGATTCCTAATTATTTGTTTTCACCTAATATTAAAACAAGCAATTAGCATTCCCGAAAATGCAGAGAAGGGAGCATTTTGTGGTAGCGAAGAGGTTAGGAGCGGGGACTGCTCAGATTGACCTAGGGTCACATCCCTGCTGCACTGGGTATTAGTGTGTGACCTGGAATAAAATACCGCTTCTCTCTGAACTTCAGTTTCTAGATTTTGTAAATCTATTTGATATTCAGATGAAATAATGCTTGTGAAACTGTTGACATAGTCCCTGGGTCAGATTAAGTACTCACTAAAAGCTAGCTATTATTATTTTAATAAGACTGAATTGAGGTGTCCAGGATAATGCTTGTCACTAGAGCTAAACCAGCGTAAAATGGATAATTAAAAAAAAAAGGGGGGGAAGTCAAATCAGTTTAACGTTGTAAAGAAAGGGACAATGATTTACAATTTTAAAAAATAGTGTTTGCTTCCCAATCCTGCCCCCTTTCCTAGACAGGTAATTAAATTATTTTATTCAACAGACCAATTGCTGTTCTCTTGTCTTTTCTAGTAAATTGCTGTCTCTCTTGTCAGACTGTTGACAAATATTTCCCATAGGGATTCTGAATTTTGTTAGCTTCTATTTCAACACCGAAGTCAGCGGGAGGAACACACACACACTATAGCTCTGAACTCATGTCAACAACACAGGTGTGCAAGACATAATCTGGAAAAAAAATAAATGCAATTTTATGTCGGTTTTGAGACAGTTGTGAAAGCCTTTCAGACAGTCCAGAGTCTCTGTTCATCGCCCAGGTCGCTTTGTGCAGTTTTAAACATTAACATACACCAATGAAATAAGAGTGTAAGCATTGTCATTTTTATAGTAGTTACACTTATGAAAAATAAGTTAAATGCTTTGGACTATAAAAAAACGCTTGTGCAAAAATTCTTAATTGGGCAGGACAACTGTAAAAGGTTGCACAGATTCCTAAACACTCATGATGGTGCTCTCAGTTTTGAATATGTCTTTAAGTTTTTGTTCTGCTTTAGAGGAGCAAAATGGAAACTTGTTGAGTGTAAATTATTATGATGAGGTTTTTGAAAGCATGGGGAAAAAAAATGACTCGGAACTCTCGCTCTCCTATGCACAGAAAGCCCTCAGTGAAACAAAAAAGCCTGATTTGACCTTAAATAAAACACACATACATTTCTATATTTTAAGTTAGATAAAATAGTAAGATTATGTGTGTATACAGTTTTTTAAAAGTTCACTAATTATTGGGCTCTAGCAGATAAGAAGGCTTTATTCTTACACTAATAAGATGAAATAAATACTATGCAATCATTAAATATTCTGTTTTGGAATTATGTAACACATAGAGGTGCTTATCATATATGGTTAAGTCCGTGGTCGGCAAACTGCGGCTTGTGAGCCACATTCGGCTCTTTGGCCCCTTGAGTGTGGCTCTTCCTAAGCCTTAGGAGTACCCTAATTAAGTTAATAACAGTGTACCTACCTATATAGTTTAAGTTTAAAAAAATTGGCTCTCAAAAGAAATTTCAGTCGTCGTACTGTTGATGTTTGGCTCTGTTGACTAATGAGTTTGCCGACCACTGGGTTAAGTAACAGAGGAGGCTATAGAATGGACCAAATAGTATCATTCAATTTTTATAAAAACATGTTTAGAACAAAGAAGAATATATGACCAATGTTAATTAATGGTGGATAGTGGGATTGTGGTTGATTTTTATGCTCATTATTTCTTTAGCTATATAATTGCATTATAATAAGTACGTTTTACTTTCATAATAAAAATGAGTAAAAGTCATTTTTAAAGAAAAAATTTGTGAGTGTTTTCCTAATTTGCAAGCATAATGAGACTAAATTTTTGCTCTAAAGGATACTGTTTCTTTGAACTTGAATATTTTGGGTATAAATTAATTTCTCCAGTATTCTAGGAAATGGTGCTGAATAGTGTAACAGTTATATTCCTTACCCTGGAAAAGCTCCTTTGAGTAGGAAATAACCATTGTTCCAGAATTTTCTTAAAGCACTTCTTTAAAGCACTCTTTCTTAAAGCATATATATATGCTTCTTTCCAAAATATTTCCATACTGCCTAAAGATATGGTCTAGATTCTTTAGTCCACTTTGAAACCTTATCATGTTAAAACTCAATCTACTTTTCTTGCTTTATTGCTCCTTAAATTCTTAAAGGAAACCTCAGCTCTATCTGTACTTGTCAGCTCAATATCTCCAAATATACCTTGTGCTTTCTTGCTTCTGTACTTTTGCTTTTTTGTTACTTGGAATATCTTTCTCTGACCTTTGTGTAAGCTAATTCTACCCATTTTCCAATTTCCAGTTTAAAAAAACAAAACAAAAAACACTCATATCTACTATGCATCCTGGCCCCTCCTGTTAAAAACAAATTAGCAGTTATTATTTGTGCTTACGCATTTCTCAGATACCACCTGGTATTTTTGTGTTAATTTCCTAATTCCATTTTAAACTTCTTAAGGGCAAGAAAGCTTGTCTTATATTTCTCTCTATCCCTTAAAGCTTCTACCATGGCACCTTATACAGGCTAGGTGCTGAATATCTATTCTTTGAATATACAGCGCTGTCACCAGCTCTTTTGAGTCAAAGCGGCGGCATTTTGTGTTCACCAGTAATCCTGGATAAGAGTCAACACTTTGCTTACAACAATGTGGAAAAAAAAAAGAATTGATAATTTGGCTGAGTTGTCAATAGATATAGATAGATGGTAAAGAATTGACAGTATCTTTCATAAAAATTAACACAGGAACTAAGAGTGGGGTGGTGAGTTCAGAACCTAAACTTAATTTCACATAAATATTTCTTTTAAAAGTTTCTTATGGAACTTATTTGGAGTTTGATGGTATCTTTGTTCTTAACCTTAGAGGCACAGTTTTGCCTTACATTCTCTTCCAGCTGCTATTCTCAAATCCCAGAGATTTGATGTATTTGATGGGGATTACATGGACCCTCACAGTTACTCTGTTCTAGAGCATCTTAGGCAGTCATTTAGGGTGTTCAAGAATTAATATTTTTTCTCTTCTTATTTTTGGAAACTTAATTATGTCTCTTTTCAAAGAAATATAACTTGGAGGTGTTTATTTGGCAAGTGTTAGACACTTACGGAGCTTATCTTTTTCAAAAAAAATTATTTTAATTTACAGATGTTCGCTGGGACTAATACAGCTGATGAAATACCTGCCCTTTTCTGCTGAAGGTAAATGACTTGCTACTTCTTAAAAATACCAGGTACCAGTAGAATTCAGAGACTGTATAAAAAGACCTAGTTAGTCATGCAATGCAATACAATCCCAGACCCCAAAGAAATGATCCTTTTAAGTAAGAATTTTATTAGTACATAAAGGAATGACATATTATTGGCTCAACCTATATCAGAGTCACCCGGGAGCATTTTTAATATGTGGAATTGCCTGGGCCAGTGTGGCTGAGCGAGGACCTATGAACCAGGACTTAATGATTTAATTCCCCTGTCAGGGCACTTGCCCGGGTTGCGGGTTGCAGACTCCATCCCCGGTGTGGGGAGTGCAGGAGGCAGCCGATCAATGATTCTTTCTCATTATTGATGTTTCTATCTCTCCCTCTTTCCTCTCTGAAATCAATAAAAAGTATTTTTAAAAAATATGTGGAATATGCATGGGCTTGTCTCTTCAGCGGATTTTGATTCAGTAAGTTTTCCAGGTGAGTCCTAGCATGTGAGTTTTAAAAAATGCCGACAGGTGCTTCTGATTCATTGTAGCTCATTGTCATTGTAGAATGTATATGACACTGAAGATGATGTAAATGGCAGGTAATAATGCAACAGGAGTTGAAGGACATAAAGGTTAAAGATTTTAAAAATATTTGAAGTATTTCGATTTTGTGTGTGTGTGTGTGTGTGTGTGTGTGTGTGTGTGTGTGTGATATTAGGCTCATGCTTTCACTTTGCCTTTCATTCAATGAATGTTTTCATTAAGAAAGCACTAAAAAGTTTTTTATGTAATGATTTTCAACGTTTAGGTTTAAGCTCTAGGGTTCTCTCAACCTGAAAATTTTCATATCTATAAATAAACTTAAAGCTTGATTCACTTTGTTGCTTCAGATTACAAATGAAGTAAATGGAAATAAAACTAAATTGCAAGTAAGTCACTTCTTATATATTCTTTATTTCAGAGGCTGGTTTAATTGATTCACTTTCCACATAAGTGTGGGAAGTAGAAAAGTCAGTTTCTCATACTAAAAAGTAATAGGTAAGTGAATGTTACAGCATTTTACTTAATGAAGCTGTTTTCTGTTCTCATTTTACTGGTGTTAAGACTCTGAAATAATTTTTAAACATTGATTTTAACGAGTCAACTTTTTCTGTTGCAGAGCCATCCTTCTTATCAGAAATACTCATAATGCTATAGGATCATTTTGTTATATATTTCCCAACCTACAATGTTTACAATAATTAGAATTTAAAATGTGATAAAATTATTTCTTACAGTTTTATTTTAACTTTAAGAAAACAGCAAAAACTGTATTGAATTTGTTACTCAAATAATCATAAACTATATATACTTGGTGTCAGTGAATGAATTGGATGTAGATAAAAGTTACCTGGGAATTTAAAAAATTCTAAATTCTAGATTGTCTCAGCTCTGCTAAATCAAAATTTTTGGGGATGATTTTGATATTTATTCTCATTTAGAAATCACTGCAATATGTATTGTTAAAGGATTATAGTTTTAAGGGGTAGAAACTTGGAAAATATTTGTAGAGAAATCTCATTACACCAATTGGAAAAAAAATCCTCATTTGGTTTATGTAATTGTCAGAGAAATGTCTTGCATTTCAGAGGTTAAATTTGTTGTTATTTTTATTTTCAGCAACTTTGTTGGGTAAAGTATTTCAAAATCTGCCCCTTTTTGGACTAAACAGAAAATCCAAGTGTGATCTTTCCTCTCATGACAGAGAATTAGATGTTACATATGACACTGGCAATTTAAGTAACCTGGGATTTTGTATAGAAACATAATGGGAAAATTCATGAGCCTCATTAGTGTATAGAAAATATACGATAGTAACAACTTAGAAATAGTAATTTGTCTTTAAAATTGAGTACGGTATTCTTCAATACTGTATCAGTCCTAATGCGATCATCTTTACTTTAGGTTCACTGATTGATTCCGTATCTCATGGGAAGAAGCCTTATCTATTTTCATAATTATGAGAAAAAAGAGTGGTTAGGTTTCAAGAACGAAATTCTGTTCTCTGATATTAATCGTAGCTGTTTTCCTTGTGACAGTAAGGAATTGTGATTTTTGCCATTTTTTCCCCAGTCTTTGAATATTCAACGACAATACCTTTTGACTTTGGTTATTCAGCATGCCAAACAGATACGGATATTGCAGCTATTGCCTCCTGCACTATACCGATCTGGACGAGGTGAGAGGACCCTGCTAATGTGGTTATTACACCTCAAAGGACTTCTGAGTGACTACCTCTTCCTTCACATTCTAGTCATTTTAAAAAATTCATTCATTAAACAGATCATAATAACAACCTTCTCAATGACAGACACTGTTTAAGGTTCTAGGGATATGACCATGAACAAAACCAGGTCCTTTTATTTATGCAACTTACATTATGGTACAATCAAACAGAAAATAGATATATAAACTTAATACTTACGTCAGATTGTGATACATGTTACGAGGGAAATAAAATAAGGGAGGGAGTATAATATTAGGTAGGGCGGCTAGCTGAGGTTCAGGAAATAACATTAGTTGGGATTTGAATGAAGTGTAGGAGCCAGGCTTGCTTACCTCTAGGGGAAGAATTTCTAGGTAGAGAGAGCAGAGAGCAAGGATAGAGACCCCGAGACAGATGGATGCTAACCTAAAAGCCAAGTGGTCATTGTGACTGCAGTAGAGGGAGAGCGTGAGGTGGGAGAGGGTTGAGTGATAGGCAAAGAATTCAGAGAATTAGATTCTGTAAGACGTTGTAAAATAAGGTAAGGACTTTTAGTTTTATGCTTTGATGCACAAAAGTTTTACATTTTACAGTAGTTGAACTTTGTTTTTCTTTTGTTGCATGTGTTATGGGTCTCATAAGGATTGCCTGATTCAAGGTCATGAAGATTTATGCCTGTGCTTTTCTTTAAGAGTGTTAAAGTTTTAGTTTTTACATCTAGATCTTCGATTCACTTTGAGTTAATGTTTCTAGATGATGTGATTTAATTAGCTCCTAAAAGCCTTGTCTCCAAACAGAGTCATTTTGGCAGTTAGAACTTCAACATATAAATTTGGCGGGAACAGAATTCAGTCTATTATAGCAATTACAATTGATTGAGTTTCAGATTTTAAACCAATTTTGCATTCCTGGGGAAAAATTACACTTGATCATGGTGTATAATGCTTTTTATGTGTTGCTGGGTTTGGTTTGCTAGTAAGTATTCTGTTGAGGATTTTTGCATTTATGTTCATAAGGGAATCGTGTCGTAGGTGAAGTTGCAGTATAATCAAGTTCTGGTTCTGCTAGTGCTAAACTTTAATCTTACATATCAAACACAGGTTTATAACGTGTGAAAAAAAATCTTTTTAGTGGCATTTGCCTTGTTTAATTATCTAACAGTAATCACTTAAATTTATATTAAGGAAAAGTTTTATTATTGTGATTTCCCCACCTCCGCCTTTTAAAAAAGAAATACTTTTTAATGCTGGTTATAAACACGAGGAGGCAGATAATAAATCTCAAAACTCTTTTTAATATTTCTCTCATCAATTATATCATCACTTGACTGGGAGATTATCTGTTGAACCTTTGATAATGATAAAATATATTAAATCTTTAACACACGTTTTATGCAATAAGCTCTTGTATAATTTTTTTTTTTGCTTAAAGTAATTTTTAGACATTTGGATATTCCTGCACTAAACGGACATTTAAAAAAGACTGTAATGACAGCAAAAAATAATTTGTCCTATCTTTGAAAGCTCAAATTTCAAGGCTTTGGAGAACTATTAAGGCAGTGAAGAAATAAGGAACTCCGATGTGGCTGAATATTAAACAAAAACAGTAGAAGCCAAAAGAAAGAAAATAACACTACCTTAGAATTCTATATTTAATAAGTATATCATTTAAAAGGAGGTGCAATAGAAACATTTTATTTTACAAAGACAAAAATTAAGGAACTATGTCTAGCAGACCCTTACTAAAGGAAATAGCAAAACTATTTCTTCAGGTGTAAGGAAAAGAATTCCAGTTGGAAGCTCAGAGATATGGGAAGGAATAAAGAGCAATGGAAGTGTAAATATGTAGGCAATCTAAATAATGTCACATGGGATTAATAGAAATGGCATATAAATTGGAAGGAAAGTAAATTGAGTTAATTGGACGTTGCATTGCTCGAGAAGAGAGTAAAAGTAACAAATAATTTTAGACTGATAGGTCAGGTTGCTTGTTATATACTGTTCCCACTAATGGACTAATATATCTGTAACTAAGTTAATAGGAACAAATTGGAATAATAAAAATAGTTCACAAGAGAGCAAGAAAGAAGAGAAATAGGGACATTGTATTAGCAAGAATAATAAAAATAGGTTTAAAAATAAAAACAAAGATTAGATCCAAATATATTGAGGAAAAAATAGATTTGATGCTTGAGTTAAACTATATGCAATATTTTACCAGAGGTCCTAGTCAGATAAATAAGAAAAAGAAAAAGAATTACAATGATAAAGATTAGATAAGAATAAATAAAACTATTCTTATTTGTACACAATGTGATTGTGGAATAGAAAATTCTAAAGTTACCTAGATAAACTATTAGTATTGATAAGTGAGTTTAAAAAGCTTGTTGGGCTGCCATAAAAAGATACTGTACTTTTATATACAAACACCACACAGAAAATGAGATTTAGAAAAGATATTTATACGCTGGCTCGGGTGGCTCAGTTGGTTGGGCATCATCCTGAGTACAAAAAAGTTGTGGGTTTGATTCCTGGTACAGGGCATGCAGGAGGCAGCCAATTGATGTTTCACTCTCACATAGATGTCTCTCCCCCTCTCCTTTTCTCTCTGAAAATCGATACAAAAAAATCTTAAAGAAGAGATGCTTGTTATGCTGTGATTAAGCATCATCTTTTGCACAAATCGCCCACATTTAAGATGATTCTCTAAGGAAAGACTTAGAGAGATGTCATTATTATATCTAAGAGAAAGGTAATCTTACGGATTTTAGATGTATATTTTAGAATTGCTTTATAGAAAGGGTATTTCAACGTATACGTCTATCAGGACCGTATTTGTAAATGAATCCATTTTGTGAAACTCTCGCTGCCGAATATGACCCATTTAAAAACACTCAGTTTCTTTCTTCTGTACAGCATGTGAACAGTCCAGAACACAGATTCATGACCGCACAGAATAGAGAACGGATGGGTGGTGGGAGTGGTGGTGGTGGAGGAGGAGCAGGAGGTGCAGGAGGAGCAGGAGGAGCAGGAGGACAAGGAGGACCAGCAGGACAAGGAGGACCAGCAGGACAAGGAGGACCAGCAGGACAAGGAGGACCAGCAGCACAAGGAGGACCAGCAGGACAAGGAGGACCGGGAGGATCAGGAGGAGCGGGATCAGGAGCAGGAGAGCGAGATGCTGAGGTCCCCAGTAGTAGTCTGATGGAACGTTTCTTGCAGGATGTCCTGCTGCACCACCCCTATCATTATCAAGAAAGCAGGTAAAGTAACTGAGTGGAATAATATTAGTGCATCGTCGTCGTTATGTGTTACAGCAGATATTTGCGTTAACATTCAGCCCTCCTTAAAGTGCATCTTTGAATCGGAACATAATGTGAAATGGTATCTAGTAACTCCCCTTTGCACATTGCCATCTTGATGGATTTCATGATTCTGCGTGTCTTTTTCTTCCTTTCTTTTCTTAGCCAAATGATACGAAATTGATTTTTTATTTTGAGAATGTTGTGATAGTGTTTAAGACAAATGGAGATACTCCACTAGGGTTCTGAAAAGCTAGGGTAGAGTGGTTATTGTACTGCAATTTTATTGATTAGAGTTCAGAAGTATGAAAAATTATGGCAATTTTTGGCTCTTCAATATTATTTTTGATGCCAGGCTTAACATTTTTATTTTACAATACCAAAGCACTATCTTGATATTAATTGTGATAGTATATTTTTTCTATGTATGCATATTCTCTTAAGAAATTGTGGCATCTCCCAAATGTAAAAATATGTAATAAAGGTATTTTTAGGTGTTAATATATTTAAAATTTTTATTATTTTTCAATAGACTATATTTTTAGGTAGTTTTAGATTTACAGAAAAATTAAGATAGTGCAGAGAGTTTTTATATACCCCCTCACCCAGTTTCCCTATTAGTAACATCTTACATTAGTGTGGTACATTTGTTACAGTTAATGAACCAATGTAATATATTAACTGAATTATGTAATTTATTCAGGTTTCCCTAGTTTTCACCTAATATCTTTTTTTTTTTTTTTGGTTCAGGATCCCATCCAGGATAATCAGATTGCATTAGCTTGTTATATCTCTTTAGACTCTTCCTGGCATTTTTAATTTTAATAGGCATTACAAAAGTGTTCTTCATATAAATTCATCTATATTCCTACCAATAATGTGTTGAAGTGCCTGTTATTGCACCTTTGCCCAAACAATGTGTTAAAATAATAATAGTTAATACCTGTGAATGATTACTATTTTCCAGTATTTAAAAAAAAATGTTCTTTACATGTAACAACTAGTTTACTTTTCAAAACAATTTAATGAGGGAAATCGTATTATCTTTTTTTGGGGGAAGGGGAGGCCTAAAGCCTAAAAGATTAAGTAACTTGTGTTAAACTTTATGCTATTTGCTGCTCTGATAACCAAAAAATGAGGTATGCCTTTGCATTTTTCGTATGTTTAGGAGCCATTTGTGTTTATTAAGTATCAATTGGTGGAGCTACTTCCAGCTGCACTCATTACCTTACTGAAATGCATTATACAGCCTAGTGTGATTGGCTCAATTATTTGTCCTCTAAGAATCTCGCCTAGGATAAAAAGGAAATACCATTGTGTCCTTATTTAAACATTTTAAACAGATATTAAAACTTTTTATGATTTCCCCCTTTTCTTTTTAGATCAGGACCAAATGAGAATAACGCCCCGCCTGCTGGGAATAATGCACCTGCTGGGGATGATGCAGCGCCTGCTGGGGATGACGCAGCTGCTGAAGTGATTCTCATGGATGACTCTGCTTCTGAAGAAATGGCTGATGATGCTCCTGGAACCAGAGGAGAGATACCCACCCACAATTCTGAACCTACTGGAGAGTTGCATTCTAGACCTAGTGTATCACAGGAATGTATGCAGGGTGTTCCAATTCGGCCATCAGTTATTCAAAAATTGGAGAAGGGGCGGCAGAAGCCCTTGGAGTTTGTTTATAAAATTGGGAGTGGCCTGAAAGAATTTAATCCAGTAGGTGTTGGTCAAGCTACAAATACTGGGAAAAACCCATTAGGTCCCTCAGTGATTTCCACTGCTCCTGCTCGTCCTTTGCCTGAGAGTGCTAATGCTCGACCAGTTATAACTAGTACTGCTAGGTTACCAGTAGCAGCCAATTTGGATTCGGTTAACAAATGTGACCCAAACAAAGTTGACAGATCCCTTGAACAGGGAGACGGGGGCTCTAGAAATCCTAGGCCCTCAACCAGTCTAGAAAATTCTTCACGTTTAAATCCGAAACCTAAAGAGTCAAATAGAAAATCTGTATGTATAAATCCAGATAAGTCGGTTATACAGGAAGATGTAAAATCTCGGGGTAAAACCCTGTCACCTGGCTTTCAATCACGTGCATCTATGGGTACTGAGGGTTCCTTAAATGTTGAGTCAGTTTCCAAATTAGCAGTTAACCCCACAGTCAATCAGAATAAAACTGATATGCCTTCTAATAAAGGAACCTTTGAAGGTGCCATTCCCAAGCACCATGAGAAATCCTTTCCTAATATGGATCGTACCCAAGACAAAAAGCAGGTGGTTTTTAACAAGCCAGCCTCTTTGGAACAGAAATGCTCCGTGATAACTAAAATGGACTTTGCTTGTGGCTCTCAGTCAGTCTCTGATCAGCCTGAAGTGGCTGTACAAGATCTTTGCAGCGAGGGGCAAATTGACCAAGAAGATAAGACCTATGAATCAAGAGCTTCTGAGATGAGTTTTGATTGCAGTTCCTCTTTTTATTCAGTGACTGACCAACCGAAAGTGACTGCCCAAGAAACAAACCTTTCCGAGGAAGTGCATGATGATTTGCAGCAGAACAGCAATGAATCTTGTGTTTCTGAAATAAGTTCTGTTCACGATGGCCCTCTGCAGTTGGCTACCAACCGAATTCAAGTAATTGTTAAAGGCACTAGTGTTCAGAAGGCAGTGCATGTTCGCCTGGTTGATGAAAGCTATGATTCCAGTGATTCTGAGATGAATTTTGATGGTGACACCTCAGTTCAGCCAACTGATGACGACACCCAACAGCCTGCAGAAGAAGTAGACCTTCCTCAGGAGGCACCCATGGACTTAGATAACAACTATGGATCTGGTAGCTCTGAAATAAGTGCTGGTTCTGTTGTACCACTTCAGTCAGTGATTGAGGAACTCCCAGTGGCTGTCACTGAAACAGAACCTCAGGAGAAGGTGTACACTGGCTTGGTTGATATGAACTATGGATCGAGTTGTTCTGAAACAAGTGTTGGTTGTGATGTTTCTCTTCAGTCAGTAATTGTCCATCCCCAACTGACTGTCAAAGAAGGAAACCTAAGGGAGGGGCCTGTCTACGTGAACGATAACAACAAATCCAGTAGTGCTCAAGCACATCTTGACTGTGATACCTCTCTCGAGGCAGTGACTGATGAACCTGAGAGGGCTGCTGAAGAAATAAATCTTCCGAAAGAGAACAATGACTTTATGGATATGAACTGTGAATACTACAGTCCTGAAATGAATTTCCAAACTGATGCTCAATTAGTGGCTGCCCAACCTCAAGTAGCAGTTCAGGAAGTAAACCCTCAAGAAGCAGCTATTGACCTGCAGAATAAGAGTGCTAACTCTAGTGTTTCTGACCTAAGTGTTAATTCTCATGCTTCTCTTCAACAGTCAGCTAATGAACAACCTCCTGGAGTTCTGGGAGACATAAATATGAAAGAGTCAAATGTTGATATGGAAGTTAAGAGCTATGGATGCTCCAGCTCTGAATTCACTTTTGATTCTGACCCTCCTCTTCTCTCAGTTACTGAGCATTCTGAGCTGAATGTAGAAGAAATAAGGAAAAAGGACATTAACATGGAAGATGAGAGCTGTGGGTCAAATAGTTCTGAAATGACTTTTAATTCTGATATTCATCTTTGCCCAGTAGTTGACCAACCTCAAGTAGCTGAGGAGGAACCTGTTGATCAGGTAAATAAGAATAATGAATTTTGTGGTTCTGAAATGGCTTTTGATTCCAATGTACCTCTTCCTTCAGAGGCCGATCAATCTGAAGTAGGTGTTAAAGAGGTAATTATTCAGAAAGAAGACTATAAACACTTAGGAAGGAAGAATGATGAACCCAGTGGTTCTAAAATAAGTTTGGATTTTTATGTCCCTCCTCTTTCAGTGACAAATTCTGGAGTTCTTGCTAAAAGACTGAAACTTCAAGAAGAAGAACCGATGCACATTGAGCCTAGTGTTTCTGGATTAAGTTTGAATTATCACTCAACAATTGGACATTCTGAAAATCCCAGTGAAGAAGTAAACCTCCAGAAAGATGAGTACGTACAGCTGAAAAATAAGGGTAATGGACCTGATGTTCCTGAAAACAGTTTGAAGTCTTCTATTTCTCATTCAGTGACCCATCATCTTGACGGAGCTGTGAAAGAAATAAACAATCCGAAAGAAGAACAAATAAAAGACAAGGGTAATGAATTAAATGTTTCTGAAACAAGATTGGATTTCGGTTTCCCCCTTCAGTCAGTTATTCAAAGAACTGATGTAGTTCTTAAAGAAATGTTGCTTCAAAAAGAAAAGCGTGCTGCATTTAGCGGTTCTGAAATAAATTTAGATTCTGACGTCTCTCATTATTCAGTGACTGAACCTCAAATAGCTGTTAAAGAAAAAAATGATCAGAAAGATGAATATGTTTTAAAAAACAAGAGTGATAAATATAGTGGCTCTGAAATAAATGTCCTTCCTCATTTGATGACTGAAAAACCTCAGCTAGCTGTTTTGAGGGAGGACCATGTTGACCCAGAAGTTGAAAGTACTAAATCTAGAGGTTTCGATATAAATTTGGATATTGGTCCCCCTCGTCCATCAGTCATTGAGAAATCTCAGCTAGCCCCTTTGAAGAAAAAACATGTTGATCTGGAGAACACAAGCAGCAAACCTAGCGATTATAAAGTAAAATTGGGGTCTAATGACCCTCCTCAGCCATTGGCTGCACAATTTCAGGACGTGATTCAAAAAACAAACCTGTGGGAGGTAAAGGATATTGACCTAGAAAATAAAGTCGATAAACCTAGTGAGTCTAAATTAATACAGGATTCTGATGTTTCTCCTCAGTCTGTGCCTGATCAACCTGAAGCAGCTATTAAACAAACAAACCTTGAGAATGAAGGTCATGTATACTTGGAAGATAATAACAGCCAATATAGTGGTTCTGACATGAGCTTGGATTCTGATTACTTGGCTCAGTCAAGAGTTGATCAGTCTCAAATAACTATTTTGGAGAAAGAGCATATTGAGCTAGAAGATAAACACCATAAATCCTGTGGTTCTGAAATAAGTTTTGACTCTGATGACCCTCTTCAGTCAGTGGCTGAGCAGGTTAGAGAAACTGTTAAAGAAATAAGCCTTTGGAAGGATGAAGATGTGGAAGAGACAACAGATAAATCTGATGGTTTTGCAATTATGTATGATTCTAATGTTCGTTTTCAGTCAGTGGCGGGCCAAACTGAGGAAATTATTAAGGAGATTAACCGTTGGAAGAAGCCTGTAGACATGGAAGGTAAGATTGTCAAACCCAGTGATTCTACACTAAATTTTGACTCTAATGAACATGTTCATTCTGTGGCTAATGAAATTCAAGAGGCTACTGCAGAAATAAATCTTCTGAGGGAGGGACATGCTTGTCTGCATGACAAGGGCTATGATCCCAAGGATTCTGCAATGATTTATGTTTCAAATGTCCATTTTCAACCAGCAGTTGAGCAACCACACATTTTGGAAGAGGAACATGCCAATTTGGACGATAAAAGCAATGATTCTTGTGGTCCTGAAATAAGTTTTACTTGTGACGATTCTCTTCAGTCTGTGGCTGACCAGCTTGAAAAAGCTGATAAAGTAAGTCTTTGGAAGGAAGGCCATATTTACCTGGGAGATACCTATAAACTATCTGGCTATCAAATAAGATGTGACTCTGATGCTCCTGTTCAGTTAGTGGTTGGTCAATGTCCTGTGGCTGTCAAAGAGATAAACTTGGAAAAGAAGGATCATAATGACTTAGAAAATCAGCACTGTGAACCGAGCGTTTCTGGAATAAAATGTGATTCTGGTATTCATCTGCAGTTAGAAGTTGACCATCCTCAAATGGTTTGCAAAGAAATGAACCTTCAGAAGACATCGCATCTTGGCATGGAAGAAAAGACTAGTGATTCTGAAATAATGTCTGATTCTGATGTCCCTCTTCAAATAATAGTGGATGAATATCAGGTGTCGGTCAAAGAAGCAGATCCTCAAAAGATGCTGTTGGTGGACCTGGTGACCAGTGATAGTGATTGTGAAGTGATTGCTGATTCTGATGCCTCCTGTCAGCCAGTGATTGACTCACCTCAAGTGACTGTCGAAGGAATTGCTGGTATAAATGCAAAAAGTTTTGAGCTAGAAGGTGCATGCTGTGACTGTTGTGATTCAGAACTAGGATATGTTTGTGAAGGCTCTCCTCAGTCAGAGTCAAACCAATCCAGAAAGACTTTCAAAGTGGTAAACCAGAAGAAAGACTATATCATTCTGGAAGAGTCAGCCTGTGAGCCTTATGGTTCTGAAATAAATGTTCAAAAAGATGCCTCTCGCCAGTCCAAGACTCACCAATCACCAGGGCCTGATAAGAAAAGGGCAAAAAAAAGTAACCCAAGAGGCAGGAGAGGTAAATCTACTAGTCCTAAAAGAAAATGTAATTGGGAAGAGACTTCTCAGCCAAAGACTCGTCAACAGCGGAAAGCTAACAAAGAAGACAACACGCAGAAAGATCAGAAAGGCCAGAGAGGTAAGCGCGGTCGACGCAGTGTTTCTGCAAAGGGCCGTAATGCCTCCCCTGAGTCAGCAGACCTTCAAATGGCTAATGGAGATAACCGTTTGAAGCTGAAGTTAAAGTTAAAACGTACAGATGTAAAAAATAAGGACTCTAAAGCTTGTGTTTCTGGGGTGAATATTCAGTGTGATCGCTCTTCTCAGTCTGACAATGACCGAACTCAAAAAGGTGTGAAGAAGATGTCTTTTAGCCTGAAAGAAATGAAGCGTGATTCCTATTCAAGCTCTGGTTCTAAGGGTGGTTCTGGAAGGAGATCAAAAAAAGCAAAGTTGGTTTTGGAAGATAAGGCTGATGAACCAGTTCTTGAAGCCTTGCCTCATGTCCCTCCTTCATTTGTGGGGAAAACATGGTCTCAAATCATGATAGAAGATGACATAAAAATTAACACTCTTGTGAGGGAATTTAAGGAAGGTCGTTTCCACTGTTACTTTGATGATGACTCTGAACCCAGGAAAGTAAAAAAAAAATATTCGAGTGAAGAAAGAAAGATTGTCTCATCAGACCTAAATGACACTGCATTCATTGAAGTTCTATTAGAATGTGATTATAATGTTGATGACTTTTCAGTAGCCTTAGATAAACCTAGCTATGACCCTATAGAAAAGATGCCTTATGAACAAACCTGGCGAGTGACTTCTAGATGCCAGACTGTAAAAGTCAGCAGTGGAGCTCAAACCAGTCTCATGAGTTACATAGTGACAAAAAGAGTAAGTGAACATGAGACATACTCGCCATCACTGAAGCGTTTACTTTTACGCAACGACAGGAGACCAAAAAAGAAAATCCAAATTGGAAGATTGGAATTTCTTGAATCATATACTAACATTTTGAAGCCTTTGCACCCCAATGCCTTATTCTGTGTTGTTTCTTCAAATGTTAAGCTGAATGAAGGTGAATCCTTCAACGTCTCTGAAATTAGCCAGCAGAATGATAAAAACAATCAGGACATTAACATCCAGTACAAATATAAACTGAGTTCCTTTGATTGTTATGACCCATTGAATAAAAAAACTGCAATTAATCCTCCTCTGAACACAGAAATACAAGAGTCTGACAGGAATGATGACTGGATTCAAATTCGCTTTAGTGACCTAACCTCCAGTGAAGGAAATGACGATGCTCATGTACAAAGCTCTACTTCTTCACCTTTTATAACAGTGTCAGTAAGACATGAATTAACATCTGACCAGGAGGCCAATGGGTCTTCCGTATTTCTGGCAAAATCAGAGATCTTGAAATCTAGTGAAGTTCCTAAAGAGAGGAATTTCCAGTTAATTCTCTTAAATGGTGATGCTGCCAAAATCTCAAAATCAGTGAGAAATAAGTACTTAAAAAGTAAAAAGAAAGTTCAGAGAAGGAAGGCGACAACTAATAAGAAGCCAGGTTTACTCAAAAAGGTGTACAGACCAGTTGTTGTTAAGGAAATAACCAGAACCACATCAGAAAAACAGTCAACTTGGATTCCTACCAAACTAAATGATATAATTAGAAAGTATATCTCAAAATTCTCTGTTTTTTTGCGTCGCAAGTATCAGTCCAGGAGGGCTTTTTTTGGAATGCATCTTAAGAAGACAAAATCTGTTCTCAGTAGGTTAAAGAAGGCCCAGAGACCAGCCAAAATGCTTTCAAACTCAATTCCATCAGCTGATGCCGAAAAGCAGTCCAGTGCTGTCAAGAGCTCTTCTCCCAAGCCACATGTGCAGGATTCTTCCAGCATTGCAGAAACTAAGAAGAATGGTAATAAAAAACGCCCCAGAAGAAAGCAAAAAAAGCGTCCTAAGCCTGTTAGAATATATGAGTTGAGAAGCTTATATTCTCAGGTGCCATATTCTCACAGAAGGATGACTCGACTATTACACAAATTGTTGCTCAGCAAGGCAAACAAGAAGTGTTTTTGCTGAAGCTAGGTGAGATTCAGAGCTTCAGTTGAAATGTATTTGGTAATTAGAGAACATAGCTTTCCCAACTTCGGCGAAAAAATTAAACTATTTTGCTATAGACATCACATATCAGAACTTTTATATTATTTTAAAATTAGTGTTTAAGGTCCTTTTTTAAAAAAGATTCAAAAGACCCTTTGTCCATTTGCTATAGAAGAACTTCATCTTAATTTATGTCACATAATTTAGCACAGAATATATAATTTTCTCCCCCAACTCAAGTCCCTCTTATTTATTTTTTCTGATTGTATCTCATGTCAGCAGGTTATAACATAAGATTTAATATGCCAAACATTTAACGCTATCTTATTTTTACTTTTCAATATTGGAACAATGACTATCTACTTATATTCAGTGTGTCTCAGAATGGCACTATCAACATTGTATTCTAACTGGATAATTAAAAAGAAGAAACTGTAATTATCTCAACTTTTGAGTGAGGTTGACTTAATCACAAACTAGATATGACTTAACCTTTCTTTCAAAAGCATTCCAGATAATGAGATTCCATAATCTTTAATCCAGATTTTAAAAACTGCCTGGTAATTTTATACACATAGCACAACTCTTTCTGCTTTATTTAAAATGGATCTACAAGTCTCTAACTTTCCACATCTGGACACATGCACATACACAATCTCTGTAATAAACAATCTCTGTTTTCCTTTAGCATTATGGTATCTTAAGGGGAAAACAATCTTGCCAATGTGAGTATACTTTTCTATCACCTTTATTCCCTTGCACTGGAAGGGTTGGTGGTTTAATATGAGAATCCAGGTTATCTATGGCCGTATCTCTTAAAAATATTTTAGACACTACCATACTACTTTTAATAGCTTGAACTGAAATTTTTGGTTTGGTAATTTGATTACCAGACCATTGATCGTTGTCATGAACCAATTACGTATTTATAATCTTGATACCTGAAAAGATCTAATAAAATCGACAAACCAATGGAGGCTTGTTTTGCAAGTGAGAAATTATGTATTTGAGCATTAGGTTGGCTTTCCTTGAACTTGCTAACTACTTTATTTAAAAAAATGTTCTATTGATTTCAGAGAGAGGAAGGGAGTGGGATGGAGAAAGGAACATCAATGATGAGAGAGAATTATCAATCTGCTGCCTCCTGCACGTACCCTATTGGGGTTGGAGCCCGAAACCCGGGCATGTGTCCTGACCGGGAATCGGACCGTGACCATCTGGTTCATGGGTCGACGCTCAAACACTGAGCCACACCGGCCGGACAACTTGCTAACTATTTTAATGATCAAATAGAAGATGTTAATATAAGCAGATTTCAGTCTGAGATACTCAGAATGTGTTTAGATCCTTTATTCAAGGACATTGGTTGAGCTAGTTCAGATGGGTCCATTTATCCTTAAGCCAAGGATTCTGGATTATTTATTGTTAATGTTAAAGGAAAACATGAATTTAAACTATATTGTATAAACCATACTTCATTGAAACTATATCAGTGTACCATGATTTCAGAGATATAAGTGTGTTGTTATCTTAGAATTAATGAAGTATAGTGTTGTAACAGTTGATTTCTAAGTGTAGTTTTATTTCAGGGGCCATTATTTAACCTGTGCATATGCTATGATGGTGTTAATTTCTTTACTTATAAATTTATTTACTTTTAAATTTAAAACAGTAATTATGTTGAAAAAATGGACAAATGTTTATATTTTTAGTTGTAAAGCAACTTTAACTTTGCCTCATATAAAATATTTTAATTTCCTTTCTTAAAATATCACTGTGGATCACTGATTTAAAATAATTTTCCAATTTTAATTTAGGAAGAATACTGTCCTACTGATTAGGAAGTACAAGCAGCTAATATATAAAGGATATTCTGTTTGTGGGTATTGGTGTCTTTTTTCCTATGAAGTAGACATATAATTCCCCTAAGAACTATCAGTAGGCATTCTGCATACTTTTAGTGTAAATTTAAAAGCTACAGATCATATGGAAATAATGCACTGTGAAATTATGATGTATCATATCTGTTGTGATTACATCATGCAAAGAGGACAGTTCTTATCGTTCAAATGATCAAACATAAAAATTTACTAGCTTTTCCACGTTAGAAACTCTTCTAAGTTCCATTTTTTTTGAGAAGAAAAGGTTTATATTTAAAAATTTATATTACTAAAAATGTTAAAAGTATACAGTCCTGATATGTTTTAAAACATTTTGGAACTATTTAAGTTTCTGTAATCATTATTATTTTAGACAAGCTTGAGAATGGGAAATTGTAAAAATTATAATTTCAGTTAAATTAGAAATGAGTTACTTTCAGAATTTGGTAGGTTACAAGATGTGCCCCTTTGTCAAAATATACTTTGGCTTCATTTGCAGATTAAACAGTTGGGTGTTTTTTGTGTATTCAAGAGTGCATTAAGTTCTTTTAATAGTGAAAATTGAATTACCACCACAATGAATATTTTATTAATCTTGTACTTGTTCAGTATCTTGCATAGATTCTTACTATAATTGTCCCAAGTTAAATAGTATGTGGGCAATATTGTGTAAAGTGTGTTGGCATTTGTGCATTTAAATTATTTGTGTAAGTAGGGCTTTGAGTGACACTTTTGGTAAAGAAAAGCTATATTTAAATATTCAAGCAGCTATATATTTCCATGTGAAATTAATGTGAAGACTAAATGTATTTTTTATAATGCAATTTAAAGAGTAAAATTGTTTTCGATGTTATCAAGATAAAATTTATCAAATATTGAAAGTTGTCTCTACTTTCTCATGTTAGGAGGTTTTTCTGGGAATACTTAAGGAATTAGAGAATAATGAAAACAGAAGTTCGTTTTATAAATGGTCTTAGAGATGACAAGTAAGAGAATGTAAATGTTGATGCTGGTGAGACAATATTGTTTAACCAAAGATATACAGGTTATGTTCAATGGAGTAGTTACTTCAAAAGATTAAAATTAAGCAAGTATTTATTTGTCTGATGGAGTGGTGGGTTAGCAACTTTTCACTTTGTGTACCTGTATTTAAAGAGTCAATGAACAGGATTGAGTTCTGGAGGCAGTATCTCTATCATTATTTGACACCTGCCGGGAAGAGAATTTTGATTCCTCTGATACCATAGAGTATGTTACGAAGGACAAGAAAACATGGAAGAGTGTATGTATGTCAATGAGGTAGGTGCCTTTGGCCTCAGTAGTAGTGACTTCTGTTTGTTTTCTTTTTTGTTTTTGTTTTTGGTCCCAAGATTGTATTATAGATGAACAACAGCCTGCTCTATAATAAAAAAATTACTAAAGTAAAAGTATAAAATGGAAGTCCAGTCTCCACAAAGGACTTTAATGTATAGAAAAATGTGGAAAATACTGAAAAATCATGTAATTAGAGAATTACACATCAAAATGTCAACTTTCAAAGATGAGAGGCTGAGGAAGAATCTCATTTCCTTATACTATTAGAGAAATAATACATTTAGTATGTTTCCTTTGTTACCATTTATGAATATATTTTAAAAGTTCTCCCAATGTATTTTGAGCTACTTACTTTGATTAAGGCATAGGTCTAGATTGAAGTATAGTTTGTTGCTGAATCATTTTTTAATCCTCACCTGAGGATATGTTTTTAGAGAAGAAGGGAAGGGGGGAGAGAGAGAGAGGAGAGAGAGAGAGAGAGAGAGAGAGAGAGAGAGAGAGAGAGAGAGAGAGAGAGAGACATGTGAGAGGGAAACATCGATCAGTTAGTTGCCTCTGGCATGTGCCCAGACCAGCAATTGAACCTGCAACCTAGGTATGTGCCCTGACCGGCAATCGAACCTGCAGCCTTTTGGTGTATGGGACGATGCTCTAACTGAGCCACCCGGCAGGGCTGTTGCTGAATTTTTAAATAAGTATGAATTTACTTTCCCGGTGTTTATAATGTATTGCATGCACGCTATATTCTACATGCATTTTATTTTCTAAGTTTTTAAGCTGGACGTGTGTGTATATCTTGAGCCCTTACTAAGTGCCAGGCATTGTTCTAAGCTTTTAATGTTGAATGATCTCATTTGATCTTCAAAGAGCCCTTATGAGTTAACTGTAATTGTCATGAATAGAAAGTGAGAAAAGTGAGGCAGAGACCCTCAATTTTGGGATTACAAATGAGTTATTACTATAATCAAATTGAAATTACAATTAATCTCCATTGCCATCCCCGTTCCTACTCCCAGGCCACCAGTTATCTTCTGTCATTATAGTTCAGACGTTTCTGGACATTTCATGTAAGTGGCCTCATGCAGTATGTAGTCTTTTGTGTCCGGCTTCTTTCATTTACCATAAAGTTTTTGAGGGTCTTTCATGTTGTATCATGGATCAGTATTTTCTTTTTCATTGCTGAGTAGTATTTACAGTTTTCACTAAAGCTGGTAACAGAATGCAGGTCTTTTGATAACGAATATGATAGAAGCTGTTGGGCTGGAGGTTAGCTATTGTTTTTACTTCTCATACCTGTTATCCTTGATTGCTCCCCAGTTCCAAGACCAACCAGCTATCTGCCTTTTTGAGTGCTCTTATCTAATACTTGAATGCTTTATGCTTCGTCTGTCTTTGACTCTTATTCCCTTTACTGCCTACCTGGGCATTCTTTTTTACTGTGCTTTATGAATTCTCACGTTCAGTGTCAACACATTGCTTTGTGTTCTAGGTCCTTTGACCACATATTGCTTGTAGGTGACGGAACGGAGAATCATATCCAGGATGCCCATTATCCTAATCTACATGTGCCATAGAGCCAGGAAATATTGTTGGTACTTGTCATGGTGGACACTCTTAAGATTACTCTTCTACATAACCACCATCACATCACCAAAATCATTGATATGATATAATTAACATCGAGATGATATAACCCTCTACTCCATATAACTTATTCGGATTTTATAGATTGCCCCAAAATACCCTCTGTAGGTCCAGGATTTGATCCAGCATCACACACTGTTTAGACTTCAGTTTCTATCAGTGTGGAGCAGTTCCTCAGCTTTTCTTTGTATTTGATAACTTGACATTTTGAAGTGAAGTGTATAAACCAGTTGCTTTGTGGAATGTCTCTCAATTTGAGTTTGTCTGGTGTTTCTTTATAATTAATGCTTTTTGTGGGGGGTGCAGTAATTTTGTGGACTTCTCAGTGTATCATAACAGCAACTATGTGATGTCTGTTTAAATAAAGTGGTGATTAAAGATATCAAGTCTTTGTCCTTATTTTAGAAGGTGAGCGTTCAGTAATCTATAATGGGGGGTTCTTACAGAGGGTGAGTTAACAAATAGTTACATTTTTTCACAATTGAATTTTAAGGCCATTGTTACTGAACATTTTAGGTATTTACTATCTAACTTACCATAGGTAAGATAGTAGCTAAATCATACATTTTACAAGTATTGCACCACTCCTATGTGCCTGGCTCTCTGGTGGGTGCCAAGGCTTGGTGCTCAGGCATCAACCAAGCAGATCTCTCTCTTCCTCTCATTAACTGATAAGAGTGAAGGAATTTCAACAGTGGTAAGTCAGTGGACTTGCAACATAATTTGTATGCTTTCAAAAGCTCATTAATAGACCTATAGAGATAACACAAGATACTGCTATTAGGCATTAAAAATTTCTCCACGCACTGAGACCCATTACAAGGCATGTTTCACCATTATCCAAAAAAATTGTTTTCCTGTGTTTGCATTATTTAAGAATAAGGACATATGCACTCCTATATTCATGGCAGCACTATTTACAGTAGCTAAATTCTGGAAACAACCCAAGTGCCCATCTGTAGATGAGTGGATAAAAAAAGCTGTGGTACCCTTACACAATGAAATACTATGCAGCTGTGAAAAAGAAAGATCTCTTACCCTTTGAGATAGCACAGAGGGAACTGGAGAGTATCCTACTAAGTGAAATAAGTCAGTCAGAGAAAGACAAGTATCACATGATCTCACTTATATGTGAAATCTAATGTACAAAATAAACGGATGAACAAATTAGGCCCAGAGCCATGGGAGCATGACATAGACTGATGGATCTCAGAGGGAAGCGGGGAGGATGGGCAAAGAATAACCAAAGAACTTACATCCATGTATACATAATCCATGGACACAGACAATAATAGTGTGGTGAAGGCCTGGGGTGGGGTAAGAACTGGGGGAAATGGGAGACATCTGTAATCCCCTCAACAGTGGGTGGGTAAGAAGAGGTCAACCGAAGAACTTGTGCACATAACCCATGAGAACAAACAATTAGGAAATGAAGGCCTGGGGTCGGGGGTGTGGGGTGTGGGGGTGTGCTAGAAGAGGTCAGTGGGGGCGGGGAAAGGGACATAAGTAATATTTTCAACAATAAGGATAAAAAAGTAACCTTTCTTATACTAAGAAAACAAAACAAAAAAACAAAAGAATAATCTTTCCTGTGTTGGTTTGATACACAGACTCACTTAGTTACCCATCTTATCACAGCACAAAAATGACTTCCAAAGGACAATTAGGTATATTCATCAGATGTTTAGCTTTTGAGTTGAGAAATTTTAGCTCTTTTGAACTTGAAAAGCAGAGGATTTTGTTTAAATAGTTATTATTAGGCACAGGTAATGAAATAAGTGATGTCTGCCATCCATTGAGCTGACACTATTTTACTAGGTAAATGACTACTTGAAAATGAGTTTGTCCCTAGCTGATTGCTCAGTGGTTAGAGCGTCAGCCCATAAACTAAAGGGTCACAGGTTTGATTCCGTCAAGGGCACGTACCTCGGTTGCAGGTTCAATCCCAGGCACATGTGGGAGGCAACCGATCGATGTTTCTCTGTTTCTCCCCCGCCCTTCCACTCTAAAAAAAAATCAGTGGAAAAAATACCCTCAGATGAGGATTAACAAAACATAAACAAAATGAGTTATTTTACTGTACCAAATGGTAGCCTCTTACTGAAGTTTTACACAGTGAAATACTATGGATCAAGGATATATTTAGTTGAGTCTTTGAGGTAGCATTGATATCTCCATAGGGTCAAAGAAACAGCTTGACTCTTATAACTGATAATTTTTAGGTTTTCATACTGGGCATACCACTTAACACATCTATAAACTAGCAGAATTGCAAAATTCCTCTTCTTCCTGCTCCTACAGAGAAAGAAGCTGAAGTTTCACATAAAATGTGACATTACAATGTGTGACAGTTCTTTGAGAAACAAACAAATCATAGTAACCCCAAATTGCCCAGTAGAATCAATAGCAACTGCTAGGTAGTATTGGGAGCCACTCATTTCTTCAACTGTACTAGATGATCATGTGAGAGCACAGAACATGAGGATAGTAATAAGTGGCAGAATAAAAACAAAAATATTAGTATAAACTATCATCAAGTTTCCCCCTTAAAAGGTGATGACAGCTGGGCCATTTTTAGTATGTTTGGGTCATCTGGTTAAATTACCTAGCACTTGATAAAAAAATGGAACTACCATTTGACCCTGTGATCCCACTTCTAGGAATATATCACAAGAATTAAGAAACACCCATCAGAAAGAATATATGCACCCCTATGTTCATAGCAATGCAATTTACAATAACTAAGATTTGGAAACAGCCTAAGTGCCCATCAGCAGATGAATGAATTATAAAGCTGTGGTACAATGGAATACTATGCAGCTGTAAAAAAGAGAGAACTCTTACCATTTGCAGTCGCATAGATAGAACTAGAGAGCATTATGCTAAGCAAAGAAAGCCAGTCAGAAAAGGGTAAACATCACATAATCTCACTCATATGTGGAATCTAATGAACAACATCTATACTAATAATAGCCTAGGTGGCGTCACGCCCTCACATCATCACAAGGTGGCCATCACAAGATGGCCATACACACAGCGGAGGCAGGGCCTGGCGGCCGCTCCGCATAGCGAAACCTGGGGGTCCTGTGGCTCTGTGTGGCGTGGAGGCGGCCGGTCCTGGCGTCTACACCGCCTCGTGCGGAGGAGGTGGGTCCCAGCAGAAGAGGTGGGTCGTGGCAGGGGAGGGCAGTTGGGGGTGATCAGGCTGGCAGGCAGGTGAGCAGTTAGGAGCCAGTGGTCTCAAATTGTGAGAGGGTACAGGCCGGGCTGAGGGATCCTCCCCACCCCCGTGCATGAATTTAGTACACTGGGCCTCTAGTCTACACTAATAAAAGCCTATGTGGTCGTCACACCCTCACACTGTGATGCCCTCATGCTGTAACAATCCACCACCAGGAGGCTGCATGCGCAGTGGGCACACAAAGGGTGGGAGGGGACTTGATGTGTGCGTGGCGCGGAGGCGGAACCCCCGGCTCCAGCCTACCTCTTCGGGGCAATCCATCGAGGAGCCCCGGATGGGTGGGCAGAGCCTACCTCTTTGGGGAGATCGATCACGGGTCTCCCACACTGTGAGAGGGCACAGGCCAGGCTGGGGAACACCCTCCCCAAGGGCATGATTTCGTGCACTGGGCCTCTAGTAAACTAATAAAAAAAAATAGACCCAGAGACATGGAGACATCGATCAGACTGTCAAACCTCAAAGGGAATGCATGGGAGGGTGGAGAGTTGGGGGACGAGACCAACCAATGAACTCATGTGCATATGTGCATAGCCCGTGGACACAGATGGTAGGGTGGTGAGGGCTTGGTGGGGAAGAGGGGGGTGGAGAGGGCAATAGGGAAAAAAAAGGGACATATGTAATACTCTCAACAATAAAGATTTATTTAAAATCAATCAATCAATAAATAAGTATAAACATTTCTTATAGCTAGAAAAAAATTACCTAGCACTTAAATTTTTCAATATAACAGCTATGTTAAAATAGAATTCACATGCCATAAAATTCACTCATTTGAAGAGTACAATTCAATGGTTTTTAGTATATTCAGAGTTGTGCAACCATCATCACCATCAGTTTTAACACATCTTTATCAATGAAACCCCATGCACATTAGCAATCAATACACAGTTTAATCCATTTGATTTATTATGCATTTGAAACCAGAAAGAAACTCTTGCCCATTAGCAGTTGTTCCCCCTTCCCCGCAATGCTCCCTCCACTTCCCCAACCTCCCTGCATCTCAGCCTCTGGCAGTCATTAATCTACTTTCGGCGTCTACTTTCTGTTCCGCTCATTTTATAAGAATGGTATCATACAATGTGTGGCCTTTTATGATTGACTTCTTTCTCTTAACTTTACGCTATTAAGGTTCATCATTGTAGAAGGTGTCAGTACTTTATTACTTTTTATTGCCAAATAACATTCCATTGTAAGGACATAACACATTTTATTTATCTGTTCATCAGTTGATGGGCCCCAACCTTGATTTTAATGACAGTTCTGATGTTATCTATCTCCTCCAGGAGGTCTTTCCTGGCTCACCTCTATCACAGAATTGTGAGAAATTCTTTCCTCCCTCTACCACTCCAATATAACACTGTAAAGGCAGGGGTGTGCCTTTTATTGTTGCACTAGAAGCCCGGTACATGAAATTTGTGTATGGGTAGGGTCCCTAGGCCTGGCTGGCAATCAGGGCCAATTGGGGCCTTCCGGCTGCTGACCAGGGCCTTTCTTCCCCTGGTTGCTGGCGGCCAGCCAGGGCCTTCCTTCATTCTGTGCTGCCCCCCTGGTGGTCAATGCATGTCATGGCGAGCGGTTGAACTCCTGGTTGGTCGAACTCCCGAGGGGACAATTTGCATATTAGCTTTTTATTATACAGGATTCCTGCAACTTGGCAACAGGCCTAGCTTGATGTGGCCCACCGTCAGCTGTTCCTTCTGGATGTCACCTTGCACATCTGCCACCATCTGTCTTATCCTTTATGTTGAGAGATTCATAAAATAAAGGAAAAAGTAGGAATATTTAGTAAACGTCATGCTGTTTCCATCCAGGTGGCTAACATAGTGTTATATTTCCTTCAAGTTACTTCCTCTTTTTTTGAAAAAAGGTATTAAGCCCTAGCCAGTTTGGCTCAGTGGATAGAGTATCGGCCTGCGGACCAAAGGGTCCCAGGTTTGATTCCCTTCAAGAGCGCATGATTGGGTTGTGGGCTTGGTCTAATGTGCAGGAGGCAGCTTCTCATCATTGCTGTTTCTATCTCTCTCTTCCTCTCCCAAATCAATAAAAATATATTTTAAAAAAAGGTATTCAAACTTTTAATAATTTGTGTTTCCTTTGATCACCAATCTTAGCCATATCCCTTCCCCTTTTTCCCTTCCCCTTTTTTTTTTTTTTTTTTTTTTTTTTTTAATTAAATCTTTATTGTTCAGATTATTACATTTGTTCCTCTTTTTTCCCCCCATAACTCCCCTCCTCCCAGTTCCCGCCCCACCATCCGCCCTCACTCCCCACCCACTGTCCTCGTCCATAGGTGCACGATTTTTGTCCAGTCTCTTCCGGCATCTCCCACACCCCTTTCCCCCCCCAAGAATAGTCAGTCCATTCCCTTTCTATGTCCCTGATTCTATTATAATCACCAGTTCATTCTGTTCATCGGATTATTTATTCACTTGATTCTTAGATTCACTTGTTGAATGATGCATATTTGTTGTTCATAATTTGTATCTTTACCTTTTTCTTCCTCTTCCTCTTCTTAAAGGATACCTTTCAGCATTTCATATAATCCTGGTTTGGTGGTGATGAACTCCTTTAGCTTTTCCTTATCTGTGAAGCTCTTTATCTGACCTTCAATTCTGATTGATAGCTTTGCTGGATAAAGTAATCTTGGTTGTAGGTTCTTGGTATTCATCACTTTGAATATTTCTTGCCACTCCCTTCTGGCCTGCAAAGTTTCTGTTGAGAAATCAGCTGACAGTCGTATGGGTATTCCCTTGTAGGTAACTGAGTTTCTTTCTCTTGCTGTTTTTAAGATTCTCTCTTTATCTTTTGCTCTTGGCATTTTAATTATGATGTGTCTTGGTGTGGTCCTCTTTGGATTCCTTTTGTTTGGGGTTCTCCGCGCTTCTTGGACCTGTAAGTCCATTTCTTTCACCAGGTGAGGGAAGTTTTCTGTCATTATTTCTTCAAATAGGTTTTCAATATCTTGCTCTCTCTCATCTTCTGGCACCCCTATAATTCTGATGTTGGTACGCCTGAAGCTGTCCCAGAGGCTCCTTACACTATCCTCGCATTTTTGGATTCTTTTTTCATTTTGCTTTTCCAGTTGGGTGTTTTTTGTTTCCTCGCATTTCAAATCATTGACTTGATTCTTGCGCTCCTCTGGTCTGCTGTCGGGAGTCTGTATAATATTCTTTATTTCAGTTAGTGTATGCTTAATTTCTAGTTGGTTCCCCAATATAACATCGAGGGTCTCATTAGTTTTCTTGTAGATCTCATTAAGTTTATCGGCGGCTTCTAAACAGTTCTTGAGAGACCTTAGAAGTGTGGTTCTGAACTCTAGATCTTCCATTGACAATTTTGTCCTGTTTCTTTGTCTCCGCATTTTGTTATGCTTCCTTGGTGCACCCCCTAGTGGTCTTTGTTCGCAGTCTTATAAACCTTGATTGTTGTAGCTAATACTAGGGAGGGTTTGACCTCCAGGCCAAGTGGCTATGAGAATCAGCTGAGTCTGCAGTGAGAGAACTTCTGTCCTCTGGGGAGGTGCTAATCTAGCCTTTGCCTGAGGCTATCCGGCAAATGCCTCTGTGCAGGACTTGGGCGGGGCGGGTCGCACAGGATCAACAGGGTGGGCCAGAGAGAGCAGTGATGGCGGCTCTCAGTCCTGTCCCCAGGGGCTCTGCCTCTCTGAGTCCCAGCACCCGCTGCAAAGCTCGGAGAGAAAGCTGCACTCGCTCTGACCGAAGCCAGGCAGTCCCGCTTCTCCCGTTTGAGTCTGGGTCCCTAAAGACTCGCCCAGATCTGGAGCTCAGAGTCTGCGACTCCCTCCCAATTGAAAACGCCAACCGCGCCCTCCGCCGCCAGCCCGCTCCGCGCGCGCACTCCGCACCTCAGAATTTGACTTCAGCACTGCGCCTCCTCTGAGTGTCCGTATGCGTTTCTCTTTCCTCCTAGTTGTAGGACTTCCACTCAGCCAGCGTTCCAGTGGTTTTGGGTGATGTCCGTTCCGTCTTTTAGTTTCACTTTTGAAGTAGTTGTTCAAAGCAGCAAACTCCGGCGTTAACCTATGCCGCCATCTTGGTTCTCCTCCCCTTCCCCTTTTTGAGGGAGAAATTTTTTAAGGAAAAGTGGCAAGAACTTGCTATGTGATTATTTCTAAGCAACCATCTCTGAAGGCTTCTGAACAAAACCATGAAGCCCACAGAGGACATTAGAATGGGTCCTGCAGGACACTTTCTGAGATTCAGACAAACATTCCTATATTGAAGATAATTAGAAAATGTGTGAAGTTATTGCTGATTTAAAGATTTGATGAGCATTATTTTGAAGAAAAATGGCCACTTTAAGTGTTAATCAAGGATGACTAGCTTCTTCTATAATGATTTTACTGTTTCCAGATGATGTGGCTTAAGTTATGTAAATTTAAACTCTCTGGAAGAGGCATATTTTTTTCTATGTTCTTTTCTTTATTATTATTATTATTTTTAAATCCTTATTGGTGAGATTATTACAGATGTCCCTCTTCCCCCCCTCCATGACCCCCTTCCACCTGGTTCCTGCCCACCCTAGGCCTTTGCCATCCTATTGTCCTCATATTTTAAATCATTGACTTGATTCTCAGGATCCTTTAGTCTACTATTGAATCCTTGTATATTATTCTTTATTTCAATCAGTGCATGCTTAATTTCTGACTGGTCCTTTTCCATTTTTTTTTGGCATTCTCACTAAGATCCTTGAAAGTCTCACTAAGTCCCTTGGAGGTTTCTAGAAGATTCTTGAGTAACCTTATAACTGTGATTTTGAACTTTATATCCAGTAGTTTGCTTTCTTCCATTTCTTTCATTTGTGACATGTTTCTTTGTCTCCACATTTTGGCTGCTTCCCTGTGTTTGTTTCTATGTATTGGGTAGAGCTGCTGTGTCTCCTAGAGTTGATAGAATGGCCCTGTTGGACACAGTGGCTCAGCCTCCCCAATCACCTGAGGTGGACACTCTAGGTGCACCCCTTTGTGGGCTGTGTGCACAGTCTTGTAGTTGAGACTTGTTTGCTGTTGGCGTCACTGGGAGGAATTGACCTCCAAGCCAGTTGACTGTGAGGTCCAGCTGCAGCTACAGTGGGAGAGCTGCTGGGCAGGAGACACCCTTGTGGAGCAGGACTGCTTCCGTGGGGCTTTGGTCCTCACTAAATCTGCCCCTTGAGTGTGTTGATAATGGATGTGTAGAATTATAATCTGGTATGGTCTGACACTGACCACTGGGTACACTGGCTCTTGGGTCTCTAGGAAGGAGTAAAGTCAGTTACTGCCTAGGGCCACCCAACAGGAGCTACAGAGAGATCTGCAGATTCCTCCTCTTTGTATCAGGTTTGGAAATCCCCAGACGAGGCCCAGCTGTGAAGCAAGGCAGGCTGGTGCTGGTGCCAGGTCTTGGGCCTTTTATTGATAGGTTTGGGGCTCTCTGACCCAGCTGCAGCTTATTTGAGATTTTCAAGGACAGGTCATTCATATGCAAAATCCATTCTACACAGGTTGGTTGGGTTTACAAATTGGATGGGGCAGGGTCTCAGGGAATCACCAGGGTGGAGCAAACAGAAATGGCTGCCAGTAAGCCCTGCAACCAGGAAGGTCCCAGCACAGGAACAATGACTTCTACAAGCACCTCCATCTGGAAGAAAGCTGCCCCTGGGTTCCTGCCCCGGTGCCAGACAATCCAGTTCCTCATCGTGTGTGTCTGTGTCCCCCAGAGCCTCGTCCTGGTGCTGGAGCTCAGAGGAAGCAGGACCTCGTAAGTTCATTTTGTGGTGCCGGCCTTTTAAGAGGAGCAGCTGGGTCTCTAGCAGCTTCTGTGTCACTGAGCCCCAATCTGCACTGGTTTTTATGGCCCATAGTTACAGAGACTTCTTTTCCCAGTTCTGGGACCAGAGGCTGGGTGTCTGGTACCCTTTGCTTCTCCAGGCGGCCTCTGCAGAGACAATCTCCCTCCCAATGAAAAAAGTGGCACACGTGGGTGCCAGACCATCCCGTTCAGCACCTCTGTGTCTCCTACTGGTCTTTGTGTGCTTTCTTCTTTACTTCTCTAGTTGTAGGACTTCCATTCAGCCAGCTTTCTGGCGGTTCTGGTTGATGGTTGTTCTGTATTTTAGTTGTAATTTTGATGTAGTGTGGGAGGCAGAGAGTATAGGCGTTTGCCTCCATCTTGGTCTCTCTCTGTTTTTTTTAATCATGATACTGCTCATTTACTTGCCATAGGTGAGACTGGGCAAAAATTATTTTAGTTGTGTGCAGGTATACTGTGGACACAGATTTTTTTTTTATATAACAGGGTAAATACTTAAAGTATTTTTAATGCATATTCTATGAATTAAAATTACTCTTTGGAATGATCATGAATCCTGATATCCTTCTTCAACCCCTGTCCAATGGGGAAATTTCAGATTGCATCATCAATATGCGACCTATCTTTCACTTAGGCATAGAGAAGCGTTTACATTATACTAGTATAGTACTTAGGGCTTAGCATTCATGCCAAAGTAACTATCTTTTCCTTTTGAACCACAATAAAACCACATGAAAATCATTCAAACACTTGCTTGAGATGCCAGTGCATGGTGTTAAGTGGAGGCATTGAGAGCTTATCCTGAATAAAGAAAGAGGGCCCATTTTTTATTATTTTATTTTATTTTTTTAATTCTCACCCAAGAATATTTTTCCATTGATTTTTAGAGAGAATGGAAGAGAGAGGGAAAGACAGAGAGAAATATCAATATGAGAGAGGCACATGGATTGGTTGCCTCCTGCATTAGCCATGACCAGGGTCCTGGCCCGAGGAGGAGCCTGCAACCGAGGTGCCCTTGACTAGAATCAAACCCCGGGGCCCTTCGGTCCACAGGACGACATTTTATCCACTGAGCCAAACCAGCTAGGACAGGGCCCATTCTTTAAGCAGAGCCCATTCTGGCTGTGACTCTCTCAGCCTCTGAATGAACATAATGATCCTGCAGTTGGGTCAAGGTTGGCACCATCTCTCTCCCCCCACATCCTTCTTGGCCACCAGATCCTAATAGAACATTGTATTAAATATTGACTTAAAACATCTCCAAAGTTGGTCATCTCCACTCCTGTGACCAGTAACCTAATCTAGAACTGCATCATCTCATGCCTGATTTATTCTAAAAGAAGTGGGGGCTCCCGGAATAATGGAATGAAAATCTCTGTGAACTTTCCCTTCAAAAAAAACATGGCAAAAATGGTCAAAATCAAGTTTTTCAGACTGTAAATTAACCAAAGGCTTGCAATAATGTGAGAAATGTTTATTCAAGAAAAACAATTGAATCTCAGTACAGTGGGCTTTGTGGCATTTCAACCTGTCCTGCTCCCATCACCTTCTCCCCATAAGCCTTGCAGATATTCAAAGGGGCAGAATGTATATGAAGCTCCTCAGAAAGTTCTATCTCCAAAACATTGACACTATTTGACATATCTTGCAGCTCTCTGGAAAAACTCAATGAGCCCGGCTGGCGAGGCTCAGTGGTTGAGCATCGACCTATGAACCAGGAGGTCATGGTTCAATTTCTGGCCAGGGCACATGCCTGGGTTGCGGGCTCCATCCCCAGTAGGGGGGCTTATGGGAGTCAGCTGATCAATGATTCTTTCCTATCATGGATGTTTCTCTCTCTCTCTCTCTCTCTCTCTCTCTCTGGCCAGGGCACATGCCTGGGTTGCGGGCTCCATCCCCAGTAGGGGGGCTTATGGGCTTCAGCTGATCAATGATTCTTTCCTATCATGGATGTTTCTCTCTCTCTCTCTCTCTCTCTCTCTCTCTCTCTCTCTCTCTCTCTCTCTCTCTCCCTTCCTCTCTGAAATCAATAGAAATATTAAAAAAATAAAAAGAAAGAAAAGCTCAATGAGGGATGTTGTTAATTTTGTCCTGACTTTGAGTTTAATCTGTGGAGAAGCTCCATCCTCAAGGCATTTGTTGAAAACAACCAGAGGCAGTTGTTTAACATCACAGCTGTGATACCAGTTGGGAGAAACAGGACCCCAGCCAAGACTTAAAAGGAAGATCTGAGGAATGGGGTGTTGAAAAACTGATATGGTCTCGAGGATCTAAAAGGCTCTAATGTGAGAGGCTGTGTGCATTTCTGGGAAAACTTGGGGGACCCCAGTCTCACACTTCTGGCTGACTAGAGGCCCTGCACAAGCAGGAAGTGATGGCTAAGGCAGAGCTGCGAACTGCCTGTGTCAAGGTCATGCCCTAACATATCTACACACAAAGCTTCTCAGCAGAAGATACTTATTTGTTCAAGGCATTTAAGAAAATCTCTGACCAATTATTAGCTGACCACTAGGCTAATTGGTCAGAGAATTCAGTGGCTGTACCCTACATAGAATAAATAATTTATAGAATTAATCCAGTCAGGTTACTAAAGTAACAAATAGCAACAGTAACAACAATAAAATAGCAATTACAACAGACCTGAGGGTGGGGGAAATCTGACTTCCAGAGTTGCCACATTATATCATCTATAATGTCCAGTTTTCAATGAAAAAGTTTAAAATATTTTCAAAGAAAGATAAAAGTAAGGTTGATACATAGGAAAAAACTAGTCTATAGAAAGTGTCCCTGAGGGGTCCAAATGTTGCACTTACTAGACAAAGACTTTAAATCAGTCCTAAGTAATATATATATACATATATATATATATATATAATTGACGACTTAAATATAGAAATAAATACTTATAAATATTGATTTTAGAAACATATAAATATAAAGAATTAAAGGAAACTGTGTCTAAAAATGTTTCACCACCATTCAGGAGGCAGCGGATGGATGATGTTCCTCTCTCGTTGCTGTTTCTATCCCTCTCCCTTCCTCTCTCTCTATAAAAATCAATAAAAACATACTTTTTTTAAAAAAATGTTTCATCAGAGAATACCAATAAAGAGAAATTGGAAAAAACCAAGTAGAAATTCTGGAGCTGAAAAGCTTATATATCTTGTCCTCTTTACAAAGTAATAATTACATTTTTGTGTCCGTCAAAATGTCTAGTATAATATATGGTTTTTTTGCTTCGCACTTAGAATACATAATTTGTGAATATATATTTATTGTGTGCTTGTCTTCCTACCAGCTTAGAGATTTCATGAGAATGGGGCCTTTTCTACTTTACTCACCGGTATCTATCTAGTCCAGTGATGGCGAACCTTTTGAGCTCGGCGTGCCAGCATTTTGAAAAACCCTAACTTAACTCTGGTGCCGTGTCACCTATAGAAATTTTTTGATATTTGCAACCATAGTAAAACAGAGACTTATATTTTTGATATTTATTTTATATATTTAAATGCCATTTAACAGAGAAAAATCAACCAAAAAAATGAGTTCGCGTGTCACCTCTGATACGCATGTCATCGGTTCGCCATCACTGATCTAGTATCTGATTTAATATTGGGCTGACAGTAGGTTTTCACAAAGTATATGTTCCATAAATAAATTACAAACAAATTAATGAGTGAAAGGAACTATCATTTGATGAGCATCTGTTACATATCAGGCACTATGCTAGAATTATTTGTTTATCTAAATTTAGGCTTCACAACCTCTAGGATGGATATCATTATCTCTATAATGCAGTCACTAATTTTCTTATCTTGTAGGTGGGAAAGAACATTAATAAAATTGGCTCACTGTTAACATTCACATGATCTCTAGGGCAGGAAATTCTGGACTTCCCTGGTCCTCCCTACTAGGCATGACTGGCTGAGTGGTTTCCTCCTAACCCTTGCAAATGAGCATCCACATAAGTCCAAAAGTTTGTTTGAGTCTTTGCAGAAGATTCACAATATACACTCCATGTGAGGCCCGTAGGGGAACAATTCTACTTGGCACCCTGGCAACTTACACATACCCACATAAATCATACAGGCAAACACCCAAAAGAGTCAATATGAGTGTTGGCAGAATATGCCTTATTACTCTCCCAGAACACAGGAGGATAGAAGGTCTGTGATGAGCTGGTCCAAGGCTGTCACCCTTGACTGTCTCATTGCCTTTGGATACTGCTGAGGTATGAAGCTTTTGCCTTGCCCCTTTGGAATACAGCTGTAGACTATAAGACCAACCAGTGGCAGTCTAGAGCTGGCTCTGCAGCAATGGGATGTGCCACAGCTTGTGTTGCAATATTCTGGTCCTTATTGTTTGGGGGCCATCTTTTTTATTGTGTGGGACAAGGATCACAGGGAGTTGGAGTTTGCTACCCTTTGCCATCCATGTAAATAATAGCCTGTCTAAATCTAAAACATCCAAGTTGAATTCGTCAGCCAATCTTGGCTTTGATCTTCCTTGCTGCTGTGTGCTTTACAGGACCCTGATCCAGAATGGGAGTCCTCTCAACCTAGACCTGTGGGGTGTACCTTCTTCACCTGACTGAGCCTCTCTTCTCTGTGAGACTCAGCCCATAGGCTTTGAACTCAAGATCTCGGTTATTTCTCCTATATATTTTTGAATTTTCAAGACTTTGTTGTGGGTTGTGAGTCACTTTTTTTTTTCAACTTTGAAAGTCAAGTAGAAAAATATCTTGAGGATGGAGGAGAGAAAATTTATTGAGAGGTATACATCTGGAGTGTCAGCTTGCTTTTTTAAAATGATTGGCTTTCAGTCAATGAAGGAAAAATACCACATGATCTCACTCATTCATGGATAATAGAGACCACTATAAACTTTTGAACAATAATAGATACAGAGGCAGAGCTGCCTCAAACAGATTGTCAAACTGCAGCGGGAAGGCCGGGGAGGGTTGAGGGGCAGGAGGTAGGGGGGTAAGAGATCAACTAAAGGACTTGTATGCATGCATATAAGCATAACCAATGGACATAAGACACTGGGGGATAGGGGAGGCTAGGGGACTGTCTAGGGCGGGGGGATAAAATGGACACATATGTAATACCCTTTGTAATACTTTAAGCAATAAAAAAAAGTGAAAAAAAAATAAAATGATTGGCTTTGAGAAAGATTATACATATATGAAATTATACATAATCATTTTTATACTACATATGTAAATTACATACAATAAATTATTTAGAAAATATATAACTATAAATCATGATATATGATGTATAAAACATATAACTTAATAAATTATATATTATTAAATGATAATGTATTATATATTAATATCATATAATATTATCTATAATAAATATTACATATATTTAGAAAACAGATATTAAAATTCAAACCCTAGCATTCGGATTCTGGAAGAACTAATCTCTTGTCAACTCCCATGAAGCTTTTGGCTTATTATGCAAAAGAGGGTTTTTTTTCCTCTTTTCTTCCTTGCCTTTCATTAAAAATCCTCTCTAATAAATTGCCATCGCAGGATCCTATGGGGGGAGGTCATACAGAGAGAGAGAAGGAGAGACAGAGCGAGAGAGCATATGTGTTCACATGTGTGTGTTTTCTTAACTAGGAGAGATAGGAGCAGGGAAGTCCTATTATATGGGAGAAAACTGTGACACAGAGGTTAGATGGATTGTAATTACTCAATAATCAATGTGTCGAAGGAGCATTGTTGTCCCAGCAGCATTTCTGATGTCCGTATTCTGCACCTGTGCACCCCTGGTAGAGGCTTCTGAGGACACTGTGTTTGGGGACTAGTTTTCCTTTAGGCGAGTGACTAGCGAGCTAAGGCCACTTTCACCCCCTTCCCAGCTAGAGTGCTGTCACGGGGAGAGTTGTGGCCACCAAAATATTTATTTCTAGAACATCTCCAGCTACTTGAAAGTCGTTTGAAAAGTTTACTCATTGACATTCAAGGCAGACATATTGAGTGACTTTTAAAAAACCAAAACCAAAACGAAAAACACAATTTTAAGAAATGTAAGTTAGCAGATCAAATGAATTTACCTGTTTATTGTAAAACTTTTGAAGCTCTGGACAAGCAAACTGAGGAAATTGAAATTGTTCATAATCCCATCATTCAGAAGCAGCAGTTGGTATTTTGGTACAGAATGTCTTCCAGTCTACATTTTAATAGTATGATCCTATAAGTGGGTATGAAGTATTGCTGTGTAATTAGCTTGTCCTCCTGCTGTAGCGGTTCTCAACCTGTGGGTCGCGACCCCTTTGGTGGTTGAACGACCCTTTCACAGGGGTCGCCTAAGACCATCCTGCATATCAGATTTTTACATTACAATTCATAACAGTAGCAACAGGACAGTTATGAAGTAGCAACAAACATAATTTTATGGTTGGGTCACAACATGAGGAACTGTATTTAAAGGGCCAGAAGGTTGAGAACCACTGTCCTACTAGATACATTATGAACATCTTTCCTTGCCATATTTTTCTACAACATTTTTTAAATGGCTGTGCAGTATTCCATCGCCTGGGTGACAAAATGTTTATTTAAATGGTTCTAGATTATTGTTTTCAGTTTATTTTTTTTTTCAAGTATAAAAACCCTTGCAACTAATATTCCCGTGGATAAAAACTTTTTGGATATTCATGATTATTTTCCTGGGATAAATTCCTAGAAATGAAATTGTTGGAACAAAGCCTATGTGCATTTTTAATAAGTGATTTTTCAAATATAGACTAAATTGGTTTTATAATTAGTTGTTCTACCAAAACAATGCAGCAGAGGTTTTACAAATGGCTCTTTCTTATATTCGTCCACAGTCAGGCTTTCTTACTGTCATGTTGAGAAAGGTGATTCCACTAGGAAAGAAAGCAATATAGTGCAGATATGCACTTTTCTGGTGGTCTATCTTTTTTAAGAGCCTCATGCTCTACCGCCTGAGCTAGCTGGGCACTTCCAGTCTATCTTTTTAAATTGTGTGTCTGCCCCAATACAATGTAAGTTCCATAAAAGGAAGGACATTTTTTTTTTATGGTTTGTTTATTGCTATGCTTCCAGTGCCGATATCTAACACAGAGTAGATCCTCAGTAAATAATTGCTGAATGAATAAATTAATGACTCTGGGCTTTTTATAGGTACTGTAGCTAAGGCGATACACATTGAGGTCATTAATGAATGCTTGAGTTGCATGGTGCTAAGTAGAGGTCCATTGGTGGGGTAGTGGTGAGGCAGGAAATGTAAGTGAATTTTATTGTATTGGTTGTTAAGAAACTTTTAATTATTGCATGTGTCAGTTCAGATCTTCCAGGATGAAACACTGGGAAACACAGGAAGAGACTTACTGTGAAACACACCTGTCCCATAAAATGCCTGTGAAATATAAGAGGGGAGCAAGAGCGGGTAGCCTTCAGATGCAGTGAATGTCTGATACCCATGAAAGGAGAGGGGGAAAGAAAGAGGGTTGGGTGGGAAGAGCCACAGGCTGTGGTGCAGTTTGATAAAGTCGTGGGCAGCTCCAAAGGAACTTCAGTACAAAGATGGCTCAAAGAAGACTTCCATATTGGACAAAAATGACTGACTCAGTCACTGACGGGGTGCTGTCCTGGAGGCTGGTGTTCTCACCTCAAACACTTACTGGATTCTGAAGGTGTTGCAGCTAGAAGCTGTCAGGTAATGGCCCTCCTAACTGCTGACCAGTAGCTTCTTCTTAAAGGAACACCCAAGAGGCACACCTCTATGGGTAACGGTTACCACAGTCCTTTCCTTGAACCATGCAGCTCCACACTTCTCCATATACATGTGGGGAGCAGCTTCACCAGGGGTTGTTACAGAGCTACTGTCTCTAAGCCTGCACCTCAGCAGGCTGCAGGCTGGTTGCTTTTTGGATGGTATTGTGTATGACATGACCAGTGGGTCCCATGGTCATGAGCCCATTACTGTACTTCCTTTGCTGCGAAGTAGTTTGGATGCTATATTGTGTGATTTCATAGCTGCAGATTAAGTTAAAGTCCCCAGATCATGACACTGGAAGACAGGTGGAGATGGGAAAGATAACCACATATTTGAAGTAAATGTCCATGACTCACTGGTCCTTCTACATCATGTGATGTCCAAAGTAATCAACTTGCTATCAAGTGACTAGTTGGTTGATTCCCTTGACAAATAGCACCATATCGTGGGTTCAAAATTGATCTCTATTGCTGGTAAGTTAGACATTCGGAGGTGACAGTGCCTACCAGGGGTGGGCAAACTTTTTGACTCGAGAGCCACAATGGGTTCTTAAGCTGGACCGGAGGGCCGGAACAAAAGCATGGATGGAGTGTTTGTGTGAACTAATATAAATTCAAAGTAAACATCATTACATAAAAGGGTATGGTCTTTTTTTTTTAGTTTTATTCATTTCAGATGGGCCGTAGTTTGCCCACGGCTGGCCTAGACTGACCTTGGTAGGTAAAAGTCCATGCTGTAGGGCCCCTGTGTGGCCTCCATCTCCAACATGGTGACTAATCTACTTAATTGTCCATCTTTCAGTTCTCAAGTGATTAATGCTAAAGGCTGGCTAACGTCAGCGGGCTGAGCCATTTTATTATCTGATTGTTGATTGCCTCTTCCATGGTGGGTGCTTTAACATGTGATACAAATATCTTTACACTTTGTGCTCATTCCCATGTATCCATCCACTTGCCTCAACTGCAGAAGTCTTTGCTCCAAACTCCCAGAATATTCCTTTTAGGCCCATGACCAGCTAATCAGGGCATTCATTACTGTTTGTGATTCTATATATATTCTCACCGCGAACCATTTCTCCTTCCACACAAAGTGAATGATCAGGTGCACCAGTTGAAAGCTCCAGGCATTGTAAAGGTTTTCCCTGTTTTTAAACATTACCCCTGACTGGGACTGTAATGCAGCCTCATCTATTTCAGCTTTCTCCCACATTCAGAGATAACCCACTTGTAAACTGAACTCAAGTTTCCTCCTTCTGCTTCAAGTGGTCCTGTGGGGCCGTCCACACGAGCATGAGGTTTAAGCTAAAGGAAGGGCATTGGTACCATCCTGGAGGGTAAATGGGAGTCTGGACTACTTCTTCTTCTGCATATGCTTGATCCCATTTGTACTTTTCTATCTTATAAAGGGCTTCTGCTGGACAGTTATGTGCCACCACCTGGTCTCTTCTATTTCAGTGACTCATTACCACCATTGCTAATAACAAGCCATTCTCTGTGACTGCTTCTATGGTCAGCCCTAAACTGCAGAAGAGGATACCACTGAATTTCTTAGAGATGTTGGGGGCCCTCTCAGCACTACATTTCTGATAGCCTTTGTGAACAATGTGTCCTCTAGGTTCTCCTGTAGAACTTAATCTTCTGATGGGTCTTCTGGACCCACATGATATATGCATCCCAGCATGCCCAATTCCCTGAGCCTTTCAATTACTTTGTCTCCCTCTTGCCATAGCAACTCACACATTTCAAATTTACTTAGCAGGGCCATTGCTTTGTCCAGGTTTTTAAAGCCACCCTACCAGTGAGTTTGCCCTATTCCCCTGAGTTCTTCTTTGCCAAGTGTTAAATCTTGTGTTCTGAGAGAGTGACCCTAAGTCAATAAATTCTTGCTTGTACGTACAGGAGTTGATCAAAAAAACTCAAAGTCCGATCCTATGGCTTCTGCTAGTACACCTTGGGGATCCTTCCATCACCTTTAGGGTGTAATCTCCTCTTTTCTAATCCTTTCTGGCACAAGCCCAGTTGTGCTTTCATTCATTACGCTGGGATTTCATTCATTCTAGTGATTGATCTGGCAACCAGGTGAGGAGATAGAGTCAGGTTCTGAGTGGGGGACCAGTTGTTTTGTAGGAGAGAGGTCTCTGCAGTGTCATTCTGCAAAGGGGAAGTCCCAACACACTATGGGGACTTGTGGAGAAAGTGCCAACTCTTAATGAGGATGCATAGGTAGTATCTGAAGTCTCTGAGGGTTCGGGGTAAGCTATAGAGCCAAAGTCTTTTCCCCATGTTTCAGGGTACTGTATTTTCTGTCCAGAGCCCTCATCTTAGCCTAACAGACTTGGCTTGGCTGAGTATTCAATAGTCTTGAAGTATGGATGTCCTGAATGTGTTCCACAGCTGTGTCTGTTCTTTCACTGCAGGAGCTAAGTCTCTTTGTAAGTTGTCAGAGAGGTCTGTTGGTGCTCACACTTATTTTTTAAATCTTAACCGCCTTCAGTTTCTAATGATCCCTTCATGTCCCTTAATCATGACCAGCCAATTCCATTGCCCTCGTATGTGTTGTTCACACTCAAATGCCTGAATTATTGTGCTTGCCAGAGAAGTCTCCTCCACCAGAACCCTCTTCGGAGTCACCACTGGTACAAGTTGAATGAATAGGCTGCTACCTTGTGCCATTGACCATCAATGAGTCTGGGGCAAAGGGTCATCATTTGCAGCTGAGTAGTGAGTAACAGTACTGAAAGTCCACTTTGCTATCAGCTGTCTTGGACCACTCTCAGCATTAACTGACTGAACTTGGATCTGCTGAGAAGAAGGTGTCAGGCTGAATTTGGCAGCACAAGAGATTCATGGGAGTGACCCTGTGAAATATAAAAGGGAGAGGGATAGGAATGGGTAGGTAAGGAAAGGGAAAAGGAAGATAAACTAAGTAGGAAGAGCCAAAGCTCAGCCAACTCAATGGTGAGCTCTGGCACAAAGGCTGCTGGTAGAGGGTCCCATGTTGTGCAGATGACCAATCCCTTGCACACGTGCCATGCTCGGCTATTGGCAGGGGCTGCCAGGAGGAGTGTGGCACTTCCTGAAGGTGCTGTAACTGGAGGATGCCAGCCAACTGCATGCCATATGCTGATTGGCAAGTTCCTTCTCAAAAACAGATTCAATTGGCACACATTGTTGGCTGCCATACCACATCAGTTATTTACATATACACCCAGGTGTAGTAGGTTGATAATGACTCTCAAAGATATATTCACCTCCTAATCCCCAGAACTTGCGCAATACTTATTTTGTAAAAAGAATCTGAGTAGATATGATGAAGTTAAGGATCTTGAATTAATATTACCCTAAATGCCACCACAAGTGTCTTTTCTAGAAAGAGGCAGAGGGAGCGCGCGCGTGCTCGCGCGGGCACACACACACACACACACACACACACACACACACACTGAAGACAGGCAGAGATTGCAATAATGTGCTCAAGGAATGCCAGCAGCTATCAAAGCCTTCAGAACTGTGAGAGCATAAACTTCTGTTGTTTTAAGCCACAAATTCATGGTTGGTTATTATAGCAGCCATGTGATGCTAATATACAGGTTTATAATATTATTTATATGAGATATAATTCATATGCCATAACATTCACCCTTTAAAATGCATAATTAAGTGATTTATTTCCAGTATAGTCACAAAATTGTACAGCCTGACCACTACCTAATTCCGGAACATTTTCTTATCTATTATCAGCAGCTCCCCAATTCTCCTCACCCCAGTCCTTAGCAATCACTAATCTACTTTCTGTTTCTATGGATTTGCCTGTTCTGAAACTTTCATGTAAATGGCACCATACAAATGTGGCATTTTGGTCTGGCTTCTTTCACTTAGCATAATGTTTTCCAGGTTCATCCATGTTTTAGCATGAACCAGCATTTCATTCCTTTTTTATGGCCAAATAATATTCCATTGTATGGGCATTCCACTTTTTGTTTATTTGTTCATCATTGATGGATACTTGGGTATAATTTCTTGAAATCAAATTTCTATGGGGGTGATTTTTCTATTAGAATGTTTTGTTACCCAGATGTCACATTGAATCACCTTTCCTCTTCATATTTTGAATAAATTCCAAATCTGAGCATCCCCAATATTTCTTTTCTTTTCTTTTTTTTTTTTTTTACCATTTTTCTCTTTTATTAGTGTAGATATGTCCCCAAGCTCTCTCTATGTGTTAAGCATTGTGCTAATTAATCTTTTTTTTTATTGCTTAAAGTATTACAAAGGGTATTACATATGTGTCCATTTTATCCCCCCGCCCTAGACAGTCCCCTAGCCTCCCCTATCCCCCAATGTCTTATGTCCACTGGTTATGCTTATATGCATGCATACAAGTCCTTTAGTTGATCTCTTACCCCCCTACCTCCTGCCCCTCAACCCTCCCCGGCCTTCCCGCTGCAGTTTGACAATCTGTTTGAGGCAGCTCTGCCTCTGTATCTATTATTGTTCAAAAGTTTATAATGGTCTCTATTATCCATGAATGAGTGAGATCATGTGGTATTTTTCCTTCATTGACTGGCTTATTTCACTTAGCATAATGCTCTCCAGTTCCATCCATGACGTTGCAAATGGTAAGAGTTCCTTCCTTTTTAGAGCAGCATAGTATTCCATCGTGTAGATGTACCACAGTTTTCTAATCCGTTCATCTACTGATGGGCACTTAGGCTGTTTGCAGATCTTAGCTATGGTGAATTGTGCTGCTATGAACATAGGGGTGCATATATCCTTTCTGATTGGTGTTTCTGGTTTCTTGGGATATATTCCTAGAAGTGGGATCACAGGGTCAAATGGGAGTTCCATTTTCAGTTTTTTAAGGAAACTCCATACTGTCTTCCATAGTGGCTGCACCAGTCTGCATTCCCACCAGCAGTGCACAAGTGTTCCTTTTTCTCCACATCCTCTCCAGCACTTGTCGTTTGTTGATTTGTTGATGATAGCCAGTCTGACAGGTGTGAGATGGTACCTCATTGTTGTTTTGATTTGCATCTCTCGGATGATTAGTGACTTTGAGCATGTTTTCATATGTCTCTTGGCTTTCTGAATGTCCTCTTTTGAAAGGTGTCTATTTAGGTCCTTTGCCCATTTTTTGATTGGATTGTTTATCTTCCTTTTGTTGAGTTGTATGAGTTCCCTATAAATTTTGGAGATTAGCCCCTTATCAGATATGACATTGGCAAATATGTTTTCCCACACAGTGGGTTTTCTCGTTGTTTTGTTGATAGTTTCTTTTGCTGTGCAGAAGCTTTTTATTTTGATGTAGTCCCATTTGTTCATTTTCTCTTTAGTTTCAAGTGCCCTAGGAGCTGTATCAGTGAAGAAATTGCTCCGGCATATGTCTGAGATTTTGTTGCCTTTGAATTCTTCTAGAATTTTTATGGTTTCCTATCGTACATTTAAGTCCTTTATCCATTTTGAGTTTATTTTTGTGTATGGTGTAAGTTGGTGGTCTAGTTTCATTTTCTTGCATATATCTGTCCAATTTTCCCAACACCATTTATTGAAGAGACTATCTTGGCTCCATTGTATGTTCTTGCCTCCTTTGTCAAATATTAATTGAGCATATTGGTTCGGGCCGATTTCTGGGCTCTCTATTCTATTCCATTGATCTATATGCCTATTCTTGTGCCAGTACCAGGCAGTTTTGAGAACAGTGGCTTGTAATACAACTTGATATCTGGTATTTCTATAGATCCTTAAGTAGGGGGCGTAAGGAAGGCTGAAATTTTCAGTCACCTCTACTTCCTAGATCCTGCATTGGCAGCATTCTTGTTCTTTGTTATGAATATTGAGGCTGGTTCTCTATCTCTGTATTGATGTGACGCCAAACTGGGAACTCAGCTCTTTTCTTTTCCCTCCATTTCATTTCCAACCTTTGTAGCAAGTGACAAAACAAACGAACTAACAAAAAACCATCCTGATCAGTGTTTCTCAAATTTTTGGACTCAGAACCTCTTTATACTCTTAAAAAAATTATTGAGGATCTCAAAGGGCTTTTGTTTGTTTATATAGGTTATATCTATTCAGATTTATTACATTAAAATTAAAGCTGAGGAAAGTTTAAAATATTTATTAATCGCATGAAAAATAGCAATAAAGATCCCACTATATGCTGGCATAAATAATACATCTTTAACAAAAATTAACTATATTTTACAAAACAAAAACATTGGTGAGAAGAGTGGCATTGTTTTACACTTTTTCAAATCTTTTTGGTGTTTAATAGAAGACAGTTGGGTTTTCATGTCTCCTCTTGCATTCGATCTGTGGCTGTCATTGACTTATGAGGAACATTTGGCCTCACAGAGGTGTAAACTGGAGCAAAAGAGGAGTATTATAATAGCCTCATCAGGTAGTTGTGGATATTTGTCTTGGAAATTCCACCAAAACTTGACAAGTGGTGGTTTTATAAAGGGGAATTGTAAAGTGGAATCTAAAACCATACCAATGATCTTTTTATACTTTGTTATATTAAAATCCATTGGCCTGTTTTGCACTTTGAATGGATTTTTTACCCAAGCATGATTTTGTTACATTATTATGCATTGGTCATTTGGAAAATATTGTGTCGCTGAGTTTACATAGATCTTCCAAATGTTTCATTATGCAATATCAAGAAATCACATTTGTTTATATTGCTACCAATTTCTTCAGAAAAATCCTTAAGTATTGATAGCCCATTAAACTCACAGTATTGAATACAGATTTCTAAAACCCTAATTTTTACTTGAAAGCTTGTATTTTATCCTTGGCAGCAATATTGTCAGTTGTTTTCCTTGAAGCTAAAGGCTCACTTTATTTTCAATAAAATGTCTGCCAAAGATTCCAATCTGAATAAGCATGCTTTGCCTGCCAGCTGTTCTTTCAAATAAAACGGTATTACATGAAAAGGCAGCTAGTCCAGTTTGTAAATCAATGCACAATTGCTCTTCTTAGAAACAACTATCACACGTTAGCATACAGTAGTTCTTTATTGTACTTTCCGTTTCATCTTACAGACTATTTAACAGACATGTACTCAACAATCCACATTTAATAAACTTAATAATTTGTACTGATTCATCAAGGGAATTGTTAAGTGAATCCTACTTTTTTTTTCAATAAGTGCATTTTGGTAAAGAATGTAATGACCCCTAGCACAGTTTGGAGCCACTGTCTTGATATGTACTTAGGGACCAGCAGATTCATTCACTATTGTTTTGTGCTATCAATAGAAATGTTAACATGGTAGGGCAAAAAACCCCTCAATGTCTTAGTAATATTATGAAATTGCTTTTTTATCTCATGGATGCCACGAAAGGGTCTCCAATATCCCCCGTGGTCTACAGGTCATGGTCTGGAACTGCTGCCTTTGAGTATCTTTTCCCCCAAATGCACTGCACCTAAGAGTTTCCCTCCCCATCCCAGCCACGGAGCCCTGAGAGTGCAGGCAGGGGGCTGCAAACGTCACACTTTTGAACTCAGGAGTGAGACAAAGAAGCTCTGACCTGTTTAGTCTACCAACTACGTATTTATCATCTGCTTTGTTTGCTATTTATATTGCTTGGCTCACATGGTTTACATTATAAGCTACAGCAGTGAACTCATCAATACAATTTTATAAATATTTTATAGTTGGTATGAAATAGATTGATGAGATAAAGATAATCTTTCAGCTTGACAAATGAAGCTGTTCAAATTCTATAGAGCTATAGGTGGTCCAGGGATAAAAGTCACTTCTTGAAGCAAAGAATGAGGGCAGAAATCAATTCCTGTATCTCATACTGGCAACATCCAGGTTGGTGTTCCAAAAGTAATTATCATCAGACCAGCATCTGATCAGCTGGCATTTTCCACATGAATTCTGTTTCTATGAATTGCTGTTCAAAATGGATTGCATTCAGTATTGATAAGTAACTTCACAGGACACACAAGTTCCTTGTTTTCTTGAAGCATATGTTTCAATTTAGGCCCGCTTCAGTTTAAGCATCAAGATCAAAAAGCTGTTATGTGGGTGGGGATTTATACTAGAACAATTCTTATTATGGTCCCAAGGATGTACAAAAAGGGAATTTCAGTGTTTTTAGTGATATGAAAAGACTTGCTTTATTCCAGCAGTAGTCACTGAGAGAAAAAAAAAATAGACACCCACAGAAAATACTACATTAAGGAAACCAAGATGTGATATGCAGTTGCCTTGAGAGAGAAAGAGGAAGGCTTGATCAAATCCCTGTTAGGATTTCTTCTAGCTCAAGTGCTCCGATCCTAAGAACTTAATTCCCTGAATTCTTGTCAGGGAACTGATCTGAAACAGGGACCCTGGCAATGGCAATGCAGTTCATCCATTCAGACAGTATTTGTTTAAAAAAAAAAAATGAGCATTCGCTATATTCTAGGCACAATGTACTTGACCTGATAGTAAGTTATGAATAGATGTCAAATCTGAGTGTCAGAATTTACTGAACATTTTTTGGTAGCTCAGCGATACAGTGGTGTGACGTAGGAAAACGGACATTTACTTACTTCCACTCTGACTTTCCCTGCACTCGGTCCTCTTCTGCGTCTTTCACCCTCTCTTACCCTTCTCCTTCCTTCCCACTTCATCACAAATATCGACTGACCATTGCCTGCATGTGGGCTCTCTGCGAGCCACTAAGGATACCATCATAAGCCAGGCACAGAGGTCCATTTGGCTCTTGCAGTCTAGCTGAGGAGACAAAAATTAGACAACGAATGGCATAACTAATTGCAAGTCTGCTAAGTCCAACAAAGGAAAGACAAAAGGGCCGTGTGGGTTGGGGCTTATGTTCTGCCTTGTGTCTCGGTCAGGCAGCCCATGTGCACGCCCAATGGCCAGGGGACATAGGAAACCATATTAGGGGGCACGGTGGTGGAGGTTTGCCGGAGACTGAGAGCTTCCTGGGACATGGGATTGTTAGTGCTCAAGCTGGAGAAGTCCTGAGTGAGTGCAGGTGAGTTGATCACACTAAGTGATCCCCACCCCAGGCCATTTTCTCTCCAGAAAAAGGCCATAGATGCCTTTGGAATTGATGCACCTTAAACAGGCACCTGGTAGTGATACAGAATTTGCCTTCCTCGCCATGGAATGGGGGTGGAATACAAAGGGATGGACTGTAAAATGCATGAACTTCGTCACAGCAGACCTGAGAGCAGGTCTCTGCCACCACAGAACATTGTCCGGTGTGGCGTTGGGGGATTTCCGGTGGCCTCAAGCTCAGTGAGACTTCTTCAATTACAGACAGTGGTATGATTAAGTGACTTTGCCATGGTTACCGAGCTAGTTGAGAGAATAGGTGATGCGGGTCTGGTTTCCATGGAAACGGATTCTGCAATGAAGATTCTGTTGCCAAGGATTTATTAGAGCTAGCTCTTTGGAGTGAGGGAGGCAGGGTTGGGCAGAGAGAGCTTGAACAGTGATGCAGCTGCCTCACAGGCAAGCCTTAGCCAGGAAACTAAAGTGGGGCTGAGCCTGCAGAGAGTGTGGACTGAGGCAAGAGGTCTGGGTCCATCAGTCGTTATACGTAGCCTGATTCTGGGAGGAAACATAACGTTTTGGCTGGAGGCCCTGTCTTTCATTCGGCTGAGGCAATGAGTGCTTAGAAGAGGGGGTCGGGGTGCACACGGTCTAGCTTATCAGGTCTTTGGGTTTCAGTTCAATGTTTCCATGACACCATGTGTCAGTACTTATCAAGAATTGCCTGTAGACATCTTTAGGCTTTTGATTTAGCGTGTAATTAAATACATTTTCTGCCTCCAGAAAGACGCTGTTTGGTAATATAAAATCATAAAGTTGTTAATAATGAATGAGTCTGTAGGTGCAAATGGGATGTAATTACTATGTAGTGCTTTCACTGAGCAAGCCACTGATTATTTCAGGTGGAAGCTGACATTTACAATATAAACTGTGATGTGCCCATGAGCAAAGAATCAGACATTTTATAATGCCAGCACTTGCCAAGCACAATGTGAGATGACATTTCCCTGCTGCTCAGGAAGTGTTCCGTGGACTTTTTAAGAAATTTCAACGCGAAGTTAACAGGGAGTTGAGAAAATGTGTCTAAAACTTAATTTTAAAAGATTAACATCCGTCAATTGTTTGGTAATAAATGTCTGTGGAGTGAAGGTTTCAGACTTTGATTTATTCGATTTGGGCTTTTCTTGAATGTCAATATAGCATAATATAACAAAACAAACAAAAATGTGTGTTTTGTTATATAAAATTAATACAGTTAGAGTTGAGTTTGTTATAAACAGGAGAATTGCTTTTTTTTGCCTCTAAATCTGATATGGGGAAATGGCAGACTAGCTTCCTTAACACCCGGCTGCACCTTAGAATCGGCCTGGGGGCATGAAAATGTGCAGGCCCCACCCTGCACATTATAAATTAGAGTCTTGATGTGGGCCCTAGTGTTTGTATTTTATCCAAAGTCTTAAAGTAATTCTTATGCAGGCAGCTGGGCACTAGTCTAGTGTCCTGATAGATTTTTGGGAGGTGCTGGCATAGGCAGGCCATGTCTTCTTGTACATTACTTTTTTATTATGATAAAACACACAAAATGTACCATTTGAACCAATGGTAGGTGTGCAGTTCGGAAGCCTTAAGTACATTTACATTGTTGTGTAGACATCACCACCAGTCATCTTCCCCAGCTGAAACTTTGCATCCATTAAGCAATAACTTCTCATTCTCTCCTATCGCCAATCCCTGCAACCACAATTCTATTTTCTGTTTCTGTGAATTTGATTAGTCTATGTACCTGATATAACTGGAATCACACAGTATTTGTCCTTTTGTGACTGGCTTATTTCACTTAGTATTCATGCCCTCAAGTTTCATCCATCTTGTAGCACATGCCAGCGTGTCGTTTCTATTTTAAGACTAAATAATATCCCATGGTATGTATGTACCACATTGTAGATGGACCCTGGGGGTTGCTTCCACCTTTGGCTTTGTGAATAATGCTGCTTGAAAATGGGTGTGCAAATATGTTCGAGTCCCTGCTTTCAGTTTTTTCGGTTATATATCCAGAAGTAGGATTGCTTGATCATACGGTAATTCTATTTTTAATTGTTTGAGGAATCATCATGACATTTTCCATAGCTGTTGCATCATTTTCCATTCACACCATCAGTGGGCAAGGGTTCCAATTTTTCCACATTCTCACTAACACTTGTTTTTTTCTTTTCCTTTAAATAATAGCCATACAAATGGTGTGAAGTGGTATCTCATTGTGGTTTTGATTTACATTTCTCTAGTGATTTGGGACGAGAGCATCTTTTCATATGCTTATTAGCCATTTGTATTATCTTCTTTGGAGAAATGTCTATTCAAGTCCTTTGTTTATTTTTTCCAGCTTTATTGAAGTATGATTGTGTGTAGTGAGAACACTTGAGAATAGTCTCTTAACAAATTTTAATTATATACTACATTATTATTAACTATAGTCACAAGGCTGTACATTAGACCTTATAATTAAAATACTTTGACCAACATCTTTCCATTTCTCTAACCCCTCAGCCCCTGGCAATCACCATTCTACATCGTTGCTTTGAGTTTGATTTTTTTAAGATTCCACATGTAACTAAGATCATGCAGTATTTGTCCTTCTGTGTCTGGCTTATTTCACTTATCACAATGTCCTTCTGTTTCATCCATGTTGTATCAAATATCAGGATTCTTTCTTCTGCTCTGTCGAGTCTGCTGTTAAGGAAGTTCACTACACTTCTTTAAGAGGATACTTCTGTATTCTTTGTATTCATTTGCTTTGGTGGTGTCATGTTTACCTGATTTTTTATGATGCTTGATTCTCTATCTGTGCATTAAGTAAGCAGTCCCCTCTTCTAGACTTCATAGCTTTGCTTTGGCAGAACAGTCCTTTACTGTTTAGCCTGAGGTTTTGGACTGGTCAGCTGGTAGCATCCTTAGCCAGGTGGGGCTTGCTATGGGGTCTATTTTTGGGCAAGGCCACTGCTGGAGTTCTGAGGTATGTCGCTGGCTAGAAACAGTTGGATAGGACTGCTGGCTTGGTTCCCTATCCAAGTGCAGCTATAGACTGGGCTCTGCAGTGGCCTGGATTCCCTGGTCATGCTTACTGATTGATTGGGTGGGAGGGTGGGGTGGGTGTACCCTCAACAGTGGGCAGGGTTATGAATTAGCTTCCTTTCCCTAGGTAGGACAGAAGAACAGGCTTCAAGGCTCCTTGTTTGGGGTCTTAAATCAGGGAGAACAGCTCACCAAGTTCCCTAGCTGGACAGGACTGCTGTCCTGTCCCCGCAGATGGGCAAAGCTGCTGGCTGGGATTTCCACTTGGGTGCAGCTGCTAGTAGAAACTCAATCTGCAAAGACGCAAGTGCCGGTTGCTGTAAGCCCTGTTCCCTTCTCTGTCAAAATCTGGTCTCAAGTTCTCAAGCCCCACAGATTCCCCTTGAGATCCCAGCAAAGTGAAACCCAATGCTGGGGGAACCAGATGACCACACTGCGGTCTCTACAGGCCTGGGGGGCCCTCTCACTGTGGCGCTGTGCCAGCCCAGTTGAGGGCAATGTGGTCAGAGTGAAACCCCTCTTCTTACCATTCTAATGCAGTCCTTCTCAGTTTCTGTGGTCCAGTGGGCGCTTCAGCCTCCCCCCTGGGATTTTTACAAGGGTGTCTCGTCTGGGTACTTGTTAGTTGGATTTTCTTGTAAGGGAGACTGAAGTTAGGAACAACCTGTGTTACCATCTTTCTGACTGCATTTTGCATTTAATTTATTGCATTCTTCAGCTCCTATTTGATATTAAAAAATGATTTCTGTCTTCGTTGAACTTTTTATTTTGTTCATGTATTGTTTTCTGATTCCATTGAGTTGTCTATCAGTGTTCTCTTGCAGCTCACTGAGCTTTCTTAAAACAATTATTTGGAACTACTTGACAGGCAATTTGTAGATCTTCATTTTTTTTTGGAACTGGTTCCTGGAAAATTATTGTATTCCTTTGGTGGTGTCATGTGTCCTTGACATTTCATGTTCCCTGAGATTGTGCATTGCTGTCTTCATGTTAAGAAGCAATCACCGCCTCCACTGTTACTGACTGGCTGTGGGAGAGAAATTCTTTCATCACTCAGCCCTGTTAAAGAGTCTGAGGCTCTCTCCGAATCTCTATGGATGTGCCCACTCCACACTCTTGCTCCTTCCTGGGGGGTGAGAGAGAAACTCCTAAGATCATATGGGTTTTCTTGATCCCACAAAACCAGGCTGAGAGCCCCGAGGACAGTGCTCTGGATTGCTCAAGTTTGCGTGCTTTTTCCTAAACCCACAGACTCGGGTTGGCTCTCTGCATAGACTCACATGCCATCTGTAAAGGCTCACTCTTGTGCCATCCCCAGAGCGTACATGGGAGCCGACCATGCAGGATGTATGGGTGAGGCACTGGGAGCATTGGGGGTACCCATGGGCCAGTTGAGGTGTCTACAGTCAAAGTGTCCCAAGTGGCTATGAGCAGGCTTCCTGATGGAATTCATGAAGTTGTTAGTAGAATCCATGTTCCTCTGATGAATTATGAGCCCTGCTTGCTGTGCTCCCAACTTCTTCCGCCTTTTCAGTTGTCTCAGTCATCTCAGTATTCAGTGTGGAGCAAGAAAGAAGTGGGGTTCTTGGGCAGTGTTCTTTGCATAGCCAGGGAACCCGGGTGCTCACACAGTATGCTTTCACTTCTCCTTTTGGGAGAAATTGAAGATTGTGGGAGTGTCTCTTGGCACTGAGCTATACTGCCTTCCGGGAGAGGTGACTGGGATAAAGTGGAACTATTCTTCTTAAGCGGTACTGCCTTGGGGGAGAGGTGATGGGGTAAAGCGGAACTATTCTTCTTACTCTCTTCAGTGCACGTAGCTTTGGATGTTTGGCTCCAGTGGTGTGCTGGAACTTCCTCGCTGGACTCCTGAACTTTCACAAAGGTACTTCTATCTGTGGATGGTTATCAGAATCAATGTTCGTGGGGGAAAGATGGTCGAAAACTCCTATTCCATCGTTTTGTTGATGTCACTTGATCCTTTGTCCATTTATAAAAGGGAGTTGTTGGAATTTTTGTTATTGAGCTGTAGGATTTCTTTATATATTCTGGATAACAATCCCTTATCAGATATATGATTTGCCAATATTTTCTCTCATTCTGTGAGTTGCCTTTTCACTCTTTTTGAGAGTTTTTTTTTTATCAGCTAAATTTGATATTTTACATAACGCTTGTGATTTTTGTATCATAGATAAAGGAGATAGTATAGCACGGAAGCTGGGAAACACTTCCTTCCTTTACGGGGCCAGGCGGGACAGCCCTTGGAAAGAGATCATCATTTCTTGTTCAAAATATAATTCTGTATCTCTCCCACCTTATTTTTTCATCAATATCAATTTACTAATTTCCTAAGTTTGTTTTTTGTCCAGTTTGCCTTTTGTTGCTGCTGTTGTGGTCTAGCCTTTTCACTGTCTTGGTAACGTCCCTTGATGCACAAAAGTTTTTAATTTTGATGAAGTCCAACTTGTTTGTTTTTTCTTTTGTTGCCTGTGCCTTTTAAAAATATATTTTTATATATTTCAGAGAGGAACGGAGAGGGAGAGACAGAAACATCAATGATGAGAGAGAATCATTGATTGGCAGCCTCCTGCACACTCTCTATTGGGGATTGAGCCAGCAACTCAGGCATGTGCCCTTGACTGGAGTAGAACCTGGGACTCTTCAGTCCCGCAAGCGGACACTCTATCCACTGAACCAAACCGGCTAGGGCTGTTGCTTGTGCTTTTGGTGTCATAACCAAAAAGTCACTTCCAAGTCTAATGTCATGGTGCTTTTCCTCTGTTTTATTAATGAAATTGCACAGTATGTACTCTTTTTATGTCTGACTCCTTTTGCTCAACATTTGTCTGTGAGAGTCATCCACATTTTTACATGTAACTGTAGTTCCTTTATTTTCATTTAAACTTGAAATTGATTACTTACAAGCAGCCTTTCCTCTAATTTTTAAAAAAGCGGAGGATGTGTTTTACTTATATCTCTTGAAAGCCATATGTTTATCAATATGCATACTCTCTTGGCTCAGTCATTTGTAAATCAACCAGACTCTGTAGGCTTTACGTAGTCACAGAATTGTCCCAGGCAACTGAGAAAGCCTCAGCCATACTCAAATAGAAGAATACCTAGGCAGGAAGGTAGCAAGATGGTCTAGCAGTAGGTACCAGGCAAAAATACTAATATTAGCATATTCCCTGAGACCTTCCAGAGAATGTTATGATTTAGTGGAAAGGTTATAACAGTGAGGGTTTCAGGTCCTACGTCAAGCTGGAAGTGCAAAAATTTATGGGCACATGCACCTTTCAATATCTCTCAAATCATACAATGTAGATAGGTGACTGCTGGTTTTGAATTTGTGAATAATTGGTTTCAAATCTGAAAAAGCAGTGTCTTGCGGGGAGTTAGAATACGTCTCATTTTATGAGGAGCATTGAATTGAGCTTATCTGTGCTGAAGAGTTCATTGTGCTGAAGAAAAGCCAGTGAATTGGCATGTGAACAGAATGCTGCTTCACATCCAGGACCCACCTTTCCCCCAACTAATCTCCCCTCCCCTCCTCGTTCTCTTTACCTCCCTTCCCACTTGCTCTCACATCTGCTGGGACACTTTGCAGAATTCATTGTTCAGGCCAACTCATTTTGACATAACTGGCAGGTTGATGACTCATGTGACTAGTTAAGTTAATCACCAGTTAGAAGTGTGTCATTATAGTACCACATTAAAGCTATCAAAACTCAAATGTCTTTTGAACAAATTTTCTTCCCCTTGTCTTCAGCTTAACATCTCATTTCCATTTGAAATGAGAGGTTCCCCGAAACTGTCTTTTCTGTCTTGCTCACTATGCTGGCTTAATTCAAAATCTTTACTGCTGAGCTAATTGGAGTTGGAATGTTATTTCCTCTCTTTTGGAAGAGATATAACATGGTTGGGATATGGCTTAACATTAAATAATATAGTTTCTGCAAGATGTACCTGTTTTGCAGTAAACACAATTATCGTAATCATTTTTGGGGCATATAAACTGTTCAGATCGGGGTTGGGTCATAGGTCTTTGGAGCTCAAAGGAGCTCAGTTATAATTTAGTTAAGAGACCAGCCTGTTCTGGAGCACAGTGGTTTGATCACATTGGAGAGCTTTTTAGTAGCTAGTTAGCAGCTATACTTCAATGGGAATAAAGCAAAATGAAAATATTATGGATATACAGTAAAATATGAGATTCTTGAAACTGGAACCCATGTTTATTCATTTAAAAATATTTTTATTAATTTATATATAGAGAGGGAGCTAGAGGGAGAGGTGGGCCTCCCGCATGCCCTCTCCCTGGGATGGAGCCCATAACTCGGGCATGTGCCCTGACCAGGAATTGAACCAGCAACTTTTTGGTGCACAGGGCGATGCCCAACCAACTGAGCCATACCAGCCAGGGCTATTTTTACTTATTTTTGATATATGTAAGTATTTGCTAAATATATTATTGACCTGAAAAAGTTTCCCTTATTTATCCCCCTTCACTTATCAGACACCTATGTACGTGGTGTGATTTAAAAAATACTGAAGGGTTTATTTGCCCCCTAATTTTTGCCATTTCTGTTTGACATGGTGCCTGAAATCCTCACCATGATATTCATTATGGTAAATTAAGTCATTATCTGGGAGGTCTCTGGGAATGTGCAAACACTGGTACATCTGATTAGTACCTACTGCCATTTATCTCTAGTAAAATTCTCATTATTCGTGATGTTACTCTCACTTTACCCAGTAAAACCTTTCATACCTCCTTCCTCAGAACTTCCGTAGCACATTGTATATTTAACCAGATGGCGGTTGTTTCTGCCTCTAGCATGACCTCCACCACCCTTGAAGTAGGAATTAGTTATTCTTCACATTCCCCCAAGGAATATCTACTCCGTACAGATAAGGAATATGACTCAGAATTTCATAAGATAGATGGAGGAATTTAAAAAGGAAGATTCACAGGCTTTGAGAAGCCTCCCACTAGCTTCTGATATCTGATCGGAGAGTTAAAAACTGCGAGTCATACTTTCTCATAAAACATCTAATATTGTCAGGCTATGATTTTCTTGAGATAATTTAAATGGATTCTTTTGATGGATTTTATTTTTATTGGAGAAGTCAGTCATTGGATCTTAATCTTTTTTTTTTTCAATTATAGTTTACATTCACTATTATTTAGTATTAGTTTCAGGTGTACATCATAGACAGTCATATACTTTTACAACGTGCCCCCATGATATTTCTTAATGGGTTTTAAGTTGTAGAACTATCACATTTTAAATGAAAATATTGTCTGTCCTCCCACCCCCCACATCGGCTCAGAGTTGCCTCTATCATGTTTCTGAATACTTTAGAATTCCCGTTGTTTGGAAATAAAAAGTCAGTCAAAGATTCTCCCTTTCCCATCACAGAATGCTTGTGGGGAGTTCCAAGTGTTTCAAGGGGAGTGGAAGAAAGAGGAACTGCCTAGTAGAGAGTGATAATCAAAGAAGTTGGATTACAATGACTAGATTTTTATTGAGTACCCCTTCATCCCAAGGGTTTTACTATACTTTTGACATCTCAGAATGTTCCTGGAGTTTTAAAAATGCGCGTCATTTCTCTTCATTTTACGTTTCTTTTACATTTATCTCCATAAGCCTGCTATTCTAAAAATGCCCCAAAGGACCTCAGCTGCCCATCTCAAAAGTATCCTTTCATTTGTCACACCGTGTCACTTTGTTCCTGCTCACAATTTAAACAACCATTGAGTTTTCTTCTTGGTCATCTTTGGCACTTTGACTGTAAAGAGATTGTGAATAAAATGAAGATATTCTTGAGAATAAAAGTGGGAAATGCAGACTGCATAATGATGGAAGAACCATCATCATCCCATGAATAGCCCCCAGCACTTCTGTTCTCATAAAGATTCATCAGTGGTTTTGAGATTGTTAAGATTTGATGTCATGTGAGTCTTCTGATCCAACCTTAAAGACATGTGTCTATATCTTTGAGAAGATACCTGTAACCAAGGAGTCAGATTCCCATGAGCCATGCAGAAGGGTTGTAGTACTGGTGGTGAGATCCCCATTAGCCGTCTGGATAGAAATGGCAAAGACAACATCAGCAGCCATGGGTGAGAATGGCAGCTCTGTGGACGCTGCGCCTGCTACTTGTGACGACACTGTGATAGAGCAGAGAGCAGATGGGGCTGGGGCTACAGAAGCAGCAAGAAAGCTGGAATGATCTCTCATGAGAAAACCACCAGAGACGCTGCCTTGTCAGTGGAGATTAGAGGCACCTACAAGCCTTGTGCATCTATTTGAGATGAGACCTTCTGGGGTCTCCTCCACTGACCCAGAATTTCCAGAATGTCCCAGAGTATTGACAAGGAATAAGACGTACACCATTTCCTAATAAGAAGAAAGCCAACAACAACAGTCCCAATGATGAGGGTAGCTAACACACTGTGCTTGTTGCCAGACACAGGTCCAAGGGCTTCATGTATATATTAACTTATCCCTACTACCATCCTCTCTTCCTCTCAACCCCCCAAAGGGACCTCATGGCCACTGCCAGCCTCTCAAGAGAGGAGAGCAGTGAGGATTGTGTGGGCAAGCCTGTGTGTGGGCCAGGTCTTTCTTCCTCTGAATCTACTCTGTCTGCTAAATTTTGAAAATGGCTCAGGAAACTAATTTTTTTTGCTCAATTATTCTCTTTTTATCCTAAATTAGGAAGTAATTTTCATTTGGGAATGGCATTTCTGGGTCCCAGTGGGGAGCAACTAGGATAACAGATTAGTGCTGGGCAGTTACAGCTTGTATGACACATGGTTTATGCACGGGTGGTTTCCCACAAGAACAACAGACTAATTATGCTTCTAGGACTATCAGTAGAGTTTTCAATAGTAGCTGCCTATTTCTGCTTCTATTCCTATCTTGATAAAAACTTTTTTTTTTTGAAGTGAAGTTTTCCCCACAGGCTACTGGGCAATTATCCACTGCTACCTGATAAAGCACGGCCCTTAGTATATTTGGCAAGAAAAGCAATTTTTGTATTTCACAATTTTGACACAATATCAGTCATTGCCTCCTTGTTATTTGATTGTCAAAAGAATGGTCAAAACACCGTATTTTTCAATGTAATAAATTCTTGAGTTGGTGCTAGAGGAAAGCCAGTTAAAGCCTGTGGAAAATCAGCTGCAGAAATTGATTGTGTCCCTGAAGGTGCTCAATACTCTGTAACTTTTGGTGTATCCTTAAATGAGACCGAACATTTTAAGGGTGTGGGGTAAGTAGATTCTGTAGCAGCGGGAGGGCAAAGCAAACATGAGGGTGATAGCTGTAAAAATAGCCATTTCCAATTTTTACAAAAAGCATCGCATATACAAGAATCAATAGAGACAGATACATAAGAGCTGGATATAGTAATATCTAAGGTTTATCCTGAAGAAGTGTTGCTGCATGTTTCCCTACAGACATCTTTGATTTTTAAAACAGTCTTTAGGCAAATTTTCATAGATGTGAAGGTTAAACCAATTTAGGTAAAACTACATAAATAATCATTTTTCTTAGAAGAGAGGGGGAGAGAGAAACACCGACTGATTGCCTCAAACCTGAAACCTGGATAAATACCCTGACCTGGAATCAAACTCACACCCTTTGGTATACAGGATGACATTCCAATCAGCTGAGCCACACCAGTCAGGGTAGCATTCTCCTTTTTTTGAAGATTAGTATCATTTTGATGATTTTTTTGATGATGGTTATTATCCTTTTTGGTTGAAATTGTTGCTGTCGAGTTAATATATCAAAGTTTTAATGACTTTGAAAGAGAGATATAAGTTCTAGTTAGTTGTAAGTGGACAATTTAAAATGATTGATACAAATTACATTTCTTAATCAAGAGAAAGGGAACTCTAGTGCTTCAGCTATTATTTTTAGGTTCTAAAATGGTCTTGAGGGAAATTATCCCGAGGTTGCGTGGATTATCAAAAAGACATTACAGCTCTTTAGACTGTGGGACAATCAGCATGCCAATTAGAAGTAGGAGAGAGCATGGCTTATTTCCACAATTAGAAACAAAGTAAGGAGTTTTGTTTTTCAAAACACAAAAGTTTGACTATAAAATACATTTGAGCACTTGGTGTGCTTCTTGCTACTCTAGTATCCACGCACATGCCTGCAAAACGCAACTTTACGTGGACAGAAAGCATCCCAGAGTCCTCCAGGCTTCAGTCCTCTCCTCTCAGTTAGAGCGGACGCTACATGATGTCTCCACTGTGATAGAGGGAGATACCGCTCCAGGTTCTCTTCAACTTTGTCATGTATCCATGGCCATTTTAAGGCCCGTAGGGGTCTCACTCCTTCCCTGGTTGTCTGGTGGCCAGGCCTCTTGATGAAGCCTTCTCTCTACTTTTTACCAGGCCCCCACCAGCTACACCTGGACGGCTGTAGTTTCCACTGAACCAGGCCAAGGGATGAAGCCAGACTTACCTTTCTAAACTGCAGGTGGGATCATGCCACCAATGGTTTAAACACCATTCACATCCAGTCTCCTGGTGAAGGTGCCAGTGTGTACGTCTTTTGAAAAGTGTTTGCCAATATTTATCAAGAATTTAAAGACTATATCTGTCTTGTGACTCAGCAGTTCTATTTCTCGGCAAGTAGTCCGAAGCAAGATGCTGTACAGACAGAGATGTTTCACGCAGCATGATTCATATAATAAAGACTTGGAAATACACTTCATGTACAGACACACAGGGGAACAGTGAAGTAGCCCCTGGTCTACCCAATGAAATATTTTTCAGCAACTCAAATACTTATTTGCCCTATTTTACAGTATAAAACGTGCTTATGCAACAAAGTTCAGTGAACATGTTAAAATACAGAACTGTATTAAATATCCAAAAACATAAAAGACAGAAAAAAAGTTTCCTTTCCTCCTTCCATCCCTGCCACCCCACGCTGAGGTGAGAGAGAGGATGATAAACCTCCTCTTGCCTCTACCACTGACAAGAGTCTCAGAAATGTCCTGCCTAAGGAATCAACTTAATCTAATGAGAAAGAAAGAAAGAGACTTTCAAGGCTTTGCTGTTCCTTTCTGGAACCAGAGTGTGGCCCTCAGAGATGGGTGGCTCGGATCTCACAAAAGCCCCAGAAACAGTCCAGCTGGGCACCAGCAGGCCTCCGGGAAGGGTGTGTAAACAGGGATTTAAGACATAGTTGTGGGTGATGAGGCTGATGCTGCTTTGTGTAATAAAGATAAAATGTTATCTTCAGTTTATATGAAAACCATATGGACTCACATTTAAGAAAATGTTTCTCTAAACCCTTGGTATGAACCGAGACTGCTCTCGTCTGAGGAGGGGTGTGTGTGTGTGTGTGTGTGTGTGTATGTGTGTGTGTGTGTGTGTGTGTGTGTGTGTGTGTTTGATTCCGTGGTCACCCGCTGCATCTACCAGGAAGAAAGAAGAGGCATCTTTTACCTCACAAGGGTAGATGGACCCCTCTCCATTGTCTATGGAACCTTATTCTGGACGGAGGAACTCAGACTTGGGGTGTCCTGTAGATTGGCCGAGGGAGGAAGGAGGCAGAAGGCAGGGTTCTGGGACTGCACGTACGTTGGTTTGGTGGTGATGGTTCTTTTTCTGGACTGTGAGAGCAGTCACATCTGGTGCATGGTTTGCATTTTTTCTTCTGCTCTGTGATTCCCTTTCATGACCTCCAATCTTCCAGGAAGCCCATTATTCTCCTCCAGCCTGTGTGGTATTGTTGAGGGGAGATTAAGGGGCCGGTCAGTAAAGGCTCTATGGGGCCCTTTTCACCTCACCCGTCCCCTGAGGTCAGTGGCACAGAAAGCAGCTTTGGGGAGGACACTAGGCCTGAGTCCCAGGCACTGGCAGGCAGAGGAATCAGCATGGCCAGTGCAGAGCCGGGGAGCGGGGGGTACTCCTCCACAGGCTGAGGGAGCAGCCTCGGGGTGGCTCCACAGGGCACTGAGACCATTAGCTGCTGCTTCAAGGAGATTAAATAGAGATGCCACCCCAGGTTGCTTACTGGAGCCACCTAGGAGCTCTCAAAAGCTGCTGGTACCTGGGCTCCACCTCATAGCAGTTGAATGAAGATCTCTGGGGGTGGGTCTGGCTTCGGTGTTTTGTAAGAGTCCCCCAGTTGTTCCAACGTGCAGCCAGGTTGAAACCCCTGCCTTCGAGGCGATCGGGAGTGGAGAAGCTGACCTTGGGTAGTACATTTAGCATGCAAATCTCCACAAAAACATCGCAAACAAGTTCTGCATATTTAAAAATCTAGAGGGGAACACAGTCAATTCTCATGATGGTAGTTATGTTCCATAAAGCCTGGGAACCACGGAATGAGCTAATACTGATTCATTGCTCCCAGGGGAAATATGTACTATACATACACGTACCTCGCATAGATGATAATCTTTAATCCTAAAAGCACGTCATCCTGGTAGATTCTATTTTTTCCTCTATTTTACAAAAGAGAAGAAAGGAGGCTCAGTGGTGTTAAAGTGATTTGCCTGAGTCCATCCCAATAACAGGTGCCAAGGTTGAGTTTGAAAGCCCGTGTCCGGCTGACCCCAGAGCTGGTGCTTCTTGCCCTGCACTGCACTGCCCCCTACTGACTCCCTCCTCGGCCACCTGTGCGTGAGAGGGAGAACAGGAGAGCTGCAACCAAGCGCAGGTCCAACGGGCCACCCGACATTTTTCACTGCTGTGTGTGTGTCCACAAGGATTGATTTTGGACTTACAAAGACATTGTAGGGAATAGGTGAATTTTTAAATATGGAATCCACTGATAATGATCAACTGTATGTAATTGAGAGCAGTTGCATTTGGATAGAATTAAATGACCTATTCTTCCCCATTTCTCTGTTCTCTAAAATTCCTACTAGAGTGTATGTTACTTTTATAAGGAAAAATGCAAAAAACAACAACAAACTAAACACCGTTTCCATGGCATCCCTCTGTTTACAGCCCTGTTTCTTCTCAAAGTGGCCTTTACATCGTTACATCAGAATCACTTTAATAGTTGAAAAGGTACATTCCTGTCTTGCCCCTTCCAAAACTACTAAAAAAGAATCTCTAAGGACCCAAGAATGTACATTTGACCAATTTCCCCAGATTGTTCTTATGCGCACTAATGTTTGAAAACATTTGCTCTTGCTGCCTCCAAAAAGTTAGAATGAAATAAAGGTATTTCAGATAAAGTGGCTGAAAGAATTGACCACTCATAAGCCATTGCTGAGAAAGCTACTGAAGGGTATACTTTACTATATAAGAAAGGAATTAAACCTAGAAGAAAGGACTGCGATGCCAGAAGCAATGGTGAGCAAAACAATTGCTAAGCATATGGTAAATCTGAATAATTGTCTAGAGTAAACAAAACAAAGGGAGAGGAAATTAAAATGAAATGGAATTAAATTAAAATAAAGGACAACCAAAGCATGGAGAAAGAGAATGTGTGATTGGTGTTAAAGCATTCTAAAATCTTTGTAGAATTTGGGAGGAGAAAGAAGACAGTGATTAAACTTTTGGAGGGAGATAATAAGCATGACTTAAGAATAAGTGGATAAAAATATAAAGTATAATTTAAAAATCAGTAGGAAAAGAAATTTAAAAATGGGATAAGCATAAAAGAAAGGAAAAAAAGAAGAAACAAGCAAAAACAGGAGGAAAGAACAGTTCAAGCAAAGAGAATACGTAAGCAGTAGAGCAAAAGTAGAAAAGGGGCTCTGTTGTCAGGTCTAAAATTTGATTTTACTCTACTCACACGCTAATAACTTAGTCTGTTATGGTTTCATGGATGTTGGCAGAAGACACAAGATTCCTGGGTGAGATACAAAGGCCTATATTACTCACAGCCTTAGCATAAGCATCAGTCAACATACTTGTGTCAGTTCCCTTGTTTCCTAAGCCCTGTGACAGGGACACAGAGAGCCGAGATGGATGTTTGAAACTGAAGTGAGCTGTATAGCAGGAGAGGAACACTAGCTTGGAAACCTGCTGTTTTATAGCAAGCAGTAAGCAAGCCTGTTCTTTGTCAGAGAGAGAGAGAGAGAGAGAGAGAGAGAGAGAGAGAGAGAGAGAGAGATTGCCTGATTTCCAAAAGTTGCTTGCTGCAGACATAACTCTAAGAAATAGTTCTGGTAAAGATCAGTTAGGTTAGGGCCTTGCATTCTTGGCACACCCAGCATGATATGCAGGAGCACAGGAGACCCACGGAGGAGTATCTCCCAAGAGAAAATCTGAGTGCATTGGTTTGGGGAGGAAGCAAAGGAGTGGGGAAGAAGTAACCTAAAGCCCCCTTGCTAAGGTCCTTGTGTGGCAATGAGAGATGCTGTGAAAAAATACCATAGGCTGGATGGCTGAAACAACATTTATTTCTCAGATTCTGAAGGCTGAGAAGTCCAAATCCGGGTGCCAGCGGGGTTGATAGAGCATCTTGATAAAGAACAATAAATTTTAGAAAACTGTGGTACATCTACATGATGGAATACTATGCTGCTGTAAAAAAGAAGGAACTCTTACCATTTGCAACAGCATGGATGGAACTGGAGAGCATTATGCTAAGTGAAATAAGCCAGTCAATGAAGGAAAAATACCACATGATCTCACTCATTTCTGGATAATAAAGACCATTATAAACTGATGAACAAAAATAGATACAGAGGCAGAGCTGCCTCCAACAGACGGTCAAACTACAGCGGGAAGGCCGGGGAGGGTTGGGAGGGCAGGAGGGGGTGGGTAAGAGATCAACCAAAGGACTTGTATGCATGCATATATGCATAACCAATGGACATAAGACACTGGGGGTTAGGGGAGGCCAGGGGATTGTCAAGGGCGGGGGGAAAAAAAGGAGACATATGTAATACTCTTTGTAATACTTTAAGCAATAATAATAATAAAAAAGAACAATAAATTTTTAGAGAAGTGACCAGACAAAGGAAGAGGACTTTGAGCAAATTGTGGAAATGTAAATATATGGGGGGAACTACTGGAAGATAACTTTGTTTCAGCAAATTTGTTATGTAGGCTTCTCTGGAGTCATCTTTGAGCTCACAAGAGTCTAGAGTTGTCTCCAATGACTAAGAATCATCCTGCCCTTTTTGGTAGACAGGTGGAGGGTAGAGAGCCTTACTTGTGTCTGTTTCTTCTCAATTGCTTTTAGCTCAAAATAATCCTTATGCTGGAGGGCCATATTTTGGGGTGCCATACTCTGAACCCCTTCAACCACTACATTCATTCACTTATTATGTATCTTTAAAAACATACATAAAAATGAATTTAAGAAGAATAAGATAACCTATATAAATGTATATTGAATATTAATTTGAATATTTTCTTCCTATATTGCACTTGTTTGTTTTATGTACCCCTGGTGTGTAGAACTCAATTGGGAGACCATTGGAGTTTAGCATAGATATATTTGGAAATGTATTCATGACATCATAATTTATTTTCTATAATCCACTTAGCCCCCCCCCCCAAAAGAAAAAAAAGTTACACTGAACATCCTTGGGCATATCCTTGTTTAAGTTTGTAGAGTACATTTTTTTTGTAGTAGTAATGTTGAGTCAAATGGTATGTGCATTTTACATTTTGGTAGATACTCTCAAATTACCCTACAAAGAAAGCTGCACCAATTCCTATTCCAAATGATAGTCTATAAGAGTGTCTTTCCCCAAATTTTCTGCAAAAGTAAGTTTCAATCTTTAAAATTTTGTTGAATCTAATAGGTGAGAAATAATATGTTGTGGTATGAAACACCATTTCTTCCCCTTCCCCTTCCCCTTCCCCTTCCCCTTCCCCTTCTTCTTCGTTGCTGCTGAGAGCTTTATTGTTTCATTTGGTCCGATGCATAGGGGAGGTCTTCAGGGTGGTTAAAAGAATGGCTAGTCCTTTCTGGAAGAGGCTCAGGTAAAAGCCAGACTCCAGGGGATGCAGAGGGGCCCCTCAAAGGCCTCTGGGCTCCACAGGCTCCTAGTCGTGCTTGAGGGTGAGCCTCTGGAAGGGATACTCGCCCAGCCCAGCCTCGGGGCCGGCTGCCTGCGAGGTGAGGCAGATGTCGCCCATCTTCTTGATGAGTTTCACCTCCTCATCCCGGAAGTGGTTCTCCAGGAAGTCACGGAGCTGAGGGCATGAAGCCCAAAAGGGCCTGGGTCAGGCTCCTCTCCAAGGCCAGGGCAGCCTCCATGGCACCCTGCGTCTTGCCCACTCACCTTGGGGCGGCTGCAGCACGTCCTGGAGAGAATGCGGCCACAGCGCTGGTTTCGCATCTTTAAGAGACGCTCAGCGCCCTCCAGCTTCTTCTCTGCCAACTCTCGGAAGAAGCAGCCCAGGCCCTCGAGAGCCACATCATCCGGGTCAAAACAGAAGCCCAGAGAGAGGTAGGTGTGGGAGGCTCGTAGAAGCAGATGATGGCGACTCTAACCACGTGGAGTAATTCTGACGAATTTGGGAGTTCATGGTTATTCAGCAACAAGAAGTTAAGAAAAAACATAACCAAAACAGTGTTGTCTGGTCTTGGAGGCTGAAGAGGTTCCGAAGGTGGTGACTGGATAAGACGCTGGGGCGTGGTCGGAGGCTGGAAGAAGGGGCATCCCTGGGTCTGTTCTGTCCAAACACAGTTGAAACAAGAGACAGATCCGGGACCACTGAGGGCACTGTCTCAAGCAGCATTTCTTTTCTTTTCTTTTTTTTTTTAATTTAATTTTATTTTATTTTATTTATTTATTTATTTTTATTATTAGTAAAGGTATTACAAATGTGTCCTCATCCCCCCCATTAACCCCCAACCTCCCCCCCCCCACCCCCACCCCCCTCCCCCCGCACACTCATGCTCCCATCCCCCTGTTGTCCATGTCCATTGGTTTGGCTTACATACATGTATACAAGTCCTTCGGTTGATCTCTTCCCCTTACCCCCGCCCTCCCCTACTTTCCTTCTGGGGATTGGTAGCCTGATCGCTGTTTCTCAGTCTTTGGGTCTGTCCCTTTTCATCAGTCTATGTTGTTCTCTATTATCCACAAATGCAAGCAGCATTTCTTTAATTATGATTAAGTTCAAACATTTTAAATTGGATTGAAGCCTCTGAATTGCTTGTTGATTGCCAATTTTTCCTCTTTTGGGGGCACATATATCTAAGAGCTCTTGTAAATTAAGAAAAGTAAACCTTTATAACATATGCTATAAATATTTTCTTGGGTTGCCTTTGTTTGTTGAATTGTTTGTGGCCATGCAGAAATGTTTAACTTTTAAAAAATATATAGTCAAATCAGTAGCTTTTCTATAGGCACTTGTGCCTGGAGCAGCACGAAGAAGGCAGTAGCCTCAATCTTTAAAAGTTTGTCGAATCTAATAGGTGAGAAATAATATATTGTGGTATGAAACAGCATCCAGTTCCTGAATGACAGATCAGGAGCTAGAGTGCAGAGGGGAGGCCTTAGGGTTTATGATGTGAAGGGTCAGAATACGGAAAAGACCAGCAAAAGGGAGGCAAGTTAGGAAACTCTTAGGATAGCCAGGTAGTTGGGCCACATGGGGAATATGAATAAAGGCTTTAGAATCAGGCTTTGTGGGTTCAAATCCCAGGACTAATGTTTATAAAATAACTTGGGGGTGAGGGGCAGACAACAAACTTTTCTGTGCCTCAGTTTCTTTATGTAGAAATTATCAATATTTTATCTGAGGCTTAAATGAGATAAGGTACTGGCCCAGTGTCTGGCAGATGGTCAGTGCTTCCTAGAAAAGAAATAAAGAGAACTTGGACCAGGTTGTAGAGGAAACAGAAAGGAATAGATATATGGGACGAAGGCAAGCAAGATCAAGAGGAATGAATGGCCCCCTTTCTGTAGTTAAAATCACAAGCATATGAATGAAAACTACAATAAACATAGTGATGTTGTGGTATGGATATCCGAGGAAAAGACCCTAGAGCTAGACTTGTTCCAAGTTCCAGCTCTACCCTCTGACTAATGACTTACTGTCTCTCTACCTTGGTTTCTTCAACTGAAAGTGTGGAATAATAATTATGCTTACTTTATAGATGAGGAAATGAAAAGTGAGTTAATATATGTAAAGCTTGGAATACTATTTGGCACAGAATATGTACTTAAAAATATTAGCTATTCTTATTCTTATTTGTTTTGCACTGTATCAAGTGTTGTTTTTACCCCCCTCTCTATCATCTCATTTGAGTTTTCTAAGATCCTTTTTTCCTTTTAATATGCATTCACCAATTGCCAAGATGCTTTTCCTGATTTCACCAGGTTTTAAATTTTGGGGCTGATTTAAGTCTGCCCTTCCATATCATGGATCCTTCTTACTCCCTGCTAAACTAATAATATTCTATGTTATTAATAGGCATTGATAACTTCATGTTATCCTTCTCCGATGACATTTGCATTTTAACAAGAATTTTCAAGGCCTTGACTCCAAGGAGTGAGTAATGTGGTTATTTTAGGCATCTTGGCAGAGAAACAGTCCTTGAGCTGGGAGAGCTCTCCGAAACTCTAAATTTATATCAAACCAGCAGCTGCCTACACTGCTCATCAGAACGTGGTGTGGGGGTTGTATTGGTAATCAGGGAGCAGTTTAGATCAATTAACCAATATTTTTGTCACTTGTTATATGCCAGGAACGATAATAATTAATGTGGAGAAGAATATAAAAGTGAATAATTCTTGTTTCAAAAAATTTATAATCTATATAGTTGAAGAGATCAAGATGTAGGAAAATGAAAAAAGAGAGTTATTCTCATTGTCAAGGTCAAAATACACCTGAGAATATTGCCGACTGGTCAATATATGAGGTCTTTGGGGCCAGGTCAAACCAAGAGGAAAATTACCTGGAAAGATGCTCATATGATTGATTTTACCCTGGAGTCAAAGCTTGAGCAACTGCTTAAGAAATGGAGCTGGCTCTACAGTCAGAGCCATTGAGGGGGGATACTACACTGAGTTATGCATCAACTGGAGTGTCTGGGTGAAGCATTAACAGAGATTGAGAGCCTGGGGCAGGGACTGGGGCCCAGGGCGAGTGAAGGTGTGGGAATCATGGAACCTGGCGGAGGACCTCTTTTACATGAATTCTGCATGCTTTGGTGAGGTGGGGATGGGTCTTAAAGGAACCAAACTGGGATGAACAAATAATAAGATGTTTGCTCATTTGTAAAGTGGGGAAGGTTGAAACACGAGCAAAAATATTTTCCAGCTCCATTGCCTATAAGTCAATCATTCCAGGACCCGACCAAAGGCAATTATAAGTAATATTCAAATGAGCCATATAGACTCATGTTTTTAATCAGAGTTCTTGCATTCTTTTGCTGTGAAATCATTCCATTTTCTTATACTATCACTTGAATGTGTTAAGTAAATGTAGATTCCTTAGTTCTTCAAAACTGAAGTGGTCTCCTTTACAAATTCCTGCAAGGTAGGAGAAAGAAGAAGAAAAAAAACACAACAAATTTAGCCCACATGCAATGATTTCAATAGACTTTTTGATCTCTGGTCTTTGCGTTTTTATCCCGGACCGAACAGTTATCAGAGCACAGATCCCCAGTCCTTGGTGTCCTTTTTACCATAGCCATCCTGTCTCCCGAGGCTAGCATGCAAGTAGCTCTTAGAATACGTGTATAGCCTCCTGACAATGGGTAGCTGCTACTGCGCCGAGAGATAAAATGGACTGAAATTGACCACAATTTACTGTCCAAGCTTTTCCTTGAAAGTTGCAAACCTTTAGTGGAGTTCTAAAAATGTGACCTCGGACAGACCTTGCCAGTACAATTGTTGCCTAGGAGAGGAAGCTAGTTCCTGGTGCTTTGTACTCGGCCATATTCCCAGAACCCTCCATCCGCTTAATGATTACTAAAATTTGGAACTCACAAAAGGTGATTGGAATTCCCGTAATGCTTGGAAGAACTGACTCTTATGAGTCCAACATCAGTGTTGACTTCAGTTGGTAATGGTGCTCTAGTCATTCATTTAATAAATATTTATTAACATACCTGAGACATTACCGTTAGGTTTTTCCTTTGTTAGATTTTTCTTGTATTATTTCTTGATTAGTCTTCTTAAATTTTTTTCCCATTGGAAATTAAGAATAAATAGAGTAAATGGGCTGCCATAAAAAATGTTTGAAATGTGCCAATATAGTCCGTGCGTCAATGGCTCAATTGGTTTGGAAAAGCTTAATGGTAATTTAGGAGAGAAAGATGGTATAGGGATTTAAGCTGCTATTTAATTCATTCACCACTTGGGAGAACTGGTGACCTGGCCAGGGCTGTGGCCCATGAGGCTAAGGGACCGAGCGGGGCCTCCCAACCTAATTCTGTGGTGAATTTAAAGTCAGAGATGTAAATAAAGCTGAAAACAGTTGCACAGCCCTGAGATTCAAGGGGTTGTAAGGAAAGCCTTGGGGACAGTCACAGCTGAAACACGAGGGCAGCCAGTGTTTAAAACAAGAGTCACGACTTCTGTGATCTCACTTCTGGTAGCAGTCAGAATTTTTGAGTAGGTTGGGTGTGTGAGTATATTGAGTAGAATTAGTATCACCCAGTTAGTCTCCTTCAGAACCATGTGCGCTATCACCTTCTTTTGCTCTGTCTCCATGCCTTTGCTCAATTATACTCAGAAAGCCAAGTTGTTGCAATCAGGCTGGCTGTAGGAAGGGCAGGTAGATCTCCTGGTGAATTTTTTACCAACGTCACCACCTGACAGCCTGCTGCTAACTCCCCATTTTCTGGACTGCTGAACTATCTCCACTGGGTAATCAGAAATCCTGAAGTATTCCTATGGAGAAAGACCTTGGATAGCAGTTGGTCAGCTTCCAGGAAAAGCAAGACTCAAGAAAGCTTCTCCCTTGATCCTGTGTGTCTATAGGTAACTATAGTTAACCTAGAAAACTTGAGAGTTTGCTAGAGTTCTCCTGGAAACACAGCTGCAGTCCCTGAACCCTTGATTCTTAATGTGCTGAGAGTGAGGCCACCTGTCCCTATATCTGTATTTTTTTCTCAAAGAGCTGAGTGATTGCCTAGAACAGCTGTGGGTATTTGTGTTTTATTTTTATAAGCCCTAAGCAACTGAGTGAAAAGCAAAGGCAATTATGTCATTGAGTTCTTCAATATGTATGAACAGAATAGCAGAAAACTGAGTTAGCCATGACAAACGCAAGGTTTACATAGAAGAAGAAACACTGAATTTTACAGGGGAATCAGCGAACAAAAGAGGCAAATGTTTGTTTTGGGGAAGACTTTTTATTTTGTTTATGTTCATTTAGATAAGATCTTCAGACAAGATTTCTTTAAATCTTGCAAATACTGAATTTATCAATACAAGATGGCAGAGGAAGCCTAGTGGAGCATGTGCTACATACAAGTCTAGCAAAGAGAGTTAGGTTTCTACGTGTAGTAACCCCTACAGATTTGTTTGTATAACTTTCCCATTTTCTTTGAGTTATATGGATTTTTAAGTATTACCATAGAGCTCAACATCCACCCTGAAAACTTACTGGCAGCTTCATAGTATTAAGTCAAGAATTCAGATAATTGGAGTTCCATTTCTAGCATTTATATCAAATGCCAGAGGGCCTTTGACTATCTACAGAGTCTTCAAGTCAGTGTGAGTGAGAAGGCAGACTTAGTGTGTGCAGCATCTTATTTGAAATTACAAGTCGTTTGGATCCTGGGATCCACAACTACAATTTTAGTGGTGGTGATGATGGCGAGGGGTGACATTTTGGATATTAGTGGAATTTCTAGTCTTAATATGAAAACTCATAGAATTCTTCTATCTAGAAAAAAAAGTCACCAAAATTGGGGCATTTTGCTCTCTTTTTCTTCTTATTTTAAAGTAAATCCAGTGTGTCTCAGTTATGATTTTTTTCCATTATGAAAATACTACTTTTAAAACTTTGGAGAATAAAGAAAAACTGAAAATAAGAAAAATCCTATTCGGAAGGGCAAGTATTGTTAGTATCTCTGTTAATCCTGACCCAGGTCTGTGTGTGTGTGTGTGTGTGTGTGTGTGTGTGTTCTCATAATTGAGACCATATTGTATGTATAATTTTGTATTCTTAAAAAAATTAGCAGTCGCAAGCTTTCTCCAATGTTGTTAAAAATTCTACCTCTTCCTTTTTTATGTCTCCTTCTCTTTCCTTCCATTCTCTTCTTTAAAAAGTATTGTTACTTTTTTCTTCTTTCTCCATCAAAATGCCATTAGGGAAAATTTTGATTTTGGACAAGAGAATATGGACTGAGTTTCCCTGTAGCCTATGAGGCGATGGCAGCCAAGGGGGCCACAGCAATTAGAGTTCATGGAGAAATGGAGAGATGTTGGTTAAAGGCTATACACTTCCAGTTGTAAGATGAATAAGATTTGGGGATACAATATTTGGTATGGTGGCTATTGTTAATACTGTATTATATACCCGAAAGTTGCTAGGAGAGTTGACCTGAAATGTTCTTACCAACCATGTACACAAAATTATAATTCTGTGAGGTGATGAAGGTGCTAAGTACCTGATTATGGTCATCATTTCACAATATGTATGTGCATCAAATAATCATTTTGTACACCCTAAACCTTTATATTGTTACATGTCAATGATATCTCAATGAAGTTGGAAAAATCCTATATAATAAAAGCCTAATATGCTAAGTGTCCAGTCAGCTGTTCAACCAAAGCGTAATATGCTAATGATATACTAAGGCCACTTAACCGCTTGCTATGACATGCACTGACCACCAGGGGGGCAGATGCTCCAACTAGTAGGTTAGCTTGCTGGTGGAGTCCGGCTGATCAGGACTAAGTGAGATGGGCCAGACATGCACTGGAGCCCTCCCGCAGTCCCTTCCCCAGCTGGCCAATCTCCTGTGTCCCTCCCTGACCCCGATGGTGCACTGGTGGGGTTCCTCAGCCTGGCCCGTGCCCTCTCACAATCTGAGACTCCTCGGAGGATGTCAGAGAGCCAGTTTTGGCCTGATCCCCCAGGCCAGGCTGAGAGAACCCACTGGTGCACGAATTCGTGCACCAGGCCTCTTGTATGTAAACAAATAAATAAATAAATGAGAAGACTAGAGAAGTCTTCCTTAGAGTACAAAGCCAGCTACTAAGTGTAGAACTGACGATATTAGAAAAATCTCCATTTGGCAAAAATCAGAGTAATAATTAACATTAATGGATGTCACAATTAGATTTTTAAATAAAAAATTAAAAACTCTGGAAGCATATTTTTATTGATTGTATAATATTCTACTTAATGAATCTACTGTAGTTTCCTTAGCCTAAGGGTTCTCAATCCTTAACATGAAAAACCACTTGGATAGTTAAAAAAAAAAAAATCTGCTCAGTTCTCAACTCCAGAGATTTTGATTCAGTTGTTCTAAATGAGGCCAGAACATCACTATTGTAAAAATAAAACTCCCCAAGTGATTCTAATATAGAATCAGAAATGAGAAACACTAAGCTAGGAATGCTATGACAGTAACCAATCTCTTAATATTGATTATTTAGGTGGTTTCTATCCATAACATTTTAATAAGAATCTTTGTACATAAAACTTTTCTCTTATTTTGTATTATGCTCTTAGCATCAATCCCCAAAGGCAAAGGGTATGAATATTTGTAAGGTTCCTATTGATATTTTTTTCAAATTGTTTTTTTTTAAAAAAATTGTCCAATGTCTCTTCGACTGTATATGAATACACCATTCTAACATTTTACACATCTTTGTTAACATGATATATAAAAGACGTGATCTTGTTTTAACTTTTATTTCTTTGACCATTTTAGACATATTTGCAATTTTTGTTGCCCATCAGTTTTTTCTATTTTGGAAATAATCTTCATATCCTTATCTATTGGAGTGATAGTCTTTCTCTGATAGTTTTATAGAAGTGCTTTATCATTGTAGTTGCAGTGTTTCCTCAGTTTGTGGTTTGCCTTTAAATTTTGGTCGTTTTACTCTTTAAGAGAAAGAACACTTTCTTGGGAATCAGAAAATATGCTGCTGCAGCAAGAAGAACTGCCAAATGTAAGGCTTGTTCTATATCTGGAAGGATTTCCTAAGACTGAGGAGGAAGAAAATACTGCAGGCTGGAGCTAAGGGGCTCTGTGTTTTGTGTTCTTGAGGTATTTTGAGGGTTGAGAATGTGTATCAAACCCATTACGGTTTATTTTGTTCTTAATCATAGGACCAGATTAGCCCTGTTTCGAGGACTACCGTAGAGTAAATGACACCCTAAGAGCTATTTTTTTCTCTTTGGTCATATAATAGTTGAAAAATAAGGCACTAAATTAATTGTAACATAGTTCTGAAAATAAAAACTTGCTCAAAAAATGAATTCACATAAGAAGTGCCGTGTGGGTTGGCAAAAACATAGGAATAGCAGATTGTACTGTCTGTTATTGAGAAAGATATTCTGGGCTAACCTAGTCATAATCACTGCAGTATTCAGTGTTTCAGGACAAGAACCCATCAAATAATGATGTTATTTCAGAAAACACTATAAAAAAACGCATTGAAAGAAAGTCAGAATTGCACACAGACCTGAACAATCTGGGAGAGCCTGTAAAAACCTATCCACCCCATCTGGCTTAGTAGAAGCCTGCAGCCACGTGGGGGAGCTCAAATCTCACTTCCCTTAGCTGTTATTCCACCCCCCAAAGAGGTTGACCGCAGACATTGGATCAGTCGAGCCCAAGAACACAGTTTATGGCACAGTGCTCGGGCCTGGAGCTTGCTGTGTTGAAGGAAAGGTTAAACCTGGTGGCAAAATTTACTTTTGGCTCATCGTTCTGTAGGGTTTTCTCTTTAAGAGAATTGGTTTCCCACACAGTTGGGTTGATCAAAGAGGGCTCTGCTTAGATGGAAGTGCCTCCCCTGACTCCTCCAGAAGGTCTTGCGGAGGGGCGGAGGAAGGTGCAATGGGTAGTTTTTAGAAACTAAGAAAAGCTTTCCATTCCTTCCTCACTTTAATAGCAATTTGATTGGAATTGTCTTTTCTCTCCATCAGAGCCAAACAATGAGGATGACTGCGGGCCAAGCAACATCCTTTGGGTAATGAGACAGAACTGATTGTAATGGGCTAGGAATTAGTTCCAAGGGCAAAGGAAGGCTCCTCTCAAAACAGAGCGTCTCTGAGGAGATTGTTGGACCGGTGGTGCCTGCAGTTGTGGTCAGGAGAGTGCTTCACAATCCAAGGGTTTGCTTTTCTTTTTATCCCCAGTTTCTCAACCTGGCTGACATTAATCCTGATAATGGTACGGATTTTGGAGCAATAGAAGTGTCCAATAAACCAGAGCTATGAAATCCATCTCTTAACAGATGAAGAGGGGCCAAAGTTCTCTGATATCTCCCCCTCCCTCCCTCCCTTCCCTCCTCCTCTCTTCCCCTCCTCCCTTCCCTCCTTCTTTCCCTCCTTCCTCCAAACTAGAAAACACATGGGAGAAGACTTCCTTCCTTCCTTCCTGCCTTCCTTCCTTCCTTCCTTCCTTCCTTCCTTCCTTCCTTCCTCTCTTTCCCCGCCTTCCCTCCCCCACCCTCCCTCCCTCCCTCCCTTCCTTTTTGTTGTTTTATTCTTTTCCTTTTAGAGGTGGTTCTGTGTATGATATAAATTTTCCTATTTAAAATTAAATTTTAACTATATAATGATTCCTGAAGACATCCTCCTTCCAAAACACCAGACACCTATAGTTAAAGCTGCCGTGAAGTCCTCTGGGGACCCCTACCCCAGTGTGGTATTCCAGGCATTGTCGCAGAGCCTACCACTTTACTGCCTGTGCAACTTTAGGCAAGTTACTTAACCTGTCTGTGCCTAAATTTCCTTATTTGGAAAATGGATGCGTTATTAATACCTACATCATAGGGTGACTTTAAAAATTAAAATGAAATAACATATGTAAAACATTTAAACACCATATCACAGCAAGTACTTAATAAATGTTAGTGACCATTATCTCACTTGCGACATATACTTTTCCCCAGTACCCAGAGCTAACCACTATTATGAGTTTTCAGAATGTTATTTTAGTATCGTGTGTGTGTGTGTGTGTGTGTGTGTGTGTGTGTGTGTTTGGCAAAATGCTATTATGCACATTATTCTTCAGGTTGCCTATTTCAATTAGCAGTGATGTTTTGAGATTTATCCATGTTGACACAGATGGATCAGGCATATTCCGTTTAACTGCTATAAAATACACAATGGGTATTTATAATTTCTCTAGCTGTTTCCTTACTGGTTGGCAGTTAAAATATTACCAATTCTTGTCTATTATAAACAGTGCTACATGGAACCTATGTGCCTGTGTCAGATTGTGCACACGTACCAGAGTTTCAGATAGAAACCTGTATGTGGAGTTGCTGGGGGTAGGGAATGTGCAAATTGATTAAACCAACTTACATTCCCACTAGTAATGTCAGAGAGTATTCCTCAAAACCTTGCAAAAGCTCATTAATAAAATTAAACAGTTTTGCCAAACTAATGGAGAGAAATATTATGTCATTACTGTTTTAATTAGTATTTCCATGGTTTCTAGTGAGATTGAGCATCTTTTCATATATTTACGGGCTATTTGCATTTTCTTTTCTGGAAATCATCTGTTCCTAGCCTCTGTTCCCATTTCTATTATATTGTTAGTCTTTTTCTTATAACTTTGTAAAATGATCTTTTCCCCAATATGTGGCAAACACTTTTCCTCTCAATTAGTTTGCTTATCTTTCAGCTTTGTCCATGGAGTCTTGGATAACACAGGCCTAAACTAGGCTGTAAACAAGTTGATCAAACTTTATTTTATACTTTTTGTTTGTTTATCACTTTGCTTTTAGCCTCTTATCCAAGAAATCTTCTTTACCACAAGTTGTTAAGGATATCTAAATATATAAGGATACCTATATCTATATATCTATATCTATAACTATTTTTTCCTAATGGATTCTTTCCATTCAGGGATGTGTCATCTTCTTGGAAAATATAAAGGCCTGTGGTGCCAGAACACTCTGATTCTAGATGTATTGTGTTGAGAAGCTGGAATTGGTGTATTGAATTAAGAATAGGCAGGTTAGCCATGACGGGTTTGGCTCAGTGGATAGAGTATTGGCCTGGGGACTGAAAGGTCCCAGGTTCAATTCCAGTGAAGGGCATGTACTGTGGTTGCGGGCACATCCCCAGTAGGAGGTGTGCAGGAGGCAGCTGATAGATGTTTCTAACTCTCTATCTCTCTCCCTTCCTCTCTGTAAAAAAAAAATCAATAAAATATATATTTTTTAAAAAAAGAATAGGCAGTTTATAATTGCTGCATGAGGTGGAGCACAACCACCTACAAGGGCTGCCAGGCAGCTCCCTCGGCTCACTTGAGCTCCCACTTTGGGGAGGTGAAACCATGGGGTCATTTTGATTGAAGGCACAGTTTCAATATGCACACACAAAGGAAGTAGTCATAAAATTTATTCCTTCCATATTCTAGAAGCAGGGTGCCCCCTACCCCTCTGCAAGGAGCTGGGGAAGGGCAGTCCTTGGTGCTAGGAGAGAGCGAGCAGGTAGCAAGCAGCTATGACTTACAAGGTGGTTGGGTAGTGGTTACTAACTTTTCAAGGTCTTAACTCTATGTGGTTGTTTTAAAAAGTGCCTAAGGGAAAAAAAACAACAATGCAGCAGGAGTCCTTAACTCAAGTTTTTACCTAAATGCCCAGGCTCTGAAGTGAGCAGCGTTATCATACTGTCAAGTGCCTAGCAGCAACTCAGAAAACAAAAATTGTTTTTCTCATCACATGTTTGCTTAGGGGCAGAGGAAAAATCTGCAAGTCAAAGAAGAAGAATTCACAACTCTCTGTGGGGTCAGAAAAGTATTGCTTGGGCGTTGGAGGCGGCAAGTCAGGAATGAGGATAGGAACTAGCTTTAAAATTCTTTTTGTCTTGAGATCAAGCAAACATAATTGGTAAGGGTGACATCAATCAGACTAACAGTGTAAGCCTACATATTGTAGAGAGGAATGGGACTAACTTAGGAACAGGTAGAAGTTTGGAAAGAAACATCTGACTCTACATGATTAAAAAAAAATAGGGATTCCTTAGGGGGACATGGAAATGGAACACAACAGTAAGGAATTAGGTTGGGCTGCTGCAGAAAAAGAGGCAGAGAAGCAGTATTTCTGTTGGCCTGAAAGAAAGCTAAGACACATGGGAGAAAACATACTGATTATATTTCTTCTGAATTTAAGGTCATGGGGGTTGATGGGATGGACGGACTCTGTAAAATAATATGGATTATTCTGGTAAGGTTTTTTCCCCCTCTTCTTTCTCTTTAGAATGTGTCTGTATTAGTCTTTTTTTTTTTTTAAACAACACTATATTTTTATTGATTTCAGAGAGGAAGGGAGAAGGAGAGAGAGATAGAAACATCAATGAGAGAGAATCATTGATTGGCTGCCTCTTGCATGCCCCCTACTGGGGACTGAGCCCCCAACAGGGACATGTGCCCTGACTGGGAATTGAACCTTAACCTCCTGGTTCATAGGTCGATACTCAACTGCTGAGTCACACTGGCTGGGCTCTGTATTAGTCTTCTAGTAAATATGCAATGGAACATTATTCCTTCCTCAGTCAACACTCCTGCTGCCTTTGGTTAGATCATTTCTGTCTTTGGAAACAGGGCCATGCTTAAGCAAAGCTCTAATGTTCTGACCCCTGATCTACATACAGATTTATCTATAGTCAACCCTACTTTATTTTTCTTTCCAGACGTCCCCATCAAGTGGTACTGTGAGCGTATCCTTAAGAATTTCCCCTCCTCTCCAACCTTAAAAGACAGTTATGGAAAAAGCACACCACCAAACCAAACAAACAATAGCTAAACAATTCTATGGGCCAGAAATGGAAACATGTAGCAGTAAGCTGGGACCGCAGCATAGGCTTGCTGGGCTGTAGCTCCAGAAATAGGCAGAGTGAAGAGTGTGACTCCTGCTGCAGAATGAAAACCACAGTGGCCCACATGTGGTGGGGCACCCAGGCCAGCATCACTGTGTAACAACAAAGGCGAGGTGGACCCGCCCTGGCCATGAAAGGAGGTTGAAACAGCTCTGATCTTTGCTTGAAGCTGCGACTTTATAAAGCCGAGTCCCTGCAGGGGGCAGGAGGAAGTAGAGCAAGCCTAGCAACAAACAGGACCTGTTTGGCTCAGTAACTAGATCTAAAATAGCCCCATCACTCCGGGCTTGGAGCTGTCCCTCCAGGGTAAGACCAGGTTATGGAGTTGGGTGGTGGGTCTCCCTGGGGCTGAGTGGAGGCAACTGCGAAAGTTAGAACTGGAACTAACTAACATTACATTTTTCTTCTTCTCCTGACAGTCTTGAACATAAAGGTGCTCCTTAGCCTGGCCAGTGTGGGTCAGTGGTTGTGCATCAACCTATGAACCAGGAGGTCATGGTTTGATTCCTGGTATGGGCACATGCCCGGGTTGTGTGCTCAATCCCCAGTGTGGGGTGCACAGGAGGTGGCCGATCAATGATTCTCTCTAATCATTGATGTTTCTATCTCTATCTCTCTCTCCCTCTTCCTTCCTCTCTGAAATCAATAAAAAAAATATTTTTTTAAAAAGGTGCTCTTTAGATCAATCCCTGTTTCTCATCTTTCTTCCTGTGTTACTCTGTGTGTTTTTCCTACACGATTTGTTTTCTGTGGCTTCAACTTCTTCCTATAGACCAAAGACCTGAAAATATTAGTCACAAGAATAATTGCACAATTATATATCACTGTACCATGGTAGATGATACATGGACCACTGTAGCTTTTATTATTGCATAGTTTGCTAGGATAGTAAAGCTGTTTTCAGCCAACATGATGCATTACACTTGGTACAAACTGGCTTCCAAAGTCTCTCTTGACTTTCTACAACAAGCACTATGATGAATAAGCTGAAGAACCACCAAGTAGTCAAATGACATATTCATTATATTTTATAGAATTAATCTGACAAGCTCACCTTTCTTTACCAATGTGTTCCCTTCCTAAAATTGATTGTGAATTTTGAAAATTGCCTATAAGACTCTGACTTTAACTGACACACACCTACTCTGAGGATACTTCATCCTCAGAATTCAATGAAGGAGGCAGACCCAACTTCAAAGAGTTAATGTTTTGTTGAATGACCCAGAAAACAGCTTCAAGTCCCAGTAGAACAGGCCTTAACAATATACTGGACCATGTGTTTACTTGGAGCTAACTGAGAAAAAGGAATTTGGTTAGCGGATAGAGTTTTATATCAAATTGAATGAATAGCTGTTCTCTGGACTGTAACCAATAATCTGATGGCCTGGGAACCCGTGAAAGATGCTTCTTGTACCTTCCCAATTTCCCTCCTCCCTCCTTTTCTAACAGAACCCTGGTTTTGTTCAGGGTGGCATTGTGCTCAAGAAGGATTCCCAAGTAAGACCCATGGTCTAAGAAGCCAGTATGACCATGCTGTTCTCCGTTTTCTTTCTTTTTTTTTTTTTAAATATATTTTATTGATTTTTTTTACAGAGAGGAAGGGAGAGAGATAGAGAGTTAGAAACATCGATCAGCTGCCTCCTGCACACCTCCCACTGGGGATGTGCCCGCAACCAAGGTACATGCCCTTCACCGGAATCGAACCTGGGACCTTTCAGTCCGCAGGCCGACGCTCTATCCACTGAGCCAAACCGGTTTCGGCTGTTCTCCGATTTCATTTCACAGCCTCTCCCACTCTTCCTTAGGGTGGCTAAGTTCTAGTAAATAGGATGTAAACAGAAGTCTACTACGAGGAAGAGAGCTGTGGTTCGTGCTGCTCCTACATCTTTCCTTCTGCCTTGAACTTGATGTTTGACAATGTGGCAGCCATCTTGCAACCATAAGGCGAAGACCAAGGGAATCGTAGAATACCAGCCCTGACATCCATTGAGCTGAGCAAACGCCAGGAGGAGCCTACTACCACTTGACATGTTGTTAAGTGAGAAAAATAAACTTTCATCAACATACTGTTAGCTGTACACAGTTCTAACAAATATAGTATGGAGATAAGATAGCTGGCCTTGGCTGTGACTTTTTATCTACAAAATGCATCCTGGTTAAGCAGTCTGGAAACAAATCTATCTAAATCAGGGGTGGGCAACCCCTGGCACGCGTGCCAAACATGGCACGCCAGTAACTTTTGCTGGCACGCAAAACCCTCTCTTATAATCTCCCATTTACAATTTTTTTCTTAATATCGACTTTTTAATTTTTCAGATAAATTCAGTGTAGGTGCATCTTAGATAAATAAATAATTTTACATAACATGTATATATTAAAAAATAAATGTATTTTTCATCATCAAAAAAAAAAGATAGCTGGCTTCTATAATCTGTATTTGGAAAAACTAAACTGACTAGATCAATTCTAGGTTGGAATAAAAGAACATGTAAACCCACACTGGAGAAGAACATATGCTCATCGAAAAGAGAATAGGAAACATTTCCCTCAGAACTATGGCTAGAAGAGTTTTCAAATGGACATGCCAATCAACATGAACATATGAACCCTAATGATAATGATATCTTGATTGAATTAAATGAGTTTTTTAAATGTTTAAGTCACTATCTTTCACAGAAAAGTGTCATTTAGAATGGAGGAGCATATAATAACTAAAGAACTGAAGAGGGCATAGAGGGGATAAATGGTGTTGGGGTGGGGGGGTTGTGCGGGAAAGAATTGAACTGAATGTGAATGTCTTGGGCTGTCTTCCCAGCCACTTACTAACATCAGTAATTGGCTTGCTTATTAATTTAGTTTTCAAATAATTTAAGCTTACAGAAATGATGCAAGATTAGTACAAAGAATTTCCCTATACCCTTCACCTAGTTTCACTAATTTTTTTTTTAGTTTTACTAATTAACATTTTGCTACATTTGCTTTATCATTCTTTCTACTTAGAACGATAGATATAGATGTAAATATTTTTCTGAACTATTTGAAAGTAAACTTTAGATCTTATGGTTTATTTACCCTTAAATCATCCAGTTTATACTTCTAAAGAAGATGGAAATTCTTTTACATAACCACGGTACAGTTATCAAAATCAGGAAATAACATTGATAGAATATTATTATCTAAATCTATAGACCTTACTCTATTTTGGCAATTGTTCCAACAATGTGACAGATGGAAAGATAGATAGATAGATGATGTTTTGTATTTAGTTGTCATGAACCTGCTAATTTTATAATTAAAAACATGCCATATGCTTATTTTCTTAGATGACTATACACAAGTATAAAATAATAAATGCCACATTGAATCATATTCACTGTCCAGCTCATTATGTTGGGAATTGAGGGAGATAATTTGCAAGAGTATGGATATTGTCCTTAATGTAAGCTTTAAATTTGCACTGAAGTTTTAAACATATTTATTTAAATAGGCAAATAATTTCACAAGTTTCTTTAGAAAAAATTTTTTTTATTAAGTTATTACATGTGTCCTTATCCCCACATTACCCCCATCCCTCCAACTCATGCCCTCACCCCCCTGTTGTCTGTGTCCATTGGTTAGGCCTATATGCTTGCATATAAGTCCTTTGGTTGATCTCAAAAGCATCAACCTCTTCCTGGACTTTTTAAAAAAAAATCCATTTCTCCTTTCTCAGAAGCAAATGTATGAACTATTTTAGCTGATTGTGTTCTCTTCCTTTTGCTAAGATATATACTATTTTTTATGTGTAGGTTTTTAGCCAATGAATAGCACATTATTCAAGAATGGAATGTTTAAAAATTAATGGACTTTACCCAACAAGTTTCAGCAGAATTAGCTAGAAAACATTTTTACTCGGCCAAAAGAAGTACCTTTCATTATTAATACAGAACCACAGGGCATAGTGAGACATCAGAGGCTCAATCATCTAAAAAGAATTCCTAGGGAAACAAAAAAACTTTCCATTTCGTTCTGTAACTGCTCTGCAGTGAGAGGAAGCATTCTTTCTTTTTTGGCATGCTCTCTTTTCTCTCCACCTCAGGACATATGGACAGATGCTCTGGCTGCTTTACAGACAGGCTAAAAGTTCTTGCTGTGGTTGATCAAAGTTGGAATGCCTGAGGAAATTACTCAACTTAGACAGCCCGGAATTATATCTAGCCAAATCGTTACAGTGCTCTACTTTTCCCATGTGTTAAAGTAATGTTTTAGCTATCCTGGGTGTAAGTTGAGAGAACATTGGTTTGCATCACATTCTGTGAACACTTGAATCAAATATAGTGTGTTGAATGCCCAGCTTTAGTATCTGTGACAGTTCATTTTTGTTAGCTGTTCAGTTACACAAAAGACAATATACTTTATGTTAAAAAACTAAACCCCACATACAACAGCATATGTATTAGGAACTAAGGCTGTTATGATCTCCTCGATGCATCCACGCTTCCCTGGAAATGTCAGAATAAATGCCGCCAATGTTGATATTTGCTCATTAGAGCATTTGTTGATCTGGCATGCAATCCTCTGTCAACAAATGGAACCTCATTTGCTCTAATTTATTATTAAAATTTTTTAATAAAACAGCACTGCACATCTGTCCTTACCCCTCTTCTATTGATCTGCCTAATTTGCAAATAAACATATAAATAGTTAAGTAGAAAAGGACATCATAGCAGTGTATGTTCATGTTTTTTAAATTAAAAGTCACAGAATCGCAGCACAGAGAGTTACACAAATCTCTAAAATAAAATATTGGCTTCAATAGACTTGCACATCTGAAATAGTTTTAAACTTTGTTTTAGTTGGATTCTTTATGATGTCCGGGAAGAGGTTAGCACATAGGGTACCTGAGATTGTTCTTTCCACATGAACTGCAGGAGAAAAGACAAATGCAGCTGTTTCTCCAGGAAAGCCAAAATTGGCATCCACTTACACTTCCTGTCAACCTAAATAATTACACCTTTCAACCATGATGACAATAATATGGAAATATCACTGAAATAAATCACAACCACACCCCTAACAGACCATGAACTTATCTTAAACCATCCTTCTATCAAAATGTGAGGTGAAGACAGGATCAGGATTGGGGAGGAAAGAAGGGTAGTACTAACTTATATGTAGTAATTTATAACTATGCTTCTTTTTATTAGAAGGAACTCCACCCCTCTGTAATATGTTAACATCTGCACATACTCCAAGAAAGGAAGATGTAAAGAAGTTCCTCACTCTGTGTTTTCTGAGAAAACAAATGCATTAAAGTGTTGGTGCCCTGTGTTATGGATATGCATGTCAGGGACTGTCAGGAAATGAATACCCCATGCAGAAGGCTGGACCCACACAATGACTGCCAGTGAAAACGCCCAGCAGTGGGAATGGCCAAAGCACTCTTGTCACCTGGGGCACCTAGGATTCAATGTTAAGTTGCTTGCTCAGCTCTAGTGAGATGCAATCCCTCATTCTTCTGACAGTAGATAAAGCCTGCTACCCACATAAAAGTCAGGTGATAGAATGAATGAAAAAAATTAAGCAACGTTTTGTTCTTCTTCAAAGCAGGGTTTAGAATATGCTCTTGATGGGATTCCTAAAAATTATGTCTCTTAACTTTCTTCCTCATTTCTTTCCAGATTCTGAATAAAGGTCTGAGTAGGACAGACAGATACAAACTTAAAGTTAAAAGGCAGTCTTTCAGATTGACCTTCAAAATATTAGCCTACTTTGCTGAACACAGAAAAATCTTCTTAACCTAGCTCTTCATTACTAAAAGCAACAACACCCCAGTAGATGTTAGATTATAACATTTTATGACCCAAATGATGTAGATCCAAACACACACACACACATGCACACACATTCAATAGTCACACTATAAATCCAAGGGTCAATAAATCTAATATCCCTATTAATATAGGAAAGAAAGACATTGTGCACTCAGTCTGAAAGTCTAAATTGCCAAAATACAGGATTACCATCAAACCCACCAAATGACCAAATGTAACTTTAAATGGCTCAAAGCTGAATTCCAAATGTAATATATTTTTGAGAGTAACAGCTCCCAGAGCTAAACATGGACTCCTATATGAAGCGACATGCTCCTTAGGAACTGCCAAGTCTGGACTTGGACCTGTCTTCTACCAGATTCAGCCAATAGTAATACATTGAATCAGGTCCATGTAAATCATCAAGAAATGGATAGCAAAGGGGGGGAGATTTTTTCATCTTCCCATCAGTACAAAATAAAATGTAACATGCTCTGTATTAAAGTGTTTTGACCTGGTAAAAAACTAATACAATGCACAGCTTTAATGCAGTGTGAAATTCATCCAGAATGTAATTGTTGATTCATTTTTCTTTTTATTCTAAAAAAAAAAAAAGGAAAAAAAGCGCTGCTTTTCAACTGAGTATGAGCGTTGTGCTAGAGATCATGTTTAATTTTTAAGGTGTTAGACAAAGAACAGATATACCCAATGTATAAACACCAACAGTAAGTTCCTCTTCTTACCAAAGATAAGAATCAGTATCTGGATTCAAAAAAGTATTGTTGTTTTTTTGTTAATCCTCAAAATTTTATTAGGAGTTCCTTCTAATAAAAAGAAGCATAGGTATAAATTACTACTTACAAGTTAGTACTACCCCTTTTTCCTCCCCAATCCTGACAGGAAGTGTAAGTGGATGCCTCTCAAGCATATTTTTCCATTGATCTCTAGGGAGAGTGGAAGAGAGAGTCCTACATGAGGCCAGGGAGGAGCTTGCAACCAAGGTATGTGCCCTTGCCCTTGACTGGAATTGAACCCAGGACCCTGTGGTCCACAGGCCGATGCTCTATCTACCGAGCCAAACCGGCTAGGGCCAAAATAGTATTTTAACAGAGAATGTAACTTTTACTGTCCCAGACTCTCTGGGCCCTACCTGGTGCTTCTTTGTTTGCACATGACCACCCAGAGCCAGTCTTCTAATTAAATTAATGTTCTAGCAGCAGAGTAAGCAAACACATGCAGCTCTTTGACACATTGTCCTTGGTCAGAGGTAGACATTCTTGGGAGAGGTGATTTTTCCTGCCTCCTCCCAGGACATGGTTGCTTGGCTGGAGGCAACTCTATGAAGTGTAACTGTGTGTGTACACCTCAAAAAAGAAAACAGAAAATGTTTTGTATAAACAGCTGGAAAGCATAGACATACTAAAGCACCACTGGAAATACTGCTGAACACAAAGGCAAAAGAGAATATTTGACTGAAATAATCAATGACATCAGAGTGAAAAAAAAGTAAAAAGAGCATCTAAAGTCAGAACTCCAATTTCATGCCACAAAAACATTGTAAGTACTACAAAGGATAAAAGGTAAAACTCCTTGCTTCACACACAGAAAAAACTGGACCTCGTCCATTAACAGAGAATAAAAGGTATTATCAATAGAAGAGAAAAGATTAGACTTTCAATGGTAGTAGGTCTAAATTTAGAGTCATTAGCCACATTATGGTTAATGGCACTTGTGTGCATGTGAGCTAAAGGCATCAAAGCTTTCAAATGTGTCCAGCCCCATGAGGACGGGGAGGGGAGGAGAAAGCAAGGAACCACTGAAATACTCAGCTACCCTCTGCTTATGAAAGGCTGGTATCTGCAAAACAAAAGCTGTGCGGAAGAATGAAGATGCTCATTTATTTAAATAATGTTTAATCTCCCAAACAAACAGAAATGACTGTGAAGAAGATGTTCCTATTTTTTCTGCAATAAAACCCAAACAATGAAGTAGAGTAGGGAGCAAGGTGTAATGAAGCATCTACTCACAAAGAAACCCCATCTGGGAACTTGTTACAGGTTAGGTGAGAGAAAGCGGGTTAGGTCCGTCAGCCCTTCCCAGTGTGTCTTTCTCTCTAGATATGGCCATATTCCAGCAGCAAGCCACACCATCTCCATGACCGCTAGTCGCTGATTTTTTTGGTGTTTACCTTCATATCTCTGAATAACCTGCCTTTATTATTAATTTTTTTTAGCAGCTATTATACATAATCTATTGATTCCCTGCTATGGAAGTTGCTACGGCAGATGAGAACACACCCATGTACATATCCAACCTCCCAATAGAGTAATATTATAATTTTGGTTTGATTAATATTTGTAGTTAATATGATTATTGCTATAAAATGCTATCAGTAGCTGATATTCTATGATGACTTGTCCTTTCCTGTTTTTTGCTTTTCTTGGACTTAATAATAACCTTGCTTTTCACGTTTGCTATTTTTTCTATGTATGTGTTGCTAGTTCAAGGCGAAATTCCTCCAGCTGTCTAAGTCTCTTTTTAGTATATTGCCATGTATTAAGTCCTTTTATCAATTCATCTTCTTGACAAAAATCTCCACCCCCCACACCAGCCCTCTGACCTTCTCTGATCTGGATCTGTTACCTCCCTCTTTCTGGGGACCACTGTCATTCAGGCATCTCTGGATCTTAGTAAAATATGTTGAAGATGAAAAAGACAACAAAGAGACATTGTATTTACATTGTCTTTATGTCTTTTCAATAGTATCTTGTTTCTAGAAATGCTTTAAATTAAAAAATGTGACTTAGCTGGAGTTGTTTGGGATGGAGAGAGAAGTCACTATCTGTAACAGTAGAGAAAATGTCAAAGTTTAACTGCTGTTTTCAAGTCTAACAGTGACTGCAGACTAAATTATGAACATGGAGTTGAATGAAGTCTTTTCAAGCTTACAATGAGTCTGCTTTAGTCTCACTGATGTTTTTCTGAAAGATTTTTTTTCCCCTGTATGCTAGTTAGATGTTCCTCCAACTTAGCCTTATTTAATCCTCTACTCAAAAACAGTTCTACCAAGTATTGCCTAATGGTTGAATTTTAAATTAAAAAATAAAAATTTTATTGCTGTTATTAATATAAAATTAATATATTTTTATTGTGTGAAATAGAAAAATGCAAAAAAATAGAAAGGAGAATGATAATTGCCCCAATCTAATTACCCAGAGACAACCGAATTTGTCACTTTGGAGTTTTGTTTTCTAAAAATATACTTTAAAAATATGTTTTTTACAGTAATAATAATATATTGTAGTAAAATTGTTTTTTTGGAATCTCTGGTGCGATGTAAAATGCTTATAATGGTAAGTAAAAAAATCAAGATGCATGGTATAATTGCAACTCTTCTATTTGGACTGTGCAGATATCATTTATATTAGCACCTCCAAAAATGAAATACTTGGATATAAATCTAACAAAGTATGTATACAACCTATATGAGGAAAACAACAAAACTCTAATGAATAAAATAAATAGAGCTAGTCTATGTTCATGTACAGGAAGTCTCAATATATCAGTTCTTCCCAACTTGATCTATAGATTTAATGCTACCCCTATCAAAATTTTAGCAAGCCATTTGTCAGTATCAATAAACTGATTCTACACTTTATGGAGAGGCATCACAATATTGAAGAAGATGAAAAAAGTTGGAGGCCTGATGCTACCCAACTTCAAGACTTACTACAAACCTATATATAAAGCATGACAGTATGGTATCAATAAAAGAATAGACAAATAGATCAATGGAATAGAATAGAAAGCCCAGAAATAGACACAGATAAATATAGCCAACTGATCTTCGGCAAAGGAGCAAAGGCAATAGTCTTCAACGACTAGCGGTGGAAAAACTGGACATTGATATGCAAAAAAGTGAATTTAGACACAAAATTAACTCGAAATGGATCATAGACCTAAACGTAAAATGCAAAATTACAACCCTCCTAGAAGATAACAGAGGAGAAAACCTAGGTGACCTTGGGTAAAGTGATGACTTTCTATAGGGTGTCCCAAAATTCACGCAAGATTTTCAATTCAATTCAATTCAATTGCAAATCTTGCGTGAATTTTGGGACACCATATAGATACAACAACAAATGTACAATTTATGAGAGAAGTAATTGATAACTGAAATTTATTAAAATAAAAAACTTACATTCTGCAACAGACAATGTCAAGAAAACGAAAAACAAATGTAGACTTGGGAGAAAATGTGTGTAAAGGTACATCTAGCAAATGACTGCTATCCCCAAATACACAAAGAACCCCCAAAACTCAACAATAAGAAAACAAAAAATTCGATTTAAAGATGGGCCAGAGACCTAACCAAACACTCACCAAGGAAGATATACAGATGACAGACAAGCATATGAAAAGATGATCCACATCCCATGCCATCAGGAAAATGCAAATTAAAACAACAAAGAGACACCACTACACATGTATCAGAATGGTCAAATCCACAACACCAAAGGCTGGTGAGGGTGTGGAGCAACAGGAATTCTGATAACATTACTCGTGGAAATGAAAAATGGAACAGCCACTTTGGAAGATAGTTTGGTGGTTTCTTACAAAACAAAACATACTCTTACTATATGATCCAGTAGTCATGCTCATCAGTATTTACCGAAAGATGTGAAAAATTTATGTTCACACAACACCTGCACACAGATGTTTATAGCGGCTTTATTCGTAACTTATAAATCTTGGAAGTAGCCAAAATGTCCTTCAGTAGGTGAATGGGTAAATAGACTGTGGCACATCCAGACAATGGAATGTTATTCAGTTAAAAAGAAATGAGCTGTCAAACTGTAAAAAAACACGAAGGAACCATAAAAATGCCTATTACTAAGTGAAAGAAGCCAATCTGATAAGGCTGTATATTATATGACTCCAACTATATGACTTTCTGGAAAAGGCAAAACTACAGAAACGGTAAAAAGTTCAGTGGTTGTCAAAGGTTGGGAAAGAAGGAGTGAATAGTTCACAGATTTTCAGGGCAAATACTTTGTGTAATGCTATAATGCTGGATATATGTCACTATTCATTTGTCCAAAGCCCTAGAACATATAACACCAAGAGTGATTGATATGTAAACTATGAACTTTGGGTGATTATGTATCAACATAGACTCATCAGTTGTAACTGATGGGGGATGTTGAAATGCAAGTGTGGGAGTCGGGGTATAGGGAAAAGGTCTGTTCCCCTCAATTTTGATGTCAACCTAAACTTCTCTAAAAAATTATCTTACTTTAAAAAAAGGCTCAAGCGAAAACTTGATTTGACCACACTGAGCCAATCAAGTGTGCCTGGAAGGCGGGACACTGTGAGTGGTCCATCTGGAGTCAGGTTCCTGATTCTAAATGAACAAGCTGTGACTGGGTTTGTGGAGTAAATGGGGGAGCAAGACCATGAAGTAGACACATAGTCACGAGGACCTACTTCTCAGAATGTTTTCAAAAGTGGGGCGATATCTGAAGGTTCCTTAAGAGTGGTCTACTACACATGAATTTAACAGGATATGTGGTGTGACTTGTTACCTGCCCCAAATTTATTAAACTTCATATGCTACCTCTTCATGAAAATATTTTAGGATTTGGATGGTTATGTTCACTTTATCTACATTGTTTATGATTTTAAAGTCTTAGAAAATATTCTCTTTCATTCTTTACCTTACCAAATGGTATGGCTCTTGATCTTTTAGGCAGCAGCGTGGTCATTTAAAATGCTTTTTCCTGGCCGTAGCTGGTTTGGCTCAGTGGAAACAGCGTCAGTCTGCAGACTGAAGGGTCCCGGGTTTGGGCCCTGGTGGGGTCTCGTGCAGGAGGCAACCAATTGATGTGCTTCTCTCACACTGATATTTCTGTCTTTCACTCTCTCTAAAAATCAATGAAAAAAATACCCTTGGGTGAGGATGAAAAAACAATAATAAAAAATAAAATAAAATGCTTTTTCCTGGACCGTGTCCAACTCCTTTTTAGGGTTTGAAGCCCATACTTTGGTATAACGTTGATAATATTTTCTATTGGTCATCTATATTGTTTTGTTAGCATTTTTAGATCAAGTTGTTCATTCAAGGAACAACCAACTCAATAGTCTGTTTCTCAAGTTGGTGTTGAAGGATTGTGTGTGCGTACGTGTGTGCTATTGCCAGCTGTAAGTTGGATAATAATCTATGCGTACAGTGATGTTCGAAGGTGGTGGGGTGTATAGTTATTTCGATATATAAGTAGCTTAGATTACTTTTGCCAAAACTTACTTTTGATATTGAAATTCTTGTATGAGTTTTCAGGCCATGTCACACAGCCCCAGAAAATTTGTTTATTGTTTATATCAGTTCACCCAAACATTTTGTTACATTCAAGAACTTAATGTTTCCTGCAAGGCAGGGCATTTCAACATGCAATGTATTCCTTCAGTAATTTATCAGAACAGCAAATAAAACTTCTTAGAACTGGGCTCTAGAAAATCCTAGAGTTTTTCTTTTCTTTCTGGAGAAGTGATCATCTGTCTCTATTATTTGTTTTTTTATCTCTAAGTCATGTCTATATCCATGACATGAATAGTCTAGTCTCAAGACAATCAAACAGAAATAATATAGCGAGTTCAGTTTTAATTTATGTGCTTGGATATGTATAGTAATGATAAAAGGTGTGCAAATGCATGTCATATGATCTGAGGAGCTATAAAAATGTTAGGGGTTCTTTTTGCCTTAGGACAACGGAATAAAAATAGTTAATGACAGCTGATTAGGGTTTAAGCTTTCATAGTTATGTCCTTAGAAATCTGAACATGTTAATGTGTTGGCAAAAGCTAATATTATAATTTGATGGGGTAGATTAATAAATGTTGCTAATTATGATATGATAATGAAACAAAATTTAATGGGTGGCTATGTTGGTTCATGTAAAACTTAGAAGAAATTAAATTATCTGGTAAGTGAGTATCTTGGCCTTCTTTTGTGGAGTAGTACTTCAATTTAAAGTAACAAATGTCCGCATCATAATCAGGTTTTGTTTTGGAATTATAAAATAATTGCATAATATATCTAATGAGAAGTTGGGAACATAATTCAGAACAGTCCTAGGGGGGAAAGAAGGAGACATTCGTAATATTCTTTGTAATAATTTAAGCAATAAAAAAACCCAAAACAAAAAAAATAGAACAGTCCTATGTATGGCTCAATAGGTCAGTGGTTTTAAACAGACAAAAATAAAATTTAAAATTGTATTTATAGCTACGTGTCATGATACCAAAATATTATAGGTTTTTTGAAGATACTGTGCCAGGTGATTTGCTTGGGGACAGTGGCCAAATAGATTATATGGCATCAGTGTCTTTCAAATCCAGTTATAAAAAGAAGTTAATTGCTGGTTAAGTATGGAATGGGCAGAGGATTAACTTGCAGTATTTTTTGGTGAATTTTAGTATTAGTGGTGTTTGTGAGTCATTATGTTGTGGTTGGAGTTTCTGCTTTGGAGTTAGGCAAACATGGTTCCTGGCCCAGCCCTACTTCATAGTAGTCATGTGACCTTAGACAAGTTATTTAACTTCTCCAAGCCTCAGTTCCCTCATCAGTCAAAATGGGGGTAATAATAGAATTATTACTTTCATAGAGTTGCATGAAAAAGTGCTTAACTCAATATCTGGTACATAGTAGATGCTACATAAATAATTTCTCTTCTTCCTCCTCTGTGTCTTTATTGCTATTATTTTATTTTTATTATTTCCTATTTCTTCTTTTTTGTTTCTCACCAAATTTGGCACTACCTAAATAAGCATTAGGGATTTATGAAGCTGTAGTTGTTGAATTCTTAAGAGATACTGGGGGTAGTACAAGAAATTCATCGCATGCCCCTTGGAAAGATTTGAGACACAAAAGACAAGGAAAGTAGGAGAACAACAGGTACTGCATTTGGATGGATTTCCTCCAAAGATGTGAGGGATGTCTCCGACAGTACTTTTCTTTCCTATTTGGTGTATGCTGCGGTGTGAGACTGTTTCATGCTGTCAAACGATGGAACCAGGCTTAAAAGAACCAGTGATGCTGGGTCACAGACCTCATAGCTATAACCTTCTTTATCTTTACAAATCAATGTCATATGTGAGACCAGAAATGGGGCTGTAGACTGACCAGAATTTTTGCAAGTCAAAATTTGTTTTTAATAAACCATGTATAAAGCACAATGGAAAGTGCTAGAAAGCTGGAAAAGAGAAACCTGAATCCAGTCCCAGTTCTGTTAGAGATCAGTGTGACCTTGAGCAACAAGCTTAAACTCTGCATCTTTGTTTCTGTGATTGTACAACAATGTGTTTCAACTCAGATGACCTCAAAGAACTCAAATGCTTTCTAATTCTATATTTTCTAAGATCCTGAAACAATTATACTAAACTAATGTCTAATTCTTTCCTAGTTCAAGGTTGACTTGTTATAAGAACAGAAATAAGAAGGAAAACCTTGGGAATAGCACAGGACTCAAATTTAGGGTCCTAATGCATGTTCTGATTTCCCAAGCTGTGTGATCTTGGGAAATCTCTTTGCCCAATGTATCTTAACCCTTGGCCCACACTTTTCAATTAATCTGGAGGATTTTAAAAACACTCATGTTTGCCAAGCCAGTGTGGCCCAGCGGTTGAGCGTTGACCTATAAACCAGGAGGTCACGGTTTGATTCCCGGTCAGGGCACGTGCCCGGGTTTCAGGCTCTGATCCCCAGTGTGGGGCGTGCAGGAGGCAGCCGATCAACGGTTCTCTCTCATCATTGATGTTTCTATCTCTCCCTCTCCCTTCCTCTCTGAAATAAAAAATGTACAGCTAGGAATGTTCCAAAACCAGTGAGCTTTAGTGTCCTTGCATCCCAGATGGAGCTCCTAAAAAGAATAGTAATAACTGCCCTCTCTGTGTCACTGAGTTGAGGATCAAATAAAATAAAACAGATAAAAGTACTTTACAATATGTAAATGCACAGTGATTATTAAAGTAAGCATTACTAAAGGGCTTAGCTATTGTTATCATGCAAATGGCAGGGATTAGCATTAGTGTATTAATTCTGTTGCTGGAGTTCTAACCTTCTCAGATAAAATTCACTTGCTGTATATGGCAATTTACTTCTGCAGAGACTCCCAGTGCTGCTCTGTGACCCAGTGAGGGCTTAATAACTACATGTTGACTCAGTGATTATTCCTAATAAACACAATCCTTCAAGTTTTTCCCAGCATGTATCATCACCACAAATCATCCTGACATACCTGTTTATCCCTTTGTGCCACAGCTTGTAAACGCATCAAACTGTGGGATAAACTCTCCTAATGTTTAGGTAGTGGGGGAAAAATCAACTATTTCTCAAATTTATCTTATTCCATCAGGAATTCCTAATTAACCTTCATCTAACATAGTATCTTTTAAGAACTTAATTTATCTTCTTTCTATCTGACTTATCTCACTTAGTATAATAACCTCTAGATCCATCCACATGGTCACAAATGGTAAGATTTTATTCTTTCTTATGGCTGAGTAATATTCCATTGTATATATGTACCTCATATTCTTTATCCAATCATCTACCAATGGACACTTAGGTTGTTTCCATATCTTGGCTATTGTAAATAATGATGCAATAAACACAGGGATGCATATATCTTTTCAAAGTAGTGTTTTGGATTTCCTTGGATAAATACTCAGAAGTGAGATTGGTGGGTCGTATGGTTTCACTTATATGTGGAATGTGTAAAATAAATGAGCAATCAAAACAGAAACAAACTCATAGATACAGAGAACAATCTGATAGTTGCCAGATGGGAGGGAGGTTGGGGGCTGGGCGAAAAGGTGGAGGGATTAAAAAGTACAAATTGGCAGTTACAAAATACTCATGGGGATGTAAAGTACAGCTGAGGGAATACAGTCAATAATATTGTAATAACTATGTATGGTGTCAGGTGGGCACTAGACTTATATGGGAGATGACTTCATAAATTATATAAATGTCCAATCACTATGCTATACACATATAATATTGAATGTCAACTGTAATTGAAAAATAAAAAATATTTTAAGAGAAATTAATTTATGATATTCATAAAATTGAATGTCAACTGTAATTGAAAAATAAAAAATATTTTAAGAGATACATTAATTTTAGGTTTCTCCAGTGGTTATCTTTCTTCAGATATTTTCAGGCTTTGACGCTTTGGTACATTTTTGTCTGTTCAACTATTCTACTAGGAATATCAGTGACCATTGCAGTTTGGATAATAGATACTTGTTATTTTCCCAGTAGAGTTGGAATAAGTCACACCTTGACTTCTGAAATTGGCCCACTGCGGTCTATCCTTCAGGATGAGCAGAGGGGTATTTAACACAGACTTTTAGACGTATTTTTCATGAACTCAAAGCTTGCCTGAAACATCTCTGTGTCTGGGGAGTGTACTTGCTGTCACGAGGCTGCTCTTCAGGACTGAGTGTGAGGAATCCAGGCCGATGACCGATGGTGACAAGCACCAACAAGAGTTGTCACTACAAGTGTTACTCCATCCTCTGAACTCTTAGGATTTGCATCCATTCAGCATCTCCATGCTCACCGGAAGACACATCTTGGCAAAAGAAAAAGAAGAAAAAAAACCCCATGCTGGGATCTTTTCAGTATCTGCATTTTTTTGGCAAATGATTTCTGACATTTCCATTGTCAAGTCTGGGAATTACCTCTAAAAGAAGAACTGCTTCTTTCCTTAGGAGTCCCTTGAAGTAATGAACATCTATCAAGAATTAAGCAACTACTACTTATTCATTAAACAAATAGTTAAATTTCAGTGAAGAACTGGCTCTTTTAGAATTAGACATGCAGACGGTTGCACATACTTTTCTGCTCATAACCATAGGAGATAATGCAGTTGATGAAAGATTTTAAATATATATCTGTACACACACATATAGAGTTACATTTATATATATGTAGTTAATATGGTAGGTTTACAAATGAGGGCCTGATTTTTACATTTTTTCAAGGGTTGTTAAAAAAAAAAAAAGCTAAAGAATTTATGTGTTAGAGACAACAGGGCACACAAGGACTAAAATATTTATTATCTGGCCCTTTATAGAACATGGCTGCTGACCCCTGAACCATGTGGAAAGTACCAATAATAGAGCTCACTCAGTTTTTACTTTCACCAGGAAGGAGTATACTGTCTTCTTTCCTCGGAGGGGTTAACTTCCACTTGTAATATCAGTCTTCACAGCCATTCTTAAAAGAGAATGAGAAGCCTCGGATAGCTGACTCTGAAATGGAATTCTCTGCCCCCAGCCACTCTGTTGTAGCTGCTCTTGAATCAGAGCTGCCACCCTCGGCCCCTGTGGGTGCTATTGCTCTCATTCTCCCAGACGGCTCCCCGGCACCATGGCCAGCCACCGCTTTGCTGCACATCTTCTTTGACCTTGGCTTTCTGGCCAAGTGATGATTGCGCTCTAATTGCTCTTGGGAATCTGCTGTGCTACATTGCCCTAATTTTCACTTGCTTTCACACTGTAGGGCCCCTCTTCTGTATCCCTTTCTCTACCTTCTCGCCCAGAATCTTGGCTCTGTTGAGGCAGGTGCCTTCCAAATGTAATATTCCTACCCTTACTCTTCAATTGCTCTCGTCTAGGCCCAGTTTTCCTGCTGGTTTCAAAGCAGGTCCAGTTCTGTGCCCTGCGTCAGATTATAACAAAGAGAGGATTTCTGGTGGCCTTCACCAGGCCAATCGAGGCATTTTTGTAAGCAGTATTTACCCAATGGTAAGTCCATTCTAAACGACTTTAATGAGAATATTACTAAATCTACTGAATATGTCACTTAAAGAATATTTACTTCTGTGTTTAACCTCCTGGTAAATATATGGCTTAAGGACTAAACTTCCGGTAAAATTTTCCGAGCGATTCCGCCTCTTCTGACTCACTAACTCATTTACTGACACATCATCTTGCCCTCAGGCATGACTACAATCACTAAAATTCTGTAAATAAATGCAGTCTTTTTATTATAGCGCAGAGGACAACATCCTTCTTTGTAAACACACCCACGTGGAAATTCAGCTTTTAACTGGTGGGTGGTCAGTTGGTTCAGGCTGACTCATAGCTTGAATTTTTGGAATAGGCTTCGAGAGGTTACCCCTCAATTGCAATAGATGCCTTTCAAATAACTTTGTATCTGGGCATCTTCTGCCTTTCATTTCCTTCTCCCTTCTCATTTCTTGTACACTTCCCTTCTCCCAAGCCCCTCTTCAATATTATATCATTATCTCAACTATAAACTGGGAACACCCAGCCAAGATACACTTGCCACCCCCAAGAACACTGACCTACTAGTAGGAACTACAGGGAGGTGGGGGTGTTCATTCATTCATGACATATTTTCTGACACCCTTCTTTGTGCTACAAACACCACGCTTGGTTCTAGGGAAACAATATTGAGCCAAAAGGAAAATGTTGCTGCCTTCATTTGGGGGAGGGCGGCATCCATCACAGGTTTTTATGAATAATAAATGTGTAATAAACTAATATCCTAGCTCTGATATAGAGAGGAAGAACTCATATTAGTGTTTAGCTCCCTAACAGCTGTGATCTCTGATCCCCGTCTGTCTGTATTTCTCTCTCTCCCCCTCTCTCCCTCCCTTCCTCTCCCTCTCCCTCTTTGTTAAGTCGGGATGGAGAAAATGGCTAACAACACCAAGCCCTGCCATTGCTACCGTGCTTTATGCCAGTGGAATTCTTGATTCCCCCAACGTAGGTGCTACAATCTCCATTTTAGATACCAATAATGGAGTAAGACAACGTTGTTGTTACTCAGACTGTCATTGGAAGGGGGAATACATGCATGTTTGCATTATGGAGCCTAGAGACAGAAATATGCCACAGTCCCTCATTTGAAACCATCAGATTTAGTTAAGGCTGCTAACCCACCTAAACCAGGGACTCTGGATTTACCGGGACTGGATCTCAGAATTAGAGATGCATGCATGCCACATGGTGAAAAAACGATGCATTTCCTAAGCTAGGTGCCACACACTCGGTCTCTAATCTCCGTTTTTTTCTTCCCCGCCAGAAATTTCTAAATCCCTGACGAATACGCCCAGTCATACTTTCTGAACTTTTGAGCAAACATCTTTAGCTTCTGATTGCCCGCAGAGCCCCCAGGCACAGGCCCGGGAACAGAGGCCTGGGAGGAGCGCTCCCCCGCCCCCCCCCCCTCCTCCTTGCACCAGGGATCCCTGCGAGGGGCTCTGGCTGCGGGGGGAGGCCGCTCAGCGTCAGTAGCCACCAGCCTGCCACCCCTGAACGTGCTTCCCAGCCCTGGCTGCACCCGCGGCGCCAGCTGAACGAGGAGCCGCATTCTATTTTACATCCCCGCTGCAATCCTTTATAGTTCTTTGCAGGAAGGGCATGAAGAAAGGATTAAGAAAGCAATGCTTGGTCTTAGGTTTTTCTTGGAGGAGGGAGTTGGACTAGAGAGGTATGGGGTCGTGGAGAAGGCAGGTCGATTTCTCTGCGGATCATCCTCGCCTCGGGCCTGGAAGCCTCATTCTTCCCTCCGGCTCACCCCCCGCTGACAGCGCCCCCGCCCCCACCGCTAGAGGTGCCGCTGTCCCCTCGGAGGCGGCCGGGTTGGGCTGCTGCATCGCTCCGCTGCTTTTCTTTCCCTCGCCCTCGCCCCGCCCAGCCGAGCATGCGCAGTGCGTCCCGTGCCAGGCAACAGCATCAGCACCAGCATCAGGACCCGAAGCCGCGCTCGCTCGGCGCGCCCCCGAGGGCAGGGAGCAGGCCCGCCGCGCGTGCCCGCCGCTCGCTCCCGCGGCTCCGCATCCTCAGCCCCAGCGGCAGCCCCCGCAGTCGCCGGAGCGGCCGCGCCCGCCGCGGGGAGGGAGGAGCATCTGGGGAGGTTCCAAGTTGGCGGAGCCACTGGGACCCCCCCAGACTCTTCAGCGGCGGCTCGGGGCGGGCCTGAGACACGAGCAGGGCAGGGGGCACCGCCTCGTCCCTAGTCCCCGAGCCCCGAGCCCTGACCCCTGCCCGCGGCCGCACCATGCGCGCCGAGCCGGCGTGACCGGCTCCGCCCGCAGCCTCCCCGCAGCCGAGTCCGGCGCTCTCCCCGGTCATAGCGAGCGGCGCCCCGGAGCTATGAGCCATGAACCCGCCCGGCAGCAGCTCCCGGCGGCCGCCCCTAGCGGGCTGCAGCTTCCCGCGAGCCTCCAGCGACCCCCGCGGCGGCGGCCCCGGCCCCGCCGGCCCGGCGCCTGCCCGCGCCCTGGCCCGCGCGCCTCCTTGCCGCCTGCTCGTCCTTCTCCTGCTGCCTCCTCTCGCCGCCTCGTCCTGGCCCCGAGCCTGGGGGGCTGCTGCACCCAGCGGTGGGTATGGCCCCGGTGCCCTTTGCATTGCCTGGCCTGCGGGGCCCTGCAAAGGAAAGAAAGGACGCTCGGGTCCGTGCGCTCCAGACACGTCCCGGCTCGGCCTTTCCGCACCTCCCTGCCTGCCCTTCTACCTTTCTCATTCTTAGACCCCACTTATTCCACTGCACTTTTCGAAGTTCATTTGCGTTGCATTCACCAAAAACCCATTCCGATTCCTGTCGGTTCCACGGGAAGGTATCCAGTGGGTGCTGTGCCCCTCTGTGCCCCTTGGCTGAGGGGAGCCCGGTGGCTGGGGAATGCAACGAGGGAGCAAGTTGCTTCTTGGGTGGTGGAGCCTGACTGGGAATGCGGAAGGGTGTGATGGCGATAGTGGTAATGGGTTGTTTCCTCAAAGTCCCCTCTGGGTGTATTCCCTGCTGCTGGACTAAAAGTGGGGAAGAGAAACTTTGGAGATAGAAACCGTTGGTTTGTAATTTCTCAAAATGCTTGTCATTATCATGAACAATTCAGATAATATAATGTTCAATACAATCGGAAATCAGTGGAAGCAGAAAGATGGCCTTGGCAGGAGCATGAGAAGGAATTGGAAAGCTGCCAGCGCCTGCATCCCTCTATGGCAAAGGAGTTTTGCTCATCTCAAAGTTAGAAGAAAAGGGAATTGTCCTTTTTGTTAAACGAGTCAGTTCACATGAACTCAGCTCTAGAGTTAACTTAGGAGCATCCTTAGCTCTTAGGTGGGAAACTCCGAGTGAGAATCCCTTTGAGCTTCTGTGGACTCAGAGAAGGGTCACAGCCCATCCCCCCACCTCCCCATACATAGAAGTCTAGATTTGAGACTGGTTAGAACTATACATACAAAACATAAAGCAAAATCAACAGCACATGGTTCTATAAGCCTTATTGGTTGTTAAACTTATCCAGGCCACTTCACTGTTGCCATAACTTGCTTTCCTGTGTGTCCACTTCTCACGTGCTTATCAATAGGAAACTTTATTTTTGCCATTAATGGAAAAAATGCACTGTGGTACTTATGAATTTATAGGGTATATATATATATATATGTGTGTGTGTGTGTGTTTGTGTATGTTTGTGCCTCCTGCCCCCTTCTCCCCAACCAGCTCCGCTGTGGAATGAAACTACAGGAAAAAAATTGGGAGCCCTGGCCGATGAAGACAACACATTGCAATGGAATAGCAGCAGTAACGCCAGTCACAGCAGTGCCACGCAGAAAGAAATAACACTGCCTTCAAGACTGGTCTATTACATCAACCAAGACTCTGAAAGCCCTTACCATGTTCTTGACACAAAGGCAAGGCACCAGCAAAAGCATAACAAGGTAGGCAGGGCGCTGGGTATGCAAAAGTAGCCGCCGCAAGGAGCTACTTTTGATTTGATGTTCTGCCAGAATCTGATTTCACACATTTTACTGAAGCATTTTATTAGGCAATCAGTTACTATCACTATAGGGCAGAAACTGGAGGGAATTCACCTGGGCTGCCCTGGAAGGGGATTGCCCTTTCTCTTCTCTGACTCTAAACTGGAATTGGGATTTTCTCAATGGCCTCATAAGTGTAGCAGCTGACATGTGGTCCCTGTATCTTTCAGGCGCATTGGACACTGAACAGTAGTAAAGTGACTGTGTTTATGATCCTGACTTACAAGGGTGAGGCTTCATGGAAGGGTGCAGCCTTCCCCGTCCCATGATGACAATTGCTTTACAGTCTGGACACAGGAGGTTGTAAGATGAGGCTGTTTGGCTACAGACTCACATAGAAATTGAATATTTAAATTTAAGCAACTTCTCTCTTTCTTTTTAATAAATCAGTAGGAAAAAATACTTTGTTTTATATTTTCAGTAGGTAAAGACATTGACATTTAAAAAGACTATGGTGACTATAAACAAACCATTTGTGCAATATAGCAACCAGTTTTGGTCAGTATAATCCTTTAGACTTTACCTTGCATTCACTGTAAGTGGTTGCTTTTACTTTCTTTCAGGTTGGTTCAGAGAGTGGCCCTGAAGGTAGGGAAGGTAGAGGCGCTTGACATCCAAAGACTTTAAGGGACTTTTCCCCTTGCATACTATTTATTTGAGTTCACAATATTTTGGACCCCAACAGATTAACACATTGGGTTATCAGTGCCTCTGCTCTTTATCAGGAGCAAAAAATTGAGTCGATATGTCCAATACTTTCCTTTGGATTATCTCTGTTTAGTTGAAAGGAACAGTAACTGTCTAAACATCAGAACTTTAGAAAAGTATCTGTGGTTTATATTATGGTTTTTATTAGTTTTCTAAAATAGAGGGAAATGGTAACTATTTATCAAATGGGGAGTTAGAAATGTAAGGCTTTGAAGGGAACTGTCCAAAGATTGTAAAACAGCTCATATAAAAATTCAAAAGGCCTGAATATTTAAGTTTTACAAGTCAGGTTTCTGAGAAAATGCGTCCTTCATACTGGTTATTATTGGAGAAGTTAATTTTGTTTCTCAAGATTATGAAGTCGCTGCTACCCACCTCAGCTGAGATGAATGGGTCTCTGATCTTGTAGTCCCCTTCCCATCCGCTCCTATGTCACTGAAAGGGTTGATTCCTGCATCACGTCTACCCATTTGTCTCGTTCATAGGAGTGGGTGGTGTCTTTACAGTAGAAGAGTCCAGCGCCGTCTCCATGAATGCTTTGAGGCCCATTTTATGGTTTTCCTAATGAAAGAGACCTTCTATGGTTAAGTGGCAAGTTTTCAGACTCCAGTGTCTTTGCGTAAGATATTGGAGGAAGAAATAAAAGCTGCCTCAAAGGCTATTTTAAAGAATGCCCAAACCCTCCTGAGCTGAGACTTGAAAGCAATTCCAGTGGAACTTCTTTGTAACGCAGGTGTTGGAGGCTATGAGTAATGCCTGTCTTATAGTCTAACCTGGTGTGGCTGCTTTGTTGGTAGTGCATGGTTTGACTACAATATGTCTGAATTTCTATGATAATAGGTTTGTTAAAACTTCACCCACCACTCATGTTGAAGAATAGATTTTTCACTGTGCAACTCATACTTGCTGTTGGAATGGTTCTACCTCTCCACTTTTATTCCCCAGGATAGTTGGGCTTCTTTAATCTTAAAAAGATGTTTACAGACAAATTATATTTGAAAGTACTTTTCTTCTTTTTTTAAAATTAGTTTAATTCAATAAACATTTGTTGAATGTTTCTATGTGCAAGGTGCTATGCCATAGATTCAGAGATAAGAGGTAAAGGGTACCAGGAGGAATAAGACATAATATGTTTTCCAGGAGACACAAAAATGAGATGAGCAACATTCTGAAAAGTGCTCCTATACAGTTATAAACTGTCTTCTTAAGTGGCACATTCCCTGAAGTTTCCCTTTGTGTTCTGTGATTTTACTTTTACTTCTGTTTTTAAGCATCTCTAGAATTAGTTGACAAGAAGAGTTTCTAATGCTTTCTGCTTATATCTTGGTGACTTGCCTAATAATAGTGATGATAGAACTTGTTAGTTTCACTACTTTACAAATACTTCAGTAAGAGAAGAAGTACAGAATTTCACCATTTTTGATTTTATAAGTTTTGATTTTAGTATCTCTGTAGCATGTACCTTTTTTTCTTCCCTGATTTCACTGCACTCAAGCACATTTTAATGAATGTCTGAGAAATGCTGACTCACTGTGCTGTGCTCCTGGGTTCTCATAGTTGGGGGTAGAGGTGGAGAGGTAAAGTCCTAGATATAGGTTGCCAGGCAGAGCTCTGTATTTATTTCATAAATATTCAGTGTTGATCCGGCCTTATTACTTTGCAGCTGTGAAAGTTAAAATGTTTAACTCTTTCAAAATCGGTGAGTTCAAGAGGAGATGGTACAAAGCAAATACAAAACACCTCTATATTACCAGTGTTTTTGAATACCTTAAGGTTTTCCTTGTGGAATTGTTAATGGCAAATATTAGAGTTAAACCTCGGTTCTTGAGTTTGGCTAAGAAAGAATTCAGAGCAAAGAACGCTGATGCAAGAGAAAGTTTATTTAGAAAGTCACAGAGGTTGAAGAAGGGAGCCAGCTGGGCTGTATGGACTTAGGAAACAAGTTACAGAGGCAAAAGAAGGGCCCTTTGAACTTGGTAGAAAGAAAGCAAAGGTACCTGCCTGAGAAAGAAAGTGTGGACATGTGTGTGTGTGTGTGTGTGTGTGTGTTTGTGTGTGAAAAAGAGAGAAAGAGCACACAAGCGCACCCTGTGCTCCTCATCTTTAGAATTTTTATTTGTTTTGCAAAGGTGAAGATTTTAGGTGAGGTCTCCGGAGGATCTCAATAGAATGTTTATTAGCCTTCCAATTGTGTCCTTTCAGGGTCGTGGTTTCTACGGATTGGTGGACACTAGGGTCATGATATCTACTGATTGGTGGACACGAGGGTAGAGGGCCATTAGTCATTGTATCTGGTCCTGATGCCAGCCAGCCATGGTGTTGCTTGGTCTGGTTTTGCTGTTCTTCTGGGCTTGGAGCTAAAACACAGTTGAGGCCTAGATATTATCTCTAGTTTGACCAAAACTCTGTTTCTGTGGTCAATAGACGAAGGGTTGTGTTCCTAAGATTATTTGATGCTGATTAGAACCTCATTGTCCTAATGCTTAATGTTTAAGGGAGTGGTCATGCAAGGACTTGTATGCAAGTTGTATGAGGCTGTTCTCTGGTCCCTTCTTCCTCCTTTCAGGGAGTCTAAACTGGATGACTAGCATCATACTAGGGGAGAAAAAGTCACCCTGAGGGTCAGGTCCCAGCCTATAATAGTTGTTTTCTCCAGTGTTGCCTGTTGCTAGGTACCCAGGACTTCCTTCCCTGGTGACATTTTGTATCTGGCCTGTTGTTCCTGCTCTGCTCATGCCTGTCTAACTGCCTACTCTATCAGAATCTTTTTCTTTTCTTTAAAAAAATGTGTTTTCATTGATTTCAGAGAGAGGAAGAAAAAGGGAGAGAGAGATAGAAATATCAATGATGAGAGAGAATCGTTGTTTGGCTGCCTCCTGCACACCCCCCTACTGGGGATCGAGCCTACAACCCGGGCATGTACCCGGTCTGGGAATTGAATCCTGACCTCCTGGTTCATGGGTCAGTGCTCAACCACTGAGCAATACTGGCTAGGCTCTATCAAAATCTTTTTATCTCCAAATAGGGTAATAGATGGCCTATTTATCCAAAGTACTCCATTTTTGAGAATGAAAGAGGGCACACTTAATAATTATTCCAGAACAATAGGCATAAACCAGGATGGTCCATCTCAGAGGGGGAATGTGGTCACCTCTGTTCTAAGTAGTTACTGGTTTTTGGTGCTTATTCAAATTCAAGTTTCTTCATAGTTTATTTTCTTTTCTGGTGATTTATTGTAAATTTCTCTTACTAGCTAAGATGTCAGTTTACCATGTAGAAGTATTAGGGTCTGCAATGGAAGAATTTAGTTTTGCTTTTTTACCAAGACATGTGTTCTTCATTTGTAGATGCTTTTATGAGCATTAACGGAATTTTTATGGTTACTAAACATAAGCATTTTATTAACCACCAATGCAATATATGAATAAAATGGAGCATACATTTCAAAAGAGAGAAAAACTATTTAGATTCACTCACTCATTCATTTAATCTGAGCTAAATTTTTGAGGTCTGTTCCTAAGAAAGTTAATTAATCTGTTGGGGAAGAAAAATAATTTTTTTCTCTACCCTACTAGGTACTTGTCTGAGACACACACTGTGTTAAAAGTAAGGTTAACAGGAGAACAACAAACAGAAATTTAAAGCACGTTACATAGGAGAGGCTCAGGAAAACTGACTAACTCTTGAAAACGGCCCAAGCCATCACCTTAAAGAACATCTCCTGCTAAAGACAAGATCTTGGAGGTGGGGAACCAGTTGTGGGAGGGTACAGGGAAAGCACAATAAACAAGGTTAAGGTTGTTATGCAGATTTAAGTCTCTGCCTTCTCCACTGATAAAAGTTTCTCAAAATTGTAGTCACCCTCCTCTTCCTGCTACATAGAGGGAGACAGGGGTGGTATATTCTTCTCCTGTTCAAACCTTTCCTGAAACTTTCCTTTAGTCAAAAATTATTGGCCCTATATCCTACTGTCTTAGGATTCTTTTCTCTTCCACGTAAGAAGGGATTCATGAGGTACACTGTGCATACATAACACAGGGTCTGGGGACGATGAATGGCATCTCTTTTGACTCTAGTTGGCCTGTTTATGCTCAGTCTTTTGTTACTTAATCTGCTGTGTTGCAGAGACAGAGCTGGTGTTTTGAATTTAAGAATATGTAGACAATGTCCTACCGAAAGAGAGGGCACAAGCCATCCACACCTGGTAGGCTGGTAGTTCCCTCGGCCTCTGAGCTCCCACTTTGGGGAAGTGAAACCCACAGGGTATTTTTGATTGAAGTTTCAGTTTTAGTACACTCACACACAGGCAGTAGTCAAAGATGTATCACAGATCCCCAAAGCAGGAATGGGATTGGGGAGGCAGTGAGCTGGGGGAAGGGCAGTCCTCCATCCTGGGTCATATCCCAGGTCCCGAGCCATCAGGAGACACAGAGCAGGGTGGCCAGCCCCTATCACTCAAGTGGTTGGACTGAGGCTACTAACTTTTCTCAGGCTTAATTCTAAGCAACTATTTTAAAAGGTGTAAAAGCAAAGTGGGAACTTATGGCGGGAATCCTAAAGTCTTTATCTAAATGTTCAGACGTTGGGTGTGAGCAGAGTTGTCATACTGTAAAATGCTTATGCAGCAGCTCAGGAAAACAAAACTTGTTTTCTCAGCACCCCTACTCCCTAACACTCCAGGCTGAAGAGAGAGAAGAGAGATGTTTGAATTAATTTAGATCATGATGATCATCATTACTTGCTACTTTACTTCAGGACAAGGCCAGCTCCACATTCTGGACCATGCAGAAGCCAGCTGCCCCCTTGTTCTCGGTGTGGGACAGCAGAAAGACACACGGAGTCCTTTCTCAGAATTGGTAGAATGGCAACTACTAGTATTATGTTACAGGACAATATAAAGTTTTGTTTTGGCTTCAATAGCCTTCCGAAATTTTCTAGGTCTTCCTGAGCATCTAGGAGAAAATTGCAATCTATAGAATTCAGGCTTGTAGTGATTTTACTTGTAATGCCTGGCATATAGTAGGTTGTCAGTAAATATCTGTTGAATGCATTGATGATTAAACACTCATATGTTAGAAAGAGTGCAGTGCTTTCTGTGCAATTTTATGTTATAATCAAATTGACCTTCAAAAGGGCCTCAAGTTGCTGTTAAGCATTTGACTGATCAGTAGGAGAGATAATTTTGTGTGTGTGTGTATGTATGTGTGTGTTTAGCACTGCATAAATCACACCTTAACAGTTCTTAGATTATCCCTTTCACTGACACCACCACCAATTAATGTGGCTAATCAAGAGCTGACCATGTGGTAGCTGTTGTCATTGCTATGGGTTACTTCTCAGTGTTGGAGCAACACTGGATCAAGAGGTGTCCACTCACATAGTACCTAGTAAATTTGATTTGTACCTGTCAACGGTTAAGTTCTGTTTGGGTCAGCAAACATTTATGAATCAAGCACCATGCTGGACTCTGGTAAAAGTGATGAAAAGGAACACTTAGTCCCTGCCTTTGCTCATAACTTGGTGGGCATCAGGAAAAGGCAGCTGGTGCTGCATGGTTCATGTCAGTGCAGTAGCTAGTTGCAAGAACCAAAGATTGTAGGCACCTAGGGAAGTCAAAGAAAGACTCACAGAGGAAGAAACAATTGAGTTGGTTCTAACTAGCCATTAGGAGGTCAGTTTTTGGGAGAGGGGCCCACAGAGTCAGAGGCAAGGGCTCCGGCAGGCTGGGAGGTGGTAAGGAATTTGGTGTGGTGAACGTGAGAAGGAAAAACCTAAGAGTGGGAAATGTAAAAGAATTGGGCATTAATGTTACATTTGTAGTCAATTAAAGAAAACCAATTTCTCTGGAAACCCAATAATGTACATGTTTATAGATGTAACTGTTGAGACTCATAGTTAGTGTCTTCAAAAGGACAAACAGCCAGTAAGTATCAGTCAGGATTTGAACACAGGTCCTGTCTTGGCAGAACTCATGCTGTAGAGTTGGGAGTGGCAGGTAATGAATGTGAAATGTTGTGAAGGCTGTAAGAGATGAGGGGTTTCGATTTATTCCCTATCAAATGGTTAAGTCCTGAGAAGTCAGGGGGTAAGCCCATTGTTGATTGAGCATCGATTTATGGCCAATTCTGTGGCTCCTCAGGGAATTGATCTTCTAGTGGGAGGAGACAGACCATAAACACAATAAGAGCAGCAACAACACAAAGATTTCAGGTATTGACAAGTGCTCGAAGAAGAAGATGAGAGAGTATATATGGTAGAGATTGTGGGTGGGATGATTTCTCTTGAAAAGTCAGAAGAGTGGGCCTATGATCTTGGGTGGAAGTAACATATCGACTGTCCCTCCTTTTAGATGAGGGTGAGCATGAGCCATTTCTTCAGTCCCCTCCACTCCTTGTTACCTAACACCCTTCTTCATTTTTTTTAAAAAAATATATTTTATTGATTTTTTACAGAGAGGAAGGGAGAGAGATAGAGAGTTAGAAACATCGATGAGAGAGAAACATCAATCAGCTGCCTCCTGCACACCTCCCACTGGGGACATGCCCGCAACCAAGGTACATGCCCTTGACCGGAATCGAACCTGGGACCCTTCAGTCCACAGGCTGATGCTCCATCCACTGAGCCAAACCGGTTTCGGCAACCCTTCTTCATTTTTGTTACTTGCCTGGTCTCTGGAAGTGTTTGAGTTTGGACCCTGGTCTTTGATTCTTCTCTCTCTAGAGTCTGGACCATTTGTGATCATCTCAGCCTGGATTGATTTGCTTGCCTCCCTGCTACCCAACAGTCCGAGGCTGAGCTGTGCTGTTGAAAGTCTTGCTTCAGCGTTGTATCCCTACACAACGTTTTCTGCTCTCGGCTCATGGGTTGACTTATTCCGGCTGACTATATAACAACTCGTGTCATTCTGTCTTTACTCATTCTCAGTTTTTGTTTTTCTTAACAGATCAGGCCACTGTCCTCTCGACAGCCAGTCAGAAAGCAACCCAGGAGCGCTCACTTGCCTGTTGGCATTGCCCAGGGTTGGGGGCATCACTCTTCTGAAGGAGTCAGACAGGATGAGAGCTGTCCTTCCTGCCTTGCGTCTTTTTGTCAGCGGTACCGCTGCTTTCCTAGCCCTCTGAGAGTGAACCTTCCGAGTCATCTTTGACTCTTTTCTCGCCTTCATCTTCTTCCTATAAATAGTCACTTATTAAGCCTTGACGTTTCTCCCTTGAATCCATCCCTCCTTCTCTCTCTGTATTGTGTTCTTGTCATCGCCTGTTGTTTCTCCCTCGCTGTCAGTTCATCAGTCCCACTGCTGACAGATTAATCTTCGTGGAACACTTACTTCTCATGTGACTCCCTTTATCCTCACGCAACAAGCATAATGTCAGCTAGATGCATTTTACTTGTGGAGCGAAGGAGAGACTGAAGCGCTCTGGAAAAGCTGCCGCTCCCCTCCGGATACTACACATTGTTCTCCTTTCAGCACTTTCCCAGGCCTGTTTACCCAAAGGTCAGTGCCTGGCAGGAGGCAGTTTTGTCTGGATGATCCCATTCATTTCTGTCCACACTCTAGGACTAGTTATGGGAGTCCCTTGTGATCAGTAGTAACAGCCTAACCTGTCAGTAATATGTTCGCAGGCTTTTGTTTTAGGATTAAAATACGGTTAAATTCCTGCTTCAGAAGATCTTGTCGTCTCCATCTTTAAGACCTGGGTAATTAATTGCTCCTAGTATATGTTTGCTGAATGAAAATATTTTTTTCCTCTCAAAAATGTACATAATCATAAGGCTTTATTCGCACAAAGTACTTAATTCACAAGTGACGTGGGTACCCTTTAACCTTATGAAAGACTCATTGATTCACATAATTCACTCATTCACATCCACTGAGCATGTGATTTTTGCAGTTTTTACAAAGGAGTCTTTGTATTTAGAATTTATATAAATTAAGGACAATTTTAATCAAGTCTAATGCGAGGAACTCCACTATAAAAGAATAGACCCAGTTATCATATTTTACTCAGAATAATGAGCTGTTAAATCAATCATGTTCATTCATAACAAATTAGGATAAAATGTTTGCTATTTATAGAGGAACGTGAGAGGTGCATTTCCCATCTCTGGGCACTCGTCTGGGACAGAGCCAAACCTGTGGATTGGCTTGATGTTCCAAAGAAGGTTCTGTTATATAGGTGTCTTCTCTGGCTGAAGAGTAGACAAGAGGCTACTTTCTTCATCTGGGAAATTATAAGTTAATGGATTAGGGCACTACTTTCCATTTTATTGTGAAATACATTTATTTGTTAACAAGCTCTACCTTAATGCTGATCGCTCTGCAAGCTTTTTGTTTAGAAATGAAAAGGAAATTAAAATAAAATAATTAAAATAAATTAAAATAATCTCCTCTGTCAATAGACACTAATTACAGAGAGTTAAGTTCAAGCAAACCAATGAACAGAATTGTAAATAGTGCCCTATGACCAGTGACTGCACTGCTCTTTAGCTTGGATCTATGGTCATATGCTGGGGACATCCACCTCTTTCTTATCTGCATGACAGGGTCCACTTGAAGGGGTCATCCTGGCACGTTTTTAATCCTGAGAGATTATCTAGTAGGCACAAGATAATCATAAACTTCTGGACCACCCCCTTCTGCCCTCAGTGGACTGAAGATTAATTTTAGAAGTCAAATCTAAGCATGCCTAGAGGCATTTCATAAAAAACATGCCAGAGCCACGAAGACATTGATTTTTGAGCATCTGCTGAATCCCAGTCTCTGCTCCAGTGCTTCCGTTCCCTTGGTGTGGATATTCAAGAATTTGCTCTATCTGGTGGTAGCCCGGATCACTTAATTGGGTGGTTTATACTATCTTTTAATTGTAAACAGGCCTGCTAATACCATATACTCCCAAACTTAATAGTTGTATTGCAGATGGCTCCATTAACAACATTCATAATATAAAAGAATCAACACTAGAGCTGCCCATCCTCATGTCTCCTTGCTCTTTCCTTTTTCAGCTCAGTGAATGCATTAGATCAGCTTGCAACTCATTCTGCAATATGCTGGTAATAACAATAGGTTGTATTTCTTTTGCAGTGAACCTGAATAGTTTTATACCTATAATCATACAACATCCTCACAGCAATAATACACATTTAATTATTAGATGATCATTATTTATGTGTTCTAGGTGAGAAAACTAGGTCCAAAGAGGCCAGGTCCATTTGTCCAGGTTCCGGGAATTATTGGCATGACCAGAATGACCAGACCTGGGTCTGTAGATTTCCGGTTCCTTGCTCTCTTATCACACCACATCTATGGGTTGAAAAGGGAAGTTTCTCTCGTTTCTCTCCATTTTAGACACCTTTTCCGTCAATGACAAGGACCTGTGAACTGATTACACCATGGCTACACAACCATACCCACACCGCTCTGGCCTTCTTCCACAACTGTTTGGTTTTTCTTGTCTCCTTTCCCCCCCCCCCCCTAAATGAGCACTTCAGATAAATAATCTTATTTAAAATGTTGACCTTTCTACAATACTTTGCTTACCTGCTTACCTTTCCTTGTTGATCTTCCTAAACTTTCTTTTTCCTCTATCAGATTCCCCATCTTCCTTGTTTTCTGAAGAAGAGTGTTCACGTTTGGTGTTTCCAAATTATCAGACATTAGACTAGTCAAGAAAAACTTTTCTTTTGTTTGAAAAAATATTCTCTAATATAGGTTTCTGCAGCCTGATGAATAGATCTTTAAAACAAGGTGAATTGAATAAGAAAGAGCTGGTTAGTTTACCCTCTGATTTTTTTTTTTACTAACACCCAGTCGAAACTTTTTTGTCCCCATGTGATAACTAGTGTTTCTACACAGACATGCTGTTATTTCAGGAAATTGGCATTTTAATGATGCAGTAGAGGCATTTACTTGTGGGGTAAACATGATGTGCACTAAGCTGTTTAGAATGTCAGATAGTCTTTGTCTTCAGTTATGAACTCCTTTGCCACATAGTGGGGAAGAATGGTGGGGGAGTCGTGTCCAGGGTGTGACAGATCTGCTAATACCAGCTATTTAGACTTGGGCAAGTTACCTAGCCTTTCTAAGCTCTTTCTTATCAATAATGTGGCTGTAATAATAGTGCCCACACAGAGGCTGTGCCTGACTGAAATGGTATCACCTATTGCGTGGTTTGCACAGTACCTGGCACACGGGAAATAGTGTTTCCTATTCATTACTGACTAGAGGCCTAGGGAATCCAAGTTGTGAACTGCTCTTTCATGAATGAAGGGTTGTTTTATTAAAAAGGAAGCTGGAATAACGAATATAAGTTTAGAAGTACTGGTGAGGATGTTTGTGTGTGTGTGGGCCGGGGAGGGGCGTGGGGGGGCGGGTGGTGACTCAGGGTATTCCTGGTTCTGTGGCTGCCAATGAATGAATTGCCTCACCGCCCATGAGAGTGCAGTGAATGCTTGAGGATGTGAGATGTTTTAGAAGCTACAGTCCTCTGCACCAAGGTGAGGCAGTGGTCTGTCAGCATGGTGTTTGTTCTCCGGGAGGATTGGAGTTTTCCCTAAGTCTTTGTCCATAACCAGGGCACTCAGGGCAGGCTTGGAATGGGGCATTTTGGTGAGTTGTAATGTGAACTGTTTTCTTTGTGGAGCTAACTGCTAATGTGGGCATAGTGTGTCACCCAATACTGTAAAGAGCACATATTCATATGGTCATTTCTATAAGAAATATCCCACCTCTCCTCCTTCTCCTGACAATTCTTCAAACAAAACAAAACCCAAGAAACACTTTCATCTGCCATTGATAGTTTTCTGGCTGTGGAATGCAGTGTAACAGTTATAACACCATGACGATTGGAATAGCATGGAGGACTCCCAGCCAGAAACACTGAACAGAGCAGGTAAAAATATCAGAAATGAAATTCTATTCTTATTTACACACTGGGATCTTATTGAACATGCTATGACCAGGAAGTAAAATTTGGGGCATTGCATCTTAACTGTCCTCACCAAGAAGAATTCCTAGTACACGGATTCCCCTTCTCTCCTAAATTATGGCAAAAAGAGTTAGTAAACTCTATTAGTGAACAGTTAGTTAATTACTTTGCTAATTATTGTGGTCTGCCCTGCCCAAAGCAATGAACTTTCATCTCTGTGGAATGTTCAGACTACAGTTAGAGGCATTTATCACTGTTGGGCTGTGTAAACACAATCACTTGTTCCATTCAGAACCAAAGGGACATTGGGATGATGCTGTCTTGTTATTTTGGGCTTTGCAATGGTGAGTAAAACACTTCTTGAAAATAGTTAACTATTATTCCTTTCCTTCCTAACAAACCACATTTATATTTTTCTCTTATTATTTTACTTGGAACATTAATCCTTTTAAGACCTACTGTTTCATTTTAGGGTAATTACCCAAATAGTATATTTATAAACTATCCTGACTACCTATCAGATCTTGAATCGTTTTCCCATTTTAGTTTTCTAGAGTTCTTGGATATCCCCTAACATGGTTTAACACCCTAATGTGTTAAAGTGTATGCACTTATTGGACTTACTTTCAAGAAACACTTGTTTGTGATGGGGCACTTGAGAATCTTGGTTTCTTCACAGAGTGCATCCTCTCTCCCATGATACCCAGACTTACATATCTGACTGTTTATCTCGTATCTCCACTTGGGTACCTGACATGTCCGAAACAGAACTCTTGACTCACATCTCCTAGCCCAGCCTGCCCCGCCCTCATTCTTTCCCATCTGAGTAAATGGAAGATCATCTTTCCACTTGCTCTGGCCATTTTCTTTATCTTAAGTGTTACTTCCAATCTTGTTGGTTCTCACTTCAATGCTGCCTAGAACCCTACTATTTCTCACTGTCTCCATTGCTGCCAACCTGGTCTAATCTACCATCACCTCTCCCTAGTTTAATGAAAACACCTTCCCAACTCTTGTCCCTGCTTTTGTCCCACTCCTGTCCCTCGGGTTCCAGTCTGTTTTACATGCATCGGGCAGAATGACCTATTTATATACTAACTTGGACCACGTCACTCCTCAGCTCAATGACACGTATTTCATTCAGAGTGACCCCCCCCCCCCCTTAATCACAGTTTGGTTACTGGTGAAAATTGAACTCTGAAGATCACAGCTTCTATTTCCAGGAAGAGCAGTGCTTTCCTACTTCTTGGTAGTGGGGACATGGATTGAGGCCAAAGAACAGAAGCTTCTGGGGGTGACAGGAGTCTTCACAGAATGTTTGGGAGGGGGCTCTATGTCAGACCCGAGGAAACAGATTGTCCTGCACCCTCTGGGCCTCACGGGGAGAGGACGATCACAGAAAGGTGGGCATCAGCTGAAGTTCTAAAAGAGAATTGCTCAAAAGGAGTATTTGGATATGTTTTGCTGGAAGTTGAGATTTACTAATTTTTAGATGAATAAAACAAACAAAATAATGTTTAAGAGAAAGGGTGAGTAATTCAGTTTTTGCATGTTTAAAAATATTTTTGCGGTAAAATATGTATAACATAAAACTTACCATTTAACCATTTTTAAAAAAATACATTTTTTTATTGATTTCAGAGAGGAAGGGAAAGAAATGTCAATGATGAGAATCATTGATTGGCTGCCTCCTCCTGGGGATTGAGCCCGCAACCCAGGCATGTGCCCTTGACTGGAATCAAACCCAGGACCCTTCAGTCCGCAGGCAGATGCTCCATCCACCGAGCCAAACTGGCTAGGGCCCAATTTAACCATTTAAGTATACATTTCTGTGGTATTAAGTATATTTACATTATTGTGCAACCATCACCACCATCCATCTCCAGAATGTTTTCATCTTCTCCAACTGAAACTGTACTCATTAAATTCTAATTCTTCAGTCCCCCTCTTTGCAGCCTCTTGCACCCACCATTCTACTTTTTGCCTTTATGGATTTGACTAGTTAGGTACCTCATATAAGCAGAATTATGTAGTATTGGCCTTTGGTGACTGGCTTATTTCCCTTAGCATATCTTCAAGGTTCATCCATGTTGTATCATGTATCAAAATTTCCTTCCTTTTTAAGACTGAATAATATTCCATTGTATGTATATACCACATTTTGTTTACCCATTCATCCATTGATGGACAGTTGGGTTGTCCCACATTTTGGCTATTGTGAATAATGCTGCTATGAACATGAATGTACAAATATATCTGTTTGAGCCCCTACTTTCTTTTTTTAAAAAAATATTTTATTGATTTTTTACAGAGAGGAAGGGAGAGGGATAGAGAGAAACATCAATGAGAGAGAAACATTGATCAGCTGCCTCCTGCACACTCCCTACTGGGGATGTGCCCGCAACCAAGATACATGCCTTTGACTGGAATTGAATCTGGGACCCTTCAGTCCTCAGGCCAATACTCCAGCCACTGAGCCAAACCGGTTAGGGGTGAGCCCCTACTTTGAATTCTTTTGGGTATATTCCCAGAAGTGGAATTGCTGGATCACATGGTAATTCTATTTCTAATTTTTTGAGAAATCATCAGAATATTTTCCACAGCAGTTGTATTATTTTACATTCCCACCAGCAGTGCATAAAGGTTCCAGTTTCTATATATTCATGTCAATACTTGTTTTCTGTTTTTTTTTTTCTGTTTGTTTGATAACAGCCATCCTAATGGGTATGAAGTGGTATCTCATCATGGTTTTGATTTGTATTTTTCTAGTGATTAGTCATGTTGAGCACCTTTTCATTTACTTATTGGCCATTTATATATATTTTTTGGAGAAATGTCAGTTCAATCCTTTGATCATTTTTTAATTGGCTGTTTTTTGTTTGTTTCTTACTGTGCTGTGAGAGTGTACTTTGCACAAAAGTTTTTAATTTTGATGAAATGCAACCTGTCTATCTTGCTTTTGTTGCCTGTTCTTTTGGTTTTATATCCAAGAAGTCCTCACAAAGTGTAATGTCATTAAGCTTTTCCTCTAAGAGTTTTATAGTGTTAGCTCTTATGTAAGTCTTTGATTCATTTTAGTTAATTTTTGTAAATGGTGTAAATTAAAGGTCCAACCTCATTTTTTATATGTAGATGTCCCCTTTTCCTATCACAATTTGTTGGGAAGACAGTCTTTTCTCCACTGAATGGTCTTGGCACCCTCATCAAAATTCATTGACTCCATATGTGAGGGTTTATTTCTGGGCTCTTTAGTCCATTTATCTATATATCTACTTTTTATGGTAGTACCACACTGTTTTGATTATAATAGCTTGGTAATAAGTTTTGAAATCAGAAAGTGTGAGACCTACAGCTTTGCCTTTTTTTCAAGATTGTTTTGACTATTAGGGTCCCTTGAAATGGATTTTTAAAATTTCTGCAAAATTAAAATTAAATAAATAGGATGGATTTTTAAACTTCTGCAAGAAAAGTCTTTAGGATTTTGATAGGGATTGCATTGAATCTGTGGATTGCTTTGGGTAGTATTGTCATCTTTTTTAAAAAATATATTTTTTGTTGTTGATAGTATTATAGATGTCTCCCATTTCCCCCCTTTACCCTCCCAGCCCCTACCACCACCCAGATCACCACCAACCTATTGCCCGTGTCCATAGGCTATGCATAAAAGTATACAAGTTCTTTGGTTTATCTCTTCTCATCCCCCCAATCCCACATTAGTATTGCCATCTTAACACTATTAATTCTTCCAGTCCGTGAGCATAGGATGTCTTTCCATTTACTTGTGTTTGATTTAATTTTCTTTATCAGTGTTTTATAGCTTTCAGTGTCCAAATCTTTCACCTCCTTGGTTAAGTTTTTTATAAGTATTTATCCTTTTTGACGCTGTTGTTAATAGAATTGTTTTCTTAATTTCATTTTAGGATTTCACATTGTTAATGTATAAAAATGAAACTAACTTGTGTGTGTCGATTTTGTATCCTGCAACTTTGATGACTTCATTTATTAGTTCCAATAGGTGTTTTTTTTTTTTGTGTGTGTGTGTGTATGTGTGTGTAATGTTTAGGATTTCTACATATAAGATTATGTCATCTACAAACGGTGATAATGCATGTCTTTCTAGTTTGCATGCCTTTTATTTTATTTTATTGCCCAATTGCTCTGTCTGGGATTTCCAGAACTATGTTGAATAGAAGTGGCAAAGGTGGGCATGTTTGTCTTGTTCCTGATCTTAGAGGGAAAGCTTTCAGTTTTCCTTTATCGAGTATAATGATAGATGCGGGGTTTTTTCTTATATGGCCTTTATTATGTTGATGTAGTTTCCTCCTTATACTTCTTGCATTTTTTATCTCACAGGTTCCTTTAAAAGAGATACTGGAATATATACCAGTAGTATAATTAATTGGCTGTAGGTAGGCAATTTTGGGCAAACCACTTACCTCTCTAGATTTGACTTTCCTAATTTTAAAAATAAGGACATTGGGTTAGATTTGAGGAATCTCAAAGTTTTTTTGTGCATTGGAACCACTTCAGAGGTTGTTGAAAACAATTTGAGTTTGTAGATCGGTATAAAGTGCTCTGGTTTGTATTTTTATATCTTAGGTGACTTTGATGTGGGTGAGTTTGTTCTCTGGAGTACCTTATGGCCCTAAAATTCTGTGAAGTATCCTCCAATAAGAGTTGACTGGGTGTTTCTTAGAGGTGAAGAAATACAGATAGAAGTGATTGAGTTAGGGATTGTTCATTATGCCAAGTGAGGGCTGAATTTGTGTAGTAGCTGCTTCCCTGAGATGCTGGCATGTTGGAAGAAGAGTAGGAGTATAGTATTATTATTAAATATATTTTATTGCTTTTGCAGAGAGGAAGGGAGAGGGATAGAGAGTTAGAAACATCGATGAGAGAGAAACCTTGATCAGCTGTCTCCTGCACACCCCCGACTAGGGATTGAGCCCGCAACCAAGGTACATGCCCTTGACCAGAATCGAACCCGGGACCCTCAGTCTGCAGGCTGATGCAGGCTGATGCTCTAGCCACTGAGCCAAACCAGTTAGGGCAAGAGTAGGAATTATAAAGTGTAGATCTTACTATTTGAAAGCGAGGAGAGAGAGTAGCTGGCTCCAGAAGTAGCTGGTGTGAGGTAATTCAGGGAAAAAAGAGTTTTTAAAAATAGTTGCCCTGACCGGTTTGGCTCAGTGGATAGAGCGTCGGCCTGCGGACTGAAGGGTCCCAGGTTCGATTCCGGTCAAGGGCATGTACCTTGGTTGCGGGCACATTCCCAGTGGGAGGTGTGCAGGAGGCAACTGAACAATGTTTCTCTCTCATCGATGTTTCTAACTCTCTATCCCTCTCCCTTCCTCTCTGTGGAAAATCAATAAAATATATTTAAAAAAAAATAAAAATAGAGACAGAGGAGGCCCAAGGAACACTGTTCCACCGAGAGACTGCTGGTGGGGTGCTGGTGCCCTCTGATTTATCACTGAGAAATCTTTTGCGGGACAGTCTGGAGGGGGAATTCCAAAGAGCCGTGCTGGAATCAGAGGGAAGAAATGTTACAATAGGTGAAAAAATGGTTGCTCAATGTGCATATAAACATGCATACACTCACTTGTCAACTTAGTATAAATCTTGTATGAAATTAGTAGTTATTCTGCTATATTTATTTACATGGTCTAAGCATTCAGAGTTCATAAAGGAATAGATTGAAAAGTAAAAGTCTCTCTCCCATCGCTCCCAAAGACTGTTAAATTTTTATTTTTAGTTCTTTTAACATTAAATAATTTATCTCTGCCCTATTTTTAGATCCATCAGCCTAAGATAGCTTCTTTTGTCTGCCTGCTCTGAAACGTGTAGTATATATCACACTATATTGTGCTCTTTCCTTTCTTTCCCTACCTTCTGATTTTTTTTTCTTGCACATTTAAAAATTCCTGATAGTTTTATCAAGAACTTTGCAGTCAAAATGGACTTGGAGAGGGAGGGCTTGGGGTTAGAATTATGTGGCTAGTTGCTGTCTTCTGCCTTGGGGGAGAGAAGTACAATTAGAGGCTCGGGCAGGGAGGCCGGAACACAGGCAGCTCCCTTTGATAAGTGGCTAAGAGCTCCTGCTCATTGTACAAGGCCTTGGAAGGTGGAGGGTGGGAAATTCTGTGGAGGAAAAAATTGCGTATTTCTTTTTCCATTATTTCTTAAAGGTAAGAAGGGGCCAGAGGATGAAGGGCCTATTAGGATTTTGTTCTGATTATAATGGGAAGCCACTGATGGGTTTTGAACAAGGAAATAACATTCTTTGATTTATATTTTGCAAAGATCAAAGTTCTGGTAGCTTTAGAGCCCAGGACGGTAGAGGGGCAAGAGTGGCACCAAGGAGACTGGTGAGGAGGCACTCCCAGGCACCCAGCACAGAGTCCGCAGGGCCTTACTGGGGTGGTAGCAGAGGAGTGACAGGGAAGCAGTTGATTTGGGATATATTTCAGAGGTAGAGCCTCCAGATTGTTGATGATTGTGGGGGGGAGGGGGCGTGGACTAGGAAAGGAGAGGAGTAGTGGTAGACAGGATAATCCCCTCCCCCAAGGGTGTTCATATCCTGATCCCCTAAATCTGTGAATAAGTTACTTTATGTGGTAAAAGGTGGTTCCGATCACCAAATTTCACTGTGTGGAGGGGTTTCCCACACCAACAGGCAATTCTTGGGACACTAGCAAGGTGTCAGAAAATTCAACTCAACTCTGACACTATTTTTATCTAGAGATAGCTCCAGATCCCACAGGTTAAGGGGTCAGTTTTACAAGACTCCCTCCCCCCGCCATACCCCCCCCACGCTCCCGGGCACCCCGCCTTTCAGATGCCAGTTGCAGGTCCAAGTATTTAACTGTACTTCCGACTGACTGACTATGAATAAGAGGGTCCCAGGACCCCTCCTTGGGTTTGATTAATTGTTAGAATGGCTCACAGAACTTGGAGACACGTTTACTAACTAGTTTATTGGTCTATTGGATGTAACTCAGAAACAGCCAGATAGAAACGATGCATAGGACCAGGTATGGGGCAAGGGGAGTACCTCTCTCCACACCTCTTCATGTGTTCACCAGCCCCTCCTTTTGGGTTTTTATGGAGGCTTCATTACACAGGCATGATTGATGAAATCATTGGCCATTGGTAATCAATTGAACCTTGGGTCACTCTCCCCTCCAGAGAGGCCAGGGGGGCAGGTGGGACTGAAAGTTCCAACCCTTTATTCATGGCGGGTGCTTCTGGCAACCAGCTCCCATCCTCAAGTGCTTTCCAAAAGTCATCTCATTGACACAGACCCAGGGGTATGGAAAGGGGCTTGTTTTGAATAATCAGACACATACTTCCCCTTCACGACTCTGAAGTGATTTCAGAAACAGGACAAGAAACCAAATATGACAAAAAAGCTCTCATCACACTTATTGCTTAGAAAATCCCAAGGGTTTGGGGAGCTGCGAGCCAGGAACCTTGCATGAAGACCAAGTCTGTATGAGAAATATATTTTGGTCCTCGGAATGACCAGATGGAAAGATTTCTTATAAATCACAATATCTCATGTGGCAAAAGAGACTTTGTAGATGTGATTAAGTTAAGTATGCTGAGATGGACAGGTTATGCTGGGATTTCTGGGTGGGCCCAGTGCAGTCACAAAGGTCCTTGTGAGAGTTAGGGTCGGAGAAGGAGATGTTATGATGCAAGCAGAGGTGGGAGTGATGTGGGGAAGGACCCCAAGCCGTGTAATGCAGGAGCCGCTAAAAGAGCGGTTCTCAACCTGTGGGTCGCGACCCCTTTAGGGGTGGAACCACCCTTTCACAGGGGTCGCCTAAGACCATCGGAAAACACATATATAATTACATATTGTTTATGTGATTAATCACTATGCTTTAATTATGTTCAATTTGTAACAATGAAATTGGGGGTCACCACAACATGAGGAACTGTATTAAAGGGTCGTGGCATTAGGAAGGTTGAGAACCACTGATCTAGAAGCTGGAAATGATAAGGAAATTGATTTCCCCCCTGGAGCCTCCAGAAGATGTCCTGTCGACACCTTAATATTGGACTCTAGACTTTTAATTTGGACTTTTGAACTCCAGAAGCATGAGATAATAATATGTGTTGTTTTAAGTCACAAGATGATGGAAATTTGTTACGGTAGTAATTGGAAATTAATACAGAAGTCAAGAATGACTATAAGGGTTTTTCCTGGGGAATAGTGCTCCTTTTTCCCAGCATGGGAAAGGCTGGGAGGCAAGTTTAGAAGAAGACGAAGAGAAGCCTTAACTTGTTCTCTCCAGGCCGACTGCTGGTCATCTACGTGGGTATGTTGATGATGGGCTGTGGGCTCAGAGGCAGGTTGGAACGAGATGGAAATGTGAGAGCCACCAGCATATAAATGGTATTTAGAGACCTGGGGTTTTATACCCATGGAGAAAACATGTTACATTAATTACGGAAGGACAGCTTATTAGCTTCCAAACGGAGACCACATACAGTGATTCCCCCTCACTTCTTGCTGTTTAAATTACAGTTATTCTCTTTTGAGTCACCAAGTGACATTTCAAAAGATAAGAAGCTGCCACTTTGGGAGGGGGAAAAAAGCAACATTAAGTATACTTAAAAAAAAAAAAAACCCACCAAATTTCTGGACTGTTGCAGCATTTCCTTATTATTTTTTGAAGACTACATGCGAGCTCATTTGACAGATTTAAACTCATAGTTTAATTTGGGGACATTTCTACGGGTATAAGTGTTTAAGAATTTGCTCTTGAGCAGATAGATAAGTAACTTTTGAAAGAACCAAGCTCCCTTTTTCTGTGGGTATCAGTTGCTTCCTGCTGTTTTGTCTCAGGGGCTTTGGTGACAGCTGAAAGTGAGCTTTGAAATTAAGGTTACATATTTTGTAAAAGCAACACACCTAGAGGAATCGATATAAAATCACACATCTCCTGAACATACAGGTCAAGGGTTCTCAACTAGGGGCAGTTTTGCTCTTCCCAGGGGACGTTTGGCAATATCTGGAGACATTATTGGCTGTCATACTGGGGATTGGATGCTACTGGCATCTAGTGGATAGAGGCCAGGGATGCTGCAAAACATACCACAGTGCACAAGACAGATCGCTCCCCCCACCCCCGCACACATCTAAGATGAATGCAGCCTAAAATATCAGTCTTGCTGAGGTTCAGAAAGCCTAGTCTTAAACTTGTAAACCTATAGGTTAGGAAAATGGGAATTATTATCTTTCTGTCCCTTGACATATATGCTGTTTCCTACATAAATGTGCTTGAGCACTGAGCCAGCAGACTGTCTTGTGCTGGCCTGACTTAAGGACTACAGTGTTGGTGCAGATGCCATCATTATTTTTTTTTTTTTATGAGACACTGGCTAATTTAATGTTAATCAGAATGGAAGGCAGGAATAAGGGTTTGCTTGAGATCTTAATTTAAATGGCTTTTTCTTTTCTTGGGCTAAGATAAAACAGTGCTAAGTTTACTATAGTTTTATATTTTTAGAAAAAATTTCATATTCTATAAGCAGCTTTTATTTTGGACCATTGATCCAGTGTTACTAACATTCTGACCTCTCTAGTCATGACTAATTAAATACTGCCCTGATACAGTTATTTGCTTACTTCAGGTGAAAAAACAAAGTCATCCGAAGTAACTAACTGAAATTGCTTTGTTTATTTATTACTCATTGGCACTGTTGAAATAGCATTGTGATTTTAACAAAATATTGAAGAGAAGTCTCCTTTTTGTCATTTGCTAATTTAAGTAGGAGTCCAAGGAACAGCTGTAGGAGTGAAGAGATTTGTTCAATTCTTTCAAATCTTTTCATTCATAGAGTTTGCAATATAAACTTTAATTACTAAATTGGTTAGAGATTTTGAGAAACCTACATTATTTAATAGGGTGTGGGATATGCCTTGGTTCTCTGCCTTAAGATCAGGCCCCTAAGATGCTAGATACAGTTAGTAAATTAAAATCAGTAAATGTATACTTTCTTTTTTTTCAAAGACTTTTTATTGATTTTTAGAGAGAGAGTAAGAAAGAGGGGTGGGGGAGAGAACAGCAGTGAGAGCGAAACTTAGGTCAGCTACTTCCTACACATCCCCTACTGGGGATTGAGCCTACAACCTGGGCATGTACCCTGACTGGGAATCGAACCCGCAGACTTTTGTTGCATGGGATGACGCCCTGTCAACTGAGCCACAACTGCCAGGGCAGTAAGTGTATGCTTTTAAAGAGCCTTAAAATGAGGTACATGCCAATGTATGCCTAAAAGCAATGACAAGTTTGAAATATTAAAAGCAGTTAAGATAGTATGACTTCCAGAATATAGAAATGGACTTTTGGGAAATCAAAGACAACACTGTGTTGTTTCTTAGGAATATTATATATATAAATTCATGCATATAACCCATGTGGTTTGCCGGAGAGCTAACATCTTCATTTGCTGAGCATTCCTTTGTAATTTTAACACATACACAAGACATCTAAGGATGATGCTTTTGGACTTGAATCCTTTTGGGAGAATTTGTAGTGCATAATACATCTCTTGTGTTCCAAAGTGACACTGTTTAAATTGAAAATGTTATTTAAAAACCCAGTGAGTGGGTTATTTTGTACTGATTTTACAGTTTTTCCTACCCAATTATCTTTGTTTTCTCTTTTAAGGTATAGCTATTTCAGAGAGTAAGTTGTCTGCAGAGTTTAAATTATATCCTCCTCGTTAGTTTTTTTACTGTCATTTTTTTGTATGTTCAATATTTATTCTTTATTCACTCATTCATTCATATGCTTAATCATGCACTTGCTTATTGTTTCTTAATTCACTTAATTCCTCAGTAAATGCTAACTAAAAGATGTCTCTATGTATGCCTTATATCTAACTGCCTATTCCACATCTCCACTTGGCTACCTAATGTGCATACCAAACGTAATAGATCCCAAACAGAAGTACTGTATTTCCACTGCCATCTCCTCCTCCTCCATTATTCCTCACCACATAGCTTGCATCTTCTGGTTCTTCAGACCTAAAATTCTTGAGTTTTCCTTTCCTGCTCTATTTTATTCAAAACCCATATCTGATCTGTAAGCAACTGCTGTTGACAATGCTTTTATTGTCTGCCCAGAATCTGACCACTTCTCATCAACTCTGCTATTATTACCCAAGTCCAACTCACCGCTCGCTCCTACCTGGAGTATTGCAACAGTGTCTTAACTGGACCCTCTGCGCTCTCTGCCCACCCCTCCCCCACCTTTACTCTCTTGTCAACACAATAGCCTGGATTACATCACTCCTCAGCTCAAAATCCTTAGCAACTTTTTATTTCTATTAAGAGTAAAATATATTGACCTTTCAATACATTGGCCTACAAGGTCCTACACAATTGACCACTCATTACTTCTTTAACTTCATTGCCTAGGACACTCCCTTGGACTCACTTCCCTTGATCCGAACTGGCCTTGTTACTTTTCTTTAACATACAAGTGTGCGCCTGCCTTAGGGTTTTGTGACTAGCTCCCCTTCACTCCCCAATCTTTGCTTAAAGGCAAAGTCCTTTTCTGTCCGTCTTGTTTAATGTTGCCATTTATCCATACAATATACTTTTTAATTACCTTTGCCTTTTACCTATTTTATTCTTTTTACCTATAGCATTTATCACCATTTAAATTTATTTGTTGATGGCATTACTTCTCTCTGCTGCTTGAAACATGGTAGTCAGAAAAATTATTTGTTGATTGAGTAAAATGATTTCATACCTGATGCAGAAGCCACTGAGATAGCGTGTAATCTGAGGAAATAGATGTATTCCAGAGTACTATATTTATGTTTATATGTCTCCAACTTTCCATGCAATTCTGGGTTCTCATTTGGAAATAAAAATGGAGTTTTAATGAACCTAAAACATTCCGTAGACATAGTGAGTCTATCATTTGCTTACCAAAATAGGCAGGATATTCTGTGTAACAGTCAATATTCTAAATGTTAGTTTTAAAAATTATGTGACTACAGGCAGAGTGGTTGGCATTTTGTGGAATTCTATGGAAGCTGAATGTTAGAGAACATGAGGTCACGTCAATATTAGCTTTTCCACATCTAGCTTTGAGTAAAGTATGTACAGCACACATGATATTTGTTTTGAGTAAAATTGTGATACATGACAATTGTGAACCTCTATGTCCTGGTGTTCCTTAATAGTGTTCCTGAGGAAGTCTGTTGGCATTTGTTTGTAAAATGGGAAAATCTACTTTTGTCTTGGCCTCCAATTTGAAAGTTACTCTTTCCATCTGAAAGGACAGAATGCAATCCATCCATGGTTATAGCTAAGGTCAGAAGTTAGAGCAAAGGACAGATCCAGACATGGCTGAGAACTCTCTAATCCATAGCTGGGTCCCTAGAGCAAAAGAGGCTTCACCCCAGTAACACTCAACGTGTGGCACACATCTTGCAAAAGGTAATTAAGCAAAGCAAAGCCCTCTTAGGAATATCGCTGTCAAATAGCTGTGTATTTATGATGTACTGATAAGCAGATCCTAAAAATTTTCTTCAAATAGAAATAACAGCTGGTATAGAGATCCCAACACAAAGCAGCTCTGGGCAAGGGCAGTCTGAGATCCACCAAACAAGATCAAGATATCTTAAGAGAAGAGAGACCTGGCATAGGCAGATCTGCCTAGCTTCCCTGGGTTGTTCATTTTCAGTAGCTTCTTAGTGAGGGAGAGCTGAAAATTAATATTTCCATTTACTCTATAGCATTTATGGTTTGCTGGATATAACAAGGCTCAAGTGAATTGTGTAATTACTGTATCATAAACCTCATTTCGTATTCCAAGCTCATTCATTCTTGACTAATCCTTGTGTGGTCTTCATAAAGATCCAAGTTAAAGAAGCTTCTTTCACTCTAGGCAGGTACTTTTTAAAATAAAAAATTTTAAATATGTTTTTATTGATTTTAGCGAGAGAGAGAGAGAGAGAGAGAGAGAGAGAGAGAGAGAGAGAGGAAGGGAGAGGGAGGGAAACATCGATCCACTGCCTTCTGCACACCCTTTCCCGAGGATTAAGCCCGCCACCCGGCACGTGCTCTGACTGGGAAATGAACTGGCAACCTCTCAGGGCATGGGCTGACACTCAACCAACTGAACGACACAGGCCAGGGCTCTAGGTAGCTTTTGAGTTGAGTCCACTGGGCTGTTGTAGCCAGCATTCCCAGGAGCAGGGGGAGCAGACCAGGAAAGTCTCCCGGATGGCTGCCTTCCGGAGGCTTTTTTTTCTTGCAGGGCAGTACTAACATTATATAAGCAAAAGATTTTAAAAACTGCCTTGTAATGAGTCACGGACATTATACATGGAGCTTGGTGTCGTTTGCGTTCCAAAACTCACACCCCATTTCTATTCTTTTACTTAAATTATCTAGTGGGTGTTCAATAATCCTGGCTAGAAAGGAAAAATAGGTCCTCGCTTTATGACAACAGTGTCAGCAGGGAGAGCAGCACTCCTTGGAGTTGTGCAGTTTGGCGATGTAGGAATTGATGAGGAAAAAGAACGAGTGAATCACACCTCAGCCACTAGATTAATGCATCAAATTAAACGCTGCTATTCAGGAAGGCAGCAGAAAGGAACTGCTTCCATGGCAACTGTTGTCATAGTTGTATTTTTATTCGTCCTTCGGAAAATATATGAAAGCTAAATAATAGAGCTGTAGTGATACTTGTAATGCTTTACCCATTTTCAAATAGCAAGAGCTCTGAAGGCTTATGATTTCATCTCTCTTTTGAGTTGGCATTGTCGATTTAATATCCAGCAAACATTAATCATCAGGGATAAATTTACAGAAGACGGTTCGCGTAAATGTCCAAAGATGGTGTTGTCAGTGAATGTGTATTGTTACAGAGTTGTCCTGGGTTGCTAAGTGGTCACTAAGGAAGATATTAGTGTGACCCTTTAGGGCTAAAAGACCCCCCGCTCCCCCAATAATATTAGATATAACTTCTCTTCTTTGGCTGCCTATGAGGAATGTAAAAAATGAATTTTTGCTACAGCTAACTCATGATTTATTCATCGGAGTATCTGTTCGGATTGCCAATGCCGTTATTCTTTCTCTGCTGTGCCTATCTTTTGTCTGTATCAAACTTTGAGAGCACTTCAAACTGAGGGTAGTTAAGGAGGAAGATGAAACTGGTTTCTTGTTAAAATTGGTTTCTTTAGAAAAGGGCTCTTGCAAAAGATTTGGGCAGATGTTAAAATTCAACACGCCATCCTTTTTTTCTGTGTCATCAGCTCGGATAATTGAATGTTGGCCAGGTTTCTTTCAGAGTCGAAGCCCTGTCTTTCTCGGCGAGGTTGGCACAGAGAACAAGGTCAGAGGATGACCTGCGTGGCTCGCGGAGATGCTGATGCCCGTGGCCCCGTGAGAAGAGTGCGCTCTGCCGATGGTTCGGTGTTGTGTCTGTAATCTCCGGCACGGCTGGGACGTCGGCTTCCCAGTGTAAGGCTAAGGGATAGATTGATTAACAAAATACACTGGTATCTGGGGGGCTTGCGTGTGTTCCCGTGACTTATTGATCTCGTGAAATGCTTTATTTTATAATAAACTGCCATGTTTTAATTCTTACCACAACCCAAAACGTAGTTAATGCTCCAGAAGGAAGGGTGCTGGTGTTTTACTTTAAAAGCATGTGAAGAAAAGTCTCTGTTAATTAGCTAACACTTAGAAACCCTTTGAAATTTCATTCTATTCAATCAGTCCCACCGCTATCTGAATTCTATCCCATCATACTGAGAAAAACTTCTGCAGTGAGCTTTCCCTCGCTCTCTCCAGCCCTCAGCATTCTTGCTCCTCAAATTTAAATGCATTAGTTACCCAGACCATACCCTTGTTATTATTAGAGTAACTAATCATGCTTGCATTGTATATGGCATCTTTACAAATAATATTTATTATTATTATTATTATTATTATTAAATTGAAGTCTTGTATTTCCTACTCTTTGTGGTTTCTCACCTCCTTCCTCTAACCAGGTTATACACTTTTGGATATAAATACTAATTCTTCTATATCTTTACATTTGCCACCATATCTCACACCGGCAGGGGTTCAGTGCCAGTTTGTTACTGGGTTAACCAATAATCCTGTTTATTGGAGCATGCTGGAAGGAAACGTGATGATGATATTCTCTCCTACACACTATCTATTTAAATTCATCTTGGGAAGAATGTTCAGCAAATTACCTTAATTTGCAGAATTGCCTTTATCTCACATTTGCAGCTGTTCCACGTCTCAGGAAAATGATTCATATTATTTTAAAGACATGACGACTAGAACAAGGTCAAAGCATAATACCTGATGGTAATTAGCAATGAGAAACATAAAATTTGCAAATTTTGCCGAGGAGAAATGCACATTGGATTTTCTAGGAGGTGATCAGCTATATTGAAAATTAATTTTTAAGGTGGAGCTGACTGATAACCTTTCCAAAACGTTAATAGAGCTGCTTCTTTTTTCCCCCTTTCTCCTTCTACTTTACCACCCACCCCTTCCCAAATGATTGCGCTCCTTCTATGTGGACAACCTTTTCTAGGAACTTTTATCCCATTATTATATAATTTAATCCTCACGCACATCCTACTGGCACGTTATTATTATTTATATTTCAGTGAGCAGGAAACATTGAAGTTTAAGGATTTCTGGTGTGAACTTGGCATTTTCCTCACTGAGCGGAAGCAAATACTTCATCTTTCTTCCTTTGATATGTGACGGTCGATAAAAACATCTCTTAACCTCTCGGTGTCTTGAAAAAAAATTATTTTTAAATAAAAGGGTCATAAAAATATTTACCCGACTTAACTTCATGGGGCGCTGTATTCTTCTGGATAATTGGACAATTAAAATACAGGAAACGTAAGGCATTGTTATTTTTATCATATGGGAGATTGATCGTATTGGTGATTACCAATGTGCAAATTTAGAATAAGGAATTAGAATGAGATGAACATAATTAAAAATAGGCTATTGATGTTTTCTGTTAGATTTTAAAACTCCCAAGGTACAGTCACGTATTTGAGTTTTTGCATTACACAGAAAGATCCACAAGCCGGACTTTTTATGTTTTTCCAGCTTTAGAGGGACAGATCCAGACTAGCCATTTATAGAAAAGCCTATATGATCTAAAGAAAGTGACGTGTTTTTCTCAAACGTATTTCAGTGTAAACGTGGCAGTCTAATTCCTACTGGGACTTAATTACTCGGGTCACTGGATTCTCTGTCTCCCGTTTTCACATGAAGAGAAAAACGCGCCGTGCAGCGAGTGGGCCGAGGCTCCCGGCGCAGCGCCTTTCTTCCTCCCGCAGCCTTTCAAACAAAGCCGCTCCTTGCAGCGTCCGCGCCGCCCTTCGTCCCCCTCCTCCCTCCTCAGCCGGTGAATTTCCAAGTCTGCCTTCTCTGAAACCCCATAAAAAGTCCTGAATCTCAAAAGGAGGCGGTGTCTGAGATTCTGGGAACGTTTCCCACTGTATTTTAAGAAAAAGGGGTAGAAACTTTGAAGTGTCTATTGAAAAAAAAAATGATTAAGAGGAGGAGAAAACACCATAAGCAAAAAGATAAAGGGAGGGAAAAATACTTCCTGTAACAGTGATGGTGTGTACACACACACACACACACACACACACACCCATCTACGCACAGTCGCAACCTATCTATTTGATATTTGAATGAACATAGAAGCAGCAATATTATCAAAGCAATAAGGGAAATAAAAAACAGGAAAGAAATTGCCTACAGTCTCACTAGTAATCTACTATTTCATGTTTTCCTTTTTCCATGATTCCTTCCAGTGGAGGAGTTCAGGTTTTATTAATACAGGCTTCCAGTATTGCAGCATTTAAAAAGAGATGTATCTTTATTGTTGAAAGTGTCACAGATTCCCCCTTTTTTCCTCCATTGCAATAATATTGCAGCATTTGCTCTCTCCAGCACCTTCTTTCCCAGAAATCCACGGCCCTTTCTTTAGGAATAACTTGAACCATCCGCCTGCCTAGGTCTGTTCGCGGCAGCCACCGCGGCTTCTGCCTCCATTTAAAAGCTTTTTCCTGTCTTATTGAGGTGCCACTCTGGCTGTGTTCCCTTTGTTACTTAATGAGTGTCTCCTTAAATGAAGGGACTCTGTCTTAAGAGCAGGGAACTCCTTTCTACATGTTTCTCTGTTGCACAAACCATGTCCATTAGACAGCATTCTAAAGGAAGATGCGTGCTCCGAGGATGCTGAATTGTACAGACCTCAATTCAAGTTGCTCACTTGCTCCTGAATTATGACATTCAGTCGCAGAACATTTTCTGAAATCTGGGAAGGCGTAAACTTTTCATTCCTGCAGTTAGTTCCAGGTATATGCCTGCTTCATGGAACTCGCACGTCCTTGCCGGGCAGTAAACAGGACTGAGTGAGCACTCGTTATGTGTGAAACACTTTTGCGTGCAAACATGTACCCGGAAAACGCCTGCTTTATCTTTTTTATAAGAAGATAGTCATCTTTTTTCCTCTTGTTTTCATCTTCATATTAAAGTCAACTTGCTTAGAATATAAGTCCCAAGAAAACACCACTGTGTCTGTTCAGGGTATATACTGCGCCTTACACGAAGCTGGGCATACCCGATGGCTTCAGAGTGTAACGTTGCTTCATAAGAGGCAAAACCAGTCTAAGCAGAGGAACCTAACAGTCTTCTAAACTTATTTGTTAGGACACCATTAGGTGCCATCTACTCACAGGAAAAAACAAAACAACAAAAGCACGTCGTTAAAGACGTGCGAATTGTTCTTCAGTGGGGGAGGTTTGTGTATATAATTGCGTTCAGTTGTTTTTGTTTGCGGAGCTCCTGTAATTTCCCGGTGCCAGATTCTGAGTCAAAAGAAAAATATCGAAGTGCGTAGGCAACAGCTGTTCTCAGCCCTTCAGGGCGGTAATTCTGAGCCTAGGGCTGTGCATATTCTTATCGTGAAATGACTGGCGGTAAAATCCTGCCTTCCCCACAGTGCGGGTGCGGGTACAGTGACCGTCCTTGCAAAGCCAGGTGTTAATCATCAAGCCCGTTTCACGGATCGTGGATGACAAAGTAACTTGTTATGACCGCATGTGTGTTCATGAACTCATCCCCAAAGTATTCCTATGGTCTGGCTCCGTATTACTGAACACGTTTCTGAACTTTGTTCCTTTTCTTTTTTTTTTTTTTTTGTAAAAGAAAAGCCGTACTCAAGGTAGGCTTTGTATTTCAGTGAGTGGCAGTGATGCTGATCAGAGAGTCAGCAACACTATTTATTAAACCGTGTTATGGCTGTATGTTCTACAATTCTCTGCTCCTCTCGGCCATTCTTCTAATCTTTCTGTCATTTGGAAGAAGTGGGTTAATAAGAAGTAAAAACAAAGAATATAAAAATATAATTTTTTAAACAGCAATGATGAGGACTCATTTACCTGATTTGAAAACATCTTTAAAATGGACCATTATCAAAGCTGGATAATGTTTTGTTAAAGAAGAAAAGGATCCATTGATATGGAATAACGGAGGATCCAGAAGTGAAAAGCTCATTTGAGCGTGTCTAGGACAGCAGACATCACAGAATGACAGGGAAAAGTAGCCTTTGTCAGGCATTTATTTTGGTACAGAGAGGAACCGGTGCTCTGTGCACAAATGCAGAATGTGTAGCAATGGAAAGAGAAACAGAATGTAGGAAAAATAACACATACCACTGTATTGAGATTACTTAAAATGGATACAGATATATTAGGTGAACATACTAATTCCATTTGATGTGTGTGCAAGGGAGATGCATGCTTGAGGAAATCTTAAGTCACTTTATAGGAAATGTGCTGCCTGTTAGTGTTAAATTAAAATATTATAACATTTTTACGATAAATGTAATATAATCAGATTCCCTTCCTCCCCGCCCCCCCATGGAGAAACAGGAAGGTTGTCAATTGCATTGTTTCAGTTGTGGAGAGGAATCTGTCAATAGGTTTGAATCATAATGTTATTGTTATCGATGATGACGATGACAGTGATGATAATGGCATGTGCCTGCACTGTGCTAAGTGGTGGATGCTTAGAGGAAAGCTTGCTACCTTGCCACATGTATGTATATGTGATCAGACACGCCGCTGAGCATGTCACACAAAGCCCCACTGTCCAGCCCACCTTTTTAGAATAATTGTTTGTCGTTTCCTCCAAAAGCCAGGAAACCACAGGCTATAGTGTTGCTGGGGAGAGATCAACCAAAGGACTTGTATGCATGTATATAAGCACAACCAAGGACACAGACACCAGGGGGGTGAGGGCATGAGCGGCAGGGGGCGGGGGGGGGGGGTAAGGGGAGAATAAGGACATATATGTAATACCTTAATCAATAAAGAAAATTAAAAAGGGGGTTTCCCCCCATATTTTCTTTTTCAGTCAATTTTTTCTAAATGTTTTCCCCCACACCTGAATGTCTTCTCCTGACAGGTGGATTCTTAATCATCTTTTGAAAATTTGTTCAAATCACATCATTCAGGGAGGCTTGGCCCCTGTGACTCTTAGACACACCGGGAGGCCGGCAGCTCCCTGGCGTCTCCGGAGCCTGGCGCGTCGTTGAACACAGAGAGGCTGTTTCCTGACCGTTTTTACACACAGATTGGGACTGAATACGTGTGTGCGTGGAACAAGTGACTGGAAAAACTAAGGGAAATCCCAATATCAATATTATTTTCTAGCTTTCATTAAATTCTGTTAAGCTGAATCTGGTCACATTGACTCGGTATATACGTACTTAGCAATGATCACAGTGTATAACTCCCAACAATTCTGCACAATGGGATAAGCAATCACCTCTAGGCTGTTTCATTTGGCAACAGGGTTTTGTTGGGGTTTGTACTTGTCTCATTGCTTATTTGCTGCAAAAATGAGGCTTTTACTGGGTCACTGTCAGATTTTTCTTAGTATTTTTATAAAGATGCGCAAGGAGGTACATTTGCCAACACTTTTAGGTCAGGGTGCTATTTTTTAAAAATATATTTTTATTGATTTCAGAGAGGAAGGGAGAGGGAGAGAGAGAGGGGAACATCTATGATGAGAGAGACTCATTGATCGGCTGCCTCCTACACGCCCCCCACTGAGGATCAAGCCCACAACCCAGGAATGTGCCCTGACCAGGAATTGAACTGTGACCATTAGTTGATGCTAAACTAAGGCATGCTGACTGGGCAAGGCCAGGGTGCTATTAGTGACCTCTTCTCTGCTATTTAGTATTCCTAAGAGAAAATATGCCTAAGGACCTATATTATTCTCAGGAGGTAAGGTTTTTTGTTTGTTTGTTTTGTGTGTGTGTGTGTGTGTGTGTGTGTGTGTGTGTAAGCTTTTGGGATCCAGAGCTGAAAAATTTCCTCTTGTACAAATTATTCATCAGTATAAAAATCTTCATGCAAAAGTTAGTGCCTTAAGACACAGAATCCATTTAGATTAAAGACTATATATGCATGTATTAGAGAGAGGTTCTTCTGCAAATGATAGAGCCCACACTCGACAAGACAGAAATTTCTCACGTAGCTGTCTGGGTGTGGGGAAACCCAGGTTAGGTACGATGACCCTGTTCTGCATGGCTGTTTGGGGTTGGATGTGCTATCACCATGGTGTTTGGGATTCAGGGGCCTTCCCATTGCTTTGTGTTTAAAATTTCATGATTGTTAATTTCCTTTTCATTTTATTTCTTGATTATTATGGCGTGACTATCTCATCAGCAATTGTGCTTGACAAGAAGTCATGGTTTACAGTATTTTATAGGTTTGGCATGACAGAAGTCTTGACAATAAATATTTGCTTAATTAATGGAAAGTTCAGATATTTCGGGAAGGGTCATTAATCTACAACTATTTGCAAAATGCTTGTGATGTGAGATGCGGCGCTCATGGCACAGGGCCAAATTGGGAGCACACCTGCCTGTGGGAGGAACAAATAAAGTTTTTCCGAAGCCTTGAGGATGAAGAGTTCATTTTCATCGAAGCTGGGGAAGGAGAGCTTCCTTGAAGGATGAGTAGGGTTTCAATAATCGGAAATGGAGGAGGAGGGGCGTGAGGAGCAGGGCGTGTTGGGGGAAGTGGGAGTGGAAGGTGTCTGCTTGCTAACACTTCTCCCGTGATTTGTGACACCCTCTGTGTTTTAGGACAAATCTGGAGGAAGGATATTTTTGGGTAGGGGAGGAGGAGGAGGGGATGAATGTCTATCCTTGTCTTTTTTTCCTCTGATAGGGTGACAAAGGAGAGTTTTATCTTGGATAATACTTTGGCAATACTTCATTTATTTGTTTGTTTACATCACTGAAGATGATTCTGTGACCTATGTGAGTCTTTAACATCTAGTACACATGATTTGTGTTTAGATGAGATTATCTTTGTATTTGAATTAAGGCACAATAATGACAATATTTGTAAACGTGTGACTTGTAAAGGGGGACCTAAACGCTCGGTCTTGGCAAAGGGCCTGGTTCTAAGTGCTCCTGAAGCTGAAAGGTTGTGCCCTCCCATTTTACTGTCCCGTTCTGCTGATACATCTTTTAGAGAAAGTTCCAATTCCTGACGAGGAGCAGAGAGCTGACATGATTTTTCACTTAGGTGTGCAGAAAGAATTGGTTAGCTTTGTGCGCAAAGTAGGCTGAAATCAAGCTTTAATTAGTCAGACTTTTGCATAATTCATCACGGTCACTTTGTAAGTCCAGCTGAATATACTCTTGATTTTTATCATAATGTGTTCATTTTAAAGGACTCACTGTCTTTCAGTTAGTTTCTTGATGCACAAATACTCAGGTCTTCCAAGTACAGCCATAACAATGCACCCAGTCTCATTTTAAAGAAAAATGCATTGTTACATAAGGAACCGTAAAGAAGTGAATCAATTAATCTATAAAAAAGTTTTTATTAAATATCATTCTTGTTATTGATATAATCAGCTTTAAAGACAGGAAAATAAACTAAGGACTTTTTCTGTCTTTTTGGATCCATAGGCTGTCCATCTGGCCCAGGCAAGCTTCCAGATTCAGGCCTTTGGCTCCAGGTTTATTCTTGACCTCACACTGAACAAGTAAGTATTTAGTCATAATCCTGTTAAGCAAGTGCAATAAAACTTCACTTCATGGTAAGGGTTCAGTCAAAATATTGACACTGATAAGATGTCATATAACACTTCAAGAAAAACATAAAAGTCTAAAGTTAATTATTTTTTCTTTTCCTGGAAGAAGAGGCATTTAACATTTAGCTTGTTAAGTATCTCAAGTACAGTACTTAGAGAGTAGGATTTTAAATGAAATACATATTTGAAGTAATGCTAGTTAATTAAATGTTAACTATAATCATTATTACACATAGGAAGCATGATAAATTACTGACTCAAGTATAAAATTTTCTTCCAATTTACCTTGCATTATACAATTCTCATATTGTATTACAATTCTGAATAAACAAAGAAAAAGATGACTTGTAAATATATTGAGAAGGTTCTTTGCTTTGTAATTTGCTCTCATATGGGTCTTTTCAAAATTTTGGTCCTGATAAAAATTTACCTGATTTTTCTCTGAGCATTTTAAGTTTGTGTTGATATTTAAATGCTGTTTTCGAAGTTGGAACTCATTGCACCAATGTCTTTCTACAAAACATGGGCAAGAGCTATTGACAAAAGTAGTGAGCTTTCTTTGGTGAAAGCAATTCTTTGGTGAAAGGGATTTCCTGTATGGGTGTCTTTAGTTTAAGAGGCTCCCATCAGTATTTTAAACTGTCATCAGTATTTTGACCAGGACTGCATCTTTGCCAAAAAAAAAATACCATGTAATGCTATCAGACACTATAATGTGGGTGACCACAATCAATATCAGAGAAATTGCAAAGGATTCTAGAAAAGAGCTATTAAATTTCTTGTACGCCAAATTCTGTGAACACTGCAGAAAAAAAAATGCAGAGTCAGCTTGGGTGCGCCTTACTCAAGTGTTATTGCAGCTTTAAGTCAGAATGAATCAGCAGGACTCAGAACTTCCTTTGTTAAAGGTACTGCAGGTTTCCCTTTTTGAGTCTGCTGAGCATTGGTGGAGTTCCTTTCCACCAGCCTGTGTCAGCACTGTGCCTGCCTAAGACATTTGTCTTGCCAAATCTTAGACTATGTTGAGAAGCTAGCTCTGGCTAAATTTAGTGTTTTTGTCCTCTCTTCCTTTAATTTTTACTGCAGTGGAGACTGTCATTGAAGACTATAATGTGGCATTAGCAACCAGCGTTGCTGATGTGTTGGTTGAGGCTGATGGCCACAGCAGTACCTCCCAATCAAATGACTGGGAAAGGGTCATGTAGGGTGTCCAGGCATGTACAGGTCTGGAAACATATCATTAAGTTACTTATCACTAATATTTGATGTGCAAAGGAACCAAGTTGAGGACCTGCTATGAACAATCCTTGCCTTTAGGAGTTTACAGCTGAGTTGGGTAAGGTCGTCAGATTAATATATAATTTTTGATGAGTGAAATTTGCTGTACTAGAGATAAACGTGGAATGCTGTGGTATATGTACTAGAGGAGATAGTGTGTGCTAAGTAGGCAAGGCCAGGGAGCAGTGTGGTGTGTTAAAGGAGAATTAGTCTTTTGTTGAATTTCTTGGTAAATTACAAGATTGAGGCAAGGGAAATGAGTCAGGAGACGTGGGCTTAGAGACAGCTCAAGTCTTGGAAGATCTTGTATGTAATGCTCAAGTGCTTGTCCATTATCTCCTAGACCATGACAAGTGAAGGGGAATAAACAGAAGTTCAGTTCTCAGAAAGTGTTGAGGGACACAGTGAGGTAATGCAATAAATACATATCTACAAATGAATCTGAAAACCAAACGAACAAGAAATCTAATGAACAAAATAAGCTGATGAATAAAATAGAACCAGAAGCATGAAAACATGGAACAGACTGATGAGTCTCAGAGGGAATGGGGTTGGGGGATGGTGCAGGAAGAACTTAATCAAAGAACTCATATGTATATGTGCATTACCTGTGGACACAAACAATAGGGTAGTGAAGGCCTGGGGTGGAGCAGGAACCAGGTGGAGAGGGACAATGGAGGGAGAAAGGGGGACATCTGTAATACTCTCAACAATAAAGATTGAAAAAAAATAAGTAAATGCAGTGGGAATGAGGCCACAGAGGTCTAATCACATGGCATCTCCCCTGTGCAGATTTCTGAGCCATCTGAGGACAACATGGGTGTGCGAAATGACCTGGAGACAGGGGAATTGTACTTTATAAACGTGTGACATGTGTTGACCAGGGTGGTTCTCTGGTTTAACTAACTTTCAATGGCTGGGATTAACTAAAAAGTCTGGTCCACATTAGAATAAACTTAAAGAGTCAGAGAAATTTTTTTGAAAAATATTTTTATTGATTTCAGAGAGGAAGGGAGAGGGGGAGAGAGAGAAACATCAATGATGAGAATCATTGATCGCCTGCCAGGAATTGAACCGTGATGCTCAACCACTGAGTCACGCTGGCTGGGCCAGAGAAATTTTTAATCAGTCACAGAGGAACCAAAAGAGCTTCTGAGGAAAGAGGAATCTCATACCTGTTATTGGGTGGTCATTGCCACATGATTAACAACAATTTTAGTTTTTTAAATATATATTTTTATTGATTTCAGAGAGGAAGGGAAAGGGAGAGATAGAAACATCAATGATGAGAGAGAATCATTGATAGGCTGCCTCCTGCATGCCCCACGCTGGGGATCGAGTTCGCAACCCGGGCATGTGCCCTAATTGGGAATCGAACCATGATCTCCTGGTTCATAAATCAACACTCATCCACTTCGCCATGCCAGCCAGGCTATTTACAACAATTAAAAATCGTTGGAGGAGGGAAAAAGCAAAAGGTATATGATAAGTATATGGGCTCGGTGAAAGAGTGAAAGCATAGAGATATTAACACATTGTGGGCAGGTCATGAGCATTCTCGTGTTTTCATATTACACAGTGTTTTACATAAATGTGAAAAGCACGCATTAAAATTAAATACCCATTGCATTTTGAAGTTATTTATTACATGCTCTTACAAGCTAATATCTTTTTAAAGTATGATACTTTCTAAAACGTTTTTTGTGCTCATTCAATAGAAACTTATCTGGCCACTGGGTAAAGCTAGCAATAAAACTACTGGAGCGCAATGTGTTAAAATAAACTAATCAAAGTGGCGACCATAGAATCTAAATGGTTAATGTCCTCACCGGGGCTGGACCATCAGCTTGGGAAAATGACCCTGATGTGAGTTCCTGAGAGAAGAGTCTTTTTGAGTTTGTGTTCTCATAGATTGAACAATGGAGGCCTTAGCTTGATGAGACATCTTAGGGCAGAGGTGTGGGTTTATTTATTTCTTCCTTGAACATTGAGTGAACATCTGCTCTATGCCAGCAGCTGCTGTAGGTGCTGATGCTGCTGGGAACAAGATAGACAAGGTCCCTACCTCCCCTGATGGCGCGTCATTCCAGGGGAAAAGGCAGATGGTGAACCGCTAAATAAAGAAAAGTGCATTGAAGGACATACAACTGGGCTATGTAATGGAGAGGGACTGTGGGTTGGGGTGGCTAATGTTATTTAAATGTCACAGAAGCCAGAAGGTCTGTCTGAGGAGAGACAATGAGCTGAGACCTGATTGTCAAAGATGAGCCACCCCATGAGGCTGGAAGGCTAAGGATTCCTCACAGCTGGGACAATAAGACAGCAAGTGTTGAGGAGAGTATGGACTGTTCAAGAAGGACAGAGGCGAGTGTGACTGGAGTGCAGTGGGGGGCAGGGGATGGTGGGAGACTGAGGAGACAAGACCAAAGAGGAACCAGGAAGCCAGAACATTGTCCATGGTGAGGCATTTGGGTGGGAAGGCATTGGGCAATAAGCATGGATGCCATGCCATCATTTTATTTGGCCCGAAAGGTCTTAATTGTGGCCTTAGAGGACCTTTGGTCATATCCCTTTTAGGATGCCCTCCTTTTCAATTTTGTTTTGTTTTTTTTTCCTCCGGAATAACCACTGTTTCAAGATACAGAAGGTTTAAAAAGGATTAGGAGATGAATAATTCTTAATGTTTATCGATCCTTTGAAATCCAGGGCGTGGCGGGGGGAGGGATCTGAGGCTTGTCTTCCCTATGTGTATGATTGGAATTATGCCATAGCCCTTCTTACCTGTAATTAAATTTGCTGGTGTCTTCAGCAAATGTGTATCGGGAATAACTGTGATCACAGCCATGTCATGGTTGGAAGCACAGGTTCTGGAGTCAAACAGACCTAGGTTTGAATCTGGGGCTGCCATTTACTACTTTTGTGAACTTGGGCAAGTTTCTCAGCTTCTTATAATAACAGCATGAGATATCGCTCACATGCCATAAAATTTCCTCCTTTGAAGTGGCTTTTATTATATTAGGAGATGTGCAGTTATCACCACCATCTAATTCCAGAACATTTTTGTTGCCCCAAAAAGAAACCTTGTACCTACCTGTAGCAGCCACTCCTCGTTCTCCTTCCCCCCAAGCCTTTGGCAACCACTCATTTACTTTCTGTCTCTAAGTTTTTGCCCAACCTGGACATTTTATATAAATAGATTTATATGACTTTTGTTTTGTGACTGACTTCTTTTATTAGCATAATATTTTCAAGGTTCACCTATGTTGTAACAGAATAATTTCTCATTGTATGAATATACAGGGTGGAGCAAAAGTAGGTATACAGTTCACGTGGAAAATAATATGATAATTAATAAATAATAATATAAGACTAAAACTTCATGTTTCATGTACTCACAACTGTAAACCTATTTTTTGCCCCATCCTGTAATTTTCTTAAGCTTTAGTGTCCTTCCTAAGCTGTAAGTTATTGTAAAGATTAAATGAGATAATGTGTGGTACGTACACATGTCTGCTAATTGGAAAGACATGTTCAATGTTGTGGACTGAATGTGTCCTTTTAAAATTCCTACGTTGAAACCTTAACACCTTAACTCCCAACATAACTATTTGGAGGTAGAGCCTATAAGGAGGTAGTTAAGGTTCAGTGAGATCATAGGGCGGAGCCATGACCTGATAGGATTAGTGTTCTTATAAGTAGAGACACCAGAGAGCTTCCTCTCTCTCTCTCTCTCTCTCTCTCTCTCTCTCTCTCTCTCTCTCTCTCTTCCCCCCTCTCCTCTCCCCCTCCCTCCCTCCCTCCTCCATGTGAGGACACAGCAAGAAGGCGGCTGTCTGCAAGCCAGGAAGGGGGTCCTCACCAGGAATTGAATCAGCCAGCATCTTGTTCTTGGATCTAGTCTCCAGAAGTGTGAGAAATACATTTCTGTTGTTTAAACCACCCAGTCTATGATGTTTTGTTGTGGCAGCCTGAGCTGACTAATACATTCAACAAATATTTATATTTATGGTTCATTATTATTACCACAGCAAGGCAGTCACTGGGCTGGGTGTTGGGGGATTCAGCGCTGAAGAAGAGAGTTGCTGATCTCATGGAGTTTATGCTCTCATAAAAGCAGCACAATGAGTCTTTGTTCCCCACTCCCCCCACCCCCTTATTTTTTGTAAGTGAGAAGAGGGTGGTATACTGAGAGTGTACTGGAGAAAAAATTAGAGACAATCTGACAGGCCCATGGTTGAAATGCACTGAAGGTAATGAGCAATAAGAATTTAGACAACATACTTCTGTTGAGTTGGAAACATATTTGTAATGCATTTGGTACTCCTCCACTTGTCCTGCAGCTCTTCACTAGGCAGACGTTAAAGAACATGACAAGACTTGCAAGTCACTGGATATTTGGATATTTAACTTCCCAGGCCATCTGGCTGTGTCTGATGTGATTGCTCAGGCCCTCAGCGTGCTCTCCTGCTTACTGTGCAGTGAATCCCTGTCATCCTTCTGACCTCTGCCCGGTGTGGAGGGGAAAGCAGTCTGAGGAGGCATCAGATGTAAAGCCTTGGTTGATAAAGCATCAGCGTGTTCCTAAGAGAACAATACTCTAGTGAGGGACTGTGGGGGTTGTACGAGCCTCTCCTGTACATTTGCCTTGAACACTGTACAGGAGAGCTCTGACTGGGGGAAATCGGTGTAAGACATCAGCATGGGATGCTGTAGCCTAAAACCGAGGAGTGGCCCTGAAACCTGGAGAGGAAGGACTTGGCTTCGTCAGGGGCTGGATGGAGAAAAACAATTCTGATGTTGGTTGAGAGGCTGGAGAAAGTGCTAAAAGTTGGATCCCTATTATTGTCAAGCCTGTGCTGAGCTAAAATCGTTGTGCATGAGCAATCATCCGCCGTTTATGGTCTGCCTTCCACAGTGCAGTGTGAGCAGAGGGTTCTTCCTTGAATGGGCTGCTCTAGGGGAAGTGCAGGGAAGCCTTGAGATGAACAGGTGTGTCTTTGGAGGATGGTCTTCTCTGTCTCTCCATTTCCCTGAGAGGGTGATGGCTGAGGGATAACTCCCAAGCAGGGCCTGGATAACGCGGGCACCGCTGGAGATGTGTAGCTGCATGATGAAGATACTCTCTGCTTCTCGCCCTGCACCCTCATCTCACCACCCAGGAGAAGAGGCCCCCTGGGAACCTTTCTACTTTCTCAGAGAAGTTCTAGTGAAGCAGTCCCACCCTTTTCTGGACCACTGCTTTTTCCTCCAAAGGCGGAGAGACCCGTAGGCTTGCTTATCTCCCTTCCTCTCTGAAATCAACAAAAATATATTAAAATATCTGCTCCTGGGAGAGATGGGAGTCCCTTGGTGCCTGCAGAGTCCACTCAGCAGTCCGAACAAATATTCAGGTACTTGCTGTCGTCATTCTAGCTCCTCTGCTTTGCAATTGGGTAGCGAGGCTGAAGCAGTCTACCTCTGTAGTCGAAGGTGCCAGCCACATTCTCACTTGTTGGGAAAGTTGTATTTGGGGGCTAAACCTTGCCCTGCTCAGCTCCATCATTTTGTGTACATATTCTTTTTGGCGAAAACATAGAGGATGACTGGTATCCCAACAAATACGAAACCTTCTGTAACCTCTGCCAAACCCCATGGGGAGACACTGATAGATCTGGGTCATGTCTAGGTTTAGCTTTGTCATACATATGTAGATAGTGGTGACATTTGAGGTTGGGCTGCCAGGCATGTTAGAAAAGGAAAAGTAATGAAGCATCCCCAGTTCAGAGAAGTACACAGACCTCAACTACAACGCTCTCCTATGCAGAGACATGTGCACTGACCTGCAGTGAGGGTTCCCTTCCCCAGCTAAGACATGCTCTCTGGGTTTTAGCCCGATGGAGTTAGGCATGATGGGTAGCATAGCTCTGCACTTCAGGGTTTCGTGTCTTCAAGATGCTGCTAACTCAACAGGCTAAATGCTTTATTTCCTTTATTGAGGGATCTGCATAAGGAAGGCTTTCTATTACAAAAGTTATGATGGTGACGGACACTGTGTTAAGCCCTTTACCCACATTCTTAAATTTAAGTTCTTTTAATAGCCCTGTGATAATCTCCATTCTACAGCCGAGTAACCCGAGGCCTGGGGAGAGGCAGTCACGTGCTGGCATTCAGCATGGGCTGTCCATCTGGAGTCTTCTTATGTGGCTGCTTTGATCACAGCATTGGACTATCAATTTACAAGTGAGCCTGGCATAATCCTAATGATTGCTCATCTGTTCAGATTAAGTGAGAAAAAAAGAATTGAACAATTTGAGTCAATATAAAGAAAATGCAGAAGGCCCCAACTTAAAATAATCTTATTTGTTGAGCCAGCCATCTGTTTTGTGCTGAATTGTGTCCCCCTGCTCTCCCCCCCCCACCCCCCCAGAATTCATATGTTGTTCTATCATCCAGTAACCTCAGCGAGGAACCATATTTGGAAATAAGGACTTTAAAGAGGTAATTAAGTTAACATGAAGTCTTTAGGGTGGGTCCTAATCCAATATGACTGGTGTCTTTGTAAGAATGGGAAATTTGGACATAGACATGTGTGCACACAGAGGAAATACCACATACCATGTGAGGACGCAGAGAGAAGGTGGCCATCTGCAAGCCAAGGAGAAGGAAATCAACCTAGCCCACACCTTGATCTGGGATTTGTAGCCTCCAGAACTGTGAGGAAATAAGTTTCTGTAGTTTAAGCCACCAGTAGTACTTCGTTAAGGCAAATGTATACCCATCCTAATTTTCATTTATTGCTTACTTATTGCATTGAGACATTCAGCATTAAGCTGCTCCTGGTAATGGGTAAATCTGTTTGTCTCTCATAGTTAATACTCTTACTATAATCTCTTCATGCATTTTGAGAGATTATGATCTTTTTTACCTTTATGTACGTTAGGAAGAGTGGAACTATTTTGGTAGTTTTGGTATTAGCTGTGATAATAAGGAATCTTTAGAGGCAAAGACCCCCCAAAGATGCCATAAGTATTGATTGCCACTGTGATGTGTAGTATGATGTAGATGAATATTGCTTTTTATTTGTCCTAGAGGCCCAGTAGTGGTCTATGGTTTCCTGTGCTGGCAGAGATGAGTTGCTGTGGGGTTTTCTCTCCTTAAGGCATCCTTTCCTTTCTAGTTCTAAGCATTTTGATTAGCTCTTCTTTTTGCCATATTTTTTTTCTGATCAAATGCATACCTATTAGGTCTCCTTGGGCAATTCTGATTGAAGAATTATTGAATGTTTGGGTGTAATCATTATTATTATCTTTTGATGATGCATCTTTATGCTGGTAGATCAGGTCCAGAAATTCTTGAAAAAATTTATAATAAATTAAGGATTACTTAAATAGGTTCTAGTTCTATTTTATTTGGGGGGGGGATGGTGTATCTGACCTCCTTTTAAAGTGGTTTGATAATGACCTTTATAATTATATAAAAAATAATTATATATAATTATAAAACATAATAATAGCAGAAGCAGTAAAAATAAAGTGACTATGAAACCATTGGTATTTATGCATGAGTCTTGATTTTCATAGGTGGATGAGATCTCGTATAACTTTTGGGTGGTGAAGGGCAGTGGATGTTTGCTTTTACCTGCAGTAAGTGACTTCCTTACCCCCATGCCCTCTTGCCTGTTTATAATAATTATTGTGGATGAATGGGACCCAGGGAAAATAAACACCAGGCTGAGGGAATCAGGAGGCCATAGGAGCTGGACTTAGATTCACTAAGTCTCAAATGAGAAAACTGATTGCCTAGAAAAGGAGAGTCTGTGGCTCTAGCCTCTAGCTCGCACCAAGCAGGAAAAAAAAAGGCATTAAGAATTTCTAGCAAAATCAAAGCTATCTAATTGTCAGTGAGATCACTGTTTATTTAATTTAGGATATAAAAGACATATCTAGTGAATTAAAGGACTATTTATTTTATTTTATTTTTTTAAAATATATTTTATTGATTTTTTTACAGAGAGGAAGGGAGAGAGATAGAGAGTTAGAAACATCGATGAGAGAGAAACATCGATCGGCCGCTTCCTGCACATCTCCTACTGGGGATGCGCCCGCAACCCAGGTACATGCCCCTGACCGGAATCGAACCTAGGACCCTTCAGTCCGCAGGCCGACGCTCTATCCACTGAGCCAAACCGGTTTCGGCAAAAGGACTATTTATTGACTGATGGATTAAAAGAGACGCTTTGCAGGTGTTTATCCCGATGCAGAATATAGGCAAATAAAACTTGAACTTGATTTATTCTTCAGAACTCGTGGTCTTTTGAAGTCAAATTAATGTATAAAAATTGCAGCAGAAGTTAATCATGGCAAAATATTAAAAATTACACAGGATTTGGTGTTACTAGGCATCTGCCAATGAGTTATTTACAGTAGTTACTGAATTTAGATCTTATTTTTCTGACAGTTAAGTGAGGAAGACCACATACTGGGGTATATATAATCCCCATTAAAGTTTATCTGTCTGTCTAGAGAGATAAATGTTTTCCTACCCAGGAGAAATTTATCTCTTTAGTTCGATGTAGCAGGACATTCAGTAGCATAATGGTTGATGCCCATAACCATGGTTTTGTGAATGACCAGAATGTTACTTAAATGGACTTCTCATATTGACCTTCTGTGAAAGCCAAATGCACAAAGCTCTTTCTAACCTCAGTGGATTGATCAATAGATTTCCATTGATTGAAGCCTTTTATGAACCATTCCAAACACTTTTTATTTCAGAAATGTTTATTGAGTACCAGCTAAATGCCAGACACTCTTGAAGTTGCCAGAGAGAAACGCTTCCCTCATGCAGCTTACAGAACAATGCAGGGAAAAAAGACAGCTCTACAGGCATTTAACTTACAGTTAGAAGTTTGTGGTGGGCTTTTATCCCTCGTGGGAGGGTGAGAGTGGATAAGAAACGAAGTGTCTATGGAGCTAAATGTCTAAGCTCAGAGTAAAGCTTAAGATTTGGCCAGACAAAGGTTTGAGGGTTAGAGATTGTGAGAGCCTAAGCAAGAGAGGTGAGGCATGGAGTGGGAGAAAACACAGGCTTGGAGAAATTAATCAAACCACACAGCTACCAAGCGACAGAACCAGGATCAGAACTCAGGGAATTGAGACATTTTTCAGTGATGAAGTGACCCTGTTATAAGTGGGGAGCTCTCCATGTCCCCATCGGTTGCTGGGGGAAGTTGGGTTCTTGTGATGTCAGAAGAAAAGGATTTTTTTCTGAGACTTGCACGGGAGGCTGAGATGTTGTAGAAAGCGTTATTTCTGTGGAATGAAACCCTTGAGTTTCCAAGGTCCTGTTTCCCTCCATCCCACTAGGGAAAAAGTCCCATTTTGCTTTCAGCAGAGCTAGGATTAAAACCATTGCCCAGAGTTTCCATTCCATGCCTGCACAGTCCAATCCAGCATCAAGCTAGCTAAGGGTTCTCCGCTGCAGTCCATCAGTCCATTGTGTGTGGTGTCCTTCATTCCACATGGCTATGGAGGGAACATGGGCAGGAGCAAAGCCAGAGGAACAAGAGAGCCAAGAGCCAAGAGAGCGAACTCCTTTGTTGGTGGATTATGTATTCCCAAATTTTCATGGGCTTGAAGTGGCTTTGCCTTCTCTGGCCAAATGTTCTCTCTTCCCAGGTTTGACTGACAGGCGTCTTCCCTATGTCACCCCAACTTTACTGCCCATGCATTCATCTTCCTTTTGTTGGACTCCTTCCCCACAGTGTTCTTCAAGGAATGAACCAGGGTTTCCCTGGGGAGTGTGAAGTTGCAGCTTCCTGGTGAAGCTGCCCAAATGACATGCCTATAATGTCTGGCCTCCCTTTTGCTCCTTCCTATTGTTAATAACTAGCTAATCACAACAGTAACAATCCCATTGAAGTCATGTTTGAAAAGCTCTACAAAAATGGACCTTCGAGAAATAAATTTTATATTATTTCCCTTTTTTATATTTTGCTAACTTTTTGCTATTCCTGTTCTTGGCATAAATCTAGCCCCAAACAATAATTTATTAAATTCTGCTGCCAGTAGGAATTGTGTTATTTCTAGAATCATTAAAAAATTCCTCACTCAAGGATATGTTTTTATTGATTTGAGAGAGAGGAGAAGGGAAAAAGAGAGAGACAGAGAAATATTGGCTGATTGCCTCTTGTACATGGCCTGACCAGGGATGGAACTTGCAACCTAGGTATGTGCCCTGACTGAGAACCAAACGCACAACTCTTTGGTGCATGGAACAATGCTCCAACCAACTGAGCCACCCAGCCAGGCTAGAACCATTTTTTTTGATGATTTATAGACTAGACTCATTATATAGAATAATTTCCCCAATTTGTTAAAATTATTAAATTAGAATTCTAACCATGGTTTATTATGATGTATTTATAAAAGTCCTCTCTTTAAGTGATTATTTCTAATTTAATTTCCATGATATCCATGTGCTTTAGTGTTTTGATTGTGCCTTAAAACAAAACAATCTATATAGGCTTTTCTATAAGACCATTTCTGCCCAAAGTTTCAGTTCCTCATTTCAATTAAAATAATTTTAAAATTAAAAACACTTTTGTCTTTCTTATGGAATATTCTTCAAATAAGAGGCTGAAAATGTCTAACACATTGTAGAATATATATTTCATTTCTCCCTCCTTTACTTTTTGCCCAAATGACTTCACAGGTAATAGACCAAACTTGGGGAATAGAAGGATCTCATAGCACATGGACAAGACTAAGTCTCTTGTAAATCCCTAGAATTTCTTAGAGACTTCATTGCATCAGAGGCTCTTCCTCATTATTGTTAATACTTACTTATTAAGTGCTAACTAACTTGGTACTTGACCCTAAGGAGATGCCTTGCTCTTTAAAGCTTCAGACAATGGCAAAGGGTTCTGTACATAACTATTAGCACTTGCTCATCCTCCCTCCCTCTATCCTCTGCACTATGCTAAATTATGAGGAAACAAAGAATGAGTTGTAGTCTCTTTAAGGAGACCACAATTTAGGGTGGGATCAAGGAAAGCTACAGGAGGAGGGATGGATGAGCTGAGCTTTGAAGGATGAGTAATTCAAGGATGAATTACTTCCAATACTGTTAGATGGGGTAGGGGGCAATAACTCTTGAGCACTCATTTATTTTTACGGGTGAGTCAATATCTCGTATGGAATGTTCCCTGGATATATACGAGCGATGGTTTGTTGATACAGGGTAGTCATTTTGCATTGCTTTTCTCACTGGTATCTAATAGCCAGGAGCAGTTTTATGAGCTGGAAAAATGAAGTACTCATTTTCCTGAGGTTAAAAATGCATACGTGCCCTTTTTCCTTTGGAAGGGTTAGTTAACTCTGCTTCTGTGAAATCATTCATGTACTCATGCCTCAGTGTGTAAACACTGAGTGAGAGCGATACTTCCAGAAGTAAATAATCTACCTTTCCATCCAGCTCTGAGCACCTTGGTTCTTTTTGTGCTTCTTGATTTGGTGAACCATAAAAAATGAGCAAACTGCAAGACACGATTCACTATTCTTTTTCATAAAAGCAGTTTGAGACAAGGTTTCCAGGTCTGCAGATTATGGGCAACAAACGTTTCCTGTACACGGCACCATCAACAAACACCCTACTACCTTTTCCTTGTTTTGATTTCACAGCTCTCCTCAAGATAGGCTGTTTGGAGGTACTTTCTGTAACTAAAATATCACATGACTTGTTTGAAACATTACTATTTTTCTGTTTTATATGCAGGAAATTCTTCTTTCTTCCTGTAAGGCCCGTGTGTATGGCTTGCTGAATGCCTCGGTCAGATGCTAATGCCAGTGTAGAGTACTCATTGTATCTAGAGCTGTATCTAGAGCCTAAAGAACACTAGTCTTTTTGGCTCTTTCCTCGAAGGCCACTTTAAGTAGTAATTAAATTACATGGCTCTCAAAGTACAAAACCCCACAAATCCTTAGGTGTTGCTCAGCATGGGTGGTGCTCGGTCACTGATGCTACATTCATGAAAAATGGCCTTTTGGAAGGAAACAAAACCTTTTATGTGACTAAGACTCACCTCTGACACAGTGGATGATACAGACTCTGGAATTGAACCAGAATGTTTGTCTCGGTATAATTTGACGGAGAATAGCACTGTCGCAATGCGTTTTGTGGAGCAGCGTAGATGTCCCTTCCTCGCCTCCGTCTTGTCTTTGCTCTATTCTTGGCATCCAGGGAAGCCCAAGTTCCTGAGAGGAAGGGTTTGTGCTAGATCTGTTGTCATCTGCCCTGTGAGGCGAGTCTGTGATTAGCTGGGGGGTACATTCCTGCCACGCTTTTCCTCCCATGGTAATCCCTCTGTCATCTTCACACTTTTGATTTAGGGCTTTGAGTGTAGCAACCTCCCACTTTTTTTTTTAAGGGATGTTTTCATACTATTCAAAGAAAGCATGATCTAAATTATCTTTGAGAGTTGGATGGCATCGCAAAGTATTTCTTATTCTGGGGCTTTTCAGAATTTAAAGATACAAATTTCCTTCGTAAAGCACTTGCTTCTTGTATTAAAGGAGGCCGAGTTAGGTGAGTTTCTCACTTTTTTGGACTTGGATAAAGTGCGTAACTTCTGAATTTCCACCATGAATTTGGAAGAGTTTATAAAGGCTGCAGATTTTATTAAAAGAGCTTTAATTTTGACACCTGATGAGAATGATTACATACATGTTTGTGTATTTGGCTCCTGTCTCCAAGAACGCCTGGCAGCTTCTTCCCTGAGGTTCCTTTGAACAATGAGAGGTTGGGGTTAGAGAAATCCTGAAACATTACGCAGTGCCACTTCCTGGCTGACTCTTAAATCTCTTCTTATTCCCACTGAGGAGTTTTCGATGGTTTTCCAGAGCACCACTAGGCCCGAGGTAGCTGGTTCTCAGACTGTGCTGACTCCTCAAGTCCTTTTTTTTCTATCTTTCTGTAATTCTTTTACCTCCCAGTCTGAGTTTTGTACTTGCAAGTCACTAGCTTATGGAGACTTCCTGTCCTGAGATTCTGTTGGCTCCTCCTCCCCATAAATAGCCAAGATTCCCTTCCCAGGTGTTCAAGATGAGGATATAGGTAATTTTCTAAGTAGAAAAGACTGAAAAGTTATAAAAAGAATTTTTCCAATACTTGAAAAGTACTATTTTTTAAGCATGTTAGAAGTTATTTATAGTTTCTCGCTGCCAGTGTTCAGTACTATGAAACAGGAGAAGCTTTTTGCAGTCTAAAAAATGGTATTTTGAAGTCTGTACGAACTTTCTGCAGGGTGAGTGCAATCTCAGGTTGAATTCTGCCAGATTTTTGCTCTCATTGTGTTTTAAAGATGAACTAATACAGTCTTATAGTATACATCATTATAGATGAACTTAATACAGTCTATAAAACAGTTAATAAATAACTACCCATTAATAGGTATAAAACCCAATGTGTTAGCCATAATTTAGTTTTATTTCTGAAATTGCATTGAAATATAAAAAAATATTTTAGCATTCTGGTTAGAATTGAAATGCAGTTACTTATACATATTTTAAGTGTTCTTTTTTGGAGAAAATTTTAGGCTATTTAAAAATGAAATTTGATGCCAAAAATTAATCTGTATCTGATCTGATTATGTTAAGAAGAATACTATCAAAACCACATTAACTTCCATTTTTTTGGAGTGTGATGGTGGTGAATAGAAAAATAATTTAAAAACCATCAGTATAAAATACCATACCTTTAGATTTATTATTTATTGTATTTATTATTAACTTACCAACCATTTAAATCTGATTGAAAATTCTCTTTTTGCATTCACACAGCAGGCATTCATATATAGTGTGTGTGCCCTTTAAGTTAGCTAAGTATTTGGTCATTGTCTTCGTTCAAAGCAGGTCACCTTCTGATTTTATGTAAAAACATTTTATGAATAGTTGTAGTTATTTTCTCATGTGTTACCTGTGAGCCAGCAAAATGTCTCCTCTGTGTTTTCAGGATTTTCTTCCTAAGAAAAAAAACATGTATTTTTTTTTCAGTAGCATGTTGTTCATTGAATCTTTACTGTGTAAAACAAATAACAGTGGTAAAAATCAGTATTTTCCATGGACTTTGAAGAATGGTAGGAAAGAAGTGGAGCATTTGTAAATAGCATGCCATACTTGGGTGATTATGACTGATATCCCTTTAATTTTCACATGAACTTCAGGTGGTTGCTATGACACAAACACTCAGGCCATTCATCATCTTTCTCACTCGTGGCACGCTCTCTCACTGGTCTGGGCAAGGCCTCAATATTGTGTAATGTTTTCACTCTTGTCATTTCCAGTCCCTCTCTGAATTCCCCACCTTTGTCTTAATGAGCCAGCCATCCCAAAGTGTCTTACATGCTCTTTTATTTATGTGTTCTTATAAATAGAAATATTATAGTTTGGGACATATACTTTTATTATATCTAAATAGTGTTAGGCGATAGATCTCTACTCAGCACAGCATTTAAAGATCTATGCCTTTAACTGTATACTTCCAGGCCATTATATCTAACTGAGGAGACCCTTTGCAGTGTATCCAGCACTCTTCGGTTTTTCCCCATGGGGAGAAGTCTGGATTCCTTTTGGCTCTCTGCAGCCACAATCCATATTGTAATAGACCTGTGAACCCGTTGCCCATGGACAGGTGTAAGAATTTCTCGGCTACATATATCCAGAGCAGCATCTGGGACACAAAGCAAAAAGGCTTATGGAATCTATAAGATCACTATTTTAAAGGCAGGACATCTCTTACACTTGGTTAGAGAAGACCTCAAGTCTTTATTCAAGGTTACTAAATACTGATTTACATCAAATACTAATAAATTTGGTTATTTCTTCTTCTGGCTATAACATTAAAAAGCAACAAATTAGTATGAGCTGGGCTGATATGACAGGTGTATACTTAATTTGATGAAGTACTGCAGACTTGCCCTGCGGAAAGCCTGCCCCGGTCTACTCTTAAGCAAAGCATGATGCTCAGTAGAGTATTTAGATCCCATTCATTCGTGGGATGGACCAAGTGACATTTTTCCCCCTCCAGGCATAGTTGTTCTCAGTATGTTGGGAAGCTAATTGCTTATTTTTATTGGATAATGATTTCAGAAATATAAGATTAAATCTTTTGAGGTGAAGCAGTATAAATTAGTTCCCTTGGGGTTGCATTAATTTGGTCAAGCTACTTTGATCCTCAGGGGAATGGAGGTTTCCTCTTCCAGGGCACTTTGTTGTCTGATGTTGTCATGGTGCTAATTTGAAAAGTTGGCTTAATTAAAAAGGAGAAGCCTATTCACTTTCCAGAATTGTATTTATATTTATTTAAAGGTAAGGGTCATGCGATATACCAAGAGAGGGACTGGTACCTGTGGGATAAGAATGAAGTTTATGTGGATGATTTGTTTTTTTAAAAAAATATATTTTTATGGATTTCAGAGAGGAAGGGAGAGGGATAAAGAAAAACATCAATGATAAGAGAAAAATCATTGATTGGCTGCCTCCTGCAGGTTCCACACTAGGAATGGAGCCCACAACCCAGGTAGATGCCCTGACCAGGAATTGAACCATGACCTCCTGTTTCATAAGTCGACGCTCAACCAGTGAGCTACGCCGATCAGGCTGGGTGATTTCCTATAATAAATGAGATAAAAAGGCACTGTCTGAAGGTTGGTTGAGAGGAGAGAGAGGTGAGAAAAGGAAGAGAGATGAAGGAATACATGGCCCATCAGCACCTGGAGCCATGCCTGACTCTAGGTAGAGGGCAGTCAGCACTTGTGTGATGAATAAATTAATCCTGTGGTGTGGTGGAAAATATGGTTTAGGTTTATAGCATTCTGATTCTGCCACTTGGGAAAATCATAGAATTACTCTGAGCCTGAGTTTATTAAACTGTAGACTGAAACTGATGGGAAGCCTGACCAAGGTGCGGTATGTGAAAGAGATCCCCATGTATAATAGACACTTCACAGGTATAATAGACACGTCAACAAAGTGCACTTTCTATTTCCTGCCCATTAATAATCTTTTGCAAATATCCTGTCATAAGTTGATCCTGGTCTTGGCCTTTTTGATGGCTAGGGTAAGGGTTTCTAAGCAGTGCCTTATTTTCTATTTTTCTATTCATGGAAGCACTTGATTGAAAACTATAGTAAGGTTCTATTTAAAAACCACTCAAAATTATCACAGTTCCACTTACACATTTATGTTTGCTGAAACTATGTAAATTTTGACCTATTTTTCCCCCATCTCCTAAAACCTATACCGGGCTATTTTTTAAAGGTCTTGTATTGTGAATTTTCATTTATATAAGGTTGCTGGGGACTGGATTGTTTTATATTAAGTGTGGTTTCCAGGTAACTAAAGCTTATTCCTTGATATAGTAAAGAGTCATTTTTAAAAGAATCCTTCTAAAATGGGTTAAATATTTTCCTGTTTGTTTGATAGAATATATATTAGATATAATTTAACTTAAAAAAATATCCAAGGTTATTGTTTCGCCTGGTTGACCAGCTCTATAATAGATCTCGTGTCTGTTTCCTTGCTGTAGGCTATAACTTTTGCTGTCAGGGAACCTGCCCTTTCAGTCCAGCTCTTACTATATTGTTGCTTCTTAATGTTGCAGAAAGAGAAATAACCAAAATTATTAGCATTTTATGCAAATCAAGATTTAGTAACCTTGAATGAAGACTTGAGGTCCTCTCTAGCCAGTGTAAGAGATGTCCTGCCTTTAAAATAGTGATTTCACAGACTCCAGGAGACTTTTTGCCGTGAGTCCTTGATCCTGACCACATTTAAAAGGCTCAGGAATCTGAGGCCTGGAAATAAAGAGGTATTATTTTATTTTGTAACAGAATACCTTTATAAAGGTAGCTATCCATTTGAGTGATACTTTGTACACTTTGCCCCTAAATATTTCAAATTATTTCAATAGTAAAGATTAAGTGAAAAGAAGAATGAGTATATCAGAAATTTGATGAGTCTTCTGGGACTGAGAATGTAGGTTTCGAGCTATTAAGTACCAAATGATTCCCATAAGGTTTCCTCTTCAGATGTTGGTAGAGCCATGTGATTTGCTGAGGAAGAAGGGACTATCAAACCTTCCAGTTATTGAATTTGCAAGTGGTATATATTTGCAAACTAAGGCTTCTCAAAATGATGGTTTAGATCTGGTTTCCACTTTCAGAATTATCAGCAAAAGGATACAAATTTTCAAAGAAACAAGTGAAATTAAAGGAATTGATGAATGTCAGATGAGTATTTCTTCATAACAAGAGATGTTACTTGCTAAAAAAAAGAAGTCCCAATAAAGTTGTGAAGAACATTATTTGTAATCATTAACTAGATTGTGTATTTGAGTGAAGAAAAATTAACATATTTCTACTTCTTCTTACCTTCTTCCTCCCCTGTGTTATAATACTTTTCTTTACATTGTCAAGGTTTATAACATTTGTATGTTGGTCAGTAACCACAGTTCCTACAATGAGCATCAGTTCTTAAGGGATTTCATGCCCATCACGAGTCCTTTTACCATGGTCTCTTCATTCTTCCTGGATTATTTGTATTTTGCTTGCCTGGAATTAACTGAAAAGTATATTGTTAAAGATAGATTTTAGGGTATTATATTTCATGATTCTTGAATGCTTGAAAATATTTGTTTATTATTTTTGTACTCGAAGAGTATATACTTGGCTGGATATGAAATGTTGGCATCATACTTGGCCCAGGACTTTATGGGGATTGTGTTGGGGTGTTGAGAATTGCTGTGAATGAGCTTGAGGCAACCTAGTTTTCCCTTTTAGAGAGCTTTTTTCCCCCCTGCCTTACATGATTATATGGTTTTTCCTTATCAGCAACTTTCCCAGGATTAAGGACACTACTTAGTGTTAATGGTGCTTTAAAAAGTTTTCCAGGAACATGGTTTGCCTTTTTGAACTGCAAATTCAAGTCTTTCTTTGATTTTATGTTGTGTTTTTGCCTGTTTTTTTCCTCTTCCATGTGTTTCTTTCTGTTCTTCAGGAATATCAACAATGTGTATATGCTACCTTCTGTGTCATCTCTGTCATTCTATCATTGATTCCTGTTTTTTTTTTCTTTTTCCAACTTGATTTGCATCCTTGTAGTGCTCCCCCCCCACCACCCCCCCACCCCCCCACCCCCCGCCCCGGGAGCTTTGCTAGTTTCCTTTCCATCTTAGTCTATTCTTTTTATTATGTTTCTCTGAGCTCCTTTTAAAAAGGAGGTCATTTCTGTAATTTTTTTTGAGGCCATTTGAGCAGTATTTACCTGATCATTTCCTCTGTTTCCTTGTGATGTGATATATATATCCTCCATCTCCCCGGCTTTGGTACTTCCTTCTTTTCTTCCTCAGTATCTGTCCCCTGCTCATTACTTTTTAGTTATGGCTCCATGCATGGAGCTAGCGGTTTGCTGAAGCACAGTGTGGGGAGAAGAGAGCATGACGCCTGGAAGGGAGGGATGAGCCAGGGTCCCACAGCTTGTTTGGGTTTGTTGCTTTCCTCATTCCTTGCCAGTCAGTTACTCTCCTGTGGGGTCAGGAAGGGGTCTGTAGAAATTACTGCAGAGCTTCCTTTGAGCTTTGTGTGGTGAGCAGGTGTTGGCACTTTCACCTCCTTCACATCACCTCTGAAAGGTCCTTTGACCTGTTCATATTCTGGGGAGCTGGATGTTAGCTCAGATTTCCCAGTATTTAGCTTCATAGTTTTTAAAAAAATTAATCTATTTTTTATCCTCCTGTTGTTATCTATGAAGAGTTTATATATGTCAGGAATGTGAATATGGAAAAATATCGATGATAGTCAAAGATGGAAAATGAGAGTCAGGGAAACATTTCCAGACTTTGGAAATATTTGACCGTTATGCACTACTTCTCTTGGGTATGCTATCGTGGCAGTAGCCTTGGACTTATAGAAAGGATGACTTGGTAATGATGAGAGTCTAGTAACTTCCACTGAGTTATCTGAAACTGGATAGAGATGATAGGGATTGAGGGTATTTAGATCATTCTTTCAATGACACCTGTGGTGAAATTTAGGCAACTTTAGGGAATGATGCAATATCTACAATCCAGATAAAAGAGTAAAGAGAACTGATATCCACATGGGTGTTATCTGAGGTTATGTGGTAAAAAATTAGAATTAACTTTTAAAACAACCTGTTTAATATCCTTTTAAAGGATAAACAAGCTAATATTCCTTTCTAGTTAAGAATATAGGAAGGATCAGGCATGAGGCACAGAAAAAAGGAAGAAAGCTTGTTATGCTCTTACTTCACTCAGCCCTTTCTGATTTGGGATTGCAGCTTAATGTGGGTATTTAAATTATTAGTCATCTCAATGGTATCCTCTGGTTTGAGATATTATTAGTCATCCAAAAGGGCTGTTAAATGTCATTACATCGCACAGAATTTTAAACATTGTGTATAAAAATAGAGCAATTTATAATATTGATCTGACCTTCTGAGCATGCATGTGAAAACACTCTTAGAACAATCCAATTTTCAGAATTATCGGGTGTTCTAAATGTCTAACAATGTAATACAGTCTTCTTGATGAAAAAATAGGAAGTCTGAAAAAGGTCTTACCTTGTTGAGCATATAACATAGACATGGCTTGTATTGTATAATGTGAGTCTACCTTGGTATAGTTGCAGCCAGCTCTTACTTGTCCTTATACCCACTGTTGGTGGTGTCATCCACGAATTCCACCCTTCCTGTGCACAAATAAATCTTGTAAACAATGGGAGGATGTGGTAGTGAGATCGGGAAGACAGTTGTATGCATTAAGAATTATAAGTGATTATGAAAACAACTGAGATTGGTATTTTCCAGCCACGGCGGTTTTGGTTATTGAAAACAAGGATTTCTTTTTTAAAAGTTAAAAGCCTTTAGGTTATTCTAGTGAAGGGTATGAAATGGTATCACCTGCCATTTTTTTAAATCTTTACTCAAGCATATGTTTTTATTGATTTTAGAAAGAGAGAGAGAGAGAGAGACATCAATCAGTTGCCTCCTGTGTGTACTCTGACTGGGGGTCCAACCTGGAACCTGGGTATGTGCCCTGACTGGAAATCAAACCCACCACCTTTTGGTGCATGGGACAATGCTCCAACCAACTGCGCCACCCAGCCAAGGCTGCCATGTTGTTTGAAACCAGTTATTTGCGGTGACAGCGCTCTCTATGAGGTTTAGTTAACCTTGCACCACCCACATTCTTCACTGTTTTAATATAATTCCACGGAAAATCAGTGTGTGGAAGGGTTATGTTTGTCTCACCCCTTTAACCTTTTGTTTCTTTAACTCTGTAGTTTGAGAGCTAAGTATTTTGAAAATAAAGTCACATGTAGCTCACATCCTGTCAGGACTATTACATTTTGCTCCATTTCTGTACTTTTCTTTTTCATATTTTGGTATATCCCAAGAACTTTTCCCTTTCTAAGTTTTACTCTTTTAATAGAAATGGGCTCCTGCATGAAACTGTAGTCTAAAAATGGCCTAATAAGCCTACTATTTTAAGAGAAGGAGAAAGTTCTTTGTCTTTTGTTCTTTCTGTGCTTTTCACCTCCCACATATCCTTTAGAGTTTTCCCCCTCTGGTCTTGGTAGTGATAGCTTTGCCATGCTAGATGCCTTTTCCTTGGTTCATTTCTGGCTCAGTTTGTCTCAAATTTTTAATGTCAGAATTGTACTGAGCTCTTCTGTTTCTATTAGTTATAGATGTTTTGGGTTCCTTTTCCTGTAATTCATTAAAATTATGAACTATACACATAAAAGAGTAGGAATATGTTTTTACAGTTCAAAGAATAATATAAATGTGGACATTCATATCTACCCACCGTTCAGATTGAGAAATAGAACATAATAACAACTTTTCAGAAGAAAGTAAAGAGGTGGAAGCATGTTTATTCCTTGTCTGCTCTAGACGGAAAATGTGTTTAAGATTGTGAAGAGAATTAACAGTCCTTACAAGGGTCCAGCTGTCCATGCTGTCTCACTGAGATTAGAATTAGGCTAAAATGAAAGGTTCAGAATATACAATGAAAACATTCAGTGCACTGTCACCCAGCATTCTCTTGTCTGATGTTATAAGGAACAATTAGAAATGTCCTATTTTGGTCTGCCATTTTGAGAGCACCCAATTTCTCTTTGCCTCATTGACTCCTGATCTTTGAGGAGATACTCTAGCAGTATTCCCATGTATTACTGTTTGTTATAGATTGTCCCATTAAGAAATCACACACACACACACACACACACACACACACACACCTTTCATAAAGTTCTAGGTAGGTACTGAAATTATAATGAGGACTACCCTTAGAGCAGCGGTTCTCAACCTCTGGGTTGCGACCCCTTTGGCGGTCGAACGACCCTTTCACAGGGGTCACCTAAGACCATCCTGCATATCAGATATTTACATTATGATTCATAACAGTAGCAACATTACAGTTATGAAGTAGCAACGAAAATAATTTTATGGTTGGGTCACAACATGAGGAACTGTATTTAAAGGGCCAGAAGTTTGAGAACCACTGCCTTAGAGTAATCTTCCTCTCACGTCTACTCCCATGCTCCATTCTTCTTTCAGCCATATATTCCTTGGAATTGGCTTTTGACTTCATGGATACTTACCTGTGAGATAGAGACAGAAAGTAGTCCGAGTCTCAAAGCTTTCTTCTTGCCTCTGCCAGTCCTGTCTGAGGCCCCACCCTGCTTACCTACGGGCTAAGTTCTGCTGGGAGGACCCTCAGCCTCCCGTGGATTCCTTGGAGTGGAGTGTGATGTGCCAACTTGTCTCATCTTTTGTTTCTTCTGAGTTTCCTGGATTATTGACTCATCATCAACAAAACTGCATTAGAATGCCCCCTCTGTGTAGGCAACAAAACCGAGAACATAGTACCTGCCCTTTATGTGGGATGATAGTTTGGAGAATCTCATTTTCTTATCTGATGTTTACCTGCTGATAGGTCCTCTAGCCTCCACATATATTTCAACTGCTGATTATTCTCTTACCTAGAGTTTTGACTCTACCAGACTACTAGGTTCTGAATTTTTCTCTGAATGTAGTCCACTTTATTTTCCACCCTTATTGCAAGTTACTCACCTTGGTATGGCTTTCTTGGATATGAATTAATTCACATATGAAGGATTTTTCTCCTTCCCCATCATCTCCAGTCCTACCCACTAATGATCCTGGCACTTACTATTGATACTCAGTGAATTTGCCATTATAGATCACATATAATTATTACAGTTTCCACCAGGGTTCTAAAAATATCTGGTTTTAAGATGAAACTAAAAATAGTTTCTCTAAAAGGACCTAAATAGATTAGTTTCTCCTTTTTTTCTGTGTCAGTCTCCCTGGGATTTGGCTGCTTTTAAAGTCTTATAAAAGTTTTGCTTTGGTCCAAACAGTGAGAGGCATTTTAATGGTGAATGGATAAGATTGTCTACATGGGCTTAACATTAATAGACAATTTAATGAAAGTTATCTGGCTGGAGGAAAAGCTCATTTATAGAAATCGTCTTAAAAATCTGACTTATAAATCTGCTTTTTTCTACCACCATTGATTTGATTACTGGGACATTATATACATTAAAACAGAAGGAAGGCGTCTGCCTATAAATTATTTTAAAAGAATTTTAAATACATTTAGAAAATAAAATACAAATACTTAATGATGTGAGTAGCGTTTAAAAGATGAAAATTCAATTGTCGTATTACACAAAATGTCCAGGTTGTATAATTCAACTGGAATAGATTAAGTTGGTAACCTGTAATCATTGTTTTATACGTGGTTTTCAAAGTGATATCACATCTCATGAAATTTGCTTATCATAAGCTACTTATCATAAGTACTCATTTTTCTGTTACCCTTGGTTTTTCGTATCTTTGTGATAAAGCATGTTAGTATGACTTTAAATCTTGGAATAGTTTTAGTTACAATGAAGTAATGGTTCTGTAGTTGGGTTGTCTGATTTTCAACACACCACTTAAATAAGTTGGTATTAACACAAATGTGGCTTTAGCAGACCTTGATCATTAGCTCTCAGATTAGTTTCTTTGAAAATGTGTTCTGTTCTTTATTAACCTAATGTGTAGAAAGAGTTTATTACTTCACACCTTAGAATTGAGGTGTTCTTTTTTGGTTGAGGTACAGAGAAATACGTAGAATTGGAAAAACATTATAAAGCAGCTCTGTACAGTATGTATGGAGCCATGAATGGAACTGTTCTTTCAGCACCATCTGGAAGGGGTCGACCTGAAGTCCCAGCATACTGGCCCAGTATACGGACAGTTGATTATTTGACAAAGCCTGTAGCAAATGGATGAGATGTGTGCGGGAATAGCCCTCAAGTTCCAGCTTAGCACGGGTATGTTTTCAGGGTAGGAGATGATGGCAGTGATGCTCACATTCACCATGCTAGACTTAGAAGTTTCTTTAGAGATCCTATAATCTAGTGTTCTTAGTAGGAAGAATACTTGCTCCACAATCTCAGAGATGGTCAGTGCCAGAGAAAGGCTAGGAATTGGATCTCTTGATTCCTGTTTACCCACTTATTCATTAATTTATGTTAATTCATTCACCAAACAAATAGCTCTGGCTGCCTGCTTAGTTCAGGCATTCTTCCGTGGCTGAGGCTGTAACAGTGAGCAAAACGGAAAAGGCCCACTTAGCGCTCCGATAAACCACATCGAATCTGAAATGCACACTGGTGGGAAGAGATCCCCTTTCCAGAGAAGCTCAAGATGAATGGTAGTTTTTTCCAATAAATTCTGTCATTTTCAAAAGTCTGTTATCTTATTATTATTTTGAAGTGGTACATAATTTGAAAGAATGAAAAATTCTCTTTGGTTGGACAAATTAGCCTTTAGGCAGATTATGACTTTTTTTAAAAAACAATCAAAGTCTCAGTGAATAGTTTTCTAATAAATGTGCTCAGAAGGTGGGATAAGTTTGAAGATCATTTTTCTAAATGGTAATTTTAAAAAAATTGGTGCCATTTTGTGTGATAATCATTTTGTACTTGCTTGAAAAAATTAAAAAGTTCTTTTTCTTCCTCCTCCTTTTTTTTGCTATGTTGTGCTCTTACCTGCCATATTGGTTTGATATGTTTCTAATTGCTACATTGGGATAATTTCTTAAACATTTCTAATATTTAGGATGACTATGGTTATCTCTAAATGTGCCTGTGTTATATGTGTGAAGGGTTCCATAATTGCACAGCGTTGTCTTTGCTTAGTACAGAGAAATCTTAGTGCAGTGACAACTTCAAGCACCTCTTCCTTTATAGGGCCGTGCAGGCTTGTCTTTAGTCTGTCGTCTCCTGAGACTTGCTCTGCAGAGGACCTGGGTCTCAGTTCAGCCAGGAGATACCACGCATGCCCAGATTGTGGCAGCAGGAGACAAAGGGTTAGCCACCTAGGTAAGGTAAAAAGACAGGAAAAGAGCACACAAAAGACAATTGTGGTTGTTTTATACAAATCTTAACTCTTTATTAAGACAGCATAAAATTACAAAGTTCGTACTAGCATTTGCATAACAAGTTTTAGGACAAACATCTCTGATTTACAATAAAGATATTTAAGCAAATGGAAATATTGAAGTAAAAAGTGAAGCAATCTTGAATCTTTGTTCATCTTTCCTTTGACTCTCCTTTGCTTCATTGTTTTTCTCCCATTCCGTCTTCAGCCATTAATTGAATGAGTGAAGGAAAGTTAAAGCTACAGGTTTTGACATGTGGAAAGGCCTTTTCTTGGTGTCTTAGCCAGGCTCTGGCCATCATCTCCTGCTGCTAACATTAATTACTTTGCAGATGGCTCTAATTGACCCGCTAAAAGAACGAGTCTGTTCAGCCCTTCCCAGGCCTTCAAGTCTGGGCAGTTTCTGAGGACAGAAATGTACTACTTGCTCTCAGCTCTTATAAAGGGAAGAGCCGTGTTCTGCCTTCCAAGTTCTGAGTCCTGGCCCTAGAGTGCCCTTTGCTTTCAGAGTTCTTTGCTTAAACCCATGATCTGTCTGGTCCCAAATCTGTCTCTGACACTGTCTCCGCTGTGACTGATGCCCTGGCCACGCTGGACTTCTAGCTGCTTCTGTGTGGTTCTCAACCTTTTCCTGCCTCATGTGCTTGCACACCCTGATCCCTGTCCATGTGACCAGCTCTGTCCTGCCCACATGTTCCTGTCCATATTTTATTATCAACCTGTCCTGCCTGCTTTCTTTTTAAAAAGTTCCCAATCCTCTTAGTGGAAATTAATTTCCCCTTTAGGACCCCTTGAAGCTTTGTTACGATATTAGGTATTTGCTGCCTTGTCTTATTTTAATTAGAACATTATAACCACCTTGAGGCTAAGGACTGTCTTTTGTTTCTCTTCTGTCCTCACCCAAACTTCCTCCTGGTGTTCAGGGAATGTTGGTCTTATTGAGTTGAGGGGGCAGAGATGGCCAGGCCGGGCCACTACTCTCTGTGTGGTTGGTCGGTGGTGGTATTGTCAGTGTCTGGGATCATTTCCTTTCCTGGGCCTGAAATTAGTCAATTCCCTTCCTGTTTCTCTTCCTTTAAAAATGCATAACTTGTAGTTTTTTTACTTTAACAGGTAAAAAATTCATTGTAAAAACCTTAGGAATTATGGGTCAACAAAAGAAAACAAAAACCATTGAAATTTTTACAGGAAGCAGTAGCCCACTATTATATTTGTGTGTATATCTCTGCAGATATTTTTCTATATGTGAACATACATATATAAACATAATTTTAAAAAGTTACCAAACATAATGTAATATTTTCTCATTTGTTTTTTATTTTTCACTGAATGATGTTGTGAACATCTTTCCCATCTTTCCAAGTGTCTGTGAAAACATAGAAACCTACTCATATCTACATCACTTGAAGAGAATAGCTGTGTGCGTGCATGCGGTGTTTGTTCTTGTTTAATTATTTCCCCAGGAAATCTTTATAAGTAGCACTTATAAGATTATAAAAACTTGCGGATTTAGAGAGCAAACACGCTTTCAGGGCTTTTGATGGCTATTGCTAAATTGCCCTCTGGAAAGGCATATTACATTAATTCATGTTCCCAATAGTAAGTAAGCGTGGAGTGCCTGTTTTCCTCTGTCCTTGCCAGCTCTGGCTAATATCATTCATGTTTACTTTCTAAACTGATGGAGGAAAGTGGTCCCTCATGGCTATTTTAACTCACAGGCCTTTTATTACTAATATAATTGTAGATTTGTATATGATTGATCACCATTAGTATTTTTTTTTCTTTTCTGTGAATTGCATTGTGTACTAGAACATTATATTTTGTGAATCACCTGCCCATGTTCTTTGCCCTCTTTCTGTTGGGTTGTTTGCTTTTATTTGTTTTTGGCTCCTTATGTTAAAGATGTTAAAGATAGCAACGCTTTGTTTTTCATATTATGTATTTTGTAAGTGTTTTGTTCTCAGTTCGTCTGGAAAATTTGTTTATGGTATTTTTTAACTTAGGAAAATTTAAGAAATTTTTATAGTCATTTAAAAAAATTATTTCTAGGTTTAATGTCATGCTTAAAATAGTGTCTCCTCAATATGCAGCTGTATTTTTATAGTAAATGTATGGCTTTACTTTTAAACATACATTCCTTTAATGACTGTATCATTATTTGGTGTAAGATTTGATGTAAGGATTGGATTTTCCTAAAATGTTTAGTCAGATCTTCCAAACATATTTATCCTTTATTTACCCTCTTCTCTACCAATTTAAAATGCCATTGTTTCTACATTTTACATTTTGTGAACTAAATGGCGGACTAGGAAACAGAAGCATGGCAAGAATGAGACTTTTAATAACACTCTCGAGAGCAGGTGCCCATTGTACAGGAACACCCGTAGGGCAGGGAACATAGCCTATGTATTTAGACTCTCCTCCAGTTCCTCATTGGCTGAGGACTCTTTGATCACCTATTTCCTAATAGGTCGCCTAGGGCTTGCTGTCTCCCATTGGGTTATTTAAAAAAATGGGCTGGGGCCTTCTCTAGTTGCCTCCACCTCCCTTTGTCTAGGGAAATCTTCCTAGGAGGTGTGCTATCAGCCACACATAAAGCTCTCATCCTCTCTCCCCACCCCCACATCCTGTTTGCTCTGGGGAAATTCAGCAGCCGCCTGGCCAAGTGCTCTTTCTTTTCTATGAAGATAAATCAGAGGCATATTTCTTACAGCGTGAATCTCTTCTCAACTCTCTGTTCTGCCCTCTGGGCTGTCTCATCAGGCCTTGCTCACTGTATCTTGGTGACTGTCACGGTATATAAGGTCCTATTGCCACTCTTCTTTTTAAAAAAAATGTTTGGGTAGTTATTCTTTAAGGTGAACTTTAGAATAATTTTGATAAGTTAAAAAACTTTCTGGCTGAAACCCGTTTGGCTCAGTGGATAGAGCGTCGGCCTGCGGACTGAAAGGTCCCAGGTTCGATTCCGGTCAAGGGCATGTACCTGGGTTGCTGGCACATCCCCAGTAGGAGATGTGCAGGAGGCAGCTGATCGGTGTTTCTCTCTCATCGATGTTTCTGACTCTGTCTCTCTCCCTTCCTCTCTGTAAAAAATCAATAATGTATATTTTAAAAAAACACAACCAAAAAACCCAAAACTTCCTGAAATCTTGTTTGGGATTAGATTCAATTTATCGAGTGTATGTATATCCATACATATGTACATATATGTATAAATATATGTATAAATATTCACATACATCATACATATGTAAAATTTGCTGCCATTGTTGTCATTGTTAGCAGAAACTTTCCCCCAGAGATTATTCCTACATTGTTTTACAGTGCACATAGAAATGTATTTTATTTTTGCATGTTTATCTTATAACCATTCATGTACACCTGGGAAAAATGGATAATGTATAAACAAATGTGCACTTTTTCTATATGTACTAAAAATGGTAGAAGCAGGGAGTTCTTGCTCTAGGATGTGGTAAGAACTGGACTTAGAGGAAAGTCATTTCTCTGGACAAGGTCATTAGAAGGCAAGCTTGATAGTAATGGATTTATATCCATTCCCTACAATTTCACTGTGTGTGATGCCTGGTTTCATACTTGTATAACTAAATATTGGGCAGATCAGAACGTAACCTAGATTAGCAATATTCGACAAACTGTAATATTTATTATTTGAAAATTGTTGAAGCGTTTCAGTTATGTATAACTGTGTTCAAAAAGTATGTCACCTTTATTTGGATGCAGTTTTCTTTGTGTTTAAAATTTTTTGTTTCATGACATATGGGGTTGTAAAACCACATATGTGAGAATAACTATAATTGTATCGTAGAGGAATTTCAAAATTACTAGCCCACTTTCAGAGCTCCTGGCAGTCATTTGTTCTAATTTAAAAGTCAGAGAAGAGAAACGAAACATCTTTCTTTTTTATTTAATGAAGGGTGCTTCTATTGGTGCTACCTTCTCAAGGGAATTCTGAATTGGCGAATCAAGCTAGCTTGAGTCAGAGTGCTCAGCTGTTATATCACCTCAAGTTTATCCCTTTTCTCCCTCCTAACTTCTTCTTTCTCTACTTTCCTTTCTATTAATTTGCAGCCTGCCTATGTTTCCTGTTGTTAATATACTAGAGTGTTCTTAACTGTCTTATGGTGCGTGGGACCGTCAGCTATGAGGTGCAGGAGTGCCTACTCATTAAAATTCTGCTGCAACCTCTTATGTGGTTTAGGAACTCATTAAATTCCCACTGTGACCCTTCAAGAAGCTTACACCCCGACACCTCCATCCTGCTTGTGCTAGGCATGTTCTCCACCTGCAGCTCTGTGCCTATGAGGTGTGCCCACATTCCCCAGCCCTGGCCTAGCAGGCCACCTTTGTTTGACCTAACGCAAAGCCTCAATTCAACCGATAATGACTTGCATCCACTTAACATATTTTTACACCCTTAAGTCCCAACCTTTCCATACCTACAATATTTTAACACAGCTTAAAAGTCTTACTGTATTGTACCCAAAGGAGTATATATCTTCTAGTTGAAACAACTTTTGGTATAAAAATGTTTTTAGGTGGGATGAAATCAAACTTAAAACTTGAGAAAAGTGATTGAGAAATCATTTTACTTTTAAGTCTATTGTTTTAAAAAAGGAAAGCAATGTAAGGGCAGAAGGATTATTGTAAGGTTACAGTCTTATGTGTGTATGAATGTGCCGAGTTTAAATTCTGTGTCTCTCTTCACTGCATTTTATAGTATTGGATAAATTAAAAATATTTATGTTTAATAAAAGGAAAATAGAGAAGCCTGTAGTGCAGAGGTCCTCAAACTTTTTAAACTGGGGGCCAGTTCACTGTCCCTCAGACATTCCACACATGCGCACTGCGGGCCCGGGACGAGTCGGCTGCTAAGCAGGACAGGCAGCGGCGGCAAAAACACCCGGCGGGCCGGATAAATGTTTTCGGCGGCTGCATGTGGCCCGCGGGCCGTAGTTTGAGGACGCCTGCTGTAGTGTAATGAGGGAGTGGGCACAGTGCTTCATTGTACAATGTTCTTTATGCTTGAAGCTCCACGAAGTTGAGAATATTCACCGTGACCAGCATTTGTTGTCATTAAATATGAATGTGAGACCTGGTGGGGAGGGTGGCAGCAGACTTCGTGGGTGAATCTGTTAAGAGCCATTTGGGATGATCAGGGCTCCCAATACTGGGAAGTTAAACACTGTCAGACAGAGGATAATCAGATGAGAGCATTATGAAAGTGGATATTAGCTGCATTCCTTTCTTTCTACACATAATTTTTCATTCTTTGCTCACATAACTATTGACTTCTGTTCCAATTCCAGTTTGAACACATATGGAAACTAATTTATGTGTTTCACCAGTGCGGCTTGAATTAGGATATTTGTGCTACTGTTCACTTCAGAACAAAGGCATTTGTGCCACACGGCATGGCGGGTCAAGACCTGACAAGTCCAGGTTGCTAGAGTGACCGTGGACTCACAGCTTCCCAGCTTCCACATCTTCCACTGCTCACTCTTCTCCCAACAGCTACCTGCTGATATTATGTGCTGAGAAAGAGAAACTGAGGTGCCTACACAAGACTGTCTTAAAATGGTGTCCTGTAAAACAATTACAGAACCCAAAACAACGTGCAGAGGAGACATATTCACACACTGCTTGCTTAGTAGCATCTCACCTTTAGGGTGTTTTTCACCCATAGACTTGCCTGACCTCTCATGTAGAACTTGATGTGTGTACCTTAAATTTGACCTTTCTGTAACCACTAGAGGCCTAGTGCACAAAATTCGTGCAAGTCCGGCCTGTACCCTCTCCAATCCAGGACCCCTTGGGGGACATCCCTCTCGCAATCCAGGACTGCTGGCTCCTAACCACTCACCTGCCTGCCTACCTGATCGCCCCTAACCACTCTGCTTGCCTGCCTAGTTGCCCCTAACCACCTCTGCCTTGGCCCCCACCACCGTGTCTTTGTCCAGAAGGATGTCCGGTCTAATTAGCATATTACCCCTTTATTAGTATAGATTTGCCCTACTTTCCCCAGAACAGTCCTTCCTGATGTATGTCTGTAGTCCTAGCATAATTATTAATATACCTCTTTTTCCTCCCAGAAATGGCCTGATTTGGGTAAATGATGTAGCACCCAGTTGGTAAGCCTTGGTGCTTGCTGCTCTTCTTCTAGGTTTTCCTTAGCTCTGCTGGTGAGGGAAAGCCTGCCCTGATGGCTTCTAGGTCCCTTCAGAAGAACTTGTTCTGCTCCCAGCTATCCACTCCACGTCCTCATCAGAGATGCAGCCCGAGAGCTCAACCTGCTCATTTCAGAACTGGACGTTCTAGAGACTGGTAGTTCCACTATGTTTTAAGTGAATGATTTTTCATTCGTGGAGAATAGATGGTTTACCTGGGGCCCAGTGCCTGCCTTTCCTAGGAGTCTTCCTCATCGCCCCAGGCCCTGTTACCTATGCTGTCTTATTCTGAACAACATGCTTGATTATCCCACTCACAAGCTCTCACAACAAGTTTACCTAAAAGAAAGTGGTTCATTCTTTAGAGTAAGGGATTCAAGTTATTTTCCAAAACGCTAGAAACCATTCACCCTTCATGGTGCGGGCCTGACATCTCCTAGATGTTGGTCGATGTTTGCTCACACAGCGAATGTTGATTAGGGTTACCGTGCGCTAGGCATCATGCAGGTGCTAAGGATGCTACAGTGAGTGAAAGAAAGTTTTAAGGGAGGGTTAGCTGTGTCAGCCAGGAGGAAAGGATGGAGCAAATGGGGCTGTGTGCTATTTATAGGAAGTTGGAAGGTGGAGTAATGGGCTATGGGAGCATATGGTGTCGTTTTATGTCTATCTTGGTGTCTGTTACAGGCTCCTAGAAAAGGAGCTGTTTTTCTTCTTTAATATTCCCCAAAGCAGTTAATACTAGAAGGAAGTGTGTAACTTGGGGGAGTGGGGTGGAGGGAGCGGCCCTTTAAAATGGAAAAATAGAATAATTAAAGTGACCTTTATCAGATCTGGCAGTTAATGGTTAGAAAACCATCTGCCTTTGTAATTACAAGCAAAAGTAGCAGTCTAAAAGAACTTTTATTTGCCACCTTTAGACATGCTCCAGTGACTGTGTGGTTGAGAATTTTGAAAATAATGAATTACCTGTAGAGAGAGGTAATTAGAATTCAGTTAGCGCAACCTCTCTGTCTCCTGGTGAGACAGGAAGTGTTCCTCAGAGAAATGTTATTATCAACAGCCCTGTTTATGTATATTCCCGGTGCTGCTAGCTGACTTCATTAAGTAGATATGAAAGAAGTTTCTGCACCCTGTCAGGTATTCCCAAGAATACAGAGTCAAGAATTGTTATTTTAACTATTGTTTAGATTTTAAAAGGGAATGAGTATGTGCCATGTAAAATCATCAAGAGGTACACACATTTAATTAGTCATTCCATTAGAAAAACCTGTCCAGGGCACAGGCATGTGCTTTATTTCTGTGTAGTGAAGGCTGCCCTTCGGCTCACGTAGGAAACCATGCCAGCTGCGCAGTGCGACTCCCAGGAACTCTGCTGACTGGCTCCAACCCTCCTCCAGCCTCCTCATTCGCTCATTTTAGAACTGCACAATCATGAGTCCTATCCTATGTTGGTTAAAGAAATAGTGTCTAGAGTTCCTAACAAGAAAACCTACAGTTAGGCCGAGTCACAGAAAACAGACTGTCCGAGCAGGAAGGGACCTGAGGGCTCATCTGCTCCAGCCCTTCCTTTTGCAGGAGAGGAAATGGAGGCCTACGTTTAAGACACACATCTGACTCATAGAAGAACCTACTGTTGTCCTTCAGTTACCCATAGGACTGTATGAGTTAATACCCCTACAGTCGTTAGAACTGTGCCTAGGACATAGTAAGTGCTCAGTAAACTGGAGTTATCACTTCTTGTTACTTCTAATGGCAGAATTCAAATGAGAATCCAAACGCCCTGACGCAGCCCAGTGTTCTTTCATATTTTGCATGTCCCACGTTGTATACAGAGAAATGTGTTTGAAGAAGTTGAGTTAAAATCAAGAGTGATGGCCTCAATGCCATTGCTGAGTGCGTGTTCCATGCTGAGCTCTGGGCTAAGCACTGCATATGTGTTGTCATTGAATCCTCACAGTGTCCTGTGAGATTCACACTCTTTCTCGTCTTCATTTGACTCCCATAAAGGCCGATAGATAGGTAACTTGTCCTTAGTCACACCATTATTAAGGGGCTGGGCTAGGCTTTAAAGCCTACTTCCTCTGACTTCAAAATCTATGTACATAACTGTGATTTTATTTCAGGAGTTGGCAAATTATGGCCCTTGGACCAAATCCAGTCCTTCCTGGATTTGTACAATTCTGGATTGAGAATGTTTTTAACAATTTTAAATGGCTGATCAAAAATAAAGAAGAAGACTATTTCACGATGTGTGAAAATTATGTGAAATTCACATTTCAGTGGTCATAAATGAACTGTATGGGAACATAGCAGTGCTCTTTCATTTGCATGTTGTCTGTGGCTGGCTCTGAGATGCAGCAGCAGCAGAGTTGAATAGTTGTGATAGGGATCCTGTGGCCTGAACAGCCTACTACCCGGCCTTCATTCTATCCTTCTTCTCAGTGATTATGCTTTATGAGATTCTAATTACTTAGAACACTATAGTGGGATTTTACAGGGCCTAACTCCTCCTGTTCCCTGACTTCTTTGTTTGTTCTATATTAATTGACATATCAATCAAATGATGAATAGTGTGTATAAAAGAAGCTCACCCTTAAATACCTGTGTCTTGTGTTTTGAACAGACTGAGGGATGATTTGTTGCTGGATAACCTCGAGACTTGATGATGACCTTTTTTGTACTCTGGACTGTAGCTACTTGTCTGTGGTGTACATGCCCCCCATATCCATTTGCTGAGCTGATTATTTTTAAACCTCCAAGTTTCTTAGACGCAGAACTCACTCTATTGTCTTTCCTTTGTAGTGGCTTGCTGTCTTCTGATTACGTGGAGATTCACTATGAGAATGGGAAACCACAGTACTCTAAGGTACGATTAACAGCGTATGAAGTCCTGCAGTATAAATAGACTTAGTCAGAGGCCTGGTCAAGGCACACACTACATGGTTTTGATGTCTATCTTCAGTAAAAGTATTTGTCGTCTTATACAATGGCACAACAAATTATGTTTTTAATTTTAAAGTACATTTAGAAGAAATTTATTAAAAACTTCCAGATGTTGAAGATAACAATAGAGATTCAGTATATTTAGGGCAGTAAAGAAACGTTTGTTTTGGTTACACATACAGTATATTATGTAAGTGAATGGTGAAAAGAGCTATACAGTTCCATATCAGCATTTTAAATTAGTAGATAACCAGGCTACGGTCATAGAAACTGAATGGCAAGACTGGGTGGGTCATTAGAATGAGTATTTAATCCAAGTGATTCTAGTGCCCCAGAAAGGCAGAGGACAGGTAGGGGAAGGAAGATTTAGGGAGCACCCTCCCTCCTCATCTCCACAACAATTCTTTGAGGTGGATATTATTATTCCTGTTGTGCCAAGGAAGAACTGAAGGCAGAGAGAAGGCAAATAAACCTGCCAGCAAGCATTGTAATATGAAGGTAATTGGGTACTTGATTTCCTTCAGTGGGAGGTCAACTTTTGCTCTCTTCAATAAAGAGCAAGGGGGTTTAGATGAAAACCAGAGGTGGATTCTTTGTATGGAAGGAGCAGTGATTTCTGCCAGTGGAATGGCTCCATCCAGACTTGGATCTGCAGGAAGTCCACAGGGTGCCGTTGAGCCGAAGCAGTGTCCACGGATACCACAGGCGTGGGAGAGGACAGAGGGGAACAAGCCAAATGGGGACAGTCATTGGATTCTTTTTTTCTGAATTGCTAGAGTATCGGTAGAAAAGTGGACCTTTAATGTGTGGGTTTGCTGGGTTGTGCAGCACAGAGAACTGGGTTTGTCAGTCTGATAGCCTCGCGACAAATAGTTACTTGTTAATACTGCCCAGGGGGACCTGGCATTGCTCAGGATTTATAACTGTCCCATCATTAGTGATTTGATGTGTGTTCTAAACCTGTGAAATTTTCCACCACAGACTAAGAACGTCCATATATTATTTTTACTAGCCTGTCAGTTCTTGCCTGAGGCTGCATGTGGAGGGTGGGGAGGGTGGTGATGGTGGTGTTTGAGTCTCCCTAAAAGTTAATGCTGTGGAAAGTGAGCAGAAATGCTAAATCAAGCAAGGTAACGGTGCTTCCTGGCACTTGTACAAGCCACAGCTCTGTCCTCGTGCCAGGGCCGGGAGCACTGCGGATGCTGAGTCATGAGTGTGGTGTAGAGATTGCAGAGAACTTTATAGACTCAGCAAACAAGCCACCTTTGCAGGCTGCAGTAACCTGACCCAAACTAATCACTAAGAAGTTTATATATATATATGTTAAAAGTAGAGTAGCTAACGGCCTCCAGAGGTCATTGGAGGTCCCCAGAGGAGGTCTTATCATTAGTAAGACACGCCAAATCTTGTGTCAGTTGAAACTAAAACTTAAAAAAAAAGGGTAGTTCAACGCTGGCCAAATAAGTGTTCATTGCAGTTTGTGTTTGTGGTCATTGCTTTACTCTTATTTATGACCCATTTTCTCCAAACAGCTCATATACCCAAACTCTTCGTATATAATGAATTAATGGTAACCGTCTGGTTTTTATGTCTATATCTGTATATACATATATATATATATATATATATATATATATATATATATATATATATCCCTCCCTCCCAAACTTAAATGATATGCCCCTTAAATATCTGGTAGCAGGATTTTTTAACCTAACAATATTATAAGCATTTTAACATATGTTAAATAATCTCCTAAACTTTCGTTTTAAAATATACATATTCTTTCCTATTTATTTGCTATAATTTGTTTAAAAATCCCAAATTAGTAGATATTTAGATTGTTTCTAATCTTTCACTATACAACCAACTCTAAAGAAAGGCTTCTCAGACATATTTGAACACATCTTTGATCATTGCTAAGGATTAATTCTGATACTGGGATTTTTCTGGGTCAGGACAGGCACCTTGTTTTAAAGCTTTTGTTACATCTTGAGTTTTTCTTTCTGAAAGTTTATATATAAATTCACATTCACACCACTATTACATACATATTTTTAAAAACATTTTTTTAAAAAAAGCTTCACAAATCTAGAACGAACGTTCCAAAAATTCATCTGGAATAAAAAAAGACCCCAAATAGCTGCAGCAATCCTGAGAAAGAACAAAGTAGGTGGGATCTCAATACCAGATATCAAACTGTATTACAAAGCCACTGTCCTTAAAACAGCTTGGTACTGGCACAAGAACAGACATATAGATCAATGGAATAGAATAGAGACCCCAGAAATTGACCCAAACCACTATGCCCAATTAATATTCGACAAAGGAGGCAAGAGCATACAATGGAGTCAAGACAGTCTCTTCAATAAATGGTGTTGGGAAAATTGGACAGATACATGCAAAAAGATGAAACTAGACCACCAACTCACACCATACACAAAAATAAACTCAAAATGGATAAAAGACTTAAACGTAAGACAGGAAACCATAAAAATACTAGAGGAATCCACAGGCAGCGAAATCGCAAACATATGCCGAAGGAATTTCTTCTCTGATAATGCTCCTAGGGCAATGGAAAATAAAGAGAAAATAAACAAATGGGACTACATCAAAATAAAATGCTTTTGCACATCAAAGGAAACCATCAACAAAACAACAAGAAGACCCACTATATGGGAGAACATATTTGCCAATGATACCACCGATAAGGGTTTAATTTCCAACATTTACAGGGATCTCATGAAACTTAACAAAAGGAAGATAAACAATCCAATAAAAAAATGGGCAACGGACCTAGATAGACACTTTTCGAAAGAGGACATACAGAAGGCCGAAAGACATATGAAAACATGCTCAAAGTCACTAATTATATGAGAGATGCAAATCAAAACAACAATGCGTTATCATCTCACACCTGTCAGAATGGCTATCATCAACAAATCAACAAACAACAAGTGTTGGAGAGGATGTGGAGAAAAAGGAACCCTTCTGCACTGCTGGTGGGAATGCAGACTGGTGCAGCCACTGTGGAGAACAGTATGGAGCTACCTCAAAAAACTAAAAATGGAACTCCCATTTGACCCAGTGATCCCACTACTAGGAATATATCCCAAGAAACCAGAAATGCCAATCAGAAAGGATATATGCACCCCTATGTTCATAGCAGCACAATTCACCATAGCTAAGATTTGGAAACAGCCTAAGTGCCCATCAGCAGATGAATGCATTAGAAAACTGTGGTACATATACACAGTGAAATACTATGCTGTGGTAAAAAAAAAAAAAGGAACTCTTGCCTTTTGCAACAGCATGGATGGAACTGGAGAGCATTATGCTAAGTGAAATAAGCCAGTCAGAGAAAGATAAATACCACATGATCTCACTCATTTGTGGATTATAGAGAACAACATAGACTGATGAAAAGGGACAGACCCAAAGACTGAGAAACAGCGATCAGGCTATCAATCCCCAGAAGGAAAGTAGGGGAGGGCGGGGGTAAGGGGAAGAGATCAACCGAAGGACTTGTATACATGTATATAAGCCAAACCAATGGACATGGACAACAGGGGGATGGGAGCATGAGTGTGCGGGGCGGGGGGTGGGGGGAGGTTGGGGTTAATGGGGGGGATGAGGACACATTTGTAATGCCTTAACTAATAAAAAAAAAAAAAAGCTTCACATTGCATTCCATGTTGTTAAAGAAAATCTTAAACAGAGTACCAGAAATTAACATATAAGATTGTTTGGGTTAAATAAACCTGTTTTGTGCAAACCTTCTTCCAAAGATCTCAGACTATTTAGACCAGTGGTTCTCAACCTTCTGGCCCTTTAAATACACTTCCTCATGTTGTGACCCAACCATACAATTATTTTCGTTGCTACTTCATAACTGTAATGTTGCTACTGTTATGAATCGTAATGTAAATATATGATATGCAGGATGGTCTTAGGCGACCCCTGTGAAAGGGTCGTTTGACCGCCAAAGGGGTCGCGACCCACAGGTTGAGAACCGCTGATTTAGACAAAAGTATACATACATAATACACACACACACATGATTAGAGAGAAACAGATTCACTAATAGCCTGTTGGCTTTGAAGTTAAATATAAATGTGGACATTTAATATATTCTGGGAATTAATGTGAGACAAAGTGATGAGTCCATACTTTGTGAATCTCGTCTAGGTTTTCCTACTTCATCATCGCCTAGCTCCTACCTAGTTCCCACTTCCAGCTCAGAAGGGTCTCATGTCTTAGGCTTTTACTTTTGCTGGATGAGAAGACTTTTTTTCTTATGAAGCAAATATAGGAACTGGAGAGGTCAACCACCTAAGTAGGTAGCATAGCCTAGGTGCCAGGTAGTCAGTAAGTATAGAGGGGAGACTTTTGTTCTGCATCTGACACCAAATTAGCTTTTGTTGGTGTTTCTAGCACAGTGCTTTGCACACAGCATACAATAAAGCAGTGTTGTTGACTTGTTGATCAACTTGGTTGATGAACCTATTAAAAATAAATTAATTGTTAGTATTTTAGTTCTTATAAAAGAATTAGACATCCATTTGACAGCATAAAAGAATATTTTAAATTTAGCATATTTCTATTAAACCCCTTTAAGGTGAACCATTAACTGTATGTGCTTGCTAACACTTTGGTTTCTCTTCTGCTGATAAAAAGAGCTACCACTTGGCCAGCAGTATAAGATTGGATAGAGAGATGCAGTGCTCCCATCCCTACTTCCCTCGACCTTATTGGGTAGGGAAATTGTCCTTTCCTTGCTCTATTTTCTCACCCTGACTTCTTCCTGTTCCCGTGCTCACTCCTGCCCAGGGTCATGAGTGACCTAACTGGTGGGAAGGGGTTGGGCATGACTGTGTAGTCCCTCCCTCTCTTTCTTTTGTGATATCACCTCCCTACAGGAAGAGCACCTTCTCTCTACTTTTCCATGCTCTCAATTGTATAGTGGCAGCCTGGGAAGCGGGGAGGTGAAAAGGGTTGTTTGCCCCATGTTGTCTGTGCTTAGGTGGGTAAGTCTGGATAACTCAGGGTATAGCATTAGCAGGCCTATTGGATTCTCGGTGAACCCTCTCCTCCAGTTTAGTGCTATCAAAAATGAAGGTGATCTATTTTTTATTTGTTTCAGTCCTGTGTCACTCTTACTTGGTTCTAAACTTACTTGGGTGCCACTTCACATCCTCTAGGTTGGCTATAATAAAAAAGATGGACAACGACAAGTGTTGGCAAGAATGGAGAACTGGAACCCTGATACACTGCTGGTTGGAATGCACAATGGTGGAGCTGCTTTGGAAAATAGTTTGACAGTTCCTCAAAATGCTAAGCATAGGGTTCCCTTATGACCCAGCAATTCTAAGCCTTTACATCTCCAGGTGAACTGAAAACATATGCCCAAGCAAAAACTTGTACGTGGATATGTCTAGCAGCATTATTTATAATCGCAGAAAATTGGAAACAACCCAAATGTTCATCAGTTTGTTGTAATGTACCCCACGAATCACAGAAGGATGCCTCAAGAAGCTGAATTAAAGAGTCACATTTATTGCAATCCGGGACTATGAGGGGCCATTCCCCAAATCTCATAGTAACAAGATGGTCGAAAAACCAGGTTTATATAGGCAAAAATCACAAAGGTATTGATTACATCCCAGGGTTTGGAATGAGGAACCTGGTTCGCAAAAAAGCAGTTTACAGAAGCAGAAGTAAGCATGTTAATTACAGTTTTGGGTCTCCGGATCACTAAGTTGATAGAGACACATTATCTGGGATGGCTGGGTTGACAGGAACACATTATCTAGAGCCCTCGGGTCTCGAGACCACTGAGTTGTCAGGAATTTATTATCTAGAGCCATCGAGGCAATTTAGAGTAATTGTGCTGTCCTGGTCTTGGGACCACTGAGTCAACTGGAATGTATTATCTGTGTCCACTAAGACAATTTAGGATAATTGTGCTGTCCTGTTTCCCAGGTACAGAAGAATGTGCTTTCTAAAACCAGTGAGATAACAATCAATAGGATAGTCATTCAATCAAATGGAATGATGTATACAATTCAGAAAATCAAAATAACTTTTCTATTGTTAAGCCAAACAGCAGGGTTAGAGTTAAACTACAGTTTCTACCTGAGATGGTTGCTACCATACTTCAAGTTGACCAGTATATAAGCTATCACACAAAGAAATATTATTCAGACATACAAAACAATGAAGTCCTGATTCATGCTACACGGTGGATCAGTCTTGTAGACATTATGCTAAGTGAAAGAAGTCAGACACCAAGGGCCACATATTATAAGATTGCATTTATTTGAAATGTCCAGAATATGTAGGCAAATCCATAGAGATCAAAAGTAGATTAGTGGTTGCCAAGGGCTGGGGGGGTGGTGGTGTAAAGGACGAATGGGGAATGACTGCTAGTATAGGGTGTCCTTGTGAGGTGATCAGAATATCCTGGACATAGTGGTGATGGGTTCACAACTCTCTGAAAATACTGAAAACCACTGAATTGTATTCTTTTAAAGAGTAAATTTTATGGTTTGTCAATTATATTTCAAAGGAAAAAAGCCTCAAATAGGGGAATGATGGTTTATTTAACTACCTTCTCAACAAACATCCATCTTCTGCTCCTTTAAGATTTTGCCACTTAGGCTCATGAATAAGCCATTCCTATTTATTAGGTTCCAGGTGCTGGATATACATCAGTGAACCAAATAGATACAAATCTCTGTCTTCCTTCTTTTCTTTATCACTGTAATCACATCACCCTCCTGCAGTGTTTTTTTGTGCTTTCCTTATCAAATCACTGTGGCTCAGCTTAAATTTCCTTCTTCCCCAAAGACTTCCGGGCAGGGATTGCCAGAGGGAATGGGTCTTGGTGGGCTTGGCTCAGGGCAGGCCTGAAAGTTAAAAAAAAAAATCCCCATGAAATCAAGAAAGCAGACAGTACTGGCTCCTCACAAAGCTATTTTAAGTTTGAGTAGTATAATTTTGTGTGAGCTATTAAAAATTTATATGGCATTGGTACAGCCAAACTGTTTTCATACTTGAATATCACTGCCAGTTTAATGAAGGTAAATAATTCAACTGGTGTCGCAGTCACAAGTTCTCTGATTCTCTAAAATAATTTTTCATTTTCTTATTCTGCCACATTCAAATTCAGATCTATGTGTCCAATTATAGATATCTTTTTCTCTTTTGCTTACCAGCCCACTGATTTATTAAATAGGATTGATACACCCTGCTGGTTGATAAGTTTGAGGAATTTAAAGATATGCATATAGAATAGTGAGTATATTGTTATATTTAGAAATAGAGCCTGGGATATCAAATAGGAACTAAGGGCTATGTAGTTTCTTTTCAAATGTGTATCCACACATTCAGGAGTTGATTGACAAAATCAGAGCTTGGTCACCATGAACGGCCGAGTTTATGAGAGTTTCTTAATGAAGATGATATGAACTGGGTGATAGAACTTGACTGAAGCAGATGAGGTCATCAAGCAGACACAAAGGTGGGGCAATTTTAAAGTAAAGTAAATTGAAGCAATAGGTTTCATTTTCCAAAAGGTTGTATTTAAAGTGAGTAAGAATAAAAAAAAAACACCATTCCTTCATTTGATCAATAATACCTGGGATCCAAATCTTTCGCTCCTCTGTGTTATCAGCAGGCTCACAGAGTTGCTGCCCCAGCCACGTCTGCTTACGAAGTGTCTTAAAGGATGCACATGACTTCAGTGTTCCGGTATTTGCAGGAGTGGCCTGGTGGTTTCCAGGGGACTCCTTAGCTCGGCAGCCTTGTGGAGCCGCATGGGCTACTGGAGCACCACCTGGCTGTGGAGCGCTCCGCTCTGTGCCAGTGGGAGGCTGAGAACATTGGGAGCATACTTACTAGGATTTTTAAGTTCCTTTGACTACTCAGTAACTCTCACTTATCAGACGCTCCACTTTGTTCAATTTAATGAACTGACTGACAGTTTTGTATCCCGAAATGCCTCCGGGGGCCCCCATAGACTGGTGTCGTGTGCCCAAGGAGCCCTTTGGGGCCCCCCTCCCTACTGTTCGCCTGGTCACCGATGTGTCCCACGCATAGGTGGTGGTCTCCAGTTCACTGGCCAGCACTCTTGAGCTGCTTGAGGCCTTCCTGACTAATCCGAGAGCCTGAAGGTGTGGGATTCATTTTGGCTTTTCCTGCTGTTGGAAGAGCATTTTAACAATGCCTCCCTCTCTGTACATGGAGGTAGTGGTTACTGTGAGATAGTGGGTGTTCAAGATGGCTAGCTATTGTGTGGAAGGCACCCCAGAGCTGACTGCCCAGTGCCACTGTGGACAAAGCCCACTAAAAGTGACCTCTTTGCCTGCTCCACTACTGTTACCCTGTTTCCCAAGAGGGAATGCCTCTTTTCAGTTGGGATTTATTTAATATGAAATACCTCAGGATGTTCCTTCGCAGTGGTGTTTACAAAATGCTGCATAGATCCGGAGAGTTGCTAAATAGTATTTCACTGGTAATGCTTTCTTGAAAACTTGGTATATATTTAGTAATTAGTAACTCAGAAAATTCTTTAATACGACTAACACCCATACAGAATTAGAACCTGGCAAACTATTTATAGTGCTTAGTATAACTACATAATTAGATATTAACACTTTTTTGTGATGATAAACATCAGGGATTGGATGTTACTTCAAGTCTTGTTTGCGGTCCGAAAAATATGGTGCTCCACATTTAAATATACAGGGAACTAAAGCAGTTTCCTTCGGACAATACCCTGTTTTAATAAAAACAGGTAACAATGGCCTTTATACTGAGAGAGCATCAACCTTCAGTTTCCAATGCAAGTTAAATCTAAAAAAAGAACTTGGGAATATTTTCTGGGGAAAAATGAATATTTTTAGGAGTATCTGGAAAATACAGTTTTTCTTAGAAAGGTCAAGTAAATATGACAGTGTTTGCTATGCATTTCTAATAATCACCTGATTTAAGATAGCCTTTTGGTATGATACAAAGTGCTAAATAACCAGTTTGATGGAATTTGCAGTTACCTGTGACTGTTTTTAGAATCATGTGAAGAGTCTGAAGTTTAGTTATAGAGTCATGACCTGGATTCTGAAAGTGCTGAGATGTGTGATACCATTTGTCCTTATAAGTTCCAGAGTTGAATATGCAAATAGAATTTGACATATTATATACAAGTCAAAATTTATATACAAGATGGTTGTATGAGAACTGAAAAGCAACCTTTATAAAATATTATCAGGGTTATAATACCAAATTTAGACAACCAACATGGAAAATTTGTATTATGCTCTGAGGCTATTGTAGTACAGTATAATAAGCAGTGATCAGAATGACTATAAATCATCAATAAAAAAATCAAAGTATGTCCAGTATATTCTACGTAAGAAAATAAATAGGAAGTTTCTGGTTAAACAATGTGACTTCAATGCTTATATTTATTCCCTTCTTAACTCAAATAGTTAAGAAGTAAAAAGGGCAAGCCAAGAGAAGAAACGCCAGCAGATGAGAGGTGTCCATAAAATTGTAGGAGAGAGAAAATGGATGAGGAGTAATTGTCCGAGGTTTGAGCTTTTCCTGCTCTCCCAAGTTCTTCTGGACAAACCCAGAAGCCAGCCAGCTCATGCCACTTTACCCAGAAAGGCTCAGGGATTGAAGGCACATGAAAACAGAAAGGTTGGTTAAAAGTCTGCCTGGAGTCTATTTAAATCCCTGATCTACTCCATACCTCATATAGCCAGGCAGCCATATATTCTGTACTCTGGTAGAAGAAGTCAGTTTTTAGAGAAATATGGAAAGGAGGGAATTATCAGAGAAACAGTAAAAGTCTCCCAGAACTGAAGTGCATGCATTTTCTCGATTAAAAGGTATAACAGAGTGCCCAGCACAATGAATAAGCAAAGACCCACACCAATGCATGTCGTGAGATTTTATGAAAATGGGAATAACTAAAATTTCTTAATGTCTTCATGAAAAGGGAAAATAGGTATCATAGAAAATATCTATCATTAAAATTACATCCAACTCACAACAGGAACATAGAAGTTGTGAGACTATGCAAAATGCCAAGAGAAAAATAATCTCTATTCTAGAATTCTCTACCCACCCAAATGATCACTCAAGTTTAAAGATAGAAAAAGAAATTTTCGATAAAGAACAAGGGGAGAGAACCAAGATGGCGGCATAGGTTAACGCCGGAGTTTGCTGCTTTGAACAACTACTTCAAAAGTGAAACTAAAAGACGGAACGGACATCACCCAAAACCACTGGAAAGCTGGCTGAGTGGAAGTCCTACAACTAGGAGGAAAGAGAAACGCATACGGACACTCAGAGGAGGCGCAGTGCTGAAGTCAAATTCTGAGGTGCGGAGTGCGCGGAGCGGGCTGGCGGCGGAGGGCTCGGTTGGCGTTTTCAATCGGGAGGGAGTCGCAGACTCTGAGCTCCAGATCCGGGCGAGTCTTTAGGGACCCAGACTCAAACGGGAGAAGCGCGACTGTCTGGTTTCAGTCAGAGCGAGTGCAGCTTTCTCTCCGAGCTTTGCAGCGGGTGCTGGGACTCAGAGAGGCAGAGCCCCTGGGGACAGGACTGAGAGCGGCCATAACTGCTCTCTCCGGCCCACCCTGTTGATCCTGTGCGACCCGCCCCGCCCAAGCCCTGCACACAGGCATTTGCCGGATAGCCTCAGGCAAACGCCAGATTAGCACCTCCCTAGAGGACAGAAGTTCTCTCACTGCAGACACAGCTGATTCTCATAGCCACTTGGCCTGGAGGTCAAACCCTCCCTGGAATTAGCTACAACAATCAAGATTTATAAGACTGCGAACAAAGACCACTAGGGGGTGCACCAAGGAAGCATAACAAAATGCGGAGACAAAGAAACAGGACAAAATTGTCAATGGAAGATCTAGAGTTCAGAACCACACTTTTAAGGTCTCTCAAGAACTGTTTAGAAGCTGCCGATAAACTTAATGAGATCTACAAGAAAACTAATGAGACCCTCGATGTTATATTGGGGAACCAACTAGAAATTAAGCATACACTGACTGAAATAAAGAATATTATACAGACTCCTGACAGCAGAACAGAGGAGCGCAAGAATCAAGTCAATGATTTGAAATGCGAGGAAGCAAAAAACACCCAACCGGAAAAGCAAAATGAAAAAAGAATCCAAAAATGCGAGGATAGCGTAAGGAGCCTCTGGGACAGCTTCAGGCGTACCAACATCAGAATTATAGGGGTGCCAGAAGATGAGAGAGAGCAAGATATTGAAAACCTATTTGAAGAAATAATGACAGAAAACTTCCCTCACCTGGTGAAAGAAATGGACTTACAGGTCCAAGAAGCACGGAGAACCCCAAACAAAAGGAATCCAAAGAGGACCACACCAAGACACATCATAATTAAAATGCCAAGAGCAAAAGATAAAGAGAGAATCTTAAAAACAGCAAGAGAAAGAAACTCAGTTACCTACAAGGGAATACCCATACGACTGTCAGCTGATTTCTCAACAGAAACTTTGCAGGCCAGAAGGGAGTGGCAAGAAATATTCAAAGTGATGAATACCAAGAACCTACAACCAAGATTACTTTATCCAGCAAAGCTATCATTCAGAATTGAAGGTCGGATAAAGAGCTTCACAGATAAGGAAAAGCTAAAGGAGTTCATCACCACCAAACCAGGATTATATGAAATGCTGAAAGGTATCCTTTAAGAAGAGGAAGAGGAAGAAAAAGGTAAAGATACAAATTATGAACAACAAATATGCATCTATCAACAAGTGAATCTAAGAATCAAGTGAATAAATAATCTGATGTACAGAATGAACTGGTGATTATAATAGAATCAGGGACATAGAAAGGGAATGGACTGACTATTCTTGGGGGGGAAAGGGGTGTGGGAGATTCGGGAAGAGACTGGACAAAAATCGTGCACCTATGGATGAGGACAGTGGGTGGGGAGTGAGGGCGGAGGGTGGGGCGGGAACTGGGAGGAGGGGAGTTATGGGGGGAAAAAAGAGGAACAAATGTAATAATCTGAACAATAAAGATTTAATTAAAAAAAAAAAAAAAGAAATTTTCAATTGTGCAAGTTTTCTCACCAACTTTTTCTTCCATGAACACTTTTTCAAGAAAGTAGCAGAGGATGTGTGCCTCCAGAAAAGGGGAGGGTGAGATAATGAATGGAGAAGACATGGGGTATAGAAATCAATACAGCAGGGGTGAGGGAAGGGAGCTCCCAGGGTGATGCTGCAGAGAAGTCCTGGTTGGCAGGTTTGCATCAGGCCTAGAAGGAGGTCAAAGGGAAACCATAAGGGTGTCTCCAGGAACAAAATGGTTGTGATAAATTACCGATATGTTTGATGATAGGAGGAGAGTTGTAGATAATATTTTAGATGGTGGGGCTATTAAATACATGGGAAAGCCAGCAAACAAGAAAACAAAGCAAATATTCTTGAAAATATTTAAAATGGAGCAAAAAAGAATATGTAATCACAACTATGTACAATTTTTTTGCATAGTTGTAATAGAAACACTAAATACCAATTTAACCCAAAACTGGTGATGTGGATTGGAATGTACTAGTATTGAAGGCAAGAGGGTTGTTAAGATTCTATATTAGGAAGATAATTCTAAAGTGAAATCAGGACAGAGGAGTAAAAATGTTCCATTCAGAAATACATAGGTAAACAGCAGAAGCAGCAGTTAAAAATGATGGCTGTGGAGGTGGGGCGAGAGGGAGGAAGGAAATAGCTATATTAAAAAAATAGACCTTGTAGTTACTATTTGATTTTGACAACTAATTTATATATTACTAGGGGCCCGGTGCACGAAATTCGTGCACTGGGTGGGGGGGGGGGCGGGAGAGTGTCCCTCAGCCCAGCCTGCCCCCTCTCACATACTGGGAGCCCTCAGGCGTTGACCCCCATCACCCTCCGATCGCCTGATCGGCCCCTTGCCCAGGCCTGACGCCTCCACCAGAGGTGTCAGGCTTGGACAGGGGACCCCCATCTCCCCCCGATCACTGGCTCTGGCCCCCGCCCAGGCCTGAGGCCTCTGGCCCAGGAATCATGCCTGGGCAGGGGACCCCCATCTCCCTGTGATCGCTTGCTCCACCCCCCGCCCAAGCCTGACGCCTCTGACCCAGGCTTCAGGCCTGGGCAAGGGGACCATCATATCCCCCCAATTCCCGGCTCTGCCCCCCACCCAGGCCTGATGCCTCGGCCAGAGGAGTTGACCCTCATCACCCTCCGATCACCAATCACTGGATCGGCCCCTTGACCAGGCCTGAGGCCTCCGGCAGAGGTGTCAGGCCTGGGCAGGGGACCCCCAGCTCCCCGCGGTTGCAGGCTCCGCCCCTGCCCAGGCCTAACGCCTCTGGCCTAGGCTTCCGGCCCAGGCAGCGGGGACCTGCAGTGGCAGCGGGGGGCGCCGCGATCGTGGGCTCCGCTTTAGACCCAGGCAAGGGACCCCTAGCTCCTGGGACTGCCAGCTTCGACCGTGCCCAGCTCCCATCGCTGGCTCCACCCCTACTTCCTGCTATCACTGGCCAGGGCAGCAAAAGTGCCTGATTCTCCGATCATGGCTGGGGGGCAGGGCAAAGGCGGCCCCAGGGCCGCCTTTGCCCTGCCCCCCAGCTCTTAGCTCCCCTCTGGGTTTCCGATCACTGTCAGTGGCAGGGGGCTTCTTCCTGCTTTCCCTTTCGCCTCCCTGCATTGTGCCTACATATGCAAATTAGCCGCCATCTTGTTGGCAGTTAATTTGCATATAGCCCTGATTAGCCAATGAAAAAGGTATCGCCGTACGCCAATTACCATTTTCCTCTTTTATTAGTGTAGATTTCCAATTTTTAAAACTCATTTTTAATAGTAGGAAAGGAATTAATAAGGTTTTATGTAATTTTCCATAAGAAATGATTACAAATAACAACATTGGGGCCTGTCCTCAGTTAGGTAGAAGACCTTATTCCAAAACAGTTTGTTAAGTATCTACTCCCTTCCATGCTTAAGAAAGCTATATAAGTTGTACCAGTGGTATTGGTGTCTTATTCCCACCAAGCCTTTTCTCCTTCATTGAATTTTATAGGCACATGCTTGTCATGGGGAAGTTGAAAAATTGCCTTGTGCTTTGAGATTTCATATTAACCAGGAAGAGGTTTTAGGACCTTCCTCACAGTTGTTTTTGCTTTATAGACGCGTCCCAAGGAGTGAATCATGATGCAGAAAACATAATTTCTCAAACCTTCTGCGTTGTAGGGTGGAGAGCACTGTTATTACCATGGGAGCATCCGAGGCGTCAAGGACTCCCGGGCAGCTCTGTCGACCTGCAATGGACTTCAGTGCGTGAGACTCTCATTGGGACAATGACCTTGCTTCCATTCATTCATCCTTTCCATCTTTTCTCTCATAGATAAGTCTTGTAGTGCCTCTTCTGTGCCAGTCCTATGCCAGGGACTGGATATGGAGTGATGAACAAGCAGGGTGTAGTCCCTATTTTCTTTTTTTTTTAATCTTTAGTTTCTTTATTGATTAAGGTATTACTCTATTTTCTTAACACTTAGAGTTTGCAGGAGATTCTGAGGTTAAACAAATGATTACACAGATTAATATTTAATTTGCCTTCTTGGTAGGTACTGTGAAGGGGAAGGACAGGGATTTATAGGGTGACCTAACCTAGATCCAGGAATGTTTCCCAGAGGTGGACGCTGGAGGACATATCAGCTGGATCAGACCTAAGGATAACTAGGCGCTAGCCAGGTGACGGGGGGTGTGAAAGAGAGGAGCTCATGCATCAGCTTTGAGGCAGGCTTTAAAAAACACCTGTAGCTGCCTTTGGACCCGAACCCACGCGCGCCATGTAAAGATCTATTTGTGCTCATGTGAAGAAAAAGGATCTCAAAAATCTGATCTCTGCACACAACAAAAATTTCTGTATCTCCAAAAATTAAATGTGATTTTCAGCACAGAGGCATTCTGCTTAATGGAAATTCACAACGTGCAAGCATAAAGATCCTTCATTTGCCTCTTTCGAATCAGATGGCTTTAGATTATTGTTGCACATGAAGAACCTGACTATTTTCTTATCGATGATATAGGATTTGCATAACAAGAAATTTGGACTAGTCGTGCATTATCCTGGAGAAACAACTCGCGATACTGGAACTGCATGAACAGTCCAATCCCAGATTAACCTTCTAATCTGTCCATTTAATTAAAAAAATTAATCATATCATGTATAATTTGTCTGCTCTTGGTGTATACTTTTTACACCCTGTGTAGCCTAGATGCTGTCTAGTGTAGTGTGGGGACCACCATGGGGTTCTGTGCAAATACATAGTTTAGATTTGAGGCAGTATAAAGGTATTTATTTAGATATACTCTTTCTTTTTCTTTTTTATCTTTAATTTCTTTATTGGTTAAGGTATTATAAGTGTGTCCTCATCCCTCCCATTATACTCTTTCTTTTTAAAGATGCAATATGCAGCTCCCCTGCTATTTCTTGCTGTTTGCTGTAATTGTTAATTTTCTCCTTGTGTGGTTTCTCACACTGCAGTGGTATGTTTGAAGATAATACCTTTGTGTATATGATTGAACCACTGGAGCTGATTCATGATGAGGTAAGTCTGGCTGTGACATCAGTTTCCTTGTGATGTTTTATTCTTTCAGCATCTTTGCCTTTGAGCAATAAAGAGAACATAATGTAGATTTCACTGTGCATTTAAACATAGTACCTGTTTTAAACTTTGGAGGGGGAGGAAGAGAGAGAGAGAGAGAGAGAGAGAGAGAGAGAGAGAGAGAGAGAGAGAGAGAGAGAGAGGAGAGAAACATTGCTGTGACACATGCTCCGACTGGGATTGAACCCACAACCTGGGTATATGCCTTGACTGGTAATCAAACCCACCACCTTTTAGTGTATGGGACGACCTTCCAACCAACTGAGCCACACTGGCCAGGGCTAAACTAGCTTTTATTCTCACTCCTTCTTTAGATAATTTTACAACTATTAAGTGTGTACTTAACTTTTGGGAGTCTGAGAATCTTCAGTGGGGAAATTTGTGGGTTGAACTATGATTAGATTATATAATATTTAGGTTTCTTTAGAGGTAGGGGAGAAAATAATGTTTAGAGTCATTCACAGGCCATCGGCTAGACAAAAAAATCACAAGGACATTATGCTAAGTGAAATAAATCAGGCAGACAAAGAGAAGTACGGTATAATGTCATCTGTAGGGACTCTAAAAAAACAACTTATAGAAATAGAAAACAGATTAGTGGTTACCAGAGGCCAATGGGAAAATGGGTGAAGATGGTCAAAAGGTACAGTCTTCCAGTTAGAAGGTTATTAAGTTCTGGGAGTGTAATATACACCATGGTGACTATAGTTAACAATACTGTATTGTATATTTGACAGTTGCTAAGACAGTTGATCTTAGTTCTCATCACAAGAAAACATTTTGTATCATGTAAGGCGATGGCTGTTCACTTATTGTGAAGATCATTTTGCATTATATACATATATCAAATCATTATGCTCTACGCCTTAAACTTATACCATATTGTATGTCAATTATATCTCAGTACACTCTAATAGTGTTGCTCACTAATAGCATGTAGCCAAATTTAAAATTTGGTATATGTTCATTAAATACTGTAATGAGAGTTACTACATGCTGGGTACTATTTTAGGTGCTGGGGATAAAATGGTGAACAAAATAGATATAGATCCTGGGCTTAATAGATCTTATAGTCTACAGGGACAGACAGGAATAAATAGACTGGATAATTAATTATGGTATATTAGACAGTGATACATGCTAAGGGTTAAAAATGAAGCCAAATGGAGTTTAACCTTCACTTTAACAATCCAGGGAAGGGCACAATGGGATAGTAGTTTTGAATGAAGACCTTCTAGACATTAGGGAGCTGGAAGAACATTTCAGGAGAAGAGCCCATGCAAAGGCCCTGAGGCAGGACTGTTCCCAGTGTGTTGTAGGAAGTTAAAGGAACCCAGGTTGGAGAGGAGTTGAAAAGTGGGGGGAATGGTAGCCGATGAAGGCACTGAGAGGTAACAGTAGGGATGTTATGTCAGTGAAAAGCACTGCTACTGGGAAAATATTGTGAGAGTGATAGGATCAGAATATTGCAATCATTTGATGGGGAGCAGAAAATGATTTTTATCTTTAGAGATTTCAAATGTAGAAAAATAAATTTTGAAACAGGTAGCCTGGCTGGTGTGGCTCAGTGCTTGAACATCGACCTATGAACTAGAGGAGGTCACAGCTCGATTCCCAGTCAGGGCACATTCCTGGGTTGTGGGCTGGATCCCCAGTAGGGGGCGTGCAGGAGACAGCTGATCAACGATTCTCTCTCATCATTGATGTTTCTATCTCTCTCTCCCTCTCCCTTCCTCTCTGAAACCATAAAAATATATTTTTAAAAAGAAACAGGTAATAGTCATATATGTAGGCTATTGACAATAACAGTTGAACACATTTAATTTCTTTGTTGTGGCAATGTATGAATATCGGGTAAGTTTCAAATTTGAGACAGAAAAGTCACTAAATTTTAAATGGTAAATGTGTGAATAATCCTATATAATTTTTCAACTGGTAACTATAAAAATTAACAGATAATGAGACAACGCCACCCAGATAAAGATATTTTGATTAAGTAAAATGTTTGTCCCGTACTACAGTGGTAGGTAGAAAGCCTGTATACTGTATAGCCAAATTATTTGACGAGTTCAGCAAAAAATTAACTTTGATTTCTGGCATTAATTAATAGCCCTGTTACCTGTCCCACTCCCCCCCCCCCCAAAAAAAAAACACCACAAAAAAACAAAACAAAATAAAGTAAAACCTACGGAACAAAACCAAACCAAAAAATAAGAACTCCCTGCCCTGGTCAGTGTGGCTCAGTTGGCTGGAGTGTCGTCCCATGCACTGAAAGATGGCGGGGATGGGGGTGAGGGGAATGCCCAGCTCCCATCAGGGCACATACCCAAGTTGTGGATTCGATCCCCTGTTGGGCCACTTGCAGAAGGCGATGCATTGATATTTCTCTCTCACATCAATGTTTTTCTCTCTCTCCTTCCTCTCTCTAAAATCTTTTACAACAGCAACTCCCTAAGCCTTAGAGTTTTGTTTTTTAAAGCCTTGAGATTACTTTTCAAGACATTCCTAATAGGGCAATTTTGTAGATTTGATGATTCACAAATGTATGTGACTGTATTAATCCACAGGTGAGGCCCTTTCACTCTGTTAAATTGTTGCCTGTCATACAGTATTTAAGTGTACCTAACACACTTTGGATTTGGGCAGCTTCCTCTGACACACAAAAATGTGTTATATACTAAACTATTGAAGAGATTTATAAATATAAGCTGCGATGATCCTAATGTTCATCACCAGTGGTTCTCAACCTTGGCTGCATATTAGAATCACCTGGGAATCTTTTTAAAATCCTGATTTCTGGGCCTCATCCCCCGGAACTTCTGTTTCTTTGTTATGGGGTGGGGCCACAACATTAGTAACAAAGAAACAGTTTCCGGGGGATGAGGCCCAGAAATCAGGATTTTAAAAAGACTGCCAGGTGATTCTAATGTGCAGCCAAGGTTGAGAACCACTGTTCATAGCGTTGACTTTGCATTGCTATGCCCATCGCCCTGTTCTTCCAGGATTGCTGTTACAAGCTTAGTGCTATTTCCTTTTTGCCTCCTTTCTTACTGCCTACCTTTCCTTCCCACTTTTAGTTTTACTTTTTTCGATTACAGTTGACATTCAATATTAGTTTCAGGTGCATAATGGTGAGACTTACATAATGAATGAAGTGGTCCCCCTGATACATTTAGTACCCACCTGGCACCATCCATCGCTATGACGATATTATTGACTATATTCCATGTGCTGGACTTTACATCCCCATGACTATTCTGTAACTACCAGTTTGTACTTCTTAATCCCTGTCCCTTTTCCACCCACCCCCAACCCCCCTCCCATCGGGCAACCATCAGTCTGTTCTCTGTATCTGTGAGTCTGTTTTCTGTTTTGTTTGTTCATGTATTTTTGTTTTTTGGTTTCCACATATAAGTGAAATCATATGGTAGTTGTCTTTCTCTGTTGGACTTATTTCACTTCACGTAATAATTTGCCCTTATTTTCACCACCAGTGGAGGGAAAGGAACAATACTTGAAACTTTAAATTAGTCAGTTTTAAAATTGTGTTGCTAAACTAGTTGTGAGTGTCATTACTCTAGTCATTTTTTCACCCCTTCTGGAATTAAGAGTTTACTGTACTCAAATTTAGATTTTTTTTGATATTTTGTTTATTCTTATTATTAATTTTAGTCTACTTTATAATAACTCAAATATTAAGGATAGGATGCTTCTAATGAGAATTTGTTATCTGTTAAGCAGTAAATGGATAGTAAAACTCTTAATTATTGTAAGTCTTTTATGTAATCTATTAAGAACACTTTTTCAAAAACCAATTTTCTAATTATAAGACTGATACATTATAGGAAATTCAGAAAAGCAAAAATAAACAAAAACTTTACAAAACATTAATTACATTTCATCCCATCCCCCAGAAATAACTTCTCTTCACTTTTCAGTGAATTTCTTTCCATTTTCCAAGATATATCCTCACATACTTAAAAATAAATTGGATCATTATTTTGTAATATAATTTTAAATCAGTAATGTATCTCTCTGAGCTTCATATTTTTATTTGTAAAACGGGGATGAAATATGCACCGTATGGAGTTCTTGTGAGAATTAAATTGTGTAATGTGTTCATTAACAGTGCCTGGCACATACAATGCACCCAGTAATGGAAGCTAATAGTAATAATAGTCATGGAAATAAGCCATTTCTAGAAGTGTAATTTCTAGGGGAAAGGATATTAATGTTTTCAAGGCTGTTGATAGAATTGCTAAATTTCTTTTTGAACTATGCTTCCAATTTTCTCCTACCAGCAGTGTATAAGAGTACTTTTCGCTTTGTAGCTATAATTAACTTTGGTTATCATAATCTTTTAACCTTTGCCAACTTGAAGACACAAATTTGTATATCTTTAAAATTTTTTTCATTTTGAAGAAATACTAAAGAATTCATCGTTTTTTTCATATATGCATTGGCTATTTGTGTTTCTTTCTTGTGAATATCCTATTCATGTCTTTGGAGAAAGTTCAGACTTACGAGTAACTAATAAAACTATTGCTTTTATCTAAGCTGGAACAATTGGATGATACTCTATTTTAAGTTTCAATACAACATATATTTTTCGTTCTTTAAGTATATATATATATATATATATATATATATAAATTGATTTCAGAGAGGAAGGGGGGGAGAGAGAGAGAGAGAGAAAGAGAGAGAGAGAGAGAGAGAGAAACAAAAGTGGTGAGAGAATCATCAATTAGCTGCTTCCTGCATGCCCCACACTGGGGATCGAGCCGACAACCTGGAATCAAACCTAGGGGCCCTGACTGGGAATCGAACCATGACCTCCTGGTTTATGGGTTGACGCTCAACCACTGAGACATGTTGGCCGGGCTACACTTTTCATTCTTGATAGCTAAAACATTAGCATATAAATGTCCCAATTTTAGGAAGGATATTAAGGAAAGTTCTAATACTATTCTGTAGAGGTATAATCACATCTTACTTTTCAATTTTCTGCAATTGTTTTTGTTTCAGAAAAGCACAGGTCGACCACATATAATCCAGAAAACCTTGGCGGGACAATATTCTAAGCAAATGAAGAATCTCAGTAAGTTTTAATCCAAGTAGCCATTCTATTCTGTGTGATAGGAACTATAGCTTGGTGGAACTAGGTAGACAGGCAGGCTTGCTGGGAGGCAGAGCTGACTTGAGATCTGGAGTGAGCAGTGTGGTGGGCTGTGGAGAGAACTGTGGCTTTCATGTAATGAGATGTGGATAGTTGTTTTCGATGGAGAGACTGAAAAATGAAGCCTGGGAATAAAGCGGTGTTAGGAACCAGAGAGTAAGGCCAAATTTAAGAGAGTGATTTACAGTGAGGTTCATGCTTAAATTTCCCTGGCAGTTTACTGCTCTTCGGCGAACTTGCATTGCCTCTCTTTTATGTCTCTCTCTGAGGCATCTTAAGCATGCTGATTTGCAAAAGCTTCTTTTGGATTATTGCAGTACGTGATGTTACTACTTCTGTATCCTGATGCCAAAAGTCTTTAATAATTTATGCAAAAGCTTATGACATACATTATTATTATTATTTTATTTAATCCTCACCCAAGGATATGTTTTTAATTGATGAGAGAGAGAGAGAGAGAGAGAGAGAGAGAGAGAGAGAGAGAGAGAGGGAGAGAACACCATCAATGTGAGAGAAAAACTTCGATGCATTGCTTCCCGTGTGCTCCCTGACTGGGATTGAACTCTCAAGTTTTTGGTGTACGGGACAATGCTCCAACCGACTGAGCCACCCAGCAAGGACATGGCATACATTATTTTTTAATTCTAAAATGAATTATATACTTAATATATACTAAACTGTAGAATACTCTTAAGCTTTCAGAAATTGAAGGTCAGGTGGTTGTAGGTCAAATATGCATATTCTAATGAGTCTTGGAAAACTCATTATGTTATTGGTGATATTTGGAAGAAAATTATGTTTGAATTACATTATGATTTATTAATTACAAATTGAAATATATTTGTGACTGTGAGAATATGAAGTGTTTATTGATTGGCATGCATTTTCCACCTTGATTTTGATTTTAGATGAAGTTGCTCTCCAGACTGCTTTACCTTCATATAATATTTGAAAAACATACTCTCGTTGAAGTACAGTCAAGCATAAGTTCTGGTATTCCTTATTTTTTTTTTATTCAGGTGTGGAAAGCAGCGATCAGTGGCCCTTTTTGTCTGAATTACAGTGGTTGAAAAGGAGAAGGAAGAGAGCAGTGAGTGTGAGTGTGGCATAAGCCACAGGTGGGGCCATTGGACTCCGTTAAATTGTTGCCTGTCATCACACAGTATTTCAGTGTACTTAACACACTTGGGATTTGGGCAGCTTCCTCTGACACACAAAAACAACAAGCCCAAACCCTCCCAAACCCCTATAAGTTGAGTCTATAGGCATATTGCTTTTTATTCATCTTTCCCTATCTATCTATAATATATATATATATATATATATAGAGAGAGAGAGAGAGAGAGAGAGAGAGAGAACTATGCTAATTAACCGGGACGCTGTAACGGGTTAACTGGACACAGGAGGTTGTGCCTGCAGCGTGGGGGGCAGGGCGGCAGGGGCCTCCGGGCCTGCGCTGGGAGAGGGCCTGATCACCAATGGCTACGGCTGCTTCAGGGGCTGGAGAGCAAGGCAGGGCCCGACCGGCGACTCCAGGGTGGGCAGCTCCGTGTGATTTAGAATCCTGCGCTGGACTCCTAGTTAACAATAATAAACTGACTCCAGTGTTCTGTGAGCCCTAGTGGCCACATAAGGAATGTGTTATTTTTGCTCTATTTTTAAATGAAAATTGCAGTGCATTTTTTTTTCTATTGAAAATATAGCTGACTTTTAAAAATATGTCTTGTATAGCATCATATAAAACATTTCTGTTAACAAGAGAAATAGGGGAAGGAGTTAGGTTTTTAAATGTTGGCTAATCACGCTTATTTTTATTTCTTTCAAATTAAAAACTCTGTTATACCAAACTTTGAAGCTGGATGTGTTTTTCTGAAGAGAATGAATCTACTTGACCATTAGTATTATGATAGTTGCTAAATAAGAATCGTGTCATTATATAATCAACAATTGTCTTTTGGCTCCCATGTATTGATACTTGTATAGGGGCATTGTAACTGAAATTATGTTCCTGGTCTTTTTCATAATAGATTAGGAAGCTGTAATGATCGGGACTGTCTTGTAATTACATGGTGAATGCTATGTAACCGAGAATTAATTCCACAGCATATAGATTACATGGTAATTTACTAGATAACTTAATAAGTAATTATGCTGGAAATTGTACATTTTAGATAAGGTTTTGGTGAATGTATTTTTGTGTGTGAAAAAATTAGACCTCCAGCCATCAAAAACTTAGTTGTAGGTGAAATCATCCTCTTTTTTGTGGTCCTATTTTTGTATTACGGTGATTATGGATACAGGTGTGTGTTTTTTTCTCTCTCTTTTTTTTTCTTTCAAATTGAGATATGTTTTTGCTTACTCTTAAAGATGTGGTTGGTAATAATAAGTTTTACATAGGCTGATGACATTTCACTAAAGTCCACCCCTACCAAATGTAAAACGATCAGTGGCCTTGTAGTTTTCTACTATGAAAAAGAAGTCCAACCTAATGGCTAACATATTTAGCCCTTGCTCTTAATGGATTATCTAGTAATAATAAAAATCTGGAACAATTTAGAATATTGTAATTATTAGTATTTGTTCCTGTGAGAAGTTAAGAATTAGTACATTATTATTAGAATTTCACTCCGCTGAGTTAAGGTTTCTGTTTTACTACATTGGTACCTTTTCTCAATGAGCTCTGCTATTCTTGGATAGGTTTTCCTTGAACTTTTAATAGATGTGAATTTTTATCACATCTTAATTGAGATGATTTACTTTTACAGAATTATACTGTATATTTTTCTCTAGGATATTTTTACATATAAAATAATATAAAAACAACATGGGGCTCTGTTCTCTGTCTTAATGAGTACTTTAATAATAGTTAAATATTGTTCTTTTCTGAATATTTGAATGTTCACTCACACCTTATGGTCACTTTTTTTCTATTTTTCTGAGCAAGTTTCTTCAAGGGTGTTTATAAAATAGGCAGCAAAGAGTTCTTCTGAAATTCAAAATCAATCTACGACTAAGCAGTCATCCTCAGAGAAGGTGCTATTATCTCTGACCATACATTTTTATATTCCACAGCCATCTCGTGGTGTGTTTGAAGAAATGAAATATTTGGAACTTATGATTGTTAATGATCACAAAACGGTAAGAGTATAGAACCAATGGGTTTTGAACCCAACAGCTTATTTGAGAAAGAGTACACTTCTCTTTATATTCAGTTATTATTTGTTACTTTTTTAAAGCAAGATACTTAGATGTTTTATTTTTTGGAAATATTAAATGATTTCATTTATTTTATGGTGTTTTGGAACACTGGGTTTTATAGAAATTTCAGAAGTCTCAACTTTCTCTGTTTAATAATGATTATAATTGGTGGATTTAACTGTGTGGCATTTCTCACTTATCTTCATTTAAAATTCTTATTCTCTACTTTCCTCCATCTGTGTATGTGGTCACTGCTTTCTAATTTTATTCCATGTCTTTGCTCTGCTAGCATGTTATTTTTCCTTACTAATTATTATTTTTTGTTGCAGATATAATTATAGGAGATAAGCATATGTAATAAAGATATACCCAAAGAGACTATCTTTAACTGATTATTTAAATACTGGAAAGATGAAGGTCAAAGTAAAATGTGATTCAATGTGGGTTTAAGTAACACCTAAAAGATATATGAAAAGATATATGAAAAAAGATATGTAAAGATATGTATTACTCTCTATTGACTTCTCACAAAGATAAAGTAGAAACTTTCTTAACCATATTCTACTTCTCCATTTCTCTCTCTCTTACCTTCACACAAGAATATGTTTTTCATTGATACTAGAGAGAGAGAAGGGGAGAGAGAGAGAGAGAGAGAGAGAGAGAGAGAAACTCGGATCGGTTGCCTGCCATACTCTCCCCAAACAAGATCGAACCTGAAGCCTGGAAATGTGCTCTGACTGGGAATTGAATCCAAGACCAATGGTATGGGACGATGCTCTAACCAACTGAGCCACACTGGACAGGGCTTAACCATTTCTCTTATAAAATACCTTGGCTGAAGCTTAGAGCATTGATCACTAGGCTATTTGTTAGTATACCCAATAATTTTGGCATGTTGGTAAATGTTTAACACCTGGCTCTTTGGGGGGGGAAAAAAAGCCTGATTTAACAAACTGAACAAGAATAATTTACATCTGTTTTTCAATATCTGGAGATTTGCTATTGGGTTTTGGAATAATGATTCCACTAAGAGTACTCATCTTATAATCTTTGTGCTAGATGAGGCAGCACAGTTATGTTGATACCTGTCACCCTTAGGTTGAAAATCAAGCTCTAATTTTTTTAGAAAACAAACTTCTTAAGGATTGTATTTGTTTATGAAGAAAAGGCAAATTTGGCACTTTAAATGTTAATTATTTTCAGTAATCAGAACATGTGAAAGTAAGTTTTATCATAAATGAAGATTGAACATTTTTCTTAGTATATGAAATTAGTTCTCATTCATGCAAGGAAATAGAAATATTGCACTACATTTACATTCAAGGTTACTTTTTTAATGCAGAGTAACCTAATATTGGCTTCCTGAAAAAAATGCCCATATCTTATTTTGAACAAGCATCATATCAGTGGATTTCATTAGACCAAGAAAAAAAAAAGTCCCTCAATTTTGTAGAAGCATCTTAGTAGCTGGCTGGTGGAACCTAATTTGTGAGCCAATTATAGCCTTGATAAGGGTCGGCAAACATTTCTTTGAGCCAGTAATCTAAACATAAATATTAAAAACCATATTCTAATTGAAAAATGGTTGAAATACTTTAAAGTGCATGAAAAATGTTTTGCTTACACTTATTGCTCTATTCTTATGTGTACGTCAATAAGTGAAAATGTAATAGCTCAAATATTTTTCAATTTAAACCTCATTTGGTTTTTCTTATTTAAAAGCTATTATGTTATTTATTTTTTTATTTTTATTTTTAAATTACAGTTTACATTCAATATTATTCTCTATTAGTTTTAGATGTAAAACAGAGTGAAAAACCACTATATTTTATAGGTACCTAATAAATTAAGAGTTATTAATAATCATGATTTATTAGGAATATACATAAACTCTTTTATAAGAATTATTAACTGAACAAGTTTATTTCCTATCTCAACCCAGACTAGCCTTTGAATTCCAGTTATGTGATCATGGCTATTTTTATTTGTCCTCTCTGAGCCTCACTTTCCACATTTATAAAATGGGGATAATAAAATCCACCTCATAGAGTTGTGAAGAACACATATTTCTTGTAGGAGAAAGACTTACCATAGATCCTAGTACATGCTAGGTGGTTAGTTAACTGGAAGTTCAAGCGAACAAACCCTAGAGCTCACTGTGTCCTTATCTTACTTGCCCACTCTCTCAGCAGCACTGGGCACAGTTGATTATTCTCTCCTGTTTGAAACATTTTCTTCATCTCTAAGCTTCTGTGACACAACGGCTCTCCCACTTCACCAGCCATTTTTTCTTAGTCTCTTACATCTGACCTCTAGAATTAAAAGAATGCCCTACAGCTTGGCTTGGGGCTCTCTTTTCTTTCGATAACTCTCCCTCAAAATGACCACTTCCAGCTCAAGTCTTCAAATAATGCCATGACTTAAATTCATCACTCTTTATACCTCTTACCTTCTGAGTTCCATAGTTGCATATTCAACTGCTTACTTGACATCTGTACTTCAATATTGAATAGGCATCTCACTTTACCATTTCTAAATCAGAACTCTTGGTTCCTGGGTCCTAAACATCTTTTTTTTTTAAATGTATTTTTTATTGTTGATAGTATTACAGATATCTCCCATTTCCCTCCCCTTTTCCCCCTCCTCCCAACCCCTACTCATCCCCCCTTCCAGGTCTTCACTACCCTATTGCCCATGTCCATGGACTATGCATATAAGTATATAAGTTCTTATAATTGAGGTCCTTCAATTTAAAGTGAGGTCCTTAACTTCTTTTCTCTTAGTGTATCTCATTATTTTAGATGGCACTACCATGCCCCCAGCTATTCAAGTTCAAAACCTAGGAGACATCTTTTTATTCTCTTTTCTCACCTTTCACAGTCTCTATAATGTCCAGCCTTTGTTACCTGTTACCTGGACTATTGTAATAATTTCTCAACAGGTCTCTGTTTCCATTTTTGAACTTATCTAATTCACTCAACTCATAGCAAGCAGAGTGATCGTTCTAAAAGGAAAATCAGAGACTTCAAAATAACAAACATGAAATAAATGAAAATCTCATCACATTTTGATAGACTTAAAAAGACTTATTTTACAACTTGCGTGTCATATTTCTCTTGACCATCCTATCTGATAAAAGAGAAACATGATAATTAGCATATGTCCGCTACCCTTCCCATTGGCTAATCAGCGAGATATGCAAATTAACTGCCAGCCAAGATGGCGGCCGGCAGCCAGGCAGCTTGAAGCTAACATGGGGCTTGCTTGCTTCAGTGACGGAGGAAACCAACGTTCCCTGCCTGCCTTGCCGGCCTCTGAGCTTGCAGTTTGAAACATTGTTACAAATATAGAAGCTAAACAAACCCCCAGAAACCTGTTCTCAGCCCGCCGGGATCTCAGAGCTGGAGTTGATACAGTCTTCCGATTATAGAACCCAAACAAACCAGATACCTGCTTTCAGCAGCAGAGGCCTCAGAGCTGGAGCCAGAGCTAAAGCTGGCCCAGAATAATAAAAAAAAAAGAAAAAAAGGAGCAGTTGGGAGCTTCAGTCACCCGCCAGCCTGAAAACAGCCCTCAGCCCCTCACCCAGACTGGCCAGGCACCCCAGTGGGGACCCCCACCCTGAAAGGTGTGTGACCAGCTGCAAACAGCCATCATCCCCTTACCCAGGCTGGCCAGGCACCCCAGCGGGGACCCCCACCCTGATCCAGGACACCCTTCAGGGCAAACCAGCCGGTCCCCACCCGTGCACCAGGCCTCTATCCTATATAGTAAAAGGGTAATATGCCTCCCAGCACCGGGATCAACAGAGCTGAGAGGCCTCCCAGCACCGGGATCAACAGAGCTGAGAGGCCTCCCGGCACCGGGATCAGTGTGACGGGGCAGCGCCCAAACCCCCTGATCGCCCTGCAGCTCTGTGTATGACAGAGGGCGGGGCCACAACCTCCCTATCCGCCCTGCTCTGTTCGTGACAGGGGAGGGCGCCCCAACCCCCTGATCAGCACTGCTCTGTGCCTGATAGGGGGGAGCTCCCCAACCCCCTGATCGCCCTGCAGCTCTGTGTGTGACAGGGTGCAGCGCCCCAACCCCCTGATTGGCCCTGCTCTGTGGGTGACAGGGTGCGGCGCCCCAACCCCCCTGCCCCCCATGGGCCCTGCTCTGTATGTGATGGGGTAGAGCCATAACCTCCCCATCGGCCCTGCCCTGAGTGTGAGAGTGGCGGTGCCCCAACCCCCTAATCAGCCCTGCTCTGTGGGTGATAGAGGGCAGCGCCCCAACCCCCTGATCCGCCCTGCTCTATGCGTGACAGGGTACGGAGCCCCAACCCCCGTGATGGGCCCTGCTCTGTGCGTGACAGGGGGCAGCGCCCCAACCCCCTGATTGGCCCTGCTCTGTGCGTGACAGGGTTGCGCTGCGACCTCCCCATCAACCCTGCCTTGAGTGTGACAGGGGGCGGAGCCCCAACCCCCCAATAGGCCCTGCTCTGAGCCCGACCAGGTGCTGCACCTAGGGATTGGGCCTTCCCTCTGCCACCCAGGAGCAGGCCTAAGCCAGCAGGTCGTTATCTTCCAAGGGGTCCCAGACTGCGAGAGGGCACAGGCCGGGCTGAGGGACCCCACCTCTCCCCCCTGAGTGCACAAATTTTTGTGCACCGGGCCTCTAGTTATACTATAAAAAGAGGTTTCCAAAAAGGACAAATTAATATTCAGAAGGAAAATAAAATGTACCTTAATAGGTGTGTAACACCATTGCATAGAGGAGGTGTCAGCTAGTATTTTTCCTTTTTGTGACATGTGCTTCCTAATGCAAAAGCTTTTTGTTAAAGTTAACGATTCAGTGGTATTTAGTACCTTTACTAAGTGGTGAACCATTACCTCTATCTAATTCCAAACATTTTCATCACCCCAAAGAGACTTTTGCTTTTTACTTTTAAAGATAGTCAACAAGCCCTAACCGGTTTGGCTCAGTGGATGGAGCGTCGGCCTGCGGACTGAAAGGTCCCAGGTTCGATTCCGGTCAAGGGCATGTACCTTGGTTGCAGGCACATCCCCTGTGGGAAGTGTGCAGGAGGCAGCTGATCGATGTTTCTCTCTCATCAATGTTTCTAACTCTCTATCCCTCTCCCTTCCTCTCTGTAAAAAATCAATAAAATATATTAAAAAAATAAGATAGGCAACAAGTACCACATGATCTTACTCAAATGTGGAATCTAATAAACAAAATAAAATGATGAACAAAATAGGCCCAGAGACATAGAAGCATGGAACAGACTCATGAATCTCGGGGGGGCGGGAGGGGAGAGTAGTGGGGGGAGTGAGAAGAGACCAACCAAAGAACTCGTATGCATATATGTATAATCCATGGATACAGACAGTAGGGTAGTGGAGGCCTGGGGTAGAGGGGGAAGGGTCTATAATGGGTCAATCGGAAAAAAGGGGGACATATGTAATATTTTCAACAATAAAGGTGTTTTTTTTTAAATAGGCAACTTAAAATGCTGAGCTACTTATAGCAACGTCTTTATGCTCCATTTATTCAAAAAAAACAAAACAAAAACCTGTTAAAATGTCCTGTGTCTTCACATGGTGGAAGGGACTAGGGGTCTCCCTGGACCATCTTTTATAGAGATACTAATCTTATTCATGAGGGCTCTACCCTCATGACCTAAGTACTTCCAAAGGTTCCACCTCCTAATACCATCATTTTGGCGGTTTGGATTTCAACATATGAATTTTGGGGCAGATGTAAACATTCACACCAAAGCAAATGTTGTAAATATAATCATTATAAAAATTAATGAATACTACTAATAACAAACAATACTAGTTTATTGAACATTTATCATGGGCTGATTAGTGTGCTTAGTATTATCAAAAATAAATATCAGAAATTTAAGCATTAAGATATATATTCTTTGTTTAAAAAATATAGTAACAGAGTTAGTTTATAATGTGAAAGTGAAAAAGGAGAAACAAAAAGCGTATCATGGTTTTCCAATGTGGAAATATTTTTAATCTTTATGAAGGGTGCATTATTTTAATAATTATAATTGAAGCACATTTTTAAAACTTACGGTGCAAATTTGATTTGGTAGTCTGGGAATTTTTTTTTGTTCATTTGTTTGTTTTTTTGCTCAGTAGAGGACATGACCCCCCTGTGTATACTTTTGTTTTTAAATATCCTCTCTAAGACATTCTAAGCAAAGTACTCCTTGCTAAAACTGTAGCCCTTCAGATATTGCTTTGCAATTATTCTATTAATTTATTTTTTCTTAAATGATCACGAGCTATCGTCACATTTCACTTTTACTTTATATCTCTTCTTGTTCTAACTTTGAGCAGTCAAAAGCAAAAAGCTTCATTTGGAGGAGGCATTCTTCTGCAAGAATATACTAGAATGTATGACAGATACATTCCATATCATGGACAATATTTAAAGTGCTACCTAAGAAATTTTCTTGATCTGTGTATGGCCCTTGAGCTTAAAGTGAGGAGGGTGTCCGATTGGGACTAAATTTATTGGTGTAAGCCCTTCATAAGCTGGGAAGGTTGTTTCATTGAAAATGAAAGGGTTGTATTTATAGACATTAAGACTGAAATAACTTCCTTCTCAGGAGTAAAGCTTCTCACACATATTTCTGTCGGCCGTCTGTGTTACCTGGAATATCCTGGATGTTTTAGATCATCAGAGTTTTTGCTGCCTAACACAGAAATAAATAACACCACCAGATCCACTAAATTCTTAATTTTAATCCCCAATTTCTACTGCTGCTATGAGATTCCTGCTTTTATAGAATTTTTATATTTACCATTAAATTATGGTTTGGTTCATTTTGTTCATTGGATGCCACATGTAAGTGAAATCATATGGTACTTGTCTTTCTCTGACTGGCTTATTTCACTTAGCATAATGCTCTCCAGGTCCATCCATGTTGTTCCAAAGAGCAGTGATGGACTCATAGTTAGAGAGCAGTCTGTCCACTGTTGGAGGGGAGGGTGGCGCTGGAGAGGAGGGGGAGGGATTAAGCAAAAGAGGGGAAAAATGAGAAAAACTCATGGACACGAACAACAGTGTGGTGATTGCCAGGGGTGGGAGGTGGAGGAAAGTAGAGGAAGGTATCGGGGGAATAAATGGTGATGGGTGGAAATCTGACTTGGGGTCAAATACAGTGTACAAATGATGTGTTGTAGAATTGTGCACCTGAAACCTGTATAATTGTCTTAACCAGTGTCCCCCCAATCAATTCAATAAAAAGGAAAAAAAATTATGTTTTGGCATTGACTGAGATCTTTTTTTCCTCTCCAGTATAAGAAGTATCGCTCTTCTCATGCACACACGAACAACTTTGCAAAGTCTGTGGTCAACCTCGTAGATTCTGTAAGTATCCTGTTTTCTCGAACCTCTGTTTCCAAGGTGAAATGCTTTACATCTCTATGTGCTTACTTGTTGCTTTAGTTCTTGCTTGAGCAAAAGTGAAAATTCCATCCTTAAGTTCATCTGGCTGAGGAATTATAGAGTGGTCTGCTTCACAAAGAGTAGTGTTGTCAGAGTTTCAGGGGACTGTTAAGTTATTCATGGAATTCCAAAAATCCATGAGAGTTGCTTCTAAGTGATGTCTGGACCTCATTGTCTCCAGAGCTTCAGGAGGACAAAAATCCTGGAGAAAATTAGCTACCAAGAAAAGTGTCAATTCAACATGACAAAGGAGACTTTGTTCGTAATAATCAATTGAGCTTATTGACTTAAACATATCGCAGAAGCACTCTAATAGATTGAGGTGGACCATGTTTGAAGGGTATAGGAAATACAAAAATAAATTTTTCAAAAGAACTCAATTTTATCTTCTTACTGTTCCCTTAGTAGAATGTTTCAGACTTCATTTCCAGGTGACAGAATTAAGTGTGTCCCCACACGAAACGGATTTGAAAAAGTAAAATACATATCTCCTTACAAAGACCTCAAACTAAAAACTTTTATGTTGATCATTTTTTCTCTTATTTTGTAAACTACAGGGAATGATGGTTAAGATTTTCTTGCTTTTTCCTGTTAGGTAGGCACTCCGTAGATGTGAATATTATTCATTGTGTTCCAATAAATTGTTCATTAGACGAGTCATCAATTAAAGATAGCATACTACTTTGTGTATTCCAATGTTAAGTGCTATTTTGTTCAGCTAAATATATTTTTATCTGATATTTATTGTTATGTTCCCTCTTAACTAGAGGGGGAAAAACCTTTTTATAAATTGCCGAATACTTAAATGGTACTTATTTTCTCCAAAGAACTGCCTTCTCTTCTGCCCTTTAAACAGTCCAAAACCCCCAACCCCATAAAGACTCATAGCCTAGAATGCCTGGTAGGCACAGCTGGAGGGGCACAGAGTGTCGTATGGAGTTAGGATTGAAATTCTGAAAGCCACTTTGTACCTGGTTTCCTTTAATTTCAGCTCTTGTCAGTCTTCTGAGAGGAAAATTATAAGTGAATATGGAAATGAGAATATTAAACACACCTTTCCCCCTGCCAAAGCTGTTTACTTGGCAGCATTCCTCTGTTAGTCATTTCAGCATGATTGAACCGAATCACATCTTGCAAAGTGTAATTTGTATTTTGGATTGCCATATAAGGTTCTGAAGCTGAACAATTGATTTTGAAAAGACATTACATTTCACTTGCTCCTTGTAGAAATCATTTCTGCTTCAGGTTGATTTAGGCATGCTGCGACTCCCACTCTGCAGTGTGTTCAAAGGTCAGCCGTTATTTTCTTAATTAGCTTGGAAATAGGACAAAATGACAACATTCATTGAAATTGCTTAATTATGTGAATTATTTAGCTGCCGGGCCTGAAGTAGAGAAAGAGAGTGGAGAGACACAATGGAAACGCTGTGAGTGATGCCACCCTGTGGTGAAGGTGAAATGGTGATACAAATCTGCTCTTTCCTCTTCTGGCCCTCCTCGGCTCTGGGATTCTTTCCCAGTGCTGTTTTACTTTTCATTTCACAAAGCGTCCAAGGGCAAGCCAGCCATGCGGCTGGTGCTTATCCAAGGATTTAGTGATCTGTTCCAGTCTTGTAGGAATAACTGGTCATACTACACTACCCAGGGCTGATGAATTTGGTTCCAGCCTGTTACCTCCTGTGAGGTTTGGGAGGGTGTTTTTTCTGAACGCTGTTTTGAATTTATATCCAGGCTTTAGAATCTTGACATCCCTCCTATCTATCCTGAAGTGAGATGCCTGGCCACTAACGGTGCTGATTTCAGATGAAAACAATCTTATAGGAGAAGCCAAATTGTGTGATTGTTCATGGTTATTGTTGCTCTTGGAAAATGGAAAGGAAATGAAGATTCTCTCGAATGAGCCAATTATGACCTCGTGTTCTCCTCTCCCCTCCCCTCCCATCTTCCCGCCGCCTCTGAATCACTGATTGTGCACGTTTGACCCAGTGGTTTCCTCTTGCACCTGTGCTGTTGTGTCCCCTCAGATTTACAAGGAGCAGCTCAATACCAGGGTTGTCCTAGTGGCTGTGGAGACCTGGACCGAGAAGGATCACATCGACATCACCACCAACCTTGTGCAGATGCTCCATGAATTCTCCAAATACCGGCAGCGTATCAAGCAGCACGCCGATGCTGTGCATCTCATCTCGTATGTGCCCGCCATCTTTGGTTTGACATTTGTCTTTATCCCTTTATTTTATGAGTTAAGTTCTATATCAGTATATCGATTTTGAACAAGACTGATGTTGAGCCCTAGCTGGTTTGGCTTGGTGGATAGAGCGTCGGCCTGTGGACTGAAAGGCCCCAGGTTCGATTCCAGTCAGGGACACATGCCTGGGTTGTGGGCTTGATCCCCAGTAGGGGGCATCTAGGAGGCGACCGATGGGTAATACTCTCTCATCATTGATGTTTCTATCTCTCTCTCCCTCTCCCTTTCTCTCTGAAATCAATAAAAATATATTAAAAGAAAAAAAGAGTGATGTTGATTCCTCTCTCCATTAAATGAGAAGCATGGAGGAAGGCTGTCTGGTGCCGGGAGGCTGCTGGTTCCATAGTCATTAGATCTACCTTCAGAGCATATCCCTACCTTCAGACCTTCCATCCACAAGGTCACCTCAAGGTGGTTGCTGGTACTCCAGCCTTTATTACAGGGCAGGAATGATGGTCCTGGAGGATTGTAAGAAGGCATGCCTTACGCTGAATTAGTTCCTTTGAAGCAGATTTCCTAAAAGCTTGCACACATTAGTGTCACCAAGAAATCATTTGTTAATTTTTTTTTAAATCCTCACCTGAGGATATTTTTTCCATTGATTTTTAGAGAGAGTGGAGGGGAGGAAGGGGAAGAGAGAGAAAAAAACAGAAACATAGATGTGAGAGAGACACATCAATTGGATGCCTCCCATATGTGCCCCAATTGTGCTGGGGATGAACCCTTGACTGGCCATCAAATCTGAGACTCTTTGGTGAGCGGGCCTAAGCTCTGTGTTGAGGAACACAGGCCAGGGCTGTTAAATATTACTCATATGGCCATATTGAGCTGCAAGAGAGGCTAGGAAATACAGACTTTTCAAGTGAATTATTGAATAAAATTGAATTATCACTGAGGAACAGAGGTACCATATTTTCTGGTGTGTAATAGGTGTTCCCCACATACGATGAGGCTGTTTTCAGACAGTTCTCTAAGGTTCTCTCCTGGGATCAAACCAATCAAAGTTTCCTTCCTTTCCTCTCACCTTTACTGTTTACTTTCTTTTCTTCCAGTCTTTAATCAACATTTTGTAATAATCAGCAAGATTTTTGTATAACTACTAGATAGTCTCTATTGGAAGAAAATCAAGAGTTTGTGTTCTCAATTCCTGAGTTCGTACATGATGCTTAGTAGGGGCTCAGTTAATATTTGCTCAACTGATATTATTAACATAACATAAATTTAAAGGTTTTTATGACAGCATAAATTTCAATGTTTTTAAAATGCAGTTTTTGATTATTGTGAAGGAGGATGATTTGGGGGTGTTCAATGTAGGAGAGTAGACATGTTTGGGGAGAGCTTATGTGATGGTCACTACATTGGCTTCCTAATACTGATTTTCTTCCTGAAGGCGCGTGACATTCCACTATAAGAGAAGCAGTCTGAGTTACTTCGGAGGTGTCTGTTCTCGCACAAGGGGAGTTGGTGTGAATGAGGTAAAATTTGTCAGTGTTCTTAAAGTAGATCTTTATCTTTGCATCTGATCTGATCCCCCTCCCTCCCCACCCCGTGGCCCAGTTTACATCCTTCCTCAGGCCTGTTTAGAATGATAATGATGAGAATACAGTATGAATGTTTATATTAATAAATAAACCTTGTAAGAAAAGAGGTATTGTTTCATTTTATAATGATAGTTTTCCTTTTTATCAGGCAAGTACAAGCCAAAGAGGTTTTTTTGGCCTCTATAGATACATTTTTACAAGCTTGTTAATCCCTTACAATTATTTTTGAAAATTATAATGCTTTTTTGCCCAAGTTAGGTTTAACTCATTTATATGAAAGAATTTGTGATTGTATCTACTCAGCATCTCTGTTTTGTCCCTATGTAATTATTTTATATTTATGCCTTCTACCTACCTATCTGTAGAAGTAATTGAAGCAATTATTTCCTTAATCTCAGTATCTTCATTTATGTAAAGAAAATTCTGATAACAGTTGGCAGTAGCACCCCAAAAGCCGAACCAACTGTATCTAAACCTTGAGCCATACCAGAGTATTCCAGCTTATCCTCATGACCATCCTTCAGTGGAGTCCTCTTGACATGCTTCTAGGAAGTTGAATTTATTCTTGGTTTGATATGAGTTGAGTTGGGGCACAACCTTTTATGACTTGTATGTTACAATATCATGTGAGAGGAGAGCATAAGGTTTGGAGAGGTGCCATGTAGTAACAGAGGCTTTCTGCTTCCTGGGCTCAGTTGCCAGGAAGAAGTGATAAAGGAGCAGATGCTGCTTTCTGATGCTGTGAGGCTCTTAGGGAACTGAGATGTTACATGGTGATGATGAAGAAATAATAACTAGTTTTGTGCACTCTCTCAAATGTTTCCCACACACTTTCAACTCTGAAAAACAGTATGGTCTTCCAATGGCAGTGGCACAAGTATTATCGCAGAGCCTGGCTCAAAACCTTGGAATCCAATGGGAACCTTCTAGCAGAAAGCCAAGTATGTACACCGACCTTCTCACTCACTTGCATGTCTGTGTAATGCATGACCAGTTAACAAATACATATGCTTCTTTTCTAAGTCATTGTAGTTTAATTGTAGCATATCTCCTTCCTCTAAAACAATGATAAGATGAGCAACTCAAGGTAATTCTTATTATGTTTGGGTTCTAGAAATGTCTTTTTTTCAAAGTCCCCAGAAGCATACTCACTTTCTCAGAGTATTATCAGCGTTTTCATACTGTGAAGTGTTGGGGGTGGTGACACCTCACCCTTTGGGTTCTAACCACTTGAGTATAGACACACAATGCCCCAGGGGGCTCCTTCACTAGTTTAATAAGAGTACAGGTGGATCAGGAAATAGCTTAGATCCAGAGTCAAAAAGGAGCTCAAACTCCACTTACCTACCTACCTACCTCTAAATAAACTCATCCACCAGTCCTAGCAAGAAACGATAGAGAAGAAGCCTCCCGGACAGGAGGTCCTGATCCAGGGCCTTGTGAGCTTGGGGGCAGGTGGTAGAGGATATACTCTAGTGGCAGGCAGGGCCGAGAGGAGTGCAAACAGAGCCACAGATCCTAGCCGGGAGGAAAATGCAGCCAGTGCCTGGGGTGTTCCTCTGGTTGTTGACCAGATGAGAGGTGGATGGAAAGGCAGACCTGAGTTTCCAGTGAGAGAGTGTCTAAGGCCCACAGTAGTGTTAGGGGTCCATGAAAAATTTTAATTTCTTTAAAAATCAGAATAAAATTCACTGTGGATAATATTCCTCTTTATACCAACACAATAATCAAATATAATTTCTAATACATTTTGTGGTAGAAGGCAAAAGTGCCCAGGACTCACATAATGTAATCCCATGGAAGGAAAGACCAAGGTGTTCGCTCAAATTATTCTCTTACTTTGGAATGAAATGGAAGTTTCCTTCCCCTGTGAAAATATCAGACACCAGGCGTAAACATTCCCGCTCCCCAACCTCCCCAAAGAAGGAAAGAATGGAAATGTACCTTAACGTTTACATCTGGTACTTTTTGACTCTCGATGGGCATCACATTATGGGTATGTTAAGTCTAATGGCACTTATCTCCAGACTTTCATTTATCAACATCTTGCTCAGTGTATTTGCTTTCCCAAGAAAACAGTACACACCAAAGAAGGTTCAGCAGCTGGCTTAGATGCCTTAAAACCAGAAAGGAGTAGGACCAGGTTTCCCACCTTAACTGAAAACCCTGAAGCCAGGAAGAGGCCAGTGCTGGAGTCAGCTGAGAGGTGGTACTGAGTTGGATGATGGGATAGGGTGAGAAATAGTGTTCATTAGTGCCTGGCGTAGTTCCTTCCTTCCTAAAATTCTTAATTCCTTTGTGAATTGTTTGTTTAGCTAGATAATTATTAGTTTTGAGCTTTCGATGATAAAAAATCAATTTGGGAGTCTTTCTTTAAAATTATGATAGAAAAGAGAATAGGGAAAAATAAGTGACAAGAATAGCCCTTCACAATATCAATATGTCAGTCTTTGGTATCTATGCTAATGATGCTTATTTAATGTAAATGATTATCTACATGTCTGTTTTAGATAGCTCTCTCTTACCAAACCGTTTAGCATAGCGTTCTTCAGGTCTCTGGCCAATCCCTGTTCTGACCATAGCAAATTGGACTCTTTAACTTCCAGTATCCTCTGGGAGCAGGACAGCGATGATGGCTCGTTGCATTTGTGCCATAGAGCGGTGCAGTGGACAGAGAGCTCACAGGTTACCACGTCATGTGAGCCCCAGGACCACCCTGGCATCTAAGCAGAGAGACACCTTCCCCATTTTAGAGGTGGAAACACTGAACCCCAAGACATGCTAAGTCGCTTCCCTATGGGACCCTTTCACCAAGGAGAACTGGGACTACAGCTTTCTGTGGTCCAGACCAGGGTACTTTTCATTCAACATTGGAACGAGGAATTTAATTGAGTTCTCTGAGTTACAATAATGAGGAGAGGCACAATTGTATTTCTTGCCGGCTGTTAGGAGGTGACCTTTACTTCTGGAAAGAATGAAGACGTATTGATTTAAAGGAAGTCGATTTTGCTCTGTGAGACGTCACTGTCTGTACCTAGGAGTGGAATTAGAATTAAGAAATTATTGAAGAGCTGTAATGCAAATGACAGATGTGACTTTCGTTGTTTCTCTTTTTTTCTGTTGCTTTGTTTCTTTGGACTAGAATGTGACTGCACAGAATCCTGGGGAGGCTGCATAATGGAGGAAACAGGGTAAATTTTCATATGCGTGCGTTTGATGAATGTCTTTCACTGCAATTGCTGCATATAATTAGATACACAATCTCTCGGTACTGGCCTTTTAAGCTAAGCACTTAGTATAAATTCAATAATTAATTATCTGATATTTTAAAAATGAAAGGACTAATTTACTTTATGTTTTAATTTTTTATTTAAAGTTGATGATCAGTGTAAGATATAGCCTATGTCTATTAACCCTTAAAGATAGCACAGTATTAAATGCTTCTAAGTTTAATAGAGATATTAATTTTTCAGTACACTTAGAATAAAAGCTGGTTGTCTACCTGAAGCAGTCAGTGAAAACCAATTTAGTCATCAATTTATATCTTAAGGAACTCACCAATAGATATGTTGCTGTAATAAAAATTATACTGTACTGCTTATATAACCAATAACTTTTTTTATTATTAAGACAGATCGTGTCTAAATTAGGTAGTCTTCTACTGATAGACGTTTGAACATTTCCTCACCTACCTCCTCTCTGTTCCAGAGCTGCCATTGCTTCTGTGCACCAAGGCCTGGAAACATTGTCCTCTTTCCCAGGGACCCTTCCCCCAGGGCAACCTCTGTCCCAAGGCCCCTAAGCTAGAATCTTCTCCTTATAGATGGGAGAGGTTTCTCACCCTTGTCCCCCTCCTACTTCTTGGCCCCATTCCCGACATCTGCTCAACACATCAGCCATTTTTAGTGCTACCCCCATCCCTAAGCGCCCCAGTTGCCAGAAACCTGAGTTGTTTGGAGAGAGACCTTTCCTTATTCTCCCACCAGGAGTTCAGCTCATAGGACAGACAGGAGTGTGAGCCTGAGGGTTTGCAGGGGGAGCCAGCCATTCTGCCTGCTATTTTAGAACACAGAAACGGCATACCCCCTTGCTGTTGAACCATAGTTTAGTAATATTATGGCTTTTAAGCAGGCTTTTTGGAGGACTGCTATAGGAAAGTAACACTACTTATAATATTGGTTTTATAGGTCGGTATCTAAACTCCCAATTTCAAAATGACTTCTTTCTTTTTATTAAGTTTATTGGGGTGACATTTGTTAATAAGATTGTATAAGTTTCAAGTATAAATTTTTATGATATATGATCTTCATATTGCATTGTGTGCCCACCATCCAAAGTCAAATCATCTTCCGTCACCATGTATTTGATCCCCTTTAAATGAATTTTTTGAGACTACGTATACGATATGGTAAAACTGACATTCATATTTATTTTTTCAAGTACACATTTCTGTGTAGTTCTTTTAAGAGATTACTGTCAACAAGGGCAGATTTCACCTTCTTCCATACACTGCCCTCATATATCAGGATACAGAGAATTATTGGATTACCTCCTGGCATAAGTGGCCTTTCAAATTTCAAATCAAGTGCTATTACAAATATGCTCGAGGAATTAATGTGCGTGATTTAGTTTAACCTTGACTATGTGTATAACATTCCCCTATGTACTGACTGACATAGAGATAGTAATTTGATTAATCAAATCATAGAGAAGCTCATATTGTAATCCTACTAAATCATGAATGTCACCTAATAACAGTATTTGTGATTGAGAACAGGGAGCTATTATTCACGGGAGCTTACCCTAATTCTGTTTGCATTGTGTGTGTGTGTACACTAAAAGCAAATATGCATGTACACACAGATATATATGGCCTAATACATTCTTTTCGGGTTTTCTTGTTTACCGGAATTGTTTTGTGGAAGCTTGCATTATACAATCATTAATAATTGACCCTTACAACTCCCTCCTCAAAAAAAAAAAAAAATCCAGTGGGTTCCTGAGGTCTTTTTATTCAGGACAGAGGCAAAAAAAGTGCCTACCTTTACTGAGACAGAGCAAATAAAAATGACCACATTTTAAAATTCAGGCTTAACGAAGAAGTTTTGTGATGAGCTTTTCAAAAAGTCTTTGAAAGCCAGGCATGAAAAAGCCTGGATGCTGAGGAGGTTGTCCCCTAGCCCCCAGGTTATTTTTATAAACTCGATCACACATACTTTGCCGATTTGAACATAAGAACCTTGTCAAAATTTGTGTAGAATCATCTGAGTCCAGAGTGAACATTTTGTTCTAAATCCAGGGTTTTAATTTTCTTCTCCGATGACTTCTTTTGGGAAGTTATTTACATAATTGATTCTTTATTTCCTCAGGGTATCCCATTCCAGAAAATTCTCAAAGTGCAGCATTTTGGAATATAGAGACTTTTTACAGAGAGGGGGCGGAGCCTGCCTTTTCAACAGGCCAACGAAGGTTAGTAACTTAGGAAGTATAATATTCCCTCTCTCTCTCTCTCTCTCTCTCTCTCTCTCTCTCTCTCTCTCTCTCTCTCACACACACACACACACACACACACACACACACAGTGGAATAGTGCCAAGTATCACTTGTCTTGGAAAGCAGGGTTGTTGTCAATAAGTTAATATTTAGTTACCAAAGGCTTTCTCATGTTAAAGAGTGAGACCTGTTTAAATGAACTATAATTTTACTGTTCTGAATCTGTTTTTTAGCACTAGCTGCTGCACCCTCTCCCAACCCTTTCCCTGAAACAATCTTTTAATTAAAATATATTTGAAATTTCAGGTTAGGGTTTTTACCCTGCTACTAAGAAATAGTGGATTACATTAAGATATATTGCTTTAACATTTCTCTGACAAAAATTGCATTTGGCCTTAACATTCTCTCTAGGGGTATAACTAATGTCTTGGCCCTCTCCTCCCCTCTCCTCCCCTTCCCTTCCCATCCCCTCCTCTCCTTCCTCCATCCTTCCATCCATCCTATCTTTCTTTTTTAAAAATATATTTTTATTGACATTCAGAGAGAGGAAAGGAAGGGAGAGGGATAGAGAGACAGAAACATCAATGAGAGAGACACATTGATTGGCTCTCTCCTGAACAGCCCTCTGTTGGGGTCAGATCAAGTCAAACCGAGGACCTTTTGGTCCATGGGTCAGTGCTCAACCACTGAACCACACCAGCCGGGCCTTTCTCCCCCTCCCTTCCTCTCTCCCTCCCTCCCTTCCTTCTTTCCTTCCTTCCTTCCTCTCTCTCATAGTCTGTTCTCCCAGAAAAGAAACATTTCTAATATCAGAGAGCAAAAAAAATGAGCCAAGTATTTATGGATCCCATTAACACATAGATGTTATATTACACAGTCTCTTGGAAAGGTCCACATTGTCAATTGACATTTCACTGAAGTTCATATACACAGTGTCATAATCCCTTGTCCACAGATGCCTTCATTCAAAAGCTCTGAAAACTGGAAGCGTTTTTATTAGTTTGCAGAAGACACAATGGACAGTGACACTTGTCCTGAACTGAAAATCTTTATCTCTCAGAGTGTGAACATCTGTAAGTCTTGCTGTGGAAATATTAATGTGTTTGATTATAGGGCATCCAACAGGCCCCTCAGGGTTATTACATGGAACATGGTAAATGCATCATACTTTTCTAAAATCCAGAAAAGCCAGAGTCCTCAAATTCACCAGATATAAAGCTTTTGGTATGGGACTACAGACCTATAGTAATATGTTTGGAAAAAGTTGCTCAACAGACAAAAAGACAGGGTTGGTGCTAATTAGCTGATGGTATAGACATTCTAACATTGCACATTTCATATTTCCTTTAAGTCAAAACAAGTCCATTGCTATACAAAGTGTTTAACACTCTGCAAATTGAGAGAGCAGTGAAATCATGTTAGCCTTTAAAAAAAAATCAGTACTAATGTGGGTAACTGACAGAATAATTTATTCCTATCCCCATAATTAAGTGATACTGCTATAGCCAGGGGATGGTAGTTTGATGCCTTGACATTTGTATAGAATCTAAGTAAGGCTGCAGAAAAAGAAATAGGAATTTTAAAGTGAACTTGCATCATTAAAACTTGGCTGCCTGCCTTTTATGACATTCATCTCAATGCAACAGAAACCTGACAACTCCAGAGTGTATAAAATGGATGCAATGAGTAATGATGAATTAATGTGAGCAACTGGTATTTTGAATGCAATGCATGTGGCCAATTTTACCTGCCTTGCAGCTCACCAACTAATTATGAGCATCACACGTGAGGCAACAACACTGAGTTGTTGGGAACGGTTAAGATTTTGAGTGTGTGTAAAAGGATCTATCACTAGATGTCTGACATTGCCTGTGAGTGGAAAGAAAATGATTCCAGTAAGCTGGAAACTTAAAAGTAACCATCTACCTTTAATTTTAAAAGTTAGTAAATAGGAAATCGTTTTTCGCTGAAAACGGCATATTAGCATGTTTTGTAAAAAGCCCCTTTGGATTCCAGTGAAAGCGTTTTTATGGATGTAACAAAGAACTGACTTTGTCCAAGTGTTTTCAGCCAATGACTGTACGGATGCATGTTTTATGTGTTTTTACATGACCTGTGTGCATCTTTTTTGTGCCGCGGGAACCTTCCCAAGGCCATGTTTCCCATGTGCTGTGCCACAGTGACCTGTCTCAAGAGGAGAGTCCTAAGGTTACATGTTCCGGTCTGCCCTTCCCTTTTCCCTTTTCTCCTGCTTGCTGATCGCAATACCGCAGGCGTTAGGCCTGTTGATTTCATTCATCGGATTTGCCCGCTGGGGAGTCCCACCCAAATCTCCTGGGAATCTTCCCCGTTTCTTATAATAGTTCTCCTTCCTGGAAGTGGAAGGGGGATCAGATCTTTCTCAGGTGGACTCAGTGGAAGCCACCCCTGGCTTGGGTGTGTGATGTTGGTGGGGAAGGAGTCTCTTTCTCCCTCTCCTACTCATGGCTCTGAGATTTGGGTTGGGGTGTGCTGGACATGCACAGAGAAATCTTGCCCAGGTTAAGGGAAGTAGGAATGGTTCCCATAAACAATCAACTGCCTCCACAATTGGTTGCAATAGTGTTTATCTGGGGAGCAAGTCCATGGCATCAGAGGGTGGTTTATTGTAGACATTTGACTCTTCATTGCTCCTGGAAGGACCGAGAGATTTCTGTACATCCATGTATATGTCTGCCTTATGTACTTAATATGCTTCAGGCAGTATGGATTTATTTTCAATGAGAATGATGGGAGTGGATTTCCAGCCACATTTTATTCTCAGCTTATTTGTGTTTGCTTGATTGTGTATATCACGTTTGGCTAGACTGAAACATTTTTATCCTTTTGACAATTTTGATGTCTTCTCAGCTGGCTTGAGATAAGTCAACAAATTAGATATATGAGCCTTCTTAGCAATGCACCTTAGCTCCATTAGCAAATATGAGAAGTGATCCATTCTTGTTGACAGCTTATCTCCATAAAAAGTAACTGTGATGATGGAGGTCACCTCTGGAGCCCACCACCATAGAATCCTCCAAGAGATATTGCCCCATTTAAAACATGGGTTTTAGCCCTACCAGTTTGGCTCAGTGGATAGAGCTTCGGTCTGCAGACTGTAGGGTCCCCAGTGCCCGGGTTGTGGTGTTGATCCCCAGTAGGGGGTGTGCAGCAGGCAGCCGATCAATGATTCTCTCTCATCATTGATGTTTCCCTCTCCCTCTCCCTCTCCGTCTCCCTTCCTCTCTGAAATCAATAAAAATAAATTTAAAAAATAAAACATGGGTTTTAATAAGTATTATTAATAAGTGAACAGTATTTCCCACACAGACATCATTTATAAGATGCCATTGCAACAGATCACAAAAGAGTATCACGGGATAGCTGATTGAAGGGCCATATATGTGGCCTGATTGGTGTGCTGATTTTCTGTGATAAATTAAAATGTTTTCCTTTCTCTCCCTAATGGCCTCAGCTATTTGAGCCCACAGAATGTGGAAATGGATACGTAGAAGCTGGGGAGGAATGTGATTGTGGTTTCCATGTGGTAGGTATAAGAGTTCTTTTTTACCTTCAGCACAGTACCTACGCAGAGCAAACACGAATAGCATTAGTGAGATGCCTGCAATATCATTCACTGTGGTCTCGCTGCCTTTCTTTCTGATCTTGCTCATCAATACTTAATCCCAGCTCAGACACAGCATTAGAATTAATCATGTCCTTATGGCCCTGTCTGAGAAAACCTCGTGGATCCTTCTAATCAAATTCCCTACCTCTTAAAAATTCATAGTTCACAGTTACCCCAGACAGGTTTTACCAAATCATGAAACAGTCTTTCTGCGTTGTGTATTATTTTTGTCTTTATAAAACTAGATTGAGTATTCAGAATGTAATAGAGCTAGCCAAGGGTGGGATGCCCGCTAAGGAATAAGGTAACATTTTGGTAGAGAAGCCCTTTCATACAAGATCATGCTTTGTTGAGATATATGGCAGGAAGGACTCTGTCATTGTCCAAGTGATTAATTCTTTCCTGAAGTATTTGCTTACTATTGTATGAATCCCCTCGTCTGGATTATGCCTAAATCATACGTGGAGAGAATGTTGAATGGACCAGTGGGGAAGCGTCCTGACTTTCTCACGTGAAGTGCTTTTTCTAGGAATGCTATGGTTTGTGCTGTAAGAAGTGCTCTCTCTCCAATGGGGCCCACTGCAGCGATGGGCCCTGCTGCAACAATACCTCATGTCTGGTGAGTTTCCTGACAGCTTCATCATTCTTTTCATTGACATATGGGCCAAATATCTCAATGTATACATTTAAAAAATGTAGTCCTTCTAAAATAAACATTAAGAGTTGCCCTGTTAACGCAGATGAAAACCAGGTTAGATGGTTGAATAGAAGAGGGACAGTTCCTGTGGTCTTTTTATTTTAGACTCTGAGCATAAAAGCTAGTGCTCATAGTTTTACACTTGGCTTTTTAAATCCCCTACCAAGGCAAAAAAGCTAGATAAGGAAGTCATGTATGAATGTATGTCTGTTATGTGTGTAGACACATAGTTACTTCTACCTATAGAGACCAGTTAACTTTTAAAAAGTCCTTTAAAAAATATTTTCTTTTCTCATCTATGAAAACCTCTCATATTCCTTTTACCTATAGAATTACATAATTTGATCATTTTATTCAATATTAAGGGGTATTATACTGCCCGGGTCCAGCCCCAGCGGTCCAGGGGTTCCCAGAGGTGTGGATGGAGTCGGCAAAGAATGTTTTACACGGAGACAGTGTTCAGAACTCTCTAGCTCTCTTCAGTCTCCGTGGATCTTCCTGTGCCTGGCTGAGGCCACAGAGAAAGATCCGGAGGCAAGCTGAGCCTTTCTTTTATAGTCAGAGGTAAACAAGGTAGTGGTTACCAAAGTTACACTGTTCTTGTGAGTTTCACTTGTTTACACTGTTTGTGAGTTTCACTTGTTTTTGCTTTGCCCTTGCTGCACTTCCCTCAGCCCATTAGCTTCCCAGATAAGATCTAGGGAGCGTTATTAGGTGAAGCCTAATTATGCTTAAGAGGACTATGCCCTCTAAGCTGGGACTTGTTTGTGACTTTGCCAACAGGTCAGGCCGAGGTTTAACCCTATGGCGGCTCCCCACATTATACATATGGTATTCTAGAAGATTCCAGCTTAGTTTATACTCACTTTATGTCCCCTACCAGGTTATAAGTTGCTTGAAGGTAATTCCTTAAACTTTTACTTATCCCCAATCAGACCAACCAAATGCCTTGTATACAGTAGGCATCCACTGGTGTTACTGAAGGGAACCATTGACATTTGATTGTATATATTTAGTTAAAGCAAGATTAACATCCAAGTTCATAAACTTAATTAGTAAACATTTCGTGGATACATAAACCTCCAGAGAAATCTTAAATGTTTGTATTTTAGTGTTTTGTCGCTCTTTTGTCTCCAGCCACACCAGTGTTTCTTCTTTACATAGTTGCCATTACATTGTTTTTTAAAAATAATACTCTGAGACAGTGGGTTTTGAAATCCAAACATTTACTGTCTTGGTTAATGATTCATATTTACTACAAAGAGTGAGAACTGGGCCTTGCCTTCATTCTGCAACTACCTTGCTAATTCATACGAAGAGTTTGGTGATGGTTGTGAGAGAGTACCAGAATTACTGGTGAACATCAGATTGCTAACTCTAAGAAAGGTTAATTAATACTAGCTCCTAACATTGGATTTCAATTTGCAGTTTCAGCCAAGAGGATACGAATGTCGGGATGCTGTGAATGGGTGTGATATTACCGAGTACTGTACTGGGGACTCGGGCCAGGTATGGCAAACTGAGGTTTAGGTAATACATTTTACGTGTAAATGCACATTTTAAAGCTTTCCATTTGGATTACATGTGTGAATATGCTTTGGCCCCTTTGTTTTTTGTTTTGTTTTCTAGTAGTTTTCCAGCCTGCCTTTATTTTAGGAATCTCTTTTTCTTCCACGTTTCCTTTTCATAATTAGTTCCCTTTATATGGTTTATACCCAACTAATTGATTCTTCTTTCTTGGTCCCCACATCGAAAACACTAATGAAGCACTAATGTACTGTTTACAAACATTTTTAAGCCACAAAACCCCCTTTTTTTAAAAAAAAAAAAACCCCACAAAATTTTGGATGGGAGCCCAAGATAGAAAGCAGGAAGCAAGCAGCCCTGCTCTGGGTGAAGTGGGACTGGGAGCAGGAGTCCTGCCCTCTCCGCTCTGTACCTGTCTGGTGGCGTGGCCGATGTGCTTTGGCGTGATCGTCCCACATTAAAATTATTATAACATATAATTAATGTTGACTTGTAGCATTGCTTCTTTATGTAATTTGTATGCGTTTACACATTTATGTTACGTTATTCCAAGTCTTTATTTGTCATTCGTATGAACATTTTTTGAGCACTTACCATATGGCAAGCACCGCTGTGAAAGTTGGGATGTGAGAGGGGTCACAGTGGACAAGGGCTTGCTCTTCTGGAGCTCACATTCTGCTCGGTGGAGAAAGGCAAGCGAGTGAACAGAAATACCAGCGGTGGTAAGAGCTAAGCTTAAAATAAGGCGATGTGCAAAAACCGAGGGAGTGGGGGTTTGAGGTGGAGTGGTCGGGTATATTTTCTTGGAGGGGTAGGCATTTAAGTAGAAACAGCTAAGAAGGAGCTTGGCAGAAAGCAGCAGGTACAGGAGCTTGGCTTCTTCAAGAAAAGGAATGAAAGAGAGGAGATGCATGGGAGCATTCAGAGAGGAAGCCAGGAATCAGGACAGGTAGGAACTTGGTAAGAACTCTAGATTTCACTGGACCTTCACATTCATTCTGACATCACGTAAAAGCATTTTCCCACACCATGACATATTTATTACATAAAAGTCCTTTTTATGGTTGCATGAGAGCCTGTCATGTGTATTAGTTGATTTCTGTATCCAGTGGTGGAATTTTATAGATTTTTAGCAACTTTTTAGAATTAGAATTAATATGACAGTGAATACCTTTATGCATTTTTAAGACTGTTTTCTTGTTGGGAGTTAGCTAATTAGGGTAAGTTTCTAGGAGTAGAGTTACCTATTGCCAGGTTTTTGCTATCCAAGGAGCTGCCAATAAATAGAGTACAGATGGAGGCCAGAATATAATTTTTGTTATTGAAAATGGCCAAGATAAAAGTCATAGCTTAGTGTGAGGCTAAATGGGCCTCTTTATAGATCCCAGGCTCAGGCTGTAGAACAGGTAATTGAGAAAATTGGGTCTGGAGTGGCCTCTCCCTGCAGAGCCCGGCCTTGCCTTACATGTCATGTAGAGAGAGTATGATTTATGTGACCAGGCAAGAGAGAATGGCAGAACTGAGCCAGAATGCCCAATTATTCCTCTCTAGTTTATCAACCAGTCAACCACTCTACCTGCTGGGGAAGAAGTGAATAAAGAGCAGAGAGTGGCTGGAGTTCCACTGAATTTCCTTCACTGAAAGGACTAGAGGAGAGGGAAACGAAGGTTCCTAATTGATCTCTTTGAAAGTTCTCGATATCTATCATGAGACTCCAACCAAATGGACCCTTGTAAGGATATGGTACACTTGAAATGTGTTCAGGCTGTTCTTTTATGATTTTTCTGTGCATCTCTTTTTTCCCCCTTGTATATTTTTATTGATTTCAGAGAGGGACAGAGAGATAGAAACGTCAATGCTGAGAGAGAAACATTGATTGGCTGCCTCCTGCACGCCCCACACTGGCGATCGAGCCCCAAACCCAGGCCCTATGCTCTGACCTGGAATTGAACCATGACCTCCTGGCTCATAGGTCAATGCTCAACCACGGAGCTGGACTGGCCGGGCCGTATCTCTTTCTTATATTTAAAATTGTAAATCGGATTCTTTGTAATTTTCTTATAATATAGTGGCAAAGTATAAGAATTGTGGACTCTATGTTTCATGGCAAGTGTACTGACATTCATGAATTACTGTTCCACTGTGTTATATTTTTAGTTTTATAGGGTAATACTATTTTTATACCCATCATATATTGTTTTGGGTCTGTATTATATTGTACTTAGCTCTTTTAGAAGTATGTTTTTTTTCCATTTCAACTTTTAATTCCTGAATTGCCATAGAATTTACCAGAAATAAGGCTTTTATAATAAGGGCTCTGTGGTCAACTGAATATTTTATTGTCTAAATTGTTTTAAATGTTCTTTTTAATCTCATTTATTTGAAGTAAAAACTGTACTGTTAGTTTCTCAGTGGCATATTAGAATAACATGTTCTATTACTAGTAATTTCTTTATATGACCAGAATGAACCTGAAATAGATCACTGGCGGAAAAAGAGTTAAATGCCTTCAAATTCTTTGGTTTTGTAAGAGGCAGAAAACTTTGAATTTAATTGATATTAATAATGATTAAGAAATGGTGACCCCTGAGAATTTCTGCATCTCTGTGAATCAGTATTGTTGGCAACATTATGACTTTATCTCTTTTATCTCATAGTATGTTTTTGCTTAATTTTGATATTAGCATTAACTGATGCCTTTGAGCTACTTTTATTATATTTATTTATTGAGTTTAGAGAGAGAGAGAGAGGAAGAGAAAGAGAGAGAGACTGATTTGTTATTCCAAGTATGCATTCATTGGTTGATTCTTGTATGTGCCCTGACTGGGGATCAAATCCGCAACCTTGGTGTATCAGAATGACGCTCCAACCAACTGAGCACCCAGCCAAGGCCTGAGCTGCCTTCTAAGTTCACAATTTATAACAGAATAAACAATACTGAGAGAACTCCTTGGCAAACAATACTGGATGAGATTGACAAAGATGTTTTAGGAAGATGTGGGAAATATGTTTTTGTTAGCACCATGAAGTAGGACATCCAAATGGGTAGTAGAACACAATTTAAAATAAGCCCATTTAACTGCTACTGCGCTGTTGACGTCTGCCTCAAGTGGACCTTCTTGTACAGCATAAAGGTTGGGGCTGGCATGGCCTTTAGAGACCAGAGCTGTACCAAAGGCGTATTACTGCATGGGCAGCATAAAGTACACAGATTTATGGTTCTTCTGCTTTAAATGTCTCCAGAGACCATAAAACATTCCATAATTTCCCTTGTTAAACGTTTCAACGATAAGCAACTGGCTTTTATTAGCTTAAACTGAACATAAATTGATTGGAAATCTTCTTGCATGTAGCTATGACAGCTTATAATTAGGTGAAGTAAAGCATTTTTTTTTCATTAGTAAAGAATTCTGTGAGTTCTTTCCTATTGAAACATCACAAATATGACAAATTAATTTTAGACCCTGATGCGCCTATTATGGTAGCGGCATTTCTTTTTCATTTTTGCTCAGTGTGGTCGTATTTGTCTTGAAGTAAGTGAATAATTAATGTTAGTTGATTAATACGATAATGACTGTGTTTTGAGTGGATTTGGATGAATGAAAGAGACCACAGGGATCTCTACTTTTTGTGTAGTTGGCCCAGTATGCCAGGTTTGGGGGCTGGTAATTATATCCTTTGAATAGTCACCATCAGGTTGAATGAAAAGCTGTGGTGAATAAAAGCTAATATAAGAGTCAGATAATCTGTAGAAAGATGTAGAATCCAAGCACTTGATCTCAACATGTTCCTTAATAAGTTACTGCTTCTTAGCAATTCTAAATTAGTTCTGTTAGCCTTCTGTAGTGAACTTGACAAACAGCTTGATATGTACAGAATAGAATAACTTAATTGTATCTGTATGGCTGTTCATTTGTTTTCCCAGTCAGCCAATTGTGATTGAGCATCTACTCAATACTAATTGAGCCCAGTTTTGTTCTAGGCACCAGGGAGGCAGCAGGGAACAAAACACAAAATCCGTGTCTTCATGGAGCTCTCATTAGGATAGGACAATAGACATACAAATAAGTAAAATACAGTAAGTCCTCACCTAACATCGTCGATAGGTTCTTGGAAACTGTGACTTTAAGTGTAAGGATGTCTAACAACCAAGTTTACCAGAGGCTAAATGATATGAACAAGAGCTAAGTTCCTATGGCCCTTTTCTTGTCACAGAAACATCAGCAGACTCTTTCCCTCTCCCCCCGTGGGAGTCTGTACTTGTTCTTCAATAAATTTCCACCTTTGCTATAAAAAAAGAGAGAAAGAAACATCAGCAAACTTTTAAGGACCCCAAACACTTCTTATGTTAAACATTAAAATAAATGTGAGCTATACAGATATTTAAGAAAGATGAACAAAAATAAGTCAGATCATTCTTTTCCAATCCACTTATTGCAGTTCAAGGTCATGGTTGCCCAGAGACTGTTCCAACCCTGGTCATGCAAAGTGGGAACTCTTCTGGGTGGGACACCCTCTCATTTGGGGCACACTCACACCCACCCACACTCACTCACACTGGGACACATTGCTGGGATATGGGAAGAAACCCATGTGCACATCTTAGACAGGCCCATCACCCATGTGCACATCTTTGGGATGTGGGGAGAAACTGGTGTCCCTGCAGAAAACTCATGCAGACACAGGCAGAACCTGCTAAGTCCACACAGACAGTGGCCCTGGCTGGGAATCAGTTTTTATTTTTCTTTCTCATCAATGTCATAACAAAACAACGTTATTCGGGGACCTGCTGTATATGAATAGTCAGTTGCTAATAAATACGATGGAGAAGAAAAACAAAACCAAAGACGGAATGGGGAGCAGAGAATGCCAGCCTGGGAGGGGCTACAGTTCTGAAGAGCATGGTCAGGGAAGGCTTCTCTGAGATGCTGATACTTGAGCAAAGCCCTAAAGAAGATGAAAGAGCAAGCCATCCAGAAATCAGGGACAGGGGTGGGTGGTGGGCAAGGGAAGGAAGAGCCAGGGCAAAGGCCACAGGGTGGCAGGATGCCCGGCACCTTCACGTGGTGGGAGATCAGTCGTGGCAGAGAGTAGGAATGAGGTCAGGGAGACGATGGGGCCAGTGCAGCATAGGAGCAGATCGTGCTGAACTTGGAAAGCCACGAGTAAGTTGGAAAGCCACTGAGCAGAGAGGTGACACGGTCTGGTTCATGTTTTTTCAAGGGACACTCTGGTAGCTGTATAGGCTACAAGGTGAAGAGGGCGAGGAGGGGAATTGGTTGGAGACTGTTGCATAATCCAAGTGAGAGATGGTGAAGGGATGGACCAGGCGTTTTCCAGTGGAGATGGAGAAAAGTGGTCAGGCAGTAATGACATTTTAAAGGTAGGGCTATGGGGATTTTAATGGACTAGGAAAAGTGAAGTAGAGGATGCCTCCAATTATTTGAGGCCTGAATAATTGAGAGAGTGCGACTGTCCTTTACTGAGGAGGTGACAGACACCGAGGGAGGTCTTGGTGCATACTGCTGTGTTTCTTACTCACTTGCCACACCTGTGTATATATTTTTTTCCTTTTCCTTTTCATATTTGCTTTGAACACTGTGGTGGAGGCTTTGAATTGAATTTTTTTTTTTAATCTCTCTTACATGTGGTAAACACTTCAACTTAATGTATTCAGGGTAATTTGGGGTGAAAAATGAAGTGTACTTTAAAATAATTATTTGATAGATAGACCTGAAAAAAGAAATTTCCATCACATCAGGATTGTTCTAGTAACAGGGCTGTGGTTCGAGAGGTCAGAAATGTAATGGAGATTCGTCACTTACACTGAGCTGAAAGGCAGGATATTTTTTTTCTTTTTTAATAATGTGGCCTCGAGGTGAGCGTCGTGGGTGTCAGATATAGATTTGACATTTTTCACAGCGCTGAGCCAGTCTGTAAATTAGTTCCTGAATGTGTCCACTCCTACATCACAAGATGACTCATATCCTGTCATTGTCCATTTTAATCCTTTCTACTTTTCACTCTGTAGGCAAGTGAATGTAAGTTATTATTCTAGTCTATTTCGTGGAAAACAGAGAAACAAAAAAACACCCACTGCGTGGACCTAATTTATTTATTTTTACCAATAATGGGAGAATTAATTTGGATAATCTACTTAAGGAGTTAGTCATATTTTTTTAAGCTTGTCCAATTATATGTTCACCATGCTTGATTTTTTTTTTGATGTTTTTACATATTGTGCACATAACCTGAAAGAACTTAACATGATGAGCATTAACTAAAAAGATTATATTTTTTAGTGCCCACCAAATCTTCATAAACAAGATGGATATGCATGCAATCAAAATCAGGTATGCTGGGCTATACATTTTAAGTGTTAAATTTAAAAAGATTAGTTTGTTTTGTTGTTTTTTTAAATAAATACAAGTTTGAAAGGAAATTACAACTCAAACAATAATAGAGTATTATAGTGGCCCTCTGATCTGGAGTTGCTTTGTGTCGTACCAAATACTAACTGTATTATATTTAACTCTGATGACAAATTGTCGAGATTAAGGGCAAGAATTAGGAATCCAATTTATTGAGTTGTGACTATCTTCAATACCAGTCTGTTTATTTTGGAAAAAATATGGCAATCTGTTATAACGTGCGCTCCCCCCCCCCCGGCCCCGCCCCAAAGCCATGTTATAACCTAACTATTCACAAACAAAAGAAGCTAAAAATCATCTTGATATCACCCAAAGAAATTTAGCAATTGCTCTTTACCATAAAGTTTTATATTTTAGATGATTAGATTTAAAGAGCTGTACTATGAGGTCTGTTCTTAGTTTTAGATTTTAGCTGTCTGTTATTCTTCTGCTTGTCTGAAGATGTGTGTGCTTCTCATTTTCACTGTGAAAATTTGGGGGGAAACGGACCTGGCTCCGTGTGCCTCAAGGTGTGTGTTCTTGTCCTCAGGGTCGCTGCTACAGTGGGGAGTGCAAGACCCGGGACAACCAATGTCAGTACATCTGGGGAACAAGTAGGTTGCGTTTTCCTGTTGATGCTCACGCACAGGTTTCTCTTCACGTTGTCCTTCTCTGCCTGCCTTGCTGAGAGAGATGTGTAGCGTGGAGTGAGGTTTTAAAGAAATCTAGAAAAGGGTGAAATAAAGAGAACTGTGAATCTTAGTCACAGAACCACAGGAACGTCTGCTGCAGTTGGGGGCTTGTCATGAGAGCCCGAAAGTGCCATTCAGTGCTCGTGGCGGTAAGAGAAGGAACAGTATATCCAGGCAGAGATCGGGTTGAGTGCAGCGGTCACGTCGTTACCCAACCACTTGCATAACTTACTTTGTATCTTGGATTTAACATTTATCCCCCTGCCCCAAACTTGGCCGTCTGTTCTTTTACCCCAGGAAAGTTCCAGCCCTTGTTTTTTAAATTCTGTAATTTTCTATCCTTAGTGTGAACTGAAGAAATGCAGGTACTGCCCAAAGTGCAGACAGATAGAGATTCGGGTACATGGTCATGATTCTCGGCACGTTCCCTGCCTCTTAATACACGTGATACCGTCCTGACATTTGCAGCGCCTCCCAGTGAACTTTGCGTAACGAGGGCCAGACCAGAGGAGAGAGAAAAGGGTCTGCTCGGCTGACTGAGGCTGGTCACCCCCAAAGATACAGAAAGCACACAAAAGGGGGACAGAGGCCTTGCACGGTGCTTCCAGTGGTTGGCAAATAGCATCTAACTGGAAGATAGACTTTTGGGGCTTCAGTTTTGACAGAGGAAAGGTAATAGAGGCATATTTCTTTTTTTAAAAAAGGTTTAAATGTTAAAATCCGATTTTCAAGGTAAAATTTCAGTTGGCTAAGACTTTGTGGTATCTCCTAATATTAATATAAAGCAAGACTAAGTGCGTTTATATGTTTTCTATGTGTCACTTCACTAATTTCTGCTGATGATCGTTCCTACTTCCTCCCCTCAAACCTGCCAGCAAGAATCGGGAATACATTTGTTTCTCAAGTTAAAAGTAGCAGTGTATTGGAGCTGTCTTGCATTAGCTTGGGAGAGCCAACTGTTAAAATTTCAGGACTTTTAGAAGCCAGTTGACATCACACTGAGACCTTGAAATTAGCCATGTGTCACACCATGGAAATTTACATAATGGTATTTACACCATGGAAGCTGGTAAATGCTACAAATGAGAATTTTTTTTAATTTGTATTTTTTGGAGAATCAGTTGTCAAACGTTTTCCAGCACACAACTGGTTATAGATAACAAAGAGAACTAAAATCTTCTCTCGCTCATCTCCAAAAGAGGCTTCGGGGTCCGACAAGTTCTGCTATGAAAAGCTGAACACAGAAGGCACGGAGAAGGGAAACTGTGGGAAGGACGGAGACCGATGGATTCAGTGCAGCAAACAGTGAGTGGTCAGCTTTGGGGCGTGATGAGCGGGTGGAAAGGCCTGGTTCAAATGTGAAATGGCACAACATAAATGTCACTGATTTTTTATGTCAGTTATTTCAAATTTTAAAGTATGCATATAAAAATATGTTAGTTGGATGTGAGGGCGATCTGGCTGCGACATCTGTCACCCCATTGATCGCCAGGGTTGATTCGGCCGATCTGGCTAGCTAGGCGGGTGTCCCCCTCCTCCCTCACCGATCCATGTGCGTCGCTCCCAAAGCTGTGCCTTGCCCCCAGAGGAGAGCACCGGTCTTTGGTCAAGGGTATACGAGTAGCTGCGCTCCCCTGCTAGAACCTCCAAACAAGCTCTTAAAAGTGTTAGTATATCTGTACTGGTGCAGCCACTATGGAAGACAGTATGGAGTTTCCTCAAAAAACTAAAATTGGAACTCCCATTTGACCCCATGATCCCACTTCTAGAAATATATACCAAGAAACCAGAAACACCAATCAGAAAGGATATATGCACCCCTATGTTCATAGCAGCACAATTCACCATAGCTAAGATCTGGAAACAGCCTAAGTGCCCATCAGTAGATGAATGGATTAGAAAACTGTGGTACATCTACACGATGGAATACTATGCTGCTCTAAAAAGAAGGAACTCTTACCATTTGCAACGGCGTGGATGGAACTGGAGAGCATTATGCTAAGTGAAATAAGCCAATGAAGGAAAAATACCACATGATCTCACTCATTCATGGATAATAAAGACCATTATAAGCTTATGAACAAAAATAGATACAGAGGCAGAGCTGCCTCAAGCAGACTGTCAAACTGCAGTGGGAAGGCCGGGGAGGTAGGGGGGCAGAAGGTGGGGGGTAAGAGATCAACTGAAGGACTTACATGCATGCATATAAGCATAACCAATGGACATAAGACACTGGGTGTAGGGGAGGCCAGGGGATTGTCAACGGCGGGGGGGAAAAGGAGACATATGTAATAACCTTTGTAATACTTTAAGCAATAAAAAAAATACTTTAAGCAAAAACAAAATATATATATATATATAAAATATGTTAGTATATCTGGAAGCAAATGGCTACGGACTAACCTTTCTATGCACAGACTCACATTATTTCTGTAAAATTCAGAAATTTCTCATAGACTTCATTTTACCTGATGCTTGTTTTGAAGAGATATGTTGCCAATGGATAACTAATTAATATTAGTATATACAGAGTTCTATAAGCAACATATGTAGGCCTTATATATTGTTGTTGGTCATTTCATGAGTACAGTACCATTTGATTTAATTAAAGATCTAATGCCTGTATCAGAGATTTTTAAAAAATATTTTTATTGATTTCAGAGAGGAAGGGAGAGGGAGAGAGAAATAGAAACATCAATGATGAGAGAGAATCATGAATTGGCTGCCTCCTGCACGCCCCCTACTGGGGATGGAGCCTGCAACCCAGGCATGTGCCCTTGACTGGAATCAAACCTGGGACCTTTCAGTCCACAGGCCAATGCTCTGTCCACTGAGCCAAACTGGTCAGGGCTGTATCAGAGATTTTTATTCCCTTCTGAAAAGCATCTATTCACTGCATACTGGAGGCTTCTTTATGAGGAAATAAGATATTTTCAGAGCCCATCAGTGATATTTTCCTCTTGATTAGTTGAGGAAAGTTAATATTATGATTTAATGATTTACTCAATGACATGGATCTATGGGACCTTTAGGTTATAGGCCAAAGATCCTCTGTTTTTCTTCCATAACAATGAGGATTCTTCCCCCAATTTTGAAGCAGAGCAAGGATTTAATGGAAGTTTTTATTTCTCTAGTTAATGGTTTCTATGTGGAACTTTACGAAATTTTGCAGTTCTATCTAGTTTTTGGTGATGGATCAGGCTTTACAAGACAACAAGTCTTTGACGATAATTTCTTAAAAATTAACCCAAGATATAGGATGGAGCTTCCCACTGGATGTCTTACAAGTAGGGTACAGATAATGTACAGTGTTCAGCCCTTGAGGTGCCAGGGAGTAGGAGGAAGTGGGGCCCAAAGTTGTCAAAGTCCATGGGGTGGGAAACCTCTAGATTAGATCAGGTTCATTCATTAACTCAATGTCCTAGACAGATCTGATCATTTCTCTGTCTTCAAAAAGTTTTAGAGGTATTGGATTAGATCATTGTAAAATACAGCTTTTGAATATCTGGTAACAGAATATCCAACCACCACTGAGTTCAAGAAAAGCAGTGTTTTCTGAAATTTTTAACAATTGTGAAATATAACAGATAAACAGGAAAGTGAATAATACACAAATATGCATTCAAATAATTAGGGAGTGACCTCCCATGTAACCTCTACCTGGATCAAGATATAGAACATTGAAGCATCCCAGAAAATTATTTTCCCTTCATTTTGACTTTATGGCAGTCTCTTTTTTTTTTTTTTTTGCTTTTCTTTAGAGTTTTACTTCCTAACTTTTCATCCTTAAGGATATATTTTACCAAAAGTTTTGGTAAAATATATTTTATAGAAAAGGAATCATAATTTCTGTGTTATTTTGTATTTGGCTTAAGTTCATTTTTTGTTCCATTTGTTTGACTTTCATTCATATTCATAGTAATATACCATAGTTTATTCCTACATTCAACACTGATGGACATTTAGATGTCTCCATGCTTTGGCTATTAGGAACCATGTTGCTGGGAACATGCTTTACAGGTAACTTGGTGCACATTTGGACACATTGATCTAAGTCCTGTACCTAGAACAAAACTACAAAATCATGGGATGTATATTTTCAGTGCCACCAAGTGGTGTCACACTATTTTCTTTTTCAGTGGTTGTACTAGTAAACCCTACCAGCAGTGAGAATTTGTAACAACATTCTCACCAATGCTTGGTGTTAGAGGCTTTTTACTTTTATCTATTCTGGTGGGTGTGAACTGCTATATGGTTGTGGTTTTCATTTGCATTTCCCTGAGTACAGATGGAATTTAGTACATTTTCATGCATGTTTTAGACAATGGACTTCCTTTTTTGTGTGTGTGGGTAATGCTGCTTCTTAGTCCCCCTTTTTTTAAAAAAAGAAATGTATTGTTTACTTAAATAGGCTGCAGGTAGATGCCATCATGGTGGGTGAGTCACTTAATAATGTCCCTAAGGACCCAGATGACTCTGCCCCTCTGCTCTGTAATCCGTTGCATGTTGTGTTTATGCTTGTGAACTTAATAACTGCAAGTTAGACGTAAAGGCTCTGCATTCAAAGGCAGGAAGCAGGGGTAGGAACAAGGATCCTCCTGTCAGGTAATAACCTTGTATCCAGAAAGCAAATTTTCTCAGCAGCTTCCTAGCCCGCTTTTTCTCACTTCTCGACACCCGGGGCCACTTTTAGCTCTGGGAGGAAAAGAAGGAGGGCGGCTAGGGAAGAGGTACAGGAAGGGGAAGCGCCCGGCTAGCTTAGATGCCAGTCACGACTTCTTTCAGGGCTGAGCACTTTGCTTCCCCCAAACAAATTCGTGATCTGCTAGTTAAAAAGGAGGGGCATCATAGGCAACCAACAATATCTGATTGTTTTTGTTTAGAAAGAAAGATAATATTTTCATATTTCGAATATATATGAACTGAGTAGTTTTGATTATTTTGAGCATTATTCCTCTTGTCTTAGTCTGTCTTTTTTAAATTTTTTTAACCTGTTTAGTGATGTGTTCTGTGGATTTTTACTCTGTACCAACCTTACCCGAGCTCCACGTATTGGTCAACTTCAGGGAGAGATCATCCCAACTTCCTTTTATCATCAAGGCCGGGTGATTGACTGCAGGTAACATATTAAATATTGGAAAAACCTAAAGAAACCTGAGAATTACAAATTTAGAAAAATCAAGTGAAGTTTTTCTATTTCTTACAAGAGGAATGTTGAGATTTTTATTATCACCTTTCATGTTAAGAGTCATTTAAAAACAAAGTTGTATCTAGATTTGCAAATTACATTTGTTCAAAAATTGTACCAGTTATTAGTAGGAGACATTCTTTGTAATTATAATCTGAAGAGTAGAATTATGTTATCTCTTTTGACCCACGATTAAAGCTTTAAGCATTTAAATAGCATTGGAATATGTCACTATTTGAAACACTATGTGTGTTTTATTTTTTATGATCAAAAAATGTTTAAGCTTTACTTCATTCAGATGTGTCTGATTTAGAAGATGGTTTAATAAGTACAGAAAATATTTATTAAGATATTATTTATAGCTAGAGACAAATATTTTATATCCAATTACCTATGAGCACAAGACACAGAAAATATGAGAATTATTTTTAAAGCCAGGGAGTCATATTATATTCCAAATAATCCTTGTCCCTTCAAAGTAGTCATAATTCTAAGTTGCTGTGCTCTCATTCGAATGGTACTGAAAAAGTTGCTTAAAACACTTTTGGGATCCCCCCAACAGAATTGCCTTCAGCATCTGCAAACTTTTATCCTTGGTATTCTCAGAGGGGCAAACCTTCATCTTATGTGAGTGAATATAAGATCAGGAAACACCCCAAAATTTTTTTGAAAAATTGTAATAAATAGATGGCTAACCAAATTGCCTAATGCTGTCTTGATCAAATGATGGCTGTTTTTCTGTCTTTTAAATGGCTCGGAAGGCAATTCTAACAGGATCTTAGACAGCAAGATCCTTCCTGGAATAAGTTTGTTGTCTTCAACTATAGTTTGATGCACACAAGCTTCCTTTGACTCTGTAAGTTTTCACATGTCTCTAGATATAACAGCCTTGTTAAATTATATTGTTATATTCTAAGTTGGTATATTTGTAAACATTTCAGCAAGATACTCTGTTAGTAATTATAGCATTGACTATTATTCAAATTCAACTTGTTTCTAACTTTAAAATTTTATGAGTCAGTATCAATAGAGAGGAACCAGTTTACTTTTTCAATCATGAACAATCCAATCCTCTAAAGTAATAATAATTTCCAAAATGTTTTTCATTTTGCTATTTTTTGCTCAACTTCTGCCTTTTTGTACTGTGACGCATCTGAAAGCCTTGGAGACCTAATGATAAGATTACCTCTCTTATTCACTCCCCTTGTCTCAATGTTGGTCTTGAAAACAAGTGAAGGTTTCGAATACACTTGACATATTTTTCCCTGTGACGTGTGGTATAATAGTGATAAGGAAAGGTAGTTTTCTTTATCATGCTCGTTTATTAAGGGGAGGTGGGGAAAGGAGGAAAGGAAAAGGGGAGAAATGCTAGGAGAAATCCATGTCCAATCACAGCCTCTTCAGCGTCATAAAGAGCAATAACCTTGTGTGGTGCTAATGACGGTATGAATATCTTTCTCCTCCTAGTGGTGCTCATGTGGTTTTAGATGATGACACAGATGTGGGCTACGTGGAAGATGGAACTCCATGTGGCCCATCCATGATGTGCTTAGATCGGAAGTGCCTACAGATTCAGGCCCTGAATATGAGCAGCTGCCCACTCGATTCCAAGGGTAAAGTCTGCTCAGGCCATGGGGTAAGTAGGCATCAGTGTTCCAGCTCAAACTTTCATGATCTGGCATCCTTAAAGTCACAGTGGTTATGTTTCCAGTGCAGCCACTCTCCCTCTGAGGCTGTTGCCAATATCTATGCATTGACTATGATTCTTTTCTTTTCTTTTTTTTGAAAAATGCTATAGTTTTTTATTGATTTCAGGGAGAGGAGGGAAGTGGGATAGAGAGATAAAACACCAATGAGAGAGAAACTTCATCAGTTGGCTACCACTGGCATGTCCCCTACTGTGGAACGAGCCTGACTGGGAATCGAACTGTGACCTCCTGGTTCATGGGTCAATGCTCACCCACTGAGCCACACCAGCTGGGCTATGATTATTTTCTTAGTGCACTTGTCTGCTAACAGTAACACCCGTATGCATTGATATGGTGTATTTTATTGTTTCTTTTATCACGGGCTATTTTTATTCACCACATTCTCTAGATATAGTTTAACGGCTAAGGAGCCAGATGAAAATGGATGAGATTTTCTGTAAAGACCCAATGTGATTACTTTGTGATTACCATTTGAAATAAGTTAAACCCTTTCAGTAAGTCCCTTCCAGCTACTCAGCATGCATGCTGGCTATCTACGTATGCCAGGTCATACCAGACTAAAGGTTGGATCACTGATTCACTGATATAATCCACAGGTTTACAGTTCTGTGGTTATGTTTGCATCGTTGCCAGTCAGAGAGCAGATGCTCCCTCTGCCTGCATATATCATTAATTCTGTGGACAAAGTGTTTGGGCAGACACACCTGGCAAACCTAAGCTGAATATCTAAAACGAATCTTAATAATTATTTAAATTTGGCTTAGTAAAAGAAAAGTATTTCAAAATTTATGCAGACCTCAGAAATGGATAAAAGAAACATGAAGGAACTGAGAGCAATAATATAAAAGGAAGATGCTGGCGTGAAGGTAAAAAGAATCCAAAATATAGGAGCCAAGCAGGTGATGTAGCATCAAACACGATAGAAAGGCCTAAGAAGCATATGCCCAACAATCAAGTATCGTTTCAGGTTTGCTTGAACCATAGGCTCACAAAGGAGGCTGTATAGCCTAGTGATCAAGAACATGGATTTGGAGGCGAGAAGGAATCCTGGGTTTGAATCCTGGCTCTGCTTCTTACCCTCCCAGTGACTTCGGGCAAGTCACTTAACCTCTCTCATTTGCCAGGGTGCTAGTGTGAATATAAATGAGATGCTATACATAAAACACTCAGCTTAGGTACCTGGCACCTAGTAAATGCTCAGTAATCGCTGCAGGAGAATAAAAGCACTGCACAGACCTTTCATTATTCAGTTATTGCTTTGTAAGCATTATGAAACTTAATGCATTAAAAGGGCCCTTGACTCTCTACTCTCCTTCCCACTTTTTCATCTTGTTAAAAAAAGGTCAAATCCAATCTTGTTCATCATAATCACAGTGTTATAACATTTCAGAAGATTAAAAAGCTTCTTACACTAATAGGCTTAAGTTTGATTTGATCACCTCTAATAATCTGTCTCTGACTGTATTTCACAGGCAGATAAGGGCTTAAACTACTCTGCCTCTAGTTTGCAGATGGTTATTTATTTCATCTAAATGACAAGTCCCTTCCAGCATGCTGCTTGGTCCGCAGGGGATGAGAGAGGAGACAGTCACTTTCAGAGGGTCTTAGCCTGGCCGACAGAGAGAAGATGGTGGGCAGGCAGGGAAGGTGGGAGGGGTGCTGATTTGGCCGGGAAGGTGCCACCAAATGAATTTGGTGTTGAATGTGGTGAGGTCCTGCAAGGCACTGGTGATTTATGTCTCATGGTCTTTATCTCTGGCTGTGTCTCTTGAGCCCAGTATCTGTTAATTCCTTGAGTTAAGCATACATGTTTCTAAAATATGGTTCTAGAAACAACTACTTATGAAATAAGCTACATTGTCAGACATTTGTGTACTTAACAATATCAACATGAATAATTAACATTTAATTATAATTATTTTTCTTTTTTTCTTTTCTTTTTTTGGTAATTCACTGACAAACTACCATTCAGCTATTTGACCCATGCATGATTTCCCTTTATCTAATACCTAAAACGGTGGGAGACTTTTAAAAAAATTCCAACTGGCTTTTAAAGTGTCTGGCCTATGTCTCTTTTACAGTTATCACCAGTATACGCTGCAGCGCACAGTGAAAATGATCCGTCTCTGTTCTTTGTTCTTCACAGGTGTGTAGTAATGAAGCCACCTGCATCTGTGACTTCACCTGGGCGGGAACAGACTGCAGTATTCGGGATCCAGTGAGGAACCTTCATCCCTCCAAGGATGAAGGACCCAAGGGTTTGTGTGATTTCAGTTTCAATTCCCAGCACACTGAATTCATTGGTATTCATCATATGGAGCCAACAGAACAACTTAATAGATTTGAAAGGAGACCCATAAGAATATCTCTTTAGCCTGTAAAATGTATAGCTCATCTTACTGCAGAATTAAGGACTCTAGTATATCACATTGGGAAAAATATTTGAGTTATCCCTTAGTCTAGAATTGAGATTAAGAAGAAGTAAATATACCAATTTCTTTTCTTTAAACCTCATTCTTTTTTTAATTCTTCATAATCACAAAAATTAATCATTTTATAGTTTGGCTAAGCTATGTCAGTTTTCTAACTTAGAAATCTTTTTGGATGAGACTCCGGTCATTCCTCAGTCCTTGAAAAGTGAAATACATGGAAGTTTTCGTCTTCCATGCCGTGTTTTAAGTACACTTTTGATTTAGGAAGAAGTTGGAATTTTTCATGGAACTTAAATTCTTCAAAGAGAACATGAGCAATCTGTACCTTTGTTTTAATCAGCCATTACAAGGAGAGAAATTAGAATTTTAGAGTTAGAAGGAGAGACTCAGTGACCAACTAACTACACCACCCTCATTTTGCGGATGAGAGCACCCAGGCCCTGAGGTCAGGAGACATGCTATACTTACCCCAGCCACCAGAGGCAGCGCTGGGACCAGGACCTAGGTGCCCAATATCAGGCCCATTCCTTTCTGTTACGTAATGTTATGATGTGGTCTGTGTCATCCTGAATATGCTAATCACTTTCCCATTATTCTCCCTGTTCCCAACCCGTATGATTTTCAAAGACCAAGAAAAGTCATCAGTTGCAATAGGCTCACGGTAGCACTCACAGCACTGTACGTACCTGAGAAACTGAGGAGCCACTAGAATGAATGGTGTATCCCAATGACACTGTCCATCAGGTTCTTTCTCATGGCACTGCTGACAGAGTCTTATAAATAATGGTCATGCCCTTTTCCTGCAGGTAGGGAAAACACATGTCGAAATAGTGTCGTTTTGATCTGCTTAGTTTGGGATAAAAGCTCATTCAGAGTCTCTGAATGTCATTATTGCTCACATGGGGAAAATACAACTTCAAAAGCATATGAAGCGCTATAGCCCTCAATTCCTGAAGAGATTTAGGCTGATTCAAGTGCACGCTTAACGTTCAGTAATAGTGGGTGTATTAAAATACTTTTCATACATTTGCTTAATATGCCCATGATATTAAAATGCGATAATCATAATCACACCCTCACAGTCTATTTCTGTTCTTCTTCTATTACTAAAAAGGAGCCAGTTCCACTTTTACATCCAGTCTTTTGTTACTTGGAAACTTAAACAAAAAAATTCTTAGATCCACCTTCAGAAGTTAGATGTAGAGAAGATTTAGACTCTGACAAGAGATGCAGAGGTTCCCTTTTTCCAGATTTTCTCTCCATAGCATCCTTGTGATTCTCTTAAAGATCTAGCTGCTCTTCCTCCAGGAAAGTATAAAATAAACCTGCCTATGCAGAGGAGCAGGGTTCAGTTGCCTTAGGCTCTGCCTTTTTCATTAGGTAGCGTAAGGGATTATTAACTGCCTGACTCTCCTCATTCCTGCATCCGCCCAGACCTAGAAAGCTGAATTGGAGGCATAAAGTGAACAGTTCCATTCTAGAGAAGAAGATACTCACAGCAGTATTTGTTTTGTTTCTTCGTATTTAATGAGGTGCTATTCTACATTATCTTTAAGGACAACCTTTTTGATCATTCAAATAATACATGTTTATTGTAAAAAATTTTTGAAAATATAGAAAAGATTTTAAAAAAGTAAAAATCACTCTTCATTCCACAACTCAGAGGTGATCAACAGAACATTCTGGCATATTTTGTTCCTGTTGTATTCCCCCCCCCCATTCTTAATGAAGTCAGTGGAGTCATTAGAGTAAGGGTAACATAACCATGGGATCTAAAATTGTTAAAATTCTTGTGATCTCTAGTAATCATTAAACTGAAAAAAAAAGCCAGTAATTGACATATATGAAGAACAGTTATTATTAGATTTCCAGAAAAGTCAAACAATAATAGTACACTAAAAATAGCTTTATCTTTATATCTTTTTCAGCCTCTATAGAAAAATCAGCAGATATACTAGTTAAATTGGGGAATAACAGAAATCAAAACTGTAACACTTCGTTGTAGGCTTTATGATTTTATTTTTGATATTCTGGTTCAGAGAAGATGATGAGAGAGAAACTATATATTTATATTTTTATCCAGATAGCAAATATTTATTGAGTGTCAACTATTTAAAAGACAAGCACATCCTTGGCCCATAGTAGGCACTCAATAAATGTTACATCCCTTCCTTTTGGGAATATGTAAAATAAATGAAATGCTGCATAGCAGCGCTGATTTCCAGTGTAGCAGTACCCATGTGTTATATTGCCTTGAGAAAGAGTAATGGGTAATGAACTCAAGATCTGTTAAAACAGTACTTTATTTTTTTTAAAAAAAAATTCTATATAAGAGTTTATTTTAGCCAAACTGATGACAATTGCCAGGAAGCAAGATCTCTAATGCTTCCTCCAATCATTACTTTCTTAACTGTGGGTTCAGCAGCTGTGTGAGGAGCTAAAGGTTTTTCTCCATAGCTGAATGCTGAATATTCTTTCTCAAGATTGAATTGGTTTGACTGACACTTGCTTTACTGAATCTTGTGTTTGGGTCCTCTCCAATGCTTGCCATATACAGCAAGCAGCACCCACAATAATCAGGCCGGTCATATCCATTAGATGAAGGATTTTCTGTATAGATACAGTGAGACAGAATTAAAAAAAATACTTAGTTTTATCTAATTTCATTGTACTTGTTGTGGAGGGAAGAAAAAATCAAGAAGCAAGTTGAAACTATTGCCTTTTTTATTAAAAAAAAAAATCATGAACACTGGCATAAAAGAGTTGTACCCAACTACAGCCCTTTGAATCAAGACCAAATTAGTAAAAATATAGGTGAACTCTGTGATGGTTTCTATTGAATGGAGGCTGTCAGAAAGGAACCAATGTGTTTTGGATATTTCTTTCATTTTAATTACAAATTCCTGGAAGAATTAAAAACTCAACCTCTCCATCTGGGTAGGAACTAAAAACACATAAAAGCATTGCCATTGCAGTCACTCTGCACCAACTAACATTGTCCACTTTCACCCACTGATTAAAGAATGCTAAATAATTTGTTCCAACTTCTCAATTAAAAGATATTAAAAGGGAAAAGATAGGATCTCAAAGCAAAAGCAATGTGAACAATCATTTTTAAAAAAGATTTTCCATTACATATCACTTTATTGTTGTTATTATTTTTGCATTGCTATTTATTTTACATACAAAGATTCTTCTGGGAGCATGCCCATGCCTTTCCCTTAACCCTTTCCCCTTCTTCTTCCCACTTCCCATCCTCCCCCCCAAAAAAAAAACAAAAAACAAAAAACCATTCTTCTGGGCCCTCTCTGCCAGCTTGTTTCCACTGAACTCGCTGGAAGATATTATTCTAGTTTGTTCTGCTAGGGTAGCATACATTTGAACTGTGTTTAAGGGACCTAGGATTCCCACCTGCTGTGGGGAGAGCCAAGTCAAGTACCCATACTTTTTGTCGATTTGTAGGCATTTTTGCATGGTGCTGATTATGGAATACAATGGAACTTTTCTCATTGGCTGGTTTACATCACCCTTAGAGGAGGGAAGAGAGGACACTGGACCCTGTCACATATTTTCATTGACGTGGAAGGACAGAGAGCCTTCCTGGGAGCTTTGTTCAGACCCTCCCATCATGACCATAGTCATCAAATCAGAGATAGAAAGGCCTTGGTGGCAGCTTAGTGCAGACCCATTGTTTTACAGATGAGAAAACTAACTTAATTATCAGGGTTAATACAGAGTTAGGGGCAGAGCCAGGAATAAAATGTCGATGACCTGATCTTGAGCCCAGGCCATTTTCTGTTATTGCACACCGCCTCATTTAAAGCTGAGTATGTATTAGCTTATTATGCTGGTTCTTGTAGCACAGGAATAAGTAGAAAGGGTGAAACAATAACCAGGTAATGATTAAGCTTAGCTGACCCAGTACGTACTAGCATTTAGTATTTTGAAAACAACAATTTCTGTCTAAATAGGTTGAGGAGTACTAGTTAATGTTTACTTTACCTTTTGCATATGTCTTTTTAAAAGCTGAGTTTCTTTGTGAGTGTACAAATCTATGATTTTATATGAGATGTTATAGTTATCATATATGATTATGCTCATGTATATTTATATCTCATTTAGGTATATTTTCCACTAACAATAGCCTCATCATTAACATAAGGGTTTACCAGTTTTAAAATTTTCAATAACTATGAGTTCATTTTGTTTAGGTTCAGAAAAATGCCATGATATTGTTATTGACAGCTAAACTGACTGAATTAATATTCTTGTATAAAATAATTTATTTTTTCATTCCTTTAGATATTTGTCCCTGTGTACCCCCAAATGAACTTATTTTTATTATTATTTCCTGGAAAAGAGTAAGGAGGTCTGAGTGTATGTCTGACATACTGAAATATGGAGCTAGGTAAAATATCTATTTGTCATGCCAATATGATACTCTAAGGTATAAAGAGTACATTTAGTATTTATTTTTAATCTTAAATTTAGGCAAATGATGAAGGAAGAACTTTGGTCCATAGAGTATAAAGATGGCTTTGATGCCTCCTGTCTTTTCGGTATTAAGGGATGTAGGATTATAGCACCTTTTGGCTCATTGGAATCATCTGAACTAAATAATGTACCTTTCTGTTTCAGAAACTCTCTAAAAGTAAGAAAAGAAAAACACCAACCACTCAGTTTTTAAAACACAATGTCAAAAATGTCTGAAGCATGCCCTGTCTGTGGAAGACTTCTGCATATCAAATAGAAATTCTTTAAAAAATGAGAAAGTTCATAGTTTTATTCTCGATACTATACACTTCTCAAAAATTCTACCTTTTAGCACATATGAGCCTAGATAGCAGGGGCCAAGACGAAAGTGATAATAATAAACCAACAAACAGAAATAAATAAGCAAAAATGAAAACATACTGCTAGGTAATAAACAGTTTCCACAATCAGTCAAGTTACAATGAAAGGTAAGTGTGTCAAAGAGTTAGGGAGCAAAGTTCAGTTCCTGATATGCTGATGGTGTTATTAGCTAGAATCTTGAAGAGTTCCATCTTCAGGTTTGGTGGGGTGAAGGTTGGCGCCCAGCATAGTTCCTGGGAGAAAAAGGCATGTAGTAGAGAAAGAATGAATGAGTGAGTGAATGAAATACAGTTATATAAGAAGTAAATTAGTAGAGAAGTAAAACCAGAGCATAGATCTCCAAAGGTCCAAGGAGTTTCCTGCCAATGAGATGGTAAGTTCTTTGTAGCTGTGCAGAAGTGCTGAGACCTAAGTTTGCAAGTATAGCCCCTGTCAAAATCTACCCACCTGTGAGCCACTCCGTTCACTCATGTCAATTTGAAAATAGATTGAGAAACTACCAACTGAAGAGATAACCCTGCTAGTATCCTGATAAAGAATTAAATGGAATTTATATATTTTCAATATAATAGAATTTAAAGTCACCGGAGGCAGAGAGAGCAAGGAGGGGAGAGGATACTTTTGAAAAAGCAATTTTCCCCACTTTTACCTTGCTTTGGTGTTAAGGATACTTATCAGTTAAGAATTTGGAAATGATTATTCTTGATCAGTGGAGGTTATACACTATCTCTGTTTATTTTGGATGTGTATTTGAAGCATCTGCAGAAATATCTTGTTCCTCTCGTGTTTCTAACACATGGTGAATTGCCTAATTCTCTTGATTCAGCAGTAACAAATCACATCCTTAGCAAATATAAAAGCCTTATTAACTAGTTATTTTTCATCATTCATAGTTACTATAATTTTAAAAATATTAACAAATTTTTACTCAGCATCACATTTCACAGGAGTGTGTGTTTCCTATAATTTAGCATGTGGCTTATGTAAAGATTGAAGAGCTAATAGAACTCTTGTGTATTTTGGCTCTGAGAGCCAATGCCTAAAACTTTAGCAAAAAAAAAATAAAAAAAAAATATATATATATATATATATATATATATATATATATATATATACATCCTAGTTAATACCCAATGTTAATTTAGTATTCTGAAAGCAATGATTTTCTAAGGTCTTAAAAAAATGAGTCATTATAGCTTTTATCCCAGTATTTGCCTCTACAGTTTGGAAATCTGAGCTAGAATTTAGATTATTTTGTATTATGTATTGCCATATTTGGAAAACATCACACATTCCAGTCCCACTTTGCAACAAAAGCCGTACGCAGAAGCAGGGGTGTGCAGGCATGGCGTGTCTCCTCAGTAATTTACCGCTCCATAGTTTGAAGCAATGAATACACTTTCCCAGACCCCTTACTTTCCCTCAGTGCAAAGCCTATACACTGCAGACTATCAACGAAAATCTAAATGTCCAAATACTGTGGCAGAAACACAAACATTGCAGAGTTATTTGAAATATACTTTTCCAGGGAAAATAACTCCCCGGGTAACAATGCATTTAATTTTAAAGATACTCTCTTTTTAAACTTGTAGGGATTTCCACAGAATTGAGTAAGTTTTGGATTTCTTTAAAAATATAGCTTCTTAGGCATATTTTATAGTTTGAGGATTTTTTTTTTAAGTCCACTAATGGTTTATAACTTCTGAATTAAAAAACAGATTTGTTGCTCGGCAGTTTAAATTACATTTTAATTTCACTTCACTCCTTATAGGAACTGTAACTCCAGCTGTATTATTTCTTTGTTTAAAAGTGTAAGACTCTGTTTTTAACTAGAGGTTTTGGAGTTGGAAAGTAAATACAAGATTATCCTTGAATATTTTTGGTGTGTATGTAGAACTTAATAAGCAAAAAAATTTTTTAATATATAACTGACTTTCAAAGCGTCTCCTGAATAGGTGATTTTGTACGTTAGTGAAATCAGTGTGTGATCAAATTGTTTTTGTTTTAAAAAAAATCTCCATTCTTCCCTCCACACAGTGAACCTGGCCACGAGCAGGCTAATAGGTGCTGTGGCAGGCACCATTCTGGCCCTGGGGGTGATTTTTGGAGGCACGGGGTGGGGAATAGAGTAAGCATCTTTCTGAGTTTCAGAGTGTTTCCCTGTGGTTCCCGGTGTGTGAGCTGACCCTCGACCCCTGACTCCCCCGTGTCGTCTCGTTAATGTGTTGCCCGTGGTGGTGCTACTTGTGCTGTGACTTGGACGTGTTTGTGTCGTGTGGTTTTCTCGTGTGGTGGAGAACCTTCTCCTGTCTGGAACAATGTGGGGCATGACATAATCCTGGGTGCTGATGTCTTCTCCGTGGAGGATGGTCCAAAAGCTTCCGTTGCTCCTCCACTTGAAAAGTAATGCTAATAAGATACAGACCTCTTTTTTTTTTAATATTTATTGGCAAAAATGCTTTCATAGAAGTGTTTTATTAGGACTCTTATGACAATTTGAATCATCACCAGTCAGATAGATTCACCTATATAATTAGGAATTACCAACAGTTGTAGCTCTTTTTTAAGGGTAATCTGAATGATAGCCACTAATATTTTCTCCGTTGATTGCGAATGCTGAAGGAAGCTTCAGCTTGTTGTTACAAAGAAGGTATTTAGCACATTGCCTCTTTTTAAATAAAATAGGTTAATAATTCCAATTTGATGTTTACATAAATATTTTGGAGCGAACAGCATTAAGAATGAAGAGATATTTAATCCAAACTTGCAAACTTTAAGGGAGCAGTTGCAAATTACCTGGTGGGTTTGTCTTTTGAGGAGCCCGAGTATAAATACGTGGCCTGCACGCACTTGCCATTGAGCTCTCGTGGTGCCTCTATTTAGGTTGCTCTGCACTTGATCTATATCCTCAGAATAGCTGTCAGTTCTCCATGGGCTACTGCTTTCATGAGATTGCCAGTGTACATGTAGACTGACAGATGATTGTGATATTGTGATTTTCCCCCTCTAATTTCAGAGAGAGCATTTGCAAATTACAAAAATACTCCGCATGCTGTCTTTTCTGCTCACTGTGGTGATGTTAACACTTCACAGTGGCCCAGGAACAAATTGCTAGGATCTTAAGGAATCGCCAGGTAACCTCCACGCAATCAGCCCAAACCATAGGCAAGTTGAGAACATCACTCATTGTCTCTTAGTCCCATTGGTGGCAGCACACAGATGTTCTCCTTTCAGACTGGGTCTGGGAGGCCCAGGGCTGGAAAGAAATAGCATGAGGAGGGAGGTCCGTAGGTCACAGGTGGTGTCGATTCCCTAAATCTCACCTGGGTTGAAGGGCTTTGACTAGACGTGGATCTTGTCATTCACATCCCATCAGTATGGACTGCGGAGCTAGTAACCCCGGGGAAGCTAAAAGTACTTGAAAAAAATAGTTTGTTTCTCCATCTCTGTTAGAAAATAAAGTATATGTGAAGTAAAATATTTCTAGAAAACGAACTTCTACAAAATTTCACCGTGGGTCTGTTGACTGGATTAGATACAGAAGTAACATTCCTTTCCAGGGGAAATGCCACACACACATGTGAAATTCCTCCTGGGAAGAAAGGTCATTTTTTTAAAAACCATTTCAAATCCATTGTTTTAAAATGTAATTTATTGGCTGTGCTAACTGGAGGGGTGAACTTTAATAATGTTCCCTTGGAGTCTTAGAGCCGGGCAGGACCTGGGAGCTTTGTTGTAAGGCACAGTCCTTGTCTTCCTTCCCTTCCAGTGTTGTTGGTTTGTGGCGATTTCTGGTTGTGACAGGTAAGTCTGTATACGTGTATATACATTTTTTCTAAAAATAGATGTTATTCTTGGTGTATACGCTGTTGTCTGATAGCTTACTGATTTTTCCCTTTAAATTCTAAATTTTGCCAGAGTTGCTAAAATAGTAAATACAGTTAAATTTAGTAAATAGTAAATACTAGTTAAAAAATAAATTAAAATCCACATAGTACCTGTAGTTTTAATGCCTCCTAGTTTGACTGGCAGTGTACTGTTATTTTGTCATTAAGGATTCCAAGGACAGAGGCCTTGTTTTGTTTTGCTTTTGTTTCTACTCCTTAGTTTATCATTGTAGACCAGGAATTAGTTCTCAGGGGTTATGTATTGATTCTAATTCCAGCCTGTTTTCTGAGCCAGTAAGGTGCAAATCGTGTCTAAAGCGTACATTCTGTACAAGGTAATATAAATATTTTTAAGTGTTTTAAAATTTGAGTCCCTATTAAGCTTTGCGGAGGAAACACATATACATGGAATAATGTTGCTTTAGTGGAGGGGTTAGCAAACTCTGTAACAGGGCAGATGGTAAATAGTTTTGGCTTTGCGGGCGACAGGTTGTCTGTCACAACCTTGCGACTCTGCTGTCTTAGCCTAAAAGCAGCTGTAAACCCGCATGGGGATGAATTGGCTGTGTCCCAATAAAGCTTCTTTGAAAAAACAGTCAGCAGGGGCCAGATTTGGCTTGTGGGATGTAGTTTGCTGCCCCTTGGTGTATCCCATAAGCTTTAGAGCAGCCGTGGGCAAACTACGGCCCGCGGGCCGGATCCGGCCCGTTTGAAATGAATAAAACTAAAAAAAAAAAAAAAGACCGTACCCTTTTATATAATGGTGTTTACTTTGAATTTATATTAGTTCACACAAACACTCCATCCATGCTTTTGTTCCGGCCCTCCGGTCCAGTTTAAGAACCCATTGTGGCCCTCGAGTCAAAAAGTTTGCCCACGCCTGCTTTAGAGTCAAACACATCTGGGTTCAAATCTTGCCTCCGTCATGTGTTGACTTCTAGAAGCCTCTATTTCTCCATCTGTTAATCAGGGGTAGTCATAGTCCCTACCGCTTAGGGTTTGGTGAGGATCAGATGAGATAATAATGCCAACTGCTTAAAAGTGCACCCCCATCGTCAGGACAGTGAATAGTAGTTAACCAGCTTTTGTGGCTCTCATTATTATTTATTATTATGGCCATATCGCTAAAGGCCACTGAGATTGTGTTCTGTAGAACCTCAATGGTTAGTCTTAAGGGTGTGTCCAAACCCGGGATTCCCGAGAGACCTCATCCCTGAGATGCCCATTGTAACCCCCACCTACCTTTCCTCGCACCTACAAACACCGGGTGGTCTCTGAGTAAAAACATCACGCGGCACACAATTTCAGGGCTGCTGAAAGTGGCATCCATTTATGTACACAGTCGAGGGCACTGATGTGAGCAGAAAAGAGAATCTTTTACACAGCAATGAAGGCACACACAAACCCGAGGGTTTCAGGGGAGCTAGCAAAATGGGCTTTGTGACCTTGGGAACAGGGGCATAAAATTAGGACAGAAAGTATTTTGCTGTTAGGGTGCGCTGTACCTGCATATTAGCATCCTGTACGATGTGATACTTAAAGTAATTCTCATACTGAAGTGAAGGTTGCTTACATTTAAAAAGAGTGTATTACCAACTCTCCCTCAAACAGTTGAAACAACATTTTTTTTTCCCATTTCCCCAAAATTACCCAAATGAGTTTTATACTTTTTTTATATCTTGCCTTTGGAAGCCCGTGCTGCCGTTTAAACCCTGCCTGGATCTGTGCAGTTAAGAAATATGTCTTTGAGAACAAGACTTCCAAGTCAGATCTTTATTGGTAACCTCCTTCTGACTTCTGAATTTTAACTGTCTCCCAGTGGGGCATAAAACATGTAGCATTCAGACAACTTTATGTGCTGCTTGAAAGAACACTTCAGTAGGATGTTTCCTGCTTTTCATGCCCTCGTTTGCCAGCAGATTGAGCTAATTCTAATGCAGTCGCGTTCTTTATGCACTCTTACTTGTTTGATTCATGGTATTGGGAAAGGGGAGGAGAAGAAAGACGTGTAATGACAGCAATTGGCGCCTATTTGCTTCAAATTCTGCGGAAGGTGGATTTAATGGAACTTAATTGTCAGTGGTGCAGAAGCTGCAGATGTAAAGGCATTCAAACCCCAGCAGTCGTTATCCACAGCGTGGAAAGTGAAATTAAGCTAAGTCAAAAAGGTGATTTATGTGTTTCGCAATCTTTCATGCAGGGTTTTGACTTCCTGAAACCGCTCAACTGCCTTTCCCTGGTGGTAACGAAAGTGGTTGGCTCATATGACTTTCTTCCCATGATCCTTTGTCACAGGTCCTAGTGCCACCAATCTCATAATAGGCTCCATCGCTGGTGCCATCCTGGTAGCAGCTATTGTCCTTGGGGGCACAGGATGGGGATTTAAGTAAGCAACGCCGCATGCCTTCTTTTCAGTGGCTCTGGCACTTCTCTTTTCTGCTTACATAACCAAGTTTTGAGTTCCTGCTACAAGTTTTAACAGTAAGACTGAGAAAAATACCTCATTTACAAATGGGTCAGAAAAGAAGAAACATGGAAACACCAAATGTCATCTTCAGGCAAGTGGGGAAACATGGAATGTGAAAGGAACTCCCATGCACTGGGTTGAAGAGAAAAAGTGGGAGTTCTTTAACAGAAGACAGTCAGCTTTTAGGTGCAACAGTCTGAGAGACATTTATTAATACACAGGTTTGTGAGGAAACTGTGCAGTTGGAAATGGTGGACATAAACTCCTTGTATCTGTTTAAAACTAGTTTACAGTCCACTGACATTTTGAAAATTTCACACCCCAAGTAACCATTTGTTCATCATTTTTCACATGTCGGACTGTATGTAGCTTTATGATTTTAAAAGCTTCATTATTTTATATAAACAGATTTTCAAAAGTATTTTCATTAATTCCCTAACCAGCTGAATTGGTTTCACATTGGAATTTAAAGTCTGTAGTTTTGTGATAATATTTTCTAATTAACTGCAAATGTTGGTGTGACTGGTAGGCCTGGTGTGTCTTCATAGTTCCCTTTTAGTTTGGATGGTACATTGATCACAGAACTAAGTTCATTTAAATAGGTGTGCCAGATAATCACAAATAATCCAAAATTTCAAACCTAATTTATTCAGTTCGGATATTTCTATACCTCAGATTCACTGGGTAATTGCTTTCTATTGCTTTTCGTGCTGTGATGCCTCACGATTTGTAAATAAGACCTCTTATGCAAAGTATTCCTTGTGATAAATTACAGTTCAACCAGATCTATAGAAACAAATTTAAGTGGGAAGTAAGACCATTGCCCAAATTCAAAGCCCACTTTGCCTTCATCTGGTTACACAATTGAGGAAGTTTTTGACCTGAATTGTCTGAATAATTGCCTTAATTAGGAAGCTTTCTATTTGGTATCCTGAATTCTGTGTATTTAAACCAGTTAAAATGTCATTATTAGAAATTGCTTATGAAAGAAAAACAAACCAAAAGATGATTTAAATTAATTCAAGCCTACAAGTTTTTGAGTGTTTTAACTTGGAAGTTGTTACCAAATAGTACTTCTTTTCCACAGAGAGATTTATAAACTTGAACTTGTTTGATGGAACATTAGTTGTGGCATCAATGTGTTTTCAAAAACACACTCCCAATGGGCAACTCATGTTTGAATTTCTCATCACAATATTACCAGACATTGCCCAGATACTGAGTCACTCATGTGGCACATGACAGAATAACATGTTTTTGTTTGGACTGGTCTAATTCAAGAAAATATTTCTTAGTGCCTTGTTACTTTACTGTAAACAAGTCACTGTACATGACAGTTGTTCCATGATCCATTAGTTTATAATACCCTCATTTAAATATGCCTCAAGGAAAAGAAATTTGGCTCATGCTCAGGCTTATGCCTCTGGCATGAGGAAGCCTCAGTTTCCACGGCTTGGAAAACAGCCTCCTGTGCATCTTTGCCATCCAGCCGCAAGCAATACCGAATTTCCCACCTCAACGTTTGGAGATGAGAGCACAATTCTGTAGCAGGACCTCAAAATGGCGGCTTGGCCTAGCTCACAGCTTGAATTGCATGTTTCTTTGGGGGAGAGACAGAAAAGCCTTTTTAATCACTGTGTATATAAGTGGATTAGGCCCTGTTTAGATTAATTAAATCGGAGAGAGATGTCTAGTCAACCTAACAGAAAGGGTGGGTGGGGAGATGGGCATTGGGTGAGGTGAGAAAGAGCTGTGGGATTGCTGCGCAGGTGCTGTGCTAGGTCATTGTCCCTTCCGTGCCCTACGACCTTAATAAAGAAAAACACTGTAGAACAGTGTGAAGTAAATTTTTTATGTTCTGAAAAAAGAAAGTGAGGGAGTGAAGTCACTTTAGGAGTTTAGATGTGGAGAAGCTGCTGGTTTTCGTGCTGTTGGTTGCTACATGAGGATCTGAATTTGCTTTCGACGTTAATAGTAGCTACGTGGTTTATATTCGACATGAAAGATCTACGACTTTGCAGTAAAAGACTGTGGGTGCTGAATGATCAAGTTTAGGTTTTCTCGCCACCTGGGCAGTGTGGGCGATGATTAATGTAGACATGCTTTGGAAGTAGAATTATTTGCTAGTTGAACTGAAAGCCTTAGAGCTTTTCATTGAGTTCAGTGAAAATACTAAAGAGGTTCCCTTTAGAAGCAGAAGTTGAAAAAATAGTTTGTAAGAAAGATCGCTCTAAATACCTGTATTGGGCATCCCTCCTGAATCAGGTTTTTATTGCCAGAAGAGCCATTAACAAAGTAACCTGCAGAATTGGAGGGCACACAAACTTCCAAAAGTATGCACTGCTAAGGGGAAGTACGGCTTTTTCCTAACGTCACGTGTCTTTGGACAGAACACCGTGAGTAACGGAGATGTGGAAGAAGGGTCAGCCCTACCTGACCCATTCAAGTACAAATGAGAAGTACAGCAGTGCTTTGACCCCTGACACATACTGCCATTTTTTATAGTTTTTTCCTCTTAAACCGCATTTCCTCCGAATAGGTGGTAAAAACCAAGTGTGCATGTGAGTGTGATGTATGTGTGAATATAGGTACATTTGTATGTGTAAGGTGATCGTGAAGGTTTGCCAAGATTATTGTGGTAAAAAATAATATAAATTTATATTACTTCTTCTTAGCAGAGTCATAGAATCTGAAAGCTTTGCTTAATGAAAATAAGACTTTCATAAGCAAGGTTATAGACTTCCTGAAAAGAAAAAAAAATGCTTTATTTGGTAGGTTATTGTATTTGACATATCCTGATCTATTGGGCAATGTGGTAGATATATACCTTAGTAACTGTAGTTAATTTCATACTCTAAAAGTATGAGCTTTTAAGGGGTGGTTTAGTCTATGGATTTCCAGACTTTTGGGTCTTAGAATTTTCCTCTGAGACATCCTGTGCAAAATAAATCTAGGCTCTTGGCACGCCAACTTGTCCAACATTCCCCCACATCTTCATTTAATAACCCTCACCCCATGCTCCTTATCCTCTCCATCACCTACACACACAGACTGATGCAGTGGTGCAGAGGATTGCAAACTCTATCCTGACTCATGGGGACTTGGGGCTTCTATCCAATGTTGTGTAACAGTTTACTTGATTAGATCACTAGAGCTGTTGCTTTTATTAGATTTTGGGAAAAATCATGCAGATGAAGGGTCATTTTAGTAGCATCTTCTCTAAAGCTTAGGAAAGGTGACAGTTATATGAAAAGAACATTTCATATCTCCATTTAAAATGAACAGAATTGCCGTCATTACCTTGCACATGGCTTTTTAACTGCCAACCCCTAAATCTGAATACAGAAAACTTGATGTGAGGTATGGTCGTTTACATGCACATAAAATATATGAACGCCATAGTTGATGGTAGTGGGAAAGAGAAATTCTAGGTGATGGTAGGAAAATTACTTGAAGGCAGGTAGCAGTGACATAGTTTGGTGACAATGCAAATCACAAGAGTTTAGGATGAGTGTTGGGCTTTTCCAACTATACCTTAATGTTTCAGTCTGTGGAACCCCCTCACCATGTCCCACTGTCCCACTACTCGCTCTCTCCACGGGTTCAGTGACAGCAGTGGCCATGCTGGCCTGGCAGAGCTGCTCTTGACATTAAAGTAGTTCATTTAATCAGTGTAATTATCATATGTGATTTTTCCTCTATGAGAAGTTTCTTGGGTTGCACATTCTTACTGAGCCTGACTTTGTAAGCAGTTCCGTTTGACCTATGTTTTACTTCACTGGCCATGGTGGAGCACAGACTGTTTAGGTACTCACATAAATGAAAACTTAAGGGACCCACCTGGATGAATACAAGGGAAGTTAACTGAATTGTTTGAATGTCAAGTTGGATGAAATTGGAAAGGAATTTAATATTGCTAATTATATTTTCTCAAAAGAATACACGTCTTTTTTAAAATTTGCTTTTGGGTTTTACAGAGTTAGGAAATGGGATCACTGTTACCCATTCTTTCCATGAGGAGCATAACCAGACTTGCTGCTTATCCAAATTCCATGACCGGATCCCAATGCAAAATTCCCCCAGTGCCTGCTGCTCCTGTGTTAGGCAGTTTCTCACTCAGGTTGCCAGGAAGATTGAGTTCAGCCCCCTGACTCCACCCATGGGGAAGTGAACTCAGTCTAAGGTCGCCTAGAAAGGGTGAAGTGAGGGGTTTTTGGTGGGTGGGCAAGGACTCATTGTGGAGAGATAAGAAGGTGATAGCAGTGGATCAATATACCCTTGAAAGATCTAAAGTCTTTACAATCTGAGATGGTTATTGTTACCTGAAGAGTTGTTTTAATTTTGCATACATGTATGTGTGTATATTATATATTGTGGATGAAAGTACAGGTTTTTCAGAACTAGTAAAAGTTAATAAAAATGGGATCAATGCAAGGTTTGTGCTTTATGGTAATCTATATACAGTGGGGCCTTGACTTGCGAGTTTAATTTGTTCCGTGACGGAGCTCGTAACTCAAATTACTCGTATGTCAAATCAAAAAGTGAATGAGTGAGACACGTGATGCTGGGCTGATGTGGCATTCACCAGCTAGCGGTGGGGTATCTGAAGCTGGCTCGTAACCCGAATTTTAGCCCGCAACTCAAAGCAAAATATCGGCCGAGAGACGGCTCGTATCTCGAAAAACTCGTTAGTTGGGACACTCATAAGTCAAGGCCCCACTGTATATAAAAGCCTAAGCGACCATCACAATGGAACGGACAACTCAATGGGCTCCATGGGGCGACCAGGCTGGCAGGGGGATTAGTGAGGGACTAACAAACGACTAAGCAGCAGGCTGCAAAGATGGTGGCACCCACAGCCAATAAGGAGGGAATATGCTAATTGACTACCACACCCTCAAAGATGGCAGTGCCCACAGCCAATAGGAGGGAATATGCTAATTGACTGCCACGCCCTCAAAGATGGCAACACCCACAGCCACAAGATGGCCGGCAGGGAGGGCAGTTGTGGGCGACCAGGCCTGCAGGGGAGGGCAGTTAGGGGCAACCAGGCAGGCAGGGGAGGGCAGTTGGGGGTGACCGGGCCGGCAGGGGGAGCAGTTAGGTGTCGATCAGGCTGGCAGGGGAGTGGTTAGGGGGTGATCAGGCTGGCAGGCAGAATCAGTTAGGGGCAATCAGGCAGACAGGCAGGCGAGTGGTTGGGAGCCAACAGTCCCAGATTGTGAGAGGGATGTCTGAGTGCCGGTTTAGAATCGGGCCTAAACCGGCAGTCGGACATACCCCGAGGGGTCCCAGATTGGAGAGGGTGCAGGCTGGACTGAGGGACAAACCCCCCCCCCCCCCCAAGTGCACGATTTTCATGTACCGGGCCTCTAGTATTTTATAATGATCCAGAAATAACTTAACAGGTTATGATGAGAAAGTTAATTGCCTCACAGTCCTTGTAAACAGAGAATATTCAGGTGAGACAGTCATGGAAGGAAAACAGCACGCACATGCCTATGATAGCTGTGCTCTCACATTGAAATTAAAAAGACTTAGATATAGAAAGTTCAGGACAAGCAGTTGTCAGTGTACAGTGGCCCATATGGTTACAGCTTACATGTGAGGGACCCTCGTGGTGACCCTGCCATGGGAGTGTCCCTTTCATCCTCATCGGCGAGGAAATACGGTCCCAGAACCCCCTGTTGGTATTCAGAAGCTATTTTCTGATAAGTACATGGTTCTGCAGCATGGTTTAGCCTCCTAGTCAGCCTGCGAACCCAGTTACCCTGTTGAACATTGTTTCTATTTTTTTAAAAAAATGCAATTTAAGCTTCAAAAACTGACTTTTAGAAGAAGCACAGAGGTTGCCTGTATGTCATGCTGAAGTGGGATTTTACATCTCCATTTAAAAGTGTATTGGATTGTAGTTATGGCCTTGGACATGACTGTTTACCTGACATTCCCTGCATTTGAATAAAGGAATGTAGATGTGGGCAATATCGTCATTTACATGCATAGCGCTGGTTGGCTTGATCTTTACTCTACCTTCATTTTAATTGAGAAGACATTAGTTTAACATTTCTTTTGAGTTCCAGTAACACATATCTAACTAGTAGTCCTTCAGGATCATTTTACAAGGTCAAGCAGTCCCTGTTTTCCCCCACTTGACTCACTGGAAGTGTGGTTCCTAATTTAGTTCCCTTCAAGGACTGTGATCATGGATAGTAGATGCACATCCTGTGCTCTGGAGCAAACTCAGGGACAGATGCATTATGGGAGATGTCCCTCTTGGTCTCATCTCTGTTTCTGGGGCAGCATCAGCAATGCATGCTTTCAAGAATATTGATTCAAAGGAGGGTTGTAAGGTGGTGGGTGATAGGGAAGAAAAGGAAGTAGCACTGTTGCAAATAGTGTTTGTTGCAATGGATTACCTGCTAGGACAATGAACCATGTGCTTAGGCCATTAAAGATGTTTTAATGAAAACTTTCAAAAAGAAAAGGAAAATTTTCTTTAAAGATTTTCATAGGTGATAGTTCAAAAAAAAGCATCAAAGTGGTCATCTTGGGGAAAATAAGAACTTTGCAGGATCAACTTTGGACTTTGGTGTTGTTTTTATTTTGAATTACCTAGAGGCGAGGAGGAATATACTGTCATCCCTTTGTGCTTAGGGCTGTACGGGCATCCAGCTGCCCCGAGTGAGTGGGCAGGGGAACGAGAGCTCCTGGGGACTCCTCAGTCTCCAGTTTTGCATGATGCCTCGGTGGCAGCAGCATTGCACCCGCCCAGTGCGCAGATTAAATGCATGAGCCTCCTTGCTTGATGCCCCACATGAAACCAGACCATGGGGAGGTTGCAGCCAACTCTTGTTGCCTTGTACAAGTGTCTTGCCGGTTCTTTCTTTTCTCTTTTGAAACATCAGAACCACTTTTTAGGAGACTGGACACTGTGAGCGAGGCATTTCAATGTTCCTTTCAACTAAGCTAATCTGCTGCATTTGCTTAACTAACCTGAGCCTGTGTCCATTCTCCTCAGAGTGTACCATCTCCCTGTGCACTCTGATCTTCAACTTTCTAGACATGAAAAATGCTTGTTCCACAGTGTGGTAAGAACTCACACAGCCAAGGCAGCACAATCACTGAGTAGAACAAGGCGTTTTGCCATCTTGGCAAAGGCTGATCGGCTGATACTGAACTCGCAGGTCTGGAAGGAATCAGCTACAAGACCTTCAGAGTTCTAATAGCCCCCGAAATGGAAGAGCCCTCCATATAATTATTTTGATCCAGCTACAATTACCTATGTCAGTTACTTCTGAAATAAGAGACAAATTGGGCTCCTGAGACTTCCAGTGATTTCAAATGAACAACTTGAAGCTTCTTTTGATCTTCACAAATGAATGTATTCCAGTGGAGATGTTGTCAAGACATTCAAAAGTATAAGAGGTTCTGTGTTTCAATTTCGAGTTATTTTGGAAAATCTGCCTCAGTGTGAGTTGATTACTTTGCTCTGGAACTAGTGTTGTCATTATCATCACCCTCCTCTTATCATGATCTGACTAATATTGTGGATTTCCCCCCCTCCGCTTGCATTTTCTTTTGACGCACTCGGGAAGAAATGTCAAGAAGAGGAGGTTCGATCCTAGTCAGCAAGGCCCCATCTGAATCAGCTGCGGCGGATGAACGGTGCCTCGCACTGTTGGATTCTGGATGTGGCACGCTTTCAGCAATGTTGCCGGAACTGTTAAGTCTGTAAACAAGAACACTGGGTGGTCATGACTGTAGAACTCAAGTTGGGGTGACCAGGATGAGGTCAAAGAAAACTGTCCTTTTTGGAAATCATTTCAAAGAACTCCTCCCACCACCTGTCAATAAAAGGGGGAGCAAAAGACAATGTTCTAAAAAGAACTGTTTCAGAATCTCTCTTTTTTTTTTCTAAAGGAAGAAGGAACAACAACAAAAATTAAGTGCAATAAATGAACCATTAAAGATAGCAAATGATTTTTTTTTCTTCCTTAGCCTGCTGGCACTTAATATCTTCTAAATGATCTGGCATGATTTCTTTTCTCTTTTCCTACCAATGACACACTCCAGTGGCATGAAGATCTAATTTTCGAAAGGGTAAAATCTGCATGGCATATCTACAACAAGCAGCTAGCAAGCCAACCCGCAGCCAAACCTGCAACTGAATTCCTAAGGTGGACATGACAGGTGAACATGAGGAGGCTGCCTGGCCCCGCCCCCTAGTCTAGACCAGGCCACCAACTCTCTGCGCTCCCTGATTCATTCTTTCATTCAGTTTCTCTTGGACCAGGCAGCCATGGGACATGGGAGCTGGGACTTGAGAGTGGATACTATTGTAAAGTTCTTTTATAAATGTAAATATGGAGATAAGAGATTTTGACACATCCTGTTCCCTTGTCTGTACTGAAATACTTTTCTTGTAAAGGTTCTCTGTGAATTTGAGTTCATTGTTTGCTCCCCATCTTTTTGGTTCCTCTTCTCCATATCTTCGTCTCTGCCCTTCTCTCTTGTAACATGTTGTACAGTGATTGTTGGGCTTGCTTAAAAAATAACAGAGGTGGCCACAGATGCAAGGAGTTTGGGCACAAAACAGGTACAATTTAAGAATGAAATGTTTGAATCAAACAAAATGCTTTGAAACCAAAAATCAAAGATGAGGGGAACACACAACAACAAAATAACCCACATTAAAAACCCCAAAATTATGTAAATGCAAATACATGTACTGGTAAGTCTCTAAAATATTTTTTGTTGTCATTATAAACATATGTATATAATGTAAGAAAGTAGACACCCTTTCAAATTAATCACTGAAGTGCCAAGCTCGTGATGTTAGTGTTTGGTTTTGACAATTTTTTCCCCCGTCTTTAATGTGAAAGGAGGATAAACTTAAAGCCTTAAATTAAAAAAAAAAATAATTTTTCAATGTTGAAAGCTTGGGAAAAAGGTAAGCTTTCCATTTTATTCATATCTATTACTACCAATATTTCATTCATGCCTCATCCTCCGGCCTCAAAATATATATGGTAGAACCTCACTGTAACCCTGGTGATGAGACAGAAACATCAGTCACCTTCCTGTGAGCGCTGCTGGAATAGCCTTTACTTCTGTGTGTTGTGTTTTCAACAAGCCTTGTTGGGCCCCCGGTGTGCTGCCGGTCTGTGAATAGCTGTGCTGGCTCACAGCGGGGTTCTGCTATCCATACAGATTCACCTTCTTTTCCCTTCAGGAAGATTTGCAGATGTAATCTGGATTCCCAAGTCCCTCTGAGTTTAGTTCACGTTCACTGGGGTTCCTTCTTCCATAAATAAGCTCATGATCGCTTCCGATCAAGTGTTATATACATTAACAGAGAAACTTGGTCCCAGCTTTGTTTTGAGTGTGAAACGTGTACATGATCCATTCAGTGAGTGTCCATCTAGAGATGAGCTTTCCTGGAGGCTCCAACATGCCCATACTTCTCTAGCAGCCGCCTTTTAGGAACAGGACATCAGTTATACTATTCCCTTCATGACAACCACGTCAGTGAGCTTTAAGTCCCTTTTCAGCACGTTTCATGACACTAGTCTCACAACCTTGGCTTTGACTTTGGAAAGGATTATGCCCTCAAAATGTGCTCTTAAAACAGTGCAGTTTTTCATTTCTTTCTTTCCCCTTTTTTTTCTCTCCCATTCCCCTCTTCCTCTCCACCCTCTTTCCCATATATTTTTAATCCTGGAGGTAGCACAGTCCTAGAGCAGAAACTTTACTTTCTATCTGCTACAATAGACCGTAACCTAACATCTTCCTCCTGCTGTTGCTTTCTGAGTACTAGGTGCTACACAGGTACGCAGTCTTTTTCTAGAGCTAGCTGTGTGTGTCTATTGTGCTAACAGGGTTCTTTCTCTACAAGGTAGACCAGCCTTCTTGGCTTTTTAAGACACAGGTTGTACATATCCCTTCCCTAGTGGCAATGGCTCCTTCACCTCCGAGGAACTCAGATTACTCGGCATCTCTTCCTGTCACTGCATTATTTCTCTCTGTTGCTGGATCCTACTCACTCGTGGATTCTCAGCTACTGCTGAGTTTACCATGTACATTTCACTGCTCTTCCAGAGGCACCACGTGACTTAATAGAAACACAACCATGGTGGTTACAAAACAAGTTAAATCTTTATCATTAACTTTTGAGCATTTCACAAACAACATTGTAAATGTGCGATGTTATGTTTTAAATCAGACCACAGTGGTCCCCAAATATTATGTACATATGGCAAATGTCTGTGTAACTTTTTGTTACACTGGCAGTTTCATAGGTAACTAAACCTATGCTCCAATGTTAAATTAATTGTGTGTATATGTAAAATACACAAGCTTTAAGCTGTGTGTGTGTATGAATATGAAAGATTATGCAACCATACCAATCGTCAACAATGGATTCTAGTTATTTTCGGTGGTATTAGGTCATGTAGTTTCCAACTCTGCTGTATTTTCTCTTGCACATGCTGTTAATTTGCTGATTTTTGTGGTGTGAAAAATCCTTGTTATTCAGTTGAGCTCAAAGCACAAGCATTATCACCGTTTAATGTTACCCAACAAGAGTTAGTGTTAAGTAATGACAAGTTCCCATCTCACCCGCTATATGTTTGCTGCATTAATGAACAACACATGGATGAGGAAATGTAGGCTAACTTCATTGCTCACCTAGGATACTGCATGAGCCCACTAACTTAGAGCTACTCCTATTAGATAAATGAGCAGTACACATAGGTGCACGCTATGAAACATGAATCACATAGAGTTGCAGAGTTTTACCAAGTGGTATGTGTGTTTTTGGTTTTCTTTTTTGTTTCCCCTGTACTATGCAAGATGGGAAATGCACAAACCTTTCAAAGCCTAGTGTCTGAAGAACTTTACAAACAATACTTGAACCCTTTCTTTAAAATCATCCCATTGTATTTTATAATCGTTCCTTCTGTTGTTGATTTTCATTTTTAAATGGCTTGTAATTTTTTAAGTACACAACCTGAAGTTAATAAATTCATTCATAATCTTGTAGGCTGCCTATGAATGGAGATTCAGTACTCATTGTATGCATCTTTTAGTCAAATCTGTATTAAAACTTTTGTTAACATAAATGTTGCGGCTTTGTACTTTGATCATTTATCATAACCCCCTTTCCTGTGTTCGCTTGTATTGTTGAATAAATGGCCGTGTGCCAGATGTCATCAAGAGTTTTAGCACAGGTCTTTCTTAAATGCTCCCTGAACATTTAAGCAATCAATGGAGCAAAATAAAATAAATCTGTGAGTAGTGATAACTATAATCCTGATTAAGATTCAGTTTCATTGGGTTTATTGGAAATGCTTTGCATCTCATAAATCAGAAAGAACAGCTTAGAATCAGACCATGATCAGTTTTGTTTTTGTTTTTTTTAATCCTCATCTGAGGATATTTTCCCACTGATTTTTAGAGAGAGTGAAAGAAAGAGGGAAACACAGAAATATAAATGTGAGCAAAACACATTGATTAGTTACCTCCTGTATGAGCCCCTACCAACACCAGGGCTGGGGAGGAGCTTGCAACCGAATCGAACCTGGGATGCTTCCGTCCTTAGGCCTATGCTCTATCCACTGATCCAAACTGGCGAGGGCCAATTTTGTTCTTTAGTGCTGCTCTTCTGTGTTTAAAGGGGGTGGCTAGTAATAACATTTACACTTTTGACCCGGTACCAAAATTACAATCAAGCTGTAAAGAAAATACAAAGTGTTTGTTATTCAAACTGTGTTATCAAAAACTTTGTAAAAACATTGTAATAAGGGTATTTCCTTGCACATCATATGGAATTGTTCATCAAATGACATTTCTTCATGAATGTCTTTCAGAATTTCTCCTCTTCATCCTCTATATTAAATATAAAATATAGATATCTTATATATCCACTGCCCTGACATCTTGCTTCTCTGATGAAAGTTTGAAGGGGCTTTCCATTTCCTATAGGATAAAGTCCAAAACTAATAAGGTGACAAACTTCTGCCTGCCCTTTATGACTTCCACCTTGTTTATTTAGCCTTCATTGGCTCTTATTCTCTCTCTTATTCTTATTCACCCTACTTAAAGTTCCCTCAAAGAGTCTCTTCTAGCCAGGTCTGAATAATATTATGTAAATTTTATGTCCACTCACCATAATTCATTTGTTTCTATGTCAGTTCATATAATAAAAAATATAGAAACACTTAAAATGATATGAATATTATACTTTAAATCAGAAAGCATATTACGTTTGATTTGAAAACAACCTCTTTTGATAGGTTTTCCTTGAAGTCATTCTGTTTTTGAGGTTGACCTGGAAATGACTTTTACTCCATGACCTCTTGGTAACTGATGAGAAAGGTGACCCAGAAACCAGAACTCCTTTAATAGCAGGACAGCAGCCCTAGAGTTTAAACTTTGGTGTGAATAATTAGATGATCCATGTGCTCACAATGGAAATCTTTTTTTTTTAAATTTTTTAATATATTTTATTGAGTTTTTACAGAGAGGAGAGAGATAGAGAGTTAGAGAAATCGATGAGAGAGAAACATCGACCAGCCGCCTCCTGCCCACTTCCCACTGGGGATGTGCCCGCAACCAAGGTACATGCCCTTGACCGGAATTGAACCTGGGACCTTTCAGTCCGCAGGCCGACGCTCTATCCACTGAGCCAAACCGGTTTCGGCTCACAGTGGAAATCTTAACTAACTTTTGAAATTTAAGATAGACACCCATTAGGGACTGCTATTCATTAACTTATTAATTCAACCAATATTTATTAAGCCTGTATGTCAGGAACTCCTCTTAGAAATTACAGGAACAAAAGACAATTGTTGGCCTAAAGTTGCTCACAATTTAGCTGGGAGATACAAATGATAAAGATGATAAATGAAATTGTGAACGGAGTAAAAACTTATGAGGGGCAGGTGGGAGAGGGATGAGGAAGGCTTCCTGAAAGCAGTGATTTTGAACAGTGTTGGAAGATGACAAGAGTTCACCAATCTAGTAAAGTGGACAGAAAGCAATGTGTGCCAAGCCAGGAAGAGGAGCTCAGAGCCTTGGTGTAAGTAATGCTAAGTGTCTGATCCATCTGGCCTGTGTTTCCTTCCATCCTTCTTCCTACACTCCCTCCTTTCCTCATCTATAGAAATCCTTTCCTACTGGGCCAGGTCTCAGGAACATAATGCTGAGCTCTCAATCTTGTGAGCAAGCTGCAACATGTAAATACATGTGGTAAGTGGCCTAATAGATAGAAATATTAGGTGCTTCAGGAGAAGAGAGGAGGGAACTCTGTCCCTGCCTTTGAGATCAAGGAGGGTTTCACAGAGGAGGTGACATTTGAGCAAAAAGCTGTGCAATTGGACCAATATTATAATCGTTTATGTTTAACCAGGGCTCATGTTGGCTGGTAGAAGTCCATAGATGCCTTGAAGGAAGAACAAACTGATGTTCAGTCTAACTTTCTGCTTCAGGTATCTGGATTCCTTTTGCTTGTGTGAAGATTTTCATAAGGTTGTCCATCAGAAGCTTATATGAGAGAGAAACATCTATTGGTTGTCTTCTGTATTTGCCCAGTGCCCAAACTGGGGACTGAACCCAAAATCCAGGTGTGTGCTCTGACTGGGAATCAAACTGGCAACCTTTTCAGTGCACAGGATGATGCTCCAACCAAATGAGCCGCACCAGCCAAGTAAAAGCTTGTATTTTTAGATAATTTCCCATTGATATGTTCATCAAGGATCAGTCTTAACTGTTTGGTGTTGTCAGTAATGACAAAAAGGGCTTTTTGACCTGACCTGAAAGCCTCTAATAATTTCTTAACGTGAAGATCCCTGGCTAATTTCAGTCTGGAGCGAGGGGGTGGATAAGAACCATAAATGCTTTGAAAGCATCATTTAGTGAGCCCTTCAGTTAATGAAGGGTCAAAGTCATTTCTCCTAGTGAAGCTGCATTTCCAGTCCACGACAGTGTTTATCTGTCTTATGCCTTGGAAAGGCTATTTGACTAGAACAAGTTCTAGGCCACCTACGTGACTTCTGGAGAGGAAGGGAATGCCATGATCCCTCCTTACCTGAAAACAGTTGTCCTGCTGGGACCTGGCGATGCTCCTTTGCCAGCTGATTGCCTGTGTTGCACCCACACTTGCCTTGGTGTGGCTACAAAGACTGCACTTGGGACCCCACAAAGTCTACCCTATGAGAACATTTATTTGTGATGATCACTGAAAACCAAATATCAGCTGAGTAAATCAATTGGTCCTACAAAAACAAGGCAAAACAAAGCAAAAAGAAACCCAAAACAAAACAACAAACTTCATCCTGAATGATCAGGAGTATATCAAGAGTTCTTCAGATCTCTTTGGAGCTGTAAATAGCTTCCAGCCTTAGGAGGTAAATGAGCTTGCGGCAGAGCTCCTGGCCACGTCAGGCCTCAGAGTGAAGACTGGAACAGGTATACCGTGGGTGTGTGTGACATCAGGAGGCCTCTGTTCCGCAGCAGTAGAACCAGCTTTGCAGAGTCACTGTGACTCCCGTTGAGACAGTGAGTGGATTGTATGCAGTAGGTTTAAACGGCTTTTCCTGCGGGTGAAAGGGCTATACAGCACGGGCGGCAAACCTTAAGGTCTACAGATGCCCATGATCAAGATGAGCAGAGCAACCCAGTATAGGGGACATGAGGGATAAGGGAGTTGGAGCTGAGCTGGGGAGCACATACCCTGTCTCTGCTCAGCTCCAGCCAGTTGTCACCATGTGGCAAATTGGCCCCTTCCATGTATTTTTCTAGAGAAGCCAGAAATCCATACTTGTGTGTAAAATTTCTATTTTTAAATTATGCAGCCAATTTATATTTTAATAGCACTGCGTGGATCAAGGAGGTGCAAACAGAACCTGTCTTTGTGTGGGATTAAGCCTATTGGCCCCTAGTAGGTAACTTCTGCATACATTAATGAGATATGTTCTCGCGCGGCCCCGGGAATCCTCTGAGAGCTCCAGGGAGCACAAAGATGCAGCCTTGCTCCCAGCCAGGTGGCCATGTGTAGAGGCCTTGCACGAGCTGCCACTTTCAGTGTTGACTTTCTGTTACTTTGTGGGGCTGAGGAGCAGACACCGACGGCCTGAGGGATTCCCTTTGGCGGTGCTTTGTGTGCTCCATTGTGGGAGAACAAATGGGCAAATCGGCCTTGTCTCAGTGCTCATTCCTCAGTGCTCACTGAGGCAACTTAGTGGCTGCCTGGTTCCTAAGCCATGTCTGCCATCAGACATGATGCTGTGATTGACTGTGGATGCCTGCTGCCTGGCAACCAGAGATATCTCGACTAGATCCGCACAAATCATAAGATGGTCTTTTTCTGACTCTCAAGGCCAATTGGACATAGGGGTGAACCAGGCAACCCAGCTAATTCAGAGGCCTCTATAATTTTCTGGGTCCAGGGAAATATGGGAAAGAGTTTTGTTTTTTTTTAAATATATTTTATTGATTTTTTACAGAGAGGAAGGGAGAGAGATAGTTAGAAACATCAATGAGAGAGAAACATCAATCAGCTGCCTCCTGCGCATTTCCCACCGGGGATGTGCCCACAACCCAGGTACATGCCCTTGACCGGAATCGAACCTGGGACCTTTCAGTCTGCAGGCCGACGCTCTATCCACTGAGCCAAACCGGTTTCGGCAGGAAAGAGTCTTGAGCAAAGCCCTACAAAGGCTGAAAAATCCATCAGGGAGAAACAACTTAATTTTTATTTTATTTTCCTAAGTAATTATGAAAATCTGCACATTTATTGCAGAAGATTGCAAAATAATTAAAAAATAAGTCAAGAAAATTAAAACCATTACCATCTAATCACCAAGATGTAACTCCCATTAATACTTTGTTAATTTCTTTGACCCTCCCCCCCACCACAGAATCAGCCCACAAAGGTAGGCAGCAAGTGGGTCTCCCTAAGAATCTGTGTTTTCATTCCCCTGCTTATGTATATATGCGTGCGTTCTATGTGCCATGTTCTATGTTCTACTGGTTCCAGAAATGCAGAAATGGGTGGCACAGTCAAATTATTAAGGCAAAGAAGTACTTTCTAGCCTCTCAGTCTTGGCTCAGCCTGTTTCCTCTCCTGGGAAGACTTTCTCTCTCTCCAGTGCCCCCAAATTCCTATGCATCCCTAAATGTCACCTCAAATATTACCTCTTTCACTAAGTCTTTCCTGATCCTTCAATAGCTTTCTAGGTAGGTTCAGGGAGTGTGGGAGCCCCAGTTAGTGGTGGAGCTGGGATGAAACGCCAAGATTTGGGGCTCCAGAGTCCATACTCCAACAACATCACTTTATGGCCCCTCTTATATTTCCATTTTCCAGTTGAAAAATATATTAAATTTAAAGAGGTTTAACACCTTCCTTGAGATTACCATTCTTGTAAGTGCCAGGGCCAGCTTCAGGACCCAGGAGAACAGGGAGTATAGGACATTCGCCACGAAAAGATGAGCAGGAGGGTGGAAGCTATAGGGAATCTCGCTGCCTGCTCACCTTCGTGGGCTGCTTCTGCTAGGAATACTGCTGGAACCACTCCCTGCTTGTGGCCACCACTAGGACATGGAGGGAGTGTCCAAGTTTATAGGATCTGTATTATAAATGTAATTTCTTAACCTTTTGTTAGAACTAGTGAGAGAGAAGATAGCAAGACCAAAGGAAAAGGCTGAAAATTTATTCCTATGGTATTTCCTGAGAGAGAATATGTTAACCAATTTGGAATAACTGCAGAAAGCTAAGTGAGAGAAGAAATTGGATTTTCCTATTATCTCTGATGAGTGAAACACTTTTCTGTTATAAAACTCAGAAGTGAAAAATACAGAAATGCCCCTTCCTTCCTTCCTTCCTTCCTTCCTTCCTTCCTTCCTTCCTTCCTTCCTTCCTTCCTTCCCCCCTCTCTCTTTCTTTCTCTCTCTCTTTCTTTCTCTCTCTCTTTCTTTCCCTTTCTTTCTTTCTTTCTTTCTTTCTTTCTTTCTTTCTTTCTTCCTTCCTTCCTTCCTTCCTTCCTTCCTTCCTTCCTTCCTTCCTTCCTTCCTCCCTCCCTCCTTTCTTTCTTTCTTTCTTTCTTTCTTTCTTTCTTTCTTTCTTTCTTTCTTTCTTCTTTCTTTCTTGAAACAAGAGGCACAACACCAAGACCATTTTTAAAAAATATGTTTTTATTGATTTCAGAGAGGAAGGGAGAGGGAGAGAAATAGAAACATCAATGATTAGAGAGAATCAGTGATTGGCTGTCTCCTGCACGCCCCCTCCTGGGGATCAAGCCCGAAACCCGAGCATGTGCCCTTGACTGGAATCAAACCCGAGGACCCTTCAGTCCGCAGGCCAATGCTCTATCCACTGAGCCAAATCAGCTAGGGCCAGAAATGGCATGTTCAATCCTATATTTTTTTAAAAAAAATTCATTGAGTCAATGAGTAATAGAGACATCTACAAAATAAAAGGTCTTTGTTAAATATAGTGGGTCAGAAAATACACCCGGATGCTGCTCTATAGGAAGGATACTTAGAGTTTAATTGAGGGGCTGAGCAATGGACAAAGAATGACCATTTGTGATGAAAGTGTCATACTAGGTTAAAAAAATACAGGTAAACTACTATGGAAGATCAGCAGAAGAAAATACTACTGCCTGCTTTAGGGGTGTAGGAAGGAGATCAACAAAATTCTCTGGGTGAGATGTATTCCATTTTGGATCTGTTGGATTTGAGGGGCTTGAAGGAAATCTAGCTGAAAATGTCCCTCAGGCTATTGAAATGAAAATGTACAACTCTTTGTAGAAGTTAAGATGGAAATATTTACTTGAGAACCATTTATGCATGTAATAATTTAAGACATAAGCTTAGAGGCAATTTCTCAAGGAGTTATCAGACAAAAAAAAAAAAAGATGGGAGTGGGTAGAGAAAGGGCTGAAGATATTTAGAAAAAAATATGGAATGAATGCAATGGAAAAAGATTACTTTCATGAAATTGGGACTATGTCCTAAAAGATTAATGACAGCGGACCTAAATTTTGTTGGTCCCAAGAACAGAACTTAGTATGAAAGGGTGAGTCTGGTCTTCTTGCTGTAGCCATGATTCCAAATGATATGGAATCAATAATGTTACCATAACGGGCAACATACAACTCAATTACCAAAAACCCAGGCCCTTCACTAGGATATCTGAAATTTTTTTTAAGAGACTGGGTTGTTCACATTGGAACTTTTCACAATATCTCCCTTTAGTAAAAGAACAAAAAATATTTTTTGAAAACCTTGAACTTCCATTACTATAACCATAAATGCACTTTAGTCTGAAACTGAAATTACAAGCATTTGGCATTCCAGGAACAAGAGGTGAGGACGACACTCCCATACTTATTAGAAACCAAATACGGATTTATCAGCAGAGTAGTTTATTAATAACATCATGATAACTCTCCACAGAGAAAAATATTATTCCTGGACCACTACAGCATCGGTGTAGACAGTTGGTATAAGGTGGAACACAAGAAAGTTGGTAATTGTTCTTGAGTCTCAAAATTACATTCTCAATGCCACACAAAGAAGAGGTAAGATGCTTAAGGCATTTTAAGAAATATGAGTTGAACATAGAAATGAAAGGAGCCAATCTAAGTAGAAAGTCATGGTGACAGGTGCCTCTGTATTTCAAAATGCCTTGGAAGTTCACTGAGTTCTCAGAAAGTTGTTAACCTCCCCTTTCGTGGCCCAGAGCCACATTTCATTGGTTCAAGATAAAGGAATATAATTTTCTTTATTAAAGTTAAAAAACTCTGAGAAGGTCTGTACTCAAATACTTATGAGACCAAGCACTCAGATGAAAGGAGGAATATGTAGTCAATCCAATCTATTTTTGCTTTGTTCACAGGATATACATGGAGTAAGTAACTGTTCATATGAAATAAAAAAATGTTTGGCTCTGTACAGGTGGATGAATTACAGATGAATTCTCTAGAAGCAGTACTCTGACTATCCAAGTCTGTACAATTCCCAGTCAGTTACCCAGAAGAGCAAACAATTAATATAGCCACAAATCATATATCACTGATATTAGTGGACTATTACAAATATTGTATGGATCATTTCCCTGTTTGGCTGACTTTCCTGCAATATCTTGACAGTTAGTTACATAGTTTTGCAATTAACATGGTTAGAAAGCTTTATATATATTTACTTCTATTAGTGTGAAAGATAAATTTTGAATTCCTTGCCTAAACAACGGTTGATATTTAAAACTAAAATCCTTGTACGTGATTGACAACTAAAAACAATGTTGACATCTTGATTTTAAAACAAGATATTGTTTCTCACCACGGGAAAAGTAAACACTGGAAGCATCTCTAACTGCATAATCCAACCCCTCATACTATCCACCCCCAATCCATGAGGGCATGAGCATACCTCCAGCATCCTGTTCAAAGTGAGAGAGGCTATTCTATAGGCTGTGTTATGCGGGACCATTTTAGAGAAAGGGAGCAGTGTGGTGTCAGAAAGCTACTGGGATCATGGTTCTGACATGTGAGACCATGTGTGATTTAGACTATGGCTAAACTATGGTGATTTAGAAATGAGGTTGTTCATAATTATAAATATGACTTCTCACAAATGGTGAGAAAGACAGGGATCTGGTCTATTAGCAGATGAGCATGATTTTAACTTTATTTTATTTGTTGTCTTTATTTCCCCCCAATTCTATGGTTTTCTGTCTGAAACATTTACAACTGGGGAAGGTAAGGAAGAGGTTTAACAGTCTTCACAACCAGCAGCTCACCAAAGTGTTTCAAAAACAGCCAGGTATTTGATAAAATGTTTAACATAAGTGCTTCTGATGTGTAGGCATCTTTCGATCTTGAAGGAGATCTCTACAATGTTTGTATAAAAGATCTCCTGCACAAGTCTCCCACTTATTCCTGTTGCCTAGTGAGAAAGAAGTGTTGAACTGAAACCTCAAGAAATTTATTCCAAAATACAACTTCTGTCACTGCCAGGGATGACAAACCAGGATGGCGATCAGCAGATGTCATGTCAAAGAGCAGAGGTGGTCAGCTTTCTGACAGCAGCTCTAGATCAGGTTTACCAGTAGAAAAAAAATCACAAGCTTATATATAGCAATTTGTAAATTGCTCACCACGGTTTAATCAATGCATTGGCTAATGTCACAACTTAGAGTCTAGAAGTTTTCTGCATGATTATTAATTCAAAGCCTTGTATGAATGGGTGCCCCCAAGAAGTTTTCTAGGTGTGAAACTTCATCTGAATAGGGTATCCCAAGATGGGATGGATACACATATACATATACATACACAAACGTATATATTTGAATATGTAACACGCTCTTCCAATCTGTGCTTATATAAATTATGTATACATTTAAATTCCCTTAAGATATACGCTCAGATAGGTCAGAAGTATGGAGCCTGTAAAAAGAAATTTACTCTTCTTCAGGAGCAGCCGGTCATTACAGGTGGGGGTGAGTCACCTATCTTTCTGAAGGTTTCCAAGGAAGAGGTGGGGGAAGGGTTTAAAAGGAGCCTGATTGCAGAGTGGCTAAATGGTGGAGAGGCATATGCTCTCCACATATTTTGTCAGGTTTCAGTAGTTTCAGATGTGTGTACCTAATGACACTTGAATCAGTTGATGCAAGTCAGCCTTATAAGCATAAGGGGCCTCGAGCTTGTTTGAATGAGTACTGATGCAATCTCAAAGCTTGCAGGGTTTGAAGGTCTTAAAAAGAGGACTGAAGTCATTTGTGCTCTAAAGCAATGCTTTTCTTCTCAGTCTTTATTATATTGCGTGATATTTATTTTCTTCATTTCACTTTTGCTTTTTTAAATGATTTATTTACTTACATATTGTTAGTGTTCTTCAGTAGAATGTAAATTCCATAAGAGCAAAGACTACTTATTGTTGGTCTCCTTCAGTAAAATGTAAATTCCATAAGAACAAAGAATATGTATATTAGAGGCCCGATGCATGAAGATTCATGCAAGAATGGGTCTTCCTTCCCCTGGCTGCCATCACCGCCTTCGCTCCAGCTGGAGCCGCCTTTCTGCCTTGGTTCTGGCCTGGAGCCGCCTTTCTGCCTTCCCTTGCCGCCCAGAGGCCCAGAGCAGTTGGGGCGATGCGGAATGCCTGTGTCCCACCCTGCCCCCAGCTGCTCGGCACCTGCATATGCAAATTAACCCGCTATCTTTGTTGGGTTAATTTGTATACTCACTCCTGTTTGGCTGGTGGGCATCGCAAAGGTATGGTCAATTTGCATCTTTCTCTTTTATTAGTGTAGATGGGCTCCCCATGCCCATTAACCGTGTGTGAATGTGTGTGTGTGTGTGTGGGGGGGGTGTGTTTTGAATAAATAAATTGCTTTGGTTTGGGTATATATCTCATATTTCAGTAACTTATCTTTGGCTGTCTTCATCTGCTGTGTTCCCCATTAGCTTATGGATTCATCTGTGCTTTAAACAATATATTAATGATCTCTCGTTGCACCCCGTAGAGGACATGCTCTGAAATAGCAAGTATTCAGTCATCTCAACAATCTCCTTTCTGCTCAGGAAGATGCTATGAATAGACCCTCACATCTCACTGTCCTGACCTTACTCCAGAAGTTAGGACAGTGGTGGTTGAAGGGAATAGAAAGTGCCTGTCATCCAAAGAGGGACTGGGGTTCAGGGCAGAGTGTGATATCTCTCTGGTTTGCCTTCTTGTTTTATTAGCACCAGTTAAATGACCAGGTGCTCTAATAGAAGGCAACCTAAGTAACCAAGAAATTCTACTATCTTTGGTAAATGAATTTTTGTATCATTTGTTTTACATGAGGAATGAAGAACATTAGCTTAAGGTCTTTATTTTAAAGACCTTCCATAGATGATATATGAACTTTTAACTTCTTAATTTTTAATTTACAGTTTACTTTCAGTATTATTTTGTATTGTTTTCAGGTGTACAGCATAGTGATTAGACAATCATATACGTTACAAAGTATTCCCCCTGATATTTCTAGTACCCACCTGGCACCGTGCATAGTTATTAAAATATTATTGATTATATTCCCTCTGCTGTTGAACTTTTAATTTTTTTCACTTGAAGTTTAAGTAAACAGAATGGAGTTAATCATAATCCATGGTTCTTGATACTATTATTAGCCCACTGGCCTTTTGTATGCATGTATATATTTATTTACTTATCTACTTATTTATTTAAAATCCTATAGTATTTATAAATCTTCTGTTCAATGTGGTAATTAGAACATTGACAGTAACTAACATTGTTTATATGAAATTTCTCCATGCTGTCCACTGGGATCCTCCTTTCTAATGTAATTACTATGTTGATTCTTATAATAATTTCATTGCCACTTGGAAACATACATAGTTATTTTTTTACATATTCCTGGTAAATGCATGGTTTGGTTTCAGTTGTTTAAATTTTATAAAAATGGTATTGACATTTTGTATATAATATTTTGGGACTTTTGTATTTTCCTTCTCAATACTATATTTATAAAACCTTTCATGATGTTCCAACTGTACTTCATTTATTTTAACTACTGTGAAATAGTCTATTGTATGAAATACACCATGTATTTATTTATTTCCTACTCTGTGCATTTGAGTTGTTTCTGTATATTTGCTATATGAATAATATCTCTGTAAACATTCTTTTATGTATTTATTAGTATACAAATGCAAGGATTTCTTTGGTGTTTGTACTGAGGAGTGTAATTGCTTACTCTTGAGGTATACCAATGTTTAACTCCTTTCTACAGTGATTGTACTGCTTCTAATTCTTGATTTCAACACTTTTCTAAGCTCCAGGATTTCTAGACATTTATTTATTTAATAGATTATTGGCACAACCATAGAATAATACATTGTAAAGCAGAAATTATTTTTGAGATTATCTCATTGAACCCATTTAGTTTACAGAGAACATTGGTGCATAGTAGAGACAAAATGATTTGCTCAAAGTCTTAGAAACAAGGGGTTTTCAGATGCATCCTCAAGTTGTATCTTCTATTTCTCAAATGTGCAGTGTTTGGTAAATAATAATAAAATATCTATTGTTAAGATAAAGACATTGAGAACTAAGAAAATAAAAAAGACAAACTGCAAAGGATTTATCCCAATTTGGTGTTAAAGTTGAATTTATTCAGTGCATAGTTGTTTTTTTTTTCCCATCAGCTCACATTGCCTTGTGGGGCTGACTTCTCGAATTGTTTCCCTGAAACCCAATTTCCAACTCCATGGACAAAGTGCTTTACTGTCTCCCACTGCAGCTCTTTTTCCCAGACTTATTTGCATCTATAAATGACCATGTGACCTACTTGAAGCCTATAAGTTTATACCTAAGTCCACTGATGAGGATTATAGAAATATCTTTGCTTTCTTGATTAAAAAGTAACAGATAGGTCTGAGCTAGAACCATCTTTCTATCTACTTCCAGCTTTGAATGTAAATGTGATGTCTGGAGCGGTGGCAGCTACCCGGTGAGTAAGGTAAGGCTAAAGGATTCATAAAGACATAGGGTCTGATATTATTGTGCCACTGAACTAACATCAGCAGTCACTTGTCTCCAGACTTCTTATTAAGTTAGAAAAATAAACCCCTTAATTTAAGTTACTATGGTCAGGTTTCCTGTTACTTGTAGCTTAATGCATTCCAAACTAATATATAATTTACAAAAATGGTCTCGATTTAGAATGTTCCTTATTTACCAATGACTAAATATTGGAATCTTGTTATTAAATGGGAAATGTTTTTTCCCCTTAGGGAAAAATAATTGTATACAGTCATACTTAGCATCTACTTTTAGATTATAATCTTTCAATCCAAAACTCCATTTCAGATGATGTGCTCATACTCACATAAAAGTAATATCTACAGTTAGCAAAAGTGTAATAAAAACTCTGGCCACTGGTGAAGAAAAAATACCTAGACCCTCGCTGGATAGCTCAGTTGGTTAGAGTGTCATCCCAATACGCCAAGGTTGTTGGTTCCATCCCCAGTCAGAGTACATACAAGAAACAACCAATGAATGCATAAATGAGTGGAACAACAAATTTATGTTTCTCTCTCTCTCTCTCTCTCTCTCTCTCTCTCTCTCTCTCTCTTCCTTTCTCTCTCTCTCAAATCAATTTTTAAAATTCTTACTTGGCAGACCTATATTTTAATCTCTTTGTCCATATATGCAAAAGAAATTTTACTAATGCAAAGTTGATTAATGCAATCACTACTCCAACTCAGCTTCAAAATGAGACTATTCTCATGCATAAGTCCAGCCAACATTGGTTAAAAACTTATATGTGTGTTGGGCTCTAAAGCTGGGAGTAATCAGACATGATTCCCACTCTAAAGGAACTGAATGTGGTTGGGCTGGCAGTTTCGTGAGGAGAGACAGAGAAGCATGTATAGCAATTAGAATACAGCAAGTGCATAATGAAAGTATGAACAAAAGTGTGTAGGAATCTAGAGAAGAGATAACTCCCTTAGACACACAAGTCAAGGAAAAATTTATCTTCCCAGGAGCTCTGCTTACATTGTAAGTTGTTTTGTGCCTTCATCATATCAGTCTATGTCCTTACTTGTCCTTTCTCAGATGTTTCTTCTTGGCAAAAGTAAATAGGTGTCCCTGGACCCTGATTTTCTGAACTGTGAATGCCTCCTCTCTTTTTATGTGTTGATATAGAGAGGCTCTGATGTTTTGTGCTACTCCATCATAATTGAAGCCTTAGAAAAAGAAATTTACTAGGACCTTGGTCATTGTTGCCTTGGTCCGTAGACCAAATTGAAAACGTATTACTGTAATGTAGTTTCCTTTGAAAATGAGTAGCCCCAAAACACGAGACAACTCTGAAAGCTGATACTTATCATGGTCACTCTTGAAATGTTGGGGTTATTGCAAGAGATAAACTCAACTCTTGACAAAACCATAAAACTTCATAGGGGCTTTTCATTCTACTGGAAAAAATGGGCCAAGGATAGGTGTATCCTGAGAAGTACCCTAGAAAGAAACCACCGTTATATCTATGATTACAGCTACAGTATCTTCACTTGTACAAGCAGGAAAAACATGAATGAACTATTCCTGTATCCCCAAGTAACTTTCCTTTCTCACAGGTTTTAGAATTAGAATCAATGTCCAATATCATCTGACTACTTCATTGCAACTTGTCCTTATGAATTTACTCGCACTTACTGACTCATCCACTTACCCCAGTGGGCATTCCAGGAAATTGTCCTTGTTTATTGCCATCTTCAAATGATGAGAAAGCATAATAGAATGAGAGAAAGTAATTATTTTTACTATCTGATCCTAAATGTTAAAGAAGCACCCTGTTCTTAAAGGTTGTCTCAACCATTTGCAAGTTAATGCACCACTGAAGATGCAAACTATCTATATAACTGCTTTAGAATTTCATTAAAATTAATCGGAAGTCCTTTTTAATGTCTTTGAGAATTGCTTCAAGTGGCAAAAATCAGAAAAGCTATCCATGGGGCACATTCAGCTAATTGCAATTCACTTCTCAACTAGTCATTCTTTCGCTCTAGGCTGCAACCGAATAAAACTGAAACAACTCCTTGGATGACAAATGCCAGTCAAAACCAGTTATTTAGTATGATGTACTTTTAAATGAACCCATTGGTGTTCTGAATATTTTTTTAATAAGTCAGAATGATGTGATAAGCTGATTCTTAGTAAAAGTATTCTCTAAGCTGGAGTTGCCATATACTCCCTCCCAGCTGGTACTGGGGAGCAAGTAGGGGGGTAAAGATAAACTATATATATAGTGAAGAGAGATGAGTGAAATAGCACATTTAGATAAAAATAAAGCCACCACCAAATCATTTTAATGAAACATTTTATATGCTGTTGAACATGTAAGAATGCTATCTGATCCTAAATGTTAAAGACACATCCTATTCTTAAAATATCCCCAAAAGGAGAAAAAATATGCAAGTCAGTGATCATGAAGTAACCTTCTTTACTCCTCTTACGCCTGTTTTGTCCTTCTAATTAGACCTCCACTTTCCTCCCATTTCTTCCCAGCCTTTCATCTCTCATCCCTGGACTCCTCTCTTTTTCTGATCTGCATTTACCCTTGATTCCTTTGCATCCTTCTTCTTCATCAGCATTTACCCAACAAAGCTCTAATGCTGAAACAATGTAATAATGACCTTTCTTTTCTCTCACATTTAGTCAGATAAGCACTCTAGGAGAAAAAAATAACAAGCATTTATCAAGTACTTCCTAACAAGCAGCACCATTCTAAGTGTTTTCCATGTATATGATCTCATTTTATCTCCACTAGCCATTAGGGAGATTTTTGCCCATTTTACAGGCAAGAAAACTGTTTTACAGAGGTTGAGTAACTTGTCCAAAGCATTGCATCAAATCAAAGACACCATCAATTGTAGACAAAGCAAAAGAAATTATTTTAACAAAGCAAAAGAAAATGCAATTCTAATTGCAAAGTGCCATCAGTTGATAGATACATCCTGATTTCAACAGTGTTAAATGTAAAAATAAAGTGCATCTAAGAATCAATGAAATAGGACAAGTGAGGGGAGAGATGGCGCAAACCTAGGCAGTTTGGATCCAGAGCTTAGCAGTCTCCATCATTATGCTATTCTGCCTCATAAAAACCACACAAGCTTGCAAATGGTTTGTCACCAATTTATGGTCTTAAACTTTGGGCTTTTAGTACTTTCTTTAGTCTCTCTCCTCTTTCTTATTTTCTCTTTTCTCCCTCTTCTTCTTTTCAATGTTGATTCCAAAATATGTTCTCTATCCTTAAATTCCTTACTTAACACCTTCCCTCATTCACTTTTTGTGGATGACTATGGGTCTTAATTCCTTAAGACAATTGAGACCATTGGTCACCATCTCTCCCAATTCCTGCTTCCTGACCCAACATACTACCTACAGACATATTCATATCCAGAGACAGCTTGCCTTCCTCCTGTTCAGAGAGAAAACTATCCCCATTTCTGTTAAACGTTAGCTCCTCCTCATTCTCTTGACCCTATTACTTCTTGTTTCCTCTGAAATTGTTAGTCACCATTTTCTCCTGAATTTCAACTCCTCCCTCTCTAAGGATTTCTTTCCTTCAGCCTGTAAACATGACAGAGACCCAACCACTAACCTCATGTTCTAAACTCCATAGTGTTTTACAGGGTTGTCTGCCTTCCCTTACTTTCCATTTCTGCTTTTGTTCACCACTTCTCCCCCAACACTCAGTTGAAATTGAGCTTAATAATTAGCAACGTAGTGACCTCCTATATTTTAGACCTCATGGACATTTTTTGTCTTCATTTTCTTGACCCCCTTTTCTGAATCTGTGTGATGTATTTGATATCTTGCCTTTTTTGGAATATCTCTATCTCATTGGCTTCCAAGGCACCAAGCTCTCCTGGTTCCTTTTAACTCTGTTTCTTGATCATGTAAAGGTTGGCATTTCTCAGTTTTTATCCTCAGGCCACTTTCCATGAGGGTTTGATGTATTGACTAGAGGTAAATCCAACCCCCAAGTCTAGACTTCATTCCTGTGCACTATTTCCCAAGTGCTTATCTTTAGTTCCCACCTTTTCCCTGCCTATAGAGCATCTCCATGTGGATATCAGTCATCTCAAACTTAACATCTTGAAAGCTAAATTATTGATTTCCCGTTCCCCAAACTATTACTCAAAACATTTTTCCTCTCTTAGCTGATGATAATTCCAAACTTCCAGTTGCTTAGCCTCCCAAACTTGGAGTCATCTTCAGTTTCCCTTTGTCTTGAACTGTATGTCGAGTCCATCAATAAATCCTGCTCTTTCTACCATCACAATATATTCAGAATCTGATCACTTTCACTGACTCCACTGCTAACACCTTTATCTCAGTTACCATCATATATTATCTGGATTGTTGTACCAGCTCCTACCTGAACTCCCTGCCTCTGCCCTTGTTCCCCTCCAGTCTGTTCTCGAGGAGCCAGGATGGATTTTAGATCACCTTTCTGACCTCTTCTCCTACCGTTATACCCAGAAAACACTCTTTTCACAAAAATGCTTGCTCCATGCTTCCCTCAGTCCCCACCCGGAACATTTTTTCACATGTAGATGAGACTCACTGTTTCACTTCAGTAGGTCTTTCCTCAAATGTCTCCTCATCAGGAAAGGCTTCTTAGTGTTCCATATAAAATAACTCTTCTCCACCATCCTTTTCTAATCCTGCTTTACCTTTTGTTGACGTTCATCTGCTCTTTCTTATTAGACATTTTTCCTTGAGTTTCAGAATAATAGATAGAGTCTCATTATTGATTCATGCATGTCACTATTTACTTATATAATTAGCTAGTTATGTGTTTGCTTTTGATGCATCGCTGTACACTCACTGTTCGACATAGAAACTAGAAACACAAATCAGTATTCTTTTATATAACTTAAAATATAAATTTTATTTCTCCACCCCCAGTGGAATGTTAAGTTCCCTGAGTACAGGCACTTTGTCTTACTCCTTCTATATACACAACATCTAGAACAGTGCTTGGCACATAGGCACTTACAAATAGAGTCAGCACTGCATATTTTATACTGATGTTTTCAAGGGTAATGCAACTATCGACATGTCCCAAATCAGAATTAAATTCCTACATCCCTACCTCTGTTCTCCCTTCTTCTCTCTCCACATCCCTTTCTCTTGAATGCGCCCTCCATGCCTTTGCTCATGCTGACTTCTCTGTCTGGAGGAGACCATTCCCTCCCTCTTGGCCTCAGGACACCTGTGTAACTCCTTCTTCAAGCGATTTGTCAGTCGCCTCCTCAAAGATACCTTCACTGCCCCCTCCTTTCACTCTCCCTTTCTGGGGTCCTCTCATGTCACACGCTGTCCCTGTGCACACACTGTGTTTCTTTAATGACCTTCTCCTAGAGGCTGAGGGCTCCTTGAAGTTCAGGAAGCAAATCCGAGACCTCACCTAGGATCTTTTCCCATATCCTTAGGATGTAATTTAAAGCAGGCATCGGTATGCTCAGATCACAGATTGAGGCATAGAAGTGCACTTCATCCGGTTTCAGGACAGGCGAGCCCCTTAGGAAGAGTCTCTTCCTGTCACTTCAGTAGGCACGGGTCTCCGTGTCTTCCATAAACCTGGTTACAAGTCTGGTTCCTCCCTGTGCCCCCTCTGGAAGGTAACCATGGATACTGTTGAGCTGGCATAAAAGCCTTCAATTAAGTGGATACTACAAGTGGTTTTCAGGATGCTTAGAGGGGTTTGACGTGGGGGACAAAATCTGGAAACACTTGCAAAGGTAGGAGGACTTTTTGCCTCCGGTCTCTGGGCTAGGAATATCCCAGTTAGGATGGACGCTCATGGTCAGCAGAAGCCCCAAGGACTCTAGCCCGGGCTGGGATATTAACTAGCTGTGAATCCAGCATCAAAGGCAATCCCAGCCGGGTCCTCTTCTTGGAAAACACGGACCCCGCTGTGAAGCTGGAGCGGTGGGCTGACTCCAGCGAGGCCAGTAGCAGCCTGGGCTGGAGAGAAAAGGATTTCCTGAACCCAGCCGGGAGCTTCCAGCAGCTCCACGCCCCTTCCCCACATCCTGGCCCCAGCGGTGTTCTACCAGGAGACATTCACACCAAGGAATGTCCTTGCAGCCCTTACTGACCGCCGGGAGGGCGCCCACGTGCCTTCCCGGACTTTCGGAGTCCGGGGTCTTCTCTCTCCGCTATTGATTCCCAAACAAGGCACGCCTAGGGCGTGGGGATGGGGCACTTCCTCTCACTCCTAGACCTGCTTGGGGCTGGGTCTCAACTTTCCAGCTCCTGCCTGCAGCGGTTGGAAAAGCCAAACCAACCGCACAAAGAAAGGCTCAATGCCGCTGAGTGGAGGGTGGGTGTGGGTCACGGTCAGTGAGTGTGTGTGTGGCTAAGTCTGCTCATTTCCTGAAGTGAGATCTTCGAGGGAGGGAGGGAGGGAAGAGGGTGTGGGAGACGGACTTGGGGGCGAGGGGTGGCGGCGGTTTCCCGGCGCTTTGACGTAGACTTGGAGAGGCGCGGAGCACTCCGACTGCTTAAGAAGAGGCGCCGGAGCCGCCAGGACGCCGCCACTGGGGACCTGCACTCGCCTGGGAGCAGCCTGAGCCTCTTCTCTCCGCTCGCTCGCGGGAATCCAGACGGGGCTGGGCAGGTAAGTGCGGAGGGGCGCCCTTCTGTCCCCCGGGAGGAAAGGCGCGGAGTAAGGAGGCGAGTGGGGCACAGAGGACACACAGAGGGTCCCTGGCAGCTCTGCTCCGAGGAGGGTGAGGCTGTGGGACCAGGTGCGGGGCGAGGACCCCGGGGTTGAGGAACTTCCAAGCTCGAGGAGGGCGCTCCTAAAGGAGCCCAAGTGAGCGCTGCGGCCCGAGCTGCCAGGGACCAGGGAGACGCGGAGAGCGCCAACTTCAGCACGCTGGACAGCGCCCGCCCTCCGCCTTCAACTTGGCATTGGCATCCGGGACGCGTCCTCTAAGAAAAAGCAACTTTGGCGCCCCTCCGCTTTGATAGCTTAGTTCAGAAGAGGACAAATGGATGTAATTTTGTTCAGGTAGAGATCTTGTGTAAATGACCTGAAATACAGGGGGAACATTTTTGAATAATCTTGTATCTAACACACCTCTTCAAAACAGGAACATGCGTGTTCAAAGACGGTTTATGAAATATCGATTTAAGGGTGTCTCAATACGATCTGCTGCTGTGCAGGAGGAAAAGATTCTGTATTATGGAGTTGTCATTCAATGTTTCAAAATAGATGTATTTCCACGAGCTGTGCCCTGCTTGCCTTCATGATACTAACACCTAAAATGTTAGGAACTATAAGATAAGGCTGAAAACGACCCCTCCTGTGCAAAATGAGATACATTTATATAGTCTGTGAAGAGTCAGATAACCTGCCTGGGGGAAAAAATTAGGTTATTATTATCTTAAGGATATCATTTCTCATTGCACGTGTCTGAAGTGTAACATAATTTCAAATTTGTATATGGCTGCCTTGATTTTATTGCAACAGGCTTTGATAACTAGAAAAATTTAACGAGGCAAATTATTTTTGTTAAAATTCTTGAGATTTATAGCAAGAAAAGAGAAATGAGAGAGCATCATTTTATGAAAGTTATATCAGAATTGGAGAATATTTTAGGTGTTGGTAAAAATGTCCATTGAGTCTACTCTAATGGGTTAAATATATGTCCCTTGGCTCACATACTTTTTAGCACACTATCTCCTGTTTATTTTTATTTACAACATTTTACAATTCCTATGCCTTTTTAAAAAAAATTAAAATTACCTGAACAGGAAGGCGTCCAAGGGTGAGATATATTAAAATTCTTAATTGCACAGGAGTCCTTGATTAGGATAGCTAAGCTGAATTATGATTTTGTAAAAGAATGAAAGCCATGCAACAAGATTTTAAAATTTCATTTAAGATCTTTTAAATTATATTCCTTTACTAGAAAAAAATGTGTTCATTCATTCACCTTAAAGGATGAGTGTACATCTTAGGAGTACATATTTCTTAGTCTACACTATCCAGCTGAACAATGAATCATTTTAGATAGAATAGTGCTTGTGATATGGGGAAAAATGGTAAGACTTCCTAAGGACAATGGTGTGGGTGTGTCTCCTTTGCTGGCATCAAGGTTCTTAAAGGCATAATTATTTTCTTTACTGAGTGGAGCACAACAAGCAGGGACTCATGTGAGATATTTCCATCATGTGCATTTTCAGGGCCATGGCTGATCCTGGAAATAGAGGAGGGCTCTACCGTCCCTTGAGCCTCACCTGCTCCCTGCTCATTGTGGGAATGTGCTGTGTGTCTCCTTTATTCTGTCATAGCCAGACAGACCTGCTGGCTCTTGACCAAGCCGATCCCCAGTGCTGGGAATCCTCCTCAGTGCTCCTCCTGGAAATGCGGAAGCCTCGGATTTCCAACACTGTGTCAGGTTTCTGGGATTTCATGATCTACCTGAAGTCATCGGAGAACTTGAAGCATGGGGCACTGTTTTGGGATCTGGCCCAACTCTTCTGGGACATCTATGTGGACTGTGTCCTCTCCAGGAACCATGGCTTAGGAAGGAGGCAATTGGCTGGAGAGGAAGAGGAGATGTCGGCAGTGCATCCACCGCACTCGGGGAGGAAACAAGGTGGTCAGCCCCGGGTCCTGGGTCTTGAAAGGGTCAATCCAGTACGGATGTGCTGAATTGTGAGGAAGGGGGAAGTGGCTTTAGACTGACCCATTGCCATATACATTCCTCTCAGGGGGGAACCCTATAAGCACACACGTGATAAGAAGATAGTACTTCCTCTTGTATTTCATAGTAACTATTTATATTAGAATATTGTCCTCATCCCTATACATCATGTGAACAGCAGCCAGGAAAAGTCAGAAGGACGAGTAAGGGAAAAGGAAGAGTCCCAAAATGAAACATAAAATTATGAAAGGATGCCCCTAAATTAAAACTATTTTTTTTTTTTTTTTTACCATTAGCCTGAATATTGGGTCATAACCTGTGTTTACTTGCTCTGGACTTGGGAAGGTTGAAATACAAACCTGGGGAACGTTCACAAACACATAAACTGTTGCCACTTTTAAATAAAACAAACAGCAAACACATTGCCTTCATGTAATTGCAAGGACTCCTTGAGATGTACTTAGCTGATGAAGTAAAAGGTAGAAAAAATGGCTGGCTTACAAAGTCCCTCCTCACTGCTTTTTAAACAAATCTCAAGTAATTAGCTCCCAGCAAGCTGAATGATTAATATTTAATAATTTGGAACTTCTTACAAATTTAGAGGTTTTCACATCAGTAAAATTATATTAAAATGCAATCTTCTCTAAAGGCACTCGATGAAATGTCTTTTAGAGAATTAGAACGAGGGAGAAACAGTCTGGAGCAGTGATGGCGAACCTTTTGAGCTCAGCGTGTCAGCATTTTGAAAAACTCTAACTTAACTCTGGTGCCCTGTCACATATAGAAATTTTTTGATATTTGCAGCCATAGTAAAACAAAGACTTATATTTTTGATATTTATTTTATATATTTAAATGCCATTTAACAAAGAAAAATCAATCAAAAAAATGAGTTCGCGTGTCACCTCTGACACGCGTGTCATATGTTCACCATCACTGGTCTGGAGTAAGTTGAGAGATACCTTAGCAGTAAACATATTGCTTTTGCTCCTTTCTTGGCAGTGTTTCAACGAATGAGCTTTCAATGCTTGCAGCAAGGGCTGTGTGAGTGGCAGTGAGTTAATAAATTAGAATTGTATACTTTAATAATTAAGTTATTAAATTATAAAATTAGAATTATTTATACACAAGTGGAACACTAAAGCATAACTAAATTTTGCATGTGTACATTTTATTGTGAGAATTCTTATGTATTTCCATAATCTCTTAAAATAACAATCAACCATAAGCGTTTCAGATGAACACTTTCCCAAGATATTGTAGAGCTTTATATATCTAGTTTCTTTTCACCTTAGTAACTAAAAATCCTCATGGTTTGCTGATCCATAGAGCCAGATATTATTTATAGATAAATTTAGTATTTTAGCAAGTGTTATTATAACTTAAACTAATTTTATGTTTTAGAGGAAATGTTCTTTCAGCAGCTTAGCTTTAAAGTAGAAGAAACACAAAACGAGTGTCTACATGTTTATTATTAACATTTAATCATATTTTGAACAGAGGCTGCAAGACATCAGTCACAGTAGGGACTGTATATTCTCCTCCTCTGCCTGAGTAGTCTGAGACTGTTTTTTTGAGCACACTCCAACGTGGCATTTCCATCCTCCATTAACTTCAGCTTTGGGAGCCACTTCTTCTGGATACAGAGTTGCTATTGACCCAGCTGGTCTGCAAACTTTAACTGCAGTTGCTACGCAAGTAACAAGAGTGAACTTTTCACTTTATTGAAGTTGTTTTAACCTCTGACATAAGCAATAGTTTAAAGATCAGGAAACAAGACTTTCCATTTGGTTTGTACAATTATAATGGAAGAGTGTCTTGGGTCAAGAAGACACTATATCTAAAAGTTAAGTCGTGGCAGGAACATTGAGATTTCGTCTCAAGAGGCTTGATTATATCTCTAGTGGCTCAATTGGCCCTGGATGTACCTGTACAAATTCCGCACTTGCTTTTTCTTTTGCTACCAGGTCAGGGTGGGGATCAGGGTGGAGAGGTGTTAGTCTCTATTGTTCTCAGGGAAATCAGAGAATCAGGGAAATCATCAGAACAGAAGTCAAGAACTACAATAAGTGCCTTCATAATATGCAAAAGGTTCTTATTACTTTGACGTTTTGGAATAAAATAGTTTAAATACAGTTGAGAGAAGTTGCTTTAAATCATGCTTTGTTAAAAACAGAACTCTTATATACTTGTGTATGTTAATGTGTTATATTTGTTAATATTGGGCCAACAAGTATAAACAATAGATACCAAAGAGCCATGTAATTGGGCAAGTTAATTAATTTACTTAGCCTTCAGTTTCTTCATCTGAAAAAGAGGGATATAGAAAGAATTAGATGACCCATAAAGAGTCTACAGGCTCTTGCTTCTAATGTTTTGTGCGTCTACAGGAAGAAATGTACAAAAGGCATGTACTTCATTCTGGGAAGAATCTGGAAGAGCTTTACCCCAAGGACAGCTTATCCACCAGGGTGAGGGATGGCCTGGACACCATGGTTGTTTGTAACAATGATAAGCAGGAACAGAGGAAGTCCAGAAACGAAATGAGAATTCCAAACACTCTGAGGGCTAGAGACATCATTTCAGAAAAAACTCAAAAGATCATTGGTATTTAGTCTGGAAAGATAAGAGCTAATAATTGAAAGCTGAAATATCTGGAAGGTGTGAAGGCAGTGTGCCAAGGCTTAACCACTAAATTATGATGAATGATGAATTATATAAAGGCAGAGAGGGAGAGGAGGAGGAGGGTAGAAAAGAAGGTGGAAGGGGCAGGGGGAAGGAGGAGGGAGATGGAGAAAGATAAAGGTATTAATTGATTTAGGAAAAGAGTAGGCTGATGATAACTCCCAGTAGAAAATAACAGAGTAGTGGATAGCTCATGGATTAGTTTCATGGGGGCATGTGCCTTGATGGGGAATCAAACAGGCAACTTCCTGGTGCATGGGACAATGTTCAACCAACTGAGCCACACTGGTTGGGTGATACCTGCTTATGTTTTAAACACTAAACAGAGGAGAAAACAATGCTTCAGATATATAAATAATTAAATTACAAATGCTTGGTTTTCTATTTTATTCCAAGAAATTTCCCAAGGGACATATTCAGAAATTACCCATCTAGAAGACATTCAGCGATGTAACCAAGGATGCAGTATGAGGCTCTTCACTGCAGTGTTATTTATAGCAACAGGAAATTTGAAAGTCACCTAAATGTCCCATAATAGGGTAATGGTAAACTAAAGTATGGTATAAAGTGTGTATGCATAAAACTATGGTTATTTCTGGAAAATTATGCTAAGGGTGGCTTCAAGTTTTTTCTTCATATTTTTAAACCAAAAATTATATAATGACCATTTTTATTTTTTAAGTCAGAAACATATCTTAATACATATTAATAAGAAAATGTATTTATTATAATTTAATTTATATAACTGAACTGCATAGGACACAACATTACATAAACACATATTTACATATACATGTCTGGAGTAAATTTATACAGAATTTTGATAGTAGAGTGGCAGAAACAGCAAACTTCCTTTTTAAAACTAATATATTGATATTTAATTAACCTAAAAAATTCGGTGGCTTAATGATTCATTCCTTTTCTTTACTTCCAGGTGCACATTCTCAGCAACCAAGAATCCTTTCCCTGAAGAAGAAAGAGATTGAAGATCTGCTAAGCCTGTACATACGCAGGAGAGGGTCTAAGTCAATTGGAAAAGCAAGCAGTGGCCTTGAAATAAAGAGAAAATAAATCTAACTTCAGAGCTAACTCAAGCGTTGGAGTTTAAAAATATATATATTTTTCTTGACAATCGATCATTTATTCACTTGAAATGGTGGGAATGTCCAGAGATAAGTATTAAGCCACAGAGTACTTAGTTTCATTCATTTAGGCTGCTAGCATGTCCCCTCAAATGATGACCTTTCTGCCAGGTCATACCGCAGTCTGAAAGGCTTAAAAGAGCTTTCAAAGATGAGTAGGGGTTGGGGGATACTCAGATTCTTTGTATTCATTTTGACCATTTGTTTTGGGATGCATGACATTGTTAATGAACTAGAGTGCCATACATTTAACTTGAATGCATTGCATGACTTCCAAGCCATTAACCACTGGATTGCTTATGCACAGGCATATTAATTAGCAGTTACTGATGACCTGTAATACCCAAATCTTGTTTGAAAGAATATTTTTGAATATTTTAACTGAATGATGCAACAACAAAAAACACCTGGTGAATAAAGCATTGTTCTAATGAAAACAAAATTAATAAAAAGCTCTGGACCCCAGGCAATATTATTGAAGTCTCTTTATTTCAATATTTAATGTTATCATTAATGATAATCAAATCTCAAATAAAATGAGCATTAAGTTTGTTATTTCCAAATAAGCATATTTTCAGTCTGATTAACTACGAAAACTTTATAATTGATTAGACTTCGCATTGAAAAGGAAGCTAAAAGTAAAATGAACAACTTTATAAGAAAATTACCTGTAAGCATTTTTTCCCCCTTAAAATAAGCAGGCCTGAAAGCGGTTCATAGCAGAGAAGTCCAATTAGCAAGCTTATTTGCATTCCACACACATTGCTCTTTTTATATCATATAATTATTCTATTTTTCCAATCATTCTATAACCGATGACAGACAACCAGTTTGAATTTCAGCTACGTTAGCGATCCACTTGCTTTCTCCAGGTCCAAAGGAAACCTCAGTAAATGTTTTAACTGAAGGTTTAGGGCCCTCCCTAAGCTAAAACTCTTATCTAAGGTGTTATCATAAGAAGCCGAAACCGGTTTGGCTCAGTGGATAGAGCGTCGGCCTGCGGACTGAGGGGTCCCAGGTTCGATTCCAGTCATGGGCATGTACCTGGGTTGTGGGCACATCCCCAGTGGGAGATGTGCAGGAGGCGGCTGATCGATGTTTCTAACTCTCTATCTCTCTCCCTTCCTCTCTGTAAAAAATCAATAAAATATATTTTTTAAAAAATAAATAAATGAAGTGTTATCATAAGAAGACTCAGCAGCACCCGAGGTTTAGCCAAGCCCTTCAATGGAGGAAGCAGGTCTTGGGGAGGGAGGGGCCCAGCCCCAGCTTCTCCTGTTTAGAACGAGCACATCAGAGGCTGCCACGCTTCAGCTGCCGTCTCTACGTGGGTGCATGGTTTTGCTTTCATGCCACTTTCTCTAATGTCGTTCATCATATTCTTTAAAAACATCCCACAAACTCATTGCCTCTTATAAATTGTTAAAAAGATGCCACTCTCATGATGCTTACAATACCTGCCCCTCACATGTCACAGTGGCCTACACAACACCGGCTGCCCAAGTTTTCTTAAAGGGCCAGAAAGTAAATATTCTGTGCCTTGAGAGCCATCCAGTCTCTGTTGCAACTCACCAGTTCTGACTTTGTAGAATGAAAGTGGCTGTAAACAAGACCTGAATAAATGAGCATGCCCGTGTTCCAATGAAACTTTCGTTTATGGACCCTGACATTGGAATCCATATCGTTTTCAAGTGTCACAAGATAATTCTTCTTCATGATTTTTTCATTATTGAAAAAGTGCTAACCACTCTTAGATCATAGCGTGTACAAAATCAGCAGCCGGTAGGACGTGCCCTTGGCTGTAGCTTGCTGACTGGCATGCTTACAAAACGTGTGAGGAACAAGCTGGGATGAAGGAAGAAGGAGGCGATACATTGAGCAACAAAACTAAAATAAAAAATTTGTGGTAAGCTGAAAGGCCAAAACTATTAGGATGAGATTGAACAGGGATAACTTAGTCCTAATCCTATCCAGTTGGATATCACTTCATTCTGGAAACAGCACTAGAAATTATAGATCATATAAATAAAAGCTCAAGCCTCTCTAAATGTAACATGGACTATTCATTAAGATAATTGGTAAAACAATGAAATCATAACAATATTTACTGAGAGAAAGTGCAGAGCAGTGGTTAGAGTATAAGCTTGGGAGCTGGGTTTGAATCTCAACTGCTTTATGCACCGACCAAATAACTTTGGACTAGTTGCTGACCCGCTTTGTGCCTCCGTTTTCTTGTAGAACATCCACTTGCTAGGTTTGTTGTGAGGATTAAACGCGTTAGTGCATAAAGGTACCTAGAAACAAAGTGTGCTAACAGTAAAAAGTGTTCGCTATTACTTAGGACATCATTCAATTAAGCATCTGCAGCCTCATTATACATACAGAGAAAGGAGGCACACAGGTACTTTGGCCAAACTCATTGGAAGTGGGGTCTTACAGAGAAACAGTCATGTTTTAAAAATAAATTTGAGGTCATTGTTGATTTATATACAGTTGTCAGAAATAATACAGAGGTATCCTATATCCAGTTTCCCTCAATGACAACATCTTGCATAACTATAGCATAATAATACAACCAGGAAATTGGTACAAGCCAGTTTATTCAGATGTCACCGGTTCTGGGTGCACTCAATTATATGTGTGTGTATTTAGGTTTTCTTTTGTGTGAGCTTATTCTCCAGCAAGAGCAACCAGATAGAAAATTAGCTCATCAATTCAGTAATTTAAATGTTGTTAAAGAAGATAGTTACACAGCTTCATTTAGATCACACACTTGAATATTACTTCCAACGATTTTAAAGTAAGAATAGCCCTCTACTGGAAACTCAGCACATCCGATTGGATTCAGCCACATCTTCCCATTTCCCTCAACCACCCCTCTCTCCCAAAGGCTTTGCCCTTAAGAACTAAGATACATGAGTAAGGAGATGGAAAAAATGGAACTTTCTTCCTGCTTCACACCAAACTATTGAGGGAGAGGGTAGAGACTTAATTCTTTCAGTACAGATTTTGAAAATATGTTTCTTCATCACCCCAAGGGGCCTTTAAGACCGGACTCCTTTTCACTTCCAGTTGGGCAAGGTGATTTGATCAACAAGGGCAGAGAAGGCCCTGCTCACCCGCTCAGCTCCACGATACAGGTCCGTGTTTACAGAAGGTTGAGGATCTGAAATCAACAAACAAGAGAGTCCTTCAGAGAAGGTACCTGTAGGTTCTCAAGCTGATATTTATAACGCTCCAGGACAGGGAAGAAACAGAATCCACCTCTCCTCAGTTCTTGATGATAATGCACTGTCTCTAAAGTAGCTGGCAAGTGAGGTAGCTATTATTTACCAGGATCAATGACCCATCCAACCAGGTTGTGGGTTCTCAAAGGCATTTCCCTGGACTCCAAGCACAGACCTGAGTAGTCAGGAAGCCCATTCATTCTGGTGTACATCAGAATCACCTGGGAAGTGTCAGAAAAGACTGCTCGTTCCTACTCAGAATTCTGACTCAGTATATACTTGATTACACTAAGGAACCCAGATATTTGGTCAAACACTGTTCTGGGTGTGTCTGTGAGGGTGTTTCTGAGTGAGGTGAACACTTAATAAGTAGCCTGGGTAAAGCAGACTGCCCTCCCAGTGTGGCGGGACTGCATCCAGTCAATTGAAGGCCCAAAGAGAACAAAGTGTGAGTAAGGGAATTTCTTCTGCCTGCCTTCCAGCTGGGCTGTCAGTCTTCTTCTGCCTTTGGACTCAGAATGAAACACCAGCTCTTCCTAGGTCTTGAGCCCGCCAGCTTTCGCACTGGAACTACCCTTTGGCTCTGCTGGCTTTGAGCTTGCTGACTACAGATGTTGGGACTTGTTAGCCTTCATAATCATGTGAGCCAATTCTTTAAAATAAACTTCTCTCTCTCTCTCCCTCTGAAATATTATGCCACATTAAAAAAATGACATTGCACAATGTCTAAGATATATTGTCAAGTGAAAAAAGCAATAAGCACACACTTTGAATAATTATAAAGGCAGTGTTTATTAAAATACATTTCATTTTCAAGATTGAGCCATCAGCCGTTAAAGCGTGTATACATTTTTTTGGGTATACCCTATATAGGTAGACTAAAAGGATGAAGGAAAACTCACTAAACTGTTAATACTAGTTACCTCATGCAAAACAGGTAGCAAGAAGTGGAGGGCATGATAATGAATTCATTTCTTTAAAAAAATCTTTGCTTAGGCATTTTAATTTTACAATGAGCATGTCATATAATAATATTGTTTGTGTAATTAATAAAAAAAGGTCACAGACAATGAAAACATGGAAAGGCTTGTTTTGTTAGTTACACACTTGAGTTACATGTTTTCTATTGAACGTAAGAGGAGAGGTTTTATGCCTTATTTACTCTATTTCCTAACATTGCTCCAGAATGACAAGGACCTTGAATAAACAGTATTTTATTGCCTGAATAAGAAACCTTGTCCAGAGGCAAACTTATTGTAGGATATTCTGTTTCTCAGTCCACAGTGATAAATATTTAAGACATGGCAATAAAGAAACAGGGAAGCAATAATCCATTTTATGCATGGAAGTTTTTTCTCATTGTCGGTTGTTTTCTTTTTAAGCTCCAGTCTCTTGGAATGTTAACAATAGCCAAAGGCGTGCACCTAGCTTGTGATTTGGCATACATTTGGAATTCAATATATATAGGGACTGAATTTCTGTAGCATACAGGTGGAAATGTTAGACATATCTGTGAAATCAATATTCCAGAAGATATCACAATGAGAAAATAATTTCAATCGAATGTTAGTAAAATCTGTCTGGCCTCTGAATGAATCAAGGATGAAGGAGATGGCTATCAGATTGACAGCTATGGAGGTTTAAAAGTATTAGGTTATTGAGTCTACTATTACCATTCTGGGCAACTGAAATACTGAGCCCGTGTCTTCCTTACAACAATAATTAATTAAGCAAACCAATAGGAACGAATATCTACTGTACTCAGACCTCTCCCTTGAGCTCCACATGGTACATGCTGATTGCCATTCTGATACGTCCTTTTGCATGTCTCTCAGACAATTCACACTTAATGTCCTCAGAACAGAACTCTTGATTTGCCCACCTCCATCTCAGTGTTCCTCGCTTCCCTCATTGCAATAGTGTATCACCATCCACCCAGGGCAAGCCACTGTCACATCTTACTTAGACAGCAACAGGCTACTACCTGGTCTTTTTGCTCACCCCCTTGCCCTTCTGCCAGCCACATTCCACACAATGCCAGAGTGTTTAAAAAACGTGTATCTATTTCAAAATGAATGCCAAGCACCATAGACCTCCAACATCTCCACCCTTAATGCCTTCCCTCTATTCCCTTGCCTTCCCTTCTCATCCTTTAAACCTACAGTGGCAAATAGATGGCAAAAAGGGATGGGAGAGAAGCTGGGAAAAGGATTTCAGATATACACAGGATATTTTGCTCAAATTAGAAAGAAAATAATTTAATGAGAAAGTGAGACTAGAATATTATGTCCTTTTCTTTCTTTCTTTTTTTTTTTTTATCACCACTAAAGCAAGTCCTGTTAGATGTTCTTTCAAATCTAATCCCTTTTGTGAAAGTTTGAACAAACTGCTACTGATTTTTCAATTGAACATTTGGGATTTCTAGAGGTTTAAGGATCCCTTTCTATACTTTATCTTTTCTATTAAGCTTCCATAGGCTCTTAAAATCCTATTATCCTAGGTATTGATACTGAATGACTCTATTCTGTTAATGTCAGCAATCACCCCCACACTGACCATCAGGCTTGCTATTCTAATCTTATTAAGCCTTAAGTAATATAAAGGTCATTTTAATTTCCAAAATGTGTTGACTACTCAGTAAAGCTCCAATCCAATAGGGTGGTCACTAGGATAATCACAACACTGGTGAATACGTTAACACTGTGTGAGTAAATCTTAGCATATTACAAATAGTAGATCTTTCTAATCTTCCCAACAATTCTCAATTTAAAACACACACACACACACACACACACACATACACACACATACACACACACACAATTGGGACAGCAAAATGATCAGAAACTTCCTGCTGTGGTCTTATTCATCCATGACAGAGACAGAAATAAAACGAAAGTAACCAATACCTTAATTTAATTTCTTTGCCTTTCCACATCTTCATCAGGGTGGCTATCATGCTTCTGTCTCTGATTCAGTTTGAGGTAATTCTAGTGAGCATCCATAGATTATACATAAGTTATGGAGTGTAATTTTTATTTATTTATTTTAATCCTTACCCAAGGGTATGTTTTTACTGATTTTAGAGAGAGAGGGAGGGAGGGACACACACACACACACACACACACACACACACATCAATGTGAGAGAAAAACACCAATTGGTTGCCTCCTGTATACACCTAAACCAGGGATTGAACCCACAACCTTTTGGGTATATGGGACGATGCTCCAACCAACTGAGCCACCTGACCTCTAATCCATACTACCAATGGCTAAGGAGAACTTACAAACAGGATCATATTCAATACCAGACTAAATAAGGACATAAAATTAAGAAATATTTAAGTAAGGGATGACAGTGTTTAATAATTGCAAATAGTAGCCATGAAAGTTAATATAGATCTGATGCCTAAAAGCCTCAAAGATCTAAGACTAATATAAAATAAACTAGAGGCCTGTTGCACCGATTCGTGCACTGGTGGGGTCCCTCAGCCTGGCCTGTGCCCTCTCACACTCCGGGACTCCTCAGGGGATGTAATGGTGTGCGAAGTGGCAGGTCGCTTAGGAGGAGCCTGAGCCAAGGCCGGATGCCGCGCCGCTCCCACTCATCCCGGCCCCGCTGTGCGTGTCGCTGCCTCCGCTTGGTAAGCTCATTGAGCAGTGCTCCTCCTGTGGGAGCACACTGACCACCAGGGAGCAGCTCCTGCATTGAGCATCTTCCCCTGGTGGTCAGTGCGTGTCCTAGTGACTGGTCTACTGGTTGCTTGATTGCTTAGGCTTTTATATATAGAAATTACACTATAAGTCAAAATCTGATCAATTAGTATTTGCAGAATAATCATAAAGTATATAATACTCTAACAAAAAGGGAAAACGTGCATCCTTTTGATATAATAATGCATAATTTCTGCATAAGTATTTCAGTGTTTCTATTTTGGTTGTAAATGCAAGTAGAGGAAAAATTTTTGAGACATATATTCTTATATTTTCTACATTATTTAACATGGCTAATTGCATGTTTATTCATTATTACATCATCTGAATTGAAAAATAAACTTTACTTTTTCATGATTTTCCTTTAATGGTTGAGCTTGATAGACGTTAAAAAAGTCACTTAAATTATGCATAAATCTTGCCTTAGCCGGTTTGGCTCAGTGGATAGAGTGTTAGCCTGAGGACTGAAGGGTCCCGGGTTTGATTCCAGTCAAGTTAAGGGCACATACCCTGGTTGCAGGTTTCCCAGCCCTGGCCAGGATATGTGCAGGAAGTAACCAATCAATGTGTCTCTCTCACATTCAATGTTTCTCTCTGCTCTCCCTCTCTCTTCCACTCTCTAAAAATCAATGGAAAAATATCCTTGGGTGAGGATTAACAACAACAACAAAAAACATAGATCTTTTATCTTTAGGTATCAAAGTGAACACAGTGTGGGGTGTTGTCTTCCAAATATGTGTAGATCTAGTCTATTAGGAATCTGAACTGTGCAAAATAGCCGGCTTACATTTGTTGTGGCGGACCCAACACAACATTTTAGAAATCAGAAAAGGTCAAGTGGATATTGACTTTGCTTTGAATAATTATCATGACCCCAGTGATGTTTAGATGGAAATACAGTGGGTGGAATCTTGTGTCAGCCTAAGAATCAGGCACAAGGAGTTCCTATGCCATCCTGGTCTCAGGCCTTCTGGGCATGCTTCTGGCATCTTTGTGATGCTGTTCCTCTGATATAATAATTATAACTCCCATTCCCTTCACAGTAGAGAATTTAGACTCACCAAGTAATTTCTTCAGTGACTTGGCTCTACCAAGTTCAATATCCAGCTGACACTAAGCACCCATTTTATAGTCTACCACCTATTATGGCCTAAATTGAAATTTAGAAATTCAGAATTCCTAGCCCCCAGTACCTCAGAATTTGACTATATTTGGAGGTGGAGTCTTCAAAGAGTTAATTACATTAAAATGACGTTTTAAGGGTAGGTACTAAACCACTATGTAGTGTCCTTATAAGAAGAGGAAATTGGATAGGGGCATGCACAGAGGGAAAATGGTGTGAAAACACAGGGAGAACACAGCCATCTACAAGTGAAGGAGAAAACACCAATGATGTTGACACCTTGATCTCAGACTTGCAGCCTCTAAGGCCACTAAGAAAAAAAAAGTGTGTGTGTGTGTGTGTGTGTGTGTGTGTGTGTGTGTGTAATGTATCTATCTACTTATTTATAATTTTATTATTACTATTTTTTCTTAAGCCAACCAGTCTGTGGTACTTTGTTATGACAGCTCTAGCAAACTAATATGTCAACTCAGAAATATTTTGAGAAGACCTCCTGTGATGCAGAAACACATGAGAATGTTATCCTTTGTTTTATCACAAGTTTCTAGATGAATTGTACTCCGACATAAAAGATCTTAGGTTTTCTTAAAAAGAAATGGATGTAGCTATCAATATCAATATGCTACGATAACAAAATGCTCTATAAATAATACATCATGCCAAAACAGAAGAAATAACTATAGGAAAAAAGGATTAAAGAAAAGATCCTTTAGAATTAAGCAATGAGTCATAGTTTATGAAGAATATGATGAAGCTAATGATGATACTACTTATAGTATGGAAACCTTAACCAATGATCCTCTAGAAATAGAGCATAATTTATGCTGACCAGTTATATGTTTTATTATTGATAATAGTAATTGCAATAAGAAACTAATAAGCATTTGCTGAATTCTTGGTATGTGCCAGTGCTAGACTAAAATCTCAGATGGTTTATCACCTTTCATGCTCACAACAACTGGAATGAATTAGGCAGTACTAGAAATCATGTTCAGAGATGCTACTGATGTGCAAAAAATTCACTACTCTGACTGGTGATGAATTGTACTTTCTAGATGAATTGTAGCTGTTGGGCTAATGTTATAAAATCAAGTGCTTTTAAAAGGCCATCACTATCTCTATTGATTGTGAAAAATCTTACCTGATGGCATTTCTAGAGTGAAGGCATCCGTAAGTTTTGATAGCAGTTCTTGCAGTTCCTCTTCTTCCAGCTCATCCTTTTCCTCCTGGATGTTAACTGTCTCTTTCCTTTCCATGGGTGGAGGAGTAGGACTGTTGATTTCCGTAGGAGCATTCTGGGGGGTGTCCTGTAGCAGTCCTTCCTGGGGACTGGTTGGGGAGCTAAAGATTTGCTTGGAGGTCTTTTGTGCTTGGCTTTGTGCCCTGGTGCTTTGTGTTGACGTTGGCTGCAAAATGGCCTCTGGTGATTCTGAATTTGGTAGAGCATGCTCTACTTTTGCTTGACTTTGTTGACTTTTGTCAACCACAGTGGGGTTAAGAAAAGGTCCCCATTCCGGACCATCCACACTGGCATTCTTGCTCTGGGAAGAATCTTCTTCCTTCCAAAAACTTTTATCCTTTTCATGGTCACTCTTGGAAATCATATTTTGATAGGAAGATGGATGGAGTGGCTGAAACTTTGCCTGGAGAAAAAAAAAAAGCTTTACTTATGAAGAAATTAACACTTATCTTGCTTTTTTAAATATATGCATTTCATTTTAATATTCCAAAAGGAAATTGTAATGTGATATTTTTTCTGCTCTCTAAATACATTAATCTAATGTATGCTGTTAATTCAATATCAATCTAAAATTGTCTACAAAAGTTAAAACAGCTCAGATATTAAAATATCACAAGGAATAATCACAATGAATTTGAAAAATGTTGGGTTCTAGATACTCAGATCCTAAGATTGTAAGGAATTTCTGAAAACATCATCCTATATTGAATTGATAGATTAAAAATGGAGTGTAAAATAGATATGTTTTCATATTCAATGTCCTTTAAGAAACAATTTCTTGTTTTGGTGTAGCATCAAAGATCTCCAATTACCTGAAAAGTCTATGAAAATACTCTTTTTCAACTGCAAATTTGTGTGAGGCCACGCTTATTCATATATTAGAGGCCCGGTGCACAGACTCATGCACATTGAAAGGAAATTAATTAGAAGGTGCCCAGTGGGGCGGGACTGGGCGAGATGGGCCTGACACATCCTGGAGCCAACCTCCCACGGCCCCTCTCCAGCATCTGCAGAGTGAGAGGGCTCCCTCCAGCAAGTGGGGTCCCTCAGCCTGGCCTGCAGGGATTGGGCCAAAACTGGCAGTCCAACATCCCTTGAGGGGCCCCAGAATGTGAGAGGGCACTCTGCAAAGTTGCTGTCGCTCAGCAGCTCCTGCATTGAGCATCTGCCCCCTGGTAGTCAGTGTGCATCATACCTACCAGCCGGTCGGCCGGTTGCTTAGCCTTTTATATATATAGATTTCAACCAAAACATCTTGCCACAGATTGAATGCTGAAGCAATCATGAAAACCCACTTATCTTTTATTAAACCATATATTAAAGAGATTTCTAAAAATTGCAAAATGATGCCACACTTCTCAGTCTTAAAAAATATGTAGTTACTGCTTAAAATTGTTATTTTATTTTTTAAATCCTGACCCAAGGATATGTTTATTATTGATTTGAGAGGGGGAGATAGAGAGAGGGAGAGAGAGCGAGAGATTTTTTCCCCCACTTATTTATGCAATCATTGGTTGCCTGTTGTATGTACCCTGACCGGAGACTGAACCCTCAATCTTGGCATATTGGGAGAATGCACTAATTAACTGAGCTACCCAGTCAGGGCCTCCATGGCTCAGTTTTAATTTTTATTATGGAAAATATTGATAGATATAACCCACAGGAGCTCCTCGGGAATCCTAAAAAATTTTTAAAGAAGGTAAAAGGGATAATGAGACCAAAAGGTTTAAGAATGAAAGCTGCAAAGAACCTCTTTGCCCCAGGCCTATTGTTTCTAAATGGTACTAATTCTGTTCTCTCCCAGTGGCACTACCTTCATGAAGGGGGAGGACAGTCTGGAAAATGAAAGCTGGAGTGGGTCCAGGTATGCAGAGGAGAGGGAACGGGAAAAGGCTGGCCAAGGGGAGATGTGAAGTTTCAGGCTGCAGCCCCCCCTTGACCAGAGGATTCGAGGTCAGACTGTTAGGTAGTGGGGGTGGCCAGGGTCTCCTACATTTTATACCTGTAAATCCTGTCCCATTTGCTGTAGCTTGGTCCAGAGACTGTCCTGGTTGGCTGTGAGCTCGTGAATCTTTGTTTCAAATCTGCAACATTTTTCTTCTTGGGAGGTGTATATGGCTTGCAACTTGTCTTTGTATCGGTTTAACTGTTTTTTAAGGAACCTGGAAGAAACAGGTCTGAATGGATTGAAGGGCAAGAGGCCAGCAGACTAAGTAGAGGTGTGTGTAACAAGATGTACTCCAAGTCCCCTCCATAGGAGAAGATGCTGGAGAAACCTGTGCCTTGACTGTTATCGAACACTAGAGGCCTGGTGCATGAAATTCGTGCACTCAGAGTGTGGGTGGGGGCGGTCCCCCAGCCTGGCCTGTGCCCTCTCACAGTGCGGGAGCCCCGTGATCGATCACCCCAAAGAGGTAGGCCCCACCCACCTATCCAGGGCTCCTCAATGGATTGCCCCAAAGAGGTAGGCCAGAGCTGGAGGTCCCGCCTCCATGCTGCGCACGCAGGGTCAAGTCCCCGCCCACCCACGCGCACCTCGCTGCGCATGCAGCCTCCTGGTGATGGACTGTGACGGCATGAGGGCATCACGGTGTGACGGCGTGAGGGCGTGATGACCATTTGCATATTAGCTCTTTATGATATAGGATTGTTCACCATGTGCAGCTATCCTTCGGGTCTATTGTAGGATACCTGATTTCCACTAAGAATTTCACTGGCTTTGAGAGGTTTTAGAAAACTCATCATGCAAACCTTCACCAGATGCTAAAGTCTGAACATTGACTTTATTCACTATCATTTTGTCTAGAAATACTCCAAGTAAAGCTAGTATACATGCATGGCTACACTCCTGACACCTGTACTCCAGTAGGTGTGTGAAGGCCTGATCCTTGTTCCCCCTGGAACCCTCTTTCCCGCAGGTTCTTGCTTTGCTCCCTCTCTCCTCCTTCAGTCTTTGCTCACCACCATGTTCTTAGAGAGGCCATCCCTGACCACCCTACTTGAAATTGCAAATCAGAGCCCCCACCCTCTGCTCCAGCACCTCCCATCCCCTTCCCTGCTGTAAGTATCTCCATGGCCTTTTGTTATCGAATTGCCACAGAGTGTAAACAGATCTTAGATTCTGACTTAGTCTCCAGCCTTCAAACAGTCACATTACGTGACATAAAACCTGTTTTTCTTACATATGATTTACTCTATTACGTAATAACTGCTTACTATCTCTTTAGTCGGGCAATTTTTTTTTTCTCTGTTTTGCTTGTTGCCATATCCTCAGGCCATGGCCTGCAATAGTCCCTGTTACAGATATGTGTCCAGTTCAAAGTGGCTTACTAAAGTGTAATCTCATTCTTTGAGCAGTGCTCTTGGCATGTTTATTGAATTTGGAGAAATGTACAATCTCATTCTTTGAGCAGTGCTGTTGGCATGTTTATTGAATTTGGAGAAATGGCTCTTTGTGAGAAATGCAACATTTTTCACTGTTAGAGGCTTTGAAAATCCTATTTGCTCCTGACCTTGGAGAGCTCTTAGAATTTAGTTTGGGCTTCCATCAGAAGCAGGCATTTCTAGAGGCTGGCCTTCAAACTTCCAGACAGTCTCACTCAGGAGAAACAGGACTCTGACTCTAAAATCCAGAATCATAACTGAAGTTTCAAGTATATCTTTACGGTGGGTTTTCAGAAAGGAGCCTGCACAGGGATTTGATGTTGCAGACAATCAACCATTCTCAGAAGGCCTCCCTAACAGTGTCACCCGTGCCTAATGTGCTTGTTATGACCGCTAATGATGCTGGTTTCTCTTTCTCCCATGTTGCCCCAATTCCTGTCCTCTTTCTCCTCTCTCCCATGCTTGGACAGCTAGAAGACATGTACCCGCTTCCTTCCACAATCCAGGTGAAAGTAGGTAAAGCCCTACTTAAAGTATTGCTCTTTTCTTACTCCATTTTTTTTAAAGGATAAATTTTCCTGCAGTTTTTGATGAATATAATTTACCCGATACCAAGATTTCCATCAACTGGGAGCCCAGTACGTTCCATGCAAATATCCATTGTTCAGAAACAATTCAGATTGCTTGAGAAATAATTCCTTTCAAATGATCTAAAATCTTCTTTTCTACACTTTAAAAAATCTTTATCTGTAGCTTGAATCTCCCATATAATGGGCTTTCAAATAGAATGGGAACACTCCCAGGCCCAGTGACTCACACACGGAGCAATTTCGTCCCTTGATCAGCACCTAGGGGAGGACAGAGTAATAAACAGCTAACTAGTGACTGGATGATGCTCTTCCTTTCAGTGTAGTCTGAGTTGCCTTTTCAGTAGCCAGTGACACAGTGTTGGCTGTTGTTGAACTTAGTTAACTATATATCTCAGGTCTTTTCCAGACTATTTGTTCCAGACTATGGGCCTGTAATTGTAGGGCTTGCATTTAATCCTTTACAATTTGGTCTTTATTAATTGCCCCAATGTTCTAGACCAGCGGTCGGCAAACTGCGGCTCGGCAAACCGTGGCTCGCGAGCCACATGCGGCTCTCTGGCCCCTTCAGTGTGGCTCTTCCACAAAATACCGACTTGTGTGCATGGACCACAAAGTTTCAATCGCACTGTACGTGCGCAGCACCCGCACATGGTATCGCGAGCGCGGTTTGCCGACCACGGTTCTAGACTAGCACGTTTTAGTGAGCCCAGATTGTCATTCAGCTTATTGTCTAGGCCAGTGGTTCTCAACCTTCTCGCCCTTTAAATACAGTTCCTCATGTTGTGACTCAACCAAAAAATTATTTTCGTTGCTACTTCATAACTGTAATGTTGCTACTGTTATGAATCGTAATGTAAGTATCTGATATGCAGGATGGTCTTAGGCAACCCCTGTGAAAGGGTCATTCAACCGCCAAAGGGGTCGCGACCCACAGGTTGAGAACCGCTGGTCTAGGCCATCTGGTATCATGTCACACACATTTGAGAAGCATACCCTCTACTATTTTATCCAATTCATTGATACGAATAATAATGCAGAGAGAAACAAGGACAAAGCCTTCACATAGATTCATTCATTAATCAGCCTCCCACTTTGGTAGACTTTATGTTAATAAATACCTTACTAGGAGACCGATGATGTATATATTTAGTGGGTAGGAATTATATAAAAGGAAATAACTTATTTTAAAATAATTAGTTTGAAATAATTATTCTAAGAAGTAAGTTTTAAAGAATCAAAATTGCCTTCTTATTGTTACACTACTTACTTAATAGTATTTCTAATTGCCTTTTCTTATACCATAAAAAAGATTAAAATTGCTTTTAACATTTGAATTATTTAACTTATTTGAAAGTGTTATTAAGCAACTCTCCATGAGTGATCACAGATTTTTAAAATGTCCCTTATCTGTCATACATTTATATTATGAAGCACATCTCTTTCTCTCTTTCCATATATATTGAGCATCTGCTAAATAACAAGCATTGTGCCTGAAAATCAAGGTCTTCCCTCAGGGGGAACTTCTCATTGAGGATCATGAATTCCGTCTTCTAAAGAAATGACAACAGGAGGCAGGAACTCAAGGAATAATTAATCCCTTGAGACACAATAAGATGGTCGACAGTTTCCAACAAACCTAATAAACCCGGTAGAAAGTTGGATGCTGTTGGGGGACGTGTACTGATTTCTTTAGAAGAAGGGAAACACACACACCAGACACACACAGAATCATACTTTGCTGAAAATGCTTAACCAATTTTCAAGGACTGCAATAAAAACTCAAAACATAATTTAATTAGCCGGTTGATCTCTGTTATGTTCAACTATTCAAATAGAGACAAAGCCCCCTTTTATCTTCATACTGACATCATAGGATTTCTATGTTTAAGAAATATCTTCTAGATTTAAAAAGTCATGGTAAAAATCATTGTATAAAAGCAAAAAGAAATGCTATTGATTTGTTTCTGCTGTCAGTATTTGTGCATGCCCGTGGTTCCTACCTTCTTTCCCTATGGAGCGCATTAATATATTCATGAGTCCTCCACAGTTCATTTCTAATGCTGACTGTGGCCTGAAGAAGCAAGAAACAGAGAAAATAAGTTTTTGGTTTAAATTTAATCCACATTTCTAAAAATTCATCATAAGAACATGATAATGATATTTTTTTAAAAAAATGTCATTAGTTACTATTTTTAAATGTGACTAATATTTGGGTTTATGTCATCTAAGTGTTTATATGCTCAAAGTATCTATATATATAAAACCCTAATATGCAAATAGACTGAATGGCGGAACAACCGAACAACCAAACAACTGGTTGCTATGACATGTGCTGACCACCAGGGGGTGCGTGTGAAACATGACATGCATCGGCAGCAGGTGGCAAAGCGCAGAATATGGCAGGCATTGGCTGTGGCAGGATGGTGGAACAGGTGAGCAGGGGCACCAGACCAAGGCTGTCATCGAGGTGAGCCTCTGGTGGTTACTGAAAATTCTTTGCTCTTGTGTGCCTTGGTTCTGCCAGGTGATCGCACCTGCTGCTAGTGCCCAGCACCGGCCCCAATCACAGCGCCATCAGCAGGTGCCAGTGGGGCCGGCTACATCAGAATGTGGGAGCAGGGCTGCCGGCAGACAGGGGACTGGGGGCCTCAATGGCAGGGGCCAGGCAGGGACCCAGAGGATGGGCCAAGACCCGCCCCTGTGCCCACTGCAGTCATGTGGCCCACAGTTCCTCTCAAGGTGCATGAATTCGTGCACTGGGCCCCTAGTAGTCACATATTATTTTTACATAAAAATTTCCTTTAGCCCTAACCGGTTTGGCTCAGTGGATGGAGCGTCGGCCTGCGGACTGAGGGGTCCCTGGTTCGATTCCGGTCAAGGGCATGTACCTTGGTTGCAGGCACATCCCCGAGAGGGGGTGTGCAAGAGGCAGCTGATCGATGTTTCTCTCTCATCAATGTTTCTGACTCTCTGTCCCTCTCCCTTCCTCTCTGTAAAATATCAATAAAATATATTTTTTTAAAAATTTCCTTTAAAGAGATTTAAACGTAAAAAAGAGTTTTAGATTTTGTTGTTTGTTTGTTTTAATATATTTTTATTTATCTTAGAGAGGAAAAGAGAAGGAGAGAGATAGAAACATCAATGATGAGAATCATTGATCTGTTGCCTCCTGTATGCCCCACACCGGGGATCGAGCCTGAAACCCAGGCATGTGCCCTGTCCAGGAATTGAACTGTGACTCCTGGTTCATAGATCGATGCTCAACCACTGAGCCACACCGGCCAGGTGAGTTTTAGGTTTTAAAATTAAGTCATAATAGTCTTTTGCTCAAATTAAGTTGCTGCCCAGGACACCTCCTTCTCCAAAAGCATATGCCAAAGCAGTTGGGTCACTTGCTCTCTCTTGGCTCAAGAAATCTTTCACTTCTATCTTTTACCTTCTACTTAAACTTTTGTGTCTTTCCACTGATGCCAAATAGGATGTGTACTTCACATCATCACTTCTCTTTGCGTTAATAATAGTCAGCTCTGCTCTCATTTAGAATTCTCCCACAAAACCTTGTCTCTCACATCACACATTGCAACCCAAGTGCAAGTCCTGACCTGACCCAGGCTGGCTCTGGCTCCGGGGGCACCATGGACCAGCCTTTGGTGCCCACACATCTGGATGGGAGATTGGATTTCATTACTCTACATTTGTAAGCAGCTGTGGCTATGCTCCATGACCTTCTCCCAATGAAATTTTTTCAGCAAGTAGATTCGAAATGCTTCTTGGTTTTTTAAAAGTGTACATTCTGCAAATACTTAGTCATGTATGCATTTTTGAAAATGCATAGACTAAAGTCTGTAAAGGTATAACTCAAACAGTTTACATCTGGGGAACTAGGGGCCAGACCTGGGTTGAGAATTGTGGTTGAGAAGGGCTTTACCTTTACCTGTGATATTTTAACTTTTTATAAGCCAAACTGATTCAGGTGTTATTTATGCTGTTAAAGGTGTTTGTTTGTTTTTAATCAAGGAAAGATAGGCTGCAGCAACTTAACAATGAAAAAGAGATCCAAGGGAGTAAAAGGAAAGTAAAATAAAGAAGAAAAACTCAAATAGAAAAACCTCTTTAAAATTTCTTCCCTCAGAACAAATACATGTTAAAGTGAAAAAAACAAACAAACAACATTCTGCATTGTGAAATGGCTTTTCTTCCTCTTTTCTTGGAAGCAGGAAATAGAGCAGCTCTTCCTCTGTCCTCACACATGTGATTCCAGTTCGCTGCCAAGTGACGCCAGGTGTTCTGAGGGGTGTCTGAGTGGCTCCATTTATGGAGCTGATGACGAAAGTGCACACAGACCTGAAGGAACATCCCAGAGGCAGCTGCACAGGCTGCGCGTTAGTGAGTGGTCACAAGACCTACTCTCCATTCATACTTCTACCCAGAAAAATTTACTGAAATATCATTAAGGGTCCAGTGTTCTAGGGTTTTACTCTTGGATTCTGGCAATTGTTAAATAAATAGTACTTATGTAAGATAAACTGTTTTAAATACAACACAAGATGAAAAATGACTAGCTGCTTAATGCAACCACCAAAACTCAAATATTCAAAACTGACAAAGATAATATTGAGAAAGTGCCAGGGTCCAGCCCCAGCGGGTCCAGGGGTCCCCAAAGGTGTGGACGGAGTCGGCGAAGAAGGAATGACACGGAGACAGTGTTCAGTTGATCAGCAGCCTAGCCAGGATCTCCAGCCAAGTTCTGGTCTGGATCTCCAGCAAAGTTCTGTTTAGGATCTCCAGCCAGGTTCTGTGTCCATGTTCTCTTGCTAGGTTCTCCAGATTCTCCAGCCAGGTTCTGTAGCCATGTTCCCTCGCTAGGTTCTCCAGCCAGGTTCTGTCCAGGTTCTCCAGCCAGGTTCAGTCACCAGGTTCTAGTCAGGTTCTCTTGCCAATTTCTGTAGTCAGGTTCAGTCCAGGATCTTTTGCCATGTTCTCTCGCTAGGTTCTGTCTCTAGGTTCTGAGGCCAGTTTCTGTCCAGGATCTTTTGCCATGTTCTCTCCAGCGACGTTCTTCTGTCTCTAGAGAACGTTCTGTGTAGGTTCTGTGCCAATTTCTGTCTCTCTCTGTCTCTTGCTGTCTTGTTACAACTGTATTTATACCAGTTGATTCAATCCTATCAATCTCTATTTCAAAGGTTAGGGCATTTCTTATCTTCATTCCAGGGAGTAAAGATTATGTAGCTTAAGCATGATTGTTCGTAGTTAAAGTGATTAATTACCCGCCTGGCACTTAGTTAAGAGGTTTTATTCCCTCCCTAACTTCAGGGGAAAATCCCTACCTGGGGAAACAACCTTTCTCAGAGACCTTGGTTAAAACACATAGTGCCAAGAAGGTGAGCAAACATATTAAGAACAGTATGCCATATATGCCAGGTCCCTTGAAACAGCAAGCATGGACCTGCTCCCGGCGAGAGAGAGAGAGAGAGAGAGAGAGAGAGAGAGAGAGAGAGAGATACTATTCTAACTTGCATGTTGCAATTCTAAGTTTTAAAACATGAGCAAATCAAGTTTAAAGTGGACTTAAAGCATAATCCACTACAAACAAATATAGCTTTTAGTTCCTGCAATGACAGGGATGTTTACTTATCAAGGATTCTATTTGCTAATGCAATACTTCCAATAAGGGAAAACATGGGATAATTTTGATTGATGCTAAAAAGGTATTTAAAATAAATAAATTTGATGACTTCTGATTGCGTACCAAAACACTTAAAAAGTAGGAAAAGAAAATGACTTCCTCCTCATTGAACAGAATCTCAAACCAACAACTAGCAGCATAATATTTAATGGAGAAACACTAGGGAAATGCCCCCCCTCCCCCGTTAAATCTAATCCCATTTAAGATGAAATAAGCTGCCCCATCATCTCTTGCATTACTCATGTTGTTCTGAAAGATCTGGACTCTTTCAGGAATGGAGACATGAAATAGCAATGAGGGGTGTAAGGACTGTACAGAAAGAGACCAAAACATATTTTCCCCCAGACCACTTAATTTTCTATTTAGAAGCAAGAGATTAAACCTAAGCCAATATTTGAAATTATTAAGAGAATTCAGAAAGGTTTGTCTTTAAATGATAACTATTCAAAAATATATACCTTTGTAATATGCCATCACCAATAATTAAGAAAAAGATATAAATGAGAAAGGCCTTTATTCACAATAGCAGCAACAACATAAAATACCCAGGGTGCCCTAGTGAGAACATAGAATGATAGGAAGTAAGCTTATCTTGGAACGCTGGCAGAACCCAGCATGCCCCAGGTACCAGGGGGCCACTGAAAACAAAGACAGCAGTTTGAACTAGCACAAAGTTTTGAGAGTTCATTGAGGAAAACATGTGTATGTATACCCTACACATATAGCTCACACGTATACCAATATATACATACTAGAGACCCGATGCACGAAAATTCATGCAAGAGTAGGCCTTCCTTCCCCTGGCTGCCGGCACCAACTTCTTTCCAGCACCCGGGAACCAGGCTGCTTCCCTCCTCTGGCCACCGGCAGGCACTCAAAACCTGGCCTGGCTTCCCTCTGGCCCAGCTTCCTCAAGAAGGTCATCCGGAATGAGGTCCGGAAGACATCCAGTCTAATTAGCATATTACCCTTTTATTATTATAGATATCCCACATATATAAAAATATATACATATATATGCCATACCTCAATGGCAAAAAACCTAATTAATAATCTGTCTTAAAAATGAGCAGGCAATACAAATAGACATTTTTCCAAAGAAGACATACAAATGACCAGAAGGTACATAAGAAGATGCTCAACATCACTTGGGGAAATGCAAATCAAAACCATAATGAGTGACACCTCACACTTGCTGGAATGGCTATGATCAAAAAGACAGAAAATAACAAACGTTGGTGAGGATGTGGAGAAAAGGGAACCCTTGTACACTGTTGGTGGGAATGTAAATTGGGGCAGCTACTATGGAAAACAATCTGGAGGTTCCTCAAAAAATTGAAAATCAAACTATCATATGATTCAGCATTCCTGCTTCTGGGCACAAAAACAATATTCTAGAGCAAGTTTTCTCTATTAAATATTTTTTTCTATTCAAACTGCATTTCTATATGATCTTATAAAACCATCAATTTAGCTCATATGGGATTGTTTACAAAGTAACCCAATGTTGATAGTTTCCTTTTTTGTTTGTTTTATTTCTATTGAGATAGTAAATTTTTAGAATATAGAAAAAATTTAGAAATAACCCAAATACCAAATAACAGAGGTGTTCAATAACGTTAAGTTCATTTAAATAAAAATTATACAACCTTTCATATTGTTTTTGAAGAATTGTATTGGCAATGAAAATGCTGACAACATAACTTCCTATATAATAAAGAGCTAATATTCTAATTAGACCAAACAGCAGAACGATCATCCAGACAACCATCCAGACGACCTTCTGGATGAAGCCGGAGCTTCATCGGACCTCTAGTATATTGATAAAGAACTATACACCCAATATGATATAAATCATATTAAAAATGTTAGCAGGAAAGATTATAATAGTTAACAATGGTTATATTAGGGATTGATTATAACGTTGACTTTAGTCTTTGCTCTTTTATAACTTTTCCAAATTTTCTATAATAAATATGTAGCACTTCTTGACTGAAGTTAAAAAGTTATTTTAAAAATATGTCCCTAGATTTTTCCTTGATTACATGAACATCTTGAAAATATTCCCCAAACCAGGGAATGATTCACGGAATCTGACTGCGTCATTACAGAATGGTCCAGATTAATTGTGCCTTAACAACGGCCCCTTTCCCTTTTGGACTCACCTGATGATGTGGGCTGCTGGCATCAGTTTGTTGACCCTGAGACATCCTTTGACATATTCGTTTGGAGGCCTTCATGGCAGCTGTTTCCACTGGACCAATTGGGTATTGGATGGAGAGCCTGTTATAAAGGAGGGTTTTATGAAAGGTTGTAATAATCTTTAATTATCAGGTATGACATTGAGGAGAGTCTTAGAAAATGTTAAATCATATATTAAATTTAGTATCCAAACAATAGCAATAAAACAACCCCACATTTGTTCTCTGTGCTCTTTCCAACTACTCAGTTGATAGTCAATCACCTAATAATAGGAACGGAAATTCCTCCACTGCCTCCCTCCCCCCTCACACACACACACTTGACCATCTAGAAATAAGAATGCAGAGACATTCAGGGATGACTACAGGAAATCCCTGGGTCATCTCGTCCAGGTCAGATACTAGGGGTTCTAAGCACAGCTGTGGGTTTATGATGTCATATCTGAAAGAGCATAGAATAGAGCAGACTAGTTTACGGTCAGGCAAGTTCCGTTTTATATTACTTCATTTCCTTTCACTCCTTTATTCAGAAACTATTTAAAGCCTCTTACCATCTTGAGATATTGCAGATGAAAAAAAAGATTTTTAAAGAAAGCAGAGAACTCCCTGTTCACGGAGACTTCCCATCTAATAACAGACAAATAGACAATCATTTTTTGACATAATGTGATTCTTTCAACAGAATTCAAGGAGAGTCCGGAAAAGAAGCAATTATTCTGTAGCACATTTAATTATTTGCTTAAAGGGGTAGGCAATTTGGGGTAGAGAAAAGCAGGATAGCCTGTCACTTCTTTGTCATGCATCTTGTGAGTGACAGACACTCTATTCTTACCCCATCTGAGATCATTTTTAATACCTTGGGGGTGTCCAACACCATTTTCAGTACTCATACAAATATTTACAACCATCAAAATACATACTGAATTTGTTTTTGAAACAAAATGGCACTAGTCCAGGGGTGGGCAAACTTTTTGACTTGAGGGTCACAATGGGTTCTTAAACTGGACCGGAGGGCCGGAACAAAAGCATGGATGGAGTGTTTGTGTGAACTAATATAAATTCAAAGTAAACATCATTACATAAAAGGGTACAGTCTTTTTTTTTTTTTAGTTTTATTCATTTCAAACGGGCCGGATCCAGCCCGTGGGCCGTAGTTTGCCCACGGCTGCACTAGTCCATGCACATTATTCAGCCACTTGCCTTTTTTCTCTTAAGGAATGATGGTGAATGCTCTCTAGTATAATTAATAGGTACTAAAATTTGTTCTTAAGTAGATTCATTATGTTCGGTTGTATGTCTGTATCATATATGTTCCACCATTTTTTTACTATATGAGAGTTGCTTTTATTCCCATAGGACAGAGTTCAAAAGTGGGTCAAGGGCCAAATCTTGTATATATTTTTATGTTGAGTAGATACCACTCTCCTAAAGTCAGTTCCTCCACATGTGCTCTAGCCCCCATTCCTTCTAAACTGCTGAGTGCCATCACTCCAACAATTCTCCCCTTATATCAAATCACCAACTTTTCTCTCTACAAAATCGTTCCCTCAGTATACTAACATGCATTATGTTTTCCATTATAACAAAACATTCTCTTGAGTTATCCTACCATCTAAGACAATCTCTTTGCTCCCTGTATGTAAAACATTCTGAAAAAATTATTATGTAGTATCTTCAATTCTTCATCTCCCATTCTCTCTTAAATTGCCTCTAGTTTGATTTTTCAACTCCCACTGTCCCACAATGCTATTTATGAGGTCATCAATGATTTCCTTATTTCTAAATCCAAAGGTCAATTCTTACTTGACCTTGCAGCAGCATTTGACACGGTAGACCATGCCCTCCTCCTTGGAACACTTGCTTACCTGTCTTTCAAGAGTCCTCATTTTCTTGGTTTTCCTCCTATCTCATTCATCACTCTTTTTCAGTAGCTCTTGCTGGTTTTTCTTCTCATCAACTTTGTAATGTGAAATATCGCAGTGCTCTGTCCTCAACTTTCCTCTCTTCTTTATCTACACTCTTGCTTTGGTGATCTAATTTGATCTCATGGCTTTAAAAACCATATATGTTAACAACTTCCAAATTTGTATCTCCAATAGACTTTCTCCCAAATTCCAGACATGAATAGCCAACTGCATACTCAACATCTCCAGTGGATGTCTAAGAGATATCTCAATCTAAACATCCCCCTTCATTTTACTCTCCTCTCCACTATAGTCTCCCCCATTTCAGATTACAGCAACTTTATACTTCTACATACTATAGACTATACCATCACCTTAACTATATTACTTAGTATAGATACAAGAATTGATCCATGGATCTGAGGATGAGAATATAAATTGTATTAATTGATCCAACCATATGAAGAAACCTAATATTATTTTAATCAAGTGGGGAAAAGACAGCATAACTGGCAATCTATCTTAAAGAAAGCAAAGTTAGACCTCAGAGTGGGGACAGAGCCTCAAATGTTAAGTGGGTGTCAGGAAAGGCCTTAAGGATGAGATGACATTTGAGCAAAGAGCTTTCATGGGTCTTTAGGAGCTGAGGAGTCAAGCCATTCAGGGAGGTGGTCTAGGGGTATCAATTCTTTAAAGTAAAGGTTTCAGTTTTAAGAGAAGGGGATCTGGCTTAGTTTTATGGGGAAGGGGAGGAATCAGGGCTGGAGCAGCAAGAATGTAGGTGGGGACTTGGGGCATGGAGGTAAAATAGAGAGGTCATCAGGATGGTTCAAATATGCAGCACTTTTCTAAGTCATGTTACAATTTTTAGTTTTTAGCTTAAAACAATGGAAAGATAATGGAGGGATTTAAGGCATGGGACTTTGGGGGAGATGAACATGTAAGAAATGTAATCATATTTGTGTTTTTAAAAGATGAGTCAGACTTCAGTGGTCAAAAGAAATGCAAATAAGAATATTGAACTTTGTGCTCTACGACAATGTAGGAATTTAAACGAGATATCAAGTAACCGATACATCTGGATGGCTAACTGACTTATTGTACTGATCCTCTGCTAGGGAGGGTGAAAGAAATGGATTGAAGGAGACAGATACATTAGAACCTAAATCTTTGCTTTTATTTTAAACTAAAATTCTTTGTACTGTATTAACGATATACACCCACATGATACACAAATTTTATAAGAATATATTGATATCAACCTGCTAGGAAATGTGATACAGACATAGTGAATGCCCTCTAATTGAGAAGTCAATATGTACTTTTTCATTTAAAGAGCTAAAAATATATATTTAATTATACCAAATTGTAAAGTGACAAAATAACCACAGAAATAGGGCCTGGGGTTGAGATAGAATTATACTGGTGGGATGCCTGAGAAAAGATTAGAGAATTACCAAAGAAATCAACAAATTAATACCTGTTTAAATTGATCTTTTCTTCTCCCAGTAGATAAAATGGGAACAAATAATTCTGTTTCTGCCTCCCAAAAGTTTAATGATCGCAAGCTAAAGGAAACGCCCTCTCTTCTCTTTACCTTCTCAAATTTTAAATTGCTAAGAAGGGGTTATTTCAAAAAGTAAGGTCGCAGAGACTTTGTAAAGGTCACCTTTGGTGGTGATCGGGTATGGGATGGTGATCAGATATGGGATGGTGATCGGGTATGTGATGGTGATCGGGTATGTGATGGTGATCTTGTACCAGGAGTGCGGCAGTGCGCTTTGGGATGACTCCCTGGAGCATAATTTGGCATTCTGAATTTTGAGAATTAAAAAAATTCACATTTTTGACCCAAGATTTTACTTGAGTAAATTTATCTTAATGAAATGTTAAAAGTATGAGAAGATACGTGTATAGGGATGTTGATAACAGAATTTAGGGGAATAAAATTTGAAAATAACTAAAATTTTCAATGATATAAGGGATTGCTTGTGAATTGTGGCACTTCCTTATTAGAGTTAGGCCATTAAAAATGACATTTTGGAAACTAATGAGATGGGAAATGCTCTTTACTTAATGCAGGTGAAGAGAAGAATGAAAAATGGTACCTACAGCATAATTCCTGTTTTGGAACACTAAAGTGTGAAAAGCATTCATCTGTGAGTGATGGAATACTATCTTTCCTTTTTTTTTTTTTTAAGAAGTATTAATTCTGAATTAAGTTTTCAAAGGCAAACCAACCAAAAGTAGGTACAGTGGGGCCTTGACTTACGAGTGTCCCGACTAACGAGTTTTTTGAGATACCAGCTGTCTCTCGGCTGATGTGCATTGAGTTGACAGAGTGATTTGAGTTAACGAGCTCTTTAACGAGCTCCTTCATGAGCTCGGTCTCGGAACGAATTAAACTCGTAAGTCAAGGCCCCACTGTATATGAAACAAAGCTATTCAAGTACTCTAATATTAAAAATCTTTTGTGGCTGACACCTGCTGTTGGAATAACTCTGAATAATTGGATGGGCCACTTGAAGGTACTTCTGCCTCTTTCTACTTTATCTTAGGTTCGTCAGCATTATGGAAGCTGCTGCTCTGGCCGGGGCTGCCACTCTGCACGGCTGACTCTCACAGACACTCACCTGGCCTGTGCACGGTCGGCCACGGCCTTTGCCTTCGCCTGATCCAGCAGCCACTGCCTTCTCGCAGCCTCTTTCCTCCGCCAGCACTCTTGGAGCAGGTTGCTCCTGAGGGTCCCCAGGAGGAGTTTGGTATACTCCTTGGCGGACATCTCCTGGAATGGCCAACATTACAAAGGGCGTCAGGTCAGTCTCCACATGGTCTTCTTTCCTTATCTGGGCAGACCGGCTGCTGGGGAAGTCTCTGGAATTGCTTCACCTACGTTTATGTCCTCAGAAAAATCATCTTACTTTCTTACTACCTGCATTTCTTTACGTTCTCTGTGTCTATGTGTACACAGAGCAGACCCCCCAGCTTCCAAGGTAGCTCTTCTCCCTTCGAGCCACCCAGTGTTGTGGGATGTTAAAGCTAGAAGGGGGGATGAAGGAGGACCAAGTCCATGGTCATTAACATTCGGGTTGTGGATTCCTTTGAGAATTGGGTGATCACCCATGGATTTATCTCCAGAAATATGCTCAGACCACCTACAGTCCACCCATCAACCCCACCTTAAGAATCTCTGCCAAAAAAAAAAAAAAAAAAAAAAAAAAGCAAAGAGGGAATGCAATGAATTGTTAAAATTTCCAGCACTTGAAATCTTAAGTGTAATCACAAAGTGGCCACACGGTGTCAGTCTAACGCCGATAAGCCCATTTCTCCCCAGGCTTTTACAAACAGATCTCAGGCCATTGAACCTGAGGATTTGGGTTAATAAAGTTTAGCAAAGCAGTGCCCACTGGGAATTATTTGGCAGGATCCAGACACTTGACTTTTGTGGACTGTGTGTGTTAAAGGGGAGAATGAGAGAAAACTGTCCTCTGAAAAGCTAGTTAATCAAGACACTTCATTCACTATTGTGGCGTTTGAGGGTGATGTCATCTGTGTGGAGAAACTGATTCACAGAAAGGCTGTGATGAGAAGAAAGTGTTCTTTCTGGAAAAGTTAAAATGCTCTTTGTTTAAAATGTACTATCCCATTTCTCTTTCCTCTTAGAAAGATCTGAATTCTCTTGCTGATTATTAAATTTTTCTTTTAAAAGTCTTAGTTTTATAATCTTCCACTAAAAACTGAGATAGTTGTCTTTCTCTTTAATTTTTCTTTGAGAAAAAATACTTGACATTTAGGACTCAGGAAAAAGATGTTAAAAAGGAAAACTCCCCAAATGTCCTAGAAACTAGAAGCCTTGTTGCATCATCTTTACCAACCAGAGCCTTTTCTTCTTAATCCGCACCCATTTCCAACGCCTCACCCCTCTTACACTGCAGACATTTTCTAATACACAATCTGGGATTGATGGCTTCAGACTGGACTCAGTTTGGCCTATTCTTCCCCCCAAAAGATTTTATTTAAATTTACAATGTAAAGAAAACATATTTATATTGAGAGATATTTAAGGTTCACTTTGCCACTTCCTTAGTCATAAATATTTCTAATGAAAGGAGCAGACTCTGGTTTTTCTGGAGGGAAAGTGTCTAAACTGCTGTAGCTGGTTCTGACACGATTCAGGAGTAGCTTGGGACAATAGGTTAGGTGTTACCTGGACACAGTGCTCAACCACAGGATGCGACGTCTGGTGGGACTTGCTGTGGAGACCGGATAAGAAACACATCTGGCAGATGTCAAAGTTGAGGCACTTCAGGCAGCGATATCTGCCAATGGAAATGGGAGTGGGGCTGGCATCACTATGGTAGGCGAACCAGGAAAATAATATTCAGGTGGAAAATGAGCAGGAACATGCAGGGCACATCTGATCTGTCAAGTGAGCTTAAAGGTCCTCCCAAAATTTGCAGGGATGGATGGTAAATGACTCTGATATGTTTATTTAATCAAATAAATCTTCTTTTGACAGTATTTTTATAATATGGCATTATATTCATACAGTTTTAGCCAACAAACTAGAGTATGGAAGTCTCATTCATTTCTCACTCCTTCCCCCCAAATACTTGTATATGCAGGGCAGTCTGTGCTACAACCCTGAGGACAGACCTCATGTTATGCAGCTGCACAAAGCATTCAAATATTTTTAATTTAGTTGCCAACTTTAAAAAAACCCCGAGAGATTTCAATAAAGTTTGAATTCTGCCTCCTGTTAAAATTTTGCAAGATATGATGACATTGGACCTGCATTCCTGAATGCTGCTGGAGAGAATGAAGCCATCCTATCTAATAAAAGCCTAATATGCAAATCGACCAAATGGCAGAACAACCGGTCGCTATCCTGCACACTGACCACCATGGGGCAGACACTCAATGCAGGAGCTGTCCCCTGGTGTTCAGTGTGCTCCCATAGGGGCAGCGCCACTCAGCCAGAAGCCAGGCTCAGGGCTGACCAAGTACAGTGGCGGTGGTGGGAGCCTCTCCCGCTTCCATGGTAGTGCTAAGGAGCAGTAAGGAGCAGCGAGCTGGCGGGCAGTAAGGAGTGAGGGGTCCCGGACTGTGAGAGGAATGTATGACTGCCAGCAGGCAGACATCCCCCGAGGGGTCCGAGACTGCAAGAGGGTGCAGGCTGGGCTGATGGACCTGCCCCCCAGTGCACTAATTTCATGCACCAGGCCTCTAGTAGATAACTAATTTAAAACACACTTTTGTCATTTTTCTAGAACTCTGTCCGTAAAAAAGAAAGTAAGTGGAGGAGGGGGAATTCCCCTCCAGCTAAAGTGACCATCACACCCATGTTTCTCAACAGCCCAATACTGCAGTCTTCCTGTTATGAATAGTAGGAACCTTAACTCTCCTGTGTCAGAAGGAGAAGGGAGTGGTATCACAGTGTTAGTAAAAGATCAGAGATCTATACTCCCCTCCTCCCCCGATATTTTAACTCTCTTCTCCAGCTGCAGAGCACGTGGATTAGAGCTCTGTCTTTTTCATCAATGGCATTGATCAGTGAGGCCAATGCAGCTCCTCCTCCCAGACTGTCCTCAGCTCGCCACAGGCCCTACTCTCACTTCTACTCCTTGCCTGGCTCCTGTAGCATTTGAGTTTGCAATCCTTGTCTTAAAACTCACACACAGAAAAGGGAACTATGGTAAAATCCCTACACTCTTCACATTTCATATCTTGCTGCAAAGAGACGATATGGTAGCTTGAGATTCTCACCAGGCAAGTTAAGTACCATGTGATTATGTGTCGGTGAGAGGCATGGAAAATAAGTGTGATGGGGGGAGGGAGGGGGACGTTCCTGTGAGCTGGTATGGTATGAAAAGTGAGACATGCCATGCCATGCAGGGAAGCCTGGCTGGACATGAAGGTGGGGGAAATCCCAGAGAGGAATCAGAGGAGGAGTAAGGTAATAGCTGGTGTGAAGAAGGGTTTGGAGAAGTCAAAGTGGTCAGACCTGCTGATCATTCTGAAGAGCGGAGGAATGAAAACTTGGAACGCCCCTGGGGCCAATGGCGGAAGGTCTTGGAAGTCTGACCGAAGTCATTTAAGGCAGCGCCGGAGAATGCAAGTGCCATGAGGCCAACCCTCACTGTCCTTGGTCACTGTTGTACCCAATGCTGGTCCCATGGTCAGATATTAATAGTGTTGAATGGCTATAATAGTAGTTAACATTTTTGAGCACTTACGATGCAGCAGGCAGGGTACATGTGTTGCCATGGTTAGTGCTGGAGGTTAAGCGCAGTAGTTAGCATAATGAATGCGAGAAGTTTGTCAGAAGGCTGATGGACATTTTCAGCAGGGCTGAAAATCTGCATATTATTATCTGCGGCTGAACAGCTGTAGGCATTTCCCCTAACCCAGTGGTCGGCAAACTGTGGCTCGCGAGCCACATGCGGCTCTTTGGCCCCTTGAGTATGGCTCTTCCACAAAATACCACATGCGGGCGCGCATGTACAGTGCGATTGAAATTTCGTGGCCCATGCACAGAAGTCGGTATTTTGAGGAAGAGCCACGCTCAAGGGGCCAAAGAGCCGCATGTGGCTCGCGAGCCACAGTTTGCCGACCACTGCCCTAACTTGACAATCTTTTCCTGTTTACCAAAATTTACCTTTGATATGCCTGTTTGCATTCCTAAAGGGCCGATGTGTTTTCCAGTAAATAAAAAGCTGTGGGTCAGGAGATTTGGGGAGCCACCCCACTAGAGGGTGAAGCCTCTGCCTGATTCCCCCAAATGACTTCCAAGTTTATATTTCTTGTCTAGTCTCTATTCATTTATGCGCAGCCCTTCTCCAGATTCCTGAACCCTTGTTGCGAAAAGACTGCGACAGGTTCGTCCCCTGGAAGTTCTTTAAGGTAACATGTTCTTCTTATTTTACAGATGAAGAAACTGAATGAGAGAGAGTCCCACAGCTCAGACAGCTACACAACCACATGGTAAGTTGTAGAAGCAGGCTTGGAGCCCAGGGATACCATCTGACCAGAGAGCCAGCTATTTTAGCCACTCTCACAGACCACCAAGGCAGGAGGCTTGAGTCTGACTTCACAGGCACCAGTACCAGTGACCTGGAAGTGGACATGTAAATCCTGTTTTGGAGGATACCTGGTCCATGGGAAGTTTTCAATAAACTTAAGTCCAATGAAGTTAAATGAATCACTGTTTCTTCACCGGGAAAATGGACTGATAAACCCTTCCTTCTCAGCATTGCAAAGTTTTTACAAACGTGAATAACTGGGAAGACTTTTCACATGAAATGTACAATAATAGCGTATTTTAATAAGATAATTTATAAGCCATTTGCTCTGGCTGCTTTATCCAGTATTACATATAGTTGTGGTTGACTCATCTAGGATGGTATGTTGACCCTGACCTTGCATTAGTTCCTCTAGACTCAGAAACTACCTGCGGGTTTGTGAGAAAGGGTGTAATGTAGATAATGAGATTGGTCTGTCATTAATGCCTTTACCAACCGAGAACCAAGTTTCCCCCCAATCCCATCTCAACTTTCAATGGCTATTACCGAGCATAAATGGAACACGTCCTGCTAAAAGGAACAACCTTGAGTCTGTACTTTTTCTTACTTTAGAAGGTCAAGTCTTTGCCCTCTTCCTGCTACCTCCAGATCTGAGAACACTTCTCTAAAATGGCTTTATTAAGCTCACTAAAATGAAAAGCCTTGAGGCTACTGTTGGAGTTTATGAGAGCCCAAAACACAGGATTAAGGTCAGGATTGTAATGCATTGAAGCCATTTCTAATAGATTCAGAAGGTTACAGCTAAAAGAGGCCAATGACATCATTTGACCCACCCACCCCTCCTTGTTTTCCTTACAAAGAACTTAGATTCAGAGAGGATAAAGGCCTTGCCCAGCTCACCCAGCTGTCTCATAATCTGAGAACTGTGCATGGCCTTGGATGTCTAGGAGGAAAGATGGTTCACATAGATGCTCTTCTAAGACAAAGCTTAGCCTCCTGAATAGATAGGGACATAATCGAAAACTTAAAGTGTGGTCCTGCTTGCCCTCTGCCACTGCTAGTTTTGTTGTTGTTTTAATAATATATATATTTTTTTATTTTAGAGAAGAAGGGAGAGGGAGAGGGAGATAGAAACATCAATGATGAGAGAATCATTGATCGCCTGCCTCTTGCATGCCCAACACTGGGGATGGAGCCCACAACCCAGGCATGTGCCCTGAGCAGGAATTGATTGAATCGTGACCTCCTGGTTCATAGGTCCATGCTCAACCACTGAGCTACCTCCGCTGGGCTGCCACTGCTTGCTTTTGAGTGACCTTAGCAAGTCATTCAAAGTCTTTTATAAAATAGGAATAATAATATCTGCTATATGTTACACATAATGATTTTGAAGAAAAAAAAATTCAATAGAAAAGTTGTGTTTGATATCATTGCAAAGTGAATTTTGTACCTGGCCCAGTGCAGGACACACAGTAACTGCTTAATCAATACTTGTTTATTGGTTAAATGATTATACTACCTATATAGCATGGTAAATAATATTCATGTCCTCTACTATCCACTATAAAAAGGGCATCTTTCTCATTGTGGTGTGGAGATTTCTTTGGCTTGGCTCCCTTGATTTTCAACAGCCTTGTTCATTTATATGTTTTATTGTTTAAAGTTCAGTTATTTGCAGAATTTTTCATGAGTGGAGGAGTCTCACTATGTCCTCAGAATTCTTTTAAAACCCATTTTATTTTCTCAGCAAAATTAAAAACTGATTTGCAGTTTTTTAGTGGGCCCAGCAGACCTATTTTCTATCTGTGGGGAGCACATTTAAGGTCTAGGGCTCATTAAAACCTGGGAGCACGGGGGAGAAGAGAAACAGTGAGCAGGAGCCAGGCCCTGCATCCTGCCCCATTGACTTACTTTTAGTCCAGAAACAGCCTCCTTAGAATGTGCCAACTGGGCGTGCAGATTCTTCTGAAAACAATTAAAGCTCAAGAAGAGGGTCCTTTGTTTGTTTTCCGTCCCCTTACCTGCCTAAAGGATTTCAGGTAGAAAACCTGCTTGGGGAAGGGAACCTTAGCGTATATGAATTAAACATGGCGGACAGGGAGGATTCAAGCAAGTCTGTTTGTTACATTCCCCTGTGTGTCCCGTTGTTTCTGGGTGGCCAAGCATTTGTTTTCCACGTTTGCTCTTTCTCGTCTGCCTGTGAACTGCCCACTTTCCCCTTGAGATCTCAGACCCCTGCCTCCCTCTCCTTGGTCCAGCATGGCATATAAGCCTCAGCTGCCCCCTGTGTCTTTGGGTCTCACATTCTTATGGAGTCCCTATAAAAACATATGTAATAGATTTGGCCATTTTGTCCTGTTAATCTGCCTCATGTTAATTTGATTAGTATTCCAGCCAGAAGAACTTAGAAGTGTAGAAGAAAAAGTATTTTTTCTGCTCCCGTAGCTCACTGGTTGTCCCAGTTCATCAGTCCCTCCACATCTGCAGCCTCTACACCTGTGTTCACTCATCACGAGAATGGCATCCCCGTGCCTGGCTTACACCTGTTGGTTTCATTCTTTTCCCCCCAAGTCTTTAAAAATATTTCTAATTTCCCTTCCTTACTGTTTTATTTATGAGAGGCCTATAACACCCTTCCCCTAAGATGGGATTTTGGCTGTCATTTGTAAAGATCTGTCTTTCCTACCTGCAAACCTAGCTTTTAAATACACCCTTTCCTCTAGGCCAGTGGTTCTCAACCTTCCTAATGCCGCGACCCTTTAATACAGTTCCACATGTTGCGGTGACCCCCAACCATAAAATTATTTTTGTTGCTACTTCATAACTGTAATTTTGCTACTGTTATGAATCGTAATGTAAATATCTGATATTCAGGATGTATTTTCATTGTTACAAATTGAACATAATTAAAGCAGAGTGATTAATCACAAAAACAATATGTAATTATATATGTATTTTCCGATGGTCTTAGGCAACCCCTGTGAAAGGGTCATACAACCCCCAAAGGAGTCGCGACGCACAGGTTGAGAACCGCTGCTCTAGGCAGAGCGATATCTGGAGTGAGTCCAAGGTGTGTTCTCCGTTCCCTACACAGGGGGGCAGCATAGCATCATGATTGAAAGCAAGGAATCCGGATTCAGACTGCCAGGCTCTGCCACTTGCTAACCCTGTGAACCTGAGCAAGTTATTTAGCTTCTTTGCAAATCAGAGATAATAACACCATCTTCTAGAGAGAGTTATAACAAGTTGTAAATGAAATAATCCACATGAACCATACCACCTATAGTTTTTAAAACACTTAATAAAGGCAAAAATTATTGTTGATATTATGGACGGCTCCAAAGTATTTTAAATAATTTTTTTTTTTTGTAACAAAGGACAAAAAAATTTTTCCCTTAGAGCAGTGGTCGGCAAACTCATTAGTCAACAGAGCCAAATATCAACAGTATGATTGAAATTTCTTTTGAGAGCCAAATTTTTTAAACTTAAACTATATAGGTAGGTACATTGTTATTAACTTAATAGGGTACTCCTAAGGCTTATGAAGAGCCACACTCAAGGGGCCAAAGAGCTGCATGAGGCTTGCGAGCCGCAGTTTGTCGACCACGGCCTTAGAGGAATAAAAATGTGTATGGTCAGAGTATATATCAACGGAAGAATTTAATATTCCATTAATTACAGAAGATAAAATACTTAATATCAACCAGGATCCCTCATGCGGGAAATATTGACTCCCCCAAATCAACCGAGTTTCAGATGTGTCAGAAGAAACCACAAGAGAATCTGGAGAGACACAGCTCCAGCTCCGGACTGATTTGGAGAATGACTTGGATCTGACACTATTGTCCGTGTGTGACTGATGAGCGACTGTACCTCAGTCCTGTGATTGGGAAGTTCCTGCAGATTCCACACCGAGCAGGGTGGGTGGCCATCTCAGTGGCTGACAATCGGTAGCAGGTCGGGAGCCACAGGAGGATGGGAGGCTCAGACTGTAACCAAGAGAGGAATTTCTCCTCTTTGATTGCTGGGCTCAGCACCTGAAAAACAAGGGCACACTTTGATGTGCTTTCAGAAGTGACTTTGGTCTCCATTTAATATAGGTTAAATGTATATTCTCCTCGTCTTTTCTGGCTCTATTTCCGTGAGCTCTGCTGTCAAAGTTCATTGCGTGAAAAGTCACAGGCAAGTCTACCTGCTCCATTCGGTTGCCTGGGGTGCTGTGCGGAGTAATAGTTCTGTAATGTAAATTGGTCAGCAAGCGGTATCTGTCCCCCACTCCCAGGGACATGTGCATGGCACTCACCCCCTGGAAGCAGCTGCGCGTAGCACTTTCCACCGAGCACAGAGAGCGGCTCTCACCCACGACAGCTGGGATCTGCAAGAGGCAAGAAACCCCATGTGAGCTGTTAGAACATGGAGAATTCTGTGCACACTGACATCGGCATGCCTGCTGGGTGGTGCTCATAGCCACGGAGTCACAAGAATTGGGTGTCGGAGGTTGGATGAACTGTCTCCATCCAAGCAAACAAGAAATGTATGGGGTTTGTGCAATGCGTGAATAGAGACAACAGATGAACAAGTGGGAAGAAGAGGAGCTGGGAGGAGGGAGGAGAGTGAGAAGAAAGTCTGGCCATTGGGGCAATATAGGGCCAGCTTCCATTGTTTCTTAGGATCCCAGTCAAATTATTTTAACGCTTTTTTTTTTGCCCTTGTTTACCTATGAATTACATATAACGATATTGTATTAAAGTTCAGAGTAGTTTTTTAAAAAACCTTTTCAAACACTTCCATATCATCTCATTTTAACAAATGCCAAGTTCTGGGGTAGGGTACTAATCATTATTCTTGTTTAAAGCAAGGGCTGATTGAGATTTGATATTTTGCTCAAGGTTAAGCAGAGCAAGGAATAGCTACAGAATTGAGATCTCTCTCCAAGACTCCTTACTCTGTTGAAGGGTTCTCACCAAGCTTTGTCACACTCCAGCCTTATGTGTATTCCAATGGCTCAATCTACACGCTCTCCGTGGTTTCCATCTTTCAATCACATTCACCATAACGAGTTTAGCTAAGGGACTAAGAACCCCTTGTGACTGCCAAGATGGCCAGGGACTTGGATCTGACATCATCTATGTGCACGTTTACATTGACTTGTCACCTCTATTATGCCTATTTGGTCGGGGGTCCTAATTTTGGGTCTGACGTCTTCTACAGCCCAGGCTGTCAGCAGGCACTGCCTGCAAACTCAGAAGTAATTTCGAAGACCCCCCTGCTGAGTCCATCAACTCGAATAAACATTCTTCTAATCAGGAAAGTGGCACTTAGACCACTTTGCTGACAATTAGCCAGGCAGAAGTCAACAAACATTTGTGCAATCGTGACAAGATGGCTTGTACTTTAAATGGATAATAACCCCATCCCCAGCTGAACATGAGTAACTACTCCCTAGGTTCTTTAGCCTTTGTCTGAAAAAAACAACTCATCATCCAACCCGTGAATGCTGGTGAACTAACTGGACCACTAGTTTGGACATTGTCCTTGAGCCCTGGGAAAGGGGGTTGGTTAACCTGATTTGTGAAATAAAGGAAGTGTCTCAGATGGGACTAACCTACCAGTTCTGTGATTCTGACACCAGTCAAAAGAAAATTCACTTTGGCACCGGGTTTTAACCAAATTGTTGCCTTAATTAAGCGTGTGCACAAAGATTCTGTGGATGAATTGCCCATCCACGAGACTCATTTCTTGCAGGTGTTCGGTGGAAGAATTGAACATGACTAGATGACATGCTGGCACAGGCAGAACGCCACTTGAAATGAGCATTTGAATTCTTGGGGGAGGGATGTGATTCACAGAGTGGGGCCTGGAATTTTATAGGGGACTCCATCCCTGAGTTCTTAATGGAACTCAATGGGATGATAATTTGCTATGCAAATTTCCGCCTTCCTCGCAGCTTTCTCAGGAGCATAATAATGTCCTGGGGGGAGACAGCTCTGTGGGAGCTGCCATTTCAGCAGCTCATTGACCTTAGATGAGGCTGAAACCAGGGCAGATGTTTATGGCCTGGTGGACAGGGTGTTAGTCTGAGGCCTGCTCTAGTAGTCAGGAGGCAAGCACAGGATTTCTACAGGACAAGGAAAATGGCCCTTAGTCCATCTTCTTCCCTCTCATCCACCTCCACATGCAAGGCTTACACATCTGATTGCGTAAATGAATTGACAAATGTTCCCACTCTCCCTGGCTCCCCACCAGCTTGAGTCCTGAGAAGTGAGGCTTGCTGAAGCAGTAGCTCCCTGGGATATGCCCAGGAGTTAGCAGAAAACTGGCGATGAGATCCATGTGCTGCCACAACCACCAGAACAGCCCTGCAATAACTACGTCTGATATTTTAACCTTATTAATGTATTAAAAATGAGTACTCTTTTAAGAAATATGAACATCATACACACTGGAATTTTCAGAATAAATTAAACATTGTTACGATCAATAAGAACATAAAATATTAATATTAAGAGGTATTTTTGGATAAGTAATTTTGGATAGGTTTTTCCTAACAATATTCTCTGTCCTAGAGTTCAATAACCTTCCTGCATACCTACTCCCCACTCCCATCATGACTATCCCCAGTTCAGAATCCCTGGTCCTGAAGGGTAGCAGAATATATCACTCAAAATATACCTCTTTGGCATATAAGTTATTTGAGCTAAAGGCTACTGAGAACCAATCATTGCAGGAAAAGCTCTAAAAACAGGGCACAAATTTTCCTTTTGTAAATAAAATGTACATTTATAAAGGAAACTTCCATGTGCCAAAGGTATCTCCTTCTCCCTACCAGGAAGAGAACTCTTAACAACACTTATTAGTGGAGAAGGAACAGGCTAAACCTGAATAACAAACCTTGTTCACCAGACTTTTCATGGTCACCTTCTCATAACTTGCCTCCCCCACTCAGAAGTGCAGAACCTTTTTTCATTGTTTAGCTTAAGGTGGTGTGATGCTAAGGTTGGGCTTTATCCTACAGACAAGAATGGCCAATGAAGAATTTTAGGCATGAGGGTGACATATACATTTTGGAAGAGTCATTGGTGGTTGTGTGGAGGCAGAGTGGGAGAGAGGAGAGGCTTGAGTTGGGGAAACGAGTTAGGAAGTGATTGCAGTAGATCAGACCTATACTCAGACGGTAGCAGTGGCTGTTTGGGGAGGAGTTGCATGAAGACTTCTATTAATGTGAACTGGACACTAAAAATCAGATTCTTTATAATGTGGCTAACATCTGGAACAAATTTAAAATTATTAAATATTAGAGATTTACCTGCTGTAGATCTGTTAGTAGGTTTCTCAAAGTCCTTCGGGTCATACGTGCCCCGGAATCATAACCTCCCCTTTTATTTTCTGCATAGAGCTGAAAAAGAGCTAGATACATAAGGGAGAAAAGATCTTTACATTAAATTCATGCAATGTGTCTTTGAAGAGTATGTGCTTTGAATTCTAAACAGTGTATTTGTGGGTATGAAGGGGGGAAAAAACGAAAATTTCTCTTCTTGATTCTTTGCTTTCTATTTTGAAGGCTTCTAAGCTAGATAATTTGATAACTGCTGAAAACGCAATTTGCATTTCAACCCCTTGCTAATCCAGCACATCCATGTTGAAGACCAGGAGGTGGGTAAACGGCAATGTGAGGAGCGTCCCAGCCTCCAGCAGTTCTCAACCTGTGGGTCGCGACCCCTGAAAATACATCCTGCATATCAGATATTTACAGGACGATTCATAACAGTAGCAAAATTACAGTTATGAAGTAGCAACGAAAATAATCTTATGGTTGGGGGTCACCGCAACAGGAGGAACTGTATGAAAGGGTCGCAGCATGAGGAAGGTTGAGAACCACTGCTAGAGGAATAATAGCCACTGGTGTCAATTATCCCTACACAAACGAATGCCCAGGGTAACCAAGTTATGAATAAGTAGAAAGCACAGATCAACATCTTGAAAAATTCCAAGTTGGGCTGAGTATATGCCCAACAGGAGCCACGTGGCCAGGATATAGGAGCAGGTGAGGAAAATAATGTGTTGGAGATTTGGAGGCCATTGAATTTCAGACACTCAAAACTCCTGTGGGTCTTACCTCTGTATTTTGTAAGAGGGCTGTCCCCTGAGAGGGCAATCAGGGCAGCGGCTGCAGGTGTAAGCTTGAGAAAGCCGGTTCCCGTGCTGCATGCAGGGCAACAAATCGCAGAGACAAGAATGGGAAAGGCAGGGTGATTCTTGGTGAAGTGGCTTATAAAAAATGTAACTATTAACGGACGTTTCTGACGTGGTGTTACAAGTTCAAATCTTTCATGGTCTGCTTTCTTATATTTAGAATTTGACAAGATTAATAATCGAATTAAAATATTTCATTATTCATTCATTCATTCATTCATTCATGTGCTCAGCTAATATTTGCTGGGTGCCTCCTCTCTGCTAAGCACTGTGCTAGGCACGGGTGATCCAGGACTTCTTCCTGTCTCCACAGAGCAGGTAGTTTCGCTTCCTTAGGCTTCACATATCTGGAAACCAAACAGCAGAGACAAGGGCCAAAGGCAGGCAAAAGGAGCAAACATTTATGTATATAAAAACCCACCAGGTCACAGGCCCTCGCTTAGAGCCTAATCATCCTTTGCCACTGGCTTGGCCCCTGTCACACCTACAAAACAATGTGTTAAAAGCAGGAAGAGTGTTAGGGGCAGGCACTGATATCAGAAATGGCAATCAAAGCTTAATGTTTAAGGAGACTGCAATCATGAAGAAGTAACTTGAGAACAGTTTATATGTCATTTGTGCAATTAAAAAATAAATAATAAACTAGAAAGGGAAACACTGTAAAAAATTTGCCAGATGGTTACCTGTGCTTGCCTCTGTGAGGTAGGCTTTTGGGTGATATTTCTTCTTTATTCTTTTCTGTTCTTTCCAAGTGTATTATATTCACTACAATTTTTTTTACTATGTTTTTATTGATTTTTAGAGAGGGAGGAAGGGAGAGGGATAGAGATAGAAACATGGATGAGAGAGAAACATCATCGATTGGCTGCATGCCCCCTGCTGGGGATGGAGCCCCTAACCCAGCCATGCGCATTGACTGGGAATCTAACGGGTGACCCATTGGTTCCTGGGTCAATGCTTAACCACTGAGTCACGCTGGCTGGGCTCACTATGAATTTTTAGAAGTTTATTCTGAAAGATGAGGCTTGCTGGGAAAAAACAGAAAGTTCTTTTCTTGATTCTCTGCTTTCTATTTTGAAGGCTTCCTAAACTAGACAATTGGATAACTACTGAAAACACTATTCGAATTTCAACCCTTTGATAATTCAGCATAAAGTAAACAGAATGAAGTGAGACAACGAATGGTAGGCTCCAGAGCCAGGGAGACACCCAGAGAAACACACATCCCCGCGCGCGCGCACACACACACACACACACACACGCACACACATGCATGCACCCCCCCCCCCCCACTGACTCCAGGGCATGCATACTCAAGCCTTTGGCATGGTCTAAACTGGTGTATAAGTGCAATGAACTGAATGTTCACGTCCCCTCCCCAATTTCATAGGTGGAAATCCTAATCCCCAATGTGCTGGAATTTGGAGGTGGGACTTTGAGAGATGATGAGACCACAAGGAGAGAGCCGTCATGAGGTGGATTAGTGCTCTTAGAAAAGAAATCTCCCAGCACCCCCCCGGACACTTTTGCGATGTGAGGGCACAGAGAGTAGATGGCTCTCTCTGAACCAGGAAGCAGGTCCCCACAGACACTGGCTGGCACATTTCAGGCATTACTCTTCTGACAGCCAATCTGACTGTGGAAAAGTGCATCTGTTAGTAAAGCACCTTTATAACATTATTTCCTGGACATCCCAGCCTCCAGAACGGTGAGACATAAATTGTTGTTTTAAGCCACCAGCCTATGGTATTTTTGTTGTATTATCCCAAACAGAGTAAGACAATAGGTTAGCCATCCATACACAGGTTATTCAAACTGGCTCCATTTAAGAAACAAAACAAAATTAATAATTGGTTACAAAGAAATATGCAAGGAAATAAACTCTAGGGACTCAAAAGAAAAGTGTACGTTTTCGCATGCATACGTGTACAATGGCCCTAGCAGAGGGTGCGCATCGTCTCTAGAGCAGAAACGAGTTTGTATGAGAGAAGGAAGGTAATGTGGATTTCTTCCCCTTTTTGCAATCCAAGGGTCACTTATGTTGGTGAAGCTGATAAACGTGTCTTCTTCGTTGCCCTCCTGAGGGAGTAATACAAGTGTGGGAAACAAAGACGCCATCTTATACATCAAACCGTAAGCAAACATTAGACAGCACCAAATAGCCGATGACCAGTGGCAACCAAACCCTGCCCTTGAGGTCAGGGTGTGCCCTCTGCACCCTCACCTGTCATACATGGCCATGAGGAGGCTCAGGGTGAGTTCCGCAGCCCCGGGGTGCACCTGCCCCGGCTTCTCCCTGGCTCTCTGGAACAGCTCCTGGAGGGCCTGGAAAAGATGCTGCACAGAGAGAGGGCTCTCTCTCGCTTCCCAGAAACTCGGACATAGTAGGACGTGCTGAATCTGGGAACTGCCAATCAAGTCCACTGTAGAAAGCAAATGGAGAGTTGAGTCTGATTTTCTGATGGGAACAAAAGTCTTCAAGTAAAGCAAATGTCACCTGGTGTTTAATTAAGACTTCTTTTTTATGGTAGGCATTTCCTCGAAAGAAAATTAGGTATGACCATTATTTGGATGCGTATCTCTTGTGCATAATTCAAGCATTACTCTCCTGATAGCCAATCTGACTGTGGAAAAGTGCATCTGTTAGTAAAGCACCATTATAACATTATTTCCTGTGTAACCTCTAGGATGGTACTTTATAGAATGAAGTTGGGGGAAGAAAAAGTCTCAAATTCGAAAAAAAAGAATTTCCAAGGAATTTAGGACCCTCTAGTGAAAGGTTGGGGAAAACATTACTGTATTCTTTAAGTTGATTAAGCAAATTAGCTTTTCATGTTCAAATATTGTTCTTTCTTTCTACAGCCTAGTTTCAGAATAATAGTGTGTCAAAATGCGATTGTCTTGATTAAAAACCCAGTGATATTTATATAAGAGCAGTTGATGAATTTAAATAATTTTATTTATTGATTGATTTTTGAGAGAGAGAGAGGCCACAGTTTGTTGTACCACTTATTCATGCATTCATTGGGATTGAACCCGAAACCTTGGCATATCCAGTTGACGTTCTAACCAGGTTATACTGGGCCAGTAGAGGTTATACTGGTCCAAGGCTGAGCAGTTTTGAATTTAATATCAGACTCTTTACGTTCCACCTTTGCCTCAGTAATATTTATTATTATTTTTTAAATATATTTTATTGATTTTTTACAGAGTGGAAGGGAGAGGGATAGAGAGTTAGAAACATCAATGAGAAAGAAACATCGATCAGCTGCCTCCTGCACACCCCCCACTGGGGATGTGCCCGCAACCAAGGTACATGCCCTTGACCAGAATCGAACCTGGGACCCTTGAGTCCACAGGCCAACGCTCTATCCACTGAGCCAAACCGGTTAGGGCAATATTTATTATTTTTTATCTTGTTTCCATTAGTGTTATTATCTGAGGAAGGCACTAAATAAAACCAAAGTTGCTTATAAAAAATAATGGGTTATTTCCTGTATACTTTTATCACCTCTTAAACATTTTACGAGGCAATGAATATAAGGATGAATGAAATAGAACTAACCCTATGGCTTCTTACAGATGGAGGGTGACAGACAAAATTAATAAACACCCAATTGTATCATCGGAGAGATGTGGATGTTGGTGGTACCAAGAGCTGCTGGCACTTAAACTGCCTCAGCCTGTGAAATGATAAAACCCTGTGCTTTTCTCTGCTTCATAAATCAATCTCGCAGATAAGAAATCTAGCAAGTATAATAAAATATTTTTATTTGTTCTCTGGTGCTGCTTTTAAGGGCAGAGTCTAAAGAAGTGAGGAGTAGGTTCCAGGATGTAACTTTAATAAAACCCTGGCTGCAGGCTGCCAAACCTTTTATCGTTACTCAATCGCAGAGCCTATCGCCTCGGCCCGGCGTGCTGCACACGGGACGAGAGCTCTGTATTACAGCAACACAGATAGCACCGGTGTCCATTAATCTCACCGCAAGATTTATGCAGCGATGCGCCCCAGGCCCTGCCGCCTGGAACTCATAGCATGCTTTATCGCTGCATATGGGGCTTTTTTGCTTTCAAATTTTCATCTGGATATCTTTCCTGGAGTAGAACTTTTCAACTACTAATTTTGTGTCTTATTAATATTTCCCATGAGTAGTGTTCATATTTACTGTTTCTGATGCCAGGGATAATAAGTAGTACAAAAAGGAACGTCCTCAAATTACATTCTTTGTATCCAGGCAGAAATGATGGAGGCTTATATAAACGTTTGCTGCTAACTTTCTTTAATGGGAGAAATTCTCTAAGAAAATAGCAGAATGTGCCCATTCTGTCTTTTATTAATCCCTGGAATAACAAATACTAGTTACAAGTGATTTTATTTGTCTACGGTAGTTTTCCTTCCTCCCTTCCTTCCTTCCTCCCTTCCTTCCTTCCTTCCTTCCTTCCTTCCTTCCTTCCTTCCTTCCTTCCTTCTTTCTTTCTTTCTTTCTTTCTTTCTTTCTTTCTTTCTTTCTTTCTTTCTTTCTTTCTTTCAGAATCCCTGCTTCAAAAGACCCTTATACGGAAAGGCAGTATGGAAAATAGAGAAATACACTTGTTCTGGTTGAGGAGACGGTTTCTGGGTTTTCCTGGGTTGTCTATTATTCCTTTCCCACCTTGCTAACCCTTTCGTGTCCTACATCATACCCGAGCACAAACTGTTGTGAAGCACAATTTGAAATTCGTTGGTCTATATCACTTATTAGGCAAAGAGCAAAATATAAAAAATGTTCAACCTTTAGGAAAAATTTTATATATATATATATATATATATATATATATATATATATAATCTCATAGCTTCTTTTAGGTCTGATATAATAATGTCATAAATCATTTCACATAAAGTGATTTTTAAAAATGTAATACAGAATTTATTAGAAATCAGTAAGTTTAGGTATGCTGAATGTCTATTGCTTTTCACAGCCAAGACCCAATTTATTTCATGTTGGAGAATTTTTACAGGATAAATTTTTTTAATGTATTTTATTGATTTCAAAGAGGAAGGAAGAGGGAGAGAGAAACATCAATGATGAGAGGGAATCATTGATTGGCTGCTTCCTGCATGCCCCCTCCTGGGGATGAGCACACAACTTGGCATGTGCCCTCACCAGAATCATACTGTGACCTCCTGGTTCATAGGTCAACGCTCAACTACTGAGCCACGCTGGCCAGGCCAGGATAAATGTTTCTACAATATTTACTTTATTTTGCTTAGATAACAGTATCGGAAAAGAAAACCATAGCATTCAATCAGATCTAAGTTTAACACAAAAGAGCAGTTCACAGGGAATTCTCAACATAGTTTTAAAATTTATGGCCCAGGAATTATTCACCTGAACCTACTTTTACACGTTCAGAGAGAGAAGTACAACTTGAAAATGAAAATCTTATGAGGTAGAAGAAATTTAAAAATGTTAAATTTAAATCTACAAGTACAGATTTCTAAACTAACCTATTTTGTAATTTTATTTTGTGTTAATATTGGTATCCTGAAAAGGAAACCAACATATTTTTTTTTTTTTGCAGAAACAAAATAGGAAAAAAAAATCTTCATCCAAAAATCATTTTCTATTTCAGTCAGTGAAGCTACCCTTTGGTTGAATACACATGGTGTCCCCTCCCCCTCCATCTTCTCTGTTACAAGTGGAGGAAATGCACAAATGCAACCTCTGGAGTCTGACCTCACTCACATAACTTTTGGTTTGCTTTCTGAATTTACCATAGCGCATCAGGATCCAATTATTTCCAGTGTTTCAGAGAGTTCTACTTACGTTGACACGTGGTTTGCACAGATCGTAATTTGAAGGCTGTTCTATAAATGGAATTCTCAATACTATTGAGAGCATCTGTAAAGAAAACATGAAATAACATGGATAAATGATCATCTCATTAGACAAATCCCACATCCTGGAAGGCAGCCCTAGGGGTCATGTAGCCCCACTTTAGTTTGCTCTCTTTCCCATCTAGGAACAAATATTAATGGTCTACAGAATCTTAGGTTGCAGGGAACCCTAGACTCACCCTCAGAGTCCACCAACAAGTGAGGATTCCCCCACAAATCTGCCCATGTTTTATAGGAGGAAACAGCCTTATAAACAAATAGAATAAAAATCTCTTTGTAGCCCAGCCGGTGTAGCTCAGTGGTTGAGTGTTGACCCATGAACCAGGAGGTCACAGTTTGATTCCCAGTCAAAGCACATGCCCAGGTTTGGGGCTCCATCCCCAATAGGGGGCATGTAGGAGGCAACCAATCAATGTGTCTTTCTCATTGATGTTTTATCTCTCTCTCTCTCTCCCTTCTTATCTCTCTAAAAGTCAATAAAAATATATTTTTAAAAACTCAATGTAGAATATAACCTCAATTTTCTTAATATGTTCTAGTCATATATACACATATGTATTTATGCATATATAAAAAGCAATTCAAATGCTATCCATCCAATCATTCATTTAACAAATATTTATTGAGCTCTTGTTATATGGCCCTGGCATGATTCCAAGCCCTTGAAAAATAGCAGTTAACAGATAAAAATCCCTGCCATGTGGAGCTTAATTCTTAGTGGCATTCACCAAATTGTTAATAGTGGATATCTCTGGGTGCTTGAATTCTTAGTGTTCATAGTTATTTTCTTTCTACTTGGTGCTATTACCTAAATTTTTGATAAAGACCTATATTATTTTTATAATTAGGAAAGAGAAATTTAAGAGAAAGAATGAGAAGTGAAAGCCAGTGAAACCAGGAGATAACAATAGTAAAAAGGCCGAGGAAGATGAGTTTCAGAAGGTAGAGACAAGCCAATAGTTCAGTATCTGGAAGCCACAAGGACATCAACTATGGGCTAAATATAGCCTGTTTTTTTTTTTATGATTAACTGAGTGGAGAGAATGCTTCAAGGTGCAATTACCGAGATCAGAGCTAGGTTTGGCAGAGATCTCTGTGTCCAGTCCTGACGGGGAGTCTCATGTCTTTAAGTGGACCCCAAAGCCAAAGACAAAAAGTATAGCAAGTGAGGGTCACAATGCCATGTCAGACCAGATGCTCTGACCACTTCAGACCAGATGTTCAGGATAAAAACCTTAGAACTTCTGTCTGTCTCACAGGGATGGCTTCCCAGACTTAGCTCACTGTCAGTTTCATGCCAAGCCACAGTGACTTGATTTTGGTTTGGAAAAGGATGCCTTGCCCTTGAATGTTGTGGAGTAAAGTTCTATCTGTTACACATTTGGGTATTGAGGACCAGGCACTTTGCTCCACCCTGGACTGGGTCAGACCCATCCTGGAGGCGTTGGAGCCTACCAATGCCTCTGCCTGAACATACATTGATTCAATAATCAATCTATGATTATGAGTCAAAGCACCCACTTCAGGTGAATGTGGGCTGTGCCTGAAAATGCCACCAATACAAGCAATCTTGTTTAAAAAGCTCCACTTTTTTTTTTCTTTTTTTGAATAGGTGCCCCTATATAAAACACTACAGTTCATTCTAAATCTTCTGTCATTTAATGTATCCTTATTTTTAAAACATACTTTCTTTTCAGATAAGAGTCCAAACGTAGAGCATAGGAGAAGTGAGAAACATCTCTGCTCTATGTCGGAAGTAAAACAAATTGAGAAGAGAGATAATAATAGTCTGGAAATACTTTACAAAAGTGCAATGCCTGATATTATTTTTCCCTCCTAGGAACTGGCCCATTCCTATGCTCTCAGATGTATTAAATGAATACAGAGAATCAGTAAACTAGGGATCTTGCCGGTTCCCAGATGCTATTCTTGGAGGAAAAGCAACTCTGTAGCTGCTCTACCATCTGGCCCCTCGCCCTCTGGTCAGGCTCTGTTCTGCAGCGTCATCTCATGAACTTATACAGCATAGCATGGCCGGCTGCGATACAGCAGCACGTGGAAAGCAATGCACAGCCCAGGCGCTTCACCACCAGCCCAGCTTCCTCAAGGCTCCCCACCCCCTCGTTGGTGGGAGGAAAAGATTGCTAGACATACCAGGCCCAAAGCTATGAACAAAGTACTTTTAGATGCTTACAGAAATAATACATGGTCTTGTTCATGGGAGCATTTTGACTGGGAAATGTGTTTTGCTTTAAATGATTCTTTTTTTTAATATTTGAAATTTTTATTGTACTAATATATATAATATAAAATTTGCTATTTTAACAATTTTTAAGTGTACAATTCAGTAGCATCAATCACATTCACAATGTTGTGCAACCATCATTCTTTTTTTAAAATCTTTATTGTTCAGATTATTACAGTTGTTCCTCTTTTTTTCCCCTATTGCTCCCCTTCACCCAGTTCCCACCCCACCCCATGTCCTTACCCCCCCATTGTCCTCATCCATAGGTGTAAGATTTTTGTCCAATCTCTTCCTGTACCCCCCACACCCTCTTCCCCCCGAGAATTGTCAGTCCACTCCCTTTCTATGCCCCTGATTCTATTATATTCACCAATTTATTCTGTTCATCAGATTTTTTTATTCACTTGATTTTTAGATTCACTTGTTGATAGATGTGTATTTGTTGACACTTTGTTGTTTATAATTTTTATCTTTACCTTTTTCTTCCTCTTCTTAGAGAATATCCTTCAGCATTTCATATAATACTGGTTTGGTGGTGATGAACTCCTTTAGCTTTTTTTTTTGTCTGTGAAGCTCTTTATCTGACCTTCAATTCTGAATGATAGCTTTGCTGGGTAGAGTAATCTTGGTTGTAGGTTCTTGCTATTCATCACTTGAATATTTCTTGCCACTCCCTTCTGGCCTGCATAGTTTCTGTTGAGAAATCAGCTGACAGTCGTATGGGTACTCCCTTATAGGTAACTGACTGTTTTTCTCTTGCTGCTTTTAAGATTCTCTCTTTGTCTTTTGCTCTTGGCATTTTAATTATGATGTGTCTTGGTGTGGTCCTCTTTAGATTCCTCTTGTTTGGGGTTCTCTGCACTTCCTGGACTTGTAAGTCTATTTCTTTCACCAGGTAGGGGAAGTTTTCTGTCAATATTTCTTCAAATATGTTTTCAATATCTTGCTCTCTCTCTTCTTCTGGCACCCCCATAATTTGGTTGTTGGTATGCTTGAAGTTGTCCCAGAGGCTCCTTACACTATCTTCATATTTTTGAATTCTTTTTTCTTTTTGCTTTTCAGGTTGGGTGTTTTTTACTTCTTCGTATTTCAAATCTTTGACTTGATCTTGGGATTCTCTTGTCTGCTGTTGGATCTCTGTATATTATCCTTTATTTTAGTCAGTGTATGCTTAATTTCTGATTGGTCCTTTTACATATCCTTGAGGGTCTCACTAAATTTCTTGGAGGTTTCTAGAAGGTTCTTGAGTAACCTTATAACCATGGTTTTGAATGCTATATCCAGTATTTTGCTTTCATCCATTTCTTTCATTTGTGACTTGTTTCTTTGTCTCCGCATTTTGTTTGCTTCCCTGTGTTTGTTTCTATGTACTGGATAGCTGCTAAGTCTCCTTGAGTTGATAAAGTGGCCTTGTGTGGTTGGTGTCCTATATGGCCCAGTGGCTCAGCCTCCCCAGTCACTGGAGGTGGATACTCTTGGTGCACCCCTTTGTGGGATGTTTGCACAGTCTTGTTGTGGTTAACCCTTAATTGCTGTTGGTATCACTGGGAGGAATTGACCTCCAGGCCATATGGCTGTGGTGACCAGCTATGTCTACACTGGAAGATCTGTTGCACAGGAGACACCCTTATGGGGCAGGACTTGCTTCAGTAGGTCTTTAGTGCTCACTGAGTCTGCCCCTTGAGTGTGTCTCTTATGGATGTGAAGAGTTGTAATCTGTTATCATCTCCAAGGAGGTGCAAGGTCAGCCACTGTCTGGGGCTGCCCAGCAGGAGCTAAAGAGACATCTTCAGATTTCTTCTTCTTTGTATGGGGTTTGGAAGTGCCCATACAAGGCCAAGATGTAAAGCAAGGCCACTGCTGCTGTCAGGTAGGGGGCCTTTTTTTGGAATCTCTGGGGCTCTCTGACCCAGCTGCAGTTTGTTTTAGGTGAAAGGACAGGCCATTCATATGCAAAAGCCGATGTACACAGCTTGGGTGGGGTTGTAAATTGGGTGGAGTGGGGTTTCTTGGAATCACCAGGGTGGAGCAAACAGCAACGGCTTCCCTGAATCAGAGAAGTCCCTGGTTCTCTGTGTCCTGCGCACCTGTTCAGGAACAATGATTGCTGGGAGCACCTCTAAGAGTAAGCTGCCCTCATGTTTATGTCCCAATGCCAGACAGTCCAGTTTCTTTCTGTATGTGTCTGGGTCCCCCAGAGTTTCGCCCATAACTGGAGTTCGGAGCAAGTGGGAGCTTGTATCTCCCTCCCAGTTTAAAGAACAGCACATCCAGGTGCCAGCACTTTCCATGCCTCTGCACCTCTTACCGGTCTCAGTGCGCCTTCTTCACCTCTCAAGTTGTGGAACTTCCACTCAGCCAGTTTTCCTGCAGTTCTGGGTGGTAGTTGTTCTGCTGTTTAGTTGTAATTTTGATGTGGTTGTGAGAGGCAGCAAATATAGGTGATTACCTATGCTGCCATCTTGGTTTCTCCCTGCTTTAAATGATTCTTAATTTTGTTTAGCCAAATCAATATGTGTCATTTTCTACAGATACTAAAAATATAATAAAATTGCTTTCAACTGTCCATCATCTACTTTGATGATCCAGAAATAGGTATTTTAGGTCAGTGGTTGTTAAAATGTGATCCCAGATGAGCAACATCAGTATCACCTGGGAATTTGTGGAAATGAATTCTTGGACCCCACCCTGGACCAACTGGGACACTAACTCTGTAGGTGAAGCCCAGCATTTCAACCAACCCTGCCGGTGATGCTGGCACACTAAATTTTAAAAACACATCTTTAGAGACAGAGAATTTGGCTTTGAATACATTATTTACTATTCTGTGTTAAGCTTATTTATATGAGGGTCTAAATTTGGGAAACCCAAAGATAATTTGAATTACTCAACTTGTTGTTTTAGATAAATAACTTGAGTTATTATAGAATTTTATATAGAACAAGTAAAGTTAACAATCTAAATTTTAGCTAGGGGCTGCAACTAGACCCACCAATAAAAATGTTCTAGACCAGTTTGGGCCTAAGCTGGCATTCAGATGTGTTAGAAGAAAAGGGAATTGGTCCCCCCACATTCGTTTATCAAATATTCACATAATGATATCTGTGAGATCTTTCTCCGAACCTTGGGCCCACATAGTATTGGGAACTTAACCCCTGACATGGAAATTTCTACAGTGGTATCATTTTAACAGTAAATTATGAGAATAATTTAAAAATAAGCCACTTCTTGTAATTAAAATGTAATTATATTGAGACCAAGTAATTTGTTAAATTATTTGTGTGCTTTGGAGACAATAGACCAAGTATTCTTAAATATGAATTTCTGTTTAGAAGAAACAGTCTTTTAAATCACGCAATAGTCTCTTTTTTCAGCCAGAAATTTGCCAAATGTCTACTCTGCTGCAACTCAGAAGTCTGAAAATACACCTGTGCCTAATTTTGTTTACAAACTATGCTCAGAAACTTGACAAAAATGCTCACCTTGATTGTCTGGGTCCATTTCAGGAGTTTCTTGGAAGGGTGGATGGCAAGAGGTTCCTCCTAACTGAAAATGAAGCAATATTTTAAGCAGAAGGTTTTGCAATGGAAGCATGAGGGTAGGGGAACAAACAGGCAACTAAAAGTCATTTCACCTGTGGAACAAGAATGTGAGGTGTTTAGGAAGACTCTATAGACTCTACAGCAGTGATGGCGAACCTTTTGAGCTCGGCGTGTCAGCATTTTGAAAAACCCTAACTTAACTCTGGTGCCGTGTCACATATAGAAATATTTTGATATTTGCAACCATAGTAAAACACTTATATTTTTGATATTTATTTTATGTATTTAAATACCATTTAACAAAGAAAAATCAACCAGAAAAATGAGTTCACATGTCACCTCTGACACATGTGTCATAGGTTCGCCATCACTGGTCTATAGTCTCCTGGGAGGGAAAAAATAGGACCATAGTGGTAGAAGCTTTTCATACAGGTCACACTTCTGGAACTTAGAGCGATAACTCAGAAACTGAGACCAGCTCCTGAAACTAATACCATGACTACTTAGAACTTTCGAGGCATTATAATTTCAAGAGTAAACTGGATCCTTACTTCAAGAAAAGGTAGTTTTACTTGAATTGTGAAGGACAAAATTAACAATTCTACATATTAAATTCCTGGCAAATATTATATTCATTTAAACACCTTATCACACAATTCTACTTGTAGAATTTAGTCAATATTTCATTTTAAAAAGAGTAATAAATTAGCTAGCTGCTGTTTCATGTTGTAACTATTGTTCAAACTCAATATATATACACAGATACGTATATATGTTTGCTTTGAACCAAAAAATGGGCTATGCTGTAAAAAAAAATTATACAATTCTTAAAGAAGATATTTCTTAACATGAGCAGTTGAAAACTGTTTTAAAAAGTTGCCTTATAATCAAATTTAAATAGTACTATCCCCCCTTCTAGGGAATGAATTAAGGGCAAATTATTGGACAGATAAATCGGATTTTACAAAGAGAGAAACTAAAGCAAAAACTGATAACATTTGTTCTTTAAAAATACCATAGCAATAGTGACTGTAGATTTGTCAAAACTAGGAAAGTTTCAAATACATTCAAGTAAAATTTGTTTGGAAAGTCATATTAAGTGGGATCAGGTAAGAACGCCTCTTGGTGCAGAAATGCTCCCCTGAGCTCTTCCTGAAGCCCCCAGGCAGGTGGAGAAGGACCCAGCCTCCTGTCCCGTCAACATTACGGTGGAGACACAATCTCCCTGTCTCCACCCCAGGCCCTTACCTTTTTCGTGTCCTTGAAGAAGCATCTTAGTCAAACATTCTGCATACATTACTCCGATGTGGCATTCCCAGTGAGAGAGGACGTCTTGCCCCGGTGGCCCAGCAATTGCATGCAAAACAGTGACATTGAATGTACACTGTGTTTAAGGGCTCACAGGCGTGCATTCATTAGTAATAAAGATCTTGAATAATTTAGTACCACTCCAACATCTCTGTTTCCGTATTAATTTCATGTGTAGGAGAGTCAAGGAAAACTTCTGGGTGCTATGGAGGGCAGCAGTTACCATAGGGCTTAGAAACAGAAAGAGGGGCTCTCCATCCCAGGGAGCAGGCTCCTTCCTGACCATCTACGTAAGAGTGACCTAGGACTGGAGTCTAATTTTTAAAAAACACATTTTTATTGATTTTAGAGAGGAAGGGAGAGGGGGAGACAAAGATAGAAACATCAATGGTGAGAGAGAATCATGGATCGGCTGCCTCCTGCACACCCCACACTGGAGATTGAGCCTGCAACCTGGGTTTGTGCCCTGTCTGGGAATTGAACCATGACCTCTGGGTTCATAGGTTGATGCTCAACCACTGAGCCATACCAGCTGGGCTGGAATCTAGTTTTATATGATTAATTTGATTAATTCTTTTACAAATACAGAGGTACTGTCACACATTTTAAGAAGGCACCAAATGTAATGCAAACTTTCCAAAGGATAATAATAATTTGTTACAAAGGTACATTTCCTCATAAGTTTTAAGTATAATCTAAAAATGTATTTTTTAAGAAGTTTGGATTGTGATTAAAAATAAACATGTTCTAATCCTAATGGAGTTATAAACAAAAACTTCTCACATGAACCAAATGTATTAGAACTTTATCACTAATGTCTTTAGGCTGCCAAGGAGGTAGGGAGTCAATTTTAATATGTGTTTCAAAAAAGTTAGAACTCAAAGCACAGGCATAATACTAATGAGTGGTACCTGGAGACCCAGAATGTCTGTGAGTCTTTGGTCCCAGTGGAGGCACTTAAAACAATAATGATAAATAGTACCTGGCAGGTGTGGCTCAGTGCTTGAACATCCACCTATGAAACAGGGCACATGCCCTGGTTGAGCCCTTGGTCCCTAGTAGGGGGTGTGCAGGAAGCAACTGATCAATGATTCTCTCTCATCATTGATGTTTCTCTCTCTCTCTCTCCCTCTCTCCCTCTCTCTTTTTCTCTCCCTTCCTCTCTGAAATCAATAAAAATATTAAAAAAATAATAATGATAAATGGTCACTAATCTACTCTAGAATGTCCCATAATAAAAATCTGCTTTGAAAAATGAGTATGATATCCTAGCATAGCTAATCCATTCTTTATTTGTGAAAAGTATTAGAATCACAGTATTGGTATCTTAAAAACGGAAAGGTGGGACACTAAAAAGATAAAAATATATTAGTAATGAGGCAAAACGAGGTCAAGTAGAGAGGGCAAAATAATTGATTGCCTTTCTCTATATAAATCTATTGATTTTCTGGGAGCAGGTAAGAGAATGTAGCAAGACAGCAAGGCTATCTCACATGAAATGTATATCTAAGCTAAGTGCTGCAGACTCAAAATTGAAATCATCCTTAATTTTTTTTTGTATTTCATTATAACTGCATCAAGATATATCAGAGGTACTGGCAGCAGAGGGAGGTTGGGATGCTTTTCTGAGTGCTGCCCTGTTGAGAGGTGAGCAGATTTCCGGCAAAGGCTCAAGAATCTTGATACTAAAAATGATAAAAATAGAGCAATTATAATAATACTAGAGGCCCGATGCATGAAATTCGTGCAAGAGTAGGCCTTCCTTCCCCCAGCTGCCCTCTGGCACCTGGGACCCAGGTTTCCCTGGCAGCCCTGGCTTCATCCAGAAGGTCATCTGGTCTAATTAGCATATTATGCTTTTATTATAGACTAGAGGCCTGGTGCACAAAAATTTGTGCACTCAGAAGGGGGGGTCCCTCTGCCCGGCCTATGCCCTTTTGCAGTCTGGGACCCCTCGGAGGATGTCCAACTGCTGGCTTAGGCCTGCTCCCTGGGGGATCGGGCCCAAGCTGGCAGTCAGACATCTCTCTGGCAGCTCAGCAGCCTTCGGGGGGTGTCCACTTGCCAGCAGGGAGCAGACCTAAGCTGCAGTTGGACATCCTTAGTGCTGCTGAGGAGGCAGGAGAGGCTCCCGCCACCACCACTGTGCTGGCAGCCATCAGCCTGGCTTGTGGCTGAGCAGAGCTCCCCCTGTGGGAGCACACTGACCACCAGGGGGCAGCTCCTGCATTGAGCATCTGCCCTCTGGTGGTCAGTGTGTGTCATAGTGACCAGTTATTCCCAGTCGTTCTGCTGTTAGGGTTAATTTGCATATTACCCTTTTATTATATAGACTAGAGGCCTGGTGCATGGATTGGGGCCAACTGGTTTGCCCTGAAGGGTGTCCTGGGTCAGGGTGGGGGTCCCGCTGGGGTGCCTGGCCAGCCTAGGTGAGGGGCTGATGGCTGTTTGCAGGCTGATCAAGCCCCCCAATGGGTCCCTCACCCCATGGGGGTTTGGCCAGCCTGGGTGAGGGGCTGATGGCTGTTTGCAGGCTGGCCACAGCCCCTTCAGGATAGGGGTCCCTGCTGGGGTGCCTGGCCAGCCTGGGTGAGGGGTTGAGGGCCGTTTTCAGGCTGCCCCAACCCCCTTCAGGGTGGGGGTCCCCACTGGGGTGCCTGGCCAGCCTGGGTGAAGGGCTGATGGCTGTTTTCAGACTGACCAAGCCCCCTGGCGACTGAAACTCCCAGCCTTTCCTTTTTTTTTTTTTATTCGCTCCAGCTCTGTGGCCATGGTGACTGGAAGCAGGTATCTGGGGTTCATTTACCTTCTATAATTGAAACTTTGTTGTCTTGAGAGGAGGCAGCAGCTGGCCAGGAAGCTTGGCTTCTTCCATCACTGGATCAACCAAGCCTCCTGCTTGTTCCAGCTCTGTGGCTGCCAGCTATCATCTTCGTTGGGTTAATTTGCATATAGTTGCTCTGATTGGCTGTTGGGCGTGGATTAAGGCATAGCAAAGGTACAGTCAATTTGCATGTTTGTCTTTTATTAGTGTAGTGTAGATGTTGTAGTAAAAGTTATGTAAATGTCTCTCTCTTTCTCTTTCTCAAAATATCTTACTGTACGGTACCCTGTATACAGCTTCTCACTAAAAGGAAGCCCTTTTAAGCTCCTCTGTGGCCAGTCCACATTGCCAGCATCACTATCTTGCACTTGGGGCCATTATGAAGTCAGATGAGGGTTACTTGAACACCGGCCATGGGACACCTGGACAGTAGATTCAATAAGTGAAAAGCTACTAAATGACAAAGGGGGATGTGGGGGTTGTGTATACAGAGTGGAGACTGAGGACAAAGGGTGATTCATGTCCCTGATGAGCTGGAGCAGGATGGTTTGAGATTTCATCATGCTACTCAGAACGGCATGCAATTTAAAACTTACAAACTGCTTTATTTCTGGAATTTTTCTTTTAATATTTTCAGACCACAGTTGACCACAGGTAACTGAAATGTTGGAAAGTGAAACCATGGTTAAGGGGAGGTGGGGGGCTACTGTTCTTTACTCTTGATATGATTCTGTGCTGTATATTAATCTAGGACAGATGTGTGGTCGTAGGTGTGGTGATTAAGATCAATTTGCTCTGTTCTCCTAGGGGAGGCTCTCCTAGAGCCTCCTGGTCACCCTACAGTGGTTCACAGATACATAGTTCATGTTCATGCTGGGAAGTACAGCCGGCTGGGGATGGGCTCGATGTTTCCCAGCACCCCTGAAGAGGAGAAACACTGCCTTCATCTCTCTCTTCCTAGATCCTTTGGGGGTCAAATGACCCTTTCACAGGGGTCGCCTCAGACCATCAGAAAACACATATATAATTACATATTGTTTTTGCGATTAATCACTATGCTTTAATTATGTTCAATTTGTAACAATGAACTTGGGGGTCACCACAACATGAGGAACTGTATTAAAGGGTCGTGACCTTAGGAAGGTTGAGAACCACTGTCCTAGATGCTCACCTATTGGAGAAGCAGCTGATGATCTGATTGGTCAGGGCTGGACCTCCACTGGGAAGAATGTTGCTCACCCAGCAGCAGAGCCACTGCCTTGAAAGGGGTTGTGTGCCCATGGCTGTAGTCTCTGCTCCAGCACTCCTGACGTGGGGAGCGGAGCAGGAAGCTCTGCTTGGATTTCACGGTCTGAGTCACACTTCCACCGAGCTCCATTTTAGCATGAAGAAGCCCTGCAGGTTGAGGGGCAACGAGCACATGCCCCGCTGTGTGTAGAGCACCTGGTGTCGTCCCACCCAGTTCTTGTTCCTGTGCTCACACTCCTTTGGTTGAGGTCCCCACCCGGAGAGGCAGGGGAAATAGGATTAGGGCACAAAACCCCAACCAAAGTCTCCAACACAGACAGACCTTAGGGTTTCTTCACAATAACAGCCAATGAAGTGCTGACTTTGAAAACAAGCAAATGTTAGTCATGGTTTGGAATCATGATAGTCAGAAGCAGCACTGAAGTTTCAGAAAGTCAGGTGTAGCTTAAGACCTTTTACAAACAACAGAGAAAGCTCAGACATCGGCAGTTTTTACAGGACTCCTGGGCTTTCAAAATGTCCCCATTGGCATTTGTAAAGGGTTCCATTAGCTTAAAAAATCCACGAGCATATTGGTTTGACTACTACTGCTTTAATTTTACTGTAATTTTTACTTAAACCATGCCATGCAATTATATTGTAAGAATATTATCCTTTTCTTTCAAAATCGAGGCCACATCTAGTGTCACAAAACAGAAACCTATTCAATCTAAGCTAAAGTCAAACTGTGATTTATTGTAAAGATCATTAAACCAAGCAAATCCAATGCACACCAGGCCTTACAGGGGTGGTGAATTGGCCAGCTCTGCAGGGCTCACAGGCAGAACTCAGTGGTCTTCTCTAGTTCACTACCATTACCATCACTCACACACCAACTTACTCATCCATTTTTCTTAGGTCCTTTTTTTTTTTAAGAGTAAGAAGAAATCTGATTGGTTCTCCTTGAAGAAGGTGTGTCTATCCTGGCCCAATCATTTGAGGCCAACACGACAAGAAAATCTGAGCAAATATGGCCTTCCAGGCCCATATTTTAGGTACCACCTGCAGGAGGAAGCAGGTTCTCTTGGAAGGATGTACAAGCAGGGACACAATGAGTGACACATTATTTTATTGTAGTTCAAAAAATAACAATGGACACCAAAGTATTTATGAGAAATTGATAATAACTATATGAGTGGGTACACAGAATAATTGAACTCTGACGTGTGTGTGTGTGTGTGTGCTATCACTGTTATTTAATTGTCTGGCATAATATTATCTAAGACTGAAGTAAATCTATTATTCTTTCCTAAGTACCGACATCATGGGTCTTCCTATGTTTATTACAATGCCAGTTACTTTTATAGTTGGTCTAATTTGATCTGTTACTGTTCCATAGATATGTTTTCAAAGTCTGTAAAAAGGAAAAAAAAAGGAAAAGATGTAACAATTTTAAAAATACATTAGTAACATTTGTTTTTATTAGCTTTTCTCTTGTTCCCCTTCCCTTCTGTTTTCTGGATTTCTGTATTCAATTTGATCCAACTGCTGAGGGAGGTGTGTGTGAGGGGGTTCCTATGAGGTTAAATTGAGTTGTAGGCCATCATTAGATATTTTCATATAAGAAAATTAAATTCTGGCCTTTTTGCTGACTTCAGTCTATTTCTATGTACAGTCTCTCTTGGCTCCTTTGCTTGTCAGTCTGAATTTTGTTTGCAGCTATACTGTCAATTCCATTTCCTCTCCTGGTCCTGCTTCCCCGCTGTTCACAAATTCTAATTCCCCAGTCAGCCCCACTCTGAGCCCATTGTACTCTTCATTCTCAGAATGGAAGGTGCAATAGATTTGTTCATTTCATTGGATATTCAAATAAAAGTCTGGAGGCATGAGTGAATATCCTGGCTGGTCAATCACAAAGAAATCAACATCAACTTGGTGTTCATAAAGTAGCAGGGCAGCTCAGTTATATACTTGGACAATCTGGACTCACAGATGCTTCTGTGTCCTTTTCCTTTCCATTCTGAGGGAAGGATTTGGTTGTCCTGGTCATAATCCTGGTCATAAAAGCAGGAAGCCATGCTGGTTGACTTCTAAAAGTCATGACTTGTAAAAGCAGGTTCTAGAAGTCAGCCATGCTGGTCCCTGGGCATATGTGATGGGGAGGGTTCAAAAAGAACCATATCACAGGGACAGGATCTCTTACACCCCGTTCCATTTCTAGTGTAAGAAGAGACGAGTGAATAGTTTGTCTACCACCTACCATTTGTGAGCTCTTGACTGAATGGGTTTTCCGAGTTGGTTTTAGGAGTCAGATCTAAATAATCCACTGTGGTAAATAGAGAATTGAAAGAAGAGAGTTTTAGTATTTAAAGCACATTGATTTTTTTTTTGCAATTATTCTCATTTTATCCTCTCTTGCTCCTTCTAGTCCAGTTCCTCTCTTTGGAGTGTGTGAGCTACTAGGTCACTTTTATATGGAGTTTCAACCCATGACAGTGGCTCATTCATGGCCCGTGGGGATGAGCAAGCAGGTGTCTGCCCCAGCAGCTCAGGGCAGCATCTTTCCGCCAAACTCCCTCGGTAGCCCTGGTCCTTACAGCAGAAACCCCTGGGCAATGGCTCAGTGTTTGCCAGCTCCCTCCCATACAGAAATCGGGGAAAGAAGTGGCAAAAACAAACAGTCTAGAGATTATTATTTTTTTTTTGAGATATGATTTGTATAGACAGAGTTAGCAAATATATAATCTTCTACATAATTTTAACTACATAAATATTAACAAGTATTTTGTAAACACAAATATTTACATAAAATTTACAAATATTTATATATATTTACAAATATGTACTTTGCATATGTATATGTGTATATTCATACACACACACACACACACACACACACACACACACACACGGAAGGGCAGAGAGAGATTCCTAGATTTTCCTGCTAAAGAGAATTCTAGCCCAACCTGCATGGCTCTGTGGTTGAGCGTTGACCTATGAACCAGGAGGTCAGGGTTTGATTCCCCGTCAGGGCACATGCTAGAGTTGCAGGCTCGATCCCCAGTGTGGGGCCTTCAGGAGGCAGCTGACTGGTGATTCTCTCTCATCATTGATGTTTCGATCTCACCCTCCCTCTCTGAAATCAGTAGAAAAATATTTTTTTAAAAAGAGAGGATTCTATCTTGACCTCTCCATCTCTTCCTCTCACACACCTTCTGAGGAGGATCCTGACTTGCCATGTCAGTGATTTGGGGCTTTGTAATGAAGAACAAAGAAGAAAAGGGAAAGGTAAGATGGGTGAACATGAGGGGTTGAAGCTGAGGTTGAGAGTATTTGGGGAGAGTCTGAGGTAAGTATGACCTGGAAGCAGCTTCAGTTTGTTTGTTTTTAAATTGTTGACATTTTTATCCCTCTTACAAAGTGTTTTCGGAGTATAAAAAGAGAAACGGAGTTATTTACAAATGACTTTGGTTGCTGGACTATGTTCTCTGACCACAATATCAGACTCTCAAAATGAGCAACATGAGCCAGGACTCAGGTACAGAGATTGCGTCTAACTAGATTGACTTACCATCCGGCATAACTTGATCTTTCCCTTCCTCGTGTGTTAGATCAGGAAGGTCATTTTTATATTCTGAAACCAAATCTAGTAAAAAACATACTGGGTTTAGAATATAACTAACAACCTGTGTGCTGTTTTAACGCAGTGTTTTCAGACTTGGTTGAACATGACTTACAGTAAAAAATGCATTTTACATTACAGTCCCATACATGCACTTATGCACATACAATGAAATGAAAAGTTACAATATTTACCCTTTTCCAAACTTCTTACCTTTTTCTCATCTTTTCTACTCATCCTTTTCTTTTTATTTAATTCTAGTTCATTGGAAAAAATTCTGGTCTCCTTATCCTTTTATTATCAATTTTATTCTAGTTCAAGAAAAAATGCTAGTTATTAAATTGATTCTCATGACCCACTAAATATTTTCACAACCCACCTAACCCACAATATGGGAAGTATTATGTTATATTTTATTCTAATGCTCCTTCAACAAATAGCCCCCAAACCAACCTGAAATCAGCCCCACTATCTCCACTTTATCACCACTCAAGTTCTTTAGTCTGTATAACATTATCATTTATTAGAGGGTCTAAGAACTTAAAATCCTCTAGAAGGCCCATGATCAAGCAGGTTCGACCTCTAAGCTTGACCCCGTCAATTGTATGCTTTGTCCCGTCACCCACAAACCATATTGCTGAGCTCCCAACCATGTATTCAACCAAATAGCGGATGCCCCTTACCTACCGTTCCCAGCTCTACTCATCCTTTCTGGATCCTCTGCTCTTGCTCAGCTACCCTATGTACTGTCTTCTGAATACAGTTTTATACTATCTCAAGTTCATATTTCATGCCTTGATCACTGAAATGCCTCCTTTGCCCATCTTTTTCCCTCTGGTGGGGATACATCCTCTTTCCTAGGCAACCCTCCACTTGCACACCTCCTTTGTACTAAATTACATGAGTAATTCCTACTCATTCTTCTACACTCAGAGCTCCCATTGTCTCTCTTCCTAAAAACCTTTCATAACACTCCCAGTCTATGTCAGGAGATCCTCTGTGGGGCCCCATTATACACTGGGCCTCTATCATAACACTTCTCAATAAGGTAGTTTTGCTATTTCCCATGCTAGATGGCGAACACTTTAAGGTCAAGAACAATGCTTGATTTATGTTTATGAGCCTAGCACCTAACACAGTTTGTGTGTGTGTGTGTGTGTGTGTGTTAACATGAAATATTCCTGTTCAACAACATTTCAAGGGTATAGTAAGTTAACTGCACACACATTGTTGTATAGTAGATCACTAGAATTTTTTCATCTTGTGTGAATGAACTACACAGTGTCTGAACAAGTGCCCATTTGACTATCTTTAGTTATCTTAGATACAAGATATTATTTCAAGATATTATTTCAACTAGATTTCAAGATATTATTAAATTTTCTCCATACAGTATAAGAATCTTTCCTCTCCTTTCTAGATTACTTATCATATATATTTTTTTTTCTTTTCTTTTGGCCTGCTTTAGTTTTATCGAGCTATTTAATTCGTTGTGTATCTTGGCATTTACCTTTTCATATTCTCATGGCTCCTTTCCCCCAGATGTGCTTGTGTGGCCATAACTCCCTTACTGTGTCCCTCAGCATCTTTCACAGTGACCAGCACATAGAAGGTGCTCAATGAATACCTGGTAATTTCCTTCAAAGATTTTAACAGATTTTAAATATGATCTTATATTTGAGTATAAGATGAGGGTGATGTAGGACTCAACTCCCATTATACAGCTAACAGGTAATCAAATGCCTTTGAAATGTAGTGTCAAGTCTCGGATGAAAAGGGCATTTATTTTTTCCAATTCATATACCTACCATCTGCGTATTCCTGATTTTCCTCACTGTCATCTGTGGTAATTAAGGCAGCCCTTTCATGTTCTAAGAGTCAGAGAATTAAGTATTAACTGAAAAGACTAAACAATTCTCACACATGAATCATCTCACTGATATGTAAATAAGCAGAAATGCCCTAACTCACAAAGTTCTGATTATTTTCAATGCCCCATCTTGGAATCTCTGGAACCGTGTTTTGGGCAAGGTCCAATGGTGACAGAGTCAAGATCAATCAACTCCATATACACCTTGGCCTTTATTAATACAAATTCAGCATATTATCAGGTCATTTTCTTTCAGAAAATTCACTATAATTCAGGTGTTGTGGGAAATTTAGGACTATCAGTCAATGGAGTCAAATTTAGAATGACTGCTCCATAGACATTGTCATGAAAGGAATTTGTAGTTTTAGAGGTCTGTCAAATGCAGGAAAGCCAACGGCTCCTCAGACTTTCGTGCCTGCACCCTCGGCTTCTGTGCTGCCTCTGAGCTTCATTTGGTTTGGCCACTCCTGGAGACTTGACTTCCCCAAACCCACCCTCTGCTGTAACCTCTTTTCTTTGCAGGCCCCCTGTCTTTACTCTCACTTCCGGTACTTTGACCTTTAACCTCACTAAACTCTCTCTCCTCTGGATGATCTGAACCAAGGGCAATCCTGTTCCCAGCCAGGTTTGTTTTTTTGTTGTTGTTGTTTGTTTTTACCGGTTAATCCATTCTGAGAAGCAGCAACTGTTTTAATTGGTTGAAATCTATACCATACTTGTTAAATATTTTCAATATCACTGCTGCCTGCAGCTTTTAATTTAATTTATATTTATTACTTCCTTCTTTATCTAATCTAGACCCCTATAGATCATTTCATTGCTTTCTTGCAATTATTCTCAACTTTGATTCACCTCCTTCCTTCCTAAATGGTAAGTTACATAACAAAACTACTCATTTTCCATTCTCATGATCAATGCCAATTACCAAATTACCTGAGCATCCATTTAGGGTGCTAGAAAACAAGATAAATATGAGAAAAAAATAGAAAAATAAAAACTTTTGGGAAATAACTTGCTATTCCAAATAAGGTCATCATGAAAATGTTCAGAATTTTATTGGAATGAGTATATTGGAATATATACTATATTGGAATGCAGTATAGTGTTATTTTTATTCTAATTGCAGGGGTGGCAGTACACTACCATATTTCAAGACTTACTACAATCATGCATCTAGGTTCCCACTTCAGCTAACTGACCACCTTTGCGAATCACACAATCATACATTGAGAGAATAAAGTTGTTGTTTTAAGCCAATAATTTATTGTAATTTGCAATGGCAGCCTGAGGAAACTAATACATGGGGCATATACAAAAGTTATATGGTCATAGTGTTTTTAAAATATGATTTCTTTAGCATTCTTATGAGATGTTTAATTTCAAAGGACATAGTAAACATGGCAGTTTATTTTGTCAATAATTGAGTTTAAAGGTGATAATATAAGGATTTTATTTATCTATATTAAATAGTGATTCAGTTTTAACAAATATTTTAACACTCTTTTATTGTCCCAATAGGACATCACATCTGAAAGATTACCTGGTTGATATGGCTGAAAATATAACAAATCTCCAAGTGCAACAAGTTTCTCCTGTTGAAAAATTTTACAATGAGAGAATTAAATGACCAGTATAATTAATCATTATTTAATAAAAAAACACTTTGATTCTTGATTTTTTAAATAACCAAGTATTTTTAACATACCAGAAATTATGTAACCAAATGAGTAGTGTTGGTCTGCTGACTTTTTTCAAACTTGTGTTGGTTCCTTATTGTTTTTCAAAATAAGATTCAAATTGAACCCAAAGAAAACAAATGTATGCCTTGGCCTCAGAGAATTGGTTTAAGATCATTATCAAAGTCAGTTGCCTTGTATCTACTCTGACCTTACCTGCATCAGATCACTTGTCATTCTGGCCATTGTTTGTTCACTTATTTCGATATCTTTGAGATCTGTGAGAACCACCCAAGTTCCATTCTCAAATTTCACAGGCATAGAAAAGACGATCCCTTCAGGAATGCCAAACTGGCCTGCGGTGAGCAAACACAAAGCAAAGCAAAAACATTCAGAAAAATAAGTCTTGCCAATAAGTATTGTGGAGCGGACATTATACATTGGTTTTAATGATAATGGTGGAGCTAAACCTCTGGTCATTCCTCCCCAGGGCGAGGTGAAACTCTCTAGGATTATTGATTGGGCACCTGTCCAGGTTCTGGCTGTTCCCCCTTCAGTCTCTCTCTTGGAAGGGAGCACCCCTGTTCCTTCTTCTTTATCCCTCTGTGCTGGGGTCAGACATCCTGCCTCTGCCTGGAGGGCTGATGCAGCCTTTCTCCTCCACCTGGTATGGGTTCCTTTTGTCTACTTCCCAAGGCTTTACCTTGTGCCCCTCGGTAGCCCAGCAGCCCCAGGCCTTGTCCAATCTGGTCTCCTGCTCTTCCAGGGGACTATGGCAGTCATGTAGTTCAGGCATGAGGACTAGGAAGGGAACAAGAGGGAGCAGGAATGTTGCTGATTTCCTCTGAGCTCCTGGTTCCCAGTCTGGATGTGCTCCAGACAAAAAGATTGACAATACTTGTTACTAAGTGAGCAACATTCAAATAAAATTACCCCGCCTCTTCTGCGCCTTGGTCAAATAAGAAAATTATGCTTGCCAATCTAGTCATCAAAAATATTGCCACAGGGGCAAAATAAATGCAGATAGTCAAGAAACTAGGATCTAAAAAAACTTCCTCAGTGGGTGTCCTGGGTTCTCTGTTCATTCTATTTGTTTTCCCTGTAAAGGGATAGCTTTATGGGTGGGCAACATATGAGGGTTTACCTATATAGTTTCAGGGAGCAACACCACAAGCTCCTTTTCCCCAATATTGCATTGTTTATTGATGAATTCCTATAGCGATTAATTAAAGTGTCTGCAAATAAAGGTAAAATTTAAAATACCGATCTCACTAAGAAGGTAATATACTGATTTGAATTCACACAAAGGGGATGTTCATACATTCGTAACTGCAATTGAACAAGATTCATCCACCCATGAAGGAGACTCAAGCAAAGCTCTGTTTGCAGGGGGTACACACTCTAATGGAGGGAACATATGAATCTAACCACACCCTGGATAAAGGCGGGATGTAATATGCTTCCTGATGGAGGAACACAATGCTATGTGAATACAAAAGACAGAGATTACTCTGACTTGGGGGCTTTGGGGAAGATTTCCTTGAACTACACAGTAATCACAGGAAGAATGGGGAGGATGGTGGTTCCACTAATAACAGTCAAGAAAGACAAGGAACACAATTATGAAATTGTGAAAACCTAGACAGCTTAATGATCATGTTAAGAGATAATAGGTGGGACACAGAAGTGGGAGTACGAGGTATACATGGAGGTTTTTCAATATTACAAGATATGAAAGACCCAGGCTTACCTTCACTCAATACTCCTAAGGACACGATTTCCCCATACGGTGAGCCATGGTACCAGTATTTCAATGTAGTGGCTATACTGTGTGCAGCTAACATGCCTCCAAATTGTTTTCCTGTGGCAGTCAAATCTTTAAGAGTTGTCACAAATTCTCTGTTTATCCACTCACTATATGAAAAAGAAAGAAACAATTTTTCAATGAAGGGAGAAGTGGAAATAAAAAAGACTGCTCCCTACGTCAATGAATCTGAGTAAAAAAAAAAAATCATCTCTACAAAAGAGAGATACAACTTCCTTTGTCCTTTCTTAAGGATCCTCCATCCCATAAAAAATCCATTGAAAAGTAATGAGATAGAGCAGAAAGGAATCCCAAAGTTTCAAAAGAAACACCTGATAATACAAATATGAAACACAGAAAAGAGGTCAAAGGCTGCAAGAACAGTTACTTTCATGACGAAGACTTTATCCTGTGTAGATACTATCTTGGAATGGGTGGTATTCATTTTATAAAATGTTGAATTATTCACACTGAGAACTAGAGAGATAACTTTGGCTTTATAATCTGAGGTCTCAAGGCGGGGAATAGTCCAGCTGGACTAGAGCAAGCACTAAATGGCTGCCCTTGCAAAGCCATCGCGCTGCAGTTCCATTAGACACTGCCCCTACCCAGGCAACAAATGCAGAGGAACCTGCTCCGAGAGTATGATTTCTAGGGTCCGAGGAAGGGAAGAAGGGGAAGGAGGGCCATTGGAAAGGAAAGTGCTGCCAAGTGTTGCAAAATGCTTCAAAGGCTCTTCTCCCCCTTTCTCTCCTCTGCCTGAGCACAAGGATAGGGTTGACTGTGGTGGGCACAGTTTGAAGGGCTTTACCTGTAATATTAACCCATGTAATCTTCCCAATGACCCTGCAAGGCCCTTACTGTATTACCACTTTCACTCTGTAGATGAAGACCCTGAGGAATAGAGAGGTTAAGTAACTTCTCTAAAGTCACACAGCTCATAATTGGCTGCGTGAGAATTTCAGCTCAGTTGTCTTGGGCCTAGGTGTGAAGGAAAACCCCTATTCTGTAAAAATACTGTTTGGAATTCTCTGCTATTCTTTGGACAGCCTCTTATTCTGAAAAAGTAACTTTGCTTTCTAGCCTGCTTGAATAGTGGGGGAGATAAACTTAGCTATCTGACCTTGTAGGCCAGAGACTAGATACACCCAATGCCATGCCAGATGCATTTTTTAATTGGATAGAACTGTATAGTTTTCAAGGCTGCCGCCAGCAAGCACACAAAGGGTTGGCTCTTCTACAAAAAGGGAAGTTCTGCTTGTAGCTGTGCTTAGATTTGGATTCATTTCCCTGAGCCCGCCGCGGTGAATAAAGTGTAACTCCAAACTCTCAGAGTGTTGTTTGGTTCTGGTCCGGTTTTTTCTGTAACATAGGGACTGCGCTCCTCACTGCTTCTGTGCTCTGCCTCTCTGGGACAGCACACCCAGCAGGGCCTGGGCTTGCTCACCATCTTGATCCCTTATTCTTGAAACTGGCCGACTAATTTCAACCTGGATATACACCTCTGCCTTTATAGTAAATGAGACTCACATTACATACCTTGCTTTAGAGATAACTTTAATGGGATATGTGAGCCACTTTAAGGATAATCTGAAATGTAAAAATTTATAATTTCAAAACTAAATAAATTAGGGGTGGGAATTGACTAGTTGAAATCTTATGGAACTTTCTATGTCTCTTCAATAGAGAGCGTAAACAAAGATGAGTGTGAACAGTCAAGTTATTTTTGCCCAAAGATTTCCAAGATGGTTTAAAAGATTACAACAACTATTAAACATTTATTCAACACTGTTCGGATACGCCATTTAAAAATAGACAGTACCTATCAAAAACCAAGCTTAACACAGGGCGAGAAAAGTGAGGAGGTCCCCAAACAGCACTCTCATATTTGTAAATCTTGGCTTTTCTCAGATCAACGTAGCAATTTCCACTAATATTACCCCAAATTATCACATCTTTGATGTCTGTGAAGAAAAGAAATAAAAATTAACCTAATAATGAACTTCAGTATACAAAATTGCCTGAAGCCTATTTTTTCTTTGTGCTTGTTTTAGGATTGGACCTTTTGCTATAAAATAGATCAAAGTTTATGCTGCCTAAAATGGTGCAAATCAAGTGGCTCAAGCATCTCCTTAGTCAGGGTTTGGCAAGCCTTACTCATGCTCTATGAAAGGTGTGGGCATACAACTGAAATCCAGGAATCCTGGCATGCTCCATGAAGATACTGCTGCTGAAAACTGTACCACTTGCCTTGGTCCTGACTTCAATAACCTGCTTACCTTAGAGAACTGTTTTAAAATTATTTTTTAAAACATTGATGACCTTTTTAACTGTTGTCACGGGGAAAAAATGGAATATTAGGTTTCAAAGTATTACTTGCAAAGTGTAAACCTCATTATAGAACGATGGACAAGGTCAGGTGGTCACGAAAGCCAGTTAAAAAAACATGTTTGCACAGTGGTCAGATCAAACACTAAGAAATTCTTTGTATGGGCTTCGCACTTTCTACCCTAGACTCCTGAAGGTTTCCTAGAGGGTACGGGCTTCTTCCCAGCTGCTTTGAAATCATGCTCGCTTAGAAACACAAGCAGAGACAGGAGTTCACTCACATGAGGGGGATGTTTTCATCTTCCTGGCCAGCTCTGCTCTGGCCTGCCCTTCCACCCCCAGTGCCACGGCGACAATATTGTGCGCGATGCTCGGGGCGTATCTCATGAGCAACAACGTTTTCAGGTTGACAAAGGTTTTTCCTCCCACGATGACTCGGACCGAGTCGCGAGCGTTCTTCTCGATCAGGTAGCCGTAGAGCCTGCACAGAGGCACCCTGCTCCGGAGGCATTCCTCGATCGTGTACACCTCCTTGGTCCTGGGGTCGTCCAGGATGATGACCACGTGGGCCTGGCGGAAGGCGTCCTCCACTCTGGTGCAGACGGAGACGCTGTGCAGCACCGGGGACACCAGGTCCTGCATTTCCAGGGCGAGGTTCTGGAGGGTTTTTTCCGCCTGCTTGTTGTCAAACAGAGCTATGCTAATTTCTGTGTGCATTCCGAACACCTCCCCGCTGGTCAGGATGGGGATGAGGCTGTAGCAGGCAGGGGCAGACGCACTAACAGTGCAAAGCAGGATTAGCAATGGTTAAAGCTTTTGTCCCTTTTAAGCTTTTATTCTTTAAAAAAATATATATCCTCTCTAATAAAAGAGAAACATGGTAATTAGCCGTACATCCGCTACACTTCCCATTGGCTAATCAGGGCGATATGCAAATTAACTGCCAGCCAAGATGGTGGCTGGCAGCCAGGCAGCTTGAAGCGAACATGAGGCTTGCTTGCTTCAGTGACGGAGGAAACCAACGTTCCCCGCCTGCCTTGCCGGCCTCTGAGCTTGCAGTTTGAAACATTGTTACAAATATAGAAGCTAAACAAAACCCCAGAAACCTGCTTTCAGCCAGCAGGGATCTCAGAGCTGGAGTTGATACAATGTTTCAATTATAGAACCCAAACAAACCAGATACCTGCTTTCAGCAGCAGAGGCCTCAGAGCTGGAGCCAGAGCTAAAGCTGGCCCAGAATAATAAAAAAAAAAGAATAAAAGGAGCGGTTGGGAGCTTCAGTCACCCACAGCCTGAAAACAGCCCTCAGCCCCTCACCCAGACTGGCCAGGCACCCCAGTGGGGACCGCCACCCTGAAGGGTGTGTGACCAGCTGCAAACAGCCATCATCCCTTCACCCAGGCTGGCCAGGCACCCCAGTGGGGACCCCCACCCTGATCCAGGACACCCTTCAGGGCAAACCACCCGGCCCCCACCCATGCACCAGGCCTCTATTCTATATAGTAAAAGGGTAATATGCCTCCCAGCACCAGGATCAGTGGAGCCGCGAGGCCTCCCAGCACCGGGATCAGCGTGACAGGGGGCAGCGCCCAAACCCCCTGATCGCCCTGCAGCTCTGTGTGTGACAGGGGGTGGGACCACAACCTCCCTATCCTCCCTGCACTGTTTGTGACAGGGGAAGGCACCCCAACCCCCTGATCAGCCCTGCTCTGTGCCTGATAGGGGGGAGCTCCCCAACCCCCTGATCGCCCTGCAGCTCTGTGTGTGACAGGCTGCGGCGCCCCAAATCCTGATCAGCCCTGCTCTGTGTGTGACAGGGTGCAGCGACCCAACCCCCCCAATCCCCCCTCCCCCCCCCCCCACACACACACGGGCTCTGCTCTGTGTGTGATGGAGTAGAGCCATAACCTCCCCATCGGCCCTGCCCTGAGTGTGACAGTGGCGGCACCCCAACCCCCTGATCGGCCCTGCTCTGTGGGTGATAGAGGGCAGTGCCCCAACCCCCTGATCCGCCCTGCTCTGTGTGTGATGGGGGCGGTGCCCCAACTCCCCTATCGGTCCTACTCTGTGAGTGATAGGGTGGAACTCCTCAACCCCCTGATCGACCCTGCTCTGTGTGTGACAGGGGGGAGCTCCCCAACCCCCTGATGGGCCCTGCTCTTTGCGTGACAGGGTACGGAGCCCCAACCCCCCTGATGGGCCCTGCTCTGTGAGTGACAGGGGGCAGCGCCCCAACCCCCTGATTGGCCCTGCTCTGTGCGTGACAGGGGGTGGTGCCACAACCTCCCCATTGACCCTGCCTTGAGTGTGACTGAGGGTGGCATCACAACCTCCCGATCCGCACTGCTCTGTGCATGACAGGGGGTGGCGCCCCAACGCCCCAATCGGCCCTGCTCTGAGCCTGACCAGGGGCTGCACCTAGGGATTGGGCCTGCCCTCTGCCACCCAGGAGCAAGCCTAAGCCAGCTGGTCGTTTTCTCCCAAGGGGTCCTGGACTGCGAGAGGGCACAGGCAGGGCTGAGGGACCCCCCCCCCCCCGAGTGCACAAATTTTTGTGCACCGGGCCTCTAGTATATATATATATAGAGAGAGAGAGAAGCCTGGTGCATGAAATTCGTGCACTGGGTGGGGGGGGGGGCGGTGAAGGGGAGGATCCCTCAGCCCAGCCTGCACCCTAAGTCTGGGAGCCCTTGGGGGATGTCTGACTGACAGCTTAGGCCCGCTGGTAGTCGGACATCCTTAGCACTATGGCAGCCCTGAGCCCAGCTTCTGGCTGAGCAGCACTCCCGCTGTGGGAGCACACTGACCACCAGGGGGCAGCTCCTGTGTTGAGTGTCTGCCCCCTGGTGGTCAGTGTGCATCATAGCGACCAGTCATCCTGCCATTCGGTTGATTTGCATATTAGCCTTTTATTATATAGGATTTGTATTGATTTCAGAGAGGGAAGGGAGAGAGAAATAGAAACACACACACACACACACACACACACACACCCCTCAAACTTGACATTCAGATCTTCTATCACAGAGTTAATCCCACATCCTCCTCCTTCCAAATATAAACAGCCAACCTTGCGAATCCTGGGCTTTGACTGTCCCACCTGGTGATCCAGACCTGCAAGGGGTCAATGAGGTCTTTCAGGGAGTCTTTCTCCAGCTCCTTTTGTATATGAGCCTCCAGGTTCTCCTGAGCAATTGCCTTCATCAGCTCAGTTGTCATGCTAGAGGTGACATCGTAGTAAAGCTAAACATGGCAAAAGAAAAAGTCAGCCCTTGAGAGAAGACAATTAGTGGATAATGGCTCTAATGGAAAGATCTTGTGTAAAGCCAGAAGGGAGTAAAAAGAGAGTTGAGAGAAGACTTTAGAAAGCAAGATGCTGGAAAAATGAAACAATGTGAGAGATTGGTAATGTTTTAAACAGATAAATCAACTTAACTTACATACCTGGGCATGCTCCAGGAACTCATTATACCCTCCCAGAAGCAAGCCCTTGCCGCCGCGATCCAGCAGCTCCCTCCAGATGATGGGGGAACTTTTGTGGCTCCATTTATTCTTTTCACACACATCTCTCAGCCACTCCTAGTGAATGATATTCCAAGTGCAGTCACACATTAAATAGACCTCAGAATTCAATACTTTAGAATTCAAACACTAAAATACTGGCGCTTTTTTTTTTTTTTTGCCATTACTGAATATACATAAAATTTAGATAGCATAAAATTTACATTAGTTCAAATGTAAATATAAAAAATAGTGATGAGTTAAATAACAAATTAAGTGAATAAGAAAGAATATTTTTCAAATCCACTGACAAAATAAAGGCATAGGAAGTTGCTCTTCTCTGAGGATACCTGGGATGTTTATGTTAAAGATAAGCCAAGTGTTCCAACTCAACTGATTTAAAAAAAGTTTAACTGATTTACCCCTTATTCTTCTATCTGAGATATTTCCAGTCATAGGGAATTTCCAACATAATATAAATTTGATATTGCTTTCCACATCTGTGGGTATAGTGTATATTGCTCAGATTAAATTAATGAGCTAAAAGTTACTTGGGGATTTCTGATAATATTTATTAGAAAAACCTTAAATCATTATTTGGTTTGTGTATATCAGGTCTTCCAATGACAAGAGCTGAGTAGAGATAGACAACAACATTCTTATGGGTAAAGTACCTAAGAGCATTCTTGTCTTTGGAGGCGTGTGCATTGATGCTACCTTAACACATAAAATCTTAGAAACAAATTTCCCTTCTGATGTTGAAATCTCTCTGCTTTTATCCCACCTTAAAGCAAACAGTGCTGCTGTGAAGATTCTCCCAGGGCCCTCTATTTTACACCACAGCCTTCCCAATGAAGTGCTGAGTCTATGGAATAAGGGACTCTACCCAAAAGGACCTTCAGCAACCAGGGCATGTTGATATCCTGGCAAGAGATGAGAGAATATGTATGGAACTGGCCCCTGAGGATGCTGAATCAAGAGTGGGACATAAAGTTGGACAAGGGAGAATTTATCAATATTAATCACTCTTCTGCAATTCAAGAGTGTACACCCTGGCAAAGACCTTAGAAGAGAGTGATAATCATCCCAGAGTTGCTGGGATGATTCTCCTAAGATTGGGGAAGGTGATGATTACCAATGAAATGCCAGAACTGCCTTGGAAAACAATGGAAGGGATTAAAAGGCTTAGAAAAATGGTCATGCAGGAGTGGATATGCTACTGTAGAATTCTGGAAACCCGTTAGTCAACTGTGTACTCTAGAAGGCCCTTGGGGCACTACATTCACAAAGTGACAAGAAATGCGCTGATGAAAGGGTTCTCAGTATTGCTGGGAAGCCCCGGGCGGCTGTCCATTCTAGGCCAGGTCTTTAAAGGACATGCTGTTATAGAGCTGGACTCCAGGCCATTGGGATGATAGACTCTTGAAACAAGAGGCTAGGGAGCAGTACCTACCAGAGAGTATCTGTTGTGAAAGAAACAGTAGCCCTAGCCAGTTTTGCTCAGTGGATAGAGCATCGGCCTGCAGACTGAAGGGTTTGGGTTCAATTCTGGTAAAGGGCACAAGCCTGGGTTGCAGGCTGGACCCCCAATAAGGAGGGTGTGTGTAGGAGGCAGCCAATCAATGATTCTCTCTCGTCATTGATGTTTCTATCTCTCTCCATTCCCTTCCTCTCTGAAATATATTTATATATATATATATATATATATATATATATATATATATATATATATATGTATGTATGTATTTGGCTCGATGGAGCATTGGCCTGTGGACCAAAGGGACCCAGGTTCGATTCCAGTCAAGGGTACGTACCTGGATTGCAGGCTCCTCCCCAGCCCAGGCACTGGCTGGGGCTTGTGCAGGAGGCAACCAATCGATGTGTTTCTCTCACATTGATAATTCTCTCTGTCTTTCCTTCTCTCTTCCACTCTCTCTAAAAATCAATGGAAATATATCCTTGGGTGAGGATTAGCAAAAAGAAAGAATGAAGCGCTAAACAACCCAGCAGGAAGATAACTTAGGCAGCTGAAGGCACGTGGGCTCATGAAGAGGCAGAGATTATGCAATGACTCTAGAGATCAAGCTGCCACTCATCAGAGCTAATGCAACTATTGCTGCTACTAAATGTCCAATATGCGGCAACAGAGACCAATGCTGACTGACCCCGCAGAATGGCATTATTCCTCGAACTCACTAACCAGCCCCTTGGTGGGAAGTTGATTATAACTGGACCCCCTCCCACCCTGGACATGACAGTGATACATCTTGACTTGAATCAACATATATTTTGGGTAAAGAACTGTCTTTTCTGCCTATAGGGCTTTGCCCAGCACCCTGTTCAAGAGCTTTCACAATATTTAACCTGTCAAGATGGGACGACTTCAAACTAAGGGATCCACGTTAGTGTAAAGGGTGTGTGGGGTTGGGCACATAACCAAGGCATTCACTGGCCCTATCATGTAAAACACCACCTAGCAGCCTGACAGAGGGAAGGCACAGGCACCAGCTTGGGACTGATCCCTTGCAAGGATGGGGCACCACTTTCAGGAGTCAATAAATATCATAAATCGATATAGTGTTTTGCCCCAATAGTTAGAATGAATAAATCCAGGAACTAAGGGATGAAATGAAGAGTGACCCTGCTTACCATCACTTCCAGTCACTTGCCCTAGACTCTGTGGATCTGCAGGTTCTAAATCCCAGGGTAGGGGTTGCTTCTATCAGGAAGACTCCCATTGAACTTTAGGCTGTGGATGCCACTGGGTTGCTTTGAGTTTCTTTGCCAAAGAGACCAGCAGGCAAGGGAAGGAGTTACCATCCTGGAGGGAATAATTGGCCCTGATGATCAGAAACATGTAGGGCAGCTATCACTCAATGTGGGCAGAAGAGAATACTTGTTGTCTGGATGATTTACGGGGGCATCTTTGGTACCGTCTTGCTCAATTTTGACAACAAGTGGACAAGTGCACAGTCGCATCCTATAAAAGACATGGAGACTGGGGTGCACAGATACAGGTACAGGTCACCACACCTAACAAGCCACTTAGACCGCGGAGAGTAAGGGGACTCTAGAATGGACAATAGAGAAGAAAGGTGATGAGTGTTAGTTGCAGCCCTGAAATGATGGGTAGTGGAGACTATAGTCCATGTGACTATAGTCTTGTAAAGTTTTCCTAGGGAGAGAGGCCAACCAGAATCTTGGACAAACTGTTCCCAGATGGTGTGAACCTATTACACAGAGCACGCGGACCCAAAAGGCACAACGGGTGCACTGTGGCGGGTCCTGTCATTGCAGTCCCGATTGCCCCTTCACGACCCAGGCCCTCAGTCCCTCAGCCACCGGGAGTGCTGGCTGCCGACTGCTCAGTGCCCAGTCTGCTTCCAGGAACTGGCTTTAGCTGAAGGAAGTTCTCTTGCCTTAAGTTAAATGCCTTCCCTGGGCAGCCGGCATCCAGTGACTGTTAGCTGGGGGAGTACAAAAGCCTGGGCTTCTTTGCCTATTTTGGGGGTATCTCTGAAAGGCTAACCCAGCTTCAGAGTTCCCTGTATGACTGGCTGAGCCCTTTGTTGCAGCTGGATGGCAATTCAACTTCTTCCACTGCCCAATGCTGCTGCCCTCATTCCTTCCCAGGATGTTGTCCCCAAGAGCACCCCCCAATAAAGGAAATTCCTTCGCCTAAATCTTCATCTCAGTCTGTTTCTGGGGAAACCCAATCCCAAAGAAGGGTATTTCGATAAACAAGTACCTCATGCCATTAGAAATCAATATGAAGGTGAATGAAGAGTTAAGCAGTGCAATAAAAGTTACTTGGATTCTAGTTATTTGTTAGGGCCTCGTGCGTTCTAATTGGTATTAGGAAAAAAATAATGCTTTGAGGCTGGTAAGTGGGGATTTATTTTATTAGTAGTAAAATGTCAGTAGTACACAAACATTCATTGCTGGAAGCCTACCTGATATACTAGCTAATGTTAATCAAATTAGAAACATTTTTGTACATGTGTAAGTTTAATAAACTGCAAAGGCTTCTTACCTCCCAAACATCAGGATGTTGGGTAATTTTAAATACATGAAAATCAGGAAGATTCTTTTGTAAATAGTCTGCCAGGATTTCAGCTTTAGCATAATATGGGTCATCTGCTCTACCTAAAAGAGTTCAAATCAGCAATGCCTTCTTTTGTCATACAGAAATTATCATGCAGTTTTAAGTATATGCTATATAATTAATCATGTAGTTACATTTTGTAACACAGTTATAGTATAAATTGCCGCCACATAAACTTTTGATTTTTACTATATTGGTAAAAAGGTCAGAATCTTAAGTAATAAAACGTGGAAAGGAAAAAAAAGACTATTCAATATTCACTCTCCTCCAGTACTATGTTAGATCTCACTTCCTCTAAGAGGCTTACATGCTACTAATTAAACATGAACTAATAGCAATGAACTATTCATTAGTAGCTATGAAAAGCAAAGTGTGAAGTGAGGAGTAGTGGTAGAATCACATGTGGATTTGATGTATGTGGCAGCAGTACTGGGAGGAGGAGAAGCTGAGGAAGAGAGGAGAGTCTGGGATAACTTCTACTTTCTGGCTTGAGTAGATGATCCTTAGCTTAGCAGAGAGAAATCACAGGTGATAAGTTCATTGCTAAGTGCAGTTGGAGGGATCTGTAGCACATCTAAGTGGATGTGAGCAGCAGGCAGCTGCATGTGTAAGTCTGAAGTGCAACCTCTATGTAAGGGCTTAAGATGTAGCCATCAGCACCCAGGAAGTTAAAGCCACCAATGTGCATGGGATTGACTGTCTGATTGGCAGGGACCACATGCAAAAGTCTCTCTATAGCATGCTTCCCCATCTACCATAATTACCAGTTCTTTGACCTCATGGAGACTTCTAAGTCATCAATCCCTCTCAACCTCCCCCTATCTATTAGCCTCTCTGTCTTGTTCAAATCCATCGTTCATGAATCCAAACCACTCTCTGGCTAATTTGCCCCACTGTGCTCTGGCAAATACACCTGATAAAAGCCCATCACTCTGGATGAACCAAATTACCTGTCTTTCCTAGGCCTACGTCCCACCTGCTAGATACCCTGGAGAAACATGGCAGAACCAAGCCTAGAGGTGCCATTACATTCATGGCCATCGGCCTCAGCTGGCCCTCAAATCCCTTACAGCATTCTCTTCTTTTCTCCACAACTGCTGTTCCAGGCTTTGTCCACTTCCTTCAAATCTCTTCCTTATCTCCAACATTTTTTCTGGACCATCAGAAAACAATAGATAACCTTGCTCTCTACAAAAACAAAGCCAAGTCATAGAACAAGGCATCAGTTGGGAAAGACCCCAATCTCGTGCCATCACAGGTACCAGCCCCTCTGCATTTGAATGCATCCTTTCCTTCTTTCTTCTATTCAATGCAAGAGGGACCCTAACTCCTGTTCGGGTCTCATCTTACCATGTATGCTCTGAATACTACCTTCTTCTGCCTTCAGAATGTTCATAGATTCTGCTCAGTTTCGTTCTAGAATCTTATCTCTGTTTCTAATGCAACTTTTTCTTCATATTTAAATATACTCATTATATTTGTTTCTCCTGTACTAAAAAACAAAAAGTCCATGCCCCCCATAACTATTGTCTTCCGCTTGACCTTTTCTATTAACACTTTCTTCTTTTTGTATTAATAAAAGAATTCTCTACACTTGCCATCCCCAGTTCTTTACTTCCATTTATTTCTCATCCCACAGCAATCTGGCTTTCCCCATCATTCTCTAGAACAGTGGCTCTCAACCTTCCTAATGCCACGACCCTTTAATACAGTTCCTCATGTTGTGGTGATCCCCAATTTCATTGTTACAAATTGAACATAATTAAAGCATAATGATTAATCACAAAAACAATATGTAGTTATATATGTGTTTTTCCGATGGTCTTAGATGACCCTGTGATAGGGTCGTTCGACCCCCAAAGGGGTCGCGACCCATAGGTTGAGAACCACTGCTCTAGAAGGTCACCAGGACCTCCATGTCACTAAATTCAATAAACATATTTTTAGTGACCTTTGTTGACCCTTGGCAGCATTTGGCCCACTGCCACTCTTGCTTGGGCATTCTCCAGGACTTCTTTCTACTTCTCTGGTCACTTCTCACTCTACACTGTAGGTTCTTATTCCTTTATCAATACATTAAAAGGTAAACATTATGCAAGGCTTCTTCTCTTCATATCCTGCACATTCTTCCTGGCCAATCTCCTCCACTCTTTTGGGTTCAAGGAGCAATCTTTATTTCCAATTCAGACCTATCTCCTTATTCAGTTTACCTATACCCTTCTGTATTCTTTCATCTCCTTCTTAATGTCCCATAGACACTCAGCAAATCTATGATGGATTTTGCTACCACTCCTCCACTAAATCTGCTCCTTCTCATATATTCTTTATGTCCATCTATCAAGTTATCTAAGAGTATCCAGAGTATTAAGCCTGTTCTTTTTCAATAACTCATCTACCAGAAGATGTGGTTGCAGCACTGCTTAGGAATAATTTTAACTCTTTCTTCTCCCTTACTTGCCTCTCTCCACCAAATTAGACAACTAATTCTATGGCTTCTGCCTTCTTAACATCTCTCCAATCTACTCACTTCTTTCCATTTCTGTTTCCTACCAGCCTAGGTCAAGCCAACATTATCACCTTACAAAACTATAGCAGCTGACTGAGCTCTTGGCATCCAGTCTTTCTCTTCCCACACTGCAGAGATAAAATGCAAATTTGATTATGTCCTTCCCTTCCAAAAACCTTCCATGTACTTCAGATAAAGTTTAAAATATTGAACACGGTTTACAAGAGTCTACATCACTAACTCTGGCCTTAGGCTATGATACTCTTTTCTTTGTTCCCTTTGCTCCAATCCCACTAAATCTATTTTAATTTTCTATTTATTGTATACTCTCAATCGCCATCAAGCTAGTTCTCCTCATTTCAACCCCACTTCCTACTACCCATGCCTTAACTGTTCTTTTCCTTCTTACCTCTTCTCTGCTGGTAGGTCCCTTTCAGGTCCCTGCTTAAAAGTCACTGCCTCTAGGAAGCTCCCTTGCCTGACTAAGTAAGGTCCTCTGCCAGGGCCACTGCTCCTATCAAACCCTGCCCTGCCACTGCCCCACGTGCAGCATTCTTTGTACATTTGTTTACCACTGTCTTTCCACCATACAGTCTGCCGGTGCTCAAAAATACCCTTCTGAATGAATAAAGAAACAAAGAAAATAGATTTTCAGGAAGATGGGAGGTGCCAGCTGTGTTAGTACATCAAAGAGGCCAAATAAGACAAGAACTGGACAGCTTCTCTCAAGTCATTGGTGATTCTGTGAGGGCCATTTCGGAAAGGAGGCAGATGTAGAAACCAGATTGAGTGGAAGGAGGACCTAGAAGTAGAAGAGCAGTCTACCCTTTTAAGAATCTTGTTGAGAAGAGAAGGAGGCAGGTACACTAGCATGTTGTGGCAAAAGACTCTTCAGTGCTTTTCTGGGTGCCAGTCATCACTTCCTATCCTTCCCCTCCATTGCTGACAAGGCGGCCTTCCTAAAATGCAGGCCCATTAAGGATACTCTCCTGCTAAGTTTTTCAGCGGCTCCCCACTGCTTTTAGGTACAGCTCAAACACCTTTGCTTGGTGCACTTGAAGATCTCCTTGCAGCTCCCCTTCTAGCTCCAGGTCCAGTCACTTCCTCCATATCCAGATGGTCCATTGGGCCATGAGACTCTTAGCCTCTTTGCCTTTATCTGGAATGGCCTCCCTATGTCAAACTTTCACACATCAGCTCCTGTAACAACCCCCAGAGCCCTGTGCACGTCTTCTTCATTGCATTGATCACACTGTGTCAAAATTACTTGTTCACATGCTTCTGTACACCATGAGACTGAACGTTTCTCAAAGGCAAGGACGTGCCCGCTCCCCCCACCCCCTCCCCCTATATGTCCAGTGTCCGACAGTGCTTTGCACAGTGGCACTGCCCCATCAACATCCTTGAGTGCCTGTATCAGAAAGCCTGGGGTGGTCCATATGGAGGCTGGAGTTGCTAAAGCAGAAGCCAGTTAAGATCACTGCCAAGCGGCTATAGGAAGCCAGCAGTTGTTGGTGTTTTCAGTGATCTGCGGGCTTACGCGGGGATCACTCACCCGCAAGCACGAATTTGGCCATGGTGAAGCTTTGGTCCCCGGACAGACACCGCGATTCCGCAGTTTCCTGGCAACCACGCTGCCAAGGACGCGGCGCAGGCGCATTCTGTAGCTGAACGCGGGGTCTGGCGCCCCGCAGGGAAGATTAGCTGTTGGGGTACACGATCATACGTAGCCTATAAAAGCTCTGCGATCTCTCCCATTCCCACCATTGAAGCTAAGAACACTAGTCATTTCCTTTGGTAGGTTTTCTTCTCTCTAGAGTCGGGCGAATCCTTCTCCAATCGCTGCGAGCGAACACTTTTGGCCCTCAGAAGGACCCGTCACATCTGTCAAATCTCGCGAGAGGAGCAGTTCGCGGGCGTGCGGTTCGGCTGTTCCCGAAGGCAGCCACGGGGTTCAGGGCTAAGGTGAGTGGAGGACGCGCACGGCGGGACAGTTGGCAGGGCTACACTCTAGATTTGCGGCTTTTCGAGACGGGTCTCAGGGGTTCCCCGGCACTGAGTGCAGGAGGGGGGTGAACCCGGGAGGCCGAGTTCCGCACGGACGGGCTGCTGTCGCTGGTTCTGAAACCCGGGAGCTGGCAGGTGTCTCCCCCTCCCGCACTCAGGCCACACGCGCGCATCACTTTAGCTTGCTGCTCTGTCTCCGGAGCCGTTCTCCTGGGTCCAGAGCCTTGTTCTGAATAGTCCAGGTTCTAACGCCTCTTGTTAACAAGTTATGGATCGGCGTTAAACCCTTACGTTTCTTTGAAGACATCTCCAAGGCAATGTAGAGGAAGCTTTGTGGGGACACTTTCCATCGGAAATCCACTTCATTTAAAAAAAACAACAACCTCAGTTGTGCAGAGTATAGTGCTTCCGAAGCAACCTGGCTCCTCCGAGACCGCACGTGTGTGGAGGTGGAGGAGGCACGTCTGGGTCAAAGAGCTTACCATTTTAGTGTAAATCTTTCACGTCTCCGCAGGTCTCCCTCCTCTTTAGTGTCTGTTGAATGCATGCCATTTGAGTAAGAGCTGTGCTTCCATTTTTATTCCCTTCCTAACCCCTTCCCCGCAGGAAAGCAGCGGCACGTGCTCTCTTCCGCGGACTGGAGCGATGTTGGTAACGGTGACATCCTGACAGCTTCGGGGAAGTGCTTCCGGGGAGAGCAAAATGAGTAACAGAGCAGGCTCCTTTCTGTGGAACCTCCGGCAGTTCAGTGCTTTATCTCCCACCAGCAGAACCGCGAGGCCGAACCCTTTGGGATTTTGCAGACCAGAAATTGTGTATTCAAACTGGAGCCCAAGAAACCATCCCTCCAACGGCTTTGCTGGTAAAACGCAGTCACCTATAAGATATCTCTTCCAGGATGCCTCGGTTTTTAAACCAGGAGATGATGTCTTTCAAACGAAGGGCACCAGCCCGGTAACCGCCCTTCTGGTCAACAGATTGTTCTGTCCTAGAAGGCTGTCCTTTGACTCAAAACAGTCTCCCGTCCCCGAGGATGGATTGAAGAAAATGCACTTTGATCACGAGGCCTCTGACGAAGATGTTCTCACCAGGGAGACAAAGCCCACCCCTGTCAACTTTAAGAAACTGTCGCAGGGTAATTCCCTGAGTGATGTGTTAGATGCATTTGCAAACGCACCTTCCTTTCCCAGTAGTAACTATTTCTCAGCCATGTGGGCGATTGCCAAAAGGATGTCCGATGACCAGAGACGCTTTGAAAAACAGCTCATGTTCAGCCACCCTGCATTTACCCAGCTGTGTGAACACATGATGAGAGAAGCCAAGATCATGTTCTGCGACCACCTGCTCTTCAGCCTCTATGCTATCGTGAGGCTCGGCATTCCTCAGAACACTCTGCTGGTTCAGACTCTGCTGAGGGTGGTTCAGGTATAATCAGAAGGAGTCTTAATCATCCTTTTACTCGGTTTGTAGATCTTGAATGAATGAAGGGAAACAGAGGGGTAGTCTTGGCGTATCTTGAAATAATGGAGGGAAATAGACTACCAGAGGAACGGTAAATAATGGAGGGAAATAGACTACCAGAGGAACGGTAAATAATGGAGGGAAATAGACTATCAGAGGAACGGTAGTTTCCTTTTTATTTGCGTCTGTATATATGATTTAGAGTCCTTAAACTAGCCAGGTCTGTCTTTCCTTTCGCTATGAAATTTATGAGAACTTGCCCCTTTTTTCCTCTTCAGAGTTGAATAATAATGATGAGTAAGATAAAATGAGGAGAGAGAAAAAATATGCAAGGAAGGTTGGGTAAAGGAAGGAAAACGGGTGTACCTACACCTCTTCCTTATATCATTGTATTCAGTCCTCTTGACAGCTTTGTAAAGTCGATGTTAACCTTAGTTTTGCTAATGAGGAAACAGACTTAGTGATGTCAAGCAAGTTGGCTAAAGTCACCCAGCTGGTGGATTCTTTTATGCAGTAGATATTGGGTGTCAGCTATGCATCAGTTACTGAACTTGTCTCTAGGGATATAAAGATACAGAAGACATGATTCCTACCCTTACAGTCTGGAGGGTATACGGCTATTTTGTGGGCAATCACAAAAATAACCAACATTCGAGTCCTATATTTACTGTGTTACAGGCATTGTACTGAGCACAAGGGGATTTAATTGTGAACAAAATAATGCCTACAAAGAACTTCCGGTGTAATGAAACAAAAGTATAGAGTCTTATGAGAGTATAATGGGCGTCCATTCTAGTCAGGAGAAGGCCTTCCTGATGGGAAGAGGAGATGCCGGAGAAGGATACAGGATTAGTGTTTGCGGCAGAGATATGTTTGAAAACAGTTGCTGCATGTAATCTTCAGTGTAGCCTTTTAAAATAGGTATTGCTACTCTCATCTTAACAATGAATAGGAAATTTAGGCTTGGAGCGGTTAAAACACTTCCCGAAAGTCATGAATCTGATAATATCACTACTAGTAGGTACTTGATCAATGTGTCCATAATGAATGAACAGACACCTACCTAGCCCATTGTAGAACTAGAATTCACGCTCAATCAGAGATGATGTCTAAGCTGAATCCAAGGAATACACAGCAGTTTGTGAGAGGTTGATAGTGAACGGGATGGTTTTTCAAGCAGAGAAGATTGCTTGTTCATCCCAGAGCAAAAGTTTACAAGTTTGGGAGCTGAAAGTAGTACAGAATGGCTGAAGTACAGAATTCTGGGGGGTGTGTTTGAGGGAGTGGGGAGGAAATTGTGACATACTTTCCTTCAGACACCTAGCCAAGTGGTCTTTCCTTTCACAGTAAATATTGAAATATTGATGGCATGTTGTAAATTGTTATGGAAACCCTCCCATGGTAATGGACCATTTTTTCCCCGGCCGCCTGTACTTCTTTCAGCCTAAGTTTCCTTGATGTGCTCTTGTAAGGTGTATAGATTAGTTATGATTAAACTGTAGAACACTAGGTAAGCTGTGTTACTATTCATTTTCCAAATTATGCCCACTGCCATTTCTGGCATCTACATTAGTACCAAACCCAAGGGACCTGAAAGAAGGATCTGGGGCCTGGGGCTCCCCTTGAGACCCAGATAATAGTGATGAAATGTGACAGGTGATGTGTATCAGAAGATTACCAACTGCAGTTCGTTTGCTACCCAGGAAAGGATACAGGGAAATTATAAGGCATAGGTTCTTTAGGGATGGTCAAATTGCCCTCTATACCGTAGTAGCTCTTATATTACAGCTCTTGTCTTCATGATGACCTCGAATCCTAGAAGGAGGTAAAAATAATGTTTGATAAAAGGTGTTTCAGAAGCAGAGTAATATAACCAATAATGGATTTTCAGTGACAATAGTAAATGTAAAGAAGTTTTGATGAATAAAAGAGTGTGAATTGGGTATTTGGAAAACTCACTATGGACGGCATTTTATTTCCTAAAGATGTTGTTTATTGAGGACTGACTCCGTGTGAATTATTGGTTTCAGAGTTAAACCTTAATTGAAAGCATCAGTTCAGTGGTTTTGCATGGGTACAATAGTCTACTATGGGCTCATCAACTGTAGTGTTTTTGTAATTATATTTCAATAGGAACGTATCAATGAGTGTGATGAGAAATGTCTTTCAGTTTTGTCAAGTATTTTAGAAGTAATGGAGCCATGCAAGAATGTGGATGTTCTTCGATCAGGATTGCGGTGAGAACTCTATACTTTCTTCATGTGGCAATCTTTGTTTTTTTAATATCTCAAATCAAAAACCAAGATGAAAGCTGAATTGCTTTTTATGTTTGTTTGGGGAAAACTTTGATGGTAGTTTTAATACCTTATTAAACTTAAAATTCTCACCATGGATCAGGTAAAGGTGGAAATTATGCTGTTAGGGTCCACAATAATGAAGGTTTGAGCAGCATTGAAATCTAAGTTTAACATATAATACTGATGTGGGCTGGCAGAGAATTGACAGGTATTCAGTTCATTATGGTTACTTGTGCACTGTGCGGAGGTTACGTGACACTGGCCTGGCTTGAAAAGGAGCTTGAGTTTTACAATTTATAAAATTGATGCAAGTGATATAATGTTATAAGCCAGTGAGAGTAATGCTTAATCCCTTTTTTCATTGACAGTGCCTTGGGGTATCTTACAATAATCTGATGTGATTTGTTCATTCATAAAGATAACAGAATAATTTGAGAGGGAACAGTGCTAAACTGGTCCTGGATCTTTCAGTAACTACTCCAGCGGTTCTCAACTTGTGGGTCGCGACCCTTTCACAGGGGTTGCCTAAGACCATGGAAAACACATATATAAGTACATACTGTTTTTGTGATTAATCACTATGCTTTAATTATGTTCAATCTGTAACAGTGAAATTGGGGGTCACCACAACACGAGGAACTGTATTAAAGGGTCGCGGCATCAGGAAGGTTGAGAACCACTGATCACTGTCTTTGGCAGGTAGATCATGTCTATTGGCTTCATATTTCTTGCCTTGAAGTAGGAACTGGACCAAATGACTTTTAAGATTTCTCTTCTGGTTTTAAGATTCTAGGTCTATGGTATTTATTCTGTTTGATTACAGAATACTAGTTGATCAACAAATTTGGAAAATAGAACGTGTCTTCACATTACAAGCTGTGATGAAAAGTATTGGAAAAGATGCCCCGATTTCTCTTAAAAAGAAACTGGAGGTAAAGACTGTCTGAATTTTTTCTAGTGGATGAGATTTTAAAAAATATTTCTTGTAATCTGCTGTCACTTCCTACAGTCAATTTTTGGGAGGACATTGTTTTGCTTTTGTGTTTAACTCTGTTAAAGTAAAAAGAAGTAAGTTTATATTTATCTGTATATATAAGTAGGTATATTAACTATATGTCTAATGAGTCATTTTGCTCAAACTTTATCCTTTTTATTTAAAAACATTTATTTTATCACAAATGATAAATTTAATCTTGTTTTTCTTTAGATGAAAGCTTTGAGGGAATTACACAGATTTTCTGTTTTGAATAGCCAGCGCATGTTTGAGGCACTAGCTGCCATGGATCACCGTTCTGATGTACTTCTGGATGAATGCAGTAAGATGGTCATAGGTAAGGGAAATTTTTCTTTCATGACTTTTAACCTCTGACCTACTGTTCTGGACTATATTTGTTTTGTTTGTTTTAAGAACTTTGCTATTACAAATAAAACATATCTGATGATATGGTTACATCTAAATTTTATTTTTGCCTGCAGTTTTGTTTGTTTTTACAAAATACAGTACTATATTTTTTAAACAGAAACCAAAATATAGCGTGTAGAGTCTCTTAGATCTTACATTACAAGCTGTGTGGTAATTTCTGTTTGTTTTTTTTAACTCATTCTTAAAGGAAGTATCAATGGATGTCCTTTGAAAATATTGATCAACATATTGCAGTCTTGCAGAGACCTCCGATACCGTAATTTATATCTTTTCAAGGGAATAGCAGATTATGTGGCTACAACTTTTGATGTCTGGAAGTTGAGACAAGTGAGTATGTTAATAGGTTAGAATAAGCCTCAGAAACAAATCCAAGAAGCATATTAATTCATTTAACATTCTAGGTATTTCTCTATCAGCTTTATAACAGTTAAGATACCAAAATATTCCAGTGATAAATTGACTTTTGAAAAATTAGCTGCTTATCATTTCTGTCTGGGAGTTACCTGTTAATGTACCACTCAATCGTTTGACTTTTTTTCTATCTGAAATAAAAATTATATTGTTCACTGTTTGCTCTTCTATTTGCCATTCAAAAGGTTGCATGGTGCTGAACCGGTTTGGCTCATTGGATAGAGCATCGGCCTGTGGACTGAGGGGTCCCAGGTTCGATTCCGGTCAAGGGCATGTACCTTGGTTGTGGGCACATCCCTACTGGGGGGCGTGCAGGAGGCAGCTGATGGATCTCTCTCATCGATGTTTCTAACTCTATCCCTCTCCCTTCTTCTCTGTAAAAATTCAATAAAATATATATATATATTTTTTAAAAAAAGGTTGCATGGTGCTTTGGATAATTAGGATTAATGCTCTCTTTTTCTTATATTTAGAATAATAAATCCACGTGATGTGACAGGCTTATGTTTTTTGAAGAATAAAATGCCATTACTTAATGATCATGTCTATGTTCTATTTATGGAATGTTTGCTTATTTCCTCCAGAATAAGGGCCTTTTAATTCAGGGGCTGTGTTAGTAATATAAACATGAATGAAAAAGCAGGTAAAAACTTTTTTTTTTTTGCAGTTAAACAGAGCAATAGGTTCAGTTTACTTTGGAGGGTAAGATAAATATTGAGTTTGCCATAGAAATTGATTTTAGAAAGAGAAGTACTGATCACGAGAAAGACCAAGAGGGAAAGGAGGAGTGAACTGGAAATGTTAATGTAATCATATTATTTCATCTCTGTTCTCATTTCTAGAAATTCAGATTGAATACAGAAATTTCTGAGTTATCTCTTATATGTTAGAATCTAGGAAGTGTCTAGGTTTGGAAGGAGAGCAGCTCAAAATTGAGTTGGACACTTGAAAAACTTCAGAAAAGGTATATATTTAAGTAGTTTTCAGGCCTGTTGTGAACAGCCTGTAGGATAGGACTTATTTTTAAATGAGATGGAAACCATTGTATACTCTGGTATTCTGCTTATATAAGAAGGTTGCTTATTAACTTAATGCCTGACTCAAAATTAACTGGAACAGATTTGTGAGGAAAAGATAATTGTTCCTTTTTAGGGAATATTCTCTTGATCAGGACAGTTCTATTACTGTTTAAATTTTTTGAGATTTAAAGAAATTACTACTAGCATACTGGAATTATTAAAGTGTTCTTCCTCAATTCACTCTTTTTTTAAGGTTCTTTTTGTCCTCATTTTATTTGAAAACCTTGCCTTTCGACACACTGATCTGATGGATTTATTTATGAAGAAAGTGGTGGATGAACGTAGCTTCCTGAACATGAAAAGCATTGTGTCTATTCTTCACGTGTACGCCTCTCTGAATCACCTCCACGGGGGCCCAGCCCGAGAGTATGTACTTGTCCTTTGTTACTGTTTTAAATGCCAAATACATGACTAGAATAGATGAATTAGGTAGGAAAGTGGTCGAAAATTTGGCTTAACACATTGTATGTTTGCATGTTGCACAGGAATCATTTTACTTATGTGCTGGCCTCTGGGAAAGAAGGTGTGTTACATCCAGAGTACCTTCCTGGGTCTGAAACCTGAGGGAGAAAGCATTTAACATTCAAACTGTGATTTCAGTCCCTTGGTTTCTTCTCCTCTTGGTTGGTCTGTACCGTCACCAGATTTGCATCTCTGATCATTTGTGTGTTCCTGAATCCAGACTCCTCTGGACTGCATGTGGTCACTGTAGGTCCCACAGGTGTCTCATGGTCAATTATTCTGCCAAGTCGGCTCATTCTTTTTGAGAGGATTGGAGAGGTGATTACCACTCAGGCTCCAGATGTAGTCATCTGCAGCCCTGTGATGACTTAAAGCCTTTCTTGCTGTAGACTGCAGTTCAGTCAGTTACCAGTTAATAAGTGCTGCCTCACTGGTGTCTCTGGTACCTGTTCCATTGTCCCCCCCCCCCCCCCCCCCGTTGTAACTCTCAAGTCCTACTTAGCCTGCCTCTGCCTCCCTCCCTCGCTCCCTCCCTCGCCCATCTGCTCCTTTCCACAGACCTCCCAGTTGATCTCACACATTTCCGTTTATATCCTCATGAGGGCATACTTGCTCCTGCTGAAAGAATCACTTCTCTGTGCTTTAGCCTCACTGGTGACTTACTATCGGCCCAATAACGTGCACCTTCAGGTCTCCATTTCTTTTCTCAGTTTCGCATGATCTTCCCTTTTCCTGTCTTTTCTGCGTGTTGACAGTCTCCTTGTCCCAGAGCTATCCGTCTGCTTTCCGTCCTGAGCACTGTCACAGTCCTTTGCAGGTTCTTCATGTTTGTCTTGCATAGTGATACATAGCTTTTGCCCTAAGAGTCAGACAGACCTGCTTCAAAGGGTTTGTGCCATTTATTAGCAGTGTCACCCGGGACAAGTGGCCTTCCCTAATTTTGACCTTTCCTCTCTTTGTGTTTAACTGTTTTGTTTTACTGGATGATAGGATTAGGCTTGGGTTTTTTGTTTGTTTGTTTGTTTTTTAACTCAGAATTATTGATAGCTAGAGAATATTAATTGTTTATAAAACAGCAGAGGTGTTCCAGGCCTTATGGACATACTCATGATAAAAATGTAGCATAATGGTTAAAAGGCTGTGGAGCCCGACAGCCTGTGTTCCAATGCTATCTCTGCTACTTCCTGGCTGTGTGTTCTTGGAGAAGTTACTCAACCTCTCTGAGCCTGTATGTTCATCTTTATTGTGAGAATAATAATAATATCAACCCTATAGCATCTTAATAGGAATTAAATGAGTTAAAGCCTATAAACCATTTATTTGCCCTATGCAAGACATAGTGGTAGCTAACATTTATTGAGCATATACATTGAGTGGCCAGATTATTATGACCACCCCATCAGTACAATGAAGTGAATTAGTTATGCAAATAATAATAATAATAAAACCTTGAGAGTATTTGCTTAGGAAGTTTTCAATATTCAGTATTTTTGGAAGTGTCAATGACGTACTAATGGGGTGGTCATAATAATCTGGCCACTCAGTGTATATTTATTATAAGATATCCACCTGAGCTGAAAGATATGTGAATACTTATTTCAAGCCTGATTTTCTTTCTTTTAAAAAATATATATTTTATTAATTTTTTTTACAGGGAGGAAGGGAGAGGGATAGAGAGTTAGAAACATTGATGAGAGAGAAACATCAATCAGCTGCCTCCACACCCCCTTACCGGGGATGTGCCTGCAGCCAAGGTACATGCCCTTGACCAGAATCAAACCTGGAACCCTTCAGTCCGCAGGCCGACGCTCTGTCCACTGAGCCAAACCAGTTAGGGCACAAGCCTGATTTTCTTCTTTCTTTGGACTCCTTAAAGCCATTGGCCCAGTGGCGTCTCCCTAGCTCTACCATGACCTTGTCTTCTCTTTATCTTTGAAAGCTGACTTTTCTTTGTTGCCCTGCAGGTTCCTGGACGCTATGGGCGCTGCTCTGACCGGTTATCTCCACCACATCTCTTCTGAGAACCTGCTGAACGCTGTGTGTTCGTTCTGCCTGATGAACCATTTTCCCTTGGCTCCCATTCACCAGCTTCTCCAGAAGGACGTCATCCATGAGCTGCTGATGTCAGGTGGGGTGTCAGTGCCCAGTGGGGACTGAACTGCGGCAGTTCTACAGCTGCCTGTGACTGAGTGGGGTCGCCGCAGGCTCAGGTTAGAATGTGCAGAGCAGAGGCTGCTGAGGAAAGGACCGGCAGTGGTGAAGTCAGAGGTTGTGTAGAAGGCAAGAATGAGAAACACATCATCGTGCCTCTATTGGCACTTTGTGCAGCTATACAAAGGTTCACGTTGTTCTTTATGTCTTGAGCAGAGGTGTGTGTACGTCCTCACCCTTTTGTGTCACCTCTGAAGCCAAATTAGTCAACTCTTGCAGCTCTGAACACCTTGTCTTTCATGGCCGGTAATCAAGAAACCAAATAGTTACCAAAGCAGTGAATTTATTTACTCTAGGAGCCAAATTAATTGTTGACTTTTGGTCTTTAATATGGAACACAGAAAAGCAATATCAGGTGTCTGAGGATAGAGAAGTTTACATTCTTCTAAAAGCAACGTTATAAAATTGCAGCATTGAATTGAGAAGGAGGAACACCGTGTTTAGATTTTTCAAGCAACTTAATGTGCAGGGAACAGCCTGGAACTCAGGAGACTGGATCCTCGTGTCAGCTTTGCCTTAGTTAATCATGAAGTGTCTTAGCATTTGCTCATCTCCTTAATGAAGAGTTTAGACTAAATCACCTTGAAAGAGATTTTAAACCTTAAAACATTATGAAATGCAGGGTATTGATCTGGACACTGTGGGACTAGGGAGCATAGATTCCTCCTGATACGAAACAGATCAAAGAAATGTGGGTGCATTAATATGGGTTCTTAATTGTGGCATTAATATTTTTTCTTACATACATGTTTTCTATCTTCTTTTAGATAAGAAGGAGAGGAATGTTTTCAAGCTTCAGATTTTGGCTGCCTGTCTGAAACTTGATGATGTTCCTTGTCACAAGGCCGTAGACTTAGTACTGCCATCGCTGCCACCTGCACCATTGTATTCAAATGCAAAGGTGGCCGAGGTGCTGAGCAGCCTCCTGGGAGAAGGGTACTTCTTGGAAAATGTACAGTTGCCACATAATCATCATATCGGTATGGGACTTGATATGATTTACATCTGCTTCATTATGTTTATTTTCCATTCTGTCTCTCTTTTTAAAAATATGTTTTTATTGATTTTTTAGAGAGAGAGGAAGGGTGAGGGATAGAGAAATAGAAACATCAATGAGAGAACATTGATCGACTGCCTCCTGCATACCCCCTACTGGAGATTGAGCTTGTAACCCGGGCATGTGCTATGACTGGGAATCAAACCAGTGACCTCTTGGTTCATGGGTCAAAGCACAACCACTGAGCCACACCAGCTGGCCTGTTTTCCTTCCTTTCTAACTAGGAGTTGACCATGGCATTTTACTGTAGTGCGGCGCTGGCTCTGGAGCTGGACGCCTGGGTTGGGTTTCTCACTTTGCTTCTCACTGGTGCTGTGACTTCAGGCATTACCAGTCTCCCTTTCCCACTGTGTAAAATGCCAACAATAATCTGCTCACTTCTTAGGATTCCAGTGATGAGTGAATGAGATTGCCCTTGTAAAGCTCAGACCAGTGTCTGGCACATGGTAAGCTCAATATATAGGGTGTCCCCCAAAAATGTATACACACACTTTGAATAATAATCAAGGCAGTTTTATTAAAATACATTTCATTTTCAAAATTGAGCTATCAGCTGTTAAAGTATCATCACATTTTTTGGGAACACCCTATATTTTAGCTGCTGCCTTTATCATCGTTGGTAGTAGTAAGGTACATTTTGAAACAAAAATCACTTTGAGCAATGTTTGAAAAATTATCAATTCTTTTCTTTCAGATTTTGAAATCAGAATGGATTCTAACAGGAGCGAAGTACTTCCACTTTCTGATGCGAATGTAGTAACTTCTGCTACAGATATCCAAAGGTTGCTTACATCTGTTCATATGCCCAGCTTTATGATTTTAAATCTTAATTCTCAAAGACTCCCTGTTAAATATTAGTAGCAATCCTGAGACCTTATATTTGTATGGAGCTTGTAATGCACCAAGAGACTTCTCAACTGCGAATCTCTCAGGTCGTAAGTGTGGGCACTGCAGCCTTCAGCTGTGCACTGGAGTTGGGCCATTTAATGAAATAGGCAGTTTTTAAAAATTAAGTTTTAAAGCTAAACAGTTCAAGAAAACAGTGTTAATGTGATTGAAACTATCAGTGCAGTGTTGCTGGGGTCCAGCCCCAGCAGGTCCAGGGGTCCCCAAAGGTGTGGACGGAGTCGGCGAAGAAGGAATGACACGGAGACAGCGTTCAGTTGATCAGCAGCCTAGCCAGGATCTCTAGCCAAGTTCTGGTCAGGATCTCCAGCGAAGTTCTGGTTAGGATCTCCAGCCAGGTTCTGTGTCCATGTTCTCTTGCTAGGTTCTCCAGCCAGGTTCTCTAGGTTCTCCAGCCAGGTTCTGTAGCCATGTTCCCTCGCTAGGTTCTCCAGCCAGGTTCTGTCCAGGTTCTCCAGCCAGGTTCAGTCCCCAGGTTCTAGTCAGGTTCTCTTGCCATGTTCTATCCAGGTTCTGTAGCCAGGTTCTGTCTCTAGGTTCTCTAGCCAGGTTCTCTCGCTAGGTTCTGTCTCTAGGTTCTTTGGCCAGTTTCTGTCCAGGATCTTTTGCCATGTTCTGTCTCTAGGTTCTGTGTAGGTTCTGTCTCTAGGTTCTGTCTCCAGTTTCTGTCCAGGGTCTTTTGCTATGTTCTCTCCAGCGAAGTTCTTCTGTCTCTAGGTTCTGTGTAGGTTCTGTGTCTAGGTTCTATGTCTAGGTTCTGTCTTCTAAGTTCTGTCTCTTGTTGTCTTGTTACATCTGTATTTATACCAGTTGATTCAATCCTATCAATCTCTATTCCAAAGGTTAGGGCGTTTCTTATCTCCATTCCAGGGAGTAAAGATTATGTAGCTTAAGCATGATTGTTCGTAGTTAAAGTGATTAACTACCCGCCTGGCACTTAGTTAAGGGGTTTTATTCCCTCCCTAACTTCAGGGGAAAATCCCTACCTGGGGAAACAACCTTTCTCAGAGAGGTGACCTTGGTTAAAACACATAGTGCCAAGAAGGTGAGCAAACATATTAAGAACAGTATGCCATATATGCCAGGTCCCTTGAAACAGCAAGGATGGACCGGCTCCCGGCACAGTGTGAACTTTTGACAAGATAATGCAATAGTGATTAAAAAGAATTAAGGCCTCTAAAAAATCAAATACCCACTGAATATTTTGTTCTACCATGAAGACCTCTATAAAGGTAGAGAAACTAGCTTCTTAATTAAGCTGTTGTACGTGGGTCAGATCATATCGGAGTTAATCCTAAGTTGTTTCCTTGACCCACACGCTACCAATAGGTGTCTCTGGGAGAAACGTGATGCTATACCCTGAGAGGCTGTCCTACCTTTTCAGTAGATGATGAGATGGTGTTGCACACGCCCTTGCTCAGTCAGCCTTTGTGGAAAGGTCTGCTGGGCTCTGTGGGGCACACAAACATGAGTCAGACATGGATTCCGACCCCACGGAACTTATATCCCATATTGCTTTGTGGGACATGCTCGTAAGTATGGTAGGAAGAGGTCCAGAAAAACATTTGTAAGGATTCAAGCTCTCATCGCCCATCCCTCTCCATTCACATACAACCTTTCACTCATTTCTGCACCCGTGTAGCTTTTTCCTTGGGCATCTTTTTCAGCTGCTGTCTTCCCTATGCATGTTGCCCACCTCCTCTCAACCAAAGACTTTCTCTCTGATCTTGTTAGAAAGTTATTTTTCTTTTTTAAGTATTCTATTGTTCTGCATAACATTATAACATAGTAGCTCTCAGCCTAAGGTATGAGAAGAATTGAGGAATTTGAGCATTCCTTTAAAAATATAATTTTTTTTTTCTGATTTGTTATGTCAACAGCCAGAAGACAGTAGGAATACGAATGTCTTTTCCCCAAAGGCCAAGAGCAATAAAAAAATCAAATTCCACGTTCCTCATTTTTGTTACACACGCGGATTTTATCTTTTTAACAGTCTTGACTTTCTTTTAGTTTTTTCTTCTTTGTATTTGGCCTCCCCATTCTGGTTTTTAAATTCTCGGAGGCACTCTGTACTAGAAGAGCTTTACCATTGGGTATTATCTACATCAGTACTTCAGTAGCGAAAATAATTATCTGTAGGTCAGAGATTAGCCTTAAAATGGGTGCTTTCATATTTGAAATTTTCCCTTATCAGGAATGTAGCCACCCTTAAAGATGATTGAGGAGTAACTTTAAAACATTTTTACAAGCTTTTGGTTGTTAATGTAGCCTTCATATAGTGGATTATGTACAGAGGCCAATTAACTAGGAAGTGGCGGACTGAGACAGTAGGGAATGGTGAGGGTCTGTGGAGAGCTCAGCTTTGAAATCTCCAAATACAGCAGGATTGTGACTGGTCATCTCATTAGTGAGTATTCTCATATTGTTTATTTTCATTTTCAGAGTGGCTGTACTGTGTGTTCCTAGATCTACTTACTGTTTGGATTTAACCCACCCTAGAGGATTCCTTGCTATGAAAATGCGTCATTTGAAAGTAATGGGTTTTCATGTGATCTTGGTAAGAAAAAAACTCAGGTGATGTGTTCTTTAGTTACTGATGTCCATTCTGCCAGGAGTGTTGTCGTTGAAGTTGGTTACTAGGATTCTGGAGGAATTGTCAACAGCACAGAAATAAGTGTTTTAATGATTGGTTTGGCTTCTCCTTGGGTGATTACTATCATTTACTAGGGGTTTTATAAGTGCTGCATTTGGTAAACTTTACTCCTTTTTGTTAAGGTTTTGTTTTCATGGGCCAGTGTGAGGCTGTTGTAGGATGTTTATCACCGTAAAAGCTGGATGGTTATAAGGGATGGCTCTTCTTCCCTCTTGTGCTTCATTTTGGTTCTGAGTACCACAGCTTTTCTTGAACAGCCTCTCCAGATGTATGGAGCAAGAACTTGATGAATGAATATATATTTATGTTAACGTTGGGATCTATCTAAATGCCACTCATTGGTCCTGCACACAATATGAAATGCAAACATTCTAATATTCATTATGATAGTTAAGTATCTAAAAGTGGATACTGAGGTTAAGATGGCCCCTTCTCTTAGTGGGCTAATATTTAAGACTTTTTTTTTCATATTGGCTATTTTATATATTCTAGGGAAGAGTGTCCCTAGAAGGGAATTTTTGCACCCTTTAGACGACCTTTAAAGTTTTTATAATTTTCAGCTTAGCACTTTCTTCAACCCTAGCACAGTCTTACTAAGCCTTTAAGATGTAAGTATAAGATAACATTTGTTTTTAAAAAGCAGTTGGCTTGATGTTACTTTAATATGTTTGGATGAAGACAGTAGCTTTTATTTTACGCGGCATCATTTTCTTGCAAACCGATTATTTTCCTCTTTCTTTGTAAGGTCAACAATTGGGAAATGGAGAAACTAGAGATGAAGGAGGCGGTCACATTTTTGAAGTCTCAAATCTATTTAACTGAAAATCCTCCTACTGCTGATGTTAATTTTCAGAGCACATGTTAAAGTAAAAAACAACCTTTCCGTATTAGGAGACAGACATAAATTTGTAAAATAACTTTAATAAAGACTACAATTCAACTATCAATGGCATTGATTTGACTGCTTACAATAACAAAAGTTCCTTCAGTTCACTGTAATAATTAATTTTAAGAATAGAAGAAATGTTACTGGTATTTTAGGAAATGCTGAGAAAATTCCAGAAGGGTAATTTTTCCAACCATAACTATTCCCTCTAGTGCCCAGACATTGGACAGTTTCATGAGGTGTATGTTTTACTGTTTCTCAGTGGCTTTGATGAACTGAAAACTGGTCTCTTGGTTGTGACGGGTTGCAGGTAAGTTGGTGTGGGCAGTCCTTGTGTTTGGATCTGCTTACTTACACTCTTATAACAGCTGTCTGAGGGCTCAGACCTTGACCACATGTCAAGCATTGGCCACCAGGTTCTCGGTAGACGGTAAGAATGAATGAGGCAACAGATTACAAATGGGTGAGGACTGGGCAACTGCATTTGTCACATTCTAGGTGGAGGTGGTTTGTGGGCCATACTAAGAAAAACAGATGAGATAACAGAGAGGTCAGGGAGTCCAAGTTTATTAAAATGGATAGGCTGTGGGTGATAAGCCCTTAACTCTTGCCATTATTGAGGCCATTCCTTTCTCTTTCTCCCTCTTTCCCCTTCCCACTACTTTGTAAAGTCTTTTAAATTATATATATACTAGAGGCCCAGTGCATAAAATTCATGCCCTGGAAGGGGGGAGGGAAGTCCCTCATCCCGGCCTGCCCCCTCTCAGAGTCTGGGAGCCCTCAGGTGGGAGGCAACCCAGCAATCAGGAAGGCGACGCCCCATCACACCTCTGCTGCTGCCACTGCTGACAGTGCAAGCCTCGGCCGGCCTTGGTTACCTGAGCCTCGGGCGGCCTGGGGGGCTGAGGGGACTGGGCACCACCATCTTGTGGCTGTGGGCACCACCATCTTTGAGGGTGTGGCATTCAATTAGCATATTCCCTCATTGGCTGTGGGCACCACCATCTTTGAGCGTAGGGCAGTCAATTAGCATATTCCCTCCTTATTGGCTATGGGTGCTGCCATCTGTGATGATGTGAGGGTCAATTAGCATATTCCCTCTTTATTAGATAGGATATGTGTGTGTGTGTGTGTGTGTGAACTGTGTTGTGAGTTAGACTACTTTTCAGTTATGCTTGTTCATTCTTTTGAAATATTTGTTCAAGTTTGCTGACACCTATTTACCTAGTATTTGTCTCCCTGAGGATACAGTGAGTTTCACCTGTGAAACCTGAGTGCCATGTAAGTTGGTATTATTTTACCCCCACACGAAAGGCTAAATGGTTATATTCCCCCAGAGTTCATATGTTGAAACCTGACTCCCAATGTGATGGTGTTTGGAGATACAGCTTTGGGAGAAGATTAGGTCATGAGGGTAGAGCCCTCATGAATTGGGTTAGAAGAGACCTCAGAGAGTTCCCTCTTTGCTCTGCCATGTGAGGACACAGTGGAAAATGACCCTCTATGGATTAGGAAGGGGCCCTCACCAGACACCAAATCTGTCAGAACCTTGCTCTTGGACTTCCTAGTCTCCAGGACTGTAGAAGTAAATTTGTACCGTTCATAAGCCACCCAATCTATGGTATCCTGTTACTATCAGCCTGGATTGGCCAACGATACCCCAAACGTACAGTTACGCAATTACTGGGCACCTTACTCTATGCAGCATTGCTAAATAGTCATGTGTATTCTCTTTTCATGATCTTAGTAATAATGAATTCTCTTTGAAGTGCAGCTGCTTTCATGATGCTCTTAGGTCCCTTCATTTCTCATCTCTAATACAAGGATAAATTATTTGCCAACGCTACACAGATAGGGCAGGGCTAGAGTTGGAACCTGAGCTGACACCGGCTTTTGAGAAAAATCGTCCAGGAACCCCAGTAAAAAATACTCCAGCAGGGTGACTGCCACTGTCAGAGGTTTTATCATATATCCAGCTGGCGTTTAGAAGAGGTTAGTGCTGAAAGGAAGTTTAGCATCATTGAACCCACCTCCCTCATTTTATGGATGAGGAAGCTAACTCAAAGAATTTGATTTTTCTGGAGTCTCAGCCACGTATAACTGATTTCCACGTCATTTCATCCTCTGCTGCTCTTCAGCTTGTGTCTCCAGGAATCTGGATTTTGGTTCCAGACTGGATATCATCTGGTTTTGTGTATGTGGCCAAATGATTTAACCCTTACAAACTTCAGAACAAAAGTTGAAAATACTCTATTAAAAAAGAAACAGATTTATTCATTAAACAGTAAGTATCTTTTTTCTAACGGCTAATATGATTCATATTCAAAAGATTGGACCAATTTATGAATACTTGCAACTACCTTTTGGGGAAGTGGTTTTCCTGAATTTGTAACAACTGGCGTGGCCAATTTAAAGGCATTCTTTTACTGGTATTGCTAGTATTAGCACTCTTCATTGCTTTGTGGTCTAAGAAAATCCTGTGAGACTCAAGGTTCAGAGTCAAGAAAAAAGTGTAAATAATACATGTCTTTTCAGGATTATTCATATAAATGGGGATTTACTTCTCACTTCAGGAGAATATGTAAACATTCTTCTTTTCTGGTATTTATTCAATTGACAAAAAAAAAAAAAAAAGAAAAGAAAAAAGAAAATCCCAAACCACACAACCCAGTTTGATTTTATGGGCTTGTTTCTCACTGAATGACACAGTAAGTAACAAAAAGTGGGAGTTTATAAACCCAAATTCTGACTGCTCTTGATGAAATCACAAAATATTTTATATCATACTACTACATCCATTTTAATAAGGATGAAACCTGTTTTACTGTTAACCAACCAAGAGGGTGAAGATGAAAGCTATTAATTATGTATGTGGCTTCTGATGTAGTCTTACGCTAAGTCAGCCAAACTGGGAAAGAAATTAGGTGGCCAGAAGAGTTTGATTCTTTGGTCTAATTCTATCTTTTCGTTGTTAATCCTCACCAGAGGACATTTTCTATTGCTTTTCAGGGGTGGGAGGGAGGAAGGGAGGGGGAAAGAGAGAGAAAGGAGCACTGGTGTGAGAGAGACACTTGACTGGTTGCCTCCCACATGCGCCCCAACCTGGGGACAGGGAGCGAACCTGCAACCCTGGCACCTGCCCTTGACCAGCTATCGAACCCGAGACCCTTTGGAGCTTGGGGCACCGCTCTAACCACCGAGAACACCAGCCAGAGCCTAAAAACTTACAAGGACTAAGATGTTAGGGGAGGATCTCAATAGAGTATTCATCAGCTTTCCAGGTTGGTCCTTCAGGATTGTGATCTCCACTGGGGTGGGTGCCAGGGTAAGAGGACCAGTCACTGCAGCGGGTCCTGAGGGCAGCCACGTACTAGTAGTTGCCTGTCTGGTTTTGCTGCCTCTGGGCCTGGAGCTGAAATACAACCGAGGCCTAGATGTTCTCTCTAGGTAGAAGGGGTCAGGGGCTCCAAACCACAGGGCCAGCGATATGCTAGGGAGGCAAGGTCACCCTGGAGTCGTGGTATCCTAGTTTTGCTCATTGCGAGGCACCTAGGGCTTTGTGTCCTGGTGACCTCTCTGTACCTGCCCATCGTCCTGGCCCTGCTGATCTCTAACTGCCTACCACAGCTCCATATATTTAAGCCTTCATGGCTTTCAGGGGTGACCCTAAGCTACGTGCTCTCTGTAAATTAGAAAAATGTTGAGGTATTCTAATTCTATCTTTCTTACTTTATTAAGCTTTTTTGTTTGTTTACACACATTTAGAGCAATATTAAGATTAGGTTTTTCTTTTCTTTTTTTTGACTCTTGAACTTCTCTAAAATGTCAATTTACATTATAATTATATCAAGTACACACGAAGATAAGTCTCAAGTCAAAGGAGAAATAGGTGATATATCTATGACACATCTATAATAATAAAAGGGTAATATGATAATTAGACCAGAGGTCGTTCCGGACAAAGCTGGGGCCAGCGGGAAGCCGGCCAGGGTCCCGGGTGCCTGCAGGCTGCCGCAGGAGGGAAGCAACCTGGGTCCGGAGGTAAGGAAGGCCTACTCTTGTGTGAATTTTCATGCATCGGGCCTCTAGTACCTAAATAAGAAGCTCCTATAATTTGATAAGAAATACACATTACAAAATGAGCAAAGAGCTGAGCAACATGAAAAAATTTCAAAAAAAAATTCAGTCTACTAGTAATCAAAGATGTGCACATTCAAACATGAGATATTTTTGCCTTTCAAATGAGCAGGTTTTTGTTTTTTTCCTTTAAGAATTACAGTGCTGACACAGGTGTAATGAGGTGGGCACTTACATATGCTGCTGGTAATATAAATTAATATGACCCTTCTGAAATGCACTTTTGCCCCTCCCCCTTTAAAAATAGCTTTATTGAAGTATAACTGACAACTACATAGGTTTAAAGTATACAAATTGATAAGTTTTAACAGGTTTTACACACACACACACACACACACACACACACACACACACACGAAAACCACCACAATCAAGGTAATAAACAAATCTACCATCCCTAAGAGTTTCCTCCCTCTTTGCCTTTCCCTTTGTTCCCATGAAACCACCCATCTGCTCTCTGTCACTATGGAATGCTGTTTATATGCATCCAGAGTCTTGAAAATATTGGTATCTATTGACAGCCCTCATCGAAATCATGGGTAAATCTCAACGTGGGTAAATTTCAGAGCCTTGGTTTCTTCATCTGTAAAATGGGACGCTAATACCCAGTCTGAAGAACTATTATGTATATTGGAGATAAATATATGCGCCTTGTTATGTAGTAGATGTTTAATAGTTGGTAGTTCTTATAATAATAAGGCAAATTTCCGTGGTGATTGACTGTAAATGTGAACCACAACCCTTGGCAGTGGTCACTGTGTAATAAGCTAAGCGACCAGGATTTTCAGCTGCAGTAAGTCTGGAGCTGAATTTTGAAAAGTGTGTGCAGAGAAGCTCCTATACCTTTCTCAGGTAGGTGTAGGGAGGTAGTTGTGTGTCGTTGTTGTGGTTTTGGGAAGGGGGGCACTATTCCAATATTTGAAAAGGAATTTGATATAGTGGAAATAGCGAAAAAATTAATGCAAATGTCCCCTAGGTGGCGCTACTTCATCGTGAAAATGCAAGCGGGAACCAGTATTTTTAGAAGTGGGTTCCCCTGGTTTGAATTTCAAATAAGAGCAGGAGAGCTCCCCGGGATGTCTGGGGAAAAAGTGACCAGGAAGAAAGAGCCTTTGAGTACGAGGAGTATACACAATACTCCTGCCCGTGAGGCCCCATCGGGTATTGGGTTTGCTGTGGTTGGGCCCAGGAAGTGGGTGCAGGCCGACTCTTATTCATTCGCTGTTGGAGCCATGACTGATTTTGACAGATCGAATACCATTTAGAACACTGCTGTGGTGTACAGTGTAGCCTGAGATGTCCGAGCGAGCCCCTCCAGGGACTGAGTATGGGATTTGAGGGATGTAAGAACCCCTGGAATATTCAAATTTATATGCTAATGAATTGAACAAGAATAGCCCTTTATTGTTCTGTGTGTCACTGCGCATTTCTCAGCTACACTCGTCCTTTCCAACCTCCGTTTCTGGGCAACCTATTTTTCTTTCGGCATCAGAAGCGATAGCATCTGGGAAGTCAATCTGATGAATTCTGTCTGGCAACCAGCATCCTTCAGACTGCCAGATCCTCCTGTGGCAGGAAGCTGAGATGCGCAGGAGTTGACTCGGGGCCAGATCTACCTGTCTTTGAGATCCTGGTGATGGGGGAAGGAGGCTGGCCAAAAGCGGAACTTCTGAAACTCTGTGTCCTGAGTTCATTTCCATTTTGGCAAAACGTGACTTTGGTTTCCAAGGGAAAGAGTTCGCATGTACGAAAATGTCTCCGTTGCTGAAGTTGCTTTGTGTCCTCTGCTAAAGCCTTCTGCCATCAGTCCCCATCTCCCAACACGTTTTCAAATGTGGTGTCTTTGGGAGGTAACCATAGCAACTAAGCTTATGCAGAAATGACTGAATGTAGGCCATAAAGGGAGAGGAAACCCCCTGGTATTTTTCCCTGGAAACTCACAGGACACTTGGCTTTAATAATTGTATCTCGTCTGAGTACTGTTATCTGTGCACTAGACAGTGCCCCACTTTAAGACATCTGGTTCTCACACACACCCCATGAAGTGACCACCATCCATCCTCCTTTTATATGGGTGAGAGAATTGTAGCACAGAGGTTTTGGTGTGGACCGGGGTTATACAGCTGGTTGGGTTTGCTAGGCCTTGAAATCAAAGGCCCTCTGATAGGCCCTGTATACACGGCCTTCTAAGGAAAGAGGGAGACAAGTCTTTCAATGTCCATTTTGCAGGTAGTAAAAGTGAGTCACAGAAACGTGGAAATGATTCAAGGCAGCGGAGACCAGCAGGGCCTCTGCCTCCCACCCACTGACACCTTCCTGCTACAGGTAGTGGTAGCGCTCCAAGATGACCTCATCTGATGCTCTGAGCAGGGTTTTGTGGCGATTAGATCTATTTGCAGATGAGGAAATGGAGACACGAAGAGGTTAAATTACATTTCCCAAGGTCACAGCTAGTCTATTGAACAAGAAACAAAACCCATCTCTAATTCCATGCCCCCTTCCTAGAGTTGGTACTTTAAAAAGATTTCATCCCTCCATCTATCCATCCATCCACCTGCTCGTCCATTTCCTAAGAATTTATGAATGTATTGGGTACCATATATTATGTGTGGTTGACAAGGTTTTCAGGATTAACTTTAATTTATCAGAGATGAGTTTTACTATATGTACAGGGACCATCTTTGACTTGAGTACTGTGGAAATACTGTTTATGAGTACAAACTTGTATATGTGAGAATTATATATTCAAATTAACCTTAAAATTCCATGCCAAAAGCACTATAGATATAAAATCATAAATTTCTCTCCATACGTTGCCTAAAATGATGACAGAGAAGGATGTTATGCTTGAAATTTTTAGTTAAGCAAAAGGCTGATAGAGTCTCAAGAGAAAGATGATCTGTGATCTGAGCTAGAGCCACTTGCCCTGCAGGGAGCCCAGTGTATGGAGAGGAAGTCAAGGGCGATGGGCCACCTCCCTGGGGAGAGGGTGTCCAGTCCCTGGGGAGAGGGTGTCCAGTCCCTGGGGAGAGGGTGTCCAGTCCCTGGGGAGAGGGTGTCCAGTCCCTGGAGAGAGGGTGTCCAGTCCCTGGGGAGAGGGTGTCCAGTCCCTGGGGAGAGGGTGTCCAGTCCCTGGGGAGAGGGTGTCCAGTCCCTGGGGAGAGGGTGTCCAGTCCCTGGGGAGAGGGTGTCCGGTCCCTGGGGAGAGGGTGTCCAGTCCCTGGGGAGAGAGTGTCCAGTCCCTGGGGAGAGGGTGTCCAGTCCCTGGGGAGAGGGTGTCCAGTCCCTGGGGAGAGGGTGTCCAGTCCCTGGGGAGAGGGTGTCCGGTCCCTGGGGAGAGGGTGTCCGGTCCCTGGGGAGAGGGTGTCCAGTCCCTGGGGAGAGGGTGTCCAGTCCCTGGGGAGAGGGTGTCCAGTCCCTGGGGAGAGGGTGTCCAGTCCCTGGGGAGAGAGTGTCCAGTCCCTGGGGAGAGGGTGTCCAGTCCCTGGGGAGAGGGTGTCCAGTCCCTGGGGAGAGGGTGTCCGGTCCCTGGGGAGAGGGTGTCCGGTCCCTGGGGAGAGGGTGTCCGGTCCCTGGGGAGAGGGTGTCCGGTCCCTGGGGAGAGGGTGTCCAGTCCCTGGGGAGAGGGTGTCCAGTCCCTGGGGAGAGGGTGTCCAGTCCCTGGGGAGAGGGTGTCCAGTCCCTGGGGAGAGGGTGTCCAGTCCCTGGGGAGAGGGTGTCTGCTGACTTGGACTCAGTGTTTACTCAGTGAGGTAGAACCATGATTCATCGCGTGACACTCAGAAGCCTCAACTCAGAAGTCTTTTGAGAGCTTGACGTGAGCCCTTTGATCATTGGGGGCCTGGAGACAGGATCCTGACTCTTGCCTGGGAGAGCGCAAAGGCAGGAGGCTGCCTGGAGCTGCTTCTGATGGCAGAGCAGGAGCAGAGGGCACAGTGAAAGGGCTTCAGGCTTCCAAGTCGTGCTAGGGAGAGGGAGGCATGGAGGCACAGTGTCTCCCATGGATTAAATGGATGTCGAAGAAGTTGGCAGGTTGAGCCATCCGGAATGGCACCCCCCACCCCGAGAGGATGTCCTCCTACCAACCCCCTAAAAGAGGCTGTGTGGGGTCTTCTCAGGCAGCCTGGGAGTGCATTGTGTGTGTGTGTGTGTGTGTGTGTGTGTGTGTGTGTGTGTGTGTGTATGTTGGGGGGGGGGGGGGCGTCAGGGAAGAGGCACTGTGGTGTCAGAGGTGCGGCCAGTAGAAAGGGGTGGTGGTGGGTGGTTGGGTGTCTCTAAAGAACGCTCTAACGTCCTTCACACGAGGAGGAATCAGCCTTTGCACATCTAATACCTAAAAGGTGTCTTCACAGAATACAAGGTCGCCAGCGAATAGACCTCCCCCCTGTTCCCCTTGTCCCTCCCCCCATCCTGACCTTGCGGGGCCAGAGGCAGCACAGGGAGTGGGGCTGGAGAAGTAACAAGAAGAACAAGGTGGACAAACAGCGAAAAAAGAGACTGCTGTTCGTGATGGAGCCTGGAGAAGAGGACCTTAAACTGGGTGAGGGATGAATGCTTTGAGATCAGCAGATGGACATTTTAAGACCTGGAAATGAGGCTATTCTAATACTAGCCAAGTGGGGCCCGAAACGCTCCCGTGTATGCCTGAGAGAGCTCCGCCGGGGGAGGAGGGGTGGCCTCACTGCTGTGAAAAGGTTTTCACATGCACAGTGTATTTTCCGAGGGACCCTCCTTTACCCCCAGCAGCGAGGCTCACTCTAGAATCATACCCTCTGTTTTTTTTTTTCTCTTTACACCTCTGCTTAAAGAAACATCCCGCCCTCTTCTGCTTGGTTTCTCGTTTTCACTTTAGGGTTATTACCAAGGAGAAAGGACACTTTTTCCCATAAACTGCAGGCAAGTGCTGCAAACTCCCTGTGGTGACTTTGTGGGACCTTCAGGATGAGGGTGGAATCTGAAGGGGACAGGCGTTACGATTAGAAAAGTTATCTCTTGCAATAAAACACCCTCTAATACTGCTTATACTAGCGTATAGAGTCACTTGGTGAGGGGCCCACACAAGATGTATTCATCTGCAATTATTTATGCTCACCAGGGAAAGGAGGTTTTTCTTTGTTTATTGTTTTCTTCATGATTAACCAGCATAGTAATGGTAGGGTTATATTCATAACAACAAGAGGAATGAAAATGTTTGAGGTGTATATTGCAGGCAAGGTGCTAATCCTAGATTGACAAGTTGTGTGTGTGTGTGTGTGTGTGTGTGTGTGTGTGTGTGTGTGTGTGTGTGGCTTAAGGGCAAAAGGAGAGAAGAGGGGATAAATGAGCCCCGTGCAAGGATGGGCGGGGAGGGGTCCAGGTGCTTTTCTTATGTTTTCCACAAGCTGTTTTGCATTCGAGGTCACGAATGCTAGGGCTCTCTCAAGCCTTCTCCTTCTATCCCTCCCACAGAATGAGAATTAATCATTACCAGAACTACTGTGAGCTTCCTGCTTATGAAAATCCACATGTAATTGTTCCTGAGAGGCAGCCTTTCTCTCGCAAAAGTTCCAGAAAATTCTAGCTTCCCCAGGGCTGACCTTGCGTCATTAACACCCCTGTTTTCTGTCTTGTCAACTCGGGAACAGTGTTTGGTTCTGTGACCTATGACTCTCCCAAGGTTTCTGGGCCTGACCCAATGAGTAGAAGATGTGTCCCCTCCACTTGAGCCAGCGAATTCTTTTAAATATACTCAGTCCTGGCACAACTTTATCTTCTGTCTCTGGTTTTCACTCACAGTTAAAAGTGCTGCATAGCTAACCTTGGTGACATTGATAACACTGAGTACACCCTTTTTGGCCAAAATATAGGCATAAAGGAATAATTTTCTCCTAAAATGTAAAAACTAGGTCTGAAGGCAGTGCCAAAAGAAAAAAAAAGCACCAAATATTTTGAACAATGACATCATTAGGGGAACAAATATATGATGAGTCTCCCAAGGAAATTATTTTAAGCCCAAACCCAAATATATAAAATACTAGAGGTCTGGTGCACGAATTCGTGCATGGGTAGAGTCCTTAGGCCTGGCCGGTGATCAGGGTGATCAGTGCTGGGCTGATTGGAGCCTTCCAGCCGGGGGGGGGGGGGGCGGGGAGGAAAACGGGGGGAGGTTGGCCACCGGCCTAAGGAGGGAGCCGGCCCTTGGTCCCCCTAGGAAAGGGGCCATGTCCACCACCCACCCCCAGTTCCCCATCCCAGCCTGGGGCCCCAACGGCCCCGGCGGGATCAGGAGAGGAGGCGATGGTCATTAGGCCAGGGGCGGAAGGAACAGCCGCTGGCCACCGATGCTGCCAGTCGGCTGCAGGAGTTTGGCTGTAGGAGTGCACTGACCATGAGGGGGCAGCCCTTGCATTGAGCATCTGCCTCCTGGTGGTCAGTGCATGTCATAGCTACTGTTCGACCGGCCGTTCTGGCCATTTGGTTGTAACGGTTGCTTAGCTTTTATATATATAGAATATGATAATAGCCACTGTCTTTTAAGCATTTTTCTCAATGGTTAATTAAATAAAACACTCCAACTCAGAGGTGCATCTTATTATGACCATTTTACAGATAAAAGAACCCAGACAGACTTCCCAGCCATGGGACTTTGAGCAGGTTATTGAATCTTTCGTATCTGATTCCAGAGCCATATATGGACACATAACTTTATCCTAATCAAACAGAAGGCAAGTGATATTCAAACACATGTCATCCATTTTTCTCTCATTTTCATGTGAGGAGATAAAGGTGCTAATACATTATACATGGGTAAAATTTTCCTCACTTTTGAATGAATTTCATCATGGATGAGAAAGGCCCTATTTTTCCTATTTTGTATTTTGAACTTTAGGGAGGAAAGGGAAAGAGAGCAAAGGTCATCGGACTGAGCATCAGGAGACCCAGGCTCAAGCCTCTCACTTAACTTCTCTGAATCTTGGTTTCCTCATCTGTACAACAAGGTGGTCAGATAGGCCTTCTCTAACACACAAGGCTTTTCCTTCTTTATCAGGTTAGCACGAGCCTGGATTGTCCGTGCCAGATTCTGGTCAAAGGTCCTCCTTATTGCCCCAAACTATGTTTTAAGCTCATAGAGGAGCAGTCTGTCATCCCAGGACTAAAAATATGCAGTGCTTTGTGAATCAAATTGAACATTAAATTGCATTGAAAACATAAAGTTTTACACAAACTGTTGGTGCACGAGACTTAATGAGCTCCATATGCCCGACCTCTGGGAAGAAACGGCTTTGGGAACTGTCACTGTGGAAGAGGCTGGGGCATCAGCATCTGGTGTGAGTTATGCGGAGGGAAGGGAACTGACCGCATTTTTGTCTCATCGCCAAGCTGGGGAAGGTAGAAATACTGCATAATGTGTGCTCACCTTCTGAGATAATGCTGACAGTTTTCCAAACGTTTCCTCACTCTTCAGGAAGCTGTGGAGTGGAATGGGTCCTGACTTCCTCTTCCATGCATCTCCTGCCCGCGAGGCCACAGGATTTCAGGTCTGCTCTGTTGAAACGAGGCTCTCTTGTTGGATGAGTCAGTGACTTTGACCACTTGTACTTGTTTTGGTCGACTCTGCTACTCCTAAAAGGATCTGCTTGAAACCCCTTATTTAAAATAGTCAGGCCTCCCCATTGCTTATGCACTTACTGCATGTAGGTGAGTTGAACACCGAACCCATTTTTTGAGATTCCTTGGTCATTAGTCCCCATCCTTAGCAGGCTGGGCTGTAAGCCATTCAGAACCCATCGTCAACATCCCAATCTCATCTTTCTGAGCCATCCACGAGCTTTCTACTCTGAATTCCCACCACCTCTTCTTCATCTGGGAATCTCCTAATCAATGCAGCTCAAACAACACATTCCCTGGGATGTCGCTCTTTGCCATTTCTGTGTCCTCATAGCCCTTAGATGCAGTTAGGAATAGAGAGGAGGGGTATAAAGTCCCCCCTCCCCCAGTAAATCAGAGAGCTCTTCATGAGTGAAAAAATGTCTGATTCTTCCCTTTTTTTTCCTGAGCAGAGTACAGTTGGCTTTCATGAAATATTTATTGAGTGAATAAATAAAGGAACTAATGAAAAAAATAGAAAGTTCTTAGAAATCAAGCAGGGTTTTAGTCTTTTGAAGCTTTGCCACCACACTTCTCTGACCATCCTGCATATGATAATTTGATGTCTATCAGGGTTCATGACACACTTACATCCTTGTTGAAGGCTACTGTTCAAGGACAGAAAAACACCTAACGTTCCTCTGACCACAGGAATTTTCTATGAAACAGCACAGAAAGGAAAAAAACCAGGAGACTCCCTTGTCTTCACAAAATGCTGTTGCTCCCTGAGCTCGTTAAGCATATGGACGGACACTCGCTTTGGAGATGTGCTTTGAATATAATCATTTTCTGTTTACGGTTTTGCAAATAAATAGGTCTCCCAAATGGAAACTGAACAGAGGAAGTAATTTAGGTCTTCTATTATAAAATAGAATTTAATTCTAATCCTTTTGTTCCTATCTTCGCTTCAATTTATTTTCTAAACCCTGAGACACCCAAACCATGAATTGTCACCCATCTTTTTGATACCAAGTTCTGAATATTCATATTTTGGAGATCCTTAGTATTGATAATCGGAAATAAATATTTAGAAGAATTGATGGTCATATTTTAATAGGACATAGTAACTTTCCAATTCATTGTCTCATGATCCGTGCAACAGTCTTGTGAAATGGATGGGCAAAATGCTTTATAGATGAGAAAGCTGAAGCTCATAGAGCATAAGTGAGTCACCCAAAGTCATGTAGCTAGAAAAGGGCCATGCTAACACCCGAATCAGTTCCGAGTATGAGGGTAACGCCATCTCTCATTCCAAGCATTTATACATGAAAAGGCACACACATTGTCCCATGATGATTTGGGCCCCCTTTGCAAGTTTCTGTCCTCCCAGGCATGCAATCCATGTTGGAGAAACTGGTTACTCAAGGGCCTTCTCTGGCTCATTATCATGCTCTAATGAGCTCAGGAAAGAAGAGTCTCTGAGAGAAGATGGGATTGAGAAAGGAACACACTGAAAATGGAGCCTTACTTAAGGCTTGATCAAATGCAACTTAAGTTACTTGGAGAAAGATGCAGATTGTGGGATTGAGGGGTTTAGTTTGATATTGTTTTTAAACTGGGCTATCCCCTTTCTCCATTCTCAGAGAGATTCAGACAATGATGAAGAAAATAGTGATCTCATTTACTCACTAACTGGCTCCTCTTCAGTGAAGGTGCAGGTGGTAAATGTGTTAAGAACTCAGTTAAAAACAATGGACGATTTAAAATTCAGGAAATTGGGGTTCCCCGTTTAGCCTGATCTTGTTAGAATAATGGAATTTGAGGGTTTAAAACATAACTTGTTTCAGAATGATGCATGAGTTCTCAAAAACCTTGTTTAACATATTGCTGGAATAATGCATATGAGATGGTTAAAAATGGAAGTAGAAAAAAAAATCCCCAACACCCTTAAAGGAATTTGCAATTCATAAAGTTACTGACAATTTTGCATTATAGTTGCCATGGTAACCGTGCTAGGCTTCTGCTAAAACGTTTCTTAAAAGGGGAAGGAATAGTATATAATAAGCTCTTCAAGTGTAATTTTTTTGTTGTAGTTGAATTAATGTGTAATTCTTATGTGAGTATTTTAGTAATCCACGAACGTGCACTCTAGTTATGGTTCAGGTTTCTTATCTCTCTGTGTTTAAGAAATGTATGAGAAGTTGCTGGCTACTAGCAATGCTTAGTGATTAATTATAAAAATATCAACAAAAAGCATTATCCACAGTAATTAATTATAAAAGTGAAAACAAAAAGCATTTCAGACCCGACTGTAGTAAATTTCCCAGACCAAAGCACTGACTTGCTTATTGATTCAAAGTGCTTTCAGCCAAGCTTTTAGGCTATATTCACAAGTCAACCCTTGCCCTCTCTCTCCTTTTTGTTAGAAGAGTCCTATGTAGTGAATAGATGAGGACCAATTAGACCAAAATAATACTTTAATTTGGCCATTTGAGTAGAGAGCTATTTTTAAATGGTAGTTGACTCTGTGTGAGCATGTGTGAGTGTGTGAGTGTGTGTGTGTGTGTGTGTGTGTGTGTGTGTGTGCTGTTCAGCTTCTATGGAGCTAGTCTAACAGCTGAGTCAGAACAGTGCCTATCTGGACAAGGAGTTGAGGTTGTCTAGGGTTTGATTTCACATGGTCTGTCTTGAATAGAGAAGAGATAGGGGCTTTGGAGTGAAACAGACCTGGATTGAATTTCAGCCCCTCATTTTACTAGCTGAGGGCTTAGCAAGTCACTGAATCTCTGGAGCCTCAGTTTCTTCACTTGTATGAATGGGGTGTATATCTTTCTTGCAGTGTTTGTCAGGATGAGAGATTATTGGACATAAAACATTTTACCCAAAGTTTGGCAGTGTATTAATTGCCTATTGTTGCTGTAACAAATCACCACAAACTTAGTGGCTTAAAACAGCACATATTTACTATCTTAGGGCACTGGAAGTCAGAAGTCCAAAATGGGTCTTGGGATAAAACCAAGATGTCGGCAGGACTGCCTTCCTCTCTGCCTCTTCCAGCTCCCAGAGGCTGCCTGCATTCCGTGGCTCCTGTCCCCATCCCTCCATCTTCAAAGCCTGCAATGGCCGCTTGAGTCTTTTTCACATCTCCTCACTCTGATGATGACTTTCCTATCTCCTTCTACTGCCTTTAAGGATCCTCAGAAAATCAGGATTATCTCCCTATTTTAAAGTCAGTTGATTAGAAACCTTAATTCCATCTGCAGCCTTAATTCTACCTTGTCGTGTTAACGTAGCACATTTATGGTTTCTGAGGATTAGGACACCTTTGGAAATAGGGATGGGGGGAGGGTCATTATCCCACCTACCATACACAGAAAGTACAAATAAGTGGTAACTACTACATATTTTTCTATCATTCTTATTATTTGTAGTATTAGTAATAATAATACTTACCCCATCTAAAAGAGGGACCAAATGAGGAGTCGCTAGAACAGAGAGAACTATCAAAATCCAGAGCATCTTAATCAAATGTTGGCCTGCCTGAAGTTCTTTGCTGACTTTCTGTTTTCTGACTATCACGCTTTGGTAGATTTGGGTGGGTCCTTCTAGTTGGAACCCATACCTGGAGAGCTGCCACTGGGACTGAGTTTCATTTCCCAAGGGCTTTGCTTTAATGTGTTCTCAATTATGAAAAGCTTTATTTCATTAGCATTGTTTTTTCTCCAAAACTGTTTTCTCAAAATGCAATAATTTCTAAAGCCTAGGAATCACCTCTTAGGAGTCAAGGCTTCAAGGATTCTGAGGTGACAATAGGAGTTCTTGGTAATATTCTCGCAGGAGACGGCATTTTCACACTCTAAAGTAATGCCAGTGCCTATCAGCCCTATAAGAAAGCAAGGTGGGGAGGGGCTCATCATAAAGCTTGCTGTGGTCAATGAGTTGTTGGGAAGCATGACATAACCAAAGGCTTGAAAGCATCAGGCTTATTCTCATTCTTAACTTCTTCGTGACCATAAGAATCTCTGTGCTAGCCTGTTGGGTGATTAGGCATTTGGGACAGAACTGAATCAGCCCAGTAATTTCAGCCAAGGACATCCTATAGCAGCTGAAAGCCAGCTGACCCCCATCCATCAATTCATCTCCTTGTACATGTGAGATTGTCCAACTGAGACCAGAAGAACCACCCAGCCCAGCCCAGCCCAGCCAAAATCAGTGGAGTTTCTTAATCAACCACTTCAGAGACATGAACAAACATTGCTTATTGTTATATTCCATTGAAATGTCATAATTAGTTGGGAGTCAGAATTGCTGGGGAAACATTTATTTCCCAATATAGTTTTGAGGACTCTCATCCTCATATTTTCTTTTCTCCTTAACAGCCACACTTTCATTTTTCCTAAGACATGGTATATATATATCTGCCCGCATGATGGTCTCACATATTCTATGGCAATTTCTTGGAAGAATGCAATAACTGGGATTCCAACATGGAGGCAGATTAAGTGGAAGCTACACTGACATTCTCCCCGGACCAAACTGGAATTACAACTAAAATATAGAAAGATCATCCTGAATAACCAGCTGAAGACTAGTGGGAGAGAACCTCATAACTAAGGACCTGAAGAGGAGGCCACCTCCAGACTGGCCAAACTGTTTAAATAATTTTCTTGTTCGACTCATAGAAATAAGCAAAATACTAGGTAATATCACAAAAACAATGTGTGTTTTAAAAGAAAATGTTTGAACTTGTAAAATAAAAAAAAATGCAAGAACTGAGTCATTTGCTTCTGGTGAGTTCATGCTTCTGAAAGAGTTGGATTAAAACTGCAAAAATCTAATGGGTGTCTATAATCTTGAGGAGGATATTCATTCACCTGCCATTTATTGGGTCCTTGAGTATTGGCTCCATATTAGACATGGCACTGGGCTTTGGGGAAGAGAAGGAAGCAAATGTAAAAAGCTTATTTGTGTAGACTTTGTGTTTTACTGGAGGACACTCTAACCTGATAAATAGACAAAAAGCCAGCCCAATGTGGAAAGTAATAATGCAGAAAGAGGAGCATAATTTTGTTTATTTTCAAGTCTAGACAGACACACATTTTGATGAAAACACTAGAATTAAAGAAACACTTAGATACTATTAGGTTATTTATTCATTAATAAGTACATGTCAGACACCTACTATAGACAAAATAGTAAACTAGATTCTTGGAGGCTATAAAAATAAGTCCTTAAAGGGTTTATAATGTAGAATGGGACACCAGCATGCAGAATTAATATAAATCAAAAGGAGTAATTCTCATTAGGAAAATCATAAAGTGCCTTAAGGATATCATGGAATTTAAGCTGGAATTTGCAATCAGATATAAACCTCTGGCTTATATCTACCCAATACAAGTAGATCTGCACAATAAAGGGTCTCAAGCTGTGGCAGAGAACACAGACCTCTGGCTGTATGACTTGAGAAAGAGAAAGCTGAAGGATGCTGCAGAAGACTAGAACCTAGAAGTAATGAGGTTAGAGGCCTGGGATCTCTCTTGGGTGGTATAACACACAGGTTGTGTGACTCTCACCAATTCACTTAGCCAGCTTGGTTTTCTCATCTCCAAAATGAGCAAAGCGATTCTAGATAATCTATGCAGAACCCCTTCTAGCTCAGAGATCCCAAGTAACCTAATTAATTACTCATCATGTGCTAAAACAGTTAAACACATAAAATGCCCAATATTTTCCATTAAGGATAAATTAGCATGGACTCAGCTACTGACTGTCATGTGTAAATGGATACAATTTGAATACTTCATACATTTCAATTATTCAGTCTTAATGCAGCAAACACAATGTGGTGGGAATTCTGTTCTTGGAGTGACAGACTCATTAGTCCGAGTGGAGGGAAGGCTAGAGAAGTTGTATCACCGAGTAGAGAGAGCAGCAGACAGACTGGTGCAGCCACCAGCCATGCGATTGTTGCAGAAGTCACTTAGCTACTAGATGCCTCAGTGTTTTCATCTACAAAGCGAGACTAATAATCCTGCTCCAGAAAGTGAGGTGCACATAAGGGAATCTATTTAATGTTACTCATCAATAGTTCATTATGGATAATATGTGAGGAACTAAGCCGGTTCTCTGCAGGAGGTGTCCTTCTCTCTGCACCGGAGATGTGTTCCTGAAAGGTTATGTGTGATTTGAGATTTTTTTATACCTCCGTCCTCTTTGAAGTGTGCTGTGTTAAAGATTCCTGCTGTGACTCTTTTGACTAAACAATTACTTGATATTTAGATTACATAAAATGTGAATTTATAAAGCAGGACAATTATTTTTCTTAAAGAGTGGATTATAAACTACACTGAATGTGAAATAAATGGCTAGTGTATTTAAACCCACTATTCACTTCCCCTTTATTTCTGTTGAAGATGTTCTCTGGGGCACCAGTGTTCTCGACCAGAAGACTTCATTTTGCATGCTTTTTGTGCCGAGGGGTGGCCAAGGTGATATTAGCTGCCTCTAACCTTTAACTTTACCCCTTTTCTCATTTGGAATGAAGGTTGGATGTCTAGAGACCCAGCAATATTTTGCAGCTTTGAGAATGGAAGTCACACACTGAAGACAGTGGAGGAGCTAAACAGACTTTTGCTGTAGTGCCAGCCCCAGACTGTCTGTCTTGACTTTTCTTTCAGTGAGAAAGCAATAGCCCTCTATTTTCATTTAAGCCTCTATTATTTTTGTTCTCTGATAGGAGCAGCTTATTGCAGTCCCTAACAGATGTGCCTAGCAATATTGGTGGCATTGTCAAGTTCAATGGGCAGAATCAGAAATCAGAGTAATAATTATGCCTGATACCACCTCCCCACTTCCCCCAGCTAATCATCTGTGCAGGATTCCATAAGACTAACCAGTTAGTATGGCCAATGTTACTGATTGTCAGCAAAGTTTATCAAAATTCACTTAGATGCGGGGGACGCATATAGGAAGGGCATCTAGTTTAGTCTTGAAGGATTGGGAAAATCTTCCTTAGGAAGAGAATGTGGGTGATTAAAACGAAAAGACAGCAGCAGTTAGCTACTAAGGTTGAGCAGAGTTAGGAGGGCAGAGGGAAAGGCTTCTGGCAAATGAACAGTGTTAGCCAAGACACAGGTAGAAGTGGACTTGCTCTATTTGAGCGAGCCGTAAGTAGTTAGCATGTAAATGGAGCCCAGTGTCAGAGGTGAGGGAATGGACTGTGGAGGACCTTAGCAAGTGAGGCAGGAAACCAGGCAGGGGAGCAGACCAAGCAGAATTTAAGCGTTTTGTTCTATCCTAAATGGAATGAGCTTCCATTTTGAACAACCATTGTGATGGCAAGGAGGAAGAAAGATGGGGCGAGCATGATTTGGTTGTTTCTGTAAACCAGGTACGAAATGAAAGGACTAAACTATGGTATGGTACTGGAAATAGGAAGAGTAGACAAATTCAAGTAATAATATGGGTTAGAGCCAATAGGACTTAATGAATGATTGACTCAATGCCAAGAAAGATGCCTGGGTTTCCGGCTTGGGATCTGCATGAGTGCAAATTTGAGAATCTCATGGATGGCATATTTGCTGCTTCTTATACGAATTCTAAATGTCTGCTTCCTATTTAGAAATAAGCTGGGTCAGAATTGGCTTAGGGAAAATTAAATTTTATTGATAAGAAGAGTAAGCCATCTGGCTCTTCTCTGACTAGTTGATATCTATTTCCCTGGGTATAATAAAGATGTAACCCCTGCTACAGGAAGCTATTACCTGATATTATTTATTTCCTGATAAAAAGGAGCAAATCATGGCTGGACATTTGCAGAAAATGAGTTTCTAATAAAGCTAAGGTAGTTAATGTCTAAGTGGGAGTTTCTCTTGCGATGATAAATGTCTACTCTGTTGAAATAGTTTCCATAAAAGTCAGTCGGTAAGAGAGTAGAGATACTGTGTAATTGCCAATGAGGCAATAAAGGGATGTTTGTTTATTGGATTTATAACCAACAACAAACCCCAACTCTTATAAAAAGTTAAAATGCTTGGGTGTACCAGTTTAGCAACAGGAGCTTTTTGTTTCAGAAAAAAAATGGTATCTCAATATGTATTTAGTGCAACATTCAGTGGATAATAGCAAAGACCGTCGTGGATGCCATTGGGAAAAATAACAAACTGTGGCCGTGTGTGGGAGGTACAGTGCTAATAGCTCCCAGAACAAATAATAGCATATTGCTGACCGTTCGGTGTACACGAAGGGCTTTTTCTCCTAATTGCTCTTATGATTTTTGCTTATATTCCCTGCTAGATTTCACCCTGTACTGGTGGGTTGCTGGAATGGGGCAGCAGGAGGCAAAATACATCTTTACCTTGACTATCTGTTTCCTTTTCTCCCTCAAACACCTGGTTGAAAAACAATCCATTGCTTCTCTGGCATTGAATGTAACAACCTCACGAGACCAGCATGCCATGGATGAGTATGTCACACACAATCGCTGTCCTTGTCTCGTCTCAGGTGCTTTCTGGAGACTCAGCTTGGGTCTTGGTGCTCCCTAGATGTTTCAGTAGCCACTGGGTGCTTCTGCTTTGTAGCTTTGCCTCCCTGTGGACTGCTGTCCTGAGCTGCCTGGTCAAAGCCAGGTCATAAGCATAGTATCCTCTTTCCAGCACAGGGAACAGGGAAAGAGAGCATGAGGGCAAGCAGCCTCCCTTTCAGAAACTTCCCAGAAGTTTCTCATCTCATTGGCCAGAACATCATCACATAACTCCACCTACTTTCAAGGGAATCTGGAACATAAAGTCTCTAGTTGGATAGCTGAGTGCCCAGCTAAAACTCAGAGTTTTCTACTACTAAAAGGAAGAGGAGGAAAATAGTGATACAGGAGGGCCAGTGATAATCTCTGCCACACAGTCCTTTTGATCTGTTTTAGTGACTGCTCTCTTTCTCTAGAGTGAGTTTCACTTTATGGGGTGTGTGGTGAGGAAATTGTATCTTATAGATCAGCAATTTCCAACCTTTTTAATCTCATGGCACACATAACGTGATTACTAAAATTCTGTGGAACCCCAAAAGATATTTTTTGCTGATCTGACAAAAAATAGGTATAATTTTGATCCATTCACATTGGATGGCTATTGTTGTGTTGGCTGTTGTCATTTTTTATTTGACAATCTAAGGGAAAAGAGGCCAGTGCCCCTGACTAAATAGTCAGGTGCTGCATGTTTTAAACATTCTTGCGGCACACTGGTTGAAAATCGCTGTTATAAATGATGTCCAGATGGTGCCTGTTCATTGCTGACAGAAAAGCCATTGGAAACTACCTATCCCTAATGTCATGTTTTAACTGATACAATTTGAATATTTCATACACTTCAGTTATTATACACGAATACACTTCAATCTCAATATAGCAAAGTCAATATGCTGGTAATTATATTATCTATCATATTTACCAAGGGAAGCCTGAATATATGTTGAGGATTTTCCTGTATTGTTCCACAGCATTGTTGCTGAAACATGGCAATTAAGATTAGCTACCAAGAAATAAATAGCAACACTTGAAATTGAATGAGGGTGCTTTGTTTCTTTAACACTTAAAGAAAATATATTGAGTGCATTTGTATTTCAAAATAGAAAGTTTTGTTTCCATTAAGTCAAATGCCCCTCAGAGAATTTGGGATTTTGTTTTCTTCTATAATGTTAAATGGTATTTTTGTGTAGGGCTACCCATGATGTTACTTGATGGGTTGGGGCTGGTGAATTGAGAGTGCCTAATTTTGGGACATTTAGGAGACACCCAGACTTTCTATCTGAGATCCCAAAAGAACCATTTGGAGGCATTCAGGACTCTCTCCACACTTCTACCGCAGCACTAACAATATTATCCATTTTATAGCATGGCTACCTTTCTTTCTCAACAAGAGACTCTGAACTTCTTGGGGGAAGGACTATATCTTCTCCAACTTTGTGTCTCTTGTGCACAAAATGGGGGCTATTTGAAATGTTGAGTGAATGGATGAAGGAGAAGGTGAGTAGAGCAAGAGCCCTAAACAGGAGTTGGAAAACCTCTTTCAACCTATCAGGATGAGAGGATGAAAAGACGGGCATGGACACAAAACATCCAGACTCCTGCCGGATGACTCAGTCATCTCAATAAGGTTGATAATGAGTTGGGGCAGGGAGGTCAAGAATTTGGGGAGAGTAGAAAACTTTGAAATGGTTACTTGGAAAACATGAGAGACAAGCTTATAATCGTTCATGATCTCACAACTCTTACTTTATCTTTAGCATTCCCTCTCTGGCTCTCTAGGTCACATGCACACTGATATTTATTTATTTATTTATTTATTTATTTATTTATTTATTTTTATTTTCTTTAATTTACCATGTTGCTTTTTATGTCAGGAACTCTCTTTCTCCTTTCCTCCTTTGCCTGGCTAACATTCATCCACTTAACAAAAATTTCCCCAATCTATTATATTGGTGAGGCATTGTATTAGCATTGAGGATATGGCAATGAATAAAATAGAAAAGTCTGTTCGCTAACATCTGGACTGGTGATGTTCTGATCAAGTTCTGTGCCGCCTGTCATGGCAACCATCCAACTAGAGCCCGTTCATGGATTCTTCAGGGGCCCCCAAGGGAAACTTTTCATTGCGCCCTTCCCTAGGGAAGTATGCTCTATCTAGCAACCAAAGGAACTGTAATTTCTGTTATAGTATTCCACAGAGGGGATTATGGTAATTTGGATTACTGCAATTCACTCCATGGGCGTTAAGAAGGATTTGAAGGATGCTAAGCAATCCTATAATTCCAACCCCTCATTTTTAAGATGAGGAAGCTGAGCCCTAGAAGTGATCATCCTGTCCAAAAGAATGTGATGGTGATATTTTTACATCTCTACTAGGCTGACCAAGGAGCTGGTTAATTCTTTTGCATATCCTAAATATAAATCCATAAATATCAGAGACCAAGAGGCATAACTGTCTGGGAGTAAGGCAAGGTGACATGTTTGTGTAATGAAGATGCCGACTCTAGTTCTGCCCCTTTAATGGTTTTATCATTAGACTCCATGAATATTATTGTAAAAGTTCGTGATAAACAATAAGTGCCATACAAATGTGAGGTTATACTTCTTTCTCCAGACAAGCCAGGATGGATGACAAGATTAGTCCAGGGCCAAGCTCTGGAATATAGCAGGGCCATTGTAAGCCCTCTAGGAGGCACAAGAATATGAGGCAACCCCAGTGAATGACTGATAGAACACACCATTAAATAAATAGAGGCAAATAACACAGACTCTTGAAATGAAGACAAATGCATTTTAGCTTGATTTTATTTTCTCATTTTTCCTTAGGGGCCAAGTGGCCCAGAAGTCTCACAAGTAGAATTGCTATTAATCATGATCATTTACTTTCCAGAGAGAGAAAAAATAAAGTTCAACGTATGCAAGCTGTATTTCTAAAATTCTGATACATAAAAACTGAAGCTCTGTTCTTCCAAGTAATTATTAACTACAGAAGGAGAGTAAAAGCTTATAGTCAGGGACATAATGTCATACTCTTTGGCACTTTCACTTAGGACATTTATCCAGCCTGGAAAAAAATCATTATTAGGTTTCCATTTCAGATTTGTTCCAGAGAAAGCTTTTCACTTTCCCTTCCATGACACAGAATCTTAATATAAAACACAGAGGGGCTACTGGGTAGAAAGAGAACAGAATCGGATGGGAATTTAGGGATCTACAATGATAATAAACTAGAAGCCGGTGCACAAAATTCGTGCACTGGAGAGTAGTCCCTAAGCCCGGCCTGCACCCTCTCACAGTCTGGGACCCCTCAGGGGATGTCTGCCTGCCGGCTTAGGCCAACTCCCTGCAGGGATCAGGCCTAAGCTGGCAGTTGGACACCCCTCTCACAGTCTGGGACCCCTCGCTCCATACCACACGCCTGCTCGCTGTTTCTTACCACTCGGCTCGCTGCTCCTTAGCCACTGTGCTCCCCAGCCGTGAGCCCAGCTTCTGGCTGAGTGGCACTCCCCCTGTGGGACTGCACTGACCACCAGGGGGCAGCTCCTGCATTGAGCATCTGCACCCTGGTGGTCAGTGCGCATCATAGTGACTAGTTGATCAGTCATTCTGGTCATTCCGCTGTTTGGTCGCTGGGCTTTTATTATATAGGATATCATTCTGTGGGCAAAGTAAGAATGATTTCTAAACATATCCCTCAGCCCCGCCCCCACCCCTCTTTACCTGACTGGCTGCCTGTGTGCAGGTGCTGTGAATGCTCTGGGTCTGAAGGAGCAATGTCAGCAGGGGGAACTGGTCCCACCTTAGGGCAATCACTGAAACTTAAATCTTCAGGTAGGGGTCACGGGGCCCAGACCAACCTTAGCCAAAATCATCCTCCCACTCTTCTTACTCTTTCATTTTGGTATACATAGTGCAAATGCAACTGTCCAATTTTTAGGGGGAAAAAATGTTCAGTGGTAATGTCTCATTCTAAAATAATGGTCTGATAAAAGCAGTCATGGTAACCTATATTCTGAGGAATTCAGCCCCGCATACCCACCACTCTGTATTTCTAGCACTCACTAGATGCCTCTCCTCTTTCCCTTTGGTTTTCCACCTTCTCTCTCCTTCTTCATGTAATTGATTCTCCACTTGTTCCCCACAATGACCAAAAAATGGGCGTGAAGTGCCTACAGTAATATGTGAAATACAAAATATATCGAGAAATAGATGAGGAAATAAGGGTGGAAGGGAAATTGGATTGCAAAAATGAGAGACAGCCAGGGATGAGGTTAACATTTGGAACCAAAAAATGATAAAGTTTTCTGGAAAGCCAGAGGTTGGCTGCAAACCCTGTTCTGAGCTTCTTGAGTAAAGGGGGACATGGGAGGAGTTGCAATAGTCATAGTATCTAAGGGTCGGCTCCCCTTGGCTGCCCCTCTTGGCTGTCCTTGCTGCTCATTGTGATCATCGCACCCACTTTGCTTGAGGTAACTAAGTGCCACTCCCTCCACCCCCTTCATCATTCTGGGATCCGGGATCCGGTGATCCCCTTTGCTTCCAGGGAGCTCGCTACTATAATGACATCTCTTACTGTCAGGTGTGATCTACAGAAGTTGGCCACCCCTGAGCTTCCCATCAAGCCTGCTGCCTCTTGTACCAGTGTGTTGCTTATTCTTTGGTTAAATAGTATGCTTTCTGGGCCTTCTTGTGGACCAGTCGCCTGGCGGATTTTCCAACTCTGTCTGGTATACCCATTATTGCCTATTTTTCTGATGCTTTTGAACTTTCCTTCAACCATATAGCACAGTTTTTCTACATTACATAAAGTGGGCCATTGCTTTTTCTAAGTTCATAAAAGCCTTTATAGAAACATATAATCACTGTTTAACTGAGTCCTAGCCAAGTGTTAAGTTCTATATTGCTCTAATACTGATGAATTCTTCTTTATCTGTCTTTATGCTCCACCCATCCCCTTAATCCTTAAAATTCAGTTCCATACATACTACACTCAGAGTGACAGCTCCTCTGCCCTATGATTCCTTTCCTCCCTTAGCATGCTCAGCACTTCCCAGACCAAATTTTGTTGTGACTTAAATCTAGTTACTTGAGTGATGAGAAGGGGAGGTCAAGGCAGATCCCGAGTAGAGTTCATGTTGTTTTACAAAAGGCAGAGTCCCTTCTATCAAGGGGGAGAGATGGCCTTCAGTGGGAGAGGGTCTTTCCACAGAGGGTTCAGGGAAATCTGCAGACTCAAGATTGTTGAGCATATCAACCCAAATAACCCCATCTTGTGACTCAAGGTCCAATTTCTTCCTAATTGGGGCCTTGACCTTGGCATATCAGACCTGACAGGGATTTGAATTATTGGGAATTATGCTTCTGTTGTTCTTATAAGTCTTGGGCTTGGTTCTAAACGTTATTTAAACATTATCTGATCCAGTGGCAGGAGACGAGAGTCACTGGATATGCCTCAAAACAAGCTTAGGCTTTCACACTTAGTCTTTAATTGGTGATGAATTACCCTTGATACCATATCCTCCATATTTCTCAAACACCTCACACATCATACCTGTAAAACATCCCATGCGCTTAGGTTAGGCAGTGATCTTTAACGGAAGAGCTGTCTCTGGGGCAGGACTCAATTATGGCTGCCAGCTACCAACACTCCCAGCAGCCTGGGAAATGCACACCTCAATTCTGAGAGGGCAGATGCCTCTGGATGGCTCAGCACAGTCCATTAGGAGAAGAAAAGCAAGTTAGGGCTTTGAACTCTAAGTCACGTACATAAAATAGGTAAAGCCTGATTTGCTTGCTGCTATATAGACAAATACAATATCATAGAATCAGCTGAGATTGAGATTGAGGACACTAGTGTAAATTTGGAGAGATGAGGACAAACCGCTGGATGGAATTCCAATTATATCCATCCCAAAATCCCTCCTGATGGTGGACACCTTTTAAAAATTCTTCTTTTCTCTCATTCTAAGAGAGTCTGAGGTTATTATTTCCAGCTCCCCAGGTTTCTGTCCTGTAAGGACTATCACCTATATTTTTAGAGAATGTAAGAGTGAGCAGATGTGTTGCCTGTCCTCCAGGTATGTGGATGGCAAGGCTGTTCCCAGGCTTAATCAATTGATTTACTGAGAGCTTGAGGCAGGGGGTCCTGCGGGGGTGAGGCCGACGGAGTCCTAACGAAGCATGCCCGACTCCGGAGACCGGTTCAAGACGCAGATCTGACTTTATTGTTTAAGTACAGCGACATATATAACATTCCAGACCAATCAGAAGTTTACACCATCCTTAGGGCAACCAATGGTAGGAAACACAGGGTACTGTGTAGGGGCTCTAGGGGGCTTACTCAGGCGGGCTCTGCCACTTCCCGGTGTGCCGAGGAAGCTTGTATAGACGGAGTGCGCTCACGCCATTGCATCTGCCACTGCACTGAGATAAATCTCCTGAGCTCTTCCCACAAGAGCTGACTGGGGTGGGGGTGGGGTGTAGAAGGGAAATAAGAATGGAAAACAGCACCACATTAAATATGCATATAAATTACATCAATTTCCAAATTGTTAAAATACTCATAATTGTGTGCCTCAGTGAGGGGACAATACAGTGAGGCAGTGCTGAGTGTTATACTAAAAGACACAAATGATGGAAAACTTCAGCAAGGAGAGAATATTCTAGAAATAACAGGAAAAACCTCAGGGGAGAGGTAAAATTTGAATAATACCCTGAAGAAAAAAATGTGACATACTTATAAGAATGAGTGTGCATTTATGATTATCGACCTTTAAAACCTGTAGATTTATGTATTCAGCCTGGTCTAATCTAGTAGATAAAATCACATTTTACTGTTCCATTCTTTATTTTAGCTGTGTCTCATAGCATATTAAATTTGTGGAGATCTAATTATCGGTCCACTTACATCATATTGTTATTTAACTACTTCGTGTTATTTGCATATATATCTTGTTATGGTGTCAAGAGGCCTTACAGCAAAGGAAACCTACAAAAATATCAGTAAAGCAAATGGTGTTTACATTTGCTTTGCTGCTTGTTAACATTGGCCGGTTGAGTGCTGTAATCTCCCAGTAACAACAGGGAGAGAGTAATAAACTGGTAGCTAGAATGACATAGTTACATCAAATTTGCTGCAAAGCGATCCCCAGTTACTATCCTATTTCACATCTGTGAGTGGTAGAACCCAAAGAGAAAGAAATAAAATCATTTGATGGAATCATAATACTTTGGCAAACCCTAAAACATTTATTAATTCAAGTGCCTCTTTCTTTTGCTTATAGAATTAGTATGTGCTACTGTAAAGAAGTCAGGAAACACAGACACGTGAACATTGGGATGAATTATTCACCCATAATTCTTGGTAAGCAACATGGCAATTGAAAGTAAGAATAATGCCACCATAGTGATTTCCAATGCTACAATGGAAACCAAGTCTCAGATGAACAAATACACACACACACACACACACACTCACTCACTCACTCACTCACTCACTGTATTCTCTAGCCCTGATCTCACTCACACACTGCATTTTTCTAGTTCAAATCTTCTGGAAAATAATACGACTCTCTCTTCCTCCCTCACTTCTCACTTCCACCTTTCTTATTTGGTCTTTTTCAATAAACGAACTCCTTCGAATATCATGAAAATGCACTATAACTAGGCTTATAGAATGAGGAGGCAGAAAGGCTGGATACCAGCACACGCAAGGCAACTTTGAACATAATAGGAAATTCAAGATGATTTCAAAGGTGGTATCTCTCTGCCAAAAACTATTGTTCTTCCCCTGAAGAAATGCGAGACTTTGGCGGTGACATTTCAGACTTGTTTTAGAGCCGTGCTCTTCGTTGTCATTGTTATGGTGACGAATAACGTGTAATAAGATTTATCGGTTTAGGAAAACCACATCACATATAAAAACATCCATTTGTAACCATTTGACCAGTCTATCTTTAAAGGGATTTGATTGCATCTACTAAATCTCTCTAAAATGAAATCTCCCTTGTGTTAGTTGTGGGTCTGGTCTGTAAATCTTATTGGAAAGAGTTAAGATACAAATGATCAGAGAGTAGAGGTGGAACTTTGGGTGACACCTCTGCTGTGAATGTGGATGGTATGACACAGAACAAGAGCCATGTCCTGAACGAGAGCTATGTTATGGAGGCAGATGGTCAACTATATGTCATTCACCATAAGATGGTCTAAACTAATTATCTAAAGCAAGAAGCAGATGTCTGGGAGCCTCATAAATGATACATGGGTGACTTTACAGTGTAGCCAAAGTTATGGCAGCTATTAAAATGCCACTGATATCTAAAAATAGAAAGAAAAGTATATTATAATATTTTACACTCATTTCCCCCCTCAGGAAGTCAAAGCATCCTATCAGCAGTAGTGTGGCACATGCATATTAATAACCATAAAACAGGGCTCTTTGTGAGATTGCTTACTCTGCCCAGGTCCTTGAGTGCTTTTACTTAAATTACTGCTTCTGTGTATTCTTGTGACCTGCAAACATCAGTGCATTTCTGAAGGTTTTCTAGGATCTGTTCTCACACACACTGTCATGTGTGCTATGTCCATAAAAGGAAGCCAATGGGAAAATGAATATTTTGTCTAAGAGAGATGAACTCAAGCTTCTTACTCCCAATTTAGTTGAGTCTCTGATAGATGAAGATAGTGTCTGGGAATATGTGTGGATATAGTGTCTGCACATTCATCCTGGCTAATCAGGGACTCTGTTTTGATTAAATAGAATACATTTTGACAAATTGTGTCTTCTGAGTGCTTTCTGCTTTTGTTCCCCTTATTATTGAGAAATGTATCTAACATACAGAAAAGCACAGAGAGCAAAATAACAGTTACCAACTTCCAAGGTTTAATAAACACTTTAACATGTATTAAATTTAATATTTTGCCATGTTTTCTTCAAATCTTTTATGGGGAAGTGATTGGGGGGTGGGGAAGTCCTTGGGAATTCCTCAAGGGAAACCCCTATCTTGAAGTTAATGTGTGTCCTTCCTTTCCATGATTTGATATTCACAATATATAGAATAGATATATCTATTCAGAATAAACAGAATAAATGACATCATTACTATACATAGTCTGCAACAGGGGTCCTCAAACTTTTTAAACAGGGGGCCAATTCACTGTCCCTCAGACCATTGGAGGGCCGGACTATAGTTAAAAAAAAAACTATGAACAAATTCCTATGCACACTACACATATCTTATTTTGAAGTAAAAAAACAAAACTTCAAAAAAAAGGCTCTCCTAACTTCAAAAAAAAGGCCCTACTAACTGCAAAATAAAAAAAAAAGTACACCTCCTAACTTCAAAAAAGAATAAATCCTAACTTGTTCTTACCTCGGTCCTCAGGCAGCAGCAGGCTCTGCACAGGCAAGCTCGTGACTCGTCAGATCACACCTGAGACTGAGAGGAGGAGTCAAGAGACAGAGAGAAGAGGAGTCGGAGAGTGCGGTGCACATTCCATACATGCGCACTGCAGACCGGGACGAGTCGGCTGCTAAGCAACAGGCGGGCCGGATACATGTTTTCGGGGGCCGCATGTGGCCTGCGGGCCATAGTTTGAGGACCCCTGGTCTACAACTTGCTTTTTTATCCAACATCATATTTTCTAACTCCTATCCATATCGATACAAGTGGATCTAGACCTTCATATTTTAACTGGTTTGGAATTTCATTCAATGAGCTGCTATACCATAGTTTATTCATCCATTTCTCTAACCTGGAACATCCTGGTTGTTTTTAATTTTCCTCTAATACCAACAATACTCCAATAAACATCTTTGTATCCAGAAGCAGAATTGCTCATTCATATAATTCACTTTTTGTGTGCTTTATTTTATTTTTCTTATTCATTTGAGGGAGTTATTTAATACAATCTATTTTTATGTAATGCAAATATCTGCTTCCAGTCTATGGTTTATTTTTAAACATCGCTTGTGTTCTCTATTGTTCCAAGTCAAATTTATCAACCCTTGTCTTTATAATAGGTGCTTTTTGTTTTGCTAAAGAAACCCGTTCCTATTAGATTTAGTAAAGATAGTGACTTCTGAGTTATACTAAAAACATTTGTTTTCATATGTAAATCTTCAATAGATTTGGAATGTGTGGGCATAGTGTGAGATAGGAATCTAATTAAATATATTTTTTTCTACATGAAAACCAATCGTCCATTGCCAGTTTTGCATTTTATTGATTTATTTGCCCATCTGTAAGGTCACCTCGTTCACATGTCAGGTTCTGGATAAAGTAGACATTACAAACGCTCACCAATGTCTGGTTATTCCGTCCTTCCTGGGTACACAGGACTTTACCTCCCTGCTCTTCTCCAGCTCAGCAGGGCCTCATAGCTAGTAAAGGGCAATGACCCGTGCGTAGAAGCCATGTGTGTCAATTCTGGGACGAGACTGTGGAAAATCCCTGATCAATCTTTCCACTTTCCTGAAGAATGTGTGCTGAGGTGGCAGAACCACAAGTTAGAGCTGTCCAGGCTGTTCAATCACCAGCTGCCTGGGTTGAAATTAAACTGCTGGACTGCAGGGTATACTAGTATGCATTTTTCACTTCATTGGAAATTTGGATGCTCCAATGACATTCCCATCAGCTGTGTGCAAGTGTTGCTGATGTTCCACGTTCTTGCCATATGACTTGACATTGTCCGGTAATCTGATACATAGAAATGGCTTATTTTTGTGGTTCCAGTCTGCATTTCCTCGATTTCTAAGAAGGGGGCAACATTTCATATGTTTATGACTGTGTTTCCTCTTCAGTGGAATGCTTTTTTGTGCCTTTGCTCATTAGCTTGTCTGCCTTTTTCGCTTTTAGGAGTTCTGAGTATTCTGCATACTAATCCTCTGTTTACCGTATAAATTGTAAATATCTTCTACCACTGAGTGGATTATTTTCACATGTTAAATAACATCCTTTAGTGCCAGAAGTTTTTCACTTTGGTATAGTAAAAAATAACAATATTTTTCTTTACTGTTTGTTTATTTGGTCATGTTTGAAGTAAATTTTTTTTAAGTCTATAAATAAAAATTTACTTGAAACTTTAACCTGAGTTAAATAGATTTGGGGATTATATTGTGAGAAAACTAGTTCCATATTTTCAATATACTTAGCTATTTGTTCAAGCACCAGATACTCAAAAACCCATCTTTTCCTCACTACTGTGATACTTTTATTATATGTCAATTTTGCATGTACGATGTACGTGTGGGTCAGTTTCTGGACTCTGTTTTTTGTTTGTTTGTTAATTTATTTATCCCACACCAATACCATACTATCATGTGATTTTCATAACCAGAGCTTAGTACCTGCAAGGGCAAGTCATCCCACCTTTTTTTCCTTCTTTTTTTATGTAGAAGTTTGTTTGTTTATTTATTTTTTTCTATTCTTGGAAACCTTGGTCTTCAATACATATTTTGGGATCAGCTTTTCAATATACATAAAAAATCTGATTGATATTTTTATTGGAATTACATTAAATCTATATATAGATTTGAAGAGAATTGATATCTTAACAATGTTTTTCCCATACAGAAATGTAGTATATTTCTCCATTTGTCCAGTTTTTCTTATATGTTCTAGCAGTGCATTAAAATTCCTTTTATCCAATGAGTCTAACATCAGCTTTTATTTTGGAATATCTATGTAAACCCAACTGTACTCCCCTAGACTTTAAAATGATATCAATGCTTTCTTTTCCAATACACCAAATGCTTTAAAGCAAGAATGTTTCCCTCCAAATTTATACTTATAATAGGGTAATATGCAAATTGGTCCTGGACGCCGTCACATAATGACCGAACAGCAGGAGGGTGGGGCACGAGGTACAAGCAGCGAAGAGCTACAGGAGGATGGGGCAGTGGGCAGAGAGCTACAGGAGGGCGGGGCAGTGGGCAGAGAGCTACAGGAGGGCAGAGCAGTGAGCTACATGCAGCGGAGAGCTATGAGTGGTGGTGGGTGGGACGGCCAGCTGAGGCAAGTGGCAGTGAGCTACTCGTGCACGAATTCGTGTGCAGAGCCACTAGTTTTTATTATAAAATTCTTTTTTTTAATAAAATTTTTTTTATTGATTTCAGAGAGGAAGGGAGAGGGAGAAAGAGATAGAAACATCAATGATGAGAGAGAATCATTGATTGGCTGCCTCCTGCATGCTCCCCACTGAGGATTGGACCCACAACCCGGGTATGTGCCCTGACTGGGAATTTAAACATTACCTCCTGGTTCATAGGTCAGTGCTCAATGCCAGCCGGGCTTAATAAAAATTTTAAACAGTCATAAAATTTAGTAAAATAGAAACCATATATCTACCACCTGGTTTTTACCATTATTGATATTTCCCATATTTAATCTATGTACTCTATCTACCTACCTACCTATCTACCTGACTCTCATCTTAGTCTGCGAGAACTGCCATATCAAAATGCCATGGTGTGGATAACTTAAACAACAGAAATTTATGTTCTCACATTTCTGGACCCATTGGAGATCCAAGGTCAAAGTGGTCAGGTTTGGTTTCTCCTGAGGCCTCTCTCCTTGCTTGCAGACTGCCGCCATCTCGCCGTGTCTTCACGTGGTCTTTAATTCATGCTCGCACACTTCTCCTGTCTCTTCCTATGAAGATACCAGTCCAATTTGATTAAGGCCCCATTCTTACGACATCATTTAATCTTAACTTCTCTAAAAGTTATCTCTCAATATAGTGACATTGATGATTAAAGTTTCAGCATATAGATTTGAGGGAGGATACAATTCAGTCCAAAATGTATGTATGTATGTATGTATGTATGTATGTATGTATGTATCATAGGCCTATCTTATAAAACCCTTTCAGTGTAAATCCTAGTTATCATGACCCTTTTTCCTTAAATACTTTAGCAACCCCACCCCAAAATAAGCACATTCTCCTGCATGATAAATGCTACTATATCTCCTAAGGAAGGAAATAATAATATCCTAAAACCATATTATCAACTAATATATCAAATAATATCAACTCCATATTCAAATGTTTCCAGTAGTGAGTTTTTGATTTCTATTCTCCCTTCTACACTTATTAGTCAGCATTATTCTTCAAAGAAGGGCTTATATCATCAACTAAGGATAAACTTTAGTTGCTTCTAAACAGTCAAGTTAAAGTAAAGCACAAATCCTTATCCTAGTGAGCCAAGGATATACTTCAAGAGTTTTGTGTACATCTTGCAATTGTGTATGTGTACATTTTTCTTGAGAGGAGGTACATAGAATGCTCAGATTCTCCTCAAAAGATTGAGAATGACTTTTCTAAGTTTTCCTGGTCATCCAGTGTCATGTGGTATCCTTGTGTTGACTTAGATTTAAGAATTATACCACCTTAGAAACAATGATATTCTCTGGTTAGGAAAGTATATTGTTATTTAGAGGCCAAGTAAGAGATATAATATTTGGAAAAGTGAAGGAAAATAAAAGCAACTAGTAATTAGGATCCAGTGTATGATGCCATTGTGAAGGATAATGATTTCTTAACTTAAATAATATTCAATATCTTGATCATAAGAACCATCAAGGGAAAATCATCACTAAGCTGGGTTCCGTGTTAGTCTGTGAAATTAAAAGTACCCTAAAAATTAAAGCATCATCATTTGCAGATAGGCACTAATGACTCTGGGGCTGACAGGTTAGTTTAGTTCAAGCATTTCATAGATGATTAAAGTTAATGAGTAAAGTGTAAGCAGGACTCTACTTAATGAATGTGCTAATTGTTTTTCTTGCTGCAAATATTAGTGCTGCTTTTAACTACAATATACAGAAGATTAGGAGCCAATTCATTATGCTTTGTTTAATGAGCTATATTTATAAAATGTAATGGCACTGTTAAATTCACACAGTACCCTTCTTAATATTCTAAGACTCTACTAGAGCACACATACTATTTTAAGCTCAAAGCCACCCTTTGTCAGGAGAAAAGGCAGGAAGAATATGCCTACTTTTACATGGTGGTTATGAGCCCAGATTCTGAAGCCATGCTGTCTGGGTTTGAGTTCTGGCTCTGCCACTTACCAGCTGTCCAATTTCAAAAAAGTGATTGACCTCTCTGCCTCAGCTGTCTCATTCAAAAAGTAGAGTAACAGTATCTACCTCATGGGTGTTACAGGATTTGGTGAGTAACTGCATACAAAAGGTTTAAAGCAGTGCTGACTACACCACACACCTCATACGTGTGTTCTTAATATTGTCAATTGCACCTGTACCCTCACGGTCCATTCTCCACACAGCATCCACAGTGGTCTTCCAAAACTGAGAGAGAGAGAAAGAGAGAGAAATGTCGATTGATTGCCTCGGCTAGGCACCTGACCGGGGATCAAACCTGCAACCTAGGTATGTGCCCTGACCTGGAATTGAACCTACAACCTTTCAGGGTATGGGATGCTGCTCCAACCAACCGAGCCACACTGGCCAGGGCACCAAAACTGAGAATCCCTTCATGCCACCTGACTGCTTCAAGGACTCTGGGTACTGCATTGCAAGGGGAATGAATGCCATCCGAAGTGTTCACTATGGCCATGCATGGTCTGGCTCAGACCTCATTCTCCACACTCACCTTTCTCCCTCGCCCCTGGACCTGTGCTGTAGACACACTGGTCTCCTTTCCACTCCTCAGACACGCCAAGGTCTTCTCTGCTCCAAGGCCTTTTCTTGGACCGCCCTTCCCCCAGATCCTCAGACACTTCCTGTTTCACACCTCAACTCAACGCAGTTTCTGGCCATCTTATCTCAGTTACACTCTGCCACTGTCACTGCTCTGGTGAATAAAGAAAGAAAAAATGTTTATGAACCTTGGGGTTCATCGCATCTGATTTTCTGTATAGCACTTATCGCATAAACAATGTGTTAGTATACAATAGGACAGGGGTCCTCAAACTTTTTAAACAGGGGGCCAGTTCACTGTCCCTCAGACAGTTGGAGGGCCGGACTATAGTTTAAAAAACACTATGAACAAATTCCTATGCACACTGCCCATATCTTATTTTGAAGTAAAAAACCAAAACGGGAACAAATACAATATTTGTATTTGCATGTGGCCCGCGGGCCATAGTTTGAGGACCCCTGCAATAGGATCTTTATTTATCTGAATAAATGTGTAGTGGTATGAAAGTTCTTTGGAACCCTGAATCTCTCTGGCATGTTTTATAATTCTTTCCATATGTTTTTTTTTTTTTTTAGTTCTCAAAGTTCATCACCAGAGTTTATTTATTTATTTTTATTGATTTATTTTTATTGATTTCAGAGAGGAAGGAAGAGGGAGAGAGAGTTAGAAACATCAATGATGAGAGACAATCATTGACTGACTGCCTCCTGCACATCCCCCAGTGAGGACAGAGCCCGCAGCCCAGGCACATGCCCTTGACTGGAATCAAACCCAGGACCTTTCAGTCTGCAGGCCAATGCTCTATCCACTGAGCCAAACCAGTTAGGACCATCTCCAGAGTTTCTGATTCAGTGGGTCAGGGAAGATCTTTTTGGGGAGGTGACATTTAAGTTGAGACTTAAAGAATGAGGAGTCTGACCCCGTGGGAGCTGAAGGAAGAGAGTTCCAGGTAGAGGGAACAGTAGATACAGATACTCTGAACTGAGGAAATGGTATAGTGTTTGAGTAACAGAAGTAAGGCTGGTATGGCGGAGGCTTGGTGAGTGAGCAGAAAAAAATTCCTGGGTGAGTCTGAAGAGGAGGCAGGGATTGGATCAGGCAGCACCTGATTGGCTGTGGGAAGGAGGGTAGATTTTATTCTGCGTCAATGGGAAAGCTTGAAAAGCCTTTAAGCCAGAGAGAAATCTGGTCCAATTCACATTATTTTAAACCAACATTCAGAGAGCCTTGTAAGGGGCCAAAAACGCAGAAATGGAATTCTTCCCATCCCTACCTCTGAAGCAATCACCAGCTCTACATTGTCTTCCCGCTGCATATTTTGGCCTCTAAAACTGCCAACTACTTTAAGGTGGGCAGTTGCCATTGTAGCAAGCAGAACAATAGTGTCTGCCTCAATCCCAGATTTGGAGGTAAAATCTCCAGCTCACAGGACCTGCTTAAGACACAGCCCAATTAATTTCTCCTGTGGTTGAATTTCATAGTCTGCCCTACCTGACTGGACCGGGGTAGCCAGAATACAGACTGACCAGCAGTTTGTGATGTGGCTCACCACAGGGCACTGCCCAGCAAGGTCAACGATAGTGAGAAAATGATCACTCCAAATGGACTGCTTTTTGTGGCAGCAGCAGCAGCAGCAGATGGTTGCAGGACTAGGAGCTTACACACAGAGAATCGTCATGAGAGCAGAGTTATGAGGCAGTTAGAAACGAGCAGAACTGACTGGTAAGCATAAAAGGCAGAGAAAAACTGCCCAGAGCAGAGGGTGTTGCTTGGTTGTTGCCGAAGAGGCAGAAGCCAAGGCAAAAAGATGCTGATCTCCAACTGGTGACGAATCAATTAGCTTTTGCCTCCAGGAAGTAGGATGGATGGAAACAAAAAGGACCTGGTAATAGAGGAGGGCTGGGTCCTCGATGGCAGGCAACTTGAGCAGGTCCGTCTGCACGGCTCTTCCTGGGGTCTCTGCCTTGTGGTCTAATTTCTACGTACCCTGAAAATGCCTTCCCTGCCATCCCCGTCACACAGGGTAATATCTGCCCCCCCCACCCCCATTACCCAAACCCTTTGCCAGGTTGAAGCCTGACAACCACACTGCACTTAGGAGTGTCTTGCTTACTGAAATTTCCTGTACATTCTCAAATGTACAACCTTATCATAATTTAGGCCAGAATAGATCATGTCTGCATTTTAGCTTGAAACTTTAGTTGATTTAGATTTACCTTCAGAGAAAGACATTACCCACAAGTTCTGAAATATGAGATAGAAGTCAAAATGACTGTTAATTACTACAGAATAACAAAACCCTCCCCTAAAATATAACTTCCAATTCATTGAGCTGCACACTTATGATTTATATATTTATATGTAGATAGAGATTCTAAAACTTAAGTGTAAAAGGCAATAACATTTTCTCATGATTGCAAAAGAGATGTACCACTTCTCTCTTTAGAACCTCTTATTAGTAATTTATAATCTTAAAAACATAATCCCAAACCCGTAGTAGTGCACATGAGGCCCATCTCTACAGCTCTGTTTTTCTTCTCTGTTTTCTCCCAAAACACAAAGCTCTGCTCTACCTGCATGGAACCACCCTACAGCATCCCCGATGGATGTGCTAGCTCATGCCTTGTACTATTACTACAAAACATGGCTGCTCTGGGAAGCCTCCCTCCAACCACGGTCCCCTCTAGTTCGAGCGAGTTCCCTCCTCTGTGCCTGCATCATCCCTTGTGTTCCTTCCTCCTTCATGTTGTGATATGTTCCACTGGGCTCTGTTGTTTACTTATCTACTCTGGGCTTTGCTCTGAGCTCCCATAATGCAGGGGCTCTGACTTCATCTTTCTCCAATGTCAGCCATGCACATTGTGTGGCCTATAATAAATGTTTCTGAATGAGTGAATGAATGAATGAATGAATGAATGAATATACAAAGTCCTGTGCTATATAGAATCTGAAACAGAGGTATGATTTGGGGTTATCGCAGGAAGATAGATTCTCCTCTCAGTATTTATAGTACAGAAAATGGAGAAGAGCCTTCTTCACACACGATTTCAAATAATGCTGTGCATAGGTGGCATGCTCCCCACCGCCCTGGGTCCCACGTAGAAAGGGCCACATGTTTTGCAAGCCCTTCCTATCTATGTGGCATAGGTGAGAGGCTCGAACACCTCTTCGTCACAGGGAGCAGTGTCTTTCTGGTCTCATTGGAGTTTGGCTTTGGTTACCTTTTAATTATTCACTTGGTTCCACCCCATTTCCATGGCTGATGCCTCCCCAGCCTGTGGGTGCTAAACCTGACATGTGAGCCACTCAGAGGTGTTTTCTCTCTCTTGGGGCAGCTTATCCATTCCTTTGTGGCACCCAGCACAATTTGTATTTAAGTATTTATTTCTTTACTGCCTCTTTGAGAGTGGGATGCGAGCACCTGAAGAGTAGAGTTGGTCCCTCTCTCTTCACCAGACACAGTGCAGTAAGGCTTTATTGGCAACTGGTGATCACTTGGAAGGATGTGTTTGGGATGAATTATCCTCTGAATAAGTAGCATATTTCTAACTGATATGCCCAACTTTGAAAAAAATCATGCAATTTAATTCTTAAAAAATGAAGTGAGAAGTAGGAATTGATAACCTTATTTTACCAGCAAGGAAAGAGCCCAAAGAGAAATTGACTTGATCAAAATAACAACCAGTGATAGGAATAAAGACTTGGACCCAGATTTTCTGACAAGAAGTCAGTTATTTTTATCTCTATAATATCTTCAGAGAAAATTTCATGAGTGCTGAAATATGGATGACTATTCTAAAGATGGCAGTGGAGATTCTATTGTCCCCATGGTCAATGTACACTAAGGAAGAGAAAGAAAATCAATAAGGTGGCAATGAAATGATGGTAGAAATGATCCAAATGGCCTATTGAACATGCTACTTATGTTTTCCTTTAAGTCACTATAGTAATCCAACTTATTATGAAACATCAAGATCTAAATCTGTAATTCACACCAAACTCCCTATGGTCTAACGTGTGCCATTTTGTTTTCAGGAAGCTTTTTTATGAACTAAATTGGTAAGTGTCAACACTGAGGTCTTATCAGTCCAACAACAGTGAAGAGAACTCAAACATAAAATTCAATTTAGTCAAGAATTTACTTATTGGGTGGGAAACAATCAAAATGAAGCCCCGAGTTTATTATTCTAGTTTTCAAAGTAGCTCTTTCAGAATAAACACTAGAAAATGTTTCATTTTCAAAACATAATGCTTTGTACATATTACTGTAAAGCAATATGACTCAGAAATTGTAGTTATAATATCTATATATAAAAACTGCTATAAGAACACATGGAGATAGTGTAAGCTTCTGTGAATTTTGATGAGCAAATAATATTGATTCCTGTCTCTGTGAATTAAAAGTTGAGGAATGTCTTATAAACCTTCCTTTTTGATGTCATATTGTCTGCTAAACTATAGAAATAACTTCTTGCCTATTCTTATAATAAATTCAGATGTTTTAATACAACATTCCTCAAATGTTTTTGACTACAATCCACAGTGAAAGAGTTATCACTTCTGCCTGTGTTAGTAATAGGGGAGGCTACTCACAGGGAGAGGTTTTGGAGTGAATTTTGGAAAATGAAGTGAACCTTGCTGGACGAATGAGGAGACTTATGTTTTCCTGGTGGAGGGAGCATGGACAAAGGCTTGGCAGTGAGATACATCTGCAGTGGGTACTGAGAGTTTGCAGAATTTCTGTGAGCTTGGAGGACAAACAGAGAAGGGAGGAGGCACAGATGAGGAAGTAAGTCAAAGCCAAAAAGAGCCTATGATATGTTAAATCATTTAGGCTTTATCCTGAGACCATGGGAAGTATTTCATCATACAAAATAGTGCTTATGAAATTAAAGACAAAGGTCAAATACAAAGCTATGAAGCAATGTGACCCTTGCAAAGAAGTTAACAACTGAACATACATCTTTTTATTCATAGTATTCTGCAGAGAAAATTAAGGACAGAGACAGACTTTCTTGCATTATTAACGTGAAGCAATGATGGTTGCAGGTCCGTGCCCTACACCTGCAGGTAAGCCAGTATGCTGAAACGCAGGAATGCACTGGGATGTGGTTTAGAATATCAAGGTGTGGAGTTGAAACCACTGGATTCCTTTTAGCCACTTTAAACTTGAAGTCTCTGGTTTAACATGACACTTACCTGGGCCTTGGTTTTTCTCAATTGTAAATGAGGAAGTGAAATTAGATCAAAAATTTATATCAGCAGTTGGCAATTTTTTTCTAGAAAGGTCTAGATCATAGATATTTAGGATTTGAGAGCTAACACAGCTTCTCAACTCTGCCATTGCAGTTCAAAAGCTGCCATACACAACATATGAATGAATAAATGTGGCTGAGTTCCAATAAAACTTTATGGACACTGGAATATGGATTTTGTATAATTTTCATATGTCATGAAGTAGTATTCTTTTTATAATTTTTTCAACCATTGAAAACCTGTTTGCAAGCCATAAAAAATAGGCAGTGGACTGGATTTTAGCTTATAGATTACTGAAAGCTAATCTTTATTTCTATATGCCTAATTTACTTATAGGAAAAATACAATGCTTTTTAAAAGTTCAACAATAGTATATTTTCCAATATTTTTACATGTAGTAATTTTTTAAATATAGTCAATTGTATTAACAAAACTTATGCTGTTATAAGGATGCTGGCTTTAAGATTATAGAGATTTATTGAAGAACAGTCTATAGGCCCCAAATAAAATAACCTTTCTTATACCTCCACCTTCATCACAGAATAGTTTAAAGAGAAATTACTTCATTAATTTATATTGTCACAAAGAGGGATAAGAGAATATTTTAAAAATACAGCATTAATATTTTTTTAAATGAGGAAGGTTTGAATGGATTTTTACAGGCTGATTTTCATAACATTATTCCAAATAGGCAGAAGCTGGAAATAACCCAAATATCCATCAGTAGATAAATAGATAAACATAATGTGATATATACACTCAATGTAATATTATTCAGCCTTAAAAAGGAATGAAATTCTGACATATGCTACAACATGGATAAACCTTGAAGATATTATATTAGGTAACATAAGCCAGACACAAAAGGATTAATATTGTATACTCCCTCTTACATAAGGTACCTAGAGTAGCCACATTCATAGAGACAAAGTAGAACAGTGGCTGCCAGGGGCGGGGGGGAGGGAGAACGGCAAGTTAATGTTGAATGGGCACAGAGTTTGAGTTTGGGAAGATGAAAAAGTTCTGTAGATGGATGGTGGTCATGGTTGTATAACAATGTGAATGCACTTAATGCCACTGAACTGTGCACTTAAAAACGGTTAAAATGGTCAATTTTATGACATATATATTTTACCAGAAGAATTTGAAAAATGAGGAAGAGAACAATGAAATGGTTACGCTAGTATCACAGAAGGCACAAGGGAGAATAGAGAATAAGCTACAGGACCAAAGCCTCGTCCAGAAATACAGAACTCTAACCACAACAACTTCAGTGTCTATGTGTTGAATATCCTCTATATTCCCAATGCCTGTTTGTTGAGCATCCTCTGTATTACCGATGTCTGTGTGTTGAATATCCTCTGTATTACCAATGTCTGTTTTTTTGAATACTCTATTTCAGAGCACATTACTTCATAGAATCCTCTCAATTAACATTTTACGAAGGAAAAAAGAGAGGTTCATTGTCAAGAGACCAACAGATAGGTTGCAAACCCATGACTGTGCCTCTGAAGTTTCTGAGCTAAGCCACCGTGAGACACCGTCTTCCTGAAATTCTGAATCTATCCATTGTAGACTGTTGAAATCTTGTCACTGAATACAAGATTTTCAGGGTCATTCATGTTACCATTGTTCCCTCTGGAGGAGAGAGGACTTAGATGACTGCATTTCCTGAGAGTCTGGGTCCATAGCACAGGACCTGTGTGCTGCTGGTTTACAGAAAGGCCAAAAAGTTGACGCCATGTGCTGGCTCTGGATGCTATGGGTTGGGTTGATTTCTGTCTTCACTCTGGGTAGAATGACTAATACAGCCCTTTAGCCTGCAGATTCCCACCTCAGATGTTTACACACCACCACTAAATAATAAATACCTACATGCCTTATCTCCCTCACTTGATTGTAAGGGCAGGAGCCCAGCATGTTTAATATTTATATCCTCCATAAGATAGCCCTGTGCAGTGCTTTGCACTAAGGAGGCACTTGGTAAATATTTGTTGAATGAATGCATAAATGAATGTTAAATAATCTGTCTCCATATTTCCCTTTTGTTTCAAATTTTCTCCTCCATCTGACATATACAATTGCCTTCCGTGTCCCTTTCATAGATATTACAGATGCCCTCAACAATTTTTTTGGTGCTCTTTTGGCCCGATTTTCCTCATCACTGCCAGAACAGACTGGGGGCCAAAAATAGAACCTCCTTGACAACTTTGCAGAGGACTTAAATCCTGATTCCTGAGGTGGCCATGCTAATTCTGTTACAGCAGAATGGGAGTTTCATGACTGCCACATTCTTGATTTTGCCTGACATTTAGAAGGGTTAAAAGTTTTCCCTACATGGTGGTTAATACAAACTCAGTCAGTGTTGGAAGGTGAGGTTAGGGACAAATAGAGGAATGTCATCACATAGAGGAATGCCACAGCTTGTCTTAAGGATGCTTGAAAAGGAGACAGAATTACAATTCTCTCTCTCTTCCTCTCTCTCTCCCTTCCCTCCATCCCTCATCCCTCCCTCCACTCCTGCCTCCTTTCTTATTCTCTTTCTTGCCATCTCTGGTTTATGGCAGAGTCAGTGACTCATATGTGTTTTCAAGCCAGTGCATATGATGAAGACATAAAACAAGAATGTATATAAACATATATTCTGACATAATGTTGATTCTTTTGGATTAAATTTGGAAAAACCCACAGCAACAGACACTGCTTCAATCTAGAATGATCTCTAATCCATCAGGGATACTATAGGATGGTAGGAAGATAGGACAGGTACAGAACTAATAATACAAGGGGACATCTACTAGTAAGTGTTAAGGGATACTAATGAAATCTTAATAGGCAATCTTAAAATAACAGTTTCCATTTATGGAGTGTTTGCTATGTGCCAGGTACCATGCTAAGGACTTTGCATACTCATCATCTGAATTCTAACTACAACCCACAACCCCAGTGCACAGGCGTGGGGAGGCAGTGGGGTGCAGCGGGTAGTGTAGGCTCTGGAATCAGATCACAAGGTCCTGGTCCCATCTGTGGCCTGGCCTCTTTCTGCTGCAGAGACAGAATGCTCCTTCCCAGATACTTAGGCGGTGCATCCGTTCCCTGCTACTGCCCATGTGACCTTTTGAGCATGGCTGTCCCTCTTCTTGCTTCCATTTCCTCAACTATGAAATAAGGACAATCATGGAATGTAACTTATAGAGTTGATATTAAATGAGATAATGTAAGTATAGTGCTAAAAAACAGTGCCTGAAGTGGAGTCAATGGTCTGTGAATATCAGGTTTTATGACCTTGAGGCTCAGAAAGGTTAAATAACTTGCCAGCATTCACTCAATGCATTTATATCAGAACAAGAATTCCAACTCAAGCTTGACTGATCCTGAGGCCTTCTGATCTTAACCACTTTGCTGTAAGGTAGGTCAGCTCTCCTTCCATGCAGCTCCACCTCCAGGCATTCACTGTGTTCTCTGTCTCTGCAGCATCTACCTCCTGCTCCCCAATGATCTCTGGTCCCCTGAGAAGGAGCTCAGGTGTTACCTCCTCGTAGAACATTCACAACATCCCTGGAGAGAGTTGGCCACCTTCTGTGTCCATGGCTCTCCCTGCCCATCTCTGTTATCCTGCTTACTACCTGGTTGGGCAATTCTCTATCCGCATCTGTGTCATCCCTTATCCGGCTACCAGAGAGTTCCTGCCTGAATGTGTGTTCCCTCACATCTGTTCCTACCACCTGGCACAGCACTTGTCCATAGCCGATTGTAATTGATCATCATTGGTTAAATGGAAGAAAATTGTGCGTTGAACCCAGGTCATAATCAAAGAGTGGCTGAGTCCATTGATAGCTTAGCAAATTTGGTGAAAATAAGTGAATGTTTTCTTCATTCTTTGTAGGGAAACTAACATTGCGGCTTTGTCCTTTAAACCGCATCACCAAGACAAAGTAAGCTTTTTAGGCCACGTTTTCAGTCAAGGGGTCCAGAGTCGAATGAAACTGTAGAAGGTGGTCCCCTAGCATTTCTGGGACACAATCCTCCTTCTCTTCCCAGGCCCAACTCACACGTCCCCTTCTCTCTGGGAGCTTCGCTGCCTTCTCAAACCTATGCTTGTTTCTTTTTATTTAATAACTCTAACAGTGATGGTGTCTACTGCATAACCCACTCCTGAATTCCTTACCCAGACTCACTTAGTACTTAGTGAAATGTGTTGATCCGTGGAAGCAAAGCTGGGTCCTGTGATATCTCATTGTGCTCTGTCTCCTCTGTTAAGCAACAAAGGACTTGAAATCTCCAAGGACTCTTTTTTTCAAAGCCTAAGAAAACATAAAATGAAATAAAAAAATTTATTCAGGGGAAATAAGGCATGCTGAAACATATGCCATTTGTTATTTTGAGCATGTGGGTCTTCTTTAGTTTTATGGGAAAGTAGAGATTACTATCCAAATAAAAAGAAAATTCTTTAGCTGTTTCCACATTTCAAGGATGTGATAGGATTTAACTTAGGGCAAAAGATATCTTTGCTAGGAGAGGCCAAAAAAAAGCACCAGGTAAATGAGTTAGGTGGTCTGTAACAGGAATGCTCACATTTTCTCTGGGAGGCAGGGCATGCTGGGAAGGGAAGAGAAGGCGAGTTGGAAAATGGGGATGTTGCTAGGGACAGGGTTTCCAGCATTGTGGTGGCAGGCTGGGGCCCAAGGCAAGTAAGATACTTCAGGGGATGGATGAGGAATTGCAAGTACAGTATTCTCTTGGCAATGGCTTTTTGTTGGTGGTGCACCACAGAAGCAATGAGGACTTAGGTAGCATGGAAAGAGGAGAGTAGCCACAGGAGAAGGCAAGGAAGCAGCTGCAGAAGAGGAGCAAACTTTCCTCTACCCTCAAGGTTCTCCTGGCTGTTCTAATAATCAAACAGCCATGAGACAGATCAGCCAAGAAAATAGCCAAATTCAATGCATACACATGTATGGGAACCCCGCCTACATGAATTAGGATCCCACATGCAGGAGAGGTTCAGAGATAGAAAGGGGATTGAGGTATATAAGACTTCCAGAGCTAGGGATGCGGTGATGCACCATGAGGGCTTCAAAGGATCATTGCAGAATGATAAGAACAGATAGTTAGTAAATAGAAGTTTGTCCTGCCCTGTGGATAGGTCAGAAGAAGTTATCTCTGATGATCTCTTCTTATGGGCAAGACCCCTGGTTCAAATTCCTCTAGGTAGTCAAAGGGGTGTGGGATGGGGCAGAAGTTTCTCTTGAGCCTGAAGCTAACATTGCCTTTAGCTCAAAGTAATCTACAGACAACTGAGGAACCTCTTGGAGTGGCTTGTTCTGAACCCCTCTTCACCTCCTTCCCCCTCAAAGCATCAAAAATTCAGAAGAAGCAGGAAGTCTGGGCAAGAGGTAAACAGGCTGGCAGTGGACCTGTGGGGGAATACCACGGATGCTGTACCTCTCCCAGTTCACAGACTGGGAAGTCAAACCATTTTAGTTGGACATTAAAGGAAAAGGTGCTCCTTTCCCTTTGGGCTACAAAAGGAACATATAGCAGAATGTGAGCTCTCTTACTAGCAGGAGATTCATTTCTGCAATAGCAGGTCTATTTTAGGATCTCTGTAAGATCTGGGCGTCTTTATTTCAAATTACAATAGAAAATTTTTTGTGTGTGAATCATCTTTTAAAATTTGCTTTTGATATTATTATATATTCTTGACATAATTATTATTTCCATTTTAGAGTTTAGTTGTTTTGAACTCAATACTTTTGTAAAGATCAGATCTTAAACATTTTCATAAACCCTTGCAAAGCTTATGAACCTTCAGCCCTGGGCTTAATATAGCTAATGGAAAAAATGTTCACACATGAAAGGCAGCTCTTTCTTCCAGAAGTTAAGCCAATTCCCAAAGAGGCGTTATCGACTTCCCTCGAAATACACAGATATTTAACTCACACCCACAAATGCTTGATTTAGGCCTTGATTTTTCCAGTGAAATTTCAGTAGGTTAATTAAAGTGCATAGAATAATTTTTAGTGTATGTCTTTATCTATAAGACTTTGGGTTATCATTTGGAGTCTTGTTTCTAATTTAAAAACAAAAACAAAAACATCAGATGCAGTAATTAGTAAATTAAAACCTTCAACGTAAACCTCAAGGCCTGACAAGAACTCTGATTTTTTAAAAAAATGTTTTCATGTCAAGAAACTACTTAAAGTACAGGTTTTATAGATATTTTCCTTTTAAATAGAATTCTCTTAGCTAATCAGATGCTGAGTGGCGTTGCCTTTAATTTTATCTGGCCAAGCTTCCCTCCATCTGTTTTCCCAGAATGCTCTCATTCTCTCCTCCAGATGTTTGGCACAGCATCTCAACTTGATGTCTATTTCTTCTTGTTCTCCTTCACCTCACATGAACCTTCCAAGTCATAATTCTTTGGAAATAGACACAGGGAGCTTTATTTCAAATTACCATCTTTTACTTAAGGAGTTCCATCCCCAAGGCCAGTATAAGTAAAAAAAAAAAAAAAAAAAATCTTTCTCATTTTAGAATTTCTTGCCTATGTATATTGAAAAAGAAAGAAAGAAGACAGAAGTATAAGATTGTTAAGCAACATCCTGGTGTTCACATTAAGCCAGAGACTCAGGAATAGAAATTAAACATCAAGAATTTTACTTCTGATTCTTTTTGGACATTTGATTTACTGCAAAGCGATGCTATTCTATCAGTCACTCTCCAGCTTCCACTTTGATTCAATAGGGGGTCAAATACCTGAAGGGAAAGAAAAGAATTCTCTGGAACATATGGCGAGACGGGATCATTTGTGTGTGCCTGCTGAAAAGACGAATGCTCGCGTCCCCTGCCCTCGCACTGTGTCAGTGTTCTCTGCCGCTCAGCGGATCATAGGCCATCTTGTGCTCTAGCTAATCTGCTGCTTTTCAAAGCAAACTAGATGGAAATAAAAGTTTAAATATCTGGAAACTAAATCATGATTTTAAAAAAAAAATTAGTGGCATGAAAAAATGTTCCTGACACAGTATACAGCATGTTAGGAGAATTCTTTTGAGACCACCTGCTGATATTCTATTTTCTGTCTGGAGAGAATACTGCCTTATGTCCAAAATTTAGAATTAAAGCTTTTGGCAAGGAAGATAAAATACTATAAAACTCAATAAGAACTTAGGTGGTTTTCATGGTGGGAAGGAATCTGCAAAATGGACAAGCTCTTCTTCCTGTTATTTGAAGAATAGCTTCTTTTTCTTAATGTTTTATGTTTCCCCTTTGTTCCTCCAGCCTGCTGCCAACATCTGGGTGAAGTTGTTTCGGGCTCATGCTGCTTCTGGGCAGTGGCATGAATGGAACTGCCCTGAGAGAGACCATAGAGCAGCTTCCTGCTCGTGCCCTAAGGAAAGGGAGTGGAAAAACAAAATAGCAGGGAATGGGCAATAGAAGACATGGACCCAGGGGAGAGAGAGATCTCTCTCCTTGATGTAATCTTTCCCTAGGATCCCCATTCATCTTTTCATCTTTAGAAAGTTACCAAGCTCATTAAATATTTGAAGGCAGTGGATTTTTGTGGGAACCAGGATGCAGCCGTGAATCCTATGTAGATGGATGTACATAGTGTAGGAGCATGGAGATGTTGGGAAAGGAGGAAATAAATGTAAGAAAGCATGGGAAATGGGCTCAGGGCTTTTAACAGCTGCAGGTTGTAGCATTAGGCTCTAGTCAAAGCTCTCAGGGCATGGGAAAGCTAGCTGAGTTTTAGGCTAGAATGTAAATGATTCATATTACCTGTGGAGTTGACTTTAAACTTATCAGCCTGACATTCTTGTGTGATCTCACTTTGATTGACTACATTCCAGCCTCTTTTTCTCAGATCTTCTTTCAATTTAGCCAAACAGTGTTGGTCATGTTTCCATGAATATGAACATTAAATTCCAGTATCACAAGTGACTACCTGAATGATCTCAGGGAAATTATTCAGCATTTCAGAATTTTAGTCTATTATCTGGAAATCATTTGGGAATCATCTCATAGGAGTGTTCCAAGAATTAAATGTGCTAATAAGTGAAAAAATAAATCTGTAATCTTCTCTCATACTGTCGACACTCAATAAATCTCATCTCCCACCCTGTGTTCCCCCTTTGTCCCTTATAAATTTTTTCTTCTCCTGGTCCTTTTACCTGACTTGCTTTCCCCTGCCAACTTCAAAGTCTACATATTTTGGAATACTATTATACTTTATTACATATGACTTAGCATTCTAGTCATTAACATCCCTCTCTTCTCCTCTTGTAGACTGTAAATATCCCAAGAACATTCACTTGTATATCTAAAGAGTTTACAAAAAGTATATGTTCTATACATATTTATTGCATAAATTATCAATTATTGTTTATCAAAACACTCCACATAATTTTCAATCATAAACATTTAAATTTAGTCCATTAAAGTCTTGTAAATAAGGTGGCATTTTTCTGCTATATATTTCCCTGTCTATTTTCAAGGACCACATTTTAAATATCATGCCATCTTCCCTGAAGATGTCTATCTTTGGCTAGGTCATAACCAGTACAATGTTTTGACACAAATCAAGTCAATAATTTGAAATAAAATAGAATGGATTTCAAACTCCACACTGATGAAGGAAGGAAAAGAGCTGCCAAACACTGGACAGCTTGCTCATGTAAAACAATGAAATGTTTCTTCCCAGCAGCCCTGAACTACTAGGAAGACAGGTGGGCCTGCTTTATGTTGTTGCTTATGTTTTCAATTGAGGAGTCAACTTTGCCTGTAGCCAGCTCATCATCTGAGCCTTTTGGAAAACTTGAGAGGTCATTATCTGCTTTGCTCCCTTCTCCCTCCGCATCTCCACAGCATGTCAGCACTCAAGGTGACGCAGCACTCCACCGGTAATTCATAGGGTATGCTCAGAACCGCAGATCGTGGCTGTTAGACCAGATGTTTTTAGTCCCTCACTGCAGTTAAATTCCAACATAGCCCAATATGAAAGAGATCAAGAATCCATAGTTCTAATTAGGAATATTCATGAATATGCACCTTGGGAAGCCAGAAATCACATAATGTGCCAGAGTGGACAAGATTCTTTCTTTTGAGAAGAGGGGGAAGAAAAAGGCCATTTGAAATAAGTCACCAGGTATACACTGTGGAAAGTTCTGAAGTGAAACAGGAAGGATAGGGTTGAAGGAACGATTTGAACTGTCAGCCAAACCTGTCGTAATAAGAATGTAAAGGGCTCTATCAGGGGCTCCTAACACTGGCTGCACATTATCATTTGAAAAGCTTAAAAAGGAAAATCGCCCATGCCTGGGTCCAGCCGCAGGGCTAGTCTAGATCAAGAAAAAGAAACACTTGTTTTTTGGCATTCTCATCTCCACATACAAGGAGTCACCTTTAGACAGTTGCTATGGTAACTAGGAGAATGTTCTTAGACACTCCAAATGAGAACCCCAGGCATCTTCAGCTGGACTAGAAATAGAGGCCATGTGTAGCATGTTCAAGTAGGGTCCACCAACCCACCAGCCAAATTAGGCAACGCAGAGGCTTTCTGCTACACCTGTGATAAGTCGTCAGAGGCTCCTAATGGCTTCTTCAGAAGAAACATAGGAAATGATCTTCGGGGTTATAGTTGCTTGAAGTGGTAAGGCTCACACTGTGTGAACCATTTTCTGTTGAGTCCATTGTGATTCCTGGAGTTAGAACCCTTGAAAAGGAAGAACCATGGTTGCAAGTTAAGAGACCAGGGTTCTGTTTCTGTCATTACTAGTTATGAGGCCTGGGCAAATCACTGGAGCTTTCTTGGTAACAATTCCTTTATGGAATAAAGGAAAGGGTTTGAGAGATCATTTTAGATATGTAAGGGTTGGAAGGGGACTTAGAGGCAATATGTATCATCATCTATTGTTTGGGGTCTTCCAAAATCCATTTCCCCTTTCTTCCATAGCTGACTCTTGGCTTTTATTTCAAAATCTATCTTCTTTCACTATTGTTTTACACTAACTCCACCTCTGGTCAGTTAAAACACCACATTCCCCATTTACACAGCAAGTGGTTTAGGGCTGTGAATGAAGTCAATCAAATCCAATGAAATTCAAGTCTGGGACTTCTTCCCCCCCCCCCCCCGGCCCCCCAATTACTGAAGAGGGCAAACTCTTTTTCATTTGGCTTGGAGTTTTTGGGAAGTAAACCTGGAGACACGAGGAGCAATCTTGTCATCATAGAGTGAGAACATGACTGAGAATGAAGCCAACACAATAAAAATCAGAACTAATAGATGGAGAGCGATAGTGTTCTGGAGACATCATTTGGTCCTAGATCCAGCTGTGCCTGAAGTTGGTTACCCATTTCAGTTTTCTAGATCAATGAGGTTCCTCCCTTTTTAAATTGAGCCAGTTTGAATTGGGCCAGCTTGAATAGGGATAGAAAACTGACACACAGGGTGCTGACTTTTCTAGACGTAGATAAAGTCAGAGACAGTACTAATCAGCTTCTGAGTTCAAAGACTTTAAAATACCTCTAACCGTAAATTTTAAAAAATAAAGATATTGACATCCTTGAAATTTTCATTTAATTGACTCTTTCCTCCATTCCAGTAACATGTTGTAATTATTCTTGTAATTTTGGTAGATATATTTTCTTGTAGCCTCTTGCTGTCTTCAAATTCACTTATTTTGTAACTAGTGTACCTACCTAACGAGTTAAGGAGAAACAAACATAGCAACAATTCACCACTCAAATGAACATTTTGTGTGTAGATCAAATAAACAATAGGCTGTCTGAGTTATTTTTAAATAGACTTCTTTTTAAAATCTATTTTTAGTAGATTTTCAATACATTATAGTATCAGGACCTCAATTTCTGATTCAAGGTAGAAGAGATGGATATCTTTTAAAGGAAGAATATGAAATTAGAGCTTAATATTTAGCCGAAAATTGAGCTCCATCAACTGTCTTTGTCAATCTATGTCTTGTGAATTGATAGCGAAATAATTATGTGTTTTGCTAAATCTGTCAGTCCCGCTTAGGAGCTTCATTCTCCTGAAACAGTGGACTCCCACGCCCATTGTTTACCACTCTCTTATAGAACTTGCATTGAATGCTTACATATCTGATCCCCAATGGGACCTCGAGCCCCTATATGTCAAGAACCTTGTTTTAAACATCTCCAAGTCTCATGAACGCTCAATCGCCATGCATTCTGTTCCTGCATGAGTGGAGGTTAGAACATATGGCTGTTCCCAATTTATAACTTAGAACATTGATCCAACATGCTTCCTTTGGCTGTTTTCATGTCTTGCAATCAACTTCATTTATCTGTTATTAGTATGTGTGAGAAGAGTTCTAATACATTCAAACTAATTTTAGGTTTTGAAAGTTTCCACATGGACCATTTTAATCAAGTAGAATCTCTTGGGATTTCAGACCCTGAAGTGTCATATCTAATCATTTTATTTTCATGCTCATGTCTTCATAATCACCTAGAAGTGAGATTACGGACTGACAGCAGCTGTGTGAATTGTGAGAATCTACTTTCTAAATTCTTCTCAAATCTTACTTGCTATCCTTCCCATTCGTCTCACATCATTTGGGGTATAGAAAGTGTGTCTTTGGAAACTGTTATTAGCCTATCACATGAAATTAGAGGCTTCTTGAAAGGAGTAACCCATTCCTTCATCTGTGAACACTTACAACAACTAGAACTGTGAATAGAAGGTGATGGGTTCATGGGTGTTCATAAGTTATTAATAAGCAAATAAATGTATAGATAAGTAAATTATCAAAGAGGTTAATGCTCAGAACAATGATGAAAGTGTTGTGCCTAAAGTATGATTTTAAATCGAAACAGAGAAGGTATCCAGCTAACATCCTTGAATGAAAAGTTTTATGTTAGATGTTTTATAACTAGTTGGTAGTTTAATTTGACTATTAATTAAATTGTAATAAAAAGTTAAAATTTTAATTTAAAAAATTATAATGTGTCCTAAGCTATGACTCAGTCAGTCCAGTCCTGTCCTGAGTGGTTTCACACTCAAAAACACATCAGAATTCCAATGTTTACCCACACTTCTCTCAAACACTTAAAGGTCCAAGCACCAATGCACAACAATTCTTATTAAAATCCCCTGTTCTCTTGTAGTCTCTAGTCTACTCTGAAACAATTGAGCCTCTCATTTGATTGATCACAAGGAACACTCCCATTCATGGTGTTCCCCTGTGTTGCCCCTTTCCACAGTAAATGTATCTCCATCCTCTGCTTGCCTTATCTCCCTCTCAACCCAGGGAACCTGGGAGGCATGGACATTGTATTGGGACATAGGAGGAGGGGGCACTTTGGAGGACTTGAAATTGATAGCCACTATTTGGCGGGACCAGCTGGCTTTTACTTCTTGCCTCCTTAGAGTATTCGCCAATCACAGACATATATTAGCTCTCCCCTGGCGATATATACAGTATCTAGAAATCAGATGTTTGGCCAAATAGCCCACTGGGGTCCAGTCAAAATGAGATGAATAATTCTTCAGCTAGTGTGAGATTCAAAAGACAGAGACTGTTAGTGTGTGCAAATCCATTTTCTTTCTTAGAATCTTAGAAATCACAAAACGTGCACTGCAGTAGGCCCTGCACTTTTCATTGCCAAGGAGGAACTTCAAAATAAAGGCCCACTACTGAATGGATTGCTCAGTCAAAGGAGAGCCATGGCGCATTAAATTCAATTAGCCACTCCAGCTTCTGATCGAATATATTATGGGAACACTATAGGCTGCAGTTTAAAAGATTAGTCCAGGAAGAAACAATATACTACTGCATTGGCTTTCTTGCTGGCAGTCTCAGATTCAGGCACAAGACGATGCTACCTGATAGTTGCCATGGTAACCATGCAAGTGTTCAACTGGAGTATTTTCAGATGGCAAAATAGAACATCATACATGAGTTCGCTGTTTAAAGAGAAAGAAAATGGGCAGCAGCTTGGAAAATGGAGTCTGTGTGTATAAATTCTGCAATGTCAGGCTCATGAGTCTTCTTATTTTTGTGAGGCTAGTTGAGGCTGCCACGGTATGCCTGCATGTGGGTGTCTACTAGTAAAATTGGTGGTGTCTTGGGTAACTTTCAGGGGAAAAATGGGAAAGAGCTCCATCTGGAACACTGTGGAAGTTGGAGAGGACTCTCTGTCCTGCAGAGACTTGGACTTGCCATCTTCCCCAAACAGTAGCTCTCCAACGTCTTGTTGAATCTACCAAGTCCTCTATTCACAGTGGATTATATATGCACTTGGCTTAACAGCAATCTGCCCTGATTCTGCCTCCATGCCCTGCACACCAGTTCTTTATTGGTTGTAGCCTTTGTAAGACTGAAGGATTCATTCAACATTTATTCAGTGATTCCTTTAGCCTGTTTGAACATTGCCCTGCAAAATGAGATCCGTGCCTTACCTCACTCTGCAACTTCCTCACTTCACAATCACTACTCGCTCCCTGGCTTTTTCTGCACTTCACCACCCTGCCCCTTATGGCTGCTTCATTCTCTATTAGTTGTCAGCTTCCTGGGCAGAGGATGCAAACTACCCACATCGACCAGATCTAACCTTGGTTGGCCCTTCATAATGTTTAAAAAACTAAACCAATGTTCAACCAGGGGATTTCACAGAGCATTCCTGATTTTGGCAACTCATACCACATTCTTGGTATGGCAGCAATTGGCTAGCGCTGAGGAGTAACCGTCCTCATTGAATCAAGGTCGTACATACTTCCGCAGCCTCAGCTGTGGCTGTGTTACTACAGCTACTTGCCTGCCTGGCTCCTGTAATGTCTGAACCAGCTCCTGACCTTGAGGATAGGACAGCATCATATCCTGTTCCTCCCTCTATGTTCCTGACATATACTTGCTTCTCTCAGAGCCTACTTCCTTCACATGGTAGATGAGCAGTAGAGATTTATTGATAAAAATCAAAAGTAGTATTTGGTGAGTACTTACTGCTTACTCAGGCTCTCCTCCTCAGATAAAGTGAATTTGAGTTGCCTGTATTCTTGGTGATATGCAGAACCTCATAATAAGAAAATTATCACGATGGGAAGGTATTTCTGGTAGTGAGAGAGTCACTAGAGATGTAGCCCCAGTTTGGGAACTTTTCTTTAAAAAGATTGAAGAGAACACTGGGCAAACCAGAGGACCTATGCCATGGCAGTTGCTGCACAACTGCTGGAGGGAACCATTCTTAAGATCCCCCACCCACCCCACCCATCACTCACCCATCCATTCATTGAGCCAGTCATTACATCAATGTTACTGGGAACATTTAGCAACCAGGCATCATGGACAGTGATGACATTGAGAAAAAACAGTCCAAGTCCCCATTCTCATGGTGCTTATTTAGTCTAGAGGGCTTTTTTTTTTTTAACCCAAAAGGCTAATGCAGCTGTGAAATGGACTTCATGACCAATTTCAGAGGTATCAAATTGTACTTGAGACGAGTCCAATAAGAAGGAGGAGTAGAAGAGATTTTAATGGCCAAAGCATAGATTAAAAACTGCTTAACTTCTCAACATATCAGGAAATAAAATTAAAACACTGATGGCATATCTTCCTGACTAGTCAATTTGGCAAAGATTATTTAAAAATAATCATAATACCAATTGTAGAAAATGTGTGAGGCAATGAGCTCTCTTGTTTCTTTTCATGGGAAAGTAAGTAGGTACAGTCTTTTAAGAGGGCAACTTGGCAATAAGTGTGAAAAAATGTAAATATTTTTTAATTTAGTAATATAATTTCTAAAACTTACTCTCAGGACGTAATTAAGGATGGGCACAAACATTTAGCTAAAAGTGATTTTTGTGACAGGGAGATTTGTCAATAATAGTAATTTATATATATAAAAGCCTAAGTGACCATTGGACCATTCAACCGTAGCTATGACTCGCACTGACCACCAGGGGGCAGACGCTCAATGCACAGGCATGGAAACATGGAACAGACTGATGAATCTCAGAGGGAAGGGGGTAGAGGGAAAGGAGGGAAGAGATTAACCAAAGATCTTACATGCATATACTATAGGCCCAATGCATGGATTTGTGCACTGATGGGGTCCCTCAGCCTGGCCTGTGGGGACCAGGCCGAAACTGGCAATCCAATATCCCCCCCAGGGGTCCTGGATTGCGAGGGGGCACAGGCCAGGCTGAGAGACCCCACCGGTGCATGAATCCGTGCACCAGGCATCTAGTAACTAAATAACAACTAAAGCAATTCGTGTGCATTTAGCACATCCTGTATGATTGAGCCTCTCTCCTAAGATACCAGACAACCCCTTTGAGAGAGAGTGATGATTGTTGGCTGAGAAAATGGCTTGGAGAGGTCAGTAATGAAAGGGGCTGAGCCCATTTGGTTATCACACCATGTTTCTGTTGCTTCTAGTAGTGAAAGAAATGTCAGTCACATCAGGAAACTGGCTCAATAAAATAGGAAACAACTATATTATGGAATGCTAGTATGCCATAAAAATTAACATAGATGGCCCTGGCTTGTTTGTCTCAGTGGATAGAGTATCAGCCTTTAGACGGAAGGGTCCCAGGTTTGATTCTGTTCAAGGGCACATGCTCAGGTTGCGGCTCGATCCCCAGTAGGGGTTGTGCAGGAAGCAGCCAATCAATGATTCTCTCTCATCACTGATGTTTCTATCTCTTTCTCTCTCTCCCTTCCTCTATGAAATCAATAAAATATATATTTTAAAAATTTAACATTGATGAAGATACATTGTTTGGAAATTTACTGCTAAACTGGTTATCAGACAATGTTTACAATGTGGTCCCAAGTATGTAAGAGAATCCTATCTAATAATAGACAAACATGGTAATTAACCGTAACTTCGCTACCCTTCCCATTGGCTAATCAGCGAGATATGCAAATTAACTGCCAGCCAAGATGGCGGCCAGCAGCCAGGCAGCTGAAGCGAACATGAGGCTTGCTTGCTCCAGTGATGGAGGAAGCCAAGGTTCCCCGCCTGCCGCAGCCCAGCTCTGAGCTCCGGATGCAACAATGTTGCAATTATAGAACTTAAACAAACCCCACATACCTGCTTTCAGCCAGCGCGGCCTCAGAGCTTAGAGTGGCCAGTGATGGCAACAGAGTTTCAATTATAGAATCTAAACAAACCCAGGTACCTGCTTTCAGCCAGCGACGGCCTCAGAGCTGGAGCTGGCTCTCAGCTCCAGTGACAGCTATAGAGGGTAAATAAATCCCAGAATAAAAAAAAAAAGAAAAAAGGAGAGGCTGGGAGCTTCAGTTGCCCACCAGCCTGAAAACAGCCCTCAGCCCCTCACCCAGACTGACCAGGCACCCCAGTGGGGGCCCCCACCCTGAAGGGGGTGTAACCAGCTGCAAATAACCATCAGCCCATCATCCAGGCTGGCCAGGCACCCCAGTGGGAACCCCCACCCTGAAGGGGGTGTAACCAGCTGCAAATAACCATCAGCCCATCATCCAGGCTGGCCAGGCACCACAGTGGGAACCCCCACCCTGAAGGGGGTATGACCAGCTGCAAACAGCCATCATCCCATCATCCAGGCTAGCCAGGCAGCCCAGTGGGGACCCCCACCCTGAAGGGGGTGTGACCAACTGAAAACAGCCATCATCCCCTCATCCAGGCTGGCCAGGTACCCAAGCGGGACCCCCACCCTGATCCAGGACACCCTTCAGGGCAAACCAGCAAGCCCCCACCCATGCACCAGGCCTCTATCCTATATAGTAAACGGGTAATATGCAAACTGACCCTAACAGCAGAAGGACTGGGAATGACTGATCACTATGACACACACTGACCACCAGAGGGCAGACTCTCAATGCAGAAGCTGCCCTCTGGTGGTCAGGGTGCTCTGCTCAGTCACAAGCCAGGCTGATGGCTGCCAGTACAGCGGTGGTGGTGGGAGCCTCTCCTGCCTCCTCAGCAGCGCTAAGGATGTCCGACTGCAGTTTAGGCCTGCTCCCCACTGGCAAGTGGACATCCCCTGAGGGCTGTCGGGCTGCCAGAGGGATGTCTGATTGCCATCTTAGGCCCAATCCCCCGGGGAGCGTGCCTAAGCCAGCAGGTGGTCATCCCCTGAGGGGTCCCAGACTGCGAGAGGGCACAGGCCAGGCTGAGGAGCCCCCCCTCCCCCCCGAGTGCACAAATTTTTGTGCACCAGGCCTTTAGTCAATTTATAAGCTCCTGTAAGAATAGAAACATCCAGAGTGGATACCAAGGCTCAATCAAAGACTATCTTTGGATGGAAGATAATTGTTTCATTTTTCATTTTTTCCCATCCATTCATTTGTTTCCTTATCTACATTTTTTATCTTAAAAATCTGTATTAAAAGTTGTTTATGTAAAAACTTTATGTTTTCTTCTTAGAAATATTGTGGCATTATTGACCTGGTATTAACATGCCAAGTTATTACAGGACACTCTGACTCTTACTTCCCTGAACTAAGATTGTTTGCCCCTGGTGTTGGAAAAATCATCCTGGATTGAGAGCAGGGAGACCTGAATTTTAGGCCAATCTCGCCTACTAATGCGTCTAGGATGTGTCCCGAGGCAAGTTCCCAGTTCTGCTGGTCACAGCACAAAAATGGCAGGGAGAGCTGAACTCCTAGGACCCTTGCAGCTCTGACATGCTATGTGCTCGTATATGTTCACTTTCTCTTTTGGAGACAGCCTGTAACCATTTCCAGTTTATGGGAGGAAGATTTGAGAATGTGAAATCATTTTCCTCTATAACAGAGTGTGGATAAACACCTGCCTAACCCATTTTAAGAAATAATAACATGACATTTATAAACCACTTTGCACAGTGCTTATGAATTTCCTCCCTGGAGGCTCTGTGTTTGACTCTATGTATTCTTATTTACATGCCCGCATTTGGGTTAAGCATTTGCAACGGTGAGACGGGGAATGTTTCCTCCTGAGATTACTGTGGATTCAGTGTCACCTTTTATGCTGCTGGTTCAAAATGTGTTAAGACCGGTTTCTCTGACACAGAAAATACCCACCACTGCCCAAATAGTGTGATTTCATTTCAGCTGTGTCGGTGGCCTATAGCCTTTCCTGAAGGAAGCTGAGCTGGGCTGGAGTTGCATATCAGAGTTGCAGTTTGGCCTCATAAGGACAGCTTAAAGCAGCAGGACCCACTATAAGGAGGGGGTCCTTTTTCTCTGAGAATGAAAAATTTTAGTGGCATTTGATATCCCTTGACCCCTGCAAAATAATTCTAAGGCTCCACAGTTGGGGGTTTTCATCTCAGCATGCAACAGAAGTCCTAGCTTGGAATGTTGCGCTTGATGACTGACACATACAAGGATGAACTTTCCAATGCATACAGCGTGGTTTAGTTGCTTATAGAGTATGTAAGTTGCTGGGTGGTCTTTTCTGTATCATATGGAAAGACAAGAACCTGTGATAACGTGTTATTTTAATTTTGAGCATCTCTGCTAGGGAACTTTGGTGTCTTTTGCATCAATCAATCTAGTAAACTGGGACAAAGAAGTGTCTAGGCAATAAAGAGCCAAACCAAGAAGAGGCAGACCTTGGAGCATCCTAAATATCAGAACCCCTGGCAGCCGAGTCCTATATCCCAGTGTCATGAGGGGGCCTCGTTCCACTACCCCCGTGGTCAGCAAACTGCGGCTCACAAGCCACATGTGGCTCTTTGGCCCCTTGACTGTGGCTCTTCCATAAAATACCACGTGCGGGCAATTGAAACTTCGTGGCCCCTGAGCAGAAGTCGGTATTTTGTGGCAGAGCCACAGTCAAGGGGCCAAGGAGCCGGATGTGGCTCGTGAGCCACGGTTTGCCTAGCCGCAGTTTGCTGACCACTGCTACCCACAGGGTGGTGTGTGCTTTAGGGTCCTGGCCCTGAAGTCAGACACACCTAAACTCACATCTTCATTCTGCCTCGTGTGGCCATGAAGTCTGAGGGGAAGCCAGGTTCCAGAAATCTCATCTGTAACATGTGGAGACAGAATAGCCACTTCAGTAGGGTTGCCATGAAGAATAAATAAGTTAGTGGGTGCCTGACCCATAGTAGGTACTCAATAAATAAAAACTGTAAACATTCCTATGAATAAAACAAAGTGTTTAATCCCGTTTATGAGGCCTACCCCATATGTCGTATCATTGATGTGAATCGGGATGATAGAGGATAAGCTGAAAGGAACAGACTAGAATACAAGTAACGGTTACAGTGAACATTGCGTACCTTGGCTGTAGTTTGTCATTGTAGAACACTGGACAAAATAAAGTATGAAGTCCATAGGATACTTTGAGACGTAAAAAGATATTGTTATACTGCATATTGTATAGATCCTTCTTCTCTTTGATATTTCAACACTTACTGATTTGTTTAGCTTTTTTTTCAGCTGCAAACCCCCATTTGGAAAAATCTCATCAGTGGAATTCGCCTTTAGTGTAACCTGTCCTGTTTCTCATTCAGATATATATATATATATTTCTCTTCACTACTAGATTGGATTACTTAACTTCATTCATTAATTTAGTAATGCATTCTGAAACCTTACCATGCTCCAAATCCTGTGCCAAACACTCGGTCTAGATGCATTTCCTGCCCTCGAGGAGCTGACAGAAAAATATAGGGAGAAAGGTAAGTGTTAACTTTGCCAATTTTCCCTCTTCTCCAGCCTTCTAAGGAGGCTGAATTCCTCTTTGTTAAATAGGTTCAAAATATAATGAATCATTATAGGTGCTATGGTGGAAGATGTCCCTGGTACAATTGAGGACCCCAAGTAGGGGAAGTCAGATTTAGGAAGGAAGGCTCAGAAGGAATTTCATAGGCAGAAAATGTGTTACAAAGGGCTAGAGCCATGTCATACTTATATTTGTATTTCTGTTCCTAATTCTCTGCTCCCTACCCCCAGAATTTGTCAGAGTGTCTGATATTGATATCTCTAGGAGGTCAAAGGAGATGTCACCAGGAGCTGTGGTCCAAAGAAGGGAAAAGACAACTCAAGATAACTCTTAAAGAACTAACTTTTGAAAAATTAAATGAAAATGAATTTAGAGTTAAATAGCCAGGAGCATGGATTCTAAATTTGCCACTTAACAGTTGTGTGAACTTGCTTGAGGGACATAAACTCTTGGATTTTAAGTTTATGTGCCTTTAAAATGAAAATAGTGATATCAATGCCACAACGAGACAAGGTACGCAAAATCATGGAATTTCAAAGACTCTCATTAAATTTTAGTTTCTTTCCATTGCTTCCAGAAACAGTTCAGAATATTTTCACCAACCTTCTTCTCCATCCCTCTACCTGGCTGTTTGACAGATGAGGATCTACTTCAGATGGTACCACTTAGAAATCCAGATATTTAAGGCTTGAATAAATGATCCCCTGCTTGGTTATTGTTCCGTGCTAATGCTCTTTAATGGCTGTTGCTTCTATCAGCTAGGATTTTATTTCAGATCTCAATGACAGTTTTTTGGGGTTGCTTTCAGCAAAGTGTGCCACCTGATTGATGATCTAAGAATAGTACACCCTTTATCTTAGTAAAATAGTCAGCTTTAGTCTAGAACAGAGATTTATCTAAAGCTACGGAAAGTCACACCCAACCAGCATGGATCAGTAGTTGAGCATTGATCTACGAACCAGAGGACACAGTTCAATTCCCTGTCAGGGCACATGCCAGGGTTGCTGGCTCATTCCCCAATTTGGGGCGTGCAGGAGGCAGCCAATCAATGATTCTCTCTCATCACTGATGTTTTTACCACGCTCTCCCTCTCCCTTTCTCTCTGCAATCAATAGAAATATATTTTTAAAGTCACAGACAGTTTTACATTTATACAACAATTAGTCCTCTATAGCCATGTCGGATCTCAGGGAGAAGAACAGTGAATGGTGGCACAGCATTCTGCCAGGAATGAGCCATGAGATGAAGGAAAGGCACACTTTGAAGGTGAGAAGGGCAAAGAGGGAAAGGTGTGTCACCGAAGTGGCTAAGCAAGCCTTTCACAGAATCGTATGAGAAGCTCTTGAGTGTAAAACTTCCCTTGGCTTCGTTGCAATGAGTCAACTTGATAGCTCTAATGCTATCTACACCTTGAAATTATTATTTGTTCTGTGCTTAAATGGGAAATTAAAGTTTGACAAAGTCATTTGAACTAATCCAGATCTCATGCAAAGCAATTGGTTCAGAGCTGTTAGCACAGCAGATTTCTCAGTCCATTGAGAGTTTGATATAGTAAGGAAATATCCTTGTGATTCTTTTCATTTTAAGCTCCAGACAAACTGCCCTTTCTGGGTCTTTAGCTTGTTTCTCTGATTACTTTTTAAGTGTCTCTCAGGAAAGTTTTTTTTTCTCAATTTGATGCTCACTGTTCCAAGACTTTTGCTTCTATCCCTCTCTCCTTGCTCTCTGACAGGTTTTTATTATTTTTTTTTATTTATACACCATCTTTGAGAAACCACATCATATGGAGATCTCCTAAATTTCCTGTTTTCCACTCTTCACTCTTTTCTTGGCTGTCTACTGAAATTTCTCCCTTATACTCTTGCAATAATATTTCATATATTTATTCCTTTCTTCTAAATGGTTGCCAAAATATGCAGCTGTTTCCTCCTGAAAATTGTGAAGATCCACCACCTTATCTCTCAAAAGGAGGGGGAAAAAGAATTTATTTCCAAACCCTAAATTCCAGTTAACCATATAGGATACTGATAGCATCCCTAGAGATCTATTTTTTTCAATATGTTTATTGATTTTAGAGAGAAAGGGAGAGAGAGGGAGAGAGATAGAAACATCAATGATGAGAGAGAATCATTGATTGGCTGCCTCCTGCATGCCCCATACTGGGGTCCAAGCCCACAACCTGGGAATGTGCCCCTGATCAGGACTCGAACCATGACCTCCTGCTTCATAGATTGATGCTCAACCACTGAGCCACGCCGGCCAGGCAGATATCTATTATTTAGTCAACTAATTTTTTTTACCTTTTGATTTTTACAATGCCAACTTCTCTTGACTGGGTTAGCTGAGGCTCAGGCAACCACCAACATCGTTTCCATTACGCCCACTCCACTGTTCACTTGAGTGCCTTGTCCAGGCAGCAGTAGTGGGTACAGTGTAGGCCTAGAGCCATATTCTTCTTGTTGCCAGGGTCTCTGGCAGGACTTTCTTGGAGGATGAGCACCTATGGAGGAAACAACCTCTCTCTCCCTTCTTATTCTTCCTGGCCAATAAAGTAGACATTTCCAGTCTGTTGAGATGAGAGGAAGAAATGTTTTTGTGTGTGTGTGTGTTTTTATGGCTCCTTCCCACAAAAAGAGGAGTGGTATTTACCTGTTTGATGTGATGGTAAGGGTTAGGCATCCACTGGCCTGCTGTTGGGTGGACTGACTGTGTGATTTTCTACTTGTCTGTTATATTTTGTAACCTGTGCATCTGGATCAAAGCTCCCAGGTGATTTCAATAGCATTTGCTAAAGGGACCACACTTCGAGAAGCAAAGCTGGACATTGGGAAATGGAGCACTGGAGCTAAGGTCCTGAGTAGGATGGAAGTGACATGTTGTTGAAGAGTCCTCATTCTTCCAGACCTGCCTGCTTTTCTCCTCTCCCTTTAGGTCCTGGGCTCGTCCTCCCCTCATCAAAAACTATTTCTTAGAAAGCATCCACACTCCTGGGTTAAATGGTAGAAAAGTTTAAATGACCGTGTTACTTGTTCAATATTGTTTGCATTTTTTAACAAGGAACAAAGCTCCTGTTTGTTTTGAACCAACGGAACAGAGCTCTAGTTATGCACTGTCAGGTTTAAGAAGCAAGTAAGGAAACAGGAGACCACACAGAGGCAACCTCAGGCTTGGCTCACTTAGGAAGCAGCACCAAGAACAGGGCCCAGCATGGGGTAAGTGACAGACATACTTGTTCCACCAGTAAGTCAGGCCATTCTAGCATATCCTTTAGTGAAAGGGAGTGCACGAACTGTATTGCACAGAAAATACGTGCCATTGTGGGCCTTCTGGAATGGGCCATGAGACTCATTAGAGAAACTTTAAAAAAACAAAACAAAACCCAAAACCCATCCTACCTACAAGGTACTCGCCCCATGAAAAGAACAAAACTAAAAGTAACATATTGTTAAAAGAGATGTTGCTCTGGCTGAAAGTGTGCACATTGGGTAAACGCTTCATTTTATTACCTAGGCAGAAATAAGCATAGAGAACTCACTTCGGAAGAGCCATCCACTAGTAGATGCTTGGAATTAAAAGTGGGGAGAAGTCTGAATTTCTGTGCCCCATTTCTTGCATTTCCTGCCATTAAGAAAGATCCTATCATTTCAAAATATAGAGATTTATAGTCTCTGATTTTTGGAAACGTCTCTTGAAGCTGTTGGTGCTTCTAAGAATGGGTGGTCTGGAACAGTCTGCAGAGAAGACCCGCAGTGTAGACAGAAAGAGCTGCACAGCCTGTGAGGATCGCAGAAAGGACAGCATGCTTGTTCTTGAGCATCCTTTCCTTCAGTGAGGACACTGTCGTTCCTTACAGTCACCCCCATGAGCTGCCAAGCAATTCTGATAGATTGGTAAGGCTCATACCGTGACTCCAATATTCCATCAGGGTTAGCTATGCTTTACTTCGTTGCCTTTTTGGTGGTTTTGTGTGTGTGCCCCTCTTTTCCTGTCTTTTATACATACCTGCATGTGACACTTACTGATTCACTGTTGCGGACTTTGGGCATGCTTCCAGAGAAGCTCAGGTTTGCTCTTACTTTTCCATCCAATAAATTAATCTAAGTATTGGGAAAAGAATTTTAGAAACTCCATCACTAGTTGGCAACTATCACATTTCTTAAGAGAAGAAAAGTCTTCAATTTAGTTGGAACCATTTTCCTTATGTGGGAATGAATTTAAGACAAAAAAATATATTGAACATTTGGGCAGGAGCCTTGATTTTTCAACATACATCTTTCATGGGTTAGGAACTGATGATGCACATTTCCCCCTGCCCCCGGGGATCTTCTTTTTCTTAAGCATTAAATTGCCTGCTCAGCTGTATAAATTATCCACTACCTTGAATGGATGTGCTCATTAGCAATGGCAAAATTTATGGACATACATTGAGAAGAAAAGGAAGATTAAAATCCTATTTCATTTAGGTATTTAATGTTTACAGAAAGGAAAAAATTAAGGTAAAGTGACTTTCTTTGTCTAACTGACAATTGAGAAACGAAAGGCATCCGGCAATCAGTAGAAGGAAGAGAGGAAAAGCTGTCTTTTTCATGCCTCTCCAGCAAATATTCCACACCAATCGTTTTTAAGCCCTGCCATCCATGAGCCCCTTTAAGAACTCCCATGGTCAGCCTTGGCCCTTGCCCATGCCTCTCTCACATTCTCCTGTCCAACTATAACCCAGCTGATCGTGTAGGTTACCGCCACCAAACAGTCCTCTAAACCTGGCCAACTCTAGTAACTCTACTCTTGCGACATTTTCATACTCATTAGTTCTCAGAGTGTGGTCTCTGCCTCAGTAGCAACAGCATCTCCTGGGAACTTGTTAGAAGTGCACACTCGGGTGCCATTCCAGATCTATGAGATAATAAATTCTGGAGTGGTGCCCAGCAGTCTATTTTAACAGACACTCCAGGTGATTCTGATGCGTGCACCAACTGGAAAGATCTTGCCTCCTAATTTGAATATGAGGATTAAAAGACTGTTATTTGGTCCTAGTCCAAAGTAATCAACAAGTAACCACAGAACAAGTATTAAGCCCATGCTAATCAATTAGTGATGGCCCTGTGTCTGTGAAGGTCAGCCAATCAGCACCACTCCAGGATTGCTTCTGAGAGTCAGCTAGTCTCTGAACTCCGCACCTGACAGACAGCCAATCTTGAAACACTCCCACTTTAGAGAGTCTGCCAATCTTGAATACCACGGTTCCTAAAACCCTTTATGATATCAAGTTTTGCTTTGTACAGAGATACTTACAAAAATAGCTCTCTATTGCATAATAAGCAATAAATTTAGCTTCTTTGTTTCACATATATGTGATTGAGAATTTCATCCTTCAACAAAAGGATTACTGGAGAAAGTCAAAATCTGTATTGAGAGAAGATTGACTAGCATTGTCAAACTTTGGTGATGAGGACTTGTATGTTTTTACTTTATTTTTCAATTACACTTGACCTACAATAACATATAGTAGACATTTATATGTCTAACATAAAGTGATGGTGATGAGGACTTTTGTGGAATATGACATGCTTGTCTAAGACAAGGGCCAACTAAGAATCAGATAGAAAAATTTATTTAGTAATCAAAAATATTCAAGAATAAAATGAGACATAATCATCCATTATGTATATATATCTCATCATTATAGAGCCAACAATAAATATTCACTTTATAAAACAGTATTATGTAATATCAGGAGAATGGGGAGAGAAGAACTGAAGGCATGATTCATCATACTTCTTCTTAATCTCTTAGCAATTGTAGAAGAGCTACATAATATATGTAACAAGGGAAGAACAACCTTGATATTCTTCCCAAAAATCTGTGGGGTTCACATGGGGTCTAATTTTGAGAAAGCAAAAGTGATCCCTTCTTTGTCTTGCTATTGATTGACATCGTATACCACAGTGTAAAAGCAAATAAAACAACTTTGCTTCTTGAAATAAAAACAAAACAATAGGAAGACTCTGGCACTAGTCTTCAAAATAAATGAAGCCTTAAATCTTTTTTATTAAGTTGCTTACTCTTTAGGAAAAAGTTACCCCTGATTTTTGCATTACTGAATTTGGCAGATATGTGATACTTTGAAGATACAATAATTGCATGAGGAAATTGCTATTTATCTCACCCTGAAAAGACTAAATTTGACTTTGGTGAACTTATGAACTTTTTCTCAAACCTGCAGTATCTTCTATTTGGAGAACCCAATTTTTATTTTTAAAATTTTTATTAAATTTGTTGGGGGTAGCATTGATCAATAACATTATATAAATTTCAAGTGTACATTTTAATATGACATCTGAAAAACTTTTGTAAACTAGTGAGAGTTTTATCTGGCACAATTTGGATTTAATCTGGAGGTTGGTTAAGACAGAGCATTTGGGTTGCTTTATTTTTAAATTTATAAATTCTTTGTGTATAAGAGAGACTTGTATATGTTTATTAGCCGTGGATTAAGTAATTAAGAGAAAGGGCTTGAATATAAGAAAATATACTTGAAGGAGAAAATAAATCAATTTTCCAAGGTCCTCGTCCCAGATGAACTGAGGGGCAATGGTGGAGAAATGGGATAAAGAGAAGGGCCACTTTTCTATTGCGTCAGGAGAGGAGGAGTGAAGATGGAAGTGAATTTGTAAACATAGCCTGGACTTCCTCAGTGAAGTCAGAGAGATGAGTAAGATAAGAGTGTATGGGGGAGAAGAGAGCCATGAGGGCTTAACCATTCTTTTAGGAAAATTGTAGTTGAATAGGCAACTAAAGGATTGCTGAGTGGTGCCAAAGGCCCCACTGGAGTTGAAGACCATGAATTTGAAGTGGCAGAGCCTTCCCTGACCCCCTAACTTTCTGAGTTAGGCGCCTTTCTGTGGGCTTCCGTGGCACTCTGTATTTCCCTCATAACAATACTGTCACTCACCCCATCAGAAGTGAGAAGGAGTGAATGCTGCCTTTTATTTACTGTTGCATTCTTCTGGGTCTTGAATAGTTTCCTCTACTGTTTTTATGCATAATAAGTGCTCAATAAATACTATTTGAATGCCCAGCCACGATGACTCAGTGGTTGAGCATCGACCTATGAACCAGGAGGTCACGGTTTGATTCCTGTTCAGGGCACATGCCTGGGTTGTGGGCTTGATCCCCAGTAGGGGGCATGCAGAAGGCAGCCAATCAATGATTCTCATCATTGATGTTTCTATCTCTCTCTCCCTCTCTCTTCCTCTCTGAAATTAATAAAAATATATTTTAAAAAAATACTAGTTGAATAAGCATCAGCCATATGGCAATTGTGAGATTTCTCACATAGCTTTTCAGAAGCCAGAGTAGAGAAGGAAAGGAGGTGGATGAAATAAATGATCCAGAGTGATTAGAAAGTTGGGTTGGGTGTAGCATGTAGTGACAATGTTAAGGGCTCTGGCAAGAGTTTTATTGATACAAAACTTCATGAGGATGGGATTGGACAGGATTTGAAAGGTGGCTCATGCCAAAATGAGGCAAAGGTCTGGGGTGAGGTCATGGGCGTGGAGTGTTTATGGGAAGCATTAGCGTTGAGGTAGGGCTGGGACGGGACCTTGGCAGGTCCTAATGTGCTCCTGGTCTTTAAATTCTACTTCTCAGTGCATTCCTCAAAATCCAGTGGGCACCTCCCATCATCAAGAAGAAGCGGGGGAAAAAACAAAAAACCCTTAGACAACAAAAAGATTCTACTTGAAAACAGATTTGTGAGTGGGGGAAAGGGACAGACATTAGAACTGTATTTTTAAAGGGTAATACTGACATTAAATTCCTACAGATAACTTTTCTTTAAAGTGGTTGAAATGAGATTTGAATCTCTCCATTAAAGCTTTTGGTCACTATTATTATCTTGGTTTCAAAAAGAGAGACCGTACTGAAATCACTTCTGCATAACCTGGGCCTGGCACATGGGAGTATTGATCAGCAGTTTTGCAATGAATATGGTCTGGCATTCATTTATTTTGCTAATCATTAGAACCTATTTCCATTGTCATCCCAATCGGTTAAATGTACATGTCAGTTTTAATAGTGATTTTTTAAAAAAAAAAAAAACTACTCAAGAATTCAACTTTCTATTTTGCAGATATTCCATTCATATAATACCAGGCAGGGCAAGAAGAGATTTGTACAGTTTTGGAAACGTTATGAACACAGAACACTCACAGGTTCAGGAAGACACATTAAGAACTCAACGTCTGTTGGGATGATTCATATCACTGTAACAAATGAGAACTGAACATCTACGCTGTGGAAACACCGAACAAAGGGAACATACATACTATTTCTGCTCTCGAGGAGTTTGTCAGGCAGAGAATGATCAGAATGACACAAATAACTAAAAGAGAAAGCAGAATTGTGAAGGAGCCAGAGGGAAGATACAAAGGCAATGGAAATATTGCAGAGAAACTCTCTGTGGTACATAAAGAGCCTTCATTAATTACAACACTATAAATCAACAACTTTTATAAATTTAATATTCTATATATTATACTAATGAATGATAAATTTACAATAAAAATATGGTATTTATTATATAAAGAAGAAATAGTTCATAGACTGACAGAGAATATAACTAATAACATTATGTGAAATTAATACCTAGAAATAAAAGAGCAATATAACAATTGAGAAAGAAGTTATTAAATGATAAAGGATGTCACGATTGGATATTAAACTGGAGAAAAATAATTAAATCCATGCCTCATTCTTAAAATTTCATTAAATTCCAAATGAATTACTGGGCTAAATGGTGTCAAAATTAGAAGAAAATCAAAGAGTATATTTCTTCCACCTATGAAGAGAAGGTATGTCTGTTAAATTATACATTTTACATCATTTAATAGAGTAAATCTAAGAAATATTACACTTTTCTCTCAAAATGAGAAATTACAGGATCAACATATAATAAAAACGCACTGTTAATAATAAAGAAGTAATTCTATATAATAAAAGGCTAATATGCAAATTGGCTGAACAGCAGAACAACAGGTCACTATGACGCGCACTGACCACCAGGGGGCAGATGCTCAACACAGGAGCTTCCCCCTGGTGGTCAGTGTGCCAGAGGCCGGGCTCACGGCTGGCAAGTGCAGCGGCAGTGGCGGAAGCCTCTTGCATCTCTGCAGCAGCACTAAGGATGTCCGACTGCTGGCTTAGGCACACTCCCCAGGGGTATCGGGCCTAAGCTGTCAGTCAGACATCCCCTGAGATGTCTGCAAGAGGGTGCAGGCTGGGCTGAGAGATCCCCCGCTCCCCGAGTCTCTAATATATATATTAGTCAGTACTCAAAATGTAGTGGTTTAAAATTATAATCACTTGTTTAGCATGGGAGTCCGTGGATTGGCAAGTTGGACTGGCTCAATGGTCCTATTGCTGATCTCTGCCAGTTTATGCAGGCATCTGGAGTCAGCTAGACGGTCCTGCCTCTGAGGCTTGGCTAGTTGTCGGCTGGAGCACTGGGGGCACCTGCTCTCATCTTCTGAAAGTCTCATCAAGGTTTAATCATGTGTGGCAGAAAGGTTCCAAGAGCAGCCAGAGGGCAAACAACGAAGTGTGTTTTTCATGTCACTGCTTGCATCGTATTGCCTACTGTTCTATGAACGACAGAGTCAAATAGTCAGCACCCAGTGGAAGGATGCCACCAAAGCATGTGGAATCAGGGAATTGGTGGACTTGTGGTTATTTTAACCCTGCAGCAATAACTGGCAAAGGAGACTGATGGCTTAACCACAGAGAATAGATCAGCACGTGGAAACGTTATATCAGTATTAGTGACTAAAGAAATGCACATTAATGCTGGTTTCTGGGTTTCATTGTGTAGAGGAGGAAATGGAGGCCCAAAGACTCACTAAGATCATACCGGAGATGACGTCCCAGCCTGCTGACTGACAAGGTCTCCAATGCCAAGTCGAGCAGTAAATGGCAAATCTGGGTTCAAACTCGCTTTACTACTTCCGAGTGGTGCTTTGTATTATATCCTTAAGTCTCAGTTTCATCTCCATAAAATCAGAAAAATAATATCTACCTCAAAGATTATGAGGATTAAATGCAATCAGAGGGAAATACTCTGCAAAGGTTCTAGTTCCTGCTCAGTGCATATCTTCTCCCTCCCATTTCTATGGTGCAATCTTATCAAACCAGCAATAAAACAAGGCAAAACAAAAAGCCCAACCAAAACAAAACAATAGACGGATAAAACTGGAGGGGACAAGAAGAAACTGCCACATTTGTGTATAACTGGTGACTGTTCATACAGTTATTAATTCAACAATTAGTGAGTGCCTCTTCTGGGCCTGACATTGTGCTAGGGCTAGGCACTGGGAATACAGTGATGAACAAAAAGAAGCAGATTCCTGCCCTCATGGAGCTAAGAGTTTAAAGGCAAAAATGGACAATAATCAAATCATCACATCACTAAGCATAAAATTGTGCCTTAATTATCCATCTGAATTTCAATTTCTTCATGGCAAAAGCAGGGATAAAAGTAACTCCCATTCGGGGCCAATGGGAAATTAAAGTGAGGTATTATATAAACAAGTACCTAAAGAACATTCATTAAAATTCCTTCTGTAATGTTTCTTCTTCTCTTTCACAGGCTTGCATGAGCTTCTTAGTGCACATTCCCTCTCCTTCCCAGCTTGGCAAGCTTGATGATGACAACTTTCCAAGCAACATTGGAAGTTTGACCTCCTTACCGGTAAAATTTGTACAGATATTTCAACAGCCAGGGCTACTGTAGGTAAAGCTTGGATGCGAGCTTCACCTTGGCTACAGTTATTTGAAGATATCATTAGCTGAATTAATCTTACTCAAATTTCTAACTAAGCAAAGCTTCTTACTTGGTTTTTATCTTACCCTCTATCTGTCCCAATAATCAGTAGACCATAAAAACACTGAGTGCTGTCAGGAAAATTTGTGGAAGGCTATGTAATGGACCACAAAGATTACAGGGCCTATACAATGGAAAAACTATACACTGTCCAGAGCACTCTCCGTGGTTACCTTTGTCTTTCATTGTTTGGATCTAGGGTATAATTTTGTAAATTGTAGAAAATAAGTAATAATTCAAATGATTCTTGTCCTAAATGGATGGAATACAAATGATGAATTTTGCAAGTTTTTGTAAATTTATGTCAACATTTCTTGTTGCCTATATCTGTTTCTTTGACTTCTTCTTTGAACTGGTTGCACTATCTTATTGGATCTCTCATTAATTAATGCATTTAATAAAATCTTGACTTGTATTCAGCTTATATAAAGTCTTGATTTTATGCTTTTAAAAAAGTATCCTTTTCGGTGTCTATTGTGGAATGTCCACAGTACTGGGCTGGAGGCAGGGGAGATATGCCAATTTGACACACACAAAATGGTTGCAAACTAAACCTGATAGAATGGGGCAAGCAGTGGATGTTATAATAGCGACTTCAGGTTGTCCTTGGATCTGAGAGGAGAAGGGGATCAGGGTTAAAGTAGTTTCAGAGAAAAGGTATAATTTCAGAGCTGGGACTTTAGACAACCCAGAGAAGATGAAGACAGAACTTGCTTTGAGAGGTAAGACACAACCTGAGGTAAGAGAGGGTGGAAATCAGCATGGCCTGCTCAGAGATCTGCTCTGTGACAAGGTCTGGATAGGAAAATGACAATCAAGGCTAAATCTTACTTGGCATCCCTAATGTAGGAGGCAAGGGGTGCTAGAGGGTCTCAAACCTGACTACCCATTAGAATCAACTGCAGAAATATAAAAATGTGGATGCCTGGACCCCATTTTCAGAAATTGTAATGTAATTGGTCTGGGGAGGCACAGGAAAAACTTCCCAGGTGATTCTAAAATGAAACCAAGTTAGGGAACTAGTGTGCTATGCAATTTACATGTGCCCTTTGTTTTAATTTAACTCTCAAAGTGACCCCTTAAAGGAAGTATTTTCATCCTTGTTTTATAGATGAAGAAACAAAAGGCTCAGAGAGACTAAGTGATTTGCCTGGAGGGATTTCAGTAACTTGCTGCTAAAAGAATGAGGCAAAGTTTTTTATTAGGATGGGTGGTTTGTGAATATCTTTTAATGTTACCATTACATTGTATAATTACGAATATAGAATTCATTCATTCACTATATATTTACCAAATGCCTACTATATGCCCAGCTCTGTTCTAAGGACTGGGAATCAAAGTTTCTTCCATTCAGACTAATGGAGAGAGAGCTGGCTATTTGGTCATCTCAGAGAAGAATGCCCCAGGCTAGGAGAAGAACAAATACAGTAATAACATGGCATTCCTCTGGTTCTCAACCTTCCTAATGCTGCGACTCTTTAATACATTTCCTCATGTTGTGGTGACCCCCAAGCATAAAATTATTTTCTTTGCTACTTCATAACTGTAGTTTTGCTACTGTTACGAATAGTAATGTAAATATCTGATATGCAGGATGTATTTTCATTGTTCGTGACGCACAGGTTGAGAACTGCTGCTAAGGAAATGCTAACAAAAGCAAATAGACACTTTTCAAGAGAGGACATAAGGAAGGCCAAGAGATATATGAAAACATGCTCAAAGTCACTAGTCATCTGAGAGATGCAAATCAAAATGACAATGTGGTACCATCTCACACCTGTCAGGATGGCTATCATCAACAAATCAACAAATGACCAGTGCTGGCGAGGATGCAGAGAAAAAGGAACCCTCGTGCACTGTTGGTGCACCCACTGTGAGGATAGTATGAAGTTTCCTCAAAAAACTAAAAATGGAACTCCCATTTGACCCAGTGATCTCATTTCTAGGAATTTATCCCAAGAAACTTGGAAAACGTTCTTATTTTATAAACAGAAAGTTAAGATTATATAGATTATTAGAGGCCCAGTGCACAAATTTGTGCACTGGTGGGGTCCCTTAGCTTGGCCTATGCCCTCTCGCAATCCGGGACCCCTTGGGGGAATGTTGGACGGCCCAAGGGATGTAGCAGTGCGGGAAGCAGCAGGCAGCTGGGAAGGAGCCTGAATCAGGGCCGGGAGCCCCTCCTGCTCATCCCAGCCCAGCTGTGACTGCCACTGCGTTAAGCGTCTGCCCCCTGGTGTTCAGTGTGCATCATAGCTACTCGTTGACCAGTCATTTGGTCATTTGGTTGCTTAGGCTTTTATATATATAAATTAGAGGCCCGGTGCACAAAAATTTGTGCACTCGGGGGGGAATGGGAGTCCTTCAGCCCGGCCTGTGCCCTCTCGCAGTCTGGGACCCCTCGGGAGATAACGACCTGCTGGCTTAGGCCTGCTCCTGGGTGGCAGAGGGCAAGCCTAATCCCTAGGTGCAGCCCCTGGTAGGGCTCAGAGCAGGGCCGATTGGGGAATTGGGGCGCCGCCCCCTGTCATGCACAGAGCAGGGCAGATTGGGAGGTTGCGATGCCACCCTCAGTCACGCTCAGGGTAGGGCCGATTGGGGGGTTGGGGCACCACCCCCTGTCACACTCAAGGCAGGGTCAATGGAGAGGTTGCAGCACCACCCCCTGTCATGCACAGAGCAGGGCCCATCAGGGGGTTGGGGAGCTCCCCCCTGTCACGCACAGAGTAGGGCGGATCAGGGGGTTCGGGTGCCACCCTCTATCACCCACAGAGCAGGGCTGATCAGGGGGTTGGGGCGCTGCCACTGTCACACTCAGGGCAGGGCCGATGGGGAGGTTATGGCTCTATCCCATCACACACAGAGCAGGGCCCGTGGGGTGGGGGGGTTGGGGCGCCACACCCTGTCACACACAGCGCCGCAGGGCGATCAGGAGTTTGGGGAACTCCCCCCTATCAGGCACAGAGCAGGGCCGATCAGGGGGTTGGGGCGCCTTCCCCTGTCAGGAACAGAGCAGGGCCGATAGGGAGGTTGTGGCCCCGCCCCCTGTCACACACAGAGCCACAGGGCGATCAGGGGGTTTGGGCGCTGCCCCCTGTCATGCTGATCCCGGTGCCAGGAGACCTCGCAGCTCCTCTGATCCCGGTGCTGGGAGGCATATTACCCTTTTACTATATAGGGTAGAGGCCTGGTGCACGGGTGGGGGCCGGCTGGTTTGTCCTGAAGGGTGTCCTGGATCAGGGTGGGGGTCCCCACTGGGGTGCCTGGCCAGTCTGGGTAAGGACATGATGGCTGTTTGCAGCTGGTCACACATCCTTCAGGGTGGGGGTCCCCACTGGGGTGCCTGGCCAGTCTGGGTGAGGGGCTGAGGGCTGTTTTCAGGCTGGGACTGAAGCTCCCAACTGCTCCTTTTTTTCTTTTCTTTTATTTATTCTGAGCCAGCTTTAGCTCTGAGGCTCCAGCTCTTAGGCCTCCGCTCCTGAAAGCAGGTATCTGGTTTGTTTAGGTTCTACAATCGAAACTCTGTATCAACTCCAGGTCTGAGATCCTGGCTAGCTGAAAGCTGGTTTCTGGGGTTTTGTTTAGCTTCTATTTTTGTAACTATGTTTCAAACTGCCAGCTCAGAGGCCTGCAGCAGCAGGCGGGAAACTTGGAGTCCTCCATCACTGAAGCAAGCAAGCCTCATGTTAGTTTCAAGCTGCCTGGCTGCTGGCCGCCATCTTGGCTGCCAGTTAATTTGCATATCGCCCTGATTAGCCAATGGGAAGGGTAGCGGTCGTACGCCAATTACCATGTTTCTCTTTTATTAGATAGGACTAGAGGCCCAGTGCACAAAATTTGTGCATGGGGGGGGAGGTGTTCCTCAGCCCGGCCTGCACGCTCTTTAATCTGGGACCCCTTGGGGAATGTCCAAATGCCAGTTTAGTCCCGGCAGGATCGAGCCTAAACCGGCAGTCGGACATCCCTCTCACAATCCGGGATCACTGACTCCTAACCACTTGCCTGCTTGCCTGCCTGATTGTCCCTAACCACTTCTGCCTGCCAACCTGATTGCCCCCTAACCACTCCCCTGCTGGCCTGATTGATGCCTAACTGCTCCCCTGCTGGCCTAATCACCCACAACTGCCCTCCCCTGCCACGACCCACCTCCTCTGCCAGGACTTGCCTCCTCCGCGCCACGTGGAGCTGCAGGACCCCCAGACCTCACCATGCAGAGCAGTCGCTGGGCCCCGCCTCCACTGTGTGCGTGGCCATCTTGTGACGGCCATCTTGTGATGATATTAGGGCGTGATGCATGAGGGTGTGACATCCCCTAGGCTATTATTATTATAGATATGCAATTGATTTTAGTAGCTAAGATATAGTTTATTTTCAACGGATGCTGTACTTCAAAAATCTGTTTCTCTAGTATATATAAAACTCAGAACCCTCCACCCTCCCACCCACTTTTAGGTAAACCCTCTCATGAACTTTACATTAACATTTTTCATGGTAAAAGAGAGAACAGTTCTGCATTTTTCTGTTTAGGAAGTTTGGTTTTTCTCTTCTGTGTAGTGTGGTTATCATATAGGAATAATCCTGTGGAGAACTATAATCTAGTTACAGATCCTTGTTATTAGTGTCAGTGATAATTACACCATATATTTTAATGTTTTTTTTAAACAATCTTCAGAGGGATTTCACATGCATTATTTCATTTAATATGCTCCACAAGTCTGAGTGGGAGGCCAGACAGGTATAATTGTTTTCGAAGAAAGACAGGCTAGGTTTGCCCCAAATCACTTGGCTGGTAAATGGTGGAACCTAAGGCTTCTAATTTCTAACCCTGTGCTCTGCATTTGGCCCATCTAACATTGCACCGAGGTTCTGATGATGAAGGTAATAATCTTTAATGATCTTGCTAAGTATAGTTCACAGAAATGAGAAGGTGTAGGGGAATGAACCTGGGGAAAAACCCAAAGAAGGAAGCCTGCTCTAATTGTGTTGCCTTTCCTTTATGTTGTTTTCCAGTTTTATCTGGATACAATTGACATACAATATTGTGTAAGTCTGTAGTGAACAATGTTTTGGTACATGTGTATATTGTAAAATGATTAGTGCCATGGCACCTCCATCACGTCACATAATTACCATTTCTTTTTTGTGGTGAAAACATTCAAGATCTACTCTCTTAGTAACGTTAAAGTAGAAAATGCAGTATTATTAACTATAGTCACCATGGTGGACATAATCACTTATTTGTCTTTTAATTGGAAGTTTATTCCTTTTGACCAATATCTCCCCAATTTCCCCCACTCCCAACCCCCTGGTAATCATCAGTCTATTCTGTTTCTTTGAGTTTGGCTTTTAGAGATGCCAAAGGGAGAAGATGCCACATACAAGTGAGGTCATACATATTGGTCTTAATCTCTAGGACTTATTTCATTTAGCATAATGCTCTCAAGGTCCATCCATGTAGAATACACACACACACACACACACACACACACACACACACACACACATATATACAGTCCTCAGGTTATGTCAGACTCGACATACGTCATTTTGTGGTTACGTTGCCATTTCCCATTTATATCTAAAAAAAAAGTTCCGTCATTTCGACGTGTGTACATATGTGCTTTACGTTTTTTATTATTTACTAGAGGCCCGGTGCACAAAATTCATGCACTGGGGGGGGCGTGTCCCTCAGCCCAGCCTGCACCCTCTCCAATCTGGGACTGCTGGCTCCCAACTACTTGCCTGCCTGCCTGCCTGATTGCCCCTAACCACTTTTGCCTACAAGCCTGATCATCCCCTAACCATTCCCCTGCCAGCCTGATCAATGCCTAACTGCTCCCCTGCCAGCTTGGATGCCCCCAACTGCCCTCCCCTGCCGTCCTGGTCACCCCTAACTACCCTCCCCTGTAGGCATGGTCCCCCCCAACTGCCCCTGCAGGCCTGGTCACCCCCAACTGCCATCTCCTGCTGGCCTGATTGCCCACAACTGCCCTCCCCTGCTGGCCATCTTGTGGTGGCCATATTGTGAAGACAAGGGGGCAGCCATCTTGTGACCACATGGGGCAGCCATCTTGTGTGAGGGCATGATGGTCAATTTGCATATTGCCACTTTATTATATAAGATTTACCACAAGTAAAGGTCAGGAATTGTAATCTTTCTTTTAAATTGTTTTTACTGTTTCACTTAATTACTGCTGTGTGTGTGCTCCATGTGAGTGACGTAGGTGCTTATGTAGGTGGGTTCCGAAGTACGGTGAAATTGCATTACGTCATGCTGTAGGAATGAATCTCTGACGTAACCCGAGGACCTACTGTATGTATATATATATATATATCTTTCTTATCCATTCATCTGTTGATGAAGACCCTTAGGTTGTTTCCTTATCTTTTGCCTTCCCTTTAAATATTTTTCAGAGACCAATAGAAGCAGAGCCCAAAATAATAATCCTCTTTATCAAGTTTTCCAGGGCAATGAATCAGAAGTGTTCTTTTTTGAAAACTTTATGGTAGCTGACACTGAATGAGATATTATCCAACTGGGCAAGAGATGGAAAAGTATCCAAAGGGCTAATTCCCAAGCCAATTCCCTTCCCACACCTTGGTTCTATGCCCATCTCCCCACTGTAGGCAGGTTTCTGGGGTTTCTGTGGTTTCTGGAAGAAATCCAAGCTCCTCTCTGGTACCTCTTCATTCGCCTTACCCTCCTACCTGCACTCCTGGCACTTGAGAGCATGTTTTTCTTCCCTGTTCCTCTTCCTTCCCCTGATGATCTAAATAGAAAATATTTTAGCACAGAAAAACAAAGAGCAAAGTTTATCATCTTCACGAAAGGTTGTGGACCCTGACACATAGTACTGGGAACAGAGTAGACAGGGCAAACAAGCAATGAGATAGAAAACACTTTTTTTTTTTTAGCCAACTAATATAGTGTGCTATTTATCTAGTGTGTGATTTTCTACAGTTTTCTGGCTGTGTTTTGGAACCTGTTAAGGGCCTGGCCATGTAGGATTAACCCTGTTCTTCCAAAGCTCAGTTTTGTTTTTGCATCTAATTGTCCACAAAGTCCAGAAAGATCCCTCTGACTCAAGGCCAATCGTATTCACTTATTTTCCTTTGCCCTGGAGTCTGTTTAGTGTGTTGGCTGAATCATCTGAGTAGCAGATGCTAAGACGGAGTTGGAAGTGAAAGAGATTTACAGGGGGTAGTCCTTGTGAAAGATAAAAGGGAGAGGAAGCAGGAGGAGGCAAAGAGAACCTTCAGACCATGATACAGGGCTGACATCTGTTAAAGAGAGGGGGGAGAGAGAAGAATTGGGTTGGAAGAGTCTCAGACTGTGATGCATGTCCAAGAAGATTGCTCAGAGGAGAAACCTGCCTGAGTACAATGGTGAGCCCTTGCACTCCACCAATTCTGTGCTCAGTCATTGGAGGATGTCCAGGTAGCCCCTTGTCTCAGCCCGAATATTGAGTCAGATTCTGAAACCACCAATGGCCAGAGAAAGTCATCAGTTTCTTTCTTAAAAGTAGGTCTCAGTGGAGGCACTCCCATAGCTGCCACAGCTGGGCAAAGGGATCAGATGTGCACAGAAATCCAAGTGCCTGGTGGTATATGTGAGAGGCTAGATCTAGCCCAGTGATGGCGAACCTTTTGAGCTCAGCGTGTCAGCATTTTGAAAAACCCTAACTTAACTCTGGTGCCGTGTCACATATAGAAATTTTTTTATATTTGCCACCATTGTAAAACAAAGACTTATATTTTTGATATTTATTTTATATATTTAAATGCCATTTAACAAAGAAAAATCAACCCCAAAAATGAGTTCGCATGTCACCTCTGACATGCGTGTCATAGGTTCGCCATCACTGAATTCTAGCCAATGGATTTATGCCATCTTATAGGAGCATGACAGAGATTCATGCATCCACCCATGCATCCACGAATCCACTCATTTATTGCCTGAGATGGTAGCAGCCATCTCTGTAGCTTCTGTCAGAACAGGAGCCTATCCTTGGTGCAGTGTCAGAAACCAAATTTAGATTTTGCATCTTCTTTCACTAAAGCAGTAATCTCTGAATGACAATCAGCCTGTTATCTCCACCCAATCTGCTTCCATCCTTGCTTGCCAGCCTGACACATCTCTTTCTTGAGTCTTATTGATACTTTGCTCCCCTAGAAGGACTATAATGACTATAATTCAGGTCTTACCTCTTTGACTCAATATTCCAGGTATAAAAGGTACATGGCAAATGATGAAGTTTACTGCAATGTCCTTGAGTTCAGGGTCAATGAGAACAGCTAAGGAGCAGCAGAGGTGGTGAGCTGGTTTGGCTGTGTGCCTTCCAACTCTTAAATCACTGAAACTTTGTCTCAAAATGACCCTGGCCTTTGGTAATAATATTTCATAGCAGCCTCTCTCCAACTGATATGGACACCAGCCATGAGAAGTCATGGGCATCATTGAGAGAGCATATTATTGTGGAGGGCAAAGATGGTGGAATTGTCTAGGGCTTGGCAGGTAATTAAAAGAGGTTGATTTTTCAAACAAATATTCCTGCCAAATAGAATTTAATCTTCCTCTAAGTCAGCAGTCTCTAAGGCCCTTTTATTTCTTTCACCCTATTACCTACTCTGTCAAAAAACATGGGTTTCACCTTAATAGGAACCGATTCAGACACCCCCCCCCTTTTTTTTTTCTAGAACAGTGTTTACATTTTGGCAAACCTTCACTCATGTGGCTTAAAGAACCACATGTGTTTGCAGGCATTCTATCAAGTAGTTTAGAGAACATAAAACTTGCAGTAATATTTTTGGGAGTAAATTTTATTGGTATGGTTTTAAAACACAATCAAATAAAAACAAGAATTCCATTAGTACTTGAATATTGTAATAATACAGTTGAGAATAAATTTTATTGCTATAGGAACTATAAAACGGCAATAATAAAAAAAAAACATGGCTATTGTGAATAAACTGTGTTGAGATGACTAACTAGAAAGCTATAAAACACGACAATAAGGAATAAGCTAATCACCAGGAAAGATGTGATGATAATTCACCCTTGTTAGTGAAGAGCTCATGGTTCCAGTTCATTGGCCCCGAGTTCTCCAGGTTGCTGCTTGAATTCCATAAGCTGGCAGAGAGATAATCTTTGGACAGTTGGCTGGCAGGAGACCTCATAGTTCAGTGAAATTGGACATGGGGTTTGAAGAAAATCCAATTTTCAGTGACTGTTAGGAAAATCCAGCGTAGTAATGCCCAATTTCCTCACAGCATACTTAAAACGTTACTTGCTGGTTTCTACTAACAATTTGTATGATTTGACCGTACATTTTCAGATAGTTCTTATTTTTATTTATGTTATTTTCTTTAGAATAGCTGCATGGGATTACATGTCTTTGAGTGGGGGGGGTGGTGGGAGGGGGCTATTCTAACCTTGCTTTGTATTTAAACTACCCATACATTGTTCTGCCCTGAGTCCATCTTGGTCCCCTTTTCATTCACAGGAGAATGAAGAGAAAGCACCCTCGACTCTTCTGTTCCACTCTCCCTCTATGGAACCCACAGCTCCATTAAAACTTCCTTCGGAGTTACAAATACTGCCCTGTGAGTGTTGCATTTTACCCCCATTCTGAACATCCTCAAAATTCAAATTGAAGACTTCCAAATGGACGGTATCCCAAGGGGATGGTGGAAGATCATAACAATACAGTTTCCTTTAAGGTGTCATTCTCTTATGCGGATGGAGTTTTCTATCCTCACTGACTCCACTCTCTCACTTCCCTTTCCTTCATTAACCAACTCGTCAGGCTTTGGTCCCTCCCACATGCCACACGCTGAGTGAGGCTGTTCTTTTCAAGGTCTCCAGGAACCTCTATACTGTTGGGTAAGATTGCTAGTTATTAGTCATCGGACTCCACTTCACAGCATTTGGCCCCGTTGGTAACTTTCACTTTCTTAAATGCTTTCCTCACTTGGCTTCTGGGTCACAACAGTCTCCTGCTTCTCCACCTACCTCACTGGCTGTTCCTTCTCAATGTCCATTGCTCAAGTCCGTTCTTCTGCCAAGACCTCTAAATGTGCGAAGGACTCAAAGATCAGTCTTTGTTCTTTCCTTCTGGATGAGCTCACAACCTAGATGAGCTCCTCCTTGTGGCTTCAAGCACCATCTCTTACATGCTGAAGCCACACATTTATGTGCCTTGATCCACTTCCCTCTGAGTGCCAGTCTGCTAGTGTTGCTGCCCCCTTGACAAGCCTCTGGTGTCTAATAAGCATCTCTGCGGAATGCCACCACTTTCCCAATACCGTCATAAGAGTGCACCAAGGAATACGGAAGGCTGATGGACCTTGGGTGTTAGCAGGACAGTGTTGAGATAGTGGTGGCTCGAAGCAATTTCATGACCTGATAGCCTCAAAGTAAATGTTTACTGAACCTTACTGATCTTTATTGATCTTTATTAACCTTAGAGATGGTCTGTCTGCTACCTGTTTGCTGTGCTTTACTGAGGGCAAGTAGTGTATCTAAAATTGAATAAAAAGCAGATAAGGCCAGGTTTCAGTGTGCCTCTCCAAGAGAGAGATCTCTACCTGCCCCCTCCCCCCATGCCTTCTAAGCTCATATTTCTTGTATAGCATTTTCATTTGTGTGTCGGCCCCTCCTTCAGATCCTGGACTTCTGCCGCAAAAGGTTGTGGCACATCTCAGACTAATTCTTGACTTTTCATCCCCTCAACCCACTCATTCCTCAATTTTCCCTATTTCATAAAAATTCACCACAATTCACTCCATTTCTTGCCTGCCAAATCAAAGTGTTGTTCTTGAGTTTCTTAATTTTCTCACATTTTCATATTCATTCCATAAGAAAATTTGTTGGGTCTGCTTCTAAAATAAATTGTCAGTGTGACCATGTCTCAGCATTTCACCATGACTGGCTAGCCTTAAGTCTCCATCATCTCTCCCCTGGAAGGTTATTGTAAAGATATGGGAAATTCAGGATCACAGGAAAAGAATTGATACGTATCAATGCTTAAGGCTATGTTCCAACTATAGGGCTGTTCTGTGAGGTTTCAACAGCTTTTCGATTTGTTGGATTTTGTAAGTAAAACCTGCCCATGGTTTCCTGGGGAAGGAAAGGTAAATGTAGAGACATGGGAGAAGGTAGGAAACAACTTAGAGGTCGTTATACAGTTGAAGGTCCAGGGAAAATTCCTCTCTCTACTTTTAGTCTGTGGTCCCTGATTCGGGACTGCCTAGAGCCCACTGCTGAAAGGGAATGGATGACTGTGGCAGGGGAACTAATACAGATAGTGGAAGGTTACCAGAGGCTTAATATTGTTGCAAAGGCTTGTCTCTCACCTGGAGACTACTTATTATGGAAGTATTTTATTCGCGTTTGTGCTGACACTGGACCAACCTATGTTCAAGGAACAGTATTAGCTGCCACATTAAAGGAGATGTTACTCGCTGGTCAGCAGAAAAAGAAAGAGGGATGCTTTAACTGTGGCAAACTAGGCCAGGTGACTCAATAAACCTTTATCATGCCACCCCGGGAAGCGCAGGATTGGCAAGCTCTTCCTGGGGTGATAGATCAGGACTCAGGCAATAGCGGAAAGTGCCAATCCTACTCTTAACATGCAACTATTAAAAAAAGGGGAGAAGAATGTTATGTGTTAAAGTTTTTGAATTATAACGCAGAGGGTTGTACAGCAGCTGAAAGGCATCAGACCTCCAGTGCAATAGCCTCTGCCGGGTTAGCCCGGTGGAAGGATCCGTAAACCAGAAGAGAGTTTTACCAGATTCAGTAAAGATGTGGGGAAGAGGTTGTGTTTTGTGTCTTTCCAGAAGGAACAGAGCAGCCAGTTTGGGTACCAGAGCATTATGAGCGTCACCACGATGGACCCAGAGAAGCTCCTTGTCCCCTTGTTCAAAAGACTGAGAGTTGCCCCGGTGACAGCAAAGCGGAAAAAGAAGAAAGGAAGGCTACACAAGGGGCTGAGGTGCCAACGTGGGGTCAGCTGAAGAAGTTAACTGAGGCCCAGCAGGTGGTAGAAAAGCAGGAAGTGGAAGCTACTCCCTCAACCATGTTTCTGGCTATGCTAGCAGTGGTTAGCTGCCAGTCTTCTATAAAGTTCTGCGCAGCCAAGTCTGAGGACTTTGAGTGTAAATCAGCAAAAGAAACTTTCATTTAGTAAAAAAAAAAAAATGTTGCTGTAGTTTGATTTCTCTCTTATTGCTGTGTTGCATCGGCATTGTTTTGTTAACAGCCAGAGCTTTGTTCTTAATGTTTAAGTTTTAAAATGTTAACATGTCTGTAGTTTGGGTTTTGCATTGGCATTGTTTTGTCATTGTTTTAATAGCCAGAGTTTTGTTCTTGATACTTAAGTTTTACTTTCATTATAGTATCTTAAAAATAAAAGAAGGGTGAAATGTAGGGAGCGGCTATAGGGTTAAGCCTCCGACTGACCTGTTGGCAAAGCCACAAACAAGTCCCAGCTTAGAGGGAACAGCCCTCTTAGCATAATTAAGCTTGACCTTATGAAGATCCTTAGATCTTATCTGGGTAGCTAATGGGCTGTGGGAGGTGCAGCAAGTGCTACCAAAACAAGTGAAACTCACAAGAACATTGTAACTATGGTGACCACTACCTTGTTTACCTCTGGCTATAAAATAAAGGCTCAGCTTGCTGTCTGGGTCCCTCTCTCTGGCCCCAGCCAGGCACAGGAGATCCACCTAGACCCAGCTTATTCTTTTTGCCTGTCTTTTCTAAATCCTTCACCGCCTCCCCTCAGGCTCACCGAACCCTTGGCTGAGCTGGCCCGTCACAGGACATGATGGAGTTAATGAAGCCATTGCTCACATATGTTTCTGCTGAGACATCCACTTGTCTTATCTTTATTGTGGGAGCCAATCCCTAGATGCATTCTTAGAGACACTTGATCCATTGACTTGTGGGAGAGGCCCAGAATATTCTAGCTCTGTCTGCAGAAGAATGAAGCCTCTACTTGGGACCCTTTACCTCTTGGGGATGCTGGTACCTGGAGGGCTGGGATATGATAGGTGAGTGGGAAGTGGGAAGAGGGACTGACTATTATGATTTAGACTAGAGGCCCAGTCGGGGAGGCGGGGGGGTCTCTCAGCCCAGCTTGCATGCTCTCACAACCTGGGACCCCTTGGGTAGGGTCCAGTCCCATTGCAGCATGGCTCTGGTTCCCTGGAGCCTGCAGGTGGGGGGAGGGACCCAGCAGCCAGTCCAATGGCAGCATGGCTCCGTTCCCACAGCTCCCTCCTGCCTCCAGACCACGGGCGGCCAGGGCCCACAGCTCCCTCCTGCCACTACGGGCAGCCAGGACCCAGGACTGACTTCTGCCACACCTGCCGGGACCCTAGCCTGGAGTTCGGTTGTCTAGGTCGTGACGGACCCTGGCTTTTTATATATTAGGATGGTCTAAATGGAAACTTTTTTTCAAGATAAATGCAGCTGGATTATCTCCTCTCCCTACCCCAACACACCATCATAAGATGAAAATAATAAAGAACACTGAACTTTCATCATTAAACATTATTCTAATAATCTTTGAATAAATATCTAATAAACATTTCCTAGCACAATGTATGCTAAATACCAATAGAAATATCATGTTTTGTGATTGGGAAAAGGGAATTAGAGTAAAAAATTCTATGTCCTTCATTGACATAGTTTCTCATTAATAAATTACATTATTGTAATTAATAAGAAAAAATGCTTAAAATGTCTAAAACTACCAAATAATTTCACCAAGAGATGGTTACTGTTAATATTTCTGAATAGCTATCTAGCTATTTATGTATATAGTATTATTACCAAAATTTTTCAGTTCAATTGTATGATAAAAATTTTCCTATGACATTTATAATTCATTTAAAACACATTATAATTGAAAATAGTATTCTATCATTGTTACCCTATAGAATATTTATTTGATTTCTACTTTATTTTCACAAGTAATACCATTTTAAGTATTCAGCTATAGCAATATTTTTTTTGCAAAACTTTGAATATTTTCTTAATATAAATTATAAAAATTGTAATTACTGGGTCAGGAGCTGAGAAAATTGTAAGAATCTTGCTGCACATTGCCAAATTGCCTTCTAGAAAAGTTGTATCAGTCTACACTTCCAGCAACATTGTATAAAAGTGCTTTGTAAGTGTTTGCCAATTTGATAAGTTAAAATACCAACAGATGACCTATTTTACATTTTGTTGATTTAATAAGGTTAAATATTTTGTCTTGTTTATTACTCACTTTATTAGTTTATAAACTATACATTCATGCACATTTTTGTGCTCTTTTCTTATTCATAATGAATCATAACTTCTGTAAATATATATTTTAAAACTTTGTGTGTGTGGTATAGTTTTCATATAAATTATTATTTCCCTTGTTCATACATAACCCAGTATTTTGTTCATTTGGTATACCTCATCAAAGACTGTGTAGTTATAAAGTGTTTCCTCTTTTCTTTCATGGTTAAAATAATCTTGCACTAAACTTACTCTCACAGAACAAGTGTTTTTGCCAAGACCATCTCTCTGACCGCAACTTAGCCCTTAGCTTCATAGACAGTTTTATTTCAGATACAGAGAGTCAAGAACTTTTTGTGATGTCAAAATCTGTTTGAACATTGCCTTCTTATTTTTTCCATCAGTTTACTTGGTTTCATATAGATACTGCATTTATCTTTCCTTCTAAGATTAGTTCTTTATAGAGGCCCAATGCATGAAATTCATGCAAGGGGCTCGGCCCTGGCAGCTGCGGCGGCTTGCCTCAAGCCCTTGCAGCCCAGGCTTCATCCAGAAGGTCGTCCAAAAGGATGTCCGGAAGGTCGTTTGGCTGTCCAGTCTAATTAGCATATTATGCTTTTATTACTATAGATAATTTATAGACAAAGACTTACAGTTTTCACAAGGCTTTGACAGAAAAAAATCATCCTTCTTAAACATATCAAGAGCCTTAAAACGTACACATTTGTTGACCTAGTATTCCTGCTTCTGCAAATCTACCATAGATTGAAAAAATAAAAGTATGGAAATAATTTATGCACTGAGATGTGGCCTCACTTATAATAAAAACTACAGGCCCGGTGCATGAAATTGGTGCATGGGTAGGGTCCCTAGGCCTGGCCGGCAATCAGGGCCATCTAGCTGCTGGCCAGGGGCCTTCCTTCATTCCATGCCGCCCCCTGGAAGTTAGCGCATGTCATGGAGAGCAATTGGTCTCCCAGTCGAACTCCTGTGGGGATAATTTGCATATTTGGCATATATATATATATATATATATCTGTGTCGGGCCAGCACAGCCAAAGGTTCGTGAGCCTGAGGTTGGGTGGCGAAGGACGTAGAAAAGACAAACAAAGAGAATAAGCTGGGTCTAGGTGGATCTCCTGTGCCTGGCTGGGGCCACAGAGAGAGACCCAGATGGCAAGCTGAGCCTTTATTTTATAGCCAGAGGTAAACAAGGTAGTGGTCACCATAATGTTCTTGTGAGTTTCACTTGTTTTGGTAGCACTTGCTGCACCTCCCACAGCCCATTAGCTACCTAGCTAGGATCTAGGGAGCAGCCATAAGGTCAAGCTTAATTATGCTAAGAGGGCTGTTCCCTCTAAGCTGGGACTTGTTTGTGGCTTTGCCAACAGGTCAGTCGGAGGCTTAACCCTATAGCTGCTCCCTACAGCTATCTTATCAAATATTATAATGTTTGGAAACATGCTAAATGTTCCATATGAGGTTATATACATATTGACATATATAAGAATGAAATATTAATCCTTTAGAATAATGATTATGAAAAAATTTAAGAGCACAGAAAAATGCATGTTTTGTGCTAAAGGAAGGATGCAGAATACAAAATGTAATGAAATACTTAGAAAAATATAAGAAAAAATATGCACCAAAATGGTAGTTAGTTATCTTTGTTGGTGATTTTTTCCCTTTCCCTGAACTATTCTTTATTTTTCAAATATTCTACAATGAAAATGCAGTAAAGCATTTATTTAAAATAATGATCGCCAAGCCCAGGCTAAATTATGGAAGTGTTTGAGCTCAGGCAGTGGGACTAGAGAGGACAGCTTCCAGTGGACAGCTCCCTGTGACTACATGGGAGGAAAACATTTCACATCTGATACCCTGACCCTAGTGGGTTGTTTTCATATTCATTCCTATTTGCTAATATAAAATAATGTCCATTTTTATATGTTTCTTACCAACTCAAAATATATATTAGCTGCCATTTTTAAACTCTTTATTCACTATGCCTAATATAATGATGTTCCACAAAATCTACAATTAACAAAGATCACAAGCTGTGTAATCTTTGTTTTAAGATTATCTCATATATATCACATACTTCCCATAAAAGTATGCATCTGTAGAAATCATTGGGACTTAGCAGTATAAATCAAATGCCTTGAAAATGCTCATTCTCTTTGACCTACTAATTCTTCTTGGAATGTATCTCAAAGAAATCATCAGAAATGAGCAAAATGATTTATGAAATAAGTCATTAAGTCCAGCATTACTTACACTAGCAAAAAACAAAAATATGAACTAGCTTTACTTACTATCCAGCACAGATGATAATTTATAATAATAAAAGGGTAATATGCTAATTAGGCCAGATGTCTTCCGGACATCATTCTGGACGTACTTCCTGATGAAGCCAGGGCCGGAGGGAAGCAGCCAGGTCTGGTGCCTGCAAGCAGCTGAGGGAAGCCAGCCCAGGTCCCTGATGCCTGTTGGCGGCCGGAGGGGGGATGCCTGGGTCCTGGGTGTCAGAGGGAAGCCAGTGCTGGCAGCCCGGGGAAGGAAGGCCTACTCTTGCATGAATTTTCCTGCTTCGGGCCTCTAGTATTTAAATAAATAATACTATGTAAAATATACTTACAATTTAATATTAGTCATTAAATATAATGTTTGTAAAGAGTTTTTATGGGTTGGAGGTAATGTCTCTGGTGGAATACAGAATACAAAGGAATGAATAGAAAATTAAATATAGATATAAAAATCTGTACTGTGTTTAAGAAGAAAATAGCACAGATAAAAAACTGACAGGAAATATGTTGAAATATCAACCGTGCTTAACACAGAGATAGGATTATTAAAGATTATTTTTTTCTCTTTTTTATTTCTCGCCTCCTTTTTCTTCTTTCTATGCTTTCTAAATTTTTTGGATAAGCATATGTTAATTTTGTAAGCAGGGAAAAACAGTTTGAAAATACTTTGCTAATGAAAGACTTATGAAACCATTCCTTCCTAAGTATGTAAAATACAAAATTTGCCTCAATATTCATTAATGTTGGGGGTTTTTTGCTTCTTTATACATTCCAGTCAAAATTTCATCAGACATTCTTTGATCTTAAGTATTTATTAATAATGTGCCCCAAAGGATCATTTTCTCTTAGATATTTATTAATTCTTATTCAAAAAGAATACACAAAGTATAATAATCTTTTCATTAGATAGGTGAGATGAGACTAGTGATAATTTGGGGGATTAGCTATCTTTTTCCTTCCCTCTCTACATGTATTATGCATCACCCAAGAAATTGCATAGAAATGGGGAACTGCCTTCTCTATATATACAGTTTAGACATTGCCTGAACTAAGTATTTGGATTTGTGCGGTTAAAGTATTGTGTTTCATTTCACGTAAAAGTGATAAGCACTTTTAATATCAGAAATCTTCACTTAAATTCCAGACAGGTTACTTTTCTGCATATTACATGGGCCCCGTCATTCAATGCTGGGCTTAGGAAATAACAAACTCACATATTTTGCAGACGTTTGCCGGCGGAGAGCCAAATGTTGGTGCTTGTGGGTGTCCAGTTGCCTTTACTTTGTCCCTTCTGTAGTGTGAAATTGCCAGGAAATGCTAGCCCCACGGAGACAGGAATTCACCAGGTACCAGCCCTGCTTTTCAGGGTTCTCCTCTCCTACCACCGAGAGGACAACTGTGATAGAGAAACACCCAAACGTTTGCTGAACTGTATGAAGGAAGAAACAGGTTGCTCTGAAGTGACCACCCCTGGTCCCAACACTGTAGGGAAAGCATCGCCAATGATCTCATTTCCCTGGAGGACGTGACAGGCAGGACAGCCAGTGCCAGGAGTGAGGAAGGCGAGGCCCAAAGAGATATCCTTCTCATTTGCTTCATTCCCTCTCCTCTCCCCGTTCCAAAAAAACCCACTAAATTATTTTCTAGGGGCCTGATCATGCAAATACCATTGTGCCCTCTTCCTAGTTCAAATCACAGATACACAATCTTAAAAATTAGACTAATAAATGTTTCATGCCTATTTTCTAGGATATAATAAAAGTATAATTTAGCCCATGTTAACAAAATCTTCAGAAAGAAAGGAAAAACACCAGGAACCTGGGATCATAGTATTTACCTTAAGGAGACAAATGACTTTTATCCTCCAGATGTCTTGCAATGCTTTCTACTACCTTTTCCACCCACCTTCCACCCCTCATGATATCCCAGTTTCTCCCCTGATTTCTGTCTGCCTTTCTCCCCTTTGCAGGTCACAAGCACAACACAGACAAGAGGTTGTGAACAAGACAGCAACTCCATGGAGCAGCCTGGAGACCTATCCCTATAACAGATACCACCCCATGGGGGAGGTGAGCCAGGACACCTGGCAGGGGTTGGTGGTGGGCATAACCTACTTTAGGATGTGTGAGGATGGTTCACTGTTCATATCCATTGACTAGAGAGGCTCAAAATATGAGATGGAGATTTGCCTGGGCATTGTGGTCAAGGAATTCCCCAAACATTAGGGCCCCCGCTGTCCGCCACCCCCCCGCCCCCCCCCCCCCCCACACACACACACCGACTACCATTGAAGCTATAGATTCTGGTACTCTGAAAGAAAAAGGCAAATCAACAACAAAAAGAAAAAGGAAGAAGAGAACACACCCACCAGTTTTGCTAGTGTGAACATGGACCAGAATTAGCTTTTACTCTTGCTTGTCAATTCTTAACCAGCTTAAGCAGGGCAGGGCAATGTGTATATGGGTGTGGGGTGTGGGGTGTGGGGTTGAGAAGCCTTCTGACTCATGATTAGCTGAAAATGTGATATTTCTTGTAGGATGCAAGAGGCAGACTCAGCAGTTCTTTAGAGAAGAAAACTTTTTTCAAAGAAATCTTTGTATTGCTACTAAGATAAGTTTGATGGTTTCCAAAACTAGTTACAGTAAAGCATTAGCTACTATACATTCAAATAGTGTGTGTGTGTGGGGGGGGGGGGTATGTGTGACATTATGCAAAACTTTTTTGAAGTATACACTTTAAAAAACAGAATTGCTGGATTAAAGGATATGCACATCTAAATTTTTATATGAATGTACAAGTTGCCCTCCAAACAGGCTTTACCGCTATTTTCTCAATATTTGGGAATATGTTAATATTTTCAGACATTTTTTCAAATAGTACAAGAAAGATTTTAAAGTATAGGAGGTATCCTTTCACATCCTGATGACTGTTTATTGTCTTATGCTTGTGAATTCCGGTCACTTTTATAGAATCCCAAGTTATTGACTTACAGGCAAAACTGTAAGACCCTTCTTTTCTAAGCATGGTGTAAAACATGTAATTAAATCAACATCTATTCAGGTCTTCCCAGTTTAATCGAAATGATTAACTTGAGCTTGATTTAGAAACTTCTGTTGGCATATTCTATGAAGGGATTACCCAACTCTTCTCTAAACTTGGAACCAGGGACATTAGCAAAGGATATTGTTGAGATCCATAAAGACTGAAGAAAATCCCACAAAATAAGCCTGACCTTAAATGTCTGGCATGATTAGGTGTCACATGGAAGCTAACTCTCCTGGCCCTTTGAAGGAGGTGTTGTTGTTACAGTGTTTCTGAAGTAACTTCTTTGTAAGGTTCAATTGAGTATCTTAAGACTTATGGCAGAGTAGTACTTTAAAGAAAATGGGAGAGGGTAGGTAATAATTAATTGGTTTCATAGTCTAGCTTGTTTAGCACACAGCTGTTGTAATGTAGAGCAAAGAGTACAGAATGCGGTATCTTAATGAAATAAGCCGTTATCTTAATTAGAGGTGAGCAAACAATCTTCTGATTGATAGCTGCAGTCCTTCCTGGCTGTTTCAGATCTATCACTGGATGAGCCTGATAAGGGAGAAGTACCCGGAAGTGGTGACACAGCATTTCCTAGGAATGACCTATGAGACGCGGCCCATGTATTATCTGAAGGTGAGTGAGAGGGCTGAGGATTGCCTCACCGAGGAAGAGGGGTCTCTCCCACCGAATCCAGGGATATTTGTTTACTATTCAGCAGCTCTAGTCAGAAATGTAGACAAGGTTAAAGGAGGCAATGCAGAAAGACTGCCTTTTCCACCCCAAATGGGCTTTTAAAATTCAAAACTCGTAAGGCATTAATTATCTGGTTGGAATCAAGTTCTAGGGTAAAGAGAATGTGGAATGGTTGGGTGGGACCATGGAGGAGAACTTGCAAATAGTAAGGCCCAGAAAGAGAAAGGCTTAGTCCTTTGTTGCCTCCATGCTAGGTCTCCCTCATTCCCACTAAGACTGAGGAACTTAGAATCCTCGGTTATGGAGCTGGACAGGGCCTTAGACATTTGGTTGAGGGCTGGCTCTGTGAAGGCCTGGTTACCTCCATGCCTGCACAGAGGTGGGAGGGGGGAAAATTCCCCACTCATAGGTCAGCCAGAGCACATTCACCTTTCATGTGTATCTTGAGTTTTTAAAATATATAGTGTTCTTTTGAAAAACATTTAAACATCATAGAAAATCTTTAGTTTTGGTTCTTTCATTTTATAATGGAGGAAACCAAAACCCAGAGAGGTGAAGTAACTTGTACAAGGTCACACAGCCAGATAATAGCATAGCCATGGGGATAACCCAGTCTCCAGCCCCCCTATCTGGCTTTTGGTGGGCGACATGAGGACTCAGCACGGGGTCCTAAGCACAACGGCCAAGGTCACAGACAGGAGAGCAAGAGTCTCCGAGGAAGAGTCATATTGTGTGTATCTCTGCCAGCATCCTTGCCTCATCTTGAAACCACGCAGTGGAGTAAGAAAGGGGATAAAAACCTGATAACTTTGCACAGTGGCTTACAATTGTAAGTGACTGTTTGGTAATAGAGCATGGATGTTCCCTCCAGATCAGCCAACCATCCAATAGCCCCAAGAAGATCATTTGGATGGACTGTGGAATTCACGCCAGGGAATGGATTGCCCCTGCTTTTTGCCAATGGTTTGTGAGAGAAGTAAGTGTCTTTCGCTTCCTCATAATGGTTAACTACCCCACAAAATACCTGTCATGTCTTGGCTATGTAGAAAGCCTGCTTCATTCACATGTTGGCATGGCAACTCTCTACTGAGCTACTCCTTCTCCCCAAGGGAAATGGAATTAATGAGTATCTTCACTGAAAAGTGAGGTATTCTGATTTCTTTCCAGTACATTCAAAATGATTTTTATTGGAAGACAAACATATCTAAATGCAGAAGAAACTACATCTTGGAAGTCAGAGCTGAGTGATCCTGGCTCTGCCTTTTCAAATAGAATTGGGCAAATTTTCTAACACTAGAACTCCTACTTCTTCACCTGTGAAAGGGAGTATAAAATGACTATTTCAGGGGTCTGTTGTGTGGATTAAGAGATTAGCATATGAAAAATACCTAGCACGAAGTAATTTTGCTTATTACCTATACCCCTCCCTTGAAGGGAATAAAGAAACTTTAAAAGTAATATAGACAGAGAAGCATCGATCAGACCATCAAACCTCAGAGGGAAGGTAGGGGAGGATGGGGGTAAGGGGAAGAGATCAACCAAAGGACTTGTATGCATGCATATAAGCCTAACCAATGGACACAGACACCCAGGGGGTGAGGGCATGAGTGGGGAGGGTTGGCGGGCATTGGGGGATAAGGACACATATGTAATACCTTAACCAATAAAGAAAAAAATTATTAAAATAAAAATAAATAAAAGTAATATATTTTTTGTGTCAGTCTTTTCAGAAACCCAAACATACGGAATTTAACCCACAAGGAGTTCTCAAGTGGTTCCTAGGCCAACAGCATCAACACACCTGGGCTCTTGTTAGAAAATCCACTTCTCAGGCTCCACCTCAGACATAGTGAATTAGGGGTGGGGAGTGGGTGGGGGTGGAGCTAGGAAATCTGTGTTTTAACAAGTCCTCCAGGCGGTTATGATGCACACTAATGTTTGAGAACCACCACAATAACCAAGAGGCTACTGAGGCGAATTGGAGAGTAGAGGTTGTGGTCATCTCTTATGATTACATTGAAATCACTTTAAAAATTAAAAGAGAAAAGACCTCTTTCTAGGATGTTTCCAAATGTTTCTCTCTTACATTTCCAGATTCTACAAAACTATCAAGACAACTCAAGGATAAGAAGGCTCCTTAAGAACCTGGACTTCTACGTGCTTCCAGTGCTTAACATAGATGGCTATATCTACACTTGGACAACTGTGAGTACATCGAGTTTGGTCCTGGGAAGACTTCACAAACTAGATATTGACTCAGGTTCATTTTTCTGACCTCCGTCATTGCAGTTTTAAAAGGTTTTGTGGCAATGCAAAGAAAGAAATGCTATTTGAGATAAAACTCAACCTAAGATACTTAAGCCAACAATCTAAGGTCAACACTGAAGAAGCCTTTTTAGAGTTGAAGTCCAACACATTTTGTTTTATTTTGTTTTAACATATTCCCAGTTTTCCAACCAGACAAATTTTCTCTGACTCCATCTCCTTGAAGTTTGTGAGTTGCTTGGGTTTATATTGGTATAAAATTCCTACATCACCCTGTCTCCACCTCTAGGAGCACAGGGACACAAATGATGTGTAAATACTAACCCAGCCTTCATTTTTCATTGTGATCATTCACATTGAGGGCAAACTTTTCATAAAGCTTTTCATTTAGTGGGCAACTTCCTCTTTATAATGCTTCTAAAGCAAATTTACTCCACAAATAAGAGCTTCTGTTTCTAGAGAATATTCATTCTTGCCCAGCCTCCTACACTCCCTCCCCTCAAGGTCCCTCATGGGACCCCCGTATCTGCAATAGCCGTTTGCCTAGTATGTGAATGAAACCCTCCCCTCTGAGCTTGTCTGGTGAAATGTGTCGTTATCCTCATCTCCACGCATCAGTCTCCTGCTTCCAAAGCTGTGCAGAGACCGATGCTGACACATCTGGAACAGCCTTGCTCCATCTGCCGAGCTATTTCCCTCTCATCCTGTATCACTTGGACCTAGAAAAATGATTCTCTGATCACATCCACCAAGCACTGCTAATCTGCTCGTGAGGAAAAAGCTAAACGACTCCCTCCAATTTGGAGATTTACAATATTCCTGTTATTGGGGGTTGGTAGCCTATCTGTAAGACTAAACATTACACGTGCAAGCTTCATCATGCTAAAGGCAAGTTCTTCCAGACAATCCCAGGAATGACTTTTCATATGTGAGGACCACCCATCATTACTAACACTGTGATTTATGAGACCTTAGAATGGCAACATCCCTGTGTTCCTCTGTACAGGATCGGCTTTGGAGGAAATCCCGTTCATCCCATAATAATGGCACATGTTTTGGGACAGATCTCAACCGAAATTTCAATGTATCCTGGTGTAGTAAGTATATGTTTAGTAGATAAATTGATGAAGAAAAAATGGAGAAGCCATGAAAGAGTGAATTACTAGAGATATAACTTTTGAAAAGAAACAGCTAAGCTTGCTGGGATTCCTGTCCTATGTGTTCCCTCTAAAGGGATGATGTTAAAAAGCAGCAACATTCAAGTACAGTAGGGCCTTGACTTACGAGTTTAATTCGTTCCGAGACCGAGCTCATTAAGGAGCTCGTTAAGGAGCTCATTAACTCAAATTACTCTATCAACTCAATGCAAAAAATCTGCCAAGAGACAGCTGGTATCTCAAAAAACTCGTTAGTCAGGACACTTGTAAGTCAAGGTCTCTGTACAGGACACTCTTCAAGGGAGATTGGTTAACTGAGGGCAAGGAAGACCTAGACCACTGTGACTATGTTTGAAACCCGTTGCTTTGTTTCAAAATATATGAATTATCATAAAGAGAAGAAAAAGCAGAGAATGGACCTTGCAGTTTATTTTACAGCAGGAGGGCAGACGTAAGCAAGGTCAACATTTTCTTCTCCTGAAGGCATTTTCAGGTTTCTGAATCTCAACATGCCCAATGAATTGGAAGGAAATAACGAGGTAGGAATGGTTAAGAGCAGTCCGGATCAAAAACCAAATGGCAAGAGTTAAAATTCAGACTTAGTGACTGTGTCATCTTGGAAAAATTGCTTCATTTCCCTGTTTGAGTTTCCTCTTATTTAAAATGTGGCCCATAGTCATACCATCCTATCAGTAGCTTGTTGTCCTATGGGCATTAAATGAGATGCCACATAGGACTTGCAAAATAGCTCTTAGGAGACTCAAAGCAGTAAGACAGTGAGAGAGAAACTTAGGCCAACAAGACTATGTCAGAGTCTGACCTTAGGAACCTGAGAACTGGTTCCCAACCATTTGTTTCGTGACCCAGCTCAAGTTTAAGTTCATGATGACCGAAAATGCCATTCCATTTTACATCTTCCTTCCCAGGCATGGGGTTGACTTCTAAACCCAAATGTCAGCCCTCTGCCTTTCTGAGCTCCTCCTTGAATGACGATCCAAGTTGACTCATTTAACCGGAACTAACTGAGACAAGCAAGGTCAAGCCCCCAGTTCACCCTCAGGTGCCCTGAGTAAGGATGACTCCTTACCCTTTGTGGGCTCTAAACCGATCACCATGCCTTCTTTGTGGTTCCCTCTATATTCCAGGTATTGGCGCATCTAAGAACTGCTCAGATTCAACATTCTGTGGGACAGAACCAGTGTCTGAACCTGAAACTAAAGCTGTTTCCAGCTTTATAGAGAGCAAGAAAGAGGACGTTTTGTGCTTCCTGACCATACATTCTTATGGGCAGCTCATCCTCATGCCTTATGGCTACACCAAAAATAAACCCAGTAACTACAAAGAACTGGTAAGACCTGCGCACCGAAGGCTTTAGACGAGAAACCTCAGTAGAACCCTTGCTTTCCTTTCCCTGATTTCTGTTTCCTAGATTTTTGGCTCCAGCCCTGCTTATTCTCTCTGTTCTTTCTTATTTTATCTCTCCTGCTTTTTACACCTTGCTAGCCACCTGCCGGGAAGGTTTCAGGTTAAATGCTGCTTTACTTTCATTAATTAACTACCTGTTTCACAAAATGTCAAGTTGGGAGACATCTTAGGCATTCCTCTATAATATAAATGAGATGATTATGTTAATAATCTGCAGGAACGTGCTCTCATTGTTGTCAATTCTCTTGAAGCTCCGTTCAGCAATTATGGCTTTTGAACCGTGCTTTAAAGAACTCGCCAGCTGTGAGTGGAATATGGTGTATCTAAAATAACATAGCTAAATAATATCTGCGCTCTTCTCTGCTAAACACAATGCTTTATTTTCTTCTAAATGCATGCCTCTAGTACTTGCCTAGGAGTATTGTAAGGGGAAGTGCCAGTGGAACCCAGGCCCGGGCAGGGAACATGAGCTTCATCTCATCCGGGTCCTTCTCTGAGCTGTGTTTACCTGACCATCAGTGGGTGGAATTGCTGAAAAAAACTAGGCTCTCTGCCGTTTGGTGAACCTGAGGACAACAGACAAAGGCCAAGGGAGAGTAAATTGAGGATTGTAATATTTATAGATATATTATTATATAGATATAATATATCTATATTATTATATAGATATAATCATTTTAAAAATTATTTTTTCATTTTTCATTGTAATAAAATACATATAACATAAAACTTACTATCTTAACTATTTTAAGCAGTTATGTATTCACATTATTATGCAACGTTTTATCTCTGAAACTTTTTATCTTGCGTAATTGAAACTCTATACCATTAAACAACAGTCCCTGACCTTTTGCCCCTGGAAATCACCATGCTTCTTTCTTTTTCTGCGAGTTTTATTGCTCTAGCTATCTCATCTCCATGAAATCGTACATTATCAGTCTTTTTGTGACTGGTTTATTTCACTTTGCATGATGTTCATGTTCTATGTTGTTTCATGTGTCAAAATTTTCTTCCTTTTTAAGGCTGAATAATATTATAGTGTATGTATAGGTCACATTTTCTTTGTTCATTAGACAAATGATTTGTGATCAATGGACATCTGAATTGTTTTCACTTTTTGGCTATTTTGAAAAATGCTACTATGAAGATAGGAGTACAATATCTCCTGAAATCTCCCTTTCAGTCTTTTTGGGTATATAACCAGAAGTGGATGCAGCATATGGTAATTCTATTTTTAATTTTTTTGAGGAACCATCAAACTGGTTTCCATAGCAGTGACACCGTTTTCCATTCCCATCAACAGTGTGCAAGGGTTCCAAATTTTCCACATTCTGACCACCACTTGTTATTTTATGCTTATCTTTTTTATTTTTTAAAATAAATTATCCATTATCAATAAATGCCAGGATGGATGGGAACTAAGCTTATTCCATTCTTAAGATCACAGAGGCCTGGGCCCCCATGAGTTCTCTCACACATCCTGTCCCTCTCCCACTGGAGCATGGCCCATAAAACACCTCTGGGCAGAAAAAAGAAAAACTGCTATAGAGCCTTGCTGAAGGGAGCCTTTCCCCCAGGAGTCAAAAATATCTAGCAGTACTCCAATATTTTTCAATGTTTTTGGACAGTTGTATTATGTGATCACTAGAGGCCCGGTGCATGAAATTCATGCACGGGAAGAGTCCCTAGGCCTGGCCAGCGATCAGGACCGATTGGGGCCTTCCAGTTGCTAGCTGGGGCCTTCTGGCTGCCTGCCGGGGCCTTCTTTCTTCTGCACCTCCCCCCCTGGTGGTCAGCACATGTCATAGCAAGTGATCGAACCCCTGGTATCCCGGTGGAACTCCCAAGGGGACCCTTTGCATATTAGCCTTTTATATATATAGATTTTGCAAGATGTGGGAATAATGAACATTTGTCTTGGATTTTACAATTTACAAAGAGATTTTACAGCCATTCTCCCATCTGACCCTCACGACAATATAATAAGTTCACTTTGGAGACGTGGAAATTGAGACCTTGAGTTAGCTCTGTTCCTAGAGCTCCTATAGACAGTGAAGGTGGGGCCAGGGCTGGAACACACCTCTCAGACTCCAGAGGTCACATTCATCTGACTGCCTCACCCTGGCTCAGAAATGTCTACAACTTCTAGGGATTGTATCCATTTAGATTCTTATTCCACTGTGTACTATTTCTCCCTCACTTCTTGGCCCTAGAAGTTCCGTTTTTTCCTCTAAGAGGTCTGCAGAAACAGAGTTTTCAGATGAGAAGCCCAGAACCCTGCTTATTCTCCAGTTTCTGTGAAATTTGTCATGGCTGTCTACTTTCTACTGAAAGAGATCTGTGACAAACACAAATGAACCACCAAAGGCATGCCATTCTAGATCTTTGATGGGACAGGCCTTGCACTAGCAGAGAAAAAGAGGCCCATTATATCCCAGTATTTTTCTAGGGAATTTCATTCCCTTCTTGGTTCAGCAAAACAGATACTACGTGACCATTTTGCAAGGTTTGTGCTGCTGATTAGCCATCTGGTTAGAGCCCTCTGGCCATAGGCTAGACGGGGGAAGAAGGCAGGAGGGCCCTGGGGCCCTGAAAGCACCATTACTGGAAGGTAACTAATGCTACTAGTAAGCTGGGAATTACAGACAACCTTTTAGTACTACGTGCAGAAATTGGCACACTGAGTTAATTATGTACCTCTTACAGTCTCAGGTGCTAAAGAGTTAGCATGAACATTTATCTCAAGAATTTTCAATAAAAAGACAGTGTAAAAATTTTCCCACCTTTTCTCAACCTAACTGAAGCTGGCTAGCAGTGGTTTTAGGTTCTTATGGGGAAGCTTTGACAAAGTGCACACAGACACAGAATCAAGCCAACTGTTTAAGGAGGTTTCCACTTCTACTATTATTTACAACTACCAAGTCTGGTAATTAATCTCTATATATTTACAAAACCAAAAATGTGTAGAAATCATGATAAATATTATGTTGCATGATAGACAACTTGGCAATCATTATGTAGGGGAAACATGACTATATATAGCCCTGTTTTAAACTGCTCTGAAATTAGAATAGCTATAAGAATTTGAATGTTTTAGGTACTGACATTCTTTCCATTTGAGCTCTTCCCATACCAACCCTGAATCCTATCCCAAACTCCATCTTCCCACATACATGCCAGGGCCTTCATCAACCACCTTAGAAGACTATTGTCATAGTCCATTTCAGAGGTAATGGGACTGATGTAAGATGATGGCACTGGTAATAAAACTTGGCAGTAACTATTTAAAAAAGGAAGCGTCAAAGATGATTTTACATGTGTTTGGAGGAACATGATAAGCCAGACATATGAAAATCCCTCGCTTGTTGGGTTTGAGTGTGTTGAGTCTGACGTACCAGCAGACTGCCTAGGTATAGCTGTCCAGCCGGAAGTGAGAAAGATGGTCTGGAGCCCTCAAGATGGATTTGGACAAAATACCAAACCCTATGGATTTTTTATTTTATTTTTAACACCAGATATCTGTCTCTGCATTTCCCACCTCCAGATACAAGTTGGACAGAAGGCAGCAAATGCACTGAAAGCAAAGCATGGAACCAATTATAGAGTTGGATCGAGTATAGATATTTTATGTAAGTATCTTTTTTTCTCGCTTCTTCAATAGTCTCTGAGGCACAAAAGAAGTCAGCGGACTTTGGGGAGTGGGATGGATGGAAGAGGGAGAGAAGAGTTCCTCAACAGGAATTTCTACAAATCAAAACGACCCAAGATAAAAGGGAGTCTGTTCCAATCCAGAATTATATTCTCCAGGGATAAGGTGTGAACTCAAAGAAAAACTTAATATGCTGGCTAAGACCAGAACTCCCCCTGGCTTAAAAAGAGCTGGCAGGGAGAAGACACGGGAGTTAACAGGAAGAACGTTTTCCAGTGATGCTTGGTCAGTTGATTCAGTTCCCAGAGAGCCCATCAGGCAAGAAAACAGAGCAGGTGGGCCCTGGAGAAACGATCTAAAAAAAGAAAGAATTTCGTTGAAAGAAGTGTGCACTGGTTTTCCCACCGCCACCCTCCTCCGCCACCCACCAGAGGACCACCTAGATAGTATTTGCATAATATTTTCCTGATGGTCATTTTGTTCCTGTTCCTGTATATGTCGGTTTACTCTTGTCTTAACATATTAGATGGTTCAATCTTTGATGCAGCTCAGAAACTTTAACCAAGCCTTTGCTAGGTACCAGGCATAATCCTAGGCGCTGTGGGGCGGGTAGAGGGGAGGGAGACAGAGAAGTCAAACAAGATGTAATCACTGACCTACAGGGGCTTAATGTCAAGGAGAGAGAGAAGACAGCTATCCATGGCATCCTCACATGAAGTTGTTTTTTTGCATTGAACCTTTATCCCGGAAATGGCTTATAGAAATCTGTGTTTTCACTGTACAATTTCTAACTCTGCCTTCACGGTTTCATTTGTAGATGCCACATCAGGGTCTTCAAGAGACTGGGCTCGCGACATTGGGATCCCCTTCTCATACACATTTGAGCTGAGAGACAATGGTACATACGGATTTGTTCTGCCAGAAGCTCAGATTCAAGCCACCTGTGAGGAGACCATGGCGGCTGTGCTCTCCATCCTGGATGACGTGTATGAGAAATACTGGTACTCAAACAGTGCTGGAAAGGTGACATCGGCCACTGCGGTGCTGAGCCTGCTGATGTCCTTCAGGCCTCTTTTCTAAGTACATTCCACCCAGGCCTGCTCAGCCCCAATGACCTGATATGGTTGCAGAGAGTGTGTGTGTCTGTGATCATAGAGGAACCAAATAATTTAACTAAAAATGCTTTCTATTTCAATAAAGATAAGTCATGTTTGAATTGTAACGTTTGGTTTGCTCGTCATTAATTTCTTATTACTTAAAAAGAGTATAATATTAGTTAGTTATTGCAACAGTAATGCTGCAAACCAAACCATGCTAAAACTCAACGGCTCGTGAATCTATAGCTCAGTTAGGGTCAGCTTTGCTGATCTTGGCTGTGTTCACTTACACATCTGTGGTCAGTTTCAGGGCAGCTTCCCTGAGGTTTAGAGATTTTTCCCCCCCCCTATCTAAATTATTTGAAAATTTGCTTGAGCCTTCAAAACAAAAGATAAGTTATATAATCAGAAGGTAAGTTATATACTCCTTCTATATAACTGTTGCTGGTTGTTGTTTTTTTTATTTACTTATTCAAACAAAAGTTTTTTAGAATCTAATAAGTAAATTTTGCTAAGCTCTGGGGTTATAATGGTGAATAAGGTGGACTTGGTTCCTGTCCTCTTGGAATTTCTATCCCAATGGGGGTGGTAGCCATAAATATTTGGAATGGGCACACTGTTGCAGCTCAGAGGCCATCATAATCTTGACCACAAATAAATAAACTAAATATTGAAGCTTGTGACAGGTGCTATGAGAGAAATGATGAGTAATTAGAGAGGTGAGCAAGGGCCAGATTGTATATTTACAGGTACACAGGCATTTAATTGTGCTACCTTGTCCTATTAAACCGCAAGTGTTCTTAGGGTAGCATCATTTCCTATGCATCCCTATGTGACACCTTGAAATGGTGCTAAGCACTTGTCAGGCTTTGAACAAGTGTTGTAGCTGTGACTAACTGACAGGGCATCCTTGGGTGTTCAGTCACCCATTTCCAAATTTCCTTGTTGGTCACAGTCACAATACACTTCCTGGTGGTAATGCTTTTATTGCCTTTCTTCGTCTTCTTTATTTCTTTGCATTTTTCCGTGTGTGACTGATAAGGGTCAGAAAGGAAAATGTCAGGGGCAATGAGGCTTAATGAGTCAGAGACCAGCTATTTACATAAAAATGCCAACTCCACAACTGTAGCATTGTCAGGAGAAAGGGGTTGGGTTTCTTCAACGGTCTGCCAGGAGAGAAGAAGGTAGTGTGGCCACCAATGTCATGTTGAAGAAGAAAACAGGGGAGCTGTGCCTAGAGATTCTGGTTATGAGTTTTAACCTAGCCAGCGTTTTAGTTTCTAAGACGGTCTCTTAACAATGTGGACCTCTGAGTCCTATAGGAGTTCTGATTTACAAAGCTTAATTCATGTCTAAAGACTAGGCCTATGACCAAATAAAGTTGGAAGAGAACAGATGGAAATGCAGGTGATCAGCTTACCTACAGCCTCCCACATGGATTCTTTCAAGAGGCTAGGACACATCATAACTTTCTTGGGGGACTTCACAAGGTGCCGGGGTCCAACCCCAGCGGGTCCAGGGGTCCCCAAAGGTGTGGACAGAGTCGGCGAAGAAGGAAGGACATGGAGACAGTGTTCAGTTGATCAGCAGCCTAGCCAGGATCTCCAGCAAGGATCTCCAGCCAAGTTCTGGTCTGGATCTCCAGAGAGGTTCTGCTTAGGATCTCCAGCCAGGTTCTGTGTCCATGTTCTCTTGCTAGGTTCTCCAGATTCTCCAGCCAGGTTCTGTAGCCATGTTCCCTCGCTAGGTTCTCCAGCCAGGTTCTGTGTCCAGATTCTCCAGCCAGGTTCAGTCACCAGGTTCTAGTCAGGTTCTCTTGCCAATTTCTGTAGTCAGGTTCAGTCCAGGATCTTTTGCCATGTTCTCTCGCTAGGTTCTGTCTCTAGGTTCTGAGGCCAGTTTCTGTCCAGGATCTTTTGCCATGTTCTCTCCAGCAAAGTTCTTCTGTCTCTAGAGAATGTTCTGTGTAGGTTCTGTGCCTAGGTTCTGTCTCTCTGTTCTAAGTTCTGTCTTCTTACATCTGTATTTATACCAGTTGATTCAATCCTATCAATCTCTATTTCAAAGGTTAGGGCGTTTCTTATCTCCATTCCAGGGAGTAAAGATTATGTAGCTTAAGCATGATTGTTCGTAGTTAAAGTGATTAATTACCCGCCTGGCACTTAGTTAAGAGGTTTTATTCCCTCCCTAACTTCAGGGGAAAATCCCTACCTGGGGAAACAACCTTTCTCAGAGACCTTGGTTAAAACACATAGTGCCAAGAAGGTGAGCAAACATATTAAGAACAGTATGCCATATATGCCAGGTCCCTTGAAACAGCAAGCATGGACCAGCTCCTGGCAACAAGGCTCTAGATATGGGAAACTAAGGACCATGACATGTTTTTTACTTCCTGTGATAGGATCCTCAAAGCAAAGATAGGTAGGTGATGAATGACCATATTGATCTTTCTTATGGATGTTTTCAACTTCTTGGTCTTAAACAGTAATGGTTTGGAAGAATTTCACAACCGTTGCAACTAACGTATTCTTGAGAGTATTCTATGTTGTGGCTTTCTGGGGGCCTGAGATTCAACTTCACCCCACTTAAAAGCTAAGAAGTTAGCTTGTTGCTGTTTCATGGATGTTAGAAGACATGAGACTCCTGAGTCAGAGACAAAGGACCTTATTATTCATAGCTCAGGAAGCAGCATGAGCATCAGTATATTTATATTGGTTCCTCTTGCTCCCAAGTTCAAAGCAGGTGATACCAAGAGCCCAGGTAATATCTGCAAATGCAGTGAGTTGTGTTACAGGAGAGAACCACTGAGCTCAAGGACTTCACTATTTTTATTTTTTATTTTTATTTATTTTGATTGATTTCAAAGAGGAAGGGAGAGGGAGAGAGAGACAGAAACATCAATGATGAGAGAGAATCATTGATCGGCTGCCTCCTGCATGCCCCCTACTGGGATCAACCCCACAACCCAGGCATGTGCCTTTGATCAGAATCGAACCCGGGACCCTTAGTCCATAGGCCGATGCTCTATCCACTGAGCCTAACCGGTAGGGCTTCACGGCTCCAATGGGATACACTGCCCAAATTACTACTTAAGAAAGATTTTGAATCTCAGAATATTTGACATGTCAGTATAAATCAGGGGTCCTCAAACTACGGCCCGCGGGCCACCTGCAAATACAAATATTGTATTTGTTCCTGTTTTGTTTTTTTACTTCAAAATAAGATATGTGCAATGTGCATAGGAATTTGTTCATAGTTTTTTTTAAAACTATAGTCCAGCCCTCCAATGGTCTGAGGGACAGTGAACTGGCCCCCTGTTTAAAAAGTTTGAGGACCCCTGGTCTAGGTGCTCAGAAGACTAAGTGGGATATTCTGCTCATGTGCTCTGAAATTGCGACCTAAAATATGAGCAAGTATTCTCTCTGTAAATAGTGAACATTGGTCACTGTAATGTATTGCTACAGTTGCAACCGCCTTCTCTGTCCAATTTCTTATTCTTCCATCATGTCATCTCATTAATAGTTTTCGCATTTGTCTGTCTACATTAATCCACTCAGCCTTTGGAGGGACAAGCTGAGTTTTTAAGGCAACAATAGTGGCCCTTTCTTAAGTCGCCATGATACAACATAGTTAAGAGCTTGGGTTTTAAAACCAGGCTACTTTGGTTCAAATTCCAACCCTGCTAGTTTGGGTTCTAGCTCTTCACCCTTTCCTATGTCCACTTTGCCATGATTTCATGCTTGACTTTGGGCTGACCCATGTGACTTGCTTTGGCTGATTTTCATACCAGTGGAAGGGTCCCTGTGTGCCTAAGACAGGGGTGGGCAAACTTTTTGACTCGAGGGCCACAATGGGTTCTTAAACTGGACCGGAGGGCTGGAACAAAAGCATGGATGGAGTGTTTGTGTGAACTAATATAAATTCAAAGTAAACATCATTACATGAAAGGGTACGGTCTTTTTTTTTTTTTTAGTTTTATTCATTTCAAACGGGCCGAATCCAGCCCGCGGGCCATAGTTTGCCCACGGCTGGCCTAAGACTTAAGTAGCCTCGGTGTTTCACTTTGCTACTTTCATCTCTACCACCACCATAGGAAGAACATACCATACCCAGCCCCTGGTCCAAAAAGAATGGAAGACACGAGGAACAGAGTCACCCTCGCTGAGTCAGGCTTAGTCAGTCAACCTCCTGCAGGCCCAGAGACGCATGGCCTGAATGTGCTACTGTCATGTGCTGCTGAGAGCTCACAGTTGTCTGTGACACGGCCCTATTGCAGCAATAGCTCATTGGATCTTCTTTCAATTTGGGAACTTTCTCTCAAATAATCTGAAAAGAAAGGATCTTAATTGTACCTTTTTATAGGGTTGTTGAGGAGAGTGAATGAGACAGTGCATATGCTGAGCTAAACAAACTGATACACAGGAACCAATCACCACTTACCTGTTATTGTTATTACTATGTGCCAGGTTTATGTTCATTATTTTTATCTCTGAGTGCTTCAATTTTCCCATCTGCTGAGAGAAATGAGTTTTAAATTGGTGAAATTCCAAAGAAACAAAAAATAAGAAAATTACTATATAAATATGAGAGTGCAGCATTTTGATCACTTTCAGAGAAAGAAACCAGAGTGAGTTCCCTGCGACCTGCTGACACGTCCCAGGCAGAAGAAGAGCTGGAGCGTGAAAACTTGTTTGGAACCTCAAATCAGATACAGCTCATGTGACCACACAGCCTCTGCCAACAGACTAGGGAGGGAAGGCAAACGGCTTCCTTCCAGGAACTGACGATTAAGTGAAAATAAGGGGTCAAAGACACCACGTTGGGTTGGAAGCCTGAACCCCGGGAACCAGTCCTGTATGTCTCTATTATACGATGTTGATGCAGTTCATACTATTCATCTCACTTTTGTGCCATGAGATTTGCACCTTATTCCATAAACCACGGTCCCCGGAGGCACCAGCAGGGCCTGTCAGAGGGGGATGTCTGATTTTCCTGCCATGTGGAAGGCTGTGTTTCCCAATCACGTCTATTAGGGCTGCTCCCCAGGGGTAAAGACAAGGAACACACACGTCCAAGCAGGTGCGGTGCAGGCCCTGTGTTTTCCCGGAGCCAGGCCAAAGCAGGGTCTTATCAGAGCTTTCCAGATGTGTGCCTCTGCAAAGACGGGATTTTTAAAGGATGAACATTTAAACCTGCTTTCAATACTAGGCCAGGGAGTGGGAGAGAGCGGGAAATACACTTGGCCATTCCTTGTTGGTACCAACCCAAGGGTCAGCTCATTTGCAAATATTCCCGTGGCCCCCACTTTGCCTCAAAATAATCAGGAGGCCCCAAACTTTAAACGCAGGCTAGCTTGCCAAAGCCATTTTTAATTGAGTGCTAATAAGATCGCTTCGGCTTTGGCGATGATGGTGATGAAGCCCCACGGACTGTATTGAATCACACCCACAAGGTGTATGCACTTTTCTGGGGGAAAGGATCCATCAATTTTTAGATTTTTCAAAATGTCTTCCAAACGATAAGGACTGCTGATTTAGTGGGACACGAGTTGAATGTAAGCAATTCCGTTAATTAGCTGAAATCAATGAAGTCAGTTAATGACAATGTTTCTTATTTGTCTGTATGCAGATAATCCATCATTGACTCCGTATTTCAAAGCAAGCTGTTGGTAAAGCAATCCCTTATGCCATCTTGTTCATGGTGATGAGGGGGATAGCTGCCCCAATGTATTTTGTTCCAGCCAAAACTCGACAATGAACCCGCTCTAATCAGTAGAGTTGTGTTTCAGAAAACCCACTGAGCCTCTCAGACACAGTCAGGCACAGGCCTTTATATGCTATGAGTTTAAATGGAAACTCAGAGTTGCTTTTTCTGTATAATCGGTACTTTCTGAAGATACCTCCTTAGTGACCCCAACTCCCTGTAAGGTGGAATCTCAGTAAACAATTGCTCCCGAGCAAAGGGGCCAAAGAACTCAGGGGGGTCTCCTCTCTGGGGCTCAGCCTGAGCAAGTGACTTCTGCCCCAAGGTCCTCAGTCCCATCCCTAGGTCGTGGCTCCTTCGGAAGATCCTGAGGGCATACTGCACTGTGCCAGGCGCTCACTTCAGTGTCTGCCACCAGTGGCCTCCCCAACCTCATTACCTGTTTTTAATTTTATTTTTAAATATATTTTTATTTATTTCAAAGAGGAAGGGAGAGGGAGAGAGAGATAAAAACATCAATGATAAGAGAAAATCATTGAATGGCTGCCTCCTGCACACCCCCTACTGGGGATTGAGCCCACAACCCGGGCATGTGCCCTTGACTGGGATCAAACCCAGGGCCCTTCAGTCTGCAGGCCAACACTCTATCCACTGAGCCAAACCAGCTAGGGCTAGTGACTTGTTTTTAATTAAAATGACAATTTCAACTCCTTTTGGTTTCCTTCAGGAGTTGGCACATTCCAATTGGAAGGGGCCAGAGAGGGTGGCTCTGTGCACCCAATATTCGGTGCTAAAGGCAGACTCTGACCAAGGCTTTGTTTTCCCACTGGTGGCATCAGAGGGGCCAGGACGCAGGCCTCGTGTGCAGAGGGTTTTCCAGGAGGTGGCAGTGCACTCTAAGGCTGGATCCAGGCTGCGCCTGCCCTCCGCATCCACCAAAGAATATTGTAATTGAGACATAACATTATAATGCATTCCAGACCACACAGCCGCTCGAGTGTCACCTCAAAATGCTTCTTCCCAGCCTCAAAGTCACTGTAAACAGGGTGAGAGATGGAAGTGAGACGGAGGGTGCGGGGAAAATGGGAGGGGCCCTTCCAGGTGCCAGGCAGCCACTCTTGGTGCTGCTATTGGTGGAGTTTCAATGCTTCCAGGCCAAGAGCTATCCTGATACATATTTACCACTGTTCCTGGGCTCACCTTTGAAGACCAATAAAAGGAAATTGGAGGACGTGTATTGTCTGCATTTTAATTTCCAGGTTTACAAGAAATATTTCATTATTCCAATTCAGGGGAATAGAAAACATCCTTCCTTTTTAAATGAAAGGTCTCCTTGTTCAGGGTGAAGAGCATAGCCAATCAGTCTCTCCCTCGAGAGGCAGGGCTGTTCTGAGGCAGCCAGGGGGATGGCGAGGTGGGTGATAGGGAGGAGGGGCAGGAAGGAGAATACTGGCTATTGGCAGAATCACTGTCTCACACACACACACACACACACACACACACACACACACACAGGAAATGTCTTCGTGCCGATTGCATTACTAGTGAGGCAGACAGATACTGGAATTCCCAAGACCTGACAATGACACCTTAGGACAGACTGAGGGACCAAGGAATGAGAGAGAAGGTAGGCAAATATCTTCCCCCTGAGAGAGGCTATTGACTGAGGTTTACTGAGGCACATTGACAGGAAGGATCAAGCCCAGGAAGATCGGGGCCAGGAGGACTGCAATGACTCTTCAGAAGTGTCACATACTTTCCTGGCTATGTATGTAGCTTGGGAGCTGAACCTCTGTTTCTAGGGTTCTTATTTATATATTTTTTGTTTACAGCTCCTTGGACTTTGCTAGAGACCTCCACATGGAGGGAGCCTTGAGGTCAGCCAGGTGGATTGCTTGGGAAATCTGTGCAAAGGAAAATGATACTTAAAATAAGAGAGGCCAGCCTTTAAATGCCTTTGAACTCCTCCAGAGTCCCTAAGTGGTTTCCCTTTAATCTTTGTAGAAAAACTAGTTGTTTTTTTGTCTTCCTCAACCCTCTTCCACTGGAACTCTTCAAGGTATTTGCTACAAATCCTTTCTTCAGCGAAACTCTCTCTTTACTCCATCCTCTTACCTCAGGCTAAGAGTGACCTTCACTTAGCGCCTATAAAGATTAGACAATAAATGCACAGAAGTCATGTTCCTAGGCTTTGCGTATAGCGCTTGAAATATGCCTGCCTCTGCCACAGCTACGTGATGCTTTAAAAGTTGGAAAACAAACAAGCAAACAAAAATTCACAGATACAAGTTAGTGTTGAGGGTGGGGGCGATGTTCTTCCAAGAGGCCAGCCCTTCCCAGCAGAACCCAGGCTGCTTTCTGGGCCAGTAGGAGGAAGTCCCCCTTTTGCAGAGAGTGAGAAAAATTCACAGAGGGCAGAACTGGACTGTTCAATGCGGGTGGTGAAGTTCAAGGAGCACATCAATAATCAAGGGGGGGGGGGCAGAGAGAGAGAGGCCGGGAGGACTTTGAAACGGGTGGACGCAAGGAACAGCAGGAGTGGAACGACTCCTCTGGGCAGTGCAAGTCACAACATTCAGACTCCCTGGAAAGAACGCTCGACAGGAGAAATGCGGTGGAGACCAGAGGCCACGAGAATGACCGGGAAAACTGATAAACCGTTACAGGAGTTCTATAAACAAGACAGGTTCTTGGGAATATCACTGCGGAAACGCATGTTACCTCTCTGCAGCCTGCATGATAACAGTGTCCCAGAGGGAACACACAGCTAGAGTCCTGAGGCATGGACCAGCCCTGATGAGACGCCAATTCCAGTCCTGGGAAGAAGCAGGCATGGTCCAGGCTCAGTTCCCTCTTGCTGCATGTCTCTGCGCTGGTCACTTCTGTTTACTTCGGTGATGTTTATGAATCTTCAGAAGTACATTATCTTCCAAAAAAATGGCTTTATGTTTGAGTCTCCATCAAAGAAATCAAGCATTTGTCTGAAGCTCCCATAGCTGAATCCATATAGTTTCTAACTGGCCATCTGGCAGGAGTGTCGTAGCATTAGCCATATCGAAACTTGTAACTATCAGCCAGAAAGACAGAGATGCTGTTGCCAGGATTGTACAAGCTACTCGCCAAAAATGGTGTCTCCATTGTACAAAATGGCGCAAACCTCTAAAGCACCTCCTTCAAACTTGGCCAGCGCATGCGACGATGTTCTTTCTCTTCCATCACAGACAGAAGTACAGAGTGAGGTTCACAAGGGAAACCCAGATCACACAGTTCCAGAACGTACAACCTGCTGCTGTGAATGCTTGAAAGTTAGAGATCCATTTCATAGGCCAGTACAAGATGATTGGTGGGAAAGATATTGAGACATCTTTTACACAAGCATATGACTGACCTAGGTTTTTTTGTGCTTCCTGTTGGTGGTCATGTTTGCATTGAGTCAGCTGTCAGATCGGCAATAAGCACTTTCTTCTGTTGTTGTTTTTTATGCCTAAATTTACAGGACTAGGGACAACATTTAAGTCATCTGGTCCAAATTCTAATATTTTAGCAGTGGAACTCGATACAAAAAAATAAAAACCACCACTCTGTAAAAAACAAACCCTAACCCTGTGTAGTTAGACCTACAATGGTTGCCTCTGTACTGAACATGTTCAGACTCTTTTTGTCATTATTTCATAAAAAGTACAATGTACTAGTAAAACTACTTCCACAGCATTTACATTGTATTAAGTATTATAGGTAATCCAAGATAATTTAAAGTATACAGAGGATGTGTGTAGGTTATATGCAAATACGACACCATTTTATATGAGAAACATGAGCATCCCCTAATTTTGGTATCTGAAGAAGACCCTGGAATCAATCCCCTGCAGATACCAAGGAATGACTGTATTCAATACAAGGTAGTTAGCATTACAATTGACAAACTTTAGTCTCTTTTTAGATACTTCAAGGGACTGTGTAGGCTTTTGGAAGAAAGCCTGTTCGCTCATACAGCAGGTCCCTAATCGTTAGCAAGCTCCTTCTCATTCAGCACAAACTTGTCTCTACCTCTCTGTACTCAACACTTCACATACTTCTTTTACACCCTTGAACAGCAGAGACAAGACATTTCTTCTTCTGTAAGACAACTTACTATCTAAACCCAGCTATCCTGGTCTTCTCTCCTCTCCTTGGTTCCATTTCTCATCGGTTGTATTTCCAGATGGCCCATCTAACCTGGAGAATGCATTTTTAAGTCTGTCTGCAGTGAGTAGGTGCTAAATAAATACACATTCCTCCACTCCCTGAGTGTGGGTTTCTAAGGGCTCAAAGTGGGGCGCCTAGAACCGAGAACACCCCTGACAAGTGCAGAGCACAGCAGGATCTACCTTCTCCCAAACCCCTGGCCCCTGCTCTGATGTAAATACTGTACATTCTGTTCAATGCAGATGAAGATGGTGAAACCTTTACTAGAAGCCACATCATGCCACAACCAGCTCATGGTCAACTAGAATGCCTATATTCTATTTTTCATTGGCCATTGTCAAGTCATGTTTCTCCCATCTTATTATAAAAAAATTAAATTGTTAACCTAATTAAAGATTCATTTATTCCCTTACCCATAATCTTATTGTTTGGGGCACTATTTATATCTATCAAACTCTCTCAATATCCCTGTTTTGTCACCTAAATATTAACTATCCCTCTCAGCTTGAAGTGTCCCCTGAATTCAATCAGTGCACTGCCTCCACCATTAATAACTGTTGTGACTAGAACAGAGCTAGAAATCACCTTCAAGCTGGTAGAGTTCATGAAATGACACTCTCTGAGCATGTTACTCTCCCTAGCATAGTGGACACTCACAATGTTCTCTGACCAATGGCCTTTCTTGGAGAACTGTCTCTTCTCTTTCATGTGGCCACAGGACAGGCTTCCAGGATGTGTGTGTATAATGCTACGTCCACCCCAAACCTTTGTTTCCTGGATACAATTGACTAGTCAGGGCTTATATGATACAAGTGGACCAATCAAATTCCTTCCTTCAGAATGAAACATTGACACTGGAGTCCAGTCCAAACTTCTGGATACAAGAGAGAAATATTCCGAGCTCTGGCATGACTGTGCTTTCCTCCCTCGTGGTCTGGGGAGAGGGGGAGAAAACAGCGAAGCAGGTGCAGAGATGAGAGAGGCGCAAAGGAGAAACTGCTGCCCACACGGTGAGTGGCCTTCTGCTGAGGCTCCCCTGCAGCCCTTGGGTCCTCTGTGGCACCCCAATTCTTTGTGACACATCCTCCCCTTTTCAGTTACGTCACTTTGGGGAGGCAGGAGATCTGTTACTTGGAAACAGCAAAGTCCTAATTATTTCAAGCACCTTCTAATTTGTGTAACCCATTAGTTCCCCAAACCCATCTTGAGCCAAAGCTCCTACCTCCCACCTGTTAGTTTGTGCTGTGTTTTTCCTGCTCTGTACCCAGTGGCCTTGTTTTAAGGGAGGTTCCCTAGAACCAGAGCCTGAGAACAGATTTGGGTAATGTCATTTATTGAGGGGCTGCCCTACAGGAGGAAGCTATGAGAGAGTGAGGAATCAGGATGGAGACTGAGCTGAGCAAGGACGTGGCCTCAGTAATGAACAACCTTGGCCAGAGGCACAGGGGGCTCTGGAAACGAACTGCACCACAGCTTTGCCTTAGCTTTAGGAAAGGGGGTGGGACTTTTGTATTTCATCAGTCAGTGATTGGCTGGGGGCAGGGAGGGAGACAGGAGTTCACTTCCTGGGCATGGACGCTCCCATCAGCTAACTCCCTGGAGAATGGGATGACTGTAAACTAACAGCAGCTGGGAAAAGGTCCCTGAACCCAGTTAAAGGAATATGGGTGGGGTCTCAATTGTGTCTAGGACAGCCTTCTTGGATTTTCATAATTAAATCCATCCTCCTTGTTCCAGCATGCTCTTTCAAGAGTAATTCCTATCAGACCTCACAGGACACAAGTCCCCCACCTGAATATCATTGTCCTTCTCTGCCTTTTATTGCCATATTTACTCTTTCATTGTATCTGCAAAATATGTTGAAATTAGCATCAAGAGTAGTAACTGTCAGGTGAAAGTGGGTGGACAGTGGTACTTGTCCTGGCTATGAATATTGTAGTAAATTAAATGCCTGGGATTTGACTGCCCGTATCCATTTCCTCCTCTTCCATGATGACAGCATCCCAGATTTCCTTTGGGGAAAAGCCTCACTCCCTGTGGGAGTGACCCCACCTTGTTCCGGGGGGAGCTCTGATACATTCCAGCAAATCTGCAAAGCCCACCCACCTCTTCCCAGGCACAAGGGTTGCTTTAGAGGTGAGTTAAAGCCCAAAATGGACCAATAAACTGAAAGGAGACTTTTCCTTGGGCTTTCAGGGGGAAATGCTTTCTTGCTTTAATTAGAGACTACAAAATATGCTTTCTCTTTTTCTGACTGGCGTGGAGAAAGGATGTGATGTTCGGAGCTGTGAAACCATTTCTGGAACCTGAGCCCAGAACCAGCCTGAAGAGAAGATCTGACACTAAAGGTGAAAAAAAAGAAAAGGCTTTTAAATCAGTGGAACCCCTGAGAATATGTTGACTCTGCAGCAAACCACACAGGAAGCCTTATACCCTTCAATTCATCAATATGTGAACCAACAAATTCCATGATTTGGTTCAGCCAGTTTTCAAATGGGTTTTTGTTTTCTGAAACATAAACCATCCTAAGTGATAGACTGCAAGCAGTGGGAGGAGGAATGGGTTATAGTCAGGGAATGTCACCGCCTACTTGTTTTTGGCAAACTTCCCTGTGTAAACCCTTGAGTCCCATCATTTACTCAGACTTAAAAGCACGAATGGAGGTTAAGCATCCCTGATAACCCTTCATACAGCATCCTAACCTGGAAGCTGAGTGCCCGGCCATTCACGGCAAGCATCCAATTTCAGGATTTGGTTTCTGGTCTACTAAATCATTGACATAATATAAGCTTCATTTGGGAGACCTCCAATTGCTAGCAGAGTTTTACAGAAACATTTCCTGAAATGTGAAAAATAATGACCTCTCCCATGGGCTCTACTCTAAAGTTTATTACTAAAACATGTGATTGAAGCTTTGCACTAATGTTCTGCTGAAATGATTTCGGAAATAGTAAGTGCTCAGGAGAGCTTACGGGCTACATGTGTCATTTCACACCATAGCCCACACTGTCCTAGAACCTGTTCCAGGTATGGGCTGGGTGCAAGAGTCCACTCAGGGTTACTCAGGGGACCCCAGGAGTCCAGATTTAGTCCGCTTCTCCTTATCTCCCATCTCCTCCAGATTCTTTCCAGAGCTTTCTAACATGAGGGCTATTGTCTTTTGCCATGTGCGTGGAGGTTATAGTATCCCTGGATGATTTTTTAAAAATAATAATGTCAGTTATTATCATGGTTAGATCTCTCTTTGTTTCTTTTCTTCATCTACGGTGCCTAATGCTATCTTTGACCAGATGGAGGCTGCAATTAAAATAAATATAATGTAATATAAAAATAAAACAGAACATATTGCTTTTGCCGGGCAATCTGGGCCCAAGATTTTCTGCAGTGGAAATTACTGGCTAAATAAACCTATCTCCTCATTGACACAAAGCTGAGAAGAGGGATTGCTAACAACAACAAAAGAAAGGAAGGGGAAAAGAAAGAAAGGAGGAAAACATGTGATTATTTCCTAACTTCAGGCAGGAGAAGTTTAGCCCAAATGAAAAATTACTGAAGTAGATGGTGTATCTTTTTTCTTTTTCATTTTACATAAACACCATCAGCAAATTCAATAGCATCACAGTCCCGGTGCTACAGGGGATGAAACGATGAATAAGGCAAGTTATCTTCCTAAAGGGGCTTCCAGGTTAGTTGGGGAGAATACACATACACGGAAGGGAAAATAGAGCTGCAGGGCAGGTGAGCTTGAACAGAGAGACTGTTGCAGTTGTGTCCTGGCAGGGGCCCTGCTCCCAGGGATGGCTGCACAGAAACTCATCCTTCCCAACGAGACACTTCCACTGTAGAGCGTCTGAATAATAACCTTGACCACTTAATCATCACAGACACTGCCTCGGTGAAGGGAAGTTTCGTACAAGTAACAAACAGACTCACAGGAGTGAAAATAAGAATTTGTTGGAAGGACCCATATGGATCTCATAAAACTCAACAACCCTGAGGCTCCAGGGAAAGGGAAGTAGGGATTGAACAATTCATAAGGACCAAGGGGGCTACTGCCAGTTTTCCTGTGCCTGTGGGGTCACCTGTCTCTACTTCTCTCTGGGTGCCTACTTTATATTTTTTGTCTCTTAACGCCAGCTTCTTTGGCACATCGTGGGATATCCTGGGCTCAGCCCTAGAACCACATCACCTCCTGGCATTAAGGCTTCCAACTAATTGGTTACCAACCTAGGTCCAAATTCCTAGGAGAAAATCTCACTGGCCCAGATTGGGTCCGCTGTCCATCTCTGATCCAGTCATCTCTGACCAGTAAAAGAAGGTGAGTTATTGGGTGAGTGGGTTGTCCCTAGAAAGGTGTCGAAATGGAGGCGGGGCAGTCACACCGAAAGATCTTCTACTACAAAATCTGGTTGCAATTCATTATATTAATTTTTGGCAGGTTACTGAATACTTTCACTTATGATAATTTCTGTGGTCACAAGCCCATAAAAGACATCCTTATCTTTAACTACAGTTTATGATTTGTCATTGACATGTACAACTCAACCTCTTGGAACTCTGTTCCCTATTTCCAAAACCTGACAGCATGGCTGACGTAAGCATGTACCAAAGGCTATATAACCTCAGAGGAAGGGCCTATATAATAATCTTTATTCTTTTCAACTATTTTCTCTTTAAAACCCATATACTAGTACATACTATAAAGTAGCATATCAAAGTTAGTAGAGGCCAAGTTTTATCTGAAGGCTTTAACAGGGAAGCTTGGGGAAGGTTGAAGCCATATTCTGCCTCACATCATGCCAATAAGAATATCTGAAAAGTCACAAAAAGAGGGAGGCAGATGCCTGTGCCAGGGAGAAGTCTGGTCAGGGACCACACTCCGGTCTGGTGAGGTACTTCTGCTGACACCTGGATGATACCTAACCACTTACAGATCTTCTGTTCTGGTTACTCTTGAATGTTTTGAGTGTTGCCAGAGGATATTGAAGAGAGCAAGCTCTAACATTTCTGAACATTTAGGACATGAAAACTACTTTATGCAATGTCAGAATAACCATGCAAGCCTTACATTAGTCCTACGAGGAAGCTACTATTGTTATTTTGCAGATGAGAAAACTAAAACTTAGAGAAGTTGAGTGACTGGCCATAGTCCTGCAGCTAGTCAGCCTATATTTGTCTAAGAGTATAATATCCCAGCTGGCCACATCTTTATTTATTTATTTATTTATGTATGTATGTATGTATGTATGTATGTATGTATGTATTTATTTATTTGCTTACTTACTTACTTATTTAAGTATATTTTTGTTGATTTCAGAGAGGAAGGGAGAGGGAGAGAGAAATAGAAACATCAATGATGAAAGAGAATCATTGATCGGCTGCCTTCTGCACACCCCACACTGGGGATCAAGCCTGCAACCCAGGCCTGTGCCCTGACTGGAAATTGAACTGTGACCTCCTGGGTCACAGTTTGATTCTCAACCACTGAGTCACACCAGCTGGGTTGGCTGACAGACACACCTTTAAGTTTGCCTTCCTATCTTGATGTCTCCCTTAAGTTTAGATATGTTGTATTTGATGGTTGCATATACAACAGAATGATTGACAGAAAATGCAGAGGGTCGGTCCTACCTCTGAACTTAGTGGATATGCAGCTGGGAAAATGAGTTCACGTCTGCAAGCCGCTTTCCTCACTTATGGCAATGGGACACTCACTGCTCGTGAAAGAGTGTTGAGCTGAAAGCACCATGTCAGAGCTCTGAAACAAGAGAGGTGTTAATCAGTGTGCCCTCCTCGGGAACATCATAATTTTCATTTCTCTGCTTCCTTGTACTAATCATCAGAGAAGTAACCAATAAAATAAAACAATATCCTCCATTTCCCTTTACTTCCAATCTCTTGGGAGACAGTTTGAAAATTTCTATGCAAGTTTGGGTGGTAATAAAAGGGGGAAATTTAGTCCTATTTTTAGTAACTAGGTATTTTGGTTCTTGATTAAATCACCACTGTATTCCCATTGCCAGCTCCTTCTTCATGATGCATTGCTCTCCCTAAGCTCCTGCAGCCAGAAGGTGGAGTGGAGCCACCTCTGAGCTCAACTCAAATTCTGCCCAGTGGAGGCACTGTGATGCTGGGCAAAGAGCACTGCGTTGAAGAGCCATGCGGCCTGGGTTCCGCACTCCACTCTCCCATCTCTGACTTAGCTGCTGGGAAGTGAGACCCCATCTCTGAACTTCCGTGGCCCCATTTGTAAACTAACAGGGGGGGAGAACATTATCTCCCTGGGCCCTTTCCAGCTTTAGTGTTTCATGACAGGACACTCCTCAAAGTTTAATTCGTCTCCTCAGACCAGTCATTCCAGGGCATTTGGGCCCTGGGAACACTAAAGGGAGCTTGTTCAAGCCCCTGTCCTGCCTGCTTTCCAAGCCTAAGAGCTGTGAGGGCAATGCCTACGGAAGAGCTGCAGAGTGGCGGCAGAGCACACTGAGTGATGCTCACTTCCTCTGTGGTGTGCACATTTCATTGTGACATTTGGTGGCATGTTTTGCTGACTTCTACTCTACAGAGGCAGCACTTTCACAGGTTCCTTTTCGTAGTGAATACTTGAGTCAGCAGAGCCACCACGCAAGCTCAACTCTAGGTCTGAAAGACCCTTTGGGTTGTGCAGCTCAGGGACTTGCTGGAGTGGCGGTGGGTTACTCTGTGGCATGACTCTGACACCTTTGCTCATAACCATCACACTCAGGGAGTTAAGGGGCACAACTGGTTCAGATATGTTGTTTTTAATTCAGCGATTTCAAATTCCAGCTTCACTACTTACTTGCCATTTGATCTCAGGCCAGGTGTTTAACCTCTCTGTGCCTCACTTTTTCATCTGTAAAATGAAGGGAACATTCATTCCTACTTTACAGGAATAAAATATAAAATTTTATCCTGCATATGAAATGCTTAGCAGAGTGCCTAGTACATAGTAAATATCTAAAACATGTTAGTTAACATTACTATTCCTCAACACACACACACACACACACACACACACACACACACGAAAAAGCAACGTTTTGATTATAAAACACAAAAACCATTTCCCTGTTGCATAATCAAAGCAATTATGGTTTTTCATTTCTTTGAATTTTCAAGCAAAACTGTGAGTATAAAATTCAGAGCAGGCCCAAATTGAATTTCCAGGAAAGTAATATCTGAGAAGCTTTTAAGCAAGAGAGAGGTTTGTTGGCTGAAAGGCATATAAACATATCTTAACTTTGGACTCAAAACGGGAGCAGACAGCGTGACTGGCTCCTTACCACCTACTGATGAACTTCTACCTGCATGAAGACCAGGGTATGCTGGCTAAATTTAACTCCATCCTATATCTCTGTTCCCTCTTTCCTTCTTTTTTTTTTCTTTTAGTGAGCTATTCGCATCTCCAGAAGGAGCTTGGGAAAATGAGTGTATTCATGGACTAGAGCTAGCATGAGGAATGTGGCATCATGTTAGATACTGTGGGCATGTTACTTACATGTAAGATTATGGGCTCCCATGCCTAGATCACATACATAAATAGCTACAGGAATCAGACAGACAACATAACTGAGTGAAATGAACTGGCTTGGGGCTGTGGAAGACCAGAAAACAAATATCCTCTCTAAAGACAGAAACCATTACTCTGCTCTAGGCTATTGTTGCCATACTTGTTGAGTGCTACCAGATCTTCCCATTAAAAAAAAAAAAAGAAATAGAAACTTTAGACTTTAATGTCAAACTTCTCAATTTTTTAATTGATGGAAACTCATGAAAAAATCTAAACCACCATTGGTGTCAAAGTCTTAGCCACTTAAGAATACCCAATGGTAGTTAGGGCTCAAAATTTACAAATGATTGTTGTACACATGTGTATGCAGGGAAGGCAGTGAAAAAGACTTGAGTTTCTATTGCATTGTTTTCACCAAGCACATGTGTAGCTAGTCATAAAATCTTTACTAAGGACACAAACAACTTTCAAACTTCTGCTCCCAGCCCTAAGGGAGTAACTGGTACCAGATTTGCCCTTCCATCATAAACAAGAATCAAGATGGTTAAAGTATAAGAGGTACCTGTTTTCAAGCATTGAACAATAGGCAATTATAATCCCTGACAGAAAGAGGAACATACAAGGTGAATATCCATGACTTTCTGCTGGGGAGCATTTTTTTTTTTTTGCCACAATGTGGAAAAATAGAGCCATAGTTGCTGATTTGAAAAGGCAGAGATCAGTATTTCAGACTTGAAATTTTCTAGTACCCTGCTGAGTCCTTGAAATTTTCAGGGCTGGGTACTAGTAAAGAGGAGCTCTAGGAGGAGAACCAAGATGGAGACATAGGTAAACACCGGAGATTGCTGCCTCGCACAACCACTTCAAAAATACAACTAAAAGACGGAATGAACATCACCCAGAACCACAGGAAGGCTGGCTGAGGGGAAATTATACAACTAGAAGGAAAGAGAAAGGTATACCAAGACTCAGAGGAGGCGCAGTGTGGAAGTCAAATACTAAGGTGCAGAGGTGTGCGCGGAGCGGGCTTGTGGCTGAGGGCGCAGTTGTCTGTTTCAATCAGGAGGGAGTCTCAGGCTCTGAGCCAGATCCGGGTGAGTCTCTAGGGACCCAGACTCAAACGGGAGAAGCGGGACTGTCTGGCATTGGTTGGAACTTGAGGGCAGCTTTCTCTCTGAGGTTTGCAGCAGTTGCTGGGACTCTGAGAGGCAGAGCCCCTGGGGATGGGACTGAGAGCAGCCATAACTGCTTGCTCCACCCGCCCTGTAGATCCCGTGGGACCTGCCCCGCCCAAGCCCTGCACAGAGGCATTTGCTGGATAGCCTCAGGCAAAGGCTAGATTAGCACCTCCCTAGAGGACAGAAGTTCTCCCACTGCAGACACAGCTGATTCTCACAGCCACTTGGCCTGAAGGTCAAATCCCCCCCAGTATTACCTACAACAATCAAGGCTTAACTACAACAAGACTGCGCACAAAGACCACTAGGGGGTGCACCAAGAAAGCATAAAAAAATGCAGAGACAAAGAAACAGGACACAAATGTCAGAAATGGAGGATATAGAGCTCAAAACCACACTTTTAAGGTCTTTCAATAATTTTCTAGAAACTGCCGATAAACTTAATGAGACCTACAAGAAATCTAATGAGACCCTCGATGTTGTGATAAAGAACCAACTAGAAATTAAGCATACACTGACTGAAATAAAGAATATTATACAGACTCCCAACAGCAGACCAGAGGAGCCCAAGAATCAAGGCAAAGATTTGAAATGCGAAGAAGCAAAAAACACCCAACCAGAAAAGCAAAATGAAAAAAGAATCCGAAAATACGAAGATAGTGTAAGGAGCCTCTGGGACAGCTTCAAGCATACCAACATCCGAATTATAGGGGTGCCAGAAGATGAGAGAGAGCAAGATATTGAAAACCTATTTGAAGAAATAATGACAGAAAACTTCCCCTACCTGGTCAAAGAAATAGACTTCCAAGTCCAGGAAGCGCAGAGAACCCCAAACAAAAGGAATCCAAAGAGGACCACACCAGGACACATCATAATTAAAATGCCAAGAGCAAAAGACAAAGAGAGAATCTTAAAAGCAGCAAGAGAAAGAAACTCAGTTACCTACAAGGGAATACCCATACGACTGTCAGCTGATTTCTCAACAGAAACTTTGCAGGCCAGAAGGGAGTGGCAAGAAATATTCAAAGTGATACATACCAAGAACCTACAACCAAGATTACTTTATCCAGCAAAGCTATCATTCAGAATTGAAGGTCAGAAAAATAGCTTCACAGATAAGGAAAAGCTAAAGGAGTTCATCACCACCAAACCAGTATTATATGAAATGCTGAAAGGTATCCTTTAAGAAGAGGAAGAAGAAGTAAAAGGTAAAGATTCAAATTATGAACAACAAATACGCATCTATCAACAAGTGAATCTAAGAATCAAGTGAATAAATAATCTGATGAACAGAATGAACTGGTGATTATAATAGAATCAGGGACATAGAAAGGGAACGGACTGACTATTCTTGGGGGGAAAAGGGATGTGGGAGATTCGGGAAGAGACTGGACAAAAATCGTGCACCTATGGATGAGGATAGTGGGTGGGGAGTGAGGGCGGAGGGTGGGGTGGGAACTGGGAGGAGGGGAGTTATGGGGGGGGGAAGAGGAACAAATGTAATAATCTGAACAATAAAGATTTAATTTAAAAAAAAAAAAGAAAGAAAAGAGGAGCTCTAAAGGAGATGTTCCAAAAGTCTGTGAGGTGCTTTACCCTATGTCCTTGACTGAAGCCTGGGCTGAGACTTTGCAGAGCAGGAATCAACAAAGTCTAGCAGAGAGCAGCTGCTGCAGGGCTGAGAACCGAATGGAGAAGTAGGAAGTTGTGCGGTGCCAGAACACGTTGGAGCTCTGGTGTATCCAGAATGGAGAGTCCTCACTGAGCACCTTGGATATTCAGTTGAGAACTCTGGAAGACCACACTTGAAAAGTAAGGATCATATCCTAGAGTAGGGGCCATCCCACAAGATTACAGTAAAAACCAAAATAGACCTATCCTTAAAAAATATATAAAATAAAAGCTAACAGAACCTAAAAGATCTTCTAGTTATTCAACTGCTTCCCAGAACAAAACTTAACATTCCTTTAAAAAAGATGACATAATTCAGGTTCCTACAACAAATCATCCACAAGGTCCATCATACAATACAGAATGAAGAAATAGGGAGAAGGCAGGAAAATGTGACCCATAATAAGGAACAAAAGCAATAAAAATAAGTTGATTCCTTGATACCCTAGACAAGACAGATAAGAACATGAAAGCAGCTATTGTAAATATATTTTTAAAATTATAAATATGCTTAAATATGTTAAAGGAAGAGGTGGTCATCAATTTTAAAAAGGGGGAAATTTCAACAGACAAATAGGAACTTTAAGAACAATAAAATAAAATTTTAGATCTGAAAGTATAAATACTAAAATGAAAAATTCACTGGATAGGCTTAACCGTATATTCAAAAGTATAGAAGAAAGAGTTAGTGAATATGAAGACAGATCAAGAGAAATTATCCAATCTGAAAAAACAGAGCAGAAAAATGAACAAGGATTTATTGATTTGTAAGACAATGTCACACAGTCTAACATATGTGTAATTGGAGATATAAGAAAGAATAGAGAATGGGGCAGATGAAAATATGAAGATATATATGCAGAATTAATGACAAAAGTTTCCTCAATTTGGAGAAAAATATCGCTCTATAAACTTAACAAGCTTGGCAAATCCAAGGAAACATTTTTTTAAAAGATCATATAAGCACATCATAGCAAACTACTGAAACCCAAAGATAAAGAGAAAATCTTAAAAAGCAGACAGAAGAAACAAGAAGATATCTTAAATTCAAGATAATAATGTGAAAATTGATTATATCCCACCAGAAACTATTGACATAAAAAGACAATGAAATGACATCTTAACTGTGATGAAAACTACAACAGTGACAAATGTGCAGACTAATTATATCAGCATCCCCTAAGAATTTGTTAAAAATGCAAACTCTTGGTCTCTGCCCAGACTGAATGAGGAACTTGGGGGGAAAGGCCCATCAATTTTTGTTTTAACAAGCATTCTAGGTGGCTTGAGAATCGCTGCTTTGGTGCAACAAAAAGAAAAATTAAAAAATTATAAAAGATGTGTTCCTAAGGCAATGGAGAGAAATATAGGAGCAAATACTCCTTGGCTCATTTAATCATGGCAGTATATCTCTGATGTGAAAATTTGACAAAGCTATTATAAGTAAAGACAATTACAGGTCAATATGTCTTATGTATATGGACGCAAAATTCTATAATAGCATATTAGCAAATTGAATTTCATGAAATATAAAAAGAATAGTGCATCATGACCAAGTGAGGTTTAACCCAGAAACATGAGGCTAGTTTAATATTTTAAAAAAAACAAACCTAAAAACATTCAGCCCTGGCTGGTGTGGCTCAGTTTGTTGGAGCATCCTCCAGAGCACTGGAAGGTCACGGGCACATACCTAGGTTGTAGGTTTGATCCCAGGTCATGGCGCATGCAGGAGGCAACAGATCAATGTGTCTCTCTCATATCCATGTTTCTCCCTTTCTCCCTTTTTCCCTCTCTAAAATAATAAAAAAAAAATCATTTGATATAACTCACCCCATTAACAGGTGAAAAAAAGAGAATACCTGTTTAATCATTTTAATAGAGGCAGGAAACTTTGACATAATTTAGCACGCATTCATGATAAAAACTATAAGGGAACTCTCACCTGATTTACATCTGCATCTACAAAAAGCCTAAAGCTAACATCATGTTCAATGGTGAATCACTGAATCTCTTCTCTCTAACATTTGGGAGCATGCAAATTCCATCACTTCTTAAATTGCTCTGGAAGTCCAAAGGAAGGAAAAATAAATAAAGTGCATAAAAATTGGAACAGAAAAAAGCAAAACTAAGTTGATTCATATATTTACACGATTGTTTATGTAAAATATTCAAGATAAAATATTCTGTTGGAAAATAAAATTTAAAAAATATTTAAAATGGCATAAAAAACACCAAACAGCTAAGAATAAATTTAATAAAAAGTGGAAGACTTATACCTATGAGAAAATAAGTAAAACATACAGAAATGGAAAAATATATTATTGCTCATGGATTGGGAAAATCACTGTAGTTAAGATGTTAATTCTCCTCAACCAAATCTAAAGCTTCTATGCAATCTCAAAGTCTCAATTGGATCTTCTTTGTGAAAATTGGTAAGAAAAATATTTTTTAATATATAAGACAATCCAAAGGACGTAGAGTAGTTCAAACAAGTTTGAGCAGAACTTGCACTACCAGTTTTAAAACTTCCTATAAAGTACATTAATCAACAGTGTGAGATTGATATCAGGATAGTAGAATGTAACAGAGTCCAGACATAGGCACACACAAAATCAGCTGATTTCAACAGAGGCAGCAAGGCAATTCAACAAGGAAAGAAAGTATTTTCAACAAATGATGCTGGATTTCCACATGGGAAAACAAAAAGAAAAACAGAACTGTGACACTCCCCTGCCTCTCACCACACTCAAAATTAATTTTCAATGACTATAATTCATAACACCTACAATTTCACATTTCTAGAAGGAAACAGGAGTATCATTGAATCCTGGAGTCAGCAAAGACTTTAGACAAGACACAAAAAGCACCAACCATAAAAGAAAAAAATAAAAGATCAGATGGACTTCATCAAAATTCAAATTGTTCTCCTTTTCAAACACTACAATTCAGTAAGTGAAACGCAAGCCTGGAAAAATATATCCGTATTAATTTTAACTGACAAAAGTCGCATCCTTATAAAAATCCCCTATAAACCCACAATTACATTCAAATTTAAAAATAGGCAAAAACATGAACAGAATTTTACAAAAGCAAATATATGAAAGGCCACTAAGCTTGTGAAAAAAATGCTCAGTATCAATAATCACCAGGGAAAGGCCTGAAGGAAATTTCCAGTATGATGGAAATGTTCTATATCTTGATTGAGGTGCTGTTTACATTGGTGTGTATTTTGATAAAACTGATGGAACTTTACACTTAAGATTTATATCTCACTGTGAATATATCTAACCTCAAGTTAAAGGAGTACAAAGGCTTGTATATTTTCTAGTTGATTTGTTGCTATTCTAATATTTGTCCTTGAGAGTAGACTTGTTTTTAATTTGTTGTTTATCACTCATTAATTCAGCATTTTCTATGTGCCAGGCTTTGGGTTTTAGAGAAAACAATCTGTCATCAATTTGAGCATGACTGGGAAGCGAGGGTAGGATGCAGAGTGGCCAGTTCATTTAGGATTATAGCATTACCACAGAGGATAAATCACTGGGGCACGAACCAAGGAAATGGAGAAAGGGAAACTGATTTGAGAGAAATTTGGAACGTATACTCAGTTGGATGGATTAGACTTGGGGGGCAGATAAGGAGACACAGCAGAGCGAGAACTACAGAAGGACTTCTAGATTCCTGCCTTAAGTGACTAAAGGTGAATGATGGTATCCAGTGATCAAGAAGGAAATATATTAGAGGGAATAGGTTAGGGCAGGAAAGGGGTATGGGTCATGGGCTGATCAAAGATGAAGGGTTCAACTTTTCACAGATTAAGATTCCTTAAGGAGACTCCAAGGAAGAGGTCAAATAGGCAATTGGCATCAGAACACTGAATGCTAGTTACTTTCTCCTTTGCAGTAGAAGCATTTTCAATCTCACCTATAAAATGGACTTACTCTTTCTGATTCCTTTCACCAAAATGCTTCAAGGCTAATAGCAAAATTTTGACTTTGTTTGTATTTTAGAAAAAAACATTATCCCCAAACTTAAGATCAAGCTCTATTATGAGCTCTCGTGGTGGGTTTTGGAATCCGGCTGACCTTGAATCCTATCCTTGCTCTGCCATTTAGAAGCCAGGTGGTCTGGAATGAATGAATTTATTCATACCAGCTTCAATTTCTTCTCTAGCAAAGGGGAACTGAGACTTTTGTTCTGCAGCAATGGTGTGATAATTATGAAACACTGTGAGGGAAAGTACCTCTCACAGAACCTGGCACACAGTAAAAACTGAACGCATACCAGTAGCCTTCTTGATGGAGGGATATTTCCCCAACAAAACAGCCGTAGGTGAAACTGTGAAGCATGACAAACCCTGGACCCTGTTTCCCTCCCCATGCCTCTTTAAGCCCAGGCTTTTCTCTCCTCTTTTCATCATCAAAATCAGCTCTCATGAGAGGATGTGACATCAGTCATTTGCCTCTCCTTGGTAATGAGCTTACCTCATCCCCAGCCTCACCAGGGAGATTTCACATTCCAAGCCTTTTATGTAACAATAGAAAAGAATGGCTTTGTTTCTGGTTAAAGGCTCGGTGTGCTGGATAATAAGGAGGCTGCTCAGAGTCCTTCCTGAGGCTCCTGAAATCCTACCCATGAAAGTAGATAATTCCCTCTTCCCTGTCTCCAGGTTAGTAGCTGAAAGCAAAGGAGAACCCCATTTCACTGTGTCTAGTGTTCAGACGGCCCAACTCACCCTCTGTAGCTTCTCTCTTCACGCTCCTCATTTTCTGAGCACCTCCCTGGCTGTGTAACTTTATTTGAGATTTCTATTATTATATTAGCAGTAGTTGTAATTCTCCATAAGAGACAAATAAGGGGAAGGGGAGTATTGTTCCATTATTTATGACTCCTTAAGCTAAATGTCTGCAGGTTAATTGAATTGCAAAGTATTCCCCCTGGGGTGTACCAGGTCCCTGGTGGTCCAATAACGTAATAAAGCCATGGTGAAACTGGAAGCATTGTTGTGTAGTTCTTCATGCTCGTCAGCAAGGGCATCCAAATACAAAGTTAGTCAATTATTGGGTGATTCAGAACAGGTTTTCTGGGAATTTAATTATCAAAATGGTTTGTGTGGGCATGGTGGTCGCTGTGGGGCAAATGAGCTGAGTCACCCAAGGGCCATTGGTCTCATGTCCTGACTAAACACATTCATCTAGAAAGTGACTACTGAACAAGAATTCTGCTCCGGTTTGATCAAGGAAAGTGTCCACCACAGCAGCAAAGCCTGTTAGGGATGTGTGTGCATATATATTGAAGTCACCTCATTTTCGGTGTCTCCAACCTCCCTCCATTAATTCATTAGTCTTTGTGAGCATCTAAAATTCCTCGGAACAATGGGACAGATGTTATCAGATCCAGCAGCAGTGAAATCAATCAGGATTTGGGGAAGGAGCAAGAAGAAAGGTACAGGGTAATAGCAGTGCCTCTGACTGAAAAGCAATCGAACCCATTTTTAATTTAATTTGGAGTGCCATTATTTCAGGATTCCAAATGCTGAGGCCATATTCATCCTGCAGAGCCCATGTCCTATTGAGTTGTGGCAGAAAATTAGCCTTTTTTTGTGACCCTGACTTAGCAAGGACATGCTGGGCACTCAGCCAAGGTGCTGAAAGCCCAATAATAATAATAATCTATACTTAAAGTTAGCGTGATGGCTATTTAGCCAGTGTCTCTCGTGACGGGAGAAGTGTCACCTCTTCAGACTCTATAGCTGTTGGACTTAGCACTTTCTTTAGTGAATGAGAAATATCACCAGGTAAGCTATTTTTCCTGGATGAGTGGAAAAGAAAGCATAAAACACAGGCTCTAGGGAAAAGCTAGGAAGTAACAAAAAGTATAAAGGAGAAGTGGGTGTGGGAGTGGGAGGAATTGGGGGGGCAGGGAATAAAAAGAGGCTGACCTTGCAAAGGAGGGCAAAACCTCCCTTTCCTAGAGTTGTCTTAGGGAATTTGATGAACTAGAAATTTGCTTTGAACCCATCCGCTCTCCCCCAAAAGAAAAGTAATTCGGTGACCTACTTCCTGTAAAAGAGCAAATTTTTAAAAATCTTTATTGTTGAAAGTATTACATATGTCCTCATTTTCCCCCATTGGTCCCCTCTACCCTGCCCCCGCCCCCCCCCCCCACCCCAGGCCTTCACAACACTATTGTCTGTATCCATAGATTATGCATCTATGTATACAAAGTCTTTAGTTAATTGGTACTTCCCACCCACACTCCCCCGCCAGATATTAAATCCCAAAGCATTTTAGCTGCATACTAGACTTGTTCTCTTTTCTAATTGCTATCATTTATTGAACTCATATTGTATGCAGGGAGTTCACAAGTTCATTGCATGCATTAGCCTTATCTCGTTTTTACCGCAACATCGGCACTATGCATGCAGTTTCCTTATTTTATAGATGAGGAAACTGCATCTTTAAGAGGAAATATGTAATTTGCTCACAGCTAGCAAGACATAGAGCTGGAATTTTGATCCGGAATTCCAAGCTTCCCACTTCTTATTCTGCATCACCAGGCTTTGTTCAACAATTTGTTGATGCTATTTCAACAAAGAGTTCAATAAAGAGTTCAATCATGGCCTTCGAAAATATGTTTTTCTTGAGTTAAATCAGTATCAAGGCTCTCAGATAAACACTGAGATGATCATTTGCTTTCTCCCTTTTAGAGTGCTCCAAATATTTTAGTTGGATTGTAAAGGTATAACTAGTTAAGATGGGCCTTAGAAAATCATCATGTGATCAGTTTTCAAGACAGCCTCTCTCCAGAGTCTTAGAAATTAGCTGCCAGGGAAAGTAGATGGTGAAGTAGAGGAAACTTCGTGTATCTTATGCTGGACCAGTTTGTGCAAAAGGGTCTATGAATATCCTGAAATATTCATGTTCTCAAAGTCAGACACTTCCCTTCTCTGTGCCTAACTAGAAAGTGGGATTAGTTATTTTAGGCATTGCCTCATTCTGCAAAATGGTCAAGGATGGGTTAAATAATACTAGTAAAATACTAATTGTTAGAAAGATATAAACCAGTTCTTTTTAAAAAACAAACAAACAACAACAACAACAACAAAAAACTACTTCCAAAACATTAATTTCTTCCATTTAGCTTCTAGGGAATGAAGACACAAGACAGTCAATAATTCAAATTCCCCAGTAAAGTGGGGAAGTATTATTGACCCTGAAGAGCACAAAGGTTAATTTATTTTCAAAAATCACCTCCTGCCACATGCTCTGGGTGGAAATTATGTTAAGCCTCATGAGAAAACAATTGCTTCCCTCCCTCTACACGCCCCCATTTCTGTTTGTTGGGAGTGTTAGTAGAGGGGTTGGTCCCCTGGAAGCCATGTAGGACAGATGTTCAAGTAGGCATGAGTAGATCAAAGCTTGTATGTCCTTAGTGCAATGATGGCGAACCTATGACACGCGTGTCAGAGGTGACACGCGAACTCATTTTTTTGGTTGATTTTTCTCTGTTAAATGGCATTTAAATATATAAAATAAATATCAAAAATATAAATATTTGTTTTACTATGGTTGCAAATATCAAAAAGTTTCTATATGTGACACAGCACCAGAGGTAAGTTAGGGTTTTTCAAAATGCTGACACGCTGAGCTCAAAAGGTTCGCGATCACTGTTTAGTGTGTCCATGAGAGAAGCCATAGGGATCCAGGGGAATATTGGCAATAAGGATGACAGCCAAACACGTTTGCAGGCCCGTCGGAATTTTTTGCAGGCCTATTTACTTATTTATGATTGCAAGGCTGGGTAAATTGAATTACTCAGAGTTGATTATAAAGTAGGTTAATAGGCAAACTCAGCAGGTCAACTTGTTCACCATAGCAACTACTACCCTTTATCTCTACCCGAAATTCTTCTTCAGGGAAATTACTCCCATCTTTAATCCAATCTATAAATATTTTGGCACTTTCTCAAATTATTCCCAATAATTCAAATAAGAGAACACTAAATGTAAGTCATGACTTGTTAACATTTTAATTTTAAATTCATGAATGGACTTTATATCTGAAGCTTTCTGATATAAAAGACTCTTCTTTTAATTGCATTTTGGAATAATATGTAGTGGATAATTGTTCTGTTTTTTATTATCCAGAATCCATCCCACTGCCTTTTGGTCATAAAATCCCAATTCCCTACTTCAAGGTATATAGTGTGGGTGGGATTGTGAAGGAAGGCTCCTCACCGTCCCCTAGATTAGTGATGGAAACTTCACTAAAGCCAGGTCAACGGACTCTCCCTCCTAAATACCTTGAGGGTGGCACACACCCATCCTGGCCACAGAAGCAGGTGAGTTGGCTGAATATATCTCAAAACTGAGAATTCTAAAGCAGACTGGTTCCTTTCCCCACCTTTAGTCCATTTCCGCGGTTTTCCCTTCAATTCTGTGAGCCTTCCTCAATGGCACTCTCACCCTTTATAAATTCCCATTTTGTCATGTTAGCCAGAATCCATTCCTTTTGCTTACATACACGACCTCAAGACCCTAAGATGAACTGAAGGCAATAATGTTAAGACGAAGATCTAAATGAGCCAAGGATATGGATGACTTGTTTTAAATAGTTCTGGCTTTGCTCTCATTTCTCCCTTATATTGCTTTGGAAACATCTGGGGGAGAAAAAAAATTTACAGTGGAATCTTTTAATTAGCCACCAAATCGCTTAAAGAAAAGTCAAGTCTTGACCTTCTCCAGTATTTGCCTTTTTGCATTCTGTACCCTGGATGATAGTCTCAGTAACCAAGGCAAATCTGATGTCAAAAGCAAACAAGATATATCACTTAACAAAAAAATAAGACCAGGTTGGATTTCCATTTGACATTTTTCATCAGTGTCCCTTCAAAAGGCAACATTAGGAAATTATGAATGAAATGAATTTTGAATGCTGTCTCAGACCCTGCCAATTCCTTAGCTTTGCAGATTCCAAAACCTGTTCCAAATTAAGTATTTCATTAGCTTTAATGTATCTTATAACCTGATTCAGACTCTAGGATGCATTTTGTAATTTGAGTTCATTCATAATTTACTCTTTAGGAAATTATTGTATGAATAACAGCTGGAGGAAATCATCCTACTTGCTCTAAGAATAGCTAATATAGGTAATATTATGAGGTAATAACAGCAAGTTAGAACAGGTTTTCATGGGTGCCCAGATTACAAGCTACTTGGGTAACATAGTGGCTGAGACCACAGGAATGGGAAGTAGAAAAAGGAACGAATATTTATTGAACACGCACTCTTTGTCAAGCTTTATGTTAGGAATTTATTATCCCCATTTTTTAAGAGGAGAAAACTGAGGTTGAGAGATGCTAAGTACTTTTTGTTTAATACACATTTATCGAAGATTTATCATCTGCCAGAAACTGTGCTAAGCCCTGGAGATAAGTGACAGATCCATAAATTAAACCCATACAAGCCATGACTTCTATGCTTCCCATGGAAGATCCTAGGTCAGAATCACTTCTCCTGACATGAAAATGAGACCAAGAACCAGAATAAAACATATTTTTCTAATGTTTTAGCATCAGGATAACAAATTCTTGGGAATTTTAAAAATTGGGGTCATCTCTAGGTGTTGTAAAATCTATATATATAAAAGCCTAAGCGGGAGAAACTAAGATGGCGGCATAGATAAACACCGGGAAATAGTCGCCTCCCACAACAATTGAAAATTAGCCCAAAGGACGGAGCAAACATCATCCAGAACAACAGGAAGGCTGGCTGAGTGTAATTTCTACAACTAGAAGAAAAGAAAAGCACGCTGAGAGCCAGAGGAGCTGCGGAGGCTGAGTGCAGAGGTACGGCGGCGGCTCGCGCGCGCGGAAAGGGGGTGGCACCTGAGGACGCGGCTGTCTTTTTGAATCACAAGCTCCCGACTGCTCTGATCTCCGGTTCTGGGAAGTCTCTGGGGACCCAGGTCTCATACAGGGAGAGGCTGCTCTCTCAGGCGGCAGCGGGCGAACTTGGGGGCAGATTTCCCTTGGAGGTGCTTGCAGCCATTGCCGGGACACTGAGACGCGCGCCTCGACTCCGGGCGCGGAGAATCAGCCATTGCTTCTTTCTAGGCCCTTTGACTCCCTGAGACCCCGCCCCACCCGGGCTGCGGCAGAGGCTTTTGCATGTGAATGCCCCAGAACTTTGCAACCTGATAATTGCCTAACTGCAGCCGGGCCAGCCAGACCCGGAACTTCCAAGAGAAGGCCCAAGGCCCCGCAGCAGCTTGCATTGCTTCACAGCTGAGCCTCTTCGTAGTTCCTGCTGTGAGGCCTCAGGCAGGGGCTGAATTAGCACCCCCTTAGATCCAGGAGCCACTGTACCCAGTGGTCAGAGGGGGACCATTCTCCCACTTCAGACACAGCTGCTTCCCACAGCCAATTGGCCTGGAGGTCAATTCCTCCCAGTGATCCTACAACAAGCGAGGCACCAAGAGTGCACCAAGAGTGTCCACCCCAGGTAACTGGGGAGGCTGAGCCACTGGGCCCTACAGGACACCTGGCGCGCAGGCCACTCTATCAACACAGGGAAGCAGCCAAAATGCGGAGACAAAGAAACAGGTCACAATTGGCAGAAACGGAGGAGGCCAGACGACTGGATATAGAGTTCAAGGCCACGTTTATAAGGTTTGTCAAGAATTTTATGGAAACCGCCGATAAATTTAATGAATCCCTCAAGGAGTATGGTGAGACCATGGAGGTCATGAAAAAGGACCAATTAGAAATTATGCATACACTGACTGAAATAAAGAATACTTTACAGAGCTCCAACAGCAGACAAGAGGATCCCAAGAATCAAGTCAAAGATTTGAAATGCAAAGAAACAAAAAATACCCAACCGAAAAAGAAAAAAGAAAAGAGATTCAAAAAATATGAAGATAGTGTAAGGAACCTCTGGGACAACTTCAAGCGTACCAACATCAGAATTATAGGGGTACCAGAAGGAGAGAGAGGGCAAGATATTGAAAACCTTTTTGAAGAAATAATGACAGAAAACTTCCCCCACCTGGTGAAAGAAATGGACTTACAAGTCCAGGAAGCGCAGAGAACCCCAAACAAAAGGAATCCAAAGAGGACCACACCAAGACACATCATAATTAAAATGCCAAGAGCAAAAGATAAAGAGAGAATCTTAAAAGCAGCAAGAGAAAGACAGTCAGTTACCTACAAGGGAGTACCCATCCGACTGTCAGCTGATTTCTCAACAGAAACCATGCAGGCCAGAAGAGAGTGGCAAGAAATATTCAAAGAGATGAATAGCAAGAACCTGCAACCAAGATTACTTTATCCAGCAAAGCTATCATTCAGAATGGAAGGTCAGATAAAGAGCTTCACGGATAAGAAAAAGCTAAAGGAGTTCCTCACCACCAAACCAGCATTATATGAAATGCTGAAAGGTATTCTTTAAGAAGAGGAAGAAGAAAAAGGAACTCTTACCATTTGCCACAGCATGGATGGAACTGGAGAGCGGATAAATACCACAAGATCTCACTTATTTGTGGAATATAATGAACAACATAAACTGATGAACAAGGACTGATCCAGAGACGGAGAGGCATTGATTGGACTGTCGGGCCTTGGAGGGAAGGTAGGGGAGGGTGGGGGCAAGGGGGAAAGATCAACCAAAGGACTTATATGCAAGCATATAGGCCTAACCAATGGACACGGACAACGGGGGGGTGAGGGGGTGAGCGGGGAGAGGGGGGGTAGAGGGTACACATATGTAATATCTTAATCAATAAAAAATATTAAAAAATAAATAAATAAAAGCCTAAGCGACTGTTATGACCAGCTGACCAGTCGCTATGATGATGCACTGACCACCAGGGGGCAGATGCTCAATGCAGGAGCTACCCCCTGGTGATCAGTGCTCTCCCATAGCCAACCTTCCGCAGCCCCTCCCCTCGGCTGTCCACCCCTATTGGCCCTAATCAGCCCAGACTGCTTGCCAGGCTGAGGGATGCCCCCCCACAAGTGCACGAATTCATGCACCAGGCCTATAGTAATTTTATGATTTTCATAAGATTTTAATTTTCTCAAGATTCCTATAAAATTAAGAACATTATCACTCTCAATTTACATGTAGAAGAAAAAGACTATTAATGAGATTACTCACTGAGGGCTCTAGAATAAAAAAAAAAAGAATGATGATTTGTGTTTAGCAGTCTGGACAAGACAGTGAGTTAGCACAGATTATTGGCTGCCCTAATCTCCCCACTGCAACTCAACCTGGGAGATGTGACATGAGAGATTAAGAAGCTAAAGGAGCCCTAACCGGTTTGGCTCAGTGGATAGAGATTCCGTCTGCAGACTGAAGGGTCCCAGGTTTGATTCGGGTCAAGGACATGTACCTTGGTTGCGGGCACATCCCCAATAGGGGATGTGCAGGAGGCAGCTCATCGATGCTTCTCTCTCATCGATGTTTCTAACTCTCTGTCCCTCTCCCTTCTCTTTAAAAAAAAAAAAGAAAGAAAAAAGAAAAAAAAATCAATAAAATATATTTAAAAAAAGAAGAAGAAGGAGCCCTAGCCAGTTTGGCTCAGTGGATAGAGCGTCGGCCTGCAGACTAAAGGGTTCTGGGTTTGATTTCAGTCAAGGGCACATACCTCGGTTGCAGGCTCCTCCCTGGTCCAGCACAATGCAGGAGGCAACCAATCAATGTCTTTCTCTCACATCAATATTTTTCTCTGGCTTTCCCTCTCTCTTCCACTCTCTCTAAAAATCAATGGAAAAAAATCATTGGGTGAGGATTAAAAAAAGAAGAAGAAGCAGCTAAAGGAGCCCAGCTGGCATGGCTCAGTGGTTGAGCATTAGCCTATGAACCAGGAGGTCATAGTTCAGTCTCAATCCCCAGTGCGGGGCATGCAGGAGGTGGCCGATGGATGATTCTCTCTCATCACTGATGTTTCCATCTCTCTCTCCCTCTCCCTTCCCCTCTGAAATCAATAAAAATATTTTTTTTTAAGAAGAAGCTAAAGGAACACAGACCTTAATAATTTACCACTAACTGCAAGTAGTCCTTCGGAAGACCGAAAGTGGTAAGAACATCCTTGGAAGGCAGGTCGGAGGTCAAGGAGAGGGAATGACCGGGGACAGCTTTCTCTCCCACACATTGTCTTAGCAGATCTCTGCTCACCCAAACATCCACTTGGAGAACTCTTAGAGTTAGAATATCAAGAACTCAATGGGTAGATTGAATACCAGAGTGAATGAACACAGCTGAAGGAAAAATGTCAAGCAAGGATTTTATATAAGGATGGCTAATGAAAATCTGCTAATGGAAACATACTTGGTGGATTTGACCAAATCTAAATTAAAGACTTCCATTTTCCATAGACAAATGAGCAAAATATTGGGGTGGGGGGAGGGAAATTCTTGAAAAAGTGATGTGGCATCGATATCTAAAATATATTTTTTTAAAAAAACTTTGCAAATAAGAAGAAAGAGAGGATATCCAAAAGAAGAAAAGAAGAAGAAAAAGAAGAAGAAAGCAAGGGCAATGGGCATGAAGAGATGGGAGAGATGGAAACAGCTACTAAGTATATGAAAGCTATACATACTCATTAGTAATCAGAGAAATGCACATTTTAAAAAATGAGGTACTATTTTACACCTTCCAGGTTAGCAAAAAATTAGAAAGTGCTGGCAAGGAGGTGGGGAAGTTTTACCCTCACTGGTGATGAAATTATAAGTTGGTACAAGCACTGTATAGTAATCTGAAAGTGAAATAAAGTAGGTGTATGCCCTCACAACTCAGAAATTCTACTGGGAATACATCTAGAGCGTCTCTTGCTCAGAGATCCATGGTGATACAGGATTGTTGGCACATTAGTTGTGGTACCAAAATGTTGAGAGCAATCAAATATCCACTAGAGAATCTATACATCCACTAGACATCCACCAGGGAGGTTAATAAGTAAAACATACAAGAGCCATAAATGGTATATGCATGTATTGGAATAATCTATAGGACTAAGAAACAATGAACTGAATGTATATAGAGAAAAATGTATAGATGTCAAAAACACTGTGTTAGATGAAAAGTAAGAAAGAGAATGAGATTTATAGCACATTCCCATCTATAAAACTTTAAAAAACATACATACATGATATAATACACTCTTCTAAATAAATTGTAATAAACTAAGTAAACATGTGAAAGGTGGAATCTGTGTAAAACACTCTTGAGAAGTTGCTGATGGGGCATGGGGACCAAGGTGGAAACAAAGAAAATAAAATGAAATATATATATATATATATATATATATATATATATATTTGGATATAGATATAGATTTATGGGTCCATCTGTCCAAGCAGTAGCTATGATGCACAGTGACCACCAGGGGGCAGATGCTCAGTACAAGAGCTGCCATGATGCGCACTGGCCATTTAAAAATAAATGGCACCACGGACCTGGCTCCGACAAACCAACACTCGGCTTCCCCCAAGTGGGACATAGGCCCCACCACCACCCCAGAGTGAAACCCCACCAAATTGCAGCCAACACTGCCAAGACACCATGGCACAAAATGAGACCCACAGCCCAGTGCAGCCTGGAAATGGTGGTTGTGGGCGTCGGGTAATGACGTCACATAGCAACACCCCACTTCCTCTCCCTAGTGACTAGCCTCCTTGGAGTTTCTTCAGCCCAGGAATCCAACTTGCTTTATAGCCAGGTGCAAACATTTTACAGTTCAACCAAATGTTTGTGAAGCATTTTCCTGTGTCTCATTTCATTTGATCCTCACAGAAGTCCTGGAGTAGGTACATAGGAAACTCGGTAGAATCCTATTTTCTTTTCATTAGCAAGATGCGAATAGTGATATTAAAATATTTCTTCTAATTAATTTCCTTTCAATGTGCATTAATTCATGCACCTGGACACTAGTAAAATAATAAAACAAAATAGTGGCCTTGCCTGTTTGATAGTGTTTTGTGAATTGTCTCAATTCTGTATACCTAAGATAAAAAATAAACAGCAATTGGAGTTCCTCTAACAAGTCTCTCTACTTTAAAAAGTGCTATGATCAGAAGGTATATTTTCAAGTTCTTGCAGAAGTTCTGCAGCAAGAAGCAAACTAGAATTGCAGAAAACAATGCCACTTATAAATTCTCCTGGCTAGTCATTCATTTATATGCAGCAATGGGACAGTGCTGATCTGGATGGAGAATTATTCTACTGGTTTTGAAACAACTTTGCTGCAGATGAGTGATTGCCATGAGCTATGCAGACTAAAAGCATTCCTACACAAGTCAGGCAGCTCCAAATTTCTCTCAGTCTTCTTTTAAAACAAATAGAGACCCCGAGAAGGGCAAATAGGAAGTTCAGACTGTGCATCAAAGGTGGCACCTCATATAATTTCAATTAGTCATCTTCCTACTCTTCATAGGAAACAATTAGTGTAATGGGATGGCGTTGCCCTCTTTATTTAGAACTTGTAAATGTGCTGTTTATTAATGAAGATACAGGGGACCTATGCTGCAAACAGTGTTATGATGTGGTTCTCTTCCAAGCAGATCTTCAACGTGAGTAAGAGCCTCTTCAGCTCTTGCCCAGGTTCTAATAATAATGAGATGAGGCCCTTTACATCTGGCTCCATTCTATTCTGGACTGCTTAAAGTACCAGTGCCAGCGATTTGCCACTAGAGGTATATTTCGCATATTGGAAGGAAAACCAAAAGCACGGATTTTACATGGGAGCTAATCTGATAATTACATGGGTATCCAAATGCCAGACAGTAAGGGATAGTGAAGACAATGTCATTATATAACTTGAATGAGGCAGGGAGACTATAGGAGAGGAGACTGGATTCTGCAGACATTTTACCAAAGAAGGAAATTGAGCCCTGCCCTGTGTGGCGTAGTTGGTTGGGCATCATCCCATGCACTGAAAGGTCCCCAGTTCGATTCCCAGTCAGGGCACATGCCCTGGTTGCAGGCTCAGTCCCTGGTTGAATCATCGGCGTTTATCTCTCTCCCTCTCCCTTCCTCTCTCTCTAAAAAATCAATAAAAATATTTTTAAAACAGGAAATCGAGAGAAGAATTTGATGCAGAAGATGGATAATAGTTAATAATCCCACGCCTCCCCCTTGACCCAGGGTTCACTTTTCAAGCAAGAACTGAAACTGTGATTCTAACTGAAAACAGAATGGTAAGGAAGATGAGGAGGAGTTACATTTTAACAACATTCCAGGCCAATTCTTCCAATTCCTGAGGCTTGGGAATGGAGATCAGCCATGAGAAATTTAGGGTCCCTAAGAATGGCATCCTATAAATACCAATTATTTTCAGTTAATGTTTTTTCTGTCAATGCGGCATTTCCATTTGCCAAAGTCTTCTAGTCATTTCTGAAGCCGCCCAAACGATGCCTCCAAGGAGCCGGCCATCATGGCCTCCAGGTCCCAGGGGTCGAGGCTGGGAGGTTCAGTGAATCTCCCCAGGCCACACATTTCATTTTGAGGCAGCAGGTGCCAATAAGGAATTTTCTCTCCAAGTTCCAAGTCTTTGTAAAACAAGAAAATCTTTCCAGGGTAATACATATCATAAGATATCTGCTGCTTATCCAGGGTCAGAAATTCTCCTGAGCAGGGGAGACCTCTCAGGATGCAACATCTGCCTTTACAGGTACCCAGCCTGTGTTCTCTAAGACTCCCCTTGATAGCATGGAGAGTACATCATGTGTATTCACCAGCAAGGACAAGAGGCTCGTCCTAAGAACCAGCATTAACTAGGCACCAGGCCTTCCAGGTCATGAGCAAGATTGAGACATGTCATCAGGAAACACACTGGTTCTTAAAAAGTATCCTGTGTCACTTAAGGAACCAAACAAACTGCTTGCTCTCCTGAGAAGGCAGTATGACCGGGATAAAAAGAAAGCAGACCTTGGAATTAGACTTGATTTGATTCTTGTTCTCCACCACTTCCTAGCTGAGTGACCTTGAACCTCATTTTCCTCGTCTGCCAAACAGAGGAGGCGGTACCAACTGGAAAGGGTTGTTCTAAGTGCCCCCTCCCAAACTCGTGACCCTCAGAACCTCAGAATGTGACTTATTTGCAAAGAGGGCCTTTGCTGATGTAGTCAAGTTAAGTTGAGGTTGTTAGGATCGGTTCTAACCCAGTATGACCGGTGCCCTTCGAAAAGGGGGAAATTTGCACACAGACGGAAGACGCTGTGAAGAGACACAACACCATGTGAAGGTGGAGAATTGGAGTGATGAATCTACAAGCCAAGGAAGGCCCACGATTGCTGGCAAGTCACTAAGAGCTGGAAAGACGCAAGGAGGTACCCTTCCCTACAGGTCAGAGGGAGGACAGCCCAGCCATGACCTTGATTTCAGATTTCCAGCCTCCAGAACTGAGAGACAACAACTTTCTACTGTTCTAAGCCACCCAGTTTGTGGTATTTTATTACAGCAGCTCTGGGGAATTAATTCATTGTAAGTATTAAAAGCAATTATTTATATAAGTACATAGTAAGACATCAATAAATTCAAGTTCTCTTTTTCAAAGAAAATGACTTATACATTGGAAAGCAGAAAAAACCTGTTCACTTTCTCTCTTGAACCTCAGTATGGTCTGGCCACATGGCAGATGGATCTGTCTACTAGAGCAGCCTTACACTCTACAGCTCAGTGCCAGCAATTATCCGGTTTCCTGGGGGATCTCTGGGCTAGAAAGGACTGAGGACTGAGCCAAAATTCCTAGGTCTGAAATGGAACGGAGAAAATTCTCATCTGGAATATAATCTGCCCTTTATTGGGAAGAGCTAGGATGCTTTTCTCCAAGGGACACAGGCCAAGCCTAACTCCTACACCCTGGGTCCCACTCACCCTGGGGCCTCTCTATACTCACCTGTAGGCTCAGCCGTGGCCAACATCTCAGTCTCTATACGCTTTAAAAAGCAACTGATCTGAGGGTCCATTTGCTGTGACAGTTGAGTATGGACGCTGGAGCTGGACAGCCTGGGTCCCAATCTGTTACTTGTTGTGTGTTCTTGGGCTAGTTACTCTCTAAGCCCCAGTTTCCTCCTCTGAAAAATGGGCATGATGATAATAGTACTCAACCCATGGGCTTATTGTAAGGGCTAACTAACATAGCTAAAGCATACAGGTTGCTTCTGGGGTCACAGTCAGTACTGTATCAGTACTGCATTATTGCTGCTGTGTTCTCATTCAAATCTAGTCCCTGCCTGCTCTCTAGGGCTGGCAGCTGGTTCCTAACCTCAGGCCGGAAGCTCTTACCTTGATAGCTTGCCTAGTATTTAGTTTCTCTAGAACTAGAACCTAGTCTCTATAATCTCAACCCATTGTCCTAGTAGGGAACCCAGGGTCTGTGGCCCTGCTGTCTCCCCTAAGACATCCCTGCTGTCTCCCCAAAGACATCCCTAATCTTGCCCACCTGCCAGGATGTCCAAATGCTTTGAATTCTCTACTCCTAGGCGCCACCCTCTCACGGTGTTTTCCGATGATCCTCTGTGTGAACCCTCCAGAGATGGCTGTTATCTGCCACCTGCCAGCCAAAATGGACTTGTTTCTTATCTCAACAGCTGGACTATTCCTGAAAAATCTGCCCAGACACCCACAGGCAAGCAGGATACCCCATTTTTGCTCTAACTTCCTGCAGTAAATGGAGTCATGTCTAAGTCAACACTGGATGTTCCCACACCCCATCAAAATGGAGCCTACTCATTTTGACCACAATATTTACTAAACATTAAAAATACTAGAGGCCCAATGCACGAAATTCATGCAAGCGGCTTGGCACCCACCACCACAGTGACTGTCTTGGTCCCCTCTAGCCACAGTGGCCACCTCAGTCTAATTAGCATATTATGCTTTTATTATTATAGACTAGAGGCCCAGTACACAAAATTCATGTATGGGGGGGGAGGAGAGGGCGGGGGGCCTCAGCCCGGCCTGCACCCTCTCACAATCCAGGACCCTTCTGGGGATGTCCGACTGCTGGTTTAGGCCAGATCCTAAACCAGCAGTCAGACATCCCTCTCACAATCTGGGACCGCTGGCTCCTAACCGCTCACCTGCCTGCCTGCCTCATCACCCCTAACCACTCACCTGCCTGCCTTATTGCCCTTAACCACTCTGCCTCAGCCCCCACCACCGCAGCTTCATCTGGAAGGATGTCCGGAATGACATCTGGAAGGTCGTTCAGCTGTCCGGTGTAATTAGCATATTACACTTTTATTATTATAGATTATTATAGACATAGGAAAAACATTGGCACTTTATTTAGTTATGACAAACCCATCACTCACAAGGCAGTACATTTGATTATATCAAATCATAAGGTTAAGCCGAATAGGAAAGTCATTTGTAAGACTCTATAAAAGTTTCTCTCATTTTGCAACAGTCATTTTCTCTAACTGCCTTAATGGGTGGTATTTAGAAAAAAACATCAACAACAACAAAAGTCAAAAGCAAAATCTTTTTCTGCTCTTCATTTCCCAAAGATGACTCTACCTATAAGATATTAAATTCTACAAATTAAGATACAGGGTACATGTAGGGAATGAGGCTTGTTAAACTGACATTGGCAAGTACTAATTATGTTTCAAAATCTGTGCTAATTGCTTCACACAAATAATATAATTGAATCATCATAATAAACTTGTAAATTAGGTACTAATTCTGTGTGTGCTTTGTGGGGGGTTTTTGTTTTATTTTTTTTTTATTTTGTTTTGTTTTGTTTTACAGATAAAAAACCTGAGGCACAAAGGAGGTGAAATAACTTGACTGAGATTCAAAATCTACTGTAGCTGAGTTCAGACCCTGTGCACTACGTTGAAGAGATAAAACTCTTCTCCCTTCTTTCTTCCTTTTCCAGTTGATAGTAGTGTCCAACTAGGCCTGCTCCCTCCAAACGTACTCAGTGGCATTTGCTTGCGGAAGCCACAGCCAGCAAACACTACCCTCATTGTCCCCGGCATAATGCAAAGTCACCGTGGCCCTGGGCAGCAGAGTTCCTTTTCAGTTTCATTAACTAACCTGGGGGGAGGCTGGGATGGGCAAACACTAGGACTGCCCAGCCAGCAGCCAGCCTGGCCCGTGAGCAGAGGTGGAACGTGACTGGGCCCCATCTCAGGGGATGGCTCACCTCGGGGTGAGGTAGGCCCTGAAAGGTGATCTTGGGAAATTTCAAGTGCATTGATGAAAATGAGAGAGGAGGGGGAGCTTGGTGAAAATTTTTAGGAATGTAGGCAGGAAATTGGTGGCCAAAGCTTCCTTCCAAATCAAAGAAAGTGGCTTTAGGACGTTGAGTCTCTACCCCAGTCCTGTCTCCTCCTCATCAGTCTACCCCTGAGTTATCTTCAGGGAACTGGAGTGGCTGCTTTCGCCCCGGCTATAACGGGAATTCCAACCGCAGGCCAATTAGAATACACCGGAACTGCCAGTAAAATGTCTCACTGGCTTTATTGGTTTCATAAGACAAGTGAAAGAAATCAGACACAGTCCAGAGCCTTGTCAAGCTATGAGTCTCTTTATGAAATAGATTGAAGGGAGCCGTAGCGCTGTTTTTAACTACTGAAGGCCAGCTCAGCACACAGACCGGAGCTGCAGTCCTTGCTTCCCTGAATACCTGAGCTGTAGTACTTGATCTGTGTCCCTTGTGGACGAAAAGGGGCCACATGCTAACATGGTAAGCTCAGGGAAGGCCTTGCAAACTCAGAGACCCAAAGTAACCACAAAGGATGGTCTGAAATTAAAACTTTAATGAAAAGTAGTTAATGGTGGATAGTCATGTCCTAAGCCAGTATCTTCCCTGACAAAGGTCAATCTTTACCTTAACTGAGCCTGGCTATTGTCTTTCTGTGTCTATGATAAAATACCATTGGAATGTCAGGGTGATTTTCCTTTCTCTGGACCCCTCAAAGCATAGGCACCACTCTGCAGAGACCACAAAACCCCTCATTGTTACTGAGATCATTGTTGACTGTTAACTATCCTGCACCCACCTATGTAAAAGAAGGGTGTGTCTATCATTTTACCTTTTATCCCATCCCAGAGGTTTCTCCCCTTCGCTTTCTCCGGACTCCCTAATCCAGTGATGGCGAACCTTTTGAGCTCAGCGTGTCAGCATTTTGAAAAACCCTAACTTAACTCTGGTGCCGTGTCACATATAGAATTTTTTTGGTATTTGCAACCATAGTAAAACAAAGACTTATATTTTTGATATTTATTTTATATATTTAAATGCCATTTAACGAAGAAAAATCAACCAAAAAAATGAGTTCGCATGTCGCCTCTGACACGCGTGTCATAGGTTCGCCATCACTGCCCTAATCTATCAGTGGATTTCATGTAACCCACTTATGTCTTCTCTTTTGATTGTAATGTATAAAACAAGGTGCAAAGCTGTCATTCTCTGGGGCGTTATCTCAATCCGTGGAGATCCTATTTCCTGGCAATTGTCTGCAGTTTGGCTCAAATAAACTCACAAACATTTCCCACAGCTTTGAATGTTTCTTACATTAACACGTTGGAGTATTCACTTTGGTTTTTTTCTGAGCCTCGGTTTCCTTATCTGTCAGTTTCATATGCTACTCCTTTTATGCCTACCTGGGGCATAGGTATAAATTAAGATCAGAGAGAGCGGCATATCACTTAGAAATGCAAGGGACTGACTTCATCCCTTTTCCCTCCCCCCAAATCCACTTCTGGGTGGGTTCCCTCTCAGTGTCGCAAGCCTGGGCATAAATTATCCTTGCTGCTATCGACTCCCTATTGGAAGTGCTGCGCGTGTGCATGTGCCAACGCGCGTCCAGCATGTCTGTTTCCTTGTCACGCTCTCTTTGTTCTTTCCCAAGGCTTCCGTGGCAGTAGCCAATGGGAGGGAATGTCCTTGACCAGCCCCTCCCAGTCACCAGCCCGAGGATGGACCACCTACCACCACCCCCTCTTCATCCACCTCGGCCCCCCTCCCCTCCAGCCCCCCACCATCCTCCTCAGTGCAGTGGGAGAAATGAGAGCCCGGGAAGAGTGATTCGATTATTTGCCGACCTTTGTAAGTGCCGGAAAGCGTGGAGCTAGAGCCACGTGCTTTCCTCCAATGCCCCTTTGGGGCTTTTCTGAATGTGTCCCCAAAGGAGCACTCCTGCGGCTCCTTCCATCAGCCTCTGAGGGGCTGGACTTGGTTCAAAACCGATGGACCCTTTCCCCCGCCTCCTCGCGCCCCCTCCAGCCACACAAGCCGGCCTTTATCCCGCCTGGTGTTCATTACAAACAATTACTGACAGTCATTAGCTGCTCAGAATAACAAGGGCGTTATCTTTGCTCAGCTTCACTGCAAAGGCGCATGAGCAAACGTTATCGTGCTTACACAATCAAGTGCATTTGAAAATCCCCTTTAGAATCCTAGACAACACCACCCTGCCCACTTCCTTGTATGTAGACCCAATTTCTCTCAATTTCTCTCTCTCTCTCTCTCTCTCTCTCTCTCTCTCTCTCTCTCTCTCTCTCTCTCTCGATTTTCCTTTGGGGTAAGAGTACAAAAGCTTGGAGAGAAAACTCGTGTTTAAAGCCCTGCCGCTTTGTCCGTGATTTTTGACGATCCTATTGCTTGATTAGAATGTGTTTGCCATACACCCCGACTTGAGCATGCATTTCCTGGGTTCGAAGGCTTCAGGTGGCCTTCAAGTGGTCAATATTGAGGCAAAAGCAACAATTAAGAGTGAAGCTAGAAGGAGGAAAGGTTGCAAAGTTAAGACTCTCAACCCCAGGAGAGATTGAAAAGCCAACTTACCAAAATAGCAGTATTAAAAAAAAAATCTTAAAAACAAATTCACCACGAAACCGTTCCGACTGCTCCATTTATTTCAACGAGTGTGGTATTAATAGAACGCCTAACAGCAGGGAGTTGGAAAATAAATGTATTCTCACTCACAGGGGAATGACTAAATGACTCACAAATGCAAAAATAAATAAATGGCTCCCTATGAAAACCTGAAACTATATTACCCGGGCTGAAACAACTAAGCTTTTTAACTGTAACCTAACATGTTAAACTCAATCAGTTTTATTTGAGGCCATAGCTACATGGAGCGATCAATCTCCATTATCCCGGGCTTTTTTTCATCTTCACGGTGCTATTTTTCTTCCCACAAGACATTTCAGTTTATTTCCTTGAGCCTTCTTCAGTTTAATGGCTGCTTTTGCGGGGGAGGGGAATTTTCCTCCTTCCTCTGCAGGAAACAGGAAAAATAGAGCAATGAAAAAACTGTAAGGAGGGCATGCCTTCCTTCTATGTAGTAAAGAGAAGGAAGGCAGACACAGTGAGAGGAAAAGGTAACTGGTCGATAAATAAAGTGTTATAGGTTGTTTCAAATACTATGTTAAATGTTAACAGGTGCTGCCTCCTGACACTATAAAAAGATCAACTTTTTGTCTCCTTTGTAATTTGTGAACAGGTTGGCCCCTAGGACTTAAAAGAGGTCATGCCAATTAACTCCCCAATTCCCGCAATCAGAGTGATAATGACATCCTTAGCAACCGTCCTATCGCTAAGGCACCTGCCTGCTGCTATAAAAACCCCTTTTCATCTACACGGGTTTTAGGTTAGGTGGCCGAAGCTGTGATCCTAAAATCTGAGGACTGAGAATTTATGTTATCCACCTTTCCTCCATCTCCCTGAGGGGCATGAAATCTTTTTTCTCTCAAAAGAGGAGCATTAAGAAGAAAATTTTCACTGGCTCCAAAAGCTGAGAATTGAGGCTTTTCCCATACACAATACAAATCATCAGATGGTTCTTTGGAATCACCTCCTATTAAGGGAAGCGAGTGAACTTTATCTTTCACCTTTATCCACCTAATTATACAGTACAGACTGAAAACGACTTGACCCTAAACTGCCTTTAACAATAAAAAAATGGTATCAGTTACTTCACAGGATGACAGTTGATACCCCAAACACAGCTAAACAAAAAACATTAGCAATATTTCAGGGTTTCTTCCCCAAAGTACTTTAAACATCTTTAGTTCTCTGAAGATAAACTGAATACATATAACAGGAGGAGACAGATCAAGAATAGTCACAAAATATATTGGGTGGGCAGATTTATCTCAACAACCTTCTCCAGCTATAAGCATTTTAGTTTGATCCCACATTTATCATTCTGTCTCTCCTGTATGCCCCTTGTTATACTGGGCACTTTGGGAAATCCATAAAAATCGAAGACCATTGAGTGTGTCCTTATTTCAAAGAACTTAAAATTTATCTGGGAAGAAAGAGAGAGGCATCTGAACAATAGCAACAACAGAAATCTATTTGAGAAGTGTTTTATAGTGTAAGATATTCATGGCCCTAAGATTTCCTTAAAAGTCCTCTGACGGTATAAATAATAAACTAAAAGGAGGGACGAGAGAGAGGGAGTGAAGGGATGAAGGAGGGAAGGAGGAAGGGAGGGAGGGAAGAAGAAGGTGGGGATAGAGGAAAGAAGGAGCAACCAGTCTGAGAAGCAATCAGAGACTGAAGAAAAACTGAACATTCCAGGAGAGTAAAGGGAAGGTGGTTGAATATACCTCAGGGCCTTTGCATTTGTTGATCCCCTAAGTAAAGTGCTCTTTACTCAGATTTCCACATGACTGATTCACTTTCATTTTTATATGAAAACTAGAGGCCCGTGCACGAAATTCGTGCGGGGGGGGGGGGGGTGTCCCTCAGCCCAGCCTGCATCCTCTTCAATCCAGGACTGGTTGGGGGATGTCTGACTGCCGGGGATTGGGCCTAAACTGGCAGTCGGACATCCCTCTTGCAATACGGGACCCCTGGCTCCTAACAGCTCACCTGCCTGCCTGCCTGATTGCCCCTAACTGCTCCCCTGCTGGCCTGGTTGCCCCTAACTGCCCTCCCCTGCTGGCCTGGTTGCCCCTAACTGCCTCTGCCTTGGCCCCCTCCACCATGCCTTAGTCTGGAAGGACGTCTGGATGGATGTCTGGAAGGACATCTGGATGGATGTCTGGAAGATGTCCAGTCTAATTAGCATATTACCCTTTTTTAGTATAGATGTTTTTCTTTATACCCACACACAGGAACCAGAGATTCCTTCCATTCTAAAATAGGGCTAGCGCAGGTAGGGTCTCAACAAATCTGAATGAATGAATGAATGAGTGAATGAGAATTAGTTGCAGGGAATGGAAGTTGTTCATTAGAGGAGACAGTGTCTGATAAGAGCAGCTGGCTCTTACTGAAGTAGATGTGTGTTCTACTTCAGTAAGTAGATTCCCTAAGCATCAATGTCAGTGTCAGGTAAGACCTGTGACTTCAGAGATGATTTGCAGAGCTGACGTTATCTGTAATGTCAGCTGTTACCATATATTTCTCATTGGAGGATATCAATTCCCCGTTTTCCTAATTGATTCCAGTAACAGAGATACCCTGAGTGCTGTATACAGCTCACTGATGCTGGGCAAACATTATTGAAGTGTCAATATTTGCTCTTTTTTCTAGAGCTTCATTTTCAAAAAGATTGCAATTCATTTGAGGACACTTCTATTTTATGCATGGGGAGGGCCAATACAAACTAAATCTTTATTTCATTATTCTTTACCCCTGCTCTGGTCACAGGGGTGGCTTGACTTACCAGCCACCATGGCTGTTCTTAGGCAGCTCCAGAAGTGTTCCCAGAGGATGCTCATCCTGGAGACTGCTACACAGTGCTATTTCCGCCCCTTCTGATGAGCCCTGCAGTTTAGAAGAGGGGATTGGACCACCGATGGTCAATGTTCTTGATTCTTCACATCTGGACCACATTAGGTATGGCAGCTGGCTTTCCTCTCTGACCTCCTGGTCCTCAGCCTCTTGGGTTAGCCTGAACCACACTTTAGCCGGAAGTTCAGACTGGAAACAACACGGGATCATTCTCCTATCATGTGACTGCTTTATTGCAAGACTAAACACATACGATATACTTTGGAACATTCCCTTCCATGATGACAAACAAATCTGTGGTCTCTTTTTGGGCTCGTTTGTTTTGCCTTCGAGAGGAGAGACTTGGCTTTGGTAGAGACGGTGACCTTGAGGCTTGGTCCCTTATAACTAACTCATATGCAAGGTGACTTTTCCTACACTTATTTCTAGATGCATATAGAGCCCTACTTCAGTGCTTTCTGTCTTCTGGAAAATTCCTGCAGCTTGCTTCTCCTGGACCATGGGCCCGGCCACCTCATTAAATTGGGGTGTCCTATTCTAGCCCCTAGAAGTCCCATTCCACATGTGGAATCACACCAGACCGAGTCATTGTTATGTGCGTGGGAGTTTGGAAGCTGTTTTGACCAGGGCCTTTGATCCTGATGTCCTGGACCTTTGGGTCCTTCAATTCCTTGATACCCAAATGGAAGATATTAAAATAACGGCTTTATTCCTCCCCGCCATGTTGGCGATAACCGACGTGCTTCTGGAAATGAAAACAACCTGTGATGATCCTGAGATGTGATCTGCTGTGACGTGCCAGGCAGTAATATTTCTGATTAGTCATCACCGGGCCTCAGTGTACGTCTAATTGTGTTTCAGATAATGCTATTCCCAGCTAGGCAGATGATCATTGTAATTTCTGGTAATGAAATGGCTAGGGAGCCCGTTCCGTGCTGGGAAGGGCGCCAGCGCCTGGCGCTTTATAAGAAACAAGTGTGATGGCCGAGGACAGAGAGATGAAGCCGTGGTGCTAGTTGAACATTTACGGCGTGTATCAGATTGAGTCTTTCTCTAGTGCCCTCTCTCATAGTTAAGATTGAGACATTTTCAAAGGGACATTCCTCAGCCTGAAAGCGACTTTGCAGAAAGCAAATACTAACAATTTTTCTTTCCCCTTTGCTCTCTTTCCTGCACCAAAGCATCACCATTGACCTTTCATGCTGGCAAAGTCATTTTCTCACCCTGGTAAATAGTGGTTTAGTCACCCAGCATCGATAAATAATAATGGAGCTTTTTTGGAGGAAGTTATTGAAATGATTTTGGATAAGAGCTCTCTAGATGAGAAAAAAAAAAAGGTGTGGGGTTGTCAGCTCTCCTCCTTTTCTATGTTCTTAACATCTTATGCCTCAGGTACGTTGATAACAGAATCATCACCTGGCTCCAAACTTCATAATCGTTAGGTATTCCAGCTAAAAGCTGAAACCCAGCATCTCAGTGGCTTCTTGTCAATATATTCAACCTCATAGGAATGAAAAGTTCTTCTTCCTCCAAGGTTGATTCTGCAGCCATTAATGATTCTGCAAACTACATTTCCAGACAGCCTCGTCAACAGGCTGCTGGCCAAGACCCGTCAATGAAGGAGGGCAAACCCTGAAGTTCTCTCTCTCTGCTTCAGGCTACAGTTTAGAGCTGTGGTTGAACTCCTCTGTGGTTTAAGCCCCTTCCTTCCAGGTCCCAGCTCTTACCAGGTAGTCCCTGGCTCTGGTGTCTATAACATCACCTTATCCCTGTACAGTGGGGCCTTGACTTACGAGTGTCCGACTAACGAGTTTTTTTGAGATACCAGCTGTCTCTCAGCCGATTTTTTGCACTGAGTTGATAAAGTAATTTGAGTTAACGAGCTCCTTAACGAGCTCCTTAATGAGCTCGGTCTCAGAACGAATTTAACTCGTAAGTCAAGGTCCCACTGTATTTCTTCCGTCTCAGGCAACACTTTCTTACTGTTGCTAATCTCTGGGTTGCTTCACTATCTCCTGTTTGGCTTCTTGTCCCTTCTACTTATATCATCAATTCTTATATTTAATTCCCTCTGTTTAAAATCCTTAGAATGGTTTCTCTTTTCCTGACTTGACCCTGATATCACAGCCCTTTCTGGTTTGGTTTTTTTTTTTTTCCTGAGATTTTTTCATTAGCTGCAGATACTGATTACACCGTTATTAAGATTTCAGGTCATCTCAGCAATAATTAAGATTAATATACACCCACAACAATCATAATGGCCTCTCTCACCGCTCACCAGTGTGTGGTGTCCTTAGGGCAGCCAGTACTAGATTAAGCCCATTCTTCACATTAGCTCATCTAATGCTCTCAAAGCATTCCAAGGTAAGGGTTCTTACTATCCCCATTTTCTGGATGAGGAGACCGAGGCTGAGAGAGTTTGAGCAACTTGATCAAGGTCATGCAGATAATAAGTATCAAGATATTGCTTTGAAAGTATGTTCATTTCAAGCCCCCTTTTTAAACCCCCTGAGAATGGTGACAACCAATACCCATTGAGGAGGCACAGTGATCCAAAGGGTACATATGAAGGGTTCCCAGCAGTGTCTTTGAATAATACTGTCCACATCCTGCCTTAACCCTTTTGGGGTTATTCCTTCTGCCTAGAGGCATTAAAATGGATATTTTCAATGTGTCAAGGACACAAGGGGAAACAACAAATGCCCAAAGCTGAGGGCAACTAGTAATCTCTCTCAGCGTGCATGAGGGATGAGAAAACCTTCCACTCAGGGAGGGCAGCCTGGGTGCCTGTTGGATGCCTACTGGTCTCTGGCTGCCGAGCCCCCTGCAGACCCGGCTGCCAGAAGCGCCAAGGCAGCCGCTCTGATCTTTTCTTACCTACGGGTAAGAGATAAGCTGTAGAAAAAAATTAATAAGAGTGAAGGAAGACAGTCCTGAGAGAGGAGGGGAAGCTTCTGAGAACAAGGGGGAATTGTCTAGACACATCCTTCCTGTTGGCTTCTCCCTTCCTTTCTCTTTCCATTTTTTCCTAAGCTCTGTTTTCAGACTAATTTGCCTAAGCATTCCTTTCTGACTTTCCTCTTCCATGTCTAACGATGGGGGAGGGGGGCCTGGAATAAGAACCAAATTAGCCAAACATTTTACCTTGGGGACTGAGTGATAAAAATAACAGGCCGGTCTCAGCTCTGAATCATTTCAATAGCATTGGAAGCATGTGGAGGAGCCACTGTGGGGGAGCTGGGGGAGAGGGGCTCAGATTCTCCCCTGAATTAGAACTTGATTTGTGGCAGGAATCAAGTTCACAATCTTCTCAGGGTCTGGTTTTGAGCAAACGTAATGAAGATCTGCAAAATACAAAGTCCAAAATGGTCACACCAAGAATGAATAGGCCTCCATCTCCTTCCTGGCATCAGCAAGGACCTGCAAGCCCACTGCTTATTTTGAAGTGTGCAAATCATCTTCCATGTGTTAGTCCAAGGGGGTGTGAAGAAATGAAAACGGTCAACTTACTATTATCTGGGGGAAGCTTACCCAGTTTGTGGTTGATGCAAATCTTTTGGTTTTCCTTTCTTTCACTTGCTATTTGCCATAAACTCCCCTTCCAAAGAGGCAGGCAATGGGAAAGAATTGAGAATAGCAGCAGATTGGTTGACTATTGTCATTTACTTCAAAGCAACAATGGTGTTGTTTGTTTAGATGTCTTTTACCCTTTCTTTCTGTTTTTTTTTTTTGGGGGGGGGGATGCGCGAAAGTTGGTCTTGAATATCAAAAAATCAGGAAACAGCCTAAATGCCCATCAGCAGATGAGTGGATTAGAAAACTGTGGTACATCTACACAATGGAATACTATGCTGCAGTAAAAAAGAAGGAATTCTTACCATTTGCAACAGCATGGATGGACCTGGAGAGCATTATGCTAAGCGAAATAAGCCAGTCAGAGAAAGATAAATATCACAGGATCTCATTCATTTGTGGAATATAATGAACAACATAAACTGATGAACAAAAACAGATCCAGAGACAGAGAAGCATCGATCAGACTGTCAAACCTCAGAGGGAAGGTAGGGGAGGGGAGGGGTAAGGAAGAGAGATCAACCAAAGGACTTGTATGCATGCATATAAGCATAACCAATGGACACAGACACCAGGGGGGTGGAGGGCATGAATGGGAGGGATGGGGCAATGGAGGGATACAAACACATATGAAATACTTTAATCAATAAAAAAAATCAGGAGATGTAGGTGATCTTTCTAATAAATTCTGGTTTCAGTTTCTGGAGGAGAATTTGGGAGGGGATGGTATAGAGGACATGGTTAGGGATGCAATTCTGGCAACAGAAAGACTCTTCTTTTTTTAATATATATTTTTTATTGATTTCAGAGAGGAAGGAAGAAGGAGAGAGATAGAAACATCAATGATGAGCGAGAATCATTGATCGGCTGCCTCCTGCATGCCCCCTACTGGGGATCAAGCCTGCTACCTGGGCATGTGCCCTTGACCAGAATCGAACCTGGGACCCTTCAGTCCTCAGGCTGATGCTCTATACACTGAGCCAAACCAGCTAAGCCCAGAAAGACTCTTTTCATAGAGACATCAGTTAAGGAGAATATGACCCACTGCTTATACTCCAAGGTGGGAAGGAACAACGGAGCACCCGAGGAGCAGGTGGCAGAGAAGTGACCCTTCAGGGTACATACTTGCCAGTTCTCCCATCATCCTCTTATTACTATTTCATTTAGAGCAAGTGTCCTCAAACTAGGGCCCGCTGGCCACATGCAAATACAAATATTGTATTTGTTCCCGTTTTGTTTTTTTTTTCACTTCAAAATAAGATATGTGCAGTGTGCATAAGAATTTGTTCATAGTTTTTTTTTAAACTATAGTCCGGCCCTCCAACGGTCTGAGGGACAGTGAACTGGCCCCCTGTTTAAAAAGTTTGAGGACCCCTGACTTAGAGGTTTCTGTTCACATATCTAGTCTGACCTCTTCAGGTCGATGTATTTCTTGGTCACCAAACCGTAAGATTGTGTCCAAAGTCAAGGAGTTGGGCCATGAATGGTGCTCACGTATTCTGAAAAATGATGCTCATTATGTGAAAGCCAATACACTGGCTGAGAGAGTAGAAGCGAACCACGTTTCACACTTGTACTGTGTTAATATGGGGCCTGTTCTGGAAAACAGACAGCTTCTCTTGAATTGTAGACTCTCTGGGACCTGGACTCCTGGGATAGAAAGGAAAATCTATTTTCTGCCTTTAACATAGAGCCTGAAACATAGCAAGAGCTCAGCAGATGTTAGCTTCTCTTATTAATGTTATCATTAACAATTCTCCCCTGGGGGGGAAGTAGTCAGCCTAGAACAGTATGACCATGGGGGCCATTGATCATGACAGCCCAACCCAGCGTTTTCATGGCAGGACTTTCATGGGAAGTGGAGGGGGAGGGGGGGAAGGGAGGAAAAGGAGGCAGGGAGACAAGGGCCTGGGCTTCCCACTAATGAAGAGGGTCAAATTTATACTTTAATCATTTCGCCAAATGAGGTGATAGCTTCAGTCGCAGAATCCCCATGACAGGACTGAAAGTAGCCATTCATCATACAACCTTAAATGCTGTACCATTTTTGGATCAGACTGCCCATGTGCTTCTCAAGAATTAATATTTTCATAAACTTTTAATTATCTTGTGAGATTCAATTTTATTGCAATTGTATGTTAAGTGTTATTAGGTTAACTGTAAACACAAATTATGGGATTCAAATGTATTATTTAAATGATTGAAAGCCTCATTTGTCTTTCTCTGTATTTATTTATTTTTTTATTACATGGAAGCCCCCAAAACATCAGAAATGAGGCTGAGAGTTCCTTGCTAGAGATTACCCATTTTAGTGATTGTTCACCTAAGGAACACATCTGAGTCACTGGTGGAATTTCTTGAAAAATGACGCCTCACCCACCTCAAGAGTCTGATTCAGGGGGTCCGAATGTGTCCAAACCTGCACTTCTTCTAAAACACTCCCCAGTCTTCTGACCACATTTCTGAGTCAAATGCACGCATGTGGTCCAGGTGTCTCTCCTGACGCAGCATCCAGGGCTCCTCCCATGGTTAACAGTCCGCATGTCATTCACCAACATAAGCCCTGACCTGGAGGGCCTGGGGCGGGTGCGTCTGCACTCCTTCAATATGAGCAAGTGAGTCCTTTGTTTCCTGTCATCCTTATTAAATCAGAGCCAGATGCAGGACACGATGTGGTGCCTCCTAAAAGCTATGAGTATCTATCTGGCTTCGGAAACAATAAATTAAAAGAGCCACTTCTCTCTCTCTCTCTCTCTCTCTCTCTCTTTCTCTCTCTCTCTCTCTCTCACACACACACAAGAAATTTGGTTTGGGAGGCATATGTCCCAAAACTTGAATGACTAGGAAGCTTGCTTTATGAACAGGACCTCGGTCCCTTTACCGCTGGGCATGGCAATGTGCTGAATTCCCCTTTCCCAGGTTCCCGGGACTGTGTATCCGGCTCTCGGGCACGCCTCCTGAAGAGGGGCTGGAGTCAAATGTCCCAACTCCTCCCCTCCAGGACCCACAGGACGCTGGGACAGCTGGCCTCTGGCGCTCCAGGAAAAGACTGAGCATTTGTCGCTGTGTCTTGGACTCCTGGGGGACGGTACAGGACACAGATGCTGCCTGGAGTAGAATCGACCATGTGTCATCTTTATGCTTCCACAGGGTCGAGGCACATTAGCATTGGTCTTGCTGCCTCTCTGAGGGACAGGGCAATCGGTCTCCAGATTTCATTCAAATTCTGGCCTTAATGTCTGTACGTTGACACTAAATCATATCCTGTCTCACGAAATCGATGGGCTTGTCTCCTGTCGCTGTATAACTGCATGTGAGTGTGTCTCATCTCCCCGATTAGGTTGTAGGTTCCTCAGGCAGGCACTGTAAGTTGTTCATCTCTGTGTCCCCACAGTATGGGTTCACTGATTTCAGATCAAATGAGCAAAGGAGTTCAGGAAAGTAGCCCCAGTCTAATTTAATGGTGCTATTTGTATTAAGTCACAACCAAAGGGGTGATCCTTAGGCCTTGTCCCTAATTGGCAGAAAGATGAAGAGCAGTAAAGCAGATCATTGAATACAGCCCTGGGTGAAGGGTGATTCTCTGCAAATAAATGGATCTGGGCTTCACCCATTATTGGGGAATCATCTGTGGATATCACCATTTCAAGCTCCTGAAGTTCCTTGAATTTTGGAAACACCAAGAAGAAAGATAAAAATGATAGTGGATGGCAAATGAGGTGTATGGCTTTGGATTTTTCTTAGTGGAGGTACGGTTTTTCTCGGCAAGGTTTAAGTAGATGATATATCCATTGCTGAGGATCTGAGGAAGTAAGCACTCTGAAACCTAACTGGTAAGAGTATAAGTCACTATCACCTGGTATAAGGAGGACGAACATCCTTAGTAACCCATCAATTCTACTTCTAGGAATTCAACCTGAGGGAGTGATACAATGTGTGCAAAGATGTACATTAAGAAAATTCATGAGCCGAAACCGGTTTGGCTCGGTGGATAGAGCGTCGGCCTGCGGACTGAAAGGTCCCAGGTTCGATTCCGGTCAAGGGCATGCACCTGGGTTGCGGGCACATCCCCAGTGGGAGATGTGCAGGAGGCAGCTGATCGATGTTTCTCTCTCATCGATGTTTCTAACTCTCTATCTCTCTCCCTTCCTCTCTGTAAAAAATCAATAAAATATATTTTTTTTAAAAAAGAAAGTTCATGAAAATTTGAAAATATTGGAAGCAACACAAATGTCAACTAATGGGAGATTTGTTGAGTAATTTATGACATGGCTATATGATAGAATATTATGCAGCTGTTAAAAGGTTAAGGAAATTTTTAACACTGTATTTCATCATTTATAAAATACCCTTTTAATTTTTTAACATCTCTGCAATGAATGTATTTTATAGTCTACAGAGCATACAATTTATAATCTGAGCATTTTTATTCTTACCGGTACATAATCTTACAATCACAAGTGTCTTTCATTCAGTGAAGTATGGCATATTGACATGGAAATATGCCCATTATGCATTCAGTTAAAAAAGAATCCTACAGAACATTACATAGGTAAGATCACATTTATGGTAATATGTATGTTGATTTCTGGAAACGTATTAATTCTTAATAGTTATTGTGTAGGTAGTGTTATAAGAGCTTTATAAATTTATCTGTATTTTTTGTAGTAATTTGCAACATTCATGCATTATTAAGAAAAATGAAGATATTTTCAAATTAATCAGTTTCTTTGTCTTTTTCCCCCCACCCACTATGAGGCCATTACTGTGAGTGAGAATTTCAGGACGGTCTGCCCACAGAGGTGTCAGGTGAGCAAAATGTTGCCTTTCTCCCCTTCAACCACAGTCCGGTCAACAACATGGTCACAGCCACAAGTTTATGGCTCTCAGCTCTTAATCCTTAAAAGACAGCTTTCTGTGACGCGAACGGGCATGGCTGCGCTCCTGTGTGGCCGGTATGATGCTTAGTCTAACAAGGTTTATGCCATGTTTGCTTGCCGGTATGATGGAGGCAGGGGGATGTCAGGGAGCCCTATGTGGTGAGGGAAGAAAGAACAGAGACAAGGTAGAGAGAAGCTGGATATCCTCCTCCTGGAAAAATAAGAAGCAGAAGAGGAGAAAGCAAAGCATTCAGAAACCAAGTTTGCCATTTATCTTCTGCTGACCCAATAGCTGTATAGGTTTGGTAAAGGTGTAGGTGTAGCCATCAAAGTATTACCTCCTTAGGTCTATACGACTGAACCGCTAACGGCTTAAAAGGAGAATTCAGAACACAAGAATAATCACTTACAATAATTAGGGCTTTTTTAAAAAAACACTTAATTGTATTACATTATTTAAACAACCATAATTAGATAATTACCAGAGTCATTTGAATTTATGTAACGTGTGATTTTTAAATTTATAAGCCTTGTGCTAAGTAAAATGTTATCAATTAAATTAGCATTCTTACCACTTTTGCTCTCAATAACTTTTCAGCTGCTGTTATCTGCAATTTTAGTAGCATCTCGTCGGCAAAGGCTCATTGTGGCTGGCCCGTCTGTTCCATTAATAATTTCTTAATTAAATGAGATGACAGCTGTCCCTCCTTGTCCTCACTACCTGTCACTGTTTCTTTCCAAAGTAATTTTTTTCTGCTCTTCCTTATGGCCCCCTGACACACACACACACACACACACACACACACACACACACACACACGCACCCTTAGTCGCTTAGTGCCTGGTGTCTTTCACAAATGGATGTGGAATTTCTTCTCTGATCCTCACCGCCTACCCCAATCTGTTCCCTCTCTGTCTTCTTGATTTCACTTCTCTATATTTTTCTCCTCTAAAAAGCGTTTCTCACGTCTCACCATCTCTCATCTCTAGTTCTTCTGGTCGCCTTGGGTTTCTTTTCTGTTGAGCTCTCCCTTTTTACCCTCAAACAATTTAATCACGTTCCTATCCTTTTCTGTCTATTTCTCTACATACTTCAGCTATTGCTCTAAATGTCCAATAATAATAACACAGTCCTTATGCAAAGAGACAAAATTAGTACCAGCTTCATCACGGAAGCCCCTTATGGCCTCACAACTGTCAGCATCATATTAAAAAAATCCCCATTGTAGCCATTCGTTTATTTATTCAATTCCAAGTATTTTTTCCCTAGTGAATTTTCTTAATAAGAAATGGAGAATGTTAATGATGGAACAAGTCTCCCTGATACCAAAATATAACTCCCAGGAAAACGTGTTTCTGAAGTAGCTCATCTTCCAGGACTGCCTTTTATTTTGAGACTGTGCTGTCATTGTTTGGATAAATAAAACAGCCATTAACTTTTTAAAAATATAAAAAGATAGGATTATCTTCAACTCAAGAATAAGAAAAGTGATTCAGCGTTCAGCCCTTATTTTATACAAATGGACTTACCTATCCCTGAACTGTGTATGTAAAAGTACAGATAGGACTAGGAAAGACCTCATTGTTAGAGATGAGGGCCCTGAAAAGGTAACGCTTTGGGGCCCGAGCTGTCCAAGACAGTAGCCGCTAGCCACGTGTGGTTATTTACATTTAAATTAATTAAAATTTAAAAAATAAAATGCGACATTCTTTTGTCATTCTAGTCATGTTTCAAGTGCTCCATAACCACACTGGCTAGTGGCTCCCACACGGGACAGCATGGATGCACATTCCTACGTCAGCAGAAAGGCCTCTGGGACAGCCCTGGTTTGGATGACACAAGGCAGAGGTTCGGGAATCTGGGACTCCGTCTGCCTGTAAATTGAACACCCCAGTGCCCTACAATAAAACGTATTATGTAATGTTGTCTTCCATTATAGGAACCTAAGAGGCCAGGTACACAGGGAAAATGAATGAAATATAATTTCACCATGGTTGGTCGCTCATGAAAAGATGCTTTTCAGCTTACAAGGCATTTTCACATCCATCATTATATTTGAAGCTCACAATAACCCCGTGGGAAGGAAGAACAGGTGTTACATCTTTATTTCCTAGAGGAGGGAACAGCAGCTCGGAGACATTCCGACTTGCCCGAAGTCACACTTCTTTTGAACTAGGACATAAGCCCAAGTCTCCTGCTCCAGGTCCCTTGATCTTTCCATCATGTTGAAAAGTAGCAGGGGAATGAGTATTATTTTTTAAAACGAAAATTAAAAAATCATGTGCATTAAGAACATTCGAGAAGCCAGGTGCTGTGCCAAGTGTTTAGGGGCATGATCTCCTGTAATCCTCAGACTGAGTTTTAGCCTTAAATGTCCAACTGCCTACTTGACCTCTCTCCTTGAAGGTCTGGTAAGTTTTCCAACATACAAGTGTCTCAGGCAGCATTGCAATAGCCTAGACGAGAGAGAATAGCATAAATGAAGGTGGTGTTTGTGGACATGGGTAGAAAGTCAGATGCCTGGGGTGTACTTTAGAGGGTGAGTTCACACTGGATTTGCAGGTGGGAATGAGTACAAGAGGAGTGTGTTCACCTCTGTCGCTTAGCACTTTTGTGACTTTGGGCAAGTCACTCAACCTCCCTGTACTTCAGTTTCTTCACTCAAAAGACAAAAAGGGGGTAGGGAGTTGGGCTTAGACAACACCTATCCTACTCACAAATTTAGGACTATTAAATGACATAACTTATTAAAGCTATTAAAACAATAACCAAAAGAGGTATAACTTTCACTATTATCCTATTGTCTCGCTAGCAAGTACTTGGAGAAGTAGTTTACTCTTCATGTTGTACCTATGGAGCGTTGTTATTAAAAAACGAAATAATTAAATCAACTCTTGCAACCCTACAGCAGCTTTACTATTATAAATACTCAACCGATGATCGGTTGATGAAAACCACTTCCCAAGACTGAGCCTTTTACATTAATAAAGGTAAGTTAGACTTGCCTGGCATTTTATTTTGAAGGAAATCCAAATCATTCAACAAGCAAGTATTGTCCTTTTTTAAGGGCTGAGGAAACAGCCCCGGGAGATGATGCACGGGGAAGCTGCTGGTGAGTGACAGCCAGAGGGAAAATGCTGAATCTTCTGCTCCTATCCTCCAGGATCATTAACAAAGACACTGTTCTTTCTGCACAAAAATAACCGATGCAGGAACCCCTCACAAGGCTTTCCCGCAGCTGAAGGAACAGGCCGGACATGAGTGAGCGCTTAATCACCGCTCCCCTCTGTGCCGAGCTTCCTGCCCCTTCTTCCTCCCGGTACTCTCCAAGAATTGCAGGAAATCAGACCTCTAATATGGAAAAAATAACACTTAACAAAGAAAATGGCAAACATTTCCACCGGGGTTATGTTTTCTGAAAACATATCCATTAACTTTTTTCGGGGATGAGGTCTCTGGAGAAAGAACAGAATTGAACCCGGGAAACACTCCCCACACCCCACACACCCCACCCGCAGCCTCTCTGGCGATTGCACAATTAAGGAGAATCTGAGCTGGGCAAGGAGTGGGGGGCACACAATTGGGGTGACTGCAGGAGAGGAGGAAAAACAGAGGGGCTGGGGGGCATGCATGGAGCTGCTCTCTCCAGGGTCTTCCCTTCCCTAAGCCCAAAGCAAAGGCCAGGAGTCCCAGGCTTGGAAAGCGTGTGAACAGCATGCCTATTTTCTCAAGGCCTGAGATTAGACTCAGACTCAGGGAGTTCTCCCCTGAGGAACCAAGAGAGCCAAGGTTGTGTTTTGCTTTCAGAGGGGCAGGTGGATTGGTGCTGGAAGGGAAACACGACTTGGAGAAGAGAGCCTGCAGAAACCAGGAAGAGGACCAAACCGTCAGGACTGCCCAGGGAGGGGACCTGGGGAGCAGGGGGGGGGGTGTGGGGGGTGGGAGACCATGGCTGCCTTCCAGACACCCCATGGACTCCAGGCCCAGCCAGCCTCGCTTCCATCCCCAACAGCCAATCAGCTGCTCCTCGCCCGCTGCACGGGAGATCATCAAAGAGATTTAATAACGGTTGGCAAATGTCAAATTACATTGAATCTACACCAAATTCCAGACATTTAGGGCTGTGTAGTCATTAATAATCAATTAGTGAACTTGCTATTCAGTCAAAGCATTTGTTATACCCTCTCCTTCCCATGACAAGATAACACATGCTTTGCTTTTCCCCCCATGAGCTTGGCCAGGGAGGGAACAATCTAGTCCCTGTTCTCACTGAGCTTTCCTTTCCTCATGCACTCCCCCAGCAGCCCTTTCAGGCACAGAAGGAAATGCTAAGTGGCATTTGTACGTCCCGTCCTGCAAGCAGGAGCTCAGGAAAGGGCCACCGGTCATTTTCCCTCTCTTTCTTGGGAAGCATGAAGCAATGAAAGCTAAAGGGGACGGAGAGAATCACCACCCACCATTCCTCTAGTTGCTGCAGGGATTTGGCCTCCTGTGCGTGGAGGGGCGATGCAGCCAGGACACCAGGAGGCATTAGGTGACCCCAGTTCACCTCGAACCGCTCAGGTTCTGATGCAGCAGGATTACATTCCAGCCACAGAGCGTCAACAGTGACCACAAAGCAGGACGTCCCCCTATTGATTGCTGAGTATCTGCTTCATCCTCCCCTTTCCAAATTAGCTCAGATTTATGGCCATTCCCTTCCTGTTCCCTGAGCCACCCCCTCATCTCGCGGTGCTGCGGGTCAGAGGAAAGGAGATAAGCAGGAATCTGTACCCGGACAGGTTCAAGATGAGCTTGCACAATCGGTGTGAAGATTCCTCCTTTGTGCCTGTTTCCCTGCGGGGTCTTCCACGGGCCATATTTTAGAGTCGCTTTTTCAGACTATAGAAAAGGCCATATTATCCACTGCCATGTGGATTTTATGGTAAGATCTAGGCATAAAACGGGGCTTTGCTCAAAGGGCTTTGTTGACAGACAGCACACTCATTTGTGGTCCTCCAGGTTCTTAGTCCCAGGTAACTTTTGCTTCAAAGATGAACTGCAGTGGCATGAAGGGGGCAGTGAGGAAGGGGGCAAGGGTTGGCAAAAACAAATAGGAATTGACACTGAGAGGGGGTCCTTGGCATTTCTGAAGCCAAGGGCTGGACCCAGAGTGGGGATGTCCTTCAGGCTCCGTAACAGACTGGCATGTCTATGCCCAGGGTAGGGCCTCAGCCAGAGGTCATCTCAGCACAGGGTATGAGCCACCAAGGCCAAATAAATGGACTGAATAAAAAAACAAAAAACAAAAAAACAAGCAAAACTCACTGCCCCAAAGAGTTCCCACCAGCAGTCTTTTCTTAAAAAACACCCAGCCTGGCTGGTGTGGCTCAGTGGTTGAGCATTGATCTATGAACGAGGAAGTCATGGTTCAATTCCTGGCCAGGACACATGCCCAGTTGCAGGCTCGATCCCCAGTAGGGGGCGTGCAGGAAGCAGCTGATCAATTATTCTTTCTCATCATTGATGCCTCTCCCCCTATTCCTTCCTCTCTGAAATCAATATAAATATATTAAATATTATATATGTATATATATATATATCTTATATATATATGTATATATATCCTATATAATAAAAGGCTAATATGCAAATTGACCAAACAGTGGAACGACTGGCTGCTATGATGCACACTGACCACCAGGGGGCAGATTCTCAATGCAGGAGCTGCCCCCTGGTGGTCAGTGCACTCCCACAGGGGAGCGTTGCTCAACCAGAAGCCGGGTTCACGGCTGGCGAGCACAGCGGCATTGGCGGAGCCTCTCCCACCTCCACGGCAGTGCTAAGGTGCAACGAGCCGAGCGGTAAGGAGCAAGGGGTCCCAGACTGCAAGAGGGCGCAATCTGGGCTGAGGGACCTCTCCGGAGTGCACAATTTTCATGCATCAGGCCTCTAGTGTGTGTGTGTGTGTGTGTGTGTGTGTGTGTGTGTGTGTGTATCTAATCTAATAAAAGAGAAACATGCAAGCCCTGACCGGTTTGGTTCAGTGGCTAGAGCAGCCGTGGGCAAACTACAGCCTGCGGGCCGGATCCGGCCCATTTGAAATGAATAAAACTAAAAAAAAAAAAAAAGACCATACCCTTATATGTAATGATGTTTACTTTGAATTTATATTAGTTTACACAAACACTCCATCCATGCTTTTGTTCCGGCCCTCCGGTCCAGTTTAAGAACCCATTGTGGCCCTCGAGTCAAAAAGTTTGCCCACCCCTGGGCTAGAGTGTCGGCCTGTGGACTGAAGAGTCCTGGGTTCAATTCTGGTCAATGGCATGTACCTTGGTTGCAGGCACATCCCCAGTAGGGGGTGTGCAGGAGGCAGCTGATCGATGTTTCTCTCTTATCAATGCTTCTAACTCTCTAGCCCTCTCCCTTCCTCTCTGTAAAAAATCAATAAAATATATTTTTTAAAAAAAGAAACATGCAAATTGACTGCACCTCCACTACACCCCAAGCCACGCCCACCAGCCTATCAGAGAGACTATATGCAAATTAACCCAACCAAGATGGCGGCCGGCAGCCATGGAGCTGGAGCAAGCAGGAGGCTTGGTTGCCCCGGTGATGGAGGAAGCCAAACTTCCCACCTGCCCTGGCCAGCTGTGGCCTCCGCTCAAGGCAACAAAGTTTCAATTATAGAAGATAAATAAATCCCAGATACCTGCTTCCAGCCAGCCTCCACTGGGAGCTTGGGTGGCTGGAGGCTGTGGCCAGCCTGCAAACAGCCATCAGCCCCTCACCCAGACTGGCCAGGCACCCCAGTGGGGACCCCCAGCCTGAAAACAGCCATCAGCCACTCACCCAGGCTGGCCAGGCACTCCAGCAGGACCTCCACCCTGATCCGGGACACCTTTCAGGGCAAACCAGCCGACCCCCACCCATGTACCAGGCCTCTATCCTTTATAATAAAAGGGTAATATGCAAATTGACCCTAACAGCAGAACGACTAGGAATGACTGGTCACTATGACACACACTGACCACCAGGGGGCAGATGCTCAATGCAGGAGCTGCCCCCTGGTGGTCAGTGAGCTCCCATAGGGGGAGCTCTGCTCAGCCACAAGCCAGGCTGATGGCTGCCAATACAGTGATGGTGGTGGGAGCCTCTCCTGCCTCCTCAGCAGCGCTAAGGATGTCTAACTGCAGCTTAGGCCTGCTCCTCGCTGGCAAGTGGACATCCCCCGAGGGCTGCTAGGCTGCCAGAGGGATGTCTGACTGCCAGCTTAGGCCAAATCCCCTGGGGAGTGGGCCTAGCCAGCAGGTGGTCATCCCCCAAGGGGTCCCAGACTGCGAGAAGGCACAGGCTGGGCTGAGGGACCCCCCTGAGTGCACAAATTTTTGTGCCCCGGGCCTCTAGTATACACACACACACACACACACACACACACACACACACATACTCAGGGAAGGTTAATGTCAGCACACTTTGCAAAGAGAATTCCTGGGACTTCACTGGCCAGCTACCTCCTGTAGGAACTGGTGATAGAGCAGTTCACATTGTGACAGATCCCACACAAAAGCAGTCTGACATTCCACACTCTGAGCAGATCATAAGCACATCTGAGAATCCACACTTTTACAGAGTAAAAATCAGAGAACACTTATTTGCATTTTAAAATGTTACTTTGTTTTATGTATGAGTGTTTCTCATACTATAGGGTGCTCTGAAAATGCCCCCAAGAGAACCTGCTAAGTGCAGACGTCTAGTTCTTACTCCCAAAGAATGAGACTCAGAAAACTGCAGTTTTAAAAAGAACTCAGTGATTCTGATGCATGTGGTCGCTGGTCCGCACCCTGAGAAACACTCCACACTGCATGCATGTAAACGGAAGTCACTGTCAATTTGGGTGATGATTATGATGCATAAACCAAAACCCACCTGTATTGTGATGGACAGGACTGTGAGCTGAGAGAGAACATTTATATTTGAGATCTCACATGTTACCTGGGAATATGATTCACCAAGTAGTTATTTTATTATTGCTTATGGGTCTTGGCAAGAAACATTCATATGGGTATGTATGTGGCTGACACATCATACATGACATGCACATCCCAGTGACTGACCACTCATGCCTGGCATATGACAGTGTTTAACACACAAGGCTGTGCTGGGAACCTGCCCGTCACCTGCTGTTTTCTGTTTCTAACTGTACCTAAGAAAACCAGGGAAACAACCAAAACCATTCTCTTAGCAGCACCATTTTAAATAATGTTGAAAAATGGACACCCTCCAACTGGGAGACAGTGACATTTAAAGGTATAGAGGAGGCGGAGAGGAGGAAGGAGCACCTGGGGCAGGTCACTGAGGCAACACCTGGGAGGAAAGTCCAACATGGGCTTTGGAGCCAGTTCCTTGCAGTGTTTTTTGCAGATATCAGGAGGCAGGAAGGGAGAAAGGAAAGAAAAAAGAGTGTAAATGGGAAGAAAAATGAAAACAACAAAAAAAAACGACTGAGAACAGAAAGGTGTAAAAAGTTCCCAGAACCACCCTAGCTGGTTTGGCTCAGTGGATAGACCGTCGGCCTGCGGACTGAAGAGTCCCTGGTTTGATTCCTGTTAAGGGCACATGCCTGGGGTTGTGGGCTCACTCCCCAGTAGGGGGCGAGCAGAAGGCAGCCAATCAATGAGTCTCTCACATCATTGATGTTTCTACCTCTCTTCTTCTCTGAAATCAATAAAAATATATTTTTTAAAAAAAGTTCCCAGGACCAAACTTAAGATTCAGATTTTGACCATTTATTAATATTCTCATCATATTCTATGTACATTAGAAGATAAATAGGTATTTCTAAGTGGGGGTGAAAAATGACTTCGTAACAAAGTCGACACTGAGTTCATTTATGATTTCAAGTAAGGCAAATCTTCTGGTCTGGTCTCTCCATGAGTCCACCTGGACATGGAAATAAGATCAGGGTGTTTATTTCTGGTAGCCTGGGGTCCTTGACTAGCAATCCCATAATCCCAGCCCATGTATATCTCAGAACAGTCTGCAGACAATCCCAAGAACACAGCCTATTGTGTAGCTGCAGAAAATATATCATCATTGCTTTGTGTCTGATATGAGAGTCCACAAATAATGTTCCTTTAAATACTCCCCCAGGGACACATGTCCACTCCCATCTTTATGAAGGAACCTTGATGTGCCTCTCGCAGGACCAGGACCCCGGAAGCTGTTGCTTCAGGAACAGAATCAGGCCTGTAACTAGAGATCCACCATGATTCTCTAACTAGAGGCTGCCCGTATACTAGCAGCTGTTTCCTGTGATAACCTCTGCAGACCCAGGTTTCTGGAGACCACCCTTTTGATCACATAGAAGACTTTGTTGGCAACAAAATATTGCTTCAGTGCCTTTATGAAGTCATTTGATAGCTTGTGTCTCTACAGTAATGAGCAAAGAGCTGCCTGCCTGGCTGCTTAGCCCTCCCCACCTCCTGTCCCAAAGTTGGCCACCTGCTTCTATATTTTTTCCCTATCCATAATCCCACATCTCCCATCCTCCTTGTACTAAAGCCCTTTCTTGTGAAATGATAGAATAAAATGATTCACATGATAGTACACATGATGAATAAAACATAAACGGTTACCTCTTCTTGGCCAGTTGTAGTGTTAAAATAGGGAAGCCTTTAAGCTACAAAGAAATATTTAATGGTAGCGTATCAGGTGCCTGAAAGCTGGCTGGAAAAACACCTTGGGGTTGAGATGTACGTATGTATGTGTGCATGTCTAGGGGGTGGCCTGCGGATCTCAGGAAACATGTCATAAAAGTGAGCACATTTTGAAGCCATTTTATAGTATATGAAATGCATTTTTATAGCATTTGTGTCTAGGCATTGACCATTGATTGGGGGACATGAGGAAAAAAAATGTTGCAGCCTAATGGTCAGGGCTCAATTCCCAGAATAATGCCACGACTTGGCCAGAAGCCCACCCACTGGGAGTGCCTTTCCCTGAGGGAAGATGGTTGTCCCAAGGATGGGAAGGCCAGGCAGAGGATGCATGCTCGCTTCACTTATGGCCACATTACCTTCTTCCTCCTGAGAGACCTCTGGGTCCTTTAAGTAACTTCCCAGTCATCAAATCAGTCTTTATTAAATTTTCACATGCACTTAGTTTAAAATTCAATTTGAAATGTGCTCCAAGGAGCATCATATGGACTAAATAATTAGCTAAAGAGAAATGGCACAGAATAGATTTTTAGCGAATGGCACAGAGCAGTGCCTCTCCCGTAACACCAGTAGTAATTGAGTCTTTTAATGTAATACAAAGACAAGCATCTTTATTGTGAGTCATATATTAATTTTCCATTATATGTAAAGGAAAAACAGTCAAAAGAGCGGTTTTAGGAATATTTTTGCTTTGGACAAAGCTAACACAGGGTACATTTTAAGTGGGTCAATTTAAAGAAAAATGTTTTTAAAATAATGATACAAGGACATTGCAAGAATTTTGAAGGTTCTGCTTAAGTGACTAAAGTTTAAGAAACTCACCCAGACTAGTAGATCATATCTGCATATCAACAACCCTTGGTTGACTCCTATTACAAAGAGGATGTGCTGTATGATCTTGGGCAAGTTGCAACCTCTCTGAGCTTCAGTTTCCTTCGGTACAATGTTGGCAGTGAAGGGAATCTCCAAGGTCCCCTCTAATTCTAGCATGTGATGACTTATCTATATTATAGGTTACCTTCTGTGAGTAATGAAGAGGAGACGGAGAAATTAAGTTGGTGTGGCCAATGGTGATGTCATGGCTAGACACACATAAGCATTGAGTTAGCTCCTGGTTAACCTCCCAGAAGCAGTGAGGAACAGAGGAAGGTGCACTAGATTGGGAGTCAGGGGACCTATGGGTGAGCTCTACCACTTACTATTTCCTCTGGGCCTCCCCAAAGTCACATGCTTTCTTTAAACCCCTGTTTCTCTATCAGTGACAGCAAATGGGTCATTACTGTGCAGTCTTGTTGGGCAGCTCAAATGCAGGGTGAAGTGACAAATTCTCCACAAACACAAATCTTGTTCTCCCACCCTTTTGTAACCATCTTTGTGTCATTTCATTCTTTTTCAATAGTGTGTTGGTATGTGTAACTATATTGTGATCAGACAGAATTTTTTTTTAAAAAAATAGGTTATTTTCAAGCCAGTCAGGATTGATAGTTTCTAAGAGTTCAGATAAGATGGTTAATGTTGAAGAAGGAATGGTAAATTTTTGGCTCATCATGGACAACCCCGGAAACCATCACCTACCAGTCACCTCAAATTATTGTCTCAGGGAAAAGTTGTACCCATCTCCTCTTCTAACCCTAGCATCATAAGTGGAAGATGAGCTAGATGTACTAAATTATTTATCAATCCCACTGAGCCCTGCTTTTTGTGAGATTCCTTTCCATTAGCCCGGAATTCCCAATTGGATAGGCGACCTCAGATTACAGCTGTCTCAAGGTTTGTACACTTCACTCCCCTAGAATCGCCAGGTTACACTTTCAGATTACTGCTTGTTAAGTTCAAATTATAGTTATTTTTATACAACTTACTGAGCTTGATTCTCTGATATCTGCTAGTCGATGAGGAGAAAAGTATTGTTAGAAGGTGACACACAGAACTTGCAACTTCTAAATAGGGGAAAGCGCTTTCCCTATTCCCTATTCCCTATTCCCTACTGCAAAGACAGTACAGCCCCTCAGTATGAAGCGTGACGTCGTGTAGCGTGGGGTCAAGCAACCTCACAGCTTGGACTCATATTATATTGCAAAAATGGATGCTCAAAAAGGCTGGGAAGTGGGTAACTTATTTTAGGTATATTTTAAGTAAAAGATGTTTCTCAATATGAAAGCTTCAGTCATCTAAAATAGAGTACTCACCTATATAAACCATCTTGTTTCCGTATTCCAAATAGGAACATTTCAGCACAATACAGGCTGTCCTCCTCCTCCTACCATGTCCAATTTGACATCCTTTTACCAGTCAGGCTTACTTTTACAGAATAATAAGCTTTGTGCTAAGCAATGCCACGAAGTTGTCTTATACTTTCTCATGCAAAGAAATTTCTAGGCAAACAACTTTGGTTTTGAGATGGTTCCATCACTCATCTAGTCATGGATCTACGAAATGACCAGGGACCAGTATGCAAGACTACAAACTCCAGGCCCACAGTCTTTCCCACCGGATCCCGTAGTTTCTTATCAGTTAATCTTGGGTTGCCCTTACCTGCTCACTTACCTGCTTGAAAGATGTGACAGCTGAGGTTTACAATTTTCAAAACCATTTTCCTGGCCCCTGTGGCATCCACTGTTCTCTTCACCTTACATTTCATTAGGGTGAGAACACAAACCCGCAGCTCCCGTGACAAACCCACTGCAACACGCCTTACACCTGCTGCCCTGTTCCCAGACATGACTGTACCAATGCAGACGCTCAGCCGCTGCAGCCAGTCTTGCACGTAAAAATCTATTGCAAAGCTGGTCAGATTCATTTGACGGAGGAGAGAAGTGATTCACCATGGTACCCTTTCCCATAAGTCTAAAGTGTGATAAGAAAGCTTGAGTAGTGCTGTGTCCCATGAAAATGACAGATGTGGTTATTGTTTCCAGTGAATGATGCACCTTTTCTTGGGGAATCACCCTGCAAGGGATGCTGGGATAACACCAGGTAGACTCCCCACTGTCCTCCTTACTTTGATGTTCTTTCCTGGAAATTACTTGTGGAAGAGATTTCAGTCCGTGGTCTTTCAGTTCTGAGCATTTTCCCTACACCTTTCCTCCTCCTCTTCTCAGTGTTTTGAGACAGCTTATATTTGGACATAACTTTCTGTACTGTGGATAGGCACCCAAATTCCTCTGCCTCTGATTAGTCAGCTCTTCCCCACTTGGCTACCAACTACCTCCTGTAAATGGACTCCTCCCACCTCTCACCTAAAGTATTGCCTCACCTGTGCCCTTCTTCGCTCCTCCACGAATGGCTTTGTCATCCTTTCCAAATATACTTCCACTCAACACTATCCCAGAACAAACTTTACCCTCGCTCACGAAATAAACTGCTTTCAATAAGCCTCCTCTAACCCCCTAAACAAATAACATCCCATAACCCACCTCGCTCTAAAATATTGCTTTTCATAACCTCCAACAATATGCTCCTTTCCTCCCCTCGAAGAAATAAACCGTCTTCAGTGTTCCATCCTATCTGGCACTGAGCCACCTCATTGAAACCATAAAATACATACCCCACCCCACACACACACACACAAAACCTCCCAAACAAAGAAAAACGACCTCATATGGTCTTTTGCCTTCCCTTTCTCTCTCTGAGAAAGAAAATTCTCATGAGATATATAAGGACCCATTTGTGTCTCTGAGGATTTTTCTTTCCCAATTAAATAAGCTAGGGAGAAATAGAGTAAGGCATTCCAAGGCCAAACACATTCTACTGTTTATTACACATATTACATTCTTAAATAAAAATGCGTCACATAACATTTTTTGCATAGATATCTTACAATATACCAATTTAAAAAAGAATTATGAAACAGACCAGTAACAAAAATAAATTTTTTCTTCATTAATAATTTTGTAACATTAACATACCACCATCATATAATACAAATAATAGTTTTAAATCTTAAGACTTTTGTACAGCAAAAAAACTCGACAAAGTAATATATTTATATTTATATATATATAAAAAGCTTAAAAAAAATAAAATGTCAAAAAAAGGCATAACCGAGGGCTATAAGACTGGGTACTTCTGTGATATATTATAAATACCAGAGAAGGCCTGAGAGAATGTGACCGGGGAGGTGGGGGAGGGGAGGAGCTGGGAGTAGGTCTCTCCAAACACACTTGTTAGACACATCTGGCAAAAAGAAAATGTATAGTGCAAAAATAAATATTTTCAAGCCAACTGTTGAGAGGATAATAGAGATTTGAAAGAAAAATGGTGGTGGCTGGGAAGTCGAATGGTGGGAGTAGGGAGGGGATGACGAGAGAGAAGGAGTTTGGGGAGATTTGTGGAAAGGAAGGGGAGGCTCCAAAAACATGAAACATTTATTTTTGCCTCTGTGTTAGCAAGGAGATCTTGGCCATAACAGGTGTACTTTTCCTCCCTGGAATGAAGCAGAAGTGGAAGATAAGAAACTTAAGTCTGAGTACAGGAAATGCATGCTGGGGGAGAAAAAAAAAAGGTTGAGAACCAGCCAATGAGCCCAAAAGCCTCGGAGGACCTACATTTGCAGAACTTATTCTGTCTGGTCCGAAGGCCTAGGATGAAAAGGTCCCCTCTCCCCACCCTCAGCCCTTCCCCTTTATGTGGAACTCCCAGTGTGGTTTCAATATACTGGCAATTATAAGCATCCATCCCCCCAGAAAGATATTAGGCACTGGTGGCTACTCCTCTTCAACGTCAGTAGCCTGTTTTCCTTCTGCGAAGGTACAATAGGTACGTGTGCACACATCCAGGTGTGTGCAGACATACCACCCTCATTACTCTGACGTGGGGTCCATTTTATGGCAGTAGACAGAAGCTGGAGTCAAAGCAATTGACGATTTCAAAGCTCACAGTTGAAAAAAATTGTATAAACAGTCCCCAACAAAGAATAGATCGACCTTCCCTCATGACCCTTAGAGGGAGCCCTGTTTGAAAAGAGTATCTTGTTTGGGATATTTGTGAAGCGATGGCCTAGGATTTCTCTCTCCATGTTGGATACCTGCTTCCCGAGGACTTGTACTTAAATGGAAAACACCTGAAGAATACAGTACTAGATTGGAAGGGTGCGCACAACAGTTAATTGCAGCTTTATCATCGCCCTTTCTGGGATCTATTAGGTACCCACAGAGGAGGTTTAAGAGAAAGTGTTCAAAGCAAGAGAAAACCCTGAAGCCTCAGGCAGTTGGTCATGGGATCTCACACTAAGAAGCAGTTTTTGCTTCCTTGGACACTTTTTTTTGTTTCATCTCAAGTATTCCCAATGATTCTCACTGAGGAAAGCAGGCCATCAGAGAGGCACTGACTCAGGCCCTCTCGTTTTCAAACTGAGACATCACCATGTTTACCGAAATTTAATCCAGACCCAGAATGCAAATTCTCTCCTGCCCCACCCCACACTTGGCAGGTGGTCACTTCCGGAAGATGCCAGGTAACACTCCCGCAACCAGGTCTACTTAATGAATTTTCACTTTGGCAAAGATCTGGGTGCAAAAGTGACCAGATGTGCTGGCCCTCCTAAGATTTTTTAAAAAGAAACAATGAACCTGATTTTTGTAATTAAGTAAGTTGCATCTCTCTGACTTTCCCCTCCCTTCTTCCTTCTCCTAAAACCAACTTCCGCAACAGAGAAGACAAAAGCACTTTGCACAGTATTTTCTCTTTTACGAAGTGCCTTCCATAGAGGAAACTATTTTGAACCAATAAAACTAATCACTAGGTTTTCTTGTTCTTGCCATTCAAGTTCCTTTTTTTTTTTTTTTAACTTTGCCATAGAATTCAGGAGTGGGGCAGAACGCTCGCGGGCCCTGGGTGAGTCGCCCTGAAAGTCCCATGTCCCCTCTGATGCAAATAGACATGGCTCATCTGGAAGCTTATCCCAAACTAAAGTCCTTAAAAAATCTTCTCTGGCTTCTAGATTCAAAGAAGATTTTTTAAAACATAGGAATCAGTTCTGCTATCATGCGTGAGGTTGGCTGTCTTTTTACCCTGTTAGAATCAGGCGATCAAAGATGTAAAAAGGGCACAAGAGGTGCAGGAGGGGAGAAGGTGGGGATTTGAAGGGCTTTGCAAGGGAAAGCACGTAGAGAGAAGGAAAGGGTGAGCACGGAGTTCATTTTGGGGTCTCCGATCTTTTTATAAAATGCAGCTTTGTCATGGAATCCGAACATCCAAACGTAATAGTCATCACCACCAGGCGTTAAGTTGGGCAGATTAACCGTTAGTGGGGCAGGAGGCCAGTAGCTAGGAGCAGCATATCATTTCAGGTTTCCACGTCTTTGACTTACAGCCGGGTGGTAGGAGACAGAAGCACAACTTGAAATAAAGAAAATTACCAAAATTTGTCAGTGGCTTAGAAACACTGCTGTTCTCTACATCGAACTCTGAACCCTGGACTAAGTGTGCTCTCGGGACAATCACAGGAAACACCACGCCCCGTTTCTCCTTTCCAATCTGGGATCCCCTGGAATGTCAGGAGGTAACAATGGAAGTGAGAAAGCAGTCTGATGTGTTTCAAATGTCCATTCAAGCACTGTTTTTAAACAACCTGTCCTTTTGGGAGCAAAACATTTTCAGGCCACTTCTTGGAAAGCCTACTCACTCCAGCAGGCTCTTCACCAACCATCTCTGCCATTCTGGAGATGATGGGCATTGTATCACAAATCCGCTTCCAAATGATTGGGGCTGTACCCCGCTCCCGTGGACAGGACTGGTTATCATTCATAGGTGTCAGTGCCGCTAGAGAACAGTTTCCAAGCCATACCCTTAGCACCCACCAAATTCTCAGGCCAATTCTCACAGTCAACAGATGACTCTGAAGCAAGCAAGCAAGCAAGCCCGACCATCACGGTTCAGCAGCCCCTGCTCTGAGAAAGGTCAGGGGCAGATTACAAAGGACCTCACTGATACAAGAGAGAGAGAGGAATTCCAGAACAGTTCAGACACTGATGAGGACCAAAGGGCCTTTGTTCCGCCACATTCAAATAAGGTCTTTTCCAGACCGCAGATGACAACAGGGAGCAAACAAGCAATGATTACTCTTTTGCATTCTTTAACTTTCTTTTTAAGAAAGCCTTGCATTGGTCGGTTCAAAAATTAAATACTCTAAACCCTTAATAATAGCATTTCGAGAGGCCAGAACAGCTCCCGCTGGGGAAAGAACATTTGTAAATGGTGGCAGCCACGGCCAACGCCATCACCAGTGTGTGTGTGTGTACATTCCTGCTAGAGGCTACTATGGGAAGGGAGACCAGTGAACCAACACAATCTGGGGTGTCTAAAGTTTCATCTAGTACACTGACTGGAGGCGCGACAGTTTAATACAGCCGAGGTTCAAGGCCCCCCCCCCCTCCATCCTTCATCCAGAAAGGATGCACCACACATTCAAATATAACCCCATGGCACGCCCCGATGGACTGGCCACAAAATGCACTCAAATGCAGTAGAGAACTACGAGATTGTCAGCAAGCAGTGCTCCAGAAATTGTTTTTAAGTCATGTCTAGTTTTAAATCTTTGGAATAAAACTGATTTTTTAAAAAATACCCTTCAACTAACATATACATAATTGCCTCTGGCAAATGGGCAGATTTTGTGTGTGTGTGTTTTAGGGTGGTCTTTTTATTGTCATTATTTTGTTGTGGGTTTTTATTTATTTTTTGTTGTTGTTGTGGGGTTTTTTTTGGTCTAAATTGAAAAAAGGAAAAGGAGAAAGTAAAGGTTAAGGGCCAGACCTCAGAATGCCCATGTGTCCAATTGGCAGCTATAACCTCTGTGACAAGGAGACTCCTTTACCCTCAGATGAGTAGATTCAACATTTCAGTGAAACCAAAGGTTGCAGAAAGCTGAGAAACCAAATGCCAAGGATCTTGAAGGTTGATGTCATAAATGTATTTGTGTTTCTTATATTATTATTTCCTTTTAAAGACTTCAGTTTTGCATCCCAAATAGGTATGGGGTGGCATTTTAACAGTCAACGAGTCAAACAGTCAAAGGAGGGCGGGGGGGTGCCAGCTGGTATGAAGGAGCAGCAACCATGTGTGGACCAAGTGCCATTTTTGTTTTTTTAGACGTGTCTTGAAGGGATGGTCCCAGAATATACAAAATATACAATCTGTCCTAATAACCACCCCGCTTGCTTGCATAGGCCATGTAATGGTCCTAAAGGCAGTCTTTGGAGTTGAGGCCAGTGCCAGCTAGCTAAGAATGCGGGTAGATAGAGACCGATATTGGATGTGTGTGGGGGATGAAAAGTAAGGAATGTAACCCCTTCGGAGTCAGTTTGCAGAGTAAACGTGAGGCCTCTGTTGATCCTGGGTGCTCTAGGTCACAAGTCATGAAGGGCCTAGCCAGAAAATAAATTAGAAATATGTCTCTCCTTTTACACAGACGGTTAGAGAAACATCTCAACCCTTTCCTTAAATGTCCACCCTTCATTCCCACAACGGCATTTCTGAACTGTGTGTTTTAACCAGTGGAGTAACATGAGCTCAGTGGGCATGAGAGAGGAAGATAGATGATGTTTTTGAAGTCACTAGACTTGGGAGGCATCTTCCACTTTCCCCACTCGTGGAAAGAGTGATATTTTTGGCTTTTTGTCAGGTCATAACCCAGAGTTAGGTTCAATATGCAGCTGCCCTTTGAGACTAGCAACATCTATGAAACTGGATACAGGGCAGCAATGACACACAGCACGGGGTTGACCACTACGAGCTGAGGTCATGATGCCTCAAGGGGATGAGAGAACCGTGATGTCCCATCTGATTGGCTGCTTTGAGAGCTGGACATCCAGGTGCTGAGAGAGAGTCCTGGTGAGGTTTAGTCCATGGAGAAAAGATAAAACATTTAAGCTTCCAAATAAGCTTTTCAAGTTTTCATTAGCAAAAACAGAGAGATTAAAAAGAAAAAAATCTAGCACTGGCAATAGGTGAGGCTCAAGGGATAGACTGTGATTTATCATCAAGGACTTTATTCTCTTGGCCACTTTGCAGTCATGCTAGAAGTTTCCAGAATCCCTAGTGCATATGGTGTGCAAGAGTCAAAAAGTAAGAAAAGAAAACTCCTCCCTTAAGAGTGAAGTCTAGAGAAATGCAGGCCAGAAAGGTGTAAGGTGTATTCCAGAGTCTGTCGCCGCTAAGGCCGTTGGTATCGACTGGAAAGATCTCAGTGGTGCTAAGAAGAACCAAAACTGATCAACAGTTCTTTGAGGAAGTCGGACGCACGGAATAGTAGGACTTTTCACACACAAAGGACAAATAAACCAAGAGTTAATTTTGGCTACCAAACTGCAATTTGGTTTTCTAGGTCATTTTCCCCCAACTATTTAAAAAGAAACAGTGCTACACATATGCAACTTTAAGACGTTGTGTTCTCCTATCAAGTTGCACTGAGAAGCAAGTTAGAGATAAGCCCCTCTTACGGCTGGCTGTCCACCTGCAGAAACGTCACCTCCATTTGCTTTGCTTTCCATTGGCCACAGAGGAAATAATTCCAATCGTGCTGAAGTGAGCAGCCAGTCTGCCTTGCTGAGTTCACCTGGTTTCCTTCTTCTTCGTTTTCTTCTATCGTCTGGCTAGGGCAAGGCATGAAGAATAGCCGTATATATTTTAAATATAGCTGAGTGCATGATAGTGAGTGTGTGGGGGGGTCTGTGCGTGACAGCGTGTGTGTAAGTGTGTGACTGTGTGTGTGTGTACACAGAGGTGTAGAAGTGAGAACTTTCTTCTGCGAGGCCATGGGGCCCCGCCTGAAGTCCAGCCCCCTGCCCCATGGCGTTTCCTTCAGACAACGGCCGACGTCGTGGCAACTCTGGCCTTTAGGTTTTTTTAGATATGTCTCTTCATGTGGAGGGCAAGATGGTCCGACCTGGAAAAACACCTAAGAAATATAAACAAGAACAAGGATATTAGAGAGGTCTAGGTAAGGAACTCAACTTCCATCACCCCTTAGAAAATGATTAACCCTAACTCTATTTTTTTTTTTTTTGAGAAACAAGGCAGTGTGTTAGGAAGGTGAGCTCATGGGTCAGATTGCTTGGGTTCAAATCCCAGCTCACCCAAAAGTTGTGTAACTCTGAGCACCTTAACATCTCTGGGCCTTAATTACTCCTCCGTATAATAGTGATCATTATGGCACTCACCTCATAGCTTGGTTCTAAGAATTAAGTGAGACCATCTATGTAAAGTGCTTAAACTATTGCCCGGCATGTAGTAAGATCTCAATGAATGTTAACTATTATTACTGTAACTGTCGTTATTTAAAATTTTTTAAAAAATATATTTGTATTTCAGAGAGAAAGGGAGAGGGAAAGGGAGATAGAAACATCAATGATGAGAAAGAATCATTGATTGGCTGCCTCCTGCCCACCCCACATTGGGGATCGAGCCTGCAACCCAGGCATGTGCCCTGACTGGGAATTGAACCATGGCCTCCTGGTTCATAGGTCAGCACTCAAACACTGAGCCATGCCAGCTAGGCATAATTGTCATCATTAAAAAAGAAATGAATATGCAAATGCTTTGGAAACAACGTGTGAGAAAGAAACAAAGCAGAGACAAAGCAATCTGCCTGTTTAAAAGGGAGACACGGGGCTCTGAGAAGGTAAGAAGTGAAGGAGAGGACTAGGCAGTGGACAAAACCTCTTTCCTTTCCTTTCTATATCCTGGGAACTTGGAGGAAAATAGTATTATTGATACACCACTTCATTGGAAGTAACTGTTCAGTAATGCATATGATGTTCTGGACTTTTATTCTGCCTTTACCAATCGCCTACTCTGTGCTAGGTATCTAGCAATATATGTAAAAGCCTTCCATTTCTTTCAGGAAAAAAAAGCGGAAAAAAAACAACAACAGATCTTTAACCTAATATGAAATGTAATTGCACCCCACCAGAATCAAACTAGCATCATTATTTGCTCAAATTCTAAGAAGCACATGATACTTAGCATTAGACTAGGTTCCTCACCATTGAGGTTTTATTTAAATGCAATATACCAGCAAGCTACTTACTTGTGATTAATTTATATTTGTTAACTTATACCTACTCCTCATAGGAACAGTAAAGGGTAACAGATAAACTCAGCATCGAGAAATGCAGAATCAAATAACTCTAAGGGTAATAGAACCCCAGAGGGTATTTCCGAGTATATAGCAGGCAGATGACCTTAAATAAGAAGGTCCTTAAGGACTGAAATTTGTTTATTACAGAGAACCAGTTGAACCCCTATGGTCGTTTCTCTTGCTCATGAAAAAGGCACACGATGGGCAGGAGAGCAGTAAGCCAACAGCAACCCTCTAGGGCACCAAAGAGCGAGATATGGGCTGGTAATTTCTTACCGTCCATAAGTGGGCTGATTCAACAATCAAAATGCCTCCTCTCCACTGCCCGAGATCTTGGAGATGCTACCCTGGCGCAGTCTCCCTGGATTATGTCTGTGCTGAGTCAGCATGGCCTGCCTATCGTGACTCGCGGAAGCAGAGAACTTTCACCGCCATCGGCAGCCGAATGCTATGGGCTGAGACAAGATCCATCCTCTAGTCCAGTGATGGCGAACCTATGACACGCGTGTCAGAGGTGACACGCGAACTCATTTTTTTTTTTTGGTTGATTTTTCTTTGTTAAATCGTATTTAAAGATATAAAATAAATATCAAAAATATAAGTCTTTGTTTTACTATGGTTTCAAATATCAAAAAATTTCTATATGTGACACGACACCAGAGTTAAGTTGGGGTTTTTCAAAATGCTGACACGCCGAGCTCAAAAGGTTCGCCATCACTGCTCTAGCAGCCGGGCACTCAGTGGGCTGCATGGCTCAGTCCAATGGTAAGGAAATGGCAGAGCTGCTCCCTTGCTTTCTCCCCCAACCCAAACCTGAAGCCAGAGGTCACAAAACCCAACGTCTTCGGGGGTCAGGCAGGTAAAGTGAATGCGGGCAGTGGGTCCAGTGTAAGAAACAGCCCTATCTGACTCCACTTTGGACAAGGCGAGGAAAGACTGCTTTCTGTGAGAGCAGACAACAGAGCAGGGGAGATGATCCATGTCCATGGACGGTCTGCCTTCCTGTTGGGAGACCACAGGGAGTGGTGGGAACTTGGTGGAATTAGTGATCACATGGCCAGTGCCAGTGGGTACTGATTACTACTCGGCTCCAGGATATTATGGGCACATCGTTTGATTTTTCCAGACAAAGCCAGAAATACAGAATTTTTTTAATGGCATCCAGCAATTTTAAATGTTAGCAAAACAAACAAACACATGTCTGTTTTATTCTAGCTTATACATCAAAGTATACATGGTCCATGCTTTCAGAAAAGGAAACCCCAATCCTAGCTTAGCTTCTAAGTAAGGTGGTCTGATTGCTCCAAGTAGAAGAGGCAAGAAGTAGGTTTCTCATGCTCATACACCCCGTGGTGCCAACAGGACCCCGTGTCATGTGAAGGGCTACAGATGCCCTCTGTTTCTGAAGGTAGAAGTCTTCTAAAGAAGACTCCCCGGTCACCCCAGGCTTTCCTTTCACCTGCTCTGGGACCACTCCACTTCCTGATGCCACCGCCCAGACCTGCTCTATTCTTAGCACAATCCCTGAGATGGAAAGGCAAGGTGCTGCCCGTCCTGAGACACCAGCGCGGGTCCAGCCCCTCATTTCCGACACCGTTGAAAATGTGCGGGCGACTGTCAGGGCCGCAGGACTTTGGGCTGTTCACAGTCTCTCCCAAATACCATGTCCCAGAGCGTGCACCATCTGCTTCGAACATTTCTAGCTCCAGAAGCCATCCTATATTTTGATGAAGAAAATAAAGCAACGAGACGGCCCATCTCTGACAGATCCTTCCCTGAAATATCTAGTGGGTCTGAGTGATTTCTCACATAAATCACACAATCAGATTTAATCTGGATATGTCAACGGCTACACAGTTGTAAATTTCACAGTAAGCCAGTTGACTTGAAGACAGAAACACTCTCTGCCCATTTCCAAGGATGATGGCAATCCATAATGTGCAATCTCAATCGTCAAGGACCAGCAACAGCCTCGCCACCCTTCAGGGATGTGTGTGTGTGTGTGTGTGTGTGCGCGCGCGTGCGAGTCTCTTAGACCATATCTGACAGCTCACTAAGTGGAGGTAATGCTCTTCTTCAAGGGACTGTGGACAAAGAATCCCCATCGATGCAACTTCTTTATCAATGGCCAGGGCTAGAGAGAAATAAACCTGAGGTGGGAATTGGGGGCAGTTGTCAAACAAGGAGAACCATGACTAACTATAGGTACTTAGAAGAGCGGCTGGGACTTCTAAGTGATGGGATAGAAATGGAAAAACAGGTTGTGTTCATGGGTATCAGGAGAAAGCTCCAAAGAAACGAGGGACAATAGCGTCAAGAAGTGGACTTCCTCAGGCCCGGGGGGGAGGTTATCTCTGGGCTCCAGAAGGCATGGGGGCTTTATTTAGTTCTTAAAGAATAAAGATAAGAGGAAAATAGCCTCTTCAGGAAGAAGGGAAAAAAAAGGAGGAAAAATATGAATGCTCCTTTATAAGCATCTTGAAGGAGCACCAAGCCAACTGGCCACCTGGGAGACATGGCCACCCCTGACCTGGTCTCCAAACAAACACACGCTACTCCAGAGGAAGGCCTGAGAGGGGAGGGGCCGGCACCGGGCCGGGAGGCAGGAAGCCATCGCGTTTCCTCCCGAGGAGAGCCAGGCCTCCCTGGACATCCTGCGGCCCCTCCTGCCACCCTGTGAGCGGCTGGCCGAGCCGGGAACCCTGAGGCTCTCAGGGCTTTTATCGTATTAGAAGCATTTTTCTCATCATAACCGAGACCTTTAGGATTGCATTAAAAAGATGGTTAATTTTCTTAAGCTTCCTTCTAAACACAGAAATAGGATTAGAAGGATAACACGCTCAGATGCAAGCCCATTATTTGATTATGTCTCAACCTAATCCTGCCTTCACCTTGGCCTGCAGAGTCTCCATTTTGGGGTTTATTGGTTGATAATGCCAAGGCTGTCAGATACTATTACTAGTGGAGTTTTCTGCTGCTACGTGCTCTTTCTTCCGCTATCAAACGCTGGAGGTTTGAGATGGAATTACAGGATACATTCTCAAAGCCTCTCCGTCGTTTAGACCTTTGTGCCTATTTTCAAAGGAGAAAGAACGGTACGGGCCCCCAAAGAGTGGGAACTGTCTTCAGTAAATTCATGTCTAATAATACTTCAGAGGAAGGCCTTACACCTCACCGTGCTTCCGTTAAGCAGGCTTTCTGCTCTTTCGCGTTTTAAAGGAGGAGGGAAAATGGTATTGATGTTAATAAAAAGATCAGAAGAATCAGCTACAGGTAACCATTCTCTATCCTATTTTTCTTCACATTATACTAAAATGATCTGTCTCCTCATTTCCTCAGGGCTAGGAGTCGTGTCTTATTGATATCTAGTGACTAACGCGGTCCCGGGCCCAAAGCTGACGTTCAGGTAAATGCTTGTCTAACGGAACCAAGAATTCACATGATCTTTTGACTACATGCAAGAAGGCACCCCTTTCTCAACGGTTTTCTCAGTGAAGTAGTAAAAGGCAGCCCCAGATCCAAGACTTGGAGAGAGAAGGTTGAAGCTTGTGAGGAATCCAAGAGCACTAGACAGCCCCCCCCCCCAAACCCCCATCTTCCCCCCCCCCACATCCAGAAGCTTCAACGTTTCTTTACCTGTCGCAGTGGTTGCATTTAAAGGGCTTTGCACCTGTGTGTTTCCTGTAGTGCCTCGTGAGCTCATCGCTTCGTGCAAAACGCCACTCACACCCTTCCCATGAGCACTTGTAAGGCTTCTCACCTGCAAGAAGAGAGGGAATGACCATGGTCAGTGGCAGAAACAAGGTGGCCACACACCTGCTCAGACGCGGCTATCTGGGTGCCCGTCTTGGAAAAGGGCAGTGCACATCATCCCTGAAAGACTGCATTCCTGAACACAGCATGCCACACTTTCTCTGGTCTCCTGGTGTTTTGGTGGTTGTTGCTGCTTTTTTTAACCTTCAAAAGTGGTTTCACAAGATCCCCAAATCTGGGGCTGTCACTGCCGTTCGCAGAGTCAGAGCACTTCCTTCAACTGGGGAGGGATCAATTTTTATTTATTTTCTATCCCCTGGAGCCCTCTGACCCCCACAGTCCAAGCAGACAGGAAATGTGCTATTTTCATCTGAACCACAAATGCTTCTAATCTATTTTTCTCCAGAACCTACAGCAATTTACCATTTCAGCCCTCTCAGCCTCCTCCCTCCTCTTCTCTCCCACCACAAACTGTGCCCAGGTAGCTGCCTGGCCAGGCAAACAGCCCAGGTCTCCCAGAACCACTGCTCCTTCCAGTAAATGTGAGTGGACGGACGGTCACGAGAAAGGGCTACAGTTTGAGAGTAAAGCAAAAAATCACTTGGCGATTCCTGGCATTTCTGTGAAACACAGTCACAAAGTCCTATTTAAGGAGTCTGTAACTAATGACTCCAGAGCGCTCACATTAGAGAGAGGTACACATGGTTACAAAATAGGTTTCGAGTCAATTTGAAGAGCAGGGGTTTTAGCCACAGGGAAGCTGCTTAAAAGCACGAAATTCGAGCTCTTGTACTCAAGTGACCTTTCGCACAGTAAATACAGATGGAGGGATACAGAAAGGAAAGTACACGGCTTTTCCTGCGACTTCTATTATTTTTTTCTTAGCCCATCCATGTCCGTCACCCAACATGACAAATATTTACCCTTCCAACTGTACGGTTTGTTGGTTCGAATTAAGGGGGAAATGGTCTTTTAAAACCACATGAAATCATGAGAGCTGGTTACTGAGCCCTGGGATAGAGAGGCAGGTGAGCGCAGTGGCCAGGAGCTCAGCCAAGCCTCCTCCTCGGCTCAGCTTCCAGTCCTGCTCCTCATCGTCGAAGTCAATGAGCCTCCCTTTGCTTCTGTTTTTTTAGATGTAATAGTATGTAGCTCCAAGGGTTTGGAGAGAATACATTCATATCATGTGAATATGTATTATCTATTCACTAGAGGCCCAGTGCACGAAATTTGTGCGGGGGTTGGGGGGGGGTGGTGGGAAGGGCAGGGTCCCCTCAGCCCAGCCTGCACCCTCTCCAATCTGGGCACCCCTCGGGAGATGGCAGTTGGACATCCCTCTCACAATCCAGGACCGCTGGCTCCTAACCGCTCACCTGCCTGCCTGCCTGCCTGATCACCTCTAACGGCCTCTTCCTGCTGGCCTGATCGCCCCTAACTGCCCCCCTCTGCCAGCCTGGTCACCCCTCACTGCCTCCCTGCCAGCCTGGTCACCCCACGCAGCCTGCTCTTCAGTTGTTGCGTGAGGGTATCCTGACCAATTTGCATATTACCCTTTTATTCGTATAGATTAGAGCAGTGCCTGACGCGTGGAAGAATCCCGTAACTTGTGATCGTTATAAACTGCCAAACCCCACATTTCAGGACACACAAGGGCCAAAGGATGATCTCTGGCTGCCCCATTATTTCTCCATCTTTCACAGCTCAGCCTTCCCTAGGCGGCACTTAAAGGGACTATCCTTGACTCACTTTCTTCTTTCCACCTTTTCTCTTCCCTTTAAGCCCGACTACAAAGTGATCACAATTCTTTATTTGTATCACCTGGAATCAAACCAAACACGGTTGAAAATTGTATTTCATTAAATCGGTGCCCTAGTGAGCCCCGCTCTGTGAGCTCAGCGGAGAAGAGGAGGGCGAAGAGCGCACTGCTCTGAAAGGGAAGCAAGGAGACGTGAGGGCGCTGGGCGCACAGGAGGAAACCATTCAGCTTTGGAAACCGGGGAAAATGAATCACCGAGCAGTGTCAAAAGTTCACCTTCCCCGTCCTTCAAGCCAGATTTTTAGAAAAGTGCGCCTGCTGAACGGAGGATGGAGAGGGGAGATGTCAGATCCACTCTGGGGTGCGCACACCTGGGTCTTTCCGAGCTCGTTACAGAGCTGAGCGTCCGTGTCCTCACCTGTCAGATGGAGGTGAGCGCCCCCGTTCATGGTGAGGCTTAGATGAGCTGTCACGTGTAAGACACGTTTCCTGAGCCTGGCCTAGGTAAATGTTCCATGAACTTGAACTCCCTTCCTCCCCAGTTCACCTGTGCGCTCAGAGGCTGCTGAGGAGACAGGGCTAACCGGATGTCAATAGAAACATTCAGAGTTCAGGCTCCAGACAGCTGGGCCACCGAAATATTGGGAAACAGAGTCTGTTTAAGCTTTCAGTACATTCTCGGTGCACTGATGGCGAGTGGGCCAGGAACACGGAGCAGCCTTTAGGTCTGCTCTGAATGAGTAGGGCGCTGCAGGGGGAAAAGAGAGCCCAGCTGGAGGGAGAAGTGCCCTCTCCAGTGGTGCGTGGCGGGTGGCGGGTCGGCATCCTTCTTAACGCTATTGACTGCCCACAAGGCTTTGTTACTTCAAGGAAATCTAGCACGCACAAGAACAACACAAAGAGAGAATGAGGCACCAAAGACTTCAGAAATTCAAAACGCCCTCCACCCCCAAAGGCCTTCAAATGCAAGTAAAATTGGAGGGCGCTGGAACCACGGGGATCAAACAGCCCCAATGCAGCCAGGCATCGGGAAATCCTATGACATTCCCCTGCAAGGAGCAGCCACAGACATCCAGTCCCCAGCATCAACCCCACAATCAAACGGGCCCGTCCATCATAGGCAACCACATTCTGAAGGACAAGGAAGGACACAGAGGGAAATGAAAGACAGAGGTTCGAGTGGATGTCTTCGAGTATTTTTTTCTTTTTCATTTCAAGCTGTGTACTTTTCCCCTGGTGAAATTTTTTTTAAATTAGTCCTGTTTTGTTTTATTGTGACAACTAATATCCAGGATTTAGTTACTTCCCATTAAAGAATGCAGGCTCTTAAGTGAATTCTGGCACAACCCAGCGGTCCTATTCAGGGGCTGTACAGTGTCCCTTTGGCAACTGTGGAGACAGCAGCTACACAGGGAGCTTGCCTCGACTGAGTCATGTCACTAACACCGCTTCTGGCTTACGGCTAGGTGCTATACAGGATCACGCCGAGGACGGCCCCTCTGGACCGGACAGTGTAGCCAAGTCATATTATCAAGTGATTCATCAAGCTATTTTTCCAGTATCGCTCAATTTACCTGCAAGTTGCCATTTCTGCAAATACTCACAAATAAGGAATTTAAAATAGCCAAGAAAGAACTCAGGCAAATGAAGGAGTGGTGTCTGAAACAGGCAGAGTTAAGAAATCAGAAGAACAGGGGGGGAAAAAAGAGAATTAGAAATATGACTTCATATTTAGGGCTCAGGAATAGTGGGATGAGGCTGACTTTGTTTCCGGGTTCTATACCCACTTCCATAAACCAATTTCTACTCGAAAGCAGGCTAGTGAAATTGAAGTACTTTGCGTAGCCGAGATTACCAGCACCGACTGCTTCATCTTGGGGGTGGAGCCACCTATATCCACAATGTATTCATTTTCATCCTAACCGCCTACCTGAAGACTTTGCTCATTTTATAAAAGCTTGAGTTTTTTTCTTTATAAAACAAAAGAAGGGAGGGAGGGAAGGAAGGAAGGAGAGAAGGAGGGAGGGAAGGAGGGAGAGAAGGAGGGAGGGAGGGAAAGAAGGAGGGAGAGAATGAGGGAGGGAAGAAGGGAGTGAATGAGGGAGGGAGGGAGGGAAAAGAAATAGGCAGTTCAGTCATAACTGGAGCAGATTTCATGCAAAAATCTACTCTTCTCCCTCACCCTCCCTTCTCTCTTTGCTCCAGTGCGGATACTATTCCTGGGTATAGAACAGAAAACGTCAGACCCCTGCACAATACTATACTGCACGGCACCTGGGATAATGCTGCCACTCAGCTCACTCACCTCAAGAGTGAATGAAAATGTTCAACTCACTCACCTCCAGGGCGAATGAAAATGTCAAAAAGACAGGCAGATGGGACAGAGGCTTAAAACATCAGGACTTCAGTCCAGGAGTGTGTGAAGGAAGGCGGGCACACCCCAGAGGATGGAGGAGGGAGCCCACAGCTCACAGTGCCAGAAGCAGAACACACTCTTCAGAGCCCCCTGGATTTTAGGAGGAATGTCAACAACTACTTTTCCTTTCTGGAAATTAACCCTAGGAAACTTGTCTCCCTAGGGGAGCACATGTCACCTCAGCGGTGACAGCAGGTCTAATCAGGCATAAATAGGTGTATAACCAAATGAGGGCTCTTGGGGAGGGTGAAGGGTGCTTGGGAAACAGGCCTGACATCTGCAAGGCTGAATGATGGCAAGAATTCATGCTCTCCCACAAAATGTCCTCTAAAATGCAATGTGATCTAAACCAGTGTGGCCTTTATTAGCTAGTTTCTTACAGAGTAAGTCTCCCTACATCATGATCATCAAGTTTGGTTGATCAAAAACACATACTTTCTGGACATGTCCCTTTGGTATACATAGATTTATTCATGAGTTATATGAATGTACTTATGGTGCCAGGTGGATACTGAAACCATTGGGGGAACACTTTGTAAAGTATATGATTATCTACCCACTATGCTATACACCTGATCAACACAAAATAATACTGAAAACAAACTATAATTGAAAAGGAAAAAGAAAAAAAAAATACACTTTATACTGGAACACGCAACACACAAGGGAACATGTATATACATGTTTGTGTTTCATGAGACAAAGGTTACGTAAATCAAAACCTGCTGTCTTCATGGGTTAGTGAACACCCTCTACTATTTCTATTCAATTCCAGTTCATTTACCAAAAAACAAAAAATACCGTGACCCACTAGGCCAGTGGTCGGCAAACTGCAGCTCGCGAGCCACATGCGGCTCTTTGGCCCCTTGAGTGTGGCTCTTCCACAAAATACCGACTTCTGCGCATGAGCCACGAAGTTTCAACCGCACTGTACATGTGCACCTGCACATGGTATTTTGTGGAAGAGCCACACTCAAGGGGCCAAAGAGCCGCATGTGGCTTGTGAGCCGCAGTTTGCTGACCACAGCACTAGGCTGATGTTTTAAAAAATTAGGGTAAATTAAATATAAATAGAAGTTATAAATTTTCCCTCCTGCACTCAGAATGCTGCGCCGTGCACTCTGCCTCAGAGACGCCTGTCCTCTGGTATAAATGAAAAGAGCTTGGCCTCACAATCGCTGGCCTCCATGCGTCCATCCTTGGTCCCTCCTGTCTGCTGTCTGCAGCAGTCAGAGCAGTCCTCTGCCAACGTGAATCAGAACACGTGTGTCCTTCACAGGAGGCCTTATTCTTTATATTCCCACATAACTGGTTTCTGTGACATCCTCTGGACTTCATTTTATGCATTTAAAAACATTATTCTGCAAAGGGTTCCACAGGCTTCCCCAGACTGCCAAATAAGCTGAAGAGCCAAGAAAGGTTAAGAAGAAATTAAAATGCAAGTGCTCCAATGGCTTCCTATCACTCTCGGAATAAATCAAAAGCATTTAAGGCCTTTACAGCAAGCATGTCAAACTTGCGGCCTGTGGGCTGCATGCGGCCCACAACAAATATTTTTGCGGCCCAGGCAATATAACGGTATGTAAGAAACGTTTTAATAAACATTTCATAACTTAATTTTACAATATCCTGTTATACATAATTATTAATAACGAACTACAACATTCACTGACTGATTACTATAATCGTGTTGCATTCATTTCCCTTATGTGCAGGTGCACCATTTCTCTCCACTAATACTAGCAGTGAATATTTTAGCAGCCGATGGCCACATCATTGGTCTTGGACTGACCTGTTTGGTATGTGCAACAGGAAATATTTTGCTTTCGGAAAACAAGAAAAATAGGTTTATTTGCATTATGCTTATTCATTTATGCAGTTATTCAGTGTCTGGTAAGTTAATGTTCAAGAAATAATACTATTTTTATTAAAATGTTCTATTACTTTATGTTAGTGATGACTCATTTACTTCAGCTCTTTTTTATTCAGCATGTCTCTATCGAAATAAACCTATGTTTCTATGAAAATTGTTTTTTTGCAGCCCACATACACTCAAACCTTGTTTATCTGGCCCGTGTTAGCGTTTGAGTTTGACATGCTTGCCCGAAAGTTTACATTTGCATGATCACATCTTTCTAATCACATCTCCTGGAACCCCCACCCTCTCAGATTCACCCGATGCATCTCACATGCTCCATCTCACATGCTCCCGTCTCAGAGCTTTGGCACGTGCTCCTCCCTCTGCCTGGAACACTCCAGCCCCCTCACTTCAATCATATCACTGCTCAGATGCCTCCTCCTTAGAGCGCTGACCTACCCTCACCATCCTCTAACACAGCAGATTCTGTCACCTTCTCCATGCCAGTCACTTGAAAACAAGATTGCATCCGGTTTGTATGTACTATTGTCTGTTGCCCCTACTAGAGCATAAGCTTCAGGCGGGCACCTGCTTTGCTCACTGTGGTACCAAAAGCACTAAAGCAGGGCCTGGCCATGGAACACATGAAGTGAATAAAGCATCCTGATTTGCAACAACAACCCAAGCACCCACAGACAGGCAGGGCAGCCTGTGTAGCTCAGTCCCTCTCATTCTAGGTGTTAAGCAGGCTAAAGAGTAGAAAATTCTTGCTTGCTTGTTTAAACCTGGCCCCTCTTCTGTGGCAGGGGCTACAATGTGAAACTCCATACGGGGTTTAATTAGTCCCTCAATCAAAGGTCCCTTCCACGTCTTCCTATCTGCCCACGCCTAGAGGAGTATCCTGAACATCTTCCTGAAACCTTCATCTTACACCTGGGACCCCAGTCTCCCGGGCAACAGCCCCTCTGGGAGACCAAGTGCGTCATTTTGTGAAACTCATTGGTAAAGGCTCTCACTGAAGATGTGTTTGGGGGAGCATAAGAGAGATGTCAAATGTACTGCAGTATAACTTGCCTTTAAGATGCAGACTGTAGCATGAAATATGAACCTGTGTCCGACTCTTGCATTCCAGGTTTAAAAGTCCCTTGAAAATAAACATCACTAATGCAAATTTTCTGCATTCATTTCCTGATCTGCAACATTTCAAGTTCCTAATCCAATTCCTAAGGAGACCTAGGGACTTTTGGCATGCCCAGTTTTCTGTTAGAACTAATTTTATCTATTTCTTTTTATTTATTTTTTAATGTGGTTACTAGATTTCTGTTATCTGGGCATGTCAAGGTCCTAGTCTCATTAGGACTTGGATTAAAACGTGACATTCTGCAGATCAGGAAATGGAAAAGCAAAATGGAAAGGAGGAAGAGTACTTTGTAATGGGTTTATATTGCCACTGAGTCTGTCTACAGGAAATCAGCAAAACCCCGGCCATTGCTCTCACAGCACACTCAGCACTAGAGAAGGTGAGCCTCCTGGGAATAAAGACATCAACAGAGAAAACGTCACCACGCTTTCTTACCCCTGGAAAACGAGTAAGCCGTAAACATCGCTCCGTCACCTGGCAACCCCTTCTCCGGTGTATGCGCTGTCACTGAAAAGGACCGTAGGATTTTATCTCTGCTTTGGAAAACTATCTCAGAGTTCCTCTTCGTTTTCAGCTGAATTTTAAATATGTTCTTTTTTCAAGGTTTTTAAATCAGGTGATTGATGGAAAACGAGACCAGGGCTTCATTTCCCAGAATTGTTCAAAGGCATTTATAACTATAACATAAGATAGAATGTATGCTCATTACTTATGTTCCATGTTGATTTTTTTGTTTCGTTTATCCATGACTTGCTCACCCAAAGGCCTACTAGGCTACTTGTTGAATTTGCACAAAGCATTAGTCCCTTTACAGAGCGTTCGGGTATTTGCTCTATTTTTTTATTCATAAAACAATAACTGGCCGAGGTAAGGTTAAGTCCTCATAGCCTGGATAACTACCTTAAAACGGTTGTTTAAAAATGCATACACTAAAATGTAAGTGATAAACTCATGTGAGGTGTAGCTCCTACTTCAGAGCATGGAGACAGCAAGAAGGGATGAGGACTTAATCCCACAACTGCTGACAACCGTGGTGTCCAACACAGAAGCCACCAGCCACATGTGGCCACGGGCCTTTGAAACGTGGCTTAGGTGACTAAAGAAGTGAACTTCTAATTTAATTTTAATTAAAATGTAAAAACTGGACCAACAGAAAGAACATTTTATTCTCTTGTTTTGGTAAAACTACACTTACCATTAACCATTAAAAAATTAGCACATGGATTTAAATATGCTGTAAATGTACCACACACACTGGGTTTTGAAGACTTAGAATTTAAATAGTTTGTAAATACAATCTCATTAACAATCTTTTCATATTGATTTTATGTTAAAATCATATATTTTAATGTATACCTACCTGTTTCTTTTCACTTTTTAAAAAACGTGGTTCCTAGAACATTTTAGATCGCATGTATGGCCTGAATGTATTTCTGTTTTGTTCAGCACTGGTTTAAAATGCATTTTCTATGTGGAAAGCCCACCATCAACTGAAGCATAAGGGCTCATCCCTCCTACACTTTTCCCCACACCCAGCCCCAAAAACTTTGTTACCACCTTGCCTTCCAGGTTCATAAGCCATAATATGCAGTATTTCCGAAACATCTCATCTCTTCATTGTGACAAGCTGCATTCAACCAACACTAATTGTTGTTCTAATCTGTGTTGAGCAGTGACCCTGCTGGAGACTGAAGGTCAGAGGTCTCTGCATCAGGCGAGCCCCCAGGTGGGAAAGCCCCACGCACGCATGCAAACAGCACCAGGCCCAATGTGTCTGATACATGCATGTGACTGACGTGTGGAAGAGGCAATCCCGAAGACTTCATAGGGCCTCAGGGCAAGCCTCCCTTCCCTGGATGCCTCAATGAAGCTTGAATCACTGCTCTAGTGCACGGGTGGGGAACGTGCAGCCCGAGGGCTGTATAAGGCCCATGAAATCATTTGGTCTGGCCACTGCAAGGCATTAGGGGTGAGCTAATTAAATGTTTGACCAAATATAGCAGGCTTATTTTTAAGTTGATAATTTTGTATGGCCCCGAATGATGTTATAAATATCCAAATGGCCCTTGGCAGAAAAAAAGGTCCCCCACCCGTGCTCTAGGGGTTCAAAATGGATTAGTCATCAAAAAAAACAGGCAAATCCTCCAAAAAAAGATTCTTCTAGTTTTCTCTTTGCTCCAAAACAGCAACGTGGCTTTGTAGAGTCAATTAACTTCTTCTTTGAAACTTTCTTGTCCTTAACTGTGCGGAGAAGGACTAAAAAATAATCTGCTTCCTTTTAGTTAGGAAGATTCAGCGGAATCTCGCACATACAAGTGACTGGTCACTTACAAAGTCCCAAATGGATAAACGTCGTTAGGATGATAATGATGATATCCAAAGGGAGTTGGCAGGCCTGAAGGAGGTCAGAGGAGGCTATGGGACAGAGACAGCCACTACCTCTGGGCAGGGCAAAAGGGCTTCTCCATGAGACTTAACAGGAACCCAAGCATCACAGTGAATCACTTCTCACGCCCACCTTGCCTCGTGACGCACAGTCAGGAAATGCACAGATTAAACAAATCTTTGGGGCCATAGTCCATTTTTAGTGACTGTTAACATTTCCAAAACGTTCCTTTAGAAGTGAAGTGTTAGATTCTTGGTGAATTTGTTTGAAATGTTGGAGGAAGACTGGGTTGGTTGGTCATAAGAACTGGCAACCATCCCAGGTGCTAGAATAAGTATAGCTGTTGGCAACTGGAGGCTTTGCAATGTGCGTGCAACCTGTGAATTCAATGCATGTGTTTTTAGATGCCAGGCATGTTTCTCAGAAGCCAAGGAGTATCGTAATATTTTCAAAGTCAAATTGATTTTTTATTTAAATAAAAATGTATACAGTACTCTAATATTTTTTCAGTGGGCTGAGTGAGGTACAACTAATCCCCTCCCTAACAAAGCAAAACAAAGTCCCACAACTCTTTGTTTTTCTTTAAGATGGTAAAATTTATGTCATGTGTATTTTACCACAATTAAAAATAATTAAAAACCCAGCACAGGTCTCGTAGAGAACAGAATGCACCAGTACCTGCGATTTCCAGGAATTCCCAAAACTCTTAAAAAGGCAATTCTCAAAAACTGTAAACTCACTAAGAACTTCAGACGTCAACACTCATACCTGAAGGATTACATTCTCAAGTTGTGAAACAGGTGAGCGTGACATCAGGGGACACAAAGGTTTTACTGGCCTTGTGGGTAATTTGTTTTGAATTTTTTTCCTTGTTTTGCTTTTATTCTTTTTTTTTTCTTTGCTTTCGTTGTTGTCCAAGATTAATTTTAAAAATTATTTTTATTAGCTTTTTAGGGATAATTCCTAAGAAAGTTTAAGGTCAACTTAAAAATTTAAGTATATTAAATTTGAAGAAAAAATTGTTAAAATGTCCATCATTTTATTGTCAAGATAATAACTATACCATGTGAATTTTTTTGAAATGATTCTGTGAGACGTTTCTCCCACTTATTTGTAAAGGTATTACTTTGTAAGCCAGGTTCACACAATTCAATTTGATGTATATAGGGAGAAATTTTATTATTAAAAATGTGAATTTTAAAGTCATAGCCAATCTGGGTTTTGCATTGAAATGTAAAAATAGCCACATTGCAGGGTAAACATACAGAAATAGTCTATCATTACCTCAATGACCAAATAACTAAATTTTGAATTACTTTTAAAAATTTAATTTCAGGAATGAGAACTGTTGCTTTAGCTTCACACAGCATGTTCCAAGCTAAGTTACTATCAAAAGTCTCACCAAACCACTCTGAAAGTGATGATATGCCTAATGCAAAAGTACGCCCTTCAGAAATAAACCAACACAGAATGGAACACCCCCCCCACCTCGCCGCCCCAAAGATACAATCAAATTGCAGAAGTTGGCAACTCAGGTGTGTAACTTCAAGTGGATATAGCCAATAATGTATCCTTCTTGCATGGAGACTGGTAGTAAGACAAGAATAATTGTGGAGCACACAACTTTGAGGGAGAATAGGCCTACCTGACACCTGCTGGGGAGGAATTAGCAGAGCCTGAGGGCAGTGAGAGGACTGGGTACCTGGGAGTCACGGAAAGAAGGGCATGAAAGTCCAGTACAGGAGGGTGGGGAGGGGAGGCTAAATCAAACCTGCCCCAATCCAGGACCCACAGTAGTCATCAATTAGCACATGTCGCATTAGTTGATGCCTCATGGTTATCCTAGGTATACTGATTTTTTCTCTTTGCTAACTAAAAATTGGAAAATATAAACTTGAATCATTTACTATTAGGACGCAAAGTTAACTTTCTGCTACCTATCTGATATACATTTAAAAAAAAGGAGAAGAAAAAAAGGTTCCATGGTATAAAAAAAAAACAACAAAAAAAACCCCATAGGAGTAGATAATCCAAAACCACCTCACATCTGATGTGGGAAGTATCAAATGATTGGCTTCAGCATCCTGGATTTGTTCTGATTAAGCTAATGTTAATCTTAATTGTTATTCCCTGATTACGAAAAGGCAGATGAAGAAGAGGGCTAAGCATATCAATATTTTATAAGGCAATTTGTCCTAACATTAAAAGAAAAAAAAAAGAAGCTTTATCAATCCTCAAGAAGCCCAAATTGGATCATTTACTAGTACATAGGGATGTTGGAGAGTGGGACCTAGGGACCAGCTACCATTCAGCTTGAATAGGTAAGATCCAATTCCCATGAGATTTTTAGAGGTAAATATTAAATCAGTAAAGATTTAAAACATCAATTTGTCTACATAACTGCCTTCCGAGATGATCAAACACTTTTTTAAAAGTTTGAATTGCCCCATTAGCTAAAGCAACCCAAATATGTACTTTACCTAGGTATGAAGTCTAAAAAAAATAGTAACCCCAAAGAAAAATTTTAGTTTCTTATTTTGACAAATAATAACCTAAGACAGATGCTTTTCACATAGCATTGCCTATGTATTTAGGAAAAGATGTCCACAAACCATCTCGCTTTATTTTTCTACTCTTTTTAAAATTTTTATTGTTTTAATTCTTTATTGTTAAAAGTATTAGCCTCCTTTTTCCCCCATTGACTTCTCCCCAGCCGTCCCCACCCCAGCACATGCCCTCCTCCCCGCCCCCTAGTCTGTGCCCATTGGTTATGCTCATATGCATGCGTACAAGTATTTTTCTACACTCACCCACCCCATCACACCCCTGCTCCTTACACAAGCCTCTCACTCTCCAACATCCCTAAGCAGCCCTCCCAGCCTTTCCCACTTACTAGGATGTCCTCTCCTCAGAATGTGTCTGTCTTCTACATGTCACACTGGTCTTACATGGAAGGCACTTCATAAACTTTAATTTGGGACATCTGATATCTCCCATTCAAAATACGATTATCCGGGCATTGGGCTGGATGCTTTCTCACTTGCCTCCTTGTCATCACACACAATGCCTAGCACAGGCTCAGGCACATTCTATATACTAAGTATAATGCTTGCTAATTAACAGGTCAGTGAGTAATCAGAAAGCAACAGCACAAAAAACTTCGTTACCACCTCGCCTTCCAGATTCATAAGCCCTAACATGCATTATCTCCAAAACACCTCATCTGTGCCCACGGGTGAGCAGACAAAGTCAAACACTCAGACTTCCGGTATAATTCACTGATGGTGAAAATACAGCCTCCCCAGTGTGACAAGTTGGATTCAACCAACATGAATTGTAGGTTCTAATATGTGCCAAGGAGTGGCCCTGCTGGAGACTGAAGGTCAGGGGGAAGGGCCTTTGCATCAGAGGAGCTCCCAGGTGGGAAAGCCCAGGCTTGCATACAAACAACACAAGACCCAATGTGTTGCATCAGGTAAATGCATGTGCATGAACATGTGGAAGACCTTACGAGGTGTAGAACCATCAGGGTCAGCGTTCCAGAGAAGATAAGTGTCAGTGAAATTGAAGGATGCAGGGACAAGAGCAGTGGGCATTTCAGGGAGAAGGAATAGCATATGCAAAGGCCCAGAGATGAGCCAGTGGTTTGTCACAGCTGAGATGAAGGGTGAATATATGAGGAGGAACTTCAAGAATGGACTAGAGAGGTGGTAAGAGCCACACCCACGGGCCTTCGAGGACAGAAAGCCCGGTTTAGTGACTTTAGAACGTTGACCCAAGACTTAGAACGTTGGAGACATGTCAACATTCTTGATTAACTTGATTGGACCAACATATTGCCTATATTACTAGTCCTTTTTCACCCCTTCTTCTAAAGCACTGTAACCTAAATCCTCCCACATCCTCTCTCTGCTGCTCCATAATAAAAATAATCGGGAAGAAAACACAATGATTAAAGCCAACCATGGAATCCACATTAACACACACACGAGCTCCCTCTCCCCCCAAATCTGCAAACAATTCAGCACAAACATATTGACACCCACATATGTAGAAACACCCTCATGCAATCTGTCGGCCTCTATACCTCAAACCTCAAACAGTCCTAATTTTGTCAGAGCTAAACCCACAGCTACAAAATACTGTCTCCTCATTCTTCTACTAAATGTTCATCTTGCTACAAAAATGTCAATGCAATATGACTTTACACTTTGGAGGGGGGGAAAGTGCAAGAAATATTAAGATGTGGTCAATTTGACCCTTGCTCTGTCAAGTTATTAATTTCCTAGTCACTTCATATTATTCCAATAATGGAATATTCTCACAAAATGTAAAATGTACATTGTTTCTATTAAAAATTTCTGGCAGTCCACAGGAATCCAGTTTTCATGCAGTTATTTTGATTTTGCAATGAAGTACGATTTTTCCCTTATCATGCACACATTTAGAATTTCAGATGTCAAGTGTTTCATGTTAAAATGTCTGCATTACAGGCTAAAAAGAAATGGCTCTTAAGACTAAGAGCATAGCAGCAACCGCCACATGCCCTATCTTCAGTCTCTCCTTTTCTATAATAAGAGATTCCCCCAAATTTTAGTTGGGCTCATGGCCACCCATAATGAAGACTCTATTTCCATGCTCCCTTGCAGTTGCCGGTTGACAGAGGACTAAGTTCTAGCTGATGAGATGTGAGTGGATATGACAAGTGCAATTTCAAGCTGTACTTTTTTATAGCTGCATGAAAACTGGGTTCCTGGAAAGCAGGCCTGGGGGTAGCCATCCTGAATTGCATGGACATGGGCAATTCCTTAAGGGTGGAAACCCTTAGGATGGGTGACCAATGGGATGGAAAGACCTGGGCTTCTGACAATTTCTCAGGGCAGAGCCTTCTGAGAACCTGGACTTCCATGTGAAAGAAAAAAGTAATCCTACATCTTCTTTAAGCGTCTGTTGGCTTGTGTCTCTGTCACAAATAGTTTCATTCACGTTCTTATTAATTCAGAGGGTAACAGAAACCGATGAGTGAAAAGGACATATATGCCCAAATGGCCAAAACTTGCAATATGTAAACATTATTTCACACCTGGATCTCACTTCTTTTATTCAGAAAGGTCACCAGAGCTGCTGTAAATGGTGTTTAGTAGAAACACACACAGGACTCGCAATCAGGAGACCTGGGTTCGAGTCCTAGCTTTTGCTCTGACTCTGTGATCTTAGGGAAGTTACGGGGCTCACTTTTCTCCTCTGCAAAGTGGGGTTTACCTCTCCTTTAATGCTGGCCTCACAGGACAACTGTGAAGTCTGAAGAGAGATGATGTCTGTGTTGGTGCTTTGTATACTGTCAAGCACTGTACAGACAAGGTGGTTAGTAAAATTCCCCAAACAAAAATCCTGCTTTATTCAAGCTGGCTCCCATCAGATATACCTCCCTAGTGAAGAAAGGGCCTGCAATCACCTATTTCTAGCTAAGATGGTTAGAGATCAGTGTTAAGGTGTTAGGAGTGGGCCACCTCCTGGGGCTGGTCTTTCATTTAATAATCGGTGATGACACCCCAAGCCTCAACTCAACTAGCAATGCCTCATTGTTTAGAAAGCCGAAGGGTTCAAACCAAACACCGCAACCCAACAGATATAGAAAAATCGTCCCAAAGCCTGGGTACCGCTACATATGGGGTATATTTCAACATGCCCCATATTCCCCAAAATATATTGGCTTTTCTACTGGGTATATGGAGGGTAGAATCAAGCCCTGATGAGATGTCTATATTTGCCTTCTCTCAAAGGTATACAAAATGTTATATACAAACAAACTATATAATAAATGTATTTTTTCAGAGACTATACCTTAAAGGATTATCCTCAGACAAGACCATGGCCCAATTCCACCCAACCGTGACCGATGAGAGTGTTTTACAAGCCCTGGGGAAATGTGCTATTGGCTAATATTTATCAAGCATTCATGATGTGCTGGGCATTGTTAGACACCAATGGCTTTCTGTATATTCTCTCCGTTAAACCTCTCAATAGCCCTATAAGACACATGCTATTATCTCCTGCCATTTTATAGATGAAGAAACCGAGGGTCAGAGAAATCAAGCCCCTCCCCAAGTTTGCCAGCTTGTAAGTGTACAGTTAAGATTTAAACCCAGTTTTAAACAGTCCACAGGCTTCACCACTACCCCACTCGGCCTCTTATTTAATTGCCTACAATTAAACCAAAATAAATGTTTACATTTCCTCTGGAAACATTTTCAGATAAAATACATCTTTACTGGAAAGAAAGTCAGAACTATTTACATGCACCCAGATAATAGCTGTTCTTTTAAAAAATAAGTGAAGGAATGACATTTACTGAGTCTAGGAACCAGGGGTGTGTCCAACAACTCGTTCTTCCTGCCTCAGGTCCCATGCTCTCACCGTTAGCTCATTTAACACTATTACTCACTAGTATAGGGCCTCACGATGGGGTGAGCAGTCACTGTTCCTCAGAGACTGGGACCACAGGTTAACATGACCAGTGCTTTTCCATTTCATTCCCTTCACTTTCTCAAAAATTATCTGTGCCACCCGACAGAGCCCTAGATAAACAAACCAAAGATGGAAACCCCCGAGGCCAGACTGCAAACCAAGGGCTTCACCCCTGAGAGTCCCACAGGGTAGAAGGTAGAATGATGATGGCTCAGTGTTGGGCTATTCCCACAAAGCCCTTAGCAGGGGTGGGGTTCTCCACCCTCTGCCACATCCGCTCCCACACCGCACCCAGAAACTGCAAAGAGGAAGATCTGGAATGTGTGACCTGCAGGGAGAGAGAGACACACAATGAGGCTGGAGAGCAGGTCTCTGCACAGGCTCAGAGACCTGCTCGGTCCAATCTGAGTTCACATATGGCTCCTGAGCACTGGAAATGTGAGCAATCCAAACCGGGATGTGCTCCAAGTGCAAAATCCATGCCAGGTTTCAAAGACTCGGAAAAAGAAAGAATGTAAAATAGCTCATTAATCATTGTTTATATTGATTCCATGTTGAAATGGTAAGTTTGGATATACTGAGTTAAATAAAAGTCTATTATCAAAATTAATTAATTAGCACCACTAATTACCCTTTGAATAAAGCTTCTAGAAAAATTCAAAAGTATACACGTGGCTTCCATTCTGTATTTCTATTGGACAGTGTTCTTACGGACCACACTTGAGAATTTGGACTTGATCCTAAGAACAATGGGAGCCACTGTGAGCTTTTAGGCAGAGGCACCACACGACTGGATTTAAATGTTAAAAATATCTTTCTGGCTACAAAATGGAGAGTGGACTGCAGAGGGAAGTGAGCTGATGTTGAGGGGACCCTCCCGGAGGCTCTACAATTGTCTGACAGAAGCTGAAACATAAATGGCACTGCTCCTAGCAGCAGGGATGGAGGGGAGGGGACAAATACAAAACACAGAAGGTGGTGCCAACAAGATATGGAAACTGATGGAATCAGGGAGCCATACAAGGGTGTGCACCAGGAATGCCTCCCCAGGCTCTGCTATGAAGCGTGAGTGGCCATTCAACCTCCACGCGCCACCGTAGTAATTACACCATTTAGGTAAAAGTGGCCCATCAGGTCACCCTGGGGTCGCCGTGGAGTCCCCTGCAAGGGGCCTGCATCACAGATGCTCGGGGTGATTTGGAACTGGTGCCTGCTGTTCCAAAGTGCTCTCCTTCTAAAAGCTCCCAGAGCAAGTGACTCAAGATTCTGCCCGGACAAGAAACACTGTGGAAAGCTGTCGGCCATGGTGATGGTAATTGCTGCTAAAACCAGGAAATGGGCTGAAAGCGCAGCAAATGGAATGGGCTGTGGTGGAAGCATGGAGGGGGGTGGGGGTGGGGGGGTGGTCTTTACTCCTGTGCCCCTTTCCTGGCTTCCTTCCTAGGGAATTCCAGCAAAATATTGCAGGAGAAGGGACAGACCCAAACTTAAATGCCAGTTTGGCCAGTGAGTAGCTGCGCACACCTGGCTCTTGCAGGCGCCGTTTTCTCCTCCGAGGAGGGGAAACTGACCTCCTCCCATGGGAGGGCTCAGGGCGATGACACAGGTACAGCACCAGCCTGGTTCCTAGAAACAGTGCCCCCAACTGGGACGGGGACCCCTCTGCCTTCCCCACCTTCCTCCTTCGCTCCAGAAAGGGACAGCACCGAAGCGTAGACCTCCCGCCCTCCAGCGCTGCCTCTCCCAGGTACAAACCGGGCAATCTCAAGACAAGCTGGGCAGGCCTCTGCTCTGGACGCGGAGGGCACACTCCTTGTAGGGCAAGTGCCATCATGAATTATTAAAGGGAGCCCGGCTCATTAAAACAGACGCACAAAGGACGCCTCTGACAGAGCAGCCATCTTTTAATTTTGGGGGGCGGCGGTTGGTTTAGGAAACCATTTTTTTCTCAATTAGGGCTCCTTCCGTTTTGATCGCCTTCAGAGGCCTCCCTATCAATTTGGGTAAATTAGCCAGCTTCTCCTGCGTACGGAGCCGCAGCCATAAATCATAAATATGAGTGTGTGTAAAAGTCTATAGCGCGGGCCCAGTGTAATAATAAACACATTTATATTTTATCACGGCTGTTTTCTCCAGCTTCCAGCGGCTCACTGCCGGGCCCCAGGGGCTGGCAAGCACTCCCCGCTGGCCTGCTCCGCGCCGTCTTGCTTTGTGAGCAGTTTTCCTGCCGCCTCTGCTGAGGCCGAGACCGAGATCTGCCAAGTGCCAGCAGCTGGTCTCTGTGCCACGGCGGCGGGCAAGGCATCGCCCCGCTCACTCCCGGCCCAGGAGAGACACAAATGAGCCGGTGGCCTTTCAAACTGTGGCGAAGCGGGCCCTTGACCCAGAGACCTCCCGACGTCAGTGGCTCCACTGCCGAAGCCAGCCAGCCAGAGGAACGATGTTTGCACAATGTGATTGTGTTTACACAAAGATTTAACGCCTCAATAGAGCAAAGGCTGTTCAGTTCATTTTAATTATTGCTTTATTCTTCTCACAACCGATTAAAAAAATGTTTAACAGGGAGCTCGTGGTAATTGATCCCGTAAGCTCGGTGCCTATGGTCCCTCCTAGCTCACGCGATGACAGTCGTGGGGAAAGATGGATGAAAGGTTCCCTTGGGCTGAAAGGATTCTTTCCCCTCCCTGCCTCTGCTTGTTAAGCATTCTCTGTGGGGAAGATGGACGCCAAGGAAAACCACAGAAAAACGACAAGATCTGACCGTGGGAGGGGGCAACAGACACGCGGGTGGGTTCGAAAGGGGCCTGAACGCTGAGCGGCAAATCCGAAGCAAGGGAAAGGCGAATGTGCAATGGGCGTGGGGGCCTTGCCAATCACAATGATTTATTACGGTTATTTCTCTGGCAGGCAGAATAAATAAAAGGGGGGGATGTAAATCTGAAAATACAAAGATGCCCAGGAACACAAGATCGGACAAAGAAAACAATCTATGTGTTTGAGGCAAACAATCCTTAGGAGTCAGTCCTATGTGCTATCTCAGGAATTTGTCTTTCGGTGCTAAAACCTTTTCTTTCTCAGATCTCCGGAAGACAATGCAGATACCCATGGCTGGGAGGTTCAGAATGTTAGAAAGCAGCTCCTAGGCCAGGGGTGGGCAAACTTTTTGACTCGAGGGCCACAATGGGTTCTTAAACTGGACCGGAGGGCCGGAACAAAAGCATGGATGGAGTGTTTGTGTGAACTAATATAAATTCAAAGTAAACATCATTACATAAAAGGGTACGGTCTTTTTTTTTTTTTTAGTTTTATTCATTTCAAACGGGCCGGATTCGGCCCGCGGGCCGTAGTTTGCCCACGGCAGTCCTAGGCCTTCGTGAATACGGGGGAGGGATCGCTGCACACAGCCGCAGAATCTTAACCTGAGTTTGGGGTCTTTTGCTCACTAGGGAATGTATAATTCCTGTGCCGAGCAAGTGTTTTTCTCTTAGGACATTTAACACACCCATAAAAACAGGGCAGAAAGGAGATAAAACAGAATTATCTGTAACTCCACACTTATTATATAAATTTAAAAAGACATTTTTCTTTTAAACTCTCCTAGAAAAACTCTAGTATACCTAAGACAGGTATACCTAAGACAGCCAGGAGCAACTTACACACCAAGATCCGTCCACCCTCAGCTTCTCCCAGATACTTCAAGGCACCTCCGTTTAGATTTTCCAGTTTAGTGATAAAAGAAGACTACCTGGGTGCATTCAAAGAGAAGTTTCATTTCACAAATTCTCTCCACAAATGTTCTAAAATATGCAATGCACTGGTACTGAGATATCACTCTGAGAATCAATAGCGTGCATTGGTTTGCATCTTCAAAACTAGCTTGCTTGCTTTTATTTTTTTTTTAGCTTGCTTTCTTAAAATAGAAAAGAAACTGAGGCCAAGGATCCTTAAGTTCGATCAAAATAGACAGAATGTAAGGATATATAAGATAATCGCTCAATTTTCTTAGCTATTCTGAATTTGTTGTCACACTGGAGAAGTAAGATAACTCACAAGTTACTTGGTGTATGTGTGAAGTAAGTAGGATGGCAAATATTAAGCCATTTATTTTGCTGGACTATAAACACAACTAGATTAATTGCTATCCTGTTTTAATTTAAGCACCCCTAAAATATAGCTGATTTTTAAAGGAAATTCTGTTGCATGGGGTAGGCTCCACAGTTTGGCAGAGAAACCTTTGGGGAAAAAAATCACTCTGAGCCTCAGTTTCCTCATCCATAAAATGGGAATAATGAGAATCTTCTCCACAGAGGGAGGTGGGGGCTACGTAAAATGAGGTACATGAAAGCAGTTGGTAAGCTATAAAGAGCAATACAGAGGATCCTATCATTACTTACTCACTCGGATAAAGCCATATGTGGGAGCAGCCATTCCCAGGCTTGATACCCAACTGCCTTCTCATTCCCAAAGCCAATCTGAGAAGGAACACTTCAGCGAACCCTTTCTTTAGCACATCTGCTCTGGGGAGCTGACTAAACAACCATTGCGTCGTCAGGTCATCAAGATAAATATGACTAATTTGCCACTGGGCCTAAAATTAAGGCCAACAGCAACTGTGATCCCAAAGATAGCCCTTACCATGACCCCGGAGGCCAGCTCACTCATCGTAACCTCTCCAAGGGGCAAGGGATAAGCTAATCTGTGTGAAGACACAGATGTCACGCACTCCCTACAGCCACACTCACATGTATGAGAAGAATAATGTCAGCAGTATGATCTCCAAACAGTTAGGACAATGCCACACAATTATAATTGCACTAGAGGCCCGGTGCACAAAAATTTGTGCACTTGGGGGGGGGGGAGGGTCCCTCAGCCCGGCCTGTGCCCTCTCGCAGTCTGGGACCCCTCGGGAGATGACAACCTGCTGGCTTAGGCCTGCTCCCGGGTGGCAGAGGGCAGGCCCAATCCCTAGGTGCAGCCCCTGGTCGGGCTCAGAGCAGGGCCGATTGGGGAGTTGGGGCGCCGCCCCCTGTCATACACAGAGCAGGGCGATCAGGAGGTTGTGATTCCACCCTCAGTCACGCTCAGGGTAGGGCTGATTGGAGGGTTGGGGCACCATCCCGTCACACTCAAGGCAGGGTTGATGGGGAGGTTGCAGCGCCACCCTCTGTCATGCACAGAGCAGGGCCAATCAGGGGGTTGGGGCATTTCCCCCTGTCACTCACACAGCAGGGCACAACAGGGGGGTTGGGGCTCTGTACCCTGTCACACACAGAGCAGGGCCAATCAGGGGGTTGGGGCGCAGCCCCCTGTCACGCACAGAGCAGGGCCCATCAGGGGGTTGGGGTGCTGCCCTCTATCACACACAGGGGGTTGGGGTGCTGCCACTCTCACACTCAGGGCAGGGCCGATGGGGAGGCTATGGCTCTACCCTGTCACACACAGAGCAGGGCCTGTGTGTGTGTGTGTCGGGGGGGAGTTTGGGGTGCAGCACCCTGTCACACACAGAGCCACAGGGCGATCAGGGGGTTTGGGCGCTGCCCCCTGTCACGCTGATCCTGGTGCCGGGAGGCCTCGTGGCTCCGCTGATCCCGGTGCTGGGAGGCATATTACCCTTTTACTATATAGGGTAGAGGCCTGGTGCATGGGTGGGTGCCAGCTGGTTTGCCCTGAAGGGTGTCCTGGATCAGGGTGGGGGTCCCCACTTGGGTGCCTGGCCAGCCTAGGTGAGGAGATGATGGCTGTTTGCAGCTGGTCACACACCCTTCAGGGTGGGGGTCCCCACTGGGGTGCCTGGCCAGTCTGGGTGAGGAGCTGAGGGCTGTTTTCAGGCTGCGGGTGACTGAAGCTCCCAACCACTCCCTTTTTTCTTTTTTCTTTTTTTATTCTGGGCCAGCTTTAGCTTTGAGGCTTGGCTCCAGCTCTTAGGCCTCCGCTGCTGAAAGTAGGTTTCTGGCCTTTGCTTACAATGTTGCGATCCTGCTGGCTGAAGCCCGGCAGGTTTCTGGGGTTTTGTTTAGCTTCTATGTTTGTTACATAGTTGCTTGCAGCTCAGAGGCCTGCAGCGGCAGGTGGGGAACGTTGGAGTCCTCCGTCACTGAAGCAAGCAAGCCTCATGTTAGTTTCAAGCTGCCTGGCTGCCAGCCGCCATCTTGGCTGACAGTTAATTTGCATATTGCCCTGATTAGCCAATGGGAAGGGTAGCGGTCGTATGCCAATTACCATGTTTCTCTTTTATTAGATAGGATACTATCCATTGTATCTGGGGACGACACGTCTGACAATGTTATTTTCTAGGCATGTGAACATGGCTGAAAGAGCCAATGTATGATTCCCATCTCCTGACAAATTCAAGCATAAAGTCCGTGTCCATTAGAAGATGCCATTCAAATGCTTTTACCTGAGATACCCCTTCTCCCTGGAACCAGACTAGTGAGTGAAGGGAAGTGCATTGAAGTACCACATCCTTTAAATACCATTTTCCCAATAAAAGTTCTATTTTCTGACTGAAAACACTTTCCCTCAGTCTTATTTCTGCCCTACCAGTCAATCTTCTTCTCAGTTATAAGGAAACAATTGTTATAGTTCAGCAAGGCTGCTATGCATGAGAGGACAGGTAGAAAATGATGACTGGTCAGCGAGGCCCATTTCCTGGCTAGAAGCCTCCTTCCACCTACCAGCCTGGCAGCTCCTGTGATGCAAACACCTGCCTCAGCAAAATCTCACATCATTATCGGTCAGGGGCCCCCAGCAAGAGGGGACTGTGTGGCTAGCCGGTTTGGCTCAGTGGACAGAGCATCAGCCTGGGAACTGAAGGGTCCCAGGTTCGATTCTGGTCAAGGGCACGTGCCCAGGTTGCAGGCTCGATGCCTAGTAGGGGGCGTGCAGGAGGCAGCTGATCAGTGATTCCCTTTCATCATTTATGTTTCTATCTCTCCCTCTTCCTTCCTCTCTGAAATCAATGAAAATGTATTTAAAAAACAAAACAAAAGAGGGGAGTCTGTGGCTGGAGAGGAGCCTCCATCACAAATGTTAAATCTAGAGAGCGAAGCATCTGGCTGCGGTGGAGAAATCCCCCCATATCATAGGGGTAAAACAGCACAGCTTCTAAGTCCCGACAGAAATAACAAACCACACAGCTTTTATAGTTTGTGCATTTTTAAATGATCATGAAAAGGGAGGCAAGACCTGTTCTGTAGTCTTGGAAGAACAAGGAAGGACTTTGCTGGTGGGGCACCATGATCCGAACAGAAACCGTGAAGGGGAGCTAAGGTTCACAGGCGGGCCGGCCAGGGTCTCTCCTCCTCGGTTGCTGACGTTCAGGCCCAGCGATTGTGTGGGGACTGTCCTGTGCCCTGCAGGGTGTTTAACAGCACCCCTGCCCTCCACTTACCAGGTGCCAGGAGCAAACTCCACTCCCCTCCAAGCTGTGACCACCAAAAAGCTCCTCCAGACATTGGCAAATGTCCCGAGGGGCAAAATTGGCCCAAGTTGAGAATCGCTGCATTAGGCAACTAATGGGCTCCCGCTTGGGGAGAACGGCTGGGCTACAGGGTTTGCTCTCATGCATAATGGCCTCTTTAGCCACTACGAGGAGGTCCCTCCACCCCTTTGAACAGTCGTGTGACTTCCATGTTCCTGCTGGAACCTCATTAGCCTCACAAGTTCTTGGAGGGTCAGGGAAGGCCCACGGAGTGGACCGGCTCCTGTGGTGAGGAGACGGCCACGTGAGGTGGTGAGCACAGGGTGTCCAGCTGAAGGGCTGAATCCAAGGCAGCTTCCACCCCCAAGAAAGAGGCACCTTTATCTGCTCAGCACAGAGGCACAGTATGGGCTTAGCAGCAGCCCGACCCGTCAGCCCGCAGACAACGGATTCCTCTTTCCCGGGCTTGTCCACTGGTTTCCCTCATCTAAGAGGTAGTGGCTTGGTGTGGACATGAGAATGAGCAAAGCAGGCTTTTGGGACTGGGGAGAATCATAAGGTTGAAGCAGGTGGTGGAATATCTTCTTTCTCAGGCCTCAAAGCATGCCTGAGCGCCCACTATCACTTTAAACATGAAGACATCCCAGGGATAAAGATCTGCACACCAGGAAGAGCATAGCAAGAGGAAGCTTGGAAGCAGGTACTGGTGTTTGCTTACGGCTGGGGCTAACCATGACCAGCCTTTTCAAAGACCCCACCTTGGGTTTCCCAGGTCTTACCAGAGCCAGCATGCAGGTATGTAACCACACCCGACGAATGCTGGAGGAGTGGACGAGACAAACACCCGGGACTTCTCTGGACTGTTCACCCCACATCCTGCTTCAGCCAACTACGGACAATCCATAAAACACACTGGAAAGCTGTTATTCTGACAGTCTGCCATCAACAAAGACGAAACACCGAAACAATCGAAACCACCCCCTCCCAAAGTCAGAATATACAACTCGCCAAGCGGTGAAGGAATGTTCTGACTTCTGGTGGCTCCTCATCAACCAATGGCCAAGTACTTTCATGGACACAATCTTCTGAGTGATTGACAACTAGTCCTCTTCATAGAAATTGCAGAAATAGGACTACACCTGCTCCCTAGTTATCCTCTGAGAATAAGGTTTCGTTTGCAGTTTGAACGTTACTAGTGGCTCGCTGGTTTCCTTAAGAGCTATGGAACACTGCAATATTCTCTCCATCATCCTAGCCTAGTTCGGGCCTTCTATTTTAAGGATACTTTAAGCAGAAACGATTCCATAGAGCCTGATCTGATCTTAGAGCGGCAGGACTTACTGCTCAGAACAGCCCTTCTCCTGCTTCACTTTCCATAGGGAAGATAGATGTCATTAGTATGGGAAGCCAGTACCAGCCATTAGCGTCAAGTAAGAGTTGCCTTTGGTAACTATTTCTGTGCACAGTCACCAACATGTTCCGAGTTTTCTCAATAAAACAGCTCCTTCCCAGGGGGGATGAAGTTGCCTCCTTATGGAGCCCCAATTTACATACACTTCCTCAACTATTTACAGTGAAACCTCCTTGAAGCATCACTTCACCTTTAAAGAATCCTTCTGCCCACACTTCCAGTGAAAATTTCAATATTGATGAAACGGAAGCCCCCACTTAAGTAGGCGATACAAGTATATGGAAAATAATTACACTATTTTAAATCACAAAACTGATTTTAGGTTTATTCTGCACCACGTGTTGCTTGTGATAGGTTTGCAAAACATGCCTTCTTTCTAGGTAAGTGAAATGCATTACCAAAAGTGTCTGAGGCACGCGGTGCGCGTCAGAGGAATAGAATCTATAATGCAAAGTCATGGGCCTAGAAGGTCCCCTTCGCTCCTTCTGAATGAATAAAACATTTGGGGAAATCCCATAACTGCTTTTAGTCCATTTTATTTCTTACTTTATACTCTGTATAATAATAAGAAGAATGGTAACAAAGGAATTTGGTCCATCTAAGAGATGAGTTGGTACTATCCTTAAAGCCTTGTTAATAAGTTAGAAATTTTAATGTTTGCACAAATTCTATCATGTCCATGACAGATATAGATGTGTAATAATTTGCGAGTTCTTTCTTAAGAAGACCAAATCCATCATTTAAGTAATAAGTCTTGAAATGTCTTGTTTCTTTTAAACCCTATTCAGAAGGTATGCAGAGAAAAGAAAGACTTCAAGATTCTAATGTTTTCATAACTGCAGGATTTAGTTGAGAAAGCAGGATGAGGGGACGCAGGTGCCAGACATTGTGTAGAATTTGCACTTATGCTCCATTAATTGCCAGCATATCCTCCTTTCCCTTTCCCCTCCCCTCCCCCCATTAAGTCCCTTCGGGAAAACAGTAGAGCAGCAGGCCCAGACTGGTACCCAGCAGCAACACCAGGAGCAGAAGTAGCCAATTAGCCTCCAGAATACAAAGGGGGGTCGGGGGGAATGATGCAGTTACCTAGCAACCAGAAAGAGCAGAAACAGCTGTGTAGCAGGCCCAGGCTGGTACCCAGGCAGAAAGAGGATAGCCAATTAGCACACTGTATTTAATGCTGATGTGGTTTCCTAGTAACAGGCTGTACAAGTCTGTCTGATGCATTTTCTTTCTCCCTTCCTCACATTTTCCTCAATCATGCACAGTATTACTATTTGCCCTAATTACTGTTTCTCCACTGCTTCAAGGGGCCATTATTTTGTCCCTAGAGAAATGGGAAGAACTCAGAAAAAAAATCTTCTGTAATGACAGTATTTAGTTTCAAATTCAGATTAGTTGTAAGCTTTGAGACACTAAACAACAACAAAGAAAGAAAAGAAAAAACAAAAAAGCTAGCAAATCGCCCGATGCCTAAATTTCTAAGTAGCCCATGCTACCTTTTCTACATGCTAATTCTACATGTGAGTGAAGCAAAAAATATTTAATAATGCATACTGTCATTTTGCCATTCACCACATTTTCAAATAGGCTGAATCCCGTGTACTTGAATTTATTCATATTGATTTGACACTCTCTGCTGAACACTAGGAACATAAAATGTCTTATTACCTATATCAGAGAAGGAAGATGTACCTTCTGTTGCTCTTTTTAAAATACCAATACTAGTTTCAATAGGCTCATGACCAACTGAGAATCCAATATGAAGAATCATTATTTCCTTTCTACAATAGATGTTGAGTACAGGTGAAGAGTGTGCATATCCTATAGTAAAGGGGTTCAAACACCATGTTATAAGTTTATAATCACACTAATGAATTCAAGTGAGGTGACATTAAATCATGTGAACCCACAAAATGAAGACAGACAACTTTTAAATAGGACTACTGCACAGCTATTCTAAAGTATTTCCTACTGCATCTTGCTACTCTTTTGGTGGGGATTGAGGGGGAGGGCAGCAAGTCAGTTTAATGTACAATGTGCCGAGATTTGATGCCAGATGATTGATTGATTTCTTTCCCATTTATATGACAATGAAAGACCTTTCACCTCTAAAGGTTAATTTCTCACTCTGCTGGGACACTTTCATTTATATTAGAATATGTACCAGACTCATCCTTTTTCTTGGGCTCTATTCTTCAGGGCACTGATTATATAATTCTACAGTAGACAACTAGAACCTCTCTCATAACTGTGGCTTTAATATTGGAACAATCTATAGTCCTTCTTACAAAATCTTGATATGAACACAGCAAGGGCTCTAGAGCAGTGGTTCTCAACCTTCCTAATGCCGCGACCCTTTAATACAGTTCCTCATGTTGTGGTGACCCCCAACCATAAAATTATTTTCGTTGCTACTTCATAACTGTAATTTTGCTACTGTTATGAATCGTAATGTAAATATCTGATATGCAGGATGTATTTTCATTGTTATAAATTGAACATAATTAAAGCATAGTGATTAATCACAAAAACAATATGTAATTATATATGTGTTTTCCGATGGTCTTAGGCGACCTCTGTGAAAGGGTCATTCGACCCCCAAAGGGGTCGCGACCCACAGGTTGAGAACCACTGTTCTAGAGGAAGACATTACACACCAAAGTGCACCTCTCTGGGCAATACTCTTCCAAGGAGGAAAAGGACTTTGTCAGCTGAGGATGGCTTTTAATCAACTTCAGCTCACCTAGTGAAATGGTTGAAACTGTTCAGTCCCAATAAACTTGGGATTTTTAAAAATTTTACATTGCTACCCGAAAACAGCATGGACAGTACTGTTTTACTTTACTGAATTCCATAAATTAAGTCAGTTATAGTAATGGGAAGAGGATATATTCTGAAGGTAGAGACAACAACAAAAACCTAAGTTATATTTTATGATACCGGATGAGTGTTTTTTATAACATAAAATGAGTTTTAATTATATATGCATGTTATTCTGCAAACAAAATAAAAGGGGTCTAACCTGAATGCAGATAACCTCTGAAGGAAAGAAAAGAAAAGATGCAGAGTCCAACGCGGAAGGGTGTCTGCCAAGTGGGCCTGGTTTGGGACAAAACTGAACTGAGGTTCCATCAGGAACTGGTAGCGGGGCGCCTGGTCTTCTACCCCTGAAAGCCTATAAGGTCCCATCGCGGGTTAGTCCCCAAGACTTAATAAGCACAGATGATAAAGAAGGTACGGTGAACAGACAGGTGGGACAGTCCATGGCAAACTTATTCTGTCTACAGACACTCTTAAATAATTTAAGTGGCTTGACTTTTAATTTGTAAGCTAGTGGGTCCTAACACTGACCATGGGAACGGTGCAGGAGGGGTGAACAATGCCACCATTGGTTGGCCAAATAACCGGCACATTCAAGTCACTAGCTTTTGATGACTTTGAATGGTCTTGCTGCTACCGACATTTCGCTTAATAACTGCCATGGCACTATATTACTTTTTTACATGGTTGTAAAGCAGTTACTCTTGGAAAATGTAGAAAATCTAGTAGTAGGGGAGAGGGTCAGGGTGGGAGTAGAGGTGGTGGATGCTGCTCTAGCTCCATCACCCCCCACCCCCAGCTTGTCTCACAGATCCCTGCAATTCCATGAAGAGTCTCCCCCAGTTGAACATTAAAAATCATAATAAAGGTTTCATTGTTGTACACTGGTTGATGGATGTGTAATCTACCGATCCACAGTGCACTGCTGCCAGACCGTTTCTGCTGCAAAGGAGGGAAAAGGAAGGCTGCAGAGGCAGGAAGTGGCTCGCGCAGGAAACAGCAGGTATAAGGTGGGGCATGAGAAAGGAAGAAACTGAGATTTCAGAAACAGGTTTGCCCAGGGCCATCCACTTCGCCTCCATTAGGGTGGGGACAAATCGAAACTGTCTGGTTAGAAAGAGCCCGGCTCTCTCCGTTGGTACCGGAGTCGCCTGGCAGACCTGGAGTCCCATTACACACAGGCCCATGTGGGCTGGGTTCACTTATCAGATCTAACTTCCTTAAATAAAAAGTATGTTTGCTCATGATCCATTTTCAAGGTTTAACTCTAATTTCTACTCAGTTCAAACTGGATCGTCTTCAAAGAAAAATACACCATTTTACAAATATTTTTTACCTGTCCTTAGAGTTTAACCAATTTTTTAAAAATATATTTTATTGATTTTTTACAGAGAGGAAGGGAGAGAGAGAGTTAGAAACATCGATGAGAGAGAAACATCGATTAGCTGCCTCCTGCACACCTTCTACTGGGGATGTGCCTGCAACCAAGGTACATGCCCTTGACCAGAATCGAACCTGGGACCTTTCAGTCCATAGGCCGATGCTCTACCCACTAAGCCAAACCGGCTACAGCTTAACCAATTTTTAAAAAAAGAATTATGACAAGCCGGTGTGGCTCGGTTGGCTGTGGCATCATCCAGTACACCAAAAGGTGGTGGGTTCAATTCCCTCCATCGGGGCACATACCCAGGTTGTGGGTTTGATCCCTAGTTGGGGCGTGCTTGCCAGAGGCAAACTGATCACTGTTTCTCTCTCACATGGATGTCTCTCTCTCTCCCTTCCTCTCTCTAAAATCAATTTTAAAAATATTAAAAAAAGAGATTTCTAAAAATAAATAAATCATTACAAAGTTTTTTTAAAAAGGGTTTTGTTTTCACTTTTATTTTTACATATGGTTTCCTTAAACTCCCTTTTTTTCTGATTCAAACAGAATTATTCCATTAATGTTTCAACTGAAGGAGACATAAAAAAAGAATACTGCCTACTACAATTAATTTTTATATAATCTTAGTCTGCACTCTTTAGAAAGCTCCATTTAACTTTCCTCAAACCTCCTAATATAATACGTACGTAATGGCTATGATCATCATGGTCATTAACGTTCGTATTATAACAGAAATGCTTCTGTACATCATCTAGTTATGAAAGGGAAGTTTTCTTTAAAGTTCACGCTGGCCTTCCCCATGTCATTCCTTCAACTATGCAGTCTCCTCATGACCCTCCTTTTCTCTTCTCTATCAGGGATGACTTCATCTTTAAATCCTCAAGTTTATAAAATTCTATTGCTTCCGCTGCCTTTTTTGAAATGAGATTCCTCTATTCTCTTCCCTCCATCTTACCTCCCACCCACAACCCATGCTCTCTTCTCTTTTGAGATCAGTTTCCAAATATAATGACTCGATGAAAACGTATTTCAGGCTTTTGCATCAAAAAGCAAGGTCCTCAGAGATGGGGGAAGGAATACTGTCTCATATAGTAGGTTTCAATAAATAGTGTCTGATGAAATATGTGTTAACTTCATGTTTTGACTTTCTCCTCCATCCTTATTTTAACATGTTCATTTACTTTGTGACTACTAATTACCCATTAAAAGGACATCTGGAATAGGAATGTCCCAAAGCCTACATTTATTACCACATTATAATTATAAAATAAATGTGCTCGCTGTGTATATGCTGAGTTTAAGATATACCCAATATATGTTTAGCTAGATTTATCTTCATAAATGTTAAAAGCTAACATATTGCTAAATTATCATGGGTGAAACTCGGAAGATTTTCTGATTCATAAATTCTCCCATCAGTTGTTTTCTACCACCGCATTCACACTCCTTCTTTGCAAACTCTTTCTTTTAAATCTTGAATACGCTAAATCCAAGATGCCAAATGCTCCTATTAAACTCTCTTTACTTTGTGAACTGAACAGTTAACTCGTATTCTAGTTTCCCTCCCATAATTGGGGTTTAATGAGTTTCTGCCTCAATACATGGATAAACATTAGCCGTCCTGTGTCTCAGCATATTAAAGGCCCTTCAGTGTCTTAAAATTGCCCTATTTCAGCTGCTATTGTATAAATTCAAAGAATTCTTATCTATGGCACCAAGGAGGTTGAAAGTAGTTGATGGGCCCCCTAGAGTTCTAGAGTAAAGTATTTAATTTTGTCCTGCTGATATGCCTGACCTTGAAACAGGGCTTCTATTTATATAAATTAGTGTTTTTATCACATTGGCATCATTTAAAAACATGAACAGCACCCATAAATGCCCTGTCCAGAAAGAGAGAAGTGACTTTTTATCTCAGAATCATCCATGCTGCTTCTGACCAGTGACAGGAGCCTCCCCCCCCCCCCCCCGCCATTTAACGCTTTGTCTTCCTTGAGCCTTCCCCCCTGCCCAACCCAGTTCTATAAATCCTGTGTCCGTGGCACAGCGCCTGACATCTATGGGCACTTAATACCCGTTCATGGAATGACTGAATGAACAAAGTAAATAAGAAGCAAGATGATCTATTAAATAAGATGCAAGCCTAAGGGACAGGAGATAGTGGTCAAATTTTACTTCCCATGGCGGGTTGTATAACTTGAGCTAAGACATATTTACATTGTTGGTCCTCAGTTTCCCCTGTATGTGGTAATGTTTGCCTTTCTTATTTCACAGGTATAGAGTGTTAACACTTGTCATTTTACTTTATTTTTTTTAATATATTTTATTGATTTTTTACAGAGAGGAAGGGAGAGGGATAGAGAGTTAGAAACATCAATGAGAGAGAAACACTGATCAGCTGCCTCCTGCACACCTCCCACTGGGGATGTGCCCGCAACCAAGGTACATGCCCTTGACCGGAATCGAACCTGAGACCCTTCAGTCCGCAGGCCGATGCTCTATCCACTGAGCCAAACCGGCCAGGGCGCAACACTTGTCATTTTAATGAGTGTATTGGGGCTGTTACAAAAAAGTCTCTCCTTAATCTTAAGGTTAAAAAACTGGTTTAATAGTAATGATCACATAACAGTAGCTACAGCAGTAACAACAATGGGCCTGGAAATGGAACACCATTTCTTTGTCATTTCCTTGTTCTGGGTCTTAGTCATTTGATGATGCACTACGTTTTAAAGACTTGCCCAACTTTTATCCATTTAGGAGACACTTAAAGTGTTTTCCATTGTCAATTTGTATTTCAACTATATGTTTCTCATTTCTTCTTACTAATGGGTTATTAAGAAAAATATCTACTTGACTTCTTTTTCCTTCATTAGCTAGCACAACAGAGCTTGGATGGGAGCAACAGGGTTTTATTAGCATCCTGGACCAGCCACCTAAGAGTTATGTGAAGTTGGACGAGTTACTTGACCTCTCTGGACCTCATTTTCCTCATTTATGAAATAAAAATAGTGCCTATGTCATTATGTTAATATGAGGATTAAAAGGGTTATATTTTTAGAAGACTTCAAAAATTGCATTGCAAGTGCTTTATGTTTGTTGAATAAGTAATGTATATTTCACCTTTAAAGAACTTTCATTATATGTATAAAATAAGCACTTTGTTTGCCTCTTAAACACAACGCTCATCTTTTTGTTTGTAATATTTTTAGACACCTTTTCATTTAAAAGCAAACTATTTCCCTAAATCCTAATTAAATTTAGAGATTGTACCACATCTTAATTCATTATGACCTGCCCCAAAGCAGATATAAAATGCTAATTGCACACTTGTATTACCTTTCCACCTGAAAACAACTCTTTACGCCCTCCATTGCAAAATCTAGAATGTGCTCATCACCACCCATATATTAGACTAAAGCAAGCCCAGTCCCTACAGAGGACCCTCCAAATAGCACATGTGAGAACGTGGCCTCTTTTCTCCCTCCTCCGTGACCAACAACCAAAGATTTCACTGCTGGCCTTTGTCCTAACTACCAACAGGATTCATTCTTCCTTGTGCAAATGTGAACAAGCTTTCATATGAATCTCCATACCAGGAAAGTCTGCTCATTGAACACAAAGCATCATTTCAATCAGATGCTTTCTTTTCCATCTCAGACGTGATCAAGAAGAAATGTAAAAAAATAATTATTTTTCTTTTTGCATAGAATCTACTAACAGTTTAACAAATTGATTTTTGCTAAAAATGAGCAAATTGGTGATTTGGGGGAAACTGAAAGTAAAGATTTCTCCTGCATCAAAATATTAGGATTACTTAGCTGACTCCAAGAAGATGGATAAAATGATGATCATAATGGTTGAATTACTGAGAAAGAAGAATACATTATACAAAGACCAGCAAACAGAGTGGGAGAGAAAGGTCTGAACGGCTTGGCGGCTAAAGGACATTTATGCTCATGCCAGCACTAAATGCTCTTCCCAATGAATAAACCATATGTCCATTTTTATGTGCTTCCTTTCACTGAGATTCTGCTGCTTCACAATATTCCCTTTGTCCCAGGCTCTGCCTCATCTTCCCCCACCCCCCGACCCCACTCCTGAGTCCCCCATCCATAACTTCACCTCCTTAGGTAATCAGCATTTGTGCCCAAGCTACCAACTTGAACATCTGCTACCTGGGAAAAGAAAAAAAATCACCTCATTGCCTAACATCCTCCAGGGCAAAAAGTTTAAAGGATTCAGCATCCTCAAAAACCAACCAAAGGGTTTGGGGTGCAGGGGGGAGCATACCTTTCTTTTCCAGCTCAGTAAATTCTAAATTCTAGCTATATAAAGATTAAATGAATAACACTTTAAAAATTCCTCAATGCAAGCAATCCCAGCTTACTAACAAAGTATTGTCTTTCTTATGCATAGACAGAGACCTACACATTATTTTATTTCATTTTTGCAACTGTCTCCTTTTCAATATATGAATTTATAAAAGATACATATATATATGTATATATATATATATATATATGTATATATATACACACACTCTAGAGAACAAAATGCCAATATTTCCCCTATTTCTCTTGAATAGTTTTCTCATTTTTTTTTTCTGTCCCCAAACACTTCCCCAACTGAAAGATAAGGAAATCTTTTCACTGAATTAAAGTGAGCCCTGTGTTAAAACAACTTGCCTGAATCCAACCAGAACCCATTTTTTTAAACTGTATTTCAACCTTAGGTCAGCCGCTCTCCCCAGCCCACTCACTCATATCAGCAGACTCTTCCTGAATTCCCATCACCATATACCTTTGCCCTCGAGCTTTTACTAGTCCATTTCCTTGATATGCTTGCACTTAATTTGATTCCATCCTTCATGCTTTCTCCATTATTCTTAGTTCATCCACACCACATAAATTATCACCTTTGTTTGCAGTTCCCCATGTGCCCCATTCACACCAATTCCAAATAAATACTTCTGATTCTCATCCACTTAATCCAAATTAATTCATATTCCCTCTCCCCATCCCTCGTCCCCACCTCTGCCTCTCTCCTGTCTGTTTCTCTTTCATACAGCAGCTACTTTTCCCTCCATGCTTGGCTTGGGGATGCCAGGCAATTGCTTCCTGTGTTGTCTTAGAAAAGCCCTGGTCACATTAGTGACAACGTCAATGGCCAATGCTTGCATGTCCAGGCTCACCCTCCACAACCAGTGTCTATGAACATCACCAGCCCCACACAGAAAGTGCAGGCGTGAGGACAGAAAAGCTTCTTGCTCTTTGCCTATATTTTACTTTGGCTAAGTGACTTAAAGTTGCGGGGCTTTATTTTCATGCAATCATCACTAATCAACATCAACAGCAATAGTAACATCTACAACTAACCATATGCTATCTATAATAATAAAAGCATAATATGCACATCAACCGAACACTGAACAGCAGAACGACCGTCCGGATGACTGTCCTGTCCTGACAAAGCCGAGCTGCGAGGGCTGAGGCAGCCGGGGCTCCACAGGGCTACTCTTGCACGAATTTCGTGCATCATGCCTCTAGTCTTTTAATAAGCTTTTACAAGTATTTTGCACATAGTTTCCAACTTAATCCTCAAAGCAATCTAGGAGGTGAACACAGCTGTTCCCATCTTCCAGATAAAGAAGATGAGACTCAGTAAAGATAAATAACTTATCCAGGTCCTAAATCCAGGAAGTGGTAGAGCCAGAGCTCAAAGCCAAGTCCACCTGCCTACAAAGCCCTGCTCTCAACCATTCTGCACCGCTGCCTTTCCAGTAATGCGTGGGGCCTCCGCGGGCGACTTCCCGACGTGGAGACCTCTGTGGGCATAGGTGCTGGGGAACACATGAGCTCCACCTTGATGATCACCGAGCACACAATGCCCCCCAAACAAAGCACCAAATGACACAACACTCCAAAGAGTTGTCCTTCTGACACATCTTTTGGGAAGAAGGGGTTAAAAAAAGAAAAAAATGCTCTGGGCTCCCTCCCCAAAAGGAATCTCTGCTTCCCCAGAGCTGTCCAGCCACCACACAAGGCAGGACGTAGCCTGTCTTACTGTCAATAATTCAGAAATGTGTCCACCAGCATGCATTCCACAACCCAAACAAAACTGGACATTCTCACCTCATCCTGCTTTCTCTAGTTTCCTGTGGGGAGCGGGAGATGAGTCACGACTGAAGTCTGGAACACTGCAATGGCTTGTCATTGCTTTACTCATTGACTTGAGAAAGAAACGACCTTCAGGACAACATCAGGGAGAAATAACGCTGACAACAGCAAGCCTTAGCCTTGGTGTACGTGGAGTGGAGAACGTGAACCCAAACTCTGATGGGAAACTGTGAGTGGGACTCTGCACCTGAGCCCCAGGACGCAGAAGTGATGTTAGGAGACCTTCCCATGAACCGAGCAAGGGCCACGGGGAACTGAGTACAGAATTGGAGGAGTGCATGCCTAAGTCCAGTGCGCAGAGGAAGCACTGTCAGCCCTCACCCTCCCATGGGAATACTGTAATTCCGTGGTTCAAAACAGTGATTTCTTCTAGTCACATTATACACCTCTATTCAGGAAAGTTCCTCTGTACTGAACAAAGGCATTCCACAGGCCCCAGGACAGTAGAGCTGACAGGGGCTTTAAGAGTCAGATTATATGACAGATGTGGACAATGAGGCCCATGAGGCAAAGGGACACATTCACTGAGCGAGTAAGTGGCAGAGTTAAAACTAGAACCCAGGTTTTCTGCTTTTCCAGCCAATGAACTTTGCACTGCACATCCCCTTGGTGGCACAGCCCACAAGCCACCAGAGCACCAGAAAGACAAGCGGTAGCCCCGAAAGAACTCTCGCCAGACACCTCCTAACTTAGATGTATCCCTCACTTCTCTCCAACAATACTTATCCTGTTGCTTAGACATTTGGAGGGCTCCCTGTTCAACTTATACTGTGCAAGCAGTAGGCAAAGACCATACAGGCAAATACACTGCCAAGGACTCATTTAAAACCCACCACCGACAGTAATTGCTCCAAGGATGCTAACGCCAAGAAGAGACCCCAGCCCTACACTTCCATCTCAAAGCAGAGAACAAAGACCAGTTCCAAGGGAAGCGCCAATGTCAGCCTTTTCTCAGTAAATCCCACTCTTCCAAATTATCCCATTTGCTCCAAAGATCAATCTGATTCCTGGGAGTCACTACACAAGTCTTGAGGAAAATACGGAGTCCTTCGGTCCCCGCCCGCCCCCACCACACACATAGCAATGTAATCACTTCAGCAACTCCTCGGTAACAAGCTCATTAAAAAGCCATTCCGCCATCTCTCCATAAAGCATGCGCCAGAGAACAATGCAAAAGAGGAGATGCCAATTAATTATAGAATGATCGCATCTAATGAACTCTGAAACCCTCCTGCTGTTGGTGACTTTGATGAAACATCAGGGATGCTGGGCAAAGAGGGAAGGGGGACACCCCAGCTACCTTGTTTAACTGTGAATTCTTTTGACTGTACCTCCTCGGATTCCGGGGTTGATCGAACGGCAGAACTACGCTCACAAAACAATGGAAAGTGTCAGAGAGAGACAAGCGCGTGTGTCACGGAGGGCTGTGAGTCACTACGAGGGCAGGGCCCCGCTCTGGCATCCTGGGAACTGTTTGATCCTATGCTGCGGGGGGCATGGCCTCTGAACGGATCTCACAGCCCGCGAGGGACACACCCGTGTGCTGTGCTCAGGGCAACCGCACATCTTAAGGCAACAAGTGAGTCCTGTGCGTCCCCACCCAGGCCCTCCTGCCTCTATCACCTCCTCGTTGGCAGGGATGAACAGAGAGAAGCCCTTCCCACCAGGAGGCTAAGGGAGGAAAAAGAAGAAGCCACGTGCGGCCGACTTGTACCACTACCTGTGTGAGTCCTCTGGTGGGCCTTTAAGTGGGAGCTTTTTGTATAAACTTTCCGGCACCCGTTAAACTGACAGCGGTGAACCCTCTTCTTGTTTTCGGGGCATGCCTCGGCCCCGACCCCTCCTTGTTCACTGTCGCTCTGTCCACTCTTAACTGTCCCAGCTGCCGCCACGGCTGCCGCCGCCGTCGCCACCCCTCCCACCTTGACCGAGCTGAGCGCAGCCTTCTTGGCCACCAGTTTCAACGTCACTGTGCCATCCACGGCTGAGAGAGTCTGTGAGGTTTTGACCAGATGGCGGCTGAGCTCAGGGGACGATGGGGGCGTTAATGAGGTCACTGCGTTGAGCTGGGCCTGGTTGACGGCTGTGTAGCTGTCCAGAGAAGAGCTGGTTGGCTGGAGACTGAGGCAGGTCTCCGAGAGCAACTTGTCCCGAGAGAGCAAAATGTCCACGGCCGAGCTCTTCTCGCAGATGGCCGCTTCCACGGGGAGCAGCAGGGGGTCTAAGCGCCGGAAGCTCTCCTCGATGCACGGGGGAGGAGAAGCCCGCAGGAAACAGTCCAAGTCCTCACCAAAGGTCTCCGAGATCCTCCTGGGCTCCGTCTGCAGGTAGCGTTCCAATTCAAGGCATGTCTGCAGGAGGGGGAGAGAAACAGCTATCAGAGGCAAAGAACACCAGGAGGCCACGTGCTGACAGGCACAGGAGGCAGATTCGGGAAGACCCAGAGAAGGGTTTCATGGCTCCGATGTGGAATTCTCCTACTGACAGGTACGACCTTGTTATTCACTCCCTGAGTACTCCTGAAGGGTTCAGAGGGTCACATTCTAGGAGTTCAACTGCTAGAACTGATGGGAAACTCGAGGCCGGGAAGGGCCATCTCACACCATCAAGATCTCAGAGAACATTCAATGTTAAAATGACCTCCTGCCCCACAGTCCAACTCAGCAGATGAGATACTCCGTAGGAGCTCCCATCTAAGCACGAAGCAAAAGAATCAGACAAGGTTTTCATACCAAGACAAGGCTCCCCACAGTGCAATTTCGTTTCTCTACTAGATGAGCAAACCACAAAACTAAGCCACTTTCCAACTTGCTCTGAAAAACAAAGCGTGTCCACCCAAACCAAGGGGTGACCTAAGCCACAAGCAGCCGACGTCAAGGACGGCCTGGAACATGGACTGCCTAACCATCAGGAATGAATACTGTTGTAAAAGAATGCCTTTGTAACACCTTTGATGTACAAGACAAAACCCCGTGTTTACAGGAAGTTGTTAAAAATACAATTGCTACCTGTTTTGTAGCAAGGAGCAGGAGTCCATTACCATGGTTTAACATCTCTATGTGATCAAAACAAGTTCAAACACAGCTATTTGACTTGTCAATGATAAAACCCCATCTAATTTCAACATAAAGCTTCCACCTGGTAAAGAAATAGAGAAAAGGGAACAAGAAGTTCCGAATTTCAACAAATCTTCATCCCTGGTACACGTGGGTCTTTGCAAGATGGTGGAAGCATTTTTATGGCAAAAATGGGTATTTACATTTCTGGTCTAAAAGCTCTCCTCACTTAAAAATCCTAGTCTGCCAGAATCTTGTATAAAACCATGGTGCTAACTTACACCAGCTCAATTTGTCCTAACTCCTGAACTGCAACAAAGAAATACCGATGGCAAGTTTAAAATGTGACTAGCTCTTAATTTACTGCCTCCATAGAGCTTCTATGTTTTCAACCCATGTTCTGATTCTAGGCTTTTATTCTGTTCAGAATATATTTTAATGATATACCTAGCTGTGTTGTATCTGTCAAAGATTTTACTGTGGTGACATTTCAAAAGATTGGTTTTGTAATCAACCTCGGGTAAAACTCTGCATTACTGAATAAGAAAAACAGATTTTTAGCTATGATTCACCTCTGGGTCTCACTACTGGTTTTTAATAGTATAAACTAATGACTGGCTCCAGTCTTCATTCAACACTCAAGTCACAAGTGTTCATTCAACTACAGTGTCCACAGCAAGGTGCGAGGTTCTCTCTGTGTCAGGAGACAGTAGTAAGTCCATGTGATGCAGGGACAGAATAAACAACTACAAGCTAAAAATGACATGAGTTTACAAAGCAAGGTGATAGCAAGTAACATAAAGTGTGGTGATAAGTTCTTAGAGGATGAATGGGCAAGGAATTCTACACTCTAGCATGTGGAGGTATTAATCAAGGAAAGCTTATTGGAAAAGTAACGTTTGATTCTATTTTATTTATTAAGCAATAGCTCTCGCCAGTAGCTTCCGACCACTTTATATTTGAAAACAGCACTACCACCTTCTCAGGCTAGAAATCTGCATTATCCTCACTTGCCCCTTTTCTGAATTCCATGTCTCAAAAATTGCCCTTTCCTTTTTCTATCTCATTGCTGGAAGTTATAACTTTATTCTTTCTAGTATTAAAGCCCTCAGTGCTAGCTCCAGTCAGTTCACTTCTGAATTAAAAGATCTTCCTCCTGAAACTTCCCTTAAACCTCCCCTTCTCTTTTCAAACCATCACCTCCCAAGCACAGTGTCTGGCACTCGACAGGTACATAATGACTATTAAACAAACATAAAATCAACTTTACTTTACTCGGATCTACACAAAGCCATCCGCTGACATCCTATCCTGGACCATGCTGACGCTAGCAGTCCTAGAAATGGTCACCAATACACGTGTTCTGGGACAACTATAGTGCTTCTTCAGCTCTGCCCAAAGGGCAGAACCAGACCTTTGAGACACAGGTATGTTCCAGGTGAAAATCAGCTGAATCGTGAGTTATAAGCGGTACTTGAGGCAGTTCCCTGCCTCACATGCAAGTACTTATTTTATATCCCCAGCCACCACTGTCTATAGATAGAGCTTTTGTATGCCATGTCCTCTTATATACTTTGTAGCTCAAATATTTGAAAGTCACTAGATATTGCTGTGATTGTTAGAAAGCTCATATTGCTTCATGTTCAGAGTTCTGATGAACTGAGATATTCTCAACACATTTACATACTCTTCTGGGAGGATTAAAAAAATAACCTATCTGCCCTCGCTGGTTTGGCTCAGTGGATAGAGCGTCGGCCTGGGGACTGAAGGGTCCCAGGTTAGGTTCCAGTCAAGGGTACATACCCGGGTTGTGGGCTCGATCCCCAGTAGGGGGCATGCAGGAGGCAGTCAATCAGTGATTCTCTCTCATCATTAATGTTTCTATCTCTCTCTCCCTCTTCCTTCCTCTCTGAAATCAATAAAAATATATTTAAAAAATAATAATAACCTACCCAGTACGCTCTACTTTGAGTCCCTGGTGAACATGGGTCACACTAATGATCTCAGTATGAAGGAAAATCTGGACCACTTATAAGAGGCTGTCACTTGCAATCCTAATACAGGGCATTCTTATTAAAGCTAAGGATTAGAAAAGCATGAGTAACCATTAGGATGTGCTGGATAGCCCTCTGAAATCACTGTGGAATAATTTTTGTTTTGAGAAATCTGCTTGTAATATCTGCTAGAGATATAGCTTAGATAGAGAAGATCTGTCCATCAGAAACCCATCAAAAATGTTGGAGATTAAAATGTTAAGAACGAGGAGGGTTTTAATGTTAGATTGTTTCTAAGCCAAAAAATAAGTTTGTCTCCAATGTTCTTTTTTTAATGATTATAAGAACTCCCTTAAGAAATGCCTGATGAAACAGCCTAAGTGCCCATCAGCAGATGAGTGGATTAGAAAACTGTGGTACATATACACAATGGAATACTATGCTGCGGTAAAAAAAAAAAAGGAACTCTTGCCTTTTGCAACAGCATGGATGGAACTGGAGAGCATTATGCTAAGTGAAATAAGCCAGTCAGAGAAAGATAAATACCACATGATCTCACTCATTTGTGGATAATAGAGAACAACATAGACTGATGAAAAGGGACAGACCCAAAGACTGAGAAACAGCGATCAGGCTATCAATCCCCAGAAGGAAAGTAGGGGAGGGCGGGGGTAAGGGGAAGAGATCAACCGAAGGACTTGTATACATGTATATAAGCCAAACCAATGGACATGGACAACGGGGGGATGGGAGCATGAGTTTGTGTGGGGGGGGGGAGGTTGGGGGTTAAAGGGGGGGGATGAGGACACATTTGTAATACCTTAACTAATAATAATAAAAAAAAAATTAAAAAAAAAGAAATGCCTGATGTTTAATTAGAATTTTAGACATCATTATTTATACATAGATTTTAATATACCCACACAGAGGTATACATAGAAATAAATGTGTATATACATATATGAGTCTATATACATCTATTGCCTACTTCTGTCTACAAGCAAAGGTACCCCCACAAGCAATGAGAACACCTGGCACCATGATCTTGGTTTCTAAATGTCATTATCCAATAAAGGAAACAGGACTCCTTGGAGAAATAGTTGATTCAAAGGCTGGGACAAAGACTAGAAAAGATGAGCCTAGACTATGTTGTGATATATGTCAAAGAGAGTCAGAAGCCAACTTGAAGGATCTCTGAATGGCCAAATCTGGACAATTTGAACAACAACAACAACAAAAAGAATGATGGCAATAATGGATGCTCACCAATGGAATAAAATGAATATCTGTGAGTTCATAGTGATATAAATAAATAATAGGATAAATAAACAGATAAAGAAGGGCCAGCTCCTCGTTACAGTAAAATTACAATTAATAAACATAGAAGGAAGGATAGATATAGAAAAATCTCCAATAGGCAAACAACAAAGTAATAATGACTACAGGCAAGAATCAACAATGGATGTTAAAATTAGTAGATGGCAATATAATGAGAAACAAGGTATTTGCCTGGTCTCAACATGTATCTCCCAACAAATTATTAATTAAAAAGATAAAAAAAATAATTTTACAGTAGAGAAACCTGGCATGTGCCACCTTAACCATAGGATCAAAGTTGGCAGCACTAGTAATAAGAAACATTTATGTCATGCATCCCGGACATGATAGGCTGTCAAGGGCACAATGTTTTTCTGTGTCATTCCTGCTAAAAATAAATAACCTCAACCTAATCATGAGAAAACATCAGACCAATCCAAACTGAGGGGCATTTTACAAAATAACTAGCCAGTACTCTTTAGAAGTATCAAGGTCATGACGAACAAGGGGAGACTGAGAAGCTGTCACAGATTGAAGGAGACAGACATAACAACGAAATGCAATGAGCCCCAGCCTGGGTCCTGGATTTTAAAAAGGACGTTGGTGGGGAGAATATGCATTTCAAATAAAGTGTACAGATTGGTTAATGGTATCGTATTAATAGCAGTTTCTTGGTTCTGATCATTATGCTTTGGTTATGTAACATTAGGGGAAGCTGAGCCACGTGTAGATGGAACCGTATGCACTATTTTTGCCACTTCTCTGTAAGTCTAAATAATTTCAAAAGAGAGAGAAAGAAAGAGAAGAAAACAACCCAAGAGCAAACGAGGAGCATCTCCAGATGGTAAATTTGGATAGAGAATTCAAATGTTTGTCTACCAAAACCAACACTCTCAACAAACTCAGATCAGAGCTGGCACATCTCAATGACAAATATGTCTAGTACCATACCTTGGAGAAAGGAGGCTTCCCTCAGCTCCCAGCCTCACCTAACAACACAACTAAATGCTTGAGCCACTGGCTCAACCTCCACCCCCTCCAAAATCCTTTAGAGTCAGCAATGGGAAGGAAATGTGCCCAGTACAAAGTGATCTTCTTAGTGAATCACAGATGAGCTTTCTGAAGGCTTTCTGATATCTTAACTTTGAAATGCATGGTTTCTTCTCCCAATTTCCTAACAAATATCACATGAAATTAGTTTTAAAATGATCATCCTTAAATCTTTTTAAATACCTTCTCCATTTTGTTCATAGCCTTATTACTAGTTGAAATGCTTATTAAAAGAGAAAATTCCTCCTTTCCCCCACTAATCCATCTTTATTACTTTCAACAATAAAGATAAATTTTTTTAAAAAGAGAGATAATCCTTGGACTTGTATGCATACATATAAGCCAAACCAAGGGACACAGACAACAGGGGGATGAGAGCATCAGTCGGGGGGGGGGGGGGGAGGTTGGGGGTTAGTGGTGGGATGAGGACACATTTGTAATACCTTAACCAATAAAGAAATTAAAGATTTAAATAAATAAATAAATAAATAAATAAATAAATAAATAAATAAGAGATAATCCAAGACCTAGTTTAAAAAAAGAAAAGAAAAAAAGTTCAAACCTATTACTGTCAGGCCTACTACTTCCATGATAGGTTACAAAGTCAGAAGTTGATGGAGAACAGGATAGCCCAAGTCTTGTAGCACAAATTAAGTTCACCAAAATCTCCCTGCTGTTGGCAAAAGGTAGTTACTTTCACGGAATCAACAGATATGTAAGAAATTAGGTCATATAGGGGCATGATGATGCCAAGAGTACAAAAATGATTTTCGTTCAACCTATCCTTATCCCATCATAAATTACTTGAAATTTGCCAGTCATTTTCATTCCGAGTTCAACATAAAGTCTATCTCTTGCAAGAAGCCTGGTCTAGAAAAAAAAATGGAATTAAGAAAATACACTGACTGCCAAGTGTTGAAAGCCACCCCTCTTCAATCCTGGACAAATAAACAGAATCTCCAAAATGAATCTAAGAGGCCATAAACTGGTGATATGGCTGGTTTATTAAGATCATGATCTCCTTAAAAGCAATGATCATAGTAGTTATACCACGTGAGTTCTCAAACAGTAAAAACTATCATTTAGAGCTAAACTTGTACCTGTGTTATCTCAGATGACAGAGCTGTCTCAGTGTCTGAACTGGCATAGAGTTGTAAGAGTTAGAACTTTTTGGAAAAAAAAAATGAGCTGGAATCACCTCATAACCCATTCCATCACCACCACTGTAATTATATCTATGTTCGGTTGGGCAGACTCTAGTCCAGGTTCCTCAATGCCATCCCTCTAAAACCAAGTGTTTAGACACAAAATATTCTAGGTTTTTATTTCTGTGTTTTTTCATTTTATTAGAAGACAGTCATTGGTCCAATATTGTTGCCACCACTTAATAATACTGCCCTGAGTAATTATTTTAAGTCTTTGGATCCATGTATACTTGAGTTGGTGAGTCACAAAAATAAATAAATAAATAAATAAATAAATAAATAAATAAATAAATGACATTGCATTTTGCTAATGTGTCCTCCCCCCCCCCGCACCCCCCCTCCCCCCCGGATAATACAGCGCCACTGAAATAAAATGCCACCCTATGCTTGTAATCAACTATTAGTCATTTGTGGTCCCTTTAGCCAGCTGCCCTTAATCCCAGATATTTCACCTATTTCATTCACCTAAAATACCCAAGAGTTAAAAGTGCAAAGAGAAAACAAATTGGAGAAAGAACACAGATGCAAATTTATGGGGAAATACAGCTTCCCACTTCATGGGAATTTTCAAAGCCATACTTCTTCTGAGATGAGACCTTGACCTGGTGGTGATGATGAGAATACTGATGATGCTGATGATGCTTTTCCCAGTGAGGAAGGGGTGCTCTTGGGTTCCCAGAAAGAATGCTCACCCAAGTAACTGCACACACAGGTGCACTGCACGTGGCTGCCCATGGGAGCCCCTTCCTGACATTTATTATGTGTGGTTTTGTCACGTGCTATTAACCATGGTGCCATAGTCCCCAGAGAGTATGAAGCACAGAAACAGGGAGATGAATCTCTTACCTTTCTCCTGGGAGTGTCCCAAAGCTTAATTAGTCTTTTATGCTTTGAAATCTTCATATACATCCCAGAGTAAAAATTTCAACTGACACAAACTACTGGTAGTAGGTAGCTGGGCTTCTTTTTAAAAGTGATCTTCTAAAATACTCATCCTTTTCTAATTTAAAATCTTTATTTCTGTGACCTCTGACATCAACGTGGAAACCGCTGTAAGATTGCAAAGATTGGTATTTATGGGAACTGTATGATTTAATTTTCCTCCCAAGGATGATATGATGTAATGGTTCTGACACATTTCTCATCTTTTAGATTCGAATTGAAAGATGGGAAAGGAAGTAAACTAAATGGCCAGAGAGTTCTGGTACCATTTTTTTCAAGGGTTGCAGGAGGGGAGAGAAGCCCTATGATTCATAAGCTCAGTAAGCCCATGGAAGAACCTCAGACACCAAGCACTTAAACTTTGATGCCCATCTTCCGAGGTTTCAACATTTCAAAACAGGTTTGAGAAGGAGAATCTAACACTGAACCTAACTCAGGGCAGCGAGTATATATGAACCAGTGACAACAATCAATTTTGTAAGCTCTAGAAGGTGATTCCTGTAAAAATTTTAAATAAATATTTACTTTTTCTTGGCTTTCACTGCCAAAGAATATTAGGGTGGAAGGTTAGGAGAGAATGAATTCAGTCTAGAAAATGTGGGTAAGCAATATATGGGATAAGTGAAAATCTCTTACTGCAACTCTTAGCTATTAGGTTAAGAAACACACACCATCGATAGCACACCCCAGAGGTGCAGGAGGATTACACATCACTCAGAACTGCTGTGGTCTGCAAAATAACCACAGCACTGGAACCGCCAAGATCGCATTCCTTTCCACTGCTTCTCACATCAACCACTTCCTGGAGCTGAAACCCAATTGAATATTTTTCTCTAGTAATTTGTACATTCTAAGAGACAATGCTGTGAAAATTAACTGAATCCTAAATAAACGTGAACGTTGGGGAATTTCTACTGAAACCTCTTCAGGGTTTCTCCTCCCCAAACTATTCCAACATAATGGAAAATATTTGTTTGTATATACAGGGTGTCCTCCCAAAATGTATGCACACTATAAAGGTAGTGTTTATTAAAATACATGTCATTTTCTTTTCTTATTGTCTAAAGTTTTAAATATGTCTCCTTTTTCCATGCTTGAACCGCCTCCCAGCCATCCCCACCCCAGGCAAGCCCCCACCACCCCAATATCTATGTCCATTAGTTATGGTAATATGCATGCATACAAGTCCTTTGATTGCTCTCTCCGCCCACTCGCCTTCCATTTGTCTCTGGATCTATTCTTGTTCATCAAATTATGTTGATCATTATATCCCACATATGAGTGAGACCATGTGGTATTTATATTTCTCCAACTGGCTTACTTTGCTTAGCACAATGCTCTCCAGTTCCATCCATGCTGTTGCAAATGGTAAAAGTTCCTTCTTTTTTAGAGCGGCGTAGTATTCCATTGTGTAGATGTACCACAGTTTTTTAATCCACTCATCTGCTGATGGGCACTTAGGCTGTTTCCAAATCTTAGCTATTGTAAATTGTGCCTCTATGAACATAGGGGTGCATATATCCTTTCTGATTGGTGTTTCTGGTTTCTTAGGATATAGTCCTAGAAGTGGAATTACTGGGTCAAATGGGAGTTCCATTTTTAACTTTTTGAGGAAACTCCATACTGTCTTCCACAGTGGCTGCACCAGTGTGCATTCCCACCAGCAGAACAAGAGGGTTCCTTTTTCTCCACATCCTCACCAGCACTTGTCGTTTGTTGATCTGTTGATGATAGCCATTCTGACAGGTGTGAGATGGTATCTCACTGTTGTTTTGATTTGCATCTCTTGGATGATTAGTGACTTTGAGCATGTTTTCATATGTCACTCGGCCTTCTGTATGTTCTGTTTCAAAAAGTGTCTATTTAGGTCCTTTGCCCATTTTTTTATTGGATCATTTATCTTCATTTTGTTAAGCTGTATGAGTTCTCAGTAAATTTTGGAGATTAAACCCTTATCTGAAATATCCTTGGCAAATATGTTCTCCCATGCAGTGGGCTTTCTTATTGTTTTGTTGATGGTTTCTTTTGCTGTACAGAAGCTTTTTCTTTTGATGTAGTCCCACTTGTTTATTTTCTCCTTAGTCTCCATTACCCTAGGGCAGTGATGGCGAACCTTTTGAGCTCAGCATGTCAGCATTTTGAAAAACCCTAACTTAACTCTGGTTCTGTGTCACATATAGAAATTTTTTGATATTTGCAACCATAGTAAAACAAAGATTTATATTTTTGATATTTATTTTATATATTTAAATGCCATTTAACAAAGAAAAATCAACCAAAAAAATGAGTTCGCGTGTCAGAGGTTCACCATCACTGCCCTGGGAGCTTTGTCTGTAAAGATATTGCTACGACATGTGTCTGTTATTTTGCTGCCTACGGAGTCTTGTAGGATTTTTATGGTTTCCCGTCTCACATTTAAGTCCTTTATCCATTTTGAGTTTGTTTTTGTGTATGGTGTAAGTTGGTGATCTAGTTTCATTATTTTTGCATGTATCTGATCAAATTTCCCAACACCATTTATTGAAGAGACTGTCTTGACTTCATTGTATGCTCTTGCCTCCTTTGTCAAATATTAATTGAGCATAATGGCTTAGGTTGATTTCTGGGCTTTCTGTTCTGTTCCGTTGGTCTATATGTCTGTTCTTGTGCCAGTACCAGGAAGTTTTGAGAACCGTGGCTTGGTAATATAGCTTGATATCTGGTATTGTGATTCCTCCAACTTTGTTCTTCTTTCTCAGAATTGCTGTGACTACTCGAAGTCTTTTTTATTCCAGATGAATTTTTGGAGAGTTTGTTCTAGATCTTTAAAGTATGCAGTTGGTATTTTAATGGGGATTGCATTGAATCTGTAGATTGCTTTGGCAGTGTGGACATTTTAATGATGTTGATTCTACCAATCCATGAACATGGTATGTTCTTCCATTTGTTTATGTCTTTCTCTACCTCTTTTTTCAATGTTCTGTAGTTTTCCGAGTATAGGTATTTTGCCTCCTTAGTTAAGTTTATTCCTAGGTATCTTAATTATTTTGGTGCAATGGTAAACGGAATTGGGTTGGTGTGTTTTTTTCATTTCTCTTTCTGTGAGTTCATTATTGGTGTGTAAAAGGCCATGCATTTCTGGGTGTTAATTTTGTATCCTGCTACGTTGCCAAATTCATTTATTAGGTCTAGTAGTTTTTTTATGGAGTCTTTGGGGTTTTCTATGAATAGTATCATGTCATCTGTGAATAAGGACAGTTTTATTTCTTCTTTTCTAATTTGGATGCCTTTTATTTCTTCTTCTTGCCTGATCGCTATGGCTAGCACTTCTAGTACTATATTGAACAGGAGTGGTGAAAGAGGGCATCCCTGTCTTGTTCCCGTTCTTGGGGGAAATGAGTTTAGTTTTTTCCCATTGAGTATGATGTTGGCTGTAGGTTTGTCATATAAGGCTTTTATTATGTTGAGGTATGACCCTTCTATTCCTCTTTGCTGGGAGTCTTTATCAAGAAAGGATGTTGGAAAATACATTTCATTTTCAATATGTAATAGAATCTGCAGCTATCAGCTGTTAAGGTGTATAGGTTTTTTGGGACACCCTATATATTTTTCCTTGGGGAGGTGGGGAGGGAAGGAGACAAGATTAGAGGCCTGGGAAGAGGGTGATGTCTTTGAAGTAAGTGGCCTCAAAAACCCCTTTCACCTTCCAAGGATTCCTTAGTTGCAGCATATAAAAGGAATCCCCAAAACAACTCAAGTCTGAATTAAATGTTAAAGTAAGTTTTAAAGTCATGTAACCTGGACAGAGAGGGCGCCCAGGTCTTATGCTCCTTGAAAGAAGGCAATGGGCTCCCCCCACACTTCCATCCACTTGGAAAAGCACTGTCTTCCTTCACAGTGTCTGTGATCCTTAAAATTAACAGTCTCCACGTGGGACAAGATGGCTCATGCACTCAGAGGTCTTTGTATCTTGGTCCAGGGTTGTTTTTCCATATGTTACTTTTCAGAACATACCAATTTGAAAGCTATCACTCTGACCTCTACCCACAATTGCTGCACCTATCCTCCGTCAGCCCTGAAGAAGAGTTGCTCGCTGTTACATGGCCAGTTACTTGACATGTAACTAGATTCAATCTTCTGAGTGGTCAAGGGATGCCACTGCTCGTGTACAGCTGGTTCACATACTTGGGTCTGTTCTGCCTTATGTCCCAACTAAGCTTCTATTTATTTCAGGGGTGGGGAATCATTTTTCTGCAAAGGGCCATTTGGATACTTGTAGCATCATTTGATTGATACAATTCACATCATATAAATTTATGTTGCTATGAAAAAAGCTCCTAGACTTACTGAACTTCAAGTCCCACCTGCGATTGCCTTGGCAGGACCAGACCACATGATTTCGCAGGCCTTAAAAAGGGCCCACGGGATGGACGTTCCCCACCTGATTAGGTTGGACATACACCGGAGGAAATCCCATTTATTACTTTATAACTTGAAAATAAAAAGTTTCATTCGCTGTCCCTGCTTTGGTCATTGCACTTTCATAGGGCAAATTAAACCCATGCCTTAAGCGAAAAACCATCCTACACTAGAGCAAAGATCTAGATCTGGGCAGAAAGTGAGGCTGCAGACAGAAAGCAATGTAGAAGAGACACTCCTAAAGGATAAACCAATCCCTGTGCATGACGGTGCCAATCAGTCCTTGCCGGGGAAGGCGGGCACTCTGTCCTAGCAAGTCGTGAGAGCCCAGGGACCTGGGAGAAGGCCTCCCCTCTGAGGACTGATGGCTTCCCAAGAACAACAATGGCCCCTGACAGTTTTCCAGCTTCACCATTAATTTTCCATAAAGAGCAGTTTTCATGGGAGCGCTTGTGTGTCAGGCAGGGCCTGATGCTTCAGAAACCTGTAATTATTCTTGGCTCCCCACCCCCCACAGCCTCTGCACCTGTGTCAGTTCAAGGCACCAGCTGGCCATGCCTTGCCTCCTGCTTCTTAAGAGAGTGGGGAGAGGGGGACAGGGGACATTTCATTAAAAACCCAAACTCACATTACTTACCTCTTCTTCCAAAATGCAAAACCAAACCAAAAATTTTAAACTCACCATCTCATCCCTACCCCAACAGGTCTTGCCAAAGGAAACAAACAAATATTAATTGGCTAGAGAGCCTTCATTCAAACCAAAATTACTGAAAACACAGTAACAGGGAAAGGTCTGACAAGAGGTGATTAATCCTGTTTTACAACCTGCTCTTACTCACCCCCACCGGCTCCCGCTCCCGTTAACTTTGTACACACCCTCCCAGAACTCCCCAGGCCCTTTTGCATAGTGTGGCCAAGATGGGAACATGCCGAACCCATTACATCATCTCCCCTTCCTCTCCTAAATCACTTGCACAGCCTGGCTCAGGCTATTGGGATTTTTTTTTTTTTTAAGCAAACTCATTTCATTGACTCCCTTCTGAAACAATGTGATAGCCTTCGCAGTTGGGTTAATTGTTAATTAATATACCCTCCCCTCCAACTCCACGTGAAAATATATATACACATGAAATTGCTTTGATTACCCCAAGCACAGCTGTACACATACATGTACAATGTACAAACACACACACACTGAAAGTTTGAATTTACCAAAAACAACAGGTTCTAATCCCATTGGGGTCCTCAGTGGCAGATGCAATTTAGTGGCTGGTGCTCCCAGAGAATATTTTCCAAACAGAGAGTTTTCACCTTCCACTGTGGAATGTGAAAGACCATGTGGAGGGGGAGGGGTGTGCTAAGAGGAATGTTTGTCCTACTCCCCAGACTGTGTAAGATGGCAGCCAAACAAATAATGAAACCAAGACCTAGACCGCTTTTCCTGACGTGGATGTTTGTACATTTACTTAATTTGAGGGATCTGGAATTTCCTAGTCTTGAAGATGGCTGTGTGGGCGTGCTGCTGTGCTGCTAAGGAAATAGACTAGTCCTGTATACAGAGAGGTGCTGGAGGGGTAAGGTTATTGGCCCTGGAGCCAGAATGCCTGGGTCCAAACTCAGGCTATAAGACTTACTCAACCCCTGTGTGCCTCAGTTTCTTCACCTGTAAAATGAGATAACAACCTACCATGCAGGAGGGTGCAAGAGTTCAATCACTTGATATGTGCTAAGTGCTTGGAATAGGGCCTGCTACACTCACTGTGTATGTCGTAGCTCATATATAACTAGTGTAATTTTCATTACACATCCAAGAAGACAATAAGTATAAACAAATTTATCAAGGGCATAGAGAGGGAACATAAACAGTACCAAATAATTGTCAAAGTAAAGCAAAGATGTTGTATATAAAAGGTTTAGTAAGCAAGGAACTCTGGCTCCGTGACTTTCCTCCCTGGGATCAGGTTTTCTCATCTACCAGGCCCGTGGTTGGCAAACTGCGGCTCACGAGCTACATGCGGCTCTTTGGCCCCTTGAGTGTGGCTCTTCCTAAGCCTTAGGAGGACCCTAATTAAGTTAATAACAATGTACCTACCTATATAGTTTAAGTTTAAAAAGTTTGGCTCTCAAAAGAAATTTCAATCATTGTACTGTTGATATTTGGCTCTGCTGACTAATGAGTTTGCCAACCACTGTACCAGGCAAATGGGTTGGACTTCTAAGGAACCTATGAGTCTGGAGTTCTATAATGCCATGAAGTCGAAAAGTAAAGACTGCAAAGTGAGAACAGCTCACTCAGAACGGAACCAACACGTGGCTCTGCTGCCCTGTTGGGTGGTGAAAGGAAGAGGCGGGAGAACCTGGAAGAAGGTGGTCCATGGACCTTCCAACGCACAGGGGCCTCCCGGCCTCAATTATAAAGCCCAAGACACTCACTAATCCAAGTTAACAAGAGGCTATAAAACGAATTCTCTGGTTCATCATGGATATCAGCCTCCCCAGCAACTAAATGTAAATTTCACTAGGATGTGGGCTCTTCAAAGACACCTAGACTTATGGTCTGCCTCAAGCATTTTTCAAATGGATGATGGATGGATGGATGGATGGAGCAATGATCAAACAATCCAGTTGAAAAGTCACAGTGAGTACAATCCTAGTCAGGCAGGGGTCTAAGAGGATGATGAAAGCCAAAAATTCTTCCATTTTTACCAAAAGAACGTTAGAAACAATATGCATACATTTATTACCCACATGTCTTGTAGGAAACATCAGTATTTTAAGATTTAATTATAGGTGATATTTATCTATTATCTCTTCAGTGTTTTTCATTTGAAAAAAGTGTAACGCTTACTATCTGGCACAGGTCCAGTATTACAAACTGAGAGGAGACACATTTCGGTTCATAAACGACTATGGGGCAGCGCTGAGAATTTCCCAAAGTACTGACGACGGCCGTGTGGGTGTGCCACGTTAATTCCTATGTCGGGAGTAAGAGCCATTTCCTCACCCTAGAGAGTGACCTCCTCCCTTCTGCCACTTCCTCTGGCCTCCAGAAACCACCAGGAAGAGCAGCAATAAAGACAAGTGGACAAGATGTTATCTTCACCTCTCTCTGTTTTTACTGATCTTTAGAAAATAGGAAGGGAGAAAGAGAGATAGAAACATTAATGAAGAGAAACATAGATCGGGTGCCTCCAACACAGCCCCCACTGGGGATGTGGATTATGCCCGCAACCTGGGCATGTGCCCCACCCAGGAATCGAACTGGTGACCTCCTGGTGCATAGGTCGATGCTCAACATGCTTAACCATTGAGCCACACCAGCTGCGCTCATCTCTCATTTTTTACTGGTGAAAAGAAGTGACCTGGGAATCAGGTTCAATAGCCCCTGTTCCCACGCCACCTCTCCCCTCGCCACCAAACTACTGAACCCAAGCGGGAAGTTTGCTTTGTTCTCTGTAAAACGAGTGAGCTACACTCTCAAGACCCCTTCCAGCTCAAACTTCTTGCAGATAATCCTTAAATGACTTGTCATCACACTTACTTCCTTGCCATGGCAAATCAGATCCTCCAAGGTCTGGCCTAGGTTTCTTCAACTCTTTCCCCTCTCCCACTCAGACAAACCCACCACCAAGTTCCTCTCTCTCTCAGAGCCACAATGCCTTGTGCTCCTGCACCCCAGAATGCAGATCCCAGTTCACTGCATACTTCCTTTTAATCTGTTAAATTTGGGCTTAATTGTCATCAGTTCAGCATCCTTCTTTGACCTGTCTAGATAAAGTAGCCTGAACATTCTATTCATTCTCTAGCATACTACTTTACTTTGCTTGCTTTTTTAGTACTTACCAAGCCCTAGACGGAGCTAAATTATTTATTTGCTTGCATGTTTATTGTCTGTTTCCCTGGTAGGATGGAAGTTCCAGGAAAGGAGAGACCCAGACTTATGTACCAATGAATCTTTAGCACGCAGCACAATGCCTGGAAAAGGCATCCAGACCCTACTTAGTTGAATGAATAAATGGATCAATTGATTAATCAATCCAGGAATTCCAGAGAAGATGTTACTTGGTCTCTCCGCCAGGAAATTTATCCTAAAATGTCTACCTCACTGGGTCAAAAGGCTCAATCATCATTTCTCCTCAGTTCAAGTTTTAAAATTGAGGATGCACTTGCTGATTCATACTCTTCAGACAGGAGTAAAATGGAGCCTCTTCTCAAGACAAAGAGATTATTTTGGACCTCACACCTGCCCATTTCAAACAGATGCAAAGAGGGTGTTTCTTCTCGGCAGTCCATATTGCATCAGATGCCCTGAGTGTCAAGAAGATTAACAAAACCCACCCCTCTTCTGGCCTCCACACGAGGTGCTTATTAATCAGTATCCTAAGGGAATAAAGATAAAGGCTCAACCTACTTTATATCATTTATCGCCATTTCCATCACCCAAATGAACCTCCCTGAAAAAGGCAACTCTAGCCACTGGCCTCAGAAGCACTGGAGGGTCACATCAGTTTGGTCCCCAATATTAGCATCCCTACATTCATCATCCCTCAAATGAAAAGCCCGTTCAAATCCAAGTTCATCACAAACTTGTTTTCTGTTCTCTTAAATAGCCACACACTCTACTTACTGAGGTGAGGTCCTTGGAAATTCCTGTTTGGGCGCATTTTGGTGACTTTCCTATAAATTCCTAAACACAGAAGCATTTCTTTCCTCTGCATTTCCCTTTAAGAATTTTACATAAAAAGGCATCTCTACAGAGAGGTGCTATTTATTTCACAGATACTGAACCTCACACACTGAAAACTGGAAGTGAGCCAAAATCCAATTAAGAGAGTATGGCGTTTGAACTGGGCAAGAGTGGAGGTGGAAATACTGAATATAAGCTTTACGGTTTCATGTGTCTGTGTGTGTTTGTGTGAGTATGTATGTGTGTGGACATGTGCCTCTGACAATGAAATGTAGATTCTTTTTAAGGAATTTCGGATGCCTTTTTCTAAAACTGCCGCTGTCCCCTCTCCTGTTCATTATCAGGAATCTGCCACATGCTTGCTGGAAACGAAGAGGGAGAAAGGAAGAAAAGGTTTTCCATCATGTAAAGAAAAGCAAAATTGTGCGTGGCTATTTCTGAACCACATTACAACGATGTAGATTTCAAATTGACAATTTGATCCAACTTGCCAGGGACGAATCAGCGGCTGAGGCCCTGGAGTTTAGATTCCAGTAGCTCTGCCTACTTAACCTTCGGTGACTCAGCTGATATTGGATGACATGCACTTTGAGGCACACCAGACACTCACTGAAGAAGAGACACTAATTTGAATCATCACTGCCATCCCCTCTCCCCTTTGTTCCTGTCTGAACCAATTTCCATACAGTTTCAAAGAAATCATCAGCCCATGCAAAGGGGAAATCCCAATGGAACAAGAACTACATTAGCAGCATAAGGGGGAAAATCTAATTTCCAATCCAGTTGCTTTGTTGTTTCAACCTCCAAAGAAGCTTGCTACATATGCACAACATAAATTAAGATTTAAAACACTGCCATGATTTAAAATTAATAAAAACACTCATGGGGAAAAGGTGGTTCTTGGAACAAATCTCCTTACACAGTGAAGGTCAGGTCCACCAGAGCTTGTGGGTGGGCTGGATCTTTGAGGTCTCAATCATCTCGGCCAACATAATATTTTCGAACAGCATATACTCATTGAAACCAATGCACATGCTACTTAATAGCTTAGGGTAAAAGAATTCTCAGTCTCAGGCAGTATCCACATTAAGAATTCTTAAACTACCTTGCTGAAAGACCTCACTCAGATGTATTTTATTGGTCCAAATTAAGGATTCCTATTTGGCACAACAGGATATGCCAATGCGATTTCCTTGTGCCCTCACTTACTGGAATAAAACTCATGGCAAGACACCAGTGTGACTACATCATTAATTAACCTGAAGCACATACCGGAACATTGCTGCTAATAAAACTCCCCTATAAAGAAAACATGTTTTCTCTGCTGAGAATCCTGGAATGTGGGCCCCAGCAGAGCCAGTGCCTTAATTAAGGAGATATTTTGATGTGTCTAGATTTGAGATTGCCACAAAATTTGGCCTTATTTGGCTTGATCTTGAACAACTTGAGTTCTTGCATGTGTTTTAGGGGAAAAGAAAATGACATTCACACTCTCAGGATTTGCAAACAACTATGTGAATGAAAAGAGCACTTTTGCTAAGGGGAAAGGGTGTTTTCTTTATCTGGACTGTTCTTAAAAGCCCACTCTGGGCTCTCCCCTCACAATTCATTGAGTCAGAGCTCTATGGAAGCCTTCCACCCAGTTTCTCTAGAAAACAGGCTGACAGAATCAGGAACAAAGTCAATCAGAGCAGCCAGGTGAAACCTGGACTTTTCCAGTCCAAGCCATATGAAATGACATACTATTTTACTGAGAATTCTGTTGTGAAAAGCTCCTGAAAACGCTCATCAGTAATCTCAGAACCCCTCTGTGAGACCATCTAGGCTACAAGGATTAAAATCCTCATCCTATTTGTGAGGAACCCAACCTAGTAGAGAAAACTGGGTTTTCTACAGTTCTGTAGTCATCCTATCAATAATACCAGAAACAGAACCAAAAGTTTCTTGGCTACTAATAATGACGCTTTTTCTGGTCCAACTCTGCACCTTCCACCAGAGTCTCAAAACATTCTAAAAATTCAACAAACTCTCATCCCGCAGTAACCTTGAAGGAATAGGATTCCTGACAAAGGTTCAAGATCTTCCCAAACTGGAAACACTGCAATCAGTCCCAAACTTCAGTTCACAAGCTTTCCAGCTACATAGCTCTATGTAATTCTCCCAGGGAGACGGGGGCAAGTGCTCTTGGGTTAGCCAACACCCTTTATTAGGAGATTTTTGAGTTCTCCCTGGCTGTTCCATATCTTGTTGGGTTTTTTAAAAGCAAATAGGATTTCAGTCATTCCAACCTGTCAACATCAAGTGTAATCATTGAGGCAGAAATAAATAGAACTAGTGTCTTTTTTTTAAAGATAGGAACTGAGAAAATGCATAAGCACAGTTTACTGAAAGTTTAACTTTATTTATTTATTGGATTAATGCCAAAAATATGGAAACTAGAAGTGATATACCTTTTAAGAGGCATGATTTGAATCTGTTATACAACATTTTTAAAATTTACCTAACTTTAATAAACATAAAAATACAAATTTGATCAAACCAGATTCAATATTCCTCCTCCCGCATGCCCTTCAGAGGAGTAGTGGTTCTTGGCTCATTGTCAACGCCTGTATTAGCAATCATTCATCGCTTTGTTCCAATTCAAATGGAAAATGCAGCTAAAAAAGGGACATGGAAGGAATAGCAGTAGCAAGAGGAAAAAGGGGGGGAAAGCAGCATGGAAACAGGTGAATTGCAAGCATCCCATGCCTGTGGAAAAATCCTGGATGCCAATGGTTGGCTCTTATCAGGTAACACACCTCCAACAAAGGGAATCCATCAAATTCTGGGCAGCAGATCAGCTCATGGGCAAAATTGACACTTGGCCCTGTTCTCTACATGGAACATAAACATTAATTTTAAAGTGGTTTTGTCTATAATCATCTGGTAGTAACAACTGAAAAGGAACAATGGCCAGTGGGTGCAGATTACTGTGATTCAGAAAGGTGTGGTGGTGGAAGACCATCTTTGTTAAAAATCAAGTAAATTAGGCATTCCTTAGCTAACGTGATGAAGCTCTGCCTACTCAATCTTGGATATTAAAATCCTTCCACTTTGGGTACATAGGTATATAAAATCAAAGGCAGCGTGATGTCATGGAGACCACACAGATCAACCTCAGGGGGAATTTTACCAGCTCCTCCTACGTATTAACTTTGTGGCCTTCCTCAAGTCACTTCCTCTTTGGTCCTGGTTTCTTATGACCAAATCCTACTTGCCTAAGGGGAACAAGGCATGAAAAAGATGGAGTTTCCTACCCGATCACTCTGCTTATTATAGAAGTACCATGCCTCCAGGTATCTCAATTCCAGACTGTGGACTGCGGTTTCTGTCTAGTCTCCACGATACAAGACCACATGGTTGTCCTTGTGGTAGGCAGGAGGATGCTCTCCTCTAGAAGTTCGCAATGCCCTTCCTGATAAAACTAGGTTAGGATTCACAGACTCAAATTCCGACAGGGACTAGTTAACATGCATTAGTGAAACAGTCCAGGAATATGACAGCAGAGACTGGTGGGCTTGGTGAGAAACACAACCCACAGTTTTCCTATGACATTCCTTATGGAGGAGAGACCCAGCTGGAGGCAATCTTACACGACCCGCCCTGATATTAGTCTTCTGCTCAGCTACTCTAGCTCAGTACCATCCAGCTTGGATCCCTGCTCTGAAGAATCTCAAACAAGAAAGGGAAATTTGCAGGGACGGCACCATGAAATGTCAGGAGGAGGAAGTAAGCGCTCTGACAAATCTACAAGAGCCTGGAGGTCTGGCACCAAGTTTCAAACTTCCCCTGGGCTGAGCACACTGCCTGTCATAATCACGAGCTTCTCAATAAATACTCCCAAGTGAATTTTTTAAAAATCTCAATGAGGAGCCACTGTTACCTTTCATTACATGCTCTTCGCTGTGGCAAATGGACCAGACCAGTAGATCTGTCCAATAGGATAATGACCAGAGAGAAAGAACTCTGCCAGGAGAAGCAGATTATACTCACCTGAATTCTGTTGGCCTTTCAGGGACAGTACTGTATCTTATACGCCTTTTAAATTAATGTAACAATTATTTACTGAGCTTCTACTTTATATCAGACACTTTCCTTGGCACTTCAGGGAATCCTGGGGCTCAGTATCTGCCTACAAGGTGCATTGGCATACACACACACACACTGAGTGGTCAGATTATTATGACCAACCCATCAGTACTTCATTGACACTTCCAAAAATACTGAATATTGAAAACTTCCTAAGCAAATACTCAAGGTTTTATTATAATTATTATTATTTGCATAACTAATTCACTTCATTGTACTGATATACACACACACACACACGCACACACATACATCTATAATAATAAAAGCATAATATGCTAATTAGACTGGACGTCCTTCCGGGATGAAGCCAGGGCTGCAGCTGTGGGATCAAGGCAGCCATTGTGGCTGCGAGGGAGGGATCTAGGCAGCCACAGCTGAGAAGGCTACTCTTGCATGAGTTTCATGCATCGGGCCTCTAATATACATACACACACACACATACACACACACACAGGGGTAGAAATATATCCAATTAAAAATAACAGGGTATGTGAATGACTAATAACTAGAGTGAATAAAGTATTATGGCCACACACAGAAGAAACCAATTCACTGTCCTGGACAGGTCAGTGAAGGCCATGTGAAGATGTCACATTTGAGCCAGGCTTTTGCCTGCTAGAGAAAGAGAGCAGTCACGTTCTAGAAAGTGCATACGACATGAGCAATGGTGTGCACACATGAAAGCCTGCTATGTGCTTGGACATTCGGTGTTCTGCTGCATTGGCACATGTTACAGGGCAGCGGAAATGTATCCCCAGGGCCTAAAAAATGCCGAGTATTTCTGGCTGACAATAATGCTGTTGGCTTGCTCTTCGCTCAGCTTTACAAATAAACTTACTAAACAGAAGTCGCTTGTTTTTCTGAATAATAATAATAATAATAATAATAATCCAGGGAAAGATTAAGAGCTTAAAAGATACTAGTGAGCCCAGGGGTCAAATTAATGTTGCCAAGTAATATACCTGAACCTGAGTGTTTTAGAAAATCATCTCAGGTACTTTCCTTTTCACGTTTACATGCCTAATTTAAAACACACATACAACAAACTTAGAAATGAGAACAAAAGTAGAGATAAATGTAACTCCCAAAAAATATCTTAGCTAAAATGATGCTACTGAATCAAGCCCAGAATTAAACTTGGGCCTGAGTTTCCTGGGAGCCAGGGCAAAAAGCTCAATGAATTAAGAAATTCTCACCATCAAATAAAACAGTTCCTCAGAGATGGGTAGACGTGGGCACACCAGGTTTAAAGCAAAAGGAGGAGGAGGATGAAAAACCATAGAAGAGAAGAACAAAAGGAGGAAGGAAGGTCATTGAAAAAATAATATCTCCCACTTAAAAAAAAAAAAAAAAAAAGGTGAAATTGCCTCATTAAAAACAGTGCCTGGGTATGTTTTTCTCCTTTGTAGCCTCTCTCTGTTGATGTTTTTCTGGCTTTCCAAGCAAAGGAGAAACCTCACTCATTCCTGTAGACATGCATTTACGACCACATTCTCCCGGCCAATAACCCTCGGTGGCTCCTCAAGGGTGGATGTCAAGCAATTGGATCTGGTTATGAAGCTGCTGCTGCTACTGCTCAGGCTGAACAGTGCCGAGTTCAGCGAGGGCTCCAGGGCAGAGCCAATTCATTAAGGACAAGATGTGCAGGCACACTGACCTTTGGAAATCCAGCCCTGGTCCGGAAGCTTCCAGATTCAAAACAAAAGCTCCAGGGCTGGAAAGAGAGCTGGAGGAAGCACACTGGGAGCGCTGGGCCCATCCCCCACACATTCCCCGACACCGAGAGGCCCATAAAATCAATAGAGCAGCATTAACTCTGCAAAATCATAAGAGAGAGGGCTGTGCTCTCTGCCTGGGTGGAGAGGGAAGACATGGGCAGGCAGCTTGGCTCCAAGGGAAAAGGATGCTTCATTTAAGTCTTAACTCTGGAAGGCAACCTCCGTGTAAGCTTAACAGGGGAACCCGTTGTTGATAGTCTCCCATAAGAATCATGCCCTTGGTCGAGGCGTTGTCATCGTGGAAGAAAAGTACAGCTAAACCGAGCAAGCTCTGGATGGCAGAGAGTTGTTTATTGTAGACTTCCAAAAAGTCGTGCCAGGGGCTAACCCAAGGCAAAAGTTTGAAAGCCATCATACAAATCTGCAACGGTCATTTGTAGCCGCAAGTATTCTGTTGTTGCTAATTGTTCCTCTGCTTTCCTGAGTCCCCTCCCAAATACCAAAATGAACATCTGCAAATGTTTTCACCAGAAAAAGATATAGTGCTATTGCTCTGTGTGGGAAGCCTGGAAATGAAACCACCATCCTAACCTTTGTCCCTTCAGATTTGCCTAGGACTCCTCCCTCCCCCCCCCTTCCAGCTGAGTCAAGGCTTCCCTCTTCTAGGTGCTGTGACCCAATCCCATTGCTTCTGTCACCAAATCGGCACCACCACCAACTCTCACACACACCCAATAATGACCAGCGGTTCACTGCATCTTGCCCTTCTTCTGAAGATATGCCATGGTCTCTCTGGTATCCTGCCACCATCCCTCAGTAGTGCCAGTAGCTCCTTTAGGCTGTAAATCGGTAGACGTTAAAGGTAAACAGAGTCAGTTTTCAGATACATCTTAATGCAAAAATCTTTCCTCTAATCATACAAATCAAGCAACAGTCTTATCTTTATAAAATCCTCATTGTCTTCTGGCATTTGATTCTAGATAGATTAAGCATCCCTGGGCAAATCACACTTAGGCCAATTCAATCCATTTGCTGTTAAAAAAAAAAAAAAAGCATCATTCTTCCCAGAAAGTTTTTTCCTCTAGCCACATACCAAGCCAGAATCAGACGAACTTGGCCAGATAAATTTATTAATCTTATTTACTTCTCTCAGCAGGGAACAATGACGACTCACCAATAAATCCTGGGGCAGAATTAAGACCTGGAATGCTCATATATCTGTATTTTTAAAAATTGCCACCACTGATGAGCATAAACTACCGACTGCTTTTAAATATACAGGCTTTGTTAGGGAGTGCTACACAGCAACGAATCATTAAGGTCTTAGCTGACAGGCTTAGTCAAATCTCTTGCCCAAGATGATATGCTATGTGGCATGGAAAGACCATTAACTTTTCCTTTTCTTTAATTCCCTCGTTATTTTTTTCCAATGGAAGGAATAATACAAATCTATTGAAATGAAGCTGAGGTTACATACAGACCTTTAAACAACAGTACCTTTACTCAATGCCCACAATATATATGGAATATGAAGTGTAACAACTTCTTTGCTCAGCAGGATAAAACTCCAGCTTCATATATATCACACATAGCAGGAAAGGCCTAACCCCAAGACACTAATAAGAAATGGTGTCTACCAGTTGTAAGTGTTCTCAATTTCAAACGTCTGTTCCACTTTAGATTCCTTTTGAGCAGTAACTGTAAACTTCCAGGAAGAAGTTCTGAAAACATTTGGGGAAATATATAAAATAGCTGTGAGATGAAGAGGAAATTCCTTGACTCTTTCAGAGGTGACTGGGAAAATCACTGAAGAAATATTCTCTCCTGTTCTTTTCCTTACATACCATACCAGGCACAATGCATATTCCTGTATGTGTTAATTGATATTCTGGGTCCCCTTCTAGACTCTAAGCTCCATGAGAGCAGAGACAAAGTCTGTTTGGGTCACCATTGCAACCTCAGACCTATCTCAGTCCTTGGCATATCGAAAGCCCTCAAAAAAGGAAGAGAGGGAGGAAGGGAAGGAGAAAGAGAGGGGGAATTAAATGAAGAAATGAAAAAAAGAGACAACCAAGAGAGTGATATCACCAAGATGTTGACATAGGTCATGGCTGACTTCACTTCCCCTCACAAGAAGAGCAGCTAACAATTACTCACGGACAAGGCATCGCTGAGAAAAGAAAGAGAACCAGAAACAGAAACCACAGAATGGAAATGGAGCATAGCCCAATTAAGCATTCTCTACTCCCTTCTCAATAATGCCAATGGTTTATTATGAACAAGTGTGTTTATTCCAATGTCTTCACCCCTCGCTGACAAATGACATACCCTCATCAGCAAATGCTAGTTGACTTCAGACACAAGGAGTGAGTTCTGTTCCTATGTGCAGTGGCCAAGAAGGGACAAGTGGACAGGCGAGGCGGGCAAGTAAAGGACAAAGCAGTTTCCAAAGCAGAGTGTTCTGGAGACATGGGCTTCTTCTGTTCTCATCTCTCCACCTATACAGTGGTCCCCTCCACCCCCGCCACTTGCGGTTTCACTTTCTGCCATTTTAGTTCCCTGTGGTCAACCATGATCTGAAAATATTAAATGGGAAAAATCCAGAAATAAACAATTCATAAGCTTTTTAAATTGCAGGCCTTCCTGAGTATTGTGATGAAATTTCACACTGTCCTGCTCAGTCCCACCGTGGACATGAATCATCCCTTTGTCCAGTTATCATCCCTTTGTCCAGCGCATCCATGCTGTATAGACTCCCCACCCATTAATCACTCAGTAGCCTTCTTGGTTATCAGATGGATTATGGGGGGGGGGGGCACACTCACATAACTTTTATTACAATATATTGTTTTGTTTACTTTATTATTAGATATTGTCAATTTCTTACTGTCCCTAATTTAAAAATTAAATTTTATCGTAGGTATGTATGTATAGGGGAAAACATTGTACATCCAGGGTTTAGTACTTCCTGCAGCTTCAGGAATCAACTGGGGTCTTAGAACGTAACCCCCATGGGTAAGGAGTGACTACTACTATACCACTCTTCCTGTGAGGCTATGGGTCGACAGTCCTCAAATTCTTTCCATTTTTACTTGCTCCCAGTCCCTTTCTGGCTAATGTTCCTCAAGTACCAGGGCCGCGGACAATGTGCCCAGGCCCCCTCCACTGAGAGCAACGCAATGCCATCACTGCTGCTTCCTGTCCTCTCCTGCGCCCCAGCCTGCCCCCTGATCTGCTGGGCTCCTCTGCCCCCTCCTTGGGCATCTGCCTGGGCACTTGCTTCCTCTTCCTCAGTCTTCATTCTGCACAGGGGACGCCTTTCCCTTCTCTCATATTTCCTTGGGGAGCCTCCACTCCCAGAGTAAATCCCTCCAAGAAAACCCTGGAAGAAATGCTTCCTTTTACTTTCTTCACTCACTCCTGCCCGAGAGAGAAAAGTGACCAGTGATACTGAAAGAAAAACAGTGCAATGCACACTCATCTCTCATTACCCTGACCCCCGGGGGCTTTGCATTGCCCCTTCCATGCGGGAAGCACTCCGCCGGAAGGCCATGGGAATCCCAGTGACTGGCTTTCTGTGAACAGACACTTTCCCACAGACGGGTCAGCTCATAAGCTAGCAGGGGGTGGGAATGGGGTAAACACTGGGAAGCCAGAATGAAATGGTGCTTCCCAACTGGGTCTAAATGCAGCTTTGTCATGATAAATAAACCTGGTTTTAACCTCTATCTCTTTGGTTCCTGTACGTATTTTCTCTAATGGGTTGGAGAAGGGAGAATGGGGTTCATATGCTAGCCCCACTAAAAGAACAAGTGTTAGCAGTCCAAATTAGTGATGGTCTCAAGAAGCTTGGTATATATTTAATTAGCATGTATTTAACAAAACCATATTGAGGAAAATATAAGTGCCCTATTATTCCATCACCTGGATTGCACCTTTAAAAAATAAAAATAATGAACATACATGAAGGCCAAAAACATTTAAATGGAACAGAAAATGTATACAAAGTTAAAATCTCCCTTTCCTCTTTCCCAGCAGTCTCTCCTCTTTCCCTCCTCCCCGAAACTGTCAACTGTACTTACATATCGCTTTATTTGAATGTTATGTGTATCAGCATATATAAGAGATTTTTACTCCTTTTTCTCATTAAACAAGAGATAATTAGCTTTTCATTTTTACAGCCGAGGTGCCTCAGGTACAAAAGGCTGCTATGAAGAGGCCGGGGTTCCTTCCTGCCCTCCTCTCTCCCGCTCCCCACAGCTCCCTTTGCCCTTCAAGAACTTCATAATCCTTTTCACTCGTTCCCTCCTACCACACCCACCGCACCTCCTCAGAGCAAGCGCCTCAAAATGAACCAGGTCATCTGACAGCTATATAAGATGTTGCCACTGGGGGAAGCTGGATGGAGGGTATAGGGGGCTCTGTATTATTTCAAAATAGAAGTGTTTTTAAAATGATAGATATAGTGACACGGAAACATAGAACAGACTGACGAATCTCAGAGGGAAGGCAGGGATGAGGGATGGAGGGGAGAGATTAACCAAAGAACTTATATGCATATATGCATAACCCATGGATACAGTCAATAGTGTGGTGAAGGCCTGGTGGGAGGGAGGGGGCAGGTAGAGGGAGTCAATGGGAATAAAGAGGAGTCAGTGCCAGATGGGGAAAGTCACAGTGGAAGAACCCTAAAGTAAGAGGAGAAGGAGAAATGGATGATGACGAAGCTCTCTGATAACAATGTGAAGGCTAGCATCAGCCCCTGGCCTCTGCCACTTCCATGGTGACCACTGGCCAGGACTGTAGCATCAGTTCTTGAAATGTTTTAGTACGGGTTTGATTTTCTTTAAAGAACAAAGCAGTGTTTTCCGATAAAGCTATTTGTTACGAACTTGGAAATGTTTCCCCTTGATCCTAAACATTTCATGGTGGTTGAGTTTTTTTTTTTAACAGTTGAGTGAGTTTCTATCTTCTTTTAAAAAATCAAAACTGAACCTTAAAAGTACATAAATATTTAATTTTGCAGAGAAAGGTATGGCTCTCCAGATGGGGAGTCTGTCCAACTCATGATCTCAAGCATTTTATGGCCACACTTCCCTGCAAATCACATCGATGGCAAAAACCCAGCTGCATACTCAAGTGTTTTGTCACATTCCTGACTCCAGAATCAAATTTCTCATGTGGGAGGTTGAGCCAAAGGTATGTCCTGACAAATCCCTACAGAAGTGGGTCAAAAGGCTGACATTCCTGTCCCTCTCCATTTCTACTTCCCCCTTGGAAGTCTGGAGCCAGGGCAAACTGGAAGCTGTGAGCTTCAGGGACCCCATCCAACTCTACCTAGAATGAGGGGAGAGCCGTGTCTGTGTTTTGATCCAGGCAGACAGAGCAAGAGAGGCCTGTGCTTCTCAGACCACATGGACTGCTCCCTAGGGCCATCCTGGATGCAAACTTTCACTTCAAATGGATGTAGAAAGACAGAGCTATTGAACTCACAATAACAGAGAGGGACTAAAAGCCCTTTCGTCGACAGAGATCCAGATGTGCCCTCGTTTCCCCCTGTGCCCCAGGTGAAGCTGCATGAGAGTGGACCTTTGGACCTGACACTGTGGGATCCCAAATCCTTGTCAATATGGCACCTGTCTTAAGTAGCATGGAGATCTGAGCATCCTCAGTTGAAGAGTTCATGGGACCTGACCAACACAGGCAGTGTGGTCCTCATGTCAGAAAGACCAGCCTCCCTTTTATCTAGTTACCTCCTATCAGAGTTGTCCTGGGGTAGGATGAGTCCGTGTCCCCCAAAGTACTCCCTGTGTAGCATAAGCTGGGTTCCCCTGGAAGTCAGGCTAACAGGTCCTGGTAAGTCTAGGACTTCCTACCCAGGTAAGTCCCCATCTCATCATCTAATAACATGTGACAGTGCATTGTTAATGAGTCATTTCAGGCACAAACACTTCCACTTTCACAAGCGAACTGTCCTCAGGTTCTCACTTCTACATAAAACCCAGGGATGAAGGAAGTTTGGATACCAAAACACACACACACACACACACACACAAACACACACGAATGTACACAACTGTGTCATGAGTGTGATAAAATATTTTAATTTTTAAAAATGTATTTACTGGTAGCCCAGCCAGTGTGGCTCAGTGGTTGAGCATCAACCTATGAACCAGAAGGTCATAGTTCAATTCCCAGTCAGGGCAAATGCCCAGATTGTAGGCTCAATCCCTAGTCTGGGACTTGTAGGAGGTAGCCAATCAATGATTCTCGCTCATCGTTAATGTTTCCATCTCTCTCTCCCTCTCCCTTCCTCTCTGAAATCAATAAACATATTTTTAACAACAAATAAATAAAAATGTATCTAAAAATAATTAAGCAAAATATATTATCTTTAGCCAAAAGTTTTGACACACTTCATCCTATAGACTAATTTTACTTTTTGAAAATTTAAAAGCTAACACATGCACACACATAAAAACAAATCACAAAGTTTTATGCCCCGACTTTTAGACAACCAGTAGGAAAACCTTTTTCAAGTTCCATGAGTAAGGCACAAATAACAACCCCATATAAACAAATAAGAAGCTACTATGTTTTTGCCCAGAAAAATGAATAGAAATCATGAGGAAGAAAGCCAACAAAAAGTACTAGCTTAAGGCTAGAAACAAAAGCCTCCCCTACCACAGAATAGAAAACAATAACACTGTATACCATGGGACAGTTTACAAAGCACGTTCACATCCATATATCATTTGAGCATAACAACCCTATTATTATAATCCCCACATTGCAGATGGGAAAATGCAGCTTAGCAATTTGCCCTAGTTTATATACTTACAAAGTCAGGACTAAATCCCAGGTTTTTGACCCCAAACCCCCTGAATTTTCTACCACACCAGTATTTCTCAAACTTCATTTTCATTCCACCATCATTCATTTTTACCAAGTCAGCATTTCATCAGCACAATCATTTACCTATTTTTTTATTTTGTAATTGCCTCACTGAGCCATTGTGTATTAAGGTTGCATATTTTTAAAATACTTTTCCTATAAATGTCCATCAATAAAACATAATCATAAAATTAAAAACAACAATATTATATTAACATTTTGCTGGATGTTGGCCTGTCAAAAGTTCTCAGTCTGTCCCGGCCGGTGTGGCTCGGTGATTGAGTATCAACCCATGAACCAGGAGGTCACAGTATTATTCCTGGTCAGAGCACATGCCAGGCTTTCAGGCTCAATCCCCAAGGGGGGCATGCAGGAGGCAGCCAATCAATGATTTTCTCTCATCATTAATGTTCCTATCTCTCTCTACCTCTCCCTTCCTCTCTCTGAAGTCAATACAAACATTTTACTTTTTAAGTTCTGGTCTGAGATAGATCTGTTCCCTCTTCATTAGAAAACAAAAGAAATCGGAGAAAGAGGAGGAAGAAAAGGAAAGATTATAAAGCCTTAGGTGTTAAAAACATACTACCACAAAGCTGAGTCTTTCTCCTTGAATTAATCAGAAGGTTTGGGGGGAAAATACTGAAAAGGTCGTAATATTGCCTCCCAAGGTGATTCTGGTGTTATTTAACTCTGTGCTCAAGAAGTATTGGGGACACCCTTTAAGAAGCATTGCATTGTGCATTGTATCAACACGCAAATTCATTTAAAGCATTGAAAAGGGGCCCCCCAATTCTTGAAGGTCCACTACTGACTTGGACTTAAATAATGATCTCTAAAGTTCAGGCAGGTTATCTACAAATTGAGGAAGGACTGCCAAGAGATGTCAAGTGGTCTTCAAAATCTAATATTTGTAAAATCCTGGTCTCTATGAATAGGGAGCATAAAAAAGAAATCACAGATGTAAAACAGGAGAAAAAAGTAGTGCAGGCACATGTTGGGTGGGAAAACAAATGCTTCGCATTCTGCTTCTCTTTCACAGGAAAACTGCAAGGACATTAAAGTCCACATAATGTCTGCCTTTCTTTCCTTTTCCTTCCTTTCCTCCTTCCTAGAAGTATTTTTTTTTTTGAGAAATGTTTTAATAGTAGTTAATTCACTTAGTAAGATAAACAGCAATTAAGATATATGTTAACAAGACAGTGCGCCTGGACCTTTACTTAGCACTCAGATGTATTTAAAAAGGGGGGAGGGGGAAGTAATTGCATATTGGAGAAAACAAGGAGCGATGCCCAGCACCAAGTAATTCAAAGGAATGGCTTTTATAGCAGGAAAAGAATGACCCTGAGAATCACCATCTGGTCTACCTAAATGATATCCTTAGTAATATAAGGTAGCCAATAAAAAAAGAATACATTTTTTTAAACATCCCTAATGTAGAATAGCATCCTGAACGCATGAGAAAATAAAGGCCAAGTGTTTTTGCCGGCAGTATTTGAGTGCCGAGGGTGGGAAGAAAGCAAATTACCTGAGTCTCAGGAAAGTACTTTATTCTAATGCCCTGGAGTTCTTCACACAAAAAGCATCACTTCCTCTGTGAAACGAGTCACATAAAAATCCACTTCCACAAAAAGTAAGTAGTGAAAGCAGTTAATGGGATTCTATACAACAGGCCTCCATGTCAGACTAAGAAACCTCAGAACCGGTCACATGCTTTTCTCCCACGAAAAGGAGCTTTTCTCACTGCTGACCACTTGGGTCTCTGGGAGTGAGAAAAGAAACCATGACAATAGTGGTCATTTGTTAATGAGGGCTGTCCCACTGAAAAAAAAATTTTTTTTTGTTTTGTATTGTCCCATTCGCTCACATTTAGACCGAAAAGAGGCTGTGTGCTCAGGAAACTTAGAGTCAGTTTCCAAATTGGACAATGTTGCAAATACCAGCCAATAAGGAATGAACATGCTCTGGAGCAACTGCTCAGCCCAGGAGGGGAGAGGGGTAAACCAGATGGTCTTTTCCATCCCAGATTTCAATGATCTACAACAGAACCTGGATAACTAGGAGAAATTGACATGCAATTTGGAAGCTGCTTTATAAAACAGGGATCTGGACAAAGACATTGAACAAGGCAGAGAAATCTAAAAAGAACTGAAAACAGATTCTGGGTGAGAGTAGAAAGCAAGTCAGCTTGAGATGGAGAAATGAAGAGTGTCCTCGAATCACAGCGTTCTGGAGAAGAAGGGACCTGAGAGGCCTGCCAATCTGAGGGTCACAAACTCCAATGCATGCTCACCAGGCCAGAGATCAGAAATGAAGCAAGGTGGAAATAGTGGGGACCAGGTTAATTGAAGAGTGCACCATCTGTCTAAAAGCATTCAAGTTAAAAAGAAAATTGAAACATGTATGTTGGCCAAATAAAACACCTCTCCACGCCAGTTTAGCCTAGGCGCTTCCTGTTTGTTCTCTGATCATGTAACTGTTCCCAACTCTACCCCACAATATACACACGAGGACACTGAGTATCAGAGAAGTCCTATCAGTTAATGAAAAGCACAGAAGAGTGCGTGTATGTAGCCATACCAAAGTTGCACACGGAGATGCTGTTAAATAGAAAAAATTAAACATCATTAGGTAAAAATCCTCTGCATGCCTTTGGTTCAGATGTACTAAGCTCACACGGTTTTTATTACTTCAGAGAAAACACTGAATTATCACCTAATTAAACACAAAGCGATTGAGAACTGGGGGAAGATGTATGTAGGGAGAGGTTGTTCTAAAAAGAACACCAAGAAACAAAAACCCTAAATAGTCATAGAGTGAGATATTCAAGTTTTCAAAAAAAAATAGTTAAATCTGTAAATTTGTCATAATGGCCCCAAACAACATACGGCAAATGGACCATCTGACTTCCATTTTACAGATAGAAGTGAAGTACTTAGAACCCTCACAGCTTATTTTTAAAAATACATTTTTTAGGTAGAGGAACCAAGATGGCAGCGTAAGTAAACATCTGTACTTGCCGCCTCCCACAACCACATCAAAATTAAAACTAAAATACAGAACAACCATCATCCAGAACCGCTGGAAAGCTGGCTGAATGGAAGTCCTACAACTAGAGAAATACAAAAAGAAAGCGCACGGAGACTGGCAGGAGGTGCAGAGGTGCGGAACCGGTGGGTCTGGCACCCACATGGTCCACTTTTTTCATCAGGAGGGAGACTGTCTCTGCGGAGGCCGTCAAGAGGATCAAGGGGTCCCAGCCCCACACCAACCCCCAACCCAGAGTCCCAGAGCTGGGAAAAGAAGTCCCCGTAACTACAGGGTCTAAAAACCAGTGCAGATTGGGGCTCAGTGACACAGAGGCTATTGGAGACACAGCTGCTCCTCTTAAAAGGCTGGCACCATGAACTGAACTTACAAGATCCTGCTTCCTCTGAGCTCCGGCACCAGGGAAAGGCTCTGGGGGACACATTTGTCTGGCATCTGGATAGGAACTTGGGGGTGGCTTTCTCCCAGGAGAGATGGAAGTACTCGTAGAGATCATTGTTCCGGTGCTGGGACTTCCCTGGTCGCAGGTCTGACTGGCAGCCATTTCTGTTTGCTCTGTCCTGGTGATTCCCTAAGACCCCTCCCCATCCAATTTATAACCCCACCCAAGCTGCCTGCAGCTGCTTTTGCATATGAATGGCCTGTCCTTAAAAATCTGAAACAAGCTGCAGCTGGGTCAGGGAGCCCCAAACCAGCCCCAGCCTGCCTTGCTTCATAGCTGAACCTCATCTGGACACTTCCAAACCTGATACAAAGAGGAGGAATCTGAAGATCTCTCTGTAACTCCTGCTGGGTGGCCCCAGGCCGTGGCTGACTTTGCACCTCCCTGGAGACCCAAGAGCCAGTGTACCCAGTGGTCAGTGTCAGACCATATCAGATTAAAACTCTACATATCCACAAGCGACATACTCAAGGGGAAGATTCAGTGAGCACCAAAGCCCCCCCTGAAGCAAGTCCTGCTCCATAGGGGTGTCTCCTGCACAGCAGCTCTCCCACTGTAGTCACAATTGGTCCTCACAGCCAATTGGCCTGGAGGTCAATTCCCCCAGTGATACCAATAGCGATCAAGGCTCAACTATAAGAAGACTGTGTTCACAGCCCACAAAGGGGTGCACCTGGAGTTCCCAGCTCAGGTGACTGGGGAGGCTGAGCCACTGGGCCCTATAGAATACCTACTACACAAGGCAACTCTACCAACTCAAGGAGACCACAGCAGCTCTAATACATAGAAACAAACACAGGGAAGCAGCCAAAATGCGGAGATAAAGAAACATGTCACAAATGAAAGAAATGGAAGAAAGCAAACTACTGAATATAGAGTTCAAAACCACAGTTATAAGGTTACTCAAGAATCTTGAAAGCGAGACTTTCAAGGATCTTAGTGAGAAGGCCAAACACATGGAAATGGACCAGTCAGAAATTAAGCATACACTGACTAAAATAAAGGATAACATACAGGATTCAACAGTAGAGTAGAGGATTCTGAGAATCAAGTCAACAATTTGAAATACGAGGAAGCAAAAAACACCCAACCAGAAGAGCAAACAAGTAAGATTCTAGAAATATAAAGATAGTGTAAGGAGCCTCTGGGACAATTTCAAGCATACCAATATTCATATTATGGGGGTGCCAGAAGAAAAGAGAGAGCAAGATATTGAAAACCTATTTGAAGAAATAATGACAGAAAACTCCCCCTACCTGGTGAAAGAAATAGACTTACAAGTCCAGGAAGCACAGAGAACCCCAAACAAGAGGAACACAAAGAGAACCACACCAAGACACATCATAATTAAAATGCCAAGAGCAAAAGACAAAGAGAGAATCTTAAAAGCAGCAAGAGAAAGAAACTCAGTTACCTACAAGAGAATACCCATACGATTGTCAGCTGATTTCTCAACAGAAACTATGCAGGCCAAAAGGGAGTGGCAAGAAATATTCAACGTGATGAATAGCAAGGACCTACAATCAAGATTACTCAAACCCAGCAAGCTATCATTTAGAACTGAAGGTCAGACAAAGAGCTTCATAGATAAGAAAAAGCTAAAGGAGTTCGTCACCACCAAACCAGTATTATATGAAATGTTGAAGGGTATTCTTTAAGAAGAGGAAGAAGAAGAAAAAGAAAAAGATAAAAAATATGAAAAACAAAATGGCAACAAATACATACCTATCAACAACTGAATCTAAAAATCAAAATAAACGAATAAGAAATCTAATGAACAGAATAAACTGGTGAATAAAATAGAATCAGAGGCATGGAAATGGAACAGACTGATGATTCTCAGAGAGAAGGGGGGTGGGGGTGCGGGAAGAGATTAAACAAAGATCTTATATGCATTACCTATGGACACAGACAATAGGATTGTAAAGGCCTGGGGTGGGAACTGGGTGGAGGGAGGCAATGCGGGGGGGGGGGGGGGGGGGGGGGAATAGAGGGGCATCTGTAATGATCTCAACAATACAGATTTTAAAAAATAATAAAATAAAATAGTTCCTTCAGTCTTTCAAATGTATCCAAAGAAATCTAAATACCATAACAAGTTGATGCCATTTATTCTTTTAAAATAAAAAAAAAAACATTTTTTAAAATTTGTAAGTTCAGGGTTCCTTGTTAGATACCCTCAAAGAGCAAGATTTTTAAAAAATTATTTTTGGTATTGGTTAATGTGCATTTTTTAAAATTGTGTAAGCTTAAGACTTTTTTTTCAAGAGAAAAAAATCTCATTGCGATCTATTAAGTAGTATGAAATCTTCCCAGGAAATCCAGGAAGTGGGGAGAAGGATGAGAACATCTTCCCTTGGGACAACTGAAAACATCCTTTCGGGGAGCCCTCCACCCCCACCCCAGCCAGCCAATGATTTCTATGTATCTACGAAAACACAAATACATACCCCTGGGAAGGAGGAAATGCAGCCTGCACGCAGGACTGGCATCTCTGAAATAAATCTCTCCATAGGTGCTGGGCTAAACCTTCAATATGAGGAAATAATCTTTGAGTTTTATAGCAACATATGCATGATTCTTCCCCCTCCCCCACAGAACTCCCAACACGAACCACCACATCAAATTATTGCTTCTCAGAGGCCAATTCAAAAACACCCTACTTTATCACAGAAAAAATATTCCTTGTGTATGTGAGTGCTTCCATTATGTCTTATTTGAAGGGGGGAAATGAAATAAAAATCCTATCTGAGATATTTATAGATCTCATAAAACCTCATTCACTCTCATAAGCTGCTGTAAGCTCAGTCATCAGGTAAGGCAGAAATGGCAGGTATAGTAACCAGTACTGTATTATGTTATATGTGCCTAATTCTGGCCCTTAAAAAAATAACTGTATGCTGGAAAAACTTAGCAGTAAGTCATAAGTAAAACTGGAGAGGAAGAAAGGGGAACGGGTTGGTTATTTGCATGAGCAGGCCAAGCAAATTCCAAGGATGTCAAACTAAGGTCAGTTCTGGGGATAATGAGTATTGCTTGTTTTTCCCCAGTTCTAAATACAAGTCACTTCATGAGAGCCTCTCCTGCGGGTGGATAAAAGAATACCATGTCCAATGCTCAGCACACTCCCTTGCCTCGCCCCCATCATTCACCTTCTCTTAGATATGCCAGGATCACTGGGACCTTAGAGCAGGGGAGGGGAACCTTTTTAATGCCAAGGGCCATTTAGATATTTATAACATCATTCCTGGGCCATACAAAATTATCAACTTAAAATTGAACCTGCTAAATTTTGGTCAAATATTTAATTTATTCATCCTGAATGCCTTGGCAGGGCCAGACCAAATGATTTCCTGGGCCTTATACAGCCCACAGTCTGGATGCTCCCCACCCTTGTCTTAGAGAGACAAGTGATACTATTTAGAAAAAGAGCACTGAAGGGACAAGAATAGTTGAAAATAGGGGAGAAAGGAGCATTTGTTGAGTGAATGCTACGTGCCAGACATAGGACCAGAGAACTTGCCTGGCCTCATGTAGGCCTGACTAACTCCATTTCACAGATGATGGAATGGGACTCAAAGATGTTATGTGTCTTTCTCAAGGATCCAGCTCTGCCAGATTTCAAAGCCTCCACGTAATTTATCTACTACAAAACATTGTGGCCTTAAGGAAATTTAGCACAATCTAGTCTTTTTATAGTGAGAAAACCAAAGCCCAGTAAAAAGACCAGAGAACCATGCAGCTCCCTACAGGTCCATTGGTTGCCAGGCTCAGGCTTCTGGCTTGGTGCCTACTACCTGAGGAGGAGTGAATATAAATGTAAAAATTTAGTGTTGAGCTGACGTCCCAGGTCTAGATCCTGGACCAGCCACTTCCAAGTTGTGTGACTTCAGGCAAGCCATTTAACATCTCTAACCTCAATGTCTCCGTCTGCAAAATGGGAATAAACAGAATATGTAATACACAGGGTGGTTGTGAGTACTGAATGAAATGCTGCATATAAGGTGCTCAAAAGATATTATCTCTTTGAAGTATCTGATATATATTAGGTATTATTATGATGCTTATTATGATGATAGGAAGATTAGCCAAGTGGAAAGAGGGAAGGGGAAAGTGTGTTCCACCACTGGTTTTGCAAGTCATTTGCTTTGTAGCCACATTAAGACAACTTGCTAAATCTTCCTCTGCCCCATGTTCTCACCTCTGAAAGGGAAATTCTGTAACATCTGCCTGCTCCTTAGTTACAGAAGGAATGTGCCAATGATGAGATTGTGAGCAAAACACCCTAAGCCTTTGAGAACAAAAAGCTCAATAAAGATGTTTGTTAGACTTTCACAAGCAAACAAGAGCAATCATCTCTTGGTCCATATTAGAGAAAACGAGCACCTTGACATAGAGAGGCAAAGGCACAGGCCAGGGCTGAACAACCTTGGAACACAGTAATGAAGCCAGCGACTCAAATTTACATTGAGTAGCACCTCAGGTAGCTCACAGGAGAATCATATCTGCATTGAGACCTCCTCACAGAAGGCATCTTCACCCCCATACGCAGGAGCCGCGCTCTATTAACAGGGTCTACCGTGACCACATGAACCAAGAACAAAAGCTCAAAAGGTAAAAGTAGATGGAACGTAATTCTACTCCTTTGTACACTGAGCAAATGTGCTGCCTCTCCAAACTGAGAGCCAGCGCTGTGACCCGTCCATTGAACTCCTGCTAACCGGGCTCTGGAAGGTGAGGGTGGGAGTGGGGTCAGGACCAGGAGCAGGAGCAGGCGGGCACTCCCTTCCAGAGCAATTGCTGCACGGCTAATTGCAGTTTTCACAGCTGGATCGAGCTTCCCAAAAGGCATCCTTCAACCCTAAGCTCTGAGCTCTTCGCATGATGTTCTTTCTTACCCCCATCAAAGACAGTTTATAGATGAAAGGATGTAGCTACAGTACATGCATTTTGGCAAACATTACAGTCTGAAATAGAGGCATTTCTAAGGCTGCTTTGTGAAGATCACCACATGCCCATGGTCATTGCCTCAAGAGTTAAGCCTTCACAGACGGGGAGGCAGCCTCCTTGCCTGAATGTCCTCAGTGGCAATTCTCCCACAGTTTATTTTTGCTGCTCTTACTAGAAACATGGGTCCTTGGAAATTCCTTATAAACAGAGTCTACTTCCAAATACTGAGGTCAGTAAGAAATATGGAGAGCTACTACCTAATGCCCATCCGGCATCATCCAATATATGTTCATACAACCAAAGCGCAGGCTGAGGTAAGTAGAAAATCATGGTCAAGGGCCTTCCAAGAATGAATTATTTGAAGCACAGCATGGCCAAAGTTTAATGCCCAACATCACAAAGGTACCAGAAATGGAATTTGACCAGGTTAAGCAAACCTCTAGTGGGTCACAGGAAATGTGAGCCAAATGAGCATTAGATACTATAAGGTGAGGAAAACCAAAACAAAAAGGATGAAATAACACTTAAGCAGTCACTATTAATCAATGAGCTACATGAACTATATCAACTACATCCACCAGTATTGCCCGGCTTTACTATAAACCTCTGTTACACTTACATTCAATTACATAAGAAATTAACTATTTCTATACATAGAGTAGACGCCTACAACTCTCATGTATATATATTAACCCTATAAGCCATGGCTACATATTAGAATCACCTATTAGCTTTAAAAAAACATTGACACCTATCCATTCTACCAACTGAATACTGATTTAGTTGGTCTGGGGTGCCCCACAGTTGAAAACCATTGCTATAGACACAGGCAAATCTTAAATCAAGTCATATGATAATCCTTAAATATCCATTGAATGCCTAGCACAACACTCTTTAAGAACCTGATGAGTTCTATACCAAAAGTATATTATCAAAATTATAACCAAGGTATCAAGTCTGCTCTACATCATACAATCCAACTGGAAAACTAAGACAGGAAGGAAAAAAATAAAATTAAAAGGAAAGCTGTACTACCAGAGAAAACTTAAAAGCAGCAGGAGGAAGTAAAAAGTTCTACCCAAGAATGTAATAGTAGCAATTATTGTTGGCCAAGGAAAAGGGGTGGAGTTTCCTACAAGATGGGACATCATGTTAAAGGATGGGTAGAATTTGGACAAAGAGAATCAGATGTGAAGAGGAAGGAAGGAAAAGGCTGACGGAAATGACATAAAAACAGAAACAGGAAAAGCACAGTCATCCATTCGGATGGCATTTACTACACATGAAAGGGGGAAACTGGCCACTATTCTCTAAACCTAGTCTTGGAATGTCTTGACTCTTAGAAGTTTTGCTGGATCCTCTGTGTAACAGGGCACCACTGACAATTTGGAACCATGGTGATGGAAGTAGAAAGTCAATCTAGGGGAGGTGACAGGGGCTGCCTTCGGGCAATGGCAGAGGGAATAGAAAGTTGAAGAATGTGAAGTATGGGAGGAGGCAAATCAACAGGATTTCTCAACTGATTAGATTTAAGAGAAAGAGAGGAGCCAAAGATGACTGAAGCTTCAAACCTAGATACAGGAAGAAAACTCATATCAAGAAATCAGAAAGCCAGGAAAAGAAGGGAAGAGGTTGATGAGTTTAAGCTAGTGATCCTGGGACAACCCCAAAAGCCCATAGTATTGTCAGTCCCGTGTTTCCAATTCAAACACGTGAGCCTGAAACTCAGAAAAATATCCAAAGTTGGAGATGTAGATTATCGCTTTGAGGAAATGAAGTAGCCTCCATTTGGGATGGAAATTTCCGTTTTGAAGATCTTAGAGGTGAAACAAATTCTTGGAAATCAACAAGAATTTTCACCATCATAACTACCAGAGATTGGGTCGAGAAGGGCAAACACTCGCTGGGCAAAGGAGCGGAAAGCAACCCTATGTTGCCTTTCCTCACTGGGGACACTGTGAAAACGAGGCCTGCTTCAACCTCTAGCCTCAAAAGGACCCTTTAAAAAGACTCCTAGAAGCTGACTTTCTTCCTCAACTGCTTATCACAATATTCAGTATTTTCTGTTTAAAACATTACAACCTCACTGCCTAGCCAATCCTCTCAAGAAATCTGAAAACACTTCTAAAAAGGTTTTTCTGAACTGGCACATGATTGCTGTTACAGCTTCCTGCAGCCCCTTTGTGGGAAAGGGGTCAGAGACAAAGCCATTTCACATTTGACGCTTTCTACGTAAAAATCCAGTTCCATCACCCATCCAACTCCCCATCACATTGCCTCAGTTACTCTCCGCCCCCACTTTATTCCCACTCCGTTGGTTATTATTCAAGTGACAGTACTTTCTTTTTTGTATACGACTCAAGTTATAATTGGAAGTTTCTGTTACTCTGTTTTGTTATTCCGGACAACATACATTTTCCAGGTTACCACACATTATTAAACGTGGAAAAGGGATTAAGTTACATATATAAGCCTTCTTCAAGATATTCATTTAGGGCCCAAACAATTCCACAATTCCATGTACTAGTACTGTCCAAAGTCAAAGCCAAGATTTTCTTGCCGCCCTTTAAGGGGAGAGAGAGTGAGAGCGGAGGAAAGAATGATAAGTGACTAAAAGTTTACTGTGGGGATCAGCAAGTGAACTGATCTCGGCATCCAAGCATCCTGGGCCCTTTGGTGATACAACAGTAGGTGATCTTGGAGGATCAATGCCTTGTCTGGCTTTAACCACCACTTGGCGCAACCCTAGTGTTTGAAGACCCTTTTAGGATAAGAAATTCTAAAAGCGTATGCTCCTAGCTCTGGTATAAGGCCTGGGGCCTGACTTTCAATATGACCCTCAGGAAATGTCAATAAACCCATACTCAGAAATAGATATTGCATATGGCTCCACACTAATTATGTTAATTACCTCTAATCACTTCCGAATGACACAGACATGGATGCTGTTTCCTGGCCATTATGGATAGACATGTGTTTCCACACTGTACACTCATCTGTCCTAAAAGGGCCACCAGCCCCTGACATGCCATTAGCTAAACGAACAACAGAACCTGGTAAAATTCAGGCATGTTTTATAAACAAGGTTGTAACAAAGTGGTAAGTGCAAATACACAGAGGTCAGTGTTCAAAAACTCAGAGGACTTAAAATTTCTTTACTTTGGCATTTGGATTCTAGTTTTTTATTGCTTAATTTTGAACATGCTTGTTCTCCCCCACTGGAGTCAAGCCCATCAAAGGCAGAATCCAAATCCAGTTCAACTTTGTGTCACCCAAACAGTACTTTGCACATAACCCGATCAAGGGATGAAACACTTACTGCGAAATATTGTCCACATGTTAGTATAAACAAAGAAAACGCCACAAGGTGGGCCCGGGTGCATCTCCCAGGTCAGTCAGGAATGGTTTCACTATGAAATGAGAAGTCACTCACATCGCCAGCAGGCTGATCCTGGCCCCATATCCCACTGCTGCTCAGCTGTAACCTGGACACAGCACACATGTCATGGACGAGAGCGCAACAGACACAATACACAGTCATTAGGAAGCAGGACCAAGTTCTCAGGGTCACACCAAAACACCAAGTGAGGAAACCAAAAAGGACTCACGGCAATAAAAACAGTTCTCCAAATCAGCAGCAGAAAATAAAGGCAAAGTAGGGGGAGGAGCAAGATCATGACCAACGTTAGGTAAAAGCATGTCCTGTTAACGGCAATACTTTACTGCGGGGACTCTTTTTTGAATTGTTGACAGTGTTACCGATGTCCCCCATTCCACTCTCCTTTCCCCCCTCCACCCAATCCCTTCCCCACCGCAGGCCTTCACCACACTATTGTGTGTGTCCATGGGCTATGCCTATATGCATGTAAATTCTCTGGTTAATCTCTTCCCGTCCCCCTTCCCCTCTCCCCTCTGAGATCTGTCAGTCTGTTCCATGTATCCAAGCCTCTGGACCTATTTTGTTCGTCAGTTTATTTTGTTCATTAGATTCCACGTATAAGTGAGATCGTGTGATAATTTGCCTTCCTCTGACTGGCCTATTCTGCTTAGCATAATAATCTCTTACACTAAATTGAATAAGGATGTTTTCTCCTGTGGATGTTCTAAGATAACACACAATGTCACTGGGCGGAGGAGGGTTTCTTAACTTGTCAGTGTGACCTGCAACTTTAATGATTAGATACTAGCACACGTGGTTGTGGAGCTTCCTAATGACTGTACTTGATAAGATTTGATAATCTGGGTTAAAATGTCTCCACCTGCTTATGCTAAGCAAGCACTCGCTGACTGATCTGGGAAAGCAAAGGGATTTATTTGTAGAGACTAAATCTCCACCCCTCACCCTCCTGGCACCACTCAGGTTAAGTTGGGGAGCTGTCCTAAACTTTCAGCAAGTCCCAGTCCCAGCACACATGCTAGCTGCTATAACGGAGTGAACCAGAATCACCAAGGAGGTTTCTGCATTTGCCAGTCCTGGGATTCAGCAAAGGTGATTTAAAAAAACAAACAAAAAAAAAAAAAAACCTTACACGTGCTGCAAACTGCAGAGAGAGGGGGCATGTACTAACCCGCGTGGTCGGCTATCCTACCAACACCAGCCAGCTGAGACCGGCCAGAGTAAGCTGCGTTCTTCTTCCCCCAGTAGGCACGGAGTGATTCAAGAAGACTGCAATGCCTCCTTGTACTCAACATTTAAAACACAGGAATTCTCTGAAGGGAGCAGAACCTGAAGATTTATAAGAGAATGGCTACTAAAAGCCCCATTAGGACCCTCGCTAAACTCTTCCCGTTTAAGTGGACAGGCAAATAGGCCCCACTGGCACTTATATTTAGAATGGGCTGGAGGGAGCAAGAGCCCCATTTGGAGCTGAAGGTCTCTGACATGCCCATACATAAATCATTTCAGGGTGAGGCTGTCACAGCGCATCTTCTGTCCTGCCCTTTAAATGGATTGGACCCCAACATCACATTCTCCATCAGGGTAAGAAGTGGGGGTGGGAGTTTCAGGGAGAACAAAGAAGTCACCACTTCCTTTATACCCCCCCAAACACACACACACACTGCCCACTAAGGACAGATGTAGCAAAAATATCTGCAGTGTAACACTGACCCACTTGCAGACACCAAACAGCAAACAAGTTGAGTGAATGATAATGGTTGAGAACCCCTACACCTACACAAAGATGTATCTATTGTAAAGAACATGGGAGTGAATCTATTAAAGAAAGGCTAGGCGTGTGATTGATTGCATTCACATGTGCTTTCATTTGCAAAGCTACCTTTTATTTCGTGATTGCATCCTTATACAGAAATTCTAGATAACGGGCAATTCTAATTTTTTTATTCCATCTACCAAGACACTGTTCCAAATAAAAACAATATACAGACTTATGGTAACTGAAGAGCACACAAATCACTTTTTTTTTTTTTTTTTTTTTTTTTTTTACAAAGCAACAGCTATTTTATCCTTTCAGTGTGGTTAGCAAGGCTCCTTTGTGTCTACAAATTTCCCTGGGTGGTGCTGTTGCCAAGAAATTCTAATTCATGACAAGGGTTTCTGCAAATTGGGGACAGAGGCAAACCTGCGGATGCAGGGACCCTCCGGCTGGCTTTGTCTTTCTGGCTGAGACAGCACCTGGCTGCTCAGGCCTACAGAAGGCAGTGTGCGAAGGCAAGATCACCTGAGACAGGGAGAAGCAGCACAGCTCACAGAGCTAATCCCCTCCCTTGTACCACGAGGCTGTTCTTGGAAGACAACCATTTTTGTAGGTTGTCCCCTGGAGATGCCTCGTACCGAAGGCCCTTGTAAAAGTGTTTCAGGATGTCTGAAGCCGAGTTGAAATCGCAGTGCTGTGGGGACGTTTTAGTTCTTACAGTAGCCAAGTACGCCATTAGTTTAAAACAATGGGGAAATGGGGGAGGAGGGAGGAATATTCTATGATTTATTTATTTGTTTCCAGTAGCAGTGGAAAATTTTCTCTGAGCAAAAGGGAGGCCTGAAACTGACCCCATCTGCCAATTATGAATCAGCATTAACAACAAGCATAATTCCATAAGAGATTTCAAGTAAACATACCATGCTCCTCAGTGGCATGAAGCACAGCTAAGTGCAAAAAAAGATGTAGACGGCACAGCTAAGTGCAAATCATTACTTGACCTGCACTGATGGAATAGCAGGCTGGGGATAAAGAATATATCCAAATTCTAAAAGTCTCTGTAGCTTCCCGAAGGCAAACAACCAAGAAAATTTTATTAAATCCCTTTTATTTATAACTCAACAGTGGGTCCAGAAAAGCATGTTTTCTATTGCCAACAAAACTCATGAATGGCTCTTCTTTTATCCATCGCCAAGTGGTACCCCCTATAAGCTACTCTAGCTTCTGTCATACTTTTGACTTTTTCCTACTTTTGCTCAGACAGCTCTTGGAAAATTTTCCTGCAAGTTTCCAAAGAGGTTAAGACTGGTAGCCTTAAGACTTATGCGTCAGCTGAATTCCATAAAATAATAGACCACATAAGCACAGTGTAATTTATAGTTGTATGACAGGCAGAGATGATGTTACTTGGGCCAACTGCTTAAGTATGCAGTCAGAGCCCAGGAGTGGAGAGCAGTTAATGTAGGAAGTCCATCTGGATTTTAAAATTATACCCGCAATGATTTTCAGAGTTGGAGTTGTATGTGGATAAGGTATCATTGCCCGAAAACTCAATATCAAAATATGAATCCGTGACAGGAGGGCCGTCGAAGGCTCACTGACTATTAAGCAAGACAGTTATCTCAGACCATATGTTTAAAATAAAATCCTCAAATAGTTCATCCTCAATTTTCAAATGCACAGATGTTCTTGGGTTTATCGTCCAAGCCATTCTTTCTCTATAAACGAAATCAAATCAGATTATTGGAATCTCTGTATTTCACTCATCTCCTCCAAACCAGGTACACTGCTCACTTTCAGAAGAACATCTCCTAATTGCTCCTTATTTGACCTCTAAAATCTGATTACTCCAGAGCATGAGGAAACTTCCTCCTGCCTGGGGTTCTTTGTAGCAACCTTCTTGAGCCTTTTTGAGCAAAGGAGCCTCAAAATTTCACCATCTGATGGTTGATTTGGAACCAACAGTGCATATAAGTACTCCCCCCTCCTCGCACTCAGAAGAAGGAAAGGGGGGGGGGTAGGAAAAAGGGGGAAGGAAGAGATAGAGGTTGGAGGTTTTGTCATCAGTATGAACTTAAGACTCAGAGTCACCTTTATATAGAGCAGCTGTGACTCTAGAGCCCACAGAAGAAAGCTCCTCGGAGCCATATGCTATTTAGGAGTGCTTCCCCACAAGTTATGTTTCGGTATGTGTGTGCCTCTGGCACAGCTTGGCAAAGGCTTTTAAGATGAGGGTAGCTGGCAGTTGGAGAGGGTTAAGGCAAGACATAAGGAGGGAGGCGGTGGTGAAAGAGGTTCCTGGAAGGGGGTGGGTTGAGGGGGGGAGGGAGGGCAGGGGGTAAGGAAAAGGCTTCTGAGGAAACAATAGAGGGAAGACATCCCCTAATTATCAAACCAGTGATGTTTGTTTACAGATCTAGACTTTCTCAGAGATGGCCTAAGCCACTCTAGAAAAGCAAGTTTCCTCTGGAGAGGCCTTCCCCCAAAAGCAGGCTTTACTACTGTGAAAACTTGAACCAAAACAAAGTTGTGTGATTCATCTGGAGGGAACGTTGAAACAAATAAAGCCAACTTTCTTCCCTCCAACACTGCTTAACAGTTAGTCACAAACAAGAGCTGCCTTAGGCAGGCTGACTAAATCAACAGATTCCCTTCCTAACCTGTCTAGACAGTTGTTAATGCCCAACCATTTGACACCAGTGGGGCTGACAGTGGGAAATGAAGGCTAGTTCAGAAAATGAAATTCTGGCATTTCGGTTTAATTGGGATGCGAACTAAAAGGAGGAAGAAGATGTAGCGAGACCCTTCCGGAGACAGTTTTATTAAGGATGGGGGAAAGGATGCCCTGAAGAAACACGCCTTAGGCTAAAAACGTGCGAACTGTGTGTGCATTTAGAGGGAGACAAAGTCAAGCATCCTTGGGCGGGAATGCATGTGTGGACACACAGACACCAGAGGCCAGTACCTGGAGGGAAACTGGCAGGCTCTCATCGGGGTCCGCAGCGGCTAGCAACAATAGTACAGTCAGGATCAGCTTAGCCGCCGGCCGGTGGTACCAAAAGCCAAACCTCACTCGCTAAAGCAGCCACTGTTACAGCCCAGCCTCAAACTGGCAATCCTGCTTTGGATCCTGGCAGAGGAAAATCAGCCGTTCATTAGCCTTAACAAGCTGCTGTCACAGAGCGAAGTTACAAGAGCAGCCACACACCAAGCCTCCGTAGCCCTCCCCAAGGGCAAGCGGGCTTCTCCGAGATGCACTGTGCAAGTTCACACTTCCCCTGTGTAAATCCAACCCGTTTCGTTGGCCTTTCCTTCATGCACGTTGTAGAATTTTCAAAAAATACCCATGCCCCCCCCCCCAACCTCCCACCTCCCACCCACCATCTTTCCTGCAGAAGGTCCCCCTCAGCAGCTCCTAATCCTGGCTGAGAAAACCAGTTTCCGCAGCAGATCACTAGTACTTTCCGCTGACCAGCACTTTATTCCACTTCACAAAGCCCAGCGAACTTGTCACCAGCCCCACTGAGCCCTCCCTGGGACAACTTGGCATCGGTGCCCTTCAGCATCCTAGGAGTTGAACGAGTCCTCCGAGACAAAGTCAGAGGCACGCAAGCACGGACTGTCCTTTGTCGGAGGTTGTGCTGTCCAACTGGAGAGGGACCCCACACAAAACAAAACAAAAAGAGAAACAAGGACACACGTAGGGGCTGTTTTCCTTCTGGGGGCATGGCTCTGGGGACACCGACAATGCCCGGTCAGCGTTGGAGACACAGCTTCCCGTCCTCCTCCCGGAGTATCTTTATCCCCGGGCTCCTCTCTCCCGCTGCTGCCCACCTTCCAATCCCCAAATCAAGTTCCCCTTCTTTATTGATGCTACCTCCCCTCGCCCCCCCGCCCCCCTAATCTGATGGTTGTCAGCACAAAAAAATGCACCGGGTTGAAGGTTCCAAGCTCGTGCATGGACGGACGCGCTATCCTGTCAGCCACCGCTCGTAAAACCCTCAACCGCGTCCCCACTGGGCTCCTCCGAACCCCAGAAGTTAGGCAGGTCTCTGCTGGGGGACCGGGAGCCCGACAGCGTGTGCGCAGGGATGTGTGTTGGTGACTGAGACGCAGGCAGCTCGCCGGGCTGCTCCGCTCGGCACAGTACGGGGTTAGGGGGTGGGTGGAGAGGTAAACGCAGATGACTGTTTCCAAAAACATTTGAAACAACAGCCCCCCCCTAAAAAAAAAAAAAGGTTGGGGGGGATCAAACAAACCAAAAATTCAAACCCGAAACCCACACCAACGCAGCCCCTGCGTCTCCGCCGCCACCACACGATTTACACAAGTAATTTAAATCATTCACCTGCTGCCAGGTCTCCTCCAGGGATGGCAAAGCTGAGAAGTAGCCGGTGTCGTGGACAAGTTGTAGCTCCTGGAATATACTATAACTAGCCAACACGTCCATGCTGCTGCTGCCGGGCAAAGCGGGAGGAGAAACCCTCCCCGGAACACAGTTGGGTCTGTTTGTTTGTCAGTCTGTCTGGCTCACCCCCCAAGAAGGCAGACATCCAGTGGCCCTTTTGTTTTGTTTTGTTTCAGTCAACTAAAAAGGGAAAGAAGAAAAAAAAAATCAATGCAGAAGAGAGGGAGAGAGGAGGTGAGAGAGGAGAGAGTGAGTGGGGTGGATGGAGAGAGGCATCCAGCGTGTACAGTGCAGACGGCTGCCAGGAAAAGGGGACTTCTCCACGGGAGTAACAATTCCCTTCCCGGGCTCCAATCACTCCAGCGCGTGGACCGGGAAGGGGGATGCAAACTCACTGACACGAAGCTGCCATCTATTTCTGCAGCGCTCTTCGCTCCTAATGCAATCTTTGCTCTTTATTTTGGGAGGTTGCTTTTTTTTTTCTCTCTCGCGATCGCTTCTCTCCCCACCCCCCCTTCCCTTCCCTCCCCACCCCCACCCCATCCTTGCTAGTTTGTAGTCTCTCCCCCTCCCCCCTCCTCCTCCTTTTCTCCTCCTCCTGCTCTTCCCCCTCCCCAAACCCCCCTCCCTCCGCCCCGCTCTGCGCGCAGCCGTGGGATCTCGGAGGAGGGCGTCCTTTAGACCGCGTGTGACCATGTAAGGTAAACAGGGGGCTCATGAAGTCACTGAGGACCAATGGGCAGCGCGGAACGGGGCCCGAGGCGGGGCTTGGCCCTGGCGGCGGGCGCGGATTGGCGCGCGGAGAATCTCCCCTCTGCCTCACAAGGCGGCGCGCGGCGAGCTATTTTTAGAGGGCTATATAAGGGGCCCGGCCGCCGCTGCCCGGACGGGAGCGCGAGCGCGAGGGACTGGGAGGGTCCCGGCGACGACCGCTCCGGCACCGGGACGCCTGGGCGGCCGGGCTCGGCCGAGTACCGGCCTCCGACCCGCGCCGAGGTGCCCGGTGGAGCCCGGGGGGCCCGCGTCGCCATTCTGGCGTGGACGCGGCCGGTCCGGAGGTGGACGTCCGGACCGCGGGGTTAGGATGCCTCCTGGAGGAGGAGCGGGCGGCCGACCGGCGGAGACGCCGTCGGCCGGAGGCAACGACACTTCCCCGCCCCGCCTCGCTCCTAGGCACCGGGGCCTCCGGAACCGCGAGGGAGAGGCCGTGCCGGGGAGATCCTCCCTTGCTAAAAAGTAAACCGAAAAAAGAAAGAAAAAGGCACCAAAAAAAACCTTCACAAATGCCCCACGGGCTGCCCGGGTGCAGAGCGCGAGCGCCCGAGGAGGAAGTGCTGCACGCAGGCTCCTAACAAAGGGGAGCGGCGCGCAGACCGCCCGGCCCGCCCCGCGCTGCGCGTCCCCGCCCCGCGCGCCCGTGCGCGCCGCCGCCCGGGCTCCTGACCCCCGCGGGTGCCAGGCGGCGGGGAGTCCCTCTCTCAGAGGAGGGGCATTTGCCTTAAGTGCATTAAAAAGACTAGAGGGAACCTGGGTGCAGGCGGGAGCCGGCAGCTTTCTAGGGGGGTTCCACGTGAGGCTCCCCGTGTGGCTTCGGGAGAGGTGTCCGCCGGGAGGGGAAACCGCCTTGTTCTGGAGCCGGAATAACAAAGAGATGTGCGGACCGAGACCCTGTTGTCTCTTAGGTGAAAACCCTGCGCAGCGCTGGTGGTTAGGGCTGACCGATTGTTTTCTTGACCTTAAATGGTTAGTGCACTTCACGCTTCCCCCAAATGCACTGTGAGCTGAACTTCCACTTTTGGAATGATTGCCGGATTCGGTACTTATTCAGAGACGAGAAACTTAATTCTTCCCGGAATGGAAGAAACACATCCCCCTTAATGGCCCTTCTCAGCTTTCCCTCCTTCTGACTCTGTGGGACTCCACATCACAGTATTTGAAAGATTCTGCTTTCTAGAACGAGCACAATTTGAAAATGCAGTATTTGCTAGGGGACATTAAGTAGAAATTACTGGGGTTGAGGAAAGGGTCGTTTACTTACTTTTTGATATCTGGGGTTCTGTTTATCAAGTCTACAACATACATTGTATAGCCGTGCATTATTGCTGTGTGTATGCGTGGTATGCATGAGGACCTTGGTACATTTAGTATTATGTATACACGTTGGTGGTGCTGGGCGATAAATGGTATTAAAAGGTTAAAAGTGCCCTGCCCGCGTGGCTCAGTGGTTGAGCATGAGCCTATGAACCAGGAGGTCACCATTGGATTCCCATTCAGGGCACACGCGTGGGTTGGGGCTCCATCCCCAGTGTGGGGCGTGCAGGAGGCAGCAGACCAATGATTCTCATCATTGATGTTTTTCTCTCTCTCCCTCTCCCTTCTCTCTGAAATTAATAAAAATATTTTTTTAAAAAAGGTTAAAAGTCATACATGAATAAGATGGCATGATAGCACAGATATGCGTTAGCACCAGCATGAGAGGGCTGCTGGCCTCTCTGGAAGACAGGACAGGCCTTTCCCAGAAGCAGAAAACCACTTAGAGCCATCGCATCCCGATTAATGCATTAACTTGATCCTTATGGTCATTGGTGCTGACATGACCATAGTTGTGTGACTTTGAGCAACTTACCAGCTCAGACCCTCTGCCTACCCATCTTAAAAATAGGGAAGGTGGTATCTACCTTGCCTAGTTGTTATGAAGAGTCAAAATAATGTTTGTAACTCCCCTAGTGTATAGTCTCTGGTGCTATTAGGTAAATACCAAATGTCAACCATTGGTACCTCCTGGCTTTAGCTAAGTAAATGGAATAATATCTGAACTAATCGGACCCATGGAGGTACATGCCAGAGTCTTGGAGAAGGAGAGGAGGTAGAATCCCCTTGCCAATGTGTAATAAGGCCTCCCCACCCCCACTGCCCCCACCCCTCGCTGTTTTGTTATGTGCAGGGGGTGGGGAGGAGGCCATTGAGAAGCATTGGGGCAGAAATGAAGTTCATGGGGGAAGTAATAGAGGAAGGAGAGGAAGGCTCAGATATAGGAAACTCCAAGGGCAAAAGACCAAAGCCTATAATTTGATGTTTGAACCTCAATTGGACTTAATTTTTGTTTTTGTTACACTTTACCATTTTTGAACAAAGCATGACATACCTGTTAACTTGTGAATTTGAAGATTTTACCAAAAAATAGTTAATAAATTATTAAGCACCTTTTATGTGCTGGGCTATATGGACACATGAACATTTTATATGAAACTAGAGGCCCAGTGCACGAAATGTATGCATGGGCGGGGGGAAGAGGGGGAGGTGTCCCTCAGACCGGCCTGCACACACTCCAATCCGGGACCCCTCAGGGGATGTCCAACTGTTGGTTTAGGCCCAATGATTGGGCCTAAACCAGCAGTCGGATCATCCCTCTCGCAATCTGGTACCGCTAGCTCCTAACTGCTCACCTGCCGACCTGATCACCCCTAACCACCTCTGCCTGCCAGCCTGATTGCCCCTACCTACCCTCCCCTGCCGGCCTGATCACCCTTAACTGCCCTCCGTGCTGGCCTGATCGCCCCTAACCGCCTCTGCCTCGGCCCCCACCACTGTGGCTTTGTTTAGAAGGACATCTGGAAGGTGTCCAGTCTAATTAGCATATTACTCTTTTATTAGTATAGATATCCTCACAACAACCCTGAGGTAGGTATTATTATTACCTTCAACTTCATGGATAAAGATACCCAGTTTAGAAATATTAGGTAGGTCAATTGGGGTCACAAAACCAAGAAGCATTTGAGCAGGAGTTCCAATCCAGAAGCATCTGACTTTCAAGATTGTGCTCTGCGTGGGGGTCTCTGTGTGATAAAAGACGGTTTCTTGCTTTTAAGTCAAGATTTGTTTATAAAAATTGTTTGCATGTGGAGAAGGGGGGCTTTCATTGAGGTTTTCCCCACGTAAATATCAACCATCTAACTTACAGAAGAGTCAACCAAAGTTTCACAATGTAGATTCTGAAAACCTCATTATGACTTTTTCAAAACTTTACAGGAGAATTTAGAATTCATTCTAAGAGATTTACGCAACAAGGCATTCCTGAAGGTACATTTTCAATATTAGTCACATTTAGCTACTTTTAAATATAGCCTAACTACTTTTTATAGCCTAGCAACCCTAGATGCACATTGCAAAACACATGCAAAGATTCTGAAAGTATAAAGTAATCAACAAATTAAGATCACAAGGGAACTTTGGCAGTCAAACAAATAAAAAACAGTACTGCTACAACAGCTGCATATTGAATGCCTTCTCTGTACATGGCGATTTACACACGTTCACATCTGACCTTCACCACAATCTTGTTAGGAAGCTATTTTGCTTCATTTTCACTATTGGAAGATACCCAAGTTCAGAGAGGACACATAATTTGCTCATTACCATATATGTCTATTTAGTGGCAGAAGCAGATTCTAAGGTAAGTCTGACTCCAAGTTGATTCCAAAGTCTGTGTCCTCTACGTGAGTTGCCTTTGGAGACACTAATATTACTTTTAATAATGTCACCCTTTGGAAGTGATCCTACAGGAAACACCTAAGCGTAAGTAAGTTACCTCCCCACAAAAAATGGAAAGAGGAGGATATTTTATGAACAAAGGAGTAAAATTTTAATATGTAAATAGACACAATTAAGCCATCAGAAAGTTACTACTAGAAAAGTTCTGCCTCATTAGTATAGGAAGTCTTTATTAGCACTGTGTGATTAGCACTAGTAAAGCCTCCTTAAAGAAAAGCTACTTAAAACAGGAACCACATTTCAGAACAATTAGTGAGAAAAAGGTTTGCTGGGGACGTTTTAAAAAAATAAAACGCAGTGTTACTAAAATACATTTATTCAATCCTATATTGAACAAAATTTATGTTGTAAGTACAACCATGTGCATATTAAAATGAATAAGTAATAAATCAAGGAGATTATTGTTGGCTTAATTATTTTCTACAAAATGTGAAGCACCTTATAACATGGTTTATTTCACATTTGACTTTTATACCGTAATCAAAAAGAGAGTCATTTTGTAAAAATTTTTGAGGGTTTCACCAGTTTTCCCAAGGGTCTCAATTAATTATTTGATATTCAAAGTATTCTCTTCTAAAGCATCAGTATAGTCATTGTCCCTGTTAACTTACTTTCCTTTGTTTAACTTTATAGATCATTTGCCAGCTGCTTTACCAAATTCACTTTCCTTGATATCATGAAGCCTTCCACTTTTGTGAGATTTGCAGTCTTACTTTGCAATGGAATCAAATGTATTTGAATTGTATTTTAAATGTTTGCCACCATGGGAGGTATGGTGGTGAGGGAGGGGGTCTCGGGGTTTAAAAGAGATGTTTGAATAGGAGACTAATTTATAAGTTGTCATATCATTAATACATACTTTTGTTTCCCTTCACAATCTTACATAGTGGAGGAAAGTGTGAACTTGGGAAATCTGCTTTGATCATATCATAAAAAACAAGTGTCAGAGAGGGGGAATTTGGTAAACATGACTTGTTGAGAGATCGGCTTTGAATCTGGAAGAAAATGTATGTGGCCATACATACAATGACATACATGCATATATACAACCAAAGAATTATTTCTGGTTGAAGAGAAAGATGGCAGCTTCGTCAGGGCTGTCATGTCCTACATAAAATATTCCTCGAGAATAGGCATCTTTTGTTTTCGTTCTGTACTCAGCTCATAATTTGGCTTCCCACTCTTTCTGCCTGCAGGGAAAGAATGTGCTGGTTACAGCCACGGGAGCCTGGTGGTCATTGTTCCAGTTCTGGTTATTATTGTCCATACAAAGACATTTTAGTTATAACTGTGGTCCTTGGACATTTAGTTAGCATGGGTCTGATGCCCTGGGTGTGTCAGTTTTGAGACTCTGACATGTTGACGTTTTTGAACATATGATGAGGAAAAAACAACAACAACAAAAAAAAAACCTCTTGGTCTTGGTGATATAACCAAAAATTCCTGGCAGTTTTCCTGCTGATCTCCAGAAAATATCTCAGTCCTGCTATGTGGACTTTTCAGAATTTGTGAGTATGTTATAGTTTAACTAACATTTATTTTTTTAATAAAATCTTAAATCCAACCCTGAATGTTGAAGTTTGCATTGCAATGGGTCATACCAAAGGGGTTAAACAGAGCATGTGGCTCTGACTCAGGTAGTCTATTGCTTAACAAAGATTGCCTTCCCACGATGATAAGGGTAAGGAATTCAAGAATTCAGCAGAAGCGTACTGTCCGGAATGTCCTGCTAGGCCTTAGAATGCTGGACATTCTATGCTGTTGTGACCTGGGTGCATCATTCCTATGGAGATTAGTATCCGAGGCCATTTGTCCAGTTGAGCTACCAGCACTTAGAAGTGTTAGTAGCCTCTAATTTAGAACAAAGTTAATATTTAAGTTGAATCAGTCATTTCAATATATTGTGCAAAACATTTGATCATTTAACATAAGTTATGAAGTGCATTGGTTGAAAATAAAATGGTAAACACAGACACATTACCCATGCTGGATAGTAATACTATGTCTCCGAAGTGAGGAAAGGCCTTTGAAGTATCTAGTTCAGCCTTCAGAGATCCATATTTCCCTCTGCAACACCCCTCCCAGGAGATGCCCAGTTGCTCCAATGATGGGCAGATCCCAAGAGTGTGTGTGTATGTGTCACTGAATGAGCTTGGACTCTGGTGGCCCTGCAATGGAGTGATGTCCGTAATGTTCTGTCCTCAGCAGACCTGCTCACTTCCTTAGGCCTATGGCTTCTCTTGTGGAGTCAGTCCATCTCCTATCTGTCTCTTCTTTCCCTGCTTCATGTGTTTTTGCCAGCTTGACTGTCTTTCCCAAAGATCCCTGCTTCCTCTTGATGTGCTCAGAGAGTAAGACAGCTTCAGTTTTGTCAGTTCTGCCTTTAGGGATGTTACTGGCTTAATTTGCTGTAGAACCCAATAAATCACCGTGACTGAGTCTGGCTGGCTAATTTTCTCCAACTAAGAACAACATCACAAGCTATTCAGGGGGTTCTAGACAAAGATTTTGGGAAAGAGAACCAGTAGAAAATGAGAACAGACTTTTAAAGAATAATAAGAAGAAGTCCTTTGGCTATATAATGATAGAAATGCCAAGACAGTTGTGAAACTAGTGAGAAATTAAGTTGCTGGTGGCAGTATGTGAGACACAGTTTGTAGAATTGTGTTGTGTTTTATCCTGAGCATTTTTGGTTGTGACATGTTGAATACAGCACAGCATTACTATTAATATATTAAATATCGCTGTCAATGTTTTATCAGCATATCTTTTTTTTTCTTGTAAACATGCCATTTCCAAAGGGTTTGGTACACGGTTAATGGGATTTACCAGCAGAATGCATCTCAGATTTTGTAATGGAAATCAATGGGAGAATAAGATTGATTTGATTGAAAGTCTCTGCACTTCAAACTTTGCTGACAGTGACCATTCCTTTAAGTCAGGGATACCTACTCCACGTGTGCCCAATGATGGGTTTTCATGTGAATGATAGATCTGGGTAGCTTGGAAGATGAATAACGTCAGCAGCAGGTTTTTGCTGACGGGTTGCCCACTTGAATCACACTGAATTTTCTTTATCAGAAAGATGCTTATGAGAATGGTTAGGAGAGACAGCTGAGTTATTAATACTGGTTGCTGTGCTTCTCAGGGGTAAGTGAGGCCAATGCCCCGGCCTTGCCTTTATGCAGCCTAAATGGGGGGAAACGCTTCAGTGTCCATCTCAGAAGACTTCAAACCCTCTGCCAGCTCGCTCATCTCTCCCTTCTGCTGTGCAATGTTCAAACGCTGTTCTAAGCCAAGGTGGTCATGCTTTCCACAGGGTTATTTCATTTTGGCCTCTCCCAAGCTGGGTCCCACGTACAGCATGCAATTCTGCTTCCCTTCAGTGTTAGTCATTATTTGAGAAGCTAGGGAAACCCCATTTGATGAAGGCCAAAGGGCAACATAACTCATAAAGGTCCCCTCCCTCCACCCAACTTGTCCAAATGTGAAATTCTACCCAGCTCCTTCCGTACCATACATGAACCTATCCTTTGCTTTTCTGCCCTTTCCACATGTTCATGTGAACTATTGCCCATTTGAGGCTATAAATCCCTAGGGAACGTTTGTCTGTTCACACTATAGATCATCTAATATCTGTCTTGGTACACATAAACTTTTTTAAGCCAACTTAAAAAAATCACACAAAATAATTTTAGTATAACTTTTAAATAATATTTTCAGCATTGTTTGGGCATACATCTCTATGTATCTATTATTATAACCTCAAAATGATAAAGTAAACTGGAAGAATTAAAGAACTAGAAAAATCTATAATCACACTGATAGTGTAATTTTTCTTGGTAACTAAAAGAACAAACTGACATAGATCAGTAGAGATATAAAAAATTTGAGCAACAGGAGGTCTACCTAATTGTCAAATATAAGATATGGCACTTAGTGCCATAAAATTACCAAGTGGGATCATATATAGTAGCGCTGACAACCCCTGAGAGTTGTGTGAAATGCAGACTGGCAATCCACACCTTAGATCTACTGAACTGCAATATACATTTCTAATAAAATCCCCAGGTAATTTGCGTGCACACAATGTTTGATAAGCATTCTTATAGGCCAAGGACACATGACCGCTCTTTTTCTGAACTTGTTGTAAAGCCTAGGTTTAACAGTGACGGCGAACCTTTCGAGCTCGGCGTGTCAGCATTTTGAAAAACCCTAACTTAACTCTGGTGCCGTGTCACATATAGAAATTTTTTAATATTTGCCACCATAGTAAAACAAAAATTTATATTTTTGATATTTATTTTATATATTTAAATGCAATTTAACAAAGAAAAATCAACCAAAAAATGAGTTCGCGTGTCAGAGGTGTCATAGGTTCGCCATCACTGGCCTAGAACCAATTCCATCTGGCCACACCCACCTACCTGACTGCTATTTACTCTGAGATAATGGGGCCGTTTCTTGTGGTGTCACTTCCACTCCATCCATTAATAGCTTCTTATCAGTAAGAATTTGATTGAGAGGAATGGTGGTTGACCTTCACTTCCTCTAATTTCTAAGAGAAGGCTACTTTATTCCAACTTCATTTCCAAGCTGAATTCTTTCCTCTTTAATTATCTTTTCACATCTGAATAGACTGTCATATTTTCAAAAGTAGTTCATGTCTGCTATTTTACTTGGTGGTTCTGACAACTGTTCTATGATGTAACTAGTGTTAAAATGTTAAGCAAATGGATTAATATTTCCATTTGTGAGATTAAGAGGTTGAGGCTTAGAGGTTAAACTTGGGCAAAACCATATAGCAAGTCGCAGCAACATCCATGCACGTATCCAGAACCCCTGTATTCTTGCACAACTTTGTCTCCAGAGTATTATTTCAAATTTCTAACAGTGTTGGAGGGAGAGTGATCCTTCCTGGCACCAGTTACCAAGCATATGCACCCTTTCCCCTGTGGAAAACGCTCTTGGTTATCCACCCAATATCTAATCTCCTTTTCCAATTTGCTACAAGAATTCTACTGTTTTGGCTGGGATATGTTCAGCTACATACATACTTGTTCAGCCTCCCTTATTCTTAGGGATGGCCAAGGGCACAGTTATAGCCCAGTGGTCGGCAAACCGCAGCTCGCGGCTTGCAAGCCACATGCGGCTCTTTGGCCCCTTGAGTGTGGCTCTTCCACAAAATACCACATGCAGGCGCGCACGTACAGTGCGATTGAAACTTCATGGCCCATGCGCAGAAGTCAGTTTTTGGAAAGGAGATAGAGGAAACAAGTATACAAGACCAGTGTGGATGGGAGAGTTGGAAGGGGTCGACCTCAGCGAACGTACCTCCATCAGATTGAGGACGTTTTTAGCAAAGGCCAGCTTAGGAGGACCCTAATTAAGTTAATAACAATGTACCTACCTATGTAGTTTAAGTTTAAAAAATTTGGCTCTCAAAAGAAATTTCAATCGTTGTACTGTTGATATTTGGCTCTGTTGACTAATGAGTTTGCCGACCACTGTTCTAGCCAATAAAATGTAAATAGAAGTTTTGTGAGATGTATTAGTTTGCTAGAGCTGCTACAACAAATTACCGCAAACTGGGTGGCTTAAACAACAGAAATGTATTCTCTCAGAGCTCTGGAGGCTAGAAGTTTGAAATCAAAATGTTGGCAAGGTTGGTTTCTTCCAAGGGCTCTGAAGAAAGGCCTGTTTCATGTTCCTCTCCTTGGCTTGTAGATGGCTCCCTCCGGCTTGCATGGTGTTCTCCCTATGTGTGTGTCTCTGTCTCTATGTCTCAATTTCCCAGTTAAGTTGGGTTAGGGCTCATCCTAATGACTCAATTTTAACTGAGTAACCTCTGTGCATAAAGACCGTATCTCCAAATAAGGTCACATTCAGAGGTACCAGTGGTTAGGACTCCAACATATCTTTTTTGGTGGGAGAGCCACAGGGGTGGGAGCAGAATGGGTAGCCATAACATAGGGAGGAGGGAGGGATGTGGGTTTCTTGGGAATCTTTTGCTTTCCTCATAAAAAGTGACAGTCATAGTGTACCATCCTTCACTGTCCCTCCTTTCTGCCTTCAGTACTGCCTCAGTAGCTGGAGCCGCTTGGCCTTACTGGGATGACGAGGTAAAGCTCAAGAGAACTAAGGAATGGACCAATACTAGGAATTGTCTACTATTCATAGCTTGTTACATGAGAAAAAGTTACTCCTTTGCTAAAAGTTCTATAGTTGGGTTGTTGTTGTTATTTAGAGCTGAACACAGTCCTAATATATAACCATTCTAAACAAACAAACAAACAAAAAACTGGCTTTACATTATTTTATCCAAATATACCAATTAATCCAGAGCAAAAGTTATCATCAAGCTACATTTATCATCAAGCTACATTTACTTCAATTGAGAATGGGGTTGATGGAACTAAATAATGCCATTTTGAAGATTATGACTAAGAAAAATATGTATGTTGGAGGTTGTCTACCAACTGCCATCAAACTCCCTTTTTGCTAGTTCTTGAAGGTGACTGGTACCTTCCAGTCCCCAATGCTGTTCTTGACAAGCCCATAGCAAAGGTCCTGCTTGTGTTCTTGGCATTTCTATGAAGGCTCTGGAGTTAGAGAATGAGGTCATGACTTCTTACCCTCAACACTGGAAATTTTAGCAAGTCCCTCTGTATGCTTCTCTAACAACTAAACAGAAGATCATCTTTGCAGTTAAAATGTATAGTCTTGCCCAGCCAGTGAAACTCAGTGGTTGAGTGTCAACCTATGAACCAGGAGGTCATGGTTCAATTCTCGGTCAGGACACATGCCTGGGTTGTGGGCTTGATCCCCAGTGTGGGGTGTGCAGGAGGCAACTGATCGATGGTTCTTTCTCATCATTGATGTTTCTATCTCTCTCTCTCCCTCTCCCTTCCTCCCTAAAAGCTATATATATATATACATATATATATATATATATATATATATATATATATATATGTATATATATATATTTTTTTTAATGTATAGTCTTGAATGTACCTCTGTTCCCTTTCACGTGCCACGTATCCTGGAAAGCTCTCTTTTGGAATTCTCTGAGAAGTGCAAGTCTAACAACATGCAGCTGTTGTGTCTCCAAGTAGAGTGAATGTGAAAGAAATGTTAAGCAGAAAGCAAAGTACAGGTAAGTGAGCCAGGCAGGACATCCTCTGAAATGGACAGGGACTAGGAGAAGGCAGGAGAGGCATCCTTGGAGCAGAACTGAAGGAGGCGCTCACTCTCAGCTCGTGCCATACAGTGTAGGGTGCAGCACTTGCAGGGCCTGGGGGAGTGGGGGGAGGGGGTGCTTCAATGTGGGCCCTGGGCACTTCTCCTGCCTCCCGGCTAAAATGATCTCTAATGGACACTCTTAGCCCCTTGAATTTCAGTTGCTACATGTCTGCTTGTTGATTCTAACCTGTTATGTTTTAGAAATTTCAGTTGAATAGCAGTGCTTTTAACCATAATCGTAGTAAGAATACATTCACAGAAAAAGGAGAACTTTCTTCTCTCAGACGCAGGCATTTAATTTTTTACAATGATAACTCTATATACGTGAGTACCTATGCACTAACACTATTTAGGTATTTTACATAGACTATTTAGGTATTTTACAAGTCTACACTGGCTGCCTGCATCCTGCCCTCTCTTCAGGTCTCAAAATTCCTGCTTTTTAAGGTTTTCATATTTTAATTCTCTCAATCACTGCAAATAACCTCTTTATCTCCTGGCCAGATTTTTTTTTTTATTCACCTAAAAGATTTTATTATCGCTTTGCTTTTGTGGTTTCTTTCTCTTTTCCAGCTTAAAATTTTTTTTCACTGAGTTTGAGAGTAGATCAGTATGTCAAGTTTTTTCAAAACATTCTTTAAAGCCATTTCTGACTTAAATGCCTAGAGGGCAGAGCTAAATGGGGCCACCAGGTAAGAAAGCAGGCCGGCTCCACACACTTAGAGAAGACGAGGAGGGAGAAAATGGAAAGGAAAAATCTTATTAGGTTTTGTAGGTCAGGGAAATCCTTTCTAGCCTGGATTTTTAAACCTTCTGAATTTTAATTGAAAGTATTTCTCCAGGGTATTAACTTTAACATGACTGTGCACTCTCAAAAAATATTCCCTATCCATATTAGAAAAAAATATTACAAATTCCAGAAAGGCAAGATGGCATTAAAGGAAGAATTTGACGATGTGCCCTTTCTGCTTCGGACAGTAAATGTGAAATTGTTGGCAACCACAAAAGCTGCCAGGCCTCTCTGCTGGGAAAAACCCAGTGTCTGTGGGTGTGATACATGACTATATGCTTCCACCCAGGAATCACTATTAATTCTTTAAGAAAAGTGAGCAATATTTCTTTTGAGATGTATGACCAGTCACACCAGAAAATATCCCCAAATTAGACAGTAAAAGATTGGTTTTAACATATCATGGGGTTATTGTTAGAAAAGAATGAAAATTAAGGAACACAATTTGAAGTTACCCTGATTTCCAGTTCTGACCTTGAATGCAAAATATTGCCATATATGCCCTAGCCGGTTTGGCTCAGTGGATAGAGCACTGACCTGCAGACTAAAGGGTCCTGGGTTCAATTCCGGTCAAGGGCACATACCCGGGTTGCAGGCTCAATCCCCAGTGGGGAGCGTGCAGGAAGGAGGCAGCCATTCAGTGATTCTCTCTCATCATTGATGTTTCCATCTCTCTCTCCCTCTTCCTTCCTCTCTGAAATTAGTTTAAAAAAATATTGCCCTATAACAAAGGCAAAACCAACTGATAGCTAAGTGTTATTACTCTTTTCTTAATTCGTATGTACATCTTCACCCAAACTAGAAATTACTCTGTTCTCTTCTTTCTGTTTCATAGATGTATTACTATAACTGTCATGATTAGCAATAATATGGATTGCATAATACACTTGTTTAAATAGTACTTTTTGTCTTTCCGGCTCAATATATTTTTTACACTGTATCTTCTCATCTTCATTATGTTCCTATAATGGAGGTTATTTACTTTTACTTATAGACATAAAAATCAGGGCAGCAGGAAGGAAGATGACATAATGTGAAGTCAAAGAGTCATGACAGACAGATCCTTCAGCTCACTTCCTATATTCAAATTATTCAGCTCTCTTTAAGGACCAAACATGGAGTATATTACTATATGAGTTTTCAATTGAAAGGAGTGCTTTATCATTAGCACACATTTCCAAATTAGCAATATTTTCAAATGCCTGCAAACACAGTCCAGGGGGGTTCGGAGGGTTTTCACGCTGATCCACCTGAGCCAGGACATTTACTGGCCAGGCTTTTAAGGCCGCTGAGTGGAATTCTTGGGATGCTGTGACTAAGCGATCATGCCTTGACTGCTTCACCCACCTCTTACTCACATTTTCCCAGCACTTCGCTGGTGAAGAACCACTTTGGCCTCTCCCTGGGAACATGCTTTTCCACAGTCTTTCAGAGCCTTTGCCGCGCTCTGCTGCAATATCCCCGAATGATCCTGTGCTCCCTGCTGTGGGGTTAGAGCAGCCGTGGGCAAACTACGGGCAGGATCCGGCCTGTTTGAAATGACTAAAACTATTGAAAAAAGAGACCATACCCTTTTATGTAATGATGTTTACTTTGAATTTATATTAGTTCACACAAACACTCCATCCATGCTTTTGTTCCGGCCCTCCGGTCCAGTTTAAGAACCCATTGTGGCCCTCGAGTCAAAAAGTTTGCCCACCCCTGGGTTAGAGGCAAGGTTCTCTTCCAGGAGACCCCAAGCTAGAAGGGGGTCTGTCTCAGTGCTAACAGAGGATGCTCAGCCTGCCCAGGGCTCAGCCACCCGTTCCGATCCACTGCCTTGGGTAGAGGTGGCCCTTCTCTCCAGGTTGCTGCCTGATCCAGAGAAACCACCCCCCTCCCCACCTCCAACTCTGGTTCTGTTCTGCAAGCTTCAGGGACCTCTACAGTCGTGGGAGTCTCAGAAATAACAGTATGGCCATGGCAACATTTAGCGTACAGGATGATTCAGCCCAGCCATGAAATGAGAAGGTGGATGGGCGTGGAACCACCCACCCTCTGGAGGTGTGGGACAGCTAACCTCGCACATTAACTATGGCACCGATCAATCTAACATCGGGTCTCTGGGCTCTGATTCTAGCATAGGCACTTTCTTCGCCTCACTTCTCACATTCAGACCTAACAATGTCTTTCTTGGTGATGACTATGCACCGGGCGCATATTCCCTGCTTTGTAGATAAGATTCCTATCAGGAGGTTATTGATTTTGGGTCACCTAGCATCCTGAATCCACTGCTTTGCTACCCCTACTCTGACTTTCCTCTGGAAACGACCTCTTCTCCAGTCACAACCCAGGAGCTTTAGGAGGGAGTTGATTTCTTCTCACCTCCAGGGGTGAAGCATGAAAACGAAGCCTGGCCCATTAGTATTCCATACGTCCCTGAATTATGTGTGTGGTTCAGAGGTGGACAGCCAATCAGAGTGAATCTCAGAACTTTGCTGCCTGAAGAGACTTGCTCAACCTCGATTGACCTGAGTGTCAGGCTTGTCATGCTAGGAGCCTAAAGCCACTGAGCCACACACCACGTGGAGCCTAAGAATGAGCCAGCCCAGAGGAAGCAATGAGACGGAGCCAGGAAATGGACCTTGGCAGCCTTGTTGAAGACTGAGTTACGCTGACCTGAAGCCATACCTATTCCGACGCTTTTAGTAATAAAATCCCTTTTTAGCTTAAGCCAGTTTGAGTTGGGTCCTCTGTCACAGTTTCGATTAAAAATATTCACTAACTGGTACACTATCTCATTTCTTCCTCACTGCTTAAGTTTGCATGAAAACTGGCTGAGCTAATACGCTATTGTTGTGAACAGCAAATAAAATAATACATATCAGATAAATTTCAAGAGTATAAACAGAAATACAAATGGTTATTGTTGTTCTACCATAAAGATAACCCCTTCTTGCTATTTTTCTCTCTTCAATCATGATGTTTAAGATCTGATTCCTGTGAAGAAATCATGCAAACTGTGATTTATGAAAGACCTAGTTCATTAAAGTTTACTTGCCTTGACATTTCTTTCCTTCCTTTTGGAATTGAGCTAAATAAAACCTAAAACCTAAATAAAACCAGTGAACAAGACTCTCACCTTAAACTCCTGCCATTCCCTAACCCCCATCTCTTGTCACCAAGTTCTATCAACTATTTCCTTAATGTATATTTAGTCCATTCATTTCTTGACACATCTATTGCCACTATCTTAAACAAGGTTCTCACTATTCTTGTGTGAATTGCCAAAATTAGATTGTGGTGGACACCTCTGAGAAAGAAAACACAGAAGTTTTTGGTTTTGTTGGAGTTTTGGTTATATATTTGCTAAATGACTCCCAAACTTAGTGGGCCGATACAGTAAACATTTATTATTTCACACAATTTCTGTGGCGCAAGTTGCAAGAGTGGCTTGGTGACATGGTTCTGATTCAGGGTCTCTCATGAGGTCACAGTCAAGATGTTGGTGGGCGTGCAATCAGATGAAGGTTTGACTGGGGTTGGGGTTCTGTGTCTAGTTCAGCTCCCTCACATGCCAGGCAAGTTAGTGCTGGTGGTTGGTAGGAGGCATCTTCCATGCCCCACAGTTCTCTCCCTAGGGCTAATGAGTATCCTCATGATGAGCAGCAAATGATCCAAGGGCAAATGACCCAAGAGAACATGAAAGAAGCCAACAGTGTCTTATAACTAAGCTTTGGAAAGCACACCCTGGGATTTCTAGAGTTTTCTTCTAGTTACGCAGATCAGCCCTATCTAATGTGGGAAGGGGTATACAAGGGCATAAAAACCAAGAGGGCAGGGATCATGGGAGTCATCTTGGGGGCTGGCTACCACTGTTGGGGACAATCTTGGATGTGCGGTAGTGAACGTAAAGTGCTTATGTATACCGAGGGCGGGGTGGACAGTGGAGAGCTGGGTTTATGGCTATGGTTCATGAGGCAGATGAGCACTGGGAGTCATCAGCATAAAGGCAGCAGCTGAAGCTGTGAGAGTGAATCAGATCACCCAGAAAGAGTGAGAAGAACATGAAGGACTGAACCACCAATATCTGAGGACGGACAGAGAAAAAAGGTTGCACAAAAGACAGAAAAATCAACTAGAGAGATGGAAGAAACACCGAGATACAGGGATATCACCAAAACCGAGGGAGTTTCAAGGAGAAAAAAATCTCTAACTCCCCATTGAACTCTTGAATTCTATGATCCCAACTGCAATTGTAATGATAGTGAGTTTTGCTAAGGGACTGATAGTGAAATAGAAGGTGGGGGGGGGGGCGGTCTTTGGAAGTTGATGGCTAGCAGAGTACTTAAATTTCTCATTGTTTTTGGAAACAAAATGAATAAGTTGTTTCATTTTTGGTGGAGGTGATGAATTTTGTTTGTTTTGCTTTACAAGTTGAATATTTTCTTTCTCTATACATTTCATATATTTCCATATATTTCCTCAAATTATTTCCTGGTCATTAAAATAATATTATTATCTGGAATATCAAACTTGGTTATCAACCTCTTCTATTCACCTCTGTCTCTGGAGGCAGCAATCATTACATTGTTTTCCAGGATTTTGAGGGTTCCAGAATCTCTAGAGTTCCTCTGTGGTCTATGACATCATGGGCTCTCATAGTTTGTAAAAATTCTGTTAGGCTCGTGGTTTGGGGTTGGTTGGTTGGTTGGTTGGTCGGTGCTTTGTTCATGTGTAGTTGTGAGAATAAAGCTTTAGGAAACATATGTTTAATAGAAATATGAACTAGTCAGGCATACATTAAATGTTTTGTTTGTTTGTTTTACCTTTGAAATCCTTCAAGTTGGATCTGTATGCCTTAGAGATTTGTTTTGTTTTGTTTAGGACTATTTTAATCAATCCATGAGCTATTTATCCTGCACCTGACCAAATATATTTGCTTTGACCTATTTCATAGATAACTGTTTGGTGTTTACTTTTCAGGGAGAAAAGTGCTTGGTCAGCCAAGGGAAATACAGCAAATGCTAGCAAGAGAATCTTATGTGACAGCTTAGCAAACTAATTGCATTTTGACCCTCCTCTATATTCTGAAGAGTTCAAATTCAAATCCCTGCAAGTAGAACTGAATCAGGAGGAAAATAAATTAAATTTATGTTACTATATAGATTAAATTCTATGAAAATGAAACCCATGAGTAGGACTAAAACTTATACTCCTAAATACTTATCATAGTCATTGACAGTATTAATGTCCCAAATTTTCTCTTCTCTCCTTCTTCTCCCATTACGGAAAAGGCACAGAAAACATTTCATTCATTTCTGGAATATAGCCACCTCTGGCATGGAAAGCAACAAACTTTATTTAACAGCTACACAATACAACCTTTCACAGTGGCATATAAAGATAGTCCTGGCCAAAGCAAGCTGCTGTCCAGTGTGAATTTAGCTGTAGCTTAGCTGGAATGCTGTTGGGATGACTGTGCAGCCATCACCTTGGGGAATGTCACTATTTATGTGTTGAATTGTATTCCCTAAAAAGTCATATGTTGAAGTCTTAACTCCCAGTATCTCAGAGTGACTGTATTTGGAAGTAGGGTCTTTAAAGAGGTAAAATAGTAGAGTTAAAATGAAGTCACTAGGGAGAATCTTAATCCCTTATGACTGGTATGTCCTTATAGATGTCCTTATAATATGATATGTCCTTATAAGAAGAGGAGATCAAAATCACAGACACCCAAGGAGGGAAGACCATGGAGACACAGGGAGAAAGTGACCATCTGTAAGGCAAGAAAGAGGCCTCAAGAGAAGGCACACTACCAACCCCTTGATCGCAGACCTCCAGCCCCCAGAACTGTGAGAAAATTAATTTCAGTTGTTAAGTCTGTGGTACTTTGTATGGCAGCCTTAGCAAATGAATACAGCACAATATTGGGCATAAATAGCTTGCAAATTTGTTAGGTGAATCCCAGAAACACAAGATACATTAGGCAGTGTGGTTCTCTCCATTTTTACCCTTGACAGCCTCTTCTCCTGAGTCTCACCTCAATTCACTCTTGGATTTAGTTAGTTTTTTCAAAATATGTTTTTTATTAATTTGAGAGAGAGAGGGAGAGGGGGAGAGAAACATTGATGAGAGAGAAACATCTATCAGTTGCTTCCTGCACATCCCACACAGGGCATCGAGCCTGTAACCTAGACATGTGCCCTGGCTGGGGATTGAACCAACAATCTGTAGGTGCATGGGATGGCGCTCAATCAAATGAGCCACACCAGCCAGGGCTGGATTTAGTTTTGAAGTGTGTATAACACATTAAAATCTTACCTAGCCCCAACAATAGGTAGGTAAGAGAACTACATTTCTTTCAGCACATGCACACACACATGCAAACACACTTTCTGTGTTAATAAGTGATAAATATTCTACTAAGTGTTCTAATGGCCAACAAGAGGCAAATTCTTAGCAAGCTGATGCACTCTTATAAATGAGTTACAGGGGAGAAATTCAGAGTCCATTTATGTGATTCCCCTTCAATCATATATTAAGACATAGGAATTTAATATGAATCTGTCAGGTATAGTGAAAATCTTCTCCTAGACTTTTTTTTTTTTTTTTTTTTTTTGCTTCTTAATTTAGTTCAGAATATATATTTGGGAGAATGCTCACAAACACGAATTAAACATAGGAAATGGAGCCATTAACATATGAACTCAGTGCAATAAAGCCATTTTTTAATCCTAATTAAATTACACCAGTTAATGCAGAATGTTTATGTAATTTCTGCTCTTTAGGGCAACAGGGTCCTCTCTGGACCTCCAACTTCTCTGGAAGGGAGAGCACAGAACAGCTTCCATTTGCAAATGGAGAGACACAAACGCAAAGAAAGGCTGGCTCTGCTTCCACCATGTAATGCTTGGGTCTCTAAGTCTTGACTGGGCTCCCCAAAGAAAATCTTAAGCATGCACCCTGAAAATACATCTTTTGTTCATTTCTTTGTAAATGATATACGTGTACTACTGCAGTAATGTACTGTATACATTCTAAAGCATACACCAAAGATAGAGATGTTGTAACGATGAATTTAAAACCTGTTTTCTTCTCACAGATTATCCTGGGTTTTCTTTGCTTTGGAAACCGTGGAATTACCGAGTGGGTTGTGGGAGTGGGGGGCAGATTCCTGGGCTCCCTTAAACACATCTATTTGATCATCCTACTTCTCTCCAGTTTTGAAAAGTAAGTAATTTTGTGTGTGCAAAGGAGTACATGCCATGCGTGCAACGGCTTATACTCAGGGCCACCATATCATCACGCTAGGAACTCTGTGAGGATCACATATTAAGCACAAACATATGGCCTTTTTTACCCCCCCCCCCCCGCCCCCCGCCTTCTCTTTTAGCTGGGCTGTACCTATCCTCATGGTACCATTGACCCAAATACTCAAGTTCAACTAGAATTACACTCTAAGGTATGGGCCTGTGTTGGACTTAAACCTCACAATAGAACAAAGTAATAAAGTGATGCAAATGAGTTCCACATCAGATTTTTTGGTCTCTGTACCTTCTTGAAAGTGAACATAAATGTGTGAAGTAAACTAAGTAAAACCCACACCTCAAACCTATATGTTCATGTTGGCCAATGCCACCCCCAATAAATTTAATTTTAAAAAAAGAAATAACCTAAGCAAAGTTCTTCCCCCATAGCCGATATTTGAGAGCAAACATTTATTATTTATTTACTTATTTCTTTATTTCAGAGAGAGGAAGGGAGAGAGAGAGAGAATAAAAGAGAGAGAGAGAAATATCGATGTGAGAGATAAACATCGATGATTGCCTCCCGCATGTGCCCCAGCGGGATGGAACCTGCAACCTGGGTATGTGCCCTGACCAGAATCAAACCACCACCTCTTGGTGTACAGGGAGGATGCTCTAACCAACTGAGCCACACCAGCCAGGTGGAATTAAACATTTGTTTTAAGCTCAGTAATGCTTTTTATTTCAGTTCGGTTTATTTGTATTAAATTTGAGTTAAATTAAAATCAGTTCTTACCATCTAAAATGGTAAGTATAATATACCTGGTATTATAAAAAAATTTCAGCCGAAGCCGGTTTGGCTCAGTGGATAGAGCGCCAGCCTGCGGACTGAGAGGTCCCGGGTTCGATTCCGGTCAAGGGCATGTACCTGGGTTGCGGGCACATCCCCAGTGGGGGATGTGCAGGAGGCAGCTGATCGATGTTTCTTTCTCATCGATGTTTCTAACTCTCTCTATCTCTCTCCTTTCCTCTCTGTGAAAAATCAATAAAATATAATTTAAAAAAAAAAATTTCAATTTCCCTATTTTCTCTTGAAGGAGCTTTACCTGAGCAATCCATGATTATACCTTCTGGATTGGGGGATTTAGTGTGGTTTTTCTCTGCCTATATCTTTTTACTTCCTGTCTGTACTGTTCTGTATTGCCTCAAATATCTTAGTAATGTAAAAATATATACCATAGCCCTGGCTGGTATGGCTCAATTGGTTGGAGCATCAGCCCATACACCGAAAGGTCTTGGGTTCTCCATACCCAGGTTGCAGGTTCAGTCCCCAGTTGGGCTGCATCCGAGAAGCAACCAATCAATGTTTCTCTCTCTCTCCCTTTCTCTCTCTAAAATCATGGGTAAGAATTAAAATATATATAATGAAAACTATAACGTTCCTTAAAACGAAATAAGTCATATGTTCACATTTACGTGAATGAGTAAGTAAATTTAAAAAATTGGTTGCATCGAAAGCTGTAAGGAGGCCTTGCAGATCCTGGCAAAGCAGGAAAGAATTGTATTTTGGGGGGCTACCTGCACATGCTGTCCCTGGAAACAAAAGCACGGTCAGCTTGAGGCTCACCTCCACCCCCCAGTGGAGACGTCTCCGCATTCTCTTGCTCTGTCTGCATCATGATCAACGGTACCCCATCCACAAGTTAGCTTGCTAGACTTGCAAGATACTCCCTCAGCCCTAAAATCAATATTTTCTTTTTACTTAAATAAATGATGGATGAAAGCCCCCCCCCCATCCCCATCCTGGAAACCTGGAATTTTAAAGATGATGATATTTCAGAAATCATCCAATAACGCAAGCCCCTGTACTTTTCTAGCTGCGGAAGTCACAGCCCAGAGAAAAGCAGCATCTTGCTCAAGGTGAGCATTGTGTTAGGGACGGAGCCTGGACTGTAACCCTGTCCTTCTGACTTCAAGCTCAAGAACAGCCAAGTATGTTGACTCCCGGCTTAGTACATTTCAGGTTCTCATCTCGTCCTGGCGTATTACTTCCATTTATGGCTTTATTACTGTTGCAATATTGTTGTTAGGAGTCTCAAACCATTTGTGTCAAGAGATGGGGGATTAAATATTTATGTTGTAAAGTTCAGGACAGTTCTCCTAACCTTCAATCCAGTGCTCTTTCCAAAGAGGGTAGCATGTCAGAGTCGGGCTCACTGTTACTTCACGGGCACGGACTGTGCTGCTGTCTCCCAGGGGCCATGAAGACTTGCAGTCCCGAGCAGCACACTGTGCTTCCTTCAAACTGGGAATTACTGGACAATAATTTCTTCAAATGTTTTTACAGGTAAAAATAGAGGCAACTCAAGTATCTATTCAATACAATTGCCAAAGGTTAGAGTAGAAATCTTGGTTAGAAACTGTGACAATTTGGACCTTTGGAAAACACGCATCTATTTGGGGGAAGGGAAATCTGTGTAAAGTAGTTTTGTCTTGACATGAACTCAGAGATAAAAGCTGAAAAAGAACCATTTGTAAAGATGGTCTGAGACAACACCAGTAAATGTAGTAGATGATGCTTAGGAGAGATATTCTTTACAAAAGAGGTACTCCTTTTTGGGAAACACACCTGATCTCCTATCACAGATTATTACTTTCCATGGAAATAATCTGTGATTTCAGAAAGACAAGGGGTTGGAAAATCGCAAGGGCTTTCACTGACTAGAGAGCCAACAATAAAATTTGTAAAAATGTTAATCTATGTAACACTTGAATAGTGGACAAAAAAAAAACTTACACTGAATATTTCTGACCCTGAAAAAACAACTAATTAGCCATAACACCAAAAGGAAGTGAATTTGAGCTTCCAGGTTATTAAATTAATAATGATGTGTAAAAGTTCAGTTCTAATTCACTTTCTCATGCTAGATGACTACTCACAATTGGTGTTGGTAATCTTTTAGGCAAGTAAAATCCTAAGGAGAAAAGAAACTCTTACATTAATACATTACATGTTTATATTTTTATTATCTACTAGAGGCCCGGTGCACAAAAATTTGTGCACTGGTGGGGGGGGGGGTCCCCTCAGCCTGGCCTGTGCCCTCTCACAGTCTGGGACCCCTCGGGAGATAACGACCTGCTGGCTTAGGCCTGCTCCCAGGTGGCACAGGACAGGCCCAATCCCTAGGTGCAGCCCCTGGTCGGGCTCAGAGCAGGGCCGATTGGGGAGTTGGGGCGCCACCCCCTGTCACGAACAGAGCAGGGCGGATAGGGAGGCTGTGGCCCCACCCCCTGTCAGACAGAGCTGAAGGGCGATCAGGGGGTTTGGGCGCTGCCCCCTGTCACGCTGATGCCGGTGGGGGAGGCCTCTTGGCTCCGCTGATCCCGGTGCTGGGAGGCCTTGCGGCTCCGCTGATCCTGGTGCTGGGAGGCATATTACCCTTTTACTATATAGGATAGAGGCCTGGTGCACGGGTGGGGGCCAGCTGGTTTGCCCTGAAGGGTATCCTAGATCAGGGTGGGGGTCCCCACTGGGGTGCCTGGCCAGTCTGGGTGAGGGGCTGAGGGCTATTTACAGGCTAGTGGGCGACTGAAGCTCCCAACTGCTCCTTTTTTTCTTTTTTTTTATTCTGGGCCAGCTTTAGCTTTGGATCCAGCTCTGAGACCTCTGCTGCTGAAAGTAGGTATCTGGTTTGTTTGGGTTCTATAATCGAAACACTGTATCATCTCCAGCTCTGAGATCCTGGCTGGCTGAAAGCAGGTTTCTGGGGTTTTGTTTAGCTTCTATATTTGTAACAATGTTTCAAACTGCAAGCTCAGAGGCCGGCAAGGCAGGGAACGTTGGATTTCTCCGTCACTGAAGCCAGCAAGCCTCATGTTTGCTTCAAGCTGCCTGGCTCCCGGCCGCCATCTTGGCTGGCAGTTAATTTGCATATCTCCCTGATTAGCCAATGGGAAGGGTAGCAGACGTATGCTAATTACCATGTTTCTCTTTTATTAGATAGGATGTCTACTCTTTGTTTGAAACACTATAACTAAGGTTGTGAATTGTATATATGGTATAGATTATTTACATCCTGTTTTATTATTGAAACAGAACAAGGTGAAACTGATGCCATGAACACACATCCATCAATTGCAAGTCAAGGAATACAAAATCTCTATTTTAATAAGGCTTAGAGATAATGCAAACCTTGCCATGGTCAAACACAGAAACAGGACTCACTCTTAATTATTCTTCTTCTGCAGGTGGGTGGTTATATACCATGGGAATCAGAAGCAAAGAAATGCAAATTCAAAACAAAAACTTTTAGACATAAAAATTATATTGAGCAATAGCCTATTACTTATTTTATTTTCTAGATTAAAATAGAGACGTGTTCTTTATCTTGTTTGAAAAAATAAAAACCTCATCTGTAAAAGAATATTGATTTCATCTCAGTAACAAGATCAACAGTAAAAATAATAATTAGATAGGTGTCACATAATAAAGGTTTTATGTTCTGTTTATTTTCTAATCATCATAATAGAATCTCAGGGTGTAGCTTGAAGAATTAGCTTATTTTAAAGCAATTATGTGGGAGGCATCTAATAAAATTACATTGACAATATTTACACTTGTCTTTCCATAAGAACCACAGCAATCAAATCAAATGAAATTTAAAAGAATGCCCTAAAATACTCACTACTCAAAGGTGACCAACAGATCTTCCTTAAGCATCTAACTGTGATAATTAGGAGGGGAATGTTTGATTTGCCCATAAAACTCATTATTTCTTTTTCTATTTCTGGGATTCATTTATCTCACTTACCTGTGACCCGTTTAGTATGGATCTGGGTCACTTGTAAATTAAAGAGTATGCATTTTGGGGTAATGAGATGTCCACAAAAGGACTGTGAATGTAAATAAAATGCAGGCATTTCCTAAGTTACAAATATCCAACATAGGAATACACATACACAAGAGCAGAGCCCAGGAGAATGAAAAGTATACCCAGTCTTGCTAACCCCCATGCCTACAGGATCATGCAGATAATATAAATGAATAGAGCCACTCTCTAGATAAAGGAAGCTGCTACCCCGGACACCGAATTATTTCGGGTGGGAATAATGAGCAGCAAATCCACATTGGTATAGAAAATCTCTGACTGTTTCAATGTTGGACACACCAATTCAAAGTTTTTAAAAATGTATGTTTTTATTTATTTCAGAGAGAGGACGGGAAAGGGAGAGAGAGGTAGAAACATCAATGATGAGAGAAAATCGTCAGTTGGTGCCTCCTGCATGCCTTCGAGTGGGGATTGAGTCTGAAACTCGGGCATATGCCCTGACCGGGAATCCAACTGGTCAGGTTCATCAGTCGATGTTCAACCATTGAACCACACCAGCCAGGCCCAATTCAAAACTTCAAAAAAATACTGTGTAGACCACACAAGAGACTTTTATCAGCCACCATGAACCTTCTTCAATGTAAAACTCATGATATTCAAGAGGAATAATTCTCTAGACCATCTTTATTTAAAATGTGTAAATCCAGTCTATACTGCTTCTAACCATGTTTCCAGAATGTAAAAGAGCTCATCTATGATTGGTTAAGAAGGGAATTATGTTAATAGAACATAATTGACACTTTGATTCACACAGAGTTTTCTGCCAGCATATTGATGTTTTGTGTCATATAGTAATGGCAGCTGGATGCAAAGCATATTAGCCTAGCTCAGTGCCGCAAACCACAGAGTATTGTTCTGTCCACCCTATTCTGTCTTAGATATGATTATTTACACAGCTTTCTCCAATCTTTTGTATTTTGTTCTCATCTCCACCATCTGCAGGCTCACTACTTCCTTTAACATCCTTTTTAATTAACCTATCTTCATTTTTTGAAGTCTTCTATATACTATGATATAGATAAGAGTTAGCATGACTTTGATTTATGGAATACTAGAATTTAAGTAAAATTATTGTTTTATTGGTCCTCCATTTACAATGTTGCCTCAGCATTAATTGGTCTGCCTCGATCTTATTTTTCCCAAAAGTGCTGCTATTTTTGGTGCGGGCTTTTGCAGAATACTTTTTTTTCCAGGAATATATTTTTAACACTATTGTAGAAATGTTACCCCTCATTGAGATATGGACATAGGATTTCAAGTTAGATCTGTTCACTAATTGATTGGCATCATGAAAACAAACTTCCAATGGACAGCAGTCCCCCTTATCTGTGGTTTCACTCTCCACAGTTTCATCAGTTACCCAGAGTCAACTGCAAAAAAAAGTCAAGTCCAAAAATATTAAGTGGAAAATTCTAGAAATAAACAATTCATAAGTCTTAAGCATTGAAATATTCTGAGTAGCATGATGAAATCTCAGGTGGTCCACTCCATCTTGCCTGGGACAGGAATCATCTCTTTGCCTGGTGTATCCACGCGGTATATGCTCCCTGCCTGTTAGTCAGTCACTTAGTGGCCATCCATGTCTGTTATCAGATTGACTGTCAAGGTATCTCAGTGCTTGTGTTCAAGTCAACCTTATTTTACTTAGTAATGTCCCCAAAACACAAGAGTAGTGACGCTGGCAATTTGAATATGCCGAAGAAAGGCCGAAAAGTGCATCCTTTAAGCGAAAAGGTATAAGTTCTCAATTTCCAAGACATTATATCATCTCACATTATCACAAGGAGAAGAAGGGTGAGTAGAGTATCTATAATAATAAAAGCGTAATATGCTAATTAGACCAGATGTCCTTCCAGACATCCTTCCTTCCGGACAAAGCCGCAGCAGGCAGGAGCCGAGGCAGAAGCGGCAGAGGCCACCAACTGGTGGCAGGTGGGGGCCGGGGCCAAGGCCCTTGCACGAATTTTGTGCACTGGGCCTCTAGTAATAAGATATTTTGAGAGGGGGAGAAAGAGGCCATATTCACATAACTTTTCTCACAGTACACTGTTATAATTATTTTATTTTATTAATAGTTACTGTTATGAATCTCTTACTGTGCTGAATTTATAAATTAAACTTTATCATAGGTATGTACATATGCATAGGAAAAAATATAGTACAGTGTGGGGCAAAAGTAGGTTTACAGTTGTTTGTATGGAAAATAATATAATTACTAAATAATAATAACACAAGATTAAATTCTTTTTTTTTAAAATATATTTTATTGATTTTTTACAGAGAGGAAGGGAGAGAGATAGAGAGTCAGAAACATCGATGAGAGAGAAACATCGACCAGCCGCCTCCTGCACATCCCCCACCGGGGATGTGCCCGCAACCCAGGTACATGCCCTTGACCGGAATCGAACCTGGGACCCTTCAGTCTGCAGGCCGATGCTCTATCCACTGAGCCAAACCGGTTTTGGCGAGATTAAATTCTTTGTTTCACCTACTCACAACTGTAAACCTACTTTTGCCCCACCCTGTATATAAAGGGTCCAGTCCTCTCCACAGTTTCAGGCCTCCACTGAGGTCTTGGAACACATCCCCCCCCTTGAATAGGGGGAACTACTGTGATTCATTTTTTTGGCTAAGCCTTTTGGTTTTAGCCAGTTCATGGAACTATAACAAAAATACCATAGACTGGGTAGCTTAAACCACAAACACTGATTTCTCACAATTCTGGAAGCTGGGAAGTCCAAGATCAAGGCCTTGACAGATCTGGTGCCTTTTGAGAGTCCACTTCTTGGTTTGTATATAGCTGTCTTCTTACTGTATCCTCACATGGGAGAGAGAGAGAGAGAGAGAGAGAGAGAGAGAGAGAGAGAGAGAGAGAGAAAGATTGAGAGAGAGAGAGAGAGAGAGAGAGAGAGAGAGATCATAATGGGAGCTCCACCCCCAAGAGCTCATCTAAACCTAATTACCCAAAGGCCCCACCTCCAACTACCATCACGTTAGGGGGTAGAATTCAGCATATGAATTGGGGCATGGAGGTGGGGGAGACACACAAACATTCAGCCTATAGCACCTTTCCATATATTATTTAATTTAATTTTCTCAAGAACCTTATTATCCACTCAGCAGCAACATACCAACTGGAAATGATGCCAGGCAGCCTGCTAGGCTCTGAGGACATCGTGGTGCACAAGACAAATCTGGCCCTTACTATCACAGAGCAAAGCTCCCTCATTAGGCACAGGTCATTATTCCTATAACAAAGGCTTACCTGTCCTGGACTAAAAGGTTGTCTACCTTAAAGGAGCACACTCATCCCCAGAGGCCAAGCGAGTGAGAGGGAGCCTTTTGTCACTGCATTTCCTGCCAGTGCTCCGGGAGGGGGATCTTCTCATACCACATACTTGCCACCTCCACCCCCTTCAGCACCACTTAAGAGAAGCCATCAGCTCCCAGGGCTCTTGCTGCCTGGTGTGCTCTTACTGCACACTGAATTCTCAGCTTGCCCTCTGGCCTCAGAACTTGGTGGTATTTGCTCTTTCTGAGGCGTGGACCTCCATTTGCCCTACATTTTCCAGCTTGAATCGCTCCTATGCTCATGGTTCTCTGATTTCTGTCTTGCCCGAGGCATGCATTCCCTGTTCCTTCTCAGCTGTGCAGAACTCATGTCTGCATTTGACCGGCAAAGGAGGTGTTTGGATTGTGGGCTCCATTCCTACCAAGTCTGGGGCTCCTGCCCAAGAATTCCTCAGTCCCCGGAGACCCCTCCTTGCTATGCTGTGGAACCACTGTCCATGGAAACAAGGTGCCTGCATGCCTAGCTAGTTCTTTAAACCACATGCGATTTATAATCTATGCATGGAAGGGTGTGATTTAGAAGGGAGAAATGAATGGGGCTTTTGAGCAGTGGGATATCTCACAGAAAACCACAGGAGAAGGGACAGACTTTCCTTAGGCGATAGCAGAGAGCACAATGGAAGGAAAAATGCTGGCGATTAAGGAGAGGGGATTTTAGCTGCAGTGGGAGGGAGTGTATGAGGGGCCTTGATGTTAGACTGAAAAATTTGGACCTATTAATATAAGCAGTAGGGAATTCTTTTTAAAAAAAAAAAGAAAATTGTTATTGATTTCAGAGAGGAAGGGAGAGGGAGAGAGAGAGAGAGAGATAGAAACATCAATGATGAGAGAGAATCATTGATCGGCTGCCTCTTACGCACCTCCTACTGGGGATCAAGCCCACAACCCAGGCATGTGCCCTTGACTGGAATCAAACCCAGGACCCTTCAGTCCCCAGTCCAATGCTCTATCCACTGAGCCAAACCGGCTTGGGCCAGTAGGGAATTCTTGAACAGAGGAGTAATAGGATGGTCTCTGTACTTGAGGATAGTTGCATTACCAGCTGGTTGTAGCAGGGTTGGACCAGAGATGAAAATTAGTATAATTAAGAGACCCATTCTATCTATCATCTATCTATTTATCTATCTATCTAATCATCTATCTACCTATCATCTATCTATCTATCACCTACCTATCATATATTTATCCACTTAACTATCTATCTACATATTCTATCTATCTATCTATCTATCTATCTATCTATCTATCTATCTATCTATCTATCTATCTATCTCTATCAAAGAGGACCCAAACAACAAAGGAGTTGGAAAATTAAAGGAAGGAACAAACTCAAGGGACATTGTAAGAGTTTTTAGGAAGAACTTTGTCATCCAGATCATCACTCCATCTTCAGAATGATGACCTCAACTTAAGGAACCTTTCCTTTGAAAACCTTTAGAGAAAAGTCATGGGCACAAAGGAATTTCCATAATGAATCAGACCCTTGGCCTTTTCCCCATGATATCAGGGATGCCCTGAGAGAGAGCACCTGTTTCTCCTCCAGGACCCAGATGCAGGGCTGGAAGACCACCAAGGGTCTGTATGTGTACACATGGTATCAGGCTGTCGAAGTGCTAAATGCAGTTTAGGGAGGTATGTTAAAGAAAGTACTTACATGCCAGTGACAAATGACTTGAGTGTCCTAGAACTAGCTCTTCCTGTATTGAGCAACATCCCCTAAGGAAGAAATGGAGACTTGATGTTATTTTTTTTCTGCTTTGAGCATGTGGGAAGGTTGGTCCTCACTAAAATCACTACCATAAGAGCCTTCACTTTCAGCATCTAACCCCAAATTCAATTCATATAGGAAACATTCTGAAGTCACTTGGTGTTTTTCCTGGTTCAGGAGCCCATAGTATACAACCTACTTCAAGGAGTAGAGAGATTCACAAACTTCAGAAATTTTAATATCAATAAATTAGATTATGAAAGACTATTAGGCTATAAAATTAGACGATCGACACTATTTACCATAAAGGACCCCTGTAAATAGCTATTTTTTTCAGTGCTTTATAAGAGTCAGCATGCATTCATCATTTTAAGAGTATAGCTAATGTACTATGTATGTGACACAACTGTGTATTAATATAGCAACTCCTGTTATTTGTTCCGTAATTGTATTGTTTAATCATTTTATGTGTGCTCCTAGCTCTATTGTAAATTCCCCGTGGACACGAACCTAGTGTATTAATTTCTTGGTATCAAGAAACCTAGTGTATTAATTTCTTGGTACACAGTGGGCATTCAATAAATGGCCTTCCCATTAGATCAAGTTGTTAAGTCAGAAGAGAAGTCAATGGTTTAGAGTTATGTCTAAATCTTTTGTGACTGGAGAAGAAAGGAAATGGGCAGGTATTTCAGCTTTAAAATGGCATGGGAAATTTGTGTGTTTTTTTCTCTGCAGCAATTTGAGTAGATGATATTGGATTTACCATTTAGTAGGGATCATGGAAGAGCAATACAAAACCCAGATGACAGTAGGAAATGTATTTTGTGTGTATTTACAAAATTCCCCAGAATCAATCACCATCCCTTTGACCGAGTTAATATGAATTCCAGTGGCAGTAACCCACGGACCTCTAATAGAATTCACCAATGGGAAATAGTACCAGTGGCCATGGAGGCATTACCTTCACTGCCGACTGTGATCTATGGATGACAGCCTCCTAGAAAACACATTGACACAATAGGCTGTAATGGCTCAGATGGGGCCTTAATGTGATATCGGGCCAGTGATCTGCAGACAATGTCTCTATGGGAGGTTTCTCAATTGCCTTCTCCCAAGATTTCCCTCCTGTTTCAGGGCCTGTCCAGGTACTTTCTGGAGCTCAGGGATGACTGCTGTGCTCTAAGGCTACTGAAGCTTGCCTCAAGGCATCTCCATTACTCTAATGAGCCACCACCAAGTGATGAGAAAATGAAGAATAGCTACAGAAGGAAGGCTTTCTCCCATTTGCAATGATGTGGGTGTAGATGTATTTGCTTTAAAATGTGATTAAGCTCCAACAGTCAGATTTGGGCTTTCTTATCAAGCCCTGTTCACCAGTTACAAAATCTGCTTTGTTTACACCTAAAGAGGCCCTACTACCCCTGGGGCAATGTCTATCAGTCGAGGAATATTTGGTAAATGTACTCATCAGTTGTGCAAGGCATTATTGCAGATGTAGAAGAATTTGACTTCTGCCCTCAAGGAGCTTTTGATAGAGCTAGAAGAGGTGAAACTGACCCAGGTATAATTAGGGCTAAACTGCTAGGTGGGTGTGTTCTGCACTCTGAACTGTTTGATGATTATGCGTTCAAAGCTGCCTAATAAACACCTGTACTCCACTCATCATTACTTTATACAGTGACACAATGGACATGTGAGCTGGCACTGAGCAATAACTCAGATAGGGAGTACATGGCAGGGGAAATAGTGGATTTGCCAGCAGCTGCTGAAAAGACCAGAACCTCACATTCTTACAGTAAACAAGGGCATGTGGGAAGGAGGACTGGGGAAAAGGCAGGAGATAAGGACTGACTAACATTTACAAATACCAACTATGTCCCAGACATTTCACGGGTTGCCTCATTTTCCCTTGACAAAAGCCCTGTGAGGTAGGCATTAACATCATCATCCTACACATAAAGAAATAGCAGCTCCAAGAAATGATAAGCCTTGCCTCAGGCCACACAACCAGGAAATGATCCAGCAAACACTCAAACCCAGATCTGGTCCAAAGTTCACACTCTTTCCACTCCACCATCATCCCTATCACACCTTCTATCATTTTGACCTAAGCATTTGAATAACCACTGTCTTATGAATAACCACTTCTTCAAAACGACCTCTGATTCTGGGTTGAGTGGGGAAAGGAAGAGATCAAGCACAAGATGACAAATGTGAAGAACAGATTCAAGACACTGCCTTCTGCCAAGTCACAAGCTAAGGACAGGGCTGGTGATCTGCCAGGATGCCCCCATCCGGCATACCGGCCAGCATCCATCCGACTGGTCACTGTAAAAGCCATTTAGAATGTGACATATTTTTAAAATATTATGACCCATAATGTCATTAATGGGTCCCTGAAATTTGAGGACATTGACTGTTGGTTTTTGAGAGGAATAATGTCAAACATGACTGTGGCTCTAGGTTAAAAGAAGGCAATGTGAATGACACTCATTGCTGGGAGAAAATTTACAGAGAAAAAAATCAATTATTTCAATCAAACAATTATTTAAATCTCTAAAATTATTAGGAAACAAGCACAAGGTTTTTGTTTGTTTGTTTAAAATATATTTTATTGATTTTTTTTTACAGAGAGGAAGGGAGAGGGATAGAGAGTTAGAAACATTGATGAGAGAGAAACATCGATTAGCTGCCTCCTGCACACTCCCCACTGGGGATGTGCCCACAACCAAGGTACGTGCCCCTGACCGGAATCGAACCTGGGACCCTTCAGTCTGCAGGCCAACGCCCCATCCACTGAGCCAAACCAGTAAGGGCCAAGCACAAGGTTGTATGTAAAATTTTAAATACATATTATAATTGGCTTGTGCTCTGGTCTAAACTTATGACATGGAGAATTTAAGATTTGTATTTATTGAATAAATACTTAAAATATATAATAACTAGGGAGAAACTAAGATGGCGGCATAGATAAACACCGGGAAATAGTCGCCCCACACAACAATTGAAAATTAGCCCAAAGGACGGAGCAAACATCATCCAAAACAACAGGAAGGCTGGCTGAGTGTAATTTCTACAACTAGAAGAAAAGAAAAGCACGCTGAGAGCCAGAGGAGCTGCGGAGGCTGAGTGCAGAGGTACGGCGGCGGCTCGCGCGCGCGGAAAGGGGGTGGCACCTGAGGACGCGGCTGTCTTTTTGAATCACAAGCTCCCGACTGCTCTGATCTCCGGCTCCGGGAAGTCTCTGGGGACCCAGGTCTCATACGGGGAGAGGCTGCTCTCTCAGGCGGCAGCGGGCGAACTTGGGGGCAGATTTCCCTCGGAGGTGCTTGCAGCCATTGCCGGGACACTGAGACGCGCGACTCCGGGCGCGGAGAATCAGCCATTGCTTCTTTCTCCGGCCTTTGACTCCCTGAGACCCCGCCCCACCCGGGCTGCGGCAGAGGCTTTTGCATGTGAATGCCCCAGAACTTTGCAACCTGATAATTACCTAACTGCAGCTGGGCCAGCCAGACCCGGAACTTCCAAGAGAAGGCCCAAGGCCCCGCAGCGGCTTGCATTGCTTCACAGCTGAGCCTCTTCGTAGTTCCTGCTGTGTGGCCTCAGGCAGGGGCTGAATTAGCACCTCCTTAGATCCAGGAGCCACTGTACCCAGTGGTCAGAGGGGGTCCATTCTCCCACTTCAGACACAGCTGCTTCCCACAGCCAATTGGCCTGGAGGTCAATTCCTCCCAGTGATCCTACAACAAGCGAGGCACCAAGAGTGCACCAAGAGTGTCCACCCCAGGTAACTGGGGAGGCTGAGCCACTGGGCCCTACAGGACACCTGGCGCGCAGGCCACTCTATCAACACAGGGAAGCAGCCAAAATGCGGAGACAAAGAAACAGGTCACAATTGGCAGAAACGGAGGAGGCCAGACGACTGGATATAGAGTTCAAGGCCACGTTTATAAGGTTTGTCAAGAATTTTATGGAAACCGCCGATAAATTTAATGAATCCCTCAAGGAGTATGGTGAGACCATGGAGGTCATGAAAAAGGACCAATTAGAAATTATGCATACACTGACTGAAATAAAGAATACTTTACAGAGCTCCAACAGCAGACAAGAGGATCCCAAGAATCAAGTCAAAGATTTGAAATGCAAAGAAACGAAAAATACCCAACCGAAAAAGAAAAAAGAAAAGAGATTCAAAAAATATGAAGATAGTGTAAGGAACCTCTGGGACAACTTCAAGCGTACCAACATCAGAATTATAGGGGTACCAGAAGGAGAGAGAGGGCAAGATATTGAAAACCTTTTTGAAGAAATAATGACAGAAAACTTCCCCCACCTGGTGAAAGAAATGGACTTACAAGTCCAGGAAGCGCAGAGAACCCCAAACAAAAGGAATCCAAAGAGGACCACACCAAGACACATCATAATTAAAATGCCAAGAGCAAAAGATAAAGAGAGAATCTTAAAAGCAGCAAGAGAAAGACAGTCAGTTACCTACAAGGGAGTACCCATCCGACTGTCAGCTGATTTCTCAACAGAAACCATGCAGGCCAGAAGAGAGTGGCAAGAAATATTCAAAGAGATGAATAGCAAGAACCTGCAACCAAGATTACTTTATCCAGCAAAGCTATCATTCAGAATGGAAGGTCAGATAAAGAGCTTCACGGATAAGAAAAAGCTAAAGGAGTTCATCACCACCAAACCAGCATTATATGAAATGCTGAAAGGTATTCTTTAAGAAGAGGAAGAAGAAAAAGGAACTCTTACCATTTGCCACAGCATGGATGGAACTGGAGAGCGAATAAATACCACAAGATCTCACTTATTTGTGGAATATAATGAACAACATAAACTGATGAACAAGGACTGATCCAGAGACGGAGAGGCATTGATTGGACTGTCGGGCCTTGGAGGGAAGGTAGGGGAGGGTGGGGGCAAGGGGGAAAGATCAACCAAAGGACTTATATGCAAGCATATAGGCCTAACCAATGGACACGGACAACGGGGGGGTGAGGGGGTGAGCGGGGAGAGGGGGGGTAGAGGGTACACATATGTAATATCTTAATCAATAAAAAATATTAAAAAATATATATATATATAATAACTATTCTTCTAGCTACCCTAATCCATTTCCCATACCTAACTGCTCAGAGATAAGCACCTTTAATAGTTTAGTGTGTCTCTATATTTTTTTCTATCCATAGAGGAACATGGAATATATTTGAAATATGTGTTTGTTTTATAAAGATTTAGTCATATGTATTACTCTGCAGCTTGTTTTTTGTACATGATGTACCATGGATACTATTTCCTTGTCAATACATAGAGGTTCACTTTGTTTTTTTCCGTAAGTGCATGGTATTCTGTGTATAGATGTAGCATAACTTCAAGCCTTAGTAACATATATTTCGTGTTTTCAATGTTTTGAAGTTATAAACAATGGTACCCAAAACTTTCTTGTGCATTTTTGCACATGTACGTGAATATTTTCATAAGAAAAATGTACCCTTTAAGATAACTTAATCCCCTTTTAGCAAATTAATATCAGGTATTTTTCTGTGCCTCAGTCATAGAAATTCATGCATATATTTACCATTACTCTGTATGATTTACTGACATATTATTACACCAATATAATAGGTTGGTATTATTCTTACAGTTCTTGAATAGCTACAACGACCAAATATAAGACTGCAATTATAGTTGTATAGCAACTCACTTTCAGTCACAGTTCATGGGCACCCATAGCAGTGAAAATCAGGCACTATTCCAATGTTTCAAAATGCACTGTCAGAATTCAGAGCAGTAAATCAATGAGTACTGGAATCATCAGAGGAGGTTCCTTGGAAAAGTTGAAACTTCAGCTGTGCCTTGCAACCTAAGAAGGATTTGGGTAGCCTAAAACATGGGACAGCCATGTAAGTGAACCTGAGAAGCCAGGGCCATCGACAGCAGAGGCGGGCCAGTGGGAAAGTACACTTTGAGAGGAGTCGTGAGGGGTAAGAGAGACAAAGGAAGGCTTTGAAAAACAGATCAGAAGGCCTAGACTTGGTCTAGAAACAGGAAATCAGGACCAATGAACAGTTTGGGAGAGGATTTCACAAAGCTGACAGCTAAATGAAGAAAGGCTTGAAGAGGAAAGAGAACAAAGCATTAGACCAGTAGTAGCTGCGGGGCCTACACCAGACAGTAACCCCACAGATATAAGGGAATAGTTCAGGGAGACATTACATAGAACGAACCAACGTGACTCACACAGAACTACTGCTCTGCGAGAGCTTACTTTGTGCCGGGCTGTGTGCTAAATCCTCCAGTTGCATCATTTCATGTAATCCTCCTGTGTGGACCTTTTGAGTCTGTATAACTAACCCCATGGATGAAATATGCTGAGGCTCAGAGAGTTTAAGGGACTTGCCCAAGGTCAAAGAGGTTATAAAGCACAGAGTCGGGATTCCAACTCATGTTCAAATCCAAAGCAGGAACTGGAGCTGAAATGAAGACGTATGTCACAAACATGATGAAGATTCCATTTCGTATTAGCTCATAGCCTCAAAAAGGAGATGGTCCTTCTTTTTCCCTGTGTTTCCCTCCTTCCATGGAAAACTATAAAAAGGCAGTTTCCTTTAAAAAAAAAAAAAAATGACCGAATTCAAATCATCCCTGGGATAACAGTTCCACCCAGGCTGATGAAGTTTTTGAGACTAAAAATAACCAAATTCTCATACCAGTTCTGTCAACTCACTGAGTTACCTCACATGATGTCACCTAACTTCTGGGAACCTCATTTTGTCATTCAGATAGAGTAAATAACATCACAGGTGCCTCCTAGCTCCAAAATACCACAGTGCTCTTATTTTTTGTGTTGTTGCCAAATGACAACCATTAGATGACGGAACTAACAAGGTAAGTCTTACTGGCCCTCCAGGAGTAGATATAAATCTTTTATAATTGCCTTATGCATTCGCTGATTTAATCCTTTATAGGATAAATATTTCTTGAGTGCCTACTGTGTGTCAGTCACTTTTATAAATGCTGTAGATATAGCAAGAAACAAAACATTGACCTCATCTTTTAGTGGAATAATGATAGCTAACTTTTAGTGTGTCCTCTATTCTTAGGTGTGATTTAAATATTAAATCATTTCAATCTTGACACCAACTCTTTGAGGTATTTCTTCACAAGAATGAGTCACAATGACAGTAGCTTATCAGAAGCAGGCTTTTCTTGGGCATTTTGCATGTTGCTTTTCCGAGTCGCCTTGGCCACCATCCTGACTGAAATGCTAAAGTAGCTCCATCCTAAGTCAGTCTCCCCTCCTGGCTCAGTGCTCAGCTCTTGGGACAATGCTCTAGCAAGACTCACCCACTCGAAAAAGAAAGGCCGACAGGAGCATGTTTGTAGGTGTCTTTCATCTCGGACACTGGCCATTTTGACAGGCGTATCTTAGCAGGAAACAAGGTAGCTGGCTTTCCAAAGTGTCTGCTCACGCGTCTCATAACCTAAGGAGGAGAGCAGCCTCTTTTTTTTTTTTTTTATTGGCCCATAACCTTTTAGTTATGTGAGTTTGGCACAAATGACAGCTGTTAACACAGCAGGCCACCTCTTGGCATTTCAGTGATGGCTATATTAGTGCCACCACAGGCCCAGGCCTGTCATAGCCTTTCGTGAATCAAAGTGCCACTAATTTTCCCCTTATAAAGACCACAAGATGGTATCCAGGCTGTGCCTTTCAATTTATATTGTTCTGCCATGCAGCAGCAAGGTCATGAATTTTAAATGACTGCTGTGATTTGGTCCTATAACTGCACCGTGGGCCCAACGCCATTACTGAGAGAATGGTGGAAAGCAAGTATAATAGTATTTTTACAGTGAAAATACTTATAACACATCCTGAGGACTGAGAATAAATTCTGTTGAGGGTCCTCATTAAATACTTGTTTCCCTTTCTCCTTCTCTACCTCCTTCTCTCGCACATTCTACAGGCCTCATCTGACAGGACTTAGCATAGCACCAGGACAAGGGAGCATGAGCACAGTCCTGCCTTGGGTAGATGCTGGTAATAAAGGGGAGAGACAGCGAAGATGAGATCGAGGAGAAAGACAGAAGAAGAAAGAATTGGAGGCCAGTTGATTGTGGCTTCACTAATAATTCCTAATCTGTCTGTCCAAACCAAGGCTTTCTTCTAACTTTCTTTCTCAACTGACATTACAATTCTTCAGAACATCCAGGCTTGAAACAATAAGAACAAATCTTTGCTTTGTCCTCACTTAGCCCCTCACCCTCAGTCATTAGGTCTGTGGATACTTCCTTCACAATATCTCTCACCTCCAACCTTCATTTCCATTCCCTCTGTTATCACTTCAATAGCCATCATTATAACCTAACAACTAAATTATTGCAATCATTGATTCATCATAAAGTAGATAAGAATTCAACTCTGGATGCAAACAAATCTGGGTTCAAATTGCTAGCTGTGTGACCTTGAACAAGGTTCGTCCATTCCCAAGCCTCCCTTGAAAAATAGATATAACAATAAGTAACCATCTCTAGGGTTATTAAAATAATCAAGCTGATATGTGCAAAGTGCTTAAGTTATTTTTAAAGTATTCTGCATAATCAATTTCTTCCCTCTTTACTTTGCTCAATACACCTATTTCAACATAAAATAAAACAGCCACAGGACATTTTCTGTTCCAAAACCAGGTCCCTAGCATCTAATACAAACACCAAACACTTTGGCCTCTCATTCAAGGCCTTTTGCTATCAGATCCTAAGTCACCTTCCTGTCCTACCTCCGTTTCATTACTGTTCACTGGTCATATTGTGGCAGGCAGTTAGACAGACAGGAACAGAGCAAGGACGATGGGCCGGGTACAGAAGGTCACCAGCTGGGAAGCCCCACGTGCCTCTCCCGCATGGTGACTTTTCCTCTCTAGCATGTGGCTGACCTTTCCTCCCTAGAGATAACATTTAGATCTCAATTGTATTTCAGCTCCAGGTCCAGAAAAGCAGCAAAACCAGACCAGTGACCCCCATGGCTGACCTCAGGACCCATTGCCCTGGTGCTGACTAATCAATCAGTGGAGACCTAGATCCTGAAGAGACATACCTGGAAGACTACTGAATATTCTATTAAGATCTTCCCCTGAGACCTCCCCTAAAATCTCCACCCTTAACACCTTTAGGTTGCACCCTCCCTCCTGTGAGCACCCCAGGGCCTTTCCCTTTCCCTCCTCCTTCCCCTCCCCTAGGCATGTTACCATAACCTTCCTCACTCCCAAGCTCCAAGAGGCCTTCCTTTACCTCTATAATTCATTTCCTCAGCCCATTTCTCCTGTGAATTACTTTTTCTACCCTTGTGTTTCAGCAAATAAATGTTCTTTAATAGTTTGAGTCTTGGCTCTGAATTCTTTCCTAGCCAGAACTCAGGTACCGAGGTTGCTGATCACAGGTCCAGCCTGACCCCATAGGCCTAACACCCAATGCCTACAACAATATCACTCTTCCCCCCCTCATCTCTATCATTTCTCCACCATTCAAATGTGCACACATTTTAAGGTCTACCTCCGATCCAGCATCCTTCCTAAGTGTCTTCTTGATTCTTCAACCCAAACTAGTCTCTTTCTCCACCAAACCCTGTAATTGACACCTGTTTCCAATGTCATTTATGTTACAAAGTACATATGGCCAAGCTTGAACGCCTTCTTTCATGCAATTACATCTTAGTTTTGTAATTCAACGAGGATGTCCTTTGTTTCCATCCCAAGGGACCACCTTCCAAGTGAAATTGTCTTGGAACAAGACTCTTCATTTCATTCTATAGGAACTAATTTATTTGGATGCAGCCCAAAACATACACATCTCACATGAACCCCTAGTCTGATAAATTCTGAAAGAAAATGCCTTTAAACCATGTGAACTTGGACCCAGAAAACACTGAGGAGACTCAGTGTCCTTAATGCTGGGTTGGTAGCAGCTGAGGTAAAGCCAACGGTGAATATCTGGGTCAGAGGCCCGTCCTCAGGGCAGATGCCTGAGGACATGTCCCTGGAGACAGGAAAAGGGTTCCTTGGGCTATGGCCATATGTCAATGGGTAGAGGTAGGCTCTTCATCTCATGGGGCAGACACCAAGGAGTCACATCCCACCTTATATGTTGAGGGACCAAAAGGAGGGAACCCCATCCTAGAAACATCCATGGACCTCTCACAGTATTCCTGTTTCTAATAATGGAATTCATACCACAAAGCATTTGTTTGAATGGAGCCTTTTTGTACACAATGAATCATAATGAAAAGGAAATAAATAAGGTACCAGTGTGTGAATGGATTCTATTTTATAAGGAGATGAATTGTCCTTATCTTGGATGTTTTTCTTCCATCCTTACTAAGCAAGCCATCTGTTTTCCCCAGCCAAGTTGAACAACAGACTCTTTGTCCTGATATATTTGACAAATAGAAAAGTCAAGTTCCTCATTCCCAGAAGCCTCTGATGATTGGGCCCAGAGCACCAGAGGGTGAGAAAAATCAAAACCAGGAGTGTACAGAGCAGTACCAGGAACCAAAAAAAAGTGGTGGTAGGTTCTCAGAAACTGTGTCACCATGGCAGGAACAAGATGGGGAGGTCACTGGGAGATAAAGATGCAAAAGTCAAAAATCAAATATCCTCACCAGTAGAAGCAAGCTAATGAGAGACAAAAGTGTTGGGACTGTCACCATCTTTCATTGTTGTCATCGCAGTCCCCTTTGGAACACCTTAGTCCTAGATTTGTTTTGGAATTCAGAATTTTTGGATTTTATATACATTAATTCAATTAATTTTAATAAATTAATATTTCTGCAGCAAATCAACTAAGTGGGATTCAATAGCACCAATAAATAGCCTCATATTAGTTCAGGTCAGACTTTGCTACCAAATGAGTTTTGACATCAATTTACAAGAAATGAAACAACTTTTGTTGTTTTAGAATTTGGGACATTTCATGATGACCAAGGTGACTATGGACTGAGAGAACATTTATGTATGAAGTATGACATTATGAAGTGTGTGAGGACCTGGTGGATTGAGTCTTGGAGGATGGGCATCATCTCTGCTGCAAAATGAGGAAACTGAGGCCTCAGGAGGTTAGCAACATTCTCACAGTCATCTCATAACTCATTTACAACCTGAAACCACAGCTAAGGTCATTATAGAATTTGGACACAGGGATCTCCCTTTTTTAAAAAAATATTCAGGGTCACATGTCAAAGCCATTCATGTACAGTAAACCCAGATTTATAAGAAAATTTTTATTTGATGTGGATTTAATTTAACTATATTGCGGACTCTGTATTCATCTCATTTTGCTTCGTTATGGGCATTGGCCTCTCGCTGTTGGGGAATTCTTCCTTAATGACCTTGAATTGTATTGGAGTAAACAGGGCCTCTTATGCCAGCGGTTCTCAACCTGTGGGTAGCGACTCCTTTGGGGGTCGAACGATCCTTTCACAGGGGTCGTTCTAAGACCATCGGAAAACACATATGTAATTACATATTGTTTTTGTGATTAATCACTATGCTTTAATTATGTTCAATTTGTAACAATGAAAATACATCCTGCATATCAGATATTTACATTATGATTCGTAACAGTAGCAAAATTACAGTTATGACATATCAACGAAAATAATTTTATGGTTGGGGGGTCACCACAACATGAGGAACTGTATTAAAGGGCCGCGGCATTAGGAAGGTTGAGAACCACTGTCTTATGCTGATGTTGCTCATTCATACCAGTGACTCCATTTCCTTCTAATGACCAATTTTAGGAAATACATCTAAAGTTATTTAAAAAGTCATTTGATTCCACAATATCCCTAGCAATTACCTGGTGCCATGAGGTCTACAAAAGAGAATTTTGTTTACAAAACTAATTTTTTAAAATGGTAGAAGAAGAAAAGGAGATCATATGGTCCTCCCCATAGTTTGCAGATCATATGTGTGCATAACTATTATGGAAATGCACTCAGACAATCGCACGTCTGCCTGAGCATGCAGGGGTCAGCTTTACTGACATACATCATTGTGCCTGCACGCTGGTGTTTGGCTCTTTCATCAGATACTCACACCCCCCTGCAGCCATTCCTCTGTGCAGGGTGCAGCTCCAAATTAGTTCTGTGGTGTTAGTAGGGATGGCCTTAGCTCCCACTCCCATAGCCATTCTAGGGGTGTCTGTCCCTCAATCATTTTCTCATGATGACCAACTCAGCTGGGACCATGTGGGGAGGAACAGGAAAGTAGACAGGGGTGAGCATGGAGACAGAAACTACCCACCTTTCCTACCTTCTCCCCTATGCCTACTTTCTTAAGCTCTTGGGCCCATCAATGACCTAACTTTTATAACCAGGCACCACTCAGAACAATTTTTAAAGCCAAGAATTTATCATCCAGAAGCTTTTCCAAGTTTCACGGTACCCAAATTCCCTCCCTCAAGTGGATAGTCCCTTTTGGAAAATAAGTACCTATTATTTAAGACTTGTTTTCCCCAAGTATTGGTTTTCCAGATACACATCATTAAGTAACTTGTCACATCTGTTCCCCTTTGGACTTGAGTGCTTTGAGAAGTTGGTTTCTCACACTGGAACCTACAAAGATGTGGTTTGAAGAGAGTGGAGTATAGATGGGCTGGGGAAGAAGGAGCAGTCCTCTTGGTGATGTAGGTGAAGATTTTCATTTGGCTACTATTAATACTAATGGGGTGATCTGCCAAAATCCCTGTGCACTGCGATGAAAATATATGCTTTGGTATAGAGATTTCCTGTTACTCTGTTGATAATTCATTATATGATGTGATCAACTTATACTATCATAATGGCACTTACACATCACACTTTGAAAATGCTTTTTATTGACTTAATGTGAATATTATTGCCATCGTTTATTATAGAGAAGTATGTTGAAGTAATTGAAATACAATATGGTGTCATTAATCATCCTGAATGCAAAATGTTAACTTTAAACTGGTCACACTGTATTAAATGCTCCTCTAACCATAAAGCAATTTGATTTGCAAGTCTGGGAAAAGCTGTGTGTTTAGGGTTTAGTGTAACTAGCACTTGGAACACATTTCTCCATTAAATTTCTCAACAGTTTGCTTTAACTGAAATAAGATTTATTGTTTTGTGTGGGTAAGTTTTCTCTGCCGATGTGTACTTCCCTGGATAAAAATGAATGTTTGAAGTTATTTTTATACATGAGAATAGGACTGCTTTCTCATCTATCTGGATTGACCCTGAGAACTAGTTAATAACCTTATTCATATTTTTAATATTTTATAGACCAGGACCTTAAATAAAGGAAGTGGCACTCTCAGACCAAAACAACAACAAAAAACCTGAAAAGAAGAAGGGATGACTCCAGATCTCTGCCCACATGTCATTCTGGTGTGCTCTGCTCCAAAAGCGCCATTTGTTAGCAAGTAGTGACTGAAATTTTATAGGTTAAATGATTTGGGGGTCTCATGTTTCTTTTCACACAGCTGGGTATATCTAATTACAAAAAATTGCTTATAACTTGCCAACCACAGGTGTAGGGAAAAAAATGTATTTTTTTCTCTTTGGGCTGAGTGATGGATACAGAGGGAGTGTTGCTGTTTGGTTTTGGATACACTCTTACGTTGTAACTAAGAAGTATTTCAGCCCATCTTTAATTCATCTTTTATATCAGGAAATATTTCTTAGGTACATGACAATTTATCTACATTATTAAATAGTTCAACTTTAAGAAGCTGCTTTCTTTATTCCACTCATTTATGAAAACAACTCAGTGGGTAGTATTTTCATATTTTAAAAATTTGTAATGTAGTTCCATTTTTTTTGAAAGTCTTTTTGTGGATTAGAGAAGTAATGCATGCTCATTATAGATAATCTGCAAAATACAAAAACAAAAATTAAATCAATCATAATGCCTCCAGGCAATATTTTCAAAGACCCATGTAACCATTTTGAATGGTGCCAATATGTTTAAAACATTCATTAAAGATTGTTTTCTTGCCTTTTTATTTGGAATAAACTATTAACCAGTTTAGGACCCTCTGTGATAGGTAATAGAGTGATTCTATGTCACTTCAAATTCAACTTTTGTCAGAACTATAGTACTTTTCTTCATAGAGACATTTATTTTGGACCACTTTTCAAAGAGATTAAGATGGAAATGTATGAAGAGTCCCAGAAGGTAGTCTGCTTTGAAAAGCTGCTTACTTGCCTTAGGCATGATTTGAGAGGGTAAAGGTCAAGGATGAGTCACAAGAAAGCCCCAAGGGCTGTCCATTCAGACCTGCTCAATACTCTTTCATCTCTCTGTTTTTGTTGACACCAGCTGTGTCTACCTTAATCCTCTCTAAGAGTCTACATCTTTTTTCTTAATAATCTATAAGCAAAGCATAGAAAAGAGGTATGTGCTGACTAGAAAGTAATGGTTGGGGAGCAGGTGATGGGAAGCAAAGGAAAAGAAAAAGAAATGTGATGGGTAGCAAATTCCTTTTTATAAAATGTCAGAGAAACCAAAGCACATGTGACAAGATTTCATTTGACACAAAGCCTCAGTGGAAGCTATGATTCTTAAACATTATCCAATACCTGAAAACAAGGAATGTTAATATGCCAAATTTCTTGTAAGAATCTCAAAATGCTTGCCATAAATTATCTTTTTTGTTAAGTGTGATAGATGGCAAATATGTCTCATGATTTTGAAAGCTTTAATAATCATAACCTTTAAATGCAATGAGTAGATTATATGTGATGATGGTATTTTGCATGTATATTTCCAATAAATAGCACTATCTAAGTAAGATGTTCTACCTTAATCTCCCTCCCCCCTTTTCCTAAAGCATAAAAGTGGGGGTGAAATGGCATTTTAATTTTAATGGATTTCTGAACCCTTTAGTGTGAGAAGTAGGTGGTAGAAGGAAAATCAGTACATCTTGGTCAAATCTCTTGGTCAATGGGAATGTGAGAATACATTGATAGGATAAGAGGGGAGGGTTTGAATGAGAGAGAAAGGAAAGCAATAACAAAGACAACAAAAGTCCTGAAAACAGAGCCATGGCTAACTATCTAAAGAATCCAATTAAGAATATATGAATTGCTTGACATCTAGATTGGTACATTCATTGATGGACAATGCTGATTGGTTGGGACCCTGTGTTGAGGTTTATAGAGAAGTGGTGCTGATGCTGTGATCTACAAGGAAAAACAGAGGGCAACAAAAGCATTACAGGCAGAGAATACCCTAGGTGACATCTAGGGAATTTTCAGCATATTATTATTTCATTTCTCCTTTAATAGGAAAATAAAAATTCTCATATGAACCACCAAGGTGGTGGTGGGGGTGGGAAAGGAAAGAAGGGTCATCTCTCCAGAGAGACAGGCGCCCAGCCTAGAAGTGATGGGTAAGGCCGGGCTGCTGCTGAGTGCTCTGCAGTAACCCGTGGCAACAGCCATTCCCAGAACAGCTGTCAAGCAGTGACTTAAATGGATGACCCAAGTGCCGGGTTTGTTTTCATTTGGTTGCTTGTTTTTTAACCCTGATATATGGCTTTGAACACCAAGGGACTCTTTTTTTTTTGGGGGGGGGGGGAGGCGGGAAATCTGGCAAATATTTTAGGTTCAGAATACACCTTTTCTTAAATACCCGAGGGAAACAATTTCACTTTCAGGAGCGCCAAAGACCTAGTTAATATATTACTGTAAAAGCCCAAACTCTAAAATTTAGTACATGCCTTGTGTGAGCCCTACCATTCTAATTAATGCTTCCTTCCGGTTTTAAGAAAATAGTGCTGCAAGCACCATTTCTCCCCTCCTATCCTAACTTAGGAGAAGCTCACCACCTGCTCCTGAGCCCTAACTCCTCTGTCAGGTACTAGGAATCTAATTCAAGGTAGCCCGGACCTCTCCATACCTCTATACATCTACAAAATGGGGGTAATCATAGGACCTACCCCTTAGCAAGGCACAAGAATTAAATGAATTAGTGTAGGTAGAGCACTTAGCACAGTTCATGGCTCATGATTAATTTCCAGTAAAAGTTAGCTACCTATTATTACCATATTTGAGCAAATGCAAAATGCTATCCATTGTATGATATACCATTACTTTATGTGTCACTAAGAAAGAAAAATCGGTGTTGATAAATTATAACACGTGCTTTGTATTTAGTTTTCATTTTATACGTCCACCAAAGTTCTTCTAAACTGTTTAGATATGTATTTTATTATATATCACTCTTGTGCATACATTAAAAGGGAAATAAGTTAAAGGCTTTAATGTGTTCCTAAAAGTTTTTAGCAGTAGAGCCTGATTCTACTGTATTCCTTTTTGAATTATCAAAGTTCTAGACCAAACTGCTAGGGAAAACTGCTGATCACATAAAACAGGGTTTATTAAACTTGCTGAGCAAGAGAAAGCACCACCCTGATCATGTGTCAGCAGTATTTTCAAAAGGGGAGCCAGGGAAGGGTAGTTGTAGGGTCCGGGGAAGTCTGTGGGTAGCCTTAGTGGCAGAAGATAGTGAGGTCTGGGCAGGGATAGGCCAGAATTTGTAATGAGATGGGTTGCTGGAAGACAATCATCTTGGCATGAGTGGGTCTAAACAAGCTGGTGGGTGTTAACCCACTTTAAACTCAGTTTGCTGTGTGTGTTTGTACAGTGTGCACTGGTAATCATACTGCCATTTTTGCAATCGGTGGTTTCTGTTTTATACCTGAATCACTGTCATCAACGTGCACATTCTTCCATCCAACCGCATTCTCTGTGCCATGAAGCACGCTGGTGATGCGGTGCTTCTTTTTGCCTCCGGGATTGCCTTTGCAGTAACTAGCCCCAATCTGAAAGTGTTGATGCCCGTGTATAACACTGACAGCCAATTCGCATCTGCACCCGGTTGACAGTAATTTTGATAAGGCTGCTGATTTAAGAATTGACAAAATGTGAAAAAAAAATGTGCATCTTAGAATCAATGAAATACAGTAATAATTTGATAATAAAATCCAATTCTCACCTTGGAGAGTAGAACCAACTATATATACTCCCATCAGAGAACTAGCCAATTGTAGGAGATAAGTGAAAAGATGTGGCACCTGGAGAGTATTATGCTAAGCGAAATAAGCCAGTCAGGGAAAGACAAGTATCACAGGATCTCACTCATATCCGGAATCTAATGAACAAAATAAACTGATGAACAAAATAGATCCAGAGACACAGAAGCATGAAACAGACTGTGGAATCTCAGAGGGAGGGCGGAGGTGGGTGGGAAGAGATCAACAAAGAACTTGTATCATATATGTGTATCGCATGGACACAGACAATAGAGTGATGAGGGCCTGGAGTGGGGGTAGGGGAAGGTGGGCTAGAAGAGGTCAATGAGGGGAAAAAGAGGACATATGTAATACTTTAAACAATAAAGATTTTTTTAAAAAAGGAAAAGAAGAGATGTGGCATAAAATTACAGCAAAAGAACACTTATCCCCCTGTAAACGGGCCCTTCCATCTCCTCTATGAGTGCAAAGGAGAGTTTTTACTGTTCGTTCTGTTCTGATCCTTACAATTTTAGTATCCATGCTGTTTCTTCAACTTAACAATTCAGTGCATTTTCAAGTCTTTTTCTACCAAGAAGTTTCCTTGTCACGGAAGACATGAGGTAAATCATGTGGACAGGAAGTGTCCCGTGGACATTGTGTTTTGCCTATGGAATTGCTGTGCCACAAGACAAACTAGAAAAGATAGACACTTAAACATACATTTTTAATTAGATTTTTTTTTAAAAAAAAATGGACGCATTTGAACTTTGTTCTGGTGTAACTTTTCAATGACAAAAACTAAAAATGAGCACAATGGCAGCTCCTAAGAAGGTAAGTCCGGGAGCAAACAATCCATCGGGACCCTGGCCTTCAGACTCACTGTGCTTCCCAAGCAATAGTGGGTTTGTGTCGGTGTGAGTCCATTCACATGCTGGGTAGGGTTGCAGAGGGAGAGAACTGAAAATCTGTTGATAGTATCAACATTAGTATAATAGCGCATCAACCTCTGAAAGACTCCCCAGTGTCAGGCATATGGACGACGGCTACATTGCCTTATGACTGGTGTGGGTCCAGGAAGAAATTCCATCCATTACTAAGTCCCATACAATGTACACATGTTGGGGCTCCAGCCCCTCCCACTCCTGATAGGGATTCAGATTAAAATAATACTAAGTCAGAAAATAAGTGTAAAAATACAAACAAACAAAAAACCAATGTCTGACTTCGTCCCAACTATTTTGGCACCATTTTTGAGATATTAAAAAAAATCTGTTTGTGTTTTATTTTTCTTTTTTAACAAAAGAAAAATGAGCTACCCTGCCTTGTTACTGTCCGGAGCATGTGCTTTGTCTGCCTCTGGGGTATTCTGCACTGGGGGGCATCTTGATTTGCTCCTGGATCTGGAAATGCTCTCAGCTTTAGGCTGCGCAGAACGGAGACGTTCAAGCAAAATTGTGAATTTTTGTGTGTTCATTTGTAAGCAAAAATCCCTCCCCTTTTCTAACGCAGTGTTAAAGGGGTTGTTTCTCCAAGTACGATTCAGGTTTTCTTCACTGCAGATTATACACCCCGTTGGGTTTCTTTATCTGAAATTATCCTGGGGAACTTTTGTGTTTGAAGCACAAAATGATATGAAAAGTCAAGTTAAAAAAAAAAAAAAGGCAAACCTAAAAGCTGAAGGCGGCTGTTGGAAGCAGTAAAATCATTCCTTGAACTCCCCAGGAGTTGATCAAAGAGACAGCCATAAATTGCAACAAAGGCAGAGATCGGCTCTGCTCCGAAAGCCTGCCAGAAACACGGGAAATGTTTCATTATTTATTTCATTAATTCTGTGATAGCAATCTCTACTGACAAGATTTGCAAACCTAATCATTTATTAATGAAGCGCGTCTGGTGGCTTGCCCCCATGATCTTCCTTAGGTCCCAGCCTCCGCGTGGCTGAAGCCCTTTGCTAGCTGCCAGCGTGCTCTCTTCCCACATATGACACTGAGATTTCCGAAGTCCCCACCAGGGACTTTCTCTCTGAGATTCAAAGATGGATGCCACGCACAGCCCTGCTCTAAGAGCCAGCAATGAGGGCCACTTTCCAGTAGGAGGATAACAAACATGGTTACTTCTTGTTGTTGTTGTTGTTGTTGTTAATCCTCACCATAGTATATTTTTTTTCATTGATTTTTAGAGGGAGTGGAAGGGAGGGAGAGACAGAGAGAGAAACATCGATGTGAGAGAGGCACATCGATTGGCTGCCCGCACGTGCCCTGACCCAGACTGGGGATTGAGACTGCAACCAAGGTACATGCCCTTGACTGGAATTGAACCCAGGACCCTTCAGTCCTTGGGCTGATGCTCTACCCACTGAGCCAAACCGACTAGGGCAAACATGGTTACTTCTATTCATAGAAAACATTTTCTGAGAATCACAACATGGTGTGTGTGGCTTTAAGTCATGGTGCTGACAGGAATGAATCCTTCAGGCTGTATTTGCATTGTTACTACTCACCCTGATGCAGAGAAGGCTTAACCTGACTCTTGACTAAGACATTGATTTTTCCTGGAAATTTCGCCATGGCTTCAGATATTTCCAAAAATCTTATCCTGTTTCCTTGGCAACTGTCTAAGCTTTATTCCCTCTGAACCAATGTGGCATGATTCATCAGTAAACAGCGAAGCAGCCGCCACCCAACTTACAGGCTTCCTGAAGATTTCCTGGAAAGCGATCCCTGCCCTGAGCTATTTCACAGGCAGTGTTGTTGATATTTCACAGAGAGCAGCTAAAAAAATAATAAAAGTCCCATAATCGTGTGCATGGGGAACAACAGCATTTATGGAGATAATGAAATGCAGAAATGAAAGCCTTCAGCAAAGCCCCTTTAGATGTGCCTGAGCTCTGTTCATTAATCTGTGATAATTAGACTTATTTGCAGAGGTTAACAGCAGTGGCACATGGTAATTAAGCACTCTCTTTCCACCAGAGGGATCGAAAATGCTTCTCATGTGACGTGTCCAGTCTTCAGGACATTTTATGTTTGCTTTACAGCGCAGGTGTCCTACAGGAGAAAGAAACTGTATTTTATACAGCCATGACCAGATATTACTTTTTTTAAAATTTAATTTTGTTTATTATTATTATTTTTTTAATCCTCACCAGAGGATATTTTTCCATTGAATATTTTTTTTTAGAGAGAGTGGAAGAGAGGGAAAGACAGAGAGAAACATACGATTGGTTGCCTCCTGCACACATCCTGACCAGGGCCCAGGCTGAGGAGGAGCCTGCAACCAAGTTACGTGCCCTTGACTGGAATTGAACCCGGGATCCTTCCATCTGCTGGCCGACACTCTATGCACTGAGCCAAACCAGCTAGGGCCAGATATTACTTTCTATAATGAGCAGCAACATTGAATCTTAGTTGTAAGCCCTGGAACGAGCGTGACCTAGGGTTAGAATCACTGCCTCCATCACTGGCTGACTGTATCAACTCGGGTGAGCTGTTAAATCCTTTTGCCTCAGTCCCCCATTTTTAAAATGGAGATAAAAATACCTTCTTCAGAATGTTGTTGTGATAACATAATAATGGCAATGATGACAAGCATTCCTTGACTGCTTATAATATGCCATGCACTGTCCTAAGCCCTGTATGTAAGTCCACAAAGTCTCATTTTACAGATGAGGAAAATTAGAGCACAAGAGATTGAGTAGCTTGATCAAGACCAAGCTTAGGGAGAAAATAATTTAATTCACTTTGAGGCGTCCAAATCCCTTGTAAGCAAACTTCCCCCAATGGGTATAGAGTTACTGTTTTGAAAAACACATTTTCCCTTCTTCCTCTAGAGCAGCGGTTCTCAACCTGTGGGTCACGACCCCTTTGGGGATCGAATGACCCTTTCACAGGGGTCGCCTAAGTCCATCGGAAAACACATATATAATTACATATTGTTTACGGTAGCAACATTACAGTTATGAAGTAGCAACGAAAATAATTTTATGGTTGGGGGTCACCACAACATGAGGAACTGTATTAAAGGGTCGTGTCATTAGGAAGGATGAGAACCACTGCTCTAGAGTAATAATAATATCTGTCTACTGAAACAACTTTATCCTTGGCAAGAGTCATCATGTGGGCTTAGGCTAGGTATAGCAGCATAGTCATCTCTAGGAAGGAATCCATTAATAAAAAAATGGAATGCAGAAAGGAATGTTCCACTTCTCCCCAATTTTAAACATTGCATTAAATGAGGAAATATATGCAAAGTCCTTATTATGGTGCTTTGTGCATTATGACATTAGTCTTGATAATGATTTTTTGGATTTGAAAACAAAAGCAAAACTAAACATCAAACTCTAAAAACTACTGCACAACAAAGTAAACCATCAGCAAAAGGAAAGGCAACCTATGGAATGAGAGAAAATATATGCAAACCACATATCCAATAGATAAGCAGTTAATTTCCAAAGTATACAAGCAACTCATTACAATGCTATAGCAAAAATACCCCCCACTAATAACCCAATTTAAAAATGAGCAAAGGACCTGAATAGACACTTTCCCAAAGATATACAAATGACCAAGAGGCACTTGAATCATTAATCATCGGGGAAATGCACAATGAGGTATCACCTCATACCTGTCACGATGTCTATTATCAAAAAGACAAAAGATAACGAATGCTGGCAAGGATGTAGAGAAAAGGGAACCCTTGTACATTTTTGGTGGGACTATACACAATTATAGCCACTATAGAAAATAGTATGGAGATTCCTTAAAAAAATTAAAAATAGAACTACCATGTGATCCAGCAATTCCACTTCCGAGGATATATCCAAAGGAAACAAAATCACTATCTCAAAAGGATATTTGTGCTCCCATGCTAATTGCTGCATTATTCATAATAGCCAAGGTGTGGAAATAATCCAAGTGTCAGGCAACATGCGAATGAATAAAGAAAATGTGGTATATGTGCAATGGAATGCTATTTGGCCATAAAAAAATAAAAAAATGGATCCCTAGCCAGTGAAGCTCAGTTAGTTGGGCGACGTCCTGTACACCAAAAGGTTTCCAGTTCAATTGCCCATCAAGACACATGCCCAGGTTTCAGGCTTGTTCCCAGGTAGAGGGTGCAGGAGGCAGCCAATTGATGTTTCACTCTCACATCAATATTTCTCTCTCTCTTTCTCTCCTTCCTCTCTCTCTAAAAATCAACTTAAAAATCTTTTACAAAAAGGAGATCTTGTCAGTTGTGACATGGATAAAACTGGAGGGCATTAAGCTAAGTGAAATAAGCCAGACAGAGATAAACAAATACTGCACAGTGTCTCTTATATGTGTGTGTGTGTGTGTGTGTGTGTGTGTGTGTGTGTGTGTGTGTGTGAGATGGGGGGAGGGAATAGAACTCCTCATAGAAACAGATATGGTGGTTGCCAGGGAATGGTTGACAAGAGCACACACCCTCAGTTATAGGATGAATAAGGTCTGAAGATCTAATGTATAACATTCTGACTATAAATACTGCTTTGTAAAACTGCAGTTTGCTAAGAGAATAGAATTTAAGCATTCTCACACACAAAAATGGTAAATATGTGAGGGTCTGGATGTGTTAGTTAAAGTTGATGTGGGGGAATCCTTTCACAATGTATGCATGTATCAAATCGTACTGTACACTTTAAATACATTATGATTTTATTTGTCAATTACTATATATCTCAATAAAGCTGGAGGGGGAAAAAGAAGGGAGGGAGGAAGCAGGGCGGGGAGATGGGGGCAGAAAGGGAGGGAGAGAAAGGGAGAGGGAGGGAGAGAGAGGGAGAGGAAGAAAGAGAGAGAGAGAACATATTTTAAAAGGTAACCCAACTTTCCAGTCCTCAAATCCTGGGAAGTGGAGTTTAAAAGGTCTCGGGTCCGAAGAAGGAGAGGGGATTTTGCCTGTATTTTGAGGTGATACCAGAGCAAGTGAGAAGGTAACATTGGGATTATAGCTGCTTTGCCTCCAGGCAGGGTTCTTTCCTAACTAATATTGCACAAGAACTTTGCCTTTGTCCCCCTTTCGCTTTATCCAATTGCAGTCGAAGGCGGCTGGAAATGAAGGCGAGCCCTGACCCCGAGCTTGGCTGATTTTCCGCACGCAGCTCAGATTTTCAGCACAAGCAGGGTCTTCCCATTTCCTTCCATTCACTGGACCAGAGGAGTATGAATCCTGGCCCTTCCCTGCTCTCTGACCCGTCTCCCTATTTGATAGCTCCTTTAAGTAAGATTCCTTTTCTCCTAGTTTACGATTGTGGGTCTGATGATGGAAACAAGAGACCTTCCTACCCCGAGCCTCACAGATAAAGTTCTATGTGTGATTATGAAAGGAGTATGCCTTGGGTTTGAATTAAGAGAATCTAAGATGAGTGACAAAGGTTGAAAGAGATAGAAAAAGATTCCTCTTGTTAGAGTAAATTAATTAGTTGGATTTATATGAGGAGACAGAAGGGAGGAAAGCCAGGCTGTGTCCCATATTAATAACTCACTTGGGAGAAGCCAGATTGGATTGAAAGCAGAAGACAAGGCGGGGGTGGGGACACGCACAGCGCCACCTTACAGGAGAAGCAGTCTGGGTCTTCCTCTCTTTGCACTCCATAACCCTTACATACACAAACACACATCCTCATGCCTGACATGAAAATGATGTCATCTTTCTTTTGGACTCACTAACCAGACTGCATTAACCCCCTGCAGTGTGAGGGCCAGCAGGAGGCTGCTTAAGGGACTTCAGGCCTGTGAATAAATGATGACCCAGTGGTTAGGGGCGGCAGCCTAGATACATCCAGGATGCATTAACGCAATTAGCTGGAAGAGGAGGGAGGGCACAATTTCCAATCCCCAAGAAGGCCCAGGCCACGCTTGGAACAGGCTGAGGAGCTCGACAGAGAAGGGCTGGTGAGAGCCACTTAGCAAGATGGCTGCCCATGAAAAGAGTGTGGAGTTCACCCCTTATTTGATACTCGTGCCATCGAGGGGGGCGGGGGCGGTTTGCAGGATCATGGAGCTAAGAAACTAGTTACTTCTTCAAATCAGTCTCATCACCTGATTCCAAATCATGCTTCACCAACTGGTGTCCCACCAGCTGAATCTGGCTCGTGGATGCTTTTGCTTGGTCAGACTATTCACTTTGGGCCAATATTAACAAATGAAAAGACGTCACACACACCTGGTATATCCGGAAATGCTGTCTGTTCCAGCATTCCTGTATGGCACCAATCTTCTGGAGCTGAGTACCAGCTTTCCTCTTATGCCAGCCTTGTGCTCTCTAGTTTGCCACAGTCCTCACCACTCCCTATTACCTTACACCCAGCCCAGTTCATTCATTTACTTGATTCATTTACATCTACTTGGGCCCCTGTAGGCATTTGAGTGTGTGACTTCTACTTTGCATGGCTTCTGAGTTAGATTCAATCAGAAATAAAAGATAAAATTCTAGAGCTCCCAAGCACAGTTGGCATGTGGCTGCTTCTCAGTTCCTGCCCCTGAAAGGTGACCCCTAGCCTTGTGTGTGGGGGTGGGGGTGGGGTGGGGTTGGTAGAACATGCACCCCAGAGACTGTAAAAGGCTGCCCGCTTCACAGAGGCAGACATGCAGCCCTGGAGGACACTCACTCAGTTATTTCAGCCTGGTCAGGATGGTGGCCGCGAAGAGGCGATTAGAACAAAGGAGTATCTGATCATGATTTTAAATTCAGTGACAACTGCAGGCTTGGGCAGTATCGATGCCCACCAGAACATAGTGAAAAATGTCACAAGCTACATAAAATGCCAGCCAAACACCCTCAGAGAGCCAGAAACTGCTTGGCATATTCTGTGACACTCACTTCACAGTGCAGCTTGATGTGGGAAATAGCCCCTCACTTGCGAGAATCCCCCCCCAGCCCACAGTCCCGATTTCTCTGAACAGGCACTAGCCTTGTTCCAACATGCTCCTGTTTACTTCAGTCAATAAAGCTTTGACTAGATTTTTACTCTTGTTCAGATGGGCTTCCAATTGGAAATGTCATTTAGAGACAAAAGAGACAGAACCAAAGTCATGCATCTTCCATGAAACGTCCTCCTCCTTCCCCCCTCCCTCCTCCAAACCCTCAGATGCTTTTCTCACTTCTTGCTTTTAATCTCTCTTCTCCCCCTTCCCAGTCATGTGGCCCAAATGGGAACGAAGTGCTAAGTGGCTGCTGCTTCCCTCCTCTGAGCTGGGCCACAGTTCCTGCTCCTAAAAGGCACCGTCCAGATGCTACTGCCCTATGTTTGTCATCACTTTGCTTAAAACTAGAAGGCAAGGCAGGCTTTTAAAAGACGGTTGAGGAAGCAGTGTGACTCTACTGCCCCAGAAGGGACTGTAGGAGACTGTGGTAAAAAATGTCTGGTACAGGGTCAGAAAAGAAATACTTCATACTTTGCTTCCACGCTAAATTAACCTCGGCTTGTTCATGCTTCCCGCCCCCATCACCTGGGCCTGGTTTCTCCCGGCCCAGTTGGCTGGTCACTCAGGTGTGCCTTTGAATCCCTCCAGGAAACGCCTCCCGCTCTCTTGGATCACAGAGAGTGAACGCAGTTGGAGAAGCTTGTGCTCACTGCCCCGTGGAAGGGGTCCTGTGGGAGCCCGCAGTGACTGGTCTTGGGGTATCAGCCACCCCCGTGGAAGCTGACCACCCCATGTCCTTCCACTAATGCTGGTAACCGAAGGCCAGAGCAACCTGCATTTAGAAAATGTTTCTCTTTCTGGTTTCACAATACTCATTTTTCTTTAAAGATTCTCCCCCCGCCCCTAACTTTCCTGCTTATCACTGCCAACAGCAACAACGTTCTTCACCCCACCAAAAAAATAAATAAATACATCGTCTCTAACTCGGCAACTCGAAGGCAGGCAGAAGCGGGCACTCCTGTTTGCATTAACGTCACCTCTTCTATCTCACGGTATAGTTAGAGTGTGGTGCATTCTCCCTCAGTCCCCGGGCACAGAGCCATACAGGGCAGGGAGGTCTATGAAAGCTCAATTGTCACCTAAGTTGTACTCGCAAGCCTTGCTCCCCAGTGAGCTTGGCAGGAAGAGTGGGAGCTGATTAGGAGACCCAGGTGCACGTGTGCAGGGCTAAACAGGGTGTGAGCACACCTGTGAGCAAAGCATGTTTTCTTGGTCACAGTTTGAAATAAATACTGTGTGTCTTACAGGCAACGTCACTGAGAGAAGATGGTACACTCCAAGGCAAAAGGAAGTCTGGGTTTTGCCTTAAGACACTTGTTTTGCTGTATGGTAAAGGGACGTGTGTAAGAACTTTTTTGACATTGTCCAATGAACCTTGCTGCAACAGTGGAAATGCTCTGTATCTGCATTGTCCACTATGAGAGCCTCTAGCCACCTGTGGCTGTTGAACACTCGAATTATAGCTGGTGTGACTGAGGAAGTGCATTTTTTATTTACTTTATTTTACTTTATTTTCATTAATTTTAATTTAAACAGCCGCATGTGGCTAGCGGCTACTATATTGGACATTGCAGGACTAGGTATCAAGTCCTATGCTCTGTTCCATTCTTTTTTTAAAAAAAATCTTTATTGTTGAGAGTGTTACAGATGTCCCCCTATCCCCCCCCATTGCCTCCCTCCACCCCATTCCCACCCTGCCTGAGGCCTTCACCACCCTACTGTCTGTGTCAATAGGTAATGCATATATGGATATAAGATCTTTGGCTAATCTCTTACCACCCCTCCTCCCACCTTCCCTCTGAGATTCGTCAGTCTGTTTCATGTTTCCATGCCTCTGGTTCTATTTTTTTCATCAGTTTATTTTGTTCATTAGGTTCCTTGTTCATTTATTTTGATTTTTAGAATCCATTATTGATAGATATGCATTTATTGCCATTTTATTGTTCATGTTTTTTATTTCTTCTTCTTCTTCTTCTTCTTCTTCTTCTTCTTCTTCTTCTTCTTCTTCTTCTTCTTCTCCTTCTTCTTCCCCTTCCTTCCTTCCTTCCTTCCTTCCTTCCTTCCTTCCTTCCTTCCTTCCTTCCTCCTCTTCTTAAAGAATTCCCCTCAGCATATCATGGAATACTGGTTTGGTGGTGATGATAGCCTTTAGCTTTTTCTTGTCTGTGAAACTCTTTATCTGACCTTCAATTCTAAATGAGAGGCTTGTGTTCCATTCTTTAAAAACAAACAAACGAAGTCTTCAGCATGTCTAAATTCAAATACTTCCTCCAGAAATTCTTCCAGTGTTATCAACAATGAGGAAGGAAGGGACCCAACACTGGATTGAGCTTCCTCTAAGTGCCAGGCCTGAGAAGGGTGCTTTCATGTGTGAACTTCACTGATGTTTGGGTGAAACTTTACAGCTGTGCTAAAAGTGACATTACCCCAGGTCGTAGCTGAGAAATCCGAAGGTGATGACTTTCAGAAAATGGCCTAAAGGTACCAGGTAAACCTTTGGACTGGAAAAACAGCAGAACTGGAATTTGAGTCTTTGAATCCTGTCCAATAGCCTTTCCACTTTAAACAAGTGATGTTACTCCCAGTGCTACCCCCATTTCACAGAGAGGGAAAATAAGTCATTGGTTACAGAAGAAAGTTTAGGGATGGGTGATAGGCATAGAGGAGTATGGTCTTTAGCTACAAGTTTCTTCAGATCCAAGTGCATGTTGAAAGTGTCCAATGGAGGGCCAACCGATGAGCTTGCACTTCTTGGTGCCAGTGCTGTGACAGGCAGGTCTGAAATTCAGGACCAGTTCAACGTCACTCCCATTGCTACTGGGAGACTTGAAAGGAGGAATGGGTATATATATATTTTAGGCACAAAAAACAGTGCCCAGAGCAAGAAATTGCAGGTATTTCCAAAATGAAATGAACTAAGAGTCAGGGAGAAAGCACCCTTTGTCCACCGTGGCTCAGTGCCTTGGCTTTGGGAGAAAGTGGGAGAATGATGAAGGTTTGGGCCAGTTGAAAGGTGTTTTTACTTCCCAGGCGACAGCTGGGATCCCTGGCTACAGGACTAGCCGGGGGTGGTGAGGAGCAAGCTTTTCTCTGCTGGTGCCATCCACCCAAGAAGTTTCCTAGAAGGTGATGTTGATTGTAATTAGAGCCTCGTCTCTGAGAGGGGAGTCTGTCTCGATTCCCAGTCCAGCAACTACAGCTGGTGGCTGGGAGCTGCGCCTGGCATTCTCTCCGGAGTCAGCTGTGCCCGCCGCCCAGAATCAGCCCTGGGTTTAGTTTCCTAGGATCGGGGGTCAGTGGGGGGGGGGGGGGGGAGAAGAGAGAGAGGAGGATGGTGCTTGGCCTTACAAAGAGGCAGCGGCCATCAAGCAGGGCCTGGTCACAGCGTGTGCTGCCCTCACCCAGGCGGCAGACTCCAGCTATTCCCGTCCCGTGCTGGCTGTTCACTTTCTACACCAATGGGCTCTGAGGTGACAAGTTCAATTCCCAGTTCTGTCAAACCTGCATTTTCTTCCCTGACCTACTTTCCTGCTCTGCAGTGCTGGAACAATGCCTCACTCTGTTCCCTGTTTAGACCCATCCTTTGCCGGAGCTGGTGCAGAAGCCCAGGCCTTTGCCAGGCTTTTTGCCTTGAATCCCTGACAAGTGTTGATGGGAAAAGAAAAGGGAAAAAAAATCCTTTCATAAAACAGAGTTTAGCTGTCCCACAGACGCGCAGATTCTGGCGGAGTAAATGCTCCTGTTGGTAAGGAAAGGAATCCATAGTTCGGGCTTCTCCATTCACACCTGCCCCCTCCACCCCCACCCCAACCCAACTCCCCAGGGGCAGAGAGAAGCAACTGAGGCAATGCCAACACCACTCCTGACCCCTGGCATCAAAGAAGCGGCTGCTGATTTGGCCATAATGGAGGCACTGGCCAAGATCACTCTCATCCTCACCCCCAGAGACCCCTCACTCCCCTGGAGCTGTTCCCTGAAAGGAGCACAGGGCAGCCTGGCCATGGTCCAGTCCCATGGAAAGGTTCCTCAGGCTCATGGCCAGAGATGCTTTAGGGAGTGGCGTGACCAAGGAGCCAGAGAGGTAGCACATGGCAAGATCCATGTGATCTGAAAACAGTGGCAAGATCCCCACTGCAGGATAGTCTGGCACAGGCAGAGGCGAGTGGTCGTGAATACCAATAGCCGGCTTTTGCTGAGTGATTGCTGCACGTTGGGATTGTTCCATGTGCTTTTACATGGATTAAATGTCTGTTTGTCCTAAGACCCTGTGAGACAGGTACCATTATCACCCCCATATTAGAAGAGAAGTATAGGGCATGCATGCAAGCGAGTCAGTGGTCAGGCTAGGATATGCAGAATCTGCCCAGAGCCTGCTCTGTCACCTCCAGCTCAGACACTGCACCTCTACTTACCCATCCTCCCACACTTGCTCTCCCTGCCTTCTTCATCCTGCACTCTGAGGACAACGTGGTCTGTTGAGTCCTCTCCAGCACTCCCCCAGCCCTCACCTCCCATGCCACCAAAGCAAGACCACTCTGGCCTGTTCCTCCACATGAGCCGGAAACAATAGCCTCCTCCAGACCACACACCCTACTTCCGTTATGCCACGGGTTTCCTCTCCTAAGAGGATCTGGGCAAGCATGTTGCAAACACTGCCTCATGAGCAGCTGGCAGACAGGGCCAAGCCTGAGCTACCACCCTCTGGTCCCTCCGAATCTAGGGGTGCACATCTCATCAGCCCTGCTTGGGGAGGGATAAAAGGAAATCCACTGGTGGATGCTGGTGGGCGTTTCCTCTCAGATAACAGGAAAGACCTTCCACAAAGAGAATGTTCTTGGTTGCATCCTCTGTCCTGTGTGGTCTGCTGCTCAGCGAGGACACAGAGCTCAGAGCTGTAGCATGTATCTCGCAACCATGAGAGGATTCATCTCTGACATACTACACATAAAAACGTGGAGAGGAAGTCCCAGGGACTTCATGTCATTCAGCTGCTGCACCAACCCTGCCAACTTGCAGACGTGTTGTTTGATTAAAAAAACAGAACTTAAATGTGTATTATTACTCTACCACTACTTAGGTTTTCTGTTGCTTGCAGCCCAAAGCACCTGGCTAACAGAGGTACCCAGAAGCAGCCCTCCAGAAAGGCTGCCGAATGACTTCTTGTCCTCAGAGTCCGGCACTGCCTGCCACACCCGACTCACCTCTCTCCTACTCACCTCCCCAAGAGACAGCAAGAAACAGAACCTAGCCATCATCCCGCCTCGTTTCCTGGCCTTTGCAGTCACTACTTCGTCTGCAGGGAGAGCCTCTCCCCAGTTCTTCACGGGCTGCTTTCTCCTCTCTGCCCAGCTCAAATCACATTGGCAGTCCCTTGACCACTCAGCCTTGAGTAGCCATCCAGTAACTCTCTGTCCTACACATGGCGTATTTCCTTCATAGAAGGTCTCACTCTGTACAAGTATTTGAATTGTTTGTTTGAAATCTCTCAGCACTCCACAGTTTGCCCATCTTACTCACCTGCAACATCGCCTGGCTCATAGCAAGTGTCCAGACCTGGGTGTGGACCCTCCGCTGTGTGTGCTAAGGGGTCTCAGCAGCTCCTTCTTCCTCTTTTCCCCTCTTTTCTTCTTCCTCTGCCTTTTTCCCCTCCATCTTTTTTTTCTTCCTTCTCCTCCTCTCTGACTGAGGCCCCGTATGCCTCCATGGATGGTGCAGGTAAGTGCTTTCCCAGGTTAATCTACTCAGATGATTAGAATCACTGCCTGTGTTCAGCAGCTGAAATCTCAGTTTGATCATTTCCAGTGAGACTGTTTTGGGGTATCACTGTAAATTGGGATGCTTTGATAGAAAGACAACGTGAGGATGTTTTTAAGCTACTTGCCTTCATTTCACTATATCATTATGGTGGTTTTCAGTCTTTCAGACATTCTAATCTATGTTTAATTATGCTCATTCCCAGAGGCTCCTTAAAAGAAAATGACACAATTTTTTTAATCAAATAAATAATACACAGGAGGCCTGCTAAGACTTGATGGAAGCCTAGAGTGGATGATCAGCCAGAGAAGGACTGTGATCAAAGGGCCGTAAAGCAGGTTGTGGAGTCATCCCCTTCCCCTCTGGCATTTCTAGCCACTCCAGAAAAATCTCCAAAGACTGAGAAGATAGAGTCTTACCAACCCTGTGTCCCAGCCTCTCCTCCCAGCTGGGATGGAATCTGCTGGACCTGATTGTTCTTGGTGCTCAGATTATTATGCAAAAGGATAACCGTGCTTCATCTTCCTCCTAAAGGAGACATATCTGGCTTCTTTGGGAAAAGAGAAAGAGGCCCCATCATAGTTCACCAGCTACAACAGAATACCACAGCAGGGTGGCTTAACCAACAGAGCTTATTTCTCATCATTCTGGGAGAGTCCAGGACTCTTCCAAGGGGCTGGGAAGTGCCAAGTGAAGGTGCTGGCAGGTTCAGTGGCTGCTGGGAGCCCTCTCCCTGACTTTCAGATGGCCGTCTCCTCATTATGTCCTCACATGCCTTTCCTGGATGTGTACACGTTGGGGGAGAGAAAGAGTGATCTCATTTCTGATCCAAATTTTATAAAGGCATTAATTCCATCATGAGAGCCCTACTCTCATGACCTCATCTAACCCGAATTACTTCCCAAAGGCCTCACCACCCCAAGTCATCGCACTGGGGCTTAGGACTTCAGCATATGAATTAGGGGATGGGGAGTGAGGGGAAGACACAAACATTTAGTCCACAGCAGGCTCTCCTGCCACTTTGTAATGACAAGTCAATGTAGGATTGGTTAATCAGTGTGAAAAGGGCCCAAATAAGTGCCCCCCCCCCAAAAAAAAAGCCCTAGTTCACTTTCTTGTGAGATCTGAGTCCTTTCGGGTTTTGATGGGCACCTGCTGATTTATTCTGCTCAGAATGTAGTCACCCTTCTTCTGCTACACTTTGCATTCTTCCCTTGCTGTACGCACTCAGTGTAGAACTATCAGTTAGGCTCCTCACCTTATATGGCTGAGAGGGTGGCATGAGTCCGAGCTGGCTGGAGGAGAGTCTCATAGGAATTTTATTTTATTATTATTTTTTAATTTTTATTGTTGAAAGTATTACATATGTCCCCTCTTTTCCCCCCATTGATCCCTTCTAGCCCACCCCCACCCCAGACCTTCACCACACTATTGTCTGTGTCCATGGGTTATGCATATATGCATGCAAGTTCTTTGGTTGATCTCCTCCCACCCACTCCCACTTTTCCTCTGAGATTCGACAGTCTGTTCCATGCTTCTATGTCTCTGGATCTATTTTGTCCATCACTTTGTTTTGTTCATTGGAGTCCACATATCTCATGGGAATTTTAATCATGAACAGAATAAGGACATACTTCAAAGCCAACTCGAAACACTGGTCCTTCCCTACAGAGGCTGTCCATCACTTCTCGCTCCCTAAATTCCCTGGTTCTCATACTTTCTGAAGCTTGGTCTTCAGTTTAGGCTTTTACTACATATCTTTCAACTAAGTGCCTTTTCCCCTTGTGAGTTCCCAGGTTAATATCTGTAGCTTACAATAAAAGGACCCTAAATTATAGACTTTTTAAACAATTCTGAAACCTGGAGCTCTACACCTGCTCTCATCACTGAGGTTGCAGAATATTGTTTATGTTTATATCCCCTATAATTCTTGGTAATCAGTGTTAAAAGGGCTTAAATAAGTGCCCCCCCAAAAAAATAAAATAAAACCCCTAGTTCACTTTCTCTCTGGTCTGCCACGTTACTCTTCAGTAGAAAACAAAAACGCAGTTGCAGAGGCTAAAGGAAAAGAGTCTTTTAAAAATGTCGTATCTGTCTTAAAAGCCATGAATGAAATAAAGGAAGCTGTGTTCAGAGAACCTGACTCACATGATTACTGTGGGTCAGCCACCAATATGTAGATAGAAAGAAAATAATTGGCATAAGCTCCTTGAAATTTCTGCCTACAGCCTCCCCAAGGAGGCCTTGGGGAGATTCAGATAGCATTTGAACAGCCAGGGCTCAGTAATGAGAACTGACATTCTAGTGTGTAGTACAAAAGACACTTCCCTCCTGGAACCCTGAAAAGTACTTTAATCAGCCAAAAAGTTGCTACTGTAAAAGGGGGGGACGGGATAAAAATAACCCCCTCATTTATTGTTTCTCCACCATTGCTGTGCCCAGCTCCTTCTCACTGTACAAGCCCCTGTGGCATCATCTATGCCTACCTCATTAATGCCACTGGCTTAGTGCTATGCCAGAAAACCCAGCTGATTAACGGGAAACCCTGAGCTGAAGGTTGCCTGGGTTTCAAGTTGCTTATGCACACAATTCACACTCCATGTGCTAGGAGCTCCCTTCTTTCCTCAAATCACTCAGTGAATCTGGAAAGTGGGAAATTGGCTATGAATTCTCTCTGGCTCCTCATTGACAGATCAAACCTCAGGGTGCCTGTGGAATATGTGATGAGTTGTAAACTCAAAACAACCACCACAAAGAAAGACAAAAGGTTAAAACTACAAGCAAGGCACCCCAGAGTGAACAGCCTGAGAGATTGAGGAAGGTAGGGTTGAGATAATGCGAAGATCCCTCTAGCTAAAGATAAAACAAGACATGCTTCATGCCCAAGGCAGAAGATTAAAAATTGAGCAGATTCCATTCAGAGACGTAAGGTCTCCTCCATTCCCTCCCACAGTTGCCTCCCCCCCACCCCCATTATCCTCTCCAGTCAGTCTTACCTCCTGGCATGCTGTGTTTTCCTTTGTCCCCTGGCTTCTAGCTGAAGCAAATACCCTGTTACTCATAAGTGTGATCACCAGTGTCGTCAATAAACAATATTTCCAAGGCAATAGTCATAGAAAATCTTAGGGAGGCATCAGACCGTGATGGCTTTGGGAATGTACCTTTGAGTATGTATGCAGACCCTTCTGTACAAACGGTCAAGCACATCCTTTCACACATTTTCAGAATCTAAATGCTGGAACAGTCCAAGCTCCTGCCCCTTTCCTGAGAGCATCCTAAATCAGTTTACTGGTCCATATGGAATATAAAGACCTGGCCCCCTCACCCTGTTTTAGGACATCTCTGAAAATCAGTTCCAGGTCTAGAATGGTCTATAAAAAATGGCAGAAAAGTGCTGTAATTGCACTGAAGTTCAATATCTCCAACTGCTGAATCCTGCTTTATCTACCCCCTTAGAAATGTTGATCCTCAGGGAGTTCCCCAATAAACTTATTGTGTTAAAAATAACTGACTAAAGTAGTACTGAAACCTAACCTCCTACCCAGTCCATTGTAGAAATCCCCTCTTCGAAATCCTTATGAGAGAATCAAAGGGCTTTCTCTCCAACCTTCCCACTATTTGGGGTTCCACATCCTCACACAGGAGGTACAAGGAGACAGTGTCACTGGGGAGGGCAAGTCTCTGACCCTGAGGGCCTTGGAACTCTGTCAGGTGATGAATATGGGCCAGAAAAAGAAGAGCTTCTTGGAAAGGGCAAAAAGGTGATATGTAAAGGTATTAAAATGTGATGGTCCCGCCAATATGAGTTTCTAAAAGCTAGCAGAAAAAAACATCAAATCGTACCCTGGCATTCTTTTTCTTATAAAGTCTAGATAATAAAGGAATACATTGGGCCATCCTAACAACAGTGATATCCAGCAGTCGCCAACTTTTCGGAACTCGCGGATCACCAGTTGGTGACCACTGGTATATACAACACAGGGGATCCTATATAATAAAGAGTAATATGCAAATTGACCATCACTCCAACACACAAGATGGCCACCCCATGTGGTCAAAGATGGGCGCCCCCATGTGGGCATTAGATTGCTGCCACAAGATGGCCAGCGGGGGAGGGGAGATGTGGGCGATCAGGCCAGCAGGGGAGGGCAGTTGTGGGGGACCAGGCCTGCAGGGGAGGGTAGTTAGGGGCAATCGGGCTGGCATGGGATCAGGCCTAAATGGGCAGTCGAACATCCCGCGAGGGGTCCCAGATTGGAGAGGATGCAGGCTGGGCTGAGACACACACACACACACACACACACACACACACAGTGCACAAATTTCATGCACTGGGCCTCTAGTTTATGATAAAAGGCCAAAGAAATGGGCAAGCAAAAAGGAGCTCAGAATACAAGGACACTGCAGAGAGAATCTTTGAACAACCATTGTGCCCTGGCTTATCGCCTTTGCACACTGGGCTTCCAGAGACTTCCAACAGAGCTCAGCACGATGAAGAGTGACACAGAGTTTGGTGTGTCACATATCTTAACACGGTAGGGAAAAGGTGATGGAGAGGCTTGAAACATGGACTCAGCCAATCTAGTAGTTAATCAGTATGCAATTTTTGCAGTTACTTGTCTGCAGACATGGTCATCAAACTTTATGACAATGGTCTAAACTACTTTAGGCAATACCAACATGAAGAATAAGGGAGCTAATGATGCTTTGGGGTGTGTCTTCTTCGGGTGGAAAAAGCTCCATACCTGACATCAGAGTGTGAATCATTAAATTCCAAAAAGGTGACAGGCAATTTGCATAAAGTGTGTTACCATGTCCAGGACAAGATAAAAGGGACTGGTGAGAACCCTGGACCTCTCCTAGACATTACTTAGCAAAAACATTTTCAAACACTTTACTGCCTAAATTATTATGTTTGTAGCTGGTTTTGACTCCAGGCTGCCAATTTGCAACCCCTATTCTAAACAATAAAGATCTTCCCAGATTATCTCAAGCAATCACCTGCTGTTACCATTGTTCACTCTCACAATTGAATTGGTTGTCTCATGGTTAGGTTTATGTTTTATTTCAGGCCAAATAAATTGCTTCCCACATACCTGTCTCCGTGTATTTTTTTTTCAAATATATTGTTATTGATTTTTTACAGAGAGGAAGGGAGAGGGATAGAGAGTTAGAAACATCGATGAGAGAGAAGCATCGTTCAGCTGCCTCCTGCACACCCCCTACTGGGGATGTGCCTGCAACCAAGGTACATGTCCCTGACTGGAATTGAACCTGGGACTCTTCAGTCCCCTGACCGACACTCTATTTACTGAGCCAGACCGGCTAGGGCCTGTCTCCGTGTCTTTGCTGCCACCATCCCTATAACCATTTCTAGCTCAGAAAATCAGTCAATGTACCTGCTAAAATGGAAGAGAAGAGACTGACCAAGCGGAAAAGGAAAATGTTGAGTAACATTAGTAGAAGATGAGGGGCAGGGTAAAGACTTCCAAGATTGCTCAGATGTAATATCCCAGCTTAGTAAATAGAATCAGACTTCAGCATCTAAAGATAGCTCTGCCTTCTTGACAAAAAGGAAAGCATGAACATCTATTGAATACCTAGAGACTGTGCCAAGCAAATGTCAGGTAACTTACCCAGTGGGCCCAGAGAACAGTAGGGTGGAGATGAAACTGTAATTATATTTTTCCTTTCAAGCAGTGCAGACTCTGATTCTCAGGCCACTGAAGCTGTAGCTGTTCAGCTGATTTTCATTATTCATCAAGTCACCATGAATACAAAAGCAAGAACACAGGAACCAAAGGAACAATCCTTGCATTAAGTGTTTGTAACCAATAGCAATACAGACTAAGAAAACATAAGCATAAACTGTGAACATGTGGATGAGAAAGTTAAGTCTCCTAAGCAAGACTTTGTTGACTGATGCCATCCATTGTTTGGTTCTCTGAGGCTGTGAGCAAAGGGCTCATGGGAAGAAAGGCAACAAATTCAAAATCAAAACCAAATGGAGCCATTTCGAATAGGACCACCCAAATCTCATGATGGAAAGCAAATGGACAATTTTTTAAGTAGAAAGATCTTCTAGATCAGTGATTTTCAACCTTTTGTCATCTCATGGCACACCTAAACTAATCTGTGGCACACCCAAAAACTGTTCTATTTTTTTTTTGACGATCTGATAAAAAAAAAATAGGTATAATGTTTTTTAAAATGTGTTTTTATTGATTTGTTTTTTAGAGAGAAAGCAAAGGAGAGGGATAGAGAGACGGAAACAGTGATGAAAGAGGAACATCAATTGGTTGCCTTCCGCACACCTCTTACTGGGGATTGAGCCAGCAACCCAGACATGTGCCCTGACTGGGAATTGAACCACTAACCTCTTGGTTCCTGGGTTGATGCTCACCCTCTGAGCCACATGGCCCAGCAAAATAGGTTAATTTTGATTCATTCACACTGGACAGTTATTGTGTTTGTTGGCTGTTGTTATTTTTGTATTTGACAATCTAAAGGAAAAGAGGTCAGTGCCTCTGACTAATTAATCAAGTATTGCATGTTTTAAAAATTCTTGCAGCACACCAGTTAAAAATTGCTGTTCTAGATTGTGTCCCATTCACTCACAAAGGAACTGAGACCAATAGTGGTTACATGTGAGACCAAACTTATGTGCCAATTATTACTTCAAAGGTTGAGGATGTTAAGCTATATCATAGCTTCTATTTCAAACTTCATTTCCAATTTGCTAATCACCCCTTCAACTCCTAAAACTCAACATTCATTTATTTCACAAATAAAGGGTGTCCCCCCCAAAAAATACATATATACCCACTTTGATTAATTATAAAGGCAGTGTTTATTAAATAGATTTTATTTCCATTTAACAAATACCAGCTCTTGAAATATATATATAAATATAAATTATATATATATATATATATATATATATATATATATACACATTTTGGGGGGGACACCCTGTATATATTGAGCAACTAATATGTAACAAGCCCTATTCTAGGTGCTGGAGATAAAGTGGAGAAGGGTTAGTGGAGAACAAGGCAGATAAGCAAGGAGATTCTGTTTCAAAGAGATGTTTGGAAGCATTAGTTGGCGTTATTAATCTTTTATTGAAGTTAATTTTTCCATATAACTTAATTCATCTTATTCCTTACATAGGAGTTATTACATAAAAAGAAGTTAGGCTTCCTTAGAAACAGTATTAAAAATAACAATGTTACAGCAGGCCAAGGTCATTGCTCGCATCACCGCATGACCTCTGGACACCAGCCTACACTGCCAGCCTTACCACAGTGATTTTTTTCCTGTTTCTTTTTTTTTTTTAATATTTTATTGATTTCTTACAGAGAGTAAGGGAGAGGGACAGTTAGAAACATCGATGAGAGAAACATCGATCAGCTGCCTCCTACACACCCCCTACTGGGGATGTGCCTGCAACCAAGGTACATGCCCCTGACCGGAATTGAACCTGGGACCCTTCAGTCTGCAAGCCGACGCTCTATTCACTGAGCCAAACCAGTTAGGGCTTTTTTCCTGTTCCTAATCACCCAGACATGCCTCCCGTTTCCTCCATGGCCCTCCATGCTTACAGTTTGTTTCCTTCTGTTGTCAAGTCTTCACCCCTGCTGCTTGGGGTGAAGAGCGTGACTCATGAATGAGAGGCTTTGAGAAAATTAAGACTCTGCTGCTTCACCCACATGTCCCAGACAGCCTAGTGGGATTCAACTCTGGCCCGGTGGAGTTCTCCACCCATGACCGCTGCGTTCAGGAATGTGTCTGTGGGTAGCAAGAAGTTTCAGATACAGCGGAATGGAGTCATTGATTCTTCTTTCTTTCTGTGCTGGATTGTAAGAGGGCCAGCAAGTCTTATCGACTACACAAGGAAGTAGGCACAGAGACCCGAGTCCTACTTCTGAGCCATTTTAATCTGTTTCAGAGCCGATTGGCTCAGGGTATGAGGAGGAACAAGGCTCCCAGTGGAGATGTCGTGTCACTAAGGGCCTAGAACTATTTCTTTAATAGATAAAATTTAGAGAGAGTTCGAATATGTTATGCTGCGGAGGTCAGTTGCCAAGTGCAATGGTTGAGGAAAGGAAACATTCCATTCCAGTGATTCCCAAGGACATTCGGCTGATCTAAGTATTTGTCAAGTTGAATCGCTACAGCCACTCTCACCTGCCTGAAATCAACATGCTCAAATCAAACACGAGTTGTCTGCATCTGAGTGTGGAGAAAGGACTTCAACTTGAAACGGCAACTGGGAAGCTGAGAGAAGAATTGGACAGGGTGCTAGCACAGGGGAGCTCTCTTCCATTAAGTGAGGGACCTGGACAAGTTGTTAATCCCCTGGAGTTGCTTCTAAATTCTCAGCTGCATGACAAGCTGCAGATCGTCTAGGTCGGAACTGTTAAATACTCAGGACAACATGTGCATTTTGGGAAAATTATAAGAACTTATCTGTTGAAACAAATGCTTTCTCTTTTTGCTTTTGCCTTGAATTTTTCAGGTGCAGACATACCCCTATGGTTCGAAGGCATGGACAAGGCTGAACACACCATTTTCCTCGCTTTTTAAGGAATTTTCTTAAGATGCCTGAGTCAGGCCTTTGCCCTCTGAATCATTTGAGGTTTTTTTGTTTGGTTTGTTTTAAACAGAACAAATACTTGGACTTAACATTGTTTTTCATCAGATGTCTGCAAGTTGGAAGCAGTCTGGCACTAAAAGGAGCCCTGATGCTGCTGCCTTCTCAGGTGGGTTCTAGGGGCGATGGCGCCTCATCAGGCCCTGCCCTGAGTGCAGCATGGCGTGAGGTGCTGGTCCCACGAGAGGGCAGGAGACTCGGGAAGAACTGGGGTTCTATGACTTCCATTGGCCACAGGTGAGTTTGCACAGTTGTGCAGACAGCAGGGTACCCGGAGGTCAATTCCTGCTCCTCCCGGTCACCAAGGCTGGGCAACCAAGGCCATGCTGGATTTTGTGACCAACTCTGTGCCTGTGGACTGAAGAAAAGGCACTTCTGGGCCTCACACCGGCTCTATGCCCTCGTCTGGAAAAGGGAATGTGGCAGTGAACAGCGACCACTTTTATTGCTGTCCTTAATGAGGTAGATAGATTGCAAAAAATGCCCTCAGTCCTTTCCCTTTCCCTGTAGTCACACCTTTGCAAGGAGACCTGGCATCTCCTCCCATCAATAAGTGGAGCTAATTTCCTTACCCTGTAAAGCTGGCCTGGCTCTGAGACTCACTTCAACCAACAGACTATGATGGAAGTCATGGTGTGCCACGTCTAAGCCTCAGCCTCAAGAGGCATTGAGCTCTTCTGCCCTTTCTCTTGGTCCCCATGATCACCATATGACAAGCTGGAACTGCTGGGACAAAGGAGCCACCTGGCCCAGTCCCACTGCCATCCTTGCTGACAGCCAAACAACCTTGAGACTTCTGAGTGAGGCCCTCCTGGACCAAGCAGCCCCGGCCAACCTGCCAGCTGACCACAGATACTTGAATGAGCCAAACCAAGATCAACAGACCTGGCCCAAGTCAGCAGAATGGCCCAACTGACTGTGGACTTGAGAGCAATAATGAATGCTTGTTGTTTTACATCACAACATTTTGAAGCAATTTGTTTCGCAGCAATAGCCAACTGATATACCTACTCATTCAAGAGAAAGGCACATGCATGACAGTGTGTGTAACACTACCCTTTGAACATTCCCATACTCATGTAGTCCACAGATATCAGTGGAACTCCTGCCATAGAACAGACGCCATTCCAGGCCCTGGCAATGCCACGCCTCAGCTCTCTTGGAGTTTGCATTCCAGTGGGTGAAGACAAACCACAGATGCATACGTGAGTAAATAAATAATAAAAAGATCCGGTAGCAGTAAGCAATGCACAGACCATTTGAAGGCGCATATGATAAAGGGTAACTGTGTGTTTTCTTTAGGGTTATGGCCAGGGGAGCCTCGTGAAGAAACATTTAGATCAGTGGTTCTCAAACTTCCTAATGCCGCGACCCTTTAATATAGTTCCTCATGTTGTGGTGACCCCCAACCATAAAATTATTTTCGTTGCTACTTCATACTTTTGCCACTGTTATGAATCGTAATGTAAATATCTGATATGCAGGATGTATTTTCATTGTTACAAATTGAACATAATTAAAGCATAGTGATGAATCACAAAAACAATATGTAATTATATATGTGTTTCCTGATGGTCTTAGGCGACCCCTGTGAAAGGGTCGTTCGACCCCCAAAGGGGTCGCGACCCACAGGTTGAGAACCGCTGATTTAGACTGAGATCTGAATGTCAGTGTAGAGGGGGTCATGGGCAGTCCGGAGGAATAGCACTCTAAGCAGAGCAAGGAGCACATGCAGAAGCCCTGAGGCTGCAATATGGGGTGTCTCCACAACAGAAAGAAACTTCATGCCTAGAGCACAGTGGGAAAGGGGGAGGAGTGTATGGGTGGAGGAGGGTGCAAGGGACAGAGCATGCAGTGCTTTCAAGCCAAGAAAAGATTTGGATTTAATGCTGAATGCACTAAGCAAGCTATCATCGCTTTTTTAAAACAAGAGAGTAACAATCTGATTAATGTTTAAATGAATCCTCCGGCTGATGGGCTCAGAGTGGTTATTAAGGGGCAAGAATGGAAGGAGGGAATCAGTTAAGAAGCTCCAGCAATAATTTAGCCTGGGCCAGAGTTACAGTAATGGAGATTAAGGAAGTATGCTTTAGGGGAAGAAGGGACGGGGTTTGGGATGAACTGAATATGGAAGATAATAACAGAGAGAGAGGAAACAAGGGAAACACCCAGATCTTTGTTTAGTGACTGGATGAACTGAAATGGAAGAGGCTAGGGGAGGGAAAGGCTTGAGGACAGGGCGCAACTGAAATCTCAGAACTCTCTTAGGACAAGCTGATACCAGGTGTGTGGAGGGGCATGTGGGCCTGGAGTCCTGGGGAGGGGTTAGCACTGGAGCAGTAGGTTGGGGGTCACTAGCATGAATATGATATAAGCCTTGGACTGCATGAGGTCTCCTGAGGACAGAGATTAGAAGGGAGGACAGAGACCTGGGACACCCTAATTTATGGGTTGAGCAGCTGAGAAGGAACCAGCAAAGGAGACAGAAGGAACAGCCAGTACAGAAAGGAGCAAATGAGGAGGTACATGCAGTATCACCAAAAGCAAGAGGGTAGAATGGGCAAGGAGGTTGTGGTCAATCGTGTTGAAAGCTCCTGACCGATATGGAGAATAATCACCCTCCTGCAACCACTGAATTTGGCAAATATTTAAATGCCTTTTGTTTCCTGTGGGGCAACACTAAATTCTAGAACATAAAAGGGATTGTGAAATTTCTTGTTGGGCTCTCTGTCCCTGCAGGTTTCTGTCACCAGATAGCTGGGGTTACTCAATACCAACTGCCCCGACTCTTCTTAATCCCTATTCTCTTAGGTTCAGTTAGTCTCCAAACTCTATGACTCTCCAAAGGCTCCAAAATATAATGCTCATCAGGTTAGTCGATACAGATTCTCTGGATACTATAAACTTCATGAAAACAAAGATGGCACCTGTCCTGTCATGTTGCATCTTAGCACCTAAACATAGTCCCTACCCACAAAAAAATTCTCACAAACATTGAGTAGGTGAGGAATATTAAGTTCCATATGACCTCCTACCATCGGTGCTGTATGTGCTTCTCCTGGTAACCGGCTGCCACCACCTTAACCCCTGGACAGATGTAGAGGCATTTTTTCAACATTCCCCAAACTGGGAAATTGGGGTTGGGGTCCAGCCTTGCTCTTTAGTCTTTATAGGGTAGAATGCTTCTGCTGAGTCAGAACACTGTTGCTGACCTCTCTGATGTGGACTTCTCATTGGCTGGTAGGATTTTCCTGGTGGCCTGCCCATCTCCATAGCTGTGAAAAGTCATACCCTTAACTGTGTTGGAGGATCTTACCTTTAAGATTTTCTAAGTATTTATTGTGGAAGTTTTCAGCTGACTTGTACTCAGTTCACACATATGTAAGGTCTGTATGGCTGGAGGCTAGGACGAGTCTAGTCAGCTTGACCTGAAATGTTGTCTGTGACTTAAAAGTCAAGGTTGCAATACCTGGAACTGACACCTGGGAATGTCTGTGTGACTCTGACCCCTAAGAGGGCATTGCTTTTAGCCTGCCATTCTGACCTTGATGCTTGTGTGTGAATCAAGAGCAAAGTCTGTAGTCCCAGTAGTTCATTTGGACCCTCTCGCAAAGGAGGGGATTCGGCACCCATTCCAGATGAACCCAGGACAATTGGCACCTGCATAGTTTGAATGAAATTCTGTTTTTCAGGACAGTCAGGTATTAGGAAGCAGAGCACTGAAAAGTCCACCTCACGTGACCTGAGCAGAGGTCACCCTTTCTCACCTTGAAAATAATTTCACCTTTGCCCAGCCGGCATGACTCAATGGTTGAGTGTTGACCTATGAACCAGATCACGGTTCAATTCCCAGTCAGGCACGTGCCCGGATTGCAAGCTCGATCCCCAGTGTGGGACATGTAGGAAGCAGCTGATCAATGATTCTCTCTCATCACTGATGTTTCTCTCTCTCTCCCTCACCCTTCCTCTCTGAAATCAATAAAAATATATTAAAAAATAACTTCACCTTTAATCATTAGGTGGTTATTTTTATTTCTAAAGGCTTTTAATAATTATTCTGAGCTTAACTCTGTAATTATTCTGCTACCAACTTTTCTAGTAAGGAACTCATATTCGCTTGGTCTTTGAAAGGAAATTATCACAGAAGCAAAATCAGATTTTAGCTGAAGTCAAGACGCATATTAAATCTGATGCTTCAAGGCGAAATAGAAGTCCCCCACCTCCAACAGGCTTCTCCTGGCGTGTGCAGACACTTAATAAATGCTTTTGCTGAAGGCCCCTCTGTCTTAAAAGGAAATTAGATTGCTCTGACAGTATCTCCTCATCACTAAACTGCTGGTTATTATCCTGAAGCCTGTGATCCTCTAGGTGTTTGCAAATTGATTGTTTAATGTTTTGAGTTCCTCTGTGTCCACATTTCCATGGTCAGCAACCACATCAAGAATTCCCAGTGGTCTTTGGGCATTTCATTGACCACACACACACACACACACACACACACAGATATACACACACATATACATACACAAACACATGCACAGACACACACACACAAACGCACACGCACACACACAGACACACACACAGAGAGACACACACAGACATACACACACACAAACAATATTTGTTTCAAAATAATTTCCTGAGCTCACCATTCATTCACTTCTTTGTATTTATTGAGTACCAAACATGTATGGACTAGCATCAGGCTAACCACTGGGTATACACTGGTGTGCAAGACAGAGCAGATTCATGTCCTTACGAAGATTAAAATCTAGTGATTGTAATTTGAGATTGTAGTTAGGACTATGGATAAATAAACAGGTTCTATGATGAAGAGTAGAAGGGAAGGCTTCTCTGAGTAGTAAATGTTAGTCTGCGAAGAATAAAAGCGGGAGGCACAGCCTTAAAAAGTAGGAGAGAAGAAGTGATAACTGCAGAGGTTAAGGGGTGAGAAAGAGCTCCATTTGGTCGAGGACCTAGCAGAAGGCAAATGGGAGTGGATATGGGGAAGAAGGTGAAATGAGGGTGAGGGGTGATCGTATTATCAGGAGCCTTACAGGTGGGGCAAACATACAGCCCGGTTTGCCAAGAACAGTCCTGGTTTAGAACTTTGCCCATTTAATTACCGGTAGGGCCTCCTTTCACTCTCAAAAGTGTCCTGGTTTTCCCTGGCTGGTGTGGCTCAGTTGTTTGGAGTGTCGTCCTATATACCAGAAGGTGGCCAGTTTGATTCCCAGTCAGAGCACATACCCAGGTTGCTGTTTTGATTCCCCAGTTGGGTTACATTCGGGAGGCAATCCATGTCTTTCTCTCTCTCTTCTCTCTCTCTCTCTCTCCCCCCCCCCTTCCTCTCTCTAAAATCAATTTTTAGAAATTTAAAAAAAAGTGTCCTGGCTTGCACAATAAATAATATATGTGGTCACTTAAAGAGCATGTCAAAGAGTTAGGATTTCATAATATGTAAGAGGGGAGATCACTGAAGGGTATTAAGCAGAGGGGTGACATGACTGAATTTATGTTTACAGAATGTTCCGCCTGTCATCTGAAGGGGCCAGGCATGGAAGTGAGAGAGCTGTACTAAGGCCATCGCAGTGGTCCTTGGAAAAGTGGATGGATGGTCAACAGAGCATCACATTTAGAAAATATGTTAAAAATATGCTAAGCAACATCCTACCATCTTTTTCCTTTTCAAGCTCCCAGTGCTGGTTCTAGTAGAAAAGACACTGAATGTTGTCCCTAGACACCCCCATCCTTTCCAGACTAAGCTATTCATTCTCCCAATTGCCAAAAGTGCTAGCTGTCCATGGCTTACAGCTGAGTCCCTCCCGCAATTGCTGAAGGGAGCTGCCTTGCTCTAAGATAGACCCTCTCCCTGAGGTCAGCACACATTTAATTAATTGATCCTATAGGGGTACAAGGAACCCACCTGTTGCCCCAATTCGGGATACTCTGAAGAGCCATTCCAGCTCTAGGGCTCCAGGTGCAGTCCAATGAGGCCTCTGTTACAGCTATGACATTACAGTTCAACTTCTCCTTCCCCCCACAGCCTGCTTCCCTCACTCCCCTCCCCTCCTGCACACCAATAGGAGTTTCTCCTCAGAGAATACCTCCCTACCCCCATCCCCACCCACCACCTGCATGCAAATCTCCCCTGCAGAGTCTGTCCTGGGGGACCTGGCCTAGAGTTCCTATGTTACAACTTTTCCTGAAAGTGTGTCTTTGGTGTTATCTATCCTGGCATCTCCACATCTAATCCAGAGAAGAGCTTCCCTGGGTGCTTTTCTGCTGGGTATGTAAAGGATCTTTTCCTATTGTCTTTTATGTCCTTTGCAAATTGAGTTGCCTAGTTTGTTTTGACCTGCATAATTTTATCGGTAAATGGTTGTATTGGTTCATAATACCGGTTCTCTCTAAGCTGGCACCCTTCCCACTTTTTATTGCATTCCAAGTGGTTATTTCAGATCTTGTAAAACAACAGCCCTTCTTCAAACACCTTGATTTTTCGATTACCTAAATTTAGTTTCTTCGTTGGGTACTTGAATTATTTCCTTGGGGAATGTAAAGATCCCATAAATTCCCTTTTTATTTCTTTTATTCATGAGATTATTCCTAGCATTTCTGCACAGTAATTTGAACTTTATTGAAATAAATTCCAATAGGACCCCCTTCTTTATAGCTCATTATCACCAAGAATACAATATATCATGGATTAAATCGTGCTCTCCCAAAACGTAACTACAACCAACAAAAGGATGTCGGGTCATTAGAGTCTAATAGGAGAGAGAATTAGTGATCTTTACATAGCCGAGTCTTCATGCCTTCACAGGCATAAGAGGGATAAATGTGCAGGAGTTGATGGGGTTTAGGGACGAGAAAGGGGGAGGGGAATGTTCACACATTTTGAGCACTAGAGCTTGCCTAGGCATCCTTGACTGGTTGCCAGCCACCTAGCCATATGAATAAGTGGTAAGTTCGAGGATTATAGGAGTAGAGCTAATCAGAAAAATATGAAACGAGGAGAAGGTTGTCTGCTTTATGTTGGGTAGTGAGAGAGGGCCTCTCTAGGGAAGTAAAGTTTGAGCTGAGACCTCAGAGACAAGAAAGAGTTAAGCCAACTGAACATCCAAAAGAAGAGCTTTCTGGAAAGAGGGAATGGCTAGTGAGAGCCCTAAGACAGGAATGGACTTGGAGGCTTTACACAAGGGTAGAAGAGTGATGGGCAGAGGCCTGACCCTGGTAGACCATTTGGTCAGAGCAAAGATCATGCGTTTCCTTCTCCATGCAGTGAGGAGCTATGGAGAATTTATCACAGCATAAAGGGAATAAGGGGAATAAGGTCTGACCCATGTAAATCTGAACACCATCAGAAAGGATAGTTCTTAGTTAACAAGAAAAGAGGGGACCAGTAGGGGGCTATTACCCAGGTGACAGTTGCTGGTGGCCTGAACCCCCATGGGGGCTAGCGGGGTAGTGAGAGGTATACAGATGCCAGAGAGATCTTAGAGTAAAGAGTCATCAAGACTTGCAGCTGCATTAAAAGCATGAGGGAAGGCATGGGATCAAGAATTCCTAGGATTAGACCAAGCATCTGAGTATCATTTATAAGGAAAAAAATGGGGGAAGGAATATTCTTATGGGAGAAAAACAAAATTTCAGTTTTGGACATTAAAATGTTGAGATGTCTATTAAAAATCCAAGTGAGCTCTGTTTAGTGTGGCTTAACTGGTTGGAGCATCATCCTGTACACCAAAAAATGGTGGGTTCAATTCCTGGTCAGGGCACATACCTGAATTACAGGTTTGATCTCTGGTTGGAGCACATGCAGGAGGCAACTGATCAATGTTTCTTTCTCACATTTCTCTCTCTCTCTTTTAAAAAGTCAATTAAAAAATATCCCACTGAATATGACTAGAAGGCAATATATAATTAAATATATGAGCTTGGATTTCAGTGCAGAGATCAAAGCTGAAGATATAAAAATATAAATATGAGAGATCGTAGGCTAATAACAACATGTAAAGCCATGGAATTGGATGACAGATGGAGAAGACAGGGGTCAAAGTGCAAGTTCTGGGCCAAACTAACCCTTAGAGCAGGGGTCCTCAAACTTTTTAAACAGGGGGCCAGTTCACTGTCCCTCAGACCTTTGGAGGGCCGGACTATAGTTAAAAAAAAAACAACTATGTACAAATTCCTATGCACACTGCACATATCTTATTTTGAAGTAAAAAAACAAAACGGGAACAAATACAATATTTGTACTTGCATGTGGCCCGTGGGCCGTAGTTTGAAGACTCCTGCCTTAGAGGTTAAGCAGAAGATTCTAAAGAAGAAAGGCCAGTATAAGAAAACCAGGAAAAGTATGAAATTACAAAAGTAAAGAATGTTAAGGGTATGAGGTAGTGGCAATATGATTCACAGTTTTTATAATCACTGGTCTTGCTTCACAAATACCCCATTAACAACACACCAACAAACCAACATTAAGCCCAACCACCAACCTGTCAACCTCAAAAGCCATTTCAGTGTTCACTCAAATACATCAGTGTTATGGATTGAATTGTGTCAACAAAGTAAATTATGTTGGAGTCCTAAACCTCAGTACCTCAGAAAGTTGGCCTAATTTGAATACCGGATCTTTACAGAAATAAGTTAAAATGAGGCCATTAAAGTGGATCCCAACATAACAGTTGTCCTTAGAAAAAGAAGACACAGAATCCAGACACACAGGGAGAACATCCGGTGAAAATGAAGGCAGAGATCAGGGTGATGAAGAGGAAGAAAGGAGCACCAAAGATTAGCAGCAAACCCCCAGAGGCTGGCAAAGAGGCCGGGCCCAGTTCCCCTTCACAGCCCCACAGCCCTCAGAAGGAACAACTTCTTGAGTTCTGACCTCTGGTCCCTGGAACGCTGAGACAATGAGTGTCTGGTTAATACAGTCTGCATGCCAGAAGGGCACCACAGATCTTCAATACTCGCTCATAGATGGGATCGCCTTTCCCCGTGTGCAAAAGACAGAAAGGATTTCTGGGACAGTGTTAGCCACTGTGGGACACTTCCCTGGGCTTGGTTCTCAGAGTCTGAAAGTGGAGCTTTGCTGCCAGTACTTGTAAAAACCCTTGGAACAGAATCACACAAGGTGAGTGCTGTAAGAATCCCACGTTTGCAAGAAGTAGAGGAGAGAAGGCTGCAAGCCTCAGGGAATACAGGAGACTGTATGGCGGAGGGAAGCAAAAACTGAGTGTGTTTATTCAGTACGGAAGCAGCAAGGAAAGCCTTCCATAACGGAAAGCATCGCCCACGTGGCATTCACCTCCAGAAGCCAGCCTGGAGGAAGGACGGTGCAGCTCCTCCACCGCTTGCCCCAATTACAGCTGCTCGCTGTGACCATGGACACACATAGAAAGGCTCCTTTCACTCAGTCCCCACAAGGCACACACTTTGTCTCTCTTTTTATCCCAAATTTATAAAATTCAAAAGAAAGTATAACTTTTTATTAACCTTCAAAATTTGGAAAGTACCCTGAAGGTGTTAACAGTTCAACTTGTGTTGATCACAGGAAGCAGATAGCCACAAGTGTGTTCAACTCAGTTCGGGGGGAGGGGGTCCACTGTTGTTAGGATCCACGTGAGGCAGCAGGAGAAACATTCAGTTGAAGCGGAGAACTTGGTAACAAAAGCAGATCACACTCACATAGTGCGCCAGGCACCCTGATCAGTGCTTTACATGGGGAAACTCATCTGTTCCTCACAATGGCCCTACTGCACTTATGCCCATTTTATAGGTCAGGAAACAAAAAAACATGCCTTGCCCAAGGTTACAAAGCTAGTAAGTGATGAGCCAGGATTTGAACCAAGATGGGCTGGCTCCAGGCAATGTTCCTCTGAGTATTATTCATCCATGCCACCCCATGGGAACCTGAATGGAACGGAAGCAAACTAGAGAGTCTTCCTTTCTCCCTCCTTCCTACTGCCTCTCTCCCTACCTCCTCCTCCCTCTCTTTCCACTCTTCTCTTTCACCTCTTCTTCCTCTACCTCTCTCTGTCTCTCTCAGCATTTCTGTTCCCCCTCTTTTGTGTGTCTACACCAGTGATGGCGAACCTTTTGAGCTCAGCGTGTCAGCATTTTGAGAAACCCTAACTTAACTCTGGTGCCGTGTCACATATAGAAATTTTTTGATATTTGCAACCATAGTAAAACAAAGATTTATATTTTGGATATTTATTTTATATATTTAAATGCCATTTAACAAAGAAAAATCAACCAAAAATATGAGTTTGCGTGTCACCTCTGACACGCGTGTCATAGGTCCGCCATCACTGGTCTACACTGTTCTCTTCGGGCTACTGACTAGCTTATTCTTTTTCTATGCTCTGTACTGCCTTTCTCCACCCAATAGGTTCTATGTACTCATAGTTTCTGCTCCCTTACACCTGCAGCCTGGACATGGCCCATTGTGGCTATTCCAACCTCACATGGCTCACTATCTCACTGGGATTTCTGAGTATAGAATCCAATGGACAAAATCCAACAGCCCATTAGGTGCCCCTGCACCCACCCCTCCAAATCCAATCACCTGTGGCTGTGTGTGGAGTCATGAGGAACTAAAAATGGTGGCTCATGCAGGGCCAGGCCTAGGGCAACCGCTAAGAATGATGCCTAGTAAAAAGAGTATCACCTTCATTTTTGTCGGAAAAACTGTCTACCGATCAATTTTGTCACAGATAAGCCTGCCAATCAAATCTCTGGCCCGTGCCCGAGTGTGCGGTGCCCCAGGTGTAATGATGCTCATGCACCTGTCTCCATGCGTTGGTGATAGCTCATTGAGAGTGAATAAATGAGAATCTTGTCTGGCTCCTTCAAGAAAAGACAAATGGGCTGATGGCAAAGCACCTCTGATCAAAGAGGAACCCAGGCGTCAAGAGGAGGCAAGAGACAGAGAACCATGGCAATCCCTGCTGCACCTCTGCAAGAATCCAGAGTCCTCTGTCTGTGTTGGTGGTAAATGCCGAAAACCAGAGGAGAGAAGCTGCCTGAGTAAACGGGCAAAAGGAACTCAGGTCAGCTCATGATGGAACAAGGGAGGGAAACCCGAGTTCTCTGGGAGCAAAGGAAAGAGGTGCTCACCTCCAAGCAGCCGGGCTGGCAGAGCCACACTAAGACATCTCCCTTACAGCACGTGGAGTCTCTCTATCAGGCCCCTGCAGCCACTGAATAATGAACGGGGCTCTGCAGTGTATGTCTGCACGTGCTCACCTGAATATAGAAAGGTGTTTAAAAATCAAGTCTGCTAGCAAGATTTTTTAAAAAAGCTGACTCTATTCCAAATGATACTTAAACGATGCATTAGTGTGTTTCCCCATAATCTCTTAACAGATTTGTTATAGTGCTGGACAGGTGTTAGTATCTTGTTTTTCCCAGCCTCCCATACCTTCGAGATCCCTCAGCCTTCCTTCTAGAAATGTTGCTCTCTTCTTTGATACACAAGATTGACTGAAAACAGGTTTTCCATACACTTAGAGAACAAAAATATGTTGCATGTCAAAAATAGAATCACAATAGGCACATAGACAGACATTTAAACAAGAATGCACCAAATCTCATATCCTGATTATCCATTTTCCGGTACTGCCAGAAACACCCAACAAACTATCCTACCACTAAACCAGAATTTGTGGAGCTACTATAACATGTGGATGATTAACCTTGTCAATGCATGCTTTAAATAACCCTCATTGTTTTTGCCATGGTAGGAAAGGGTTCCCCTCTCCCATGTAGGAAGTCCAGAATGAAAGTGGGTTGTTGCCATGGCAACAGAATGCAAGGCAGAGAACTCCAGAGATGGGGGAGGTCTCTATACCCAAGGCCACAGCCACAAGCAAGCCCCAGGCCCCACAGTGGTGGCAGTGAAGAGAAGCAGCCTGCTATGACTTCATACTGCCAGATGGCCCGCTGTTGACATAGGGTCCCCTCCAACTTGCTAATTATTTGCATAACTCTGGATCATTCATTCCAAGGAAAATAAAGAATTCACTTAAGTGTGTATTGATATACTTATCAGACTTTCTCTGAACATCTAGTACAGTGCCTTACACAGAAGCTACTTAAAAAGTGTGTATTTAGCTATTTATTAGGCCTCTCCTTGAGCCAGGTATTGCTCACGATATAAGAAAATAACAATAAAACGGGTTCCCCCTGTCATAGAGCTCACTGTTCAGCGAGTAGACAAGCGTATCAAGATCCGTAGGACCTTACAGATCAGCTTCATGCTATAGCCTTGCCCAGGGCAAGCACAGCTGAGGGAGGGGGATTGAGAGGCAGGCAAATCCTGGAGAAGGCAGGAAGGGGAGAAAAGGGGGCAAGGTCTGTGCCACATGATCTGAGGCCTGGAGGCTGAATAAGGAGCTCTGGGTGCTCCTTGTGTGTTGTTTGTTTGGTTTGCTGCCTTAGAGGTGCTCCTGGCAGAGAGGACAGCAAGAGCAAAGGCCCAGAGGCAAGCAGTAGCATGTCCACGTTGGGAAAGCGCATGCAATCTGCTGTGGCGGAAGGAGAATCTGCGAGGCAGGGAATGGCGGGAGCGGAGCCTGGAAGCCCGCCCCCTGGGAGAGCTTGGACGGCATCTTCTGGCAATGGTGGCGTCAGCACGCAAAGTCCGCTCTCTGGAAGGAGTCTTAGCAGCAGTGTGGAGATTGCTCAGCAGATAACACTGGAGTCAAGAGGACCACTCCGCCCAGCCAGTGTGGCTCAGTGGTTGAGCGTCAACCCACAAACCAGGAGGTCACAGTTTGATTCCCGGTCAGGGCACATGCCTAAGTTGTGGGCTCGATCCCCAGTAGGAGGCTTGCAGGAGGCAGCTGATCAATGATTCTCTCTCATCATTGATGTTTCTATCCCTCTCTCCCACTTCCTCTCTCTGAAATCAATAAGAAAAATAAAAATAAAAAGGAGTACCAGTTCCAAGGCTGCTTTAGACTTCAGGCAAGAGAAAGAGCCTGAATCACAGTGGGGTATCAGGGATGGGAAGGGTGAGGGTAGGTTCTAGAAACGTTTAGGGAGTAAAATCACATAGCTCCTCAGCTCCCCAAAGCCCGAAGACTCAAGCCTCCATCCTTCTCTCCATGCCAGCGTACACACTGAGAAAACCTGGGCAAGGCAGGATCAGATTGGCAGCAACTGATGCTTTTTCAATAGTCCATCGCGTATGCATTCATTGAACCACTTTAAATGATCGTAGTCACTTTAAACACGGAGTTGATGGACAAGCAAAAATATTCCTTTCTTGGATTTATTCCAGTACACTATTTCCCATCATTATCGGTCATGGGGGTTAAAAAAGAAAGGAGAGTTTTAGAAAAATTCTGAACAATGTATCAATGCCAACTGAAGAATGGCAGGCAAAACAAACTGATAATGCTTCGTATTGAGATGGGATGATCCTGCAGAGGGTCTCCTGGTCTCGTGGCGAATATTAATTTTTAGAGCATTCCTATAAAGTGGGCAAGTGGCAAAGGGGACTGGCTCCATTTCGGGGGAGTGGGAGACACTAATGACTGAGATGAACCGACTTATCAGAGGCCAGGCTTCTTGGGGGCGAGCTTGAGGGCAGAGTTTGGGCTTCTTGGTTTCTTCTTCTTGTTTTTATATTTTATTTTTTTCTTTATCTAAGCCCATCCTAATGAGGTTATTGCATTTAACATGGCCTGTCCAGATCGCATCTGAAAAGAGGAAGCAAAGACCTGGGTAATTTTCCAGATAATTTCTTTAAAAGAAAAAAAGCAACCTCTCCTTCCTGCAAATTGTTTCTAATTGATGCAATACAGGAAGTCTCACTGCTTTTTAATGAGTTCCCAAACTCAAATTCTGCCATTTAATCTTTTTTTTTTTTTTTTGAAATCTGCATTTGCCTGAAATATCTCAGTAATTCAAGGGAGGTTTTGCCTAAATTACGAAACTGACCTCAATTTACTTTTTGGTGTAGCTAAGAGAGAAATGGGCATCGCTGGTAGCGAGGCTATAAGGCCCAAGCCCTTCCTCTGTGGCCTGGGGTGCATGGGTTCCCTTTGGTGCTGGGATCGGGGGGAGGGGACACCCCATGCTGGAGTTCCACACTCTGCTCCCTTCTGGTTGCCATTATACATGTTGGGTGCCCATCACTTACTCATTTCGTCTCTACTGGGACTGCAGGGGACACCACCTGCTTTGTTTCGCTTAGGCACAGATGAAAATGTAAGGCTTACACTAACCAGGGGAAGAAATGACTCAATTCTTACCAAAGAGTCAGCCTTGGATTCGGTTTATTTTTGTTATGTATTTCTGTGATGGGTACGTTAAACTCGCGTTGATAAGGCAAGGAAATGACCGCGTTCCTGGCTTGTTTGCCAAAGCACGTGTCCCAGTTCTTTGTCTGACTCGAGTCCCCGCATCTGCCACGCTGCTTTTGTCTCTGTCCCTCCCCTTCGGCCACTCCTCCCTTATGCCTTCTTCCTGCCTCTCTCGAGATGGAGTCGCAGGCCCCGGATGCTTAGTCCAGTGAAAACCCTGAATTACAATGCGGTCCACCAGCAACCCTTTGGGTGAAAAGAAGAAGCACTGCCTCTCCTGAAGCTATTTTGGGGGCAGGCTGAGTCTATAGGAGGACCCCCAACAGTTTGCTCTATAGTGGGGCTCCCGGACAGAAGCCTCAGATCTTGACAATGCACAGAGCCAGCTCCCTCGGGCTGGCACGTGGGGTGTCCCGCTGCTCCCAGCAGCCAGAAGAGCCAAGAACAAAAGGTGCTCGCAGGCCACCCTCCTACCTGGGTCTTACACAGCTGCTCCCTGCACCTCCATCCCCTCACCCTGCCCGGCTCCCTGTGCACTGCCCAGCATAGAGCTCCCACAAGGAGGCCCCTTCCTGAGACCTCCTTTCTTTTTTGTACCTTAAACAATTAGACGTGATTTCCCCAAATGTAGGAACAGTCAGCAGACTCTATGCAAAGAATTGGCTCGAAGTGGTTAAGGCAGGAGGAGAGAGGACGGAGGGAGGAGGGACAGGCGAGGGGGAAGGAAGGCAGAGTCTTTGTTTCTCTCCCATCTGGCTGGGAGCCAGAGGGGAAGATCGAACAGACCCATCCTTTGTCCGGTGATCTGACAGTCATCCCGTGTTCGCACTCGGCAAAATCAAAGTGGGATGCGATCAGACATTCACATCCATCGCTCAAAAGGTTACCGAGAAAGACAAGTCGCCCCGTGCCTCGTGGAAGCAGGATCCTGTGCAGCATTTCTGTTTTCAAGGTCACGATAAAATTAATAGTTCCACTTTCTCCGCTGTAGCCTGTCATTGTTAGCACTCTCCTGGTCCTCCCAGGGGACCCGGAGCGTGTGTTCTGTGACTTTAAGGGAAGAGAGAATCCTTCGCAGGCTCCCTCTACTAAGTCTGCTCAGGTTTTAGCATGTAAAGTTCCTGGCCATAAATAATTCAAAAGGCATGAAGATTTTCTTCATTCTCCATCTATCCTTGCGCACAGGCCCGCCCTCCCTCTCTGGCTTATAACAAATGCTAATTTAATCAACTGGCAGTAAATTGCACTGGTTGCTGACTCATGCCAGACACAGCCCCAGTGGACTGGACAGGGCTTTGCCATCTCATTTGGAAATGAACAATGAAGAAGTGGGGTCCTGAGCTGTCCCCCTTCCTCTTTGTGTCCTCCTTTTCCTACTTCCTCCTCCAAAAAGGGTCCTTCACAAACGTACCCTGGATGCACCTGTGACAATTCACATGGCCCCCACACTGCCTGCCAGGATCTGGGCTCCATGCAAGTCCTCAGGCCTCCCCATGGTCCCTGATGAGGCCACGCTCCCTGTTCTCCTGAAGCCTGATCTCTACATGAAGCCTGTGTGGTCCAGAGGGGAGAGGGGGACAGAGAAGACGATGGGGAGTGGAGTGAGGCAGAGCCGGCCCTACTGAGCAGGCTGTGCAGGTATGTGTGTCTGAGCCGCTTGGACCGAAGCTGATGAGAGAATGGAGAAGCAGCTCCCATCAGCACGCCCTTTCGCCTGCCAGCCAGTGGGAAAGGGGCTCCTGGACTCCTGGGGACACTGTGAATAGAGTTGAGGGAAGGATTGTCCTGGAGATGAGGCAGGAGTCCCAAGTAGAGGGCTGGGGGTGGAGGGGGTGGGACCAAAAAGATAGGGGCAAGAGATAGGAAAATATTTGTGGGAAGCCCAGGGTTTATTTCCTCTTCCTTTTGCTCTTTTATTTTGGCTATAAATATTTATCTTATAAAGAACCATTCTCCATCCCCACCCCCCAGCGGGATTCCTTTAAAAACCCTCCCCATGATGATCATCCAAATATTTGCCAAGCGCTAATGTAGGGGGGGGGAGGGGCAGTCATTTACCCTCTTGTCTTCAGTTGCCTGTGAAGCACTCCAGTGTCCCAGCATCCTCATGCCTGTCACTTTGTTTGCTTTCCCTCCTGTTTGCCCAGAAAGTATGGAGTCGGTAGCATTAGGCCCATTCTACAGGCAGGCTCGGCTCTGTGCAAGGACCGGCAGATGGCATAGTCCCAGCTGACACTTTTCCACCAGACACTCTGTCCCTAGGTCTATCTGCTTAGATGTTAGGATCGTCGTTTATTTATCAAACGGAATAACAGCACAGCAACAGGACTTGTGGAAGGGTCAGACTCATCTGGTCATCAAACCCCACCCACAGTGCTCACTGGTCTTAAATTGTCAAAGAGTTTTTGTTTTTTTGGGGGGGGGGTGTTTTTTTTAATATTTTTATTGATTGCAGAGAGGAACGGAGGGGGAGAGAGAGATAGAAACATCAATGATGAGAGAGAATCACTGATCGGCTGCCTCCTGCATGCACCACACTGGGGATCAAGCCCGCAACCCAGGCATGTGCCCTGACTGGGAATCAAACCAAGACCTCCTGGGTCATAGGTCAACACTCAACCACTGAGCCACTCTGGCCGAGTGAGCTGTTTTATGTTTAATCATACCCACCCCCTCAGTGGGTTATTAACTCCTGGGCCTGAACTCAGTATGGAGAGGTTTTCTGTCCCAACAAAGTAATGAAGGGGGACTACAGAGAGCAAGTTAAAATTTTCTGATTTGGTTGCAAACACACCTTCAGTCTTTCCAGGTGAGAAACCCTGCCCCGCCACCTTATTTCCTGGTCCCCCTCTGAGGCTGATCTCTTCTGTGGTCACTCCTCCAGAATGGCAGGTCCCCCCCTCTGTTCCTTTGGTTCTTTTAGGGGTGTGTGTGCATCTGTGTGCACACGCGCGCACACGTGTGTCTGAGCCGGACCACACTGTTCCGTGCGCCTCTTGGAGGGTTTTTCTCTCAAAGGCTCCCTCCTGACAAACAGGACGCACTCAATGCCAAAATCGTATTTGCCTTCGAAGTACAAGAAGGCACAATCAGCTTCCTGCAGGAGGCCAGGAAAGGGGAACGAACAAGGCGCCCTCTTCTCCTTCGGCACCCTCAGCCCCTCCCCGCACAAGATGCTGCCCATCTTTCTACAGCTCTACAGCTTCGGAGTCCCTGGGAGCCAAGAAAGAATGGGCCCTGCGGGGGTGGGGGTGGGGGGAGGGGGAGAGGCTGTTTCGCCCACCACACAGCATCCTAAGGCACGTGCTTTCCTGCCAAGAATGGAAGGCGTGGTCCACTTTGTCCTTATTTGACCAGAAGACTCAGCGTGGAATGCTGCCTAGGAGCCTTGCTGTAAGCTCCTGGGGCTGTCGTCAATAAGCGAGGCCTGGTATGGCTTCTTGGCTACACGCTTGCCCAGTAACTCCAATGAGGCAGCAGACGTGAGTCAGGAGGGAGAACTCAGCTGAAGAAGGCGGGTGCGGGGAGCTTGGGCTTCTCAAGCTTTCGAGATGGCACTTTACCCGGAGACACTCACAGAGTCTCCAGGGACAGACTGCAGGCCCTCCCCCTTCACTGCACCACCTGCCAGAGCCATTTGCAAAGCAGCCTGTAAGAGCAGCTAAGTGATCGAGCTGCTGGTCCATACTCCGTGCCTGCATCAGGCCCACCAGGACCTTGCACATTGCTCCGAGGAGCAATCAAAAGGCATTAAATGTTTTGTCTGTTTTGAACATTCACAATTTGAATTAGGACCATACATAAGCTGAGAAATTGACGCTCAGGAAAACATTGGATCTGGAAGGGTTGGCCTGGTGGAAATAGGAATAGATCTGAGTCATTTCACTCCGGTGATGGTGGCTACCTGTTTGGTAATCAGTGATCACCAGATGTACCCTTGCCTCCCAGAGACAGGAGGACGGCAGCTGGTGGCCACAAGTCATTAAGCCTGCCTGGCGTGCCTCGCTTTCTCTACTGGCGACAGCGAAAGGAAGGCTTTTTCCAGGGCTGAGTGCCACCTGCTATGTTCTGAGATAGAAGGGAGGAAATGGACTCCTTCCTCTAGTCATTCATCGTAAAACTCAGGGCTGCCCAGAAGTGGCTTTTCCATTGGAAGTCTATCACCCTCCACTCCTCCTTAACCTGAGATTAGCCTGCTCAAGCTGCCACAGTCTGGTGGCTTAAACAAGAAAGAATTTTCCATAGTTTTGGAAGCTGGAAGTTCTAGCAGTGGTTCTCAACCTTCCTGATGCCACAACCCTTTAATACAGTTCCTCATGTCGTGGTGACCCCCAATTTCATTGTTACAAATTGAACATAATTAAAGCATAGTGATTAATCGCAAAAACAATATGTAATTATATATGTGTTTTCTGGTGGTCTTAGGCGACCCCTGTGAAAGGGTCGTTCAACCCCCAAAGGGGTCGCGACCCACAGGTTGAGAACCGCTGTCCTGGAGGAAGGTATTGGCGGGCTTGATTTCTTCTAAGCCCTCTCTCTGGCTTGTAGATGGACACCTCTTCCCTGTGTCTTCACAAGATCTTCCCTCTGTGTGTCTATGTCCTTATCTCCTCTTCTAAGGAAACCAGTCACACTGGATTATGGCCCACCCATATTACCTCATTTTATGTTAATCACCCTTTTAAAGGCTCTGTTTCCAAATGTAGTCACATTCCGAGATCCCAGCAGTTATGACTTCAACATATGAATTTGGGAAACACACAATTCAGCCCATGACAACAATTATAATTTTTTTTGTGTGTTAGTTCTGTCAGCATAAACATCCTGGTAAACACAGACCCACCCTGGACACAGGAGGACTCAGGACCCACCCCTGCTGTGTCTGCTCACCCACAGGCATGGCCACTCCCCGACCCACCAAGGTCAGATCAAATAATTGCACAGCGTTTCAGATTTAGTAATAACAGAAACGAAGGTATCTTTTTCAAGTATTAGGATTTTTTGTTAATCTTCACCCGAGGATATATTTTTTTCCATTGATTTTTAGAGAGAGTGGAAGGGAAGAAAGGAGGGAGGGAGGGAGAGAGAGAGAGAGAGAGAGAGAGAGAGGAGAAAGACACATTGACCAGTGCCGGGGATGAACCTGCAACCCAGGTACAGGCCCATGACTGGGAATTCGGGAATTGAACCCATCCATGACCTTTTGGTGTAGGGGCTGATGCTCTAACCCCTGAGCGAAATTGGCCATGGCTGAAGTATAATTTGTTTGTGAACTGTTCCGCTGGTGAAGGAGAGAGGGCAGCAACAATAACCATTCCGGGGCCTATTGACTCCCTGCCCCTTATTTCTCTGTTCCTGCCAATGACTCCCTCACTTGGGTAGCCTGTCCCTTTGCATGAAGGTAGCTCTGCCTGGCTGCCTCTTTATCAACACCCCACCTGAGCAGTCTATTCTGGGCACAGAATGAGGTTCTGTTTGGTTTGAATATAAACTGGGATTCCGCACTTGGTTAACTCTTGTTGCAGGAAAGCTCCACGTGGCAGGTCTCCACCTGACTCTCTGCTTTGTGTCCTTCCTCTTCCGGGGCACCTGAGATCCCATCAGCCGGTCTCACTGCCAATGTCCCAGCCACAAGCCCCTTTAAGGAGCATCTTTTCCTGCTTCCTGGGGCATACACTTGTGCTATTTGAAATTTCTCCCTGCTCAGGAAAGTCCCAACCACCTACCCATCTCCAGGATGGGCCTCTGAGACCTCTCAGGCAATGCCTTTCAGCCTCATAACTAGAGAACAGCTACATGGATAGGAGTCAACAAAGAGCACTCCTGTGAAATTTGCTAATGCTTCAAAAACTCCCACTTAAACCTGTTCTGGCCCTAAATGCATGCTTTGTGTGTACGTGTGTTGTGTTTTGAAATCCTCCTCTGAGCCTGCACGCTGGAGACATGGCATGCATGTCAATCCCTATGCCCATTGAAATTCTGGGAATGTGCATTGGTTAGGTTTTAAGCTCATCTTCTGGCAAATTAAGTCAAAGTTAGATATTGATGCTGATATATACTCAAGCAGACAAGGAAAATTTATCATAAGAAAGGGAAGGTAAAATATCTCCCATTTATCTTCTTCCTACCTCATAATTCAAACCTACATTTCTAGAGATTTTAATTGACCAAGATTCCAAGCCAAAGAGTCTAACCCCAATGAATGAATACTATTTGTTTATCTACTAAGTACAAAGCACAGACTGTACATTAGGCAATAGTTAGATATGTACATCTCTGTCCTCCAGGATCAGACACAGAAAAGGAGACACAGACACATAAACCTTAATTAATGACCGAAAGCAGGAAAAGCTGAGCGGTTCCAACTCAGTGGGACAGACACTCAGTGCTATTGGGTTTCAGAAGCGGAAACGATGGTCACGGGGAAGAGATCCCAGAGGAGGTGATATGTGAGCCCAGATTAGAGGCTTGGGCCTGATGCGAAGAGCAGTGTGGCTCATGGGAGGCTTCTGAGTGGGAGAAGGACATTATAACTGGTGTTGGAGGTGAGTGTCATGGCCCAGGGCACAGGATGCACTGGAGCAGGTAAGAAGCTAGACTGGGAGACCAGCTAGCAAATCCTGGCAGTGGCCCAGGCACCAGGCAACTCACACCTGAGCTGACGGTTGGCCATGGTGAGAAGAGGAAGTGATAGATGATATAGGTGCTGTGAAGAACAAGCAGAAATTTCAGTCGTACTGACTATGAGGGTCAAGGGTCAGGGGCCTGCTCACTGGCCAGCTCCCCGAGGAAGAGAGCTATCCAGAGGGAAGGCCTAGGTCCCAGCTGGGCAGCTCTCTCACCTTCTTCCCACTCTCCACCCCGGAGAAACAGCAGAATCACCTACATTCTCCAGTGGGAGTCCCAGGTCATGCCGAGAATGTAGCCCTGCCTCTGGACAGACAGGACACAGGGATTAGTTATGCAGGGCCAGACGTCAAACAAAAAGTCCCACAGCTCCCTCTGGCTTTCATAATCCCTTCAGCTTCAACCCCCTAACCAGACCTCCACCCTGATTGTACTGAAATGAACATGGTCTGGCTATGACCTTCGCCAGTACCACTTTAAATCATGTCCCTCTGTCCCCTTTTGGATTTTGTAGTGATTCTTACTGGCCCTTTGAAACAGCCTATGTCTTCATTCCTCCTCTTAACAGCCCTTATGTCTATTTGAGTCTCACATATGGTCTGGGGAGGGGTGGGGAATAGCATGTTACATAGTCTAGGACCTAGACCAGGGGTGGGCAAACTTTTTGACTCGAGGGCCACAATGGGTTCTTAAACTGGACCGGAGGGCCGGAACAAAAGCATGGATGGAGTGTTTGTGTGAACTAATATAAATTCCAAGTAAACATCATTACATAGAAGGGTACGGTCTTTTTTTTCCAATAGTTTTATTCATTTCAAACAGGCCGGATCCGGCCTGCGGGCCGTCGTTTGCCCACGGCTGACCTAGACTCTAGGTTAAACTCATTAGGGCACTCCATCTACCTGTCCTCGTTGACATACTTAAGCTCCTGGTTCAAATGGCTCCTGAAACCAGACACCTCTAAACTTTCCATTTCCGTGAACTAATGTTCCTTCATTGTTTGAGCTCTGTGTTCTGCGCAGACGCAGGCTCCTTGTTTAATTGCGTCACTGTGGAAAGGGCGCTGGGAGGGAAGGCGGGAGCCCTGTCACTCCAACCGGCCGAGTGACCTTTGTCAGTGCTCCTCATCTCTCCCGGCTCAGTGTCTTCATTAGTAACATGAGGGGTCAGACAAGCCAATCTCTAACGATCCTTCTAGCTTTGGCTTTCTGTTGTGCTGATGAAGCCCAAATGAACTGGACTATTCACCTCCTGACCTGTCCTCCCAGACAGTCTTGCCACTACCTTTGTTTGGCCCCACATGGTGGCCTGTGAATACTATGTGTACTGTCCCTTCCAAAGGGGCTGAGAAATGAAATGTGGCTCCACAGTTCTGAATACACATAGACACGTGTTAACAGCAGCAGGAACAGAAATAGAGAGCCAGTGCCTTGTTTTCCTGTGGGAGCAGGGAGGATACTGGGAAGGGTGAGGAGGGAAGGGGGTGTCAGTAGAAAGCAATGTCATCTAGGTGTATTGACACTGGAGTGACATGTTCAACCAACCATTGGAAATTCCACACAAGAGAGGAGGTTCTCAAACTTGAATTAGCATCAAAATAGCTAGGTGATTCTGAGGTGGATAAGGAAAGAGGGATCATCCGTGAGATATTCTGATAGAAATAGTGACATAGAGGTGAGAGCTGAAACTGGAGACAAAATGATTACCTGGGGGTAGAGGGAGAAGATATGAGTCTGAAAGATTTAAACCTGACAGACATCACATTTTATGAGGAAAAGAAAGAGGAAAAGGAGAGGGCATTAGAAAACAAAGAAGGGAACTCAGTTCCCCTGAGTTGCAGCCACTTGCTGGGCTCTCTCACCTAACATGCTAAACCATGGATGAACCTTGAGGACATTATGCTAAATGAAATAAGCCCGTCACAAAGGAACACATGCTGTAGGATTCCACTTGTGTGAGATACTTTAAAGAGTCAAGTTCATTGAGAAAGAAAATCAACGTGTGGAAAGCCTTGAGAGGGAACCATATGAAAGCCAAGGAGGAAAAGCACAGTATAGGCAAAGTGGCCTTGGATAATGTAATGGAGTAGCAGCGGCCGGGCAAAAGAGGGATCACGAAGCCAAGCCCAGGTCAAGTCAGCAGCGACCAGAACTGGATGCACCCCAAGAATGATGGATCCTGATCTTTTGCAGTAGCAATGGTAGCAGATACTATAGGTGCCCTTTATCACACCCTTTCACCTAAACTCAGCTCACACTGGCAATGCCCACCTCCAGCTTGCTCCTACAGCTCACGCTCTCTGCCCTCCGTCCTTGGGGCCTTGTCTGAAGCTGTGGGAGCTTCACATGGGGAACACTCAGACTGAGGTTGTGTTCTTCCTCCAACCTCCAACGACAGCAAGAGACAAGAGCCAGTGGCCCAATGCCCCATCCCTTTCTGTATACCTACAGCAGAGGTCTCAATTATGCACCTGTGTGTTGGCCTTTCCTCCTTGCTTCCCTCAGTCTCCCCACTCCCTCGCTGCTATTTACTGGACTTGAATCCCAAATAACTCTCTGCACACAGTCCTTGACTGAGACTCTGCTTTCAAAAGAACCCAGACCAAGACAGATGAGTCAGTCTTGGTGGTGGCAAACCAAGAAATACTGGCAGGATCTTGAGTGTACATTTCCCTTAATGCCTAAAATGCTAAATAAATAGGACAGATTTCTGCTCACCTCTGTAATGACCAAAAGCTGAGCTGTGTCCTGTGGGGCTGGTAGAGATGCTACTTTGAATATGATCCATAGGCCTGTGGTTGTAAATCCCCTCTCAAGAGGGTATAGGCAAAGTGACCTTGAAGACCAAATGATTTGTCTAGTTCCCAGGATTCCTTAAAACATGAACAGGCATGAGTCCATTCCACTCATAGCAGAATTGCACTTCCCCCTCAGAGGGTTATCTTCTCCAGTACAGTGGCCACAGCCTAGACACCTACAGCAGTATGAAGCCCAAGGAAGTGCTGTGTTTCACTGTCTGGCTTATCCTTACAATGTTTTAAAAGCCAAGGTAACAGCAGATGTCAAGTTTAGTCACAGTAGAAGGAGCTTAGCACAGGGTTTACGCTAAGTCCCTTATGATACTGGCTAGTGCCCATAGGCATTTGAGTTAGCAGCTCCAACTCGAGCATTTTTGAAAGAAAGGGCATTAGTCTCAGTCCACTCTTCTATTGGGTCCTGCAGCTGTGTCCTCTCTGTTGCGGGGCTCCTAATTTCCTGTCTCTGCTCCACCGTGAACTTCTCTAATGGCTTTGTTCCTAATCCCCTCATTGGACCTGCAACAAAATCTGTGTTTTTGATACAGTGCTGCTCTCCCCCTTGAAGGATGGGGATTCAGGGAAGGTTAGACAACATGCTGCATTTTCCTTCCCAATGTGGACTGACCGATTGCGTAATTCCCACCACATTAGAACTCTTACAGGTCACTGACACTACTGAAGTGTTGAGAAGACCACAGGGAGTTGGAAAATGAAAGTCAAAGCCTGATATCTCTATTCCTCAAGTCAGTCAGCACTGCCCTGTGCTGGAGAGCTCCTTGATGGTCCTCTCTCTCCTTGTCCATGGCCCAGGCTCCATTTCTCCATCGGGCCTTTTCTGTTCTATCTTTCTCCTTCAAAGCACTTCAGACCCCAGTGTTGAACTACTCCTGGGGATGTCCTGCTCTTCCTATTTGAAAACCAACCATCATTTGGTATAGGAACCTCTTACCATGGGCTGCATTTTTAATGTGTGTGTTTTTAAAGAAATTAATTGTCTTAATATTTTAATAAGTTAAACTGCCTTGATGAAGCTATTTTATTTCTTCATTGAGGTAACATGTTCCTTTTAGAGGTGACCTAGGCAGCACATTCATATCCCCAGGATTATCTAAAGATAATTCTTCAAGAAAATAGAGGAGGATGGTATGATTTCAGCATTAGCCAACACTCAGACTTCAGCCCTAACCTAGACTTGATGCATTGACTCTATGCCATTTAACTCTCACAATAATAAACACATCCTTTACCATCTACAAAGGGTGTCCAGATTTAATGTTAAGAGAAAATAAAATAAAACCTGCGGCCCAGTAAGAACACTTGGCATTCGGCACCCAGGGCTCATTCAAAGTTAGGGATCTGGTGCTGACTTTGAGGCAGAGTGGTCTGAGGCCAGGCATCTGCACACAGATTTCCCTTCTGTTCTTCCCTTTAATCTAGTGCAATAATTTCCAAATTTCAGTGTGGATAGAAATTAGAATACAGTTTTGTATGTTTTATGGGTGATATAAGTGCTTTTCAAGGGTAATACTGAGTTTATATGACATTCACGTTAGGTGTTGATTACAGAACCTAAAAATATCACCCCTAAGATGTGACTCTTATTTGGAAAGCTTTCTTCGACATGAGTTCTGCCAACAGACTAGAATTTCTATTTGGCTGAAAATTTTAAATAGTACCTTTTCCCCTTTGGTTTTACTACCCTTGGAAAGAGAACTCAGCCCCTCGAGCCTGGCATGCCCTACTGAAAGCCACCCCTGACCTCCAAGTCACCACATGGCAGCTTCTCCCAGGTGGAGGGCAGGGGGAGAGGGATGGGGAGCGGGGACCTGGTTTTCCTACTAGTGAGCCAGATGACTTAGGTTTGAAAAACTCAATACCATCCATTTCATCTTGGCCTTTGAAAGCAGTGATCTCCTTGGGCCCATCCTATGTGTCCTAAATTTCTCAGCTTTATTTCGAGCCCTATTTCATCTGTCACGGTTTATACCTCTGCTCAGGTTCATGGTAAATGGTCTGTTTCTGTCGATGACTTTTTCTTCTATGTCAGGGAAAGGCCCATTAGACAAATCCAATGGGACAAGTTCAGAGAGTTTGTCAGTCTCCTCACTTTCAGGTCAGGCTGTGCAGTGGAGCACAGACACAAAACAGACTTGTCAAGATGGGCAGCGTCTCCTGAAAGAAGTTTATCTCAATGGAGAGACTCACGTGAGGGGTGAAAGACATCAACATACCAGCACTTCAGCCTGGGAACAGCACAGGGAGCTGAACAGAACTGTCTGTGAATGAATTTAAATAAGTCAGAGTCTCAATCTCCTATGCAGGGGGGAATGGGGAGACACCTGTACATAGCCAAGAGTTTTGGGGGTACTTGTCTAGATCCTGACACAAATGGGGACACTGTCATTTCTTATCAATAATTATTTTCAACTTATTAATAATTGATAATCATTGATAAGAGAAATAAAATACAATATTTTATGTCTTATTTCAGGAAGAAAGTACAAGAGAACTTCCACGTTTTCCCATTGCTAAATTAACTAAGCCCCCTGCACTAAGGCTGTATTTAGAGATAGGACCTTTAGGGAGGTAATTACAGTTAAATGAGGTCACAAGGGTGGAATCCTAACCCAATAGGAGAAATAGTCGTATAGAAAAGGAGAGAAAGGGCTCTCTCCCCACTTGTATGCACTGAGGAAAAGCCATATGAAGACACAATAAGAAGGTAGCTGGCTGCAAGCCAGAAAGAGAGCTCTCACCAGAACCCAACCACGCTGGCACCCTGATCCCAGATTTCCACCTCTGGAACTATGAGGAAATAAATTTCTGTTATTCAAGCCACCCAGTCTGTGGTGTATTATTATGACAGCCTGAGCAGGCTAAGATAGCAAGAAATTAAAATCTGTTTGAAGGAGCACTAATATACCCATTTTGAGAGCTTTATATGTAAAAAGGGCAACAGTTATTTAATATCAAGTAGAATATGATGCAAGAAAGAGAAATAAAGTCAGTGAGATGGACAAAAAGAATTAACAACAACAAAAACCCTAGCAAATAATGGAAGAAATAACCAGGAACAAAGCCTCGTTTGCAGTGTCAGGACCAGATTTGGAGTTATCAAGCTCCCCAAGAAAAGGAATTGGTCACGGGAGATCAGACATCTTGTTTGAAGTCCACACATTAAACTAGCAAATCGTGGGCAGCATTTTGAGAAAGTTCAGTGCTAGTTAGAAAGATCTGAATTCATTCTTCTTATTCTTTTGCTTGGCTTAAAAAGAACAAGGCACATGTCTAATCACTATGTTGTACACCTGAAACCGATAGTATATGATATGTCAACTGTAATGGAAACAAAAAAGGCAAGCAGAAAAACAAGAACAGAACAAGGCACAATCTCTTGTCCAAGGTTCACTTATTTAGGGCATCATATTTTGGAATGGGCAGATTCGAGAGTTGATGATGGAGGCGGGGGCGGGGGAGGGAAGGGTTCCTGTTCACAAACATGTACAGTTTTGTAGAGAGATGCTCTATGCTCAGAAAAATCTGAACAATGAAAAGTTGGATTTGAAAAGCCATTGGATAAATAACTGTTGTAAGACCGGATGGATGGATGGATGGAAAGAACAGTGATTGTTCAGATTCCCAGAAGAGATAGAGTTCTAAAGTGCCAGCATCTGGCTGTGTTTAATCTATTTAACCATAAGCATTGATCATTCTCTGGAAAACTAATAATATCATCCTACACATGACTCCTCTACTGTGAGCACCTGAGAACCATGGACTATGATATATCAAATTTGCTTTTGTTTTCCCAAAAGCCTGTCCTTGCCCCCCTGAAATGGGACCTAAAAAATCCCATTGACTGTTGCCAACATTGGCTGAGCTGGCTTGTTTCCCTCTCATTACTCAGGACCTGTTTAATAAAGTCATTCATTCATTCATTCAACAAATATTTATTAAGTGTTGCTATATGCTATGCACCGTTTTAAGATCTGGAGATACATTATAAAGCAAATAAATGTGCTTACATTCTGCTGAGAAGAAACAGAAAATAAATCAAAAAATAAAATATGTATATAAAAAATAAAATATATAGTACTTTAGACAGTGATAAGTGCTATGGAGAAAAATAGGGCAGAAAGAGGGAAGATTCGCCAGGAAGGTGACCTCTGAGCAAGGACCTAAAGGAGTTGGAGAATCAGTCCAGGCAGCTCTTTGAGAAAAAGGGTGAAGCACTGAGGTGGGGGAATGAAAAGGAAAACAGTAAATAGCTCATTGCATCAGGACAAAGAGAGGAGAAGATAGAATGTCAGAGAGATGAGAGGAACCAAGAGACTTGTATAGAGCCCTGCAGACCCTGGTGTGGATTTGGCTTTGACTTTGAGCCACTGAGGAGTGATAGGACTTGTCTAGGTTTTCACAGGATTACTCTGGCTGCTAGGTTGAGACTGAAAAGTATGGGTGGCAAAGGCAGAAGCAGGGAAACGAGTTAGTAGGTATTTTGATATCCAACCAAAAAAGAATGGTGGCTCCAACCAGGTGTTAGTGACAGAGGTGGTAAGAATATTAGATTTTAAGTATCTCTGTGAATTAGAGACAAAAGGATGTGCTGATGGCTGGGATGTGGAGTTTGAATGAGGCGGCGCCCATGACCAAGCACCCTTGGTATCAATACTGGCATTGCTGCATGGCATCTTCTGCTGATTGGCCAGCCCAGTTTGAATTGGGATCCTTCCAGTACCACCAGTCCCTCCCCAACCCCATATAATTGTGATCTGGATGGATGGTCACTTCATCCCTATACCCTCCCCTGACTCATCACCCCTTTTCCAAAGCTAATCCCCCAGGGTCCATCCTAAACCCACCATTTCTACTTCTCCCCACCTGCATTTAGGTTCTCACAATAATGGAAACTATTGGTTTGAAGGAAGAAAAGACTAGATGAAGATGAGTCTGAGTGGGGAGAGTGATTCCAAGCCAGGATAACTATTAGGCATCAGATCATGAATCGTAGTTATGATTGTTTAAGCAACTGAGAAAGGAAGAAGGGAGAGAGAGGGGAAGAAGGAACAAAAAAAAAAGGAAAAATTAGTCTTTCCCATTAGCTATTTTCAAAAACCAATGCAATGGTTGTTGTTTTTTACCACATTCTACACTCTCTCTTAACCTAACTTTTACAAAGAATCCAAGATATCAACCCACTGTATATTTTTAAATGATTTATACCAGGACTTCTTTTAAAGCAACAATTAAGAAGAAATCCTCTCAGGGAATGAGGCTGAGTAAGCTAAGTCTAACCAAACCATATATTTTTATATCAAAACACACACCACATAAATTCTTTGGAATGCAATTGATGCAATAGATCCTGACTTCCTGATTTTTGGACTTTTCCGATTTCTGATCACGATTTCCAGACATTCAGAAATTCTGGGCAGGGGCTGTGTGAGCGCATGTTGTTGTTTTAAAGGATCCAATCCTATATAACCTCACATGTAGACATTTTCCACTGACTTCAGTTTTATTAGTATGAACCACCAAATCCTCAAAGATTGCGCTAGGGCATTTGGAGGCATACTTCCAAACTCCTGGTGGAGTAAATTACAAGATGAGAATAAGTAGTTATTATTTAGGGCTTACTGTGTTTTTTTATTCCTTCCACAAACAAAATGCAAACTCTCGCAAATTAAATAGATTCCTCAAGGTTCGAAAAAGCCTTCTCATGCTGTTTTTTGTATACTCAGCGGTAGTGTCCTAACAGATGTTAAAGGGCCAGCCTCAAAAGGAGACTATTTTATCAATAGCGTATGAACTTGAAGGGAGACTCGAAGGCCTTACCCTCCGGTGAAGTGGTATGGTGGGTGAGCATCCATTTCAGCCTCTTCCTACCTTCTTCTTCGTTTTTTAAAAAATATACTTTTATTGATTTTTTTTACAGAGAGGAAGGGAGAGGAATAGACAGAAACATGGATGAGAAACACCAATCAGCTGCCTCCTGCACGCCCCCTACTGGGAATCACGCCTGCAACCAAGGTACATGCCCTTGACCAGAATCAAACCTGGGACCCCTTCAGTCTTTGGGCTGACGCTCTATCCACTGAGCCAAACCGGTGAGGGCTCTTCCTACCTTCTTTACACCTCCCCCTCTGGGGTCTGCCAGTTGCCTAAAGCAACAGGTTCTACAGGACAATAACGCCCTAGAACAGTGGTTCTCAACCTTGGCTGCACATTAGAATCACCTGGGAATCTTTTTAAAATCCTGATTTCTGGGCCTCATCCTCCAGAAATTCTGTCTGTTACTAATGTTGTGGCCTGACCCCATAACAAAGAAACAGAATTTCCGGAGGATGAGGCCCAGAAATCAGGATTTTAAAAAGATTCCCAGGTGATTCTAATGTGCAGCCAAGGTTGAGAACCACTGCCCTAGAACCTACCACTTTCCCTCTCATTAATTATTGAAATAATTGTTCCAAACAGTTACTATGATGACCGATTATTCTACCAGATGCTACTCTTGGCCTATGTCCATGAGGAGCACCTCTTATCTGTTTTGTTTTTTCCTGCATAGGCTAAGTGGTCAGATTCACTGTCAACTAGAGTAGCTGGCACTGCTCCTGTTATTTTGAATTTGTGGAACTGAGACATGGAGCTCAGAACTCTGAAACTGCATCTGGACCCCTCTCCATGCACTTCCCACAGGTCGACTACCAACAGCAGGCACAGGGCCCAGAGAAGTCATAATGCGACCCTGTCTCCACACCCTCCCTGCTCCAGCCTTCATCTGTGAACAGGAAATGGCATCATTGCAGTCCAGGCCTCCCTTACATATTGTACACTATGCATAACTGGGAGGCTATAAGAGTAGGGGGATGTCTGAAATAGCTCTGGGTAAGTACCTCCCTCCACCATTTTGCCACCACCTGTCCAGACCTATTTCTGACCCTCACTTTGCATGGGCTGATCAGAAACATAGGGTGGCTTTGGAGGTGTCTGTTGGCTTTAGGGGTGCCCATCCATCCACATGTCTTTTCTAGGATCTGCCCCTTCCAGCCACTGTCATGGGGCTTACTCTAGATATTTGAACTGTTATAAAGCCATGAAATATAAATGTTCATTATGGGAAACTGCCAAAATGAAAACATGCATAATAGACAACTTAGTAAAAACCTATCTAGTTAGTGTGGCAACAGAAATTAACGGGCTCCGTATTCTTTAACATACCTCTGGTTAGCTTCACTCATAACTGAAGGCAGAAGTTACAAGCTTCAGTGAGCAGATTAATGAGAAAACTTGACCGTATGGGAGACAATCAACACAGGTAGCTTGAGTAGACACACTTTCAGTTCGGAATTACATTTTGATAAGTAGTTAGGAAAATTATTATTGAATATTTACATATCACTTACCATAATTTAAATTGCATCAATTCATTGTACTTTATTTTAAAGCTGTTTCAAAGCCAATTTTGTATTAAGAAAGATAGTTCTTACAATATTAAAAAGCTTGTTTTAATAGTTCTAAGCACTGTTATAAAGCCATGAAATACAAATGTTCATTATTGGAAACTGCTATGTTGAAGAGTGTTGTAGAGTGTGTTAATGAATGTTGTGGTTTGTAGGAAACTGTGTGTGTTTATAGTACTTGCTTTAAGCTGTATTTGCCATCGGAGGTTGGCATAAAGCAGCAATCAGTGATAATTAACTCATGTTAGTTCCCAGCTCTAGATCTAATCTGCTCAACCACCACAAAAGGCCTGAGCTGCAGCTCTTAAAATAAGAACATAGCTAACGGCATCCCTACTCATAAAGATTTATTTTACAAGCATAATTAAAGCGGTGATAGCAATGTATCTTTTAAACACAATGAGAACATGCTTTGCCACATTAGTCACAAGATTCTAGGGATTTCACTGTTTTCTACTCAGAAAATGATGTTCTCAACATTTAGTCTTTAAATAAACAAGTAGGATAAGTTGAAAAATGAAAAGAAAACCAGTTAAAAGGGTAATTTTCAGGTGAGAATGTGGACATGTGGGACTGTGCACAAAAATACCCAGCAAAGCCCTAGCTGGTTTTGTCTCAGTGGATAGAGTGTCAGCCCAAGAACTGAATGGTCCCAGGTTCAATTTCGGCCAAGGGCACATACCTCGGTTGCAAGCTGGATCTCCGGCCCTGGTAGGGGCAATGGGCGGGAGGCAACCAATTGATGTGTCTCTCTCACATCAATGTTTCTCTCTGTCTCTCTCCCTACCTTCCACTCTCTCTCTCAAAAAATTCGATATAATAAAGAGGGAATATTCAAATTGACCATCACTCTGCCACAAAGATGGCTGCACCCACAGCTGAAGCCAAGTTCCCATAATGAGCCTTAAGGAGCAATCAGCAGGGACCTGAGGCTGCAGCCCCCCCACCCCACCCCTCTGTGGGGATTTACAGGGGACCTCAGGCTGCGCCCCCACCTTGGCACCAGGTCAGGGGACCTCAGGCCACACTTCCCACCCGGCAGAGCTTGACAGGGGACCTCAGGCCGTGCCCCCTGCCCAGCAGAGCTTGACAGGGGACCTCAGGCTGCGCCCCCTGCCTGGCACCAGGCCGAGGGAACTCAGGCCGCACCCTCTGCCTGGCAGGGATTGATGGGGGACCTCAGGCCACGCCCCCTCACCCCAGCACCAGGCCAGGGGACCTGAGGCCATGCCCCCCACCCTGGCAGGGCTTAACAGGGGACCTCAAGGTGCGCACCCCACCCCAGTGCTGGGCCGGGGGACCTCAGGCTGCTTCCCCCGCCCTGGAACCGGGCCAGAGGACCTGAGGTCGTGCCCACCACCCCGACACCAGGCCAGGAGACCTGAGGCTGTGCCCCCCGCCCGGTGGGGCTTGACACGGGACCTCAAGGTGAGCCTCCCGCCCCAGTGTGGGCCGGGGGACCTCAGGCTGCTACCCCCGCCCCAGCGCCAGGCTGGAAGAACTCAGGCTACACCCCTTACCCCAGCGGGGCTTGACAGGGGACCTCAGGCCATGCCCCCTGCCCCGGCACTGGGCTAGGGGACCTCAGGCCGTGCCTCCCACCCCAGCACCAGGCTGGGGAACCTCAGGCCACGCCCCTCCTGCCCTGGTGCCAGGCCAGGGGACCTGAGGCTGCGCCCCCCCACCCCCCCACCCCCCCCACCCCCACCCAGCAGGACTTGACAAGGGTGGGACCGGCCGGGTCTGGATCTAGCCCAATGACGGGGAAGTGGGAGGGTGGCCGGGTCTGGGTCTGGCGCGATTTTGAGGCACACATGGGTGGGTGGGGATGTGACTCTGGGTCCCATGGTGCACCCCAGACTCTGACAAGAGGATTTCATATACATTTTACTAATTTTCTTTCATCTCTGACATTTCTATTACAGAGAAAGGGCAAATAGCAATATTAAAATATTTCCTCTAATTAATCCCCTTTTAATGTGCACAAATTTCATGCACCAGGCCACTAGTAAAGAAATAAATGGAAAAATATCCTTGGGTGAGGATTAACAACAACAACAAAACAAACAAACAAAAAGCAGCAAAGAAGGTAGCATGTGTTAGGTGCCGAATGCATACTCAATCTGATTCAAAGCAACTGAAGGTCGTTTGTGCTAAAGTTAGTCCACTGCTGGGGCAGAGATAATAGAAAAGGTCAAGACAGAACTGTATTTTCTGGAATGTTATCTAACCCCATCCCAGACCTAAAATTCCCTATTTATCCATAAGAAGAAGCTGTGAAATGGAAGGTTTTCATCTGAGATGTCCCAAGAAGAGGAGAGGTGCACTGCTTTCTCTCTCACTCACACCTTCTCCCTCTGCTCCTGCAGGAGCCTGTCTGAGGTCCCATTGCCATGAACCTGAATTAGGATACTTGCACTGTCTCCATTAATGCCTTCCTCATTTTGAATCAGAGATAATCAGTCCACAGGCATTCCCTGCACCCCCCCCAATTTACATGCCTGTGCTATAGACCTGAAGATGTGCTGCCCAGCTTCCCTTCAAGGGAGGACTTCGCAGGCAGACGTCTCAGCTACTTCAGGGTCTGCCTCAGCTGCAAAGACCCTCCTCACCGAGGTCTTCCCCAGCAGCCCGCATGGGACCCGACTCCGACAGGCAACATTCACCCCAGCACTCCTGGCCAGGGTGGCCAACGCCTTTGTGGGCCTACATCACACTTCATCTTCTCCCCCTGCCCAGTCCTGTTTCCAGCTCCTCCCTTTACAGTGGTTGAACCTGCTGAACATACAGAGTCTAACCTGAGACACTGTGAACTCTGTCAGCCTCCATGCCATGACTGTCAAATGATCAACCTGACAAACCCAGGTGCAGAGACAGGGATGCCTGGAAGCTCCAGAAATGACATCCGTGGTCCTCAATATTTTAGCCTTTAGAAGTAAGTAGAACACTTTCTTCAAATAAGAGCTTATGTAAAACCATGAAGCAGAATAAGGTTGAAATTGCTGTGGCAGGCCATAGAGTCCTAGACAGATGAAAATCAATGGACCGAATAGATCCGTGGTTCTCAACTCACAACAAGCATCAGAATCCACGGGAGGCATGAGAAGAATACAAATGTCTGCCTTTCACCCCTGAAATTCAGTTTCAATGTTGTGAAAGTCCTTCAGGTGAATCTGATAGACAGCTTACACTGAGAACTCGTAAGCTCTAAGGCATTTCCACCCTCTGTGCGTCTCTGGTTCCATAACACACTATTGCCCTTTCTCCAATGTAAACATTTAAAAACAGAGCCTCCATTATCCACGGCTAGAAAACCAACTCTGGCCTTTACACCAAAGGAGGGATTTATTTTTGAACTACTCAGGTTTTTTTACATTTATTTTTATTGAATTTATTGGGGTGACATTGGTTAATAAAATTATATAGGTTTCAGATGTACAATTCTATACTATATCATCTGTGTATTGCATTGTGTGCTCACCAAGTCTTCTTCTGTCACCATTTATTCCCTCTAGACCAGTGGTTGGCAAACTGCGGCTCACGAGCCCCACGCGGCTCTTTGGCTCCTTGAGTGTGGCTCTTCCACAAAATACCACGTGCAGTCAGTATTTTGTGGAAGAGCCACACTCAAGGGGCCAAAGAGCTGCATGTGGCTCGAGAGTCACAGTTTGCCGACCACTGCCCTAGACCCTCTTCCACTCCCTCATCCTCCTTCCCCTCTGGTAATCATCATACTGTTGTCTATGAGTTTTTGTTGTTGTTTTTTGTTTTGTTTTGTGTTCTGTGGTGGTTGTTTTTGTTCTTAATCCCTTCACCTTTTCCTCACAGCCCCCTAACCCCCATCCCTTCTGACAACTGTCAGTCTGTTCTCTGTATCTTTGAGTGTGTTTCTATCGTTTTTGTTAGTTTATTTTGTTCATTAGATTTCTACATATAAGTAAGGTCATATGGTAATTGTCTTTCTTTGACTGGCTTATTTTACTTAGCATAATAATCTCCATGTCCATCCATGCTGTTACCAAAGGTAAGATATTCTTCTTTTTGACGGCTGAGTTGTATTCCATTGTATAAATGTACCACGGCTTTTTTAGCCACTCATCTACTGATGGGTACTCAGGCTGCTTCCAAATCTTGGCTCTTGTAAATAAAACTGCAACGAACTTAGGGGTGCATAGATTCTTTCAAATCAGTGTTTCTGGTTGCTTCAGATATATTACCAGAAGTGGAATTGCTGGGTCATAAGGCAGTTCCATTTTTAATTTTTTTTTAAGGAAAGTCCATAATTTTCTACAGTGGCTACACCAACTTGCATTCCCACTAACAGTGCACTAGGGTTCCCTTTTCTTCACATTCTCATGTTAAAAAGTCACATTGCATAGGTTCCCTTCTACCCTCCAGGTTTGAGAAGAAGGCTTAAGAATTCTGATGAAGGGAAATAAAAAGACAAAATAAAATGTTTAAATGAGAGATCTCTCTAACATTCTCTCAGAGATCCTCTTCTCAGCTTCTCAGTCTTCTAAAAGAAATCATGCTTATGCCATATTGACTTGAGCAGTATATCTTGCATGTGGATAACAGGCAAGTATCCTGGGTTTTTTGAAACAAGGAATTTATCAAGTACAAACTTCAATTAACTGATTAAGTTTTGGGGGTTACTAAAGAGGGATTGGACATCTCTGCATTTTCAACATTATTTATTGAAAGTATTTTTCAAATATATATATATATTGATTTACTTTACTGCTTTGGTAAGTATAATATGCAGAATATAGCTGATTATTTCTTTACAGGTAGAAAACCTTAAGATCCTCAGGATAATAATTTGAACATTAATCTTCTCATACATGAGATGGATACAGAAAGTGTCCCTGGCACATTTTGCCTTATCGTAGACTCTAAATGTTTTAAAGGTGAGGACTACGTTCCATTCTGATTCCATCAGGTATGAGGTTTGTGATATTGAGTGAGGGTATCTGATTCTCAGTGTCCCCAACTGAAAGCAGAAGGGACTGCCTACTGCTCAGGTTGTCGGTAGAATGCAAGTTCCTTGTATATAATGCATGGCACACAGCAGAACTAATGAATGTTCCATTTCATTTTATATATATATATATATATATATATATATATATATATATATATATATATTTTTTTTTAAATATATTTTATTGATTTTTTACAGAGAGGAAGGGAGAGAGATAGAGAGCCAGAAACATCGATGAGAGAGAAACATCGATCAGCTGCCTCCTGCACATCTCCTACTGGGGATGTGCCTGCAACCCTGGTACATGCCCTTGACCGGAATAGAACCTGGGACCTTTCAGTCCGCAAGCCGACGCTCTATCCACTGAGCCAAACCGGTTTCGGCTATATATATATATATATATATATATATATATATATATATATTTGATTTTTTTTACAGAGAGGAAGGGAGAGGGATAGAAAGTTAGAAACATCGATAAGAGAGAGAAACATCAATCAACTGCCTCTTGCACAGCCCCTACTGGGGATGTGCCCCCAACCAAGGCATATGCTGTTGACCGGAATCAAACTTGGGACCCGCAAGCCAACACTCTATCCACTGAGCCAAACAGGTTAGGTCCCTTTTCATTATCTGAAATAATGTTTTTCCCTGAATCAGATTTAAATGAGTGCAGGAGAGAAGAATGAATTTTTCTGATTCTAGGGCATAAAAGAAAAAAAAATTAAGCCTAACATGATCTTTTTTTTTTTTTTTTTTTTTGGCTTGTGAATTGTGTCTTTCATCTGAAAGTGAGGCGACAGAGAATTCCAGCATAGTGAAATTTCTAATTATTTGGTTCTCATTAGCAATTGGGCAAACATTCAGGCAGGCAATTTGGCAGCATGTATCAGTAATCCCACTCTACTGATTTATTGTAAGGAAATGATTGAGCATGAACACAGAGTGAATAAACAAGGATATTCACTGAAAGTTGTTTATAATATTAAACCATTAGAAACAACCTAAGTTGTTTCATCATTAGGAGATTGGTAAAAACACATTTTAGATCATCCAGACAACAAAATATTGTGAAGATGTTAGACATTATCATATAGCTCCATGTTTATGAATGTATAAGATGCCCACAAAATATTAAGTGAATAAAGCAAACTACAAAGTAATCTGTATTAAATACCTTATTCCACTTTTGTCAAAAAATGTGTGTATCTGTTTGTATGCATAGAAAAAAAGTCTTGAAAAATATATACCGACAGGCTCATATGTTTATCTTCAAATGATAGAATTCTGGAGGATTTTCTCTTCTCTTTAGTAAATCCCTTTGTGTTTATCTGGGTTATTTTACAAATAAGCATGTATTATTTCTATAATCAAAAATAGTAGGGCTACCTTTCTTTTGAAAATTTTTAGACTGTAGATGGCCCAAAATGCCAACTGATACTTTTGTACTGAGAAATCCTGGAAAACTGAACTCTCTGTGGACCTTACCTCCGTCATTCTCACACAGAAAGGAGAAGTCTTGGTGTGGCTGTAGACAGCAGAGGGCTTCAGCCTCAGCACTATTGATATTGTGGGCTGCATAATTCTTTGTTGTGGGAGGTTGTCATGTGCCTTGTAGGATGTTCAGCAGCGTTCCTGGCCTCTAGCCATCGAATGCCAGTAACACACACCACTCCCCCCACCCTGCAGAGTTACAACATCCAAAAGCATATCCAGACTTTGCCAGATGTCCCCCGAGAGCTAAATCACCCCAGCTGAGAACCACTGCAGTAAGGAAACTGGAGACCTGGGATTGAACCCCATGTTTGCCCCTCACTAGCTAGGTAATTACAACTCTCTGAGCTTCCATTTTTTGCATTAACAGAATGAGTATGGCCTCGTTAAGATAGCTTTGGTCCTGTCTGGCCAGTGTTGCTCAGTGATTGAGTGTCCACCCATGAACTAGGAAGTCAGGGTTCAATTTCCAGTCAGGGCACATGTGTGGGTTGTGGGCTTGATCCCCAGTGGAGGGGTTGGCAGGAGACAGCGGATAGATGTTTCTCTCTCATCAGATATCTCTATCCCTTTCCCTTCCTCTCTCTCCAAAAGTCAATAAGTACATATTTTTTTAAAAAAAGCTTTGGTACTGAATCTTAGAGTTTTATGGGTTTGCCGAAAATCAATTGGCCCAGAAAGCCAAGAGTACAGGCAGAAATGTAGCTAGCTCTTCTGACTGCAATCATGCATTTAGTCATTCCTTTGTGTGACAAATATTTATTGAGTGCTTACTATATCCCAGGTATGGTTATAGGGACTGGGAAACAGTAATAAATAAGAAAATGAGACCCTGGCTTTCATGGAGCTTACCTTCTATGGAAAAAAAGCAAACCATAATCATGTAGGTTAATAAACAGGAGTATTTTAGAAAAGTGACAGAAAGTAGATAACATGTGGTGGATGGCCTTGGAATGGTGTTGGGGAAAGTGAACAAGACTGGATAAGGTGGCCTGGGATGATCCCAAGAGAAACTAATATTTGAACTAAGATCTAAATGATAATAAGGACAGAGCCAAGCAAAAAGCAGTGGGAAGAATGTCCTAGACAGAGGGAATTGAAGTGCGAAAGCAGTGAGATAAAGAGCTTAGAGCTGTATTAATGACGTTAGAATAGCAATATGTACATGATGGAAGAATACAAGGGAAACAGTGTTGGATTTTACCATTGATAACAGGGGGAAAAGGTAAGTGGAAAAACAATCTCTAATTTTTCCACAGGAGAGTGATTAGGATAGAAATCAAATCCAAAAAAAGCCCTCACATCATGGCCTTTCTCAATAATGCAATTGAGAAATGGTGTTTGGGAAAATTCTGGAAACAAATGCCCCCTGAAGCTCACCAATGCTTTCTACCATCATTTAGTGCAAGGAGGGGGCGTGCGGGGGGGGGGGGGTGCCAAGAAGATGTCTACTGAATTGCTAAAGCAATAAATTGCGGGGATAATCTTTTTCATGGTTGGTATGCTCAGGGGGAATGGGTCCAGCAGATAAAATGATAACTAGATTTAGTTGACAATTTGCTTTGAGTAAAATGCCGAGCTTGTAAATAATTTAAAAATAGCCTGTCATTCAATTGCAGCGTGTCCTTTAGAAAATTTTAATCGATGCAAAACACATTTCTCAAACACAAGCTTCTAACCCCTGTGAAACCAGTGATCGGTCTAAACAAAAAGCGGTGACACAGTCAGTCAGAACAGTGTGCGCAATGGTTACGAAGGGGAGTGAATTGAGCTACAACCACAGAATCCAACGTTGTGGCAGTAGGTATCCTGCAACTTAGGAATTAGCAATTGTGTCCGTATGTCTTGTGGACACACACTATTTGTTCAGCTCTTTTTGTTTAAGGGCACTGAGAAGCTAGGGTTTCAATCCGCTCATCAGAAACAATCAGCATGAATAAACTCTGCATTTTGGTTGCAAATGGATTGTCTATTTGCTTTATCTGCCAAAAGCTCAGGATTCCAGGAGGGTGGCAGGGAGGTGAAGGAAGAAGGAAGACATAACAACCTCTAAAATTAGGGTATAGTGTCACCTTGAGAAGATGAAGTCAAGGACAAAAAAGATAGCACAGGATTTGGTGGTGAGGGATCTGGCACTAAGCTTAGTTAAACCCCTTTCTCCTGGGCCGTCCATGTTGAAATGGGGGAAAATTGGGACCATTGCAAATGGGGCAGGTAGCCACCTTTTCTCGAATGGCTGCTTCTCTCGGTGCAGCAGAAAGCAGAGGCAGCGGCTTCTCATCCTTTGTGCTTCTCCAGAGCTGCCCACGCCTGCACTGCTGGGCCTCACGGCCCGGTGGCCTTCTCTGACTGGGCTATTCTTTTCCCATAGAACTTCTTATCAAAGGAACCAATCGCTGTGCAGCCCACAGCCCACAGCGCCAGAGAGGCAGCAGCAAAACCCCAAGGACAATAGAAAATTCTGTTCCTTTAGGTTGAAAAACCTAGAGAAGATTTACTTTTTCCCTGCTTGGATCTAAAGGATCTCTCTCTCTCTCTCTCTCTCTCTCTCTCTCTCTCTCTCTCTCTCTCTTTCTCTCTCTCTCTCCCCCTTCCCCCCAACACTGACATGGATTATGAAGACATCATCCTAAATTGCCAGCATGGTAGCTCCAGCTTGGAAAATAAACCAGCACAATTAGGGAATAAGGACACCCTCCAAGCGCTGAACTGATGTTGGCTAGATGTTTGTTTTTAATGAATTGATTCTCCTTGATTATCAAAATATGTATGTATTGATTTTATCCCTTCAATCTTAGATGCTAAATAATCTGCAACACTGTTAATCCTGGATAGATTTAAAGGTAATAGATAATGATGTATTATTCATAAATGTTGTGCAGCAGGATACCCATTATAAAACTGCTAATCTCTAGAAATATCATCTTCATATTCATCTGTTATTATTTTACTTAAACCAGATTGTCCACATTTTTTGGAATGTTGATTTTCTAAAAACCTCCTCTTATGACAAAACATCGGTTCCTCCTCTCAACCCAATGCAACCTCAGGGACTGCAGGAGGATTTTGCTCCCTTCCTTCCACGCCTGGCCCAATCCACACGCAGCCATGCCCACAAAGACACCAGTGCGTGCTGCCTGACTGTGTTAGCAACCTTGAATGATTTCTAGCCGTCTTTGTCCCAAGGTCAACCAGAACCAAGCTTCACTTTTTATCTTGAGGTAGGGAGATTTCTTCGTTGGTGAGCTCATTCGAATTTCTTTGCAGATATTGAACCAAATCTGCTCAGGCTGCAAGCCTCTTGGGGCCTTTCATTCAGGGCTAAATATAACTAAATACTCATACAGGACAGCTTTGATGAAACATTAAAGATGGTTTTTTAATATGGTTTCTAGATTCTCTATTTTCTCTATGAAAAATCCATGGTGGTAGAGAGAAACTTAACCATGGAAAGGGAATAGATTTGGAAACTGCTGCCTATGGAACCCGTGGCATTTAATGGCACAGGGCAAAGAAGCAGCTGATCTTGGCAAAGGAAGCAAGACAAATAAAATTAGCCACTAAATCAGCTCTCCTTAAAAAGCCAGCTGTCAACTCCCTCCGACGTTTATGAATGTGGGGGCATGTTACTGTGGCACTGTCTCAGCCAGGATCAAACAGCACTGCTCCCTTCAACTGGGCAGGGTCCCCAGCTCGCCACAAAGACTAAAAAGCAGGGGATTTGCCTTCCTCCTCTCACACTCTTTCCCTTGTCATATGCATGTAAAAGAACCCAATCCAGGCACCCACTACTGCCCACTATCGATGGCTATAATGATTATAATTGTTGTTCATTTTAAACTATGCTCCCAGTCATCCCTTCAATGAATGGGCTGTAGGTTTCTACAGGAGAGGGTGCACCTGGCTTTTGGAAACTACCATCTGCTCAAAGAGCGAATCTGCTGATGGAGATGGAGGAGGGGTCTGGGTGAGCAGAAATAAGACAAAGATGGGAGTCTTACAAACAGGGTGGGGATGCATTCTCCCTTCCCTGTAGCTCCCCAGTGGGATCAGTCCTCCTCAGCCTCGGGAAAGAGCCTGGTCCTTCTTGAGGAAGGCATTGAAACATCAGGTTACAACTCTTTATCCAGGTGAACGTGGGACACGTGCAATAACAACGTAAAAAGCTCACCTTAGCCAGACACTGCATCAGTTATAAGTATATCTGACTGAATGCTCGGAACACCCTCAAGATGAATAACATTACAGCTCCATTTTAAAAACAAGCAATCAGAACAGTCAAGCAGTTGGACCGCACGCTTGTCCAGGGAAGAAACACCAGAGACACGTGTAAGCAGTATGAGGGGGATGCAAGGGGACCAGCGAACCACAGTCACATCCTGCCGTCCATCAATCCTACCCAAGCCGAGAGCATGTGCTTCCAGCCATATCCAGGTCCTTCCAGCCTTGTGCAGCTGTTCTAAGCATTGCTGGGCAGGTCCTCCAGAAGCAGCTGGAAGAATGCAGGATCATGTCATACGGGACTCTTAGGAGAAAACATGTGACCAGTCCTACAAAGCCCTTCTCCTTGGACCCCCCACAAACCTGTCTGAAGCCAGAGCGAAGAGGCTGAATGGGATCAAACACAGATTAGCTATTTTACTCTTACTTTACACCTAACTTATGTCTTTTGCCTGGAGGCCAGGTGAAATTCCTATTACACTTTTTAGGAGCAAAACCTTGAAGCTTTCTCTTTTGTTGTTATTGCTTCTGAAGAGGAAAAAGAAACCTCGCAAAGCTGAGTCCCTTTGTAAGCACATAAAGAGCATGCATTGGCTCATTAAAATAGCAATTTTTTGTTAGTGTTCATTTAAAAATTCATGAAGCTTTTCTACTGTGCCTGGATAAGAACTCTGTATAAACCATAGAAAACCACATCTTTACCATTCCAAAAATAAGCCAAATATCAGGATACAACAGGCTCAATCCACACTACACAAACAGAATAAAGGACCTGAAGTCAGCTGCAGAAAAAGAATCTGCCTTTCACTCAAGTATAGTAAAAGCTACCATGCTTTACTCTTATAAAGAGCTTTCCAATGATATTACTGTTTCTGAGCTTCAAAGGCCCTGAAGGGAGGCCTGGTCACCTGCATTTTAAGATTCAAGCCAACTCAGTGATTTGTCCAAGATCATGGTCAGTGGTAGAGGAAATTCAGGCTGCAGTTGGCCTGTGATTTGTCTAATCCAAGAAAATAGAAGTCATTGGGATATTTCGGCTAGAATTTTCAGCACAAGAGCTGGTCATTGACAGGGATAAAAACACGCTCATAAATGGCCTTTTCCCTGGACTCTATCTGGGCCCAGGTGGAAGGAAGTTACGTGCACATATGTCTGCACTCCTCCAGCCATGTGTTCAGTTTCTTCACATGAGGTGTGGGATGAATACGGGGCCGGGCTGATGACAGAGTCTCCGGAAGGGCTGCATGAAGAGAAGTGGGGGAGGGTGGTGACAACGCAGGGGGTTCCTTCCACCTTCCTCTCTCCAAGGGAAGGGTCTGTCGCTCCTCTATCTAATGTTGCTCCTTCCCTTGCTGAATTACCATGCCAGGCACGTGGTGACAACACAGAAGGGTTTCCCATAAATTTGAGTTTAAAGGGGATAATACTCGATGTTAAACCATTAAATTAAATCATTCTTTACTAGACGTTTTTACCAATTCAAGCCGTTTCCCCAACTAGCGCTGCATGATTAATTACTGCAGTAGTAGTTCATGGGTGGCTCTAGCAAACAGGCTTTTACTCAAAGCAAATCCACACGGCTGTTCTCCAAATGTTTGTTCACATATTCTGAATCCATTAAAAAGGATTTGCAATTTTAGGAGAAAAAGCATTCTTGGTAATTTTGTCGCTTGCCTCATTTTATCCTGGAAAGAGTTATGTTCATTTCCCAGCAGCGTATAGGATAATTCACACAGCGACTTAGGTGGTGCTGGCTAACATAGTTGAGGACAGTTGAGAAGGTAAGCAGAGTTGGGGAAGGGTAGTTATTAATCTAGTAAAAACAACTTTATTAAAAAGATGAACTATTTTTCATCCTTAGTAGCTGAAAATATGAAAGGTAAAAAATTTCCTGTTAGATAAACACACCACAAAACTCATATATATTATATCCACTTGTGCTCTTTCCAAAAGTGTTTTACTTCACTTTTGTAAACAAGTGCTTAATCTTATAAAATAAATTATATGCAATGAAGAGAATATAGTTTAGCAAGATGACCCCCCAACTAAGGTGGGTAAGAAGTATAATTTGGGTAAAAATGTTCCCTCTATCAGCCATGTAAAAGTATACTGTCCTCAAATACTGTAAGACTAACTCAGGTTGAGTGTATATGCAATTAAAGCATTTTCTAAATACACATACCTAATGCACAACTGAAAATCACAAAGCATTAAAATATCCATGTACAAGGAGATTTTTGTAAGAAGTATATTTGCAGGTCTTGTATCTGCAGAAACCATTTTCTCTAAATTTAAACTTGATTTGATAAGCTCAAGTATACTCATGGCACAACAAATACATCTGAAATCGGAATATTTTAAATCAAACTTGACCAAAATTAATGCTCTCTGGCTGGTACATCTCTGCAGAGAATGAGGTCATACATATTCACTTACATTTATATAACACCTGAAGTATACCCTATTCACATCGAGAGATAAAATCCATAGCTAAAGCACCCACATGTCCATCAACAGTGAAAGAGATAAATATATTATGTGGTATACATACAATGGAATGCTGAGCAGAAATTATAGTGCATGAACTACTACTATGCTCACTACATGGATAAATGCCACACCCATAATGTTGGGCAAAAGAAGCCAGACATACAATGTATAGTGCAGTGATGGTGAACCTTTTGAGCTCGGCGTGTCAGCATTTTGAAAAACCCTAACCTAACTCTGGTGCCGTGTCACATATAGAAATTTTTTGATATTTGCAACCATAGTAAAACAAAGACTTATATTTTTGATATTTATTTTATAAATTTAAATGCCACTTAACAAAGAAAAATCAACCAAAAAAATGAGTTCGTGCATCACCTCTGACACGCGTGTCATAGGTTCACCATCACCGGTACAGTGTATTGTTTTAATTCTGTAAAGTTTCAAATGGAGCAAAAATAATCAGGATAGTGGTAACCCTTAGGGGAAGAAGGCAGTGAGAAGGAGGGCCAATGAGGGGTCTTCCCGAGTCCTGATAGTTTCTATTTCTTCGTCTATAGGCTGCTTACACTGTCTGGTTTCACTCTGTGAAAAATTCATCTAACTATATACTTTTCTGTATGTAAGGTATCCTATATAATAAAAGGGTAATATGCAAATCGACCGAACAGCAGAACGACCAGTCGCTATGACACACACTGACCACCAGGGGACAGATGCTCAACGCAAGAGCTGCCCCCTGGTGGTCAGTGTGCTCACACACGGGGAGCACCGCTCAGCCACAAGCCGGGCTGACAGCTGGCAAGTGCAGTGGCCCACCTCCGCGGCAGTGCTAAGGATGTCCCATTGAGACGTAGGCCCGCTTCCTGCAGGGAGCGGGCCTAAGCCATCAGTTGGACATCCCCTGAGGGCTCCCGGACTGCAAAAGGGACTCTAGTACTTTAAATAAAAAGTTTACTTACAAAATGTCATGCACCAAGCCTCTAGTACTTTAAATAAAAAGTTTACTTACAAAATGTCATGCACCAGGTCTCTAGTACTTTAAATAAAAAGTTTACTTAAAAAAAATAAAAGACAGTTAAGACAGCTCCCTTCCACATAACTGACCCAAAGTGTGACATATGGTTTAAGCTCTCCATGCCCCCTGCAGGGGAGCAGAGCCCTCTGTATCTTTCAGAGACTCAGGGGAATGGGCATTCAAATCCTAAGAAGAGCCTTCATCTTCTCATACTAGTGTCATAAACAAAACATTGTCACACTAAGGAAAGGGGAAAGCCCATGGCCTCTCTGAGTCAAATACCCCCTGCTGCGTGTTTATCCAGCTTCAACATAACCCAGTCACGCAGAGCCAGGGATCCCGTGAAGGGGATGTCAGTGGTTCCAGTTCGATGAACTGTTTGCTAAATATGTGGACAGTCTCACTCCCTAGAAGAGGCCGTGTTGGCTTTTGACATAACAACCTGGTCTGCAAACTGCCTCAGGCCTCACTCTGATTTGAGAACATGTTGTAAATGCAATATTAAAGTTTTGCTGCCAGAATTAAGAAATAGTCTAAACTTTCTTCAAGAAGTGCACCCAGCTAATGCATCCTGGCATGATGCCATTTGGGGAGCATGGAGCTCTGCTGTGTCACCCAGACCACTGCTCTGCTTGGAGCCCAGAACCTTCTCGTAAACAAGACAGGGAAACTCCCAAATGGGGAGACGAAGCCCAATGCTGACATTGGGGTTGGGGGGTACACGCCAACGTACACATGGACTAGACAAGAAGACAATAGATAGGTGCCTTGTCATCCCAAAGGAACCAGGGAGAGAACTGAACATCAACCCGACCCTGGCTCTGCTCTCTCTTTATAGCCTATGTAAATTCTCTTGCCTTCCAGGGAAATGGGTATGCAATGCTTTCTCCAAGCAAGAAAGGCAATGGTTGCGAGGGGAAACAGAATTTTCCGGCCTCTCCGGGCATGCATCCTTGCTGCCCCAGTGAGAAACATCTTTATCAAGCCTGACATCACTCAGCATGATCATGACCCTCGGCTTTTTGGCAGGAACACACGAGACCTGTACTCTTTAGTTCTTCTGACCCTATCACTTACTTGTAACGCCGTCTTCAGCTAATCATTTAACCTCTCTGAGCTGCAAATATTTTGCCAGCTGAAATTGCCCTTATGATTCCTCAGATACTCAGAGGAGCAGGAGAAAGGATGTCTGCTTATTGCTTTGAGCATTCATACACTTAGTGATTCTGTGAATGTGCAGGCCAGGCTCGCTTGCTGTGCCCTCCCCTCAAATCAACATCTATAAGTCCTGCCCAGCTCCACCAAGAGGATTCGTCCTGCCTTCTGCAAGAGGAGGGCAGGCTATATAAAGTCCCTAAGTTAAGGAGAACTTGGGTCACTCTCCCCATCCTTTAGTTTTGAATGTGTGGTCTCTAGCTGCTACCCAGGCTCCTGCCAAAGTTTTTGGCCTTCCGGCAATGTCCTTTTTCTTGACTTAAAGAGACTTAAAAAAAATTCCCCATTAGCTAAATTCAGTTGTTGAAGAAGTGATGATTGCTAAATCATGATAAAGATAACTTTCACTATGTTTCTTATCATGTGCTTACAGAGGAGGAAGGACAGTTGGAACCAGCGACAATTTAAAAAGAAGAACATACTTCAGAACTAAAGTGTTAGTAGTTAGGGCTCAGAGAAGGTCAGAGAGAAATAAAGTGAAAGCGTTGCTGAGACTGTAATTCGAGCAGAGGGAAAGTACAATTCAATTTCATCCAAAAAGGTGACTTTACATTTTAAAGAGAACGCATCGTGGGTGAAAGTGAGCTACCTGCAGGCCACGTTCCTCCAGCACTTCCAGCAATGCCAATGAAGTCTTGAAAAAACAAATTCTTCTCTTAGCCAAGCATGTAATCACATATTTCCAGCTGAGAGGCACAGAAAATGATTAAAGGTTTGGTAAATTGGATCTATACACAGAGACTAATAGGACTGGCTTCATATAGCCTTGAGAAGAACAAAAGACGGGCAAGAAGGGGGGCTCTCAACCTTGCATGGGGAGGAGCGTGTGCAACCAGTGGTTCCATAAAACTGAAGGCAAAAGCAAGTCATTAATGAACAACCTGATATACTTTCCTTAGAGTTGGAGAATATTTTTACATTTTCGAGTTTCTTAAGCTAGAAGGATACTCAGACGATCTCTAACTAATATCAAAAGAGGTCTTGGGTCTGCCTGAAAACTTTGGAGCAAAGTTATAGCTGGCTTCCTTTCTGGACTGGTTTGGTTAGCAGCAGAGAAAAGACCGGAATGATTTTGGGGGTTTCATCACAGAACTGTAGTTTTAGGACCTTGATTACCATTGAGTTCAACAAGAGGGCAGCAATCTGATCAGAAAAGAGCAGTGACCCTCAGCCCCACTTCTTCAATTACCATCCTGATGTTGTCTTGGGTTTACATCATTTTCTCAAGCAGGACTGCCCTAAGTCCATCAGCTCCATATAATAAGTTCTTTAGCATGACTTTCCTCTTTCTGTAAGTGATGTCACCTTTTTTTCAGTCATCCCAGCATGACACCTCAGAGTCATTTTAGACTCATCTGTCCTCCTCACTGGCAGTCTGTCAACAATGCATACTGAGATTCCCTTCAGTCTTCCTCATCTCATAACCATCCCCTTTTTTTTCTTCCCAAGACCAACATCCTAGTTCAGGTGATCATTAAGACACATCTGTAAGACAATTAACTTTGCAGTTCCTGTCTCCTAATTTCAAACTCATACCATGGTCAGCTTCTTTTACTTCTCAACTACTTTAGCTCCTAAATTCTAAGCAAATCACTTGGCCCCTATGGTAACCAGCCTCCCACATGGCCCACAGTGATATCCACTTCATGCCCTTGTGTATCCCCCCTCCTATACTGACAGGATGGATCTATGTTACTATTCAGTACTATTATTATTATTATTATTATTATTATTATTATTATTTGATTTTTATGATTTCAGAGAGGAAGGGAGAGGGAGAGAGAGATAGAAACATCAATAATGAGAAAGAATCATTGATTGGCTGCCTCCTGCACACCCCCTCTGGGGATCAAACCCACAACCCAGGCATGTGCCCTGACCAGGAATCAAACCGTGACCTCCTGGTTCATAGGTCAATGCTCATCCACTGAGCCACACTGACTGGGCTAGTACAATTATTTTTTATATTTCTTATAATTAAATTATATTTATAAATTAAATTATAATAAATGGTACATTGTGGAAATGATGTGTGGTTTCTGATGCCAGGTCATAAAAGACATTGCAGCACCTGCCTTGCTCCCTTGGATCATTCACTCTGGGAGAAGCCAGGCGCCATGTCAGTAGAATACTCGGGAAACCCTATGGAGAAGTACACAGGGCAAGGAATGGAGGCCTCCTGCCAACAACATGACAAGCTCACCATTTATCAGAGAGCCAGTTTGGAAGCATATTCTCCAACCCCAGTCAAGCCTTCAGATGACTGCAGCCCGGCTGAAATCTTGACAGCAACCTTGTAAAAGTCCTTGAACTAGAATCACCCAGCTAATCCACTACTAGATTTCAAACCCACAAAATCCATATGAAATATTAAATGTCCATTGTTTTAGGACACATGGTGATGGGATAATTATTTCTGCAGCAATAGATAAATAATACAACACCTGTTATCCTACACTATCTCAAATTTCTTAACTGTTCTTGGGAAAGATTTTTACTTCTCAACTTTGCAAACTCCTTGAGGGCAGGTACAATTCCTTGTGTTTCTCTGTGTCCTTAACCATTATATTATATTATAGTGATAGATAATATAGTAAATATATATACTATATATGTATATATCATACACAAAGTGTTTGGTAAACGTGAATGGTGACTGAGTAAATGAGCAAAATGTAGCCCATTTGACAAGCTTTCAGAATATTAGGTTGAACCAATAAGCACATCTCTCATTTAAAGGCCAAGTTTATGGAAATGTCTGTCACAAGCAAATCACTTGAGAAAAGCTGCATCTGAAGCCATTCTTTTCTCTCTCCCACTCATTTCTCTGCCTCTCTGGTGTTGCTTGTTGGCTTCTGAAATGTAGGTCACTTCCAGTGGCATGACCTAATTAGGAGATGTAATCTAACAGGAGAAAAAAATAAAAGAAATCCCCTGAGATGGAAGATTTGAAACAAAGAAAAGTGGTTCTTTCATTTTATGTTTTTGGCAATAGCCTCACTACTAAAGTTATCCCCTTTGCACCTTCCTAAGCTACACAATTTGTAAAGCACAGAGAAGAAAGGTAGAAATGAGTTCAGGAGCAGCTGGAAATGATGAATTTATAATGATCACAGAAGGAGTAAGAATAAGCTTTACTTCCCTAAAGTGGCTCTGTGGGGCTGCTTCTTGGCAACACAATGAGTGAGACTGGAGAGGAAGAAGTATTGATGATGCTGATACAAAGTACCACACACTCTTAGGATGGGAAGAGACCTTATGGCTCATCTAATCCAACCCCTCAGGGAACGCTGTGACACCTGTTGTATTTGTAATGCAATAAAACTCTGTATACAAAGCGTCTAAACAACAGTTTTTTGTTATACGCTTGGCACTCTTGTTTTAAAAAGAGAAAAAGGGTAAGTAAGCTAAGCAGATTTTAAGGGTTCATTACAAAATTAACTTCCAGAGGATGTCATTGGACCAGGTTGGATTCAATCCATCTCCCTCACCTCTTCCTCTCAGAGGCGTGATGCTGGGTTCCTGTAAAATGCTTAAGTGCTTTCTGAATCACCCCAGAAACACTTAACTATACTGATCATAATTGAATGCATTATTAATTCTTTCTTTGAAAACTAATATTCCATGTTTGTCATTAGATTCCACTTATCCATCTAACAAAACTCAAAAGCCTACTATGTGTATGACCTGCCTGATAGATAACATGTTTTAGGTGAAACCAGTATATTATCCACATTTCTGTATTATCCATATAGAAAGTTAAGAAACTTACAATGATAATAAATGAAGAAACATTTATTCATGAAAATCTGTTAGACCTCGATAAGAACTATAAGAGTTAGTGGGTTAGATGTTGGATTTAATAAACCTAAATCCACACCCTTTCTCCCCTCTCTTAGCTCAGTGAGTGGAAACTCCACTCCAAACCACTGCAGCCAAGAACACAGGACTCCTTCTCCCTCCAGCTACCAGCCAGCGGGCTGTTTCACTGGGATTAGTAGGACCTTGGCGCTTCTCACCTTTCCCCAGCTGTCCTGCTGTTGAAGGTGAGTGCAGCCAAGACGTAAAGGCTCCCTTCTTCTACCCAGCATTCATTTCTGGGACAGAGGCTCTACCTTGGGAATGGCACTGCTGAGAATACTAGGGGCCCAGGCATGAGTGCCCTGGCTTGTACGGCAGGGTTCCAGGCCAAGAGGCAAGCTGGAGAGACCTGGGGAGGTTGGCCTCCCATCTACCGAGCACACCCAGGGCAGATTTTGCCTGGGGGAAGAAGAAGGCCAAAGAACAGAAGGCTCCAAGACCCTCCCCAAAGGAACTGACCTTATTTGCAATGGAGTGTTAAGAAGTTTAAGCCTGAGGGTGCTCTCAAAACAATGGGAGTTGTAGTAAACGGTAACGGAAAGAGGCAATTGGTAGAATCATTGGAGATATAGACTGAACTGCAGGACAGCTAGTTTGCCGAGAGAAAGCGGGGAGGGGGGTCTTACTCTCCTGGGGTAAAAAAGAATTGCAAACCTAGGTAGCATGGCTCAGTGGTTGAGCGTCCACCCAGGAACCAAGAGGTCACAATTCGATTCTCCATCAGGGATCGATGTTTCTAGCTCTCTATCCCTCTCACTTCCGTTCTCTCTTTTAAAAAAATCAATAAACACATTTTTTGAAAAAGAACAATTGCAAACACCTGACCTTAGAACAGCGGTTCTCAACCTGTGGGTCGCGACTCCTTTGAGGGTCGAACGACCCTTTCACAGGGGTCGCATAAATACATCCTGCATATCAGATATTTACATGATGATTCATAACAGTAGCAAAATTATAGTTATGAAGTAGCAACGAAAATAATTTTATGGTTGGGGCTCACCACAACATGAGGAACTGTATTAAAGGGTCGCGGCATTCGGAAGATTGAGAACCACTGCTTTAGAACTTTTCCTTAAAGGAGCCTTAATTTGATTGGATTAGCCTATGAAGCAATTTATGCCTCAGGGCATTGTTGAAAACAAAAGAGCAATCAGCCAGCAATTAATTAAATGTAAGAGTTAAGTATGATCAGGAAAGGAGATGAAGAGAACCCTGTTGAAACCACTGTCATCCCAGGGTGGCTGTGGGCCTCCCACTCCTTCAGAGCAAGTCAGAGACTTCACACTGTGTCAGAGACTTCACACTGCGTCAGAGACTTCACACTGCGAGGGGGGTGAAATGGTGAGGGGAAATGGACTTTACTAAAATAATCTAGCCAGCCACTACCAAATAAGCAAGCAAATAAAAATAATCCCTGGAGAGACCAGCACTCAGAGTTGCTACCATATAATATCTGAATTGTCCACTTTCTAACAAAAATATATGATATATACAAAGAAGCAATAATGCATGACCTTTAGAACTTTATAAAAAGCAGGCCACAGAAATTGACTCTAACAGTGACTACATGTTGGATTTAAGAAAGACTTCAAAGCAGTTATTATAGTAATGACGGAAAAAAGGAAATCATAGTTAAATAAGTAAAAGCAGGTATAATGACAATGTTACATCAAATAGAGAATGTCAATAGAGATAGAAATTTTTTTTTTTTTAAAGAACCAAATGGAAATTCTGGAGTTGATAAAAATAACAAATGATCCAAAAATTCACTAGAGGAGCTCAACAGTAGATTTGAACTAGCAGGAAAAAAGTCACAAACTTAGTAGATTAATAGAGTTTATACAATTTGAAAAATAGAGAAAAAAGAATAAAGAACAATGAACAGAGGAATGTAAGATGGCATTAAGTGCGCCAACATGTGCATAATGGGACTACCAGAAGGCAAGGAGTGAAAAAGCTGCAGAAAAAAACATTTGAAGAAATAATGGCTGAAAAACATTACACACCCAGAAAGCACAACGAGTTCCAAATAGGATAAATTCAAAGAGATCCACAAATAAAAAAGTACTGAAAGCTAAAGACAAAGAGAAAATCTTGAAAGCATAAGGGAAAGATGACACATAAGTTATAAGGAAACTCCAATGAGATTAACAGCTGAGTTCTCATAAGAAACAATGGAGACCAGAAGGCAGTGGGATAACATATTCAAAGTGTTCAAATACAAATCTTTCTAACAGCAATCCTATATCCAGCAAACCTACTTTTCTAAAATGAAGTAAAAATAAAGACATTACCAGATAAACAAGAACAGAAAATATGTTGCTAGGAGGCTTGCCTTACTAAAGGAAATTCTTCAGGATAAAAGCAAGCAACACAAGACAGTAATTTGAATCCACACTAGAAAATAAAGAGCTGGTAAAAGTAATTATATAATTATAAAAGATACTATAAATACATAGTTCTTATCCTTTTATCTCTTAACCGATTTTAAATTCAATTATACAAAACAATATTAATATAGTTTATATAACATATACAGGGTGGGTTTGTATATATAGTTGTTTGTATGGAAAGTAATACAATAATTAATAAATAATAATACAAAAATAATTCTTTTTCATGTACTTACAACAGTAAACCTACTTTTGCCCCACCCTGTATATAAAAATAATATACTTGCCAATAACAGCATAAAGGAAGTGGGTGGGAGCAGAGCTGTTTGGGGCTAAGGAAATGATACCAGATGGTAACTCAAATCCACAGGAACAAAGGCAGAGAACCAGAAATAATTAAATAAGAAGGTTAATATAACAAAGGTTATTCAAATATACTTGCTTTCCTTTCTTTTTTAGCTTCTTTAAAATAAAGTAATAAAATATTTAAGAATAAATATAACAAAAGAAGTTAAAAAAAAACATATCCTGAACACTACAAAACCTTATGGTAAGAAATTAAAGATCTAAATAAAGTGGGAAAGCATCCCATACCTTTTTTTAAAATTTTTTAAATTGATTTCAAAGAGGAAGAGAGAGGGAGAGAAAGATAGAAATATCAATGATGAGAGAGAATCACTGATCGGCTGCCTCCTGCACATCCCACACTGGGGACTGAGCCCACAACCTGGGCATGTGCCCTCGACTGGAATCAAACCCCAACCTCCTGGATCATAGGTCGTCGCTCAACTACTGAGCCATGTCGGCCAGGGTGGAAAGCATCCCATATTGATGAACTGAAAAACTTAATATTGTTAAGATAACAAGAATCCCCAAATTTATCTACAGTTATATTTTTTTTTTCACTCTATCAGAATCCCATCTGTTCTTCTTGTAGAAATTGACAGTTGAACCTAAGATTCATATGGATTAGAAGGGACCAGAATAGCCATATCAATCTAAAAAAATAATAAGGTTGGAGGACTCACACTCTCCAATTTCAAAACTTACTACACAGCAACAGTAATTAAGACAGTGTGATACTTACATGCGGATAGCTATGATGATCAATAGAATAGACTTAGGAGTCCAGAAATAAACCCAGGTCTGTGGTCAACTAACATTTGACAAGGGTGTCAAGACCATTCAATGGAGGAAAGGGTACTCTTTTCAACAAATGATTCTGGGACAACTGAATAGTCACATACAAAAGGAAAAAATAGTATCGTGACCTTATACTATATATAAAATTTAACACAATCTGGATCAAAGATATAAATGTAAAAACTAAAATGATAAAATTTTAGGAAAAAATATAGGAGTAAATCTGGATCATTTCAGATATGGCAACAAATTCTAAGATATGACCTGAAAGCCTGAGCAACAACAATAAAAATGTAAATTAGATTTCATCAAATTTTAAAACTTCTGTGCTTTATAGGACACTATCAAGAAAGTGAAAAGACAACAAACAGAATGGAAGAAAATATTTTCAAATCATATATCTGATAAGGAATTTGTATCTAGAATACATAAAGAACTTTTATAATGCATTAATAAAACAACAAATAACTCAATTTTAACAGCAACACAAAGGATTTGAATAGACATTTCTCCAAAGAAGATATACAAATGGTCAATAAGCACATAAAAAGATACTCAACATTAGTCATCAAAGAAATGCAAATCACAAACTATAATGAGATACCACTTCACACCCACTAGAATGGCTAGAATAAACAAGTTAGATAATAACAAGTGTTCGTGAGGATATGGATAAATTGGAATTTATGGATAAATCCTCATACACTGCTAGTGAGAATTTTAAATAGCGCAGCCACTTTGGAAGCCAATTTGTCACTTCCCGAAATGGTTAAACATAGAATGACCCAACAATGACCATATGACCCAACAATTCTATTCCTAGATATGTGCCTAAGAAAAATGAAACATATGAAACAAACACTTGAACATGAATGTTTACAGTAGGATTATTCATAGTAAACAAAAGTTAGAAATGACCCAAATATCCATCAACTGATGGATGGGTAAATAAAATGGGCTCTAGCCACACAATGCATTATTATTTGGCCATAAAATAGAATGAAGTGTTGATACATTCTATAACAGGGCAAACCTTGAAAACATTAGGCTAAGTGAAAAAAGCCAATCACAAGTCATATATTATATAATTTCAGTTATATAGTGTCTGAAATAGGCAAATCCATAATGAGAAAAAGTAGATTAGTGGCTATATCAGTGATGGCGAACCTCTGACACGCGAACTCATTTTTTTGGTTGATTTTTCTTTGTTAAATGGCATTTAAATATGTAAAATAAATATCAAAAATATAAGTCTTTTCTTTTTTTTTTTTTAATATATTTTATTGATTTTTTACAGAGAGGAAGGGAGAGAGATAGAGAATTAGAAACATCGATGAGAGAGAAACATCGATCAGCTGCCTCCTGCACATCTCCCACTGAAGATGTGCCCGCAACCCAGGTGCACGCCCTTGACCGGAATCGAACCTGGGACCCTTCAGTCCACAGGTCGACGCTCTATCCACTGAGCCAAACCAGTTTCGGCTATAAGTCTTTTCTTTACTATGGTTGCAAATATCGAAAAATTTCGATATGTGACACGGCACCAGAGTTAAGTTAGGGTTTTTCAAAATGCTGACAGGCCGAGCTCAAAAGGTTCGCCATCACTGGGCTATATACTAGTAGGACTGGGGAGAATGAAGACATGGGGGTAGGGGAGGTGCTAGCTGGAAGATATCGGGTTTCTATTTGAGGTGATGAAAAAATTCTAAAACTGACTATGGGACTGGTTGCACACATTTGTGAAGATACTAAGAAATGTATACTTTATTGGGTGAATTCTATGAATTTTATGGTATGCACACTATATCTCAATAAATTTATTATTTTTAAAAAAACAATTGAGTAACAATCTATAAAATATCCGACCAGTACTCCTCAAGGTTGTCAAGGTCACCACAGACAAGAAAAGTCTGAGAAACTGTCACAAAACAGGAGAGATTGAGGACGCATGATGGCTAAGAGTACCGCGGTGCCCTGCCCGGGGTCCTGGGACAGGAATGGCACATGAGGGGGGACACTGAGGACAGCCACAGAAAGTATGCGACTTAATCGAGTGTAATGCAGCGTCCCAGTGCTGGTTCTTTACTTGGAACCAGCATAATAATGTCAACCAGAGGGGACACTGGATGCGGGTAAGAGGAAATCTCTGTATTACTTCTTCAACTTTTCTGTACATGTGTAAATCTAAAAATATTTTCAAATAAAATATTTATTTAAACTTGTAAAAATACCACTGCCCTACATCAACGTTTCCAGCTTCTCTTAATTCTAAAAGTTAAGATGACTGAATTTACCGTGGCCTTCCTGTGTGGAGAGGCCAATGAAAAATTGTTTTTTAGGGGAAGAATGCTACGGGAAAGGGGGAAAGCATCACACTTTTGGACAGCATGAAAAAGGGTGAGAGGCTCTAGCTGGTGTGGCTCAGTTGGTTGGGCATCATCCATGTACCTAAAGGTTGTCATTTGATTTCCGGTCAGGGCACGTGCCCAGGCTGTGGGCTCAATCCCTGGCAGGAGTTGTGCAGGAGGCAACCAATGGATGTTTCACTCTTTTTTCTCTCCCTCTCCCTTCCTCTCTCTCTAAAAATCAATTTTTAAAATCTTAAAAAAAAAGGAGAGCAGTAGTAAAAAGTGTGGCAGAAGTTGGCACTTATTCCTGGTGGCCAAAGTTGAGCCCTGCCTATAAACATTTAGAAGGTTAGAGGATAGGGACTTGGAAAGAGGAAGGGGACTGGCTGACAGGTGGAGGGCACCAGACAGGAGTGTTGGGTAGGAGGCAGATTCCCTAGAAGCTGTCTCTGCAGGGCAGGCTAAAGGTACAGAGAAAGCATAGGACTCTTAGCATTCCTCTCTAGGTCTCAAATCATCATAATTCTCTCCACCAGACAATTCTTTCCAGGTGTCTCCGCCTCACAAAGCACGAAAGGGGATACAGATGGCCATCGACATATTTTCTCCTAGAACTTCCCCCTGGGCTAGTGTCCTGCAGGTCACACATACTAGTACTTTGGGAAATATTTTAAAACATAGTCTTACAGAAATATTTTACAAACATAGACTCCATTGCCAAACCGGGTAAATGTTCAGGATGTAGGAGTCTAATAAAAATAGCCAGACAAGAATCTGATCAGGATATAGAAAGGAAATCACTTATAAGACATTTATTGGACATCCACTATAAATCATATCCTAAGGCAGGAGCTGGGGATAAGCTGTAAATGCACTCTCTACCAACCACTGAAAAACTCAGAATCAAGGTGTGTGTGTGTGAGGCGAGGGATGGGGGGTGGGGGCAAGGAAATAAGGGAGGGAGTGGTCTGGAGGAGAGAACTTTAAAAAGAAAGAAAAAGAAAAAACACAATACAGTGCCAAGGGCTAATAATATAGATTTAAGCCAAATTTTTGCTCCTCCTGCAGAAGCTCAGGTCTAAAAAAAACCACCCAAGATTGTACCGAATGTAAAGGAGACATGAGAAATTCTGAAAAGGAGACATATGTAAAACTTTAGACAATAAAAAATATATAAATAAATAAATATACACCAAAAAAAAAAAGAAAGAAAGAAAAGAAACAATAATTCTGGCTAACAATCATGGAGCATGAACTGTGTACCCGTCAGACCCATGTTAAGAGCGTGACGTGAATTGTGTCATCTAATCACACAAGTCTTCAGGGAGGTACATTTTAATCCCCATTTTCCAGATTGTGAGAGTACGGCTTACAGAGGTTACGTGACTGCCCTGACCGGTTTGGCTCAGTGGATAGAGCGTCGCCTGCAGACTCAAGGGTCCCAGGTTTGATTCCGGTCAAGGACATGTACCTTGGTTTCCGGCCTGTCCCCAATGGGGGGTGTGCAGGAAGCAGCTGATCAATGTTTCTTTCTCATCGATATTTCTAACTCTCCATCCCTCTCTTTTCCTCTCTGTAAAAAATCAATAAAATATATTTTTTTTAAAAAAGAGGTTACGTGACTTGCCCAAGGACACGCAGATAAGAACTGTTGGAACTCAGGAAGTCCTCCTCCAGGTCCTTGTGCTTAAGCTGTGTACCACCGTGCCTAGGAAAGGGGAGGAGGAGTCAAATAAAGAGATTATATCCTCATTTTAAAATTAAACTTTGAACAGGGTGAAAGATAGATACACAAGGGAGAAAGAAAGATAATTAGCCCTGATGGTGTGGCCCAGTAGTTGAGCATTGACCCAGGAACCAGGAGGTCGCAGTTGAATTCCCAGTGTGGGGCATGCAGGAGGCAGCCAATCGATGAGTCTCTCTCATCATAGATATCCCTCTCTCTCTCTCTCTCTCCCTCTCCCTTCCTCTCTCTGAAATCAATGAAAACATTTAAAAAAGAAAAACAATTAAAATTGAAGTCTTCCATCCTTAAACCCATCCTTGAAAGCAGGGTCAGCCTCCTAACAAGCCCCATCTGATGAAGAAAGACAAAACCGGAGGGAAAGAGGAGCAGTGAATGCAGTTTTACCCCCACGGCAAGGGGACGCTCCTCTTCCGTAGGATGAAGAGGGAAGCAGCCTCACGCCGAGGTAGCACCTCCCGTGCCAAATGTTGATCCCTGAGACAGTGACACAGCAGAGTGAACTAATAAATGCGTCCTCGGAGCTATTATTGCCTCAAAGTCACATAGGTACCTCGCTGTTGTGCATTGAAGGTGGGGAGGAGTGCATAGAGACCATTTCCCAGGAACAGCGAAAGAAGGGGGTAAATTACAAGGAGTCAGGGCGGTTTGTTTGTTAGAGCCGGAGATCACAACTCCTCTGGCAGGAGCCTTTTAGCAGCATCAACACATGGCCCTTCCAGTTAGGAACATATATGAATGCCTATGGGTTTGGAGCATGTTATGCACAATATGTAGGAACAGGTCCATATTTTTGATGCCAGAAAGTGTTGTAGCCAAAGTAGGAGTAAAAGTGGCACCTGAGACACATTCCAGGAGCTGCCATTCAGTTTAGTTATCACCCAGATTTGGGGGTGACAGGGCTCTTTCTACCCATATACTCAACTTCCAGACCTCAGATCTCTCCATCTTACCCCACTGCCCCCATTCTAAGATCGAAACTGGCGCTCCGATTGTCACTTTTGCCTGCTGCTAAATGTGGCTTTCCATAACCTAAATCTGAATATATGAATTTAAAAAATAATATATGAGGTGTGAATGTGTTTGCTTAGACCAGTGTTTCTCAACCTTCTGGCCCTTTAAATACAGTTCCTCATGTTGTGACCCAACCATAAAATTATTTTCATTACTACTTCATAACTGTAATGTTGCTACTGTTATGAATCATAATACTGTTATGAACTGCTGGCTTAGACAGAATCTACTTGAAGAGTCCTTTTATAAAGTCACAGTTGCTTACATTTGCCAATAAGAACTTCATGGTAGATTTTCTTTCTAAAAGCCCCCCTAGGATATCTATTATGTATCCTGAATGAGAAAAATATGACTTTCCAGAGGTACATAATTGTGTAAATTGCTAGCTGCACCTCTATGGAGGTGGGATATGGAAGAAGTTGTGGAACTGGAGGCTATTTAGGAAAGAGATTATCTGGGATCTAATTAACACTATAGATGATGATACCGACAGTCCTCAATTTATGCTGGGCTGTCCTTGCACCTCCAACTGTTAATGCTGAGTTCAGTGTCAGTGGTGAAAGCATAGGACATGATGGGGAGCAAACCAGAAAACATTTCATCTGACCCTCTCACTTTATAGATGAAGAATCCAAAACCCAAGTGTTCCGTGGCTTACTCAAGATCTCGTGGCTTTGCAAGTTCAGTCAACACCCCAAGCATCATAAACATTATTAAGCTTGGGCTCAGCTTATATGGCTCAATCCACTGAAAACATGAAGTGGTTACAATAATTTCCTCTCATTCCCAACTACAGTCCTGAAGAACATTGAATACAGTTACACAGAAAAATTAAGCTACCAGGGGCAGGTGTAGATTTTGTGAGCTGTGAGATTTATAACTTGGAAGATCTTTGGAGAAAAACAATGCTAAACTTCAAACTCAAAATTAGGTACAAAAATTATTTAGAACAAGGAAGCAAAAACACCCAATTTTTTTAAATTAACGGATACATACCACATACCTCAAAAATACAAACAAGTATTAATTAACTTCCTGACCTACCTCAGGAAACGTTTTGCTCATTTTTGGCTACTTACTCTTTGATGATTTCTTCACATGATGGTGATTTTTGTCCAATCTTTCCTATGGAAGAAATAGAAAGAAAATTCAGTCTTTCTTCTAGCTTGATTGGTCAAATTTTGCCTTTTATCACTGATAGTTTAGAAAAGCTTTTTCAGTTCCAGAATTCATTATTGGTATTGTCATGTAATTTACTGGATGATTGTCAAAGTTGGGGAAACTTTACAAGTTTCTTTTGAACATATGAGATAAGATTTGAAAGGATTTTCCACAGACTAGCTTCTGGCTCTGCACCTTTGAAATATTTTGTTCCCAGAATACATATGAACTTTCCATCTTAGACATCTTATTGGGATATTGTCCGAACCACCCTCAACCCAGGAAAAAGGGAATCTGTATTTGCAGGGCTATATTCTGCTCCTCCTCCCTTTCTGGCCCCTTGACACAGGGCAAGGAGTCTTGGCAGTCAGAGACTGTACACGCAAAGCCCATGGCTCCCACACCTTGGTTCTGCTGCAGGCATATGAGACCCTAGAATTTCTTTTTCAAACAGGCCTGCCTACGTCTCTTCCTCTGTCTGTCCTCCCAAGCATACCTTCAGTGTGAACATTCCTTGGCCAACCTCAGAGCCATGGACAAAGCCCAGGCAAACAAGGGACCTTAAAGCTTACACTTCACTAGGTTTATGCAAATCTATCGCTACATGGCACCCAGAATCTCTGGGACAAAGCCTTTTTCATCTTGGCCCCCAAGCCATGCTTTTGTTCCGGCCCTCCGGTCCAGTTTAAGAACCCATTGTAGCCCTCGAGTCAAAAAGTTTGCCCACCCCTGGTCTAAAGTGAAGACTTTTTAAGACAAAGCTGATCTTTTGGGGGGTCCCCTGGACCAAACATTGATTTCCCAAACAGCCACCCTCTAACTTTCTTCCCATTCTAATCCTTTGGCCAGTGTGCTCGTATTTGCCTAACACCAGCCCACCTGATAAATGGGGTGAATCCTTCTCATGTAAGGACCCCGGCAACCGTAGACAAACCGGTGTAGCCACCTTGGCTCCTCGGGCCCCTTGGCCATCCATCCTTGCTGGTGCCTTCAGGAGCTCTGCCTTTCTTCCCTGACCCTGAGACCCAACTCTCAGGCAGTGTTATTCACATTCGGGTGCATGAGATGAAAAGCATCCCTTGCCTTAAGGCATGCATCTAAACAGACAACAAAGTCTTAGGAAAAAGAATTGAAGTCAAGGAGCTTTAATAAAATGCCTAATATATATTTAAGAGGAACTTCTAGGCATCTTACAAGAGGGCGTTGCATTTAATCTTCACAACCTCCAGTAATGGGAAGAAATAAGGAAACCAAGAGCTTTGGGGGCAGTTGGCCAGGGTTGATGGGGGCCTGGGCGGAAACTGGGTGATGTATCACAAAGATCAGAAGAGTAGGGGTGGAAATAAGCTGTCACTGTCATGAATTCTATCTTGCTGGTTCCTCTCTGGGGACACACACGCACAGCTCCAATGCTTTTGGGGGTTGTGGGGAGCAGTTATCAACATCCAGCCTAAGTCCAAGCCTCTTATTTTGTATTCGCTGCACTGTGAGGGGCAGCCAAGTGAAGGCGGGGGTTGGGAGGGGCATCTAGAAGGAGAAGGACACATTTAAAAGGAAAGATTTACGAGCCATAAAGATGTTTCTCCCAGACTCCTGAGTGCAGAAGTATGACTTATTTATTTTATTTTCATTTGTAATCAAAACCTTCCCCCGACTCCCATTGGCCCCAGCGGAGAGGGGAGAGAGGGCTGGCCTGTCAGGCGTTGATCACCGGGCCAACGGGAGACAGTGTGGCGTGATGCTGACGCAGCCCACTGACAAGCCAGCAAGAGGCCCAGGGGAGCCGCTCTGAGCTGAGCAGCCAGAGCCAGGCAGGTAGGGAGCGGACAGCTGGGGAATTGCTGAGAGGCGCCAGGCTGGTGGGGGCAGGCTGCTGAAACAGTGGACTCATAAAAGGTGTGACTTTGTGATGCACAAACACTGTTGTTTACCCTGAGTCTTCACTTCCTCCTCTCCATCAAGCTCACCATCCTTTACATTTCCTCTGTCCCATCCTCCCCTCAGCCCACCTACATGCTTAACAGGTCAGCCACCGCCCCCTCCCCCCTCCCATCTCTATTCTGTAATGTTTATCCTGCTTTTGGAGAAGGAAAGGAACAATAAATACACAATAATAACATCAAAATGTCACTTGGTGGTCAGCTGGAGCGGGACAGTCTCTTTCCCTTAGTTGACCTACTGAATTGGGATGTGCAGAGCCAGAGGAGAGCACAGGCTGGGGGCCTGAGGGGCTGTCTGTGCTGGGGATTCATGGGCTGGTGGTGCAAAGGCACATGGAGCCTGCACTAAAAGCTCAAGGAATGCCCGGTCCAGTGTGGAGTCCCTGCAGGGAGGCATCCAGAGAAATGGGAGCTTTGTCCCAGGCTGCATTTCTCTTTTTTAAAAAAAAATATATATTATTGATTTTTTACAGAGAGGAAGGGAGAGGGATAGAGAGTTAGAAACATCGATGAGAGAGAAACATCGATCAGCTGCCTCCTGCACACCTCCTACTGGGGATGTGCCCACAACCAAGGTACATGCCCTTGACCGGAATCGAACCTGGGACCCTTCAGTCCGCAGGCTGATGCTCTATCCACTGAGCCAACCCAGCTAGGGCTGCATTTCTCTTTTAAGAAAATGGAAGTTGGGAGGGAAAGGGGGAGCAAAGTCCTGGATCATCTTCAGAATAGTGACCCCAACATTTGCATTTATACATCCATTTATTGAGGATCACAGAATCCTTTGCAAAGGCACCCTGTGTGGGAAAATCCATCATCCTTTTAATGCAAAAACAACAAGCAAAAAACACACAAAACTTTACTAATCAGAATGCATTTACCCATCTTGCCCTGTCACTTTCCTGGATGATGTTCAAAACGATGTGAAAACCCTACTGACCTCTCCATTGTCCCTGCATATAACCATTGTGTCCTCTTAACCCAGACAAGGCAATGCCACAATTTCACATATTAAGTAAAGAGGACAGACACCACCCAGCTAACTACAGGAGTTCTCAGACTGACTTGAACCACTGGTGATTCTCAGGAGTCCAAGGTCACATGTTCCCTGATCCTTCAGACCCATGGGTCTCTGTCCCTCCACCTCCCTATCTAGATGAGAGGTTATATCATTCCCAGTCTATACATGCAACAACAAAGGCCTGCTTGAGTAGACATGACTCCATGAGTCTGTCTTAAAATCTACTATTTTAGGGGGAGGGGCGTGGTTAGAAAGATGGTGGCATCAGCTGAGGGCCTCATTACAAAGCTGCTTCACTCCACCACAAGAGTGGGAGCCTCAGAGCTTAGCATCCCATCCAACCCTGACACCTGCTTGGTGTAGAAGAAGTACTGGGGTCCAGGAGTCAGAAGACCTGAGTTCGAGACTTGGAATCACCACTTAGCGATATGTTCTTCATATCACTTAAAAGTCTCCTGTGGCTCCTTATTGCCCCATAATAAAACCATAATCCCTTGATAAAACCATGATATTCAGGTCCCTGTATGATCTGGCCTTTGCCCATCTTTCTGACCCCATCTCACACCTCTGTCCCTCTCCTTCTCTACCCTGTGTTCCCCCCCACCTCCCTGCCTCCCACCATACCAGCCTTCTTTCTGTTCCTGAAATCACCCAGCTTTGTTTATACCAGTGGTTCTCAACCTTCCTAATGCCGTGACCCTTTAATACAGTTCCTCATGTTGTGGTGACCCCCGATTTCATTGTTACAAATTGAACATAATTAAAGCATAGTGATCAATCACAAAAACAATATGTAACTATATATGTGTTTTCCGATGGTCTTAGGCAACCCCTGTGAAAGGGTCATTTGACCCCCAAAGGGGCCGCGACCCACAGGTTGGCGACCCACAGGTTGAGAACCGCTGGTTTATACTTCGTTGTCTTTGTACCTGTTGTTCCCTCTGCCTATGGTGTCCTAAACATGCTTGGAGTCTACTAATCACTGAGCAAATGATTAACAGATGGCAAATGGTCAACAAATGCTGAGTTACTCAATGGATAGATTAAGCATAAGTATAGGACAACAATAAAGCAATGGCACCCCCCTTCCCCCCAAAATCCAAGTAGTCATCATGGGAAAAATAGGAATTTTCATTTGTACATTAATTCATTCATTTAGCAGATATTTCTGGTACTTGTGTGCCATCTGTCTCCCAAAACTACAGCATAAGCTTCATGAAGCCAGGAGCCGTGTCTGCCAGTTACTATCAGCATATACAGTAGAAGGTGCTTGAGAAATGGCTGCTAAATGAATGCATTAATGAACAAATGAATTAAAGCAATCTCAGGCTAATTGCTTAACCTCTCTGAACCTGTTTTCTTATCTTTAAAATATGACTAATAACAACATCCCTACCTGCTAGTGGTGGTGAGCATCTGAAATAAAATATGCGTATGAGACGCGGTTTTCTAAAATGCAGAGCCGGAAGCAAGGACTAAGTACTGGGGCTTTATTGGAAGGTGCCATCCCAGAGTACTGGAGTGAAGGCAAAAAAAGAGACAAGAAGAAAGGGACGAAATTTAAAACTGATGAGTGACCACATTGACCACTGCTTCATACGAAGCCACAAAGGGACACAACCAGGCACTTGGCAGGAGCATCCACAGACCCTCATGAGACAGCTTGTACGGAGAAACTCTACCTTGAAGCAATCCACCAAGGATGGATAGGACATTGGCCAATGTTGACTCACTGGAGAATTTACTGTCCATGATTCCTGATTGCCTCATCCTGACCTCCCTCCACCCACTTAAAAGCACATAAAAAGTATACGCCTGTGTCCTTTACTATGACATCGCATCCAGATCTGGAAGTGGCTGGAAGGGCCGGAGTCTCCAGGCTTGACAAGTGGTGGCCGGTTGACGAGCGGTGACAGCCCGCAGCCCACAGCTTCAGGTGGGGCAGCTGCTCAGAACAAGCAGCAGCGGGCATCCAGGCCAGCGGGCGAGTGAGGATGGAGGAATCCAATGAGGAAGAGAGGATACACATGAGACATATTCAGTAAAGTCTCTGAAAGTCATTGGGCAACTGGAAAATCCCCAACAATGAAAAGTGATGTTGTTTAGTTGGTCTTTTTAAAGAAATAATTCAAGTGTGTTTCCACCTCGTAGTCTCTGCACTTGTATAAGTTTGATAAAGGTCTCCCCTGTGTCCGCTGTTCCTGTTTAAACAGCACATCTCTGAAATAAGCCATTTCATCTCATAAAAATCCTTCCATCCAACATAATGTGGATGGCAACATAAATGTGTTCTGTTAAAGAGGGGTTTTTTCCTTGCTGTGTTTAGTTTATATTACTGAGACAAAACACAGCAAGTATTAGCAATCCATATGGGAGGTGCTTTTTAAAGAAACCCTGTGTCTCTTTGTTCTCCCTCTACCGCTGCTTTTTCATAGTATCAGCTCCTGGAACCCATTCCTACGCTGGTACAGTGTTCACACAGCGACCCATTTTAACAGACCTCAACATGCCAGTAGATTTTAATAGCACAGAGTCTATGTAATGGTCAGAATGGAAAGATGTCCTAGCCTGAAATGCCTCTACTAGCAATTATATTACTTGTTGACATGTGGCCCCCTAGTCAGGTTTCATCTACAAATCCAAGACCCATACTCATTAAGGTCAGCCCAAAGTGGGGTCGGCCTCAATCAGGAAGCCCCATGTGTTTTGGGGTTTGATTACATTCCAGAGCCCAGTAAAATGAAATACCTGGCACATAGTAGGATACACACACACACACACACACACACACACACACTCTCTCTTCATTAAACAAATGACTGAATGAATGGATGTAGTCAGTCCAGAGTAACAATTTTTTAAAAAATTAAAAGCACAGGCTCTAGAACCAAAGTGTCTGGGTTTATGATAAACCGTCAGAATTTTATCATAAATCAGCTTTTTCTTGAAACAGCTAGTGTGAGATTGAAAAGTTTGCTGAACTGCTTTGTGCCTTGGTTTTCTCACCTGTAAAGTGGGGGTGACAGTCATAGCTACTTCCTGGCTTTGTTGTGGGGATGGAATGATGCAGGGAATGAAGCCTCTCGGCCCAGTGCCCGATGCACAGGAGAATACAGTGAGTTTGATGGCAATTTGGAGCAGGCTATTAGCTCCCCATCTGGCTCATCAAATTCAGGAAAGAACATGCTTTCCATCTTGCCTTCCACCTTCATTGGTTCAACCAGAAGCAGGCTTACACATGTTTAAGCTCCAGTGTAAAACCTGCCTCTAAAAATCTCTGTAGCCAAAGGGAACCTCATACTGCGCATAGCACTTATGTCACTTTGTGATACGTTGTGTTTTTAAATGTGGTATCAATTGATTTAAGTATTTTATTAGACAATTTTACTGTTCTTGTGCCCTGGGGCTTTTTAAAGCAGGGACAATTTTTTAAAATCAAATAGATAAATGTAAAGTCGTTGCACTTGATATAACAGCAGCACAAGCCAGAATTTCCACTTGAGCTATTTAATTTTTTGCCTAATAACCTGGAGGTTTTCCTAAAATGTAGGGGAAGAGCAGTGGGGGCTGGTGGCTAAACTCTACCACCAACATTCAAAGCCCTTTACCTGGTGTCACCCAGGCCCTGAAAATCGATTTTCCCAAAGTTACTGCCAAGATTGGGCCACGTGGGAATTTACTCATCCTCCTGGGAGAGGCGGTCTGACCTCAACTCTATCTCAAGTCCCTTTGGCATCCAGTTGTGTCTCCTCCATCAATGATAGAATAATGGAAAATGAGTCATCATTTCAGACTCTTCCTGCAAATTGTTGCCTATGATTACATTGTAAGTGGCAAATCACCTTAATTTTAGTATAAAAGAGTTCTTTACTGTCCAAAATAAAACTTTTCTTATAGAAACACTGAATTTAAGAACTTTAAAAATGAGCATCATTAATAGTAGAACATTATAATATTACATACTTCCTGACGTGATGCAGTACACGCCATCACTTTTGAAGAATTCTTGACAAAAATACTTAACCTAAATTCAATCAAGCCTGTTGCCTAACTTCCAATTTACAAGAAATACAGGGGATAGAGGAAAAACTTTAATGACACCATAATAAGACAATTTAAAAGTCCACACCAGAATATGGGATATTCTATAAGATCTAGTCTCTTAAAAAGGTGTGATGTTGTGGGGGGAAATGAGGAGGGAGATCTGGTCCACATTAAAAGAGACTATCAACACCAATTGCAATGCATGACCTTGACTGAATCCTGGCTTGAGAAATAACAGATATACACGCTATTTCAGGGACCACTGGGGAAATTTGAATTTAACCATTAGATGATATCAGGGAATTACTGTTAATGGCTCTAAATGTGATTATACAGAAGAATGTTGAGAGTTTTTTTAGGACATGCATACTAACGTATTTAAATATGAAGTTATTGCATGCAATCGGTTAAATATTAATAATTGTTGAATCTAGGTTGTTGGCATATGGGTAAACAATTGTATTATCTTTCAAATACTGGGTATATTTGAAAATTACCATGATAAAATAATTTTTTAAGTGTGGATTTTCCTGCGTGAAGTTATTAACAAGGTCTACTTCAAGAATGGGGGATTGATGGGAAGAGGAAGGTCACATCTTAAAATCTGGCTTCTGTGCCCTGTTCAGTACACTCAGTAACTTCTCTGTACTCTTCGTGACCACTTCAAAGGGAATATGTGATAATTATTCTTGACATGTAATCTTTGCTAAGAGTTTGAGGAGCAAACAGATCGGGGTCACAATATTTTATGTTTGGAATGTATCTGGTTCATTATTTATTAGACCAGCCTATACAATTCTCCCTCACCTCCCCTGATCAAATATCATGTGCCCATGCCCTTCTGTAATGCAGATTTCAAAGTCCTAGACCTCTTAAAGCTGGGGTCATCTTCCCGTGTTTCTCATAAGAAGATTAGTTTCTAAATCTAAGATGAAAGAATTTCTTGGCACAATACTTGATAATAAAAAAAAGCATCTTGGAACCCAATAGATAGTTTCATCATTGTGATGGTGGTGTGTGTGTGTGTGTGTGTGTGTGTGTGTGTGTGTGTGTGTGTGAGTTGGGGGCGGGAGGGGGAGGGGAGAGGAGAGACGACCATTCATTTGATTGATGAGATAGAGGCACAAGGATTTGTTTAAATTGGCAACGCCAGCATTATTTCGGATTTCTGCGTCTTCTATGAGTCATAACCTTCCAAGTTATTATTGCAATCACAAGCATATGAGGTCGAAAGGGGTGCTATCACTCTTATCGCACTAGTCCCTGTGTGTTATTACCAAAATAGGGCACAAGTGTACATGAAATTATTCAGGCAGGGGTCAAAGTGGAATTAAAACCAGGACCTGAACAACTGAATAGATTTTGAATTGTTCTTGTCTGGAGGATTTACTCCCCTGGAGAACACTTTGGCCTGCCCTTTCCTGCAAAGCTCTCTCTAGCAGAATGAATCCCCCACATTGTAAAACCTCAGTATAGAATCTCATCTATGCCCCCGCTTCTGAGACCCTCCCCGCAACCAAGAGAGTATTTTATTCTTTACTTTATAACCTAGAAATTCTAGACATTCATCCTATGCCATGTTTTCATTCTTCTTTCATTCCTTGAATTTGTTCAATTCCCAATGGATGGCAAGCCCTGCTCCAGGTACTTAGAAGAGAGTAGAGAACATAGAAATTCCAGATTCCTGCCTCTCAGAAGTTACCTCTAGTGGAAGCGTGGAAACCAGTTCATAAAGAATAGAGAACAATGAAGACTGGCAGTGAGAGAGACTTACCTTAGCTACCAGGGTCCAGAAAGGCCTCTCCCAGGTGGTGATCTTGGAGTCGGGACCACTCATCAGAGTTAGGCATGTGGAGATCTGAGCAAGGACATTCCAGACAGAGGAACCAGCTCCTGCAAAGGTCGAGAGCAGGAGTAAGCCCAGTAGGTTTGAAGGGCAAAAAAAAAAAAAAAAAGCCCAAGTGACAGGAGCATGGTGAATGACAGAGAGTGAAATGAAATGTAGGTCTCGGTTAGGAGATTGGACTTTATTCTTATTGCATTGGGCAGCTGTTGGAGGGCTTGAAGCAGGAGAGTGGCATGATCTGATTTACACTTAAAAACGACCTCTCAGGCTGACGCTTTTGATCGGGGACTATCTCCTCACATTTAGCCGAAATTCCTCCTGCCGCAATTACAGCACATTCTCTCTCCTCACGGTGAACAGACGCTACTTGGTGCTGCTATTCATTCCGATGCCTGAGGAAACATCAGACGGCTATATCAAGATCCCCGGAAGGCTGGAATAAATGTTGTGAGAAGACCAGGGTGATGATCATCAACCTGAATTGCAACCAGGGACCACAGATGAATATAAAGTCTGTTTTCAGCACCCCTTCCCCACCAAGGGCCACCAGTGCTTTTCTTCATCTGCCTAAAGACTCACATTCTCACTGATTCTCAGACCCCACATCCCACCAAGCTATGTGCAGCATCAGCAACATTAACGTCATGGAACACTGGCTCCGGTATTCATGGTAGGGAACATATTGTTGGGGTAAAAGGAAATTAAAATCACATGAGTGGGACTTCTGGTGGACTTTCCCCAACAAAGCCACGTAACCGGTGAAAATTATGAAAATAAATATATCATTTATGGTCCCTGGAAATTGTCCTGAGGGCCTAGAGCAAAAGGAAATATACTCATTCAAGATCATCTACAAAATTTCATAAGAACAACAAGTATCTGCATGTCAGCCATGACCTGCTCCTTTAATTCCCCACTCCTAGTCCACATGATAGAAACTGTATCCTGTGCATGAGCTGCTAGGAAGATAGGCTTCCTCTCCCCGAAGCACAGAGTCTTGAGTTGTCATCTCATGCAGAAGGGGCACATTTCCAGCAGCCTTTCTCATTGCCCTCTCCTCCAGCCTCACACGGCAGAAGCTCTGTTCCTAGCAGGAATAGGCTAGAACAGTGGTCGGCAAACTCACTAGTCAACAGAGCCAAATATCAACAGTACAACGATTGAAATTTCTTTTGAGAGCCAAATTTTTTAAACTTAAACTATATAGGTAGGTACATTGTTATTAACTTAATTAGGGTACTCCTAAGGCTTAGGAAGAGCCACACTCAAGGGGCCAAAGAGCCGCATGTGGCTCGTGAGCCGCAGTTTGCCGACCACGGGGCTAGAGGACAAGGCTCCTGTCCCTAGTCCCCCACAGGTTGTAGCCTGAGAACACCAGGGCCCCATGACCATTGCCTCAGCTCCATAATAGGAGAGGTTCCCTGCTGGGAAGGGCAAGCTGGGATCATTACTAGAACTGGAGCATAACTCCGAGCTCCAGGGCAGCGTCACAGGCCTCCTGTCCAGGGGCTGAGACAGACCCTAAAGATGAAGATCCTGCATCTCTGCCTGGGAGGGCTCAATATTTGGAACAGAAGGTAGAACACTCCGATGGTTGTTGAAAACAGTGGAGATTTTTTTTTAATATATTTTATTGATTTTTCACAGAGAGGAAGGGAGAGAGATAGAAAGTTAGAAACATCGATGAGAGAGAAACATCGATCAGCCGCCTCCTGCACATCTCCCACTGGGGATGTGCCCGCAACCCAGGTACATGCCCTTGACCGGAATCGAACCCGGGACCCTTCAGTCCGCAGGCTGACGCTCTGTCCACTGAGCCAAACCGGTTTCTGTGAAAACAGTGGAGATCTTGATAGAGGGTAATTAAGAGGAGTATGGGAACTCCAGGACTCAAGCAAAACAGCAGAGCAGACAGGAGTTTATAATAGAGAGGAAGAGGGAAAGAGCAACCAAGGAACCCCCTCCTGGGACCACAGCCAACCGACGGAGAAGCTGGCACAAGGGGCTTACACACAACCTCTGACCAAATAGTGAACAATGAGGTACTCTGAACCCACGGTGACTCCTAGGACGCTAGGTTGAAAAATAAACACTCACCCCCGACTACCTGGAGGATTATGGGTATGCCCAAGGCTGAGCCCTCTTGGGAGCACTGGCATGGCCTTTGCCGGGGAAGGGGTGCTAGAAACAGACTTTATATTCATCTGTGGTCCCTGATTGCAATTCAGGTTGACGCTCATCACCCTGGTCTTCTTACGACATTCATGCCAGCCTTCAGGGATCTTGATATAGCCATCTACCAGTCCTTGGCTGAATGTGAGGCAATTAACACAAATTCCCTCAACTGTGATTCAGCCCCTGAGCCCCACAAGATCAAAAGGTAAGGAGCCAACATCTAACTGGCTAAGGGGGCTAAGCACAACCTTTGGCCAATAAGTGGCCTATGCACATATGATTGCCCATATTTCAAAACCATATGGAAAGAGTCCAAGAAAATAACAGCAAATACGTTTAAGAGGTAAATGCAACCCAAATGAGGATGAAGAATTCATTTGCCATTCGCTCCTTAGTTGAAACATTCATTTTTTCCATCTCTAATAGTGATGTGCTTATCAGTTTAGCACCTGATAAAATACTGATTGTATATCTGAACAAGAAAGCTCTCCAACCTTTGGACCTATGTTCTACCTAGAATGCTCTGTCAATGCAATGGAGTTAAGAGAGCACATTGTTGGTCAGCAGTTATTCCCAGGGAATAAAGTTGTGTGTGGTTTGGCACCCAGGTGCAGCCTCTTTTATTCAGCAAATTGCGACTGTATATTTTCAAGGGTCAGATATCATCACAGGTTCTAAGGACAAACTTGTTCTCATTGAATTTATACTGTGGAGAAAGAGGGCTCATGTTAAATAAGGAAACAAAATAACTTCAGGCCTGAGAGCATGAAAAGACCTGGCACAGGGCCCTGAGATGGAGAAAGGCTCAGGGGGTTCTGACTCCGGATGGTGGGTGAGCCTGTACCTGAGGGACATGGAGTTGGTCATGATATAACCTGAGGACAGAGTATCCCAGGCAGAAGGCATGGCTAGCTCCTTGCTGAGCCCACAGCTGGTGCTCTAACTGTCCACAGACGACCCGTGAACAACTCGAGGTTATGGCACCAACACCCATGTGGTGGAAAATCTGTGGAAAACTTAGGCTGGCCCTCGGCATCCTCAGAGTCCCAAATGCAGATCGAAAATACTGTTTTGATTCGCCATTGGTTGAATGTGGGAATGTAAAACCAGGGTTACAAAGGACAGACGGTATGTTAATCAAAAAATATTCACATATAAGTGGATCTGTGCAGTTCAACCTACGTTGTTCAAGAATCAGCTGCCCATCCTAACTCTGCCCCTGATAGGGTGCCTCATGGCATCATTGTTAACTAAAGAAAATTCTCTCTCCCAGCAGCATGGAGTTTTAGAAAAGCACAACTTAAAGTCATGCAGCACTTCACCTCTACATGCATGTACCACACATGTGCTGTGACTCAGCCAAGTAAAACTCTGCTAGTCCTCACACGTGATTGTAATTTCTCTTTCATCTTGTATGTCATTGATATTATGTGACTTCATCACGTGATTTGATGAGGAAATTTTGCTAATGTCCTGTTCCTCGTTTTTTCTAGAAATAATGTCTTAATTCACTTTACACTTCATATTTCATGGCAAAAGTGTGGCCTGTAACATTTTTACTACAAAAAAATAAAAATCATGACATACGTTTTTATCTTCTATGCCTTAAAAAAAATACTCACTTTTGCATTGGGCATTATATTTTTTAATTTATCTATATTGTTGAAAGTATTAGAAATGTCCCACTTTTTTTTTTCTACTTTGGTTTTTAGTCTTATCTAAGAATCCAATTTCCCTGATAGTAACATATCACATAATTATGAAATTTCAAAACCTCACTTTATTTTTTAAATGGAGAGAATAATATTTAGTCTTTACATATTATTAAACTTAAAATATAAACATAAAATTAAACTATTTCATTCTTGAAAAATTTCCCACATACTTTTAAGATTTTTTCTTCTTAAGAAAGAGATCATTCAATGTGGTTGAAAACTGCTTCATCATTGCAGGCATTGTATAATTTTTTTCCATTAGGCAGTGTGCTTGGCAACTTGCACATTAAGCCTTCTATTAAGATTATGTTAATATCATAAATATGCAAAAAGGAAACCATTCTGAAAGTTCAAAATAATAACAATAACCTTTCCCTCATATAAAACCTTTTATCTCAAGATCTCCACGCACTTTCCCAACAAGCATGAGTACCCTGCCCAACCACTTTTGCAAGGGGCCAATTAAATTGCCAACCTCACTTTATTCACTCACTCAAAATGCTAGTAAGAATGTCAAAGCAAACTCCCAACATAATCATGATTTTAATTCTTAATGTTTCCTATGGCAGCCTTTATAATCTTTAAGAGGAGCGGGCCTCTGGTATATAAGAAGTCTAAGTGGATGTCTCCTTCGTGGCTTTATTCTTTAGCCATAGCTGATGGGGTGTGATGGGGGAGGGTCCTGGTTGTAGCTCTGGCAAACTCTCCCACATGCGGCAGGAGAAATCAGAGATACTGATGCAATCACGGCTAGAAATGAACCCGGGCCCTTGGGGCAAGAGCCCATGACTAATGCCTCTGAGGAGCCATGGGCCACCTGGCAAACCAGTCATAACAGGGCCATCGCTGAATAAAGCACAGGTGAGCAAGCTGCAGAAGGGAAAGGGTGGGGCTGATGCATTTGTTCCAGGGTTTGGAACGCGTCATCTTTGCTTATTCTCGGGCCATTCTCGGGGACCAGAGGGGAAACTGAGCTTTGGCCAGAGTCAGACATGCAAACGCACTGTGAGATCTAGGGTGGCATCCCTTACTTCTCTGGGCCTCAGTTTCCTCATCGCTACAAATGAGGAAATGATACAATGCCATCAGGAAGACTCCTTCCTCTTCCCAGAGCCTGGGAAATACATAGTCGTTACTTCTTGTCCCCTGGAGAGAACTGCCACCCTAAAAAGAAGTGGAGGAAATTCTGCTCCAAAGAAGTCTTTCAGATTCTCAAGGAAGTGTGAGGAGCTCTCGGCCTGCTGCAGCACCGCTTCCACTTGAAATGACAAATCAGCATAATCCTTCAGTCCAGCGTGTACACACCTCTGTGCACAGAGTGGGTAGGAGCCTTCCTGACAACCTCTGGTCTCCACAAATGCCTGATGCGAGTGCCTCTCACCACAGTGGCCAACTCTGCTCAGTCACCACCGTTGAGACATTAGTCTTTAAATCAAATCCCAGGAAGGCACTGACTAAAAAAAGTAACAAAAATCTATAAATATGGCTGTCTCATTTTTTCACCTGAAAAAGAGGTGAAAAGGAAGGATGACCTTCCCCAGCGTGAGTCAAGCCCAATTTCGGGCTTTTAAATAACTGTAAGAACATTTGGGGGAGGGGAGCCAACGAAGGGCCCTTGAGAAAGACCAGCAGAAGCTCACTTCTGGCCCTGGCTGCAGTACCCAGGAGTGTCCCAAGAGCTCTACAGCAGTCCCCCATAGCTGTGGTTTTGCTTTCCAAGATTTCAGTCAACCATGGCTAAAATTATTAAGTGGAAATTTCCAGAAATAAACAATTTGTAAGTTTTAAATTGCTTGCCATTCTAAATAGTGTGATGAAATCTCTTGCCTTCCTGCTCCCTTCCGCCAGGATGTGAATCATTCCTTTGTCCAGTGTATCCTTGCTGCATACACTCTCCAATCGTTAGTCAATTAATGGTCGCCTCCATTATCAGATTGTCTATGAGAGAGAGAGAGAGAGAGAGAGAGAGAGAGAGAACATTCACATAACTTTTATTGGAGTAGATTGTTATAATTGCTCTACTTTATTATTAGTTATTGTTGTTCATCTGTTACTGTGCCTAATGTATAAATTAAACTTTATCACGTGTATGTACATACAGGAAAAAACATTGTATATATAGAGGGTTTGGTCCTGACTGAGGTTTCAGGCATCTCCTGGGAGCCTTGGAATGTATCCCCTCAGGTAGCAGGGGGACTGCTGTATTTTGCTTTTGTGAAAGTAAGAGGAGAAAAGGAGTTGTCCCAGATTTTTCCTTACAATTGATGCCACTAGAAACTAAGTTTCTCCCACTGGGGAGGGTGCCTAAGGTCTTAGCTGCTCTCTCTAGATGGAAGAACAAAGGTCCTCTCCAGTAACAGGAGGGAGGGCTGAGCTGAACTGAGCTAGAGGTTAATCACATTTCGGGGTTTGCTTATAACTGATACCGCTTTGGTCACCCAGACCGTCCCTGCAGAAGAAACATCCTTACAGTATCAAGATCCTACTTTGTTCTGCAACCACTTCCTGGTATTCTTTGAACACAGTCAAAATAAAACCCAGACACATCACATCAGAAAGATGAGTTTCTAAAAAACTTTGTAAGTTAAGAGGAAGCAGGTGTCTGAATAGGGGAGTTTTTAGATTGAGGTGAGAGAGAGGGCCATTGGAGAAAAGAAACTTGGTTCTTTCTATTTCCAGAGAAAATAGGAAATTGTTTTGTTGAAGATGAAACCCATATCAGGGCAGAACCAGATCCACCAACTGAGTATTTCTCTTGAAGTTTATCGACACCCCCACCCCCACCCCAAGTGTTTTGGCATAGGTGTTTTCCACTTTCTCTTAGCGTCCTAACAGTATGTCTGACACTGACATTTGCAAAACCAACCAGATGAGGGATATGCTGGATCTAGAAGAGAACCTCCCTAAGGCATGGAAAATACAGTTTACAAAAGGTCTACTTTTTCATAGAATCTTTCACTAACCTTGAAGCTCTCCAAACTCGGCCTTCTGGGGGTTTATGGAGGCTTTGTTACATAGCACCTAGGAAATTCTAAAGATATGAGGAGCTTTGTGCCACAAACAGAGATGAAGACCAAATATGTATTTTTTCATTATATATCACAATATCACACTCACACACATGCTAGTCCTCCACCCCCTCCCTTGCCAGCCCATCCAACACTCTTAGGGGAACTCCGTGGCACACTGACCAAGAACCAGACTCTGGTTTCCAAGTAGATCTGGCTCTAAGTTCCAGCTTTGCCATGGCTTTTTTAAAATCCTGAACAATTAAACTTCTCCAGTACTGCTTCCTCATTTGTGAAATACCCAAAACTATCCAGTCGTGACCACTGAGAAAATGCACGTGAAGTGCTTACGACCACACCTGATACCTGTCACAGTTTGTGTGTGTTAAGCATTTATTAGCTCATGGATCACACAGCTATGGATACTTCAGACCTCTAGTGTTCTAGTGACAGTGCGACTAATTTCAGGCTCCCGTGGGGAACCTTCCACACAGGTCATTTGCATACGCAGATCAATCCTCTGTCCTGTCCTTTCATTCGTATGAAGCCAACATATGGGTAGAGCTGAAGCCATGTCCAGTTTAGCCAGAGCTTTTGAAAATTTTTCTCATCCAGCCTCTTCATCCAAGGTCTTTGCATTATTGTTTTTATAGACACACACACACACACACACACACACACACACACACACACACACCCCATCATATAAACACTCAGAGACACAAACACACCCAGAGGTTTTTATTCTGTTGAGATGGGAGTCACCAAATAAACATTTTTTTTCCTTTGTTTCTTGACAATTTAGGCAGTATGAGGAAAATGACATGGCACCAAAGAGGGACAAAAAAAATCGGAGAGACAGGGTTTGGGGGGGAGAGGAGGAAGTATTGGGGAAAGTGCAGAAAGGAGATTCTGACACTCTAGCGTTCCTGGTAAGAGCAGGAGGAAGCCCCGCCGCCCAGTGTGTGTGACCTCCCGGTGCTTTCCTGGGGAGTCCCTGCTCAGGGAACCTTTCCCCCAGAATCATGAGGAGGAAGCTGAGCTAAGTACGTTCCCACACAGAGTGGGCGAGGCCCTGCAGACAGGCCGGGACGCCTTTCCAGGCGGGTTTCCCCTTCCTGCTCTGTCAGCCACAAATGCGAGCTCAGCCAAGAAGAGGGGGTGCCAGGCCACGGCCAGGGATGACGGCTCCTGTTCTCCTTTGTCTCTGGGCTTCCTGCGTCTGCAGGGAAGGAATCTGAGGCTTTCAGAGACCACTTTTGTCTGGGATTCTTTCCTCAAGAGGTGTTCACGAATTTTCGAGGACTGCCAGGAAAGAGTGTGAGTCACGGCTTCTGAGCAGACAGTGCTCAGCTTTCAAAATTCCCAGAGATATGACTTGTTTATAGGAAAGGAAGCAGAGCTATTCTGAGCTGCCAGGGAAAGAGGAAAGCACTGCTCATTTTTTTAAATGCTGTGTTGAAAGGTCATACAAGCGGCCAGAGTGCCAGCAGGAACCCGGCATAGACATTGATGTGAGCGGTTCATTTGTCTACATTTTAGAGGATATTTTGGGGCTTGGCATTTAAAACGCAAGGCCCATGGCATTGAAATCCCACACTTAGTGTTAAGCCCAGAGGTATAAACAGGCTCCAAATGTAAGCCAGTGAAGAGGGAGAATACGGGGGAGGGGGGGAGAGGGGGGTGTCAAATGCAAGCCAGGTGGGCGGGTGTATGCTGCAGTGGGGGAATGGAGGGGGGAGAATGCAAGCCAGTGGGGAGAGGGAATGCAGTTGGGGGGTCCCTGGGCCTGACTGAGAGAGCACCTTCAGTTGGAGGGAGAGGTGCATATACAAAGGCACCTCCTTTAACAACTGTCTGACTTCCTATCTCATTAGCAGGCCACTGATGTTCATTACCATTGTAAAGGAAGGAAAAGTCCTTCCACTCTCCTACGACCTCCAGTTGGGATTGATATAAACCAGATTAACGGGGAAAGTAGGCAGTTTTACCTGTAAATAGGAGCCCTCACAAGAAATATGAAGACCCAGAGAAGTGACAGGGCCTAGGCATTCATATACTCGGCTGAACAAAGAGGAGCAATTGTGGAAAATAACTCTAGTGTAAGGGGAGACTAAAAGAAGATGATCTATTTTAACAGGTCTGTTTGTACAGATTTTTATGCCTCATCTCTGGTGACAAGAGCGATTTTTTTTTAATATATATTTTTACTGATTTCAGAGAGGAAGGGAGAGGGAGAGAGATAGAAACATCAATGATGAGAATCATCAATTGGCTGCCTCCCACATGGGTAAACACTGGAAATATTCATTCACACACACATACACATAGGGAATCCGCAACCCGGGGCATGTGCCCTTGACTAGAATTGAACCCGGGACCCTTCAACCCACAGGCTGATGATCTATCTACTGAGCCAAACCAGCTAGGGAAAGAGCAATTCTTCCTCCTGGTACAGGGAAGGCACATCCCGTGGGGATGTTATCTCCTGCTTTTAGGAAGGAAAAGGAATGTCAGTTTGGCCTTCTTGCATCTGCTATTTTTCAAGTGCCTTTAACTCAAAGTAATCCATGTGCCAATGCAGCATATTTTGGGGTGCCTTGTCCTGGGGTGCCTTGTCCTGCTCCTCTGAACTCCTCTGTCATATTCCATGCTGCCTCCTCTAATGTCTTTTCTTCAGTGTTAACACTATGATGTCAGCTGTCCTTACCTTAAAGAATTGTTCAGTGCTACCAACTTTGGAGAATGTGACCCAGGAGAGAAGCTCAGAGGGATGTCCTCCCACAGCTCTTGCTTCTGCCTTGGCTCACTTTCTTGTGCACTGAGTTTGGCCCTGAGATGTTCAGACTCATAAAGTCACCATCTACACATTTGTCACTTAGGAGCATCAGTCAACTGACCCCAGAGATTGATTTCCAAGAAAAAAATCATCCACTGAGTATTCACTGACTCAACCATAATTAACCTATGTGATAATTTCAGAGATACCACATCTGATGAAATCAACACCTTTCCCCAATTATAAGTAAACATTTAAATAGAAATAAAAGGATGCCCCTTCAATGTGATAAAGGTGCTCTTGGCCTAAAATAAATAAAGATTAGTTTTAATGGGTAAACACAGGAAATATTCAAAATCAGAAACAAACACAAAGACTGTCCGTTAGTATCATGATTACTTTAGATTCTCTGGCTAAGGCAATGAGTCATAAACCAAAGGAATCAATTTTGTGAACTAAGATACTAAAGTACTTGAAAATCACGTAAGTATATATCTGGAAAAACCAAATGAATTAGCTAAAAGCTTTCTTAATTAACAAAGAGTCATAAAGTGTCTTGGAATAATATAAATACCTAAAAAGCAATATTATTCCTGTATATTATAATAGTATACTGGCAATAACCAGATAGACAACATAATGGAAAAGAAATGCTATTCAAATAGCAACAAATATAAAATACTACAAACTCAATGAGAAATGTTTTAAAACCTTGATTGAGAGATATAATTTTAATAATTAATAAGGAAGAGTTATGTTTTTATTAGATGGAAAATTTCAACATAAAGATGTCAAGGTTTCTCAAACCTATTAAAATAACTATATTCAAATATACAACCGGATTTTTCTTGGAAGTCATTAGAATTAGCATTAACTAATTACTAAGCTTGGGGCTTATCTTATAAGCAGGACCCAAAACGTTAAACAGGAAAAACTACCCAGAAATATTCTTAGGGATCAATCTTGTCAGGTATCAGAACCTGTTGTAAAACATGAATAATAAAAACTATGAGTTTGATATAAATATAAAAATATAAATCAAAGGAAAGTAATTAAGCAAACTGGAACAGACCCTGTTCATATATAAAATGGCTTTATAGTTTACAAAGCTTTCTACCGGCTTTATCTTTTATGCTTCAAAACCATGCAATGAAACAAGTATTGTTATTACCCCAATATTTTTATGAAGCAGCTGATACTCAGAAATTAAGTGACTTGCCCACCATAATTAAACTAACAGGAACCCACACTTACACCCAGATTTTCTGACCTTCCAAAGCAGGCCTTTTTAACTCTATTGTTCTCACAAAGCAATGGAGAGTGGACTTTATTTTTCTGGTGATGTTGAAACTTGAAAAAAAAAATTTAGACTTGCCCCTTACACTATTGACCCCTGCTAAAAATAAACAAAAACATGTAGCTGTTTAAAGATTTTAATACTAAAAGTCAAATTATAGAACCCTTGGCAAAAAAAAAATAGACCTGCTACATAGACACATGAAACTGAACTCCTGTCTGTGTGGCTGCTCACCAAGCCCACTCACCAAGCAGGGAGCTGTATCATGCTTCCTATTTACCTTGTCCCCATGCCCCACAACCCCCAGCCACTCCAGACAAATGTCTCATTCTTAGGAAGATGTAGAAGTCCCAAAATGAAGTCCAGATTTTCCAGGAAATAACTGAAAAGAAACCGTAGTCAATCCATTTCTTGGGAAGGATAGGATGATCAGAGAGTGACCAATTAGGAGCACATATTTAAGAATAAGAACCAACATTTTTAAAAAAGGAGCAAGCAATTAATATATAGTGTATGCCTATATGTATGGCAACAACTCAACTCTGACCTTGTAGCAAAGAAGCAGTGTAGACAGTAAACAAACGATGGTCATAAGCGAATGGGCATGGATGAATTCCAACAAAACTTCATTTCTGTGACTAGGTGGCAGGCGGACTGTACCTGGACAACTCCTGTGTTAGACCACTTCACATTAGTTAGCCCATTAAATTACCCTAAATACCTTTTAGATAAGAAGTCAAAAACCAAAAGAGGTTACTCTACCACTTGACTGAAGACAGACTCAGGCATAGAAAGTGGGCGGAGCTGAAGCAGATCTCAGGTCTTGTGACTGAAAAGATGGGAAGTAGATTCTCTTCTCATTGGATAGCCTCCATGACTCAGGGATGTGTAATTAGATTTTTGTAGATGTGAAAACTCAAGAGGCAGAAGAGAACCCCAAACAGATGGAGTGGAATGAAACAGGCATTTGTTGCCTTGAACCAGGAGGGGATTATGTGTATGATTCGTGTTGTGATCATTTTAGGAGGCAGGATGCTATGGACTTTCTCACTCACCACATACACCCGCTCCCATCCCAGACGTTAAACCTGCTCCTCTGAACATCAAGAATTATGTGGAGTGTGGAGAGAGGTGTGTGCTTGTAAGAGTGAGCGGTGCCAGCAGATTTGTGGTTGTTTACAGAAACCAGGAAATCCCAAACACTAAGGTGACATAGAGCATTTCATTTTATTTGACTCCAAGCTTTCCTGTGTGTAGAATAGAAATGTCTTTCCTTGTCTTTTTTTTTCTTTCACAACGTCAGAATAATAAAACAGAAAGAAAAAAACAAAAAACAAAAAAACTCTGGGTAAAGTTCATTGGTACCACAGGGATACGTGTCAGAAAATGACACAGTCCTATTGTCACCTGATATCTCATGACTTCAGCTGGCTCCCGTTCTTTGCAGGGAACTCTGCCATCTTTACATTACACATCTCTGTGGAAGGACCAGCACGATTAAGCTGGTGCTTTGACAACCACATCGACAAGAGACCAAAATATACGACATGTAAAGGTGAAAGGACAGTGACTAAGGGGAGCAAATGAGCTTTTAAACAAGCCTGACACCATCCAGCTAGTTTTCACGTTGCCTCCCGTGGAAAAGCTTGACACACTGGTGCATTGCTATGAGTGATTTCCTCATGTAACCGGGTAGAGTGGCCTAACACTATTTGATATTGTGGAGTGTTATCTGGGACTACAAACTTATTTTATTTTAAGCTCAATGGCATTTCATCAACAGTTCACACAGTACGAGTAGCTAAAGCTCACTTCAGTACAGTATGTGAGGCCCCTGGGATTTTGCTTCTTTTTTTGTTTGAATAGATAGCGCTCTGACTTTTGACAGTTTCTGTTTATAGCCAGCTTTGGTCTTTTGAGCCATATTTTTTCAGTCCAGTATATTATGGATTCCACAAGACTTATTTGTTATCTGTAATAATGAAAACTAATTCACTTCATTTGCCCATGTTAACTACATCTAAAAAAGGAAAGACATTTCTCTCCTGGTCATGCTTGCGGGTGGAGAATGGGAGATGAAGACAGTCATTAGCAAATTCCATCCTGGCCAACCTCTGCTCTAGACTAGACAAACAGAACTCAAACACGAGCTGGGTTCATTTTTTTAAAAAAAGCATACATACACACATACACACACACACACACACACATACACACACACACACACACACTAATGGCCCGGTGTATGAAATTCATGTATGGGGGGGAGAGGGGTGTCCCTCAGCCCAGGCTCCACCCTCTCCAATCTGGGACCCCTCAGGGGATGTCCACAGGGATCAGGCCTAAACTGGCAGTCATACATCCCTCTCACAATCCAGGACCGCTTGGCTCCTAACCGCTCACCTTCCTGCCTACCTGATTGCCCCTAACCACTCTGCTGGCCAGCCTTCTGCTTCCCCTTGCCAGCTTACTCGCCCCCAACTGCCCTCCCTTCCTGGTCTGATTACCCCTAACTGCCTCTGCCTCGGCCCTTCCACCATGGCTTTGTCCAGAAGGATGTCCGGAAGGTCTCCCGGTCTAATTAGCATATTACTCTTTTATTAGTATAGATAGATAGACATATTATTGATTTCAGAGAGGAAGGGAAAGGGAGAGAGAGCTAGAAACATCAATGAAGAGAGAGAATCATTGGTTGGCTGCCTTCTGCACACCCCGCTACTGGGGATCGAGCCTGCAACCCAGGCATGTGCCCTGACCAGGAATGGAATCACAACCTCCTGGTTCATAGGTGCGTGCTCAACCACTGAGCCACACTGGCTGGGCCATATTGAACTCTCAGCAAATTCTCTCAATTTGAGACTAAGACCCTCGTGGTGCCTGGAATTTTATAACACTTCCTGGAAACTCAGAAACAATCAGTTCTAATCTCGCCTCAGATACAGACTCTGGTCTTTTCTACTTAAAGCTGTGAAACTGCTTGTTTTCTAGTCATGGATTATTTTTGTTTTAAGGTCTCTTACTTGATTTGTGCCCAATCAATAAGATCGGTCATACATTTAATCTGCTTCTGTCATCGAGACAGCAGAAACATCCACTGGTTTTTCAAGCTACTGCGAGTAAGGTTAGCCTGGATGAAAGTCAGCCCGCTCTTCCCCAACTCTGTGACAGCTTCCTCATCTATAATATGAGAAAATACCTGGCCAGGTCAAAGAATCATTGGAAGAATTATATAATAAGCAAGATTACACTGTCTTGAGTGACCGATAACATACATTTCCTTAATAAAATGATAACAGCATATGCCTCCTAAAAGATAAACACTAGATTTCTTGGGTGCTCTGTGTATTGTAGCACTTTGCTGATGCTTGGCGAGAAGTTGTCAATCAGAATGATCATGTTAAGATGGATACGCACTGGCTTGTGCAGTTCTGTACTGATTATAATTTAGTCCTCCCTTAAAAAAAAACTTTTATGGAAATATAACATGCATATGGAAGAGGGGGATAAATGTTACAGTATGATGAACTTTCTCCAAATGAACACATCTGTGTAACCAACACTCAGATGAAGAAACAGTATTTCCAGCATCCACAAGTGCCCCTGTGTGCCCCATTGCAGGAACTAAAAAACCCCAAAGAAAACCTTCAGATTGACTTCGAATGCTCTAGATTAGTTTAACCTGTTTTATAATTTTTTATACATGGGATTAGTATTAGTATAGGCCTTTCTGTCATTTCCTTAAGCTTGCCACATACAGAAGGTCAGAGCCCTGAGTAAGTTTGTCTTTTCTGGCTGACTTAGGAAAAAGAGCTGAAAGAGAAGAGGGAGAAGTAGAGGAACCGTGTAATTTGTCATCCAAACAGAAACACCCTTGAAAGTGAAAGGAAGTGCCATTCATAATGATGCTGGGACAAAAGGCATACGTACGTAGTGACTGTCCCCAACAAACCAGGAGAGATGGCCACTCTGGTGAGAAAGGGTGGTGTCGAGCGGCAGGGCCACACTGGTAGGCAAAATCTATCTGAAAGGCCATAGAGGGGAACCCGTTCACGATACCTGAGATGTACCTAAGATTGGGGTCCGGAGGCACATTTCCCATAAAGCGTGGTCACTGGGAAAACTCAAGTAAACAAATTTTTACTGAGTTCCTACTGTGCGCAAGGCACCACAATGAGCACTGTTCCTGCCCACAAGAAACTCATGTCTAACTGTGGCAATAAGACAAGTTCACAAATAGGTAAACCGTAAGGTAGCTGCCAATGGAAATATACAAAGTGCTATCTTTCCAAGAACATATATGTGTTACATAGAGTCCGAGGAATAAGAGATTCAAGCCCATTGGAGACAGGAAAAAAAACATCATGGGGAGGGAACAGTCAAGATGAATTTAGATTGTACTCCAGTGGTTCTCAGCCTTGACTGCACATTAGGATCATCTGGGGAGTTTTTCAAACTCTTGATACCCAGACAGTATTCCCAGACCAATTAAATCAGAATCTCTGGGCATGGGACCCAGGCATATGTATTTTAAAAGCTCTTTCAAGTAATTCCAGTGAAGAGTCAAGATTGAGAACCACTATTCTAGAAAGATGAGTAGGCAGTAGCTGGCAGGAAAGGTAGGGGGAGAGAGGAGGCCATGGAGAGAACAGCTGTTAGTATATTCCATCTTTGGTAGGCACACAAGGAAGAATCATCCACTGGGAATTAAATATGGAAGAGAAGCAGCAGGGCAAAAATAATTTAACCCCCTTCAGGAAAAAAATTAATTAATTATGAAACCATTTGCTGAGGCCAATAACAGGGATGGATGGGGAAAGGATGCACTGAACATCAAGGGAACTCAGAGTGGTAATAAATCCATCATAAATCGTACAAGCCATCTGATAACTTCTGTTCCTCACATTAGCATCCCATTAAGCCGCTATTAGTGAGAGCAGGGAAACTGAATGAAAAGGCTTCCTGGGTTAGCACTAGCAGCCAGGAGAGAGTTAACAAGCCACAGTCTTTCTCTGGCACATTTAAGGACCTGAGCTCCATTTGTAAAGGATGCTCAGAGGCCCCAAACCTTGACCTATCATGCTCATGCAGTGGGAGTTGGTGTGGGGGCTAGAATTAATCACAAAAGGGGCACAATTTACTGATCAATACCAGCCAATTAGAAGGCTCCCTGCTGCGGGAAAGTTCCCTTGGAATGCCAGACGACCTTTGCCCTTGACTTTTCCTGGGACAGTTGTTGTTTTATCACAGCTACTGATAAGGATGGTATTAGGAGGTGAATAGCTCATTTCACATGCCAACCCAGCCAGGGCCTCAGGAGCCTGAACGGTTTTTAGGACTTATGCAGGAGCCACCTGCTGGTGGAGGCTAAAGAAAGAGGGGGATGGAAATTATATCAGTAATTAATTCACAGCCAATGTGCCACTTTTTCTGTGGACTCGGCAATGACTTTTGTGGTAACCTTCAAGAAACGTAGGAAACTCAATCTTTTCGGGGAATTCACTATTGTGTTGCTGTCTCTGCTATCTGTTGGGGGAGAGGAGATTCTGAGGCCTGAGCACAGCCAGAGATGGTGGGATTTTTATCCCATCCGTTTCCCCTATGGCTTACGTAGACCCATCTAGAGGGGAAATTCCTAATAATCACTGTGTCCTATGATCTGGCTCGGGGCTCAAGGCAGAGCTTGAGAGTGGCCCAAGGACTGCTCATCCTCCCCATGCTTATGTGATCGCTGTTTGCCATTACTGTTCAGAGGGTTGGGCCCATATTTTTTTTTTTAAATCAATTTTCTGAGATCTTTGCCACAGAGGTAATATGCCCCAAGACACAAAAGTTTAGTGGAAGAAAAGTAACTGGATAATTTGGGAAAGGGTTATGAAGTTTATCATTTATGTTTCTGTCAGTTACTCTTTTAGATTTATTTTAAGAAGAACAGTCTATTATTTACAGTCCTTCCTGGAGACTCTAAGACTTTAGGCATTTTGGCCCCATTCTCCTACTTGTTTCATCTCTTCTTGAAGGTTCCAACCATGGTTTCTTCAGATGCCCATTTAAGGAACACTATTCAACTCTTCAATTCCTAAGTATTTCGCTAACCATCCCCCCGACCCCCAGAGAAGCATGGTTTTAAAATGAAAAAGAAAATAAAGTTTTGAGCTGACAATAATTACAAAGCCTGTGGCAAATCATACTGCATTCCCTTCCCTTACCTCAAGCCACAAATCTTTTATTTAAGTCAAACTTGATATAAACAACTGTCAAAAATATCCTTGAAACAAACCCTTGAAAGGTCATCCTAGGGATTGTGACTAGATATGATAGGGACAGCATCATAGATTTTGCCTTGGAAATGTAGAAAGAGGGGAAAGTTCATGAACTAATGATATGTGTGTATAAGGCTCAAGGATATTAAAGAATTTAAATATACCACTTGGCAGAAGCCACCTCTTTGTGTCTCTCCCATCTCATACACTAAATCCCTAAGTGACTAACTCTCTAAGCCCCTCCCCAAATGTGCCACTATCACCCCACATCACCTGACCTAAGGGACAACTCTGCCCACATTCTCTACTTCTATGAGGAGGCAAATGTCCACCTGCCTCTCTCATTTAAGAGCTTTTTGACCTCTGCCTGTTACAATCTTGTAAAGATGTTTAGCTTGAATCTCATCATGAAGGGAAAATTCAGACAAATCCAAATCAGGGAACATAGATGTGTGTGCACAAAAGTGGCAAAATGTTAAAATAATCATTGAGTTTAGGTATCGAGATTCTATTACTTTTTCAATTTTTCAGTAGATTCAACACTTTTCAAAATAAATGGGGGCGGGGGGTAGGAAGAAAGGAAGCTGTAAGAACTAAGAAGCTGACCTTTCTAACGCATTTCTATAGTTTTGACTTGAAACAGGATATAACGTCATAAAGTATTGTTCACGTACAACTTGCACTTTGGTGTCCAAGCCTCAGACCCTACCTTCATTTGGATCCAGCTTTCACTTTGGTGCCCAAAGAAAACTGCTAACCAGGTTTTAATTTCTGTAAGAATACCTGTTTGATGGTTTCAACAAAAATAATGGGCATGTTTAATAAAAAGCATAGTCTAGTGCAAGATAATATAGACTGCATCATTATGCATTTCCACTTTTTATTCAAATTTTTTACTTTTTACTTTTCAAAAGTTCATCTTGTATTTTCCAAACAGGTTAAAGACACACCACTATAATGAGCGAAAGCACAGTGTGCACCTCTTACTGACACAGTGCTCGATCTATTGCATTTAGTGGTCCATGGGCTAACTATGATATTAAAAAAAAAATTTCACAATGATATTTGACACAGTAAATGGAACAGACTAGTAAACCAGCTTTTAACAAATTTGGAGATTCTTTACGAAAAACTAAATTCCCTTTACCAGAAAATAGTCCTCAGAGAAAAATCATACCATGTCCAAGGACCAACTTTATCATGAAGAGAATTTAGAGTTAGTTCTCCCTTCTGTGAATAAATCCTGTTTAAATTACCTCATCAAAAGGTGAAGCATGCTCACAGTTTACTGAATCAAAGCATTCTGACAAATTGGCCAATTATCAGGAGAAAGCCACTGCTCTAGATATGAGAGGACCTCAGACATAATTCTAGTAACTACATTAACTGGTCAGTTGGTTTCCTGCAGTGTAAATGGCATCAAAAATGACAATTAATTTATTTTTATCTAAGAAATTTTAGATGAAATTACATTTTAAATTTTTTTTATTTAAGGTAGTGATTTAAGTTATGTATATTTACACACACACTCACACACACACACACACACACACACACACACACGGCATGGTACCTGGCATGCTTCTAAATCCAGATTATCACATTGTTGGCCATTTTTGCAACCCAAAGAAAAATACTAATCAATTCATAATTTCTGTAAAGAGGCATATTTTGGGGGGAGCAACAAAAATAATAAACATGCCTGATAGGATTTTATGTTCTAATGCAAGCTTATCTAGGCAGTTACATATATTTTATTTGCACATTTATATTATATATTATATATTTTGTTATGTGTTTATACTTACTTATTTTTACATAACATTGCCTAATGATCCATATCTTAAGAGAGCATTGGAAAAAAGCAAAAGCAAAGCAAAGGGTAAGACTATCACAACTGTGTTTCTATAAAAGGAAACTATTCAGCCCCATTGTGTATTTCCAACGTGATTAACAAAGCGGATAATCTGCATTCAGAAGCATGTAGCCATGCAGCATGTATTAAATACAGGGCTCTTAGACTGATGATCAGAATAACAATATGAGTAACTTTTCCTGAATGCTTACCAAGGGCCTGGCACTACCGTAAGTGCTTTGCATTTATTATGTGTCTCATTCCATCCTCATTTTGCAGAGGAAGCTCCCAAGACTCAGAGAAGTTAAGTGATTTGCCCAACGTTACACATTGGATATGTGGCCAAGCCTGTTCAAATCCAGGTGTCTAAGTGTGGATCCCACATTCATGATCATTTCAGGCACCTCCTCAAAGTTCTACGTGCAAGTGGCAACGAGTGGCTCAGGGTGTAGAAAGTGAGTGCGGACGCTCATGCGTAAGTCACATCAAGACAACAAGAACAGAATAGCTTTTATGTTCTCCATTCGTTTTTTAGACAGAACACTCAAGCAAAAAATGGGCTCAAATATAAGACAGAAACTGCACAGTACAATCTGCAGGTGGACTGCATTGTTTGGGGAGTTAGTCATGTGACTCGGGTCAGCCTGAGCTAGCGTCCCTCCTCCCCCACCTACCTACTCACTGTCAACTTGACCATGAGCAAGCCAACACCTTGGCCAAATGGAAAAGCCCTGCTAATAGAAAAAAGGATCAAGCTGAAGCTTAAACAGGAAAGACACGTCCTGTCAACGATCAGAAATGTGACTTAAGATGTTGATTTTACCAGGCTTGTGAGGTTGAGGGATAATGAAGGATAAATATAAAGCACCACATGAAACATGCAACAAATGGTGATTGTTGTTGCAGTTTTTATCCCGATGCTCTCTGAAGTTTAGTCAGATTTCGTTAAAAGTCTCTGTGTTGGATTCCAGTGCTGGGGAGAGGGGAAGGTTAGCACGAAGACAGTCAGAGAATGGCAGACAGATGGACCTACATTTTGCTGAGAGAAACCCCAATTCTTTATGCCCTTAAAGTAATGCAACATAGCAGAAAGGTGAAATCACTCATTGGACAACTTGATTAGAACATGCGACTGGCGTTGGGATCTTTGCCATCATAGCCTTCACTAAGTAAAGGTTGTGTACACTCCATCACTTCATAAAATTTTTAAGTTTTACCCCATTTCCTCAAGCTACACGTTCCCCTTCATCTACACTATCACCAGTTTGAGGCTATAAATATGAAAAGGGCTATTTTTTTTAAATAATTTTATTGATTTTTTACAGAGAGGAAGGAGAAGGATAGAGAGTTAGAAACATCGATGGGAGAGAAACATCGATCAGCTGCCTCCTGCACACTCCCTACTGGGGATGTGCCTGCAACCAAGGTACATGCCCTTGACCGGAATCGAACGTGGGACATTTCAGTCCGCAGGTCGACGCTCTATCCACTGAGCCAAACTGGTTAGGGCGAAAAGGGCTATTTTTAAGAAAAACATTTTTAAGCTGATATATGATTTTCGACACACCCCATATATATACACTTGCTGTGTTTTAGGCACTACTTGGATTCTTTTAATCTGTTAAAAAGTAAAGCTAACATAATACTTTTGGACACTTCCAATTCTTTTTGTGTTGATGATGTCCTTTTCTTTTTAACTCTTTGTTTTATCTCTGCTCAAAAGTAGAACTTTAAATTCTGTAAGTGGTAATTAGAACAACTTCTGGGTTTGCACAGAAACTCGCTAGTTCCTCAGGATATTCCTTGTTCTATTTTTTTAATGTACATTTTTAAAGGTAATAATAAAATCAACCTTGACCTTCTGAAATCTTCAAATGAACCAATTAGCAAGAGAAAGGACTAGGTCAGTGGTTCTCAACCTTCCTAATGCTGCGACCCTTTAATACAGTTCCTCATGTTGTGGTGACCCCCGATTTCATTGTTACAAATTGAACATAATTAAAGCATAGTGATCAATCACAAAAACAATATGTAATTATATATGTGTTTTCCGATGGTCTTAGGCAATCCCTGTGAAAGGGTCGTTCAACCCCCAAAGGAAGGGGTCGCGACCCACAGGTTGAGAACCGCTGGACTAAGTAATGAGCAGAATGGGAAAACTCAAACAAGAATAGGAAGTCATGGAAAAGTCCTAAAATGGCGTGTGTTTTGTTCTTTTGTGTATAAGTGTTTTAAGCAAGCAAGTTTTGAGTAAAAAACATAAGGAAATGAGAACATGTGGTAAGTTGCTTTTGCAGTCCTTTCCTAGGCAGAGATTAGTAAAGCAAAGAACAGGACAAAGTAATTGTAAAAATCACCACAGTTCCCCACAGCATCTGTTTACACAGGAGCTCTGACTGCAGGCGTCATGCCTCCCATTGTCATCTGGATTCTTGTTCTAAGTTGCCAGGAGGAGATGACAATGTTTCCCCTATTTATCTTCCTTCTCCTCTTTCTTTCCTCTCCTTTACTTTTCCTCCTCCTTAACTTCCTTTCTCCTTATTCCCCTTCCTGTGCTTTTAAATTCAGTTTGGTATAGAGGGACTTTTCTGATTTGCTTACAAACATTGCCCTTTTTCCTGGTACCAATACCATTTTGTTTGGTCAAAGTAAAATCAGTGAATTAGAACTCCTGCTGCTACCCAAATTTATTCCATGTGGTAGAACCCTGAAACCTACAGTGGAGCCCCTGAAGCTGTTTTCATGCGGAAATAAACATAGGAGCAAAGTCAAAAGCAGACAAAGGTGAGTTCAATTGCCACAAATATTAGAGGCAAGTAACGTGCCGGCTTAAATTCACTCTGGCATATGAATGAGCGTCAAATCTTTTGCTGAAACAGAAATTGATGAAGGGGAGGGCAGAAATAGGAAAGGGTGTGTGGCCCTTTAAGAAGAAGGGAGCTGTCGGCAGGGGAGAGAGAAATTTGCAGAAAAAGGAAGCTAGAGCAGGAAGGTCAGCTGGGTCCGGATCTCCACTTTGGCTTGACCCGACTCTACCCTTCAATTCATGATGTGTCCAGTGATATCCATGCAAAATCAGACAGGAAATAAATACCTATCTGATAAAAATGGGAAGCATCTACAGAATGCCAGGCAGTCACAGCCTAATTGAGTCTCAGGTTTGGGCCAGCCAGCAACACCTAACCCCAGCTCAGCTCCTGAAACCCCTGCCTCCTCCCATCTCACCTGACAGGTTGGGCAGGGTTGATATTTCCAAGTTCGTCACAAATCTCGTTTCCCCGAGCAAATGGGCATTCTTGTGGTGGTTTTTTTGTTTTATGGACCTTCCATATTCTCAGAAATTGAATAGCCCTAATTTTGACAATTCCTGTCTCACCCAAAAAAATCCATGGCAAAAGCCATTTGTCATTTGCTGAGCACTGATTTGAATGTTGCACTGTCTGGGTGTAGAATTGGTTTGTGAAACTAGAATATCTCACTGAGGTTTAGTTACCCCTTCCTCCCAAAAGTAATAAAGGACTTTTTTTAAAATGTTGCTTCCAAAGTTATATTATATCATTATCCTCAAATTTGGGGTTAGCAAAGGTCTCCTGACAAATATTTTCTCCTGAATGTCAATAATCTACAGCAGTATTTATATACATAATAATAATTGCTTCATTTATTGCATGCTTATTATAAATCAGGAACTTTATATGTATTAGCTCATTTATGGTCAAAATAATCCTATAACAGGACATACTATTATTCCCATTTTACAATGATACAACTGAGATTCAGTGCACTTGAGCTACTAATTAGTGGAGATGGTTGGACATGAGCCCAGACAGCTGACCTCAGAAGCCTGTGAGCTGAACCACTACATTTAAGGCCACTGTATATGCCTCTAGCTACTATGTAATGCCTTGACATGAATCTTTTACAATAGGCCAGAAGCTCTTCAAATGCAATGTGTCCAGACTTAACTTAATTTCAGATACTTAGTGCCAAGGCTAGGACTATAGGAAGATGGTCAACGTATTTGGAAGTAATATGTGAAGGAACCTCCGTGGTGGGTAGGGAGACACCCTGCATTTTTCCATTATATATCTGGAGTCATGGCTATCTATGATGCCATCGAGGTGCACTGAACAAGGCTTTGCAATATGATGTGGAATAGGTAAATGTTCCTTTCTTCACATCTGGACCTTAAATTGATTTAAGGAACCTTTGGTAGTATTTACTGGGAGCTAGCATGACTATTCCACTGGCTTTTAGACCATTAAGTGAATAGTTTCTCTCACCTTAACCAGAAAGGTTCTTTCTTTCTCTCTCTCTCTCTCTCTCTCTCTCTCTCTCTCTCTCTCTCTCTCTCACACACACACACACACACACTCCGTCTACTTCCTTCTTGATTAAAATTACACTATACTAGGTGTGGTTCCAAACTTCCCAAACAGAATAGCTGACCCAACACCTTTTCCCCAAGCCTGCATTCTTACTTCTTAAGGAAAATCAAGTTTGGAGAAGAAATGAGAGCTCCCGCCTCACCTCTGCACATTCCTAGCCTCGCAGGCTGCTCCAGTTCCAAACATGAACACTGCTCAGTCTGGCCACTTCTGAAGCCGAGCTAGTTTACCCACCAAGGGAAGCAATAGTGTTACCCATCTACATCAGCAATGCAATCTTGGTTGTCATTCAGTCGGATACTCTTGGTGATGATGCTTTTAGAAGTGACTACAGCCTCTTTAGGGAATTTCAAATGTATTTGGAATAGAACAACAGAATACATTTTTTATAAAATTAAGTATAACAAAGCCATTTCTCTACCAGCTATTTCAGCGGACCAGAGTGCTTATGTCAGAAGCCCCAGAATGCCTTAAGAATATTTGTCTCATTATCTCCATTATTTTCCCCTTCAGGGAACTGTCCCTAATAAACTTCACTATGTCTCTTCTCCTGGCTACTTTTAATATGAGCCAAGGGAAAGATTTCAGAAAAGCACGACTTCTTTTCTTCCTGGGCTTGCAAACTGTCTTTTGCAGCAGAGGCATCTGTTAGTAAAGGTTGAGACAAGCTGTGCAGCATAAGACAACTTATTGAGAGATGACTCTGAAAAGATCCTCTTCCAAGGAATGTTTAACCCCTTAGTACCTTTTCATGCCAGCAGGATCTTTAACTTAATGGCCACAGAAGACTAGATGATACCTTCTCGCCATCTTAAAGTAATGTTAGCACCTTGAAACCAAGAGGACCTATTCTTCAGGGGCCCCAACTTACCTGAAGAATAGTTCAGGTTCAAGTACCATTTCAAGTTCTCACCTTCTCTGAGGGGGCCCAGGATGGGTGAGTTTGATAAAGATCCTCTTTAGGAGGACTAGAATCCCTGGGCATTCTTTATATGTCCAAGAAGGCCCCAAACTTAAAGCCAAATTCTCAAGAAGCTGAGAACATCAGAAAACTCCTAAATTAGTTCTCAAACCCCCTTCCCCTCTTATCTTCTTTTTGTCTCATTCTGAGAATAAAATCAGCATGGTTTCTAGCTACAGATTGAGGGTAGCCTAGGTATTCATACCACCAGGCTCAATGGGCTCATGATACAACTGGAGTCATCTTTGAGTGTCCTATTTCCCTTATAACTTTATTTGCCAGTGTGTTAGCTGATATATCAGGTCACTCAATTCAAGCCAGGGATGACAGACTCTTGAAGAGTATATGGCCACGTGCCAGGAGAACAAGAAGCCACAGGATAAGCATGGTACATTTTCCTGGGGTGCCAATAATAGGGGAAATGCCATTATTTTAGAACATTACAAACTAGAGTACAAATGCAAACTTGGGAGTCAAATGCAAAATTCATGGACTTTTCCCCCCTCCTTACAAGATAGGCATTTATTTTCTCACAGCTCTGGAGGCTGGAAGTCCAAGATCAAGGTCTGGCAGGTTCGTTTCTGGTGGGGACCCTCTCCCCGGCCTGAAGATGGCTCCCTTCTCACTGTGCCTTCACATGTCAGAGAGAGCCAAAAATTCATGGACTTTTAAAATACGTCTTAAAACGTCAAATAAATTTTGAGTTCAAAGCAAGAGCTTCCAACTGTTTCCCCAGATCTCAGGGAGTCTAGATGTTTCTTTTCCTCCTCCACTAGAGACACTTTAATGGGTATTTGAGGGGGAAAAACTCTCTTGTTGTTGTTGTTGTTTAACATCGTACATTTATTTCAAAATGCATGTCATACCCTCACATTTTCATAGTTTTGTTTTTATCTTTTTTTAATTTCCTTTTATTGTTTAAAGTATTACAAATAGTAGTAGATATGTCTCCTTTTTTTCCCCATTGACCTTCCCCCAGCCTCCCCTATACCCTGGCCAAAAAAAACCCTCTCTTAATGTACCTCTTCCAGAGCCACTGGAATTTTAAAAAAAAAAATTCTCTTAATGAAAAAAAAAAAATCTGCTACAAAAGGAAAAAAAAAAAAAACAGAATAAATCATGGAAAAGAAAAAAGAAAGAAGTATTTACAGGAGTCATCATGCTATGGCATTGACCTCATTTGATGAAGGTGGAATCTGAGAATCAGAAGGTGAGTAAGTTGCTCAACATCACAAAACTATAAGTGACAAAGGCCAAGCAGGTGATGAGTGGAAAGAGTGAGGTAAGAACTTTCCCAAAGCTCCCCGTCATTGCCCAGAGTCAACCGTCCACTCCACCCGCGTGAGAGAGCCTGTGGGTTTCCCTCCGCTGGTGTGCAGCCACAACACTGCCAACCTGCTCTCTGAATGACCCTGTCCATGTCCCTAACAGCACAGCAGTACCCTGCCACACTCCGGAAGGGAGGGTAAGCTTGGGTTTATTCCAGCTGCACTGAAATACAATGAACATATAACGTTGTACTAGTTTTAGGTGTACATCATGATGCTTTGAAATGTGTATATGTTGCAAAATGATAAGTTTAGAAAAATCCATCATCTCACAGTTATAATTTTTTGTGTCTATTGAGAACTTTTAAAATTTACTCTCTTAGCCACTTTTTAAAACTCTAATCACCAGGCTGCACATTATATCCCCAGAACTTATTTATCATGTAACTGGAAGTTTTTACTTTTTTTTTTTAAATATATTTTATTGATTTTTTACAGAGAGGAAGGGAGAGAGAGATAGAGAGTTAGAAACATCGATGGGAGAGAAACATCGATCAGCTGCCTCCCACACATCTCCCACTGGGGATGTGCCCTCAACCCAGGCACATGCCCCTGACCGGAATCAAACCCGGGACTTTCCAGTCCGCAGGCCGATGCTCTATCCACTGAGCCAAACCGGTTTCGGCTGGAAGTTTTTACTTTTGACCTATTTCCCCTATTTCCCTAACCCCTGCTTCTGGCAATCCCCAATCTATCCTGTTTCTATGAATTCTTTATTTTAGCTTTCATATATTAAAGTGAGATCATATAGTATTTCACTTTCTCCATTGAGTTATCTCAGCACTCTTATAAAGAACCAGTTGACCATAGATATGTAGGTTTACTTCTGGACTTTCATTTATATTCCATTGATAAATATGTCTAACTCTATCCCAGTACCACACTGTCTTGATTGTTGTTGCTATGTAGTAAAGTTTTGAAATTGAGACATACTAGTATGAGTCCTCCAACTTGGTTCATCTTTTTCAAGACTGTTTTGATTATTCTGGGTCCTTTGAATTGCAATATGAAATTTTAACTCCTTTTTAAATTTTCAAAAAGGAAAACTATTCTATGTTGGTGGGCTATAATATCTATACATGGGCTTTGATTTTTGCCTTCTGGGGATTTAAAAGCAAATAAATCTAAAATTTCTATAGTTCTATGGCTTCAATATAGTAGGAATTCCCCCCCAAATTCATCCAAGTGAATATTCTTTAAATTTCCACTTACACTATTTATTCTCCCCTCTCCTTAACAAGAGAGCCTTTAAAACTGTGCAGTGTGAGAAGCTTTTCCTGCTAAGGATGGTCTCAGACACTTGGCCATAGCTTCCTTCCTTCCAAGATTCTGGATATTGTTCCTGGTTAGTGAGAGAACCAGAGACAACAACAAAAAAATAAGCCCTGTATCAATTTAACAATGTGTGTGGGGGGTGGGGGGAGTGGGGGGGGGGGCGGGCGGGGAGAAATTCAGAAAACATTCTCTGAAACCACTGTCATTTAAAATTCTTGATCCAGGCATCACCTAATGAAAAGCTGTATGTTCTTACCCCCTTTCATCCCCACTGAGTAATGACATGGTCTCAAGAATCCATATAAAAACCTCCTCTGAAATGAGCACATTGAGAGGCAAGGAAAATGGTGTTGAAAACAATGGAGACCTGCAGAGAGAGGAGAGGAAGGGACAGGGAACAAAATAAGGGCAAGAACCAGTAGGAACAGAGAGGGAAAGAGAATGAAGAGGGGAAGGAAACGGAGAGCTCAGGACGGGAGAGAGAAGCATATGGCAGGTATCAATTATTTACAATTAAAAAAATGCACTTTAACTACAGGAAGAGCACCAAATCCACTCAATAACCATTTAAAAGCATATGGAAATAAAACGCAGCCATTTAAAGGGGGCAATAAATGTGCGATGCTCTCTGTAATGCCCCTGAAAGAATACAAGTGTTAAGCCTTGGTAAATTACACTTAAAAGTAAGTGTAACATAAAAACAAAATTAGGCATACAAATAACCTCACACTCAGGCATTTTTTAAAAGTCTCTTTCAAACAGTTAATTAGAAAAGCCTCTGAGGAGAGTAACTTTTCTTCTCTGGCGTATTCTCTTCTCTTGGCAATAACGCCAAGCAAATGGCAGGATGAAATAAACATAGATCCAGGATGCATAGAGGGTCTGCATGAAGTCGTCTGCCCTAGACACAAAGGGAGGGGGGGAGGGGGGGACAGAAGGCACTGTCATAATTGCTCCCTTCACTTAGTTCAGAACTGAATGAAACCCTTTAAACAAGGGTCACCAAAGCATGTAGATGGCATCATAGGCTCTGTTTACCAATCACCCATTTTAACAGCTTCAATGTTCCCTTCAAAAGTACTATGAACCTCATGTGCCTGTTCTTCATTCACATCTGCGGTATAGTATGTCATGTTTCCAGTGAACCGGACCCAGCCTTAGAAGGGCGTAGGGGAGGAAGACTGTTCCCTTCTTCCTTCCAGGTTCTTTGGCTGGCCTAGCCGGCATAAAGCAGACTAACAGGAGAAAAATGTAATTTCATAGGTACGGGAGCTCCAAGAGATATTAGATTCAAAGAAGTAACTAGAGCAGGCAGCTTTTACACCTTTTAGACAAAGAAACAATACATATGTGAAGTATTGACAAGGCAAAGGTGTTTGGGCTTGGGGTGGTAAATGTGGATAAAGAAGTAACAAGTTTGTTAACACAGCCTTCTGACCCTCACTTCTCTGTCTCTGGTGATAGGATGCCTCTACCCTTCTGCTCAGAGAAGGTTCCTTTCAAAGGAGAGATTTTTTTTCTTTCTTTCCGGGGGCAAAGGAGGTCAGAGTGTCCTTCTTGCTGTTTCTTAAGTAACTTTAATTCAAAACAATCAACATGTCAAAGTGGCATATTTTGGGGTGGCACATTCTGCTCCTCTTCAGGGGAGAGAATGAAAAAGAGTTTTGTTCCAAGGGGACTGGGTCTGTCTTATTGCCCAATAAGATACCAAATTAAAGTGGGGAGATTGGGGGTAGGGTGTGGCTCCTGGCTGAGTTTGCAGTGTTCCAGCCTGCAAATTCCACCTACAAGTTCAAATCACAAACAAGGGTTCTCTCATCAGTCAACAGTAGCACGTGTCTGTTGACTGTGCTACTATCCGGCCGTCCCGCAAATCTCTTCGTATTTGGAATACAGTATATGACACCCACATAATTTCATGAATGTTGCAGCTTGCGGTGGGCAGGGCATTTTTAGGAAGTACTTTGGGGATCTAACACCTGTGGAAGAGAAGGGAAGGAAGCAAAACTGGGCAGAGAAAGAAGCTGGGCTGCAGTGCAGTTTCAATGGGCGGCTCAGCCCATCCTCTGGGGACTTCTGAAGATGGCCTGCCACTGCTGCAGTTGGATGCGATGGCCAGGCCTCTCGGCCCCTTCATCAGTCGGTCCTTGGATGTAGCTGCCCCAGGAAGGGGGCTTCATCTGAGACAACCTGGAAGAGGCTGACTAGGGACCGCGGCTGTCTCGGCTGCCTGCAGCTCCGCAGCAGCTGGGGGTGTCAGACCTTTAGCCCTGAAAGAGGATGCCAGCAGCATCTTCACACCCACCAGAGCGAGCAAACAGAAAACATCTTTTTGGGCTCATCTATTCATGCGGAACACATTTCTAGCATCAACTTAGTGGGCATGGCACTGGTCTATGACGACTGATGACTTTAATGTCTTCGAGTACAGATTACAGGAGTTTTATACTCACTTTCTCTCCGGAATTCTCTGTGAGGCAATACTGTGTCAAGGGCTCACGGGCCCATTTTACACGTAGAAAAACTGACGATGGAGAAACGCAATCAGCCAGAGTCTTTCACAGGCAAGCCCCCCAGTATTTAAAAGAAAAAAAAGGCAACTTGGGAAGATGCTAGCAAACTTTGCCTAGAAATGCAAGCAAGCCCCTGACATAGGTTGCAGATGGACATGAAAAGGAGAGATCTAGCTAAGAAAAAAATATCCTGGAGTTTCGGATTCTTTCCCCTTCCGTTTTAGTTTTTGTTTTGTTTTGTTTTGTGGTGTGTGTGTGTGTGTGTGTGTGTGTGTATGTGTGTGTGTTCTTCTTTTCTATCTTTGCAGGTGCTGGAGGGCAAGATTTAGCCCATAAATTATACTCTGACCCCCTTTTCTAAATTTCATTAAAAACATTTTTTTTCCTTCATTTATCTGAAAATTCCTCTTTCAAGTCTTTCAAAGACACTCCTGGGTCTGTCTTATTGCCCAATAAGTAACCTGCGACTGCTCACGCTGCTGCAATCAGCGTCACCGCTGCCCTAACAACCCACCTAAGTGAGCCGCAGACCGCCAGCACGCACCCTCGTGTGTCGTTTCGCTTAATTAATAAGCGGAACAAAGATTTCAGAAAAGGAAGAAATTTGATTATGCAGCACCGTAATGGCACTCCAGTCTCCTGTAAAAACTGAGTGGGGTCTGTCCCCTTAAAATCTCCATTTGCTCCACTGTTGTTCCACGGAAATGTCAGCTCGACTCCCCCGCTGCCCACCCCGGGGTGACCTTTAGCTGCATCTCTCAGTAATCCTAAGCCATTAGTCATGCCTGGGTCAGTGATGTGTCAATAACAGCATAATTATTGAAGGAAGCCTTCAGAGGAAGGACAGCAGCCTCGATTCAGAATTAGCTCGACCCACGCCGGCACCATGGCTTGTTGAATAAATGAATGGATGTCGACTAAATGGCCCCTTTACATCTGGAGACCTAAAGACTGTTGATTCCATCAATTCAGGGGGTTATTTGTAGCCGCTAAACACCTTTTTAGAACAGTAAGTGGCATGGCTTTTACTCCTGCTGACTGCAACCCGCTCTTCCGAAGTGGAACAAATTTACTGGAGCTAATGGCTCCGGCATTTTAAAAGGCAGTCCGTCCGCAGGGCATTGGGAACACCTGCACCTTTTGGAGGGCACCGGATGCAGAGAAGAGCCTCTCCCTCCTCAAAGGAGAGACAACCTTGAGATCCTGAAATTGGAGGTACCGCCAAACTCTATGCCAGACCGCTGATAGAAACCAAACAGCAAGGTGCTAGTGAAAGAAATGAAGGACCATGAGAGAAGCAGTGTGGCTTGCCAGGTAGAGTCAGGAACACGAGACAGATGCACACATGGGGAGAGAGCCAGGTGAAGACTGGAGTGAAGCTAGAAGAAGGGCCTGGGACAGACCCTTCCTTGGCACCTTCAGAACGAGCATGGCTTTCCTGACACCTTGATCTTGGACTTCTGGCCTCCAGGGCCATGAGACAATAAATTTCTCTCATTTAAGCCACTTGGTTCATGGTACTTTGTTACAGCAGCTCCAACAAACTAATACTCTGGAGTAATAATTTGCAGCTAGCTGGCCTTGTAGGAGTTATGTTAACTTGGACAGGTTAGCTAAACTCCTCGCCCTTCTATTTCCCGTACTACCAAAACAATAATACATGGTTTACCTACCCCACAAATTTATTGTGGAAACCAAATACTGGCAACCCTAACTTTGTTTTCATCTTTTGAAGAGTATTAGGAAAAATTAATTTATGATTCACGAACACATTTAAAACCCCTTTCCTCTTTTCTCCAGATATACAACCTAAAATTTCTCCAAAGCCTCATGCTCTCTCAAATCTCTACACACACATATGCACATCCATACACCTGCACATACACATGTGTACACACACACACACACACACACACACACACACACACAGCCTGATACCCAGGAACCATGGCTTTTTCTCTCTTGTCCTCCCTTGCTGATACAATACTTTCTCCCGGTCCCCATTACCCACCCCCAAGTCCTCCCCAAATGTGTCACTACCAAGTTTTCTGCTCTAGCCAGCCAGTCACAGCCCCTCTAGAAACCCCGGTGGCCAAGAAGTACCAAGTGTCTGCTCTTCCCTTGCTGCTCAGGGAAAAAAGCATGAGGCATTCCCTAGAATGCGTAGTTCTTTTCCAGGTCTGTCAGATTTTCCTATAAGCAATTCTAGTGAAGCATTTGTAATAAATAAGATTCTTTACCTCGAAATTTGACACATATTTTAAATGTCTAAAAGTAGATGTATCATTAATTTCATCCTTGTACTACCTAGAAGTCTAAACTACTGTTGCGTTTAAAAGAAAACTGGCAGTCTGAGAAAATCATATACAAAACTGGCACTATTTAGATAAGGCTCAAAAATTATATTGCTTAGACATACCTGGATATGTAACAAAAACTTATTTTTTAAGAAGCAAGGGGAAAAATTTTAAAGAAGCAAGGGAGCAATAAAAACAAAATTTAGGATAGTGGTTTTCTCCTGGGGAAGGGGTAATGTTCTAGGTGTTACCTTGAATGAGTATTATACTTTAAAATTTTATAAGTATTGAACTTATAACTAACATACACCTTATAACACATTTTTTGATATGTATCATATAAAAATACGCATTTTTAAAAGACAGCAAGAACCCTAATTGGGGCACTGTATCAGTCAGGTTCTTGGAGGCAGGGAAACTAACTTTAGCTTATTTAAAGAGAAATAGAACTTATCATTAGGTGCTTAATGAAACCTACATAATTTTATTAACCAATGTCACCCTAATAAAGTCAATTATTTAAAAAAGAAAAAGACATTAGGTGGCTCACAGAATAACCGGAAGGATCAGACAACCAGGTCAGGGAGTCAGCCAAGAACTCAGGCAGCAGAGCTAGCCTGGGAAGACATCCCTGAATACAGACATTACAGCCTACATCTCCAAAGCCACCAACATGGGACACGAAGGAGAGCCCTAGAACCCTGCCACACCGCCTCCCAAAACGGGATGGGGCGCAGCTGCTGCCACCAGGCGTCCTCATGGCTCCTGCTATTGGCACTTTCCAGCTCGAGCTTCCAGTTCTGGGTGGATGAGTCTAATTGGTGGAACCAAGGTCATGTGCCTGTATCCTCCATGCAAGAGAGGCTGGGAAGTGCTCTAGGAAGCATGCTCTGTCTCCCCCAGGACTTATAAGGGAGTGAATCTCCTACACAGAGACTTCAGATGCTAGGTGTCAAAGCAATTAACAGATGTCTACTTTTTTTAGCTGTTCAACATCACCATACATCCTTCTTCCCAGACATCTGCCTTTTTAAAACATTGCTGCTTAGCACAATGTAACTATCCCTCCTATAATCATTTATGTGTCTACCTTATGCCTAAAAGGGGGGAGACCCAAAGACCCAAGGTCTCATCAGGTTCTGCACCAGCTTCAAGTGCAAGATCTCTGTATGTGCATTCTTACACTGGTTCCTTCATGATCTCCTGGTATCATATAGCCTCTAAACCAAAGTGTTAAGCTAACTCCCATCAACTCACCCTATAAACATAATGGAGAAAACAGAAAAAGAGAAGAGAAAAAGAGGGGGAGGGAGTATAAAAATAAGCCAGAAAGACTCTAGCTGAATCAATAGGTGGTATTTATGAATCTCCCCACCTATTCTAAGGTTCCTTTGCCTTCAGCCAGAACCTCAGTTAGGAATTCTTTTATTTATTTTATTTCTCAATTACAGTTTATACACAATATTATTTTATATTAGTTCAGGTATACAGCATAGTGGTCAGACAATCATATGCTTTACAAAGTTATCCCTCTAATATTTCCAGTACCCACCTGGCACCATACATAGTTATAATATTATTAACTATATTCCCTATGCTGTACTTTCCATCCCCGTGGCTATTTTGTTAATACCAGTTTGTACTTCTTAATCTGAAGTAGGGATTCTTGACCTCATGGAGTGACCCAGAATTTTACCCCTGCGGGACTCCCTGAGGTATTGGAGGTTCTATTTGTACAGATGATTGAGTTTCCTTTGACTTTTACCACTGGGTGTCCACCCTCCTCCCTGTGTCTCTCTTTAGCAGTGCTCCCATTTCCCTTTTAGAGTCAGAATCAGTCACCCCAGCAGGAGAGCCCCTCAACCCAGTTAGCATGAGGTTGGAATTGGAATCTTGAGAGTGAGGCTCTTTTCATGAATATATAAGGTTTCTAGGACTGCTGTAACAAATTACAAGTTTGGTAGCTTAACACAACATAACTGTGTTCTCTCATGGTTCCAGAGATTATGGAAGCTTTTTCTGGAGATTTCTACAATCAAGATGTCAGCTGGGACATGTTCTTTCCAAAGGTTTCTTGACTCTTCCAGTTCCTGGTAGTTCCAGACGTTGCTTGGTGATGGCAGCTTAAGACCAATCTCTGCCTCTGTCTCCACATGGCCTTGTCCCCTGTGTGTCTCTGTGTCTTAAATCTCATCCTTATTTCTCTTATAAGGACCCCAGTCATTGGATTTAGGACCCACCATAAATCCAGGGTATCATCTTGAGATCCTTAACTACATCTGCAATGAGGCCATATTCACAGATATCAGGAATTAGGACTTGGATACATATTTGGGGGAGGGGACACACTTAAACCCGATACAAGGAGATCAATATAGAACACACAAATTCTCTAACTCTGGGCTCATTGTGCAATTTCTAACGGTAGTCCTGTTCCCCAAACCTCCAGGCCAGGGGTGGGAAACCTTTTTTTCTGCCAAGGGCCATTTGGATATTTTTAACATCATTCAGGGGCCATACAAAATCAACTTAAAAATCAGCCTGCTATATTTGATCAAACATTTCATTAACTCACCCCTAATGCCTTGGCGGAGCCAGACCAAATGCTTTCTCAGGCCTTATATGGCCCACGGGTCAGATACTCCCCACCCATGGCTAGGCCGACAACCGTCCATTCTTCTTGTCAAGTCCCTGCCATTAGACTTTACCATGAATCAGGGTTGATTCTTTTTTTTTTTTTTAATATATTTTATTGATTTTTTACAGAGAGGAAGGGAGAGAGATAGAGAGTTAGAAACATCGATGAGAGAGAAACATCGATCAGCTGCCTCCTGCACATCTCCTACTGGAGATATGCCCACAACCCAGGCACATGCCCTTGACCGGAATCGAACCCGGGACCCTTCAGTCCTCAGGCCAACGCTCTATCCACTGAGCCAAACTGGTCTCGGCCAGGGTTGATTCTTATCTCAGATCTTTACCTCCAAATGGAGGACCATGAAAAGGAGCTGCAGCTCCCAAAGGACTGGTCTAAAGCCATCCCACACATGGTGCCAATCCAAATACCCTAACCCAGTCAGTGACTTACAGATTAGTATTTGTAAACTGTTCAGTCTGGACAGTTACATGCTGAAGTGATTATTTGTTAGAGACATAGACCTAGTATATACTTCTCAGTATGGAGTGGGATTTCCTCTGATATAATAAACTAGAGGCCCAGTGCACAAAATTCATGCCCTGGTAGGGTCCCTAGTGGCTGCTGGCTGCCGGTCTGGTACTCCCTCCCTTTCCCCGGCCTGGTCACCCTCCCTTCCCACCCCCTGGTTGAACTCCCAGATGAACTCTCGGTTGAGAGGACAATTTGCATACTTCGCTTTAATTATATAAGATGTTTCTATAAATAACCATTCTGAAAAGAAGCCCATCCTCTGACCTGGAATGGTTGAAGTCTGGGTTTCTGGAAGGGTAGTTTTCAACATCCAAATACAACCCATTTTCTATTACTTTGCATTGCCTTTCAAAATATCCCCCAGCCTAGCCCTATCCGGTTTGGCTGTGGATAGAGCATCAGACTGCAAACTGAAAGGTCCCGGGTTCAGTTCTGGTCAAGGACATGTACCTTGGTTGTGGGCACATCCCCAGTAGGGGGTGTGCAGGAGGCAGCTGATCGATGTTTCTCTCTCATTAATGTTTCTAACTCTCTATTCCTCTCCTTTCCTCTCTGTAAAAAGTCAATAAAATATATTTTAAAATATATATATATATATATATCCCCCAGCCTAGCCAGCATGGCTCAGTGTTTGAGTATCAACCTATGAACCAGGAGGTCACAATTCGATTCATAGTCAGGGCACATGCCTGGGTTGCAGGTTCAATCCCGACACCGCAGTGTGGAGCGTGTAGGAGGCAGCCAATCAATGATTCTCTTTCATCATTGATGTTTCTATCTTTCTCTCCCTCTCCCTTCTTCTCTGAAACCAATTAAAAAACACACACATATACTTTATAATGTCCCCCAGACAAGGAGAAATGTAACCCACCCCCCAAAATACATGTAGGAACCTATTCAAGTGTCACATAATTATGCAGTGTGAAAATATTTAACCACACTTTTCAGGCCAGCATTTTCCTTCTTATACTCACAGATTATTTGAATTTTAGAAAAATGAGACCAAGAATAGAACTGAGACTTTTTGTTCCATTACTTCTGAACTGGGAAGACCTTTCTATCCTCCTCCTTTGTATTTCTTTTTTCCTTACTAAGAAATTTGTCACTCCTGCTGTTTCTCTGACAATCAATTCATTGATCTTCACTATTCTACTCCAGGAATATTTGAAATGCAAATAAGGTCACAGGTCTCTTTTCCATTAAAAAAAAGGGGGGAGTCGTTCAGAAACCTGAAAATAGTGCAGTTTTATAAATCTCCCATCCTTCTATCTTTCTAGTATGTGTACACACTGACCTTTCTTTAATCTTTTCTTTTTCAAAACAGAAAAATAAACTGCCAGCAAAAGCATACACAGGAAATCACTGGAAGAATCCTTATTCATTTGACTAAAACTCCTCAATTTCTTAGACACTAAACATCAGCAGATTTAGCAAAGCTCTTTGTATCTATCATCTACTCATGCATCATTCATGTAAAAGGTGACCCGGGTCCCATTAGTTGACTAGCTGATATGAATCTTTTGGGTTACTCAGATAAGTCATTTCTAGTGGTCCTCCTTTTAAAATTAATGAAATAGAGGAGAGAACATGCTACTTAAAAGAATGTCCTGCTGGGAATTTCTCACTAAAAGTGAAGCTAATTCTTTCCTGTATTTCCCTTTTCCTTCTCACCCTTATTTTTGCTTTCATTCCAAAGGACTATATTTCTGAGCTTATTTTAGATCCAGGAGCACAGAAGATCAATGTCAAGGCCACAGCTGGGACTCCACACACATAAATTTGAATCAGTAACTGCCCTCTGGTACAAAGCCTCCTTCTCTCAAAGTGCTGTCTTTCTGCTCAAGGCCTTTGGTTAAGCCCCATGAGAACAATGACCCTGTAACTCCTTGGGAGCCCTGTTGATCAGAGTCTCATAGATAGTTAAGGCTTTTCCTATAACACCCTACAGATTGGAGTTATTGCTCATTTTCTTATTTGCCATGCAATTATTATTAGCCCCAGGTGTAGTCATGGCTTTTAATATATATATATATATATACACACACGTGTGTGTGTGTGTGTGTGTGTGTGTGTGTGTGTGTATGAATGGCCCGATGCATGAAAATTCGTGTACTCGGAGAGCGGGGGGTCCTCCCTCAGCCTGGCCTGCCCCCTCTTGCAGTCTGGGACCCCTTGGGGATTGGGCCTAAGCTGGCAGTTATACATCCCTCTGGTAGCCCGGGAGCCCTCAGGGGATGTCCGACTGTGGCTTAGGCCCGCTCCCCTAAGCCCTAGTCGGACATCCTTAGTGCTGCAGAGGAAGTGGGTGAGGCTCCCGCCATTGCTGCTGCGTTCACCATCCATGAGCCCGGCATCTGACTGAGTGGCACTCCCCCTGTGGGAGCACACTGACCACCAGGGGGCAGCTCCTGCGTTAAGCATCTGCCCCCTGTTGGTTAGTGTACATCATAGGGACCAGTTGTTCTGCTGTTAGGGTCAATTTGCATATTACCTTTTTATTATATAGGAAATATATATATATTAGGGAATTGAAATAAATGGTCACTATACTGTTTAAAAATCTTTCAATGGTACCCCATAAATTTCTGCCAAGTTTCAAATTCTGAAGTCCTAGTGGTTGCCCCCTGCCTACCTTTCTACCATCACCTCACACACTCTCCCACATGTACATTTGATTTCCATCATCCTGAACTGCTTAATGACTCCCATGCTTCTGCATTTGTGATGTCTGGCATGTTCTCAGCCCCTCCATCATTTAACTCTTACTCATCCTCCAGAGTCAGTTCCAGTCTTATTCCTCAGGAATCCTTAGAAACCCCACCCCTGTTCACACTATACATGCATCTTCCTTAGCAAGTCTACAGTGAGCACACTTACACCATTCATACACAATTTCCATCTATTATTCTAGCTTAAGGAGGTTCATTAAGTTGGGTCAATAATATTCGCTGAGCATATAATATGGTTCTGGAACTATGTTCACATTGAGGAAATAAAGATGATTAAGACCTACTCTCTGCCTTGAAGGAACTATGAGTCTGTTAGGAAGGCATAAAAACAAGTAGGTAAGGACTTGTTCTTTGAGCCACCAGCCTACCCTTCGCTCACCTTCTCCATCACAGAAGTCTCATCCTCTTATCAGGGATCCACTCAACCCAGATGATGAGTATCTTTCATCCTAGATCATAGGTTAGGATGTCATAGAAATTCTCATTTAAATCTTTTGCTTTCATTTTTCTGTCAGCTCCACTGTTCTCAAACAGTCTGATAAATTTCAAGCTAACAAAGATTTGAAGAGAAGAAGTTATTTTACAACAGACTACAGGCAGTTCTCCCTACCATACTAACTCAATTGTGTGCATATCAGAAACATGTTTTCTCTTTTGCACAATTCCATGCAACAATCTGGGTTACCAATGAACCATGCAAAATGATGACACGGTTCCAATACCCACACATTTCAGTTAACATGGTATCGTGCAAAGTGAGGACTACCTACATTAATTTGATTAATAGACTAATGGACAAAAGCAAATTGTATATAGTCATGCATCTAATACCTCAAGAGTTTCCCTAATTGGTTCAGCTCTCTCCTCAAGTCTTATAGCCTTTTCAGCATCAGAAAGGTTTGTGAGTGGCTGGGCTGGAAGTTTCTCGGGCTACCTTACCCTTCTTGTTCAGTTATCCCGTCAATTTTCATTGTCACTCTTTTATTGTTATAAAGTTTATGGGAGAAAAAGATGGCATCATATGAAGGCATAATTAGGATAATAAACGGGAACTGTGGTTTGTTTTTGGACTCATTCCAGTTGGGCAGCACACAAAATCACCTCTAGCTGACTGCTTGATGATTATGACTTTGACAAAGTGGTATTATTTACTGCTAATGGATGAGATGATGATGTATTACTAATTACTCTCTTTTTCTACAATTTTTATATTATGTTAAATGAAGGATTACAGTTGGGATAATAAATATTCACTAGAAAAAAAATGTCTAGCAGCAGAGTTCATGAAACTCAATCCTGAATAGAAGAGCCATTTTAATTACTCAGGACCAGAAGTGAAACTGTGGATTAGACAGCATACAGTTCACCCTCTCTCCCACCTCTCTGGTGAGCTTCTCTTTCCTTTCTTCTGGAGTCCGCACCCCACTCCAGGCTTTTTAACTCACACCACCCACATACTCTTAGTTCCACACTTCCACTCACCTGGTAAGATGCTCGTGAAAACTTAGATGAAAGAGCTTAAGTTGTAACACAACATCTTCCCTGAGTCATTTTGTACCTCAGGAGTCTTCTGGAAAAAGAAAAAAAAAGGCTTTCTAGATGTAAAGAACTAAAAATGGGATTATGATCCATTCCTTTCCAGAAATATGAGTGTGTAGATAAAGTCAGAGTGACAGAAGTAAACACAATTAAATGTAAATGAGGGGTCCTAACTCTTCTAAACAGTGGTGGGAACTCTGGGCCATATTTGTAGCATTAACCAGTTTAAAATGCACCTCGTGGAAGAGGAACAGATGCTGATGAGAGTGTTCCTAATTGGAATGTGAGACTTGATGTGCTGATGAGGAAAGTGAAAGAACACATGTGCTGATGTCCTGCAAAAGAAGGGTGTGTATACAGACAGCACTGATTAATCAGTCTTAAGTGCAAGGGCAGGAGAGAGAATCAGAGATAGAACAAAGCTGAGTAAGAGAATGGATTGAAAGCTCTTTGAGGACAGGAGGCCCTCTTTAAAATCTCTAAATGCCTAGCAGTGTCCAGAGCTTAGAGAATGCTCTGAAAATGTTTGCTGACTGACTTTTGGCAAGTTGACTAAAGCAAAGATAAGCAACATCCTCTGCATGCAGGTCAGTTAACAACTGATTTATTTAAAGTTTGCAGACCACATTTATAAAAGATGGTATATTTTTGTTATCAGGAAATGCAGTATTATCAACTTAAGTATTATTCTTTTACTTACCTTTGACCAGAGATTTTCATTGTAGGCTAGAATTTCATATACTTTGTAAGTAGCACACACAGCAATATCTGATTTTAATGTACCTGTGATCATATTTTATTGTTGAGTAAGTTGCTTTTGAAGTTGGTTTATCTTATTATTTCCTTGACTGATTTTGTAGACCTCTTGTTGAAATATGTGGTTTCTTATAGCATCTTTAATATTATAATACACTCTGGTTTGAATTTTATTCTCAATTGTGAACATATGAACTGCTTTATTAAATAATATAATGTAAAATGAATTTAGCCGAGACCGGTTTGGCTCAGTGGATAGAGCGTCGGCCTGCGGACTGAGGGGTCCCGGGTTCGATTCCGGTCAAGGGCATGTACCTGGGTTGCAGGCATATCCCCAGTGGGGGATGTGCAGGAGGCAGCTGGTCGATGTTTCTCTCTCATCGATGTTTCTAACTCTCTATCTCTCTCCCTTCCTCTCTGTAAAAAAATCAATAAAATATATTAAAAAAATGAATTTAATAATATTTTGAATTTTATAAAATGTTTTTGTGTTATCACTGGGCCATCAGCAGAAGAGAATACCCACTCCCACCCCAATCCTTAGGATCCACTAGATAAGCCTAAACTGGTAGGTAGAACACTGGACCTTCACCAATGTTTCATGCTCAATATATCTGAAGAAGTGATGTGTGACCTCAGTCCTGAAGGATGAGTAGGAGTTCACTAGGCAGAGAAGGAAGAATACAACATCCTAGATAGAGAAAACTACTTTTCAAGGCAGAAAGACTCACAGAGGACAGAGTGTTTGGGAAAATATGAAAAGCTTTATAACAAGGATGTACAATGTGTAAGGGTAGAAAGGAAGAAAAATTAGCTAGTAAGGTTGCTTAGAGCTAAGCCATACTAAGCATTTGCATGGGCAAATTTTAACCTATAAGCAACTGGAGGCTCAGAAGCTATATTTGTCTGGGTTTTCCAGAGAAATAGAACCAATAGGACATATATAACTTAATAGTGTGTGTGTATGTGTGTGTGTGTGTGTGTGTGTCCCTTGAACTATGCAGGTTTGAACTGCTGGGTTCACTTATATGGGAATTTTTTTAATTGATCTATGGTCAACTAGCTTTTAGGAATCCACATATGTGGAAGGCTGACTAAAAGTATGTCTTCAACTTCATGGGAGATCAGCACCTCTAACCCCCATGTTGTTCAGGGGTCAACTGTATTATGTTGTGTATCGTATGAGGAATTGGCTCACATGATTATGGAGGCTAAATCCCACAATCTGCCATCTGTAAACTGGAGACTCAAGAAAGCCATGGTGTAGTTCCAGTCCATGTCCAAAAGCCTGAGAATGGTACAAGTCTCAGACCAAGGGTAGAAGACCAATCTCCTAGTTCAGCATTCAGGCAGAGAGAGTGAATTCTCCCTTCCTCCACCTTTTTGTTCCATTTAGGCCTTCAGTGGATAGGATGAGGCTCACCCACATTGGGGAGGGCCACCAGTCCACCAATCCAAATGCTAATCTCATCCAGACACACACTACAGACACACCCAGAAATAGTGCTTAACCAGATATCTGGGTATCCCGTGACCCAGTCATGTTAACCATCATAGAGGCTTAAGAAGGAAAATAATATGATTACAACTGTATTTTAGAAAAATGATGTAACACAATGTAGAAGATAGATGTGAAACATAAAGGAGCTGAAGAGACAGACTATTTGGGGATTATCTAGTGAGAAATCCAGAGATGATGTGTCCAGGGAAGAGTGGATGACCTCCAGAGATAATTCAGGAGTAGAGTTGACATCACCTGACATCACCTAAAACGTAGTAAATATGTGATAAGAGAGAAAGAGATGACTCCATTTCTAATCTGAACCTGAGTGTGTGAGAGAAATTTTGTGTGAAATTGATCTACATATTGCTTTGAACAATGGCCACACAAGGCTTTGTCTTCTAAAGAACTTTGGGCTAAACTGAGTACAGAAATACTTAAATGCCATAAAGAAAAACTAAGAAGTGATGGGTGACCTCAGTTTAGCACTCTTTAAGCACCTACTAAGTGCTGACTTTAAGCTAAACATTCACATTAGCCTTTACAAAAGTCCTGTGAAGCAGATATTATTATTCTCTTTTTACAGATTGAGAAACTGATACACAGTAAAAAGTAATAACCTACACAATGTCACACAACCAGTAAATACAAAAATTCAAACTCAAGGTTTTTGGCCTTGAAAGAAATATTTTTCCTACCCTCTAATGTTGCCTCTTAGTAGAATAAGATGCATCTTCATAAAACTCTACATCCATGTTAATAATTTCATCAGAGAGAATACAAAAGGGCTTTGAATGTCTTCCCTGGAAATAATAGAGAAAGGGATGGAGTAGTCATTCTAAAATCCTGAGCACACACAAATTTCAATTGTCTCAGGTTCCATTAGCAGCTTTAAAACTGGCTGCTAATTGGAGCAGAATTGTTTTGTGTTGTTTCATTTGTATTCCCCAGTGGTATTATTATTAGCAATAAGAAATATAAACAAAATGTACCACTTGTAGTACATTTTTAAAAGGCTTGCAAAAAAGGATATCTCACAGGAGATAGATAGTTTTTTTGTTAGATTAACATATCCCACCAGGTTCTTCCAGGATGATACAATGCAGATTTAATGCAGCAGAGGTGGTAGATTTTACTGGTTGACTGATTGATTAGCCCAACTGAATCCTAGTGATTGAAAATGTGGAGTGGTGCCAACCTTCCCATATCAACTCTTCTGTATGAATTTTGAAACCCCAGGACTAAAAGATTTTATCCATTCGTTCAATAAATATGTATTGAGGGACTTATGTGTGCCAGTCATGTTCTGTGTGCTAGAAATATATACAGTGAGCAAGATAGTCAGGCATGGAGTTTGCATGACACAGGTGGAGAGTGGGGAGGAAACTGGACAATGCCAGGGAAACAAGCACAGATAATTCCTGATCATTGATCTGTGCTGTGAAGACTACTGAAACTTGGTGACATGGTGGACCATATTGGGTAGGCAGGCAGGGACCCCGGAGGTGATGATGGTCTTTGAACTGAGACTTGAGAATTTAAAAGAACTATCCAAAATAAAAAGGTGCGGCGGTAAAACTTTCCAGACAGAAGGAAGAGAACACAAAAGTCACAAGGCAAGGATGAGCTTGAGATTAGAAGAGGACCAGTGTGGCTGGAACATAGCCAGGGGAAGGAGTATGAGAGGAGGCTGGAGAGGTGAACAGGAGCAACTTGTGGGGGCTTTAGGGACTGTATATGGCAGGATGGCTGTCCCCCAGTGATTCATGCTGCCCTTTCAAGAACAAAGAGTTGTGCCTGGGAAATGTCTCCCTGCCAGACACTACATTTGCCATCCCCTCTTGCTTCTGGGTGGGGCCATATGATCAGCCCTCACCAATGGAAGGTGAGCATTGGTCAGTGGTCATATTAGAGGCACGTCAGTTAAGGAGTAAGTGTGCCTTCTCCCCGCACTCTCCCCCATCTTCCAGCTGGATGCAGAAGCTCTGAGGCAGCTAGCCAATGACAGGACCACAAGGTAAAAACAAAAAACAAACAAACAAAAAAAAAAACAAAACAAAAAAAAAAAACCCTAGGTCCCTGAATCATCGTGTGGAGGAAAAATGCTCAAAACCAGGATCACCTGCACTGAACTGTTACATGAGCCAGGGGTAAATTTTCATGTAGTAAGCCACTGAAATTTTGAGTTTTTTATCACCACAACTGGAATCATCTTTACTAATGTACCTGATAAGGAGCTTGGATTTTATTCCAACTGCAAACAAAGGCCACTGGAAGGTTTTCGGGAGGGGATGAAAGGGACATGGTTAATGTTTAAGGACCACAGTGGCTGCTGTACGGGGCCTATGGGCAAGAGAGGCAGAGACAACACTGGGGAGCTGTCTACCTTAATCCCAGCAAAACTGAACGGAATTGGTGGTAACAAGGAGGTGGAGGGAATGTATGAATTTGAGGTCTACTGTAAAGGTTGAGCCAAGGGTTTCTTAGTTGATTGAATGGCAGGGTGAGAGAAAGGAGAGTCATAGGGGACCCTTGGCTTATGACTGGACATCACATCTCTGATAGGAAAGGCTGAGGAGCATGTGAGGGGGACATGCTGAGCTTTGTTTTGGCTGTGATTACACCCATTGTCTAGATGAGAAAACAAAATCTCGTATTTAGTAGTTGTATAAAATAAAAAATTTGTTTATTTATAGTATGTAGTCTAAAACCCTTAGTAACTTATTTTACAACCAGTGAAGGGGAAGTGTTAGTACTAGATGAAGTGTTCAATTAAAGTCACTGATCATTAATTTTTCCATTATGGAAAGTACAGAATAATTAAATAATGAAATTAAAGGCTATATGAATTATATGGTGAATGATGAAATTCTAACAACATTATTGTTAATGTGAATATTCAATCAGATTATTTTTTAAAAGCAGTTACCATTTTTTAAGCTGGTCTTTTTTAATTCACACCAACATGAATGTGTATTATCCAAATGTTGCAAAGTGTGAGAGGTCTAAAGGACTTTTAAAACTACCCAGAAAAATCTTCTCAACTTGAAAATGATACAACTGAGTCCTATAAAAAAATGCCTTCCCCAAGGTGACAATGCTAAACTGTTTACCTGACTTGAAACCCAATACTACAAATACGATCTCAGCATTAAGAAATCCTGAAACTGTTAGAAACTAGAATATCTAAAGCCAAGAATCACAGACAATGTGTCTCATTTTATAGGAGGTTTTCTCAACCAAATATTTTAATGAAAATTACTGACTGTTCAATTGAAAGAGGAGTCAATATGAAGAATACTGAATTCAAACATCATTCAACAAATTTACACTCTAATTTTTATCTCTCTAATTCCTGTTTCCTTAATCATATGATTTAAATTTGGTAATAATAGGTGTGTTCTTAGTCTAAGAGAAAAAAAAAATCTAGTCTTTCAAAGTGCCTTGCTTTATCTAAAAAACCATATAGAACAATCTGAAATAAACATGAAAAGAATGTACACTCACCTTCAGTGCAATAAATTTTTTCTGTGTCATGACATGGTGTTAATTAGAACTTTACCTGATGAACCAGAGCCGAGAACATGCCCCATATTCCAAAGACCTTTCCTGTAGGGCTAGATAATAAGTGGCCAAAACCTGTTCTGGAAACTTTATCCCATCACTCACAGCCTGCTCGCATGAAAGTGAGAAGACTCTTTAGAGAAATGCATGGGATGAATTTTCCAGTCCCTGTCCCATGGAGAAGGAAATGGGGGTGGCGGGGCTCTGCCTCCTCTCCTCCTCCCCCACGCAAAACACCCAGCCAACAGGAAGGGGCTTGGGCACAACCGCTCGCGTACAGAAATAGCAGCATCTTAGTCCGTGACTGAAGGGTCTTAAGGAATGAGGCTGGAGTTTCTAAGAGAACCTGGACTATCCTTTAAGGTAGCAGCTGTCACTGAAGAACGGAGAAGACGACAGAGTAAGCAAGGCGTTCTTTTACCTGCCTGCAGCAGTACAGAGACATCCTGGACCATGCGACTACCACACAGTGGAGCCAGGCTGGCACCTTCTTGAAGGGGCTTTGCTTGCAGGGCCCTGGGACTCCCTTCTCTCCGCCCCCTCCCCCCCCCCCCCTAAGTAAGAAGGCTCAGTAGCCCGGTGGATAGCCAGAGCAAAGAACTGAGAGGGTGTCACAAGCAGTCAGCCAGAGAACACATTCCCTGTGCAGAGAGAAGATCCACAAAACACACTCCTGAGAGAAACCCAGCACTGGGGCATCTGCCACACAGAAAACAGGCGTCACTTACACCAGTACCAGCCAAGCTGGAAACTCTCATAATCTACCTTTGCTCCTTACTTGCAGCTCACCCCTGTAAGAATCCAGAAGCAGCAGCCTTTCTGAGTGGAGACTTGGTGTGAAAAAGCGAAGCGGAGAAGCAGAGGCGACCAGGCCATGCCTCCCGGCCATCCACAGCAGTGAGGGGTCCTGTCTCCTCTGAGCAAGGGAGTGGGGGGGGGGGGGGGGGAGTGGGGTGCTGAGAAAGAGGCTTCAGTTCATGAGAGAGTAAAGGTGTTGATATATTTACATATTTTTTTATTTTCCAATGATAGTTCACATTCAACACTATTCTATATTAGCTTCAGATGTGGAGAGGTTAAAGTTTTTATATTAGTTTGGGCTGTGCTATTTAATACTTTAAAGTGAACTGCCCTTTTTTTTAACATTTTGAAATTGACTGGAAAGCTCTGAGATCGGCCCAAGTTGTCACCACAAAGGCAGAAAAGGGAGATCTGACCAAGTATAATCAAGGGACTTTATGGAAAAAAAATAAGTGTGTGTTTTTGGTTAAACCTTTTCCAAGGTTAGCACATTTAGTCTGCCAGTTAGAGTAGTAATAACAACAACAAAAACACTGCGATACTGAGTTAAATACAAGAACTATATCAGGTCACAGTCCATACATCTAAGATTCCTTTCTAGTCAAATCCAGTTTCAGTATATCTGCAGTCACGTGAAATGAGCTTATAAGAAGCTTCAGAATGGTTTATAAACAATTTAAATATTAATTATAATAAATAAATTTGAGAGAGGTTTTAAGGGAAAGCAAACTAATACAAATGAAGCTAAGCCCAATAAACTGATGCTACCAGGGAAAGCATAGTTATTAGCCATCTTCAATGTGCTAAGTGGTATTTAGCGGCATAAGAAGAATTAGAAAATATGCTTCCTATTCCTGGAACCAGCGGAATGAAATAAACCCACGCTTAAAAGAAAAAAAAATGAACAAAGACCAGAGAAGAGAATAATAGAGCAAAGTAAGGATAAGGATAATCAAGTGCTAAAATAAAAATAAGAGGCTAGGCTCCTGTATGGAGCTTTGCTGAGAATTTTACTTCTGGGAAGAAAATCATAGGGAAATGGTTAACAGGGAGTCTTTTTTTTTTTTCTGATCAGAAAAGTCAGTTGGCAATAAACCTATCAAGCTGTTTCGGGGAAAGTGGCGATGGTATGATGGTATTTTGGACTTCCAAATACTAAAGGCAATAAATGGAAATAGCCTGGTCTTTGAGAAAATAAGTGTGCCTACAACTATATTAATGAAATGTGAAGACTAAAATGCAGCCCAATCAGAGATACGAAGGAGAGTTTCCTTGGTAAAAGGATTTCTTTGAATTCAAGCTGGATAAGGAGCCCTTTTTCTGAACATCCAGCAGGCTCTGCCCTGCACAATGACACATGGCCTTGGATTTAGATCTACCTAGAAGACAATTACGTGATCTGGGTTTCCTTCTGAATCACCTTTGTGATTCCAGGAAGATGCTCCAAGGTGCATGGGTGGGTTTAGTGGTATCAATGACACATCCCTGGGAGAGAAGCCTTTCTGCCTTATTCCCAGACAGTCATCGCATAATAGCCCTGCTTCCTTCTTGTTGCCGTTTGGATCTGCTGTTCGTGGTCAGGAGGCATTCTGAAAATTCTCCTATAGTCCTATACTTATAACAAAGCATTTGAAAGAGGTAAAGAGCAAATGCACATCGGGGAAGGCTGTTCAGGTTGATTTTGTCATTTAGTGCATATGAGGTTATGCTGACCCACATATTCTGATGTCAACTGTTTTCCACACCCACTTGAAAATCCTGGTATCAGCAAGCATGTGGCCTGGCAAGCAGGGAGTATTAGCCTGCAGTCCCACCAGGATTCTTCATCATTTCAACATGGCTCAGCTGCAGTTTGCAAGGCTGTACTATTCTCCCTCTTTGGGTGTGATTTCTATGGTGTTTCCACTTATAATAGAGAGAAGTGATGCCTATACACAGGGTAAGGCCATCTGTGTCTTGATTTTTTTTTTTTATTTAATCTGACAGTTTTCAGTTAGAAAGACAATATTCTTTTGCATGTAAAAGGTGCAGTGCTAAGACCTAAAACACAGCTCTAGGTCTGATTATTTTCTGAAGAAAATAATGTGGTACTTCAGCAAAACTAGCCAGTCTGTCCTTTTACCACAAGATGTGAGCTGTAGATTATAAAGGACCACTGAGCAGTTCAAACCAAAATTACAACTTCTGATTAAGTAGTATGGCCTGGTTGGCTAATCACCAATAGGGAAACCCATCAATGAAGAATGTGAAGCCCAAGATGACATGAGTGGCCGCCGTTTTTGTGGAATCAGCATGATTTTTATTTTTGGTCTTTTCATTTAACTCTTTAGTAACTAACCTCCAAATTCTGCAACAAAATCCCAATCAAGGTGATCAAAAAGATATGACCATAGTTAGGAAAGAACAGATGAGTTCTGGGGAGCAATAGGCAGTACTCATGGATTCATTCCACAGGTGTTTATGGGCACCCAGACTGGCCAGGCACCCCACTGGGGACCCCTACCCTGAAGGGGGTGTGACCAGCCTGCAAAAACCCATCAGCCCCTCACCCAGGCTGGCCAGGCACCCTAGCGGGACCCCCACCCTGATCCGGGACACCCTTCAGGGCAAACCAGCCGGCCCCCACCCATGCACCAGGCCTCTATCCTATATAATAAAAGGGTAATATGCAAATTGACCATAACAGCAGAACGACTGGGAATGACTGGTCACTATGACACACACTGACCACCAGGGGCAGACGCTCAATGCAGGAGCTGCCCCCTGGTGGTCAGTGTGCTCCCACAGGGGGAGCTCTGCTCAGCCACAAGCCAGGCTGATGGCTGCCAGTACGGCGGTGGTGGTGGGAGCCTCTCCTGCCTCCTCAGCAGCGCTAAGGATGTCCGACTGCAGCTTAGGCCTGCTCCCTGCTGGCAAGTGGACATCCCCCAAGGGCTGCCAGGCTGCCATAGGGATGTCTGACTGCCAGCTTGGGCCTGATCCCCCAGGGAGCGGACCTAAGCCAGCAGGTGGACATCCTCCAAGGGGTCCCAGGCTGCAAGAGGGCATAGGCCGGGCTGAGGGACCACCCCTCCGCGAGTGCACAAATATTTGTGCACTGGGCCTCTAGTGTGTGTGTGTGTGTGTGTGTGTGTGTGTGTGTGTGTGTATTAAGCAAAGTGTCCCCTCGGGAGTTCGACCAGGAGACTGGACGTTTGATCACTCACTATGATGTGTGATGACCTCCAGGGGGTGGCACAGGATGAAGGAAGGCCCCAGTTGGCAGCCAGCAGCCAGGGAAGGAAGGCCCCAGCTGGCAGCTGGAAGGCCCGGATCAGCCCTGATCACCAGCCAGGCCTAGGGACCCTACTATGTATGTATATGTTTTGGTTGGTTTTAGAGAGAGGGAAAGGGAGAGGGAAAGGGAGAGAGAGAGACAAAAACATCAATTAGAGACAGAAATATGGATCAGCTGCCTCTTGCATGCCCCCTACTGGGGATGGAGTCCTCAACCCCAGCATGTGCCCTCACCAGGAATTGAACCAGAGACCACTATTGCATGGGACAACATTCAACCACACTGGCCAGGGTTCAGGACATGAAGTCTTGAGTGACCTCAGATGTTATGAAAAGTAGTAAATGAATTGCTTAGGATGTTTTTGTTGGTAAGTAATAGAAAACTCAATTTAGACTGGCATTAATTAGAAAGTTAATTCCTTGGCTCACATAACTGAAAAGCACAGAAATTATATAGACTTTAGGGATGGTTTGAGTAGGGCTCTGGCTCCAATTCTTTTAACTTGTTCTTCCTCCAAGGGCAGCTTTATTTCCAAGATGACTTCCCTCTTGGTAATTCTCATGGTTAATTTTATGTGTCAACCTAACTGGCCATGGGGTGACCAGATTAAATATTATTCCTGGATGTATCTGTGATGATGTTCCTAGATAGGACTAGCATTTCAATTGGTGGACTCAGGAAAGTAGCTCACCCTCCTCATGTGGGTGGGCATCATCCAATCTATTGAAGGTATGAATAGAACAAAAGGCAGAAAAGGGAGGGATTTGCCTCTTTTTTCCTGCTTTACTGATTGAGTTGGACATTTCATCTCATCTTCTCCTGCCCTCAGACTAGGATGTACACCATCAGCTCCCTTGGTTCACAGGCCTTCAGACTCAAACTGAATTACACCACTGGTTTTCCTGGGGCTCCAGCTTGCAGAGGGCAGAGCATGGGACTGCTTTGGCCTTCAAAATCTCATGAGCCAATTTCTCATAATAAATTTCCACATATATATACATGGAAATTTTATATATAAACACATAGTACATCATATAAATGATCACACACACACACACACACACAGTCTGTTTTATACTAACATTGTTATATTGTTATATTGGTTATGGTTCTCTGAAGAACTGTAATACAGAGACAAAAATGGAAGCAATAGTTAGGAGTTCACATTCCCATACCAGGTCATCCAGAAAAATAGAGAGAGCTTCCCAAGCAATGCCCTAAAGTCACCAGCCCTCTTTTCTGCATTAAATACAGTAGATAAAATGTTGACTGATTTAGGTCTATCAGGGTCCATGCCTGAACCTGGTAATCCCAGGCATCTGCACAGCTGCTCTCCCAAGGGTGGGATAAACACTAAGAGAGAACCTCTATGGTGAACCTAAGCATTCATCTCCAATATCCAGAATTAGGAACAAGATTTTTCCAAATGTTTCCTCTTAGGCAGAGAACTGGTAAGTTGCAGAAGAAAGCATACATTAGTCGTTGTTCACAAAAATCTCAGATTATGCAGGAAGAGTTAAGATGAATTCACTATTTCCTATTCTCTCTCATGTGTCACAGGGCCGGGATGGTTCTGCAACTGCCCAACTCTTGTCCCTCGTCCTCTTTCTTCCCCATCATTGTTCTCAATAACATTTCCCTGGACAGTCTTTGAAAAGTGCAAGTTGCAATGTCTGCGTTTGACAACTTCAAAGGGTTTGCCAAGATCATAGCTCCTTTTAATGAGTTCCTGTCCCTCATTCACAGATCCCAATATTTCAACAAAGTGACCTTGACAAGTTGGCCACAGATGGCTGGTCCAAACAGTAGTGCCTAATCCAAAGGCAGCAATCTTCTGACAGGCCTATAAGATGGTCTAGCATAAGAGCTCAGGGCCACAGGGATCCCCTGCACTGAATGGTGACTAACTGAGGCAGATGCTCTCAGGAAGTTTAGATATAAGACACACGTCAAGAAGTCTGCTAACAATTTAGCCGGCCACTCTTTCATGGATGCTGGTGGAAGACACAACACACCTGGGTCAGACTTACTACTCACAGCACAACAAGTAGTATGAGCTTCATATTTACCTTAGTTCCCCTTGTCCCTCACCCATCTAGGTCTCAGATGAGCGGCACAGAGCAGCCATGTGATGCAGTAGGCTTCCATCACAACTAAGGAACCTCCAATTGAAGAAAACTAAATCTTTTTAAGTGGGTTACTAGCAAACCTGCCCTACCTTTGCCCCTAAAAGAAACATTGTTGTACTGAACAGCCAATAAAGCTGCCCTATGTTCTGAGGGGAGGCACTACCAGTTTTCCAAGTCGGCTTGCTATGCAAACATCCATGAAAAGACAGTCCAGAACAAAGGCTCTCAACGTCTCTGCTCACAAGATGTGCAGAGATACAAGAGACGCATGAAGAATCGTCTCCCAACAATAGAAAGTTGTGGAAACCAAGAGACACACAAAGAATGGGCAGCAAGGGCTACGATGAGGCAGCAGAAGTAGAGAGAAAGAAAATAGGAATAAAAACTGTTTTGCAGCAGCAGGAGACGTAAGTAAGAAAGGACACAGCATCATCACGCCAACGGAAGCCTGGTGGTATTTATAAACATGAACCAGAATCATCGTCTCCCATCAAAATAGAATCATGCAGCATTTGCTTGGAAGCTGTCAGTGAATGTGGGCAACAACCCACTTTGAGGATCATTTCGTTTGAAAGTGGAAATTTCTCACAGTTTCACTAAGGTACCCCTCATCAGAGTTAAGCAAGTTAAGCTAGAATCTCGGGCTGTGTCACACTTAAGGGTTTTGTGGGAGATTGTTATCTTGTGGAAAGTGATTCACTTGCAGGTGATTCACCTCAGATAGCTAAGCATTGGGAAGCTCTATCACAGTCACAATTTATGTTAAAGAAATTGATTTTGCACTGTTTTTAGCTTCCTGCCTTTTATCTCTCACTTTGCATCTTAATCTAACCTGCTTCCCTAGACAAGAGGTATTATCGTTATTTTTCACTGGTAATAACAGCCAGATGATTCTAGATACATCCTTGTTAAAGTCAGCACAACAATTACCTCAAAGGGGAATACATATTTATTTTAGACACTAACTTGGCCTCTGCTTTCTATTTGTCTAGTTATGGTTAGTTCCTTGTACGTTATTGCCAAACACACAAATATCTCACATTTTTAGCATTATGTGTACACCCCCCACAGGCCTCTTGTTACCACCTCTTATTTGAATGGCATTAAGTATTGTATTCACTCCAACAACAACAAAACAAAAAGAAAACTTCCTGTTCATTGATAATTAGATGTTTTTGCTTCATTTGGATTTCCTCCAACAGTCTTCTGTTCAGATTCAGCTCTTATAATTAATTATCCTCTTGCTGAACAACTGAAAAGTGAAGTCTGACCAAAGTACATCTCATCCCACACAGATGTCCTAGTTACTCCACAAAAGGTTAATTAATCATAAGAGGTGCTTTAGAGCAGGAGGCGCTGGAAGAAATTCAGACCTAGTTTCTGGCAACATAGAAAAACCACCATCATGCCCGTTGCTATTGAGCTCACACTGAGAGAGCCATTTCAATGGAACAAAAATCCAACTGCACAAAATAGCTGGCGGATATGATATCATGCCTCAGATAATGGAGTGTGCCTAGTCCCAGTCACTGGTGATTCAGAATCCCAGTCTGCCTGCGAGGGAAGGTCAGCCCTGCTTCTCCTCATTTAACAGAGATTCCTGAAACTCCCGAATCACAACACTGGCAGAAGCAGTCGTCGTTGTGCTCTTCTCTTTGGCTGTGTGCCATTTCATTATATGAATGAACCCTCCTCTCCAGCCAAAACAGTCTATATACACAATCTTCCAAGTACACCTTCCACTTCCCCAAACTGTGGTTTTAGTCGTGCTAATCCTCCCAGGCCAGGAATAGCCGTGCCTTCTTCCACTGTCTAGCCAAAGCCTATAATTCAGTCAGGAGCCAATTCAGATGCCTCCTCCTCATAAACCTACCCCTAGAGCATCCCAACCCTCAGGAGATGCTTCCTCTTTTGACCTAGGAGCAGCTGTGGTGGGAACCCAGTCCCAGGCCACAGAAAGGATATGCAATATTGGCTCTATTAAATGTGTAAGTTTGAGTAAGTTGCTTAACTCTTGTGACCCTCAACTTTCTGTTCAATAAAATGGGAAGAATAACAACCATGCTGTGGGCTTTATCATGGAGATTAAATAGAACAAGGTATATGAAAATATTTTATTGCTTCTCAGCACATATATCTTTGATTACTTGATACTTGACCATTCTCATATTTTTCTTTGTTTGTTTTCCTTCCCTTTAACAGAAGATGTGATGGAAGGTCAACCTTGGTGGTCCTTAAGATAGTAGTTGTCATCAAAATAGCCATCCTTAGGAGAGTAGAATTGTTCCATTTTCCAAGGAACATGGATTTCATCCATGTGTGTCTTAAAGATCTATGAGAAGACATTTCCTGACTCTGGAACGTGTCGGGAAGCAGAGAAGGAAAAAAGGTCAGGACTCTAAGACCAAGAATCTGAACCCCTGGAAGTGGCTATGAATTGAACAGGGGGAGAGTCTGCCATAATGGATCGTGCTGCCAGAGGTACCAGCATCTGTAGGACATGATCTCAATTCTGGCTCCCCTCACCCAGGCAAGATGTCCTTCTGCTACCAGCATACTCTCCTGGACAGTGAGAGAGAAAGTATATGGATTTCCAGGGCCCTTTGGGAGTCAGAAGAGAGGGCTCCATATTCTGGAGATGGAAGGGAAGTGATGCTGTTGGTGAGAGCCATAAACTGTCTCATCGTATCTCATAAACTATTAGCATGCTCTTCTCCCCTACTAGCCTCTATGAACTAATTTTGAATGTTTCATATTTTCTTTAGGACATACTCAGAGCTCAGCGTGAGCTCAGTTGATTCTAGTTTATTTCCAGGGGCCTTATTTGATGAGCCACTTCTCTCTTTCCTCAGTCTTCCATCACTTGTTTATTGTTTAGTCATGATTTAAGCCATATTAAAGTGGATTCTAAATCAATGTTGAGTCTAGATCAGCGGTCGCCAACCTTTTGGATCTCACGGACCACCAATGGTCTGCGGACCAAAGGCTGGAGAATGCTGGTCTAGATGGTCGATGTTTTCTCCTTGTTGAATCATTCACTCCATTTCTCTTGGAAGCACCCACTGAAACATGGAGTTAATGAGCCTGAGGGAAGGAGAAAATGAGAAGGGAGAAGAAAGAGGTTGGGATTTGTGGCTGTGTATTGGGAGCCAAAAGAGCAATTTGTCTTTCAAGAATAAAAGTATGTGATAAAGAGATGGCAGTTCTAGTTCATGGTGGCAGCAAGGTGGCAACACTGCTTCCAGAGAGAATCAGACCTGCCCAGCCTCCTGTCCACCACTTACTTCTCATTTGGAAGTCAGTATAGGAAAGACTTCCCTCCTGTCTAAGATGTCAACCTGTGAAACATACTGATTGAAATAAACAACAGTTACATTCAAAGCAGCTTTATACAAGGGTTTGAATCTCTTTTCAAGCATGAGTGTGCCTAGACTTCAGAGATGACAGGGTGCTTATCAATTATCTTTATTTTAAAAATCCAAAACTGAGTCAGTAAAGTCAAATATCAAGATCAGCCAAATATAACTGAAACCCAATTTCATCCTTTATATATATAATTATTGTAATTATTATCACTCAACAGCATTTCTGATGCTAATACAGCCCACTGTGCAAAATTCAGCCAACACCTAAAATGCAGCCTGGGAGACAATGTTTAATGAAAAATAACTCTAAAACCACAGCACTCCCAGTTTTTCAAAGCTTTAAAATAAATCCCAAATATATTCATAATGTAAATAAATCACAGAATCCAAGGTACAAGATTATTTCCACAGTTGCTGCAATAAACATCAGAAAAGGCATGGCCAACTCCTGACTATTCAGGCTCCTGTTGCACAAAAGAAGAGCTTTTTAAAATAATAATCCTTTCTATCCTTCTGTAGGGCTAATAAGCAGGCATTATTGGGTTCTAAAAAGAACATGTTTAATTTCAAGTCTTCTCAAAACTCTCTGGTTATATTTACTCACTTTCTCAATTAGCAGGTGTTTGAAGGCCTGAAAAATGTCTCACTGCTCTAATGTTGTAGTCAATGACATAAACACACATATAGAGGGATGTAAAGAGGTATATAAATGGACAGATATCTTGTCTCTCTCCCTAACTAGATGGTTAAGCCACTTGTGATCCTAACTGCAACTAGAGTCTTCCTGCACTTCCCAGGTAGATTACTATGGTTTGTTCATGGAGAGGCCTTCATAAATGCATGTTGATTGATGACTCAATATGAATCTATGAGCTAATTCTGAATAATGAGCTTGAGAAATCATTCTGAAAGGACAAAAGCAATGTTCTAAAATACAGAGGCAGCCCTGGCCGGTTTGGCTCAGTGGATAGAACGTCGGCCTGCAGACTGAAGGGTCCCAGGTTCAATTCGGTCAAGGGCATGTATCTCAGTTGCAAGCTCGTCCCACGGCCCTGGTAAGGGCATGTGTGAAGGCAACCAATCGATATGTCTCTCTCACATCAATGTTTCTCTCTGTGTGTCTCTCTTCCTTCCACTCTCTCTAAAAATCAGTGGGGAAATATCCTCAGGTGAGGATTAACAAAAAAGTACAAATAATAAAAATAAATAAAATAAAATACAGAGGCAGTAAAAAGACCAGTGATTTCCAGGGGATGGGGTCCAGGAACAGGCAAGGGAAGAATTATGAATAGGTGGAGCTCAGATTTTTAGGTCAGCAAAATTCCTCTGTATGATACTATAATAATGGATACATGTCATTGTACGTGTCCAAAACCATAGAATATACAGCACCAAGAGTGAATGAACCTTAATATAAACTCTAGACCAGTGATGGCAAACCTATGACATGCATATCAGAAGTGACACGCAAACTCATTTTTTGGTTGATTTTTCTTTGTTAAATGGCATTTAAATATATAAAATAAATATCAAAAATATGTCTTCGTTTTTTTTGTTTTTTGTTTTTTGTGGTTTTTTTAAAATATATTTTATTGATTTTTTTACAGAGAGGAAGGGAGAGGGATAGAGAGTCAGAAACATCAATGAGAGAGAAACATCGATCAGCTGCCTCCTGCACATGTCTCACTGGGGATGTGCCCGCAACCAAGGCACACGCCCCCGACCAGAATCGAACCCGGGACCCCTGAGTCCGCAGGCCAACGCTCCATCCACTGAGCCAAACCGGTGCTGGCGATAAGTCTTTGTTTTACTATGGTTGCAAATATCAAAAAACTTCTATATGTGACATGGCACCAGAGTTAAGTTAGGGTTTTTCAAAATGCTGACACGCCAAGCTCAAAAGGTTCTCCATGCTGGGTGATAATGATGTGTCAGTGTTTATTCTTCATTTGTAACAAATGTCCCACTCTGGTGGGGTTGTTGATAATGGGAGAGCCTATGCATGTGTGGGGACAGGGAGTAAATGGGAAATCTCTATAACTTCCTCTCAATTTTACAAGGAACCTAATATTGCTCTAGAAAATAAAATATAGTTTTAAAAAGCACTCCTTCGAAGTTTGTGCAAAGACAGGAAGGCCTGCAGTACTCAGGGAATGCTACCCAGCAGGGGCAATGCTTTCAAAAGCAGGGAGGCAGGTGGAATGGGAGGCAAGAGAAAGACACCACTGTGATGAGGTGAGATAGCAACAACATGCTCCGCAATGTAGGTTGTAGCTGCCCCCGACCCCCCAGTAATTTCAAGTGATATCATGTCTCTGTATTTGGTAGCAAAGAAATCTGGGTTCAGGTCCTAACTCTGTCTCTTACCAGTTGGGTATACTTGAACAAATTACTAAATCTCTCTAATCCTCAAACTCCTCATCTATAAAATAGGTGGAATAGCAACTTTGTCGTGAGAATGGAAATATGCTAATTCACTCAAAGTGCACTGACATGATTTGAACATTGGAGTAATTTAATTTCTTTGCTTTCCTGACTTCCTTCTCTACCAAGGCATAGTTTTTTTATAAAAGCACAGGCTGGATAGATCACTAAATGCCCCCACGTCTCTCTGACACAGAGGGTCTCAACTTTTAAAAATCCATATACCCCCTTGATCATACAAAGGTTCACTTTCCCACACTCCCTGTTGAAATGTATAGCTTTGACCCCTAAAATAGGTTGAAAAATTAAAAAGGCAAATAATACATGAATATCCCCCAAATCTCTCTCTCCAAACCACAGTGAACACTATGGACGAGCCACGTCTGCATGTGGTAAGTGTGGGTGTGCTTCAGAGTGAAATTTTCATTTGCTGCTCCCTGGTTACTTAGCCCCTGCCGTAAGAATCCGATTATTCCCCAAAGTCGAAGACAAGCCAAGTCAGCTGTTTTGTTTGAAAGACCAAGATACAACCTATAGCCCCACGTGGAAAACTGGTGAAAGAAGCAATTGTTTGGGTGGCTAAATCATCACTGACGTTCTTACCATAACCCAACGCAGGTTCTCACCACCTGGTTGCTTTTCAAAAAGAAATGCAAATGGTAGATCTATTTGCTCAGTAAGCCAGCTTGCTTGGTGCATTGGTCTATGCAGCCCAGCATCAGGAAGGGCAGGGAGGAAGTGAGACAGACACCTTTCAGACTTTCTTCCCTTTTTACTCTGTCTGCATCTGGCAGGAATCCACAGGACTCATCCAAACACATTGCCCAAAGGGAGTCATGCGGCTCGAGGTGCCTGTGGCCTCGTACAGGGTTAAGCAATGGCAGGAGAACATTTCCACAATTATCTGTCAGTCTGTGACAGAAAGAAGGAGCTGGCAACGTATGTACAGCATACCTCCATAGAAGTCGCCATAGGACCTGTGGGGAGGCTTCGGGGAAATGTTTTGGAAAAAATATGTGGTATGCAAAATAATTTTAATAGATACAAACTAGAATCAAATCAAAATCTCTGCAGCCTACCTATAACTGGATATCCCAGGTTACCTCTTTCATATTTTGCAATTTCATTTTCTTTTTTTTTTAATATATTTTATTGATTTTTTTACAGAGAGGAAGGGAGAGAGATAGAGAGTTAGAAACATCGATGAGAAAGAAACATTGATCAGCTGCCTCCTGCACATCTCCCACTGGGGATGTGCCCGCAACCCAGGTACATGCCCTTGACCGGAATCGAACGTGGGACCTTTCAGTCCGCAGGCCGACACTCTATCCACTGAGCCAAACCCGTTTTGGCAAATTTCATTTTCTTGATATAAGCTACATTCTTCTAATTTGGTTTGGACCAATGCCAATCTCATATACCGCCCCCCACACACACACACACACACACAGTCATATTCAAAGAGACTAAAAAGTATTTTATAGTCATAAAATCTAGGCTACAGTAGATATCAGACATCTCAGGGTAACCTTCTAGGATTGAATGTTCTTCTACTGAAATATACCCTTTTGACACACATAGGTCATTCTCTGGCAAAGAAAGCAGAGCTTAGCAACTGCTTTATCAGAAGAACTCACAGGCAAATTTCTAGCAAAGCTAACCCATCCTCATGCTTGGCAACACAATATACCCAGACACCCACATGGACATGTACAAACACACACTGCAATTCTGCTCTATCAGCCTCTAGTCCTTCCTGCCTGGGTCTGGGAGAAACAGACTAAACATGCTCACCCTTTCTGTACTCAGAAGAACATAATTTGAACCCCAGTCTCACCTTTATTCTGGTTTTTTGAGCCATCTTCCAGAAGTAAAATCCACTTGTGGGGAAGGAGGTTGGGGAAGGACGTTGGAGAAGGGGAGGGTATGGGGGAATAAATGGTGATAGAAGGAGATTTGACTTGGGGTGGTAAATACAACACAGTGTACAGATGATATGTTGTGGAATTGAGCACATGAAAGCTATATAATTTGATTAAACAGTGTTGTCCCAATAAATTCAATGAAAAGGGGAAAAAAATTTAATAAATATACTGAAAAAAAGGAAGAAAATCTACTTGTAAAGGGAAAGTGTGGAGCAATATCTAGAAATAGATACTGGGGCTAAATGAACACAGAGCCTTTGACCTGAATTAAAGGCAGCAACGAACAAAACTGGGAGATAGACTGGCTCCTGCTCTCAGCCGTGTCTGGCTGTCATCTCTCCCTGCTTAGTGCTAAGGATACAAGACAACCAGACAGACCCAGTCTCTGCTCTCACTGAATTTACAGAACAGCAGAAACAGACAAGTCAAGAGGCAATTTGGGGACCGTGTGATAAGTGTGAAAAGGGGAGTGAGTAAAGGATGCCCTCGGAGTGCAAAGGGGAATGTCTAACCCTGGAAGGTGGTTAGGAGTTAGCCTGAGGAGGGACAGGAGAGCAGAGGCTGTGGTCGCCCAGCAGGGGTCCCTGTGGTCCCTGGTGACTGAGGAAGTCTCCTGGGGCATGGTGAGAGGTAAAGACAGGGCTAAATATGGATCAGATAACAGAGGCCCTATGAGGGGGGTAAAGGTATAGGGAGTCAGAGAGTACTTTAAGCAGGGGAGTGGCAGGATCAGGCTTGCTGTTTAGAAAGAGCACTTTGTGGGCAGTAGAGAGAAGGCTTGGAGAGAAGTAGTTAGAAGGAGGGGCAATTATTAGTCAACACAATATACCCAGCCTACCTGTAACTGGATATCCCAGGCTACCTCTTTCATGTCCAGGGGCAGTGGGTGGTGGCCTGGCTTCGACTCACCAGTGAAGATGGAGAGAAGTGGAGACTTAAGAAATAATGAGGAATCCGAATCCCCACCTTCCTTCAAAGGATCAGGAATGATGCCCTGCGTTGGGGGGCGGGGGGGAGCACAGGCATTTTTACCTAATGTTCTTCAAACACAAATTATCATGTTATATGTCCTCTTAGAAAACCACCATTTCTCACTCATCTTCTTCAATGAAATGCTTGATAATTGAAAGACTTTCCAAGTGAATATCACTTATTGTGAACCCAGAAAGGCCGCACAGTCCTGGCCAACATGAGGGCTTCACTTTGCCATCATGCAGTGTGCATTTTCCGCAGGCCCTGCCCGGCCCTCTGCTCTCCTGGCACTCGTTCATCATTCCACTTTCTCAAAGCGGGAGAGTGAGCAAATGGCAATCAATGTTCCCAATAAAAGTTTCAGGAGATAATTACAGTGACGGGAAATGCAGTCATTACAATAGTCATGCTGGGTTTGTTGTGATGCTACTAATCACACCAAGTTTTTTGATTTCATGTAAATTGCAGGTACCTTTACTCCTGTAGGAATCTCTATTAATAGATAATATCATTATGCTAATAGCTGCTTAAAGTATAATTTAAGAGTTTCACGTGATCTAAACTAGATATTTAAAAACACTCTAATAACATAACAGAATGAACCAAAAAATAAATCTTGTCACATTTAAGGAAATTATTTTTAAAGAGAGACACCTGCAATTTATCCATAAAAGAAACAGAATTATACTACTTGGGGCTGAATGATTAAATGTGCACATGGTTGTTGTTGTTGTTTTGTGTATGTGTGTGTGTGTATATTTCAATTATTCAACAAAACAGAAAATCCAACTGCTCCATTATCTGAGCTCTAATTCATTGTTCATCCATGAGTGTTTAATGCATATACACTACAATTATAAAATGTGCATAGGTATGCCAATATTTATTCATTTATTCAACAAACATTTACTAAACATCTACCCTGTGCCCAACACTATGCTAGGCACTAAAGACCCAAGAAAAGGAAAGAACATTCTCACAGGCCAGAAGGAGCAACTTATATTCAAATATGTATGATATTGCCAAATAAAGACAAATGCAAGGCACTATAAATGCTATACAGGAATATGTCCTTAACTCAACCAGTGAAGTCTTCCTAGAGGAGGTGATATTTTAGGTGGCTCTTAGCAGACAAGTCAAGAGCTTGGCAGACAAATTCAAACAAAGGGGGGATAATCCAGAAACAGAAGACTGTACAATGGGGCAGAGTCCAGCAGGGATGGTGTGATCTGGGAGCTGCAAGCCTAGAGCACACGGCCCATTAGAGGTCAGGAGAAGATTACAGGGGGCGTAGTGTGCCATAGGAAGGCCACCGGAGCAGGGAAGAAGTATGGATAGATCATCTTTGACTTGTTCCTTAGAAAAAGAGAGTCTATGTGACCATGACACCACTTTTATTTAGTCTATCACAGTTAAGGAAGAGTGACCGTGTTGTCCAAATCATGATATGGGGTAAACTATTGGAAAACAAGGGTCTCCTTAGTAATTCAGGAAATATCTCTCTTTTCTCCACCCCCTGACCTTGCTCATCTTCAGACTCTGGCCTCAGTCTCACTTCCTTAAGAAGTCCTCCTTGACCACTACCATGACCCACATCCATGCAGAGCTACATTGGGAGTAGGTCACAGTCTGCACAAGGTTACATGCAGGCTGCTGAAAAGTACCTTTACCTTTCCTCCATTCTATACACACACACACACACACACTACACATACCACACACACACACACACATACACACACACGAGGTATTGAAAAGTCTCAAATTTGCTAAGGCTTGGTCAGTGTTATCTGGGAGATTCAGCTAATTACCAGGCTTATAGTTTATCCAGTTAACCTTAGCTACACAGTCCTAACTTACAATCAGGACAACCAAGATAGTGGTGGCAGAGAGGCGCTGAGGAGGTGACAGATAGCATGAGAGACAGTCAGGGGAGGGGCCATAGTGGAGGGACAGAGGTAGAAGGCAAAGGGGACCCCAGGAAAATGGGGACACTGCAGAGGAAGGGCTAAGAGTCACTGAGAACTGTCTTTCTGTGGCACATGCAGACACTGCAGATAGTCAGTGGCCTGACAAAATAAAAGCCACAGAAGAATCCTGTCTGAATCTGGTCTTCTCAGCTTTGTCAGGAAGTAGTACCCTATTCCAATATCATCACATTTCTGCCACCTGCCTCGCCCTTAAACTCCTTTCCAGCAGTCCTGCCCCCACTGAAGCCTGCTGCTCCCCACAGGGCAGTTTGCAAATGACCTGAAGCGCCACTCCATCAGGGCAGTGCTGGCCGTCCATATTTAGGGATTTTAAGCTTTGCACATAAATCACTCCCTCCGGCTCCTTAATCATGTCTGATAAGTTGCAGTGACTGCATCTCCTGCTCTGACTTCCCTGAAAGGTCCTGCAAGCTAAGCAGGTTCAGCTGAGTCAGTAACTTTGATGGAAAACACAAGAACCACACAGGAAATGCACAGAGTGAGTCAACGGACAGTACACGTCTCTCTGAACCTCCGCTTATCACTGTCTGGAAGAGGGGCTCCCCAGGTCTGAACCTCACTCTTTTCTGAATGAGGAAGCCAGCAGTACAGCATGTTCTCCTTTGCCTGTGGAAACTGGAAGTTAGATGAAGGATCAGCTTTAGTACAACTTCCCAACTTCCTTTAAGAACAGACCACCCTTAGCTGAGTTATAGCAGAACCAATCAAGTGAGTATGGCAGGAGGACTTTGAACCAAACTGGGAAGATTTCTGGACTTCATCAAGATTCTCAGGTCATAACTGCTGGCAATGAGCCTGTGTTCCATCCCTTTGTTTTTCTGAATTTAATGCCGCTATAGCCTCATACTCCTTAATCTGTTAAACAGAGCCTCTTGGGGACAGACAACCTCAGCTTCCTTTGCCTCTGAATCTGATGTTAAGATCCATGCAATTCTGTGTATTTGCTTGATCTACTAAAACAGGATAAGAGAGGAGTCTCCAAGCACCATATTTTTTGTAATAATAAGTAACATTTACCTCAGTGCCTCATCATAACAAGCACTCTTCTAGGCACTTCACTTACAGTAACTAGTTTTAAACGCCTCAACAACCCTACAGGAAGACAAAAATTGAGACGTTGAAAGGTTACGGAACTTGCCTAAGATCACAGAGAACAAGAGGCAATGTTGGGATTTAAGCCCAGGTAGTCTGATCCCAGAGCCCTTGGCATCTGCTGTTTTACATAAACCATTGGATATTTCTGAGATGTATGCTACTTAAAGAAAATTGGGAACATAATAGAGCTTATGAAAATGGTGTTTTCTTTTTAAAAAAAAAAAAAAAAAAAGGACCATGGAAGGTAATAATCCCTAAAGTGAGAGCGAAAGCCACTAGCTCTTCCTGGAAACGTGGGATGGAACACGGGGCAATGAGGACTCAGTGGGAGGTGGAGGTGAAGGTGAATGTTTAGTGGATCCAGAAGCCCACTTCAAGGTGTGGGAAAGACAGCTGGTTAAAACTACAGTCCACTGTGCAGGAAGTGGTGTCGCTGAATAGGGAGTGGTTGAAGCGATGGTCATGAATGTAAGCTAGTTGAGAGAGGAAGTGAAGAAAGTTGGCACTGAAAATGGAGAGATCAAGGTCAGGGGTGTCCCTCGACATGAATTGTCTTACTTAATCCTCACAATTATATTAAAGCTTCACAATCATTCCCATTTTAAAGATGAAGAAGTTTAGTTGTACAAAAATTAAGAAAACTGCCCAAGGTCAGGCAGCAGGTAAGTGGCAGTTCCTAGTAAACAGACACATGGTCCAGCAGCCTGGTCCAGAGGCTGAGCTCCTAGTCACTTAGGCCACCGCCTTCATGCCTCCCTGGAAGGAACAGTGAGGCAAAGAAAGACTCCAGATACAAGAAACACCAGGAGTAACTGGGGAAGCAGGGCTTGGAAGCAGCAGGAAGGGGTTGGTGGACACAAGGATAGGGTTAGTCTTAAAGAAAGGAAAATTGGAGCCCAAACCGGTTTGGCTCAGTGGATAGAGTGTAGGCCTGCGGACTGAAGGGTCCCAGGTTTGATTCTGGTCAAGGGCATGTACCTTGATTTGGGCACAACGCCAGTAGGGGGTGTGCAGGAGGCAGCTGATTGATGTTTCTCTCCCATCGATGTTTCTAACACTCTATCTCTCTCCCTTCTTCTCTGTAAAAAATCAACTAAAAATATATATTAAAAAAAGAAAGGAAAATTGAAGCCTTTCTTCCTCTGAGATTGGAGGGAAAGAGTAAAGAAGAATTGAGCACACAAGGGCATTCTAGCAAGGAAGGAGAGGCTAGCTCATGGCACATCGGTCTCATTTTCTCAGCAAATTAGAGCTAAGGTCATCTGCCAAGGTCTCTAATCCTAGAGGGGCTGAGCTAGAGCTACAGGTTAAGACCCTCCACGTCTGAAACAGCTGTTGTGCTGGACTCCCTGCGAGTGAGTGTAAGCAATGCTCAGCAGCTCTGGGGGCCTTTCTGAGCTTATGTTGTCTTCATGGTGAAACCATTTGTGATTTTGTGATTTTCTCCTGCAATGGCTGGAAGCACAGGAGTAGAATTAAAGAAAATGACTGAGTCCTTTTTCTCAGTGTTGGGGACTGCTTGCAAACCCATGAATGACCCCAAAGTGTTAAAATTATCCAGCTTCTTCTAAAAAGGAAACGTTTGAGGGCTGGTAATCTATACAGTGAGAGACCAAGACACAATGAACCTAAAGTGTAGCCTGGTGGTTAACAGAATAGATACTGGTATCAGGTTTGGGTGTTGCTCCCAGTGGTGCCTCCTGCTAGCTGGTGACCTTGGAGAAGTTACTTGACCTCTCTAAGCCTCCTGTTTTTATCTGTAAAGGGAGTATTATTTGAGCTTACTTCAGTTGTTGTGAGAATTAAATAAAACATATAAAGCATTGCCGAAACCGGTTTGGCTCAGTGGATAGAGCGTCGGCCTGCGGGCTCGGGGGTCCCAGGTTCGATTCCGGTCAAGGGCATGTACCTGGGTTGCGAGCACATCCCCAGTGGGAGGTGTGCAGGAGGCAGCTGATCGATGTTTCTCTCTCATCGATGTTTCTAACTCTCTATCTCTCTCCCTTCCTCTCTGTAAAAAATCAATAAAATATAAATATATATATATATATATATATATATATATATATATATAGCATTTAGCATGGGGTCTAAAACATAAGTGGCCAATACATGTTAAGCCTCAAACAAGGACTTCACTGATACTTCTAGTTGCTCAGTGTCCTCACTGATCAGCATTCACTAACAGAGCATGGATCTCATGCATATGCATGGCTGCACTAAATCACGTGAGAACTACACTCTCCCAGCCATCAGCTTTAAATTGTCCAGCTGTGCTGACTCGTTCTTATTTTCAGAGAAAAGCAAAGGAATGGTGTAATAGACTCTGAGTTTGTTCCTGGGGAAAGTAGCCAACTGCGCCCTATTTAATGCCAATAAGACCTTGACCTTTCCTCTTTTTATGTCAGCCCTCCTCTCATAAAGCAAACCCAGACCACAAGTCTAGCCAGAGAGTCGATATTAAATTAAACCTAGAATTTTTAAAACATTGCGCAGGTCTTTCTCAATAATACAATCCTTTTTAAGCATTAGGTTTTCTGTATGGGCTCCCTGAGGGTTGCACAATAGAACTAGTATTGTTAATCCTTCTTCCAAATCTCTACACTCTATTCCGTGCCATTTCTTTTTATATTCTCTCAGGTGTAAATAATACCCGTTGCCTGGGATTGGGCTCTTTTGCATAACAAAAAAGTTTTCTCGAACATGTGATTAGAATACAAATGCCTTATGTATTTTGATGTCCTAAATAGCTACATTCAAAACGTCCTTTTCAGGAATGAGAAATTATTTTTTCCTCTTTTTCTAGAACATAGAAGAATAAAATACAGAAGCCTGATGACAAAGAATACCCATGACACTCCTTTCTCTAAATCCGTATGCTGACCATGGTCATGTCCGGGTCATGTCTCTACCGGTGGCACATGTCACTCTCTTCTTCCTCATGTGGACAGGAATATCACTTGCCTCTCCCACAGCATGTAACAAGCTCCTAAAAGTAAAGCACTGACCCAGTAAAACGTTCTGATGGACTGAAAATACTTTTTGTTTAGCTAATTCACGTGAAAAGGGACCAGAGGCAACTGAACAATGACGCAGGCTGAGTGTGTGACAATACAGAGCAGTGGGGACTGAGGTTGTATGATGTCCCGCCAGTGTCCTCGGCGGTCCCGGATCTGTCTCTCACTTCAACATTGTTTAGATGGAACAGACCAGGATTCTCCTTCTTCCAGCCTCCGACCACCTTCCAACCTTTTCCAGTCACTACCTTGGAACCACCTCAGCCATCCTGGGCCTCGGAGACCAGCCAAAACCATTTTTGGAGCTTAACGCCTCATTGCCGCACAATCATACAACCCAGATTCGTCAGAATTATCCCACCACCTGCATCTACAGACCTGTCACACCTACCTCTGTCTGGGCTTCTAGTTCCACTCAGACGATGTGGTTCTGAAGGGGGTGGGCTGCTTCTTCTGTGAATTGGCTGAGAAGTTCAAGGGCACGAGTGGCTCTTAAAGATGCAAAATCAGCACCGGGGCCTTGCCCTTTCCCAGGACGTGCAGAAGCCGTTCGAGGATGAGTGGGGTAAAACTCAGGACACCATGGAAGCTGCTGTGGCCAAGACAACCTGATCCAGGCTCTTCGGGATCTGCAGGCCCTGGGTTCTACCCGCACAGACCCTGTCTCTGTGACTTCCGGGAGAACCACTTCCGGGGTGAGGAGGTAAAACACATCAAGAAGATGGACAACACCTGCCTCACCTCTGACCCCTGCCTCACCTCCGCAGGCTGGACTGGGCGAGTATCTACTGGAAAGGCTCACCCACACGCACAACTTTGGAACCTGGAAGCCTGTGAGGGGCCCCCTGCATCCCCCTGCTGTCTGGCTTTTGCCTGAGCCTCTCCCTGAAACCACTTGGCATCCTTTTAACCACTTGGGAGCCCTCTCCCATGCCTTAGACCAAATGGAAACAGTAAAGCTTTTAGCACACGCACACATCTAAGGAGAGAGCTGGAACTCAACTCTAACTCACTCTTGCCACGCTGCAGTGCAGGCCCTGTGTTTCTTGACATTCCAGTTTTCAAACAGAAGATAATTTTTTAATGTGAAATCTTCCCGATTTTACATGCTGTCAACCAATTTAAAAAATTAAAACTGTAATGCAATGCAGGCCCAATATAATACATCTGTGGGCCAGGACAAGCCCAAGACAAGCCGTTTCCAATGTCTTAGTTAAAGGAAATTCCTGAGGAGTGATGATGAGTAATTCAGACTCTCCTTATCTACTCTCCACACCAGACTCACCTTCAAGCAGCTCTGTGACTGAGGCCTGCAGCCCTAGGCTGTCTCTTCCTATTGTTACGGAATTTTTGGACTGGAACCCAGATTCTTTGTCCACAGGAATCAAAAAGAATGAATCCATGGGCAGAAAGTGGTATAGCGAAGATGGAGATTTATTGAGGAATATGTACAGACTCCCATGTGGGGAGAGGGAAAGAGTCCAACAGAACAGACTCCCACCGAGGGGGAAAGGATGCCACTGAGTTCCTTGTCCCTATGGCTTATAACGGGTGCAGATCTTTGTGCCTTGATATCCCCTCTGATTGGTCACTATTCCCTTAGACTGGTTACTATAGTAACTCCTGAGCTCAAAGGTGGAACCTCACATGGGACAAGTGAGGTTCTTCCCCCTCCTTCCTTATTGTTTTCCTCTTCCCTGTGGGCTTTCTTCTTCTCCTTCTGGATGAAGGGCTTCCTTCTCTTTATTTTGTAAATATAGATCTTTTGCTGCTCCCAGCTCCCTCATTCTATGCAAATGTACCTGTTGCAGCTTTTCAGCTCCCCTATTCTGTGGAACTATACCTTCTGCTGCTCTGCAGCCCTGTGCTTCCTCCATGGTCCTCTTAATTTCTAAAATTTCCTAAAACCTGTCTTTTTCACCCCCAAAAATTCCTGTTTCATTATTGCCAGCCCCAACTCAACTGACTCTCAGAGCAAGACTCAGCCTGAGTCAATACGAAATGACATTCTAAACCACTCACTCGCACAGCCCATTGAACCTTTTGATGGTGTTGTACAAAACTGAGATGATGGTAATTGGTAGAGAAGGTGTCCAGGTTAAATGTTGTGTCAAACCTTTTTAAAGGCCTGGATGGTTTCATGATCCTGACGCAGCCCCAGCGAAGCCACCTAAAGAAGTGACATGGATAATCAAGCACCATGCTTCAGACGCGAGCTGCTTGTCTGCAGAGGGAGAGGTAGGGTCAGAAGCAATATTCCCTTCTCCCCTATCTCCATCAGCTCCAAATTAGTTTGTTGTACAGCAAGGATTCACACTTTTTTATGAAGCTCAAAACGATGTCTCTCTAAAGGAAGAATATTGAATCCAACAATAGATTTGTATTCTTATCAGAATTTATAAATTTCCCTTTGATAAGGCTCATTACTTTTCCCAAAACGAACAGGACTGAAATTCCCTAAAGAGGGGTGCTGTGATATATCAACCTTTCTATCCCCAGCTCCTGGCACAATGTCAGTCACAGAATAAACTCCACAAATATTTATTTAATGAATGAACTAACGACAGAATGATTGAACTCAACCCACGCTTCAAATGGTCTTGCTTTATAGTAATGCTGGTGGAAGGGGATAAAAAAGACAGAGGGCAAAAATCAGCATTTTTAAATGCAAGTCACAGGGCTCTGTCTTTGTTTTTCAAATACTTAAAAGAATTGTGTGGTAATTTACCTAATCCACCCTGTCAGGACTGAGGATGCAGTCCTACCTCCCTGCTAAGTCTTAGTGTATGCAGGTTTGAGGTGGCTCCAGAATGAAGCTACAACAATTAATTGCACTATTAAAGAAACACTTTATGTTCCCTTGAAAACCTTTAACAGGAGCCTCAGTGTCAGAGAGGAAAAGATGCTGAGGTATCAGAACCATGAAAGAGATGTTAAATTTCTTGCTGCCAGCAGCCCTGGATTCCAGTGTCTGCTCCCAACCCTGCAAAGTTCACAGTTCTTTCACATGACACGGAGCTTGACAGAGCAATTGCAGGTACTTGAGTAGTATCTGCATTGTAACAGATGTCAGCATCACATTTAGGAGGAAATTGAATTACAGATGGAAGGAGCTTGGGAGTTGAGAGCATCTGTTATAGGAATCTGGATTTGAGAGAATACATTTGAAAAATAAGTCTCCTCAACTTCCGAAGGAACTAAAATTGTCCATGATTCTCATTGCCCTTCTCTCTCTTCCTCCCTCTCCCCCATCTCTCATTTCCTCCCTCCACCCCTCCCTCCCTCCCTCTCTCTCTGCCTTTCAGAAAGAGAGGGGATTGAAGTTTTTCCACACATCAAGATGAAAAATATTATAAGAAAACATTTCAAAGAATAATGTGTGTTTTTCATCAGTGGAATGCCAATTAGACATATTACAATATTCTAAAGACTCTTTTCAAGTAACCCTAATATCTTTGCCCAAATAAAAAGTACTATGTTGTCTGGGAATTTTTAGAGGTGACCCATCATGTTTGCTCAGCATAAAACACCTGGAACCTGCAGGTGACCTTTTATGTTGCCATTGTCCATTTTGCTTTAGTTAATGTGAGAAGGGACCATTCAATCCAGATAGTTATTATCATTTCATTCAACAAAGAAGTCATTCCTTGAACAAAGAATCCTCAGAGGATAGTTTATGGCTCTAAGTAAAAATTATTCCTGCTAAACATGCCCCTTAAACTACATATAGGATGGGCTCACTCCTCCCCAATCACGTTCCAACAATGGCTCAACTCGCACCTGACAGAACCTGCTACAGTTATGTGGACAGCAGGCTGAGAAGGTCCAAAAAGCAGCTTCCAGGCTCTCACACCCTTTAGGGATCTGTGGGCTTATCTGCAATTGTGAAGGCGGGTGATTTATAGATTCTAATCGGAGGGACAGTGATCATCTGTGACCTGTTAGTATCACCCAGGAGACCAGCTCAGGCCTAGACCAGGATAACTGTGCCTAAGAGCCCTTAATAAACCTGCCCAGCTCCCCCGCCCCAACACCAACCACCATGAACTTCAGTTAACCCCTCAATGGCCTCCAAGTCTAGCTGAGGAAGGATGTCCTCTCATTTTGCCCTCAACACAGTTCCCACACCATCGGTGCTGACTCAAGCTTTCCACCAATCAAAAGTGGGTGAAGGGAGATGAGAGGAAAGTGGGATGCTTTACCCCAAAACTGAAAGCAGTGAAGCAAGGATTAATCTGTACCAGGAGGCAGGACAAGGGATGGCTGCTTACATATGGCTGTGCAGAGAGCTTTTTTAATGACCTCATGGAGATCATTGGACCTTAAAGGTGGGCTTTTATCTCTGTAAAAATAAAATTTATACTTCCTTTATAGGACTTTTGAAGCGCCTTCACCATTACTCCCTGCCTCTTGAGCAGAGTCTCTCCATTTAGGAGGGGCATCTCTGGTGTGAGTGAGCTAGAAGTCAGGATTCCTGTGGGTGTGTCTACAACCCCTTCCCACCACCTTCACTCTAATGATTATGAATGCCATGACTTGGGCACATCTGGCTGAAGTCAGGAGTGTGAGGCAGTCACATCTGGAGCCTGGCGGTATTTCATCTCTAATAGCTGACTTCCCAGCTCTGAAGCTGACAAAGGACTTGAGAGTGGGAAAATGAAAAGAGGGTCGCTCAACTCTGCTGGCTTCCAAGCACTTGCGCTTGCCTTGGGGAGATTTATATCCCATTCCCTTGAAGACACGGCTCAAGTGACAGTCATAACTCAATAATAGTGCTCACAAGATTTTCCAAAGATTGACACTCTTACTGATATTTCTTTAACCTATGGTTTGGGTCAAACATATACTGTAGGAATTTCCCCTTTATGCTGAGGGCTCAAGGTCATCTGTTCACCAAGGGGAAAAAATACCTCTTCTCACTTTCAAACTGCACAATCCATTTTTTTTAATCTTCATTAACCTTACTGATCCTCTCACGTCCTTGCACTGTCCTAAGATCATCATTTTTAAAATTTTATTTATTAAGTTCCTTTTTTTTTTATTAGGACAGCCTCAAGAAGTTTTCTTTGAGCTGCTGACAGAATACCTTTCTCTTCACCATCTCTTCATGAATAACATTATCTCTTAGGCATATCTTTATCTTCTTCTCATATAAAAACCCTTATTTTAGGCCCCTTGTTCTCTGCCTTTACAATTTACTTCATTACCTTTATATAAAGCTTGATGAACCAAAATAATTTACTGTATGACTCGGGGCCTCTGTTAATCTTTGAAATAGAATTCTTTATATGGATCCAATGGACTTTATTAAAAGATCAAATTTTTAAAATTTGAAATAAAATACTATGTAACTGCTCCCTGTGAAATAATTTTACCTAAATGAGTTTAGCTTGTGCTTCTGTAGGTGAAACCAAGGGTGATTATTCCACAACAGGAGTGGCTGGACAACAGAGCACGTTACCTGGCAACCCGAGGCTCCCCCAAAATTTTATTCCCCTTAGAAACAGCTAATGAGCCCTAACAGGTTAGGTTCAGAGGGTAGAGTGTCAGCCTGAAGGGTCCCAGGTTCGATTCCAGTCTAGGGCATGTACCTTGGTTGCGGGTACATCCCCAGTAGGGCGTGTGCAAGAGGCAGCTGATTGATGTTTCTCTCTCATCGATGTTTCTAACTCTCTATCCCTCTCCCTTCCTCTCTGTAAAAAAATAAATAAAATATATTTTTTTAAAAGGAGTGCAGCATGGTTCATTGTCTAAAAAAAAGAAAAGAAACAGCTAATGAGCTCCTACTATGTACAAATTGTGATGCAAGGTGCCAAATGGGGTGAAAGAGAAACTTTAAGACAATACTTAACCTCCTAGTTGCTTATCATCTAGGAAAAAAAACAGACCCATAAACATATCAGAGAGTAGAACCAAAGCCAGAGGGAACTGGAACAAAATACGCAGAATGTGAGTGTCCAGTAGTCGTTGCCCTAAATCCTGCCCCAAGAACCAGTAGCTCTCAGAGCCCCCTCTCCGGGTCTGCAGATAGGACAGGTGACCTTCTGGTTGGAGACCATCCAATACAATTTACTATGTGATTTCTCTCTGAAGAATGCAGGTGAGAGGACTCCTACTGGTCACCTCTGCAAAACACAACCGGAGTAGGCGAGCCACCAAAGGGTTTATGAGTCGCAATTGCACAGGTGAAAAGTCAGAGTAATGAAGCCACTGGCCAAGTTCTGAGCATGAGTGAGCGGAGGGGCAGCGGCAGACGGTGCTTCTCATTTCATCACCCTCGCCAGCGCCTGGGGCCCCGGCTGCGGGGTCAGGAACGGCCCCGAGACCCGAACAGTTCACTGGCGACCAGCCGAGGCCTCTGATCCCCTTCAGTCACTTCAGACACAGCCACCCCTCCCACCGCATTTCCAACAATCCACTTCCGACTGCCTTTTTATGACTTTACAACACAGTTTTCCCTCGAATTTTATGGCATTTCATTAAAGCCGCCAGAAGGTGATACTGCCCCTTTTCTAGGAGTGAAATAAATTCAAGTTTTATCGCTTCTGGAAATGCCCGAGCAGCTGTCAGGGCGTTTGATAGATTTTCTCAATTACAGGACTTGTGGAGCATTTTATACTTACATCTGCACAGAAGCCCAATAGAGGAGATGCTCGTCCTGCCTCCCTCTCTTTAATCTCGTGCATCTTTTTCCTTTTAATGACCAATTTGTTATTTTCTCACTTTTATTTCTCCTTACATCTTTTTTTTGTTTCTGCATTTGTTTTTCTTTTTTGCTGTTTGGTTTAGAGAATGATGCCTTTTTTTGTACAAACTTACATTGTTTGTAGAATAAAAGGGAAGGGGGGAAAAATACCTAACCATGATCTATAGAAGAAAAAAGAAGTAGATTAAAATTTAAAAGCAAATCAATTTTCCATGGGGAACTTATGGCTAATATAAGGTACACTTTGCACATGCAGTATTTATTAATGTGACATGACATATGTTGAGTTTTTTCCTAATGGGATAGAGGCTTTGGGTTGTGTGACTTTTTACACTAATAAGGCTGTTCATTGGTGTTTTTCTTCATTATCAACATGGAGAATATCAGCTTTCAGTGACAACTTCGTGGATTATTCAAAACTGCAGAACCATGTTCCCAATAGGTAAAATAAATAAAAAGGCTATTGTGTAACAAGGACCAATAGAATATACAGACAGACTCTGGTTATGGCAAGAAAATTTATTTCACAGACTTTGAATACATAATTTTGTGGACAGAGAATAAGCTTCAGAAAGCAAAGGGGGTGATCAAAATGAGATGCTCTCACTTAAATAACATTTTAAAACAATGGGGTATTTTTGCAAACATTACTGAGTACAACCTCCCCAATGATACTGGAGGGTAGGCAAGATGAGTGTCATTACCCCCATATTAGAGATGAGGAAACTGAGGCTCACAGTGCTTTGCCCAAGGTCAACAGCGGTCTTAATTCCATCCAGCTCTTCTAATCCAGCTGTTTTTCCTCTTTGGTAGGTCCCTCACAATATGACACTCTCAACAAGAAACTGTTAATTCCTCCGTTTCGATAAAGAATACCCTAGAAATGCCTTACAAGTACATGTAACTCTAAAGCCCTCAAATTGTGCTCACACCAGTCTCTCTGAATTTCCCCTCAGTCATTTTTTAATTCCATCACCCTGTTTAATTTTTTTGTAGCTCAATGTGCAAGCACTTTTCAAAGCTTCTGCTTGCACAAAGCAAGCTACCTACCCAAACCCAGAATCAGTTGGGGAGAGGGCTCCCCAGGGCTGTGAATGTCCGATGTGACTCATCAGAGACCAACATGTCACAGTGTATTCCAGAATTGAGAGAGGAAACCAGTACTGGAATGTCATCTCTATGAGGGTAGAAACTTTGTCTTGCTTACTTAGCATTAGAACAACTACTGGCAAATAATAGAAGCTCAAAAATTATAAATATTTGTTAAATAAATGATTAAATGAATGAGCCATGCCCTATTAATGTCATCTTTTTATTAATACTAGTATAAGCTTTTATTAAACCCTAACCATTTATGACCCTTCCCAGTCATTACCACTCTTGAAAGGTCACTACTCTCCTGACTTCTAATGCTATGAATTCATTTTGCCTGTTTCTGAAATGTTGTATGAATGAAATCATATAGTATATACCCTTTTGTGCCTGGCTTCTTTCATTACCATGAGATTAATCCATGCTGCTGTGTGAAGCTGCAGTTACTCATTCTCATTATGGTATAGTAGTCCATAGTATGAATGCCCATCATGTATTTATTCATCCTACTGCTAATGAACATTTGAGTTGTTCCCAAGTTGGAGCTATTATGAACAGTGTTATAAATATTTATGTTCATGAATTTGGGTGAAAGTATGCATTTCTCCTGAGTATATCATCTATACGTGGGATGTCTGAATCCTAGGATAAGCATCTACTTAGCTCTAGAAGTACACCCAAACAATTTAGCCAAGTGGCTGTAATGTACACTCCACCAGCAACATATGGGTGTTCAAGTGGTTCCACATTCTCACCCACACTTAAAATCATGTCTTCTTCATTTTAGCTTTCTGGAGGCAGGTAGATGTATCACACTGTGCTTTTAATTTGCTTGTCCCTGACAATTAATAAAGGTAGTTTATTAGTTGGCTATGGCTGCTGTGATAAATTACCATACATTTGGTGGCTTAAAACACTATAATTTATTCACTCACAGTTCTGGGGGCTGAAATCAAGGTTTCAGAAGGCTGTACTCCCTCTTTGGTTCTTCCAGCTTCTGGTGGCTGTTGACATGCTTTGGTTTGTGACTGCATACTCCAACCTCGGCCTCTGTTGACTGTGTCCTCTTTGCTGTGTGTGTATGTCAAAACTCTCTCTCTTCTAAGGACACATGTACTTGCATATAGGACTCATCCAGATTTCTTTTCCCATGGAAGGTAATAGTCACAGATTCTGGGTATAGAAAGTGAAGAATAGATCTTGGAAGGGCCATTTTCAGCCTACAGGTGGGCACGTTGAATCTGCATGTCCTCTTCTGTGAAATGCCTGCTCTTTTGTCCACTTTTCTATTGGGTGGTCTGACCTTTCTTATTGATTTCTGAATATAAATCCTTTGTCAGGTAGACGTATTTCAGATCCTTCTCTCACTCTGTGGCTTGCCTTTCCACTCTTTAATAGTGTTTAGTTCTTACTTTAATGTAGTCCAGTTTATCTCACTTTCTACTAGATTAATAAATAGGTTCAGAGAAGCCCAATGACTTTCCCAGGATGTGTATCTAATTAAAGGGAAATGCTTCTATTCAACCTTGTGTCCATGTTACCAAAGTTCATTAATGGAGAAATGGGATTTTAGGTCTATAAAACCACAATGTATTTCTGTTTCCTCTGACATTTCAAGATTTTTATGTTTTAAAATAATGACATGATAAAATTTTAAATTTAAATTTAAAAATTTGGTTTCTCCAAATTCCAGCTAACTTCTTTGCCAAAATTGACAAGCTGGTTCTAAAATTGATGTGGAAATTCAAGAGACCCAGAAGAGCCAAAATAATCTGGATAAAGAAAAATGAAGTAGGAGGACTCACATTTCCTGATTTCAAACCTTACTACAAAGCTACAGTAAATAAGACAGTGTGGTATTAGCTTAAGGATAGATCAATGGACTATAGATCAATAGATTAAATTTTAGAGTCCAGAAATGAACCCACATATCTTGGTCAACTGATTTTCAACAAGGGTGCTAAGACCATTCAATGAGAGGAAGTAGTCTTTTAAAAAAATGGTGCTAGGACATTAAAAATCATTGAATTTTACACTTTAAATATGGGAAGATGGACAAACACATATTCTTATTGTTCTTGGAAAACCATCTTTATGTCACATTCTATTCATTTGAAATTTATAGTAAAATTTAGCAGACCATTATCTGACACCAAAGATATATCATGTAAATGAATGGTGTAAACATAATTTTTTTTAATGCTTAAGAAAACTCATTGTACTTTTTGTTTTTGTGGTTGACAGTATTACAGATGTTTCCCATTTTCTCCCTTTTTGCCCCCATTCCCCTTCCCCATACTATGGTCCATGGCTTATGCATATCTATATATGTAAAAAGCTAAGTGACCAAACAACCGAATGACCGAACGTCTGGTAGCTATGATGCACACTGACCACCAGGGGGCAGATGCTCAATGCAGGAGCTGCCTCCTGGTGGTCAGTGCGCTCCCACAGTTGGGCTCACCGCTGGCAAGCGCAGCTGTGGTGGCGCGAGCCTCTCCCGCCTCCATGACAGTGCTACCGAGAGGCAGCAGGCACAGCCGGGCCAGGATGAGCAGGAGCCACGCAGCACTGGCCCAGGCTTGGGCTCCTCCCTGGCCACCCACCGCTTCGCGAAGCACTACTACATTCTTCGGGGGATGTCAGATTGACAGTTTTGGCCAGATCCCCACAGGCCTGGCTGAGGGACCCCACCTGCTGGAGGATCAGGCCGAAACCGGCAGTCCGACATCCCCCAAGGGGTCCCAGATTGCAAGAGGGCACAAGCCAGGCTGAGGGACCCCTCGTGCACAGGGCCTCTAGTATGCATATATGCTCTTTGGTTAATCTTTTTTGTCTCCTCTCCCCTTCCATTGTACTTTTTAAAAATGCAACTTTTGTCAAACTCTATAGCTTTGCTTACCAGGTCATAGTAACTGGTATCTATGAGTTTCTTTACCTAGACAAAAGTCCTGCCATAAAGAGTTCAGAACTTCCTTATTTTTATACTTATAGTGCCTAGTGCAGTGCCTGGCAAATAGTATACTAGTAAATTCATTCAATAAATATTTACCAAAGGTTCACTGCTTCAATGTACATACTCTAAATACTTCTGAATCCATTTACCTAAAAGCAACTGTTATGCACATCAATAATTATTTTTATTTGCTTTTAAAACAACTTTATAAAGAAAACTTTTCTAACTTTCTCTAGCTATATGTTTGTGTAAGTTATTAAACTTTACATCTCCACTTTGACTTTTCACTAATTCAATCCTTTCCAGAAATTAATTTCAACTAGTGAAGTTTCACTGTGCTAAACCAGTATTTGTGTTTTCAATTTTGGTTTTAAATATGCATATTCTTGGATCCAGACTTTTCATCCCTCATAAATTCACCACTGAATTAGTCATGATGATCCAAGGAAGTTGGAAGAACATATCATTAGAATATTGGTTATATCGCTTTAGTATTAATGTTAGTACTTAATTGGGGTGGAGGGTACCCAGATATTTGTTAAAATATCTTTTGTATTTCCTGTATATTTTTTTAATTTTCCAAAATTAAAGAAGGAGGAAGAAACGGTAAAAAGCTGTTTGAGGAGTGCTGAGTAAGAAGTTGTTCTGGCCCTGACAGGATGATCTGGCAGTAGATGGGGAAGGCAAGGACAAAGGGTCAAGCATACAGAAAGGAAGTTGCTGAAAGATGTGGATGAGAGTCCACAGCTAAAAGGCCAGCACTGGGCTCACCTTTTACCTACCAATCATAGTGAGTTGGGGGTGTTTTTTACTTGTGGATCAGTGTTTTTTTACTCCTCACCAGAGGATATGTTTGTTTATTTCATTGCTGGGAGACAGAAAGAGAAACATCAATGTGAAAGAGGAACATTAATCAGTTGCCTTCCTGTAGGCACCCTGACCAGGGATTAAACCCACAACCTACTGAAGGTCTAGGACCCAGATGTAGGTCTGGGTCCTGAGACAGAGGTCTGGGTTCATTCAATGATCCCGATAAAGGATCATGGAATGGTGTTCTGGGCAACTGCGGATGCTGGACCCTTAAAAAGGACTGGATACTAGGTTCAAGGACTGAGCCCCGGGATGGCCTTATCTGCCCTGGCATAAAGGTCTGGGACCTGGATGTAGGTCTGGGTCCTGGGACGGAGGTCTGGGACCCGCCATGAAGGGCTGGGGCTGAATGTGTCTTAGCCCCAGAGGGAGGTCTGGGCTCCTGGACGGGCTTCTGGGACCCGCCATGAAGGTCTGAGACTGAATGTATGTCAGCCCCAGAGGGAGGTCTGGGCTCCTGGACGGACTTCTGGGACCCGCCATGAAGGCCTGGGACTGAATGTATGTCAGCCCCAGAGAGAGGTCTGGGCTCCTGGACGGACTTCTGGGACCCGCCATGAAGGCCTGGGACTGAATGTGTCTTAGCCCCAGAGGGAGGTCTGGGCTCCTGGATGGGCTTCTGGGACCCGCCATGAAGGCCTGGGACTGAAAGTGTCTTAGCCCCAGAGGGAGGTCTGGGCCCTGAAGGGAAGTTTGTTCGGAATTGAAACCTTGACCCTTCAGTGCATGGGAAGTTGCTCCAAACACTGATCCACACTGGCTAGGGCTTTTTGTGTTGTGTTGTGTTTGTTTGTTTGTTTGTTTGTTTGTTTCATAGCTGGTTGAGGTTTTTTTTCTGTTAAGTACCCAGAAATCACCCTTCAATTTCCAGTCCTAAATACATTTTCTTTAAAAGGACACACATGCTCATAAATGATGAGCTTTCTGTAGCAAGCCTGAATTCAATTTGTCCATAGCCTTATCTGTATTTGTGTCTTCTTAAACTTCACTGACAATGGTTCCCAAATTGTTTAGGGTGTTGCAATAATAAAACATAAAGATTGATGGACGTATAGGTATTTTTATAATACCCAGAGCAACAACAAGCAAAGAGAAAAAGAGAAAAAGTCCTTCCTAATGATAATTAGCTTTATTCTGCACATGAGATTGTATTATGCTTGTTTTGGCAGGCAAAGGTTACTTTTCTTCATAAATTTTATCCCACCCACAGGCCAACCTAATTATAGTAAATAATTTTCTCAGTTCACAAGTCTGCTGTTCTCCAACCTGCCCATTATTTTCTATATTATTTCAATAAGCTACTACAAAATTGCATGTTTCATTACCAGTTCAACGTCTCTCTGAAAATGATGCATCCCTAAGTCAATTCTTCCCACCCTGCATCAATGGTGCTCTATTCCTCAGTCTTTCACACCATAAAATCTCTGTTCAATAAAGGGTAGTTAATTTTTGATCAGGGGAGTGGGGGTTGTAATATTTTTACAACACTGGCAATATTACAAAAACAGAGAAGCAATATTTTATTTGTCAGTACGGGGTGGTAGAAAAGCATCAGATTAAGAGTCAGAGGCTCCAGAGACCTATTAGCTGTGCAACCTTGGGCAAATCACTTTATCTTTCTGAGCTATAAAAAAAATATCACCTATCTGCTAAGGCAGCGGTTCTCAACCTGTGGGTCGCAACCATCGGAAAACACATATAGCGTATTAGATATTTACATTATGATTCACAACAGAAGCAAAATTACAGTTATGAAGTAACAACGAAAATAATTTTATGGTTGGGGGTCACCACAATATGAGGAACTGTATTAAAGGGTTGCGGCATTAGGGAGGTTGAGAACCACTGTTCTAAGGTTATTTGGGGGTTCAAGTGAAAAAAAGTAAGAATATTAGAGCTGTATAAGCATGGAAGTCCTGTTGTTTTTGTTATTTAAAATAATATATAGCTTTTTAAAGCCCCATTGGCTGAAGAAAACACCCCCATTGAACCTACAATATGTACCCCCATATTTACTATTTGACCCCAAATAAATCCTTCTGCTATCTCCTTGTGTTGGGTTTTGTTTTTGTTTTTATGGTTTGAGGTTTGTTTTGTTTTGTTGTTTTGCTACCTGAGTTATTGATTTTGTATCTTGCCTCAATAAGGAGAAGTAAAAATTTTCATAGGCAGAAATTCATCTCCATTTCACTGTACTAAGGGAGACAGCCTACAGAACCTTAAACCTTTTTTTAAAGACCCCAGTGATATATGAACATTCATTTCCAAGCACTCCCACTAGAGTCATTCTAATCTGGGAGCTCTAGGGACTGTTTGAACGCGGTCTATATGAAGTCGTTTCTCAGGCACTCTTCTCACTGTCATGTAGCCAACAGGCTGAGTCAACCACATGCAGTAATGAAAACATCCTGTATTTATAGGAGTATTTCTCCAAGGAACATCCTTCAGCAGGAAGGCCTGAAAGAGCTCTAAGAATTGAAGGACATATTTCAGGCATGTCTAACCTGTCTCCCAACCCCTATAAAAATGGTCAGGATACCAAATTGTGCCTTTCCCCGCCTCGTGCTGTAAAATGAAATGGAAGAGTTGTTTGACTTTATGGTTCTCCATGTCATTGTGTCTTTTTGCTATTACATGGGAGTAAATAAATAAATATATATAAGCTATATTAAGCATTATGCCATGACACCACCTCACCAAACAGCGACATAACTTCAACAGTGAATTTTGTCTTATCTTAAGGAATTTTTAAAAACATCAGTCCGTACAAAAATAGTTTACAGGCATATAATTTTTAGATTCCTTCCCATCCCAAGACAAAGCTCTTGGCATCTAGAAAATACGGGGGGGGGGGGGGGCGGGGGGGGCGCACGGGGAAGGTTTGCAGCAAAGCCAAGTCTACCCTTGCTCTTCTTTAAAGTGAAGAGGAGTTGGACTACATTTGCTTTAAGATCCTTGTACTGCTTAAATTCTTGAAATACAAAAACACAAAGCAAACTGAGTGGTAAATTATTTTGTTATGAAAGATAAAATAGACATTTTTCAGAAGCTTTCTCATGGGTAGCCTTTATTTAAAATGACCTAAGAACAGAAAGGTTCCCAGGATTTCTGGGACCAGTGGTGGTTGGTCAGGGTGGGAAAAAGAGAGGGACTTCGCCCAGAGGAAGGTGCTCACACAGCAATGATTGGCCCCCTTTTCAGAAAGGCAGACAGAATATCAAACTTCATGTGGAGACTGATGGAGGTACAGTGTAAATCTAATCCATTGATTAGAGATCTTTGCCCAAGGGTTGGCACTGCCCCAAGTGGTGTGATTTTTCAACCATCCTCTTTGTTGTCCTAGTGGGATTTGGAGACTTGCTTACAACTCGGAGTGGGGGCGGGGAGCTCAAAACACAAGTTTAAAGAGGTGAAACAAGTAGAGATAAGAAGTGTCCTCTGATCACCAATCTAACACCAGGAAGGCTGAACATAGCCACTATGTACTGAGCATCTACTACGTGGCAAATATTAAAAAAAATGTATTTCCTTACATTTTTTCCTTACACCAAAAATGGTTCTCTGTTCTCTCCGTGTCCTTGTCCCTTCCCATCTTCACCCCAGGAAGTGACTTCAGCATAGTGACTCAAAGTGATAGCACAAGAAGTGGTCAATATGAGCAAAAGGATGTCTATTCTGAAGAATCCTGGTATAGGGAACACCTCCACACATGGAGGACCTTGAGAACATACCACCTTTTCCAACGATCCATCATCATTGCCTTCCAAAGATGGAGACAGGAGCAAGCATTTCACCACCTTGGACAATTCTAGTGTCAGGAAAATGGAGCTAGGACACTGGGGGTTGGGGAGAGTGGCAGGAGGTGGCGTGAGGAGATGGTAGAGGCAGAACAAAAGGAAAAAAAAAGTATGCTTTGATACCCACCAAAGACTGACTCAGACTGCTAAAAGGCAACCTAATGGAGGAAGTTTTGCAGCTCACTTTGGACTTTGTGTGTCTTCCTGGTCATCTTAGACTGAGCTCTTTTAAGCAATATACTGTTTCTCGCGTCCTTCTAGATGTTGCAGGATTACAGGACCCTTATTGTAACCCATAAAGTCCAGAAGAAACTGGAGCCCAGAGAAGTTAGATAACTTGCACAAGGACACACAGCTAGCAAGTAGCAGAGCCAAGATTCTAGCCAGGGCTGCCTCACTCATAGCACCCCTCTGCTGTTTCCTCTAAATCACTAATGTATATGAGCCATATAAAAATTCAGTACCCATCATTCTCTTTAAAACAGTTATTTGTGTTGATGGTATGTTTATTCACATATTTCTAGGTGCACCATAATATTTGAAATAACTTCTTCCACTATTCATTTCACATTTATTCAACACATAGCTCCTGAGTCCCTAAGCCAAGCCAGGCATTGTGCTGGGTGCTTTAGGAAGTCACAGTCCACTGGAAGAGATCACATTAAAATGGAAATAAGTGTTCGGTTTCCCATGGTACAGTAAGGCATAACCAAGAGATTAGAGCTTGCTTATTGAGCTGCAATCCAAAACCACATTATTGGGCTATAATTTCCTATTTGATTGACAAGAAAGGACTGAGCAACTGGCCCAAGGTCAAGCAGCTAGTCAGCAGCAGCTCATTTCACTTACTTTATTGTCTCTGACATACTATATTTTCATGATTCACCCTCTTTTAATAGGCTTATGTAATGCTCAAAACATGCTTTATGCTTTACAGACATTTTAAAAATTTGAGGCCAAAGAAGCAAAAGCTTCAAAAGCTAACATTGGGCTGGGTCACATTTTGACTGCCAGCTCTAAGGGCGGCAGAACGCCTACAAGGTCTGGCTTCCCCCCAAGCATGTTTCCAGGCTATGGAAGCAGTTAATTTTGCCCTAAATGCATGCTGTGTCCTCATCTCTTCAGTAGCCCTCTATCTGGCTAAGACTTAATTGGTTTGGGTTGGGTAATTCATAGTGCCTCATTAGGGCATCAAAACACATACTAGGCTCTCCAGTAATTTCTCCCATGAAAGCACATTGATTGGCTCCTTCATTGGGAAAGGAATTAGCTAAAGGACTCTTGGGTTTGTGCGGAGAGATTAAGTCCACAATGTATAATTTCCAAGTGTATTCTACAATCAGATTTCTTTGAGCCTGTCTGTCGATCAAATTCCTCTTTTCTTGCTAAAACTTCTTGCACACCTACCCAACAGCAAATGAGTGTCAGTTACCTTGCAGAAATTATATAAACTATAAGTATTTTAAAGTGTTCATTTGCCAGTGCCCCGGTTTCTTTGTCTGAGATGAATTTTGTTAATGCACTGATAGGAAAACACCAAAAGACGGCTTTTCTGCAGATCCTGATTATTAACTACTCTGCCTCCCGCTCCTTTTTTCACTGTTGCTATAACAGGCTCAGTCAGTACGCCATCCATATCTACTCACCTCTGCACAACAAAGGATGCTAATTGTGAATAATTACAATGCTCTGCTTATGTTTTCTGGCTTTAAGAAATGGGTCAGCACCCCTACTGGGCAAGCTGAAAATGATGGGGTGTTGATGCCCCTGGAATCAACCAATGACAGAGGAGATTTAGGGGATAAATATCCCAGCCTCCTCACTTCGCTGCTGGGACAACTCTAAGATACGTTTTATACTCTCTCCCTAAATTCCTTGCCAGATTAAGCTTCAGTTGCCTAAATGATGACTGGCTTGATAGTAAACACTTTATTGGCCTCTCCCTTACCTATTTCACTCTCTCAGTCCTCTGTAAGTGTTATCTACGGTCATCTCCCCAGTATATCACTTTCACTCAACTCCTTGTCTCAAGGTCTACTTCCAAGGAACCTAAACTAAAATACTTACTGTGATCTGGTCAATCTTTGACTTTTACCATCTGACATTTAAATCGTGAGGTCATTGAAACAGCTAGCCTACTGTGGTGGGGCGGAGCTTTCTCAGTAGACTGTTCACCTTCCAACACAGACATAGCTGGTTGGATCTGGAGACTAATGGAGTAAACCCATCAGGAACCTGTTTTCATTGAGGTTCAAGGGACTTCCTGGGAAATAGCTTACCCGAAAGGAAGAGAAAGTTGAGACCTACCAACCTGATCCAGTATTAGTGGGTGGAGAGGAAGTGGGTTGGGACAGTTCTGAGTAGTGTGTTCATATACCTTCTACATTCTTTTAGTATATCCTTACTCCACACCCATGATCTTCTGAAGGCCATCTAGTGGAGAATGGTAGGGGTGAAAGAGAGCATGAAAAAGATGGAGGAAAATAAACTAGAATAAATGAAATGGTTGCTCTCCTTACAGTTGCTAAAAGAGATCAAAACAGGCCAGCACCGGTTTGGCTCAGTGGATAGAGCATCAGCCTGCGGACTGAAAGGTCCCAGGTTCGATTCCGGTCAAGAGCATGTGCCTTGGTTGTGGGCACATCCCCAGTGGGGAGTGTGCAGGAGGCAGCTGATCGATGTTTCTCTCTCATCAATGTTTCTAACTCTCTATCCCTCTCCCTTCCTCTCTGTAAAAAATCAATAAAATATATTTAAAAAAAAAAGAAAGAAAAGAGATCAAAACAGAAACTTGCTCTGGTTTTGTTGTTATTGTTGTGTCCATTTTTACCATCAAATTGGTATGTTGTGGGGAAACATTAGTAAAACTTCAAGCAGTGTACCATAAATATCATTTCCCTGACATTAGCCTGCCTTGGTATAGACAAGATATCCAATGCCTAAAAACCTGCAAACTCTTCTCTCAAGATAATATTCTGGGACTCTCCTACTGGGAAACAAAGCCATTCCCTTCTCCTCAATCTTACAAAATATGCACATAGGCATATTGCCACTGACAGTCTCAAGTGGACTGACCTGCCGGCTTTCTTTTTATCCGTTGCTTCCTTATAAAAATGACATGACCCCTAGTATCAGCATGAACACAATTGTGAATGGGACATACTCCTGGGATTCTGGATCCTCCAGGAGTGTCCCATAATGCCCCGGTCAGTTGCTTTTGCCCTTGGGTGTCTAATTTAACTGATAAATCTAAAGAATCACAAGGAGGCAGCCATGTCCCCAGTGACTTCACAGATGGGAACCCTGCCGTGAGTAAGTTATTTCAGCAAGTTTGACATTAGCTTATGTTGAACATTCTCCTGACAGATCTGCTCATTTCTTAATAGCATAAAACAACTCACTGTTAGGAGGCATGAGTCTCCCTTGACTTGACAAATACCATGGCCCCATCTCTGGCTGTTTTTATAGATGTCCTAAAGGCATCTGAGTATGGCATATTATATTTGGCAGACACTGATCAACAACAATTTTTTCTATTAGTCTTGGAAGCCTCAGCCTTAAATGCACAGGATCGGATTCCAACAAGTGACGGATATCCAACTCTGTAGACAAGTGCATTTTTAGGGTGAATTGAGGGAGGGAGAGCATCCATACTGCCTGAGCACATGCGGGCACATTTTGCAAAATCAACTTAGCTGCAAATTTAACCTGAAATCAAATCATGTCTTGGCATTATGCCTAGCAGGCATTATATAGTTGTTAGTTTCAATCACAAGAACAATTACTTCTAGTTATGGTGCAGATCAGTTTTAAAAGTCCTCAGGCCAGCAAAATCTTCCTAGGATGCAGCTAGCTGCAAAAAAATCAGTTGATGAAAGAAGTGTAATATTTTATACTTTCAGCTTTTATTAATATTTTGTCAGTCAATTGGCAACAGGCACAGAGCCCTGGCACTACACCACGTGCATGGTGCCGGGAGAGTACAGCTGACTGAGGATGATATGTCCCACAGAGTCAGAGAGTGTGAAGTCTACAGGAGACTCAGACCGTACTGAATAAGCATATCCAAAACTGGAGAGAAAATACAGACCTCTATGTAAAGACGAGCTAATGAATGCAAAGGACTTAGTTCCGTGCCAAGCAGGCTTGCAGTAAACATTAAGTGAGGGTTTGTTATCATTAATGCTATTTTATTAGAAAACTTAAATTCGTAAGTACATAAGTACTGAGAGGGAGCAAACTCCATGTTAGAAAGGGGTGAGTTCTGATTAGCTTATAAAGGTTTGAAGCGTCAGGTTGGAGCAGAGGAAACTATCTAAGTCTAAGAGAATAATCCGAGAAAACACACACAGCTGTGCATGTGAGCACACACCCCACCCCAGAATTCAAAGGACAAGGACAGTGAAGCTCCAGGTAGGTCATTCAAATACCAACTGTTATCTGTAAGATGTAATGAAATGTAAACATCTGGCTCTTTGCATAATTTTGATCAAAGGAGCATAATATGTTTTGCATACAAATGGAGGAAAATCAACTGCATTAGGATTTTCACCAGGGGAGAACTATGCAGGTGTCAAACCAGGACACTGCACCATTCCCTGCCTTATAATGACAAGGAGGTGGAGGTACAAATGTAATTTGGGTGTGTAAGTGAGCCGTCATGGGGTGCCCAGCAGAAGGTACAGGCCACCTCAACCAACATACTGGGTGGGAACCGAAGGGAAGGCAAAAGAAAGAGGAAAGAGCGAAGGACTTCTCTCTGGGCCCGCTTCTTATGCTCATCACTCACCCTCTGTTGACACATTTTTGCTGGCCCTCATTCTTGGCTCCAGGGTGGGGCATATGATCCAGGTCTGGCCCACCCATGTATTTTTTTCTCACTTGGTTCAAGATGTGATCAAGACACAGTCCAAAGAGCACCAGGACTTTTTGTGGGACAGCTGCAGCGGTGCTGATCTCTTTCTGCTGGCCTCACTTGGCTGGATGCGGGGGTCTTTTGTGTTCCTCCAGCCACTATGTGGGAAGGGCATATCTGGGAATAAAGTCGGCACAGACAGAGCAGAACTGAGAAGGTGGAGCAAGACAGCCAGATACCTGACACCATTGTTTGAGCAGCTAAATCCAGCTGAGCCTCTGGCTTTCCCGTGGACTATTCAGTTGCTTGGTTCAAAATAAGTTGACGTGGGTTTTTGTCCCTTAACATAGAGCAGTGGTTCTCAACCTTCCTAATGCCGCGACCCTTTAATACAGTTCCTCATGTGGTGGTGACCCGCAACCATAAAATTATTTTCATTGCTACTTCATAACTGTAATTTTGCTACTGTTATGAATCGTAATGTAAATATCTGATATGCGGGATGTATTTTCATTGTTACAAATTGAACATAATTAAAGCATAGTGATTAATCACAAAAACAATATGTAATTATATATGTGTTTTCCAATGGTCTTAGGTGAAAGGATCGTTTGACCCCCAAAGGGGTCACAACCCACAGGTTGAGAACCGCTGGCATAGTCTAATAAAATGGTTTAAGTTACCATGTCAATGCAGATGACTTGCAACTCTCTTTACCTCTCTGTTAACCCATTTCTAATTGCCTTTACTTTATAAAAATTACTTTAATTAAATCTTCATTGTTAAAAGTATTACATATGTCCCTTTTTTCCCCCCATTGACCTCTTCTAGCCTGCTCCCACCCCCTATCCCAGGCCTTCACCACCTTACTGACTGTGTCCATGGGTTATGCATATATGCATACAAGTTCTTTGGTTGATCTCTTCCCACCCACCCTCCCGCACCTTCCATCTGTGATTCAACAGTCTGTTCCATGCTTCTGTTCTCTGGATCTATTTTGTTCATCCATTTATTTATTTTTGTTGTTATTCATTAGATCCCACTATGAGTGAGATTATGTGATACTTATCTTTCTCGGACTGGCTTACTTGAAATAAGCCACTCAGCGAAAGGTAAGTATCCAGAATCTAACCTGGACACAACTTCTCACACCACGGCTTGCATGTGTTTAAAACTGAGCTCATGGTGATCTTGACTCTTTCTCCGACTGTACTTTATCTCCCCCATGCCCCTCCACCATCCCTTTTTCCTGTTAGGCTTGGAGACACGGTAAGAAAGCCCGTTTTGACTAGTCAGCATTTCTTTACTCCTCCTTCTGTTAGCAGCCTCTCCTCTCCTCTGGGTATTAGCCTCTCCCACGCTCCACATGGATTTGGTGGCTCTTCCACTCTGAGTCAGGGCACCACCCTCCTGGAAATTATAATTGGCCCAGGGATGGGCACATGACCCAAGCTAGTTGCTGTCACTTGCGACCTAAATAGTCTTGAGAAGTAAAGTTTCTGTCATCTCCTCCTCTGCCTACCTGTAACCATCCTGCTCCACTTTCAGGTCCTATAGTTTTGGGAATTATTTTCTATCCCCCCCCCCTTTTTTTTCATCTAAATTCGCAACATTTTTTCCTAATCATATAAGAATACATTTTCAATGTTGAAATGTAGGAAAATAAATACAATTTACGATTTCTAAGGTTCATGTGATTAGATTGGGCCCCACCTGGATAATCCGCATCTATAACCTTAATCGCATCTGCAAAGTCCCTTTTGCCATGTAAGGAAACACACTCACAGCCTCCAAGGATCGGGGCTGGGACATTTAGGGGGCCATTCTGCCTATCACATATAGCTTATCAATTCTGTTCCTCGTCACTTTCTCCACTCCAAAATAACTCATACTTTTGGTGGTAGAAGGCTACTGCTGAATTTGGGGATTCTTTGATTTGGTCGCCAAGCAGCGTATTTGGTTCTGAAGTAGAAATATTTCATCAGGCTTTCCCAGACGTTCAACATAAAACATCCTCCAAGGCAATTTTTACTCTCTGCTCACCAATCAGCGTTCTGATTAAAATTAATCTCCCAGGGAATTTGATATCAGGAAGGGACTTCTCGGGATAGAGAATACAAATAATTAAGTCAATAGAAATTAAAATACATAATAAATATAAGTATAAATTAATATTTGAATGTAAGTTATAAATACCTATTAAGATAAATTAAATATAAATTTAAATGATGGCATTACGATGCCAACTGGAATTGGTAGTATGAGTCAGTAACCCAAAAAAGGATTATGTGTAGGAGCACTTAAGTCATCCAGAGACCTAAATCCTGCCCCTATACTATACTATCTTGGTTTTCAAGCAACCATGTTTTTGACATTATCATTTGACACTGTAGGGACTCCAGAATTTCCCCCTTCTCACCTTCAGGTCTAATAATTATACCGACATAAAATAGATTAACAGAAGAAAAACAAATTTAATTTCTTTTGTATAGGAGCCCCCAAAATATGAGACTCAAAGACATCGGGCAATTGAGGCTTAGATGCCATCCTGAGCTAAGGAGCTTCAAAAGGGGAGGCGGGCAGTTCACAGAACAAGAAGAGCAGATGTTTGGTAATGAGATGCTACCCCTGCCATGCAGGTAAGTGTTTCAGACAAGGCTACCTGTGGTAATAGCTCTCTTTCTGGGCCAGTCCCCCTCTCTAAATTCTTTTAGGCAGTTCAAGGAGTCTGTTGGCACTTGATGGCCTTCAGTGCAAAATAATCCACATGCCAAAGTGGCACATTTAGGGACCCCCTAGCCAGCTCCCCTTCAACGCCAAACACTGCTTTTTCTTACTTATCACGGGGAAACTTCTGCTATGGGTTTTCCCCAGCCACTGCTTCCTCGCCTCCTATCAGAAGTCTTGGAAGTGTGCTACTTTTATTACGCTATTATTTTCTTCTTTTTTTTCTTTCTTCCATTTTCTGTACTTTTTTTGTCTATGGCTATTTATTACCGTACTGCTTTTATCACTCCACTAAAATGTGTGCACTCTGTGTAGATTCTTAAATCAGCAGATTAGGAAGAGAAGCAGGAGGTCAATGAGGAAAGAAGAGTCACTCACCAAAACTCAACCGCAGCTGGACCCACAAACACATCCTAGAACAGGTCACTGCCCCGGCCTTTCATCAAAGCTTGATTTTCATTAGATTCTCCTCCAAGTTTTTCTTAATCTAGGCTTCCTGCCCCGTGTTAATTATATTTCTGACCCCAAACTAGCACATGAAGAGGCTGCCTGTTGTGATGGAAAGTGTGCTGGACTAGATGCCAAAAGCTGGGAGGTTTAGGGCCAGCTTGGAGCTAACCAGCTGTGTGACCTTGAACAAGTCATTTCATCTCAGAACTGTTGTCCCCTCAATTCTTTAATGAACAGTTAACAAAATTATGTCTATGATTTCTTCCCACTCAAAGCAATGTCATCCTTTGATCCCAATTCCCTTTTTTCTTGCTATTCATATAAACCATATATATACCGACGCACTCTACAATTTTTATAAACCAGGCTAAGTTTTTACTGCTATTTATTACTAAACATAAATTACTATTCATGAGCTATGTAACACTAAAAACTGTGCTCTATGCAATTTCAAAAACAATTTGGTTCAATTTATTTGGGGTGTGATTCAGTAAATGAGGTATTTCACGTACCACTGTGAGAGTGAACGTTGGTTTTAAAAACCAGCAAATAGAAACTGGATCTGAAAACTGGAGCTAAGATTGGCTGGGTCCATCATCTTTATGAGAGTAGAGGGACTTAGAAGACACCATTTGCCTAACAACTGGGCAGATAATCTGGAGCCACAGGGCAGGGGGTGGTAAATTGGTGGGAAAATTACAGATACATTTTCCCCAGCTGTTTGATTTTTCATGCTGTTGAGTTTTGAGGTTACAGTATGTAACTCAAATATGAAACATCACGGGGAGGAAGAGAACTCATTTAGTATTACGTTACTTGTGGAATTATAACTAGGTATAAAGCAAAGAAAGTAGTTATCTATTATTCATTCCTCCTGAATAGACATTTCCTGTCTGTGAACACAAAGCATGATTAGAATTCATTTTCTGAAACTCAGAGATGCTAGGAGATGATCTGACCTTGTGTATGAAAATGACGCTTCTTTAAACACTGACGCTTGTCTGTCCTCCTTATATTGCACCCCTGAGATTTAGACCTACCCTGGCCCCATTCGGGGGCGGGAGTGGGTGGGTGGGGGAATTAACCTTAGGGGGTTTCAATGACTTGCCCAAGTCATGAGAGGCTCTATCTCATTAGGCCAGTGGTTCTCAACCTTCCTAATGCCGCGACCCTTTAATATAGTTCCTCATGTTGTCGTGACCCCAACCATAACATTATTTTCGTTGCTACTTCATAACTGTAATTTTGCTACTGTTATGAATCGTAATGTAAATATCTGATATGCAGGATGTATTTTCATTGTTACAAATTGAACATAATGAAAGCGTAGTGATTAATCACAAAAACAATATGTAATTATATATGTGTTTTCTGATGGTCTTAGGCGACCCCTGTGAAAGGGTCGTTCGACCCCCAAAGGGGTCGCGACCCACAGGTTGAGAACTGCTGCATTAGGCAATCCTGAAGAGATCTTACCACAGACACCAGTCAAGTTAGCTATCTATATATCTATATGTGATTGCCTATATTATATGAAGGATTTCTCTCACTGATATCAGAGCCCACCCAACCAGCATGTCAGATTGACTGGAAACTAACATACTTCCTTGTTCATTCCAAGTGTCTCTAGCTGCTGAGTGAAAAGAGAAGATGGCTTCTCTTTAACAAGGTGACACAAAAGAAGGGCCCTGGCTAGAGTCGCTGAACAGAACATAGGTGTGTCAGACATAGGTACGCCTCAGGCTCAACTGCTAAATCAAGGACTCTGTCTCTTGACCAAGGCCTTTGAAAGGTTAACCTCTGTGGTGCACAGGCAGCCTAAATAGCCATTTCAGACAGCGGATAAGGAAAATTTGAATTTATTTAAGAAAAAGGGGATGGGCCGAAACCAGTTTGGCTCAGTGGATAGAGCGTCGGTCTGTGGACTGAGGGGTCCCAGGTTCGATTCCGGTCAGGGGCATGTGCCTGGGTTGCCGGCACATCCCCAGTAGGAGGTGTGTGGAAGGCAGCTGATCGATGTTTCTCTCTCGTCAATGTTTCTAGCTCCCCATCTCTCTCCCTTCCTCTCTGTAAAAAATCAATAAAATATATTTTTTTAAAAAAAGAAAGAAAGAAAAAGGGGATGGGAGATGGGGATGTCCAACGGGAAGGGCTACACAGAGAAAAGGGGGTCTCAGAGACAGGTTCAGGAGGTGAGCTAGGACAAGGTGAGCCCAGGACAAGCTGCCACTGCCCACTGCTCCCCTGGTGGCCAGTCTCGTGGGGTCCCTGAGAGGTTGGGGGATATGTGCGGGTGGGGAAATGGTGCAGTGTGCGTGCTGCTCGGAAAGAGAGCACGCCCTGGGTCCTATGTCCTGACCATATTCATCTCTCTCTTGCAAGTAGAAAGCTTAGGGGAGGGCTCATTCTTAATAGAATATTCATCAGCTTTCCAGGCGTGCTCTTTCAGGGTCATGGTCTCCACGGATGGGTCAGTGCCAGGGCAGGGGGTCATTAGTCAATGCAGCTGGTCCTGAGGCAGCCACGGTCTGGCTTTGCTGCCTTTCTGGGCCTGGAGCTGAAATACAACTGAGGCCTAGATCTTATCTTTAGGGAGGAAAAGGTCAGGGGTTATGAAGTGCATGACCAGTAATATGCTAGGGGAGGATAGGTTACGGTGTGTGTGTGGGGGGGGGAGGGGAGGGATGGAAGGGGGTTCTTGTTTTCCCAGGGTTGCCCCTTGCTAGGCATTGGGGCTTTCTGCCCTGGTGAGTTTCTGTACCTGGCCCATCGTCCTTGCTCTAGGGGTCTAACAGCCTTTATCTGAATCAAAACATAAAAACCCACACTGCTAAGAACCTCAATAAACAGAGATAATAGTCCCATTGGTTTTCTTCTTTTATTTGTTTTCTCCAATTAAATTATGCACTAAATCAACTTTAAAATTCAGTCAAATTTGACTTAGAATCTAATATACTCATTTTCTAAAAATTATTAAATAAGAACATAATTTCATTGAATTGCTGTGTCATCCAGTTCAAGCTTTCCAAAAATTGATGGCTAGATAGACAGCTAGATGGGTAGATAGATGGATAAGTGGGAGGATGACTGGATAGATGGATAATGGATGGATGATAGATGGATAGATTAAATGGATGAATTCCCTTTCCTGGACTATAGTTACTGGCTTCAACCTCTAAGAGTACATAATGTAGCTACTCACTTGTTAAAATCCTGCACTGATTAAAAAGTGAATGCAAATTGTCTCTGATGAGCTTTTTATCATGTTCATAAGAAGGAGAAGTCTGATATAAAGTAGTAAAACAAGAATAAACAAACCTATAATTTGGAGGAGCAGCTCTGGGGACAATAACAAGGTTTTCCAATCTCCCAGATCATAATTAACAGTGTAAAGAATTAAAGGGAAGTTCAGGAAGGAGTACTTAAACCTTTTTGTAAATTTAAAAACAAGTAATGATCTCCATTGCTGTTCTCCAGGTTTATTCAAATTTGGACAATTAGGACAATTAAATATAAAACAGAGACAGTTCTAAAGAGGGAGCTGCAACAAAGCAGAATAATTGCTGGTACCGGCTATCAAATTTACATAAAAAAAGATTAAAAAGCTGATTTACATTTAAAAAACAAGATCAGGCAACATCTAAAATAGATAACACAACCCGCTGAGAAAAGCTCTTTTCATCAATAAAGGAGAAGCAAAGGTGATTATCCATAACAAAACTAATCTTCTATATTGCTTTAATCACCTAAAACCACTTTAACTGTTTATTTGGGAACTGTTATGTGTGTGTGGGGGGGGGGGGGGGCGGAATTGCATGTAAAAGTGTCTAATTTCCAGGTTGCAAGAAAACGTAGACACCCTCAAGATCCTGTTCACACACTCTCTGTTCATCATTTGCCCTCTCCTCTAGATTCTGTTTTCTCTTGGTTATCAAATTCTTCACCAATTACAGATCCAACCATTCTAGAACTTGAAAATTAGCCAGGTAGTTGGTTTAACAGATGCTTCCAGAATAGCAGTTTTGTTTATTGTTACAGCATCTCATGAACAAAGTAGATTGTAAAGTCCTTTCCTTCCTGGACTGAGCAACTACATGGCATATTGAGCTTTTTTGTAAACAGAAAGAACATAATTACCTCAGTTTTAATATGTGCTATCACCAGCACATTATTAATATTTACTATTGTGTGATTTTTCAAGAATGGTTATTTATTTATTAGTTCATGATTTGAGCTTGAGGAATCAAAAACCCTTTCAAATTTAATGACAGACTTTAACCAAGACAGGAATCACAGGGACCTGTAGGAGGAGCTCTTGTGCACTATTTTCATCTCTAGACAGCCCTACAGGAAGAACTCTATGGTTATAATAGCCCTCTGCTCCCCAACTTCCCATTCCCCTTTAGAAAAGAACTTCCTTTCCTTTATTTTCAGAGGGACTTGCACTGTCTCACATTGACTGTACCTAGCAGTTTGCAATCCTTTCATTTTTCACAAATAAATGTGTTGGGGTTTTTTTGCTGAAAGAACACATGGCTGACTTTTTGTTTGAGGTCAACAACACTTACACAGATCTCAAAATTGGGGAACCAATTGCCATTAATAAATATATATATATATATATATATATATATATATATATATATATAATATATATATATATATATATATATGTATATCGTTGTTCTTAAAACTTCTTGTTAAACCACCCCAGAAATTAAGAAAATTACAATTATCCTAGTCATGAATTTGGGTTAAGAAAAATGGAAAGAAGCTTAAAACTGGGAGAAACTCCCATTCAGTAAAGAAGCAATGAAATGCTGATGATATCAGGAGCTTTCATGATAACAAATGACAGGGATCAGAACACACTACCCCAAAATATGCCACCTTGTTATATTGAATACAGGCATCCCTTAGAGATACTGTGGATTTGGTTCCAGATCACTGCAAGAAAGTGAGTAGCAACCCTTTTGCTGTAACCTGTAACCATTATACCCATTCTTTTCCTTTGGCCCACTTCCCCAGGTAATTTTTGTCCTTCTACCCAGTATAAGCAGCTGGTTATGGAGGGGAGAGGGGATTGAGCAGACTTTCATGAATGACTTACTGCTCTCCCATACTGCTGGCATTATTGGAATAAATGTTCATATATAATTCAACCTGTCTCTGCTTAATTGGCTCAAATAGTGACAGGCAGCCTGGACCCATTGGTTGTCTTGTTTCAAACTGAGAGGTGCCCTCCCTATACCCAGAGGAAAGGAGCATCCTTATCTCCGAAGACAGAAGGGTGCTAAGAGGAATCTGAATGAATAGGCCTTAAGTTTCTCTCAGTTCACTGCCCTTAGCCCTTTGTCCTAGCACATCTGCGCACAACTTTCCACTTTTCATTAAACCTAGTATAAACACTCAGGTTTAACTGTGTCTTCCTTTACTCATGAAGGCTCCTGTGGCACATACAACTTGTATTAAAATATTAAACAAATGTGTATGCTTTCCTCTTGTTCATCCATCTTTTGTTACAGGGGCCCCAGCCGAAAGCCTAGAAGAAAAAAAATGTTTTTCTTTCCCACACAACAAACCAAAGATCAAGCAACATGATTGAAAAACAAAACCCAAACTTAGGACAAGAAAAGAGAAGATAGTTTGTTTACAAATTCTCTCAAAATTTGTCAATACACTTCTCTTGCCCCCCTTGTCTTAAAATTATGCAGATAGGGAGTACAGCCAATAATATTGTAATAGCTATGTATCAAGCCAGATGTGTATGAGGTTTATCGGGATGATTGTTTTATAAGTTATGTAATGTCTAATCACTTGGGTGTACACCTGAAACTAATATGATAATGTATGTCAACTGCAATTGAAAAGAAATTTTTTTGAAAAGTGCCTCCTGAATGTTATCTACATGAAATAGTTCCAATTGAATGTACTTGTGAATCTAATAGAAAGTACGTGTATGTCTTAAAAGACTTCAAGTATCTGGCCAAGCTGGACACCACTTCTTGTTCTATCAAATAAATACTGATTCCCATTCATTTCTATTATACATAGAAAATGTAGTCCCACATGAAACAACAAAAGAGAGCTTACGGCCAAAAAAAGAAAAACAAAAAGATATGGTAAGAAGGTGACCAACACTGAGGCCTCTCCTGAATTGTGGGCCCTAATGCATTGACCTCCCCAGAAAATGAGAACATCTTGCATTATTACCGTGGAAAGACATTGATTAACCCTTCCCTTATCATGTCTGTAAGTTGACAACTCCCTACATCTGATTTGTTTAAAAGTAACATCTATTCAAAGTACCACAAAAGGTAGAGGACAAAATAAATTGAAAGATAGGCCATCAACCCTTGAACACACAGAATGAAACAGCATAACAAGATCTCATATAATAATACAACTCCCAAACTTTAACTCTCTCCTAATATCTGTGCCTGTACTAATGCATCGCCTTCCATGGGAACAGTCCTAAAACACTCCCCATGGAAGAGAGAAGCCTGGAGTTGAATCCAAGAGAGCCAGTGAGCTAAAACTGGATTATACCTTCAGCGGGGCCACTAATGTCCTCTAGGACTTGGGGTCAGTGGCTTAACCTCAGAGCATCTTCGCTCACCCATCAGCAAAAGGACACCGATGGCTTTCCCGTCAAGCTCTATGAGAATATGAAAAAAAAAAAAAAGGAACTAGAAACTGCAAGTTGCACTGAATCCCTTGGATAAAGGTTCCATAAATATTTACTACTGTTGTTATCATCTCAGTAAAACATGCTTCAGCCCAGACACAACTATTTTGACTACACATGCAATGCAACCAAGGAGAGAAGATAAAGATTGCTTTCACTAAGTAGCAATATGAACTTGCATATAGTTAGCATTCACCCATGTCATAGTTTTAAATGCCCACAGTATCCTATATATGTGCAATGTATAAAAGGCAGCCTGCACTTTAAGAGGTGTGTAAGGTAAAAGGGAAGGAAGGACGCAAACATACAGAATAAGACATAAAAGCATAACAAGAAATGCTGTCAACAAAAGAACAATGTGGATGAGCTCACTGACAATGAGCGGAAGAGGCCAAATACACATCCATACTGTTTGATTCTGTTTATATGAAGCTCAAGAATGGGGATGACTATTCTGTTATTAAAAGTCAGAACCCCGGTTGCTTCTTACTGGTGGGTGGATGATGATGAACTAAGAAGGACCATGGGGTACTGGAAATGTTCTAGATCCAGGTGTTGGTTTCCTGGGAAGATACATATGCAAAAATTCATCAAACTGCACACTTAAGATGCATGCCCTTTATGTATGTTATACCACATACACAAGTTGATTGAGTATAGCTCCGCGGAATCAGAACAAGTGGATGTCAGAGAGGCGCAGGAGTGACTGGGGTGGTTAGAGGTGGGGCAGGGTCCCTCAGAGAATGTTCTAGGAGTGTGGTTTCTGTGCCATGAGGGACTGGATTTGGCAAAGAGGAAGGGAGAGGACATTCCCCTCAAAGGAATAGCAGGAGCTTCCCAGATAGTCCAAGACCATCTTCCCAAGTCATTAAAAATACCACAGACCAGGGCAGGCTAAAAAGGTCAACAGGGGAAAAGGGGACATACGTAATACTTTCAACAATAAAGATTTAAAATAAAAATACCACAGACCTACAAGTACAACAAAAGTTCAAGGATAAAATTTATTACTTTGTTTGTTTGTTTGTTAATCCTCACTTGAGGATATTTTTTTCCATTCGTTTTTCAAGAGAGTGGAAGGAAGGGAGGGGGAAAGACAAAGAAAGAGGAACATCGATGTGAGAGAGACACATCGATTGGTTGCCTCCCGCACGTGTCCCGACAGGAGCGGGGATGGTGTGCCAGCCTCACAGAGGATCTAGGCTGGGCAGTGTCCACCACCGTAGCTATTTGAGCATCACACCCATCTTTAAATTAGCAGTTAGTTCATGTTGGCAGTCAGACCAGCCCATTACTTTCACGCTGTCCTCATGATTTTCACAGCCAACATCTAAAAAAACCATTTGGTTTTCCTACAAAAGAAACTTCATCTTACTATGTATGGCATCAGGTGGGTACTAGATTTATCAGGGTGGTCACTCTGTAAGTTACATAAATGTCTAATCACTATGTTGTACGTCTGAAACTAATATAATTTTGTATGTTAACTGTAATTGAAAAAAAAAACCATCTTTGCCATTCATGACAACAAGGAAACAGTAGTCTCCTATTAAAGTTCAACCTGGTGTTTAAAAAAAAAAGAAAGAAAGAAATCTCATCTTAATACTAAAGGTACAGATTGGTTTTGGTGATGCTTCTTATCCCCTGTATTAGCGACAATAATAAAAACAATGTGATTATAACGCTAATTACATGGCAATAGGCTCAAGTTTGTCTTTAGAAATGAATTTCCTTCAGACCCCAGGAAATTGGGGGGTAAGAGAGAAACAGAATGAACATTCGGGCGGGAGACAGAAAGTGTCTTCTCTCAAGCCATAAATCATGGAAATTGAATTAGATCATCTCAAATTGAGGGACAAAAAGCCAGTTACAGATCCATTTCACGACACCGGCTGACATGGATTCCATTTGTGACTCACTGAGTAGCATTACTTATTCTGAGTGCTCCTGTGACAACGCAGGCTCTTCACATGAAGACAGGTAACGTTGCAGAGGGAGGAAGGAGAGAATGAAGTCCCACGGTTTGCTAGAAAGCAAACCTGTTAAATTCTGCTTTTTGCATAGCTCAAAATTTAGAAGATCCTTTTCTTTCCAGATGCAAGCAACACAGTCAAATCATTTTTATCTCAGCCTTAGGGCAAGAGATCAACACTAAAAGACTATAAAGATCACTGGATAGTAAGGGATCTAGCTAGGGTGATGGAAGAGACTTAAAGAAGAGTTTATTTGTGGGTGTGGGTAAGATTCAAAGAAACCAACAAGCATGGTGAAGCACCCTGTGGCTAGCCACAGCAGAGCTGTCACCAGCCCTAGGTGAAGGGGGCAGCACGGGAGCGGAAGTTGCTGGAGAGGAGCTGGTACCTGAGAGCTATGGCCTCCAGAGAGGGCTACATCCTCTCGAAAAGCAAGCAGAGAGAACAGACACGCCAACCATTGGCTTCTCCAACCTTCCGATCACCTTGACCAGCCAGAAGCCAGGAAACCAGAGTCTGCCCAGTGCAATCCAGAGAGGACAGAGCAGGTTGGAGAAGCGTGGAGAGCAGATCTGGGGCGGCACACAGGTAACAGCAGTACAGTATCCAACTCCCCCAAGCTGAATTTGGTATCTTTAATAAACAGGTGGGAAGTTATAGTTTTAAGAAGAAGAAGAAAAAAAAGTAGTTCCCTCCCATTTATTCCTTGTGGGAAGTGCTTCATGTATTATTGATAACAACTGCCATATGTCAGGCACGGAACCAGATGCTTTACTCTTAGTTATTTTATGTAATTTAATCCTCATAATAACTGTGTCGTAGATGAAATTAACTTCATTTTGTAAATGCCCAACTTGAGGCTTAGAGGGGCCAAGCGCCTGGCTTCACGTTACATGGGGAGGAAGCACAGGAATGGAGGCGACACGGAGAACTCTCTGATGTCACAGCCCACGTGCTCTCCTCTGTCCGGCTTCCCCGTAACAGATACTGCCATTGTTCAAACACCTTACAGTGGTTCTCAACCTTCCTAATGCCACGACCCTTTAATACAGCTCCTCATGTTGTGGTGACCCCCAATTTCATTGTTACAAATTGAACATAATTAAAGCATCGTGATTAATCACAAAAACAATATGTAATTATATATGTGTTTTCCCATGGTCTTAGGCAACCCCTGTGAAAGGGTCGTTCGACCCCCAAAGGGGTAGCAACCCACAGGTTGAGAACCGCTGCCTTAGAAGCCCTCCTCAGCGTTGCCTTTATAGTGCTTTTAGGAGCCTCTCCCCCTCCCCCCAAACCAGTCCCATAACTTTATAGTCACACATTTTTAACAACAACAAAAGATGGTGATGATTCATCCTCATCATGGTCACCAGATGTAAGGCCAGATGATGCTTGACTGTTTCGAAAAGTCAAATTAGATTCTCCCTCACAGGACTGAGGATAGTAAAAATAAGCTTTGAACAATAACTCCAAGAGAGAAGTCTCCAAAACAACACCTGTCCTGCCGGACATGGAGACTCAGAAAGTGGTGCCTTTCAAACCAATGGCGGTTTCCCCCCAGAATAGCCCCAGGCCCCCAGCTTGTCTATAGGAGCAGGAAAGCTGGAAACAGCCCAAATCTCCAAAAATAGGGTAACTGGTAAATAGCGTGTTTGTGTACTGCCTGCCTCCACCCCACCCTACCCTTCATCTGATGTAGACCAACCTGGGGGTGGGAACTGGCTGCCCGGCCCAACTCCTCACCCAGCCCTGTGCACCCAGCCTGGCACGGCATAGACCAATGGTTCTCAACCTGGGCTGCACATTAGAGTCACCTGGGAATCTTTTTAAAATCCTGATTTCAGGGCCTCACCCCATAACAAAGAAACAGAATTTCCGGAGGATGAGGCCCAGAAATCAGGATTTTATAAAGATTCCCAAGTGATTCTAATGTGCAGCCAAGATTGAGAACCACTGGCATAGACCCTCAGTGGGTATCTGATGAAGGAATGAATGAATGAATGAATGAATGAATGAATGAATGAAATTCTTTCTTCCTAGAGCATACCCTTTATGTAAATATCCCAGACCCTTTAGTGTCACTCTCCATAAAGAAGAACTGATAATGATGAACATAAAGTCATTTGTTCCCTCACAAATGAGGCCAGCAAATCACCTACAGAATTATCTGTGGGTAAGCAGGAAAAGAAATAACCCCCTGCACCTCTCATCCTCTGCACCACGCCCCCATGTCAGCTTCCCCCTCTCGCTCACACAAGTCAAGTGTCAAAACAATTACCAACTCAGTCTGACAGACATCAAGCCTTCTTTTCCTGCAAGGCCGTCCAAAATATAATGAGTATTATTTTTGCATCCCTTCTATGGCCATGTAATCGGCTAATACTAAAAGTGCCAAGAGAGATGGCGTTTTGCTGGTTCACATCTAACAGTTAGACAATCAACCATGAATGCCTCAGGCTGATCACACGCTGGGAGAAGCAATAATAATACGTCTGGCCAGATTTCCCTGCCAACTGGAAGGCCCAGCTTGGGGAGCAGATGTGCCATGGAGGTGATACATTTGGTTTTCAGTGGGGAAGGCCTGTGGGTCTCATCTGTCTTCCGCACCCCCACTGGTCAGCTCAGAGCTCAGCGCTAACGCCAGCTGCTTAGGGACCTGCTCTGATGCGTGTCCTCCGGCCACAGGGAAAGAAGTGGGCCCTGAGGAGGAGACAGCCCCACAGCGTCCGTAATCCGGTGGCTCCGTACGCTTCGCTCACAGCCTCCTCTTTTTAATGTGGAACCAGCCCTTCCTTTGCCCACAGCGTTCTTCTCGGTGACTGCAGCATCCCCCTGTTATGCAAGGCAAGTCCAGCACCCGCCGTGGCATCAGCCTGCAGATTGCAGGTCGGCTGGAGGCCACAGATGACCAAGTGCAGAATCAATAGGCCTCTGTCGCTGCCACTTGAGAGAGACCCCAAGCTTATCAGCAGCATCATGATAAGTACCTATTTGCCTGACATCTCCTCAATCAATAACTTTGTTATTGTTTGCATTATCTGACTATAAGTTTGGTCAATATACCCAGCTAATGGGTAACATGAGCCGGGATTGCATTTCGAATCTTTTTAAGGTTAACTCTCTCAGCGCCAGGTGGAAGGAGTCACGACTAAGTGAACTTCGCCAGCTTGACTTGTGCCTTTGCTGAATAGGGTGTATAGGACCCCTCCAAGGGATGGGAGTCTTAAGACAGGAACGTTAATGTTTCCCAGGTCCATACCAAATTGAATAAACCCTGCCTCTCTTTGCTATTAGTTTTATTAGGTTTTCCCAAGGATAGGCAGATGGGTGGGTGAGTGTGTGTGTGTGTGTGTTTCCTTTACTTAATGCACTGGAGAGAAGAGAATAAACCTGCTAGTGGATAGATTGAGATAGGCAATGCAAATGGTAAGAGCTGGTTGGGAAATGTGCATGGGTCTAAAGAGGTTTTGAAACCCTCTAGATTGCTGGCCTAAGATTTATATGGTAACACCACAGTAAAAACACATGTTCTTGGCTCATGCCATACATCAGCTCTCTGCATCGTCTCAGAAGGGCCTTGACCATGGTCAAGAGACTTACTAGCAGTCAGCCCAGCACATGGCGCTAGAGCTCCCGATGCCTCCCACCCTGCTGGGGACTGCATGGGCTCTTATATGAGATCAGGCGCAAAAGGTTATGGCTAATAATAAAAAAAGAGATAAAACTTGTCGTGGCAACAGTATGCAATTCACAGAATGCTTTGATTTTCTTGTCACAGTGAAAATATTTACTGGTTTCTCTAGTCCAGATTGAGTGGCAACCCCAAGGATACAGGGAATAAACAATTACTCCTCAGAATAAGCCTGGTGTCATCACCTGCTTCATAATTCCGCCTTTTTTGGTGCTTTTTAAAAATTGGCTTTAATAAGTTATTCAAATATAACTGCATTGGTAATGAGGTTAAATATACAGATCAGAGGAAGTTTCCTTTTTAATAAATTAACTTTAAAAGTGTGCTGCAGGGTTTTCACACTGCACACTGCTGCCTCTTAGTGTATGAACCCCAAAGCCAGCCTTAGAGCACATCCAGCCTGCCCCCCCCAATTTCTGAGCTGAGTCCCAGAGAAGCAAGTGACGGCTCAAGTCACACATCTCGCCATCTCAGCACTGGGTCTTAGCTCCTACCTCAGTCCCCTGCTCTGCCAGCCTTCCCCACCCACACTTTCTTCCTTGCTGTTCGTACGTACTTCTCCACTTCTAATCATTCATCCATTCATTTCTTGGCTGTTCATTAGAGAGGATGGGGGGACAGGGGCAACAGCGTACAGTGAGGCAAACGGGACCTCTATCATAAATGCTGACCCTGTGAGTATACGAACATGAAGAAGAGGGGTGAAGGGCGAGCAAGTCTGAGAGAAGAAGGAATAAGAAAAAGGGGGAGGACTCTGACACAGCAGGTGTGAATAAATGCCTCCCCCAAAGCTCTCCTTCCCTCCTACCCTGACTGCTCACCTACAGTCCTAACAAGAACGGATCCAGCTAACAAACAGATCCGAAGGGGCTAACGGGGTTGATTCGGATGTATCCTGGGAAATAACGAGTCATGGGAAATTGTGAATGGAAAGCGAGTGTAATCGATACATGACTACGATGTGAGGAGGTCGGTAACAATTCCCAGACTCCGAGTCCTTTGTTTCACATCATGACTGGCGGGGCTTGGGACATCCTAACCTTGGTATATGGAAAATTTCAGCTGAAGGAGTTGGGGAGACAGCAGGTGCAGGAAGTCCTCGCTGACCTTCCCCCTCACCCACCCCACCCTCTTCCCTGACGCAGGTCCTAAGAACCTCCTGTGAGAGGTGCGCTCCCTGCGCCCAGAGGAAAGGAGCCGCCTCATCTCCAAGATGGAGGGACACGGAGAAGGCTCTGGACCCACTGGCCTTGCTAAGTGTCGCTGGAGTTACTACCCTTAGCTCAGACCCCTCTGTCCTATCATTTTCCCATGAACCTCCACTGTCCATCAAAACCAGCATACACACACTCAGGTTTAACCATCCCTTCAGGTCTTTATTTCCTTATGAAGGCTCTCAGGTCACCTAAAACTGATAGTGTATACACATGAGTGCTCTTCTCCTGTTCATCTTCCCTTGTCAGTTAAATTTTCAGACTCAACCAGGACGCTGTGAGGCTGCAGGAAAACCTTTCCCGCCCCTCCACTCCAAGCATGGCCAGAGCCTGTGTGCTCCAGACAGGGCCCTACCACTAGGGCCATGTTTGTGTCCTGCTCTCTTTCAGTCATGGGATCCTACCTTTAACTGTGGGGAGGCGGAGAGACAGGGCTATTGAGAGATGTCACGTGAACAGTGGTCGTGAGGGACCGTCTGGGGTGCAGGGGCCTTCCTGAGTGTGGCACGCTGGGCTGTGACATGCTTGGTACCCCAGCCTCACTAACGCCTGCTATTCTCCCTGCTATGCAGATGTGCTTTCTTTGTTGCATACTCCAAGGCAGGGGTCCTCAAACTACGGCCCGCGGGCCACATGCAAATACAAATATTGTATTTGTTCCCGTTTTGTTTTTTTACTTCAAAATAAGATATGGGCAGTGTGCATAGGAATTTGTTCATAGTTGTTGTTTTTTTAAACTATAGTCCAGCCCTCCAACCGTCTGAGGAACAGTGAACTGGCCCCCTGTTTAAAAAGTTTGAGGACCCCTGCTCCAAGGTCTAGGGTCCCAAATTCTAATCAGGTTTCTCTATTCATGAGCTGGTGGGTTTCAGTTAATGATTTACCCTTTCAAACAGGGAGTCCAGATTCAGGCTGCCCAAGTCCCCGCTGGTAAACAACGGGATTCTGCAGCAATAGGTGCTTTTAGGAGAGTCTGTCCTTTGCACTATCATCTGAAACACAGCAATTCGGCCTCCCGGGCCATCTTCGCACGTGTGTTCCTTGCGCACAGCATGGAGTTGGAAGGTCAGGACCCTTGTCCATCTCCACATCTGACTGCTCGCTTGCCCGGCTGGCAGAGAAGCGCCGGGTTCTGGTTTATTTGCATGAGTCCTGCCAATTGCCGGGTTCTGGCTTATTTGCATGAGTGCTTCCAAGCCCTCTAGCTGCCTCGTTGCTTGAACCCGGTCAAGTCTGGGAAGGAGAGGCTTGCTCTTCCTTCCTGTAACTCTGGCCTGATTTAATTAAGCATCTCCTCCAGCCCCAATTTATGGTCTGAAAAGTGTTCTCACACAGCCCTTCGATGTGCTGTGTATCCCAATGAGATGAGCTGAATTGAAACACTAAATTGAAACACCACTCTGAGTGTCTGCTGCCACCCTGAGAGCAGTTCCGACAAGCACACCCGCCTCTGAATATGCAACTGCAAAGGGTCAGGTGAAGGTGTGTATGTGTGTGTGTGTGTGTGTGTGAGGGGGGTTGGGAGGGCGGGGGGGCTCCTTTGGTAACTGAGCCCAGTTCTAGAAGTCAGAGGAGAGGCCCAAACTCCTGCGGAAGCTTCGTCCCTAGCCTCCTGCTTTGAGGAAATAATCTTTTAAATCTTATTTTAGAAATCACAAATTCTTTTTTTCTCCAAGTTTAAGACTAAAATTAAGAAAAGGAAAGTAAAGGGGGGGAGGGGAAAAAGGACATGACAGCGTAACTGCCCTAAGTCTGTCCCTGGTGACTTTTTTGTTCTGCCACCAGGCCCCAGATGGCCTCCCCAGCTTGTCAGTCCTGACGCCCCCCCGCCCCGCCCCGCCTCTCCCCACAACCTGCAACCTAACATGAATGAAGCCAAATTTCCCATAAGAAATGCCCTTTCCTAGTCTCTCAAAGGCTTCAACCTCAAAATGAAAACTGACAAAAGGAACAAATTAGATTGAACTGCAGCGCTAAGGACTAGGGATTGCTCAGAGGAAAGAATCTGTAGAGGTGTTAGGACTGAACAAATCACACAACCTGGGGGGATGCAAAGCTGCCCTGCCCTCGGAGGACCTCGCTGGCCCGGCGCAGGGTTTATCGTCCTCTGAAGACAATGCCTGGACCGTGGGAGACGGAAGGGCTTGGGGAGGGACCTCAGCCCCAGCGCCCACAGAAGCCAGGCAGCACCATGCGTGCGTGACGCGGGATCAGTGAGAAATACGAAGGCCTTGCTCCAGATTGTTAACTGCTCTTACCTTCCATTTGCCCATGGGGAAAAGCAAGTCTCTAAGCGGTGGAACCAACACCTGGCCACGGCTAAGGCCACGCTCCAACTGCCTAGGGGTTTTCTGGTTAACTCCCTGGAGTTAACTCACGTGACCAGGAAAAGAGCAGAGTGTTGTGGTTGTTTTTAAACAAATCATCAAACTACAGAAACCAAGGGTAGAATGTGAAAGAGACACGCTGGAAAAGAAAAGAGAAAGAAATATTTAAAAAAAAAAAAAAAGATATGTGACATTGTTAGGTGATAACAGCCTCCTAAGCCAAGAGGTAAAGATGTTTTATTGGGGGAAATGCACATTTCAAGCATAAACGATGCTGCTTCTAGGATTACTCCTGTGTTTGAATCCAAATGGTGGAAGAACCTCACAATAGCTGAGGTTCCAAAGGCTTTCGGCGCCATTCTGTGATTTATGTAGGCAATGCTGCCCTCCCATGGCCAACTTCTTAATAACATAATTCTGTGTTTAAAATTAGAACACTTATATGTTCCTTTTTCTTCCAAAGTACTTTGAAGAATTTTGCATCCATTTAGCATCATGATATGTGCATGTAACATGTTATGAGCATAGCACAATACCCTCTCCCATGTTTATCTCTCACCTGGGATTGGGCTTGTGCCATTTTCCCGTGTGTTTTATAGGGCACCGGGGGAAATAAATGGACAATAAATCAGGGTGCTCCTGAACTTTCAGAATTCAGCCCCTCGGGGAAGAAATGTCTCCCTCGTGACAGGAAACTTAGAAAGCTCTGGAACTGGGAATGTTTGAGTGTTTCCAATCTGAACACGATCTGACAGAAATGACTATCTCCTGCAATTCTAAAGAAGGGGGTTCGTTATATTTTAAGGAAACAACAGATCTGTTCATAAGTATACCTTTAGGTACAAACAACTGTTCAAGGTTGTGACTACAAAGTCACCTTCTGGTTCCTGCAAGGACACATCATCTATAATTAGAGAAATTGCACCAGGAAGATGGTCAGATAAGAGTTACCATACCAAGGTCAGACACTCTGAAAAGATTTTCTTAACCTGAGTGACAGCTCTGAGAACCACTAACTGGTCGCCTGCGGCCACCCAGACTATGCCACGAGCCCTTGTCCTATGCGAGGACACACCTCCGTGGGAGCTATGATGGGGATGGCCGACCTAAGGAGGGGACATGCCTTTTATGGAAACAAAGTCGGGGAGCATTTTGTGAAGTGGAAGGAATCAGGCGCCATCAAGGTTCCTCTAGAGCAGTGGTTCTCAACCTTCCTAATGCCTCGACCCTTTAATACAGTTCCTCTTGTTGTGGTGACCCCCAACCATAACATTATTTTCGTTGCTACTTCATAACTGTAATTTTGCTACTGTTATGAATCGTCATGTAAATATCTGATATGCAGGATGTATTTTCATTGTTACAAATTGACATAATTAAAGCATAGTGATTAATCACAAAAACAATATGTAATTATATATGTGTTTTCCAATGGTCTTAGGTGACCCCTGTGAAAAGGTCGTTCAACCCCCAAAGGGGTCATGACCCACAGGTTGAGAACCGCTGCCCTAGAGGAATAAGGAAATTTTTCACCTGCCAGATCAATTGCTATTCTTTTTTGTTTGTTTGTTTTTAATTTATCTTTATTGTTGAAAGTATTACAGATGCCCCCCCCCCTTTGCTCCCCATTCCCTCTACCCCGCATCCATCCAATTGCTATTCTTTTTGGAACTCTAAATCTGAAAGTCAAAAATCAAATATGCCAAGAGTAGACTGAGCCTTGAAAGACATATTTCACTTGCTTATAGATTAGTGTGACCTCCACTTTTTTTTTATCAAAATGTTTTACATACAATTCTAATTTTTGGTTTTTCAGTGACATCATAAGCCTGGTACTACTGGACCCATTTTTTCACAAGAGTTGAGGAGTAGCTGTCCCTTTACATCAAGCATGTCAAACCCAAAGGCTAACATGGGCCAAATAAACAAGGTTTAAGTTTATGTGGGCCGCAAAAAAACCAAAAGCTTCAATTTTCATAGAAACATAGGTTTATTTTGATAGAGACACGCTGAATACAAAGGGCTGAAATAAATGAGTCATCATTAACATAAAATAATAGAACATTTTAATACAAATGTTACAAAATTTTTATTAAAACATTTCTTACTGGCTGGGCCGCAAAAATATTCTTTGTGGGGGGCATGCAGCCCGCGGGCCCTGAGTTTGACATGCTTGCTTTACATGGAGCATGCACACTCTGGTTTACCACAGTCCCCACCACTCCCTAACACACACCCAGCCCATTTCATTGATTTACAATACTTATCTGAGCTTCATAGGCCTTTAAGTTATAAATCTTTCTGCTCTAGCGCAGAGAATTGTGATGCACACATTAATTCTTTAGCAATCACAGACCTCAGCACATTTAAATAGCACTTCAGCTTAAGGATGAAGAGGGCAAAGTTTGCAAAGCACTAATTCTGATTTATCTCTTTTCGTTTTGCTTATACTTTTCCTCCATCGTCTCCATCATTAACAACTTTCCATAAGGATCTGAGGGATTATTTGAGTTAAAGCACCTAAAGTTTTGGTAAAGGAAGTATATATATTTAAAATAATTTATAATATTTAAAATAATTAAAACAGACTAATGGAAAGCACATTGAATTAGGAAGCAGAAAACCTGGAATCTTGTTCAAACCTTTTCCCCTGATAAACTCTATGGCATTAAATAATCCACTTAAACCCTCTTTACCTTTTAATACTCTATAAATAAGAGATAGTAATACTTGTTCCTTCTACCTCACTGGGATATTGTAACAATAACCGTAAATCAGAAGACATCTGAGTCTACAGAACAAATGTTTCCTATAAAGACTAAGACAGCATTACCATGATGTAGTATTAGATTTAAAGTAAATATTAAAGTATTATTCAAAGTGTACTTTCTGAAAAAGGAAGCTGTTGCTATGTAATCATATCTTTTAAAAATATACATCAAAATGTTAATAGTTATAACCAGGTAATGGGATTTGGAATGATTCCCCCTTTTGGTTTATACCTATTTTTTTCTCCTCCTCCCCCCACCCCATAATGAACATATGTTAGCTGTGTAATAAAAAAAATATAACAAATAATAACCCAAAAGGCAGAGATTGGGAGAAAAAAAAATACAACTTCTACATTTTCAATGTTAATGGACTCAAATGATCACTGATTTTTACTGCGACCGTTTCTAAAATTCCTGTTTACAGTTAGAAAACTGAAGGTTAGAAAACCCCTGGGAAATGCCCTGCGATACACTGCTGGCCGAGGCAGAGCGAAGCCTAATTCGATGCTGTGTGCCTCCCCTTCCTGGTACTCACCTGATCAGAATCAATTAGGCGGACTGATCCAAGCACTGCAGGAAGTCCGACTTTCGATTCCCCGTTAATTACAGATGAGATGTGTGTAAACGCCTGTGCCTGTGTTTCCACATCAGCAATGTGGGGGTCCTTGTCCCTAACAACCTCTAGTACTGTCGCCCTTTGTCGGGAACTGTCGCTATACCCCCAGATGGAAGATCACTGCGATGCTTACCTGAAGGTGCTATTGCTCCCCAGGGGACACCTGGCCATGTCTGGACACACTTTGGGTTGTCACACTGGAGGAGGAGGATGCTACTGGCATCTAGGGGGTACAGACCAAGGATGCTGCTCCCTGTCCAGTTATCCACAGGACAGGAAGAATTCATAGTAAAGGGGTGAAAGTCTTGTTAAATGAAAAATGCTCTACGTTCATATATAGTAAATATCGTAAGGGTCTTTCTGGAATCATAAGGATGAAGGTTATCAGCGCTGTGGCTAATAATCAAAACTGTGGGGGAGGGGGCACCATCTAGCAGATTTATATTATATGATAATTTGGTATTTAAAAAAATACTCACCAGTCCCCTTCTCATTATAGCCACTGCTTACTATCAAATGAGATTCTCTCTTCCTAAAATCGCATGCATTTGAACTCCCTGGAAGGTGACACCACCAGGAAAACTCAGGGAAAGAGTTGTGAAGAGCTCCCTTTGTCACTGCTGACATATCTCTCTCTCCAGCCAGGGAGATGAGAGAGAGAATGAGCTGTTAAATGCTTTGCTGGAATAAAACAAAGCCCACACCCACAGCAGCAGATATGCTGACAAGACATCACTCCATTCAAATTCAGAGTGAAAAATACTCTCATCAAGAAATGTGGAAGCTCAAGGTTGTACAAATAAAAAAGGAATTTAGAAAAACAGTATTTCTAACAAAGGAAGATCAACTCTACACAAGAATTTCAAAAACACTCAGGTTGAAGTAGAACAAAAACATGAAGATATATTTAGACACAAATGCTATAACTGTTTTCCTTTGAAAATCACTCTCCAGAAATGTCTTTAATTAGGAAAATAAATGGAATTTAAATGCATTCTCAGATTTGTTTATTAGTGTGGATTATTGTTCTGTTTTTTTGTTTGCAAACAGTACAAGACAAAATGGGGCTTCATCAGTCAAGGAATTTTTCAGGATCAAAATTAGCAAGTTGTTTTTAGGGATAAAAAATTTTCCTCATTTAAAAAAATCCCATCACCATTTTCTCTAGAGATAAGTTATGAAATCAGAACTGAAAGTGGAGAGAGAGGAGGCTCATGGAGCCTTTGCCTTTATTGTCTTTGAGCTGAATCCTTGATATTTGTTATTAACATGTTATGTTCATAATAGTCATTATAATCAAAATTCATTTGCCTGATTATTCCCTTTTTGACCCCTAGGTCACAGAGCATCCAATTTCTAAATCTGGTGCAGGAGGAAATTGAAGAAGAGAAATAACTCCAAAGAGCCTCATTGCTTTGTTGATTAACAAGCGGAGTTAAGCCTCGAACCCCTGCCCTCACTCTTTGGCTTTGGTGCAACAGGGAGAGGGAGCTGGACATTCAGAATATTGCCCTCATGTGGTACTGGCTGTTATGTTGCCTGGATACCAGATACTGCGAGAGAAACATAGATGTGAGGATTCATGAAAGCCTAACAAAATTCATTTCAAACTGCTGCAGGGTAGGGTCAAGGGACCCGAGGAGAGTCCCAAGTGGAACACGTGTGACAGCTGAACTCAACACCTATGCTGGCAGGTCCAATGCTTTACCTTGGCCCTCAGCTCAAGAGCTGACACCACGGTTCATGGCATTCGGCCTCCAGGCCTGCTTCTCCCCGTCTCAGAAGCCTCCATAGCAGCTCCTCTGGCCCATTCAAAGCTGTGCAAGCAGACACAGGCATTATACTACTATGTGAGGAGGAGGGGGAGGGAGGGGACGGAGAGCAGGGGAAGGGGGAGGGGATGACCACGGACGCACTCATGAAAACATGCATGGGAGGAAAACAAGCCTGTACTGCTAGACTGACGCTATTTGACGTCTAATACTATATGATACAGCTAACTTTTATTGAGTATGTACTATGTGCCAAGTTCTTTCTAAACACTTGGCATATATAACTCAGTCTCCACGTCAGCCCTCCGTAGTCTGTACCACCATCACCACACTTTACAGGTAGGACAACAGAGACACATACTTCTGGTTGAACAGCTAGTAAATGATAGACCTGGAAGAGAAATCCATGTTGTCTGATTCCAAGCCCATGGATGCTCCTCACTGTCGTATGTAGCCTCTCACCTACCCAATACCTACGTTGCATGGCTATTGCTACATCCTGCATTTTAGAGAGAAACTGAGAAGCAGAAAGGATGTGTGACCATCCAACAAGCCACGTTGCAATGAGAATCCAAGTGTCTAACACGCCATTATGTTTTTCTACACGACTGGTCACATTTAACCAAATAACCTGGTGAAAACACCCCTGGAATCAAGTCCAGTTCACTAGGCACATTAACATCATGAATCAATAGAAAACGAAGCATAAATGAAGATGATGTACCCTTTATATCAGTCAGATTGTTGCCTAATTGTCTTATAGGTATAAATGCCTGAAATTGCAACCAAAGCTCAAAGGCAGGAGCATGTGTCTCATTAGTAACTATCTTAGCATATAGACATGTGTATGCTTAAAAATTACTGGCAACATGAGTCAATCAATCTGTCAATCCACCCACTGTTGAATGCCTACTATTAAGTGCAGCAGGGGTGAAAGGTCATAAGAAAAAGAGATTAATCCTAACTCCCATTTAATGGCAAACAGAATAAATGAAATACTTTTAAAATCCAGAATGAAAGCATTCTCCCCTTCTTCCTTATCAAGAGAACTTGACTCTATTGGGGGCAATAGTACTCAGTTAGAAACCTTCCCTTCTCTGAGATGTCCTTATGGTTAGAGGTGGCCATGGGAACCGGTGCTGGCTGATTACAAATGGAAACAAAAATCACAGGGTGGAGAGTCCAGGAAACCAACTCCACAGGCCTCTGCCGTTCACCTGCGCACCAATATGACCCTGTTCTCTTGCCTGGAGCATAAACACAATGCCTGGCATTGAGCCAAGATAACGGGACAGCAGCAGGAAGGAGCCCAGGTCCTCAGGGACACCTGCTCTGGACTGCCCAGCCCAGACCCCTGGACACAAGAGGAAAGCATCCCCTTCCTTCTCGGAGCCAGAGGAGCCAGGTCACTCATCCTTGCAGCTGAACATAACCCCGCCCGAGGGGTACTGCTTGCTGGGTCTGCCCTTTCTCTCCCCTGACTGGTTTTGAGAAGCACTTTGTCTTCTAATGCTGCCTCTATGGCCAGAGGCAGAGGCATGAGGGGGAAAAGGGAAAGAAAAACTAAAAGAGATGCAATAAAACATTATTAATTGCACATTATGTAATTTTTACAAGTTTATTATTTTTGGAAATTATTTAGAAAGAAAACAGTTGATATATTATCACATTTTTTCCTGCAATGTCCCCCATCTGTTTATTTTTACACCCCATTTGATGAAATCACTGTTCGTGTTCTTTTTCCTCCCACCATTTCTTTAATATGAGGTTTTTGAATGATCTCCCATTGGACTTTTCCAGTTGATGTTAATTACTATTTCTTGCTCCATAACTGAACTCTACCATGACACCTCAGTATTTTGGACCATAATGGATGTGAAACATTATGTAGTTTATTCTTACAGCTGAAAATTTTATCACTCCTAAATTACAGCTGTTCCACCAAGAAGTTTTCATATAACTTCTAAGGAGTTCGTTGACATGACCACTTAAAAAGTATTGCTAAAGGAATCAACACATTCTTTCAGATGTTCAAATAGTGCTCTAGGCATCACTTAAGTAGGCTCAGACTCATGTTGTAGAAACAAAAGTATTTAAATCAAGCTTCACTATTTTATATACATTTTTATTAATTTCAGAAAAAAAGAGAAAGGGAAAGAGAGATAGAAACATCAATGATGAGAGAGAATCATTGACTGGCTGCCTCCTGCATGCCCCCTACTGGGGATCAAGCCCAAAACCAGGGCATGTTCCCTGACTGGAAACCCAGTGGTGAACTCCTGGTTCATAGGTTGATGCTAAACCACCGAGCCACACCAGCTGGGCTAAATCAACCTCTATTTTTAAAAAACTTTATATATTTTTTAACTTCACAGAAGTTTTAAAAAGTTAGAAGGTTAAAGAGCTGTTCTGTAAAACCTTACAAAGTTGACATGTCAATATATCATCTGTGAAACCTACAGTGACAGTTATTCATATATCTCAAGTAAAAACACCAGCTCACTTTATTTAATCACTTCATTATCTCGCAAAAAAAAGTGGTTTGAGATTAGGAGTTATGATTACCATGGCCTTATTTGCCCAAACTCTTCACTTTTTACTGTGTGGACCTAACTTTTAACTTGGTCATGGGAAAAAATGTTCCAAAATAAACTTACTAAATGAAGAACCAAACTAAGAAAAAACTTGCCTGGTGTTTATTTGAGTTATATAAACTCATAAATAACCAGGAGATGAAGCTCGGGGTTGATGAATTGCTGTGCAGCATGGGAAATTTATTTTCTAGGACAGTCTCTGGCTTTCAGATGCCTAAATTACAGGCATGTCTTAAATACAAATGACAGTGCCCGCCAGGTAGCTCCAAACGCTCTCTTCTCCTCTCCTCTCTACTGTCATTACTTGGTTTCTTTCTTCTGTCTCTGCTTCCCCTCCTCCTCCCCAACTATAACCCTTGTAGGCTATTGCAGGACGTATCTGTAGGGGCAGTAGAGGAGGAAACAAACGAAGATGTGAGGGAGGAAAGAGTAAACCTTCATCATCCATTTCTTCTGTCCCTTACAACTTCCTACATCACCTGCTGGGGGTGAGAGAGCCTCCTATCACAGCACACAAGGTCACCCGGGACCTGGCTCTGAGTATCTTTCCTAATGTCTCCGTCTAACAAGTTGACTATTCCTAGGAAGACCCTCCCCAGCTCAGCTTGAGCATCAGCCCAGCGTGTGTTAGGCTCCTCCCTGAGCTCCTAGGGCAGTGATGGCGAACCTTTTGAGCTCGGCGTGTCAGCATTTTGAAAAACCCTAACTTAACTCTGGTGCCGTGTCACATGTAGAAATTTTTTTATCTTTGCAACCATAGTAAAACAAAGATTTATATTTTTGATATTTATTTTATCTATTGAAATGCCATTTAACAAAGAAAAATCAACCAAAGAAATGAGTTTGCGTGTCCCCTCTGACACGCGTGTCATAGGTTCGCCATCACTGTCCTGGGGTGTGCATCTCTCCCCTGTATTTAACATCTCCCTCTCTGCACAGTGAGCAACTTGGGAGCAGAACACGTCTTTCATTTGTATTTTCAGGCCCTAGCAGCCTTACTTAGTGAATGGCTCAGGGAAGAAAAAAGAAAGAAAAAAAAAGGTGTTGCCAGAAAAATATCTGTTGTAGCACAAATGAATGGGAATGAATGGCCCCAGAACCTCTGCAAATGCCTCATTCCAGAGTCCCCGCTCTAGCCCCACTCCCCCATTGAAAGTTATTCTTTAATGGAAGAAGGAAGATGAAGTTAATTGCGTTACTGAGATCCAGAGTTATCAACTATGCTTACCTGTGTCTCCCAGTGGATACAAAGGAGGGGCAGGTGTCACCGGAGAGGCCCAGACTTTCATTAAAGGGTTGGGCTTTCCTAAAAGAACACATGTGAAGATATGGCTATAGATAACAACAGCCAACACTTAGTCAGCCTTTATTCTGTCTGGATACTATTACAACTATGCTATAACTATTGGAACTTTTAATTCTTGACTCAACTCCAAGAAGTCTTCATGGTCTCCCTGAATTAGAACAAAAAACACTTTCTCTAACTCATTAATATGCACTCAACAGACTATTGCCATGCATTAGAAAATAAGTATGTACATGTAGAATATAAAAAAACAAATTCGCCCTGGCCAGCATGTCTAAATGGTTAGAGTGTCGGCCCACAAACCCAAGGGTCTTGGGTTTGATTATGGTCAAAGGCATATACCTTGGTTGCAGGTTCCCTGCCCCAGTTAGGGAGCATTCCGAAGGCAACCAATTGATGTGGCTCTCTCACACCAATGTTTCTCTCTCTCTCTCCTCTCCCCCTCTTTCGTGTCCCCTCCCTTCCACTCTCTAAAATCAATAAAAAAAAATATCTTCCAGTGAGGATTAACCAAAACAAAATCTCATAGAAACAGAGACCACATTGATAGTTACCAGAGGCAGAGGCAGAAGGTGGGGGGGTTGGATGGAGGTGGTCAAAAAGTACAATTTTCCAGTTATATGATAAATAAGTTCTGGGGATATAAGGTACAGCCTGGTAACTCTAGTTAACAATACTGTATTGTATGTTTGAAAGTTGCTAAGAGAATAATTATTTTTTTTAATATATTTTATTGATTTTTTACAGAGAGGAAGGGAGAGAGATAGAGAGTTAGAAACATCGATGAGAGAGAAACATCGATCAGCTGCCTCCTGCACATCCCCCACTAGGGAAGCGCCCGCAACCCAGGCACATGCCCTTGACCGGAATCGAACCTGGGACCCTTCAGTCTGCAGGCCAACGCTCTATCCACTGAGCCAAACCGGTTTCGGCAAGAGAATAATTATTGAAAGTTCTCATAGAGGGTAAAGTGGGGATAAGGACACATATGTAATATCTTAATCAATAAAAAAATACATAGTAAAAAAAAAAAGAACGTTCTCATCACAAGAAAAAGATTGGAACTCTGTGAGATGATGGTCATTAACTAAACTGATTATGGCAATCATTTTGCAACATATACATACATATATCAAGTTATTATGTGGTCTGCCTGAAACTTACACAATGTTATATGTCAATAATATCTCAATAAAACTGGAAAAAACAGAGCTGCTTCCAAAAGAAAACAAAAATAAGAATGAGGACTAGGAAGGAGCATAGAGAAACGTGTAGTGAGAATAGTGAGATAAAAAGCATATGCCCTGGTCATCTACAGCCATATAAACATGTTAATGTAATAAAGCCTGAAAAGGAATGTCCAAAAATGAGAGCATTTGGGTTGGAATGATGAGTGGTGTCTTTTTATCAATTCAATTCCCGGTCAGGGCACATGCGGGGTTGCAGTTTCGATCCCTAGTAGGAGGCGTGTAGGAGGCAGCTGATTCAATGATTCTCATCATTGAGGTTTTATATCTCCCTCTCCCTTTCTCTCTGAAGTCAATAAAAATATATTTTTAAAAGAACTTGTAATATAACTTAAAATGTACTTTTAAGTCATTGAACCTTTTTCTTTCTTTCTTTCTTTTTTTTAAGACACATTTATTCAGCGTCATGATCGGATTATTACATTTAGCAATCCACAGCATGGGTGCCAAAAAAAATCTACATGAAAACCCTTTGTTGGAATGCTTTACACTTTCCACAGAACAGAAACCAAAATAACCTGTTATACAATTAGTCACAAATACAGTCCTGGAGGTTTTTGCTCATTTACAGGAGTATTGTCTGAAACATGTCTTTGTAGCAGCAAGGCCCTGCCACCACCGAGCTTGGCTGAGGTGGCACATCTGTCCTAACCTGTAGCTGCCCGGTCACTTCTGGGGCTCTCCTCCTGCTGAACGCTGTTTCCTGGCAGTAATTTAAACCTCCTGCCACTGCCACAGCTGCTGCTGCTGCTGGAACCGCCACACCCACCTTGGTTTCGTGGTTTGGCAAAGCATTGGCTTCCACCACCACAGGGGCCAGAGCTTCTGCGTCCAAAGTTCCCTCCTTTCATGGGCCCAAAACCTGAAGATTGAGTGTTGCAGTTGCCAAATTCATTGCAGCTTCTGCCACCTCCAAAATCGCTTCCCGGATCACCAAATCCACTACAGCCATCCCCACGGCCTCCAGAGCCACCTCAACCACTGAAGTGTCCCCCACGACCAAAGTGGTCATTTCCACCAACACCACCTCCGTGCCCACGCCCTCAGACACATTTGATAGAGCCAGACTGAATTCTGCTCCGGTGATGGAGGAGATATGCAGTCTCATTTTGGGTCTGGTCTTTATTCACGGACTGAAAAGGCTTTGTTTTTGTGTTTCTCAAAATGACCTCACAGGTGGAGGGTTCTCTGAGTGTGGTCTGGGGAACCCTGGAGGATCCCTGAGACTCCAGCAGGCGGTCACCGAGGCCCCGACTGTTTCACAATAGCACCGGACACTATCTGCCTGTTTAACTCTCATTCTCTCACAGTGTGCGTGGCGCTTTTCGGAGGCGACTCAGCACAAGGCTGCCACAGACCGCACGGGCAGCCAGCCGTCCTCAGTGAAGCAGACATTAAGGTGATCGACAGCAAACGTCAAGCAATGCCCCTCTTCCGAATACTTTTGGAAACCATTATTTTTCATTTTATGGTACAACCACTTTATTAGACATGACCAAACTTCTCTTTAAAATTAAAAATGTCCAGCCCAGCTGGTGTGGCTCAGCTGTTGAGCATCAACCCAGGAACCAAGAGGTCATTGGTTCAATTCCTGGTCAGGTTATATATTTGGGTCAATCCCCAGGAGGGGGCGTGCAGGAGGCAGCCTATTGATGTTTTTATCTCTCTATCCCTCTTCCTCTCTCTCTCTCTCTCTCTCTCTCTCTCTCTCTCTCTCTCTCTCTCAAAATCAATAAAAATATTTTTAAAATAAAGTGAAAAATTTCTATACTCCACCACCCAGCTATTCCACTCCTCAGGAGAATTATAATGTTTACATAATAGAATACTACAATTAGAAAATGTGTCAACATATAATGGGTTTTTATTGTTCTGCTATGAATTAATAAACATTTTTAAATATTGAGTTGTAATGTATAGTGTGGTAAATATCACCAGATAAATATAAAAAGTTCTTTGGGGTACTCAATAATATGAGCGTAAAGGAGCCCTCCTGACACCAAAAAATGTGCAAGTCTCTGGTGTAGGGCATACCTTTTTGTGGTCACTTCTCACTTAAATGAATGACAGCTGACTTTTAGGGGTGCTTCCTGCCCTGGGCATTATGCTCAGTGCTTGAGAGACACTTTCCCTCTGGCCCTCATAATACTCCTGTAAAGCAGGTACTGCGGTGATCGGTGATTGGCCCCACCGGAGGGGAGTGAGCTGAGCTGGGGCTGGGGACTGAGGGGCGGGGTGGTGATTGGTGTGCTAAGGCCAAACACCGGGACTGAAGTCCAGCCTTGCTGCCTCCAGAGGTCCACCTGCCCTTCACTGTCCTCCCTCGTTGCCTCCTCCAGATTTCTCCTCTTAGTCATTCTCTGAGACAGTCACCTTGAAACCATCTACTCATCTTTGAATCACCCTTTCCTTTTTCCTTGAAATGATTTGAATTCTCTTCCCAAGGCTGCAGGCTGGGGGTGGTGGCGGGGGGGGGGGGGGGTGGAGGTGGGGGGAGTCTCTGAGGCTGGCTTCCTGGCGCTGAGGCCGAGGCCACAGTGAACGTGACCAGGCCCAGGGCTTCTGGCAGCAGAGGTAGGAGTCAACGAGGATGCACAGAATGGAGGCCTGGAAACTGACCCTCCAAAGGGCAGCGCTAAGAGGGAGAATACCTGCTAGACAGGTTCTAGAAGGAAAGATGGCCAGGTGCAGGAATGGGGTTCTTTGCCTCAGGCCTATAGGTGGGGAGGAAGTGTTAAAACCAAACGTCTGCCTATTAATCATATCCATCTCTTCATCTCTATTCCTGCTCACTGACTTTCTTCATTCAATGGTTTAATAAGTGGGTTGTGATGACATAATAATAACAGCCAACATTTACTGGTGTGAAAGGACTCGGATGCCTAGAAATGGGGCTGGAGAGGACGAGGTTGGATTTTACACGGAAGATTTAATTAAGAGCGTGACATGCTCCAACTTGTTCTTTACAAAGATCCTCTGGCTGCAGAGAGGAGAATGGATTGCAAGGGAATAACAATGGAAGCAGAACATAACGGGGCCTGGAATTAGCAAAGGACACGACGGGGTGGATAAAATCCAGTGACAGGAAGGCAGGAAGTGAAGATTGCAATGGTTTCTGGTATGTCCAGAACTACTGCCAGAGCCTCCTGACTAGATTTCTCATCACCAACGCTTTTTTTTCCTTGTAATCAACCATGAGCAACACCACCAGACTAACCTTCCTTTATTTTTTTTTAAATATACTTTTATTGATTTCATAGAGGAAGGGAGAGAGAGAGATAGAAACATCAATGATGAGAGAGAGAGTCATTGATCAGCTGCCTCCTGCACGCCCTGGAGATAGAGCCGCAACCTAGGCATGTGCCCCCAACCAGATTCAAACCCAGGACCCTTCAGTCCGCAGGCCTATGCTCTATCCACCAAGCCAAGCTGGCTAGGGCCAGACTAACCTTCCTTCAATACTACTAAGCACGTTGAGGAGTACTAGATAGATGACTGATTAAGTGTTTTGGCTTGAGCTGAACAGCCTGGGTTTAAATCCTACCTCAGTGACTTTACTGTGGCCGGTTTCTTTATCTAAAAAACAAGATAATGCCCTGACCAGTTTGGCTCAGTGGATAGAGCACCTGGCCGTGGACTGAAAGGTCCCGATTCAATTCCTACTGAGGGCATGTACCTTGGTTGCAGGCTTGATCCCCAGTAGGGGGTGTGCAGGAGGCAGCTGATTGATGTTTCTCTCTCATCGATGTTTCCAACTCTCTATCTCTCTCGCTTCCTCTCTGTAAAAAAAAAAAAAAATATATATATATATATATATATACACACACACACACACACACACACACACACGAAAAGATCTTTAAAAAATAATAAAATAAATAAAAAACGAGATACTGAAAATAGTTACAGGGGATTGGACCTGCACCTCAGGATGTGAGTCCAAGTATGTAAGAGCACTTATATCATTACCTCTGTGTGGTGATCCTTCAACAACAAAAAATTACTATTATGGCATTCCTTCATTCTGAAACCTTCAATGGAAAGAAACCCTTCTATTTCCATTTGCTAGAATTCCAAGGCCTGCCTCTCCACATCCTTCATAATCCAGGCCTACCACACTACTCGACCTCATTTCATTCTATTCCCCCACATATGTCCCATAAATATACCAGATCCAGTCCCTTGGTGTCTTGGTCATGCTGTTTCCCTCCTTCCAAATGCCTTTCTTTTCCCCATCTATCCTCCCCAATCCTCCTGTCCCTTAAATGCTCATCACTACTTATAGAAAAATGACTCCTAACGCAGTGACTGGTGACCATACCCTGTATAATCATTTTCCCCCAAGCAGGACATCATGTCATTCCTACCAGGAGGCTATCATTCCAAATAACTCACAAAGCCACTCATGCTCGTCCCTGTCACAGCTATCTAAATGCTAAGCACTCACTAAGAAGGCCTAGAGCATCAGCTTGTCTTTTCCACGCTTCATGGAGCACTGTGGATGCCCCAGAAGCCCATAAATAAAAAATAGCTTTGGTGCGCGTTATGTCTCATCAGGACAATCAGCCATGAAATATTTAAAGGCTCTCTTGGGTTATTAAAGCAAACCAATGTTGTGTATTAAAAAGAAATAGGACCGCCCAGACGATGTGGCTCAGTGGTGGAGCATCAACCTATGAACCAGGAGATCAGGGTTCGATTCCCAGTCAGGGCACGTGCCAGGATTGCGGGCTCGGTCCCTAGTGTGGGGCATGCAGGAGGCAGCCGATCAATGTTTCTCTCTCATCATTGATATTTCTATTTCCCTCTCCCTCTCCCTTTTTCTCTGAAATAAAAAATATATTAAAAAATAAAAAAAGAGATAGGACCAAAAAATATATGAACCAATTGACCAAACTATATTTTAGGGGAAGCAAGTCTCACCCTAAGTGGGACTTTATGAAGCACGTGTGTCCTTCTGTGCTTTATGTCCTTTTGTGGGGCTTTCTGTAAGCCACAAAGCTTTATAATAATTAGCACTTGTATTGGACTACTTACAATTCTCTCCCATGTTCAAACATGATAGTGTAGCCCTGGCCAGTGTGGTTTTGTGGTTAGGGCGTAAGCCCTTGCACCAAAAGGTGACAGGTTCAATTCCAGTCAAGGACATGTACCTGGGTTGCAGGTTCAATCCCCAGCCCTGGACAGGGAGCATGAGGGAGGCAACCAATTGATGTATCTCTTTGACATTGATGTTTTTCTCTTTCTTTCTCTCCTCCCTCCCTCCCTTCCACTCTCTCTCTTAAAAAAAAATCAATGGACTTTCAATAATAAAGATTTAAAAATAAATAATCAATGGAAAATATATCCTTGGGTGAGGATTTAAAAAAAAAATGACAGTGTAATGATAAAATCCAAGTTTGCCTACAAGGAGGCTTTCCACACCTATTACTTACTAGAAATCTCCCTTGGTTGAGAAAATGAGTTCCAGAACTTGAGATTCAGAAACCAAAAGAATTTCTATTTTTAATTTTTAAAAAAATGGGCCAGAGTCCTAGTTGCTAGATGGGATGCTGCCTGGCTCACAAATCAATAAAGCCAGTTAGATGTCCAAATAAACAAACACATGGATGGACGGTCGGACGAGCGACCGAATGAATGGATAAATAAATAAATAATGGTAGCTTTGCATGTTAAACCAGTACATAGGAGGCATTTAACTTGCTTCTGGCTAGTAATAAAAGATTTTCTCTAAGTTAAGCTATAACACCTCTGCAGAGTGCACTGGGCTCAGGAGGGAGTGCTGAGAGACAGGAGAGCTGCTCTCCACGTTCTCAGGGAGCTACGAGGGGGGGGGGGAGTACATGGAAGTGGCACCAAGAACCAGACCCCATTTACCTTTTATTCATTTACTTCTCCAACCAGCACTCACTGAGCCCCTGCTCTGCACTGGACTGGGTGGCTCTGCCCCATCCACAGCTTACAAACTAGGAAGCTGGGAAGGAAGTGGGGGCTGGGAAGGAAGTGGAAGGATGGGGGGGACCCAGAATACTAGATAACATCATTCCCCTACTCCGCCATGGCAGCCTGGTCCATTTGGTTTGGTTTCTGACTTGGTTTCCCAGGTTCTTCTTAACTTCCTAATATTTTCTCCCTGAGAATATTTCTCCTGGAACTGAAATATTTCCCTGAATTCTAGCATGCTTAGATGAGTCCGACCGTCCATGCCTTTCCCCAAGAACTGGCTCTCACTTCCTGAGCCCATAGCTGCCGGCTAACGTCCAGTTGGGAATGGACTCATCATGAACAAGTGCCTGATCATTCAGAGTCACCGTGGGTACTTGCCAAAATTCCAGCGTCCTGGGCTCTGACCCCGGCCTGTTTGAGTTAGAAACTCTGAGGGAAGGGGAAACTGAGGCTCAGAAAGCCTCACGTGTGTGAGCGTGTGTGTGTGTGTGTGTGTGTGTGTGTGTGTGTGTGTGTGTGTGTGAGCCAGGTGCAGAACCCAGATCTACTCAATCCCACCTTCTTTATAATTAGACGAGTGAGAGGGCAAGAGGCCATATTTGCTTCCACCCCACCCCCTACCTTCAATCACAGCCTCCTGTTCCCTGTCTTATTGTCTTCAAGAAAGCAACCCTGGGTCACAGACTCAAATCCCCGTGACCGACAGAAGGGCACAGTAAGTGGCTGACTCCGTGTATGTGCATGTGTGTGGTGGTGGTGGGGGGGGGGGTGGCGGGGCGCGGAAACGACAATGCATGCCGTCTCACAGGAGGCAGGGATTCTGGAAAAGCTGGAGTCCCTCCCTGTCCAAGCTGCCCAGCTGCTGCTGCTCCTCAGTTCCCACCAGCTCTTTCCCAGTGAGAAAAGGGGCCCAGCTTCCCTGGAAGATCTAGATTTCCAGGTGAATTCTCAAATGTCACTCCCATGATTGTGCTATACCACACTGCACCTTAGAGACTCGAGAGGAAACCCGTGGCTGGCCTTGAAGAAGCACGTTGCTGTGGTGTGAACTGCCTACGGAGAGGGCCCTGTGGCAGGGACTGGATATGCCTCCGGGAGCCTTCAGTCCTGTAACCACAAGGAGCCAAGTCCTGCCAACACCATGTGAGCTTGGAAGAAGAGCTTGCCATCTGCATCCTGTTTCATGTCCTTTAAGAAAATGGTACACGTGTTTCCTTGAGTTCTATGAGCAAATAGAACCCGAGGAAGGGGTGGCGGGAACCTCTACTTTATAGCCCAGTTGGGCAGACGTTGTGGGTAACCTGGGGACCGGCTACTTGTGAAGTAGGGGTAGTCTCACGGGATTGAGCCCTTCACCTGTGGGATCTGACACTACCTTCAGGTAGAGAGTGTCAGAGCTGAGTTGAATTATAGGGCTTTTTTTCCTTGGGGTGGGGGTGGGGGTGGGGGATACCCTCACATTCGGTGACCAGAGTATCAGAGGTGCTGTGCATGTGACAGTCTTGTGAGAGTAAAGGAAAGCCATAGGAGGAAATGACAGTTTTTCTACTCAATGTGAAAGCACTCTGTAAGCAAAAAATACATATTCACAAAAAGAGATTGCAGTGACGCAGCAACCGCAGATACTGTGAGCCAGAGAGCCAGCCCTCACTCCTGCCTTGATCCCCGCAGCTTTGGCACTGACCTTGCCTGCATCTGCTGTCAGGCTCCCATTTCTTGGCACCTTTCAGTGTCCGCCAGAGGCTGGCATTCACTCTCCCAGCTTCCACGCAGCTGCCTAAAGCCAAGGGCTGAGATGGTGCCCCTCTCACATCCCAGCACGTGACTAACCAAGAGGAAGAGGCCTCCAGGAAGGTCGCACAGATGCACGGGGCGTCCCCGAACATCAGACCAAAAGCAGTCCCATCCAGCTTCCCCTGCTTTTCCCTTAGTGAGACCGAAGCGTGAGCCCTCCCAGCCCAGCAGTCAAGCCCCTGAGAGCTCTGGAACTCACCAGCAGGGCCCCCCATGCCCAAATCCATTATTTCACACGGAGGAGTGAGCAACCACTTTCCTCTGCCATCTGTATGGTGGAGAGTGAAACTACATTAGGCAGACGTTTTACTGGATTTAAATAGACAAGAAAAGAGTAAGGAGAAAAAGAGGATGACTTATCCTCCTTAGAGTCAAACAAACATAAAAAACACATAAAAAATAATGGCTTTTTCTTTTCTCTTGTTTTCTTTTCTTTTTAATATATATATACACATATACATATATATATATATATAATTTCAGAGAGGACTGGAGAGGGAGAGAGAGATAGAAGCATCAATGATGAGAGGGAATCATTGATGGGATGCCTCCTGCATGCCCCACACTGGGGATCGAGCCCACAGCCAGGGCATGTGCCCTGACCAGGGAATCGAACTGTGACCTCTTGGTTCATAGGTCAACGCTCAACCACTGAGCCACAGCAGTTGGGCATGGCTTCTCATTTTAAAGCCAGGGGTTGAAATCAAGAATCTCATGACTGCAAGAGTGAAAACACCCTCACCCTTCAACTAAACTATTTAATTATAGAATTTAATAATAGTAAAACAGTCATAACAATACTAAATATTTACGGAGTGTAACAAGTGCCTCACAATGAGATTTCCGTGCATTCCCTCACTCGCTCCTCACACGACCATAAAGGAAAGGTGCCATCACTGCCCTGATTTAACAGGTGAAGAACCCAAGGCTTGGTCAGGGCAAGGAATTTATACGAGGTCGTGCAGCTAGCAAGTGATGGAGCTGCTATGTCTGCCTCCAAAGCCTGTGTTCTTAGCCATTATGCCATCTTGCCCCCCCAAAAGGAATATGCACAATGGTGCCCCTGCTCCCCAGAAGAGCCGAGGATGCTGACCACAAATCTATCCCTACTACAAGTGCATGGTACTGCCTTCTTCCAAGAGCCTCACCGAATATGCCTGAAGGATCCTCTCTCTAGCTCCCCAGCCCTCACAATAATAAGCCCCACACAGTGGCTGTTAATATTAGCACTAGCATCCTTGTGCTTTCTCTTTTTCTGAATATTTTACAATTTCACCCTGACTCTCTTTACCCAGAACATTAATTATTTAGGACTGTGTTTTGTTAATTTCCAAATGCATAGATTTTGAGTGGTTGGCTCTCTCCTGTTAATTTATAATTGCATTACATTGTAATCAACTAGTCAATTTATAATTGCATTACGTTGTAATCAACTAACATTGTAATCAACCACCTATATGATATTAAAAAATGTTTAGCCCGGCCGGCGTGGCTCAGTGGTTGAGCCTATGAACCAAGAGGTCACGGTTCGATTCTCAGTCAGGGCACATGCCTGGGTTGTGGGCTCGATCCCCAGTGTGGGGCATGCAGGAGGCAGCCAATCAGTGATGCTCTCTCATCATTGACATTTCTATCTCTCTCTCCGTTTCTTTTCCTCTCTGAAATCAACAACAAAAAAATTTTTTTTTAAATGTTTAACTTGTTGAAATTTCTTTGGCCTGTTTTTCCCCTCTATATTTATCTTACTCTCTAAAGCAAGGTGTAGAGTAACGTAAGGAGCTTTTACCAAAAAGACTAAGCCAAATGCTTCTTCAGACGATTGAGTCAGTATCCCCCGGGGAAGGTCCAGCCATTGTATTTCTACCTGCCCCTTCACACCCCACATCAATGACTTTCACTTACATCACTGGTTGAAAACCTCGGCTCCTCAGCTATTTTGTGGGTTTGAAGTCTGAGGAATTGGGAGGCTAGGAAAAAATTGCAGGAGGAGCAGAGAGGGCAGAGTGGAGATGAAGAATTCTGCTTAGTTGTATTAAGTAAGTGTACCTTTTTCATCTTTGTACCTCACTTATCTTTGTATGCACAATGCCTGGCAGAGAGAAGCCACTAATAAATGAGGGTGAGTAGATGAAATCAGAAGTTACCTATGCAACTATGAGCATCACATGTTGCTGGCTAAAGGTCTGTGTAACATCTGAAATATCAGTGGTTGTGAGGTGTGACAACATTTACACTACTTTTGTGTCTTTTTCCCATGTACAATGTTGAGCATATCGTAAACACTTCATAAATACGTCTTAAATGTAATTTATGACCATGTGTATTAAGTTTCCTACCGCAACCAGAGCAAATCCTCACAAATTTGGTGACTTAAAACAACGCAAATGTATCTTCCCAGAGTCCTGTAAGTCAGAAGTTCAGAGTGGGTCTCCCCGGGGTAACCGAGGTGCTGGTGGGGCTGCCCTCCCTGTGGGGGCTCCAGGAGAGAACCTGCCCTTTCCAGCTTCGAGTGGCTACTGCTTCCTTAGTTTATGGCTCCTTCCCACCGTCAGAGCCATCCACGGCAGATCTTTCTCACAAGGCCATTTCTCCGTGTCTAACTTGTTTGTCTCTGCCTTGCTCGTTTAAGGACCCTTGTGATTACATGTGACTAACTGAATTTTCCAAGATAATCTCCTTATTTTAAAGCCAGCTGACTAGTGACTTTAATTCCCCTTGCCAGGTAACATAACATAGTCACAGGTTCGGGGAGCCCTTATTCTGTCCACCACAGCACGTAAAGCAAACAGAAAGGAGGAAGAATAGAGGAAGAAATAACAATGAATGGACAAAATGAGGTGGTGATATTAACAACAGTAATAACATTAGAGAGTATTAGGGTTGGCACATTAGACTATAAGATTTTGGAACAAAGCAAAAAAAATTTCTCTATTCAAAGCTATCAGCTAAGTTCAAGTGCACACACACACACACACACACACAGTAATATCCTGGTTAGCTGATGCCACAGCTGGGATAATACTGTTTACTAATCAGACAAACTAAACAAGAAATGACTGTCATGTTAGTTTACAGAACTTTTGTCGCAAATGTTCTCACATTCCTTTCTTCCTGGAGAAGGATTCTTTTCTTGCCCCTTCCAGTCTAGCGCGCCTCTGATATTTCTGGAAAATGCCTAGGAGGGTGGATACACGTCTCAGCACTTGTCTGCCCCGCTTAGCCTGTCACTGTAGAAGGACAGCTAGGGACTGTCCGAGCGCCCTGCAGAAATGCAGCACCGCTGGCTGAGTCAGGGGGAAGGCTGGTCCGCATCGCCCCCTGGTGCCGGGAAGCAGAGAAACCGGCCACTGTGGCTACCCCACCTGGAAGGAACTCCGCGACTTTGGAAAACAGCTGTTTAGAGAGTGAAGTTCCCCGGGGCTTTTAGAATCTACTGTTCTCGTTATTTTAAATCTATTTATTGGGAAATGCTCTAAAATATATTACACAAGAAGAATAACCATACTGAGTTAATACTGCAAAAGAGGACATAAAAGCATACAATAAATTATTCATTTCCTTGCCTTGTAAAGAGTACTCTAAATGCAATGTTAACAGTTCTTTCTGGCTGTGACTCTCCGTTCTTTTACTGTTCCTTAGAGTAGGCAGAATACCAATATTCCTTTTTTAAAGGCGTGTGTGTGTGTGTGTGTGTGTGTGTGTGTGTTACTGCAGTTGTTTTGGTCTCTTGCCTCCTCTCTTGCTGTCAGGGGTCACATCTTGATTTTGAGTGGGCCAGTGTGGCTTCCTTGAAAAGCTTCCTTCCCTTTCTCGTTTGCTGTGGAAACAGTAACTAGGATACCAAGAAAGTAAGTTTAAGTCACAATGAGGTTTAAAAGGCCCCTACTAAGCCCTCTCTCACGCCTGTGTGAGATTTAAGACAAAACCCGAGTGACTTTGCACACAGGACCGCTGGGCCACCGGTTCCATCTAGAATTTGCGACAGTTTGACATCCATTTGGCTACTTAGAAGTTATTTTTACCTCGTTTCTATTTTTGCTCTGAATAGGTTAGTGTGAAATAGTTGTTTTGGCAAGATGGAATACTGCTGTATTTTTCCAATTTGCCAAAGATCTGAAATGGGATAAAAGTTCCTCAGTCCTGGGATCAGGAAAAAAAAAGAAAAAGGGTGACCTTCCAATGCTTAGGGCAATTTGATATGAAACCAGGGCTGCATGTGCATTAACAGACTATACAAAGGATGGCTTGTCTGCTAATGGAAAACCATGCACTATGAGCTGTGTGTGCCACGCATACACTAACTGGAAAATATGGTCATTGTTGTGGGGGAAGTACACTTAGGTTTTTTAAATGCTGCTCTCTTTGCCCCCAGGGGACAGCTCTGAGATATAGCCACAAGATCCCTCAGGAGGTGCCAGCACCAATCCTCTCTCTCTCCTTCCTCCCCAGTCCCTTCTCCTGCTCCCTGTGATCACTTCCCCAAGTCACTGCCCACAAGCCTGGGTCTCAGGCCTTGCCTTTGACAGAAACCATCTAAAGACACTGTCAAGTGAGAAAATGGTGTTTAAAGCTGCTGCACCCACCTTGCAATCATGGAGGGAAGGCCAAGAGAATTGCAAACAATTTACCCCCAAACCATGACATCTTTGGGTTACAGAACCAATTGCCTCTGTACATCTTGTTCCATGAGAATAACCCTCTAGTACAGCGGTTCTCAGGCTGTGGGTCGAGACCCCTAAATACATCCTGCATATCAGATATTTACATGACGATTCATAACAATAGCAAATTTACAGTTATGAAGCAGCAACGAAAGTAATTTTATGGTCGGGGGTCACCACAACATGAGGAACTGTATTAAAGGGTCGCGGCGTTAGGAAGGTTGAGAACCACTGCTCTGGTAAGTCACTGGCAGCTCGGTTTTGTGTTATTTGCAGCCCAAAGCACTTCAGGGGAACATTTTATTTAGGGATGAAGGCAGAGGGCTGAGCCCTCTGTGTGGGGGAAGCCTGGGGGTGGGGGTCAGAGGTCCAGCCTGGGGACAGTGCTGGTCTGAGAGAAGCAGAGACAAAACACAGGGACAGCCTGTGGTTTAAATTCTTCTGCCAGTGAATTCCTCTTTTTGCCTGAAATGGTTAATGCAGCGTTTCTATCACTTGCAAACAAAAGTCCTAATTTAAGTGAGCTCATCCTTGTTTAAAAAAGAAAATGTTGGTGCATGTGTGTATGTATGGTCATGAAAACATGGATAAAATATAAGCAAATGGACTAAGTGGCTACCAGTATTAGTTATTCCCTGAGAGTGTAGGACTAGAGGGGAGTAAGAAGGACATATGTATCATTTTCACTTTATAAACTTCTTGATGTTCAAATTGGTTTTAACCAGCTTGTATCATTTGTGATTTTAAGGCTAAAAACTGCAGAAAGGCCTGGCTGCTGTGGCTCAGTGGTTGAGTGTCAACCAGGAGGTCACCGGTTCGATTCCCAGTCAGGGCACATGCCCGGGGTTGTGGGCTCGATCCCCAGTGTGGGGTGTGCAGGACGCAGTCGATTCATGATTCTCTCTCATCATTGAAGTTTCTATCTCTCCCTCTCCCTTCCTCTCTGATATCAGTAAAAGTATCTCTTTTGTAAAAACTGCAGAAACTGAGATAAAAGTGTTATTTTATGCATTTAAGTTTGACGTATAATGGCAATTAACAACTAATACACACAAGTCATTACAAACCTGAGAAGCACTGCTTGCAAACACCCAGCGAAGCTCAGACAACCACAAACGCAGTGTCCACATGAGCCCAGTAACAATGTGCCAGAGGGGGGACTGGTCCTCAGAAGTTGTATCCAGTCTGCCTGGGACCACAGCCCCCCAACTACCTCCATGCTCATCATTCCTATTTTTTCTCCCAAAATCCAACCCAAATAAGCCCACAGTCTGAGCTAAAAACAAACAAACAAACAAACATAAGAGTGTGCTTGCCATGCACATGCAGCTTCAAAGAAAGCTCCTCCACTCCCCCTTCCCACCCCACTCATTTCCAGGCAGGAAAATCCCCCTGAGTCTGTTCAAATAGCCTGGAGAGCTAAAAGGGAGGGGACGTCTATTTCCCACCCCAACCCACGCACACAGGCTGAGGGCCGGAGCCAGGACCAGAGATGGGGTCCTAAGAAAGGAGTACAGCTGGGCTGACCGTGAAGCCCTTAGTGGATGGAACACAGCACATAGCAGGAGGGACACGACATTCTCAGGGTGGGAAGGAGCCAGCATGTGGAGGCCCAGGCGGCTAAAATAAAAGCAGGGCCAGTTCTGCGGGATGGCAGCAGGACCCCAATGGTGGCTGGAGGATGCCAGGAGGAGAATACAGGGACGGGACCAGCAACACCTTGTGTGAGGCGGGGGGGTGGGAGGCAGCATCTGACGATAGGTGAGACCTGTCTTCCGGGCAGGGATACTGAGGCAGAAATTCAGGCGTACAAACTACATGAGCATCCTTACTACATGCCGAGTGCTTTAAACTCATATTTCAAATAACTCTCTCAAAAACCTTGTGAGAAGGCAAGTTTTATCATCGCCATTTCCCAGACGAGCAAACTAAGGTAGGTAGGTAGATAGGTAGGTGATATGTGAATTGCTCAGTCAACTCAAGCTGCTGTAACAGAATCCCAAGCGGGGTGCTTTAAACCACGTAAATGTATTTTCGCAGCGTTCTGGAGACTCCAAGTCCAGGATCGAGGTGCTAGCAGGGTTGGTTTCTGGTGAGGCTCTCCTGGCGGGCAGCAGGCTGCCGTCTTGCTTTGTCCTGGAACAGCCATTCTTCAGTGCACAGGAGGAGAGAGATCTCTGGTTTCCCTTATTCTTGTACGAACAGCAGTCTAATTGGATTAGGGTACCACCCTTTTTCACTTAACCTTTTACCTTCTTAGAGGCCTTATCTCCAAATGCAGCACATTGGGAGTTAGGCTTCGACATATGAATGGAGGGCGGGGGTAGGAACACAACTCAGTCCCTGAAAGCTAGTTGGTAGCAGACAGTATGACTCCAGAGCCTCTTTTTTTAAAAAAAATTAAATCTTTATTGTTGTAAGTATTACATATGTCCCCTTTTTCCGCCCATTAACCCATACTAGCCCACCCCTAGCCCCACCCCAGGCCTTCGCCACCCTATTGTCTGTGTCCGTGGGTTATGCATATATGTATACAAGTTCTTTGGTTGACCTCTTCCCACCCATCCACCCTTCCCCCACCGTTCCGCTGAGATTCATCAGTCTGTTCTATGCTTCTGTGTCTCTGGATCTAGTTTGTTCATCAGTTTATTTTGTTCATTAGATTCCACATATGAGTGAGATCATGATACTTGCCTTCCTCTGACTGGCTTATTTCACTTAGCATAATGCTCTCCAGGTCCCTCCGTGCTGTCTCAAAGGGTAAGAGAGATCCTTCTTTTTCTGCAGAGCCTAACTCTTTTTGTGTGAGTATTTTTATATTTTATTGAGGTAAAATTTAAATTTTACAGTTCAATAAGGTTTGAATAAACATATACATCTATATGACCCACATTCCTGGCAAGAACAATAGAGTACTCCTAACCATTGCTCTCTGCCAGACCATGTGCGGGCAGGAGGTAACGCCACTGAGTCACCCTGGCCCCGGAGATACAGCCTAGATTAGGAGCTATCTCCCCCACACATCCGTATGGGGCTCCCGCCTGCGCCACTTCCTTTGGTCTCCTCCACTTTGGTCAGAAAGCACCTCCTGTCTGTTCGCCTCCAGTTTAGAAGTAGCCTGTCTTCCTGCTGCTGCTATGCTTTAGGTTATCTCGCCATCCCCTGTTCGGCTTCTCAGTTCTTCCAGCTCCTGTATAAACAGTTATTTGCATTAAATTTCCCGTTTCAAATATTCAGCCTGAGGTCTCTCTTCCTGGTCACACTTTCATAGTGCACTGATATCCTCCCACTGGTCAGGACTGGCTCAGAAACCGGGGTGGTCCCAGGATTGGAGGGGGCCCCTCACAGAGGCTGGGAGGTGGCAGAGATTTCTCCCAGAGGATGCGAGAGCATAGGACAGTTGTTCTCCACACCTTATTGACATCTTGGTGGCCCACCTTGCTAGCAAGTTAGCACTCCCCTCCAGTTCATTCATCGCCCATGGCTCACCTGGTTTTCAGGGGGACCTCTGAAAGCTGTCCAGCCTAGAGACGCTACTATCCCACGGGTCTTCAGCTAATGACACAACACTAAGCTACTGATTGGATCTGTCAAATTGCCACATATTTTCAAAAAACATGTTTGTCCAAATGAGGTGGTTGGGGAGAAAACAGTGACCAAGGAGGGCAAGACGGGACACTCGACACCAAGGAAACGTCAACAGCCTGTGGGTGTCCCCTGGGGTGCTGCCAACCAGCTGGGGTCAAGGAGCAAGCGGCCGCAGAGGCTGAAAAGAGGCAAAATGCCTGGTCAGCTGTAAGTCCAGGTTACAGCAGGCCCGGCTAGCTGGGAGAGCCGTATGGAGCAGGCCCCAGGACTGCCGCAGAAGGACGCCCACCTCTGGTTTGGTTGCACAACTGTCTTGTCTTCCAAGAGCCTGTGGCTTCAGGAGGGAGGACCAGGAGGCGGGCTGCACCCTGGCTCGCTGCCCCACGTCTGGGACTTCTCCAGAACTGCAATGGGCGTGAGTCAAGCCTCCTTGCCTCAGCTCACACCACCTCAGCGGCCAGCTACTGTCCTGTCCTGACTGCAGGCCTCGAAGCCCCTCGTCAGGGGGTTGAAGGGCACCAGCCCGTCCCCACTCCTCCTTCGCTCTGTAAGTACAGATCACTGCAGCCGGGTGTGTCATGAAACGACCAGGCTGCTAATGGGAGAAACAGAACACACACCCCTCTCCCCACACGATAAAGAAAAGAAAAAAAGAAAAAGAAAAGAAAGGAAGAAAGAATCCTGTTAGTCACAGAGCTTTTCATCTGCACTGCAGAACAGGCTCTTGCTCTCTGAGAAGAATAAAATCGAGTCTTGCACTGTATTGGCTGCTCAGACAAAAGCAGCTTCCCGGAATGGAACTCCTGGGAACGTGTGAGCTGGATTTAGTTTTCGCTGGGGAAAGGCAGGCGTACATTCAAAGGAGAGACGGAGTGGCCTTAAGCCAGTCAAAGAAGTAAATAGCTTCTATTCAAAAGAGGAAAACCCAGGCTGTGGGCAGGTCCCCTCCGGCTGATTCACACCTGCTGAGCAAACAGTACCTCCGCCCAAGCGGAACTTTCCCACAGTGGACCTTGGAAAAGGGGTGAGAAGAGATACTTATTGCAAAGAAAAAAAATCACAGAAGTTAAAAATTATTATAAGAGAAGGACCTCAGATAAAAATAAAACAAAATAAAAGACTGCCCAGCCGGTGTGACTCAGTGGTTGAGAGTCAGCCAGGAGGCCATGGGCAAGGCACATGCCCAGGTTGTGGGCTCGATCCCCAGTGTGGGGTGTGCAGGTGGCAGCCAACCAATGATTCTCTCTCATCATTGATGTTTCTATCTCCCTCTACCTTCCTCTCTGAAATCAATAAAAATATATTTAATAATAATAATAAAAAGGAGAGAGAAGGACCTCAAAGCAGGTGGTTGGAGCTATTTTAAGGATAAAGAAATACTCTTTGTGGAGAAATGTTTAGAAAAAAAAAAACACAAGGAGTGCATGAGTATCATATGATAGGAACAAAATGTTCTCTTCAAAACAAAAAGCCGTTATGAAATTTGTTTCAACATCACATAAGCCACCTAAGCATACCACCTAAGCAGCAGTCCATGTGATGTAAAAAAAAATGTGGGCTCAGGCCCAGCTGGCGTGACTCAGTGGTTGAGCGCCAACCTATGAACCAGGAGGTCACAGTTCGATTCCCCAGCAGGGCATCTGTCCGGGTTTTGGCTCGTCCCCAGTGTGGGGTGTGCAGGTGGCAGCCAATCAATGATTCTCTCTCATCGTTGATGTTTCTATCTCTCACTCCCTCTCCCTTCCTCTCTGACATCAATAATAAAATAAAATAAAATGTGGGCTCAGTACCTGACTCTGTCCACTCTTCATCCACCCCACCCCATCTCACCCAGCTCCTGCCTTCAGCACCCCCTTCCTCCAGGGTCATCCAGAACTCTTAGGAGTCTCTGGAAGAAGAATGTTCCTCTAAATTATTCATAGTACAGTGCAACTGACTTCCTACCCTCCCCTTCCCAGAAGTATCTGCTGTGTAAGAATGCAGTGAAAATGAACAAGGCTTGAAACAATGAATCACTCCAGTAAAACTTCAGGCGCTTGTACAGATTTCCTTGGGGGCAAGAGGTGAGGCTCTTACCCACGCCCTAAATGATACCACTTACAAAAATATTCTATAAACTTGACCTCTTTTAGAGTATTAATTCACATTTTATCGGTGCGAGGCCACTATTTTTTAAATGCTGACTTTCCAAAGTTGAGATCACAACTTGCAATCAAAATAGCCACGTGTCTAAAGAAGGCCAGCGGAAAAGATGTAGGAGCTTATTTTTGAATCTGTGTTCTCCTCCTCATGTTTGAACTATTATACCAATCAATGTATGAGAAAACCTTTCTAAAACCCTGTTTGATCTCGCCACGCATCTTTTCTACTGTGTGGGAAATGTTTTACCCAAATCACACTCTGGTCCCAATAGGGGTAAAATCCCCTGAATGATAGATCTTATGTCCACATTTACAATTAATTATAAGGGACTGCTACTGTAATATTGACACTCTCATTCCTGACTGTGGTGGATACTTCCAGAGACAGCACAGTACAACTGCGTGCTGATTCTTCCACGTGACTTTGCCACTCCTCCCATCAATACATGGCGTCCACTTCCTCTCCCCTGGAATCTGGGCTGGCTTTGTGACTCACTTTGACCAAGAGAATCTGGCAGAAGGGACTGAGTGTGGCTTCTAGGCTTAAGCCGTAAGAAGCCTTTGAACTTCCCTTTAGCTCTCGTGGGGCCCCAGGACTTCACGTGAGGAAGTCCAGGTGGCGGAGCAAGGAGGTGCCCCAGCTGACAGCCCCAGACATGTGAGGCCATCCTGCATCCTCCAGCCCTAGTCACGACCAGGCAGCACAGGTAGAGCACAGGCAAGCCTTCTCAACTGAGTCCTGCCCAAATTGCAGATCTATAGAATCATAAGCAAATGACTGCTTTAAGCTACTTTGTTTGGGGGTTATTTGATACCCAGCAGCAGATAACCAAAACACTGACCTCCTACAGAAATTACTAAATCGTGTACAAGTATCCAGGTTTGACACGTAAAAGGTGAGATACTTGACCTCAGAAAGCATAATGTGTCTCCATACAAAAATGTAAATGATGCAAGTCTAAATCATGCTCTGAATCAGGCTGCCCCCGCAACATCCATGCCCCCCTTCTTCTATGGTGTGGTCCTGGACCAACATTGTCAACAAAACATGGGAATTTGTTTACAGTGAAAATTCTTGGCCTACTACTGAATGAGAAACTCTAGGGTGGAGCCCAGCAATCTGGATTTCAACAAGTCTTGCAGATGATTCTGGTGCATGCTGAAGGTTGAGAACCACTGTTCTATAGCAATCCAAGTTCTGATGTTTAACTGGTACACCTGACCACCTGGATAAAGACTAGTTAAGGTGGCCAGTAAAGGCCATGAGTAAGTTCTAGCCACATAGAAGCAGAAATGGGAAATTAGTTGTTCCTTTCCCTGTCCTTTCACTAGAATTCAGATGTGACGGCTAGAGCTCCAGAAACTGTCTGAGATCATGAGATGATCCTGGGAAATAAATGTACGCACAGCAGAGCAACAAGATGGAAGGAGCCTGGGACCCTGACACAATGGGCATGCTACAGTAGCTCTAGTCTGACTCCCTAACTTCCCGAACATGGGAGAGGAACTTGTTTTTGTTTAAACCCTTGATTTTTAAAGTTCTGCCCCTCACTGTTAAATATGATCCTAACTTATACACCATCCTAATAAAGTAGTCCCCCTTCCCCTCACCTGAGATATTTTAAAAATTAAGAATAAATGTCTTTTCTTTGCTTGTCACAAGATATCTTTTAGATTATTTCCTAGTTACTTATTTTAACTGTCTCCCTATTTGACTGGAAGCTCCATGAGGGTGGTTTTGCTTTATCATTCAATCCCCAGCATCCAACATACTTGTGCCCTCACAGTACAGACTTGGTGAGTATTTACTGAATTGAATGGACAGATGGAAAGAGAAATGTGAGCAAACAAAATTTTGTCCAGACAGTCTTTCAGCCCTGATAACTTGACCAAGCCTCAAAATAAACCTTTCTTTTAAATATTGAACATGCAGCAAAAATACCCCTCCCTTTTTTAATCTGAATATGAAGCAATAATAATAATAACCAATAGTGTTATATGCCTTAACATGCGCCAAGTACAAATTCCAATTGAGGGGCATCTTATAATATACCTGACCAGTACTCCTCAAAACTGCCAAGGTCATCAAAAACAGGGAAGTCTTGGAAACTACCACAGCCAAGGGAGCCTCAGAAGACAAGATACTAAATATAGCATAGTATCCTGGATGGGATCCTAGAACAGAAAAGGACATAAAGTTGAAACTAAGGAAACCCGAGTAAACTACAGACTTGAGTTAACAGTAATAAGTCAATATTGGTTCATTACTTGAACTGGGCACGGGGTGGGGGTAAAGGGAGAAGATACAAGTAGTATATGTTCTCTGTACCACCTGCTCACTTTTCCTGTAAATCTAATACTTTTCTGAAAAATAAAGTCTATTAATAAAAGAAATATGCCAAAGACTTACATATATTAACTTCTATTACATATATTCTCATAAAGACTAAGATAGATACTATGATGAGCCCTTTTTTACAGACATAAAAGAGTATACAAAGTTCAGTTTCCCCAAGTCCTGAAGCTTGGAGTTCGTTTTATTCCTATATCAAAATTCATTTGATTCAGTCATTTAAATAATGTGTATTGGTCACTATGGAAGACAGTATGGAGTTTCCTCAAAAAACTGAAAATGGAACTCCCATTTGACCCTGTGATCCCACTTCTAGGAATATATCCCAAGAAACCAGAAACACCAATCAGAAAGGATATATGCACCCCTATGTTCATAGCAGCACAATTCACCATAGCTAAGATCTGGAAACAGCCTAAGTGCTCATCAGTAGATGAATGGATTAGAAAACTGTGGTACATCTACACGATGGAATACTATGCTGCTCTAAAAAGGAAGGAACTCTTACCATTTGCAACAGCATGGATGGAACTGGAGAGCATTATGCTAAGTGAAATAAGCCAGTCAATGAAGGAAAAATACCACATGATCTCACTCATTCATGGATAATAGAGACCAGTATAAACTTTTGAACAATAATAGATATTGTTAGAGGCAGAGCTGCCTCAAACAGATTGTCAAACTGCAGCGGGAAGGCCGAGGAGGGTGGGGGAGCAGGAGGGAGGGGGGTAAGAGATCAACCAAAGGACTTGTATGCATGCATATAAGCATAACCAGTGGACATAAGACACTGGGGGATAGGGGAGGCTAGGGGACTGTCAAGGGTGGGGGGGGGGGGGAGGAAAGGACATATGTAATACCCTTTGTAATACTTTAAGCAATAAAAAAAAAAAGAAAAAAATAATGTGTATCGGTTACTGTGCCATCTAGAGACTGAGCTTAGAGCAGTGGTCGGCAAACTCATTAGTCAACAGAGCCAAATATCAACAGCACTTCTTCAAAATAGACTCGCCCAGGCCGAAAACCGACTTCTGCGCATGGACCACGAAGTTTCAATCGCACAGTACGTGTGCGCCCGCCCGTGGTATTTTGTGAAAGAGCCACACTCAAGGGGCCAAAGAGCTGCATGTGGCTCGTGAGCCGCAGTTTGCCGACCACGGGCTTAGGGGATTCTATGAAAAGAGTCAAAACTGGGAAGGCAGATAGTGCAGTGTATCTGCCTACTGAAATTTAAAGGGCACAGGCAAACATTTTAGAGTACACAACTCTAAAATGTGTTATATTTATATATTGACAGCACATACATTCCTCCAACAGCTATAAACAACTAAGCTTGACATCTAATTACCAAGAACAGTTATTTAAATATGAAGCCACCAGATGGCACATGTTGTTAAGAACACATAAATCACACATCATAAATGACATAGCTGATTCAAGAGTGGATTTGTGTCTTGTCCCAGGTACCAAAATAGCTAAGGCTCTATCTCTGAGGGTAATCCCTGGTCCAAACTGAAAGAACACCTCGAAGGAGAAAGATCTCTATGTCACTGCATTCCTTTCTAAAGATACATACTGTAGCCCTAACCAGTATGTTTGACTCAGTGGATAGAGCGTCAGCCTGCGGACTGAATGGTCCCAGGTTTGATTCCGGTCAAGGGCATGTACCTTGGTTGCAGGCACATCCCTGGTAGGGGACGTGCAGGAGGCAGCTGATCGATGTTTCTCTCTCATCGATGTTTCTAACTCTCTATTCCTCTCCCTTCCTCTCTGTAAAAAATCAATAAAATATATATATATTTTTTTTAAAAGATACATACTGTAAACTTCCTTAGCCACTATTTTGGCGAACAGGCCTGAACATTTTCCTTACTGACCACTATGTTGACAAAGATGTGGCCCCTGGGCTGGTCAAGCTGACATTCCTGGCCCATGCGGTCTGATTGCGGTATGTTATGAGCGCTCACTGATAACGTGGTACACCTGGACATAAATAAGCCATGAAAAATTTTTTGCATTGTATTTCCTATGGGGTTTGACTTCCACACCCTGAACAGCAATCAGGTTCAATCTAATAAGCTACCTGAAACAATACCCTATGGTTCCTTCAGCTGCCTCACTACTTACCCTTAAAAATTCAGCTGACCTCTTTTATAGGAAGACTAGAGGCCCGATGCACAGATTTGTGCACCCGTGGGGTCCCTCAGCCAGGCCTGCAGGGATTGGGCCAAAACTGGCTATCCAACATCCCCCGAGAGGTCCCGGATTGTGAGATGGCATAGGCCAGGTCGAGGGACCCCACCAGTGCACAAATACGTTCACTGGGCCTCTAGTATGTGTATAAGATCTTTTGTTAATCTCTTCCCGCCCTCCCCTCTTCCCTCTGAGATTCATCAGTCTGTTCCATGTTTCAATGCCTGTCTGAGCGTCTGCCCCCTGGTGAACAGTGCGCATCATAGCTACTGGTTGGACGGTTGGACGGTTGGATGGTCAAATGGTTGCTTAGGATTTTATATATATAGATGGTGCTGAAAGCGATGACAGGAACCCTTGGCCCTCCCCAAACTGAAGCCAAAGCAAAGGCTTTGATGACAAAGAAGGCAGTGCTGAATGGTGTCCACAACTTTCAAGAAAAAAGACACCCACGTCACCCACCTTCCGATGGCCAAAGACACTGTGGCTCTGAAGGCCTAAATATCCTCAGAAGAGCAATCCCGGGAGAAACAAGCTTGACTACTGAGTCGGCCATGAAGAAGACAGAAGACAATACCCTGTGTTCATTGTGCATGTCAGGGCCCAACAGGCACCAGGTCAAACAGGCTGTGAAGAAGCCCTCTGACATTGACATGGCCAAGGTCAACACCCTGATCAGGCCTGATGGAGAGAAGAAGGCATATGTTCGACTGGCCCCTGACTATGGTGCTTCGGATATTGCCAACAAAACTGGGATCATCTAAACTGAGTCTAGCTGCTAATTCCAAATATAAAAAATTTATGTTTTTTAAAAAAAACAGTTCAGTGCCCTTGGCAGTCCCATATCTGTCTCTTGCTTCAACAGTGTTGGGATGGAACAGACCAGGGACGCCCCTTCTTCCAGCCTCCAGCCACTTTCCTGCGTCTTATCCAGTCACCACCTTCAGAACCACCTCCGGGACCAGCCAACACACCGGGGTTTTTTTTTTCCAGCTTCACTCCTTATTGCTGAACAACCATGAGCTCCCAAATGCCTCAGAATTAGCCCACCGACGTGGAGGCTGCGGTCATCCGCCTGGCCAGCCTGCATCTGCGGGCCTCGCACACCTACCTCTCCCTGGGCTTCTATTTCGACCGTGAAGATGTGGCTCTCGAGGGCCTGGGCTGCTTCTTCCGCGAGTTGGCAGAGAAGAAGCGGGAGGGCGCTGAGCGTCTCTTAAAGATGCAAAACCAGCTCCGTGGCCGCATTCTCTCCAGGACGTGCTGCAGCCTCCGCAAGGTGAGTGGGCAAAACGCAGGACACCATGGAGGCCGCCCTGGCCTTGGAGAGGAGCCTGACCCAGGCCCTTTCGGAGCTGCCTGCCCCGGTTCTACCGCGCAGACCCTCAGCTCCGTGACTTCCTGGAGAACCACTTCCGGGGTGAGGAGGTGAAACTCATCAAGAAGATGGGAGACACCCTCCACAGGCTGCTGGCCCCCAGGCTGGGCTGGGTGAGTATCCCTTCCAGAGGCTCACCCCCAAGCAGGACTAGGAGCCTGTGGAGCCCAGAGGCCTTTGAGGGCCCCTCTGCATCCCCTGGAGTCTGGCCTTTACCTGAGCCTCTTCCCGAAACCCCTAGCCATTCTTTTAACCACCCTGAAGCCCTCTCCCATGCATCGGACCAAATGAAACAATAAAGCTTTTTACAGAAAAAAAAAAAAAGTTCAGTTGAAGCATTAGACCAGTGGTTCTCAACCTTCTGGCCCTTTAAATACAGTTCCTCATGTTGTGACCCAACCATAAAATTATTTTCGTTGCTACTTCATAACTGTAATTTTGCTACTGTTATGAATCGTCATGTAAATATCTGATATGCAGGATGTATTTTCATTGTTACAAATTGAACATAATTAAAGCATAGTGATTAATCACAAAAACAATATGTAATTACATATGTGTTTTCCAATGGTCTTAGGTGACCCATGTGAAAGGGTCGTTCGACCCCGAAAGCTCCTTCACAAAGTCTTAATCTGCTCAGTGGAGGCCATTCTTATACACTCCCATGCACCTGTGCTGACATCAGTCATACGATTTGTCACAACTGAGTACAATTCAACAAGCACTGAGTGAGTGCTAATGAAGCACTGCTTAGGCACTTGGGAATTTCAGTGAACAAATCCACGGTTCCTGCCTGCCCTGGCCACATGGCTCAGTTGGTTGGTGCGTTGTCCCATACACGAAAAGTCATGGGTTTGACTCCCAGTCAGGATACATACCTTGGTTGTGGGTTCGACCCCTGGTTGGGGCAGGTACGGGAGGCATCTGATTGATGTCTCTCTCTCTCTTTCTCTCACCTCCCGTCCCCCCGCTTCCTCTCTCTCTAAAAATTCAATATAAATATATCCTCAGGTGAGGATTTAAAAAAAAATGCCTACCCTTGTGAGGAAAAACAGATAATAAACTATAATAAATAAGTACATTCTATAGTAGTTATACTGATAAGTGCTATGGAAAAAAGAAAACATGGAGTGGATTAAGGAGGATTGAATGAACTGGGGTACAAAAGGGGGTTCAGGTGGCTGTATTAATTAGGATGGCCAAGGTAGGTTTCAGTGAGAACATGAGATGTGAGCAAAGACTTGAAAGAGGTGAGAGAGTTACCTCTATAAATCCCGAAGGAGGAGGCTTTCGGGCAGAGGGAAGACCAAAGACCCTCAGGCAGGAGGAGCAGGCCTGGAAGCCAGTGAGTGGGAGCAGAACGCTCCAGAGGGCGGAGGAGGGGCCAGCACAAAGGCGCTGCCTTCTACTCCGAGGGAGCCATGCTGGGTTTTGAACAGAGGAGACTTATTTTTGCAAGATTCACTGGGGCCACTATGTTGAGAATAGGATTGTAGGGGGGCCAAGACAGAAGCAGAAAAACCTGTCAGGAGGTAATTATAGGTGAGGTTTGAGGAGGCCTCAGGCTAGAGAAGTAGCAGTTGAGGAGGGCAGATGGAGCCAGATTGCGGAGTCGCAATCTTACGGAAGGGATGTGGGTGGAACAGACAGAGGGGAGCCAAGAACGGCTCCAGGGATGCTGCCCTGAGAAACGGCTGCAGTGGCCTTGTCATGACCTAACGGCTGCAGTGGCCTTGTCATGTCCTAACGGCTGCAGTGGCCTTGTCATGACCTAACGGCTGCAGTGGCCTTGTCATGACCTAACGGCTGCAGTGGCCTTGTCATGTCCTAACGGCTGCAGTGGCCTTGTCATGACCTAACGGCTGCAGTGGCCTTGTCATGACCTAACGGCTGCAGTGGACTTGTCATGACCTAACGGCTGCAGTGGACTTGTCATGTCCTAACGGCTGCAGTGGCCTTGTCATGACCTAACGGCTGCAGTGGACTTGTCATGTCCTAACGGCTGCAGTGGCCTTGTCATGTCCTAACGGCTGCAGTGGACTTGTCATGACCTAACGGCTGCAGTGGACTTGTCATGTCCTAACGGCTGCAGTGGCCTTGTCATGACCTAACGGCTGCAGTGGACTTGTCATGTCCTAACGGCTGCAGTGGCCTTGTCATGACCTAACGGCTGCAGTGGCCTTGTCATGACCTAACGGCTGCAGTGGCCTTGTCATGACCTAACGGCTGCAGTGGCCTTGTCATGTCCTAACGGCTGCAGTGGCCTTGTCATGACCTAACGGCTGCAGTGGCCTTGTCATGACCTAACGGCTGCAGTGGCCTTGTCATGTCCTAACGGCTGCAGTGGCCTTGTCATGACCTAACGGCTGCAGTGGCCTTGTCATGACCTAACGGCTGCAGTGGACTTGTCATGTCCTAACGGCTGCAGTGGACTTGTCATGTCCTAACGGCTGCAGTGGCCTTGTCATGACCTAACGGCTGCAGTGGACTTGTCATGACCTAACGGCTGCAGTGGACTTGTCATGTCCTAACGGCTGCAGTGGACTTGTCATGTCCTAACGGCTGCAGTGGCCTTGTCATGACCTAACGGCTGCAGTGGCCTTGTCATGACCTAACGGCTGCAGTGGACTTGTCATGTCCTAACGGCTGCAGTGGCCTTGTCATGACCTAACGGCTGCAGTGGCCTTGTCATGACCTAACGGCTGCAGTGGACTTGCCATGTCCTAACGGCTGCAGTGGCCTTGTCATGACCTAACGGCTGCAGTGGCCTTGTCATGTCCTAACGGCTGCAGTGGACTTGTCATGACCTAACGGCTGCAGTGGACTTGTCATGTCCTAACGGCTGCAGTGGACTTGTCATGTCCTAACGGCTGCAGTGGCCTTGCCATGACCTAACGGCTGCAGTGGCCTTGTCATGTCCTAACGCCTGCAGTGGCCTTGTCATGACCTAACGGCTGCAGTGGCCTTGTCATGTCCTAACGGCTGCAGTGGACTTGTCATGTCCTAACGGCTGCAGTGGCCTTGTCATGTCCTAACGGCTGAAGTGGACTTGTCATGTCCTAACGGCTGAAGTGGACTTGTCATGTCCTAACGGCTGCAGTGGCCTTGTCATGTCCTAACGGCTGCAGTGGCCTTGTCATGACCTAACGGCTGCAGTGGCCTTGTCATGACCTAACGGCTGCAGTGGCCTTGTCATGTCCTAACGGCTGCAGTGGCCTTGTCATGACCTAACGGCTGCAGTGGACTTGTCATGACCTAACGGCTGCAGTGGCCTTGTCATGACCTAACGGCTGCAGTGGCCTTGTCATGACGTAACCTAACGAGGCAACGGCCCTGGAAAGAGCAGGTCAGGGTGTGTGGAGCAGGAATTCAGAGAAGAATATGGATGTGGCTGTTGTCTGAAAACATTCTGCCGGCACCTCCTGGGGAGAAGGGACGAGCATGAGGAGAGTGGGTGTTGGCGGTTTGAAAGAAAGTCTGGGATTTAGCAGAAGACATTTTAAAAGTGCTGCATTTCTCATTTCTCGCAATTGATATCACAGGCAACATTATGAGGGGGAAAAATCAAAAAGTGATTCTGAAGAACCAGACTCAGTGATTTTAAAAAGCCATCTAAATAAGTCTAAAAGTTTTTCAATAAATAAAAAATAATTTTGGCCCTAGCTAGTTTGGCTCAGTGGATAGAGTGTAGGCCTGAGGACCGAAAGGTCCCGGGTTTGGGTTCGATTCCGGTCAAGGGCACGCACGTACCTCAGTTGCAGGCTCCTCCCCGGCCCAGGCCCTGGTTGGGGCTCGTGCAGGAAGCAACCAATCGATGTGTTTCTCTCACATCGATATTTCTGTCTTTCCCTCTCTCTTCTGCTCTAAAAAAAAAGGAAAAATATCCTTGGGTGAGGATAAAAAATAAAGTTAAAAAAAATAATTTTGATGATAAGAAATTATTGTGTAATAGTTTAATAGGACATTTTTTCTTAGTGACACAAAAGTATCTCTTAATTGGATGTAATGAAATACGATAAAAATAATAAATACTTACTAATTACCATCAGCCAGGGACAGTGCTAAGTCACATATATGAAACTTTCCATTTCATCCCCATAACAATCCTATGACATAGTTCCCACGTGCCACCCCCCGCCTTTTTCTAGAGAAAGCTCAAAACAGCAAAGAAAACTCATGTGTCTTCTGCATGCCCCCCAAACTTTTTGCACTTTGCTATTTTTCTTTCCCCTGGAAAGAAACGATTAGCCTCTTATTGAGTAACTCCTCGCCTGTAAGAATTTTAAGAAGGAAATCCTTAGCATGGGTCGTCCATGCCTGCTACAAGCCAGGCTGCCCTCTCTCCCTCCAGTCTTTTCTGTTCCGTGTTTTCGGTTTTGTTTGGGTCCCTCTGTTCAGGTCAATAAACAGGCATAGAAGGAGGTGCTGAGCTAAAGGGATGAGTAAAACTTTATCCCTGGCCTTGAGGCATTTGGAGTCTAATGGGCTGGACAAATACATGAATGGGCGATATGTTTCATAACACGCAACGGGTGCTCTGCCTGTGGGGGCAGCAAGCTCCGACAGGGAACCGACTGCGTAGGGCAAGCCCTAATGAAGAAAGAGAGGATGTTTTTTTAAAACCCCTTTGGCTTCGGGGCAGCTCTAGTAAGCATTCTTGAGCTGCAGCAAGGGAGTGTTTTGATTACAGCCTTTTCATACCTTGCCACTCATAGGCCACAAGGGCATATGCTACCGGACTAAAGACGATAGACTATAAGCCAATGATGGCGAACCTATGACACGTGTGTCAGAGGTGACACGCGAACTCAGTTTTTTGGTTGATTTTTCTTTGTTAAATGGTATTTAAATATATAAAATAAATATCAAAAATCTAAGTCTTTGTTTTACTATGGTTGCAAATATCAAAAAGTTCTATATGTGACACGGCACCAGAGTTAAGTTAGGGTTTTTCAAAATGCTGACACGCCCAGCTCAAAAGGTTCGCCATCACTGCTATAAGCCCTAGAAATGATTCCGTTCTGGCTTCCTGGAAAAAGGACAAGAAACTCTGACACACAATTACAAAAGCATTCTCCGGTTCCACTCAAAACCACAATTACAAAAACCATTTAGCACTGTGCCATAGACCAGATAGTAGACAGTGACATTTACCGAGTATCACACAGGGACGTGTTGGACAATAACATTTACGGATTCATTGCAGGAATCTATACAGGGTAACTGTACTGGGGAGTAGGGGGATAGGAGGGAAAAAGGTTGTACTCAGTCCTGCAAAAAGATGAGTCTAGAGAGACTGTGTGAACCTGGAGTAAAAAGCCACCCTGCTAAGAGCCAGGGCTGTGAGCAAACCAAATCCCAGCAAACTGGATTCCTTGTCGCTGCTGCCTATAACCCTCACTCACAGGCGGAGGCTATGCGGACGAAGGGACCTCTTATCCTATAAGGATCTCAGAGGCGGTTTTTTCCTGATCTACAGACGCAAGACCCTAATGCTATAAAATTTGCTGGGGCGGGGGTGGCGTGGACATGTGTGTGCCCTCTAAGTTCTGCTGGCGAGGAAATGTTTCCTGGAAGAAGCAACACTGTAGCCAACGCAGCACACGGAAACCTGTAAGAAATCACTGTCATTTCTGACAGGTCCCTTTTTTAAAAAGTATGTCAAATACTCGGCTGCAGGAATTTAGCTGACAGGGCTCGCGCTCTTGCTAGAAAAGTCTACACAGAAAAGGGCCACTGGCAATCATGACATTGGGTTCTTATTCTCACGTGCTGACGAGGGATGGTACAGACGAACAGATTTCTTCTCTCCTTCCCCATCACCCAAACGAGTCACCTCTTTCTAAATTCCGTGGAGAAGGAGGAGGACGCGGAGGGGATAAAAGTCTGGGTGGAAGGAGCTTTTTTTTTTTTTTTTTTAATATATTTTATTGATTTTTTACAGAGAGGAAGGGAGAGAGATGGAGAGTTAGAAACATCGATGAGAGAGAAACATCGATCAGCTGCCTCCTGCACATCCCCTACTTGGGATATGCCCACAACCCAGGTATATGCCCTTGACCGGAATCGAACCCGGGACCCTTCAGTCCACAGGCCGACGCTCTATCCACTGAGCCAAACCGGTTTCGGCAGTGGAAGGAGCTTTTGAAAACAGACGGGGTCCTTACTCCCACGCCACCTTTGGATGTTAGTCATGTAAATGTGTTAGTTGTAGGAGCTACAGTGACTCCTACCTCAGACGCTACCCAGGTGTGGAGAGCCTGTCATGCTGCAGAAACGGGGGACGCTTCCTGGGACGTGGTTTGAACCGCTGTGCCCTGCGGTAACAAGAAGGGCATGAGTCAGCTGTGTTGTTTCCAGGATCACCAAGACAACACACATGACTGAACAACTAGACAGAGACCAGAAACGTTTAATCAAGATGCATGTGAGTTCTGGCCGGTGCATGCACCAAAAAGTCACTGGTTCGGTTCCCAGTCAGGGCACATTCCCGGTTGCAGGTTCAGTCCCCAAAAGGGGTTGTACAGGAGGCAGCCAATCTGATGTTTCTCTCTCTCTCTCTCTCCCTCTCTCTCTCTCTCTCCCTCCCCCCCCCCCCATGCTCTCTTTCTAAAATATCAATAAAAACACTATTTTTTTAGATGCACCTGAACCTCAGCCTTAGGACTGACAGTTATGACGACTTCCTCCTTTTTACTCAGACATTGAAAGAAACGTCACTCTTCTGGGGAAGAACTGTGCTGGGGTCCTTCTGAAATACCTTCACTGACAAACTGTCTTCTACTTTATCACAGTAAAGCATCAGTTTTTAAGCCCCAAAGACATTCAGCGTAAATGTTTTGTTTCCTTTGAATAAGTACAGGACAGCATGGGCGTAAAGCCTGAAGGAAAAGGAGTAAGACCCTAACAAGACAGTTTAAAAGGCATGAGAATTCCTATCATTTTATGTTATTGTTTCTGATGCCTTAGATATTTGACTAGCAACACTCGCCTAAGAGTAGTGCAGTCAAAAAAAATAAAATAAAATAAAATAAGAATTTGGACAGGGCTGCAGGAATGAAAGCTTGTTAACCTTACAAAGTCAAATGTCTCCCCTTTTCCCAGGGTTAGTAACGCTGTTTTCCCATGGCTTCTTGGAAAATGCCAATATTTTCTTTGGGTTCTTTCCAGGTATTTTATTGGGAGGGCAAAATGGAGGGCGAGGAGAATGTTGTGAACATGGGGAATGCTGGCTTCAGTATGCTTCTGTTCTTTCTATATAAAATTCTCAAAATACAATTGTGGAGGAAAACGGAGCATTGGTCATTTGCTGATTGTTCTAGCACAAAATTCCCCAAATATATTCAGCCCAAAGCCTTGCCTTTATATCCCAAATCAGTGCTTCTAAAACTATCTGTGGCAAGGACCATTTTAAAAATCTTCAACAGAGGATATTCATTGATTTTTAAAGAGAATGGAGAGGCATGGCCTTTCATTCCCGAACTGCTCTGCGTTTCTAAAGGGGAAATTGACTTCCTTCTTAGTGGTATCCCTCCTGCAGGCACTTAGGTATCAGCTTCCCCCTCCTGCCAAGTCAAGTTGCCTTTCCTCCATCCATCCTATCTTCTAAACATGCATTGAATTCTCTCAACTATTTTATCTCCTGTCCTATTTTGGTCCATAACGGGCTGAACTAGAATCTTGTTGCCACTGCAACAAATTACCACAAACCTCATGGCTTACGACAACACCAATTTATATTATCTTACAGTTTTGGAGGTTTGAAGTTCAAAATCCGTCCAGTGGGCTAAAATCAAGCTGTTGCAATACTTGCGGCCACCCCAGGGGAGAAACTGTTTCTTTGCCTTTTTGAGCTCCAGGCTGTCTGCATCCCTTGGCTCATGACCTCATGTTCTGTATTCAAAGCCAACAGTGAAGCATCTTCCAATTCCCCTCTTCCCTGCCTCCCTCTTTCCCTTACAAGAATTTTTGTGAGGACATTGAGCCCACCCAAATGATCCAGGATAATCTACTATCTCAAAACCCTTATCTTAGTTATATCTGCAGAGTCCCTTTTACCAAGTAAAATAACGTATTTGCAGGTTCCAGGAATTAGGACAGGAGTATCTATGGGGGAACCACACTCTATCTACCAAAAGGGTTTATACTTGTCTTATTCCTTTACTGTGAGGTGTCAGGAGTGAGCAAAGCAAAAAGCATGTGTTCAATCACCTTGCGTAACCAGAAGCCCAAATAGTATGCTGCTGGTTCCAATCCCTGGGACTTCTTTGTTGTTGTTGTTGTTAATCCTCACCCAAGGATATTTTTTCCCATTGATTTTTAGAGAGTGGAAGGGAGGAAGAGAGACAGAGAGATACATCGATTGGTTGCCTCCTGCACATGCTACAACCGGGGACTGGGGTCAGGGATGAGCCTGCAACCCAGGTTTGTGCCCTTGACCAGAAATGAACCTGAGACGCTTCAGTCTGCAGGCCAATGCTCTAACCACTGAGCAAAACCAGCTAGGGCTCCCTGGGACTTGTATATCTATTTCTGAAACAAATATAACGATAGTGTAGGAATGATAGAAATAAACAAATATTACCAAAGCCTTCAATCCATACACAGGATTAGGGTAGGCCCCAAAAATGTTTTCAAAAGCCCTGAGTGCCACTATTTGGGATAAAAAATGGCAAGATAGAAATGGAAAGAAAATGAATAAAAGTGAAAAACAGAACAAAGGAACAAGAGAAAAGGTTTTTGAAGGAGGTGCATATAATGCATCTATGGAATATGATTACTACTCAGTAATATGTGTGATAGCCATGAACTAGTAGACAAGATCAGAGATGGGAACAGAAAAGGTATATATATATATATATATATATATATATATATATATATATATATATTAAAGAAAGCTAAATTTAGACTCAGAAGTTCTAAATTCAAACCTCAATTCTCAGACTTATAGCTTGATCTTCCACAGTCAATCGGGCATCTTGGTTGTACGGCTGAGGAAACTGAAACCCCAAGAAGTTATCTCACTTTAAAGGAGCAGATACAGATAAAAGACCCTTGGGAAACATATCACATAGCAACTGAATGTTGCTGAATCTGAAGCCAAGAGAGGCACTGATCGGAAGCCAGCATCAGGGCGTAGTCGGTGATAACATGAAAACCCAACAACTGGAAGGCAGATTAAAGGCAAATTACCTTTTCCATTTCTAGAAAGATGGACTAGCCTGGATACAAGAAAAATCACCTTAATGCATGGCTAATTGGAGATATTCTAGAGAAATACAACTTTTATTCACTCGAAACAACTGTACTGAACTGTGCCCTCGCAAAGATTACAATCTAGTGGAGAACTAGACACTAAACAAATAGCAGTAAGTTGTGATAGGCACTTTGATGGAACAAAAACATGAGTTCAAGTACCTAAACCAGACTAGGGTATTGTTAGGGACCTGGGGAGGGGAAAGGGGGGAAAGGGATTTAGGTAAGGCGCTCAGAAGCAATGCCATACCTTCAGAGCTCAGCTAAAGAGTAGGAGCTAGGGAAGCAAAGGTGAAGGGGAGTGGTTTGGGCAGTGTTTCAAGGAGCCTGCTCCTTTGCCTGGGGAGAGTGGAAAGTTATCTTGGAAGCGACTTAGCCTGATTCCTGTGTCCTGCATGGCAATGGTAGTAAGGCTGATGTCAGGAAACAGTACTTGGATTACTATGGCGCTTTCAGCATGGCAGAGTTACGTGGGTGGAATTATAATTACTTTGCTTTCTTTTCAATGCAAAGCCCTCCCCCCTCACTCCTTTATATTCCACAACCAGGCAGGGGAGCACCATGGCTAAGAATGTAGGCTCTGGAGCCCGACTGCCTGCCACATTTCTTCACCCACTGTGCTTCAGCCCGCTCCCCTATAAAATGCTGCTGAAAGTACTATTTTCCTCCTTGAGTTATTATGAGGCTTGAATTCGTTAACGCATCAGAAATGTTTAGGACAGTACTTGGCACGAAGCAAGCGCTCAGTAAATCTGCACTGGATCCTGCTACTGGAGTTACTGCCAACCACTGGCCTTTTTGAAATTTCTAGCGGGAGAAGAGGCCGGCTGTGTTTACATGGCATTGCTTTCCGTCACAAGAAAGATGAGACTGCAGTTTACCATTTGGTCACCATCATAATAGAAATTAAAAGCAACCAGACTCTTGCTGATCAGTTCTTCAATTCTCTGGGATGTGGGGAGATCTGAAAGCTTCAAAGAGGTCCTCATCTCTTTCAGGTTACGCCAGTCCCCATTCTCCACAGGGATGCAAGCCAAGACCCCTGGTGGAGGCCTCAAACCACAGAGAGTACCAAACCCCCTGTGTACTGTTTTTTTTCCTATATACAAATACCTATGATAAAGTTTAGTTTATAAAATAGGCAGAAAAAGAGATTAACAACAACAAATAATAATAAAATGAAACAATTATAACCATACACTGTCATATAAGTTATGTGAATGTGGCATTAAGTAAAATAAAGGTTACTTGAACACTTGCAAGATCTGTTTAAGCTAACCAAATGACCGGCGATCAGAGAGGAGATGGGGTCTTGTGGGCCTAACGTAAGAATTGTGGCTTTTTCTAAGTGAGATAGGGAGCTGCTAGAGGTTTTGAACAGAATCATGGGGTGGTTGGCTTTACATGTTGAAAGGATCACGCTAACTGCTGTACTGAGAACAGAATGAAGGTTAAGGGTGGCTGATATAACATCCTAGTCCAGTGATGGCGAACCTAGGACACGCGTGTCAGAGGTGACACGTGAACTCATTTTTTGGGTTGATTTTTCTTTGTTAAATGGCATTTAAATATATAAAACAAATATCAAAAATATAAATCTTTGTTTTACTATGGTTGCAAATATCAAAAAATTTCTATATGTGACACGGCACCAGAGTTAAGTTAGGGTTTTTCAAAATGCTGACACGCCGAGCTCAAAAGGTTCACCATCACTGTACCTAGTCGAAGGCGACAGTGGCTGGAACCAAGGTGGTGTCAGTGGAGAAGGGAAGTACAGGATTTGACGACAGATTGGGTGTGGGGAGTAAAAGAGTTGCTGAGTTGGCCTCTGCAGTGGGAATGATGAAGTTCCCATAAACTGAGATAGACAAGGCTGTAGGTAGAGAAGGTTTTTGAGGGGGAGGGCAATTAGGAGTCTAGCTTTGGACATAATAAAATGGAGAGGTCTATTCAACACCCAAGTAGAGATGCTGAGGTACTTGGATGTACAAGTGTGGATCTGAGGCTAGAGACTTGTGAGCATAGTTATCAGATCTAATGCCCTTGACTGAATGCCATTGCCTGAATGAGGTCACTAAGGGAGAGAGTACAGAACAGGTCCAGGAATCCAGGGACATGCAATATTAAGAGGTCAGTGAGCAAAGGGGATTGAGAACAGTGACAGGAGTATAGGACAAAGACTGGGAGAGTGAAGTGTCCTATATCACAGAAGAAACAAATGTAAGAAGTGAAGGAGGTCTTACAGGGAGGAGGGAGTGATCACCTATGTCAAATGCTGCTCACAGGTCAAGTGAGATGAAGACTGCGTTCAGGCCATTGGATTAAGTAACATGGAGAGTTCTGGCGGAATGCTGGGGACAGGAGCTAGTTAGAACATGAAAGAATAGGAGTTGGGGCAGTAAACAGAGCACTCTTTCCAAGATCCTTACTGTAAAGAGAGCAAAAATTAATGGGACAGTAGCTAGAAGAGGAAGTGGAAGTAAAAATGGGTTTTGTTGTTGTTCTTATTGTTGAAGATTAACTTTAAGAAGCAAATATATTAACCTACGTGGGAACCGTCACTGGTAAACAGGTCAGGAATAGTTGTAACAGATCGGTGCCCCCCTCTTCTCCTTCGGAAAACTATTTGGAAAGTACAATTCAAATCACAAGATTATTTCACGAGCATTGATAGCATTGATAGCAGTGATGCCCAGTTTCTGCGCGTACATGGCACAAAGCAGGCGCTCAACAGATATTTTCAGAATTAAAGAGAAAGGTCACCATGGCCTTGGCGCTAGACCGGAGCAAACTGAGTCATGAGAGGTGATGCACCAGGGTAGGCAGGGCTTGTGGAACGTGAGATTGTAGCGAGAGTGAACATTAGGTTCAACAGTGGAAGCAAGAGAGAAACATAACAGGAAAAGGAAGCCATGGTTAGAGGAAAGTTCTCAAATGTCACTTTCTCCTTGAAGCCTGTTATAATCATCTCATGAGACCTCCGCCGTTTCTGGACCTCTCTCAGGCACTTACTCTTATACTGTGTCAAGTTATACCCACGTGCTCTTCTCTACTTTCATCTGCCCAATATTGACCATATTTTTCAATTGAAAAACGGAGTCAAAAACTAAGGTAATTTCTAAGTCCCGGAGACAAAAAGCAGATGCTAAAAGTTTGACATTTCTAGTTCACTTCTATGGTTTACGGAGATGCTAGAGTAGAATATATGAAACTGGGGGCCTGGGTTTCAAATCTGAAGTATATCCAAAAGGTTTAATAAGATCAATTGCACTTGAACGCCTGGATGATTAAATGAATGAGTGAACGGACAAAGTGAAGTGAACACTGAAGCAGGAGAGAAGTCAAGGGGAACACGTGACTTCATACCTGAGGCCCCTGGTCTGACAGGCGGGGCACAGGTGAGTGCGGGAAGTGGGTCTGCAGTCAGAAAGCTCCTAGGAAGTTAGCAAAGTAACTAAGACGTGAAGAGATGGGGCCTAAGAAAGGTCAGTGGGAGTAGAAAGGAAGGCTATGAGGACATTTTAAAATAAAAAATTACCACATTTGGTGGGTGATAAATATAGGCTATGAGTAAATCATTCCAAGATTTTGGTATCATGTGGAGGGCCAGCATAAGAACAGGGAAGTGATAAACTCAATCTTGAAATGTATTTGACACAAGAATGAGATATGCATGTAAAAGCTAGTAATAGGCAACATTTTGATGAATACTTAGTATGTGCCAAACATTGTGTCAAGTATGCTTTCCATGAATGAATTTAATTATCACAATAATGATCACCTATGATGTAGGTGCTATAATCATCTTTACATTACAGATGGGAAAATCGAGGCACGAGAATGAACCATTTGCCCAAACTCACATAGCTAGTAAGTGGATGAGCCAGGATTTGATTCCAAAAATATTAAGGAACTTATCCTGGGACCACACACATATTCATTATTTCTTCATTAAATATTGAATGAGTACCACTGCATTCTAGACATTGTGCTGGTGCTAGGGAAGGAAGGGAAAGGCTGGAGGTAAATAAGACAGACATGGTCCCCACCTGCACAAGACCTTACATGGGCATTAAACAAATAATTACAATATGATATATCAGAAAATGTTATTGCAATTAGGTAGGAGGAGTGGGTGACAGAATTCCAGGGGAGGGGAATGGTGTGTGCCAATAACTTGAGGTGAGAGCCTACAGTAGAAAAAAAAAAAGAGAGAGAGAAAAGAGCCCAGAAAAGAAAAAAAAAGAGAAAAAAAGACTAATAAAAAAAAGGTTAATATGGCTGGAGTGAATGACAAGCCCAGATGGTGGAGGGCCTGGTCTCCATGATAAGGAGCTTAGACTGTGTTCATTACGAAAAGGGAATCCACTGAAGGAATTCAAGCAGGGTAGTGACTTGGTCAGATTTGTATTTTTAAAATGACTGGGGCTGCAGTATGGCAACTGAATTGGAGTGAGAGAGCAGTTTTGTAGGACCTGGATGGTAGTTATGTGCAGCACTTCAAGCAAGAGAGGAAGGTGGCTAGGCTGGAGCAGGGCGTGGAAAAGTGGCCACAATCCCATTTTTCAAGGCACAGGGGTCTAGTTGATTCTGATGTGTGCCAGAGACATGCTAGGTTTCTGGCTTGAACTCAGCAGATGAACAGGGTGCCCTTTACTGATCCCAGGGCTAAGGGAGGAAGGTTTTGGAGGGACTGTAAGATACAGGTGGAGTTTGACATGCCCCATTCATCCAAATGAAACTGTAGCAATGGCAGTTAGAACTATGAATCTAGAGTTCAAGAGCAAGGTCTAGATTTGCATTACGGGATGGACAGTCTTTGGCAGAGGGTATGTGAGGCTCCTGGAAGAGGATGAGGTCACCCAAGAGAGTACATAGGGTGGGACTCAGGAAGAGGACTCCGATTTGAGAGTTGGATAAAGGAGGAGAAGCCGAGGGAAGAGCATATTTGGTTGAAGGTGCGGTCAGTAGTGCCAAACGCTAGAATCAAGTCTTGTAACAGGATGACTGAAGCTGTCTGTGACAGATGAGAGCTGCTTCCAGTGAATGATTGGAATAGAAGCTAGACAGTAAAGGGTTGAGTAGTGGGACATGAGAGCATGTCCACAGGGTAAGAGACCATTGGAATCACCCGTTGGAGAGGGATTTAAGGAGAGAAATCTTATTTATTAAAAAAAAATCTTCATTGTTGAAACTATTACATAGGTCCTCCCTTCCCCACCCCCCATTAATCTCTTCCAGCCTCCTCCTGCCCCTGCCCCCCAAAGCTCTCACCATCCCATTGTCTGTGTACATGGTCATGCATATATCTTTTTAAAGAAATGAGAGACGTAAGCATGTTTATTGATTTATTTTTTAAATGTATTTTTACTGATTTCAGAGAGGGAGAGAGACACACACAGAAACACCAGTGATGAGAGAGAATCATCCATTGGCTGCCTCCAACATGTCCCCCACTGGGGATGGAGCCCACAACCAGGGCATGTGCCTTGACCAGGAATCAAACCCATGACCTCCTGGTTCATAGGTCAATGCTCAACCACTCAGCCAGGCCGGCACGTTGATATACTAGGCGGGGAAGCCGGTAGACTAGCAAAGGTTGAATAACAGAAGGAAAGGTGGCTATTCTTTGGCCCAAGTCCTTGAGAAAGCAGCAGGTGATCGCTCAAGAGAACCAACAAGGGCAACTGTTTCTTACAGGAAGCCAGTAAGGGGCGGAGCTCAGACTTGTACCAACTCGGTCTGCTTCCTAAGACAAGGTCTGCTTCTCAAAGGGCAGAAAGGCGATTATGAAAGAGGACTGCAGAGTTCAATACAAAGGAGAACGAGAAATCAATATCGCGGCCGTGGGTGACCTCTGAAAGCGCAATTTCAGTAGCTCAGGCAACGGAAGTCACGCTGGCGGGTTTAGAGTGGGAGGGGCGGTGAAGGAAAGGGTGCAGTGGGTGCAAACCGCGGCTGTAGAACACCGGCTGCGAAAAGAGAGCGACGCTGGAAGGTGCCAGAAAAAAAAAAAAAAAAAAAAAAAGGCGGGCAGGTAGGGGAGGGGAAAGGAGAAGACATTTCGAAAAATTGTGGAAGAGCAATCTGGGTCAGGGCAGGTCATTGCTCAGAGGCCCTGGATGACCCAGGCTGAGCACGCGGCCGGGCTGAACCCCGCGAGGTGCCACAGGTCCCAGCCCCGAAACAGAACAGTCCGGCCGGCGGCCGCCCGCTTTCTCAGCTGGTTCTCGGAGCCGGGCTGCCCGGCCGGCCCGGGGAGACGGAAAACCCTCCCCGCGGGGGCTCCCGAGCCACGCCGGGGCGGCACCGCGTCCCAGCCCGGCCCTGCCCGGGGCCTTGGGGGCGTTCGCAGCTGCCTTCCTCCCGCACTCGGCTGCGGTCCAGACCCAGCGGCGCGTCTCCCGCGTCCCCGCAGCGTTTGAAAGTTCCCGGGCCGAGGCCGCCCGCAGCCGCCCTAGAGCCCGCCGCTTACCGCCGCAGGGCCCGACCCGCGCGGGAGTTTCCATGCAGTCGCCCACACCCCCCTGGATTTCCCCAGCCGGCCACACACAAGCCCCACTTCCTCCTTCAGGTTTCCGCCGCCGCCGGGTTTTAGCCGCCAAAACGCGGCGAAGGGGCTCAGATCACTCCTCCCCCCAACCGCGGGTCCCAGCCCACCTTCGCCTTCCCTCTCCCGGGAGAACCCCTGCGCCTCGCCCGAAGGAAACCGAAGAGCTTCGGCAAGTTCCGCCTCCAGCGCGGGGGGGCGGGGCCGCTCGAGCTCCTCCGGGCGGACTCGGCTGTTTCCGTGCGCGGCCGCTGCGCACTCGGCACTGGGCGGCGCTGGCTGGCTCCCTGGCTGCGGCTCCTCAGTCCGCGGCGGCTGCTGCTGCCTGTGGCCCGGGCGGCTGGGAGAAGCGGAGTGTTGGTGAGTGACGCGGCGGAGGTGTAGTTTGACGCGGTGTGTTACGTGGGGGAGAGAATAAAACTCCAGCGAGATCCGGGCCGCGAACGAAAGCAGTGACGGAGGAGCTTGTACCACCGGTAAGAGGAGCAGGAGGAGGAGGCAGGAGCCCGAGAGAGCCGGGGGGACCGAGGGGGGACGGGGAGGCGCCGGACACCCGCGCTCCGGGCCTTCCCCTCGCAGGAGGGGCCGCGGCAAAGATGGAGCCTCCGCCCGAGCCCCACAACCTCGCCGCCGCTCGCAGCGAACAAAGAATAATGGCGGCGGACTGGAGCCAGCGGCGGCCGGGCGGCAGCGACTCTGCCTGCAGCCAGCGGCGGCGCTCATGGCGGGGGGCGGCGGGCTGCGGGCGGGGTGGCAGCCGGGGACCCGGCGGCGTGCGGGCGGGCGGCCGGCCGCAGCGAGCTGGCGCCCGCGTTCCCGCCGCCGCCGCCACCGCCACCATCGGGCCGGGCGCGGAGCCGGGAACCGGGAGCCGGGAGCCGGGAGCCGCCCCGGGGGAGGCCGCCCGCCCGGCCCGATCTGGGCTGGCGCCGCTGCCCCCCGCGCCGCCCGCCTCGCCCCCGGCCCGGCCGTCCTCCCGGCTGCGCCGCCGAGCGCCCGCGGGGGGTGGCGGCGGAGGCCGGCGGCCGCGGAGGGCAGCGGAGGTGAAGGTGCCCGCCTTCCCGGCGGCCCCGGTGCCTGCCCTGCCCGCGGAGCAGCGCGGCGGCGGCGGACCCGCTCTTCGCCGCTCTCTTCGTGCAATAAAGTTCGGAACCCACGGCTTCTCCTCGTCCTGTATTTTGTTCGTGCCCTTTCCCCCCGCTCGCTCCACACCATGGCGGGGACCCTGGCCTTTCTGCTCCGGGGAGCGAGGAGGGCTTGAGCATTTTTAGGTAGTTTTGACTCTTTTCCCTTCGCCTCTTTTTTTTTTTTTACTTTTTTTCCCCCCCTAAGGCAGTAGTCATGGAAATGCATTCTTTTTGGGAGGAAGGGGTTGCTAAGAAAAAACACACATTTCTAATAAGTTTGAAACAGTTGGGATCTTGTAAAAGGGAAGCTGGCGTTTGAAAACAGTTTCGCTTTTAACCCTTTTCGATAAGGTGATGGCTTGAGATGTAGCATGGTGAAACACCTCGTTTTTGGTCCATGTACTTTGGCTTGACATCACTTTTTATGTGTGTGGGTTTTTTTCTTGCCAACCATGCCAACGCGTTTGGGCCCTCTGGGTCGCTCCACCCCGCCTCCCGCCACCATGTCTCCCCACATATTTCTGTCTAAACGCGAACATATTGATTAATACTAATTCTAAAAATAGGCATTTTTAAAAAATATCCACTATTTGTCTCCCGACTGCGGTGGGTAACCCCGACCGGAGACTGACGATTTCAGCCACAAGGCTTATTTTTTTCTTTGTTAGGAAAAGGCATGGCAGAAAAGTCATTGACACATTCAAGATGAAAAAGATGATGTTTAGCGGACCTGCAGTATGACCTATTTAAGTGTGTCATGCCCTCTTTTAGGAGTTAGAATTTCATTCCGGCCTTAGCTTACATCAGTTCCACCTCCTAAAGGTTTAGTATAAGAGATACTTTTGGTTGCCAGCTATTGAAATCTTTTACACTCACTGCTTATTTCCTGATTTAAAAGTAAAAAAAAACAAAAAAAAAAAACCCCGGTTGTTTTTAGGTGTTGCAAAAGATGAACGAGTTATTTGTTTTAGAAACACTTGGTCTGCCACATTTCACTAGAACTAGTTAATTTACAAGGTTTCTTGTGAGGAATTAATACTGATTGGTAATAGAATCCCTCTTATTTTCCTGTTGCCAGGTCACTTTTTCAAAACCTACTTTGCTGTATTGCAAGTCTTAAACACACATTAGCAATTTGTCATTGTTGAAAAAATTAAGAAAATGCAATAAAGAGTTTTTCCATAAGGACTGAGAAGATGATTTTATTGACAAACACTGAGGAAATTATAGTATTGATGATGTTATAGATTACTGTTTTTCCTTAAGAAAGATTTTCTGAAACCCAGCATCAGTTGAGGAACATTTTTCTCCTACAGAGAATATAGGACAACTCTTCCTCTGTGAAAATTTAAACTTTATTTATAAATTCATAATCTGTTAATTCTTAGCAATTCCAAGTGAAACTTTTCAAACTTCTTTTATATTCATTAATATGTGAACATTCACATGGAGCATGGTATTAAAAATTACACTTCTCCCCCCTCTCACAGATCAGTAAAAAAATCACAGTTAAATCTGTGATTAATTTATTAACGGACCATGTATTCAGAAAATGAATGAATCTTTGACACGAATTGACTGAAAAATGTTAAAAGGCACTTCTGGGACGTAAAGCTGGCACCCCTTTTGAATGACTTTTTTTTTCATGCAAGAGCCTAAGGAAACTTAGAAACCTGATCTATAAAACGGCACTTCCCTTTTCTGCTTTCTAAAATTTATATTCTTGATTAGATCTGACAAATAGGAACTTTTCTTCGTAGAGAAGTAGCTTTATTTTGTCACATTCTAAGACATTGTGTTTTGTTGTTTTGGAATATAATATGGTTATATTAAAAACCAAGTACAGGGTGGGGCAAAAATAGGTTTACAGTTGTTAGTACAAGAAAGAGTTTATTCTTGTATTACAATTTATTAATTATTGTATTAATTATTATATCATTTTCCATATGAATAACAACCTACTTTTGTCCCACATGTATGTATTCCCCACTTCATGTCAATTTAAAAATATTTTTCCTCTTCTACAGTAGAAAAAATGTTCTTGCAACTTAATGCTTACAATGTATCACTGAAATTTATAATTTCATTTATTCCATAAATACCTTACTAGATTCAGTTATATGCACTTGTTTGCCTGTAACACAGTCTTATAAGCATATCTTTCTTGACGTACAGTGTCACAGTGATGGCATTTTAATTGAATAGTTAAGAGCTCAAATCTGAATGTAAGGATATAGTAGACAGGGAATAGAAAAAAGGCAAGGATTTTCTTTTCTCTCTTTTTTTTAAATATATTTTATTGATTTTTTTTTACAGAGAAAGGGAGAGGGATGGAGAGTCAGTAACATTGATGAGAAACATCAATTCAGCTGCCTCCTGCACACCCCCTACTGAGGATGTGCCCGCAACCAAGGTACATGCCCTTGTCCGCAATCAAACCTGGGACCCTTCAGTCCGCAGGCCGACGCTCTAGCCCAGGGGTGCGCAAACTTTTTGACTGGAGGGCCACAATGGGTTCTTAAACTGGACCGGAGGGCCGGAACAAAAGCATGGATGAGGCGTTTGTGTGAACTAATATAAATTCAAAGTAAACATTACTTAAAAGGGTACGGTCTTTTTTTTCAATAGTTTTATTCATTTCAAACGGGCCGGATCCGGCCCGCGGGCCGTAGTTTGCCCACGGCTGCTCTAGCCACTGAGCCAAACCAGTCAGGGCAAGGATTTTCTTTTTCTTTTGTGTGAACTCATTTCATCTGCAGTATCACTTGAGACAGCAGTTTGTGGTAATTCAGGTATTTAGTTAGCATTCACTGACAGAATGTAGTTAGTGGAAAGAGCATTAGGTGTTAGAATCCCTGCTGACACTATTGTCATGTGCCTACCCTCAAGGAAGTTTGTGGCTTACCGGGAATTTTTTAATCTTCCTCAGCCTCAGTTTTCTTATTTGTTAAATTAGAATAATACCACCTTTTTAACAGGGTCATGAGATGAAGTACTTCCTTAGGGACTCAATGATAGATACTCATTTTTAAGCCTTATTTTAACTTCCTAGCTGTGGGACATGGAGCAGGTTCCTTCTCCATACCTCAGTTTGCTTGGTCATAAAGGTACAATATCCACCTCATAGAAATGTGAGAATTAAATAAATTAATACATGTAAACTGTTTAAATAAGTTAGTACATATTAAATTACACAAGTGCCCAACAAATATTTTTTATTTTTAAATTAGTCATTATTAATATTACTATGGAGTAGAAGCTGCAGCAAATCCAAAGATGAATTACACTGTCTTGTTGCTACTCTAAAGGAACTTTGAGGACGTGGTGACTAATAAGGCAGAATATCAAAGGAAGGAGAGATCATACTTGGTGAAATAATGAAAAAGAGGAATACTACAGTTTTATATTTTCAGTTTTATTTTTTAGTGTCATTCAGATAATTCATAATTCAAAACAAAATTTATAGGAAAAGTCTGTGTGTGTGTCACCCCCACCAAGTCGTCCGAGTATTGCCAATTATTCATTCAGAGATATACATTCATACACAAGCAAATACGTATATACTCTCCCCTCCTTTTATACAAATGATAGTCTACTATATACACCATCATATATCTTGCTTTAATCCACTCAATACTGCTTAGCAAAAAGAGCTTCATTTTTGTTTTTTAACAATGAGGCATTTCATCATATGAATGTACCCGTATTTATTAACTAGTGAGTGAGCTGATTTTATTTTTAGATCTTACCTGACACTTTAAAGTAATCTATCATCATGCCTTTATTTCTTTAAATGAAAGAGAATTCATTTGACTGATAAATAACAGTTTCTGAGAGGAAATTGTCATTTGAACTTCCTCATTACCTTGTTAGCTTTTTGTGCATGAAAAGGCATGTAAGGTGTGCAAGAGTTAACTATGAAAATGAATTTAGTCTGAATTTAACTCTTGTTGAGGCTCTTTATCCTACCTGCTATTGCTATTTCAGCCAAAATATTCTCAATAGCTTTCTCTCTAAATGAGAAAGAACATCTCATGTAGTTCAGTTCTTTAAAAAAAAAAAAAAAAAGTTTTTATTGATTTTTTTTGTTTTGTTTTTAAGGAGAGAGATGGATAGAAAGAAACATCAACGAGAGAGAAACATTGATCGACTGCCTTTTGCACACCCCCTACTGGGAATGGAGCCGAAATCCAGGCATGTGCCCTTACAGGGAATGGAACCTGTGACCTCTTGGTTCCTGGGTCAGTGCTCAATTGCTGAGCCACACCAGCCGGCTCAGCTGGGCAATCCTTTTTTTTAAGCAGACTATTTTCTTGGGATATTATGACCCAGTAATGCAGATGAGAATACTAGCTTTCTTCCTGTATTTATTTTTTGCATAGTCATTAACTTATTCTTTGATGATTTTCTAAATTTTTTAGTGTAATTGTCAGATTTATATTTGACTAGAGGCCCGATGCACAAAGTTTGTGCAAGAGTAGGCTTCCTTCCCCCGGCTGCCAGCACTGGCTTCCCTCTGGCACCCGGGACCCGGGCTTCCCTCACAGCCCTGCCTTCATCCAGAAGGTCGTTTGGAAGGACGTCCAGTCTAATTAGCATATTATGCTTTTATTGTTATAGATGCCTAAGTAAATAGTTTCACCTATATGATTCTATACCAGGGTTGGGCAACCTTTTTGTGAGTGCGTGCCAAAACCAGCAAAATCTCTAACTCAAAATTATTCTGTGTGCCAACCCTAATTTTTTGAGAACGTGTTACGCCTACTTGATATCTCTTAAGGTGTACATATGTGAAGAACCTTGAAGAAATAATAAAATTCATTCGAGCAACAAAAACACAGTATATGATGATGAAAAATACATTTTAAAAAATATATATTTTATTGATTTTTTTACAGAGAGGAAGGAAGAGGGGGAGAGAGTCAGAAACATCGAGGAGTGAGAAACATTGATCAGCTGCCTCCTGCACACCCCCCACTGGGGATGTGCCCTCAACCAAGGTTACATGCCCTTGACCGGAATCGAACCTGGGACCCTTCAGTCCGCAGGCCGACGCTCTATCCACTGAGCCAAACCGGTTTATTTTTTAATGTATACATGTACGCTGATAGTCCGACAGAAAACTTTATGACTACGTTTGATATTATCAGTGGGACTTTTGCTGCTGCATCACTGATGACAGAGATTTTACATCAGGTTTATATTTCGTGACCTTCAGAGATATGCACGAGCTACTACTTTCATCCGTCAGGCTACTCCTATTATGAGACTTAACAAAATTCATCACTGAGAACAAAGATTCACAAGCGTATGTGGATGAAACCAAAACACTGGTCGGATCTAGGAAGGCAGGGAAAGTTAAGGCAGAGGCATAGAAATTGCTCTTCCCCTCTCTCGTCAATCCATGTCTATGGTCTTTAAGATAACTTGTTATGTAAAATTATTTATTTATCTAAGATGCACCTACACTGAATTTATCTGAAAAATAAAGAAGTCAATAATAAGAAAAAAATTGTAAATGGAAGATTCTAAGAGAGGGTTTCGTGTGCCAGCAAAAGTTACTGGCATGCCATGTTTGGCACGCGTGCCAGGGGTTGCCCACCCCTGTTCTATACTGAGATTTTACTGCTAAGATGATACCACCTCACCCCCAGAAGTCTTTGATCAACCAATTAGACCAAGTAGTACTTCAAGTAGAGCACAAAATTAAGTTTCAGCATCTCTCTATATATTTTTTGGCTCTTCTAAGCAGTTAAATGCTGTTTGTTTATCTTTAAAATACATATGCTATACATTTTTTTAGTTGATTAAAGTTAGAAAGAAAAAGATAACTAATAATCTAGTAGGAGGGACATAGATAAGCTCCCTATCTTCCAAAAAGATAGGGAGGTGGAAGCTCTATTCACTGAGCCAAACTGCCTAGGGCTAATATGTGCTGTTTTTATCTGAAACATTTACAAAGCACTTTTAAAGATTTGGGGGGATAATTAAAGTTTTTAAAGGCAAAACATTTTTCTTCTGGAATATATATCTGTGTGCTGCCAGGGAATTAAATAATTTCTCACAATATGGAGTTGTTGAATTGCCTTTTGGGAAGGAGGTAAAGGTAATGAATTAAAGTAACAAATGGATAAGGAGAAAATGGCTGTTTTCCTCTGCCATTTAATGTATATGCTAAATCAGTCATTATATAGAGGTTGCTCTGGTCAACTTTCTGAAGTCTTAAGAAAGTATGGTTTTAAACTTACTCTACACTATCATATCTATAAATGTAGGTTTCTGAGAAATTGGAAACTTAGATAAGACTAGCCATTTATTTTTCTTATTCAGAATGCTTTTCTCCCCTTATATATATATGTACAGGACAAATAACTCATGTCTCGTGTCCTGTTTACTTTGTTTTGCATTCTTTGAGATCTGCCAGACATGGCCTTGGAAAGATGTGTTATAATTTACCCAGAGTTTTGTTCACTTGTCTACTAGGTTACCAAAAGGAAGAGGGGACAAGATTAATCATTCATATTCTGGTGTTTATCCTAACAGAGAAGGAGAAGACAGTTCTCCAGTGATGAAAAATTACCTTTATATGTTTAATCTGTGCTTGAGGCTAGTTACATGAATCTCAGCTTCAAAAGAAAAAAAAAAAAACACACCACAGTAGTACTCCTTGAAAAACTTTTAAATGCTTGAGTTGCTTTTCTCAGGGTTGAGGTAAGGTAATAAAGGAGTTTACCACAAATGAGATGAGCTGCCTGAACCAAGATGAAAAGCACATAAGAGTTTTCTTCCTGCTGCTGGATTTATCTAGGATCTATGAGGAATCTAAAACAAGGGGCAAAGATTTGGAGTGTAAGAGATTGATGTTAAGGGTGTGTGTGTGTGTGTTTTCCCAAAAGGAAAGAAGTGAAGACTGACATTTGGTTGGAGAAGAGAGAATTTCGCAGAAGTTAAAATAGCTAAGTAGTGACCTGGATAGGAGTGGAGAGTGAGCCTGAAAGTTGACTTACGCCAATAGTAATAGAAAATGCCTTTCCCAAATATTAATGAATCTTCTCTAAAACTAAGATTTATTTCTTTAATTTTAAGTGTATTCCGAATGAGCTAGTTATATGCATGTGAGTTTTCAGTTACAACTATATGACAATATTAGATATAGCTAAAAATGTTTGTAGTTTAGCCAAAGCTGAATAAACATTATCTTTAGGGCCGTTATCTCTGTTTGTATAAGTGATTGGCAGTAGGAGACTGAGAAGTATCTTGTTTGTTTTTATCACAATCAAAAATTATTGCTTGTTCTCACTTTGTATCCTTAAAGGGGTATTTCTTTTTATATAATATCAGCAGCTTTATTGTTTGCTCTGACCAGTAATAGTAGTATGTTGGTTTTACTTATTGCCAATTTATCAATCTAGTCCTTTATTCAATGAACATTTATTTAAAAACTTTTTGTAGTGAGATAATCACATGAAAATTTATTCAGTTAAGTATTTTTATAGATATTAAATGAAGGATTGCTCTAGTTCAGCGGTTCTCAACCTGTGGGTCGCGACCCCTTTGGCAGTCAAACGACCCTTTCAGATGGGTCGCCTAAGACCATCCTGCATATCAGATATTTACATTACAATTCATAACAGTAGCAACATTACAGTTATGAAGTAGCAACGAAAATAATTTTCTGGTTGGGTCACAACATGAGGAACTGTATTTAAAGGGCCAGAAGGTTGAGAACTACTGCTCTAGTTGCTATAAATACTAAAGCCTGATTATATGGCTCCCAACTTCAAGGAACTCACGGTGTAGTGGAAATGATTTATTCAGGGCAGAATATCAGTTTTCACTGTTGTGTTGAAGGGCTATAGGAGCTTAAAAGAGAAACAGTTTAGTGAGGGAAAGTTTTGTGAGAAAGAATTTAAACAATACTGAAGAACTTGGATAAATAGAGATAAAAGGGTGTGTATTCTAAGCTATGGCATGGACAACAAAAATGAAGACATGGAAGTAGAATAAACCTAATGTGCTCACAAGTTGTTGAAGGAAGTATTACATTAACTATAATCTCACATTATGAGGAACTCTGAGTGTGAGGCAGGAAGCTTTAAATTTCATATAAGAGAAGGAACAATATAAACAGGAATGACATGATAAATTGGGCTACAACATAGATTTCCTGACTCCTAATTCACTCTCCTTCATGGTAGATTATGTTGCAGTGTAAACATTGGACATCATAGTTTTCAGTAGTTTTATTGACATATTCACATACAATCCACCAATTTCAAATGTACAGTATATTGGTTTTTAGCATGTTCAAAAAGTTGTGCATCTACCACCACAGTCAGTTTTAGGATATTTTCATTACTCTCAAAAGAAACCTAGCATCTCATAGCCTTCACCCCTCAATCTCTTCATACCCCCCAGCACCAGGCAACCACTAAATCTATTTTCTGTCTATAGATTTACCTATTCTGGACATTGCATATAAATGGACTTACACAGTAAGTTTTTCATTGTGATAACCTTTTTCACGTAGCATAATGCTTTCAAAGTTCATCCAAGTTGGATGTATTAGTACTTCATTTCTTTATATTGCTAAATATTCCATTTTATGGATACATATTTTATCAATAAATTCGTGGACATTTGGACTTTTGGGCTATTAATAAAACTGCCATAAATATTCATTTATTGCATATGTTTTCATTTCTCCTGAATATATACTTAGGAGTTGTTATTGAATTATATGGTGACTGTTTAACCATTTGAGGAACTGTCACACTTTGCCAAAGCTACTGTACCTTTTTACATTCCCACTGGCTATGAGGGTCACATCCACACCAACACTTGTTCTTTTTCATTATAGCCTTCTTGGTGGGTAAGAAGTGGTATCTCTGTAGTTTGGATTTCTCTGATCACTAATGATGTCTAGAATCTTTTCTTGTACTTATTGGCCATTTATATATCTTTGAAGAAATGTCTATTCAGATCCTTTGTCCATTTTTAAATTGAGTTAGTTGTCTTCTTATTGAGTTGTAGTTCTTACTATTCTAGAAACAAGATATATGATTTACAAAATCTGCTTTCATTCTGTGGATTGTCTTGCTTTTTTTTCCCAGCAGAGGAAGTAAAGGTTATCAATTAAAGAAATGGTGCCACACCTAGAGTCGCAGGTGAGCTCATGCTCAAACACCTGGCTTCCTGGTGGCTTCCATGTGATGGATGATATAGAGGACTAATGGAGTTAGGGTCCTGATTAGGGTCACGCTGTATTGATTGGTCACTCTTTTCATTTTATTTATTTTTTTGTTTGTTTCTTGATCCTCAATGGATATGTTTTCCATTGATTTTTAGAGAGTGGAGGATTGGGAGAGAGGAACATCAATGTGAGAGAGAGAGATCTATTGGTTGCTTCCCTCATGTGCCCCGACCAGGCCGTGCAACCCAGGTACATGCCCTTGACCAGGAATTGAAACCAGGACCCTTTGGTGCACAGGCCAATGCTCTGACCAGTGAGCCACACTGGTCAGGTCTTCACTTTCTTAATGATGCCCTTTGAGGCACAAGAGTTTTTAATGTTGATGATTTCCAGTTCATATATTTTTCCTTTTGTTGCTTGTGCTTTTGGTGTCCCTGTCTTGGACATCATAAATTCTTATTTAATTACAACATTTTCTAAATATCCCTGAAAGCCCAGACAAACAGGACACCATTATTTGATGAAAAATAACTAAAGCCACTAATGCATATTTGGACTTATACCATGTCTCCTCTGGACTTCCATTTATTCTGTGTCCAGATCCCTTAGTTGGGGTAACTGATGATGTTTCTTTTCATCAGAAACAAAAATCAAGAAATGACAACTTTAAGTGAAACATTTTAAGTACTATGTTTTGAGAATTATTTGTTATGAGAGAATTTATTATGACACTTGTGTGGGTGTAGTGTATGACTCATAAATTCTACTGTATTTGGGGAATTCATACTTTACAAACTTTTACCCTGAAGAGAGTAGTACCCATAACTCTTTTGTTTTTACATATGGTTAAATTGAGCCCTGGAGAATTTTAATAATTTATTGCTGACCTAGCTTGTTTTGCTCAGTGGTTAGAGCACCGGCCCCTGGACTGAAGGGTTGTGGGTTCGATTCTGGTCAAGGGAACATACCTCGGTTGCAGGCTTGATGGAAAAATATCTTTGGGTGAAGATTAACAAAAAAATAAAAATAAAATAATACCAGAATAAACTGTTTTTCCATGCTGCAAACTGTAAACCTACTTTTGTTCCACCCTATATTTTACCCATTGTTAGCTTGTAAGCTCAGTGAGAGAAAGGTTCTTGTCTGCTTCTTTTTAGTTCCCATAGTTTTTAGCAGAACACTCACATATGTGATAGGCACAGAACATGTATTTGTTGAACGATTCCCTCTTGCAGGGTCACAAATTTAAATGGATTAAAAACAGTGCCCCTTTTAGAGTTGCACAGATTAAAGGAAGTGGAAATATATTTCATATTATTAAAATGTACTGAAATTACAGATTTATTTTTTTAAGCCAAAGAAGTTGGATTTTTTCCAGTGCTTAAAAATTTGTCTTACTTTGAATTTTTATTGATGCTTTATTAACTCATCCTGTCCCATCTCTGAGACATGAGAAATAACATGAGATTGTATTAATCAAAATGACCTTACCAGAAATCACTACCAGGCTAATATGCTAAGTGTCCAGTCATCTGGTCAGCCATTCAATCAATCAAAGCATAATATGCTAATGATATGCTAAGACCTTTCAACTGCTTGCTATGAGGTGCACTGACCACCAGGGGGTAGACACTCCGACTGGTAGGTTAGCTTGCTGCTGGGGTCCAGACAATTGGGACTGAGCGAGACTGGCCAGACATGCCCTGGAGCCGTCCCGCAGTTCATCCCCAACTCCGATTGTGCACCGGTGGGGGTCCCTCGACCTGGCCTGTGTCCTCTTGCAAACCGGGACCCCGGGGGATTTTGGAGAGCCAGTTTCAGCTCAACAGTGGAATGACTGGTCACTATGATGCTCAGGACCACCAGGGGGCAGACACTCAACACAGGAGTTGCCCCCTGGTGGTCATTGCACTCCCACAGGGGGAGCGCTGCTCAGCCAGAAGCCAGGCTCACCGAGCACAGCAACTGTGGCGGGAGCCTCTTTCGCCTCCACAGCAGCACTAAGAATGTCCCATGGGGGGCGGGCCTAAGCCATCAGACAGACATCCCCCGAGGGTTCCTGAACTGTGATAGGATGCAGGCTGGGCTGAGGGTGTTCCCCTGTCCCCCCTGAGTGCACGAATTTCATGCACCGGGCCTCTAGTCTTTATATGTTAACCATGGCTAATTTTTAAGTATAGTCCCAATATATCCTTGGTTCCATGAATGCTTGGGCTTTTTCTAGTAAGAAAGACATAGTTAAAATGATTAGCATGTTGCTTACTAGACCATGCAGTTCCATTGCCAAATGCAAAGAATTCTTAACTTTTTGTAATATTGGAGGTTATGTGGTATAGCCCTGAACAGTATTGTAAATTCCTTACAAATCTCTTAACATCTCTAGTTCTTTAAAGTCAGAGCCAAAACCAAAATTCCTGTCTGACGACTCCTACTGTAATATGCTGACTTATTTAAGGAAAACTGAATTTTCAATCTTCCATGTCTAATTTATAAATAATTTGCCAAGAATAGCATTTCAAATTTAGTTTAAAACAGAACTATTAAAATAATAAATTGTTGATTTTATAAACTTACTGTTCAAAAGCACTTGGACATTGATTTCCATTTGAATCGTGATTTTCACAAAGTCCCTCTGGTTTTGTTGAGTAAATGGAATAGGTCACACTTCTGTGGGTCTTTACATTTTCGGCATTAAGGTAGTTTATGAAGCAGAATTTAAAAGTTGAAGACAGTTTCATCTTTTAGTCAACACAAAAATTGCTTTTCTAAAAGTAACTGTATGTAGGAGGTGTATGTTTCCTTGGAAAACAGTTCAGCTCCAAAAATCCATTTAGTAGAACTTCATATGTGGAAGTTTATATAGGATCACTTCTTTGAAAGGCTTATGGTGTAAAAATCTGGAAACATAGTTTCAGTTGGGTGTTTGGAAAGAAAGGAGAATGGGGAGAAATGGAATAAAAGTTATCTAAAATAATACATAGTCATGGTTGCAGTAGTCTTACCTGCAGGAAAACAAAGCATATACATTTTGCCAATACTTAAAAAATAACAACTTTGTTTTAAGAAAGTACTAAAGTTTTCTTATTGAAAGGTTCTATAGATTAATTAATTAGCTACATATTCTAGGATAGCTGTCATAAATCATGCAGTACATTTCTATAAATCAAATAACATTTTTCTAATTCACTTCTATTAAGTACTTCCTTTGAGGGGACGGTATCTTTTCTATAGTGCATGCTATATATTTTAAAATAACTTAGTTTATTAAAAATAGTGTTCAAATCTGGTATTCACAATATAGCAATAAATTAGAAAATATAAACATTGAACTTAAAGCAGTTTTTCTGAGTTCAATTCAGTAAATGTATATAGGTAATTAATTTTATTAAATAACATTGAAAAGATTCACCTTTGCTGTACTCTGCCTTCTTTTTGGTAGCTTTGGTACAGGTATTTTCTATTAATACAAAGAATTTATAAAAAGACATAAACACATTTTCAGATTTTATTTGCTTTATAAATGATTAAATCTTATCAATTTAAGTAATAGAGAATTAATTTCATATGTAACTTTCCTTGCCTTCCTCTAATACAAGCATGTCAAAATCGCAGCCCACAACAAATATTTTTGCGGCCCAGCCAATATAATGGTATGTAAGAAACATTTTAATAAAAATTTCATAACTTAATTTTTATAATATCCTGTTACACATAATTATTAATAACGAACTACAATGTTCGCTAATGACTGATTACTATAATCGTGTTGCAATTCATTTCCCTTACTCGCCAGCGCACCATTTCTCTCCACCAGTACTAGCAGCGAATATTTTAACAGCCAATTGTCACATCATTAGTCTTGTACTGACTTGCTTGGTGTGCGCAACAGAAAATATTTTGCTCCCGGAGAACAAGAAAAATAGGCTTATTTGCATTATGCTTATTAATTTGTGCAGTTATTCAGTGTCTGGTAAGTTAATGTTCAAGAAAATATATTAATTTTTATTAAAATGTTCTATTATTTTATGTTAATGATTATTTCAGCCTTTGGTATTCAACATGTCTCTATCGAAATAAACCTACGTTTCTACAAACATTAAACCTTTTGTTTTTTTTTTGTGGCTCATATAAACTTAAACCTTGTTTATTTGGCCCATGTTAGCCTTTGAGTTTGACATGCTTGCTCTAATATCTAGAGACTGAGGTATGGGTTTGTTCTTCAATTAAAGGAGAAAGACCTTGGTAAGAGCACAGAGAAAATTGTGTCAGAATACTTAGCTTGATAGACAACAAATTTATTTTATTATATTGCCTGTTCTTTTACTGGTTTTCTACAAACGTATATAACCTCATTTTGTTAAGGTGTAATCAGTATAATCTAATAAAATTTTTATAGTTGAAGTTGATATGTGTATTGAGGTGTGTGTGTACATTATATACATACATTTGAATATGCGGTATAACTGATTTCAGTGAAGATAACTTGTATTTCATACCAGAAGACTATTTTTGGCATCAGAAACCTGGAGCATTATTAAATTTCCAGTATTGATTGCATAAATCTCATTATGCTGGATTGGACATATCCTCCTATATAATGAAACCCTAATATGCAAATTGACCGAATGGCAGAACAACTCATCGCTATGACGCGCACTGACCATCAGGGGGCAGATACTCAGCGCAGGAGCTGCCCCCTGATGGTCAGTGCTCTCCCATAGGGGGAGCACCGCTCAGCCAGAAGCTGGGTTCATGGGTGGTGAGCGCAGCAGCAGTGGCAGGAGCCTCTCTCACCTCCGCTGCAGGCAGGTGGACATCTGCTGAGAGGTCCCGGACTGAGAGAGGGCGCAGGCCGGTCTGAGGGAACCCTCCTCCCCCCAGTGCATGAATCCATGCACTGGGCCTCTAGTGATAAAGATAAATGATAAGTATTTAAGGTTAACAACCAAAAGAAAAATTGTACAAGGAAAAAGATAAAGGGAAAAAGGCAGTGCAACATAGTTATTGATTATTGGAAAGCTGAAGTCTGTTGTTTAGAACCTCAAAGTTTTAACACTTTCTTTAGTAAATCTTAACACTTTAGAAAATTAATACAGACATGTTGAAGGTGTTAAGAATGTGTTAGCAAGGCTTTCAAACAGTTATGATATCCTAAAAACTAAATAATAAGTACCAAATAATTGTAGAGAGTATTACGTGTTGCTCATAGATGTTTCTAGGTATACCAGGTGTACCGGTTAATAATTCGATTTTGTAATCAAAGAAAACACGATAATTTCAAGAGAAACATCAAAAGTGCTTTATTCAAAATAATGTCCATCACTAGCTACACATTTCCCCCATCTTTCAGGTAATTTGTGGATACTGTCCCAGTAGAACTTTTCTTGTTTTGAGGCAAACCATTCAGAGACCCAATTTTTCACTTCTTCGTACATTTTGAAGTGCTGCTTAGAAAGTGTGTGTGCCATCGATCGGAACAAGTGATAATCTGAAGGAGCAAGGTCTGGTGAATACAGCAGGTGGATTAATACTTCACAGGTAAGATCTTTTTTTTTTCATTTTCAAAGGAAAAAGTTTAATATAAAAGATTCAAGATTCACATTATGATAAGTGATAAAATTAAATATTCTCTTTTTTTTTATTGCTTAAAGTATTACAAAAGGTATTACATATGTGTCCATTTTATCTCCCCGCCCTAGACAGTCCCCTAGCCTCCCCTATCCCCCAGTGTCTTATGTCCATTGGTTATGCTTATATGCATGCATACAAGTCCTTTAGTTGATCTCTTATCACAGGTAAGATCTTTTAACGTGTCTTTAACTGGTTTTGAAGTGTGTGATGGTGTGTTATCATGAAGCAAAATTACTTTGCCATGTCTTCTGGAACATTCTGGTCGTTTCACCATCAAAGCGTGGTTCAAATTGATTATTTGTTGTCTGTAGCAATCAGTATTAATGGTTTCATAATACACCACACCTTCCTGATCCCACCAAATGCAGAGCATTGTCTTCTTTCCAAAGCGATTTGGCCTTGCAGTTGATGTTGATGGTTGACCTGGATCAACCCATGATTTTGTGCATTTGGGATTCTCAAAATAAATCCACTTTTCATCACCAGTCACAGTTCAATGCAAAAAAAGATTTTCTTTCATGCCATTGAAGCAACATTTTCCTGATGACTTTTCGGTTTTCCATTTGTCTTCCATTCAGTTGATGCGGCACCCATTTTTCTTCCTTTAAAATCTTTCCCATTGCTTGTAAATGATCAGAAATGTTTGTTGAGCAATGTTTAATCTTTCTGCAAGCTGTTTTTGAGTTTGGCACGCATCTTCATCCAATAATGCCTGTAATTGTTGGTCTTCAAACTTTTTTGGTTGACCTGGACATTCTTTGTCTTTCACATTGAAGTCATCACTTTAAACCGTTTAAACCAGCGCTCACAAGTATCTTGAGATGGAGCATGTCACCATAAGCTTCCCGAAGTATACGATAACTCTCAGCAGCACTTTTCTTCAAAATAAAATAATGAATTAACACTTCCTGCAAATGCTCTCTTTTTGGCACAAAATTCGATAAAAATGTATATGATGTTAACACCTTCAGAAAATTTGACATAGGGAGTTTTGAAGCTTACTGTCAATACAACAAAATAGCATACATATCAAATCATATATATCAACATATGTGTAACTTCATCTATTGAAAAAAATCCACATTATTAACCGGTACACCTGGTACTTCTGCAAAAATATTTTTGGTACTGCATTTGAGTATGACAGAATAGTTATTTAAGTTTTAAAGTCGTGTGCCCAAATGTGCCTTTTGCTGTGGTTACCCTGGAGATTTTAAACTAACGCTTATATGATTTCCTTAAATCCTTGGACTTTTGGATTGTTAAGAGTTCAGGAGGAATGTATTTGGTGTAGGGTGCAGGGGTAGATTTTTCTCTCATTTATAATTGAAGTTATTTACATTTTTTAAGTCAGCATTTATATGTTTTGCTAGTTATGGCTGCATTATTTCTTCAGAGTCAAAAATGCACAACAGTTCATTTCTTTGAACACTTACCTCCCTTAGGCTGGATTGATTTGGTCATAAATTTAAAAGGATTAAAAAGTAGACTAGGTTGTCGGGGAGATGGGTCTACGTTTCATAAATTGAACTAGAATGTTTAGGATTGTAAGACTGGGACATTTATTAAAGGTCAAAATGTTTTAGGAAAAAGAATGAGGTGATCTGTAGCATTCTTTCCTTTTGCTCAATGATTATTAACAAAACTGATGAAACAGGCTTGCTTTCTTAATTGATTAGCTTTAGTTAACTTGGTAGAGGCAGATAGAGATGAAACTAGTGCTGCTAGGAATTTGTCCCTGACTTGTATAGTTCTGTATAGAATTGAAATGCTACTTTAAATCAATGAAAGTTTCACTGCTCAGCTTTTATAATATTGAAAAATCCCTCAAACATCTTTTCCAGGTTTATTTTTTACACAGCATTTCTCACCATCTGATTTACTTTCTCTCCCCTGTTCCCTCACACTAGAATATAAGTTCACAAAGGAAAAGTGTTTTACAATTTTATTTTGTATATTTCTTTATCTTCAGTAACTTGAACAGTTATGAAACTGAAATACAAATATATGTAAACTGTTCAAATTGAAGATATTGTTGGTTTTAGAAAAGTGATTATTTGTGAATTTCCTCAGGTTATATTGTTATATAAAATAGAAGTAAAATCTATTGCACTATAAAAATTCTGAACCCAGTACTTACCTTAAGAGACATCATTCTCATATTCTCATTTTGCCCTAGTAATTGTTGATTACTTTGGATTGACCATTATGTATTGTGATTTCTTTTCTCTTTGCTTCTATACAAAATCTGACACCAGCCAGTGACACAGTCATTTCTCTAAAGGTCTACCGCAATTTAAACCTTTGCAAAATGGGCAGATGATCTGAATAGACATTTCTCCAAAGAGAACAAACAAATAGCCAAGTGACATATGAAAAAAAAAATGCTCAAAGTCCCTAATCATCAGAGAAATGCAAATCAAAACCATAGTGAGATTTATGAGGTATCACCTCACACCTGTCACAGTGGCTATCATACAAAAATCAACAGACAAGTGCTGGCAAGGATGTGGAGAAAGGGAACACAAGTTCACTGCTGGTGAGAATACAGGTTGGTGCAGCCACTGTGGAAAACTATGGAGTTTCCTCAAAAAATAAAAAATGGAACTTCCATTTGACCCAGCGATCCCACTTCTGGGAATATATCCTAAAAACCCTAAAACACCAATCAGAAAGAATATATGCACCATATGTTCATAGTAGCATTATTCACAATAGCTAAGATTTGGCAATAGCCCAAGTGCCCATTGTTAGATGAATGGGTTAAAAAAGCTGTGGGACATTTACACTATAGAATATTATGCAGCTGTAAAAAAACAGGGATCTCACCCTTCGGGACAGCATGGATGGACCTGGAAAGTATTATGCCAAGTGAAATAAGCCAATCTGAGAAAGACAAATATCACATAACCTCACTTATTTGTGGAAAATAATGAACAAAATGAACTGACCAACAAAATAAGACCCAAAGCATGGAGGTGCGGAACAGACTGACATACCTTGATGTGGGGTTGAGGGACGGGAAGAGATAACCAAAGAACATAATGCATAGCCCTTGGACACGGGCAATAGGGAAGTGAAGGCCTGGGGGAGGAGTGGGGAGGAGCTGGGAGGAGGAGAGTAAAAAGGGGGAAATGGGAGATATCTGTAATACTATCAACAATAAAAAGCATTTTAAAAATTAAAACTTTGCTCCTACCATTTTTCTTATCAGAAAAGTTATCGTTCCCCCCCCCCCCCCCCCACACACACACATTAATCAGTACTATATTGCAGAGCACATTCTCTTATTTTAAATGTCATGGCAGTGCTCGTTTGACGTTTATTGGGATGTTTAACTAAACTACATTTTAAACTCTCAACTATCTACTATCTTTACTGTGTAAAGTGATACAGCCTTATTCATAAATTCCTTGAAGGCTTCTAAGATAGAAAAAAACTTATCTTCTCTGAAAATTAAGAAAAGGGACTATTAAACTATTTAATAACTATAACAGCAGTTAAAACGAGAGCTGTGTAGTGAGTAATAGAGACTCTCCAGGTAAAAGATAATTTTGTTGAATAATATTCTGGTCTTGTATCATTTTTTATTGATATCTGAGAAAGAAAGGGAGAGCGAGAGAGGGATAGAAACATCAGTGATGAGAGAGAATCATTGATCTGTTGCCTCCTGCACACCCCCTACTGGGGATCAAGCCCAGCTGCCGGCCCGGGGCCTTTCTTCCCTCCTGCGCCGCCCCCTGGTGGTCAGTGCAAGTCATAGCGAGCGGTCGAACTTCTGGTCAGTCGCACTCTCGAGGGGACAATTTGCATATTAGCCTTTTATTGTATAGTATTACTTTTAATCAAATTAAGTTGAGTGAAACTGTAATGAATGATAGTATAGGCAAAAAAAAAAAAAAGGAGGGGGGAATTGAGATAAAGTCTTTTAAACATGGTTGCGGCCAGGCTGGCATTGCTCAGTGCTTGAGCATGGACCTATGAACCAGGAGGTCACAGTTCGATTCCCAGTCAAGGCACATGCTTAGGTTGTGGGCTCTATCTCCAGTGTCGGGCGTGCAGGAGGCAGTTGATCAATAATACTCTCTCATCATTGATGTTTCTATCTCTCCCTCTCCCTTCCTCTCTCTGAAATCAATAAAAATATATTTATTAAAATAAATAAAAATGGTTGCTTACACTGTCTACAAAGGAAGTATTGTGATGATAAATTTTATTATCTTCGTTTTCATTAAAATGACTGGAGAAGATGGAGAAAAGTGTGGATTTCTGCTTTTATTTGGCTTGACTTAGTATTAATCTCAAATGGACTCATTTACCTATTATTATTGAATCATTGTAATATTGTTATTACTTTCACTTCCATTTTCTCCCAGACCAAAAGTATGCACAACATTTAAAGCACATAAATTGTTTTGTTGTTACTGTTGCTTTCTATTACTTTTGATATTTTTCTTAAATACTGTAGTTTAAAAGAGCACAGATCATTAAGTATAAAAGTCAATAACTATCACAAATGATAATCAAAATTATTTGATAACTTTAAAAAAGAATTATTTTACTCTTTGGAAATATAGGGTAAACAGTTTGGGCAAAATTTCAACAAAAATAGTAATTTCATGTAAACTGTATCTGGGATTTTAAAAAATCTTGTCAACAGGTATCTCAAAATTATTATTGAAGCACAGTTTTTGGTTCATAGTTTCAAAATGTTATCCATGATTTTTGCTATTAATTTTTTTTTTAACATTGTACAAGTATTCCTGAATCTTTGCTCATGGGAAGAGAAAAATAATATAAAAAGAGGTGAAAGTCAGCATCCTATACATGTCTACCAAATCTTCCTCTATTTAGAGCTACCACTTACAGTATACTAGAGGCCCGATGTACGAAATTCTCAGCCCTGCCTGCCTCACCGGCCCTCACAGCCCTGGCTCTGGCTTCGCCCGGAAGGTCTTCCTGACAGTTGTTCTACTGTTCAGTCAAATTAGCATATTAGCTCTTGATTATATAACTTCCCATACCTTTTTCCGTGCATATACCTTTACAACAATGTTTTTTCTTGTTTTAAACATAAATAAGAGGTCTATTTTATAATATGTTCATGGCCCACTGTTAAAGTTTTATGTCATTACATTATAGATTTTATTTGTCTTTACTGCTATAATTTCTTTAAAGGTCCTCCTAATGATAGATGTTTCCAGTTCTTTGCTATTATAAAAAATTTCTACAGTGAATATCCTTGAACATACATACATCTTTGTGAACTAGTCAATAGTAGTTCAGTAAGAATTTCTTATTGATTAGTACTTTCTCTGTATTCTAGAGGTTACTGTGTTAATTATATGTGGCAGATATTTTCTCCCTGTGCACTTGTCTTGATGGCTTTTGCCATATAAACGTTTTAAGTAATTATGTAGTTTAGTCAGTTGACCTTTTTCTTTTTTATCTGTTTTATGAATTCTGAATTTCTAAATTACTTTTATTCCTTTCCAGAGATATTTCCACTTTAACTTTTAACTGTCACTTGTAAAACGCTTTTTTTATAGAATCCTGTAAATGATGGCAAAATGTATTAGTATGTGACACATTCTGATGGTATGTAGTAAACACATAAGGAACAGTGAAATGTTGATGGTCAATTTCAGAGTTACAAAATAAATGTAATGAAGTCTGGAAAAGCATTTTGGGTTTTATGTTATTTATACAATCATTGTAGGTAATTTTAACTATTAATAAATTCATTTTGACAAGTAATATGCTAGGCACTGAATGATAACAGTAGTCCAGAGATAAGAAGTAATCCCTTTCATTGTGAATCCTTTACACATGATGGCTTCCCCAGTTATCAGAAATTTCTCTCATTTCTAGGTAGCTGCTGCTGCCATCCAGTTCTGATAACCCAACAAATATACTAAGCCCTTAGCACAGCAGGGCTCAAAAGTAAAAAAACATCAGCCTAATTAAAATTATCCACAATTTTGCAATTTAAAATTTCAGAAGTTTGTGTGTGTGTGTGTGCGCGCGTGCGTGTGTGTATGGTGTTGCATACTATACATAGTGAGAGGAATCAGAACACTAATATTTTCATGTGTTTGGAGCCTCCAGTTTGGCTCTGTGACTAATTATCCCACCTTTCTATCTTGATACCCCACAACTTTGGCTCTTGAAACTTGGGCTGATTTTGCCCTACCTCCAGTAATTTCACATGGAAGTAGCTTCTAATTTTTCTGTTTTTTCCCCCCATATAGTAGGAGGGAATACTCTTATAGGAGGTACCATGAAGCCAGTATACCTTATCATCAGCTCACTTCTCTCTATGCTCTCTTCATTCCTGATTGGTATAGTTTGAAAAATTATAACTTTGCGCTCTCTCTCTCTCTCTCTGTCTCTCTCTCTCTCTCTCTCTCTCTCCCCCTCCCTCCCTCCCCTTGTCAGTAGGGGAGATTCATGGAAGAGAGAAATAGCCTAGGTAGAGTAATCTCTCATTGGGAAGAAATGGCAAGGAAAAAGAAAGTGTTTTTCTTTTTTGAAGGGACTAAAACATTTACAACTCAGCAAATTTGGACAAGTTTTATAATAATTAAGCTACATTATATTGTAACTAGACTTTTTTTAGTGTATTTGCTAACCTATCCACTACGTAATACCTATTAACTTGAAATTTGCCTTTAAAGTCACAAAAAGCACAAAGCACTGTAGTGCTTGTAACACTCTTCCATGTTATTGTAGGTGGCTAAATGACCATGGAATCTGGAGCAGAGAACCAGCAGAGTGGAGATGCAGCTGTAACAGAAGCTGAAAACCAGCAAATGACCGTTCAAGCCCAGCCACAGATTGCCACATTAGCCCAGGTATTAAATACATGGAGAGATTCCAAGTTGCTTCTCGTCCGAGAGGCATATGTTTTTATTACAGAGATATGCATAGAATGAACACAGACATTCTTAGAATATCAAAATTCCTATTTTAGTATTAGACTAATTTTAGAAATGATAGTATTAATTCAGTTGCATATCAGAAAAAAGTGATTTGTTAAACTGATACCCTATCTGTAGCAGCATGATTCAGAAAATTACATTTTAACTAGTGGGCAGATTAATTGTCTCTTAAACAAAGGAAGAAAACCTTATAAGTGCTTTTTTTTCATATCATGCAAATTTATTCTGGGACATAGGAATGCAGAGAATCTGAAAGGCTAAGTTTATATGTGCTTAAACTAAAAATATAGGATAAGTAAATAAATTGACACACAAGTAAATTTCAAGGATGATAGTTTTTGTTTCCTGTATATTTTAAATATAATTCATGACTCTTTCATTTTGTCTTTGTCTGAAACATTCTATCTCTAAGGTTATATTCTCTCATCCTTATTTTTTGTTATTAAATATTTTTCCTTAAATAGTTTATTTTATTAACAACTGTTTGAACGTATATGAGAAAGATGGCTAATATAAACACCAAATAGCAAAAATAAATATGCTAGGTAAGAGTATGATATTGCCTGTTTCATGTGAAGTCTCCCAGGAGAAAATAATCCTAGCAGAGGCTCTGGGATATCATACCTCAGCTTCCCAACGAGTTTTAAAGCTCTCCTAGAGGAGTCACTGAGCAAGAATAGCATCTTAGGAAATAGAGGGCCAACCATTGAGGGTTACCACACTGAGTTAAAGTGTGGGCCAAAAACTGGACCTCCAGCAGGAATATAATTGGGCTGATCTGTTTTCTCCTGAGGTCACTCAGGCCCACCTCCAGTCTTGAGGAATAGAAGACACATGAGGATGAAGTAAATGTATTCAGATGAGCCAGGTGCAGGAACAAAGCAGGAGAACCAGGGCTTTATCAGTACATGGTTGAAAAACATGCACAGATAAGAATCTGGGCTCATCCAAGCATTTGACCCTCTAGTAAGAAGATACAATGCCACGGGGGGTTTTGATGGTGACAGCGCTCAACATGTCTCTCACATCACACTATCTTTTCTGGCCTGATGACCTCTAAGTCTGCTATAGTACATCATTCTGGAAATTTCTTCCTCCTACTGACTTTCTTGAGAAGTTTGTGTTCTTAAAATAGGAAAGCATGATTTCCAGTGGTTTCTTGAGCAAGTTTGGGTAAAGAATTCTTGGCAAAGAAATCATTTTTCTTTCAAATTTTAAAGACAAGTAACTTCTAGTGTTGCTGTTTGAGACTAAATGCATCTCTTATTTTGTAACTCTGGTATCTTAAAAAATCTCGTCTCTGTTCATAGTGCTTCATTATTTCATTATTGGGTTACTAGGACCTTGATTTGGACAATTTTCATCCATTGTCCTATTTATTCAGTGGGTCCTTTTGTAGTGGGAACTCATGCTTTCAATTCTGCACAATTTCTTTAAATTATTTGGTTGATGGTTTTTACTCTTTTCTCCCTAGGATTCTTGTGATACAGATGTTATACCTATAGAATTGTTTCTCTAATTTTCTCATCTCTTCTTTCCTGTTTTATATCTCTTTGTCTTTTTGTTCTGTTTTCTGAGAGATGTCCTCAAATTTACATTCTAACCCATCTGTTGAAATTTTTTTTATTTCTCCTGTGTCATGTTTCTAAGAATTCCTTTTGTTCTCTGAATAGTCCATTTGTGTTTTAATAGCATCCTGTTTATATTTCACAAAGGCAATATTTTTTCTTATATCAGAATATTAATTAGGTTTTATTTTAAGTTTTCATCTCTGTACATAGATTTTCCTTTATAGCTTTTCCCCCCTTCCATTTGTTCTGCTCTTCATCTTCCATTTTAGAATGTGATTTGTAGTCATCTGTTCAGGTTTAAAAGTAGGGAACCAAAAAGCTGTGTTGGAAGCTCTGTGGATATGTTTGAGGCTTATAATGAGTTGTGAGCTTCACTTAGGGTGACTGGCAGTATATTTTAGGTCTTTTTTCTGCCCCTTGGCATTGGTCAGGTTCCCCAGAGAAAGAGTGTTAGTATTCACTAGTACTCTGCTTGTACGGTAAAGGCCTAGGTGAATACAGAGGAGACTGAGGTTTAGTACTCCACCTTCAGCAATTCCCTGTGTTAGGCAGTCAAGTCTAGAGACAGTCTCCATCCAGGGAATCTCCACTTCTCTTGCAGCATGGGATACCTTAGTCGTTCTCTCCACAGGGAGTGAGGAGGGGTTTCAGTTGCTTCTGAAACAGCCTTCCTTATCCTCATTCTTTCACTCTACCTTCCAGGGTGTCTTAGATCCCAGACCCTTAAGGATTTTATGGTGCAAATCATGCTTTCCCTGCCTCCACCCTATGAGTTGGCTTTTTGAGGTTTTCTAAGTGTAATACCATTCATCCATCTGCTTTCCAGCCTCCAAATTTCTTCTTTTTTTAATCCTCACCTGAGGATATTTTTTTCCCATTGATTTTTAGAGATAGTGGAAGGGAGGGGAGAGACAGAGAGAGAAACATTGATGTGAGAGAGACACATCGACTTGTTGCCCCACCCCACCCAACCCACACCATCTGACCGGGCTGGGGATCCAGCCTGAAAACGAGGTATGTACCCGTGACCCTTCAGTCCACAGGCCGATGCTCCAACCCCTGAGGCAGACCCGCTAGGGCCAGCCTCCAAATTTCGTATTCTTTTCCATTCTCATGCTTGCATGATTATGCCTGTAAAAACAAAATCAGTTTCATGAAATTTAATTGGAGATTCAGGAAGGAGCAAAATTATTATACACATGTTCCATATGTCATTCTTACTACGCAGTCCTCTAGCACTTAAAACTTTTGAAAACAGGGTAGCATGATGTTTGAGTTTTAGGAAAGCTAATTCCCATTTGTATACTTTTTTGTTCTTTTTATCTCTAATTACAGTTGTTTTCACTTGCTCATCCAAGTCTGTAACACATACATCATACATTGTCAACATAATTTCCTTTTGTCATTCCAATATCTGCTTTTGTTTCCATTGTTAGTCTTTTTTTAATATATATATATATATTAATTGATTTTGAGAGAGAACGGAAGGGAGAGGGAGAAAAACATTGATGTGAGAGCAAAACATTGATCGGCTGCCTCCTGCACACCCCCTACCAAAGACTGAGCCACAACTTAGGTGTGTGCCTTGACCAGGAATCGAACCAGCAACCTTTCTGTGCATGGACGACTCCAGACCAACTGAGCCACTCTGGCCAGTACTTATTGTCAGTCTTTAATACTAGAAAAATAGAATAAAATTGTCAAATCCAAGATCAATGAACAGGAAAAAATATTCAGCCTAACTAATAAAGGAAGAAAATCTGAAACAATAATGAGATATCTTATTTTACTTTTGGAATTTGCAGAAATTTTTTTAAGTGAAAATGAAAATATTGTTGGTTTTGACTATGAGAATGTAAATTTTTAAAAAAATATATTTTATTGACTCTTTACAGAGAGGAAGGGAGAGGGATAGAGAGAAACATCGATGAGAAAGAAACATTGATCAGCTGCCTCCTGCACACCCCCTACTGGGGATGAGCCCGAAACCAAGGTACATGCCCTTGACCGGAATCAAACTTGGGACCCTTTTCAGTCTGCAGGCCGAAACTCTATCCACTAAGCCAAACCAGTTAGTGCGAGAATGTAAATTTTTATGAACTTAACTGAAGAGTTGGATAAAAGGGTAATTATTATTGTAGCTTCTTGAAATAGGCAAATTTGAAAACCTAAATATGGCCCTAGCTGGTTTGGCTTAGTGGATAGAGCGTCAGCCTGTAGACTGAAGGGTTCCGGTTTCAATTCAGGTCAAGGGCACATGCCTGGGGTTGTGGGCTTGATCCCCAGTAGGGGGCATGCAGGAGGCAGCCAATCAGTGATTCTCAGAATTGATGTTTCTATCTTTCTTTCCCTTTCCTTTCCTCTCTGAAATCAATTATATCTATATATATCTATATATATAATAATAAGGAATTTATTGAATAAATTATATACTTTATTATGCAACCATTAAAAAAAAAGACTGTTAATGGAATGGAAAAGTATTCATAGTGGATTCATATGATAGATTCCATGATAATGTATTACAAAAATTGAGTGTATATATGTACCTTTAAAATCACCTACATCTACAGCAAAATTATAAAAAGTGATTAGCTCTGAGTGGTAGGAATATAAGTGTCTCATTTTATTTTTGTGTATCTGTATTTTATAAACTTATAATGAGAGGAGCCATCATGTAGAATGGTCAAGGTAGAAAAGGAATTATTCACTGAGTTACTTAGCCCTAAAGAATAGTCAGAGGAGGACATAATTCAAATATTAGAAGAGCTTTTATATGGAATTGATATGAATTATTCTGAATAACTTAAGATTGGGGTTCAGTGTAGGGAAATGTGTCTTTCGGTCCATGAGCGTTTATAAACAGGTCCCTATGTAACTAGTGGAGGGGTAGTCCATGGACCACATTTTGAGAACCAAGTAAAACTGAACAAGATTTATAGTGGCCAGAGAGAAAAATGACTAATTAGGAAGGACTTCTAACTGTCCAAAGATGGAAGGCTTATGGTTTTAACCTCTATCTTCAATAGAGATCTTCTCCACAAGCTTCACAGTCAAATATCAGATCAATTCTTTCATCTTCCACCACCACCCCCACCACCCAAAAGTTTCTCCTTCTTGTGTTCTCTGGTTCAGTTGATAGCAGAGTCTACCATTTGTTACCCAAAGATGAAATATATGGATCATCTTTGATTCCTCTCACCTCCTTCAACCAATCATTTATAAAGCCCTTACTGGTCTGCCTCCTGAATTTTTATTAAATTGCTTTTCTCATTCCCATCCCTACCACATCTAGTACCTTCTTTCTGCCTTTATCATCTCACTTTAACTACTATTTAGGTTTTCTCAATTGGTCTCCTAGCCTCCACTTTTTTCTTCCTGTGACATAAATATTTTTCACATTGCACAAAAGAGATCTATCTAAAATGCAAACCTCACCATGATCAGGAGTTCAAAACCCTTCAATTGCCTTTCCCAAGCTCCTCAGGATAAAGTGCAAGTTCTTTAATATGACATGTATAAGAGTTTCATGACTAGCATATTCAGCTCCTGCCTGCCTCTATTATTTCATCTCCTCACTTCCTACATTTTAGAGTAAAACACATCTCCAGTAGTACTGACTGCTTGTCATCCCCATGCTGTTTCTCTGCTTTTGCCAGTGCTAGCCTTTCTGCCTGGAATTCTATGCTTATAGCAACATGCCTAACATGTGTTCTTTGTTGCAAATTTATATTCTTCCCTGGTAGCCTCCTCTCTTGGTGGGATGGGATCACCCTCAATGTGTTTATTTTTATCTTTGCAAACCTCATTATTTCACTGAAGTATATTTATTTGTGTCCTTTTCCCCATTTCTTCACACACATTCCCCAATCTATATTTCTCATTTTTGTAGTTTCAGATCTAACATTGTTCTTGGCATATAGGTCCCCAGTAACTGTTCACCAAATGAGCAAATAAAATTCCTACCCCAAATTTGTGCTAGCATAGGAATAGTTAAGCACCATCTGATAGACATATGGCATAAGAGCCCTTTGTACCTACATATTGACTCATTAATAGTGCCTTCTTTTGTGCCTCAAGGAAAAAATGGTTTCTCTTATATTTTCTAAACTCTGCTCCTTTATTCCTTCAAGAGGAAAATAAATCCTTAAAATATCAACTATTACCAGTTTAGTGATTTATTTGGGGGGTGGTAGAAATTTTTACCTTATTATATCTATTAATACTTTCTCATTAATGAAAGGCATACTATTAATTAGTTTAAGATAAAACTATGCTGTGTATTATAAAATGTGCATTTGTTATAGACTTAGTAGCTAAGTTTTGCCCAAACTTGAGAGCAATTATATTTCAGAACATGATTTATTTAATACATGTTACTAAGAAGACTTTTATGCTTAGGTCTAGCATATTGCTTGACTTTCAGTAAATTACTTAATCTCTTTGAGGGATTGGCTTTTCTCTTTCTAAAATGGATATAATCCTGATTACCCAGGCTTGATATTTTTGAAGAGCAAAATGAGAAATTGGGTATGAAAGCAGGTGGGAAAATGTAAAGTTCCATACAAATAAAGTAGTATTTAGTTTTCAAAGGAAGTCTGTTATATAATTTGTTATTACATTAAATAGTATTTTGACTTTTGTCATTTGGGAGGAGTTGAAAAATGGGGACGAGGAGGTATTTGAAGTCTTTTTATTTTTTAAGAATATTAAATTTAATCATTAGTTTCTTTCACACCAATGAAAGACTTACCTAGCAAAAAGGTCATCATTTTGCTGCTAAATTTTGCTTTATATTCAACATAAGTACTCCCAAGAAGGTATCTGTGATGGTAATTTTTTTCCATGTTCAACACAATAGGTATCTATGCCAGCAGCTCATGCAACATCATCTGCTCCCACCGTAACATTAGTACAGCTGCCCAATGGGCAGACAGTTCAAGTCCATGGAGTTATTCAGGCGGCCCAACCATCAGTTATTCAGTCTCCACAAGTCCAGACAGTTCAGGTATGTGTATAAAAAGTTCTGCATCTATTTTTATAACTGTGGTTTATAGTCATATCTCTATTCTTTCATTAGTTATGAAAATAGGGGCATTATGTAGTTCAGAGTTTATTTTATTTTACAATAAATGAATATGCTGCATCTGTATAGTCACTTTTATAGGAATGCATATACCCAAGAACAGACATAGAAGAAAAAGATTTTCTTAAGCTATAGAAGAAAGAGAATTGATTGGGGGAAATCTTTAATAAGTACATGGGATAAAATGAAAATGTTTGGGAGAGACTGTAAGGTTCATGTACCTCAATTAAGGAAACTTAAGAAATAAAACTAATATCTTTGTAACTATTTTCTAAATATGCAACTAAAAAAATAAACCCTTGCCAAAAATTAACTAATAACCGTACCTAAGATATTATTGAATTTAGAGATTACATAAAGCATTTGTAATATGAGCTATGTTTAGCATTCTAAGTTACAGAATATAACTTTGAAATAATGATATTTCAGAAAGGGCACCTTAAGAGTCAGGGATTAGACTACACATTATCTCATTCTTTAGAGAGATTGTTCCTTTGAGTTGGATCCAAAGGAATTAGAGGCACGTAGACCTCTGAAGGTGACTACTCAAATGTAGGGAAAACCTAGAGCAGTATACATCTTTGCGGTGAGCTTATTGAAGAAGAAAAAAAAACTTGAACGTTCATTCAAGTAGGCCATAACCCCAGCCTCCCATTTCATATTTTTGCTTCACAGTCTTCCTGTAAGGACTTAAAAAGACTTTTCTCCGGAACTCAGGTGAGTCCTAGGTCCTAGATTTGGAGAGAACTATTTTTAGAAAGGAAGGTGAGAAATTTTCCTTTATGTCTTTGTCCTTCTCTGTAAACATGGGATTCAGGTTTGAATAAAAATCTTAGAGATCTTCTAAGTCTAGGCCAAACTTGTTACTTATCCAGCTCTTAGTCTGTGGCTTAATTTCCCTATCTGTCTTTTCTTCCTTCCTCTAAATTGTAGCCCAGCATTGCTTTCAAAGGAAGGAAGGTCATATTATCTCCTGAGGTAACCAATTTATAATTTTTAATTAGGGATAATTGCTAAAATATTGTTCCATGTGATGAACCAGGTATGCCTTTTCTTTTTTTTAATCCTCACTGAGGATATTTTTTCCATTGATTTGCAGACAGAGACCAGGTATACCTTTCACCAGGTGATCCCAGTTAAGCAAGTTTTAACTCCTTTCTGTTAGACTGCTTCCTATTCCCATCTCACACCCACTTCCTATTAAAAAAATAAAAGATCAAACCAAACAATTTTCTATTTTTCTTCAGTCATTTATTGTGTGGTGTAGCTTTGATTCCTCATTACCATCCTTGTTGTCTTCTGTGGGTGAGCCTTGCATTTTCCTTGGGCATGGTAGCCAGACTGATGGGTATTTGTAGAGGGGAGAAGTGTCTCCTTTGTCTTGGGAGCATTCTGTTAACGTTGAAAGGACTTGTTAGATCTTGTCTGCCATATTATTCTTTTGTGTATTGAGCTGCTTCATTATGTCCTTGTGCTTTTGGCTTGCTTGAATACTTCGTGGGAAAAAAGGATGTTTTCATGTGAAATCATTAAATTGCAAGAATTTCCATACTGAAAGATACCTGAAAGGGAATTTTTTACCAAGTAGGAGTCAGTATTGCCCAGTTAAAAATGGAAGAATTTGATATTTCTGTGGCATCATAGTGGATGGGTTATAGTCTCTTACACTTTGCCTCCATTTTTATTTCATTAATGTTACCTTACATTCTTTATCCTATGCCATTACTAATTCCCTATTCATATCTTCTTCTTGATAATAGTGGAAAGATTCTAAAGCTCACATTAATCTTTACTTTTTCAGTTTCACTTAATAGTAGGTCTTTCTATAAAGAACACCAAAAAATTACCAAAATTATACCCACAAAATTTGTTAAGATTACAGTTTTTGGTAATAATATGTGATACATGTTTATTCTTATTTTTAATCTTTACTTTGTGACAACAATAATAATAATGTGGACCTGGGGTTCATAGGGCCATTAACTCTAGAAATGGGTTCATCTTTCCAAGAACACATTTTTTCTATTAAGGTGAGTTATGCCTATAATTGAAAGCCTGAATTCTATAAACAGAGACATAAATAACAGTATTTTTTAAAAAGGGCCTAAACCAGGGGTGGGCAAACTTTTTGACTCAAGGGCCACAATGGGTTCTTAAACTGGACCGGAGGGCCGGAACAAAAGCATGGATGGAGTGTTTGTGTGAACTAATATAAATTTAAAGTAAACATCATTATATAAAAGGGTACGGTCTTTTTTTTTTTTTTTTAGTTTTATTCATTTCAAACGGGCCGGATCTGGCCCGCGGGCCGTAGTTTGCCCACGGCTGGCCTAAACCATGGAAAATCTATTACATTTTAATGGTCACTTCAGCTGGTTAACAGTGACTAGTATTAATAACTAGGAAGTAGTTTACATCAAAAAAGGTGATCTCCAAAAGGAGAGAAGGGGTTTCTCGAACTTCTAGATGGGAGAATAGTATTATTCTAGAACAGCATTTCCAAAATACACAAGACACATTTATCAGGTGTGAGAATAACATATTAGGACTTCTGTTTATATTTTTTAATCTAAGAATATCAGAAACTAAGCTGTAGTAATATTCCATTGATTACTTGACATTGGTACCCTAATTCTATCTTATGTATACGTTAAGAGTCAAGTCTCACATATTATGTGAGTGACATAAATGTATAGAAATTAACAGTGGCGTCCTCACTTTTTATTTGTTGGTTTTGGATGCGTTTTTAATACAGTAATTTAAACATGTCAGAGGATTTATGGATTACCTTAAATTACATTCATTCCTTCAACAAATTTTTATTGATCAGATGTTATGTGCCAGTCACTGTTCTAGGTGCTTTGAAAGACAGCAGTGAACAAATAATACTTCCCTATTCTCATGAAGATCACATTTGAGCGAAGAGAAACAATGAAAAAATAAAATATGTCAGGTGAGGATAAGTACTGGGAAGATGATTAAAGCAAGTGAAAGTGATGGAGCATGGTTTTATGTTGGGTGGTCAGGGAACATGGTAAGCAGAAGGCAGTGAAGGAGGCTAGCCCATCTATATACTGTATATAAAAGGCTAATATGCAAAGTGTCCCCTCGGGAATGCGACTGGGAGACCAGGAGTTTAATCACTCCCTATAACGTGCACTGACCACAACAAGGGTGGGGGGTGGGGGGGCGCCGTGGAACGAAGGAAGGCCCTGGCCAGCAGCCAGAAGGAAGGCCCCGATCGGCCCTGATTGCTGGCCAGGCCTACAGACTCTACCCATGCACCAATTTCGTGCACCAGGCCTCTAGTACAATAATAAAAGGAAGTCCAGAGGCTGAGAAGTGAGAGTATGGAATAGCGAGGAATAGTGAGAAGATATAACTCAAATAGAGTGAGCAAGGGGGAGAGTATTTGGAGATGGAATTTTTGATAGAATCTTTACAATACTGTGTAATGTCATGGGAGCAAAAATCTTTTGTGCAACATAGAGGTTTAGTGGTTATATAGCAAAGTGTGTAAGAGTTATCTAATGAAAGGATGAATTGTTTGTTTTTTACATAAGATACGTGTTCTGAAGATTCTGGTATTTTTAGTGATGGCAAGCAAGGATGTGTAAGGGACATATTACCTAATATATTTTTGGAAAGAAAATCTCTTTTATCCTTTCTGGGAGAAAGTGACATATTAATGCATGAGAGAGGAACTAGTTTTTGAAAGAAACTTATGTTGTGGTGAGAGCATTTTGAAAATAAAAGTTTGGAAATATTTTCATACCTTTTTTTACAACTGCAAACAATAAAAATATTCTGCAAAAACTGTAAATTTGGCACCTAAAAAATGTCAAATCTATATACTTTTAAAACCTGGAAATAGAATTTTTCAAATTTTTTAGAAGTCCTCTAGAGTTTCAGTAGGCATTGAACTTATTGGTTAAAATATGAAACCATAATACCTTTTATTAGCATATAGTAACTGAGAACCAGGGAAATGAAAATATACTAGATAAATCTCATCAAAAGTTTGTATAACTGGTAGATTGTTTTATTAAGTAAGCCCAGCCAAAAATTCACCTATTTATATCTACATCTCAAGAGGTCTCTTTTTTTCAACAATAGCAGATTTTAAATCATATTTCAAAAGCCCAACTTATAATCATATTTTTGAGTCACTATTTTAAAGTATTAAATGATTTTTGACAAAGCACATTAAAGCAAATTATTCACTATTAAAAATGAAATGATTTAAGAAATTTACAGATACATTTTAATATTTATACTTGTTCTCTTTAAAATACTGTTTTATATGTAAAATAACACTTATAATTTACAAATAAGAAATATATGCTTATGTAAATTACATGCTTATGTAAATTTTTCTTATTTATAAGGGAGATCTGCAGATCAGAAGTGCTCAGAAGTTATTGTTCTAGATTTTTATTAAACGTCTTGATCCACTGAGTAAAAATCTGCCTAAGCCATGAGTGTGAACTATCCCAGGAAAAGTACTTAAGTTTCCAGGGAACTACATATAGTTTGAGAAAGCATCTAATATTATCAGTGCTTTGATTTTCACTGATATTTTATTTTGAAATTTCAAAAAAAAACATCAAAATAGGAAGTTTTCCCCTCCATATAAATAGGAGGTATCGGTTTTTAACAAAGTAAAAGAGAGTTGAGAAATACAGATCTAAAACTTTACATCTACAAGTAATAGTTTGGCTTTTGAAAATGTATTGACTTATAAGCAGCAAAGGTTAAAGACTTATTTAAGGAGCTCCAGAAGGGGTTTATAAGTGAGGTGATAGAGGGTGAGGCTCAGAGGAAGTGGTCTATCATTGGAATGAAGTAGTCTATGATACTTAAAATTGGGATGTAATTTTTTATGTTATTTTAATAGACTATTAAATATATTAAACTATAATTACTAATTTTTATTTATAAAAAGGATTTTTTAAAATATTTGTATTTATTTTTAGAGAAAGGGGAAGGGAGAGGGAGAGAGAGAGAAACATCTATGTGAGTGGGGAACATCAATTGACTGCTTCCTGCATGTCCCACAACCTGGGCATGTGTCCTGACTGGGAATTGAACCTAGAGGTTCATGGGACAGTGCCCAAACAACTGAGCTATACCAGCCAGGGCGCATAAAAAGGACTTTTTGACATGATTTTTATTAGTCTCAGAAATGTGGGTCCACTGTGTGTTTTTGTTTTTGTTGGGTTGCTTTTTTATTTTGGGTAGATAATCCATAGGAATTGGCCTCATAGTTCTAAGTAATTACAATATGGAAAGTTAATTCCTTTTGTCTGAATTGACAAAATCTTTTAGATCAGAGGAAGAGTTGTTTTTTCCCTCCTACTAAGAGCAATAGATCCACTGAGTTTAAAAAAATTGAAGGCTGCATACAAAAAGCAACATTAATTTATTTCATTTTGAAACTGTCACATGGGTGGTTTATGTAACATGTTTTGAAGTTGTTTTCAACCTGGGAGAGTGTGCCTAAGTTACTGTATATCCTTAAAAGAAGGTTGTAAGGATGAGAGTCAAACAAGGCAAAAAGAATAATAGAGGACCTAAGATTCTGAGAAATTTTAATGAAGGTAAACACTTTTGATACAAAATACTGTCCACTATGAGTTCTGTCTTCTTATTCCTTGAAAATCTGACCACTTGGTAAGGCCTTTTCACAGCTCCTTATCTGCTCTACCTCTGTGAGAAAGGCTGTGCAGACTACACTGAGTGGCTAGTTACGGCAGCTACAGATTAGTGAGAAATTGTTCTAGGTGCTCCTTTGACAGTAACTGTAGTGTTACTACTCTGCAGAGAATTACAGAGTAAATTCAGCCTTGCTCATCTTTTTATCTGTCATTTCTGGATTCCTTAAATGTTCCTGTTATATTTTTGGTCTTAAAGACTATTCTTATATTTTAAAGTGAGTGCATATCACAAAGCCCTGTCAAAATGAGTGTCTGCACTCTAACTCTTAGGCTCAGACCATGTACATCAAGCATGTCAAGTTTGCGGCCCACAGCGAATATTTTTGCAGCCTCGCCAATATAACGGTATTTAAGAAACGTTTTAATAAAAATTTCATAACTTAATTTTTCAATATCCTGTTATACATAATTATTAGTAATGAACTACAACGTTCGCTAATGACTGGTTACTATAATCGTGTTGCATTCATTTCCCTTATGCACCTTACACGCAGGCGCATCATTTCTCTCCACTAATACCAGCAGCGTATATTTTAGCAGCCAATTGCCACGTCGTTAGTCTTGGACTGATTTGCTTGGTGTGCACAACAGGAAATATTTTGCTTCCAGAGAACAAGAAAAATAGGTTTATTTGCATTATGTTTATTAATTTGTGTAGTTATTCAGTGGTAAGTTAATGTTCAAGAAAAAATATTAACTTTTATTAAAATGTTCTATTATTTTATGTTAATGATTACTCATTTATTTCAGCCCTTTGTATTCAGCATGTCTCTATTGAAATAAACCTACATTTCTATGAAAATTGAAGCTTTTGTTTTTTTGCGGCCCATATAAACTTAAACCTTGTTTATTTGGCCCATGTTAGCCTTTGACTTTGACATGCTTGATGTACATAGTACCTTTGGGATTTCTCTGGTTCCTCTGAATATGTTTTTTCTTATTGTTATTGCCATACATTTTGACCGGGAGCTAACCCACATAGACCCTTTTGCCCTGTTTACATCTAAATCTCACTCTGGCAGCATCGTGCACACCTAGTTCAGGAGAGAGTAAGAGGCTCCTGTTGGAGCAGACTAGGGAAACTTGGCAGTATAAATCTGACAGAAAGCTTGCCTAGGTGAATGAACTTCTAGTCTGAAAATGGTCTAAAAACACGTCTGGGTTGCTGCTTCTGAAAAAACTGGTTTGAGATTGGAACCAATAGGATTTTGTTGCCCGTAAGGATGTCTAAAACTGAGATGCCAAGTACTGACAGTGACTCTACTACTTCCTAGCTTTGTGGCTCGGGTGAGTTACTTAACTTCTTTGTGCCTCAGTTTTTCTGTCTATAAAATATATATAATAATCACACTTACCCAGCACCTAATGTTACTATTTTAGTGAGTATTAAATAACATAATATATATATTTAGCAGAGCACTTGGCATATAGTAAGAAATACTAGTTGCTCCTTTTATTATTATTTCATGTAAAATCTTTATTCAACTTTATTACTTTTCAGTTCAGGGATACTTTCCAGAAATGCACAGGTCTTTGAGTGTTTGCTTACTAAAAATTGTAGATTACCAATTTTGAACCATATCTATATGTAACAGAGCTTTTTCCTAACTTACTAGAAACCACCATCTGGAATGTGTTGGGGTATCACCAATCTTATTTGTACCCTTATAAATATATTTTTAAGTGTTTTCACAGTAGTTAAGGAAAGTATTTGTATAGTCACTGTATAGACTTATATGACCAAATATTTAGTCATTTTTTTCTTACCTTCATGTCAGACATTTTATTTTACTTGGTAAATTTTTTCTAACAACTGTAAGAAAACAACTGACAGGGACTATTGATGCATTCAGGATTGATTACAAGAAGTCCTGAAAGAGATTAAGCTGAATTTGGATATCACAGAAGTGTGGTTTTGACAAATTTTTTAGGTCCTCTGACTTCTATAGAATAAGTAAATGGGAGGGGAAAGTGATCCGTGTAGGTCTCTCATAAAAAGGGATTTTGTTAATCTACTGAAGCATGTATATGGTTTATGTATGTCCTTTTGTATTTGACTTTTTCTTAAAATTCATAAATATTTTATGGGAATGAAATTTGATTATCAAGATAAAGTTCTTTATTTTCAGATTTCAACTATTGCAGAAAGTGAAGATTCACAGGAGTCAGTGGATAGTGTAACTGATTCCCAAAAACGAAGAGAGATTCTTTCAAGGAGGCCTTCCTACAGGTATGGAATTTAATAGTCCAAAGAAGTTAAAATCAGAGATGTCAGGAAAACAATTAGCTGCTCAGCTCAGGACCCAGTAGCTTACTTTTCTTCATCTTTAGTAAAATAACTTGGAAGCTTATCATGCAGAGTGAGAGCACTTCTTACTCTGAACAGTGCTGGATAAACACTGATATTTTTTTTCCTGCTTCTGTTTTTGTAGATTATACTGGCTACTGCTTTTCTGTTTAAAGGTTTGAAATACACTTAATAAGGTTATAGTATTTTCTAGTTACATGCCAGTTCTGACACTGTACTATTCATCTACTTAGCAACACATTTGCCAACCATTTTCTTGTGCGATGGTACTTGGCAGATAACTGTTAATAGTTATTTTAGGGTGATGCTTTGCTAATATCCCCTAATTTTAGGGGCACCTTATTGTAGTTTTAATATTCAGCTAGAGAAGTTGCCTGGTCCATGCTTTGCCTCCAAAGATGAACCAAACCATTTTTTTTATATTTAGATATTGGTTTCATATTCAATATCTCCAGGAAAATTAATTCTGCAAATCTTCATAAGCTTACTTTAGAGTTTAATAAAGTTCAACCCTAACTGGTTTGACTCTTCAGTGGCTAGAGCGTCAGCATTTATAGAATTTCCAGAGGGGAAATTTGGAGAAAGGAAATTAAAGAGAATAGAATATTTTATACAATACTAGTAAAGGTAATTTCATAGATAAATATAAAAGCCAGGATTATTATAGTTTTGCCTTGTAATTTCTCTTTTTTTCCTATATAATTTGAAAGACAAATACATACAACAATAATTTTAAATCTGTCAATGAACATACTATGAAGATGTGATAGAAAAAACATAAAAGGGCAGAGTTTGGGTAGACTGTTAAAGCTAAGTGACTAGTGCAGACTGATTTGTTGGAAATTTAAGATGTCAAAAATTACTTGGGTTAAGGTTTTTTCATCCCTTCTGTCATTATGTTATTAATTTGAAATACGAGAAAATTCATTTGTTTTTGTTTATATTCCATTTTTAGAATTTTCCCCATCCTTGTTGATATTATTTTCTTTCGTTTTGAATATGTGAAACATTAGCATGATTCTGAAAGTTAGAATTGTACCAAAAATGTATACATATACTCAGAAGTGTCCCTGCTCACTCATTTCTTCTACACTTTTTTACTTTTTTCCCAACCATCTTCAGTAGATACTATTCTCATCAAACTGTTTACCCTCTCTCTCTCTTTTTCTTTTTTTCTTGAACAGACAAGGAGATACATGTATATTTTCCTATTTTATTTTCATATACTAAAGGTACCATGTGTATCCATTATTGGGATGAACCATATTTATTCAACCATTCTCCTATGTGTGGGCATATAGACTGTTTCTAGTATATGCTGTTACAAACAGTACTACCATGAATACCCTTAATATTTTCATGCTGTTGGAAGAATATCTTAAGGGTAAATTCCTAGGAGAATGCTATGTAAACATAGTTTTGTTAGATGTTACCAAATTCCTTCCATAATAGTTATTCTGATTTTATACTCCCAACATTAGTGTATGAGTGTCTGTTTTCTCACAGGTTTGATCTCCCCCCCCCCCCCATCAATGTTTAAGAGTTCTTTATATATCAGGGATATTGGCCCTTTTGTATGTAATATATGTAAACATTTTCTCCTAGTACTGATGATATCTCTTGACTTAATTTTTTTATATTCTTTGCCACACAAAATGATTTTTTAATTAATTTCATTAATTATTTTTATTAATCTCTTCTTTACTTGCAACTGGATTTTTTAATCACAGTGTTTACATTCAGGTTTAAGAAAAATTCATCTGGCCCTAGATGGTTTCGTTCAGTGAATAGAGCGTCGGCCTGCGGACTGAATGGTCCATTCCAGTTAAGGGCACATGCCCAGGTTGCGGGCTGAATCCCCAGTGTAGGGCATGCAGGAGGCAGCCGATCCATGATTCTCGTCATGATTCTCTCTCATCATTGATGTTTCTATCTCTCTCTTCCTCTCTGAAATTAAAAAAATATGTATTTTAAAAAAAGAAAGAAAAATTCATCTGTATTTATCTGGTCCTGGTATGGTTTCATTTTGACATATAAATCCCTGATCCTTTTTTAGTTTATTCTTATAAATTTTTATATTTTAAACTTTAGTCCTATGCACTAGTAGCTTTTTCCCAGTTTTCTGATCTTTTCCTATTACTGTTTTTAGCTAGTAAATGTCACTTTTATTTTAATTAATATAATTCTCTTTTTCTAGGAAAATTTTGAATGACTTATCTTCTGATGCACCGGGAGTGCCAAGAATTGAAGAAGAGAAGTCTGAAGAGGAGACTTCAGCACCCGCCATCACCACTGTAACGGTGCCAACGCCGATTTACCAAACTAGCAGTGGACAGTATAGTGAGTAACAGATATTTCTGTTTTGGCAAGTGAGATAAAAAACTAATGTCTGCGTTCTCCTTTAAGGAATTATAAAAATGCCAACTCTTTTCTCAGTCTCGCTTATTATTATATTTCCTTTACTGTTCAATATGCACAGTTCTGTAATGGCAGTATTTTCTTTTCTTCAGGTTTTTAATTTGGATTGCTCAAGTATGTAAGCCCTTTAGATGGCCCTATGTTTTATGCTGATGCATGGAGAGTCTTAGAAGTTTTTTGAACCACTACTTCAGATTTTTAATTTTTTAAAAAAATATATTTTTATTGATTTCAGAGAGAAAGAAAGAGGGAGAGATAGAAACATCAATGATGAGAGAGATTCACTGATCAACTGCCTCCTGCATCCCCCCTACAGGGGATCGAGCCCACAACCTAGGCTTGTTCCATGAATGGAATCGAACCAAACTGTGACCTGGTTCATAGGTTGGCGCTCAACCACTGAGCCACCGCAGCGGGGCTATCATTCCTTTTAATATGGAAGGTAGTGTTGTGAATTATAATAATGAAAGCATAAGGACTGCTGAATTATATCCTTTTTGGCTTATAGAAAGCAAAGATGTCTTTAGCAAAATTCAAAGTTTCCATTTCTGTTATAATACCTATCTTTCACCTAAATCTTTTATAAAGTACTTTTGAGTTCTGCTTTTGTTTGATCAAAGGCATTTGTGTGAGTGGTACTTTTCGTTCTCTTTTCCTAATATCTTTTTGTCTCCCAAAGTGCCTCATATTCATGATATTTTCCTTTTGATTTGTTCATTAACTTCAGTACTGCCCATTGTTTTCTCCCATCCCTTCCTTAATTATAAAGTAAATGTACACCTTGAAACTCCTTTCCTGCATTAGTTTTCTAATGCCCTGGGGAAGCCTATGTCAGGAATATGTATAAAAGTTTGACTCCCAAGTTAATAGTTTTCCAGTTATAACTCAAACTTGGTTTGCATTTCAGCTGGATTAACAACAAATTTGCAAGTAGCAGACTTTTTAGCTCTCTCAAAGCTGAAACTTTTCATAGTAAGTAGAAGGAAGGCATTTTTTACTAAGCTTCTTGTCCACTCTGTAAATTTAATAGAATTCAGTTATCTTTTTCCTCCTTAAGTTCTTTGTTGGCAGAGATAAACAGGTACTATCTAAGTACTTGTACATGTGTATTTTTTAACCTTATAACCAGATAATTTGTGTTATTGAAGATGTGTATTGTAAGACATAGATACATGACCTTTATTTTTCTCCTGCTTGAGCACGCCTCGGGGAGATAGCATGCTCCTATTAGTGACAGTGATGCACTTAGTGGAGCATCTGACTTGAACTAGGAAGCATGCTCTTTAGGAAAGAGGCAGATCAGAATCTCAAATAGGAAAGCAAAGTTCAGAAAAGTCCATGTTTAATTTGGCAAACTGCTCTCCTCCAGCAACTGAGGAGAGTACTAGTTTTAAAAGGTTAATAATTTGAGATTTTAAAATCTTAATCATTATCTTTCTCTCTTATTCTGAGTGTATACACATGGCCTTGATGGAACTGATTTAATGTTATGTTCTTGATTGTCATTAAGAACCCATATAATGCCTCCTTATACATATACAACATTTATATATTTCTTATACAGTGGGGCCTTGACTTGCGAGTTTAATTCGTTCCGAGACCGAGCTTGTTAAGGAGCTTATTAAGGAGCTCATTAACTCAAATTACTCTATCAACTCAATGCAAAAAATCGGTCGAGAGACAGCTGGTATCTCAAAAAAGTCGTTAGTCGGGACACTCGTAAGTCAAGGCCCCACTGTATAACAAATTAATGGTTGTGAAAATTCAAGTGGTATAGGTTCATCCTATATAATAAAGCAATAATATGCAAATTAACCTTCACACCCTTACAAGATGGCTGCCTACAACCAGGCCAGCAGGGAGCAGGCTGTGTGGGGCAACCAGGTTGGTGTGGGGGGGTGGGGGTGGGGGTAGTTGGAGGCGACCTGGCTGGTAGCAGAGGATAGTTAGGGGTGACCAGACAGGCAGGTGAGCGATTAGAAGCCAGCGGTCCAGGATTGTAAGAGGGATGTCCGACTGCCGGTTTAGGCCCGATCCTGCAGTCGGACATACCCCAAGGGGTCCCCGATTGGAGAGGGTGCAGGCTGGGCTGAGGGGACACACACTCACCCCCCCCCCCCCCCCGCCACGAATTTCGTGCACCGGGCCTCTAGTAGTATTAATAAAAAGTAAAATTCTTTTTCATCCCTTCCCAGTAGTAAGAATTTGGTATATATTCTTTCATTCTTTTTCCTTCTATTTATACAGACACATGTTATCATGTATTTTTATACAAGTGAGACCCACATTATTTATATAGACAATATATACATAGGGTTTGTGTATTATGTCTTTAACAGCTATATCGTTTTTTATTGTATAAGTAGAACATTTAAACAGTCTCCCACACACACGTACTGATGAACATACAGAACATCTCTATTGTTTCGAATAATGCTACATAAACATTCTTTTTTTTTTTTTTTTTTTAAATATATTTTATTGATTTTTTACAGAGAGGAAGGGAGAGAGAGACAGAGAGTTAGAAACATCGATGGGAGAGAAACATCGATCAGCCGCCTCCTGCACATCTCCCACTGGAGATGTGCCCGCAACCCAGGCACATGCCCTTGACCGGAATCGAACCTGGGACCCTTCAGTCTGCAGGCCGACGCTCTATCCACTGAGCCAAACCGGTTTCGGCCATAAACATTCTTTTTTTAAAAAATATATTTTATTGATTTTTTACAGAGAGGAAGGGAGAGGGATAGAGAGTTAGGAACATCGATGAGAGAGAAACATCGATCAGCTGCCTCCTACACACCTCCCACTGGGGATGTGCCCACAACCAAGGTACATGCCCTTGACTGGAATCGAACCTGGGACCTTTCAGTCCGCAGGCTGACGCTTTATCCACTGAGCCAAACCAGTCAGGGCTGAACATTCTTATATATGTAGTAATGTCTCGGTAAAGTAGCATCCAGAGAGTAGACTTGTTGAATCAAATCATATTCTTCCCAGTTGCCCTTTTCAGTGGCTGCACCAATTTTTGTTCCATAAATTGGTTATGGTTTTTATTAATACGGTTACTAATTTTATTCATACTTGATTCACTGTCTCTGTTTATAAAGTCTTGTTTGAAAGATTCTATTTTTAGTTAGAAAACATGTGTCTATCATTTTGAACTTGAATTTTTTGTTTCATTGAGCAAAACTATAACCCATAATGTTTTCCTGTTTATTTTGGCTACTGAGAATCTCAGCTAAGTTTATGTTTAATTACATTCTTTCTATCTAGATTTTCTGGTAAGGTTATTACATACACCTAGAGACACATCAGTCACTTGACTTCTATCTTCTTCTTGTTTTAATGAACTTAGTTTTATTGAAAGCTATCTAAAATCCTTTTGGAATAATCAAGAAATAATTATTATATAATAAATATTGAGAAAAACCATGTTTGGTAGAATCAGACTTCAGTTTTCAGAGTACTTTCATATACATTATCTCATTTGATTTTTTACAACAATTGTACCTTAGTGGCTAGAACCAGATATTTTTATTTTTACAGAAGAGATAACAGATTCAAGTAACAGTTTAGTGATGGAAGTTGGACTAGACCCCAGATCTCCTGATGTCTAGTTTTCTACTTCTTTCTCCCACCTTGAGTTCATTGGTAGGTAGCCATGAAAGCTGTATGTGTTAAATACAATAGAATCTGCTTATTAACTCTATATGAAAAATTGTGGTTTGATTCTCCTAACCTTCTGGTTCTTTCAAGTTATCTTGCAGTATTAATCTCAGAATAGTTCTTACATATCCCTTTTTTTTATCATTGTCAAAAATAAGTAAAACTTACAGAATTAGCTAAAGTGAATGGACTGTATTTGCCAGTATCTTAATTTCTACAGGTATCATTTGTAAACCAGATGAAAGCCATTAACTTATTATTTCTTGATTGAACAGTAAATAATCAATTTCCATATTCAGGTGACTCAGTATATTAGTTACTAGAGCTAGCTGACAGTTAATCCCAAGTTAATTCGTTTCTAACACACAAAAAGTAACGTGCTTAAGTCAGACATGTTGACTTATTTAGTTAAAAATTTGTTATGCAATTTTATATGTAATATTGTAACTTTTAGTCACTTTTTGGAAAACTTGAACTCAAACAAGGAGAGTGTCTAGAAAAGGATCCAACTATCTGTCTCAATGCTGGCATCTAAAGGATTGCTTCTTCCAAATAAAATAATCTATTTCTTTTTATTAACTTTATCTATGCACTCTATCATAAAGGTGAATTCATCTATAATAATAAAAGCATAATATGCTACTTAGACCGGACGAAGCCGCTGAGGCAGAGGTGGCCGCGGCCATGGCAGCAGGGGTCGAGCCCCTTGCACGAATTTCGTGCATCAGGCCTCAAGTTTTTTTAATAAAGTGAAATATCTAGTAGCATGAGCCAAAGGTGATTACTTTGTAACAGATGAATGATGTGTGGTTAATTAGTAAATAATAAAAAAAAATTCTATATGAGAATGTTTGGGTAAGTAACTTAGAAATAGCAGTCAAGTTTGTTTGTTTTTTCTCTAGATGATGATCTTAAGCTCTGATTTTAAAATCCATGAGAGAATCTGTGATCGTTAAGTTCCATGGGACATTATGTTGTTTCATTGAGTGGACTTTTGTTATGGTTGTGCATTGCTAGCAAGTTAGAGAAAAGAATATACTACTGAACTACTTTATTAATTACACATTAAGACAACCATTTGGGTGCCTATTACATGCCCATTATTGTACTAAAAATATGAAAGCAGAAAAGAAAAACCGTATTTCCTACCCTCAAGAAATTTAGTGAGACAGTAAATACTGCACAGTTAGAATATTAGGTAGTTAGTGCTAGAATAAAGGAAGTATGGATCACAAAATGGTACCTCCTCTAAACCAAGTAACTTCAAAAGGAATTTAATATTTTCTCATTTAACTACTTTTTAAAAAATTAAACATTATTATAAATTATAATGTGGTTCAGAGAGTGCATTTATATTATAGAAATTGATTGTGGGTTTCCTAAGCAGAAAAGTACTTCAGTGTACCAATCCTTCTTGCCAGTGTTATTTGCTGTTATAATTTTTTCGAGTTTATGTCTCACAAGTTATTCTACTTTGAATTTAGTGTGTTGTAAAAGTCCTATATGGTATTAATTAAACTTGTAACAATAAAATTCATTGGATTTTAGTTGCCATTACCCAGGGAGGAGCAATACAACTGGCTAACAATGGTACCGATGGGGTACAGGGCCTGCAAACATTAACCATGACCAATGCAGCCGCCACTCAGCCGGGTACTACTATTCTGCAGTATGCACAGACCACTGATGGACAGCAGATCTTAGTGCCCAGCAACCAAGTTGTTGTTCAAGGTAAGTGAATTCAGATTTCACAGGTATGGTACATTCTTTGAAAGGTTGAAATTTTAAAACTCAGAAAAAGTAAGTATGATACTGTAAAATACTGTAAATGTAAATTTTTTCTTCATTATAAATAAATTTTCCACTAACTCTTCCATTATTCTAATTAGACCACAATGTCATGGCATAAAAACAACTATTTTCAGTTTTAAAAATACAACTTCTATTTCTAACACCTAGAATTTGGGGATAGGAGAAACAGGGTAGGTTAAATGGAAAGACAATGAAATTGTGAGTTAGGAAAGCTAGATTCTAGCTTAGATTCTGCATAGATTTGCTATGTGACCTTGAATAAGACTCAGTTTCTCTGGGCCTCATTTTTTTTCATGTGTCAAATGAGAAAGTTGTACTGATAAGAAACTGGAGATTCAAATTTTTGTTTCTCTGCTGTTTTATTCAAAAGAAATTTACATTCTCATTTCTAAGATCATCCTTTTTATATTTCTAATGAAAAGCACTGTATTCTGAAAAAGCTTATACCAGTATGTAACTCCGCTGGTCTATGTAGGAAAGTAGTAGTTAAATCCTTGATGAATTATAGAAATAGCTTTTTTTCTGTTTAATTTAATTTTGTTTTGTTTTTTCCAATTTGTTTCAGGAATCTTTATGGAGAAGAGTTGATCATTTTTCTTTTAAACTATTTGAATATTTTAATATATGGTTTATACCAGATTGAAAATTTGCATAATGAGGAAATAAAAATGTTTCTAAAAATGTTTTTATTAATAATATGTTTTGCCTCTGTTAGGTAATGACAGTTGTGCCCCATCCCCTCATCATGGAAGACAATTTTTGAATAATTCTAAAACATCAACTAGAGAGAGTCATAATTTACTTAATTACTAAAAAATAATATTGGAAGAAGATAATACTTTGCTTGTTAATGGGAGTAAAACACCTTTTCACTTTACATGCAGGTACTCAAAAATTGTAAAGCAGGATGTCAGTGAATTTGAATTCTGAACGTCAGTTTGAAGATGGTAAAATGTTTAGTATATAAATCTTTTCCACTCAAACTACACATTTTAATTGATATTAACAAATATGGATAATTTTATAAAGATCTTCAAATTCTCTCAGATAATGTTAGGTTCCTTATTCTTCGGAGGGCATATTATTAAGCTGTTTTTAGAAGCAGTTTGACCAGTAGTGATTGTACTTCTTTTCACAAGTAATAGATCATTTAGTTAGAAGAATAACTAATACATTAAACAATGTTTACAGATGATATAATTGTCATCATTTGGTATACTTTTTCATACTTAGTTTTGTGTCAATTAGAAATTTATAATAGTTGACCATAATGCTTTATTTTTTCTTCTATTTTGCCATTTGATGAAAAATCATGGTCGTTTTTATGTCGTGGCAAGAGTCTACTTGAAATTTTTTAATATGAATTTACCAATATCAAAGGAAGACATTGAGGACTTTATCTAGGAAGATGAACCAAGCTGTGCCCTGCTTACCTTTTAGACTTAAGGTTGGTAAGCATGTTAACAACAGAATAGAACTGCATTCCAATGAAATAGAAATTAAAAACCCAGCAGACATAGGTTAAGACCTCTTTCCCCCAAGGGTCTATACTAATAAATACATTAATTTGGGAATTATTTCTCAGTAATTCTCAGTAATGCTGATTCTTTCACCATTTTAGTCAGAATCATCTGTTCCTCCCTCCCCTCCCCCTTTTAATCCAAAATGTATGTTTAGATTGATGATTGCATATCTAGTTTTACCAGGCCACAGTGCTTTAGTGTCATACATCATATTCACCGGTTTTCTTTCCAGCGGCCTCTGGAGATGTACAAACATACCAGATTCGCACAGCACCCACTAGCACCATCGCCCCTGGAGTTGTTATGGCATCCTCTCCAGCGCTTCCTACACAGCCTGCTGAAGAAGCTGCACGAAAGAGAGAGGTTCGTCTAATGAAGAACAGGTACATATGTTGTATTTTACTGAGACTGTTGTAAGTCTGCTATGTCTTCACATTCTTCTAGATGTGTGTCTTTTATATCTGTTGACAATAGGATATTTGTGCTGAATTTTTTTCTGGTGGAATTGATGGATCTTGCTAAAACTTCTTTATTTAATAAACTGCACTTACAAAATGGCTAACAGTATTATGGATTAATCTTTGATCATAAAGTAGTTTTCTTTCATGCAGTTTCCCCATGAAAGGTGTAGTGCACAATTTGCTATATATTCATTATGCTTTAATCAACTGGCTAGTTTATTTAAAAATTGTTTGTTTTTGCCCTAGCTGGTTTGCCTCAGTGGATAGAGCATCAGCCCGGGGACTGAAGCGTCCCGGGTTCAATTCCGGTCAAGGGCACATGTTTGGGTTATGGCTCGACCCCCAATAGGGGGTGTGCAGGAGGCAACTGATCAATGATTCTCTCTCATTCATTGATGTTTCTAGCTATCCTTTCCCCTCCCTTCCTCTCTAAAATCAATAAAAATATATTTTTTAAAAAATTGGTTTATTTTCATGAGTAGTATATTTCAAGATCAAGAATTTCATGTATGTTATTAAAATTAAATGTTAAATTCATTTGTAATATAGTTGCCATTACCCAGGGAGGAGCAATACAACTGGCTAACAATGGTACCGATGGGGTACAGGGCCTGCCAACATTAACCATGACCAATGCAGCCGCCACTCAGCCGGGTACTACTATTCTGCAGTATGCACAGACCACTGTGGCTAATCTGTGTCTTAATGACTATTACCTTTACTCAAAATAGTAATAGTTTAATACTGAAATATTCTTTGAGAATAGATTGTCTAAGAATACCTTGTAATTGACAAAATCTTAAAATAGAATTAGTCATCAACAATTAAAATGCTACCTATCATAAAGTAAATTCATAGCTGCAAATGATTTTGTCATTAAAAAACAAAATACTTTTATTTGCTTATATGTACCTTAGGACTTTAATATTAATAAAATGAAAATGAGGTATATAAAGATATAAGAAGTTATAAATTGGTGAAAATATGCCTCTGCTGTTCACTCCAAGAATCATCAACACTGTGAATAAATTGAAAGAAACACAGAGATTGAACATCAAAGATCTGGATTCAAGTCCTATATCCCTTTTACTGTGATTTTGGAAGGATATATTAACCTTTTAAACCTCAGTTTTCTGTTATAAAACAGGAACCCACAGCCCACCCAGGGCTGCATATTCCAGAATCTAACATAAATGGAATCACACAGTATGTAGCCTTTTGGATCTGGCTTTTTTCACTTAGCAAAATACATTTAAGATCCATTAACTGTGTTGCATGAATCAATAATTGGTTTTATCTCTGATATTTCATTGTATGTATGTACTGTGGTTTACCCTGAAGTTCATATTAGTTGTTTCCAGCTTTGGAGGATTATGAATAAAGTTACTATAAATACTTATGTACACGTTTTATATGAACTTTCAACTCACTTGAGTACATATCTAGGAGTGGTCTGGCTGAGTGGAATAGTAAGTATATATTTAACTTTATAAGAAAACAGCCAAACTGTTTTTCCAGAATGGCCGTACCATTTTGCATTCCCACCAACAATGTATGAGATCCAGTTGCTCTATATCAAGTGTGAAATTGTTTTGTTTTGTTTTTAAATATATTTTATTGATTTTTTACAGAGAGGAAGGGAGAGGGATAGTTAGAAACATCAATGAGAGAGAAACATCGATCAGCTGCCTCCTGCACACCTCCCACTGGGGATGTGCCCACAACCAAGGTACATGCCCTTGACTGGAATCGAACCTGGGACCTTTCAGTCCGTAGGCCGACGCTCTATCCACTGAGCCAAACCGGTCAGGGCAAGTGTGAAATTGTTTTACATTTAGGCCTATGATCCCTTTTGAGTTAACTTTTGTATGAGGTGTGAGGTGTGTCAAGTTTCATTTTCTGTATGTGGACACCCATTTATCTAGCACCATTTGTTACAGACTATCCTTTCTCTGTTGTCATTGCACTTTTGCCAAAAATTAACTGACTGTATTTGTGTGAGTCTATTTCTGGACTATCTAGCTTTTTTCATTGGTTTGTGTCTCCCCTTTCATCAATATCATGCTGTCTGGATTACTATTAGTAAGTTTTGAATTTGATAATGTGAGTCCTCCAACTTGGTTCTTTTATAGAATTTTTTTTTTTACTTTTCTTTATTGATTAAGGTATTACATGTGTCCTTATTCCCCCGTCTTCAAAGTCATCAGTGTAGCATCTTTCTGTGTCTTTCTTTTATAGTCATACTAGAGGCCCGGTGCATGAAATTTGTGCAGGGTTGGGGGGGAGGGTTGTCCCTCAACCCAGCCTGCACCCTCTCCAATCTGGGACCCCTCGAGGGATGTCCGACTGCCCGTTTAGGCCCAAACCCAGTGGGATCGGGCCTAAACGGGCAGTCAGACATCCCTCTCACAATCCAGGACTGCTGATTCCCAACCGCTCACCTGCCTGCCTGATTGCCCCTAAACGCTTCTGCCTGCCTGCCTGCCTGATCACCCCCTAACCACTCCCCTGCCAGCCTGATCGACCTCTAACTGCTCCCCTGCCGGCCCAATTGCTCCTAACTGCTCCCCTGCAGGCTGGTCACCCCCAACTGCCCTCCCCTGCAGGCCTGGTCCCTCCCAATTGCCCTCCCCTGAAGGCCTGGTCTCCCCCCCAACTGTCCTCCCTTGCAGGCCTGGTTGCCCCCAACTGTCCTCCCCTGCTGGCCTGATTGCCCACAACTGTCCCCCCCCCCCCCCTTGCAGGCCTGGTCCCTCCCAACTGCCCTCCCCTGCTGGCCATCTTGTGTCCACATGGGGGTGGCCATCTTGTGTGTTGGAGTGATGGTCAATTTGCATATTACCTCTTTATTATATAGGATCTTCTGCCTCTCCCACTTTTAGAGACTTTTCTGATTACATTGGCTCCAGTCAGATAATAATCCAAGATAATTTCCCTATTTTAAGATCAGCTGATTAACAACCTTAATCCTGTGCAACTATAATTCCCCTTTACCGTGTCAGATAACATATTCACAGGCTAGTGACTTATAGCTTGCTAAAAAATATTTATTACTTTTAATCTGTTAGATTTTTTAAAAAATTTATTTTTAATTGTGGTAAAATATAAAATTTGCCATCTTAACCATTTTTAAGTATACAGGCTCAATAGTGTTAAGTATATGCACATTATTGTGCAACAGACTTCCAGAACTTTTTCATCTTGCAAAAGTTATACTTCACAATAAACAACTTCCCTCATTTCCCCCTCCTCTAGTCCTTGGCAGTCCCCATTCTCCTTTCTGTTTTTATGAGTTTGACTACTCTAGATACTTCATAGAAGTGCAGTCATGAAGTATTTGTCTGTGACTGCTTATTTTACTTAGCACAATGTCCTCAGGATTCATCATGTTGTCGTGTGTGACAGGATTTCCTTCATTTCTAAGGCTGAATAATATTCCGTTGTTTATATATACACCACATTTTAAAAATGTGTTCATCTGTGAATCAATATTTGGGTTGTTTTCCTTCTATCTCTTGGCTATGGTGAATAATGCTGCTAGGAACATGGGTGTGCAAATATCTCTTCAGTATTCTTCTCTAAATTCTTTTGGATATATTCCCCAAAGTGGGATTGCTGAGCCATATGATAATTCTATTTTTAATTTTTTGAGGATTTGCCATAGTGTTTTCTATACTGGCTGCATTATCTTACCTTCTTAGCATTATCTTACCTTCTTACCAACAGTACACAAGTTTTCAAGTTTCTTCACATCCCCATCAAATCTTATTTGCTTTTGGGGTTTTTGTTTTTTCTTGTAGTCCTAATGGCTGTGAAGGGTATTCCTCATTGTAGTTTTGATTTGCATTTCTGTAATGATTAGATGGATATTGAGCATTTTTTATATGCTTTTGCTGGCCATTTGTATATCTTTGGATACATATTTATTCAAGTCTTTTGCCCATTTTTTAATCAGGTTATTTTGTTGTTGAGTTGTGGGTGTCCTTTGTATTTTCTGAATATTAACTCCTTATCAAATATATGACTTGCAAACATTCCCCTGTTCTATAGGTAGGTCTTTTACTCTGTTCATTGTGTTCTGTGCAGAGGTTTTTAAGTTTGATGTCACATTTTCATATTTGCTTTCATATTTACTTTTACTTTGTTGCCTGTGCTTTTGGTGACATAGCCAAGAAATCACTGCCTAAACCAGTTGACTTAAAGCTTTTCCACTGTTTTCTTCTAGAAGTTTTATGTCTTGGTGTTTAGCTCTTTAATCCATTTTTATTTAAATTTTGTATATGGTATAAGATAAGGGTCCAACTGTCTTCTTTTGTGTGTTTTCTCAACATCATTTGTTGAAGAGACTTGTGTTAGATTTTTAAAAATGCCTTGAAATAGAGAGTTTGTGAGATCTTTCTATTCAAAGCAGGGATGGGGAATATCCAGCCTGTGGGCCATATAAGGCCAATGAAATCATTTGGTCTGGCCCTGCCAAGGCATTAGAGGTGAGTTAATTATTTGACCAAATAGAGCAGGCTGATTTGTAAGTTGATAATTCTGTATGGCCTGCGAATGACAGAAAAAGGTTCCCCACCCCTGATTTAAAGGATGATTTTTCACACTAAAATTTGCCTTAATCATTTCTTAGTTACTGATATTGATAGAATTTCAAGTTTTATAGGTATGATGCAGAACATTTTAATAAACATTTTAAAAAGGTAATTTTTAAGTGATTGTTAAGCCCTTTTGGTTGTGGAGTTTTCACATTTGGGGTTTTTTGAATCAAACTTCTGTAGTATATTAAAATTAAATGTTTGTATAAGGCAATTTCCAATTCATTCTGTATGTCTTTCAAATGCTAAATTTAAAATGATGTGAGCTAACTCTCTAAAAAGAAATGTATTCCAACCCAAAGTAAGTGATATAGAAATGTTACATAATATTTCCTTTTTTGCTTATAGGGAAGCAGCACGAGAGTGTCGTAGAAAGAAGAAAGAATATGTGAAGTGTTTAGAAAACAGAGTGGCAGTGCTTGAAAACCAAAACAAGACACTGATTGAGGAGCTAAAAGCACTTAAGGACCTTTACTGCCACAAATCAGATTAATTTGGGATTTAAATCTCACCTGTTACATTGGACAAAGAACTGGCTTGGCCACAACCAGAAAGACAAAATAAACATTTTATTTTCTAAACATTTCTTTTTTTCTATGCGCAAAACTGCCTGAAAGCAACTACAGAATTTCATTCATTTGTGCTTTTGCATTAAACTGTGAATGTTCCAACTCCTGCCTCCACTTCTCCCTTCAAGAAGTTTTCAGCACCAGGAATCATGAAGAGACTTCTGGAGTTCATCCCTCATCCTCCTTAAGAAGTAATAATTGATTGACTTGTAAATTGATGGGGGAAATGAGGAAAAGAAAATTTTTTTTAATGATTTCAAGGTTTGTGCTGAGCGCCTTGATTGCCTTAGGGACAGAATTACCCCAGCCTCTTGAGCTGAAGTAATGTGTGGGCCACATGCATAAAGTAAGTAAGGTGCAATGAAGAAGTGATTGCCAAATTGACGTTTCCACATTTTCATTGTGAATTATGTAAAATCATTAAAAGAAATACCCTCTAAAGAATGGTGTTGAAGAAAGTAAGAATGAATTTGGAGTGCTTTCTATGTACAATTTCTTCAATACTGAAAACGTCCTTCATTCTTAAAAACATTCTGTATTAACTACACCTCTTCCGTAGGGCAGTTGTTGCTTCTTAATTTAGTTCTGTATGTGTTCAGCATTTTTGAATACATTAAAAGAAGTAACCAACTGAATGAAAAGGCATGGTATTTTAATTTTAAATTAAATTGAAATAAATGTAAGTACAAATTTTGTTTTAGTTAGTACTAAATTCTTAGTAAAAAGATGCTCTACTCAAACCAGCCCTCTGAGTTATATAGCAAGGTTTTTAAATAAATGTTTTTGTCATCGCCTTCAAAAATATTTATATTGTCACTCATTTACTTAAAAACAATTTCTAATTAAACTGTTCCCATTTGCACTTACATTATACCACCAATAGGAAAGCCTTCAAAATGTTAAGTAAAGCAAAGTGATATGTTTGTTTATAAAATGTGTTGTAGGAAAATACTTATTTTAAATCTTTCCCGTATTAACATACTTTAACGGAATATCTCTACTGAATTTTTTTAATGAAGTTGTAAGAATATAGCTCTGACAAGTACACTATCAGATGTGACAAGGGAGGTAATTTTCTTCAGACATGTTTGAATGACTGCTGTACTCTACAACATTTAGATTATCATTCTTGCTAAGTATTTTTCTTCTTCTAAAAAGGATAATTATGCTTTCAGTTTCCAGTGTGCTATACTAGTATAGTCTTCGTCATTCAATAAGGGAGATACCTGTTTTAACTCCTGACTGGAACAGTCTGTGCTTATATGTACCATACATTGTTTCCAATACTTTTTGTTAATTACTCATTTTATCACTAAGCCTGATAAATCTAAAAATTATTCTTTAATAGAAAAATAAAACTAATAAAAGAAAAATAAAACTAAGGTGGATTTTAAAAATTGGAGACTGACATAATGTTAGATATCATTTCTCATTTGAGAAGGTTATTTCTTTTAGAAGAGAGTCAAGAAAATTAATATTTTATGTTTAGTTATGGGTTATTTTTTAAAGTTTACTTTGTTAATGTGTTAAAATATGCAGATGGGTGTTAATTATTGGGTCAATTTTTTTTAAAGAAAAAATTTTAATTAATATTTGTAAAAGGTATATTTCTGTTTGTAACAAACCACTGCCTTTTTTCAAGGATGAACAGAGTTTATGAAGGAGCATCATTCTAAGAATTGAGTGATGTAGTATATTTGGACAATATACCAGATGCTCAACAAGGCTTTCAAACAACTGTAAAGATTGATGTTTATCCTGCTGAGCTATTGGGGAATGTTATAGTATAAAAATTATTTGTATACCAGTATAGAGATGTCATTTTTCAAAACTGGTTTAACAGAAACCAAGCAAAATCACAAATTTGTTCACCAACTAGAATTCTTTCGTAATTAGTCAAAGTGAACATCTTGAATGTCAAGCTTTATAAATGAAAATTGCCTAGTATTTAGCAAGTTATAAATGAAAGTCACACATTTTTCAAAAGTTAGGGCTTTCTATTTAATAAGAAATTTGGTGTCCTCTTAGTCCCTGATAAATCAAGGCAATCACTTCCATATTAACTGGTTGGGTTTTTAAGTTATAAAGAGCAGGTCCTTTATACCTTGAGGATGATTGCACTGGTTTGAAGTTAAGTTACTTAAATGGTGAGATAACAAATGTATTCTGTTGCTAAATCTGTTTTAGACCCTTGGAGAGACTTGAAGATTTCAGTTTATAGAAATTAGGCATCTTTTGTGCAGACCTTTTTTTTTTTTAAACAAGAATTGGGGGAAAGGTTAGTTTTTATGCATGCAACTTTGAGAATTTTTATTAAGAAAATGACATAATGAAAAAAAATATAGCCAAGAACATAAATGGCCATGTTACCAGTAATAATTGTTTTTTTCTCTTCATATTGGCCAAAAGGGAATGAAAATGTTATCATAGGAATTTGTACATATGCTACTGATTTGCCTAGAAAATAGTTTGGTATCACTTTGCAAACATAGGGCCATGTGGCACTTTTATCTATAGGACAGATGAATAGAGATGAAGTGGATGGGTTTATTTTTGATATTACTCTTATTTTCAAGCTTTGATAGTGTTTAACTGAAAAGTGGTTTAGAAAGGGCTAGATCCAATGTGTTCACATTAAAAAATTGATATCAGATGTAATTTTAAGTTCATTTTTTTCAAACTCAAGTACCATATTGGCAACCATAATACTGTCATGGGTGCTGTGTTCTTTAGATATTCTTGGGGGGGAATGGCATTTGTATGATATATGTGTACATATATATATATATATACATACAGTATATAATCTGAAGCTCTGAGAGCTCTTAAGTCAGGAATGCCGAGTATTATAGTATATTGAAATTTTACATTTTTGCGTGTTCTATTGCATACCTTTTGGTAGTTTCTTGGACTGTATTACTCCAGCACTCATGATTGATTTTTGTCTTCTAATTTTCTTCCAAGTGTTTTTATTTTTAATTATTATTGTTCGTTTTCTTTGGCTTGATACTTTTAAACATGTTACTAGTCACTTGAAAACTCCCTCCACCCCAGAGTATTTGGTTTTTCTCTTTGTCTCTGGCAGCTACAACAGTGGTAAGAACATTTAAAGATTGCTTCTAGGAGGTACCGCTCCTATTTCAGAAATCATCCTGGGGGAGGAGTTTTGGTCTTTTCATTTGAGCAGGGATTTGTCAGGATGTGTGTTTTGATGGAAGGTCAGTAGCAGTGCTAGTATCTGAAAGCACAATGCCAGCCAGGCAGGCTGTCCAATCAGAAGTCATCCGGCTGAAGTTTATCTCTGGCTCTCAGGCCTAATCCCTACTATCATTTTGACCATTTGGGTGACATGTGGAATCATACAAAGGCTTGGGAAGAAACAAGTTTGTTTAAACCAGAATGCTTTTACTTACTTGAAGTGACTTCAATCTAGACTTCTTCTTTTCATTTTTATTGTTTTAAATTCTGTGATCAGCTACAGTCAGCATAAATTCGTCTCTTTATTTTGAAGATAAAAAAGGCTGCTTCATTTTGCAGGATTAAATAAAGTTTATATCTTAAAGATTTTTTTCATTAAAGTGTGTTTTAGAAAGTGACTATATACATTTTTAGTTATTTTCAAGAGGCTTTATTTTATTGCCTTTGTAGCCCTGAAGACTGTTGGTATATTGTTTCCCATTGATTTAATACAAAAGTTGTATATTTGTTTGGATTATATTTACATTATGTTCTTTGTAAATGTTTGGTGTAACTTGCACTTTTAAAAATTACCCGGTTTGGGTATTATCAACTTGAGAAATTCCCTCATCAATTAATTGTCAACTGACTTTTTATGTGTTTCTCCTTTCTTCAAATAATGGGACTTTTTTTAAATGAAAACTTTTCATTGATTAAAATATTGTAGCACCTACAGTCTAGCCTTATAGTTGTAAAAGAAAAATACCAGTAAATTAGATCTAGCCCCATTAATTAGAAGATGCAGCCTGAACCCTTATTCGGTTTCATCTTGGATAAAGGTAGAAAGAAAAGCAACTCAAGTGAATAAATATTTCCAATTTTAAATGAGTGTCTTATCCTCACCCCAACATTAATACTATTTATAGGATGTCAAGATATCCATGGATTTGTCCAGAATGGTAAAAGAATTTTCAAGGCAATTATTGTCATAGTGGAGACCACATGTAATCATTTGAGTAAATTTATTTCTCTTAAAATTGGCCTGGTTAACATCAAAGAGATGCTGCCTAAATTTGACTGCTTTCAGATGAGGAGGGAGAAAGAAGTGTGCTTAGTAAGCCTTTAGATCAGCGGTTCTCAACCTGTGGGTCGCGACCCCTTTGGGGGTCGAACGACCCATTCACAGGGGTCGCCTAAGACCATCGGAAAACACATGTATAATTACATATTGTTTTTGTGATTAATCACTATGCTTTAATTATGTTCAATTTGTAACAATGAAATTGGGGGTCACCACAACATGAGGAACTGTATTAAAGGGTCGCGGCATTAGGAAGGTTGAGAACCACTGCTTTAGATGAAGAGCTGTGGGATAAAATTTGCTCACTCCGTTGTACAAAGCACAACCAGAACTTGTGAGTGGCTTACTTGAAGTGACTTCATACATCTTGAATACTTTTAATGTTGATGTGTTGACTTTTTTAAGTTGACTGCACAGTCACTGTATGTACTAGGAACTGGTTTCCTTGACTTTCTAGAATCATTGGCTAAGAGAGGCACTAATCCCTGCGGGGTTGAACATATCCTGAAGCTGAGTCAGTATGGAAGAATTTAAAATAAATCAAACAGGGTGCTGCAGTTCCATCTGTCTCAGGCTCACGGTAAGTTCTTACTGATTAGTGAATGTAGCTAAAGCCTTTGTCTGTGTCCTCAGGGGCAGACTTCAAGAGGGACCAGATAACGTTTGAATGGAGGGATTATATTTCAGGTGTTTTAGCTTGAAATTTATTTTTTAAAAAAATAAAAATGGGGGGGGGGCGGTAATAGAACAAAGCCTGTGAAGCAAAATTGATATTATAAAACAGGCAGAGTTGTTTAGCACAGAGAAAATATTGACCTGTCTGCATTCTGGTACTGTGGGTGCAGGTCCTAGCTTGGTATAACGATACATTTTTAATTCTCACCAGCAAGGAAAAGGAAAAGGAACAGTCTTCAGAAAATGTCTGCAAAGGGTCAAGCAGTAGAAAATTCGAATGTTACTGACTTTATACAGGCATTATTTAATGCTTGCCTACAGAAGTATAGCATTTCCAAGCTTCTGTCTGAGAAGCATTTCAGAGATGTGAAAGTAAATCTGAGGTAGTTGAAAAATTGGTAAGGACAGGAGAAAATCCCTGCAGATACGATCTTACATTAGTTGGCCAAGTGAAATGATCTAGCATTGTGTTTGGGAGGTTTTATTTTCTTACGTTTTTAAAACTGAATTGGTAAATACTTTATAGGCGTATTTTTATCCAGGTGCCACTCCAATTTGTGTGTGTAATAAAATTATTTATATTAAAAGTGGGAAATAACTTGTCAACATTTTTCTGTGAGTATAGATTAGGGGTGGCAAAGAAGAGTGCTAGTTAGCAGTTTTCCAATGTAAAGTTGTCCCTAACTGATTTGTCCACATGTTGGTTATCATCCCCACCCAAAAAAGGAATTATCCTAACCTGGATGTATCACTTGAAAATTTTTAGAAACAATAATCAGGGAAGTTTCTAGAGAGTGTTTGCTTTTTTTGGTTTTCCTTTGAGGACTGGGGTAACAAATACCTCCCCCAAAAATTATCAGCACAAAACAGGGTATTGATTTTCAACTCTGATCTTGCTATTGGAGTTGAATACTAAAGAACTATAATGAGGAAAATACATTTCTAATACAATTTCCTACATTCTAGAAACATCCCTGTTTTAATTTTTTTACTTAAATCTTTTTGTGCTTTATCTGTAAAGAAATAAAATGTACTGAATTATAAAGCATTTTATTAACACTATGTACATAGCTGCTTTGTGTTCAGAATGGTAGCATTGCTTTGTATATTAAAGTGATCCTTGTGAATTTGTGAAATATTGTCATAAAGTCCTTTTTCTTACTGTAATCTTTGTGGTAAAAACTGTCATTGCCCTTTTACACACATTTATGTGCAGTCACATAAAACATGCTTTTAAAAACTCAGAGTCTCTTTTTTGGGGATGGGGGGTCTCTATCTTGTTTTTTGCTAGTAGTGTTAAGCTATATTTTCTTGGACTTATGTTTGTTACTTTTGTTAAATGAGCAAAAGTTACGTTAGAATATATCACAAGCTTGTGTTGCAGAGCAGCAGGAAACTAATTCAAGCAACAAGAACTTATCTTCAGTTAATTTTACTGTCTTTCTAATTTTTACCACACGATGTCTTTGTTCAGTAAGATTGAACAGTGCCTATTTGAAGATTCGGAGATGTTACTGCTCTATTGAGACAACCAATGGGAGACGTGTGACCAACTATCTTTGATGTCATAAAATGCATGTTTGCATTGGAAGAACAATAATTGCTAACTTCTCAGGTCCCCTTATAATTCTGAAGTTCTGTGATCATATGAAAGGAGGGAATGTGTTTAATCTGCTCCTTGCTTAAAGCATATGAATAAAAGACTCATACTATTTATTGATTCAATTTCTGAAAACAGCAGTTGCATTTATTCTAAGTACTTCTAAATTGTCACGATGTGTTTATGAAGCCTGTTACACCTGCCACTGTATTAAAGGAATTATCTGACTTTTTTTTTTTTCTTCTACAAAGAGTGGCCACCACATAATTTATTATACAGTCAGACATTTTTGAGAGTGAAAGGGTGATGTTAACAGGGACAACGGACATGAATGAACTGAGCTACCTGGCCAGGGCTTATAATGCTTTATGAAAATGTAAAACAACCCAATCGATGCTTTCTTGGTAGAGCATCTAGGCATCTTGAAGCTCTCCACCCCAAATCATTTTACATATATCATTCAAAGTGTGTGTGTGTGTGTCTACATAGATACATATATGTGTATATATTACTGATTTCAGAAAGCGAGAGAGAGAAACATCAGTGATGAGAATCACTGATCAGCTGCCTCCTACATGCCCACATTGGGGATCACGCCCACAACCCGGGCATATGCCCCGACCAGGAATTGAACCCTCACCTTCTGGTTTATAGGTCAATGCTCAATCACTAAGCCATGCCGGGCAGGCCAAAGTTTAGGAATTTTAAAGCAAAGGAGCTGAATTCCAATTACTACAATGATTTCTAATAGCATGCCTGAATGTGACTGGCCTTTCGTTAGTGCTGACACTGCACGGCTCTTATTTTACTTGTTTTAACCCTTTGAGTGCCAACCAATATCCTAGGAACTATGCTAAAATGGCCAAGGCATTTTTGCTGATTTTACAGCAGTTTAGGGAAAAAATGAATCGCAAGTAAATGAAGTTATATATTCAAAAACTTAAGGAAACCTTTACTACATTGGCATACTTATCATCATCACTAATAAAAGCAGACTTAGAACTGGACGCCATTTCAAAGCTTTGATAGCACTCCCGCCACTTTGGGCGAGAGGAGGAGCGCGATCGTGCTCCCTGGCACTGGGGGGGGGGGGGGGGGGGGGCGTAAAAGACCACATTCATGTACAATACTGGCATTTCATGGATTTGGCAAACAATGGGTATTTCTATTTCTTGGGCATCCATCAGAATTGTGTTGAACTGATACACCACAGAATGCTCAGAACTTTTAATTCACCTTTATTTTTAAATATTTTTATTGATTTTAAAGAGGAAGGGAGGGAGGGAGAGAAACATCAAATATGAGAATCACTGATCGGCTGCCTCCAGCATGCCTCCGACTGGGTATTGAGCCAACACTCTGGGCATGTGCCTGACTAGGAATCAAACCTGGGACCCACAGGCCAAGGTTCTATCCACTGAGCCAAACCAGCTAGGGCAATACTGGGTGTGCGACTTCTTTCATCAAGTCTATCAAAGATAATCATGAAACAACATTGCAATCATTTAACCCAAAGATCAATATCGTCTAAATGGAATGTATCTTTTTCACTCAACAAATTTACTACTAGACACTGGGGAGGCAAAATAAAAGAGCATTCCTGGCCCTCAGGAAGCGTACAGTGTTCCGGGGAATCCAAACAAGCAATGACAAGTACGCTACGTAAGGAACCTGTCCTTGGAGACTAAACTCTCATGCAGGGGTGAGATTTAAAACTTTCATTGTCATCCTATGCACTATGAGGAGGCAGGGAAAGCCTAAGAAAGAACTACAAAAACATCTGAGAAACGGGAAAGGTGAAGGGAAAAGCTATGGCTTTTGCTTTATGAAGATGATAACCTAGTCACAGCACATGGAGGTCCAAGATTTTACATGCTTTCAAAAGTAACTAAAACATTATTTTTTACTGATTCCTTTGTTCATAGACCTACATCTGACATTAATCCAAAAAGCATGCTATGAGACTGTAGAAAACTTGCACCCCAATCTCAAACCACCAAAATTATTTAAGACCGAAACTGGCAGACAAAAGGTTTCGAAAGCATTAACAGCTCAGGGAATGTATGTTAAACTTGTTTTATATTCAGAAAATTAGAAAAAAATGGGCTAAACATATATCTCAGAATGTGTTTAAAGTTATTTGCATGACTTAGCCTCTCACTAAAGCAAAACAAGCTCACTGCTTTGAAGATGCCAATACGCCAGCCCTTCATGGTATCAGTGAAAACTGCTTATCAGGAGGGAGCATAGGGGATACAGAAACAACATGAACCAAAGCTCACCCTTCCTCTTAATGTTAATTGAGTTTCAGAGTGAGTGAAATATGACTATAAAATCACAGCAGTTTGTTCCTCGAGAACCTTTGGTTAGACTTTTTGTACAGTAAGCCATTTCATTAAACATGGTTAGATTCCCCCTGCTAACACCTTACTTGACACATTTAATGACAACATTCCTGTAAATTACAGCCAACTATAAGCCCTCCCTCTGGTTTCTCTTCTGGGCTTTGTAAACATGTACATCTTTTTCAGGATCATAGTGAACCTTACTCACGGAAAATTGCCTCTCCAGCATGGCTAAGAAGTTGTTGTCCCGTTCGTAGCGGATTCGGCAAGCTAAAAGAATCACGGAGTGGCTGCCACAGAGATGCGCCAAAGTCTGCAGAAGGTCCGTGAATGTTTCTTCTAAATATATGATATCAGCTCCAAGTATCAGGTCAAACTCTCCAGGTGAAAAGCTCCCCAAATTCTGTCCCCAAGTCAGCTCCTTAACCACGGCTCTGGGTTGAATATGCAGAGGTAAGTTGGCTTCAACATTTGATTTAAGAAATTCTAATGCTACTTTTCGATCCGTGATAGTCACCTGAGCACCTAGAAGGTGGGACAGAGAGAAAGTAATGGGCGCGTCAGTACAACTCATAGGTCTCGGGTCAAGTTCAACGGCAGGGTGGGTGTCTGTAGATATTCCACCTGATGTGCAGACCATGCCCTTCAGGGTGGCTGCAGATTAGAACAATGACCAGTGGCTCCTTCTGCACGGCCGACTGTAGAAGTGAACCTTATAAAACGCAGGGCCCCAAGTGACAACAAGCGGGGCTTCTCAATTCTGCAGGCAGAGCTAGCCCTCCCTCCAGAGGCGCCTGCCTCTACGTTTCATTCATTGGGTCTCAATCTTGGAGTCAGTAGGCTTCAGGGTGAAACGGAATCCAACAATGAAAAACCTGGGAGCAGATGATTACGAAGAAGACAAGATACCAGAAACAGGGAAGGGCTACTTTCTGGGATTAAAGCTTTAAAAAGAATCAAGGAAGAGATTAATTGGCTACGAAGAAATCCGAGCCTACTTCTCCTTATGCTGTTACAAAGCAGCCAACCTATATGTATTTGTTACGTGTGTGCACGCGTGTGTGTGCAAGCGTGATTATTGAAAAACGGTAAACTTAGAAGTTACTAGATTGTGGTGTACTCTCTGGCTCTCAGAAGCACACCCCTGCCTTCCTCTTCCTCCTCTCCCTGCCCCCCACCCCCACCCCCAGGCCTTTTACTTTAGCCTTTCTCTCTCCTAAGCTCCAAGGGCCCTTCTCCTGCCTCTGTAACTTGTTTCCTGAGCCCACACAGCCCAGCTGGCTCACTTCTACTACCTCTGTAACTTCCTAAGTAATCATTCTCTTACAATTTGAAAAGAAATTCCTAGGTTGTATTAAAGTGCTGTAGGTTAAAATGTGGGCGCATGTCCTCTAAGTGCTAGGTTTCCACATGCGGTGTATAAAATTAATGAGGCAATATTTTACTCATCTCTTTCTTGTGGGCTTTTACTGTGAACAAAAGATCCACCAATTTTTTGAACCAATATATGTGAGAGGCTGAACCCTTAAAATGAAGCACCAAGTAAATTCAGCCCCGAAACGACCCTGTTTGTCTACATTGTAATACCAACTTAGCATGTATAATCTTGTTTAATTTTGGCCCTATCAATTCTGAAATTTGAAATTCTGTTTCATTCTTTCCTAAATTTCCCACTGGCCCCCTTCTTCAGTTCATTATCTTCACGGGTAATCCCCCCGGATTCCGGAGCTGCTGTGGTAAGCACCATTTCAGGGGTGTCTTATCTTGAGCTGCAACACTAGGTTAGGACAGTATGTAATTCATTCTGACATTTACAATCCTGAGTGTGAGGCTGTGAGAATGTTCCAGTTGTTAGATGTTACAAGCATGGACCTACCGCTTTGTCTATCCATTGCTAGGCAGCGTGCTGCCTGGGAGCGGGAGTCGGTGATCCTTCATCTCTCCTGAAAATCACAGACAGCCTTTCCCGGTTCAACTCAGAACTTTATCTCTGGAGATTATATATATATAGATTGATTGATTTCAAAGAGGAAGGTAGAGGGATAGAGAGATAGAAACATCAATGATGAGAGAGAATCATTGATCGGCTGCCTCCTGCACAGCTCCTACTGGGGATGTGTCCGCAACCAAGGTACATGCCCTTGATCGGAATGGAACCCGGGACCTTTCAGTCCGCAGGCTGACACTCTATCCACTGAGCCAAACCGGTTAGGGCTCTGGATTTCTTAACAGTCACAGATCACTGTGCTCACAATATGGGGCGATCTAGTCATTTGCATATCATCTCGGTGTTCATTTCAATAGTTCTTCGAAGCAGACCTCCTCTAATGCCTGTCTCGGGGATTTCCGAGGCTGCTTCTGACTGACCTACGCGGTGTTCCAGGATTCTTAATAAGATCCTGATGACAGCTGACCATTTCCCTGGAACATCTATCAACTCCACAAACATTCGAGTGGCCACTAGACAAAAACCCTCACCCTCCCAGAGCCTGCATTCAAGTGAGGAAATAGACAATAACAGCCTTTAAAAAAAGAATATCCGTCCAGTATGTCAGTGAGAGATATGCACCAAGGAAAAAAATAAATCAGGAAAGAGACATGTAATGTCAGGCAGTAAGGGAGGCGGGCGTGAAATTTTAGGCAGGGTGGGAGGGGAAGGCCTTGAGCAGACTGAGGCAAGGCCTGAAGGAAGGAGCTGCCGAAGGCACGGGCACAGGCACGCAGGGGAAGGATGTTCCTGGCAGGCAACAGAGCAAGGGCAGAGGCCGGAGGGGAAGGGAAGGCGGAGGCCAGAGCGGCTGGGATGAGTGAATGAGGAGCAAAGCAGAAGGAGATGAGGTCACGAAAGTAACAGGAAGGGAGGCAGATCACGCAGGGCCTGGTCGGTCCTGTTTTGAAGAGGCTTTGGGCGAAAGAGGTGACGGGATTAAGCACAAATTGGTAGTTACAGAATAGTCACAGGGATGTGAGAACGGCATAGGAAATAATATCTGAGTATATTATTGATCACAATACAGTGAGGAGGCCAATACAATATTCAGGTGGACGCTGGTGGCTGGCCCCTGGGTGAAACCACCCCAGACACCTTCCACAAGCCACCTTCAGACCCGGCCCCCACCAGTCAGCACTCCCCGACTTGCTCGGTGATAGTCTTTGAGGAGCCTTATCCTGGTGTTCCCGCCCCACCGGTGCCGATTTCTAGACCAGAAACAAAAATACTCAGAGAGCCAATCGCACTTGATAAGCATTTACTTTGTGCCAATCAGCGAGCTAACAGAGTCCCACACACATCCCATTTGGTCATCAGTGTGCAATGAGTGCGATGGTTTCCCTGTGTTACAGGGAAATTGCAGTTTAGAAGTTAAGCAACTTGCCCAAGGTCACTCGGCTAGTGGAAGTTAAAAGACGTGTCAAAACCAAGTATCCTTCTAAACCTAGGCGCTTTGCCACCCTGTGTCCCTATACCAGCCAGTGAAGTTTTTGTTTGTTTGAATATATTTTTTTATTGATTTCAGACAGGGAGGGAGAGGGAGAGAGATAGAAACATCAGTGATGAATCATTGATTGGCTGCTTCCTGCAGGCCCTCTACTGGGGATCGAGCCTGCAACCTGGGCATGTGCCCTTGATCGGAATCGAACCTGGGACCCTTCAGTCCACAGGCCGACACTCTATCCACGGAGCCAAACCAGCTGGGCAGTGGTCAGCAAACTAATTAGTCAACAGAGCCAAATATCAACAGTACAACGACTGAAGTGCAAATAACAAGATGAGAGAGAGAGAGAGAGAGAGAGAGAGAGAGAGAGAGAGAGAGAGAGACGCCCAGCTTGCATGGCTCAGTGGTTGAGTGTCAACTTATGAACCAAGAGGTCACTGTTCAATTTCCGGTCAGGGCACATGCCGCGGTTGTGGGCTCGATCCCCAGTGTGGGGCATGCAGGAGGTGGCCAATCAATGATTCTCTCTTATCACTAGTATTTCTATTTCTCTCTCCCTTCCTCTCTGAAATCAAAAAAAATATATTTTAAGAGAGAGAGAGAGAGAATTTAGCCTTGTTGGATTGGAGGTAAGAGCACCAGCAGATAGCCCATAACTCCTAATAAAGAAATACAGCGGGGAGAAAAAGAATCATGTCAGGGGAAACAAACAGTGGGTTTTACATCAATAAAACAGCAGACGCACCTCTCAATGAGCTCCACTCACAAGGGCTCAAGCTCGCGCATCACACTCACCCAGCAGGGCAGCCACGATGCCCACCAGCCCCGTCCCAGCACCCAGCTCCACAGCAGAGCGGCCCCTGAGCTCCACGGCTCCCATCTCCAGGTACGTGGAGAGGACGACGGCCTGCGTCAAAACACAGGGGGTTATGATGAAGTCAGCAAGTGCTGGAGTTTCAGGTAGGCTCTGCGCTGGCAGGAGACATCGCACCCCTTGCCCACAGCAAGGGTCAACTCCCAGGCGATCCGCGCACACGGGAACTCGGGTGCTGCTGGGAGGTGACCCCTCGAGCAAGCACAGCACAGCGTCCCGCAGAGCGGCTGCCCCAGGCCCTGAAGGGGACGGTAGCGGTCCTCGACACGGCCCACACAAGACAGGGTCCTGCTGAATCTGGGAAGATTCATTCTTATGCGTCACTACCTACACTCGAGGCTTCCAAGACTCTCTGGCATGAATGGTCTCTGGGATTCTGCTTAAGGGAACGTCCAGTTTCTAAACCAAGCTCAAGTCGGCAAGGCCACAACATCTCCCAGAAGGAAAAGCAGAGCAGCACCCAGGCTCCCGGAGCTGCATGCCTCCCTCTGGGCATCACCTGGCAGGAGCCCTCACCATGCATTACTGGGCATCAAAAGGTGAGTTTCAGACACACTGGATACTTGGCGTGTGGTTTAGCATTTGCATACAATTCTACAGAAGCACTGAACACTGTTAACATGATTTTAAAATCGTTTGTTTTCATGGCCACTTACTATTGGTCTAGTGAGCACTTAGGAGGCTCACCCATTCCTCACTACTGTCTATTTTTACTACTTGGTCTAGGAATACTTCTCATGCAGTTACCTTCGACTAGGTTCCTTAAAGTACTCGGTTAGAACATATTGATTTTTATTTCTAAATGTGCCTCTCACTTCAATACAATGCAAAATCTGTAAAATTGTATCTATATCACGCAGTTATCCAACATCAAATGAGCTGCCTCCTAGTCCGAGGTGTGGTGCTAGAATCAGCCGTGGGCAAACTACGGCCCGCGGGCCGGATCCGGCCTGTCTGAAATGAATAAAACTATTGAAAAAAAAGACCGTACCCTTTTATGTAATGATGTTTACTTTGAATTTATATTAGTTCACACAAACACTCCATCCATGCTTTTGTTCCGGCCCTCCGGTCCAGTTTAAGAACCCATTGTGGCCCTCGAGTCAAAAAGTTTGCCCACCCCTGTCTAGATGCTGGGGGCAAGTCACTGTCACATGCAGCTGAGGACAGTGCTCGGAGAGGAAGTAAAAAGGCAATTATAGTATAATTTGGGGACCATTACAACCACCCAGAACTTAAAAAAAACACATGGCCCTGGCCAGTTTGGCTCAGTGGAGGAGAGCATCGGCCTGAGGACTGAAGGATCCCGGGTTCCATTCTGGTCAGGGGCACATGTCTGGGTTGCGGGCTCGATCCCCAGTAGGGGGCGTGCAGGAGGCAGCCGATCAGTGATTCTCATTATTGATGTTTCTATCTCTCCCTCTCCCTTCCTCTCTGAAAGCAATAAAAAAATATTAAAAAAACACACATGATCTTCAGTTTGGGCTTTGTCATTTTACAATATCCTTTGTGCAGTATTTTAACTTAACGTTCCTTTACTTGCCCCTAAAATGCAATCTATTTTGGGGAAGATGATCAGGAAAGTGATTCTAGTGGGTAGAAGTATTTTTGGAGCGAATGGGGTCATGAAAATATTTAAAAATTGAGCATGGTGATGGTTGCATCACTCTGAATTTACTTTAAAAAACCAGTTCATTATGCACTGTAGGTGACATGTACAGTACATGAGTTAGATCTCAACAAAGCTGTTCTTTCATTTCTTTTTAAGTAAAGACCAGTCTTATAATCAATTGCAGATGTTTTCAGAGCCCCCCCCCCCCCCGCGTCCCCAGGATTTGCTTACCGCGTCCCAAACCACGGCTGCGACCCCCAGTTGCCTCCAGTCCTGGCGGATCTGGATGGTGTGGTTGGCGAAGGAGAAGGTGGCAAGAGGCTTGTGGAATTTCTGCAACCCCATTTCCGCGGTCTCCTCATAGGGCACCAGGGCCATTTCCGCTGTGCCAGCTCTCTGCTTCCTTTCCCCTGTTGGGCAAAAGAATCCTGCATGCTCTGGCCAGAAGTGCATTCTCTCTTAGGTGGCCCGAATGCTTTTTTTAAGGTCGTTTTATGGATTCAAAAGAATAAACAGAGATGTGGAAAGCTTTTGTCGAATTCCTTTTACATGGTTCTTCTTCCAGTCTCGTGGGACGTGAGATGTGGCTCTGAATTCATCCCAAAGGATGTCTTTGGGCAAAAGCACCCAGAACCGCACAACTCCTGCAGGATGCCCTACACACTTCGCTGTCAGGACTCGGGAGGGGGCTTGAGGGCGAGCGAGGCGGCATCGGGCCCGGGGGAAGGTAGCGCTCTCTGCACTGCCCCGGCCCGCGTGGACTGCAGCTGCACCCGCCGAGGTGGGCAGGGTGTTTCTGCCGTTTTGTTTTGGTCTGGCCTCCACCCCTCCAGGCGGTGCGCTCACTGGTGACAGCCACGGACCGCGCCTGCCCTGGGACCGCGAACGGCTCCACGGTCCTACTTTTTGGCGGACGGTGCACGCACTCCCCACTCCGGAGACTGGCAGTGAGACCCTGGCGGCTTCCCAGTCGCTCGCGGGGAGAGCGCGGCCCTAGGTCCTGAACAGACTCGGGCGTCCCGGCTAGGCGGCCTCCCCAGGGCCCCCCAAACCCGCCGCCGCCCGCCCCTCTACAGCGCCCACAGGCGCGCGCTTCCTTCCCGCGGGCACCGGAGCTCCCGGGATCGGGGTGGAGATGGGAGGCGGCGGAGGGGTCCACAGCGCCCTCGGGGACCCCCGGCCGAGCGGGACGCCCACCCACCCCGGGGTGCCGGGAGCTGCCTGGAAGGCGCGTCAGGCCGCCCCCGAGCGGGGCCTGGCCGCTACTCACCCCCGGAGCGGCCCTCTCGGCGCGCGCTGCGCTCCCGCCCCCAGCGGCTGCCGGGCCGGCGGGCGGAGGGCGGGGACGCCGGGAGGGGGCGGTGCAGGCGGCGGCGGCGGAGGGCGGCCCGGCCCGACGCGCGTTTCCGGTTTCCCAGGCGCCAGGGCAGGTGCCCCGCGGTCGCGGTCGCGGTTGCCGGCGGGGAGAGCAGGGGCGCGAGGACGGCGCGCACGCTGCGCGGGCCGGGAGGGGGGACCGGAAGCGCTGCCTGCGGGGTGGTCGGCCCGCACCCCAGCGGGTCCCCAGGGCGTTCGGCTACCAAGTCAGCCTCCCCCGCCGAGGGCAGCGCTGGCGGAGCGCGAGGTGCACCGGGGCTGGGGACGCTCGGGCGGCCGGTGAGAGGGAGCCCCCAGCGTGGCCCTGGCTGCGCTCGCGTGCTGGCTCCACGCTTCCGCGCGCGTCCTCTTGTGTATCTGGGTGCTGGCTCGTCTTAGTTGTCTAGGTGGCCGTGGGCAGGTGTGAAGGTTCGCTCCGAAGGGTCGTGGTCACCCACTCGTGCACGCGGCACCGAGGAAGGTCAAGGCGCAGACGCGTAGCCGGCCCTGGGCGCCCGGCCTGGGCTGTAGAACAGGGGGCGGGGAGGCGGCGCCACAGGGCGGAGGCTGCAGACCCGAGGCTGCAGTGAGCACCCCAGGGTGTGACCACACGGGGGGGGGAGGGGCAGGTTCCACCTTTACTTTTCTGCTTTGACCCTGACCCCCGGTTCCCTCACTCCACCCGCCGCCCCTCTCCCGGAGTCTCACCCGCGCTGAACGTTAGTGAATGAACGCGAGTGCTTTTCACCCCGGTACTCAGCTCGGGAAGGTCTCCTGCCGCGTGCGGTGAGCGGTGTGCGGTGTGCGCTGGGACCCCGCAAGGGTATTTTGAAGAGCTTTCCGGGTGATTCAGGCGCCGCCGCGAGGCCGGACGCACCCCCTCTCCCATCCCGCAGGGGGCGCGCCAGGCCTCTCCTGGCTTCCTTAACCGCCCAGCAGGAGGCTGGGCCTGGGGGCGCAAAGGTGGCTTGAAGTGAACTTTGAAGGTCTCTAGTGAAGGTCCTTATTTATTTATTTATTTGCTTTGCTGAGTTCTTTTAAATTTATTTTTAATATTTTATGGGATGTCTTTTTGAGAGCTGCTTTAAGTTCACAGAAAAACTGGAGAGACGGTGCAGAGATTTCCCATACACCCCCTGCCCCACACGTGCATAGCCTCCCATGATCAACATCCCCACCAGAGAGGTACATTTGTTGCAATTGGTGGACCCAACAGACACATTAACGCGCAGAAACCAGTTGGCATTAGGGTTCCTGCGTGGTGGTGTACATTTGATGGATTTGGACAGCTGTGTAATGACATGTACCCACCATTATGTTATGCACAGTAGTTTCACTGCCCTAAAAGCCCTCCGTGCTCTGCCTATTAATCTCTCCCTCCTCCATAACTCCTGGCAACCACTGGCCTTTTTACTCTCTTCATAGTTTTGCCTTTTCCAGAATGTCATACAGTTGTAATCATATAATACATAGCCTTTTCCGATTGGCCCCGTGAATGTAGTAGTATGCATTTAAGGTTCTTCTATGCCTTTTCATTGTTTAGTAGCTCATTTCTTTTTAGTGCTCAGTGACATTTCATTGTGTGGATGTACCACGGTTTATCCACTTACCAAATAAAGAGCATATTGGTTGCTTCTAAGTTTCGGCAATTGTGAATAAAGCTGCTATAAACATCCATGCACAGGTTTTTGTGTGCACGTAAGTTTTTTGACTCCTTTGGGTAGCTACCAAGGAGCATGATTGCTGGATCGTAGAGTAAGAGTATTTTTAGTTTTCTCAGAGACTGCCAAACTGTTTCCCGAAGTGCTCATACCATTTTGCATTCCCACCAGCAATGAATGAGAGTTCCCACTGCTCCTTAGCCTCACCAGCATTTGGTGGTGTCAGTGTTTGGGATTTTGGCCACCTTACTAGGCCTGTAGTGGTATTTCATTGCTGTTTCTGGTTTTTTTTTGTTTTGTTTTTTTTTGTGTTTTTTTTTTTTTTATATTTTATTGATTTTTTACAGAGAGGAAGGGAGAGAGATAGAGCGTTAGAAACATCGATGAGAGAGAAACATCGATCAGCTGCCTCCTGCACATCTCCTACTGGGGATATGCCCGCAACCCAGGTACATGCCCTTGACCGGAATCCAACCCAGGACCTTTCAGTCCGCAGGCCGACGCTCTATCCACTGAGCCAAACCGGTTTCGGCCTGTTTTGTTTTTTAATATATTTTTATTGATTTCAGAGAGGAAGGGAGAGGGAAAGAGAGATAGAAACATCAATGATGAGAGAGAATCATTGATTGGCTGCTTCCTGCATGCCCCCTACTGGGGATCCAGCCGGCAACCCAGGCATGTGCCCTTATCCAGAATCAAACCCCGGACCCTTCAGTCCACAGGCCGATGCTCCATCCACTGAGCCAAACCGGCTGGGGCTACTTTGCAATTCCTTAATGACATATGATATGGAGCATTTTTCCCAGTATTTGATATGTAATTGACATCTAACATTGTATTAGTTTAAGGTGTACAACATAGTGATTTGAAATATGCATATGTTGCAAAATTATTACCATAATAAGTTTAGTTAACATCTGTCACTCACACAGTTACAATTTTTTCCTTGGGCTGAGAACTTTTAAAATCTACTCATAGCAAGTTTCAATACAGTATTGTTAACTAGAGTCACCATTCTATACATTACATCCCCAGAACTTATAACTGGAAGCTTGTACCTATACTCATTCTTGCCAACCTCCACCTCTGGCAACCACTAATCTATTCTCTATTTCTGTTTTATCTTTTATTTTTGGGGTGTGTTTTTTTTTAGATTCCACATATTAGTGAGATCACACACTATTTGACATTCTCTGTCTAACTTACTTCATTTAACATAATGCCTTCAAGATCATCCACGTTGTCATAAATGGCGGATCTCCTTTTTTATGGCTGACTGTCTGTGTGGTGTGTATGTGCGTGTGTGTGTGTGTGTGTATCACACACACCACATTTTCATCCATTCATCTGTTGATGGAGCTTAGATTGTTTCCGTATCTTGGCTATTGTAAATAATACTGCAATGAACATAGGGGTGCAGATATCTCTTTGAGAGAGTGATTTTATTTCCTTCTCATATATACCTAGAAGTGAGATTGCTGGTCTTACGGTAATTCTATTATTAATATTTTTTAATCCTCATCTGAGGATATGTTTTTATTGATTTTAGAGAGAGAGAGGAAGGGCGAGAGAGAAGAAGAAAGAGAGAAACATTGATCAGTTGCCTCTCTTACCTACCTTGACTGGGGATCAAACCCAAAATCTAGGTATGTGCCCTGACCGGCATACAGGGTTATGCTCCAACCAACTGAGCCACCTGGGAGCCATGCTGGGGCACAATTAAAAAAATAATTATTTTTAATCGTTTGAGGTATCTCCGTACTGGTTTCCATAGTAGTTGTACTAATTTACATTTCTACCAATAGTGCACAAAGATTCCCTTTTCTCCACACCCTCTGTCACCAACACTGTGATCACTTGTCTTTTTTATAATAACCTCTCCAACAGGTATGAGGTGACAGCTCGTTGTGATTTTGGTTTGCATCTCCCTGGTGATGAGTGATGTTGATCACCTTTTCAGGTACCTTTTTCATGTGTCTGTTAAGCACCATTTCACGTACCAAATGGTTTGGACCGTTTTAAAGTCTGATTGTTTGCATATTACTGAATTGTAAGAGTCCTTTGTAAATATTGGATAACAGGCCTTTCTCAGGTGTGTATTTTGCAGCCAGTCCCGCCCAGTGTGGCTTCCCTTCTGTCTGTCCTCTCACTAACACCACACTGGATTACTGTATGAAGACTGGGGTCAGGGAGTGTCAGGCCTCCAACTTTCTTCTTCGCTTTTAATGGTACCATTTTTTTCTTTGTTGATCTTCTCTCTCTTTCCTTTTTCTCTCCTAGTATTGTCTTTCTCTTACCTCCTCTACCTCTCTGTGCTGCGTATCCCTCTCAACTTTTTTTTTTTTTTTTACCTCTCTTTTTCATATTTTCCCCTCATTTTGTCCATTTCCTTTGGGGAGCCATCCTGGGGCACAAGAATAAAGTATGTGCTTTGGAGCCAGAGAAACTGCACATTTTAATATTGCCTCTGACACTTTAGTTGGGCTGCCTTTGGGTAATTACTAAACCCTTCCTAGATCCCAGGTCCCTCACCCACCAAGCCTGGCACAGGGACCCTGGCCTCCCTCCTCCATCCTTCTCCTCATCTCCATTGCTTCTACTGAAATCATCATAGGACTTTATAAGACAAAACCTTCCCAGCCTCTCCAGCATTCTACAAACATGGCACATTTGCCTCATTGTATTTACTTGCAGTTTATCTGGAAAGTTATTTACATTTTCTCAACCATAATAGGCAAGAATGTCCTGAGTCCTACAAATGTTCTAACTGCCTGTACCAGTTGGCTCCGGAAGCAGCAAAAAGAATGTTGAGAAGCATATGCAGCTTGTACAGCAGTGTAGACACTGAGTGGAGCTCTGTTTTTATCAAGATAAACCAGGAATAGCCAGTGCTTCCCTGTGAATACTTGAAAATAAAATTTTAATCCTCAAAAAAAGTTGGGTATGTGATAGATTTTATTATTGAATCACCCAGTCCGCCTTCTCCTACAGGGGCCTTGGTGTCCCCTCCTGAGGGAGGGCTATCTCCCCATCCTGTTGAGGTTAGGCTTGGCCATATGACTTTCTTTGGCCAATGGAATGCGGGTGGAAATGACACCTCTCACCTCCGAGCAGGGACATGAGGTGTCTAGCAAAGCTGAGTCATTGCTCCTTCTCCCCGTGCTGGAGAGCTGCATGTCCGAGATTGGGGTGTTCCCTGACCCTGGGTCCCCCAGCTGCAGAGCTGACCTGTGAAATATGTGAACCATGAGAGACAGGTAAACCTTTGTCGAGGTAACCATTGAGGTTTGGGAGTCACCACTACAGGATGACTCAGCAGGAGCTGGCAGAACACAGATGTGAAAGAAATTTCAAAAACCAGGTAGAAGTTTTCAGGATGGGAGGCTTTGTTTAGCTTCTCGGTGAAGGAGACTCATTTTTGGAGCTCGGTCTCGTTCATCATGACTCCTGATTGCCCTACACCTGGGCCCCCAGTGCCAGCATCAGCCCAAGACTACTGACCACCTTTATCCAACTGTGATTCTAAGGCCGGAAGACAGTTCACAGTCTTGCTGGGATGTGAACATAGGTAGGCTCGCTCTTCGTGTTATCTGTAATTGCCAAGTACAGTTTAACCATAACATACCAGACTGTAAATTACGTGCTTTTTCCTTTAGCAGGGGCACGGGGCTTCTTCCCTGCTCCTCACCTGGACCCAGACACCTGAAAAGGGGACGGGCATGGGCATCTCCATCCTAGTGTTTTCCCTGGGCACCTCGGGCTATTGGGGAGCCCTGCATGGGGAGCAGGATTTAGGGTGGGGGTAGGATATAAAAAGTGCACCCAGAGCCTTTGGTGGACAGCTTTCTATTTTTATCTCCCAGACTAAATGGACCTTTCCCCAATCACGTGACACCTCACCAGAGCAAAATGGTAGAAGGCACATATTCTCTCCCTCCTGTCTTCTGGAACCAGTCCATGTCTGAGGTCACAGTGGAAGCAGCCACCTTGGTACAAGGTGACCCCACCCTTGGCCAGGAGTGGGCACCTAACCCAGGTTGGGTAAATCAATTTCTCTGCAGAGTAAGGATTCAGAGTGGCTGTTGGACATCTGTTGTTGTTATGATCTTTATTAGTTCAACATTGATTTTCATTGTGTTGGTAGAAGTTCCCTTCGGCTAACGGTCAAAAGCTCAGCCTGGGGCCCCAGAGTCTAGGTCACATCCCAGCTCTGCAACTCACTAGCTGTGAGGCCTTGTGGGTAAGACACACTCACCTGTGCCTCCATTTCCCCATCTATAAAATGGGGATAATGTACCGAAGCTGGTTTTTGCTCAGTGGATAGTGTCAGCTTGCAGACTAAAGCAGTGGTTCTCAACCTGTGGGTCGCGACCCCTTTGGCAGTCAAATGACCCTTTCACAGGGGTCGCCTAAGACCATCCTGTGTATCAGATATTTACATGACGATTCATAACAGTAGCAACATTACAGTTATGAAGTAGCAACGAAAATAATTTTATGGTTGGGTCACAACATGAGGAACTGTATTTAAAGGGCTAGAAGGTTGAGAACCACTGGACTAAAGGGTCCCAGGTTCAATTCCTATCAAGAACCCTTGCTTGGGTTGCAGGCTCAATCCCCAGTAGGGGGCGTGCAGGAGGCAGCCGATCAATGATTCTCATCATTGATGTTTCTCTCCCTCTCCCTTCCTCCTGAAATCAGAAAAAATATATTTAAATAAATAAAGAGGGGATAACGTGCTGACTAAATTAGTAAGCAGATAGTAAACTGAGGTTTAAGATGAGTTAATTTATCTACAGTGCTTACGAAGGTGCCCAGCAAACAGTAACCTTCATGCAGCCTTAGCTCTTCCTGTATGTGTTTGGGTGGGGCTGCCCTCAGCCCTGGCTCCAGGACCAGGTAACATGTCGCAGGTCTGGCCAAGGAGCATTTCCTTGCATCTGGCCCTGGGTGGCTCAGAAGTGGGCAATGTGACCAAAGCGGGGCTTACCCGCCATCCACCCTGAGTGTCCGGGAAGGAGAGAAGCCAGCGTTCCTGTAGGTCATCTTGTCCCCAGAGGGCTGAACCAGCAGCGAATGGAGCCGGCACAGATGCTAGTGGAGGGGGGAGCGGCCTCCTACGTGCCCTGTAACCACCTGGACCCAGCTGGCTGGGAATTTTTAGTTATTTGAACCATTAAATTCCCTAATTAGCTTAAGCCAGCTTGGGCTGCTTTTTTTGTCCCCTGCAGAAGAAAGACAATTCTGATTCCTTCCGTCTGGACTGGTCTCTGAACACAGGGGGTGGGAAGTCGCACTGTGTGTGAGTCCCTCCGTGTGCTGCTGAGTATGGGACAGAGCAGCCGGGGGCAGAGGGGCCAGGCTCCAGGTGGCTCTCCTGTCCCTGGGCTCCCAGGACCTAAGGGACACCAGTGTAACCTGATCATACATTTCCCTTTCTTGCTTAAGCTGGCTTGAGTGCCTGTGAATTCTAACGGCCAGTGTGTTTTCTGTTGTTTGTCTTTAGGAAGTAATGTAGACGAATACAAATATTCTGTTAGGTCCTTGTATGTAATTTGGTGATGGCTAACTTTCTATCCTATTTGCCAAACAGCAACTTTGATCCTAAGAGACAGGTCTGTGTTTGAAAGACAAATGTCTCCTCTCTATACTCCCTGTCAGCAGATAACCTGAGTTAACACAGCAGATGACTTGAGTTGGTGAAATTGAAGCGTGATCTCTGGCTGCACCTTTCCTGTTCGTTCTAGAATGAAGAAGCAGCCCCTTCTCGTCCCCCCAGCACCTCCACACACCCAGCCTGGGAGTTCTGCCCCCTCCCCAGTCCCGAAGAGGCTTGTCCCCAACCTGTTCTTCAATGACTTCTTTTTGCCAGACAACTCCAAGAGTCCCGTGTTATCTCAAAATTCAGGGTTTTAAGAGTGGTGCATGCTTACTGCCTTTGGGTTTGTGAGAGAGGAACAACCTTCCTACCCTCAAGGGTCTCCTGGCTGGTCTAATAAGCACATAGACATGAGACAGAGCAGCAAGAGAAAATAACCAAGTTTAATACATATGTATGGGAACCTTACACACACAAGAGAGTCAGAGGCCCCACATGCACAAGAGGTTCAGAGATAGAAAGTGGGACTGAGGTGTATGAGACACCTCGAGTTAGGGATGAGGTTGGGTGCTCAAAGGATCCTTGCAGGATGATGAGAAGAACAGATGCTTAGTACATAGATGTTTTCGTGCCGTGTAGATTAGTCACGACTCCTAATTTAAGTTCTACTCAGTACTTAAGAGAGAAGTTTCTTGAGCCTGTGGCTAATGCGCCTTTAGCTCAAAACAGTCTTCATGTCAACTCCTGCTGCTCTCTGGCCCTACTGAGATAATATCTCACAGCTACTTCTGGCCAACGCCTGAGTCCCAGATAATAGGCATCGCGGAGGCATTGGACTTAAAGAGGCCCTTTAGTGAGGGGGCTTTTGTGCTGGGTGTTGGGGCACCGGCCTCTGGTCTCGCCCCTCTCCATCGCCTCCACTCTGCCTCTCGGCTCCCCTGGTTACTGCAGCTCCTCAGAAAGCTGGCCTATTCTTCCTGCACTCTTGCCTGCTTACCAGCTTTCCTGCAACTTCAGCTTCAGCATGTTCAAAAGTACCATTTCCACTGTGGCTGGTGTGGCTCAGTTGGTTGGAGCGTCATCCCATACACTGACAGCTTGTAGGTTTGATTCCCAGTCAGGGCACATCCCTAAGTTGTAGGTTTGATCCCACACCTATGGGAAGGCAATTGATCAATGTTTCTCTCACATCAATGTTTCTCTCTCTTCCCCTCTAAACGCAGTAAGTATGTCCTCTGGTGAGGACTAAAGAAACAAAAAACTATCACTTCCACACAAGCCCAGTGCTCTTCTGAGCAGCCACAGGGGTGCAGTGGAAGAATGGGGACTTTGAGATTATACAACTTGACCCTCAGCCCCACTTCTGCTAGTCCCTCATCACAAAACCCTGGGCAAGTCACTACAACTCCTTCACTTTGTCTGTTTCCTTATCTGTAAATGGGAGTCAAAGGACTGATCCCACCCTGTCTACATCCTTTCCTGCCTGTATGACCGCAACTAGTGAATTCTGTGCCTCGCTTTCGTCATCTGCAAAACAGGGATCTTACCACTGTCAACGTATGAAGTGTTCAGACCTGCAGAGGATGTTTTATGAATTTATTTGAGCCGAACTGACGACAGTTGCCAGGAAGCAAAATCTCAATGGATTGAGAAAACACTCCAGAGAATGGCAGTTTGTTTTATACATTAGAATAAAAGGAGAAGGGATACATGAAATCCATTGGTGGTAGATTAAGAGAGGAAGGAGAACGCAAAACGGGGAATCTGGGACTGGGTAGAGAGTAAAATGATGGGTACAGGATAGTTCATTTACAGCACAGACAGGCGGTATTCAGGGGACAAGATAACAGTGAGGGGTTCTGTGTGATCTTAGGCCAGGCGTGGGCAAACTTTTTGACTCGAGGGCCACAATGGGTTCTTAAACTGGACCGGAGGGCCGGAACAAAAGCATGGATGGAGTGTTTGTGTGAACTAATATAAATTCAAAGTAAACATCATTACATAAAAGGGTACAGTCTTTTTTTTTTTAGTTTTATTCATTTCAAACAGGCCGGATCCGGCCCGCGGGCTGTAGTTTGCCCACGGCTGTCTTAGGCTCTGGTTCAGTGAGTTGTGCTCTGAGGGGTCTGGAAAAGGAGATTCCTCTGACATTTCAGCCGTGATGTTATCTTAGATGCAAAAAGGCAACAGGCAGGCGCACTGAAGGTGAAGATGGACCTTCATCAAGGAGGCTCCGGGCCTGGGACGTGGCTCCCGGCCATGCCTCGTGTTTATGAGGAATCTTTATGTTCAGACCATCACTTGTGCTTACCTTCGGGCTCTGGGTTTGTAGGGCTGCCCTGCAGGCCTCCCCTGAGCGTGTCAGGTTTGGTAGGTGGCCCCTCCTTTATCCACACATGGCCCTGCCCGGCTCAAAGTCAGCAGGAGGGTGGCTGTGACCCGCTCGGTGCTAAGACCAGTGCTAGGCGTACAGGAAGCATTTACTAAATATTTGCTGTTGCTTAATTCCTCATTGTTGTCTGCAGCTCTAGCTTTTTCCTTGTCAACAAAATTTGTAACCTCCCTGCCTTTCAGTGCCCATATTTTTCTTTTTAAAAATTATTTCTTTTAATCCTCATCCGAGGATATGTTGTTATTGATTTTTAGAGAGAGGGGAAGGAAGAGAGAGAGAGAGAGAGAGAGAGAGAGAGAGAGAGAGAGAGAGAAAGAAAGAAAGAAACATGGTCAGTTGCCTTCCATGCGTGCCCCAACCGGGGAATCAAACTCGCAGCCTAAGTATATGCCCTGACTGGGAATCGAACCTGCCACCTTTTTTTGTGCACGGGACACTGCTCCACAAATGGAGCCACCCATCCAGGGCTCAGGACCCATATTTTTCAATCTGTTCACTCACTGCTCAGGTGTCTGTGGTGACCAAAGTGTCTTTAAGGGACCGGCCTTGGTAGTCATCCCCCCGCCCCCTGGAAGAGCCCCTATTGTCCCTCTACTCAGCCTTCTCCTTGACTCCTCCACAGCCCAGGCTGCTTGCTGTGGGGCCTGCCTCTGGTCAGAGGATGCTGTGAAGGACTTGATCGCTGCTCAGCCCATGAGGTCAGTGCATGTGTGGCCTGGGGCTGCCACAGCAAAGTACCACAAACCGAGTGGCCCATAAAACACAAACCTATTCTCACAGTTGTGGAAGCCAGGAGTCTGAAGTCAGGGCATAGGCAAGGCCATCCTGCCTGCAAAGATTCGAGGGAAGAATCCCTCCTCGCCTCTTCCAGCTCTGGCTGTCCTTGGACTTGGCTTATGGCCAAGCTTGTAACCCAAGCTCGGCCTCCATCCTCACTGGCAGTCTCCTACCTGCGTGTCTGCATCTCCAACCTCCCGCTCTTTATTAGGACACTAGTCAGTGGATTCAGGGTCCCTCCTACTCCAGTATGACTCTTTCTCTACTTCATTCCATCCGCAAAGACCCAATTTTTAAGTGAGGTTGCATTCATGGTGCAACGTACTGTGTCAGGGGACATAATTCAGCCCACAGCAGTCAGCAACCAAAACAGAAAGGAAAAATAAATGAGGGGCAACATTTTAATGAAAATACCTTTTTTTTAAAAAAAACACACATGCCGAAACCGGTTTGGCTCAGTGGATAGAGCGTCGGCCTGCGGACTGAAGGGTCCCAGGTTCGATTCCGGTCAGGGGCATGTACCTGGGTTGCGGGCATATCCCCAGTGGGAGATGTGCAGGAGGCAGCTGATCGATGTTTCTCTCTCATCGATGTTTCTGGCTCTCTGTCTCTCTCCCTTCCTCTCTGTAAAGAATCAATAAAATATATTTAAAAAAAAACACACACACAAACACTATGGATTTTCTTAATGAACCATTTTAAAGTGGAAACCAGTGTAGGATAGTGGTTGGGAGCATGGTCCACTGAATCATATAGCACATGAGTTTACATCCTGCAAAGATCACTTTCTTGCCTTTTGTAAAAACAAGAGTAATGCCCATGTCATTGGACAGTTGGGAGGTGGCGGTGGTAAATGAGCAAGTGGACAACACAGAGTTTGTGTTCTGATTGGGCTCGTGGAGGCTGGTGCCCTGGGGGGTTACTTAACCTCACTCAGCCACAGTGTCCCATCTGTAGGATGCGCAGGCTCTTGGAATTTACCTCAGGGGCTTGCTGTGAGCAGCCGTTGAAACAATCTCTGTAAGGGGAGATTTGGGGGAGGCCCCAGGCCTGTGTTCTGGCCAGGAGGATGGCGGCCATAATGCCCCTGCCTGAAGGCCCTCCTCCCCGAGAGGTGCACAAGCTGGAGGCCCCAGGTCCCCGAGTCACTGGATTGTGACAGGAGCAAGAAATAACCCTTCACTGGGGTCAGCCACTGAGATTGGAGTTTGTTCACTGTCACATGTAGCCTGGCCTGGCCTCACTAACAGGCAAGGGCAGGTCCTCTGAGTGCAGTGGAAGGAGAGGGCTCTAAGGGAGAGGCATTGGAAAGATTAGAGATTTAAACCCAAAGAGTTACTGTCCTCAGGATACTCAAGAAGCTTAAGGAATAACGCTTAGTGGGTGCCACAGAAGGGTTAGAGTTAGAGTAGGGCGGAGAGGGGAAGGCCATCCAAACAAGGGAATAGAAAATGCAAAAGCTTGCAGGCAGAAGAGAGAACCCATCCAGACAGCACCCTTGAGCAAGCGGAATCAAACCCAGGACTGGAACTGTTGAAGTACCCATTTCTGCATTATCACTACCAAGTCTTCTGAGTGAGTCCAGGGAACCCCAGGGGTGAGGCCGACTGCCCTTGCCGACACTAATGTGCAGCCAAAGAGTTACTGTCCTCAGGATACTCAAGAAGCTTAAGGAATAACGCTCAGTGGGTGCCACAGAAGGGTAACCATATATCGCATCCTGGCATAACTATTCACCATTTCTTTAAGTTCTCTAGCTTCTCAATGTCTAAGTTCTCATAAGACCTCACTACCTGGAGGGAAGGACAGAGCCGCCCAGTACTGCACGGAGGGACCGTGCGGCATAAACAGCCGCATTCGGACTTACTGTTTTGCCGGTGCCATCAGGCTCTCACAGCTGCGTGGCAGCTGCTGCCCGTGCTCTCGCTCAGCAGCACAACAGAAGTTTCCAGGCTTGGGTTCTGGTGGGGTTTGCAGTCACAGCTGTGCTCTTCAGAGAAGTGCTGAATAAATATTTGTTGATGAATGTGTGGGGGTTCAGAACCAGTCACTCCAAGATAGGCCTCAGTGGTAATACAGATTACTTGGCACTAAGGGCAATTTTCACTTCAAATGTTCGATAAACTTCTGCCCCTCCCTTTCTTTAACCACCTAGAAGAACTTTGGTGCTTTGCCTATAATAAGAGATGAGCAGAGATAACTTCTTTCGACCTCTCCATAGGGCAGGACAAAGTTCTGTTTATTTAGCCTCTGCTCTTCCTACAATGACCCTTTGAAACCCCCAAGGCACCTTCCATCATCCCTAGCTCAGGTTGTCTTATATGCGCATGTTCCCTTTCTGTCTCTGCATGTGGGGTGTCTGACTCTCATGTATGTGGGTTTCCCATACATATGTATGTGTTAAAACTTGGTTATTTTCTCTTGCCGATCTGTCTCATCTCATTTAATTATCGTCCAGAAGAGCCTTGAGGGTAGAGGAACGTTTGTTCCTCCTCCCCAAATGCTGAGATTCAGTACCATCACACCAAATTATCACCCACCGCACTGTAAGAATTTTTAAGTTCAAATTCCACATAGTAGATGCCTTTGAGTCAACGATGCTGAAGAATTAGTGGTCACTTTCATTTTTTGTACATGTTTCATTAAGGTGGGGGTCAGTAAAATCCACAAGTGTGCTATCCATTTGGGCAAGAAGCTATTGACTATTCATCTTTTGATGCTGCCAGGAAAAGGGATGGAGTTGTTACCTGTTCAAAGTCCATGTGCCCGATGCTTCAAAAGGCCAAAACCCAAAATGTCAAAGGTTTGGAGTAAGGAAAGGGTTATTGATTCTCAAGGTGCCTACCAAGAAGATGGGAGCCCTAGTGGTACCTCAAATTCATCTTAAAGTACAGAGTTCAGGCTTCTTTTATGTCATGGGAAAGAGAAATGGGAGTGGTAAGAGGTGACTGACCATAGCAGACATCTGGGTGCCCCTGGGTCTGAGGAAGATTGTTCTAACTGATGTGAGTCAGAGCAAGTTCCTGTACATCTTTGCTAACCAGTACATACTTCCTGCATCTCCTCGCGCTATGAGCAGAATTCCTCTAATGATTAGCCTGCCTATATGCAAGACTGAGCAGAAGCCGTGAGGCTGAAGGCCATGGGAGCAAAGCAGGCTTGACCAAGACGCAGAGGCCAAGCCTTTCGCTGTCTCAGAGCCATTTGCCTTTTCACGCTCTGCATGTTAATTTGTGTGTAACTAGAAAAGTGTGTTTCGTGTTAAGTCAGACCGAAAGGTATCATCAAAAAGAGAGCAGTAAATTATCAATTAAAAATGCTAGCTTTTAGTTCTAAAATAACTCATGTACGTACAGCAGGGCCCCTCCTCAGATGACACAGGGCATTTGGAGTCCGGCTTTTCCTGACGAGATGATGGGAGTGGATGCCTATGCAGGTGATACCAGGGAGGACGCAGCACCGAGGGGCCAGGCAGACAGCCTTCTGACAGCCTTGGCCTAAAGATATATTTTGTTTGTTCCACACCAACTTGGCCCTAATTGTGTTTTGTTTGGCTGGTTTTATTGTCAACTTTTAAAGAGTAGAAGATGTCAGGTAAAAATCAAGGTATCCGGCTTTCCTTGAAATTTTGAAATAACTGGGGAGAGTGGGTCCAAATGCCCACAATGGAGGCAGAAGAAAGCGAAACAGGGAATCTCTGGGACTGGAACACGAGCAAAACGGAGAGCCCGGCCAGTGTTTCTCAATGGTTAGCACCAACCTATGAACCAGGAGGTCAGGATTCGATTGCCAGGCAGGGCACATGCCAGGTTGCAGGCTCAATCCCCGGGAGGGAGCATGCAGGAGGCAGTCGATCAATGATTCTCTCTCATCATTGATATTTCTATCTCTCTCCCTCTCCCTCCCCCTCTGAAATCAAAAAATACATATTTTTTAAAGAGTAAAATGGAGCCCTGGCCAGCTTGGCTCAGTGGATAGAGCATCGGCCTGTGGACTGAAGGGTCCCGGTTCGATTCCGGTCAGGGGCATGTACCTTGGTTACAGGCACGACCCCGGTAGGGGTGTGCAGGAGGCAGCTGATCGGTGTTGCTCTCTCATCGATGTTTCTAACTCTCTGTCCCTCACCCTTCCTGTCTGTAGAAAATCAATAAAATATATTAACAATAAAAAAAGTAAAATGGAGAGACACTTCTTTTACATTGGTGGGTATGGGATAGTTAATAATGGACATTTATAGCACAGCGAGATGGTATGGAGGAAGTAAGATAGCAATGAGGGGGGTCTGTGTTCTTTTCTGGCACAGCTCACCTGCCCGGAAGGGTCTTGGAAAGGAGAAACTGACATTTCAAAGGTATAGATCTTAGATGCAAAAAGGCAGTAGACAGGCTCACTTATGGTAAAGATTGACCTTTGTAGGGGGAAAAAATTTGACCTTTGTCTAGGAAGCTACAGGCCTCGGATGTAACTACCCACAATGAATTGCTTTTACTTAGGACTTTTTATGGTCAGACCATCCTTTATGGTTACCTTCGGTCTCTGAGTTTGTAAGGCCCACCATTCTCCCCTCCCCTGAGCTTATCAGGTTTAGTATGTGCACCCCTCCCCGCTTTTGAAAGAATAGTTTATTGACTTGAGAGAGAGAGAGAGAACCAATGTGAGAGCGCAACATTGATCGGCTGCCTCCTGCATGCCCCCCACCAGGGATCAAGCCAACATCCTGGGCATATGACCTTGACCAGGAATTGAATCAGCAACCTCCCGGTGCAGTAGATGACACCCAACCAACTGCACCACCCTGGCCAGGGTTGTGGCTCCTTTTTTGTGCAGACTTCTCTGAGAGCAGGAGCAGCCTGAGGTCAGTGAGGTGGCCAAGGAAGACCACGCTTCTATTTTTTAGTATGTGTTTATTGAGAGAGGAAGGGAGAGGAAGATAGAAAATCAATGACAGCAAAACATCGTTCGCCTGCACTTTATCCGAGGGGGCCTTCTTGATTCCTGATCTAGTCGTGATGCCACTGGCAGGCAAATTAACCCACACCTGCACAGGGTCGTATCACTTTGTAGTCCAAGAGATCAACTATTGAAAGCTCCTTAATAGGAAATGTTTTTAGAAGGGCATATGGAGAGTCAGAGGGGCTAATATAAACCTGTATTTACAGAACTGAATAAGCAGAAAGAAAACCTGAATAGAAAGAGCCGAATGGAGAAACTTTCTGCTAAAACAGGTTTGTTTGTTTGTTTGTTTTCAGCAGGCGTGAATGTGCGTTTTGCTGTATATGTAAATTTCTGGAACACTAGAGTGACCTGTAATTTTTAAAAAATTTGCGAATGATGCTACAGGTACTTCTGATGCAGTCGAATTATGGAAGGACCTGAAACTGTATCCACTTTCATTAGAGGTAAACCCATTTGGTTGCCTTATAGACTTGGAAATGATCAAATAGAACACAGACTTTCTGCAATAGAAGTTTTAAATTTAAGACATTTTAAAGAGTAAGATTTAAAGAGAGATACACAGCTGGCAGTTCTAACGTTCCTTCTTGCAGTGATTTTTCCTCCGGACTCCCCCACTTTCGAGCTAGGACAGTGGGCTGTCTCCTGTCTGAGCAGGTGTGTTGTTTCCAGTTTTAGGGAGGCAGACTTCCTCCACCACTGACCAGCTGGCGTATAGACCAGCACTTTCTGTGAGGTGCATAGAGGGCACTTAAAGCTGCTAATCAGGCCGTGGGCAAACTATGGCCCGTGGGATCCAGCCCGTTTGAAATGAATAAAACTAAAAAAAAAAAAAAAAAAAAAGACCGTACCCTTTTATGTAATGATGTTTACTTTGAATTTATATTAGTTCACACAAACACTCCATCCATGCTTTTGTTCCGGCCCTCCGGTCCAGTTTAAGAACCCATTGTGGCCCTCGAGTCAGAAAGTTTGCCCACCCCTGTAATCAGTAAACTGAATGCAGTGCCCTCTAATATACCTTTATTTATTCTATTTACTTTTTGGAAATGTTGGTTGTGACTCAATAAACTTATTTTTATGTGCCACCAATGGTCCCCCAAAAGTGGGTCTAAATCATAGTCCATTTGCTATGAGAGAGTATGGGTTCAACTTTTTGTTTTAGGAAAAAAACAAAAAATATTTGGAAAATTTATCAAAAACAATGTATATACGTTCATTAGCATCTTTATGGGGAACAATCGGATGGTACAGTGTAGGCCAAGCAAGTAAGTCAAACAATGTAGACATAAAGATAAATAATAAGAAAATATCGCTGAACAGAGTCAGGAATGGGGCTCCATGGGGATGCTTGCTTATTGAGATGCAGGAGAAATAAAATGGGTGAAGGAGGAGGAAAAAGAAGCACACTGAGAGGAGCGGAGACAGTAATTTCAAGAAAAGCTGTGGGCCAATTTTCTGGTGACCTTATCACCTTCCTCTCATACTTAAGCTTCATTCTGGTGTTCTAATGCAATACCCAATCAGACTGAAGTTTGATTTGGAGGGATGATGACCCAATCTTATTTTGTCTTGATGACATTTTGGGAGGAGCTAAATATCTCTCAGCTCAACCTAAGAAATAATACCAGCATTTTACAATGAAAGTCTAATTGGAATGTGAATAAAAAGTGCTATTGGCTAAGGGCCTCTATCCACTGCTTATGTCTTATTTGAAAATCTGACCCAAATATCTGACAATCAAAGATGAATATCTTTCATCTTGTCATTTTTTTTTCCTCACAGTTTTGCCATCTGACTCATTTTACCAGAAGAAAACTTGGCACCCACATTCAGCCAGAATGGCCAGCAGTTCTCAAAACATCTTATTTTCTCTTTGCCAAACACAAAGTAACAACTGATTACAAAGTGTAAGTACTTAAGTAAAACAAATGACTTGAGGGTGGCATTTTTTTAAGAAAATGGGGTTGGAAGAGCATTTTGGTGTCATCAGATATCTCAAACTATGTTCTCAAGTATAACCTAATTTATATTTCTTTGTGTCTGTCCCTGAATTTTCAATGTAATTTAACAAATACCTTTTGAACTCCTGCTACGTGAAATGGAATGAGCCAAACACTAACGGATACCAAGCGGAAATAGCTCTAACTCTGGAAGAGTTAGATTTCGGTGGCTTAACCCAGTGGAAGTTAAGTTTACGCCTACTTACCAGCTCAATGATGCTGTTCTAGGTCAGCAGGCAACATTGTTGTATCTGGAGATCCAGGAATAGGGCTCCTTCCATATATATATTGATTTCAGAAGGAAGGAAGAGGGAGAGAGAGATAGAAACAGCAGTGATGAGAGAGAATCATTGATCGGCTGCCTCCTGCATGCCCCACACTGGGGATTGAGCCGGCAGCGCAGACATGTTCCCTGACTGAAAATCAAACCGTGACCTCCTGGTTCATAGTTTGAAGCTCAGCCTCTGAGCTACACGGCAGGGCGGGCTCCTTCCAGCTTGAGTTCCTGCCATGCTCTTTTGCTTGGCAGATCCTTCTTCCTCAAGAAGTGGAAGAGTAAAGAAGGCAGTGCATGCTTCTTAAACACCCAGACCAGAGTTGACACCCATCACTTCCACTTACATTCAGCTGCTAAGAACAAGTCACGTGGGCACATGTAACTTGGATGTATGACATGTTGGCCAATGTAGTCCCTGTCAGGGCTGCACTTTCCTGCAACAACTTTACACTCGGGAAGGGAGGGAACACGCTTGAGGTCTCTGTCCACATTGTATAAGGTGTGTAGCTTCTACCTTCAAAGAACCTTTGCCAGAGCAGAGAAAAAAAGTTCACAGGAGAGAAATGTTATGGAAGAGGTGGCGTTTGAGGTGATCCTCGATTGACAGAACTGCCAGACAGGTTGGTAAGAGAGGCATTCAGCTGGCGTGAGGGCACTAGCAAGGCATGGAGGTGGGGAGGGAATGTTGAGTACCCAGTTTTCCTGGAACTAAGCTTTGCATCGGGGAGAGAGCAAGCTTGAAACGTCACCGTTGTGTAAGGCCTTGATTGTCAGGAGAAAGTGAACTCCATGCCTCCGCTATCACGATGGTCATGCATTCTGAACACAGGGCCCCGAACAATGACAGCATTAATCCCTGACAAGTAACAGACAAGACATTCAGTAGGAAGGGGTTTCATTTTCTGAGAGCAACAATAATGACCTCATCGTATTGCACTTACAGGCTGTAATAGATTCCAAAATTTTGCGTTTGTTCCCATGTGTCTTGATATTTGGGAAATGCAGTCTTCACATTCCCACTGCAGTCTTCCTCCTTCTCCCCGGCTTCTCTCACGTGGTTATCTGGAGATGCCAGGGGTAGCCTTACACACTGACTCCACAGCCCGCGGTGCCTCCTCTCGGGAGGGACAGAGGACCCTCCCAGGGCTGTGAACTCTGAATGCCCACACCAAACCCTGCACATTCCACAGATGTGATCCCCTTCTCCTTCAGCAGGCTGTGTGGTCACCATATTAGGCCTGCGATTCCGACCAGAGATTTAACAGGCATGAATATCTGTTTAGAAATATTCAGGTACAAAGAGACAGGAAGGGCATATACAACAGCATGGGGGGTCTTAGGAAGGGAACTGGACTAGAAAGTGAACTTTCTCTGAAGGTGTGTAGGTTTCTAACTCCAGTGTTCTGTGAATTGTGACTTTGCTGTCTATTTCTCCAAATCAGTGGTGGCTTTCAAATATACCCAGGTAGAATACTGAAGAAGTTCTGAGTGGGGTCGGACCGTTTGCATTGTGCCGATATATCGATGTTGTCTTCCCATTTTGGAACAGGGCAGGGAAGAAAGAAACAAATAGATTTCAGAGAAATGCTGCCTTCGTCTCTTCCACAGAAGTCTCACTTGAGGCGCTTGGACCTTACCTGGTACTTTCTTATTCTTTCCATTCCATTTAATGTAATGCAGTTTGGCAAAACTGTTTTTAAGCCATTGTTACTTGGGTTTAAAATAGTCTATGTAGGCATGATATAGAGTTTAGTTATACAGAGCTCTTAATATTATATATTTAATCTAATTGGCTTCATAAAATAAAAATTATAAGCAATAATTTTCACAACAATCAATCTTTTATAAATCCATACTCAAAACAATTTTCCACTATAAAATTAACAAAAATTTTAAGAGCTGCCGAAACCGGTTTGGCTCAGTGGATAGAGCGTCGGCCTGCGGACTGAGGGGTCCCAGGTTGGATTCCGGTCAAGGGCATGTACCTGGGTTGCGGGCACACCCCCAGTAGGAGATGTGCAGGAGGCAGCTGATCGATGTTTCTCTCTCATCGATGTTTCTGACTATCTCTCTCCCTTCTTCTCTGTAAAAAATCAATAAAATATATTTTTAAAAAAATTTTAAGAGCTAATATTTAAAGTTGGTGAGGATATTGTGAGATGAACATTCTCATTTACTGATGCTGTTAATTTAAATAAGAACAAACTTTCTGAAAAGCACAGACCTGGGTTGTGGGTTCAATCCCCAGTTGGAGTGCATAGGGGAGGCAACCGATTGATCTTTTGCACATTGATGTTTCTCTCGCTCTCCCTCTCACTCCCTCTCCCTCCCTTCCTCTCTCTCTCTCTCTAAAATTAATAAACATATCCTCGGTGAGAACAACAACAACAACAAAAACTTGTTTAGCATCTTGGCTGGGGCTCATTTTCCTCATTTGAAAAGTGGGGATCTGAAAGGGGTTGAAACGTGCTAACAAATCGGAAGGCCGTCCCATGTTGGCCGGCATGGAGTTCTGTTTCATAAGTGAGCGTTTTCTCAGTAATCCAACACCCGCTCGGTATGTTGCTGGGTTGTGCTGGACCACCGGTTTGCAGTCCCTGGGTCTAGACCCCCATTCTGAACCCTGCAGCGGGAAGTAGGGGTGACTTTTGTGAGGACTGAGCCACTTCAGCTTTGAGACTTGAGACAGGGGTTCAGGTGGGACCTTGGTGCAGCAGCACGTGTGGCCAGGTCTTCAGGGTTCTCTAGACCATGCAGAGAACCGGCGGCACAGGGAGCCAAGCCGGGCACAGGAGAAACCTGGTCAGATGCTTTTCCTTTGTGCCTGCTTGCTCACCTGCCCACCAGACTTTCGTCCTCCTCCCCTCCCTCAGCAAATAGTTAGCAATACAGATTATGTGACAGTCTGCCTGCTCGGCATCGGAGTTTGAATATTAAATAAGCTCTTGGGTCTAATCTTTTAAAAAAACAATTTTTTAAAATTGATTTCAGAGAGGAAGGTAGAGAGAGATAGAAACATCCGTGATGAGAGAGAATCATTGATGGGCTGCCTCCTGCATGCCCATAGTGGCGATGGAGCTCACAACCCGGGCATGTGCCCTGACCAGGAATCGAACCATGACCTCCTTGTTATAGGTCAGTGCTCAACCACTGAGCCAACATCGGCCAGACTTGGCCACAGTTTTTTTTAAAAAGTTGAAAGCAGCGGGCATTTTAAAGCTGGGAGGGACATGGCCACACCTGCATTTCAGACAGCAGCCTCTGGGGAAGGGATTTCGAGGATTGGTGGTGGAACGACTGGAGGTCGGGAGGACCTTTCATGGTCCAGACCTGGGTAGATGAGGGTGTGAGGAGCTCAGAGAAACAGGAAGGAGGTGTGACGGCGCCTGGGAATTCAGGCGTGGTTCTTTGTTCCTGAGCATATAACTGTGGACACTGTTCCCCTGGAATCCTGGGCATTTTCCAGCTTGGCATGTGGTTAATATTGCCCACAGAGATCATTTGATTCAAGAGGACTCCCTGTCAGGAATCACATTGACTGCTTGTGACTGTTACCCTGTAGAACTCTGGGACGGGGTTCTCTGCTCCCTCCGCCTCCCCTCCCTCTCTTTCTTTTATTTATTTTTTCTTTTCTTCTTCTCTTTGAACAGCAGCATTGATTCCCTTGAATACTATCATTCATATTCAAAGTTGCAATTCTCTTAAAGCCAATTAGAGAAAGTACCGATTCAGGGACTATCTCTTGAAATTCAGTAACTTTTTATTTGTCTTTCTTTTATCTCCATTCCATGAAATTTCCCAGCAATGATATCATTCTCCAGAAATGCATCCTGGGTGAAACCTTTTTCATCTCCACAGTTGAGAAAAACAGTGGTAGTGAATGCTTGCTTTGTATAAATGCCATTGACACGTGACTTCTGCAGAGTGCGTCATAAGGGATGAAAGGACAAGGCTACCCTGAAATTCAGGTGCTGGGGTCAGACGGGGTACTTTCCAGGGAGGGACTGTGAGGCCCACCACACTCTGGGCACAATTCAAATTTTGACTCAACAGAGTAACATAATTCTGTATATCATTGGCTTTGGGGATTATTTGTGAAATGTGGAAATTATTCAATGCCAAAGGCCAAGAATTTCTTCTAAATTAATCATGAATGGCCTTCAGTAAATAATGTTGCTTGTTAAAATCACCTTTCATATTACAATTTATAAACCATCAAATCCCTTGATTTTGTCCTTTGTTATTTCATTTACTGCTTCCAAGTTTAAATAAATTATAATTCCTCTGAAGATGTCATAACTGCTTGTTTCTGTTTTCTGCTGCTTTGCTATGACTTAATTTATATGTTTAATTATTTAATCTATCTAAAGCTTTTTTGTATAAATTAAATTGATTTTCAATATTGCTAGCAACCAGAAATAAATCCAGAAGGGGTTTTACTTCTCCATAAAGTAGATAATTTGCATATTTTTTAAAGTACTAAACACAGTATAAATGTGAGGGAATTTAAGCCAAAGGAAAAAATTTTTTTAATATATATATTTTTTCATTGCTTTCAGAGAGAGAGGGAGGGAGAGGGAGAGATAGAAATATTAATGATGAGAATCATTGATCAGCTGCCTCCTGCACGCCTTCTACTAAGGATTGAGCCCTCACCCTGGGTATGTACCCCTGACTGGGAATTGAACTGTGACCTCCTGGTTCATGGGTTGACACTCAACCACTGAGCCACACCAGCCAGGCCAGAGGAAAAAATGTTTTGCCTTGGAAAATACTTCAAGCACAGTGGTCACATAACTAATTACTTTTAAAGTACAATTGGATAGGATCCAGGAAAACTACCCTTTGTAAAACAGATGAATGTTTTATCTGAAAACTTGGTCCACTTAAGAAGAAAATTAACTACCAAGCACTTACGTAAGTGGCTATGTTAGTTACTGTGGAACAAATTACATTCAATAGGAGTTTCATGCTAAGAAAAGCCGTGAAGTATATGAGTGCCTTCCTTGTGATTATTTTCTTCAGGAGCTAGAAAATAACTACTTAGAAAGATTTTGCATGAGGATAATTGTTCTTTAATGGAGAAAAACTAGGGAAATAATTATAAGAATGAAGAAGATATTTCCTAACCATCTGTCACTTAAAAATAAACAAAAAAGGGAAACTAGTAATTTTTCAGAAAGAGTTGGAAGTAATACCACAGGACAACAGTACACATACAAAAGAACTTTCCAAGAAGAAATCAGAGATTATGATATGTTAAAGTTCTTTCTAGAGCCATCAGCAAGATGTGTTTTACTATTTTGGTCAATCACCTTTAGTTGACATTCCTACATAGCCAAGGTGGAAGGACACACCCAACTCTGATGTCAGTAATTGGAAGCAGGAGATGTCAACAGAAAGACATTTCCTGCTTGGAGGGTGGGCGGAGTGGCAGTGGAGAAAAGCAATTTTTTAATTTCTTATTTTGTTTAATGCACTGAAGAAATAGTAAGCTAATAAAGGACTATATCTATGAGCCTACATGGACTTCATTCAGATAATATTTCATTGATGTTCTCTTCTGCTAGAGTGGTGGTTATTCTTAAATCTGTAGATATCAGCCCCTGCTCTATGCCTCTTGGAGGTCTCCAGCCCTGCCTCAGAGGAGCTGCTGAGCTGGGCAGATGTAAGATGGCTCCTCATTCTTTGTCATTCAAGAGGCAGAGTCTGTGTCCCTTCCCTTCAGCCTGGGCAGGTTCCCTGACTGCCCTGATCAACAGAATACATGGCAGGAGCAGTTTCAGTGCCTAGGTCTTCATAGGCTGGCCACTTCTACTTTTTGTCTCTTAGAAGGTTCACTCTCGAAGCCCTGAGCCACCATGCTGTGAGGCCACCAAGCTAGCCCCGTGGAGCAGTCCTGTGGAGAAACAGGCCCAGCCAGCACCCAGCTGTTCTAGCCACCCTTGTCCAAGTGTCTAATCTGTGAGTGAGGAAGTCATCACGTGACCCCTGCCTCAGAAGCCATGTGACTGCACCATCAGCATAGTGGTTAGACAATCATATTTTACACTATTTTCAGTACCTACCTGGCACCATACCTAGTTATTACAGTATTATTGACTATATTCCCTATGCTATACTTTACATCCCCACGAGTATTTCATAACTAACAATTGAATTGAGGTTTTCGACAAGCCTCCCAAACCCAGAAAATATGAACAATCAATCCTTCATCACACATTTTCCTTTTACTTTCTATTCTTGAGGTTAAGATTCTAGATCCTAGAGTTATCCAAAATAGTATTATATCTAGTTATCTATAGCCAGAGACATCTTTTATCATTTGTCTACAGAAACCTCTTTGATTAGTCCCCACTCCTACCCCTCCAAATTGGCATTAATAGGCATAATGAGAAGCAGGATATCAAGGCAGAGATACATAGAAAAATCCTTCTTACAATTTTATATGTTGGCTGGAATTTATATCTATTTTTTCTTGTTAGTGAAAGCATTTAAAGGTAGGAGTGTACTTCTTTGGTTATGAGGAATTTCTTGCCTTTTTCAACAAACTAGGTTCAAGTTTTATTTGATATTGTATTAAGTAATGTTTAGTTTTTAGTTCTAAATATAAGCACTAACCCTTAGTCAGAGAAAATTATAAAAGCCCAAGAAAGAAGGGGAAATTCCAATTTGGGGAATGGTGAGCCAGCTGCTTTATGGATGCCTTGAAAAACTTCTGACAGTGGAACTGGGGGTGGTGGTGGGGGTGGGGGTGGAGGTGGGGAGGGAAGATAGCTGGGCATTCCAAAGGTGGGAAGCGGTGGTGTGGAAATAAAAATATTCAACATGGTTCACAGTGTTATCAGAGAAAAGCGTGGATGGTCTTTCTCCGTTGCTGGTGGGAGTGGGGTCCTTGGGGTACCACTGGAAGAAGCTTTTCCGGAGGCACCCTCCGGGAATAAGACAGCGGTTCTCAACCTGGGGGTCGCGACCCCTTTGGGGGTCGAACGACCCTTTCACAGGGGTCGCCTAAGACCATCGGAAAACACATATATAATTACATATTGTTTTTGTGATTAATCACTATGCTTTAATTATGTTCAATTTGTAACAATGAAAATACATCCTGCATATCAGATATTTACATTACAATTCATAACAGTAGCAAAATTACAGTTATGAAGTAGCAACGAAAATAATTTTATGGTTGGGGGTCACCACAACATGAGGAACTGTATTAAAGGGTCACGGCATTAGGAAGGTTGAGAACCACTGGGATAAGATATAGTAGAACGCTTTATTTTCGTCGAATTATATCCCTGTGTCTCTAATGCCCCATTTCCCTTAGTCCGGCCCTGAAAGATGTACAGCTGGGGATTCAGCAGAGCTAAAAGAAAAGCCAGTGTCCAGAGTTTTCGTTCCATGTTGGAAACGGATCGGTACAGCATCAAGCTAGTCGCAGCCCATCAGTCCATTGTGTGGCATCCACATGGCCATGAGCGATGTGGGCGAATGCAGAGGCGCAAGAGAGCAGGCCTCCTGCAACAAAAGCCCCAAGAGTCCTGAAAGCACGAGTGCGAACTTCTTTGTTTAGGAGATTAAATATCTCAGGTCTTCCTGAGCTTGCAGTAGCCATGCCTACTCTGGCCAATAACCTGTTCCCAGGTGTGACTGACAGACAAGTCACCTTCCCTATGTCACCTTGACTTTACTGGGCAATGTTTCTATTCTTCCTCGTCCAGTCCCTTCCCCCAGAGATCCCGAAGGAATAGATTGGTGGCCACCTAGGGAGTGTTACACTGCAGCCTCCAGGCAAAACTGCACAAATGACTATAATATTTGGCCTTTCCTTTGCTCCTTTCCAGTTATTTATAAGTAGGTTATTTACTGGGTACATGGAATAAAGATGGACACAGATAAGGCCAGCAGTGAGTTGGGATGAGATTTTGGAGATCATGAATGTTAGGCTAAAGAATTTGGCATTTATATTCTGCAGGAAGTGAAAATCCAAGTTTCACATTTGTCCTTAAAATCTCAACTTCCGGAACAGCACATAGGAGCACAATGTCATATTTGAGACTCACTATTTGTTCATTTCCTGTGAGACATTTTTGAATATAAAATTGGAGGAAAGACTTGTATTTAAGTTCCTTCCTGATTTTTTTTTTCCCCAACGGGAAGAGGGAAAGTTATACACTTATCTTCTACAATTGAACACAAGCAGAATTCCACATCTGTGCCCAAGAATAAAACGCAGTCACAGAAACAGCACTGTAATTACAAACACAGAAAAAATATTATGCTGCTAGAGGAGCACATTTACAATCAGTAAGGATCCTTTGTATTGTTAGCTAAAATCTGAGAAGCTCATAGTTTTGATTGTCCAGGAAGGTGAAAGAACTTTTATAATTTAAATCTTGGGTTTAGTTTTTCGTTGTCTAAGCCCTGGTCCATTGCCAGTGGTGAGTCAGAGGAGACGTCTGAACTTGTCCATGTGAGTTATCTGTGTCATGTCTTATCTTCCTTGGATAGCCAGGACTGTTTCTTATTCGCCTACTTATTTCACAAGGACCTAGCGAAGTGTTCCTATATAAAATGTTCGCTGAGTTATGTGAAAAGGTTTCCACTATTTGTCAAAAATGTAAGTCAACAAATAGCATTTTGTGATGTGGCTATGGATGTGAACTTTAGGCTGGTGGTTAGAATCATAAGGCCACAAGTAACCCAGAAGTTTCCTTAACCCTTTTCCTTGACTGGGAAGAAGAGCTCAGTGAAAGCTATTCACTGAAGGGGAAAGAAGTTCTGGTAAAGATATCTTTTCAAAATAGTAATAGAAAAGCAAAAACATTTACTGACAGAAAGTGGCTATCATTAACTAAAAAGACAAAATTACACATGAAACAATGATATCTATCTTTGGGGGTAAGATTGAATAACAAGCAGGATCGCTGAGCCCACTCCCCAAAACCCTAGAAAAAAAGAAAAGACAAGAAAAAGAAGTTGGCCAGTAAATAATCTACCAGGAGTGTGGGGATAAGAAAGCTACATATGCATTTTGAAAAATGTCATCTTGAGTGGGAAGGTTTAAGGAGTCTTCTCACTTTTCGTTTCTACCCCACCCTCCACAGGCCACCAGAGTGCTCCTCAGAGGTGCTATATGGATTTCTATAGGTGTTTCTGCTGGCCAGACACCTGGGAATCTAAAGAAGAGAGCATGACAAGTTGGGCAGGAAGTATCCTTCATAAAAGTTGTCATTGACACCAGCCCAAAGAGAAGAAAGGCCCTTGTCCTAGGTATGTTTTTGCAGGAGGTTGGTGTTGTTCTAAACCTGTGGTTCTCAACCTTCTGGCCCTTTAAATACAGTTCCTCATGTTGTGACCCAACCATAAAATTATTTTCGTTGCTACTTCATAACTGTAATGTTGCTACTGTTATGAATCGTGATATAAATATCTGATATGCAGGATGGTCTTAGGCGACCCCTGCGAAAGGGTCGTTTGACCGCCAAAGGGGTCGCGACCCACAGGTTGAGAACCGCTGTTAAAGGAAGGAAACAGAAGGGATTCTTGGAACTCTTCCTCTCTGGGGTTCCTGCACAGTCTTTATCTTTTCATCATGTTATATATCCCCTGAACTACTCCGTAGTACTGGATTAGACGTGTCATAAAACACAGCTCTTAAAGACACAGATTGATGGCGGTCAGGGTCTGAGTACATGGGGAGATATAGGTCAAAGGGTATAAACTTCCTATTATAATGTGAATAAGTCCTGGGGATTTAATACACAGCCTCTATGCGTTCTCCATTTTCCATGCTTGGTTATCAGGGTTCTCTCCAGCTAGTCTTCAGTTGATTTCTCAGGGTGGTTTTCTGTATTTCAGTTGTATTTCCAGTTTGGTTCTGGGAGAGTGCCAGTGTCTAATGATATATTTTTAATATATATTTTTTGTTATTGATTTCAGAGAAAGGAAGGGAGAGGGAGAGAGAGAAACATCTATCGGCTGCCTCCTGCGTGTCCCCTCTGAGGATCAAGCCCACAGCCTGGGCATGTGCCCTGACCGGGAATCGAACTGGAGATTTCCTGGTGCATGAACTGGAGAATACTCAACCAACTGAGTCACACCAGCCGAGCTCTAATTATGTTTTTTTAATTTACTGTCAAACTAACTGTGACCATAAATTGAAGTGCCATCATTAGAGGACATATTTCTGATCAAATAAGCCACAAATTCAAGTCATCCAGTCAAGCCATAAGACACTTTTTTTTTAGTTTTTATAGTCATAGGAAGCAATAAATGACAAGGGCTAACATGCAATAAAGCTGATATCAGTCTGTGAGGAAAGCCCCATATATCAGTAGTTACATTATAACTACACCAACCTAATAAATTCAGATGCCTTTTATATGTTCGAATATTTTCCCATTTCATTCCTATCATTCCTGCATGAATCACACTGGTTCATCTGTTATAGTTTAGAAGATTCTGGCCAATGGTCAATATAAACGTAAGTGATAGCACATGTAGACTCATTTCTGAAATAACAGGGAAGATTTATGATCACAAGGCAGTGATACTTGTGGGAATTTCAGTAGCTGTGGAGTTGAGACAGGGAGGAATTGGAATAACAGGGTTAGACCCACCTATTGAGCTAAGAGAAGGAAGTTTTAAAGAGAACCACTGGATCAAGATTCTGGCTGCAAAGGGAGAGCTTGAATCACTGAAGGTTTCAGATCACTGCTAGCCTGGATGCCAAGGTTTGCCAATGGACACCTGAGGGCCTTTGGCACTGGGCAGCTTCTGTTGTGAAAGGAATAATAACTCCTTCTCCTTTCCTTAGGGGACCCTCTGAAAGCACTGAGGTGACAAGTGACAAAAAGAGCTTATTTTCTGGCTGGTGTGGCTCAGCGGTTGAGCGGTTGACCCAGGAACCAAGAGGCTGCTGGTTCAATTCCCAGTCAGGGCATATGCCTGGGTTGCAGGCTCCATCCCAGGTGGGGGCCGTGCAGGAGGCAGCCAATCAGTTACTTCCTCTCTCATGGATGTTTCTACCTCTCCATCTCTCTCCCTTTCTCTCTCTCTAAAAATCAATAAAAATGTATTTTTAAAAAAGAACTTACAAAAATCTTGGTGATGTCCTACACAGCAAGAAACAAAGTGTGTGTGTGTGTGTGTTGTTTAAAAAGATGATTCTTATCATTGCTCCTTGTTGAGGTGTCATATAATTGAGGAAAACTCATTTTAGGGATGAAGATAAAAATCAGAACCTAACAATCAGTCGGTGGGTTGTGCTTATCTGTACCCAGCCCCTCTCTAACTTCAGTTTCCATCACCAATGGGAGAATGTGGGTGCAAATGCCAGAGGTCTCAGGCACAGGCGTGGCCACTGGCATGGAGAAGAGGCACAGGTGAGGGTGCCCCATTAAGGTAGGTTTCAGTTTTCCTTCGTGGGCTCTTTGCATAGGTTCAGGACTGGACTTTTTGTGAGGGAAGAAGCTTAATTCATTTCCCTCTTAGGGTAACTAGGCAACCACAGCACATACTTCACAAATTATGTCTTATTGGGCTGAAGCTGCACTTAAGAATTAATCAGAAGAAAAATCTTGGAAAAGATACAGAAAGTAAATCTAGTTTCCTGTTTGTCGTTATAAAGCGTGGTGCTTACTTTTTAAGACTCACATAATGGTTTGGTGTGGAGGGTGGTGAATACAGCCCAGAGTAACTTCCTAGCTCTTTTGCCCACCTCGACACACATGAAATGCTGTTCTTAGAGCAGTTCTACCAGTAAAGAATTGAAGGAAGTTTGATCATGTTATCGAATAGGGAGAGCCTTGGATTTATTTTCAAAGGTGAAAAAATGAAAACCTTTCATGCTCTAATTATTGTTAATGACTAATCTCTGTGACTCTCCTCAACATAGATGGCACCACACCAGGTGAGCTAATAATACAGTCTGAGGCACTCTTGTCTAGAAAACTTTTGAAGATTCAAAGTCCAGCTGAGGCCACTCTTCCCACCTCAGAGCTCTAAGGGTTCTGCAGAACTGTTCCCACTCCAAACAGTAGGATTTCTGGAAAACTCCTCCAGCCCCCGACAGGAAATACTACCTAGGTGCCAAAATAGAAGATGGAACTCAAGACTAGAGCAATATGTGTATGAGATGATGTCAAAGAAGTGCTGAGTGACTGTGGGCTGGCATTTTCGTATGGTACAAGGACGAAGGCCTTGACAGAGGGCTCACACCAGATAAGTAGCTGAATCAAGACCTCTGCTTAAGAACAAAATCCTGGAAATACTGGCCCTCTGTGACCAGAGCGTCAGATACACCACATCCTTGGCCTAAAGGAAGTTTGTGCCTTGGGCGCTTTGTGCATAAGATGTATATTTCCTTTGAGAAATGAAAACCCCCTGCAAAGAACTTGTATGCATGGACACAGACAATAATGTGGTCAAGGTCTCAGGGGAGATAAGGGGGGGCGGGGAGTGGTAGAAAGGGTTCAATGGGAGGGAGGGAAAGGGGACATCTCTAATACTTTCAACAATGAAGATAAGTTAAAAACAAAGACTCGTAAAGGTTTTCAAATTAACTTGGAAAGAAATTATATGGATTTAATAATAAAAGGCATAAGGTATAGAGATACATTTTTGCAGGACAAGAAATTAAATTATTCTAATAATGGTTATTTCTGAATGGATAAAAAAAGGTTTATAAAAGGTTGTAAAAGTTTAAAAAAAAAAGGTATAAGGTCTGAATTTGTCCTGTCCCACATGGCATGAGAATACCGAACCCAAATATTAAGATAAAAATAGGTTTTGAATAGAAGGAACCCCTGAGAGCTGTGACAGAAGCAAACACAAAATCTCTCTGAGCAACACTTTCATGACTCCAGGCCCCTTGCTAAAGATGTGCTCACAATTAAAAATAGGCTTCATGAGGAAACAAGACACCACGAGGGCCAGGACACGATAAATGGGAGAATTAGCACCGCAAGAACTTGAGATAATAGAGAGTAAACAAAACAAACAAGAGACAAGAAAATAAGAAAACACAAGGAGGAAAAGATGAAAGAAATGGGTTGCTTAGTAAAAGAGATGTTAGAATATGACATAAATGGACATATATTCCTCCAAAGTCACTAATTCATAATGGATTCAAATTGAAATCAAAGAATTGAAGGTAAACTTGACATTTTTTATTGTTATACTTTGGAATAAATTATCTGTAGGGCTTATGGAAACTCCATTATGTGATTCTCATAAGATTATATTTAAAAGCACCTGATGGGTTTAGTTTAGGTCATAAATGCATAAACATTTCACTGATTTTTCAGCTGCTATATGAATAAATTATTTTCATAGAAATGTTTTTCTAGTTTTTAATTTTTTTCTAATTATAAAAACAATCTTTATTATTTGAGACAAATTCTGCAATATGGAAAAGAAGGAAAAAATTAATAGTCTCACTATCCTGAAAGGTGATTAACATTTTGGTATATTCCGTTCCTGTTCTTGCTGAGCAATGTGTCCTTATGGGGCTGAACTTATACTGAAATACCATGTAGTATATTCTTTATTTTATAAATGTAACATGTCATAATCATTTCCCCATAGCCTTAAAACTTGTTAGAAATAAAATTTAAGTGGTTACATAATATTTTCTCATGGATATATCATGTATTTCATATTGCATATTTCAATTGCTTCAAGTTTTCATTGCTATAACTCTGCAAGACATATTTGTACATGTCTTTTTATCTAGGATTTTTTAAAGTTAAGGAACAAGGCTTGATCTTCTACAGTTTGTTTTTAAATGTATTTTATTTTAATTCAACCAAATTTGTTGAGTGTCTACTACGTGCCAGACAGCTTTTCCCTATAAACCTAGGATGGTGTTTTTTCCTCTCATTGTTAAAATCATTACATGCACTGTAGAACATTTGGTGCGTGTGTGTGTAAAAGAGGAAGCATAGAAATGAGGGAATTCAGCTGTCTTCTTGTTCAGTTTATAGGATCTAAACCAGCAAATAGAAAACTACAATTAGAAGAGCATTTGCTGGGCACTTACAACATCTGCAAAACAAGTTTACTGGTTAGATGCAAAGGTGACCGAGTATAGGTTTATTTCATTGGACCTTTAAAATATGTTTGCAGTGACCCAGCGAGGCAACTCAGGCTACCTCCTTCCCAGACTCTCTTCTCCCAGACTCTCTCTAGGATTTGATGACAACTTTTGTAGCTATATTTTGACAATTAGGTTAGCTTACTAAAATGTCTACTCAACCAAAACCCACCTATTAGAGCCACAAACTCCATCTCTTATATATTTCAACTGAGAGAAGCAACACTAACCCTGTGATCAATTTACCCCACAGCGACCATTTTTAAAAAATTAAAAAATGTATGTATTTTAAATAAATCAACAACTGATTTTCTGTCTTATACACATATGTAGAAGTACTGTTCTGCTTATCTTTCAGGTTCTGCAACAGCGGAGAAAAGAATTTAGAAGTCATAATGTTAAAATCTGGAAATAAGGTGAGAAGTTGTAGATAAATTTGGGGCATGGGATGGGGGGTGGGGGGCAAAGAATAATAAATTCCTGTTATTAAATTCTCAGCCCCAGCACTTGGCTCTGGCACAGAGCTCGAACTGGGAGGGCCCTGCCTGGGGATGCACATTTGTGCACTCGATAATCCTAGGGGACATAGCAAGCCCTGGTTGAAGACTCAAGCGCTGTAAGTCAGTTTGTGATTATATGTATGTAATACAACAGACTGAGGTGACTTTAGAAAGAAGAAATGACAATAGCTTATTGTAAGAAGGGACTCATTTCTGAAGAAAGAAAAGTGACAGTCGTGTACACAGTTCAGGAAAATAAAACATCTCTTTACAGGCGAAATGTCTTTTGCACCAGGCCGGGCCGGCTCTATTGCCAAATTCTGTCAAAAGCTGAGGCAATGACTGCATTGTCAAAAGGTAATTTAACGCAATAGAAATCTATAGTGTGTAAATAGCTGACACTATGTTGTAGACCTGAAGCTAATATAATATTGTAAGTCAACTATAACTGAAAATTAATAAGAATGCCCCACAAGGAAAAAAGCTAATAGAAATTACTGCAATTTAGGACTTAGATAATGTTCCTTAACAATGTTCAGTGGTGAGGAAGAGGAAACTCAAAATGAATAACAGGAAAATGACAAACTGGTTTTCATTCTGCAGGAATAGTTTCTCTTCTGTTTCCACCACTAGCCTGTGACAACTCAAAGATCTAAGAAATGGCTGGAATCAGAAGCCACGAGGGTAGGTGCTAACCCCATGTCTCCGAGCCCGGGCAAGTCCATACAAAGTGAGGCTTGCTGGAGACGGATGGATGCCTTCTCGGCAGATTTCTGAAGATGGCAGCTTCTTCACTCTCTGTTTCGGGGCCAGAACCCTGAAAGGTGCAGAGACAAATGGGACGTGTGCTGTCTCCTTACCTCCTCTGTCTCGTGTGTTTATGGGGTGTTTCTCCTGTTTCAAAACCCAATTAATTGGACTCTCACAATGTGTTTACTTTTTCCTTGGAGTCAGCATGCACCTTTCGAACCCATACCCACTGTCCCTGTGCACTAAAATGGAGAGAATATGAAGTTGGGGGCAGGCAAGACCAGGCGTTAAGCCCTGAAGAAGTGGCCTGTGCCTCACTTTCCTCATCTGAAAAATGGGAAAACAGTGAGCTTCTCCAGGGGGGATAATTACACACGAAGGTCACTTGACACAGTGCTTGGCACACGATCATTGAGCAGCTGCTTAGTAAGGAAGAGACTGAGCTTGGAGCCAGACTGCCAGGATTTGGG